>NC_089682.1:77960560-80460560 GCF_031753505.1 Anomalospiza imberbis | reverse complement strand
CATACACATTGAAAATGGAAAGTGCTCAAATCTCTCTTTTTTTTTTTTCTTCCCCCATTGCTGTGGTTGTTGTTCTTGTTGTGCAATTTAAAAATTTGTTCATTAACCCCAAAGAGAACAGCTTCTGTATACCAAAAATCCAGGCACTTTCTGAAAGCAAAAAAACCCTCCATAAATAAAATAGCAGGGAGTAAAATGTGCAATGTCTTTAGTGTTATTTTAACATCCATGTGAGAAAATGCTGTTAACCAGGGTAATGGTATGAGTTCATCCTTCAGTAAAGACAGAGATATTTCTGCAAAGACCTTAAATTGTATAAACTAGCAGCTAATCCAGTTTTACTCTGATGAGGCACAGGTCCTATTAGATGACAAGTTCTACAGTAATGGTAGTCTCTCACATTTCTTGTGAAATGTGTAGGGTATATGGAGTTTTGGTCACTTTTCATAGCTTTATTATGCCATTCTTAGGCCAGAAGGTCAACTACCTCAGTTTTAATCTAATAGCATGGCTATAAAATGCAGTTAAATTTTATTTATGGATCAATCCCTGTAAATTTATGTAATGGAAGAAAATAATATTATTTCAATTTGTTTGAGATTCTTTTGGTGTGTGCACTGATTAAAATGACTTGCCCAAACAATACAAAGGCAAAGCTCAATATATATACTAAGTCTCACTCCCTATCTTAGCCATAAGACAAATACAGAAACTGAATTTGAGTAAAATAAATTGTTCTGAACATTATTTAAAAAGCTCTTTTCATAATGTTTTAGTAAATGCTTTTTCCAAACACACCAAATGGTGTGTCTCTCTGTAAGAACTCATATTAAATATAATTAACTTCCCACATAATGGTTTCATAAGATATTCTTTACTCCAAACAAACAGAACAGGTCACTGTTAATATGACAATGCCGATTCAGTCACTTTACTTCTGATGTACTAAAACCTGCTACTTCCGTTTATTTTATGTTTCTTTCTTCCATTTAAAAATAAGGCAAGTATTTAATGTAACATTAAAAACACACTACTACATCTTTCTTTTTTTACCTGACTAATCTCTTTAGATATATGGCCTTTGAACAAGTCAACACATGCTGTCAATATACCTTATATCTAGTGTTTACATCCACTGGATGTGTTATGCTAGTTCATGTAATATCTATTTGTTTGCCAAATAGAACTATATTCTCTCATGAGAGCAGAACTGAATCTAGTATCCTATTTATCTAGCCACTGAAATATTCTGCTTAACTTGACTCTAATTCATGCAGCAGCTACCTTATCTGATGGGGGTTTTTTTGTTTGTTTTGTTTTTGTTTTTTGTTAGGGTTTTGGTTTTTTTTTTTTTTTTTTTTTTTTTGTTAGTTTTTATTTTGTGATGTACTGCACAGAATTGTAGCACGGTACAGAGATATATTGAACCTAGCTTTATCTGGCTCCAGCTTTTAATGAGTGCTTGCTTTTTTTATTAAAAAACACCCACTGAACAACAGCCTATAAATAGGATGTCTTAGGATGATACTTTAAACTTAAAAATAAATTGTAATTGCATCCAAATTAGTAAACAGATTTTTCTTCAGCATCCTAATATGAGAACCAGATATCAACAATATCAAATATAAGAACAATCACAGATTCATAGTACCAGAGTTTCACTCAGCAAATGAACTGTATATTTAAGAAAAAAACACATTTAATTATGTGACTTTAATTGTGTGTAGTTTTTCTGCTGATGGAAGAGTTGCATATGATAAAGAGAGAAGTTTAATTTTACAGAAAATTATTTCATTTTTCCAACGGAGGGCTCTCAATAAGCCCATAAACTCCATTCCACAGCATATACATTTTTGGAAGTATTAAGTGTGGTTGCCTTGAAATATTCACACTTGGATGTGTTCATTTGCATTATTACATTTAGAAGCCTTGGGGCTTTATCACTTCCTTTTCTTGAAATGGCACAGTAATAAGGAAAAGTGGTTATGCTTATCACCACCCATCAGTCAAACACCTTCTATATTAACAAAACATAATTTTTTCCACTCAATGAATGGGTGTGTGATGTTTCATACACATGTCAATATTAGTATTACTTTGCCTGGTGAAGAAATAATTTTATTTAACAGGATGTATGACTGGAAGTAAATGAGGAGAAATTCCCGTTAACACTTTAATGAGCAGGGACAATGCAGCATGTCAAAACCATGCATTCACTATAATTTAGGAGTAAAAGTCATACAATATTATACAAACAAACCATACCACATTGTAAGTGACTTGAACCTCACAAAAAATCACTGTATAGTAAGAGCTGTGTACATGTTTCCTGGACTAGTGTTTAATATCCTAAGTATTCTAAAGGAAATCTCAACAAAGGAGAAAATAAGCAGATCACCTGATGGTTTGATACTGAAAAGATAATCTATGTATCTATGACAGCCTCTTTCCTTAGCTTTTGATCCTGTCAAACAATAAATATAACCTTTAACCTTGTATATGTAATGAATAAAACTTGAACCTACACTGTCTAATCAAATGAGAGGTCCAATATATCCCACCGCTATGGCACATTCCATGCCCATGAACCCTGGTTTTAAATCTAAAACTATATGTAAAAGGAAAAACACCAAAAAGCTTTCAGAACAGAATTTCCAAACACCTAAAAGAAAAAGGACAGAGGAATTTTCAGACTAATTGTTCTGAGAGAACAAGTAATATCTGGATGTAAAAATGCCACAATAAGGAGTGCCACATGAAATCAGAATGAAAAGGAATGGAAGGAAAGGACAAGCTATATGTTCAAGATGGCTTTGCACGAATGTAAATATTTAAGTTTGGACTAAATGCAAAAGTGCATGTTTTACTCCATTACTGACATCCTAAGCAAGACAAACACCCTTAATTTCATCTCCAAAAATCATATGAATTGCATTAGAGATGTATGTTCACTTAGGAGTTTTGATATCACAAAGGTGGTGTATCATATATACACCTGTATATATTTCTGTAAATACAGAATGCCTGGAAGCCAAACAAACATTAAAATATTTGAAAAATTGTGTAGTCAGTTATCAGAACTGACGCTGGAGTATTGTATGAACTTTGAGCAAGAATATACAAAATATTTTTAAAAGCTGATGTAGCACCTACATTTAACTACAAAACTATTTTAAACCAAGAAAACAGAGCATGGTAGGTGACTTCTCTTTTCAATTAATTGTTTTTGTGGGCTTTTACCATATATTCAATAGTGTTAAAATTCTAAACAATTTCAAAATATTTTTTGAGAACTATTAATTGCTAAATAGCAAGGAGAGAGGCTTTGTGAAACTAAGGAGGGCAAAATTTACAGGGAGACAGAAGGTCAGGAACTGACAAAGGAGATTTTGTCCATCAACAGTTTAGCTGGAGGTTCTGATCTGCCATCAAATCTGCAGGAACATGTCTCCATTGCAGGGCAAAATCTGACAGAGGAAGTTGCTCCTCATGGAAAGGGTACTGAGTGGGCCTGCCCAAGAGGTCTGGCTGAGGCTTGATAGCACAACCTCCTTCAATATTGTTAACAATAAATTACTGACTTCTGTTTTTAAGCACCAAGCTATGCAGGATTCACCTCCATGAAAAGAAAAGAAGGGACTCACAGATACAGGACAATATAAAAAATGAACACATAATTGACAAGGTAATACCTCAGAGACATTTGAATTTTTAAGATTTTTACTGATAATACAAAAATGGAAACAGGATGCGAGTAACTCTGAACAGCCCAAGTCAGGCATTCCATACAAAATGGCCACTGCATTTTAAAATAAATCATTAACCTATTTTCCTTTTAAAACCATGGTGAAATGAAATCTATCAGATATTATTATATTGAACACTGAACAAAAAATTGACAATTACAATTGACAACAAACCTTTTATCCTGAGGTATTCCACAACACTTCACAAATTTCATGTGTTTTCTCATACATCCATAGGATAAATGGAGCCCAGATATTGCCAGAAAGGAAAGGTAATTTTCCTTGACTAGTTCTGTGTAGGCTTTTCAGAGGTCAAAACCCTAGCTGTTCCAGAGGAAACCACCAATAGCTTTTGGTGAGTTTTCAAATTGGCAAGAAAATGTGCACATTGCATGGATTCTTGATGAAAAACAAAGAGCCATGGACTTGATTTTACATTTCCTTTTGAGGAGAGCACTAACAGCACAGTGATGCTTAATAAGCTATACATGCACTAATTCCATAATGAGTCTTTACTAACTCATGAGGAAAACAAATCTAATCAGCTATCACACTACTTCCTGCAGCAATTTCATATTTTAGTAGGTTACTATAAAAATTTGGATTGAACCAAACTAAATAACTGAGAGAAGGACTCATGAGACACTGTCTAATCTTGTTGCACTTCACCACATGCAGTGCTATTAATATGTCCAGAAAGTGAGTTTGAGAGATTTTGAAAAGTGTAAGCACCTTAATGAAAGGTTTATCTTTCTGAACAACACTAAACCAGCAATACTTTCATACATGCTAGGGAACAAGCCAGTGTAAAATGATCACAGGTCTTTTTTTAAGTCACGTCTGTGGATCTTTTATTGTTCTTGGCACAGATTTCAATGGTGTTACAGAACTGAAAAACACATTTGTGAAACATACCTATAATACTGTGAAAGGTCAGAAGTTTTACGTAACCTAACGGAAGTATCAAGCAATTTATTTCCTTTTGAGGCATACTGTGAATGTACTGTAAATTCTGGGTTTATTTGCTTGTTTATTTTTTTATTTGTCTAAGAATAAAAAGGGAGTGTATACTCAGGTGTCTCTATCCTCTATTACGAGTTCAAGTCCTACTCAAATGATTTTGGACGTCTTACAAAAGCAGGCTTCCAGGAATGGTTACAACACATCTGGAGGTACTGCAAGCACACTCTTTCCAGCAGAGATGAAACTGTCAAATATCCAGGGCAGGATGTCTCCGTTGCTCCCCAGGATGTGTGCTTGCAGGGAGAGGAGGAAAGAAATCCACACTTAAAGCATAAACCCCAGAAGCACTCATGTCTGCCCAGCATCAGAAGGGAATGCAGGGTCTGCAGCACAGGACTGCAAAACAGGCCTTGGGGGTCATTTTCTCCTCTCCAGCCTCTCTCCTAAAGGCAATGAGTGACAGCTTCCTGTGGTTTTGAGCCTCACTCAATTTGTACAAGCAACTTCCCCCTCCTGGCTGAGGAGCTGTGGTAAGGATGCAAGAAAGCTGACGCCCCAGACAACAGAAACCTCACACTGGGGATGTTGCAGGACTATGCACTATCTTGCCACCTTCACTGGCAAGAAAGTGCATACACTTTCTTAGTTGATAGCAAACAGGAATGATACTTCCCACAACTCAGTTTCGAGACCTCTTTTTTTTTTTGTCTTTATTTTAGCTGGCCAAAAGTAGAGCCTCTCCATATGTTTCTGTTGGCCAGGACAGACCTTCTCTGCAGTCTGTTAACACAACCAGAGTACCAGAGCTGGTATTGGGTATTGATGACGATGTGGTGCCATTAGAGAAAAAAAACACTAGGAATTTTTTATTGTAAAGCACTAAGTGCCCAGATCAGGTTGGGCAAAAAAAACCCAACAAATAAAAATAAGGACCAGATACTCTGGGATCTAAAATACAAAATATCCCTTTACTAACTATTAAATCAAAAGAAGATGCTGATACTATATTACTATTCTAGTAATAAAAGTGAATAGCAAAATAAAGGAACATATTAGTCCAAGCTTTTTATTTCCAAAGGATCAGCTTTTATAAACTAAGAGGCATAATTAGTGAGATCCAGTGGTCAGATGCACTCCGGTTCCATAAGTTAGAAGGTACAGAAGAGTTGCAGATTTGGAACTAGATAAGTCAGGGACATGGAAGCAGCATAATATAGAGATTCAGTATAAAATCATTCTAAAATAGAAACATCTATTTCAGACTTTTATGAGTTTAAGACCTTAGTTAACCAGACTATAAATATAAAACAAAATGTCTTTCTAAGAGGGCTGGCTGACTGTTCTTTAACAAGAGTGAAGCATACCTTTGAAAGATCTCTGAAGTTGCCTGGAAGGGTCAGATCTAACTCTTCAGACTCGTAGTTTGTTAAAACCCACGGAAATACAGGGTACTGGTTCAGATCATTGTACGTTCGTCCTATTGAAAAAGAAAGTTTTAAGAATTAGGAAATAGTGTCCACTTGTGCAGCTAGAAAAAAAAAAGTAGTGGTTACATTTGTTGCATCACATGTTCCCAGTTCCCACCACTTTGACAGAATCAGATATAAATCTTCCAGTAAAAAGCAGCCATTTAGGCGCACTTATCTTGAACCAGAAGTCATCACACAAACTGAAATAATATAAAAAGCACAGTATCTTTTAAGATCGACTAAAATGCACCATATGCCAATAAACACTTTCTTTTTTATTTCCATTAAGATATTTTTATAGCATGAATGTAGAAATTCAAAAGAACTAGACTATTACTTTCCTAGCAACGCCATGAAGTATCATAGCTGGCAAAGATAAAATGAGACTTCAAACAGCAAGGAGGCAAATTTGAAGTTTACAAATCTAGGTCCATCCTAGATAGTCCATGCTAATCCATCATTCCCTATGGTTCTCCTTCACTGAAGAAATGGTGAGATTCCATGGCAACTATGGAATCAAAGTGATGAAAGTCATATTTGCTGTAACACTATTTTTAATCACTTTGAAAATTAAAAAACAATTCTCTCATGTAGAAAACAGAGCTGACTACCCCAGGCCACTCTCTTCAATCATGAAAGAAACACTGCTGTCATCCCAGCAGCTCAAATGTGCAAAAACCATCTATAGATACCATTTCAAAAGAACAATCTTCAACTGCAACAAACTAAAAATTATGAATTCATCACAAAGAAAAGTGTGTTTGGGAAAGGCTGTTATTTTTGTGTTCTCTAGTATTTAGTAGAATCTAACATTTCAGTGATAAGACAAATGAGATTTCTTAGTAGAGAACTGTCCATCCTATTGCTACAGTGAGAACCACACAATATGCAACGCAAGTCTTAAAAAACAAAATCAGGTCATAAATATATGTGTGTGTGTATTTATATAATATAATTAGCAGACTGAAATAATCCAGGTTAACAATTCCCAGTCCTGTGGCAGATTTACAGCCCTGTCTCACTAACTGCTTCCTTCCAGATTCTGGATAGATTCCTGGGGTACAAAACCTGGCACAGGAAAACACAGGCTTCCTTGTTCTGAGTAGCAGTTGCAATTCTCCACAAAAATCACTTCTGCTTTAATGAAATGTGAAACTTTCACTGCTCTACAAACACCTTATTTTTTTTCAACAGAAATTGATGAACAAAAAGCATGTTTTTATTTTGTACATAGTTTCACTGGATACAGGAGAAGTGCATATTCTTAATAATTGTGCGTCCTCATTAAACACTCTGAAAACATAGATGTTCAAAAGAATACAAAAAAAAATTAAGGTGCAAATATAACTTTGTCAAACAAGCAATTCCAGCACTGTGTACTACATACACAATTAAAGATTGATAGAAAGAAAACCACTTTTTAATATCAACAATGAATGAATGAATGAATGCAAAACAACTCTTGGACAGAACAAGAATGTGTCAAACAACTATATCAAGAAGTATAGCAGAATTTATCCTTGTAAAGGAGGAAAAGGAAAGGTATGCTCTGCTAGATGATTTATACTTTTAAATAGAATAAAAGGGAGGGGGCTCTATATGTTTTGAAGGAAGACAAATCTGCCTCATTTTCTACATTCTTCAAATCAGAATATTATTTTCTTCTTTGGCAAGGGTTCAATTGCATATGACTTGTAAAGTTTCTTGAGATTATCAAATTTAGGGTGCTTTAAAATATGGCCTCTATAAAACTACTGCTTCATACAATAAATGTTTTTCTTACCAGAATTCTCATCAGAATCCTTAATTTAGTTAACAGAAGAGCATGCAAAAGCTTTCACAAGAGAAAGACATTTGTGTTTTTGCAGAGAGCAGACTAAAAATACTGTGAGATCCAGGAAGAGAATGAGAGGACTGTGGTCTATTACAAAGCATAAGCAAAAATTAAGATTCTGCAGAATCAAAATTTGTTTGGAAAAGAGCTCATAGTAATAAAAATTTTCAACTGTAACCATTTTATAGAAGTATTTAAAAAACACAAACATCCTTTTGCAAAATTTTCAAAGGAAATGTCAGGTCCTACAAGATTATGTTTTATTTTGAAATTGCGATTTTTTCATATTGTGATTTCATTTAATTTTGATACTTGTTTCATTCATTTCATACTAATTCAATTTCAATATTCAGTCCACAAGATTTTGACTGCTTGTTCCTGTTCATTATGGGAAAATCATAAATATGTGAATAGGGCAAGGAAAAAGCAATCCTGAGCCTCGCTGCCATATGAGTTCTCTTTTGCTGAGGGGTTACTTATAGTATAGACACATGAAGAAATTATCATGTGACATTAGCTCCATGTCAGAACACTGCAGTAACTCCTCTGTGCAGTTTTTTACCCCACAGTGAGAAATAATTTGAAGCAGCTTCTCTCTCAGCTTAGGTAGGATAAATTGCAAATAATGAAGCCTTCAAGATTATGTATTTAGTAAATATAAGTCTTTTGAAAAAACCTAAAATATTCTCTTCTCTCCTACTTCAATTTTTATAAAACATGTTTTATTTATGAAGATAATAACTACTAAGAATAGCTCTTAATTTGTTTAATAAAAAAGTTAGTGATTTGTTTTTTTTCAATCCAACAATTTCCTCTTTAATATCAACAAATAAAACTGACTTGAGAAGATGAACCTAATTTAAATTGTGAAAGAAGACCAAAGCTACAAGGTAAGACCACACATCTCTACTTATCTGAGCAGAGGACAGCGATCTAGGCCTATAATGGGATTACAAATCCCTAATTCTAAACATGCATAAATATTATGTGCTTCACTTTATTAGAAATGCTGTCTTGATCTGTTCTGGCTTCACAATTGATTATTTTCAGAGTAAAGTCAGCAGATGAATATACTTAGCCATCTCATCAATTGTCTGGTGCTTCCAACAAGAATTATTTGGTCCTTTCTTTAGCTAAATAAATATAGAACATAAACCTGTATGACTATTGGTAGTCCCTATATCTTTTCAGAGCCTTCAGTTTTCCCCTCAAGTAGGCTTACAGAGATTAATATTAAAGGCTGAATATTAAATATCTCAAGCCCTGTGACACTAATCTACTTGAACAATAAAAATGAGGCATAGTAAATGAGATCTCAGAAATACTGGATATGTTTCTTCATTAAAAAAAAAAAAACAACTTTTTAATTAAACCATCCAATTTAATGTTTTTATATGGCACTTTAGTTTCTAAGGTAAAGTGAGCCAGAGACAGCTGACAAAGAAATTATAACTGCAATTCCTTGGTGAAAATGTTAATGACAGCAAAATATTGTTTAATTAGATGATTGCAGCATCTGGATTAACACTCTTTAAGAGCGATGTTCCTGTGCTTGTCTGCTTCTTCACACTTTACAGACATTTTGTCATCTTCAGGTCATTAAGAAAGAATTTTTAATGATTTTTCTAGAAATAAGTAGTTCAAGTTACATCTAATTAGATGACAATAATAAGCCCGACACATGCAGTAGCTAAATATATACATAATTAACCAGTGAGGGCTTGTACATCACAGAGTAAAAAAGTGGAAAATGCTAAACAGGCAAAAAAAAAAAAGGTGAGGGGGAAGAAGTTCATCTGAATGTATTACCTAATTGAGGATGTGATTTTTTTTCCATAAACCTTTAAAAATAATCCCTTTCCACTAGAAGAAATTACTCAGAAAAATTATGGATGCAATTTTTCTTCATTTCTTTTAAAAGCAGTGGCATGTAGGATTTAAAAGACTTAAATTCCAATAAATACAAATGCAAGCACACATTTGATGTACTGCAATTTGAAATCAAACAGCAGAAATTAGTTAAATACTGAGAAATAGATCTGAAATCTAGACTTCTAGCTAAACCAGTGAGCACTGCAATGATATTAAAAACAACTTCTTGTTCCCACTCCTCTTGATATCTTTTGCTGTAGTGGGATTACTTTTAAGCACTCTTTTTAATAATCTTTTAATTGAGAATAATAAAAATTACTTGTTTCCTACATCACCCAGAGGGTTCAGTTGTCATATATGCTGGTCCCATGCAGAGAGGACAATTAGTATAATCACAGCAAAAACAAAAGGATCCCTGAGAATGAAGCAGGTAGAGGGAGGAGGGGGGAGGTGACCAGAAAGGCTTATGTCTACGCAGCCATGACAAAAACCAGGGCCATGGAGAGTATAACACTGAGACTGATTGATAAGTAGCAGAGTGCAGTGTTTACCTTTGGGAGGAAAGCCCAGAGCTGTAAACATGATGAAATATGCTGGAGCCAGAAAAGAGGGCAAGAAAGAGGTGAAGAGCTTGGAGACAGAAGAGGGAGGTGAGAAAATAGCTGACTACAGGGCCAGAGAAACAGGTTGAAACAAGGCCTTAGAGAGTTTTGAAGATGGAGAGAGATTTTGAACTGAAATTGCAGTGAGACATCAGGCCAACACAAGTGCCAGCAATCATACATAGGACTGGATAGGAAATTATCTAGAAAGAGAGATCTTTGAAAGCTGAAGTAGAAACTTATTAAGCATATGTGATATGTGAGCACAGATCACAGCAGAAACAATTAATCTAAACTTGAAGCATGGCAATGTTTCTAGGGGGTAATAGGATGGTGTAAGAATTAAAGAAAATGTCATAGAATTATGTATTTTTTTCAAGAGGATACTTCAAATATTAAGGACATATAGAACAGCCAGGGGGCATGCTTCTCAGGACGGACATACCAACAAACCAGGGAGAGATTTAAGAAGAGATTAACGTATATATTTCAGAGGTTCTGTTGTACAGAGACCAACCAGTCTGTGTAATTAACAGTATTAATAAACAGGCAAAGGACTTCTTGTGGGAAAGCACCCAGCGTCATGATGTCACAATGAGAGAAATAAACTGGTGCCAGAAGCCTCACTTCTGGGCATCGCTCTTCCAAGGCTACTGCTTCTTGTATAATTTCAGAGGAGGAGAACAAAGAAACTTGAGTATTTTCTTACTCTTCTGCAGAGGACTAGAGACTAATTAAGCACCACTGCAAGAAAAAAGGGAAGCTACAAAGAATGGCAAAAGATGTGCTAAACCACTTTGTTAGTGAACCTCTTTTGGATGAGAAGAAAAAACAGTGAAGTGACCTTACTTATCACCCACTTACCAGCAGATAATCCACAATTCTTAAGTGTCAAACCTCCATGTTTCTGACTAAGCTACAGCTCAGATTTGCTGAATAAGCCAGTAGGAGCTTATTGGCAACATGAATTAAAAAAAAAAAAATAAGATGGATATATTTCTCAATAGCTGAAAACAATAATACTGTTCGAGAATAAGATGCTGCTTAAATAAACAATTATATTCTAAAACTAGGTCATTGCTGCTACGCTAACAATTACTGGCAAAGAACTTGTAACTTATAAGGAGATATTTCTAATGGAATCTCATTACAAAAGAGTATAATTAGGACTGTAATTGGAAATTGGATTTCCAAGAAGAAAGAAAATACATCTTTACTTAGGAAAGGAGGTCACGAGTATATTTAGTACTCTATTTTTGTGTACAAAATAGAAAATCCTGTATTTTCTTCTGACTGCTCGGTGTCCTGTCTACAGTGCACATAAGATTTTGTGTCTGTTTAGTACAGATGTACTTGGGCAGTTATCAAAACCAGGGCAACAAGTTAGTAGAGGTTCTTCGCTTCCAGTACTGCATTTCTGGTAGAGTTATTAATTTTGTTAGTGCTTCATCAAAAAACACTTATTTTTTGTAAGGGGAAATATTTTTGAGGAACACCTTTTAAAAAGACTTACAGAAATGCAGGCACAGCTGTAAAAGCTTTGTGTCACTCAGGCTGCTTCACAGCTCTCGACCCTGCAGTTTCCCAGATCTCAGGCCCTGGTGGTACAAGGTCATGCAATGATGGAGCCAGGATCAGCCTGGGGATGTGAGATCTTCTAGACTTTCTAACATATATTTCTTTTTAGAAACTTTCTGCCTCGTGACTGGACTTTGAGCTCATGTGCACTTTGTTGTGGGTGGGTTTCTGCCTTGCCAGGAACTTTATGAGGAGATTCTTAGCAAATACCCCCAAGCACTTCAGAAGTTTTTGGAACTGAGCTTTGTAGATGAAGTGTAGACTTAATTAAAACTACAAAACCTGGTTGATCTTCCAAAAAATAACTTGAGGGGATTTTTTGCTTCTGTCAAAAAGTTGGAAAACTTTGGGTTTTGTTCCAAACTGGAATAAAGAGCTTATTGTAATGTACATAATTGCCTGTTGGGTTTCAGTCAGCTTCTCTGATGTTATTTTCAGAAAAGGTTTTGTGTGTGTCATTGGCAAGTCCAGCTACCAAGGATAAATTTTATTCTATTTTTTTAAAAATCACATACTGCAGAAACATTTTATGAGATGGTAGACAATTCTGTGAAATGAGTAAGGCATCCTATGATGGCAATTGAACATGAACAAATGAGATTTATCTGTAAGAGACTGATACCAACAAATCTACTAGAAATTAAATGCCTTGAGTCAGAGAGACACTCCTAGGGATAGTGACCAAATAGTTTTTTTCAAATAGGACAGAAATTCATGGACACACACAAAAAATAACAAATAGTCAGTAATCCTTCAAACCTTGGCCATAGCAAGTGGAACCTGGAATGCTAATATCAAGCCATCCTGTTACAAGGCATTTAATGAGTGACATTAAATGACCTCAAGAGAATCCTGTCTTGTACAATCACCCCAAGTGTTTGGCTATAAAGCCTGCCCAGCAGTACTAGTATCAAACAACAAGTAAAAAATTTTCTTTTGTAGAGACGTCTGAGATACTCTGAGGGAAACTGTTCAGGCTGAAGCTTGTTAACTGATATTTTAGTGTGTTACTGCAATTTCTAAATGGCTTCAGACACAATGGTGTCTTTCAGGTTTGAATGCTTTGGTGAGGTACCTAAAAAGTAATGACCTTGGAGTTTTAAACTGATTAAAAATGTTAAAAAAAATTATATAAAAATGGCTTATCTCTTCTCTACTCTCATTTAGAGAGCTTAAATTCACTGCTTACAGAAGAAATGAATACATAAAAAGGAAATTACCAGCAAAGGACAGATCTGTTGGTAATGTTCTGGACGAGGACTGAGGGGACCTAAGCTAACTTCCCAGTTCTCCAGTAAATCCTCCAAGTTCAAGTGAGACAGCCAGGGAACCAGCAAGGGTCCACCTGCATTTCCTCATCACAAGAAGGGCAGCGGATGCATGAGAGGCACGGAGCAGCTGGAGACAGGCCAGTGTCCAGAAACAGGATAGAGGCATTCTGGCACTGCACCAGAGGCAATAAACACTCAGCAGGGCTCCTTCCTCCAGCAGAGATCTGCGGGACCGCAGCTAAAATGCTTGGGAACCAAGCTGGTGAGCCTGCACTGGACTTCACCATATGGACTTTCCAGCCCAAACCTCTGGTAGTTTCAGGGATTCTGCTTTGTGCTCCACTGCACAAGGTAAACATACCCTCAGATTTCCAACTGTTCAGTGGTAACACGACTGTATCACACTGGGATAAGTTGATGACACATTTATTAACGTCCGTAAGACTCGATGCGTGGACGATGACTACAATCTAAGCACAGAGGCCAAAGCCTGAGGGTTCAAAGCAAGCGAGTTTGACAGCTCCTGAATTCTGCCACTGCCCTACTGGGAAGAACACAGTGACTGTCCCCAGACTGGTCAGCATAACGAGTGCTACCTTTGGGTTTCACACTTACATATGTCTTATGTCTGGCCTGAGGATAACCTCGAGCATAAAAGTCAGGACCAAGTAAAGATGAGAGATGTAACACTGGAGTACAAAGTGATGCCTGGTGGAATTTAATTTGGGTTTCAAATTAAAGCTCACTGAAGTGAAATGTCTGCATGAGGCTCTCCACAGGCAGGTTCATAAGCAGCATGTGTGCTACAGGCAGGAATCATAATAGTAGACAACCTCCTGGAAATCTCTGTATATGGTGTAGAAAACTGCCGCTTTTTACATTTAAAATTAACACTGGAGTTAACACATAGAAAAGAGAAAGGTGAAAGGAATCATGTCTTCTTGAATGCTTAATTAATAACAATTGCCAGAAAAGCTCTTCTTTTGCCAATAACAAATGGATGTCTATGGCAGTTATTTCTCATTTTCAATACCTAATCTGATATTATATTTCATCTCAAAGAACTAAATGAGAAAAGATGCTGTAATCTAATCATACCACAATCCAGGTGACATCTGTACTAGGCAGAATACTGTTGTTATTCTGCTGTCTAGTTGCTGTTGCTGAAAATGATGAAGTAGCGAAATTACATTTTCCCATTATTATTTCCAGACACTCTCTGGCAATGGTTTGTTGACTCTAATAAAGCTTCAGACAAAGCTGTCAGCAGAGGAAATGGCAGAGGGGGAGCAAGGAACAGCCTTCACAGCAATACATGAATCTAAAGTCTCTGTGATAGGTTGTGCATTTTCTGATAAAATGTAATGTGTGTGTGCTTCAGAATATATCACAAAGCTGCAGCTGAATTCTAGAGGGATAAATGTATTCTATCAAGTCACGTTGCTTAAGACTTTGACAAACATAAACATATTATGAAGGATTAAAGAGCCAGAAGCCTTACCTGCTATAGTATTGAGGAACATCAAGTATTCAAAGTTGGATATCTCCCGTCTCTGCCAGCGCTGAGTCATGTTGGAGGATTTATAAAGTTGTCGGGGTGTGGCCAGAGAGATTCTCCTAAGAAATACATTTAAAGAATAATTTTTTAAGAGTCTCATTAATTGTTAAGATGCAGGGCAACGTTTTTAGTGTGATTAATTTCAAATTGTCTGAGAGGCCTTTTTATTTCATTTAATGAAGTCAAGAAGACACTATTACCCTTGTTTCAGAAACGTCTAAAATAAGGAACTATATTTTACCTCTACTACAGCATCGCAATAAATCAGAATAATGTATTTTGTGGTTTATTTTATTCTGAATCTGGTTAAAAGACTGGGATTAAAAGAAACCACAGACCTCCTGGTGCCAGGCTTGTCCAGAAGGATTAAAAGAGGAATATCAATTCCCTGTTTCAAAAGGATATATTGAGATAAGTTCATTAATGTGAGTGAGTGATAGATTAAAGTGACATACACTTCCATCACACAGGTTGACTATATTTATTACACAATTTGTGTACCTCCTCTATGGTCAACTACTCATGATTCTTTCCTATATGCCAGTAAGCTTGAAGATTTCTATTTATAGCCTGGTTTCTGAAAGAAACAAATTTTACTGAGTTATCTGCTCACATTTTCATCTGCCTGTCTCTTCATAATGACTTCTAAATTGCATTTCATTCAAATTTGGAAGAGGAGCAGAAGTGTCTATGATACTAAATTTCCACACATTTTTTGAAACTTACATGGCTGGATAAGGGAGAAAGAATCAAACTACATGCAAAGGAAGAGAAAAGCAGAAGACCTATACTCTTCTATATTCAATTTGACAAAATCACAATAAACAAATACCATGCAGCAAATCTTAAATTAACCATTGTATATACTGTCCCTGGCTGGTAAAATACAGGGGACTAGAATCAGTCTAGACTAATGCATTAAAGAAAAAAATCTGCAACAAGCAGAAGCAGTCTCATTGTTCAAACTCATTTCTAGAGAAAATAGTTCTTGCTTAAAAAAAGAAAGACGAGGAGATCTTTAAAAAGAAAATAAATTCATGTCCTCAGACACCTTTTTTAAAAGAAATTTAGATCTTAGGAATGTGTAAAAATAGAGAAATGTTTATACCTGTTAAGAACAACAACAATAAAAGAGACAATTCCTAGTGGGTAGTCTGAATTCAGTGAATTTGAAGAATGTATGTAGTAGTATTTACACAGCTTATCAAGACCAAATAGGGACACCTAATGCTTCAGCTTTCAGTTGCACCCCGGGCACAGTGTGTGTTATTTCTAGACTCTGGAAGCTGAGTATCTTCTTAAAACTTAGTCATATACAAGGTGTCAAACTAGGCAGTGTTCACAAAAATGTGAATCATCTACTTCTAAAGATACATGCACATACTCCTGGAGATGCACTAAACTCTTTTTCCAGAAAAAGGATGAGTGAGTATTGCCATGTGACTGGAGTGTATTACAGTTATTACAATTATTTGTCTAAATTTCCAGTGTGTAAGTTGTCAACGTCTGCCATATTTCAGCTTCCAAAATTGGGCATGCAAAAATGACCATGCAAGTGTATTTACCCAAATAACAGTATGTTAGGTCTTGCCAGCTTGGCTAGTCTTATTTTACAGTAGACTATAGGATACCAAAGGTAAATACAATTTAGCAGGACACAGGAGACAATGCAAAATATTTTAAAGTTGTTTCTATAATGCTTATGAAACAATTTGTCTAAAGAATTACCCAAATGTAATCATACTTAATATTGCATTTCATAGAATAACAACTATTTTTACAGTACAACTCTCAAAGACATATATTTTCCAGTAAATTCTGACTAATTCTACATACAAATTAATAAACACAGAAAATAAAAATACTAAAGAGATCATTAAATTTACAAATCATTTTGTCACAGACATTCTGTTCCTCCCATGACAAAACAACATTTATGTATTGGCTTAGTAGCTGCTTTCAGACTTTATTCACAATCTCCTAGGGAGTCTCAAAAATCTATAAACTGTCAAGTGCTGGACTTTGCATTTGAATGCCTGATTTGAGTGAACTCTACAGAAAATCAAAATATACTAAAAACATCCTTATTTACTCCATATCTACGGTGTTTGAAAGATTCACATTCTTTTCAACAGAGACTGGAAGAAATTATGCACAATAAATTGGTTCCACATCTGCTCGTTTCAGCTAACACAGGAAGACCCACTGTTTTCTGTTTTGCTAAAACCACCCAACTTTGATCAAACCATTTCTTTCTTCAATATGCCATCACCAATATGAAGATGCACAAATGAATCTGTTTCCTTTGCTTCTAGAGAACCACAAAATATCTACTCAAAATGGGGACTGCAGAAGACTCTGATGTACAATAGAATGATACAAATTTTCAATTTTTCAATATTTAAATATATTTAGAAAACAATTCATGCCATTTTGGTGAAGGAAGCAACGTTATATATTCCATATGTGGAATATGACACACCCCCTTTCAGAGTCACTTTTAATTTAGTTAGATACAATGCGATGTCATGCAAAAAAAAAAATATTTAAGTATCTTGCACCTGCATGATGTTATGTGTTGTGTTGCTCTGGTTCAGAGGAAAAAAAAATAAAGACTTGGGAAAGTAATTTCCCAAGGAAAGGCAAGAAATTCATCAATGTTCATTTTAATAAAAGTTCTAAGAAGGGTTTTATACTTTGATGGCATCAAATGTTAGCTTTTCTATCTCTCTCTTTTCACAAAACTCAGCCTCTGCAATCAGCTGTATTGAGATCTAGAAATCCATCACCAAGCTGCTGACATGGCAGAGCTGAGCTGATGTTGGATATAGTTACTGTAACAGCCAAAATGCATCTTTTTTTCAGAAAAAAAGAAATTAATTTCTCGATTTTTTTAACTGAAGCCACTGTTTTCTCCAATGCGTTAATAGCTCACAGAATTTCAGGGAAAGGTGTCAGTATCTTTAGTGGCAAAGATACTGTAACTTTTACCAATTCTTTGATCTCTGTAGGCTAGGAAACCATCAGGCAGCTCACAGCTGATTTCTGAGCTGTGATGTTGCCCTCAATAAAAATACATCAGTAATGTGTGTGTCCCCTCTAACACCTGAACAGTTAGAACATAAAAAATAGTGTGATAATACCATGAAAAAAAGTGGATATTATTCTACCTATGTAGAATCATATGGAGCTGCAGAAGTTAAAAACATAGCATTGTTTGCCCAGTTGTATCATTTGGCAAGGTCATAAGGAGACTACAATCAATGCAACATGTTTCAGGAACAGTGAAAATACATTTATCAAAGACAGACTAATTTGATTACCAAATCAGACTGAACTCTTCAACATGTGACTGATTTTAAGGATGTAATTACTTCTTTGTAACATTAAGCACAGGCTTGAACTCTGTTGAATCAAAGCATTAAACAGGCTGCTTGGAAAGGCAGCAAAGAGGCAAACTGAAGACTTGCTCTGAACAGCAGGTCTGTAAAAAGTCTTAGGAAGTCATAATGGTTCACCTGCTTTTAATCCTTTGAGCTATTAGATCATAAATATTTCTATTTACTTCTACTTCCTTTCACCTTTCTTAATTCCAGGATTTCACCAGGAAAACACAAATACACTTAAAAGCCATGTACTCCATTAAAAGTAATTTACTTCTTTGGAATGTTTCCATCATGAATGCAAGCATTTATGATACTGTAATTAACTCTAGGTGACATTTATCATAGTATCAAAGAGGAAATATTACTTGCATAAATAGAACTAAAGAACTTAAGCAAAACAACCAGAAAGGTCTTTTTTTGTTAAGATATTTTAAGGTACAACTTAATCTGGAAAACTGTGATGATAAAAAAAAGGATATAGTTTTACTCAGTAGAGCAGCTTCTTTTGGTTATTCAGCATAATTTCGCCTCATTTTAGTTATACAAATAAGCATAATTTTAAAAACTAGCATTCCAGAGCCAACATATTCATAGGAAGGAAAACTATATTCTAACATCAACAAAAGATTGACTACAGAGCAGTTATAGAGCCAGATTTCCCCTCAGTTATTCCACTGCAATCCTACTGAAGACAATAAGGGTATGTAGACAGGGGAAAAAAGAAAAAGAACCATGATTATGGAGTCTTTATTATGCATAAATCATACCCTGATTGCACAAAAAAAAAAAAATGAAAGAAAAATAACTTCACTACCATATGCCAGATATATTCTGAAGGCTAGCAAGCCCGTTTTCGATTCAAACTGAACTTTAATCAAAAAGGTATGGAAATAACTGCATATTATATTGAAGCTGAAACTTTTCTAAATAATTATATATCAACAAATTTTTTCTGAGAATTATTCACTGAATAATGCACAAAGGATATGAATTTCAAAAGTAAAAAAATGTCACTGTAAATATGAAATTCTGATTGAGAAATTTGCATTTTTGTTGTGCTAGAACTTGTGGCCATTTCTATTTCAGAAAAGAATACTATTACTTTCCATTTAGAGACAGCATTTCCTTTAACTTTAGTATATGGAAGAACAATGCAAATATTAACAAGATGCGCCTTCCAAATAAATGCCCCAACTTTGCCTTGATCTCACTGAAAACTTGAGAAATTTGGCAGCTTGCCTAAAGACTTCAGCACATTCAGGAGATCAAGCCTTAGGACTCTTGGGCTCATGACAGGGAATGATGTTCATCTGGGAATAAAACAGTTCTCCAATTCTACAAATGCTTTGACACTTCAGAATATTTCCACATTTTGCACTGGGATAAAACAAGGACAATGTGAAGTTTTAGTTTGTAGGAAATGACTTAAAGAAAGAGAAATACACATCCCGGACACTACACTGATGATTAAGTCATTGGCTTTTTGGTCAAATCAAGCCAAATGGGGGTCTGAGCTCAAAGCACCATACTTTGTTAATATCATGCTGTTTCCTCACTCCCTCATATTCCTTTATTTTTGTCTCATTTTGACCAGAAGTTAATCCTGAACTGAAAAACAAACAAAAAATGTTCCCCCTCCAACACAGTGAAATACACATGAAGATCATCTCACTGATCCCTGAAACAGGAATACTTTTATAACATAAAATCTGACAATTTCCAGTCTTATTTCTGGTCATAGGCTGATTTGATGTTAATGTTGATGAGGGAATAAAAAACTGTAGTTGTCCATAGTATGTGAAAATTTCTAAAACTCAATTGTTCTTTCAAAAATATATATGCTCCTCAATTTTGGAAAGAAAAGAAGAAGAAGCATGCATTATACTAGTGAAAGGAAGAAATTTGGAAATTGCAAAATAGCCACTACACTGATAAGAAATTAAGTAAAATCCCACATATTCATATATATAAAATAATTTACATTCAGCAGACACAAAAACTAGTCAAGTTCAGTTTCACATCCTGCGTAACAATCACAGCAAGGATGAACATTTGATTATACATTTATAAAACCTGACTGGAAATCAGACTTTGATGAGATAAGGTGTAAGTATTTTCAAGAAGGTGTTTATTTCCTGTAATTGAAAAGGAAAAAATCTAATTATCTAATTTATAATACTTTTACTTCCATTCCATTTACTAACAGGCCATATAGTAAGAAATACCTAACCTTAAGAAAAAGAAAATCCACAGTTTCTTGACAGAAATAATTAGCACTGACGTT
The DNA here is from genome assembly GCF_031753505.1 of Anomalospiza imberbis. Taxonomy (NCBI): domain Eukaryota; kingdom Metazoa; phylum Chordata; class Aves; order Passeriformes; family Viduidae; genus Anomalospiza; species Anomalospiza imberbis. The sequence continues at coordinate 80,439,997 of NC_089682.1, read as the reverse complement.
TAAAAAATATCATCTGTATAATATAATAAACACAAAATATAAAAACTATATTTAATAAATTACCTGGCTTGTGGCAAACCATAGCTGGTTCCTACTCCAACCCGTGGTAAGCTGTACACAACTTTTTTCACTGTTGCTTGGTCAGGAAAATTAAACATAACAGAAGCTAAATGAAGAAAGGAAAATAGGTACCAGTAAAACATTTGCAGAAGTCTGTTTCTTCACCTGCATATATTTCTAAAATGCTCAAGTTTTTATTTGGGGAGAGAAGTCAGTTCCGCTTTTATCCTCCTGGGGATCCAAGGTACAACAGAAATTCATGACATTCTTCACACCTATGTATAATTAGCTGGTTAACATTTTAACATTAAGTCTCCCATTTTGCAGAAGACCTGAGTGTTGTCTACTTCAGAGGAACAACACTTTAATATTAACCCATAAAATCTCTTATCAGGCTGAGAAGCTGTTTATTAGCTGGCATGGCATTTGCTCTTCTAACTAGTGCCTTAAAACAGCCAAGAACAAGGAATTGTTTAATTCCCTCTCCAGCTGAAATCAAAACTTACATCAGAGGGTAAAAGACCACTATACACCTCACCAGCCAGTGAACTGTGATTCATAGTAGCACATCCAGAAAACCAAGTGGATCCATTTCTTGCTCTGGTACTTTTAAACCTTAATTCATTTTATAATTAGGAAAGGAAATATCCTTTTATATGTTCCACTAAAATATTTCCAGACAATTGAGGAGAAGGTGGGACAATAGAAAAAGCAAGTTTCCTATCCAACATTTGAAAAATTTACCAATTGCAATGATCTGGGTCTTTAAATAAATCTCACTGCAACACAGAAAGCAGTGAGATTGATTTATGTGATTGATTTTAACAAAATTTGCACTGAATACATACAAGAGGAAGCATTATGGATCAGACATAAGCACTTTATCAAAGGAAGCACAGAGTTTTAATTTTAAGATTAATAAATAAAGACAAAATAACCACTAGCACAATTTTATGCAACAAATATAAGCTATGACCTACTTCTGTTTGCCATAAACACTTCCAAAGCTGTGTTCTGGAGAAGATAACGTCTTGAAAAAACAGCTCGAATCTCGCTGAACATCCATTTTCCATGAAGCCCTTCAGTATAGGCAAGGACCTTTAAAGAAAATCAAGCTGACAGTCATTAGCAAGAATTTTTTGATAAAACATTGTATAAGAACAGAGGAAATTTTACCCATCAATTAAGTTAATCATGCCTCTTTAACAGTTAAAAACAGTGACTTGAAATGAACTTGAATGTTTTTAAGAAATGCAAAAAAGGAAATACTACGGTTAGAAGAATATCAGTAATTACTGTAACCTGATACTCCTAAGATCTATTTCTCATACGCCACATCAAATTAATTTCCTCAAAAACACCAAAAACCCAAACTCTACAAACAAGTACAGGGAAACAGACACACTTGCAATTATGCTTAGCTGTATCTTCTTCCAACAGCATGCATGACACAGTTGTCAGCTATCTATCAGATACCAGATTTACTTCTAAGGCTGCCTTGTGCAAAGTACAACCAAAATAATATAACTTGCTATTCACATCCACTTCAGGGTCACAAATTACAAGTCCTCCCATTCTATTAATAAGTAGAAAAATTAGCAAAACCAGTATGTCACCACAATAATTTTTCTGAAGTTAGATACATCAAATATCCCAAACCATGGACAAAATTTAACAGTTTTAATTTTGCATTTTAAAATTAATGTGAAAATATTTTAAAACAAAACAGCTTAAAATTAGCACGGCTTTTCCCATTTTAAATTTTCTCAATTGAGTGTATTAACATAAGAATAGATATTAATATCAAATAATCTTTTTTCACTTTTCTTTCAGTGTTCTGGATGTTCAAAAAATAGACAAAAAAGACACAATTTAATTAGATGTTATTTTTATTAACTTGTCTCATCTGTATCATGCACTGTAGAACAATTCTTTTCCAATCATTTTCATCAGCTGGCAGGCTCCCTTCAGCCCTGCACCTCTGCTCAGGTGGGCTCTGCCGGGCACTCCTAGGAGGAGTCACTTTTTTGGGACCACACCCATCTGCATTTCCCAGGTTCTGTAGACTGTGCCTTTAAGTAGGCTGCAGCCACCGAGAGAATTGCAGCCTCAGTGAAACAGAAATGCAGTGAACACCTTCCCTAAAGGAACATTTCAGACTGAAGAGACTGAATTTCTGCGCTCTCTTTTAGGTACCCACAAACCAGCTCACAGTGCTTTACTCACTCATCTGAGGTCTTTACTTTCCCTAATCATGACCTCCCCTAGCTTCTGAACAGGAAAATATTAGGGAGATTATATGCTGCTGCTGTCAGTGATCCTTCATGATTGAGGAAATGGAAATTGTATTTCTTCAATCTCTTCACTGATGCGGCTTCAAGTGAGTAACACCTTTCCATATATGAAAAAGCTAATTTCAGTTTGTGCATTTGGTCTATAACCTTTTTCTCATAACCATGATGAGTCTATATCAGAGAGGATGTTAATAACAGCAACAAAACAAAAGTGCTTCAGCACATGGAAAAGCATTCAGATGTTCTGTCCTCGACAGAGACTGGTTCGAGGAACACAGCATTCCCCCTGTACTGTTTACATAACAGTAAGTTACAGACAGAACTCTTCGACCAACATTGTGGCTGATGACACTCTTTCATTCACCTCAGCTTTTCACACTAGATAAACACAGCTTGGGAGAAGGGAAGGAGCTTGATTCTTTGGAGGTCACCCAGACACATGCAAAAGACTATGGGCTCCCTCCATTCAATCACAGGTCAGCTGTGGAATGCTACCTCATACACTAAATTGTTGCAATGGTTAAATATCTGCACCTTATTTTTCCTTTGAACTATGATATATCTTGTGACACTTTTGTCTGTGAGCTTTCTAGTATCAGGTAACTTTTCCTTGTGTTGGTAATTACAGACTGGATCTACTTACTGCTTAGCCTTCTCTTTGATAAACTAAATAAACCAAAATTTCCTTGATTTTCTTTCATTGAAATCAGATGCTAGGATACCACTGGTGTCACGTATGTGAAATTCAGGTGGATAAGAACAATGACTCTGAAGATTTAAGCACTCTCCTTCTTTGAATGCATTCTGCTGCTGATACATAATTTTTGTAAATACACAGGTTTTAAATGAAAGAGAAGAAAATCTGAGGAAACCACTCACATTAAAAAAGCTAAAATATGAGAACAGTCTCTTGGAAGGAGGAGTTTGAAATGTGTTTTTTTGTAAAGAGAAATGCTTCCTATTAACCATGTTCTATATATTAGTGTATTAGAGGGTTCACAATAATACATTTATGATGTATTGATATATACCACATGGTTATTACAGATCAACACTAAAAGCACATTGCATACCAATCATACACTACTTGCCTTTTACTTCCTCCTCTTTTTTAATTAAGTATAAAGCAATTGCAACTACACAGAGGTACATTCAACCCACTATTAAATGAATGACATATGATAGCACTCCAGTAAAACAGTAGAATGGAATAGGAAATCAGAGGAAAGAAAGGAGTCTATAATTCAATTAATGCCCTCAATTACACTCTTCTTAACTGTCTATTAGTCCTACAAGTATCAGATTATCTTGCCATTATCAAATTATCTGAATTATTTCAGTATTTCTGTTGTAATGTTTTCCTGTCCAAGATATACTACCCATTTTTGCCATCCTCCATAACATTCATCTTACACCATTTTCTTGTGATGCATTAAACCTCCCATTATTAGATATCTACAATTTACAGCAGATATTACTGACATTGTAGCAGGATTCTTCCTTATTGCTGTTATAACAGCCAATGCAAAGTAATTTTATTTTTCTGCATTTGAACCCTTTGAAAGGCTTATACACCTTCTTTTTTCTTCCAGAATGATTTTTAGCTTTTTCACTTTCTCATAGGACATCAATGTCTATTTTACATATTTTACAGACTGTATGTATTGTATCTTTCATTTTTCATAAAAATATGGAAATAACCATTTCACTATGCTAATGCATTGAAATTATGTTACTGAGTTATCTGAAGACAAAATTTCCATTAATTCCAATACTTTGTTGTTTATACTTAAAGTCAGTACTCCTTATTTTGATAGTTTTATGCATTTTCGTCCTAAAAACATTTGTGAAGTCTTCCTACTTAGGCATGTTTTAATAGTTGAAAAATCATGACTAAGCCCAGAATTCTAGATACATCACAGATAAGCTGTTTTTATTAAAATAAAAACAATCAGCCAATATCTACATTTGAACTAAGCACACTTTTCAATTTTAGTATCAGCTGCAGCTGTTTGGTTTAAAACGCATTTCTCCTTGCAAAACCTTTTCACTTAGGAATATGTATGTATTTTAAAGATACCAATTTGCTAGAATTCATTGCAGTAAGATGAAGCTCTCACCTAACAAGGGAATGAGAAGTCTCTAAAACTCAAGATTTTATACTATGGAAATACATCTGTTGGTGACACTTATTTAGATTAGGTTAATAAAGCAGCATGGGATGCAGACGGAAAGCTCTAGAGAAAAGAAGCAGAGCCATTACCAAAGTGCTTTCCTATTTGGATCAGATATGAAGGCTCCATTATTTTAGTTTTATTTCTGATGTAATCAAGATTTTTTTTTTCCTTTCAATTAAGAGTCAATACATTTTTAATAATAAACATTCTTCAGGAGTTATTCAATTATTGACAATTAATTGTTAATTAACAGCTGGAATTCTGTACTAACCAGAAGACCTGAAATACTAATGTCCATTTTGCTTGAGTCCCTGGTAGATTATCTCCACACAAGGAACACTGAAGTACTGAGGCTCATTTTTGCTGCTTTATACTATTTTTTTGGTAACTCATAGCACCAGACACAGCATGCAAAAGGATATTCTGGTAATTTTCTTTTGATTATTGTTTCTGGAATTGAAGTAATCACAAAATCAGGTGCTATAAAGAAATCAAGGAAAACAGCCTGTACAATCCTATCCATTCTCAGCCACTAACTTTTCGGTAAGAACAATCACTTTTACTGTCTGTTGCAAAGAATTTTTACATATTTCCTTTTTTTTTAATAGCACTTTGGAGAGATTCATTAATGACTATGTATGTGAATTGAATCCACTGTTTTCAGTGGAAGTTCATAACTTGTCTTTTGAAACCACATTTCTAATTCAGGATATTCTAATTCTAACCTGATTTCTCAATGAAAGTGTTGATTGATACTTGTAACATTTTTCAAGCTTTGTTTATATCTAGTGCAAAATGCATGTATCATTAACATGTAATATATTTGTCTTTTTGTGTGTTTGTTTGATGAGTGGTGAAAAAAAACATGAAAAAACTTTTCCTAATACCTATGAATTTCCCTTGTCTCAGCTTAAAGACATTTCCTCTGGTCCTCTCACTGTATGCATGGTAGAAAAGACTGACCCACACCTCACTACACCCTCCTTTCAGGGAGTTGTAGAGAGCGGCAAGGTTCCTCCTGAGACTCCTTTTCTCCAGGCTAAACACCCCCAGCTCCCTCAGCTGTTTCCCACAAGAAATGTTCTCTAGTCCTTTCACAAGCCCTGGTGCCCTTCGCTGAACATGCTCCATGGTGGATAAAACATGGAGGACTTTACAAAAATGAACTACAGTGGTTGCTTATTTCATCAGAGTGCCATCTACAGCCAGCCACAGAAGTGTGGTTATGCACCTGGCCCATGCACAAAAGAAGCATTTAGAAAATAGCTTGGCATCACTGTATGCTTTTAGAGGTCAGAAATGCATGAAATTGATTACTGAAAATCATTCTGTTCTGTCAGGGATTTAGATTTCCCTTTTTCAAGAGTTGTCAAGCACTGCAATTTGCAGCAAGGAAAAACTGAAATTCTGAATGCAGGTTATGGGCTAAGACAAATGGCTCCTATGAAAATACAGCAAACTTTCTTCTCCAGAGCAATCTAACAACCCAGAGTTAACCATAGGTACATGGCAGAGTGCATGATTGCTTCATGTACTCTAAATACAGATTGAGATGACAGACATTACTGGCATGGAATCCCACTCCAAGGGTTTATGAAATACCACATTGAGTAAGCATTTTATAATTTCAAAATGTTTGATGAAATACTGAGTATGAGCAACTTTTAGATTTAGCAGGAAAAATAAAAATACACTACAACAAGGGATATATCATGTCAAGATTGACAAGTGTAAAAAGAAGTTATATTTATTAAGAACATTCAAAATCAGGTAAGGACAAATAATGAAACACCTTGTATTTTGCTTTTCTAAAATGGGAATCAGAGAATATAAATAGACAACAAGGACAATTCAAATCAATTTAATGCCCTAGTGTTTCACTGACTTACTACTTTTTTATACATTTAGGCAACTTTAAGAACATCTTCTTGCCCTCAATTCCTATAATCATATTAAATACTTCAAAAATCTCACCAAAATTCTGGTTTCATTTTTTCTTTGCACATTTTGGTCTAGTACAATGTTCTCTCTACATTAAGGTCTCTTTTCCCCTTCTTTATAACATGCCTCTGTGTAAAATGTTTCCTTATTTGTAAGCCTTAAAAGCTTTCCTCCAAGTAGCTCTTGCAATGTTATGCTGTGCAGGATGAGTTGAGTATTATGTGCCATTATAATTTCTCAATTCACATCAGTTTTAAAATCTTTTTTAGGATCTTTTTTTTTTAAATAAATATTGGCATTCCTGTTTCATTTTTCTCCTCCTCTTCAGGGATCTAAAAAATGCAGATATTATTTTTGTGGTTTTGGACTTTATTTCCTTGCCAAATTTTCTCAGCTTATACTTCTACTTCCAATGTTTTTTTAAGCTTTCAAGAGGCCCCTTGTCTTGAAACATGAGGTTCTGTTCATCCAAACCTTTTCTACATTTGATTTCTCTGGTCACCATACCCACTTTGTTATCCATTAAAACAATGCCCACTCAGCTTAAAGCAACAGATGCTCTTATTCCCACATTCATTTGCAGTCATCTGAAAAATTATTTGAAGTTGGTCCACTTGAAGGCCATTTCTCTCTTTTCATAAGCAAAAGGGTTTTGCACGTTATGATTTTGAAATGGAAAGGATATTGGGATATTTCTGAGGAGTAGTTGCAGCAAAGTAATTAGAGCAAAAAACCAAACCTTACTCCAATATCTTACGTATTCTAAATGGACCCTTTCTAACACTGCATTTGTGAAACACCAGTGCATAGTTTTAAATATAAGGATAAGTGCAAACAAAATTTTGAATAATAATTATTTTATCATTAATGTTGATCTCTGTGCCTTTACATAGTTTTCTTTCTATGCAAAATAAAAACAAGATTGTCAATTTAGGCAACTCCTGAAGTGCCAGCTATAGACTGACATTCTCGGGAAGAACAGCATCAGGATGAGGTAGAAGATTTAGACATTATCATCTTAGAAAAGGCAGGCAGAGGCCTTTTTTAGGCTCTAATTTCAAACATATTCAGCAATTATTGTTTTAAGCAGAAGTTCCACTGATTTAAGAATTTTAAAACCACAAATAAAGCTGATGGTGCTGGTTGGGGCAACAGCACATGTGGAGAAGCAGAATATATTCTAGTGTCACATAAAGCCATATTAGGGCACAGCCCAACTCAAAGCACAGAGGCTGAAGGAACAAATAATGGGGCAAAATCGCACAATTAGTTCTGGTAGCCACGGGACTGAAGCAGATTGTGTCAGTTACCTCACAAGGTTTAAAGTGATTTTTTGTTGACTTTGGCAACGATGGGATGTCAGACTCAAATCTAGTGAGAAATGTTAACAGAACTATGTTTCCATTCTCACTCTACATTTCGTGCTCAAAAATCAATCCAAACCGGGGAGTGGTGATCTCAGACTCAAATTGCTTTGAGCAATTCTGCCCCAGCAGTGAAATGCAATCAAATTAATTCAATTAGAACCACACAAATTACAGTTTAGTGGGCATGCCAAAAAAGACATAAAATTGATATGATCTGAATAAAACCAGACCTTTTTTTTTTTTAAGAAATAAAACCAGAGAGCTTCTTTTTCTCTTAAATGGTCCATTCTCCTCAACAAAACTAAGGCAGTTGAAAGAAAGGACTTTAAATACCTACAAATTCAGGGAGAACACAGTGTTAAGAAATGCTTGTAAGTTGAAACCAAAGCAGGATATTTATTCAATAAATTGTTCTTTGACAAAATTGCAGTTTTGTTAAACTTGTATTATTGGTGGATTTCAAAGAATTTGTGAGAATTTTAGCTGAGAAAAGTTGCAGCAGAAGCAAAAAAACCATAGAAATAGCTTGAGGAATAAAGAATGTATGGTATCCCTAAATATGTGATGTGTTCTTTCCTGAGAATAAAGCCATCATAAAATTCTCTGAGTGCTTTGATTAGTTGTTTTTTACCCCCAGAACTTGCATATATTTATTCAAAAGTGCAATGCAATAAATACTCAAATGTACCATATCACAAATTCTTAAAATTACAATAACTGAAGGCATTGTAACTGATCTTAGGAAATGTGTAAATATTGGGTTTTGTTAAACATTACCCATTTCCTACCAAATGACGGTAGAAAGACAGTTGCCTGTCCCTCTTTTTATAGACATTAACTTAATGTCATACAGGAGATATGCGGAAGTATCTTGTATTTTAACCGTTTTACATCTGATTTATTCAGTGTAGAATGCACATGATTTAAGATCTATAAAAGTCAATAGAAGACAGTTGTTTTCTACTATCAGGCTTAATTTTTTTATGTTCCTAGTATCTCTTCCTACATAAGATTGATCAAAAGCCGGTAATATTTTGTTTTCAACTTCATATACAAAGGCTTTTTCATTAGTCACAATATTTAGGAATATAATCAGAGCACATTCTACCCCTGAAATTTTAGCAATAGATTTAAAATTATTTTTTATACACAAAAAGAAATATATTAGTTTTTTAAGTTTTGATATATATTGTACCTCTACAACATCCTCACTGTCCCCAAAATTTCTACAATACAGTTTGTAACAGTCAAGCAAAATCCTCAAGAAATTCAAAATTCTACAGCTCAAAGAATCACAGAATCAGTCAGGTTGGAAGGGACCATAGTGGGTCTGCTCCAACCTTGGTCATCCCAAAGCACATGGCACAGGATTGCATCCGGACGCTCAGCTGCGCCATGAAGTGTTGGGTATGGCGCACCAGTGACTCCTGGAAATCAGTTTGCTTGGAGTCTGAATTTAGAGTAGATTCTCTAGGGCTACTCTAGAGTAGGGCTACTCTATGCTATGCCAACTTCTAAGGCCCCCAAAGTACAATTACACAGCCTGTGAATAATGGTGAACATGCATCAAAGTATCTTCATCTCCATAATATATTGCAATACCAACTGATCCTTTATTTATCCACCTAAAAAGTGCTTAAGATGAGTTTGTTTTGCACTTCTGGAGAAGACAAGAAATTATAGCACTGGGAAAAACCTAATCCACACCTCCAATAGCAACCAAAATTCTGCTGTACTTTTCAGCATTATATATGGAATGTTATCTAATATTACTAAGTCTGTTCAAGGAAAGAATTGCAAAGTTTCTTCTGAGAATTTTTACTTGGAGTGTTTGCAAACTGTGTGCTGTTCCTCAATAAGAATTAATTAGTTTACACTTTATACTTATTTTGCTTTACTATTGCAGGAAAAGTATTTATGCATTCTATACTTGCTTTAGACAACATATTTTTATCAGATACCATAACTAAGCACTGGTAAATAACTCCACGGAATATATAAAAACTACAACTATTGACATGTATCAAATAAAAGCTGTGTATATAAACTCTATAAAGAACTTTTATATTTCTTTCAATAAATGAAGCCAGATTTACACTTATTTTGTATGCGCATTCGGTATATTCTATGACTCCTTTCCCATACCTAACAATCAACTTTTTTAATTTCAACAATTTAAATGTCACATTTATAGATAATTAAAATATTTGGTGAGGTCTAATTCTACTCAAAAAATCTCCATGAAAACTAGGAAGAATATTAAGAATAACTACTCAGCTGACAACTAAAAATGGATTCTGGGGAACACATTTAGTCTTCCAACGTCTGCACAAAGCAAATTTGATATACAGTTCCCTCCTCCTTGGATTTCTAGCCTAGTAGAATACAAACCTTCATGTCATAAATTTGGGCATACTCACAGCCTTTCCTGTGGTGACCTCCAGGTTCCCAGTATGAAATTACTGCAACACCTGTCAGCATGTAGAGCTACTTTGTATGAATATGCCTCAGTTTTTATCCACTACAAGCTGCTCCGACACAGAAGGTATTTAAATTTTATGGACTTCTGGGTACCATGCGACTATGAAAAAGTGAGCCAATCCCAGTCAAAAAAGGTTCACTCATATAGCCTCAATTAATTGCTTCTTAACTTTTATTTAATTAAAAAATAATAAAATGGGATTCAACTCATGCTTCAGAAAGAGATTAGATATTTCCATTTTTTTCATTGATTATAACTACCAACTATTCAAATTCTCCTATTAAACTAGTTTCTTGCCTCTTTTCTTTCTTTTTTTTTCCTGTGGGTAACAGGCTAATTACTTTAGAAGAAAATAAACCCTATCAACTTCTATAGCCCGATTACTGCCTGTACTGTGATTGGTTCTATTTCTACTGCCATTAAGTCTGGATTTAATGCATACCACGTTTATTTTAAAGAATACAAGCACCCTATGTAGAAATCTATCTTTCATAGACTCAGTTTCCCAAGATGCATCTTTCCCTTGCACGTGAGTATCCCAAATGCCACTGCTTGAAGCAGAAGCTGAGAGTACTGAGATTGTCCAGGAAGTGATCTCAGCATCTCAAAAATTTGCTTCACCTTCACTGAAAGCCAAGGAAGTCAGATATAAAGAGGAAAAAAAAAAAAAAAAAAAGAGTGTGGGGAAGGGTGAATTCAAAGCCAGGAAAATTAGTCATGTAAAGAAGTGTCTCAGCCCTCGGACATGAAAAGCTGTGTGATGTAAATTAATATATAGGAAAATACACAATGACCATCAGTTTTACCATATTATTATGAAGTTACTTCTTTTTAGAGGTTTTTATATGTAAACACATTTGTAAAAGAAAAAGAAAATGGTACAGAAGGATTGTAACTGTTTCATTAAATGAAGCAAACATTTTAATTCAACAGTTCAGAAGTTTACAGTCACCTTCTAATCCCCTTACTGTGCAAAAACAAAGTCTGAAAATTGTTATTCTAACTGCTATATGACTATTTTCTCCTGTTATGCATGAAACAAACATACAACCACAACAAAAAAAACCCAGACAGTGGACACAAAGCTAGCTATAGAAGGACCCTCATTTTCTCAGTCAGAGAATCCACAGTGAAATATTTTCTCTTCTTTATTTACATTAAAGGGAATCAATGATGAAACCAAGCTAAAATAAGTCCCCACTCAACTTTGTAGTATAATGATGAGTTATTCTTACAGAGCAGTCTTAGAGAGAAAATCCAACACTTGCCATTTGACTGTTGCAAAATAATCCCCACTCTGCTTTGACTTCTTTCTATGAACTGTAATATAAGGTCCAACAGACAGCCTCAGATGCATCTCAGGTCCAGTACATGCTTTTCAAACTTAATCAAGGGAATATAGAAATGTATATAAAAAGATGAAAGTGTCTTTGCCTTTATACATACTGAAGGAAAAAAAAAAAAAAACCTAGGGGGAAAAAAGTGAGATCTTTCATAGGGGAAGGTTAAGTCTGATGCTAATGCTTATTTAAAATGGTGACAGTCTGAAGTAGTGAAGCCTTGCCGGGCTGCTTTAATTTCTCCCTGGAATAGCTCTCTCCCAACCTTCGGCAGCACATCAAAGTCTCTGGAGCTCAATTAAAATTGGATTATATTGAAATGCTCTATCTATGGAACTGTGTGCTCACTAACACTTTTCTTTCAGTAATACTCCAGATGACAGTTGCCCATCCCAATTTAAACAGTTGTCATAGAGACCATGAACTAAAGCAGCAGTAACTAACAATACAAAGGAAAGGTAAGTGGTAGGATTTCTGTGAATGAAGGGCTTGGTTTGCAGCCGCAGTGCTCACGCTGCAAGCAGCTAAATGCAGAAAACATAAAGGCTGTAATACTCTCCTCAGTCCTAAGGAGAAGGGAAAAGTAAGCAAAATAATAAATATTTTCCTTTTTCCCCCTAGTAGCTAGTAGTGTTTTACATTCCAGCATGTTGTAGCTACCTAAAATATCCAGAATTAAATTACACACCCTAAGAGAAACAGCAGATAACCCTGGAGTCAATCTACAGCCAGCAGTTCATAAATTAAAGGCATCAAATTGCATTTTATAACTGCAGTAGAAAAAAAAATAATAAGGTATTATATTTTTATATTCAAAAATTTTATAGACAATTCTTAAATTATGCATGATGTATAAATCCTTTGTCTTTATGATAAAAATCTGAAGTGAAAATCTGATAAAAATCTGTAGGAAATTCATAGTCTGGACCCATCTGGTTAAGACTGTGAATCCAATATGTGTAATGCTTTCAGGTCATTACTGGTTTTAACTGTTTCATAATCTAACCATGCGGATTTTTGATGTACTACACCAAAGCTTGACAATACCATTGGAAAACTCTAGCAGCTTCCAAAACTCCCAAAATAACATAAACAGCTTATGTTTCTGGCAGCACCAGACAGCAATGTATTTAACAGCATAGATTGCTGGTAATGATACTATTTTCTCATGTAGATGGCATGTTTCTGGCACTATAAACCCCTTAACCTTTCTTGTAATTGGCTTATTGAGAGTCCCAAGGTTGTTTTTTGTGCCATTGGGCTGATCACCATGGAAATGAGCACTTATTGCTGTTTCACTGTAGTGCTCTATTTTTCTTCCAAGCCCTCCACAAGCATTCTCCCTGCTCTCCCGGGAAGGCAGCGTTAGGATTTTGAAGCAGCAACAAGGCAGAGTGCAAAGAGCGCAGGCCAAAGGGGAAGAAAACAAAAATGTGTCAGAAAATCTAAAAACCGCACAGATCAGAATTTGTCAAAACAAGGCCTTGGTTTAAACCAACAAGAAGGGCCCCCACAGCTTGGGCCTTGACAACGCACGGCCTTTTATTTTTTTCCCCACTTTTTTTTTTTAATTTTTTTTTTTTTTTATTATTTTTAGCTCAGCTGTAGAAAACACCATCTAATGAACCTGTCTGGGGCTGCTGTCCCCATCCTGTCAGGCATGTCAGGAGATGACAAGCACTGGGGACAGGCCGCCGCCAGTCACAGACAGGCCTGCCAGCTGGAGAGTTCAGCCCCAATCTAATCACGCCACCAGAAAATAACTTTCACGCTTGCAGCCTGACAGGATGGGCTCAAGGAAAAAGGGGGAAAAATTAAAAGAAAGAAAAAACAAAAGAGGATCAAAACAATGATTTTGTTTTAATTACAAACTTATTTTGACACGGGGAAGGGGAGTGGGCGCAGGGAACACTTTTTAAAGCTGCTAGCACTGCTTGCTAGTTTCCTTTAGTGGAACTGTTTCTGTCTTTCTTTTAACACAAAGATCAACACGGACATTAGCACCAGCAGTTACAAAAAAAAGGGAAAACAAGATGGTATTTGTGGCACCTGGATATGTTTTTGCTACATTTATTCCTATGCATACACACTCTTTTCCAACATGTATATAGACATAAATCTATCTGCAACCACTGGTAGAGTTATATTTAGGAAAGTGTGTAAATTATGGTATGTGTTTTTACTATTTCAAAGCAACAGGGGTCATTGAACATTATATCTCTTCATAGCCATCACTCCATGGTTTGTATTTTCATATGGGCAAAAACTGACTAAGTACAAATGGTGAGACTGTTTGTGCTCCTGAAATGGGAATGAATATTCATAAATAAGAATAAAAATTTAAACAAAAGTATCAGAGCCCTTGGCCTCAACATAGTTGGTTCTTTCCTATTTCCACACAGACTATGAATAAACAAAAAAGGAAAAACTCTAACATGTATCTTCAAAAGGGCTATAATGAACAGGCAGTAGTGCACTGGTAGGCATCCTATCTTTCTGATTCAAAAATTGCCAACACAGATTTCCGCTCCAGAAATTTAATAATCAAAAATTGCTAACATAGATCTCTGCTCCAGAAATCTAATAATCAGTAAATCCATAGAAAGAGAGGCTGAAAATTATTGTTTAAATAATTTGAAAAAGTAGTTCCCCCAAAAGGCATTAAAAAATTATTAGGTCTAGACACAAATTTACTTCAAAAATAAACATCAGCTAAAATGAAAATGCAAAGTATTAACTACATGTATCTCATCTACTCCTAAATGTAAATCATAGTATTTTTATCCTTTGGTGTATGTATCTTTGTGTATGTGTACCTTAGCAAACAATTTGCATTATTTGAAAGTGAACTAGAATGGAAAATGAGTGATTCATGTAGTACTTAGTAATTATTTTAGGAAGAAATTATGAATGAGCATAGGTCCATTTAATCCCTATAAAATAATAAAAAATGAAGATTTGTTATTACATCCTGCCATTCATTCACTCTCTGCTGACATTATAGATGTCAGAAAGTCTGTTTAAAAGCATGCTATCTCTATTCATCTTTGTTTCTGGCATGAAATACAGACTATAATAATCTTGTCAAGCCTACATTTAGACACTAATTCATGACCCTCTGCTACAATTTAGAGAAAATTCATACATAACTCTTTTAAGACAAACTATGACCCCAGACGGAAGGGTAATATCTAGATTCAGCTGCCAAATATAGGCTGACTGAAGGCACAGCCACCCTGATGCTTCTTTATGAATGAGATGGCCAAGTCAGTAAGATTCATTAACTTTATTTTTAACCTGAGCACTAATAAGACTTCTTGGTTTTTTTCCATTTTGAGGTTCTAGGTATTCAAATAGGCATCACCTTATATTCCTGGGGAAAAAAAAAAAGGAATCATCTCTTTCACAATTCAAAGACTACAACTAAAGCCGATAAAAAGAAAAAAGAAGTTGATGCCAGATGCAGATGCCACTGAAAATGCCAGGGAGAAGTGGTGATTCTCAGCCTTCCAGCAAAGCCTAAAACACCTCATTCGGGACTCAATCTCCAAACTCATGCAGGAGGATACATAGCAGAGCTGTCCATTATTCAAAATCAGTCTGCAGATTTGAGAGAAAAAAAGTCAAACAGAAGATGGTTGCTGCATATACACAAATGGAAATATCTCCTGTGACCAGTCTAGATATAAATGCACTTCTGCAAGGAACATAGGTATAAATGTAAATATAATTGAACCTACAGTCCCCTATCCATCTTAAAGAATCTGAAAAGTGTGACAGTAAAAGCAAGAGCTGCCAGGAAAACTGTTAGTATTTTGATACATAGCTACCTAGACAGGAAAAACCCTTCAGAGAGCAGGAAATAACATGTTCAGGACACTTTTTTTTTTAGGATTTTTTTTTATTAATTTGTAAAAGAGAATGGAGAAAAATATGCCTATTTTTAGAGAAAGAATTGTAAGCCATTCTGGACATGATGATAGTAAACTAGCTGCACAGATCTGCCTGTCAAAGGCATAGAATGACATGAAGGGAAATGACACTGATTGATTTCCTATCTTCTGTATTTAGTATATTTTGGTATATGACTAGTTACAGATTGATGTTATATCTTATCTTTAGTCACATATACAGGGACCAAAGAAACACAGTCAACTCCTGTTGATTTAAGATGGTAAAATATCATCTAATCTCTCATGGCCAACACCAGTTGGGCCATGAAATGCTACAGAAAAGCACATCCATATGAAATGCCATAAATTTCTGCTAGACAATGAAATTATAAAACTGTAATTTTCTCTGAAAATCAACTTACCACCTTTTCTAATAATTAAAGTTACTACATAAATTTTAAACCATCCAGCTGAAAAAAAAAGATATTCTATTTTAAAACAATAGAAACAAATAAACAAAACAAACCCACTGATTTGAAAGAGCATTCCTACATAATTTTTTTCACATAAAATGCATCTTTCTTAAAAACACTATGTACCATTTAATCATTAGCTGATACACTGCTGCTTTATGGTGGTATGATTTAATTTATTTCATTCATGTTGAAGCAGAGAGTTCTGGCCTCGTGACCCCAATTTTCACTTAAAGAAACAAATTTCTTTTTCGCAAACTAACTCAATTTTTCTCCTGTCAACCTTTAGCCTCACTTTAAAATATTAACCTTTTTTCTATCATTATAAGCATCCAACATTCTTCTATCCAAAGTTAATGTTAATCACCACATCTTATGATAATGTTATATTCACTTCTAGCTATCTCTGTCAAGCACACAAAATTAATTTAAATCTATATATCCTCTTTGTATGTAGTAGTAGTAGAGCATTTTTGTACATGCCAAAATCATACAATCCACCTGAAAAAGCATTATTTCCTCTATGTATTTCCAATTTTTCCATTTTGTACTCTCAAATGTTAGCTAAAAGATGTGTTTCTCCTTTGAAGGTAGAGCAGGAAGCTAAGACAAGGCTGGGGACACATTTCCAAAATGCAGAGTGATGCAAAATTTCCACAATCACTTGCCTTCCTCTTCTGCCAAAAATCATTAGAAGATATAGCAGAATTAGGGAGAGGAACCCTGCACTGGAAGAAATTTTTTCCTACATTTATTTTTATGCCATTTCACCAAATTAATTGAATGAGCTGTGTCAGCATTGCTGACAGAGCAATCCATTTTACACAAATAATTCAAAATACTTTTAAAATTTAACATTACAGAAAATACATATAATTTTTTATATTGTCATTCCAGAAGCAGTATCTAAGTAAGACACATTAGTTATTATAAATATTAATGCTGCTTTTTGATTTGTTTTCAAAAATGCTGAGTGCTCTTAAGTGCTGTTACCTTTGGAAGTTTGAAGTAGACTCTGGAAGTACTTCAGAAAATGTAAACTTGTTTTGACACACTGGTGCCCACTATCAGGAACATGTAGAGTGACCTTACTTGCTTGTTCGGTGAAAGAAAATTTGCCCTATGTATAAGGAACTGCTGAGAAGAAAAGCCTTTTTGCTTCAGGAGGAGAAATAATACATGCATTTCTCCTGGTTGGTATTAACCAGTTATCCTTAAGTGCCCATGGTATGATTCATTTAAAAGACTCTGAAACATAAAGAAAACAAGCCCAAAAAAATTTGTGAAACACCTCAGTGAATGAAAACAGTTACCTTCCCTTTGGCCATTCCAACCTTCCAACACAATTGTAAAACATTGACATGAGTCCCCTGCATCATTACATCATAGCTTATTTACCATGGAGAATAAGGGAGTCAAGCTGTATTAAAAAAAAAATCTAGTGAGAGCATTATTCTTGGAAGAGCTTTTTAAAAATCAATTGGTTGCTATTGGAACAGCTTTCACTGCCAGCAGGAAAACTTTGGGTATTTTTAATATTTATGAAAAACTATAAATTTTTCACAATGGACAATGTCAACTAGTTTTATAAAAACCCAAACACTTCAAATACTTTTTGCCATTTATAGTGGAATGAATCCACAAAAATGACTTTTCAAACTTATTGTTAAAAATTTAGAATATGGGAAGAGTCTCTTTGATCCTGCTGAGATCTTTATGAGACTGAGCAAAATACTCCTAAAACCATTCCAATTTTGTTGAAGCATATAGCAAATAACAGCAGGAAGTAATATTTTCCACCTCAGTATAAACAAACTAAATAGACCCCAACTAGAGAGTAAAACAACTCAAAATATACTTTACTTCAAAACATCACTTTTTTTAAAGAAGAAAAACCTGCTTATGGGCAATTACTGTCCCAGATGTGTCAGGAACTGACAATAATGAGCTCCTTTGTCCACTAGAGGGCAAGGAGTGGGAAATTAAAATATTGAACTGAAACATTATATATTTCAACAAATACTTCAAATAAAACTCCTGGTAGTATAAGCAATAACATAATAGTAGCACAATTCAAGCTAGATGGAATTTATATTCTTTATCTGTCTGAATTTTCTTCAATGATAAATGACCCTGTTCGATGAGGATGGTAGTACATTCATGCCTCCAGAACCCACTAACATCAAGGGTTTTCGTGGACATTGAACTGCAAAAGCTTTGATGAGAATTGAGTTGCTTGATTTTAAAAGACTGCATCTTATCCAAAATCCACTGAGGTTGTTCCACATCCTTGCACTGATTTCAGCAGCTTTGGATCAAATGAGACTCTGATTGGAGAAACATAATTTAAAAGTGGGGGGAGCAGCAGTAAACAAATGAAATAGAAGAGAAAAATCTCTTCAAATGATTAAGCAATAAAAGAAAGAGGTGGGTCATTGGATTGACTAAAGACAGCCCTTATATCCTGATCTTTTACAATATTGCTGCATCTGTAAATACACAGAAAGGTGTATTTCTGAAAAGGGTTGATGCCATACAATGAAGGCTTCACTATGTCCTGTCAGAACATCCCTCTGGTTCCCTGCACAAGGGAATTCCCTGGGCAATTAATCTTCTGTTTAGTATGAACACATCAGTTCAGATACTTGTCCAAAACTTTCTATAAAGACAATTCTACAGAGTCAGTGGGTTCCACCCTGCTTAGTTCAGCCCATGTATGAACAATTTGTGAATAAAAGAATGAGATTTCTTTTATAATGATGAGTCAAGCAAACTCATCTAAGATTCTCATTGTCAAACTGGATTCTTTCCTGGTTGCATAAAGTCCCCAGTGACTGTAAGCCACCTGAGGCAAATGCCACATGTTGACATGGTAAAATTGAAGTGTACAGAATTTTCAAAAGACTGGTAAGTGAAACAGTAGAGGGAAAAATATGCAAGTTTGTTTTTGTATGCATTTTGCCTGCAAAACTAAATACATTTCTTCATGGCTTAGTTTAAATACAGAATCATGAAGAATTCTGCTGTGCTCTTTTGAGCATTGCTAATCATAGCAAATTAAAATCTCTGGAGGCCAAATGCTCTCACTCTCTACCTCCTTCTCCTTTATAACACACAGGCTCAATAAAGTCAAACAAACTTGTTTTACACCAAGCAGTGATGGGAAAAGAGGAAGACAATTAGATTCCCACTTTCTCCATGATTCTTGGTCAGTTTTCTAGGAGTTTTTTGCAAGACATTAAGCTGCTGAATACTGGAACAGAATAGGCCAAGCCAAGTGAAAAGTAGGGCTTGGACCAACTGAATTCTATTCCTCAGGACAAGAGAGGTGGTAGCTAGGAGCAGAATCTTTGCATCCTCATACAGAGCCACAAATTTACTATGTGCTTTGGGAAAAGACTTCACTGATGTTAAGCTGTCTAGCCACAGCCACTGTGGTCTAATTACAATAGTTCAATATCTTTTAAATATAAATTTTAAAAATAAGATAAAAGACTGAAATTAATATTTCTAGTCAGATATATTATGCAGTCTGAATTTGCATTAGCAACAACTCCATTGAACAGGAGGCAAATTCACATTGAATAGGAAAATTCACAAGGGTTACTTTATCATCGATGATCTATTGATAATTATTTGTTGATAATGGCAGTGATTTTAGACATTTCTATATAGCAACTGTACTATACACTAGGACAAAGTAAAATCCACAAAAAGGAATGTGATCTGACTAATCAAGCACAGAAATGTCTTCTGCATGTGGGATGACCCAGTTGCCAAGTTACATTTTTCAAGGAGGTTATTACAATAACATACTGTGCTAGGTCTATGCTTGATATCCTGTACATTACTAAAAAAAATATTTGTAATGAACCATAACAGTCCTATGGTCCTGTGAGGCTCCTCACAGTATCATTTAATTCCTGGTCAGCACAACATTCACACTACTGAGACAACCTTCTTGTTTTTTTGTGCTAATATATTAAAGCATAACACTGAACAAAAATGCTATCTACACTTTTAAAACACATATGATAGATAAATGATAGATAAATCTACTACACAATGATAGATAAATTTACTACAATACAGTGCAATCCCCTCCCAACCTAACCCATTACACAAAAGATAGCAGAAAAAAATCCTTCTCCCTCAGCATCTCAGTTCCAGACTCTGCCAGTGAGTAGGCCTGTGCTGTTGACCTTAGCTATTCTATTTGAAGTTCTGTATATGCCCTTTACTGTATGGGAATTGTTCAGTCTAAGAAACACACAACTTTATGAAATCAATCCACATTTTTATTTCTAGAAAGAGAAATCAATCGAGGCATATTCCACCCCTCCCCCTTTGTCTTTCTTAGCAAACTGGACGTTTTCCTCTGTCTCTCTTACACCAAAAAGGTCCCTTACAGAAAACAGATGAGAAATTCATTTATTTCCTTTTCTTTTGGTGTTAAAACTTTGAAATAATTTTAATCAGTTAAGAAAAATAAAACAAATAGCAATGGTTTACTTCAATTCAATATTATTAAATAAACACAGAAAAGAAAATAAAGGAAGCTTAATACTTTGCTCTTCAAAGGCTTAAACCCCAGAATCCATAATCTGAATATAAATAGTTAGATGGTCTTAATTATTCAAGTCTCTGACATTCCTTTTTTAAATTAAAATGTACCCAGAGATAATGTCATTAACAGGTGAAAATATTCTGTATCTATACAATATTATAGTGGCTTTTAAAACTGTAGATTTATCTCAGGATTTTGAAAAGCAAATGGCATGTTTTAAAAACTGTATTCTGCTGCTACAGAATCAGTTATATTCTGCTGCTAAAATCAGCTGCTACATGGAGAATGTATAGAAAATAAGGATGGTAATTGAAATTATTGACCCAGTGATAACTCTCTGAGTAAGCAAATCTTGACTTCAACAGGAATTATACTTGAGTTAGCACTGCAGGGTTGGACTGCACAATTGCCAAATGACTTCCTGTTTCTTCACCTTGTATATTAAAACCTGCAAAACCTCGATGCCTTGACATAATTTTATGTTGTCACTAATGTCATAGGACACCCCAGCTTGCCTTCGTGCTCAGAAGAAGCTCCTCTGCTGGCATCTATTATGTACAGTTTGCTTCCATTTGCAACTGTGCAATGCAAACAATGTATAGGGAACGACCTGTTCAGTTCCACACCATCGACAGATAAAACTGCTGAGCTCAGAAGCACAATTAAAAGCAGTAGCTGTGATAAAAAAAAAAAAAAAAGACCATCCCCCAGTTTACTGCTCTGATTACAGGAAGACTCCAGGAGTAATAGCTGTTGTGTGTTTATGGAAGCAGGGAGGTGACTAAAAAGTGCCCTGTCAGTTTTCAGCTCTGTTTTGCCAGCTGCATTAAAATGCAGCCCTGAGCAATTTTTTTTTTTTTTTGTCTGGAATTTCAGGAGCAGAGAGTACAAAAGAGCTGATGAGCAATGAATGCTTCACCCTTCCTCAATTAATCTTGTCTCTCTACCTTTGCTTTTGCTTTCCCTCTACATGAAGGTAATAATGACACCCTCATCCATTATCCTTTTATCCCTGTTATTCTCGTGAAATTGCTTAATAATATGTTACAGATTCGTCTTCACTCACATAATTCTTCCTGTCATTTGCAGTATATCATCCTGCAAACATACAGCCCACTTTCACTGGCCGTTCTTTGAAGATTATTGTCAGTGACATCTTCAGGATGCGTTTGGAATCTGGAGCATCATTTCCGTTGCGATGGGGAATTACACTGACTTATCTGTCATTGCCAAAAGCACAACAAGCAATTCAGTGTTAATGCAAAGGTAACACAGGTTTTTATCATGCCGCCAGAACAAGAGCTCTTGTAAATTTATGCTAATATGGCCCTTTTACAGTTTAATAACCTCCTCCCCTACTGGAAAAAGGGGCACATGCACACGCACGAGCACACACATACACGCACTAGTACCCACACACGCTGGTAGTTCAATAATCTGTGTCACAGTGTGGTAGGTAATTTGTAGCTGATCCTCTTGTAATTATTTATTTTAAATCTTTTTATGAATGCTAATCTTACATAGTACAGCGGATCTCCAGTTTTGTTAGATACATAGAAGTTATAAGAGGCAACTGAACAGCTCCTATTTCTAACAGCGGGTATCAACTGTGAACGGTTCCCATGACACAAATTCCCTATTTTTCAACAAAATTATAACAAATCAGTTTTTTTGATTGTAGGGTTTTTTTTCCCCTTTCTTTTCTTTTCTGTAGGGCCATGGCTGCTGATTCCATTTGCTTTCCTCATCAAGAAATCCACTACTACAAACGAGTCCTTCTCCCTGATCCAGGGTGGCATTCCAGAGGGACCCTGGCGATCCTGCCTGCATGCCAAATCTGACAACACATGACAAGCCGGTCGGCGTGCAGTAATTTGACTAATTATACCGGATTAGAGCATATTAATGCAAGCTGTTTTCTCCAGAGTTAATGACCTGCTGACTGGGTTCTGTAAGGCCCCACTAGGTCTGCAGACAGCTAAAAAACAAAACCCTGCTTTCTAAGCCCTCGTCATTTCGCATCAGCAAATGAGTATATCAAACTACTGAGCAGCAAAATCCAAGCGACATTTTGTGTGCTACAAACCAATGCAGCTTTCCCTAACTTTCCACCTCAAGGGTTTCTTTGATATAAAATTAAAATCTATTTTTTTTCTCATTTAATGGCTTCCTGCAATGCAGAGTCCAGAAATTGAGGAGATTTTTTTCCCCCTAGATATCTCCCCAGTTTTTTATCAATGAGGACATGAGAAAGAAAAATAACTTATGATCACTATAATATTGCCATGTGATTAATTACTGTTTTACCATTATATACTTTTTAACAAATAATTCAGTATTATAAACAACTTTATGAAGTGAAGTTCTCAAATGAAATTTGTTTTTCAGGAGCTTACAACCCTTGAGATAATTACTTTGAGACTGGTTTTTTTATCTACTTTTTTTTCTAGCTGAATAACTTTTTCATAAATAGACTGTTGTTTTAAATTATTTTAAATTAATGAAAAATATTTTCCAAACTCAAACTATTTTAAAATAATTTTATTTTAAACTTTGGCTTGTTTTAAAAAGAGGTTGTTAAGAACACAATAATTTTGACAATATGAACTAATCAGGTTGAAATTGAAGCTCTTCCCTCCCAAGAGCCAGGAAAAACCTTTAGGACTATAATGAGGGCTTTGCATATGTCTGTATGTATACAATGCAGGTTCTCATACTCCAAAATACAGAATCATGATTTTCATTTAATGACTTTAATGTATATATATAACTGAGTTATCTTATGCAAACATTTCAATTATCCATTAAGGATTCTAAAATAAATTCACATGTGGAGCTCTTCATGGGCACAGACTCTTGTATTCTTCTTTAGAGTTTTGATTATTTCAATACTTCACTGAATACTGAAGATATGCATATTTAGCAGAAGTCAACAGATACTCTTTTCCTTCTTTTTCTAATGCTGTGTTGTTTTTGTTTGTTTGTTTGTTTGTTTTTTAAACATATGTGTGTGTTACTTTCTGGAATAACTACCAATATAAAATTAAACTCCTGATACATTTTTTCTCAAAATACATGCAAAAGTGTGCAATTGAATTGCAGCTCAGATGCACATATTTCCAACATAAATGTAACACAGATGCAAAACATCAGAAATATGTTTATTACGGGGAAAAAAGTTAAGAGTTTCTGCTAGCAGTAGACCATCTTATCAGTATAATTGTACATATACATTTGTATCCTATGTCTCAGAAAGGACTAATGGCCTACATCCAGTACACAAGATACACAGGGAACCAAATCCTATGCTTAGGCCCACATGTGTATCTAGCGTAACCCAAATGGAATTTAAAATTAGTTTACCATAAATGAGATCAGAAACATACTCATTTAAACCACAAGGCCTTTGAGTCAAATTAAACTTCGTACAGTCCACTATCAAATTAGTTATGCTTTGCATTTGTAAGCCAGAAGAAAATTGAGCTATTTGTGACCTGTGCTTGCAGAAAGCATTCTTTCTTTTCAGTGAGTAAAAAGAGGGTCTGAAAAACATTAGTTGTGCTGTAAAAGTCATAGAGGACTAGCTCAATCAGGAAATTGGTAATGGACTAGAGACCTTAACTCTAATTTACTGGCCTACATACAATAGTTGAACCAAATCCCGGTCTTGCCTTTAATTACCTTTAGAAAGACTTCTACTTTGCCATCACCCCAAAGAGTCTTAGAATTGTCACCCTTGGACTGCTCTTCAATGATCTATGGAAAATGAGATATCCACTGCAACCTGAAAGGCAATTATCAAATGCTTACAACAAAAGGGCACCACACCCTGGCATTCTTGTTGGCACTCTCAGCAGAGGACTGAAGAGTGAATGGGTAAGAAGGCTACTAAGCTGTCATCCTTAAGGGGGATCCTTCAGGTCATGGGTGAAGCATATCAGGAGGGCAGTGTGGGAAAGGCAGAACTGTTGCTGCTCATGCATAAATAAAGGACTTCGGTCTTCAGGGCTGTCAATCCAGCATCTTTCAATAGAACTAAATTCATTATACACCAAAAATGTAGATAGCCCTTCTAAAAGGAATAAAGCTGGCTTCTGGCACTGCTCTGGATAACTATCTAATCAGTTTTATAATGAAGTTATTTTTACAATAAAACTAGGTTTAGTAACCAGTTTTGTACATTAGATGTAAGAAGGAAAAACAAAACAAATTAGGTATTTGGTGAGTTTGTTACAAGTAAAATAACTTCATATTTCAATATAGATATATATGATAGACATTATGTTTTGCACCAACACAGAAACAATCAAACATGTAATTTTTAAAATGAGGAAAACATTTGTAAAACACTAAATAGCAGTTAAAATGTACGCACCAGTACACGAAATCTCAAATTTTAGATGAGAAGTCCTTAAAGCTTCATTGCTTTTTTGAATTGATGGAATACAGTCTTACTCTAAAGGAAGAAATATTTAATTCTTGACTTTATGTAAGTTCTAAACCTGTTTATCTAAAATTCCAACCTGACAGACATTTTTAGGTTTTGCTTGAACAGCCTGATTACCATTCACATCTTCAGATCTCTGTGACAATGGCATGAGATGGTGACTGGATGATCTCCTGGAAACTTACATTGATGCATAAATCATGCTGTTGTCTTTTCTTTTACAGCTATATAAATCCTGGTAGAGAGGGTTGAAGGTTTGTGATATTAAGGCCTTCTCTGCTAACTTCCCAAGAGCTCGAAGGTTGTACCTTTACATAAAAGTGTCCATATGTACATTTGTAAAACACCCTACTGAAGTAAAGAAACTATATTTTTTTTTCTACCATTGTGTTTTCTGGAAGATAAATAGGAACTAACAACTGTAATGTTCACCAATCATAAACCCACTTTTCCTTCAACCTATGAATTCTGTCATTGCAGCTTTGAAATATTTTCCTTTTCCCTGCAGACCACTTATGCTCCAAAGCATATAAGAAAAATTATAATAAAAGGATGTACCAGGAAGCCAAATAGGACTTTAACTCAGCAGAGATGAAGGTGTTCACTAGTTTCATTTTGAAGAATGAATAAAGCACTATCCAGCCTGTCCAGCACAAAGACTATAAAATAGGTTTCATAATAATGTAATTATTTCATAACCACTAGGATTCTTCATTTGAGTTTGTTAAAATTTTGTAAAGAACATCTTTTCAGGTCGAATGCTGAAATTATGAAATTAAATTCCATTCTGAATCAGGTTAGGAAAACAGTAAACTGCTTTGTGCTGAACATATACACACCAGGTCAGTCATGAAGACAACATATTTATTATAAATCAGTGATAGAAGCTTTCTTTAATATAAACTATATTTTGACTCCCTATTTTACCTAGGCATGGCATACATCACTTGGAGCAAGTGTTACTGTATTCAAGTGACTGGGTACTCCTTGAACTAAAGAAACCAAGTAATTAAGAACCAAAATCTGTGGCATTTGGAATCTCATATTATCCTGATCCTCTTGGCTATCTAGACCTCAGAACAGCCCTAATATCTCCAAACAAGCTTTTATCATACAATTCACATTGACTTAATTCATGATACAAATTTATGCGAAAGTCGTAAAAGATGGGGTGACAAAGAAAAAAAAAAACAAAAACAAAGCTAAACAAAATACATGCCCACACCCTATTTGTTACTATTTGAACTCTCTTATTCCAAAATTAGGCAGTAGTTTTGAGGAAACAAAATCACCACAGCAGGCATACACTATGAAAAAAATTGTATAGTCAAATTTTTATTTGATCATTCACTGTGCCCACTACAATCCAAACTGAAAATACTTTCCCATTTTGATAGAGGCTGACAGACAAGTTCTAAATTATTTCTTGTTACTTTCATCAGACACATCAAATTAATATTTCACTGAGAGTTGAGCATTTAAAAAATGTATTTATGGATGTCCTATAGCCAGATATTCCTGTCTAAATGTAAGCAAAGATCTGACTGACTACAAAAGCAGACTACATTAAATGAAATCACCATTTATTAAGCATAGATTACTGTTGAAGGTAAATTCTCAACAAATGAGATTCAAGAGACAGGTGAAAATGTTTTTAAAAATTATATTTTAAGGGGCATTTTCTAAAATTTAAATTCAATGAGCAATAATTTATGTAGAGTTTTTGATCTGGCTTAAGTATTATCTAATAACGATGGTGCGAAATAAAAATCACTAGAAGGCTATAGCATTAGCAAGACAACAAAAAAGGCTTACAGCACAGACTCCATGAAACATTTAGCTGGTATTTTCCACACACTGATCTAGTGAAAAGGGGTAAGCTGTAAAAATGTGCTTCTGAGAGTTTCAAACCATATTGTACAGAAGTCACATCAAATTAATACTGAGGACCATTTAGAGCTTTTATTCTGAAAAGCTTTTGAAAAGGGATTAAACTATGAAAACTCGCATGATACTAAAGTACCTATTAATGGGTTTAGGGGGGGAGGAACAATGAAAGTGTTATTTTTAGATAAATCGTTACTTTGTATGTAGCAGCACAAAGCATTTGCTAAAGAGACACTGCAACAGTTCTCCAGCAATATCTCACACGTCTAAACACTGATTAGCAGGAGAATTTTTCTTGTCATTAAGAACAATCTTATATAGAAAAGAATGTCTTATGGCTTTCTCTTTAATTTTTGACAATTTTTATAAATAATTCATTAGGAAAACGTAATTGTAGTTAAAAATTGCGTAAGTAAAACAGCACCATTTTTAGATTTCTCATTATTGTTGAAAATGCAATAGAATGTTTGTAGTCCTGTATACGCACGTTTGATTATCAAAAGCCTGCTAACTACTGATATTAAAAAAAATAGTTCACACCGTCTCAAAAAAAAAAAAAGTTTTTGAAAAATAAGAGGAAACAGCATGAATAGTGAGAACAAGGAACTGGGGTAGTTGTCATCTCATCAAAAATAATGAATGCTCAAGAGATTTCTAACTTCATCTCTTCCCAGCCATTTGTCCGATAACAATAGACTACCAGGAGAGAAAAGACTAGACGCAGAATGCGCTCTTCTTCCTTGTCTCTAGCTAGCACCTGTAACCCCAAACAGCTATGTACCAGCTGAAATCCACATGACAACAGCCCCAAAAGACA
Organism: Anomalospiza imberbis; assembly: GCF_031753505.1. Classification (NCBI taxonomy): domain Eukaryota; kingdom Metazoa; phylum Chordata; class Aves; order Passeriformes; family Viduidae; genus Anomalospiza; species Anomalospiza imberbis. Next base: position 80,412,252 of record NC_089682.1, on the reverse strand, counting down.
ACTGGAAATGTTGTTCCTAGCCTGCTGTGCCTTCATTCAGCGGTGGGATGCACCACATGGTGGATGACAGCTTTGTGTCTGCCTCATCTTGCAGCCTCCCCTCCTCCCTCGACACACAGTCGTGCACACACAAAACAGTCTTATGGCTAATGATGCAAACATGAAGTGCAAAGTCTCCTTAATTTGACCCTTGTTAAACTCCTAATTGGATTGAGGCGGTCTCAGAGTGGAAAGCAACCCTGGATTATTCAAGAAAGCTTTTACAAAATGAAGACCAAATTACAAAAGGCTTCCACTCTGGCTACAGGACACCACAAAGAACAGGCAATGAATTGCAGCTGTCACTTAAGTTAAAAATCTAATCAATTGCCTTTTTTTTAAACAGGTAACTTTTTGAACAGTTTCTTCATTGTGATACTCTTCAGAGTGTGCTTGACCCAAATTTAATAAGCTGCTATTAAAGCAGAAGAGCAGCTGTAGAGCAAACACTGTAGAATGATACCGTGCATTCAGGCTCTTAATGATTTTAAAATGACTACAACCATTGCTTCATTCAAGAGGAACAAAGCTCAGGGCTCTTTGCTCAACAATGTCTTAACACAAACTGTCTGAACAGACAGCATTCATTTGTCCTTCATGAACCCAAAAGGTCAGCGGCATTGCTGAGAACATCTCAACAGTTTAATTGTGTTTCTCCTGTAGGAAGACTGTGAGGAGAAACTTGGGGATTCCTGGTGTATGAAAACTAGCCTTTCTCTTTTTTTTCCTCCTTCCATGGAAATATACAGCTTAAGCACAGAGACAAGGGGTGCATGATATGCAGACAGGTGTAAAACATGAAGTAATTATAGAAGCTCAAATTAGTTCCTAGGCCTGAGGCAAAAAAGAGAACAGTGCCTTGACAAAAGGGAATAGCAAATAAGGATAGCAAACAAAAAATGGCTTGAATGTGTAAATTAGCAAGAAAAATGAGACAGAAAAGCAGCTTTACTCTACTATTATTCACCACATGAGAACAGAGCAGCTGAACATGATCAAGAGGGCTTTGGAGGAGAGAGGCAGGCATCAACACCGAACCGAAGCCAAAGAGTGGCAGCTCCGCACTTTCTAGTCAGTCACTCATTATGTGGTGAAGTGCTCTTGAGAAGTGCCTCTTATACTTGACCTATCATATTACTTCTTCTGTAAACACATAATCCCTGCTTGTTAGGTGGTGTCAACACTAGCATTCATTCACTGTGGTAGTCCTTTTGTGTATAGACACTTTAGAAGTGCTGCCAAAACCAAAGAATTGACACCATAATAAAACAATTTGAATTTCAACCAGGTAAACAGATCCTATGAGCTTCTGAGAGATGTACTGTGCAGAGCACTACATCCAGTGTCCCTTATTTGAGACAAAGCTGCTTTCTTATCACAAAACCATTTTTGTGTGTGTGTCCTTTTAGCCAGATTAACAAGCACCTAATGACTACTATTAATAAAGGAACAGGTTTAATAACTGGAATTACAGCCACTGCATCTTATTTGCTTCAGTCCCATAATAATAATAATAAAAGAATTAAAAAATTAAAATAAAAAAACCACCAAAAACCCCCACCAGAGTTGGCATACTTTTATTATGAGCCAGCTAAGAAGAAAACCTGAAACAACAAATAGTATTTGTGCAGAACTGACCACTTCCTAAATGCAAAGTATTATTTTGCTTAAGCTCACACAAAACCAATAAAACTAGTCAGCTTTTATTATTAAGGTCACACAAAAATCAAAAAATCAGTCAGCTTTTATGCCACAATTTCATCCCCTTTAAATTCCAATTGTATTTCATAGAGATATTTTATACTTCAGTCTTTGTGGGGACTTATGTCTGATTATTGTAATTACATATTTAAATCTTCTACTCAGAGCTTATACCTCTTGTTTTTGAAGGGAGAAAATTCATTCTTAAGAACACTTCCTTTAAACAAGTATAAATAATTGATTCTGTGTTTCTGCATTGAGGAATTCTAGGTAGACTATGCGACTAGCTTTTATGAAGAGCTCTGAACAGTTTTGCACTCTGTAGGACTGAAAAGATGGATCAATCTTTCACTGAACACTTAAAAAATATAAACAAACTTTCTGCTATACCATCAAGTATCAATGAAACAACACACTAGAAGGGTAGTATTTGGCTGAAATGGCAATTTTTACAAAGGAGTCCAGAAAAGGATAAAAGGAAGACTCAGATATATTAGTGCTCCACCTCTCAAAGCTGAAGACCCACAGTAGCACTGTGTGCATCAAAAGCAGTGAGAAAGTACCATTATAGGCTTGATATTGCAACAAGGTGACATGATGCATTACTGCAGCCATGTCTAAAAAAATAACATATTATCATGTAACACCAATGCCATCATCTTCCTGCCCTTGATTGCCAAGACCTTTTATTGGATTTTCTTGGGCTGGAGATTTAGCCTATGTTCTTATATACATGTAAATTTTGCAGCTGAATGCATTGCCCTGTACTGCACATTCCTGGGAAACCTTGACACGATTCATGTTTAATTCAGTTACTTAGCAGCTTGCCCACCTTTTGGTCCTCAACTCCTCCACCTGGGAACAGAGAAAGTGAAATATTCCCTCCTGTACTAGCCACTGCATCTTGCTCAAACACCTCTGATTAAATTCTCAGCAGCCTCAAAAAGAACATCAAATATAAATCTAATTCCCACACGTTCTACCTTTGTCTTTCAACTCTGGTGCTTCTCCCAGTCCTAACCCCTAAACAGAACTTCTTCCCTATATACATCATTGTCTGTTTAGAAATGCCACTTTATACTGACTTTTAAAAAAAGCAAATATACCTACATGATGAAGATGATGAAGTAGCCATCTCTATTTATTAGGATCTTTTTACCTGTTCCACTATGTCCCCTTTCTATTTACTTTCACAATTTCTTGCATTTTCCAAAAATAGACAGTAAAATGAGGCCAGAATAACATATTTTTTATTTCTCTAAGGCAACATAGAAATGTGTGTCACTCTATAAATATTAAACAAGACCAGTAAAAAATAATAGGTCTGTGAATGTAGCCCTCACAAGTTTCATGTTTAGTAACATTTATTTAAGAACATACAGCACCATGCAAAAGAAGTAAGTTTAGCAGTTTGTGCATATACAAAGGTCTTGTTCAGTCCTTCTCATTAGGACTTGATTTAGAAGGTAAAGAAATACCAGCCAAGGTGTCAGTATAATTATCTACACTTCTAAAGGTTTGCTATGAACTTCATTACATGTGTTCCCTCAAAACTTCTGGATTCTCTCTTGTCCCCCTCTTCTCAGATATATTGTTTCCCACATGAGAGAAAAAAAAAAAAAAAAAAAAAAAAAAAAGGTTTTCTATACTCTATAGACTTCACAAGCCTCTGGACAGGTTAACCTTTAGGTCAGTGAAGGATGATGAAGAGACTGCTGTCACTCTCTGGGCTCTGGAGAGCAGCTCTTGGAAAACTACCTTATTTGCTTTCACAAAGCAATGACTTCTGCCCACAAAAGCAGCAACTACATTGAGCTTAGCTCAGTTCAAGCACAGCCAAGAATAATTCTGGAGCATGTTGACATTTTACAGCATATTCACATCAGATTTCCATCACATGGACCAACTGTGATTATATGTACTTGTAGATACTCTTTAAAGCTGGGATTTCTGCTTAGCATGGTATTTATGTGAAGAAAGCCCTACAGTTTCTACTTTATTTCAAACTTCTTTAAGCAAAGAACTACTTCTTCCTTCCTAATTTGTCCTCTGTCCTGATTCCCCTCCTTAGGAGTTTTACTTTTTTTTTTAGTCCAGTCTCTTCAATGAAACAAATTTTACTAGACATTTTTACATTAATTTTGCCTGAAAAGTTTTCATGTCTTCCATTCAAATTCATTCATCAATCTCTTTGCCCCGATCTTCAGCTCATTCACTTTTTTCCTGAGCAAAGCACAGATTTTTTTTTGCTTGACTTCTTGTTTTTGATTTATTTCTTCTATTCCACAGAGTTGTATAAACTTCACTAAAGTGGTATAAAAATTGAGAGTTTAATGGAATCACTGTAATTTTTTCTGAACAACACACACAAGTACCACATGGTCAGTGTTAGATTGGAGCTCAAATTCCTTATGCATTTAGTAAACTCAAACAGGTCAGCATTTGCTTTACAAGCAGTCCAGTATGTCCACCGTGTGACGGATCAGCACATAGGGAATATGGCAAACATTCTTTCCTCAGCAATTTTTCAGAATTTCTAGAAAACAGACAGTCCAACTAGGGAGCCAGGCCTCACAAATCTGGGAGACTACCAGGGAAAATGGAAGGTAATGGCTTACCAGGAAAAACAAAAGTCTGCTGCTAACACCTGTGAGATTAACAAGGTAAGAATTAAAAGCCCAAAAAAGCACGTCAGCTTCTTGTTTCTAATTTTTGCCAGTTATCACTGCAGGTACAAATGAGTACTATTTCCTAAATACTCATATGAAAAATTATTTTCATCTACCCATACCTGATAAGCATATCATATTCACTAGCCATAGTATGGCATAGCATAAAGAAGCTTCTAGAATCAAGGTGACTTAAATACTAATTTCTGTCACAAAATTCATGTAAACTAGTAGAAAAATAAAAATAAAATGAATGCTGCTTACAGAAGAAAGCAAAATAGTATGGAGAAAAACTACAGCTGCAATTCCCAGTTGGCCATACTCTGCTCTGAAACAAACTCTTCCAGAGGCCAACTAAGACATGAGTTCCTGCATTGAAAGTTTGGCCAGTGCAAAAGAATGACTGACATGTAAGCTTCACTGACGTAACTACATTCAATGTAATTAGTGTCATCATTTTAGGTAGTGCTTGATTTGAACCACTGGTCTTAAATATTTTATTAAATGTTTAAAATTATACAGAACAGGTGTACTCTGACTAAACGTGAGTAGATTACTCAGCAGCAACACCATACTTGAAAATTGCAATATTTGAATAGCACAAACCCATAATTCCAGTTAATTAGTCTCTAAATTTGTGACACACTTTCTCCAAGGAAAACAACTGCTCATTTTTAGTCATGGTTTTTCTAATATACCAGTACTTCATTGTACTTTGTCACAGTCCTTTAACAAAGAATACATGAAAAACCTTAAAAAGCCTTAAAAAACATGCAAAATCCTTGTTTTCATCTGTGAAGTATCCTATCTAGGGATTTTAATTATGTGATGACAATTTAGCAGGCCTCTTGTAATATCTGGCATGGTAACCAGATTCTGTGTGCTTCATCCCAAAAGTCAAAACCTATCACAATTGTATCATCAGAGAAGCAAAATCCAGGTCAGATTTTATATCACTATTAAAAAAAATCAGCATGTAACTATTGTTCTCAGAACTTTTGTATGTGGAGGAAGTTCAGAACAAAGCATAAAGACCAAAATCAAATTCTGCTTATTTAAAACAAGTGGAACGTAACTGCTACTTTATGATACAATTGTTCTCAGCAAACCGGCCAGTTTCCAAATTGTGTGTTTCAACACACATATTATATACAGGTAGTCACATTCATCATATACAAACAGCATTTTTACCTTCTGATGGTTATCATCTTGGGTATATAACACTGCAATTCACACAAATTAAAAAAAAAAATAATAATGAAGCCATCATCAGACCTTCTGACACTTTTATCTTCATGGTTATCAAGATTAAAATTAGGTGGAAAATCTATTTTGTTTCCCTTCCCAGTGATTCAAAATCCTACTGATTTTGAAAACTGCTACCAATACTATAAACTTCACTGCTGGGACAGGTTACAGCACAGGTAAACTTCAGATCTGCCAGTGACCACATCCTCTTGCCTAACATGATAGCTAAGGTGTGTTATCTTACACTATTCGTTCCTCAGAACTAGAGAAGAACTTCTCACCCCTAGTGCTGCTAATGTTGTCTTGAAACATCCCAGGTTGTTTCCACAAAAGAGATTAAAACAATAATTCATTCTTAGTAACACTTTTTTCTACTCATGCAGCCAGTAAGAAGGATATGACCTGTATTTTCTAGTCAGTTGTTTTCCTACCTTACAAAATGCTTTTTATTAAATGTATACCAAAATAAGTATTTATCCCTTCTCCCATTCCTACAAGCAGTATTATAACTTTTAATATCTCCCTTTTTTGAAAGAAAGAAAGAAAATTTTGTTGAAGTACTGAAAACAAATCCAAAATTCTTTCAAATCTGGATACAAAGTTAGGGGTGAAGATGGAAGAAACTGATATAACCGAATACAAATATAACTGAACACTATTATTACTGAACAGTGATGCTAAGACACTTATAAAAACATCCAACCTCCTTGGATAGCTGTGAATCAGGTAAGTGAAGTGACAAACCCTGAAGCTTGTGTGCACACCATTACTATGTGATTTCAGCAGCATATCAGCATCTTGGAAAAAAGATTTTTAGAATCATCCTAGCAAAAAAATGTACAAATATTTCTTGTATAGTAGATGAGTCCCACTAATATCAGTAGATTTACTTGCCTGAGAGAGTGGTAAGTCAAGATAAATTAGGGTGAGAATGATAGATCTAAGGTTAAATAAAAGTTGACACCCAGGCTTCAGTAATGAATTTTTGTTGTTGTTGCTTTATGAAACCTGCAAAGCTACAAGGTATTTTCTTCCAACTTTTAAATCCATCTTTCCACAAAATATCACCACCTATCAAAACTCAGATTGCATAATAAAATCTGCTTTGCTAAAAGGTATGAAGGGAACCCAACCTTAACTTAAGAGGTTCAGAGATACTCTGAGCCATTTAATAGCAGTACATCTAAGTGGGTTACTGCAAGACTGGAAAGAGTAAATAACTAAACAGGAGCCATAAAAAAGTCAATATCCCTAAAGTTACAGAACCCATTTATAATTTCAGTCTGACTCTATATTTTTAAACAGATGTAGCCATCCAATATCTTTGTAATTAGTCTGTGGTACACTGAATAGCAAATTTTCTCTGATGGACTCAATACCACATGCTCCCATACATGTCCAAAGTGTAGGGCACAATATAACCATTTTACAGAACTCTTAGGAATCAGACAGAAGCAGAATAAATCACTCTGTGAACAAGCTGGGTACCAGGCTTCATTAGTTATAATTACCCCCAAAATATGCTCAGCAGAATGCACACGTGTCATCTGGGAGTGACACACAATAGAGTGGGCAACTTATAAACTCCTCCAAGCACAGAAAGAGTCCATAAAACAACTGGCTTGTGCATTTGGATTCATGTGATAACACCTCCTATTGCATAAGCCACCAGATGACACAGATGGGGCAAATCCAAACAAGGAGCATTTCTTTTGTATAGGCATTGGACTTCATTTGATGCCTATTCAACCAACAAGCTGAGAAAGCCAAGTATGAACCACTAGATCTTTGTCTTTTTCATTTCCCAGATTGTGCTACACTTGATAAAAATAATAAAATGTATAGTTTTAAATACTTTGAACATAATGACTTACAGAAAAGAAACACAGTGCAACAAAACAACACACAGTGCAACAAATTTAACACACATAGGCAAAAACAAACACTCGTCCCCAAACTTCGCTAGGAAACATTTCTAATATAATATTAACCACATATCCCTTTCACACATCATATTACCAAATGAGGTAAGTGCTGACTGAAGATCTTTGAGAGCACCCCTATCAACAATCAGATCCACTATTTTCTGGAGAAAATAATATTAATTAATATTAAGTTCATGATTTAGATTACATTTCCTTTAATGACTACCACAGAATCAACCATATTGCAATTATTGCAACGCTGATCTCAACTTTCTCTGTAAACTTGTACATTTTTTTCTTCCTCCCACACTTTCTGCAAATCATAGTAATATTTTTTGTCTGGGACATTCCTCCTATTCTCTTTCCATCCATATAGCATAATGTTACTGGTCATCTCATTAAAACTCTTTCTACATCTTTTCTGTAGTTTTCTATTATTGCCCACTGCTGTGGAGATGTGTTCCTGAAAATACTGGTGTAAGTACTTGTTTACCACAATAAAAATAGGTTCTAGCTTAAAGGGAAACTGATATTCATATGCAGTTCACTGCACAGACAGATTTAATGGCAAATATAACATTCTAATTAAACATGCTCATATATGTCAGCATTTTAATATAAACATGGAAATATATATTGTTTGGATGTTACATGTGTAGGATAATGCATGTGTACACATATTGACATGAATGTGCCTATGCCTGTTTACTTTTGTATTCCAGTGTATAAACACATGGAAATAGACTCACAGAAAAACATGGACAGATGTATGTGCACATGCTCAAAAAGTACCCTACACCTTTGGGTGGCATAGTCAGTGCTTGTACTGTGTTACGTTTCTGACGTGCTGTTAAAGAGCTATGTAACATCTCCACATCTGTTAGCTACTTTCAAGACAACCCAGGAAGCAACTCCAAACCTCTGACTGTAGAGTATATTTAAATTAGCAATATTAACCATGTGACACTGAGTTCTGTGAAACCACTCTTACCCACAAAATAGATACCCAGTTATTTTGACAGAGTGGAAGCTAGCTGAAGTTCATAGACTTAGAGTGGTAACATGAACTGCCACAGAGAGAGCTGAGTATATCCACAATAAATAAGATCAATTAAGGTCTATTACAAATAGCATCCATTAACCTGTGATCTGTCAGATCTGTGCATCAGTAACACAGTGTGGATGTAAGCAAGGACAGAATTTGTCCCACTTGGCCCCATTGCTGTGTAGTGCAACCGAGAGGTCAGCTTCAGCATTCATGCATTCAACACCAGTAAACTCCATAGAGTGCTCACAGTGGCAGCAATTTCCTATTTTTAAAAGATCAGAGAAGCAAAAACTACTTGTGAATACAAGTGCTATGGTATTATTTGAAGTCACTGCCTTCTTTTCTTATCATTTTTTTTCCTTTTTAAAGAAACAGATATTCAAACGATCCCAGCTAATAATTTCATTCTGACACTTGAGTTTAAAAGGTTAAGTTACTATCTGAAGAAAGGTAATCTGACTGCCTTTCATAGCAGCCTGCAAGCTCTGCAATCTGCATAGAGAGGGGCATTTGTCATCATTAGCTGAGCAGTGACAGCTGGCACCTAGGGTGTCCCAGATTTAAAAAGTGGCAAAGGCACTCTTTTGCCTTAAGTTGCCATCAAGTATAGCATGTTTCATAAGAAGCAATATTTTCTTCTTGTTATAGAGCATGAAATAACAGCAGTGAATGCATCTGTATTTTTTTCATCATGGAGAACTGGCTGATATACAATTAGCAGTTGCCTTTAGACAGCAAGACACCATGTTTATTCTGTGAGCAAATATCCAATTCATGTCACTTGAAAATAACTACAATTGGCTTAAAATTAGGGCAGTATATTTTCCTTCAGAGATATTTCAGACTGATTGATTTGTAGATTTTATTCATGGACATGACAAATAGTGAATAAAACACAGTTTTTAACTACAGGTATAGTACTGTCACTCCAAGCTAGGAGGGCCTAATTGCTTTAAACAGACAGGTTATTAGATATAGGGAAAAAAATAGTCCTACACTGGCATACAAGCTAATGCAGTATATTAATGCTCTGAAAGAATACCTGATGAGCGCTATTTTAATAGCAGCTTTAGAAACTTAAAGTATATTCTCATAATGTATTTAATAGTTAAATTTGATGTTTTTTTTTAAATCAGTTCCATGAAATTTTGCAAATGTATTCATATTTAAGTATGTATTTAATAAATGGAATGGGTTAGAAGTCTATGAAAAAAGTTGTTTTCATACCACCATCAATAATTAAATCTATGAAAGACTGAATAAATGGTTTATAAACACTGAGAGATCCTGACTTGGTTGGTTTTTATAAAAACAAAATACAAAACTAAAAATTAATATACCTTGACATGAAACAAACAAACAAAAAAAACCCCAGCAAAACAACAAACTAACACAGACCAAATAAAACTTTAATAAGCAAACACGAAAAATCCCTCATTTCTCCACAGTCTCTCAAGTTTGGAAACATAATCCATAATGCTAGATTTTGCATTATTATGTAAAATAGTTTTTCGCAAATAAAACTAATTTTTGTGTTAATGTAAAATCTATGCAAATACATGCAGTCATTTATCAGGGAAGCTGACAAGCATTCCATATTGGAGAGGGAAAATGAAACTGCCTCAAGAATAGAGGCAATTAATTATTTCTGTATTTTCTCTTCCTCTGTCTTGAGGCACAGAAGTTATCCATCCAGTTAAAACAGCAAATGAAATAAAGAGATTTTTTTTTATTTAAACACATATGGCTTTTGCCTGCAATACTGATCACCACAAGGTCTACAGATGCCCGTGGCTAAATTGTACACTGGCAGATGCACACAAGGGAAAACTGTGTTAATGCAGCGTGGTGAACAAAACAAATGAAGAACTGAATTTTGGGGGGTGGGGATAGAGAGGACTTTTTTTACCATGTTGAGATACAGTTTGTCTACAAAGGGTGGATTAGGTTAGCCACAGATTTAGCCTAAAAAGTTTCTTCTCATCTTCTATGTCAAAAATCTGAATATATATACAGAAGAAAACATTCATGAAGATGTTTGCATTTTTTCTAATGTTCAGATTATAAATAATGGGCTTGCAAAGATAAATGGTTATATTATTTCATCTTTACAATTAAGGACTAATAATACATAATGAATGTACTCATAGAACATAATGAGAAAACTGTTGTCCAAGATACTTGCTGTCATTTTTTTACCTATTTAAAGAAGCAATGTCTTGAAGTGTAGGTGAACATGGCAAGCATTACGGCATAGCGTCGCATATGCCATATACTTGTCTGTGCTTCAGAGGTTTAGTAAAAATTCTGCACTTATTAATTGTTCCTTTTGATAAGGTTATTTTTTAAAAAATTAAATGAAAATTGAAGCCAGTTTGTTCCTGGAAATAATTTGCAGAAGAAAATAAGAAATAGAAATGATAAATATTTCTATTTCTGAAAATAAGGTAGAACCATGTTGATCACAGTAATTTCTCTCTTAGTAGGCCTGTACACACTGCATAACCCCATTAAAATCAGTATTGACCTAAAAAAATCCGTAAAACCCCACAATTTTTCCCCTGAACGTTTCCCTTAATTTTCCAAAATAATTATTTCATATCAACTAAAACAGTAAATAAATAAGATTCATAAATGTGAAGTCATAAAGATATCTCCTTTGCCTCATCTAAAACTAAGAAGTCTTAAGAGACAGCACTGTCACTACCCTAACAGCTACACTGTAAATTTTTATCTTCTTTTCAATGGCACTAATATATTTTAAATGGTAACTTTCTAAAAGGCAAAATATATTTCAACTACCAAGAAAAATTGATAGTAATATTCCTTTCAGATAAACAGCTATTTCCAGAAGCTAATATTTCTCTTTCAAGAGTTTGATTGGATATTTATAAAATTACAAGACTACATATTATTTCTATAGCCTTTCTCATTTCAGGGACATCAGCACTCTTCAAGAGTTTGATCGGATATTTATAAAATTACAAAACTACATATTATTTCTATAGCCTTTCTCATTTCAGGGACATCAGCACTCTTCAAGAGTTTGATCGGATATTTATAAAATTACAAAACTACATATTATTTCTATAGCCTTTCTCATTTCAGGGACATCAGCACTCTGCCACAAAGGATACACTTCTTTATATTCTGTCCTAGAGCTGGCCTAAAAGCTGGCAGGGAAAAGTAGGAAGGACAGTAGATGATGTAGGTTAAATTTTCTAATTCAAGTAAGAAGGCAACTGGAGTGATTTGTTGCTCTTAATAGGAGGCCCAAATTTCCCCTAGATAAAATATTGTGTTCTACAATGACAATGTTCCACTAGTAAAAAAAATAAAAGTTCAGAGTGGTGGTGGGGAAATATTTTAAGGGCGAAAAGATCTAAGTATCATAATTTTCCTGAGAAGATCTCATTTCTTCCTTTAAATAATAAGTTGGTTGACTGTTTCTATTACAGTTATAGTTAGGATATTTTTAGGAACAATAAGTATTCTTTGTGAATAGGTTGTTTTTATTTAAGACTGCTAAAATATTCTGTAGCTTTAGGGAGTTTAGGAATAGTCCTGAATATGTGAAAGTAGATGAAAAAAATGGAGATTCTGAAAACATAATCTTTCATTTGTTTCACTGAATAACCTCACCCTCCTCAGAAGCATTTTAGAGTGTATAGGGGGGTATTTTTGTGAGAGCATTTGTTAAAATATGGACAAAACAGCAATGTCCTTTCTGAAGAAGCTATTTGAACACTATGGCTAAAGCACAATGAAATTAATAGGGAAGTGCTGCTTGACAGAAGTGTAGATATTTGAGCCAAAAATATATTTCCTCACCAATGCATGCATTTGATAAATTAGATATTTTAGAGGCTCACTGTATCTCATCCTCTGCAAATGTTAACCTCCAAGTGTTTTGGCCCTGGTCCTGCCCATGATGTCACAGGTGCTTTTAGGCTCACAGAGAAGTGCATGGGCAGTTATTTGCAGGATCAGGGCCTTCATAAGGTTCAACGAAACGTATTAATCACTTACAACCAACTCACTCAACTCTTCCCCTCACTGTTATTTGGAAAGAAAATATTGGAGAGCTATACACTACATTAAAACTAGAAGTCTACATTGAAATATGTTTGGTATGTCCTTTCATAGCTAAATCTAGATTAAATGAGTAACACAAGTAATTTACCACACTTATGTAACTGTAAGGAGAGAGGGCAAAGTTTCATTTTGAGTTGGAGGGACATAAGATGCCCAAAGTATTGGCAGCATGAAAATTAGCAATAAACACATATTATGACCAAATGTAAACAAAGAAATGGTGCTTACTTATAACTTCCTATTGGCCAGTGACCAAACGCATTAAGCAATGTCTTCTGCTAATTTCATTACCTTCAGCAGCTACCGACAAGATGATGTAGTTTAGTTTGCTAGTCAGTATGAAACTAGCTTACAGAAAAGCACCAGCCAAAATAAGTATGTTCAAGACATACCACCCTCCCATTTTGACTGGGCTTATAAGATGCTGAGTTACTGCTAAGACATAGCATATTGTGTGATGCCATAATTTATATAATGACACATTTCAAATGCTCCCATACTTCAATTTCAACTTACATTTTCCAACACTCTAGTCCTCTCTCATATTCCAGGGCTAAAGTTACTGAGGGGAAAGATTAGTTTAGATATGAAGTCTTCAGAAGCTGCTCATCCAACACATACAGCTTTATCTTCAAGGGAAACATTCAATATTTTCAGCTACTTAATCATATACAGCAATAGGAAGTAAATGAGAGTTCTGCAGTGTTGGATGGCCCACTACAGATGTAGTAGATTAAAAGGCGCTAAACCCCTTTAGCGGGATTCCGCACTCCTCTAGCAGTTCAGCAAAAAAAAAGAACATTCTCCAAGCTAGAGAGCTTTGAAAAATTACCAAAATAAACGCAATGTTGGACTACTTAAATAAAATGTTGTACTATAAGGAATGTCTGGATTTGGAGAAGCTGACGGATAAGTGAACCAAATGAATAATTCAATGCCTTTTTTTCCTGCTTACATGTTTCTGCACTCCTAGCCAAAATCACAGTTGTGCAAGCTCCATGTTTACTTTTGAGACACAACATTTTAGAGAAAACAAATCAATTACTATTTTTTCCCTTAACAGATTGCAGATTAGAGGAATTTAAAGCATTAACAGCTCATCCATATGACCTAGGATGACCAAGTCCAGCAGTAATGCAAACTCTCTTCATGTTTTTCTTTGATTTTTAATAGGAAGCAAATACATACATGTCAAGTTTCACACTAGTGAATGCTAATTGTGTACTGTGAAAGAGACTATGTCATAATTTTGCAAAAAAATATTTTAAAAATTGCAGAGAACTGTTCACAACAGAGGAAAATGCTTGTGTACCAAAATATGCAGAACTTGATATCCACAAGTTTTAGTAATGAAATGTATAAATTTATTAAAATTGGAATATTGCAAACATTATAACTTACATTTGAACTTTTCATTTGTTCCTACATTTGAAAGTGGAGGCATAAAATAAACTACAAAATAAGAATACAGAAAATTGAAAGTACCGTCAACTTCTATCACACACAAAAAAAAGCTGCTGCCTATTTTATAAAATGTGACACATATAGCAAACCCAGCACAAATATCTGTCTTTAGTTTTCTTACTTGAAAAAAACGTGAATTTATTGTTGCTGGCAGGATGATATGGATGAAATAACCAGGAAGAATTGAGGGGGGAAGGGGAGAAAGAGGAGCCAAGAAATCACATACATTCAATGAGCCTTCAAACTTACTTCAGCAGCAGGGATAAATAATTTAATCAACTCAGCTTCATTTTTTTCTTCCTATCTCCCTAGTGCAATTGGCAGATATTAAAAAATAAAACTTTAAAATTCATGAGCAGTTGTGTGTGGAAGAACTATCACTATATAATAAGAAAGATAAAGTGATATCCATGCAAGCCCTTTGTGTAGATATGCATCTGCAAGTGCATTTTTATTCACACTTTTCACCAAATGAAAAAGAAATTATTGGTTAAATTTATATGTATGGCATTTTTTTCCTTTTTTTTTTTTTTTTTACCAAATTGCAATTTGGGGATGTGGGCAAATACAAAGATTTTCAACACCATTTGGCTTTTGGCTAACATGAGCACTATATGACAAGGCAATGTAGTTTGAAAGATTTGATATAACAAGCGGAGCTCAACAAATACTGTTATAGTACCCCTTAATTAGGGGAAATATCTGGAAAACAGAAATTTGGTAAAAGTCACCAATATCATATGGTACCATTATCGTGACAAATGATCAACCATAATTTTAATGAGGTGACTTTAATCCCGATTTTCTAAAACAACCTAATACTCAATGAACACAGTAGAAATAAAATCCATTGCTGAAAAGGTGTTCCTTTTGTAGTTTACCAAGGATGCATTAGTAACTACAGAGAAAAAATAACTGAAGTGGTCAGAAACTTTGAAAAGTATCCATATTTTTATATCATATATAGTCATATCGATAATAATTTTCGATGTCTAAACCAAACTGACTTTTTGTCATAGTAAACGATTGGATCACTTCAACAGTCACATTTCAGTGGTGTCCGTGATGCCTAAATATACAAATTTTAAAACTATTAAATGTTTGGTGTGTGAAACAAAATGATGGAGTGGAGTTAATAGCAACCGTCAGCGTTAAACATCTCCTAATCAAGCCTAAATCTAATATTTCTCATAGCCATCGAGATATAATAAATATGTATAACCTTGCATTACTTGGTATTATAGCTTAATCTTAGCACTAGACATTGAAAACTCTGATTTAGTATCTAAGACGTAATTTTTGTTTAAATTAATTTTGCCACGTCATGAATGTTATGACTTCTGACAGCTTAAAGGTACGACCTTTACACTTTTGCCTTTGGCAACTGGAATTGCCAAGCTAAAATTCAGGGGGCAAAAATAAGCAAATCCTGGCCCGGAACATCCCCATCGCTAACATGCAGCTCCGAGGCTCCTGCATCTCTGGGAAGTTGAGGGGTGCCCTCACCGCAGGAAAGGGCTGTTCCCTCGGCGAACGGGAGGAAGGGACAACCTTTTGTCCGCCTGCTGTAACTTTCGGTTTTACCCACCGCTGGTCTGTGACCCTGTGGGAAAGGGGCTCTTTGACATTTCCATCCCAAAGAAGCCGCCCCCGACACGGCAGCGCCGGCGGTTTCGAGCCGGACGGCTCCGTGAGCAGCGGCCGCTGCCCGGGGCGGGAACCGGGGCCGGACCGGGGCCCCCGTGGGCCTTTCCCCGCACCAGTCGGTCCCCGGGACCCGCCCGCCGGAGTTGGTCCCAACTTGACCGCTTTTCCTTCCTGTGCACAGCCCAGCCGTACCCTGCTGCGGCCACCGCCGCCCCGGGTCTGAGGGCACGGCGCCACCGGCATCGCCCCCGGGCCCGAGGGGCGGGCTGGGTCGCGCCGGGCCCCATCCTGGGGCAGTGGGGCGGGATGTGCCGGGCCGGAGAGGTGCCTCCCCCTCCCCGCCCGCCGCCGGGGCCGGTGGCGGTGCCGCCGAGCCGGCTCTGCGTGCGCCGGCCCCCGCGGAAGGGGGAAGAGGGAAGAGGGCCGACCTTCGCCCCCGCCGCGGCCCCGCCGCCGAGCAGGTTGCCCGCGCAGCCGGGGCAGCCGCCGGTAGGAGCGGCGGGGAGGCGCCCGCCTGTGCCCTCGGAGCCAGCCCGAACTCCTGGAAGCTCCTGCTCCGGGAAGGCTGGGGCAGCCGGCCCTCGGAGCACGCAGCGCCGCGGCCGCGCACGCCTCCGCCCCGCGTGGGAGGAGAGAGGGAGGGAAGCGGCAGCCCCGGGCCCGGCGGCAGCGCTCCTCGGCGGCGCCTCGCAAGGCACCGGGACCGGGCGCTCTGTGCAGCGGCCGCCGCCGGTCCCACCGCGGCCGGGGGGAGGCACGCGTGTCCCGCCCGGCGCTCGGCCGGGAAACTAAGCGGAGGAGGGTGAAAGCCCGGGAGGAAACTGCCTCCTCTCCGCCCCAAACAGCGAGAAAGTGATCGCCCTTCTCCCGGCGGCCAAGGGCTGCGGCCGAGAAGAGGTAAGCTGCTTCGGGACGACCGTTCACCTGCAGTTTTCCAGCGACAGCCCCAGCCCTGCTCATTCACGAGCAGGAAAGGATTCCGGTCGGCTTCCTCCTCGGGAGCGGCACGGGAACACCCATATAACCGCTAGACCGAGGGAGCCAAGCGCACAGTCACAGATTCTCTGCTATGTGCAATAAAGTTGGTCGCATTCGTACGCTGAATAAATGTCGTGAAATGTTATTTGTGGTATGACTTCTCAGCGATTGATGTGCCCGTGGCCGTTACTTTAGGAAAAGGTAATCGGTCAGTTGTTTAAAGATTCCAAGCGATCAAAGGCTTTGGTGGGTTTTGTGGTGTGGTTTTTGTTTGTTTGTTTTTTTTTTTTTTTGTTTTTTTTTTTTTTTTGTTTGTTTGTTTTTTTCTTTATATTTAGAAATATAAAATTTAGGACTCTCTTGAAATGAAGCTCAATAAATGCTGTGAAGCAGAAGAGCTTACCACTCCAGCTTATTTGCAAATAAATGTCCCGATTACCAACACTTAAAGTACCGAAGGCGAAATTTGCTAATTACACATCACACAGGCGAAACCCCAAACTGTCAGACAAGCAAGCCAGCATGTTTGCAGTCGCTAGCGTGCCTCCCGTGTGCACATTTACTAAGCGCAGCTTGCTAGCACAGCTCGCTGTATGATAAATTCTCCAGGCTTGAAATTAATAGGTAGTTATAGTGCGCCTAGAAAAGCAGCCGAACATCCACTCCTCACAAAATATCGGAGAGCAATACAGAATATAAAAACAGCGCTGAGAATTGGCAAAGGAGATTTACCGTCTGTATCTGCTACTTGATTTTTGGAAGGAACGTGAAAAAGACCTGACAGATATGTTTAGCGATTGATTCTCCCTTCATAAGGTACAAATACAAAAAGCAAGGCAGAGACAATGCCGAAATGCATTAAACCTCAAAATCGATTAGAGCCCGTCAGAAGATCCTTTAAAACAATACAAGTCGTGAACTTCTGAGCAATATTTTATTCCAAAGAATACTAAATTTGCCGTGAATCCGCTGCCTTGTTCACTGGTCGGTTCACGAGAGAAAAAGAAAATCCAAACCTACTTCTCGCTTGCAGTTACAGACAGCTATCAGGAGGAAAAGGACAGCGTGATGTTACGCCGAGTGGGGGTTAATGAATTTACGCCTGTGCTCCTGCCGGAGCGAGCCCAGTCTGTAGCTCCCTAGTTGATGGATGCCCATTAATACACCTGCATTCACGTCCCGACCATGAGGAGGCACGCAGGGATTCAGTACGAAGCGGCACAGTTTTGCCAAGTCCTCTCCAAACGTCAGTACCCTTCAAGTTACACCCAAAGGAGGGCGATTTCTCTTGATTTCCGAGTGTACAGAGGACCGGGGCGGCTTTCTAGCCAATAACCTTCTACCTTTCTATATGTGCCTGCGTGTGCGTGTGTGTGTGCGTGTGGCTGTGTATACATATCTATCTCCTAGAGAGGGATTAATTAGCCGGGTTTGAGCTGAAAGAGGCTGCAGTGACGAGCCCAGTGGCGATTGGCCGCCCGCCTGCCTGGCCCTGCCTTTATAATTTCCACACGAGTGCATCTGGGCTCTTATACAAACCAACAGCCAGCTTTCCTCTGACATACACACACGGCACTTTTTTCCACCATCTGATTAACCGCCCTGCATACACACGGTGATTACTACGGGAAAACATAAATAAATACGAAGAGGTTTTATTATTTTGACTACTGGAACCCTCGCTGTGTCTCAGTGCAACTTTTGTTTTTTCTTGCTGCTGGGAAAGGTGCTGCTCTCGATGCTTTCTTCTAACTCACGGACCCTTTAAAAAAAGGGGAAGGAAAAATATCGCCCCCTCCAGTCCCCCGCCCGCTCCCCCCTCCCTTCACCCCCCCGCCACACACACTTCAAGACGGCTGATCTAAAAAAGCAGGAAGAGAGCATCTGAGGAGCAGCAGCCCCGGCGCATTTTGAAAAACATTTGTTACATTTCAGAGTGCGGCAGCCTGTTTCTCCTCTGAAGTTGGCTCCAGCCATAGCAGCCGCATTGGATCCCACAGCCTATTGCGAGACTCCGGTATACAATCCGGATCTCTGCCCCAACATGATCGCGGCCCAGGCCAAGCTGGTGTATCATTTGAATAAATACTACAATGAGAAATGCCAAGCCAGGAAAGCTGCAATCGCCAAAACCATCCGAGAAGTCTGCAAAGTGGTGTCGGACGTGCTGAAGGAGGTGGAGGTGCAGGAGCCTCGCTTCATCAGTTCCTTGAACGAGATGGACAATCGCTACGAGGGGCTGGAAGTCATCTCCCCCACGGAGTTTGAAGTCGTGCTGTATCTGAACCAAATGGGGGTTTTCAACTTCGTGGACGACGGCTCCTTGCCGGGCTGCGCTGTGTTAAAGTTAAGCGACGGGCGCAAGAGGAGCATGTCCCTCTGGGTGGAGTTCATCACGGCGTCTGGCTACCTCTCCGCTCGCAAAATCCGGTCCAGATTCCAGACGCTGGTGGCTCAAGCCGTGGATAAGTGCAGTTACAGAGACGTGGTAAAGATGGTGGCGGACACCAGCGAAGTGAAGCTGAGGATCAGGGATCGGTACGTCGTGCAGATCACTCCAGCGTTCAAGTGCACGGGGATCTGGCCGCGGAGTGCTGCACACTGGCCGCTTCCCCATATCCCCTGGCCGGGACCCAACCGGGTGGCGGAGGTCAAGGCGGAAGGCTTCAACCTCTTGTCCAAGGAGTGCCACTCTCTGGCCGGCAAGCAGAGCTCGGCCGAGAGCGATGCCTGGGTGCTGCAGTTCGCGGAAGCTGAGAACAGACTGCAGATGGGCGGCTGCAGGAAGAAATGCCTCTCCATCCTCAAAACCTTACGGGACCGTCACCTGGAGCTGCCGGGCCAGCCCCTGAATAATTATCACATGAAGACTCTGGTTTCCTACGAATGCGAAAAGCATCCCCGCGAATCGGACTGGGACGAGTCGTGCCTGGGGGACCGGCTCAACGGGATTTTACTGCAGCTCATCTCGTGCCTCCAGTGCAGGAGGTGCCCGCACTACTTCTTGCCCAACTTAGACCTCTTTCAGGGCAAACCTCACTCGGCCCTGGAAAATGCGGCCAAACAAACGTGGCGACTGGCTAGGGAAATACTTACCAACCCGAAAAGTTTGGAGAAACTTTAGAGGGTAACTATAAAACCGGCCTAACCGATAAATCTGCTAATTTCCCGATGAAGTTTAAAATGCCTGTTTGAAAAGTCATGTATTTCCACTTGGCAATGCAAATAATATTCTCTTTTAAAAAGGAATATAGCTTAGGCTCTTCACAAAGAAAAGCAAATGAGAACAGCAAGCATCGTTCCTCTTCGTCACAGTTTTGTAGTTCCCCGTGGGGGAAAAACAAAAAGAAAGGAAAAAAAAAGAAAAAAAAAAAAGAAAAAAAGGAAAGTGTGCTACCTGGGAAGGAAAATTTGCCGTAATTTGATTGTGACCATTCTGCCTAAATACGGTACCAACGGATTATAACAAAACCCGGTATTTTTATGTAAACCTTCTGTGAGTAAAAGCTATTTGGATATGCCACCTGAACAAACCCTAATGTACCTTTTAATTTGTATCAAATATTGTGATCTCACATTGTCTTTGAAATTGTGGATGTTGGTGTTTTGTGATTTGGTGAACAGAAGTAAATTGCCATTTTGGATACTTCAAGGACATTTTCTGCTAAAAAGAAGATACCATTTAAAAAGGTAGATTTTATCACGGTACTTTTGTTAATTGTCTTTTGAAGTGTCTGAACTTAACAAGTTTACATTTTTCGTTTCATATATATTGCTTGTTCTATTTCTAACATTCCATAAATATACTTGAAATGTTATTTAAATATATTCAAAAGAAATTTGGATTCTGCTTATATAATAACGCTTGAATATTGGAATTATATATTTGAAAATGCACTTGAAATACACTGGATAATTACTTTTTGTGATTTAGATTTTAATTTCTGTTGCTGATTTATTTAATTACAAGCTAATAAATGAAGTAAAATGCATATGGGTAAGCGTTTCAATATCGGATCAAGTTTTCCACTTGAAAAATCACAGGCATCTATGTTTTGTGGATTTTGCCTTTCTGTGGATAGTTGCTTAAATCCTGTAAAGCAGAAAACTTAAAGGCAGAGTCCTGACTTTGCATTTTGAATAGTTTTGTAGAATAGGGAAGTATTGGTTGTACAAACATATTGGAATTTAGCTCCAGATCTCCATCAGCAACTGTCAGACACCAGCGTAATTATTAATACAGTTACACTTTTTTCAGCCGTCAGGAAAGAAGTCTGTTTTGAAGGGTTTATTATACGGTGCTGTTGTGTTTCTGCTGGCTTTTGAACAAAGCTGAGGAAACACAACGTATCTGTGAAGCAGTGTTTTGAGTAAGCAGTGATCCTGATAAAACTGGCAATTTGGTGCAGGTACTAATAAAGCAGAAAATAAAATTTATAGGTGAGAGCCAGCCCCAATAAAGTGAACAACAATATTACTTCTGAAAACTTATAAATCCGTTACGAATGTGGTAAGATTGCCAGTTCCACTCCCAGAAATCAAGCCCCTCAGCTCCCAGGGCATTCAGAGGGAATAACATGTGCGTGCTTACAAAACTGCACGAAATCCAAAGCTGCCCGTCTGTACCGCACTGCCTGGTCCCTCTCAGATGCATTTCTTTAAAATGGCTTTTAAATTAAAATGCAAATTAACACCGCATATTCTGATTAGGGTCCTAATGGTCAACAAGTGCTGAAAGAGGCCGATCTCCTGTGTGACACCCACTAGCAACTACTTCCAGCGGGTGCACTTTAGCGAAACTGTTATACCCAGAGATTCTGACAGAAACTTGTTACCCCAGCACTGCGAAGAAAGTTCCGAGTTTGACAAATTATTTGCCAAAGAGAAATCACTTAATTGCAAACGCATTTAGATGAGGAGTTTTCTAGGAAACTATTTATAATATTTCTGCCTTAAAAAACCCCAAACCCCAAGGTCTTTGTAAAAGTACCTCTCCTATTTCCTCTTTTCCAACATTTTCCAGAGCAATAGCAAAGAAATAAAGCAAGAGCGATAAGAATAAAAAGACATGCAGACGAGAGGAGCGCCCTGTTAGACACGTCCCTTCCGTCTGCCCCCTCCTCCCCCGCGTGGCATCCCCCGCGCCGTTCCCGCGGGGAGAAAGCCACGCAAAGGTTTCCGCTCAAGTCACGCACCCCTCCCTGCTCTGTTGCGGCTGGGCTGGAGGTTTTCACGGAAGGGAGGGGGAAGGGGGGGCGGCGCTGGGGAATTGGTAGTAGTAAATGACTTCAGAAAAAAACAGAGCTTTCCCAGCAACCAAGTCTTCGATGCATGTCTATTCCTCCCCTCCCCCATTTTTTTTTCCCCAGAAAACAAGCATTAACTTTCATTTCAGCAGTTACAAAGTGTTTACAAAACGCGCCGTATTTTCATACGTGGAAACTAACGTTTTTGTAATAACGGGATTCTCCGATAACATCGGAAGGCGTAAAACCCTCCGCTGTGTCTCGGGAAGGCTGCGGGCTAGGACTTCTGCTCCCTCCTCCAGGGATTTCAGAGCAATTGGCTTAACTACTAAATCTGACCACGTTCATACAAAGGCACCGCGCGAAAGGCTGCTGGAAAACGCGTACGCTGCCGTAATAGAGGATTTAACATCATTAATGCATTGCGCTTTTTTTTTTTTTTTTTTTTTTTTTTTTTTTTTTTTTTTTTTAATGTAGCGAAAGGCGGCAGACAGGAGCGGAGTTTGGAATGAGAGGGCGGCCCCGGCGCACGTGTGCCCCGACCGGGGACCGGGACCGCGCTCGCCCGCCCGCAGCACTCACCTTGGGGTCGATCTTCTTGAAGGCCGAGTCATCCTCATCCACCTCGAAGTAGATCTCTGTGGTGGTGATGGAGAGCGTCCCCTTTGCCACCACCACGGGGGCGATGAGCTGTGCCGGCGTGCTGAGGACCACGGGGCCTGCAAGGCAAGGGCAGCGGCGTCAGGTTGGAGGCGCCCGGCCGGCCCATCCCCGGTGGCCCTTCCCTCCGCCGAGCCAGCACCCGGCGAGCCCCCTCGTAAACCCAGTTTGTAAACGCCGTGTTCATTCCCCTCCTGCCCCCGGCCAGCGCTTTGAACTCCGCGGCCGGGGTACAAGCGAGTTTGTGAGCTCCGGGGTTGCAAGATAAATCACAGCAGCGAAATTCAGAGGGGTTTGGGTGAAAAATAGCTGCCTCTTAGAAGAAGGTCCCATCTCTTTTCATGCCCTTTTGCTCCTCGTTAACGCTATCACTGTTTATGTGCGATAGCAGCGGCTCGTTCCGCACCGCTTCGATCTGGCAGCCCAGGGTCCCTGCGGCGGCCGAGCCGGACCGGGGGCGCAGGGCAGGGCAGCCCGCAGCCCCTGCCCGCCACACTGGCCCTGCGAGGCCTGGGGGCATTATTTTTAAGTCTGGATCCAGACCTCAACTCGGACAAGTAACGCCAAATACGGGGGGGAGGGGGGTGGGAATTGTTCAGTCGTTTTGTTTCTTTTTTTAATATTTTAAATTTTTTTTTCCACCTATTTCAATACCCCACGCACACAAAAGCTAGCATCGTTAAATACATTTACGGCAAGATAATTTTTATTTTAACTCGCTGCCGCTTATCCTTTTAAAATTACTGTAACAATACTTCGCTCAAATATATTCCCTAACGAGACACGTTCACGGGCATTGAAAAGATGGGATGGGGAAAACCTATTGCAAAAGGCAGCCTTCTCCACACATATTGTTAGATTTTAACTCAGGAAAACAAAAACCAAAACAACCCTTCTTTAATCCAAAAGACAAGAGGATCGCTTTTTCACCATCTTATCTTCAATATCAATGCAATCTCCTGTTAAAGCTGACAGCGGCCGTGTTTAGGAAGCCTACTTGCTTCGAACAAAATATTATATATAAAATATTCTTCTAGATTTAACCATGAAAGCCTGTAGCATAATTTGTATATACAAACATAGACACACAGAGCCACACGCATGACAAGCACGCATCTGACACATAAATAATAAAACTCCAGTATTGAGAAGCTGGGTACAACACCTGACTGATGCACCTTTTAGAAACTGGCAAACTGATCATCTCAGGAGGTACTAAACAGAGTTTAGTTGTTTTACGCAGCTAAAAAAAAGTCCTTTGCAATAAGAGGACCCCTGCTCAGAGGGCAGAGAGACGTGAGCCTCCCGCTGCCTTCCCCGGCCGCTTGCCCCTCCAGCAGCGCCGTGCGGGTGCTGGCGCGGCCGAGCCGAGCCCGGGGCTGCGGCTCGCACCGGGGCCAACGCCTCGGATGCGCTCTCTCCTCCTCCAGCACTGCCCGCACACCAG
Organism: Anomalospiza imberbis; assembly: GCF_031753505.1. Lineage (NCBI taxonomy): Eukaryota > Metazoa > Chordata > Aves > Passeriformes > Viduidae > Anomalospiza > Anomalospiza imberbis. Next base: position 80,388,085 of record NC_089682.1, on the reverse strand, counting down.
CTCTTGCAAGCAGCACTTCAAATTACTCACTTAGCCCAATTAGTCCTGTATCGGCGCATCTAACTGTCATGCTGTTAATGCTTTACTTTACTGTAACACCCAATTTGAGCCCTTATCGCACAATATTTTGTTATTTACGTTGCAAAATAAATAAAGAGGAAGGCAGGGATTGCTGTGCGTACAGGGGGAAGCTAAACCGCACAGTTTCAGTGACAGCTTTCAGCAGCCCAGCGTGGCGGACGGGATAATATTGATACAAACTCTATTTTCTTTCATTTTATTGTTTTCCATCTCCTAATAAACCGAGGTAGCCTCTTGACCCCAGTCAGCTGATCGGAATCACATGCGCCGGGCTTGCCTTGCTGCTCTCCCAGTCTCGCCTCCATCTTCTCTCTCTCGGCGGTGGGAAAGGAGCCGATCCGAGCCGGGGAAGCCTGGCTGGAGGCTCCAAAGGGCAGAGTGATCGATCCGAAACGCCGCTTTAAAGCCTCATCAATCTTCATCTAGGTTGCTCAAGTAATTACGCCCGATTCTCTTGTACGATTACAAGTGGATTTGGGTTTCTATTCCCCAGGCCCCCTTTCTTTGTGTTTACAGAAGGGGGGTCTGGGCGGCCCGCGGTTCCCTGCCCTGCAGAAGCACTTGCCCTCTCAAGCAGAGCGCTCTACCCCTCCTCTGTCCCTTCTCGGGCACACTTGGCCCGGCTCAGGGTGATGGGCTCCCGGGCCTTTCTTTGTGCGGGGAGAAAAGCGCCTTCGAAAGACGCGTCCTGGAAACGACCCCGATATTCTATCACTTTAAGGAGGCGTTTGTGGGCTTTGGTGAATCCCAGAAGGAAGAACATCAATTTAATCCAATTACCTCTTTTCCCTGGTGTTGTGTGGCTAAAATAAAAATAAAGCCACCGCTATTTAATGGCCAAAAGGCCAAACCCTATAATCTGCCATTCAGACGAAGACAATGGAGCGCCTTGGTTAGCGGGTGATGTGCCCTCGCGGACCGGAGCAGGGGGCAGAGCTGAAAAAGCAGGGGTGAACTTGGAGGGAAAGGGAGCAGTCACTTCTTAGCCCATTCCAGAAAGCAGGGGAAATCGGGGATTTCTGGCTTTCCACTCCTCCCGAGAAAAGGCTCCGAGCTCCCTCCCAGACTGGTACCTTGGCATCTGCCGTGCATTCTACTCAAATGACACCCTAGATTTGTTGCAAGGTAAACATGTCAGAGAGATCACAATAAAGGCAAGGAATAAGCATTATCGTACTTTCCAGATGAAAAAAGGTTTTCTTGTGTTTTTTGTTTCGGGGGTAAAAAAAAAAATCAACCAAAACCCAAACGAACAAAAGAAAAAAAAAAACACTAAACTATAGAGCAAAATAGATAGCAGTCACTATACGGGATTTCAGGAAAGGGGATGTTCAAACTAAGTTTAAAAATATCTTTACAGACTTCTTTTTTTAAAGCACAAAATGAAAAAAAAATCGCTATTAGCAGTGTTTCATTTTTACACTTGTCCTTTGGAAATCTCCAATTACAACTTGCAATTCCATAGCATGTTTAAGGAGCACTGAGTCTTTTTGTTGTAGCCTTCAGGGAGCAAGCCAGCCACTGAGAGAATACGAAATTAATCCACTACAGCTATAGAGAGAGAGGATTATGTTTTAATCCCCTTTGGGATAGTCTCTGGATTTTAAGGATCCGATATTAAAATGTTTACATAGAGCATAATCAAAATAGCGCAGATTTTCCATATGGCACCGAGCTATCGGGAAGCTCTGGGTCTCCTTCTCAAACCCAATTGATAATCTAATGAAACAAAAGCTGAGCACACCTGAGCCAAGAGCCACGGGACGGGCTCATTCGCATTCGGGAAGGATAACGAGCTTCGTCTCCAGCCTCCGCCCGGCCCCTCGGCGGTGGCGAGCTGCGCTTTTCCAGGGGATGTAAATATTCATTTCCAGCGCGGCTGCGGCCCCGGAGAAGGCCGGGGCCGGGGCCGGGGCCGGGGCCGTGCTGCCCGGGGGAGAGGCAGCCGGAGCAGCGGCACCCGGGGATGCTGCCGGGCGCTCCCAGCGCAGCGCAGGAGCCCCGGGCGGCACCGAGGGCGCTTCCCTTCCCGCTCCGGGGGAAAAGCCAACCTGTGGCTGCCTCACTCCTCCCAACAAGCTGGCGTTTGTGGAGGAGAGCCGTGTCTAGGGTGCTTGTCAGCTCTTGGGACTCTAAGCAAAAGCATCTCTCTTTAAGGATCGTTTCGTAGCCTCTTCCGCACGTCTCCGAAGCTATCGGGACGACCGCAGAGAAAGGCAGCGACCTGCTAGAGAAGTTCTGGCCTTGAAACGAGTCCAGAAATCACTTCAGACACACAGGTCTAGCAATCTGTTAAAATGGTGGCTTTTCCCTTTTGCCTGATCCCTGTGGTCAGCACATGTGAATTACATTTCTAAAATAAACTCTACCACACATCTACCTTTTAAAATAATATTTTCTTTTCAAAAGTAAATAATTGTGAAATTAGTAGGTCCCAGTGAATAAAAGCAGAATGTAACTTCCCTGCTCCCCTGCATAATTTTTGTCAAACAGAGACTTCATTCCCTGTTCTTGTAACTTAGCTCTTGTATTTTTCAAGTTCAAGTAAAGCAAATCAAGCCGAGTGAAAAGTTCTGTTAGGTTTAAAAGTTTGTTATCTGCTAACGGAATATCAGTAAAATTGCACCTCTTAAGGAAAGCATCTAAAGAGTGGTATTTTGAACTTATTATTTCAAATATTTTCATTTTCATAAACTGTCATTTTTAGCTGTAAGAGCTAGACATGTTATATTCATGAGCCTGAAAATTACACTGAAGGTATATCTGCTAAAAAGATTGGGCACAATTGCTCCTAAGAAGGGTAAGGTACATGCTTTTATCTGCTGAATTACGAAAAAAGACATTTACCTGCTGCAGGCCTAGAAATCTAACTTTTAAAATAAAATTTTGGTGATTACCCATAAACAATAAAGTATTAGCTGGGAAAAGTACTTTGAAAACATATCCAATCAGCTCAACCAATTTAATTTTACAACCTGCTTGTAATTACTCTGAAAAAAACCAGGTGGATGCTGGCATATTTAATTTTTAACTGATACTGGTTTAAAAGAAAAAACATATAGATCTTTTTTCATATACATATATTCAACATAGATTAACTGAAACCAATACTTTTACTATGTGAAATAGTTTGCACAAATTACATTTTGTAATTTTTTATGACACAATCAAGAATTTTAGATAATAAGAATAATAACTAAAAATCACTCACAAGATACCTGAAATAAGACAACTGAATTTTCCTCAACACTTCAGCAGTAAAACCAGGTGTATCTGGCACTGAGTTGTATTTGACATGTATAAAAATCCTTATACTTAAAAAAACCAGATGCAACATATGCACAAGCACACAAAAGCTTCAGTTTCTTGAAATGAAAGTCACAGAGCATGGAAGTAGAAAGAGGTATAGGTACCAGAATCCTTTGGGAAAAGCTCTTTAGTCTGAAAACTATTTCAACCAATTAACATCTAAAATAACACATGAAATGCCAAGTAAATAACAAGTAAACAAGGTAAGATTCCTAAACAATTCACAGAATTTAGTCTATTTTTGTTCCCATTGTCATAATAAATTTAATTCAAACTACCCTTTAAAAAGATTTCTGCAGTAAATATATTGAACTTACATGAGGATGGCTGCCCCCAATTTGTTCTCCGCTATAGCAAATACTTGAAGGCAGTCACTTCACTCAAGCCACAGCCCTCATAAGAATGTACATACACAGCTCCCTTTACACATCACTTTCAACAGTTTCATTAAAGATAATTTGCACAAATTTTTAAATGCAAAAACCAGAATCTAAGTCTAAATATGTCTATAATCTTGGTTTTTTCTTCCACCACTGAATAATATCCCAAATTAATTTCCCCTGTTTTCAGAGATATCCAAGCTTATTTTGTTGGCTTTTTACTCCTGCACAATCATATGTTTCATATTGTGAGAGAGGGATTGACTTTTTTTGTTTGTTTAAATGTCATAGCCAGTGTGGATAGGCCCTGATAGTCAAGATTTTCCCCCCTTTCCTCCATAAAGCACATAACACTACTACTACTAACATCAAAGATCAACTTAAATGGTCTTTTTCAACAACGACTAAACAATTACAGCAATTAAATTCTCTAAAGTGGTTGCCATAACAGCAAGCAAATATGTTTGATTAGAAAGAAAATGTAAATAAAAGCAATCTTGCATATTATAACTGTGAATAAAATAATAAGAAAGAATTACATAGTTCTGATAAGCTTATGAAAATAGTTAAATATAGTGTTGCTTGAGAAGAAAAAAAGTAATTTTATCTCAAACATTTACACACTCACCTATATATTTGAATTAAGTGGCATATGCACCTTTACAGGTAAATTATTATTGTTTTTGTTCTATACCTTCCTGGTGTCATTAAAAGAAAAATATTAAATAGTACTTTTTCCTGAGGGAAAACATGCCTCCCAATATTCCTGGCAGTAACTATTTCTTTATATTGTTCCAAGTGTGATAGAAAGCAACCACTTAATAGAACAGTTAGAGAATATGCAAAGACAAACTCAACACGAAACCAAAGTCAGTCTTACTGAACCACTGAAGGTCCCGTGGAACAATTAGCTGTGTGTCTAACAGCCCAAAGTAACTCAGAAACACAACATTTGCTCCCTCTTGCTGGTAAAGTCAGATTTGCTCTGTGGCACACATAAGAACTTCTGAATGTGCTGCCATTCCAAATGGCTTACATGGCTTTAGCATTTTTCCGGGACATGTCCAAGTGCCAACCTGCCAGACGATCAGGTATTAATAAGAGTCAAGACTCACTCTAATGATTTACACCTGGCCAGAAATATAAATATTTGGGATAGGGACCTCACTACTGCAATGCACACATTTGCCACTTCAAAATTAGATTCATACAGTGTGTTCTGCCTGAAGCTATACCTTGGAAGGACTGAGTAAATTAAGATGGTTTAGAAACTTAAGAACTTGATTGTTAAGCAGTGCATCCAGATGTTAGTATTCTGCACTGATGCAGTTGGACCTGCACTAGCTCCCTCCTCATTCTAAGGTACAACTTAAGATACTTTTTCAACCTAGAAAACCTTAGTGATGCTGAACACACTCACATAAGTAACATTTTTTCTCTCTGGGAGAATCACTATAGCTAGCTATTTAATCAAAAAGTAACAGAAAAAATACACCTTAGAAAAGCATATTAAATGTTCAAAAGAATAACATGTTTAATGTTCATTTAAAGAAGAAAGGAGAAAGCAGAGAGAGCAGCCTGCTATAATGCTCTACCACTGAAACAGGAACTCGAGCTAATGAGTCAGGAACACAAGGGATCAAATCCCATATGCCAGTCTGAGCAAACCAGACTTGACAGGTATCTTATACAGTCCAGTTTGTGGACCTTGCCATGCCCATAGGGCTCAATTGATTAGAAATTTAAGGAAATAAGCCCTTCAGCTTTCATTCCTTCCAGTCTCCTTCCTATTATGGAAAAGCCCTTCAGATAAACTGGAAGTCTTGTATTTCTTGAGACCAGAGTGAACAGAAATATTATGTTCAGATAGCTCATGATATTTTAAAGTTCACTTATATAGATAGTAACTCCTATATCTGTGTGGGAATAAAGACATAGGTTATTGGATCAGCATATAACTTGACAGGTGTATTTGGAAAAATCACTTGAGATGCAACAGTTGTTAAATTCAAAATTTTCTGAAAATACGAGTATCTCTAAACCACACCAGAGCCAACTCTAGTGCAACTGTGTCTACTAGTTGGCTGCATGTATTGCATTCCCACAGTTAGGGTAATTCAGAAGACTCTTCCACAAATATCCTCTGGTACCTATTGAAAGGAGAAGTGATGTGGCAGGCTCTGTCATTCAGCCTTTTTTCCTTAACAACTTGATTCCACTGCTGGAATTTTATTGCTTCTTAGGTCATTACTCTTGTTTAAAAGTTTGTTAAAAATGGCTTCCATCTTCAGAAATTACAAAGATAGAGACTAACAGAGGTTAGTTAACTTACGTAAACCTTGTTTCTTTAGAAAGCCAAGCTAAATGCATTGGATGAGGCTGCCTCTGGTACAATTTCTGATTAATTAAACCAAGGCTAACCAAAATCTCTTCTTCGCTGATCTTCTAATTGGCTTCAGAGAAAAAAAAGAAAGGCAAAAAAAGTCCTGTCCAAAGGTCAATGAAAGTGCTTAGTTTAAACATAGATACTGTCAATACAGTTCTGAATACATTCCTTCAACTAATCTGTGGTGGGTCAGTTCCAGTGTGTTCCTATGAAGAATAAATGGATTTTTGCATGGAAACCAATTGCATAGTGAAGATGAAATAAGATGCAAAATGGTGATGTTTCCTTATGTCTAGGCCTGTCTTTCTGCAGTCTCCTATATATCAGGTAGCTTATCAACCTGACCTTTGATGAATTAACCAGTTCCATCCAGGGTGTGGCATGTCAGGAAAAGGGAGAAGCCACAGACCTGTGAAGTCATAGGCTCCACTGTAGTCTAATTCTGCAGCCTTAGAAACTTCAAATAAAGAGTTTCTCAAGGTATGGAAAAAACAAATTAAATAGACTGGTATCAGTGGACAATAACATGAAGCACTCTCAGAGACACTCATAAATACAATCCAACAGAGTTTGAACTGATTTAATTTTAAAGCTTGGAAAACAGGAAATCTGGATGCCATTTTAAAAGCTGAAGGTGCTTAGACTTAGAGTTGCTGTACTAAGGTACAAAGAGAAGAGTTCTTCAAAGCTGTGCTTAGGAGCACTATCGTATGTGACTGAAAACCACCTTATAAAATATTAAGATATTTTGGATAGTAATATGGAAAAAATTATTAGAATAAACACTGAGCTGTCTAAAAATAGTATGCTATAGAAACTGTGGGCCTTTTTCTTTTTCAGTGTGAAAGCCAACTACATATCAAAAGTATAATTGTTTTCAGTTTATGCCTGAATCTATACTCCAAATTAAACTCATACAAATATGTTTTTCTTTTTATACTTAGACTTGAGGATCAACATCTGAATACATAAAAAACAGAAACAACGGAAATCTGGCTGAATTAAATTTCCATGTTTGGAAGTAAAAGGCTTATGTGGTTACGTATCTATCATAGAATGGGAAATGGAATCACTCTTCCACATTCCTGTCACTTTCCCAGACAAGTAACTGCCCCAGTGAAACTCCTATCTTGAATACTAATTTGCAATAATAATGAAGTTTGAATGGAAAAAAAAAAAAGCTGCTTAGTAGTGCATGCTGAATTCAGTGAAGAGTTTCCATTAGGAAGCTTGAAAAACTAGGAGAAATATTAAGACTTTTTTGTATTTTGTATTGAAACTTTTATATTTGCTACTTAACGGGCTTATTTGTGCATGCACATAGATATACATACTTTCTTAAAGGAAAAAAGCATAAAGTATCACAAAGCTTAAGGTACCTTAGCCACCTCCAGACGGAGAGAAAAAGAAAATAAGAGTGTAAGAGAGAGAAGAGACATAAAATGGGAAGGAAAGAAAGAAGGAAGTAAGCAAGCTAATAATGACTACCTCTGGCTCTGGAAGTATCAGAAGTACAAGCTGTTAGAGGCTGAGAGAGAATTATTAGGAAGCACCACTGTGTACTTGCTACAGTCTTTGCTGGGCTTCCATTATGGTTGTTGCTTTCTGCTCTCTGAGCCACTACAGACCATCAGAGCCACCAGTGTGTGGATGGCAACTGCTGCAGGAGAAGGAGAGAATGTGATGGACAACAGGGCTCTCCCAGCCCCACACGAGAGGACACACAAGGGCAGGAGGAGAAGAGCTGGAGAGGGAAGATGAGATCACCCTTGGAACCACTGTTGTGCTTTGTTCTCCAGGAGGGAGAAGGATGAAGATGATACCTTTCTTCTACCCCGAAATGACCTGAGTAGGCTGTGGTCACCATTGAAGACAATAGCAATGCTATTTGGTCCTTTCTTTCAATCCATTATTCTAACAGCAGACAAGGCAACAGAAATTTCTCTGTTGGCCTCAAATACCTTATTTTTATATGCCTGAAAAATCTAATAATTTGAAAATTTGCCTTCTCAGTAGAGGCTCAAGTTTGTGTTCTTTTTTATTTTCACTAAGAAAATCTACTGTTTGTCTACCTGTTTCATCTGTTAAGAAAAACAATAGAAATAATACTACATATACTATTAACATTTTGAGAATGGCAACAGAAGAAAACTCAAGAAAAGATGGCCCTCCTTTACCCTTTAGGAATAAGTAAGAAGAAGTTTCAAACAGTTTTGCTTACCAGAGATTGTCTACACTGGTCAACTCTTGTAAAGAAAATTCCTTGTCAGACTTTGGCCAAAAGAAGAGTTACCGTAACTCAAAATGGACGTGTATAAATTTTAAATGTGTATTATACATCTGAAGATGAGTAAAAATATATGTTTTCCATAAAAAATACTTATTTTGCAAGTTTTTTTTTGTGGCTTTAGGTGCAGTTCCTTGATGTGTTACTGGTTTTATTGCTGCATCTGGTCCTATGCGAGACTTCAACATAGTTTCAGAAATGTAAATGAGCTGTTTGTTAAAACCTGGAATAGAAAATTTCCCTCTGGGCTAAATAATTTATGTTTTTAAATTTTTCTTTTTGTACTGCTATGCAACTTTAATTGTAACTCTATATAGTACAACTTTTGGCACTATTCCACTTCCCTCTAATGACATCATCTAAATTTTTTTCATTTGGAAATTGGTCAAAATTATGATGATTTCTGTTAGTTTGTCTGAAATGAGACAAAAGGCTTATATTGCATAGACCACAAAACAGATGTTGATAATGTTTGTCTGGACTTCAAACAGATGACCTGGAAGTGAAAGGTCTTATATCTCATTAATAATAATACAAGCTGTCAAATCCCCCTGACCCAGTGTGTTCCTTAGCACAGGGCAGTAAGTCAATACACTCAGCACACTCTCAAGAAGTCTGGAGAGGCTTTTCACATTTAGTCCTCAGGCCAGTGTGGACTTGCTACTCATGCTGGCTCAGAAGGAAGATCAGCTCTTTTTTATCAGTAATAGCTCTGCTTTCCAGAAATACTTCTACTCTGAAGTTCAAAGTTGCTAAAAGTTATGGCAGTGCTGGCATGCTGCATCTGTATCAAAATTCCTGGCCCATTTGTATGGGGGGAGGCTCCTTCCACCTCAAGGCAGAGGCTCCTTCCACCTCAAATTCATTAAAGGCAGTTAGTGGCTTTCCTTGTGTTTGTTTGGATGAGTTGCTCAATCTGCTCATATAATGGAGCAAACAACATGTATTTATTCTTGCAAGAGTGTTGTGAGGCTGTAATTCACCATGGCTGATGAGGAAGTCAGCTTCTGAGTTGATTGAGCCCACGCACGTAACCAGATGCCTGCAAAAGCCCTTTGTCTTCCTAAAATAACTCAAAGCATCATATCCTCCTATTTTTATTTCCTTTCTTTCTTTCTTGAAAATACTCTTTTAGAGAGTAGCAAAGATTCCATCAAGCATCCCTTGCTTGGCTGGGGTATATTTGTTGCTGTCACCAGCTCTATGACAAAATAGATGAAATGTGCTTCAGTTAGGAACATGTATCTTTCAAAAACGTCAAGGCTAAATTCTGCTCTCAAATGCACACAAACAAGTCTCAGCAAGTGAAATGCATCTTCACAACAAAGAAAAGAGGACATCTTCCTAAAATACAGAATTCATAAAACCTGAGTAAATCAACATTTATTTTTTTAATGACCTATTTTAATGCAAGATCAGTGCTCTAAAATAAAACTCCAACCCAAACAACAAACTCAGTTAAAAGAAAACTGCATATCTACTAGATCTACTACCTTATGTCCCTGTAAAAATGCAAGCTTATAATATTAGAACACACCCACATATTTTTCATTTTGAAACAATCACCTATTAAGCAGGAGACAAACTGTTAGCAAATTTACATTCTTAAGATCTTAAGAGAAAAGGTAAGTATTTAAGAGTCCTACTGCAGCATTAGGAAATATAAATGGAAAAGAAAAGGACAAGAGTTAGTAATATCAAGTCACTACAGTGGATTTGATTGCGTTACCCAGAGATTCACAGTATATTAGGAAATTGTTAAAATTGACTGAGCTATCTCAATCATTAGTTCTAACAGAGATGTGACTTGCCTCTTGAAGTGAACAGTCTGGGAAGAAAAGGAGCTAAAACTGAAACAGAAACATGTAAAATATTTTAATACATAAGTGCTAAAACAAGAACGACGTCTTTCACTGACTCATACTGTAAGACAGTTTCAATACTGCTTTAGTGAAAAATTGTGATGCAAACTTATAAGTCATAATCCTAAGACCATAATAACATGGAATCAGATTTTCATATTTTATTAAAATGTTACTTAATATAATGAAATCTGACCAACTGCAATTGCAACATATGGAATACCAAGATTATATAATAAAAATATTCAGACTATAATTATTTAAAAATTCTCCATACCATATGCAATTTATCAAAGCGAACTTTACATTGATTTGTGCCACATGGTTGATGAAAAACTATAAAGAGTCTCTGGAACAAAAGGTATGTACAGATAACTTTGTATGAACAATCTCAATCTGTTTCAAACTTCCCTTTTTTTCAGTTTGAAGTTCACAAATCAAAATATTCTATTATTTGTATCCCCTTAGTTAAAATTTTTCTAAAACCAAAGGCCTCATCTGTTTAAAATGTGCCTTAGTTTCATGGAATAAACAATGCTAAATTGTTTTAGTTAAATGTGGACAATCTTAAATCAATTGAAACCTGGTTTATAAAGATTTTGTTTAATTCCTATCTCTTACTGAGACAATCCAAATCGTTGTAAATCAGGTTTGAATTGATTTTAGCTTTAAAGTTAAATTGGAGGCATATCTGAATATAGAAATTCCTATGTGTCATTTCACTGTGAGCAGTAACTAGATATAAATGATGCTGTGCTATACCATAACCAGATAGATCTCAAAGATTTCCAGATCATGTATACTAAATGTACATAACTTTAGAATAGACAAGAACAGACAGTGTGGCTTTATTGGGACCTGCTCATCAGAGCCGTCAGAGATTGTTCAAACCTTCTTAAGCAAAACCCACACCTTCTTTGCCTACTGCTTGTCTTGATTTCAATTATTGGACTCAAGTTTCAGAGCCAAATTCTATATACTGAAAACTGGGAAAAACAGTGATATCATTGTACAGAAAATCATGCAAAATCAGCAGCTAAAGAGAGGGCATAATGGGATTCAGATTTTTTTTTACCAATGTAAAATTTACAGAAGACATGTATGATACTGTGTGTCATCATTAACTCTCAACATCAGCTCCAAAGATGAGTGAGAGTTGAATAGCAAAGGCTGCAGTTAATCTAATGGTAAAACTGAGATAGTGGAGTTTGGGTTCTTTTTGAGAAGCTCACAGGTTTTGGTACCATATGGCACCATTATCACATCACCTCACCACACTTGGAAGCAGTTTGCTTGCTCTGTTAGCATTGGTAGGGAACACAAGGGCATCCCGTCAATATTTCAAAAGTGTTTTTTTTCCCCCCACTTTCTATTATTTCTGCTTTTGCAATACTGACAATATTGCCCAGTTTTACAAACAATAAAAGCAAAGGACTGGAATGACTGTGCCATGTCCCGAGGGAGCAGGGGTTGCCATCCAGCAGCAATCTTGAGTAAAAGGATAAATTGCCCATTAATTCTTAAGGACACACTGAAATACTAGGTTTTTGCAGAGGGATGTAGCTATAGGAATAGTATTGCATCAGTGTGTTTGAACAAAGTATCAGTGTTATGGCATAGAGAAGAACTCCATATCTAACTGAGATTTTCCAGACTGGGTAAGAATTTTTCATGTCCACTTTGCAGTTTTTTATCAATATTTCAATTCAAATGCATATTCAGCCTCTAAACAGCCTTTTAAACTACTATTTGTATATTTAGTTAGAAACACTGTTCTTAGGTATAAGAACTTAGCCAAAGCAGTACTGAGTTTTCCTTCTAAAAGAGAAAGGGACATTGATCAAATTATCCCACTTATGGTCCTGCTTGATGCACTATTTTATTGACTTTAGACAACAGTGTCTCAGCAGCAGTTAGCTGCAGATTGAGAAAGCAAGTAGAGTGACATATTAACTGTGATAATCATATACTGATGCTTGCTCCCAAATTAAACCATCTATTTCCCCCTCTCTGCTCTGCTCTAGTTCTAAAGTACAAGACTAACTTCCAAATAGGCGGTCGTTGGGGTTTTTTGCCTTTTCATTTTTTGTGAGATTTTTTTTCCCTTTGGTTTTATTTTTGTTTTTGGTTTTTTTTTTTTTTAATCATCTATTTATGATCTTATCTTTGCTACAGAATTTCACTATGGTATCAGAAGAAAGTGCAGGAGCAAAGATAGCTATTTCAGAAATTCAGTTATTCAGAAAAAAATGATGACATCACAAAACTCTCATTTAGTGGAGTAATTTAATAAAGATACTCCTAAGTAAATTAATCTAAAAAAATTCATATTTCTCAGTTTTATCCCATCTGAGAGAAGAGTGCATTTGCAACTTTCAACATATCCTTTTTTCCAGACTACTTCCCAGGGAAGGTAGTATCACCTCTAAGACAGAGCTGTAACAGAAGCTGCTAGATGACAGATGAACAGATCTCGCTGCATTCCGTCACTCAGGAAAGGACCAGAAGGGCTCTCGTGCATATTTACAGAGGGTTCATTCCCAGCTCATATGCTAACTCAAAGTTCTTAGCTTAGTTACAGCTTCATTCTCTCTTAGTCCTTGCTTAAAACAGGCAACTTTTTCTCTCGTTGTGACAGATGGGTTGAGATACTGCAGATCCCCCTTAACTCCATCACTGAGAGAACTGGGTGCCAGCAGGAGGGCAGGTGTCTCTGCACAAGCTGCGGGGCACTTGGGATCAGGCATAAGCACACTCTGATTCACAAAACCCTGACTTGTGGAATGACTCCATATTTGCAATTTAACATAAAAAAAGAAGAAAAAAATAGAGGTTTCACATGGGTATTTACAGACTTTTCAACAAGTGACCCTCACTAATAAAAGGACTTGAGGTATTGTTATTTCTCACATCTCTGCTCAAAGCCTGTGCAATGGGCAAATGCTTTGTACTCACTGCCCATACCTCAAGGAAGTAGAGAGGAAGCAATAAAATCTGAAATGCAAAGAATCTGTTCATATTGCAATTGTGTGCTTAGCTGTCAATATTAAGACATTAACCACAAAGGTTAAGAACTAACAAGCTTAAAAGAGCCTTTTGACTCTTATTTTAGTTCTAATGAAAAGTATAATTACCTGCGAGGTTATCAATCTCTTTTTCTTGTAGCAGGCTAACAGCATCATCATCTCCTTCCAGCATAAGCTCTGTTTCTGCATTCTGATTTACCACAGCTTGGCTTCGGAAAGTTTTCTTTGACTTCACTACATCCTCTTCAGTGCCTAAAAAAAAGTTATAAATGTTGTGAATTTACCTGAATAATATTTAAGATATAAAACAATGATAGTCAAATAGTAAAAACATTACAGTATAGATCATCTTTATCAAAAAGAAAAGAAGGGACTTTTCCTAAAACTTTCCAAGGTTTACAAAATATGCAGGTCTATTCTGTTGTCTGTCCTGAATAAAATACAAACTTTTCCACAGAGACTCTCCTGGTTTTAATAATTGCTATTTACTTTGTGTTCAATGTTGTTCCATTAGTTTTCCACCTGCAAAAAATTCAGCAGAAATTTCTTTTGGGTTCCTGGTGCCCTGATTCTGACTGACCTGAGAGCACAAGCCACCTACTCTAAATAAAGAAGCTGCTTTCAGGAATCAAAATCTCTCAGGATTTTTGTCTTTTCAGATAGGAGGGACAGGGTGGTGAAGTAGGAGTTGCTTTATCTCTGACACACAGTAACAAAGTAGGCTACGCAGAGATTCAGAAAAGACTGAAAAAAAAAGACAAGCATGGTGAGGGAACTTTGGTGCACATCTGTGCATGTGTTTTTAAGCAACACAATAAAAATGGCGGTACATGGATATGTGCCAATCACCTAAAGGTTTTCATGGATAATATTCATTTTTCTTGACTACAGTTGGATTTTTCTATTTAGCCTGATAGTTCCTTATGGCAGGAGATTTAACTTATTGCATTTTGGGAATACCTTACTGGAACTTGCCCAATTTTATTATGATGTAAAAAAAAATCCTAGTGTGGTCAAATCACAGAATCATAATTAGGTTTTATATAATAAATACCTTTATGTTGCTGTTGTGACCTCCTCATAGTATTTCTTTCTTAGATGGGAAGAGGTCATAAGTTTTATTTTCAGTACTATGGACTCATAGTAGCCTCAGGCAAGAAAGATTTATATTTTTTTCCTAAACAGAAAACCCTGCATCTTCACCTTGGTCCATAAAGACCTGGGCATCTCCACTGCTGTCAATCAAGAAATAACCTCTCTAAACTGTCTCTCTTTTTTTTTTGTAGGATAATTTGGGAATTTGTTTCCTACTAAGCTACAGAATGAGTGTGAAAATAAGGATAACTATGCACATGTGGATTCTGTTTCTCTTCCACAATGCCTGAACTTAAACAGGATGAAAACTATCATGGCAGATGTAAATTGCTGAGGTAAAATCCACTAAGACTCATGCCCCCCTATCAATACAGGGCAACTAAGAGGAATACAGTAAGCAGAGAGGTTAGTGTAGATAGATACATGGAATTGAATTGATGTATCAGGCAGTTTTGTTATTGCAAGCAGTTGGGAAGATGTTATGATTTTACCTCCTACTCTTATAATTAATTAGAGCCTTTTAATTAGTTTGTGCACAGGAGAGTCACACCACATAAATAAAAATGCTGGAGGCATATCTTTCTGAGGGTGTTTGTACTCTGTTTGAAGATCACTGCTAACATGCCACTTCATCACAGGCTGAGATATCTCATGTTTTATGTGGCCTAACATCAACCTTTTGGATACTATTGCTATAATCTCAATTGCTGCTTTCTGAAACTATATTCTGAAACTCTGAAAAGGTGAAGAGAAACAAGTAAGCAAAACCCTATTTTTTTCACCAAGCTCAAAATTAGGGACTTGTTTGCTGTTGTCTCCATTAGGACCATTCTGATAGCGATTAAGATGCTGTATTTTAAATGTGCTGTGTTTTGCTGTGTTTGCTTATTAGAATGTGATCATTACCTCACTTGCATAGGTTTTTACTTAATTCAACTAACTGTAATTATTTGCCTAATTTAAAATTTGTTCAATTAACTAATTGTTGGAAAAGTTTTCAGTATTAGTACAAGTTTTGGATTTTTTTAGTTTGGTTAGTTTGTATTTTTTTTCCTTAGTCACAAAAAGAAACAAGAATTGGAAAAAACTGCAAAAAAGTAACGTGCTGTAACAGATTTTCAGTTGCATTACATCAGAATTGTTCTGTATATTAAATCAGTAGGTCAGGATCTTGATATACTTCTGTTTACAGCACGGGAGTTGAGCATCATTTAACGCAAATAATAATTCCTGTTGTGACACCAGAGGAGACTGGGCCTGAGATGAACTAATATGGTGGAGGAAGAAAGCACCAAAACACCATTTCCTTCCTTTTTGGTAGCTCTAATCAGGTTTATGTAAGTTTCTGAGCGTTATAAAATGAGATAATGAGATAATCTTCAAATTAACTAATTGAAAAGCACTAATCTGGAGTAAGAGTCAATAATTTCTGCAGTAACTGATTTATGACAATTCTATCAAATAATTTATGCATGAAAATATATTTCCTAGATTTCCAGGAAGAAAGTCACAAGCTCCAAATCATTACTAACATTTAAACTACATCCAAAGAACTTGAAATTTAGGATATTTTAAATCCCTTGTGATGTGATGAGTGTACCAGATTACAGAAATATTGCCAGACACAGCTGTAAGAAACATGGTAGAGTAGAAGGCATTAAATTAGTTTGGCAAATTTGGAGCTTAGCAACAAGACAAATATATATAAAATCCATTCTGGTTTATAATATTAAAAATACATTTTTTTTTCTATGAAATATAATAGATAATCCTTCTTTGTCCTGATGGAAAAAAACCCTCTGGTTTGGCTGTTGTTTAAATTTATCACTCTGTTGAGTGCGCCTTAGTTTTGCTGTACTGTACCAAACATCTATCTAAATGAAAGTGTACAGGACCTGGAGTTGCCCTTCAATCACTATATCCTTTATGAATTAGAGTTCCATTTATCAAAATTACAGCAAGAAGAGTAAGGTCTCACAGGGCTGTCTCATTACAAGGCTTGTAAACACTGTCCTTACAAAGAAATGGTTTAACACCTAACAAATCAAAAACTGATTGGGAATAGAAATTATTTGAGATCATCTATCTTCAGAAGACGTGCTGTACTGAGTGCACTTCGTGGCCTTTCTACCCATTCATCAAGAAATTAACAAGCTAATACCACAGACCACCAGATCTCCTTGGATCCTGAAATGTGAAATATGTTCAAAACAGATCTGTCACAGATGTTCTATTTTTATATTTCAAGACAACTTCAAAAAGGTTTTAAAACAAGACAAACTGTCCGAATAAGAGTAAGAAGAAAAACAACTTGTCTCTTTAAAACCAGACAACAAACTGAATAAAAAATTATATGACATAAATCTATGTCTATTATTGTTAACAGTGATATAAAAAGAAGAAATGAATAAATAAGTATTTGATATTTCACTGTGCTGCAAAAAAATCAACTCTCTTTTTTTTTTCAAAGCTACAGGAAAATGAATATGAAATTAAATCTATGGCCAGACATTTCATTTCAAATTTTTTTGCACAAAAGGATCCTGTGTTTTAAAGACACAAAATGAAATTGTATTAAGTCTAATTACAAAATGTTTCAAATCCATTAAAACAATAAAACATAAAACAAAACTAGATGTCATTTCAAGAAAGCAATGTTGTGACACTGGAGGGCACAGAACTAGAATTGGCAGATGCTATCAGCTCTTGTCCTTATTAAGTTCCTTCTTAAGGGATATTTTGAGGGATAGACTTAAGGACTGGATTGGGATTTGGAAGGGAGCCTTGAAGCAAGCAGCTAAGTATTTCTTAAAACTACATTTTACAAAGATTTTGAAGGCAATAAGTCACTCATATTGCACTGAAGTTCAGCTGAATTTGGTGACTTACTTTCTTGAAACTTAAAGGCTCTGTCTTAAATTTATTTCAAAAGAATGTATGCACAGGACTAGTTAAGCTGTTAAAAAATCCTTCTTTCATTACATTTGATTATTTTTGTAAATGTGCATGTTACAAACTGTCTTTCTGCAGTAATTTCAGGATAACTGAAAACAGCTCACCTTTAAAAGAAATTGAAGAAACCAACCAACATTCTTCTACAAAACATCAATATTTATGGGAAGGTGTGTTTTTTTATATGCTTGAAAGATTGTATGAGCTGCACAGTAAACTTGTTCAGTATTGACAAGAATGTAATAATCTCTCTTCTAGTAGCATGACTTTTCCTTAAACAGAAACTATTAAGCAGTCAAAAAAAAACAACCAAACAAAACCAACCAAACAAAAAACAAAACCAGAAACAAACCCCAAAAAACCAAACAAAAACCACCAAAAAACTCCCCCCCCAAAAAAAAAACCCACAAAAACCATTACCATAACCCCTCAAAACCTAATAATTTCCCTAATAAGAACAGGAGAATCTAATCTTAATTTTCAGCTACAGCCACTAGAAGTATTTAATATAGGCAATGCTTCATGAAACAGGGGTGGGCTTGGTGGGTGTTTTATGTTATCTGAATTTTTGAGTCTCTATTTTCAACTAAATCAATGAATTCCCTGCTGGGTTCTGTAGGTCACAACAGGTTCTAGGGATGCAATCCACATTTCAAAGACTCTGTAAGGGTCCAGATCCACAAAGCTTGTCCCTAAATAAAATTTTAAAATTTGCAGCACAAACACAGTATATTATTGATTTATTTTATGTTTATGTACTTATTTCTTAAAAAATTAAACTAATTACTCTAATTTAGTTGAACACAGCAAGGGAGTTTCTAGCTCTCTCTTCTATTTATTTACCATATATCTAAATATAGTGTTTTGTGTTTTTTTCTTTCTGCATTTAGTAAAAAAGGAAGTCAAAAATATGGTTATTTCTAAGAAAAGTTTGCTTGGTAATACTGTAGCCAACAAAAGGAGACTACTGCTTCTTATAAAGTTGTTTCCATAGTTTACTTCAACGAATTACCGATAAGGCAATTTATGTAGTGAATGCTCTTTGATCTTTGAAGAGAGATGGCAGAATGGAAAGTTAACCTCATTTTAATGTTACCTAAATATACTGACAGGAAATTCTAATGTTTCCAAACATCTGGAAATCTGCTTCATGGGATGGTGTTCTTCTTTTCTATCAGAAACCTTTTTCATATACTGTCTTTTACAGTTTTATGTGGCTTCTAAAGGAGCATTTGACATAAGTAAAGTCTGTTCTCTTTACAGTAAAATGCTGCATTTAATTAAAAACTCTTTTTTATAGTGACTAAAGTAGAGTTTCTGTGAAGCTTAGCCCTCAGAAAGTTTTAAGGGTAAACTTGCTTTTTACTCCTTACAGATCTTACAGTATGTACTGCACCGTAGAACACTGATTTTCTTGCTGAATTTTCATCACATAAGGTAGTTTCCACTAATTTGTTAAATAAAGGAATTCAGTATTAGTTCCTCACAGGAGGCTACCTGACAGTTCATGATGTGAACCATGAAACTGTATCACAGTTGAAATATAATTTATCAACAGAGTTTGGAAGAACAAAGCATTTTTTTGAGAGAGATTTTTTCTTTATTGCACAAACTAACTTCTACAAGAAGAACCAAGCCTCTTTATGGACAAAAATAAAATGTCCCTCTATTATCTAAATTTTTTGTTCATTCGACACTAATAATAGTTGAAAATACTTAGAAAAAAAGATTTGCTAGATAATCTATCTTCCTGCTTTATGTATTCTAACATACATAAAGCTTTCATTGCTAATCTTCAGTAACTTGATTAGGCACCGGTACCCTTGCAGCAGTCACAGTTATGCAGAGCAGCTGCCTGGGAGTCTGTAAACTGACCTCTACAAAACCCAGCAAGATTAAATCCTCGACATGGTGCCTACTCTATCTCAGCCTAGTATCTTCCTGCAGGACTACAGAGCCAGCCTTCCTCAGGCTGTGCTCGCTCCATGGGAAACGTGCCCTGCCTATCCCTAGGTCAGCTCAAGGGACGGAACTTTTGGCTTTGCGCAGCAGCCCAACGCTGGCACATCACAGCCAACCCCAATAAACTGTCCCCACCTGCGCCTGCTGGGGTTGTTATTTAAATTGCAATGTGTTTCTGGAATGGGCAGCTTTGACTGGCATATAATTGAGTTTCCCCAGAGAATCAGAGAAGTGACTGTTGATAAAGGAAGGCTGGTTTTAATAGATTTAATAAAAAACAGAGAAATCTAAATCAGATTTTCATTATTAGGGATCTTTGAAGAAATGAGGAAAAAAAACTATGAAAATTGCATAGAAATTAAAAATTGTGTATTTTTGTATTGGAAATTACTTCCACCAAAAGTAAAACCAAATTACATTTTTGTTTTCTAGGAGAAATACCTGGAAATTTAATCATAGACATTTTATCAATTTTTCTCTAATTTTTATACCTAATATCTGACCAAATGATCTTCTTCATATAAGTAATTTGTAAATAAATACTTAACTGCTTTATATGTTTTCCTTTTCATATTATCAGATGTTTTGCACTGTAAAACAAGACTGACACAGTCTATGCCAATGAGGAGATTGAGAATACAGGCAAGGCCAAAACAAATATGTTTCTCAGATGAGGCTGAGGGCTTTTTAAAAAATAAATACTTGTAGTCAAGGTGTTTTATATTAATAGAAATGGTCCCTCATAAAAATAAAGCTTAAAGTACCATGTTGCCGTGTTGGGCACTTTTTTTTTTTTTTTTTTTTTGGTTCCCAGACACAAAAATTGAGATTCAGAGTGGTCATGAAATTTATTTTTAGCAGTTGCCTAGATTGTTGTTATATCTATTTGAGACTTCAGGATTTCTGAGTGCATGGGAGGGATCCTGCACTGATTCAGCACTGACCGTAAACAGCCAGCGGGAGTCAGATATTCCCAGTCCAGCAAGTGTTCCAATGCATTTCAGGCTCCTGAAAGGCAGTCCCCATTCTGACTGGAGCCAGAGGGAGTCCCTCTGACAGGAACTAACAACAGTCAAATGTTTATATTTGGATTAAGATGTAGTTTGCCACTGTAACTTGTACACAGAGGAAAGGATTCATATTTCATAACTGACAACCTTTACAAATCCCTGGTAGTATGAAGGGCAGCATTTTGGTGCATACTGTAGTTTGATAAATTGCAGAAAGAAAATAAATTATTCTGCAAATAATTTCAAGCAAAGATGATACACAAGAAAAAATAATTAAGAGCAATAAAATTTTCCTAGGTGCGTTTCTAGCCATTTAAAAAAAAAGTACAGTAATAACTGAGAGGAAAATATCTACATCACACCAACAGTTATTGCTCAGTGGAAAGGACATCAAGGACACTCACAAGTAAGAGAATTGGATCAATATTAACGCGATTTTCATTTCATGCTTCCCCAACTCCAGTAAGCTGACAATATACTCTGATTATGTGAACTGCTTCTGAGTAACATAGAAAAGGTTATTAGAGCAAGAGGTGGAAATGGAATGCACTTTTTATATTGACAGGTCTGCTAATAGAGTGTACTGATTTTCAAAGCCATGCAATGTGTTTTCACAATTTGATTTTGACAGCAAAAAGGAATTTCATTTACTCTTAATTCAAGATATTCACATGTAAGCAAATGTTCCTTTAGACAGGCCACTGAAGAGGGAAACCAAACTATTTTAATAGAAAAAAATTAATTAATAAGGCAAGAAAGAAAAGGTGTTTGAATTTCAATATATATGACATGATAATGAAACAATGAAATAAATTTGCTAAACAAGGCATTCTATGCTTTTGACATAGCATCTGATAAAACCTTAAGATGACATAAAAGTGAAAAAACATGCCGATGTCACATCCTAATGTTGAGGCCTAGATTATGTCTGAAAAGTTCTGGATTAGTTCCTAAGCAACATTCCCCAGGAAAAGACATGTTCTGACTATCTACTTGCAGACCTTCAAGCCAGGATCCATGTTGTCAGACTTCTAAACTGGCACACTCCATACTGAGGAACTGCACCCACATATGCTGGCCTTAATTTTGCTTCCTGATCACAAAACCAAAAAAAATTCTAATTGAAAAGGCTAATAATGATAAAGTCTTAGAAAGAAATGAAATGCTCTTTGAAAATACAAACACTTGATAATGCAGTGGCATGGAAAAAATGGCATGGCATTTCATGAAAGTCCGTGAAAAGAAAGTGGCAACCCTCTCTATGACAGGGGTTTGGAACGATCCCCTTCTACTCAAGCCACTCTATTATTCTATGAAATGTGATCTTACCTCACAAACCAGGGTACGCTACCCCAACATTTGTAACCCTTACTTAATATTTAAAAATTAGAGTCTCCAAACTGTGTGACTGGTCCAAACCTGAATATTTTTAAAAGGAAAATGCATACTACATATCTGCAAGTTTTTAATTCTCCCTTTCTGTGGCTATGAGTGATTATGTCTTTGCTAGAAGGCAATTTTGCTCCTCATCACTTAAGCTTTTGCTCTCAGATTCAAAAAAGATTGGCTCTTTGGAAACAGCCACTCTACAGAGACATAATCGGACCACAAAAAAAAAAAATCCTCTAGTGTAGGCAATGAATGTGTAGGAAGTAAGTTTAAAATTTTTTATAGTAGCTATCATAATTCCAGCAGTTACGCAGCCATTACAATTTCTATCAAGACTACTTCTTTACAGAAGAAAGCTTCCACAGCTCATGATTAGGGCTTTGAGAGACCAATCTGCCAGCATATCTGAAATTACTTTATCTTTTTGGAATGGTAATACTTTCAAGTGAAACTCTTCTGAGGCATACCAAAAAAACATCTAATGCAGTCTTTACACAGACAAAATCTCCTAAACACGACATAATGTCACATAACAATGTTTCTTTAAAGGATTGTCAATGTTAGAAATAAATAATAAATTTGTCAATATAAAAATGTCATTAGAACATCTAGATTTACTTTCTAGAGTCCCTCTGCTTCAGGGTGCTGCACTGTGTCCAAATGCAATTTTTTCCTCATGTAGACCACCACATCTTCAGAACTGGTTTAGATATTTTCACTCAGCAGCTAAAGTAACTGGTGGGAAGAATTACATCTATTTCAGCATCGATCAATGCCTATAGCAACACCAGACAAAGGGCAGCACCCACAGGATATGCACATTTGTGAGGCTTCATTGTGACTCTAACACTAGGATATTTGTGTTTAAATCTTAGAGCTGCTAAGGGACTACACTCTAGTAGCAGTAGAACAGCCCTTCTGTTTGGACCAGGCTGCTGTAAATACATAATCTCCTCCAAGATGGAAATAATCTAGCAATAGCAGTTATCTATCAAAGTTATCTATTTAGATAGCAGTTATTTATGAAATTAAAATAAAAGCTTTGAAATTTTCTGGATTTGGAACAGAATTTCACTCTATACTTTTTTTTTTAATTATTACTTTTAATTTTTTAAGCAAAAATAGCTGCAATTATAGAACATCTTTGTTTCATGAAGACCAGAAGATGAAGAATGAAAGAGTAGTGGTACACAAGACATGAGATTCTGAGGATCTATCATTAAAAAAGCTCACTGAGATAATTGAAATGGGTGAATGGTAATCACTGTCCCAGGTAGAAGGCCTGAGTGTGTATTAAGAAGAGCTAACCCACAAAAATCTAAGCAGCAGTCAGCAGTAAAGAAAAAAGGAGAGCAGTATTTTATTTCACTTTCCATTAAGCTGCCACATGGGGTCTGTGACATCTTTCATTCTGCTTCACAAATATTACAAGAGAGCACAAATCTTGCATGCAACTGCAGGGATATTTGCAAAATTTCTATGCTTATGTTAAATTTGCAAGCACTAACAACATTATCTTCCATTTAGATGAGAGCTGAGATGTTATTTAGACAATGTGATCAGCTTTTTAAGGCCATAGGATTGAATAATTTGTGCTATTCGGCAAAAGGGACACCAGTGAAAGACTTTTTGAGTATCTATTGTAGATTATGTTCAGGGTGTTATGCAAACACTCCAGGAGATGTATTCTTTAGGCACACTGTAAGGATAAGAAAAACATCATGCCGTTATATAATGCACATGATATGAAAAAGAAATTTAAACAAATGGAAACATGCATAATATGCTGGCTGATAGAATTCTTAAAAAGGGGATTTCCTTATCGTGTTGGTTACTACTGTATTTGAGAACTTTTTCCATAAAATGCATTTGGTTTTCTTTCACAAGATGCATTCTCATCCCTGACTGTAACTTGCACCACACTGAAACTCACAAAAAATCCAGATTATCTCATTACAGTGGTACTTTTTGTATATATTTCTAAATTAACATTATAAAATAATGAAACACACAAAAGAAGTGGTATTGAAGAATTTACTCTACTTGTAAGGATATGGAATAGCCATTGCATATATACCTAAATATTCATTTATTGTGTACAAATCTTACTCTATACATAAAATGTCCACAAGAATTTTCACGTGACATAATAGAAATAGATTTTATGTGATAAACATTAAGTAATGCAATGTAAAAGATAAGTAAAAGTACTTGGGCATCTTAAAATATATACTGTCTCTGAAAATTAATTCCCTTATTTTCAAAATCTATACATACCAGTTTCCTTTTCTTTGGGAAAGACAAGGAATCACCTACACTGAAGAGATTCCTACACTGTTGATTTAACCCTTGCAAGTAGCCCAGAGGCTCACAAAAACCGGAGCCCAGTGCCTAAAAGCCTGTCATGTCCCTCACTGACCACCAGAAAGACTGGGACAGTAAAGTCTTTTTAGATCTACAGTATGACCTCCTAATTATCCTTATGCAAAGGTTGCAGCACTGCTGAAATAAAGCCCCTCCATTCCAGCCATGTGCTTGACATGCTGTCCTTGCCAGGTCTTTAGAAAACACTAATGATATATATTCCCACTTACATACAAAGTGGAGAATGGAATCCTGCAGTGAAGATATTAAGAAGAGTGTAGAAAATTTAGGAAAGGAGTATTTTGTGGTTTTAACTATTGCCAAAGCAGATTTTTAAAGTGCTGTTTCTAACTCCTTAATACAGCATTTTTAAGCACAGAAAACAGGAAATTAGAAAAGCGCATGTTAAAACCTGAGTCCCAAAACTTACATTTTGAAGGACTCTGAAGGACTATTATTAGACTTTCACTGAGAGAATGTTCTTCTGAAATGTTTCTATGAGATTCACTGAATATTCATGGGTCAAGAATTTCTATTTCTTTGTCAAATAGATATAGAAAAGAATAAATAAAACAAATACAATTTTCACATGAGTTTGAAAACATTTCTCATCATAGCAATTTACTGGGTTTGGTAAATAATCTACTTTCATCTGGCAGAACAGACAGATATTGTGTATTCTTTGTACATGTAAATTTAACTGTGGAAGGGAGAAAAATGCAGCTAAAATTCCAAGAATGACAATAGTTCCAATTTTTAGATCTTAGGAATGGTTTTGCAGACCAATTTTATGGCCTCAAGAACATTCTGGGCTCATATGCTTTCAGATGAAGAAAGATGTAGTTATGTTAACTGCTGGTAAAAAGCCAGCAAGTTCTGCAGTAAAATCTATTAGCTCAGACCAGTAACAGCAACTAAAACCCAGGTCATACTGGATAACCTAAAAATCTCAGAGGAAAGGCATTTGGAACCCAACATAGAGGTTTAGAGGGAAAGGCTTTCATATCCTATTTAGCTCTGTGAAAAACTTGAATTAGAGTCCAAAGAGAGCTTCTGACATTGAAGAGTTAAGGAAATAATTACAAAAAAAAAGACTGTTTAATGAATTTGTACTTACAACTTATAGTAAAGCTGTCATAAAAATTTCTATGAATATGCTAGAAATAACATACAACAGGCAGAAGATATTTTGAGACTGCAAGTACTGATAGGATGCAATTGCAACTCATTTCTATCAGTAGTTAGGGAGCAGAAGCTCAGACACTGAGTGCTCAGTAAAATTCAACACAGCAGTGTTCAGTACTCCACCTAAGCAAATTCCATTACCATTTACATCTTGAAGGTGCCTTTCATTACATTTCAGTTGGTTTTAAGAAAAAAGATCACCATAATGGTAGATATATTTATGGTATTTATATAATGAGAATATATTTACGATGGGGGAGTGGGGTGAGAAATGTTATAAAGAAGACCAAGTTAAATCTAGTATTTTAGATTTAATTATTCTCACTACTAAGATTTTGTTTTGCAGATCCATCAATTAGTACCTGATGCACACTTTTTCCTAGACTTTCTTTAGACAAAACAGTATCTTGCAATTACCATATAAAATATTAAGAGAACAAAATTATTATGTTATATTTTCCCTAAAATCCTGTGAGGATGAAATATTTGGAAGTTTATTTGGTGAAGCAGTGGATGGCACTGTTGGGCTACAATTATAAGGGTAGAAATGAAAAATTGCTGCACTTAAAAGAAAGATTTTTGTGACTCCTTTAGACAGACAAATTCATTCAGAGTACACTGGAGATTTCACAATCAATGTGGAAGTTAGTTCATGTACTGAAAGGAAGTTTTGTAACGGAGAAGTATTATTTTAGGTGCTTCAACTGAAGCAGAAATGCTTACATGCTTGTTTCACATGGCAGCATGATCCCATTTAGGACTTAGTTGCCACACGGAAGAATTTTTATGGGTTAATTTAATGGCTGTATACATATTCTTAAAATGCTCACTACTGAACATCAAGTGGGTGTGTTTTACTGCCCACAAAGTCAATTCTATTTTTTAAAACTGCTCACAATTAATGGTCATCTTGTATTTACTTACAGACTAAAATTGTGTTAATGAATGGGGTGAAGAAACAAAGTTTCTTTTTAGCAAAGGGCTTTTGTTCTTCAGTTGCTCTAATGTATTCTTACTTAAGGCATTACTTAAATAAATATCAGTTTTGGGAATTATCTTAGATAAAGGTCACCCTTTACTTCCCCAGAACTACATATTTTATGAAATTGTAGGAGTGTATGTGACTATGATATTTAGGATAGTGGATTAACTGAGGGGAAAAAAAAAGACAATCAAAAATATTGTCTTGGCTTATGCAGTTACAACAAACTCAATTTCAGCAATAATAACAGTTATACTGAACATGAACAAATTGATATTAGAAGCATTTTATATCTGTTCACATCTTCATTAATGATGAGGCACAGAGTTCCCTCAGCAAGTTTGCACATGATAAGAAACTGGGAGGAGTGAGTGGCATGCCAGAGGGGCCTCAGCAGGCTGGTGAAAAGGGATGACAGGAAACTCATGAAGTTCAACGAGAAGTGCTAAGTCCTGCATCAGGGGAGGAAAAAGCCCAGGCTCCGGTACGTGCTGGGAGTCACACAGCTGGAAAGCAGCTCTGAAAAATGGAGCTGGTGGTGCTGAGGGACACCAGATGGAACATGAGCTGCCAGTGTGTCCTTGCAGCAATGGGAAATGCTATCCTGGTCTGCAGTCGGCAAAATATTGCCAGTAGGTTGGGGAAGGTAATCCTTCTCCTCCACTTATCCTTGGTGAGGTCACACTGGATTTCTGCATCCAGTTCTGGTCTCCCCAGTACAAGAGCGACATATATCTTCTTTTACATTTACTTTTACTACTAAATTCGTCCAGATATTCTATAGACACTCTTTGTTTCTCTTGAGGAGGGAAGACTCAAGGGAGCCACATAGTTCTGTATAAGCACTTCCTTTTTGGTTTTCAGTGTTTCCAAGGATGGATACTAGATAACTTCTCTAGACAACCTGTCCTCTGTTTGACCACCATGACAGTAAAAAATAGTTTGTTCCTGTTGCCTTTTATCCTGTTACTGGCAACCAACAGATGGCTGGATTAGTTTAGAAGTAAAAGAAAATGTGAAAAAACGCAGCAAAAGGATCTACAAAGCTCAACCAAACTGACAAAAAAGCTGTTCATAGAGATATAGTATAAGAAAGCAATATTTCATAGAAAAAGCATAATTTGATCTTTAATCTCTTACATGGTATATATGTAATGCTTTCACTGCTGATACACCTAGGAAAATAACTGGGTTTTATGCATCTAGTTGGCCTGCTAGCAAAACTCTGATAAGTAACAATGTACTATCAGTTGACTTCAACTTGCTTTCATTTTTGAACCAGTTACTAAAAAAAAAAATACCGGTTTTCTTATGGTTGGTTCTGAAACCAGCGTTGTTGAAACTATTCTGGAAATACACTAGACATTTTCAATATACATAGAAAAGTGGTAAGGTAAAGAATAATGAAGTCTGAGAACTTTATGAAGTTGAGAAAAAGTAATATAACCCTTTTAGATATATATGATTTATGCAGTAACTTTGACAGAGTCTTGAATTTATTGCAAAACATGGTAGTATTTTCACCAACAAAAGACACCTTAACATTTTTAGCAATGTCATCAGTATCAACAATCTAATACATCCAAGTGTAGAATCTGAAATGCAGAATGGAAATGAAGGACTAGCTTCTAGGTGGACATTCAGAGTTCCTAAAATAGGACACGATTTTTCAGCAAAACTTCTGAACAAAGATGATGAAATTGAGCATCTCCTGTTCATGAGACATTCTGATTTCTTCATATGTCTTATTGCTTGATAATGTCAGGTAAGTTTCTAAAACAGTAGCTTAGCTTTCTAGAACATCATTTTGTACATAGCTTCTTGCCAGTTTCTCTGGACACTCTTCCCTCCACCTTGCTCCAACACTGCCTGCAGAAGGCAGAGAGCCCAGCAGCTCATGAGATGGAACTCAGGAGCTGTGGAAATCAACCGCTTTGGACTTTTCAGCACCATGGAGTTGCTCTAGAGCTAGCATTTCTGAAATTTCATCTTGGGGTATTTCTCTAACATTAAGGACCCTGAAAAAACTGAATCTTCTTTTATGGTCTCTGGGACAGCCAGATGCCCCATTCTGAAGACCGTCCCTTGTTTGAGTTCCCATGGACTTCAGACCCTCAATTTCATAGCAAGAGCACACACAGCTTTGCTTCTAAAGTAGCTTTAGCTTGCTAAATAATCTGGTCCTTCAGCAGCCTGAAGGAATCCTTCCTGCCATTCTTTGAAGGTCCATCAAAATTCATCTGATGTCAGGAAAATAGATTTCAGATTTCAACATTCCAGATTGCAAATCTTGATGCTTTTTAATTGTGTTTTTTTAATAAAAATGTATTTCTAGTGAGGAGTAAACATAGTATTTAGTGAAACTTAGAGCACTAACTACAAGTCCCAGAAGGAGCCAGAGTCTGCTTTAGCTAGAACTGCCCTTGAAATAAGGTTGCTAATTAGATATCCAAACACATATGCAAGTTCAAAAGCCACACGTGGCTATATTGCACATATATCTGTGGCTTTATTTCAAAACCTGAATGTATTACATTATGAAGGATTTTTTTTTTCTTTTTCATTCTAAGCATTTAGGATCTGTCACGCTAATCAGCTTAACAGGCTAAATATTCTTGAGCACATACCCTAGTTATATTTGACCGGCTTACACATGTATGTTTAGAATGTGGGCACTGAGTTCATTCTCATTTACTTCAGTGTAGATTAGAAAATGTAGCCTTTCTTCTACTACTTCTTCTTCTACTATGTATAAATTGTGGACCACAATCTTTAAAGGCTGATGGACCAAATCTTAATAAAGAAACTGTTTTAGGTTGACCTTTGTGGACCAGTATTCTATCTCACTGGCAGGGTGGTAGAGTAGTGTCTCCTCTAAGCTAATCTCCAACGACTGTAAACTGTTAAATTGATTAACTAGAAGAGGCAGTTCTTTCACCACATGTAGAGAATCTCTGTCAATTGGGCCATATCTGCATATTTCACTAATCCATCACAGTAAAATTTGGGGAAGAAAAGTAGGGTGCACAATCATTTACACAATATTTTTTCTTTCTTTTCAGTTACAATTTACTTATTTACACTGAAATTCCATCTAAGCTTAGACAAATAATTGTTTAAGCTATTGACATTATAAAATTAAAACTCTACTAAAAGTTCCAGGTAATTCAAATTCCATTTTAGCTTGCACATTTATACGGCAGTAAGTAGCATCCCTTCAGCTACACAAAAGAGATAAATGAATCTATATTTTGATCCAAGTAAGAATTTAACTAAAACAAAAAGACACAGCAGATACAATGCTGAACTAATTATGCTTGTATTTTAAATCTGAGTATGAAAGTAACTTTAACACATTACAAACAAATCTAATGCCTAATATTAAAATCTTAGAAATGGAGGAGACTAATCCAAAAGGAAAAATTCTCTAGTCAATCCCCTGTAAATGCTGCTATGACTGAGATGCAAACAGTTTCAAGGGACAGCTCAGTATGTAGCCATAGGAATCTGCTATAATTTTTCACACCGTTTTAAGCATAGAAATATGTTGTAATTTCTAATTGTAATGTTTTTTACTTGTCAAGTACTTTGAATATATATTCATATGTATACATATGCACACATACATACACATATGAATACATATTATACTTTATGAAAAATATAAATCCAAACATGCATACAGAAGCTGACTAACAGACTGTAGTTAAATAAATATACTTCATTGTGACAGAATTTTTTGGAGAAATATTATTTCCTAATTATTATTTCAACATTGAATGTTTCTTACAGGAAGAAGTCACTATCATCTAAAATTAACACTTCTCTTTTTAGGCCCTCAAGGTAGAATTTGACATTTCTTTTACTTCTCTAAAACAAATACATAGATCATAGACATAGTTTTCATTTCCAAGACTCCTTCCTTAATGAATGCAAATATAATATAATTACAGTATCCATACATCCAACATCAAATATGATTTAATACTAGAGTAGCTGTAAAGCACTTTTTTATCTACCAAGGTCATATCTTGATGGCTGCACAAGCTCAGATAAATCAGGTGTTAAGCAGGCACATCTCCAAGGAATCTGATAATTCTCTCATCTGCAATCCTCAGCATATCTTATTATTTACTGCCAAAGGAATGACTGATTAATTTTGTCATCTTTGCTCTGTGATTTTTGCTCAGCTGAAGCTGGCTGCCCTCTTATGCAATGCCTGATCAGACCTATTTAAGTTGATGCCTTTGATCGCAGACACTGAGGAGCTTGCTGACTTAGGCTTTGACTAAACATTCCTCCATTGCAATATTTATGTACAGAATCCTAAATGATAATGGACAGTGAATGTAAATAACAAAAACTTGTGAGATGTTTCCACTACTTCACTGATGCTCAAGACAGCTTTACTTGTACTTGAGCTATCAGTCAAGATGAAAAATTGAAACAAAGTCCCAACAAATTTTCCTTTGATGAATACTTTATTTCTCACAAGTTAAGTATCTGAGCTCAGGAAATAAAATCTGTTATTGGAAAATTATGCAGTCTGATTTTTTTTAAATGCTTTAAATTCTTTCTGTAGTGTGATGTCATACTCAGCTTTGGAAGCTAGGGGCATTTTACTGTCAAACTGTTCCAAACAAAATTATCAAAACAAAGCCAATTAAAAAAAAAAAAAAAAAAAAAAATCCTACAATGGAAGTTAAGCCCTATGGAAAAAAAAAATCTGCCTCTAGTTCTTTATTAATCACATTCCAACACCAGAGGCTAGAAGTACATCAAACTGCACCAAATCCTTTTCACATGACAACCTCATAAATTATTCAACTCATTAGTAACACCAAGAGGCATAAAATAACATCAGTGTTAAGGATGTTTTCTTACAGAGAAAGGTCAACTAAAAGTTTCAGTATTAAAATCCAAAGGCTTAAGCCTCTGAAAAGTAAATACATCTAGAAGATAGAATCCATGAATAATTTAATGCATGCTGGTTTAAAATTCCATGTTAATTTTAATACATATATGAAAAGCAAGAATTGTTTTTTAAATTTTGAAAACTTCAGTCTGTTGTTAATTTTTGTGTAACCACTAAGTTTGATGTGCACCATCTGTGTATAAACCTGAGTTTTAATTTTCTTGTATGGTGAATGCACTGACAGGTGTTATAGACATATAAAGTCCATGGTTTTAGTGATTATTTGCCTTTCAAAAGCAACATAGCAATTAGCACAATTTTGTACCCAACTCTCATAAAATTTCTATCCTGATGTTTTGGAAGAACATGGAGAAAATAACCCTTGTCAAATACAAAATACCATTCACAAATGAGGGAAATGTCTTCTTTAATCCAGTTTAAGGAAAGTTTATGACTTGAAGGCCTGCTCATGATAGTCTTCACCTTTAAGTAAGGATTAAGTTACACTTGTCAGTATAACTGCACACATAGATATTAAATCACATGTCTAACCTTGTTTGGATCCCAGCTATTTGCCTCATAGAACTGCAAAGTTGGTGAAAAGTGTAGGTCATATACAGAGTTAGCTTTATATCTATCATATTCAGAACTTTTGGCAACCTTAGCCTTTGGCTAAACATCAGATGAAAGATTCAACTTGCTTTGTGAATGATTACTTCAATTTTTTACTCCTAAATGCTAAAGAATCATAGTATTTTCTTTTCAACACTAAAACAAAAAACTAACAAAAAAAAAACAACCCAGAAAATCAGCACAATACTCTTTAAAATACTCCTGTCTTTCATATGCTAGAAAGGTATCCCAGCTTAAACCCAAGAAATAAATTCACTTTAGATTTTTGGAGTATTCAGGTTCAGTCTGGTGTACAGAAGTCACAAACATATGAAACTTTTACATGTTATCGAGGAATTTGTAAGCATTCCCCTTTTATACTCCAGCTGCATCTACATGAAAATCAAACATTATCTAATTCTTCAGTTTCTAAAACTGAAGCTTCTATGTATTCAGTTTACTATTGAATCACCAGATAGCATTTAAAATTATAATTTTTAAGTTCTAATGCATTTCACAAAATACTTCTGGCCGCAATTTGGATGCCAGAATAAAATTTCTGATATTTTTAAATTCCTCATTCACAAAATGTCTCCAATGGAACTACTATGACACATTAGTTTGATGACCTATTTCATTCAGTCACTCCAGAGAGACAAGTTCAGTTGATTTTACCAGTGTCTCAAAATTAGTGTCTGGGAATGCTAGAGAAGTATAATGTGTATCCCTTGGGGATCGAGGAATTTAACAGCTCACAAGCTCAAGTCTTCTGGTTCATTAAAGTGTAAGAATTGAAAGAATTCCTTTTCTAAGGATATGTTGTCTTAGGAATTCCCAGCACTGTCCTTGGGAAAGAAGGGACATGATTCTGAGGCATTCATGGACATCAAGAAAGCATCATGAGCAATGTTTTTAAGCTGAGTTAAAACTGACCATATTCCACAGCAGCTTTTAGGAGAGCATCAGCGTGAGTAGACCCAAAAGCATTGCGAACGAATCTCCTCCGTCGGCGCAAATCATCTTCCCAGTAATCCAAGCGCCAGAAGTCATGCAGTTGGCTGGAAAATAAAGAACACACACATCAGCACCTACCACAGCTTGAACTGTATTTACATACATTATAGTATAATTTCACTGCTGCTTTCGCATTTCTGGAATACAATCTTGTAAAAACATGTATTACTAAAACTTACAATATTCCAGCATTTCTTTACATGCATTTATGTATTATAAACCCCAGCACCGCCTGTCTCAAAGTGTTCTGCCTGCTGCTAAAAACATTAATCACAGTGAACCCATTAACAAATGCAGCATCAAATTACAAGTATTAATGGCACAGCTTGCTTTCTTTTACAGTGTTTTTAACAAGGCTTGTAAATCATAGAATGGACCTCAGTGCAAATAGTTTGCAATTTAATGACTATGGTCCCTTAGCAGACTGAACTTAAAAGAATAAAATATTGCCCACTTGAATTTTGTGGAACTATGATTAAACTAATGTGCTGAAATATTCATTGAAATAATTCCCCACTGCCCCTAGCAACCTGAGAAAATTGCAATTTTATTCATTATTAATAACACTGAATTAGAGCAGCAAAAAAAGTTTCACCATGTGGTAATTGTCTTGGTAAATTATTATTCCAGCACTAACAGAGTACTAGGATGATTTTATAGCTCCCAGCTAATACAAACCATTAACAACCATGGCCATCTTAGTGTAGCGCTGCCTTTTTACATTCAAAAGAATATTAAACTCCTGTAGAATTATATAAGCCATTGTTAATCTATATTAAAGCCAAAAAGTACACATATATAATCATTTGGTATTCAACTTTGGTTCTAAAGAAGTGACCAGCTCTACTTTCAGACAACTTCTTGACCTTATCAACACAAATCTCCCACATTTTTTTTATAAGCTATTTGGGCAAAGCTGCATTCTAAGCCAACATTTTAAAAGCTTTTTGGATCACTAGGAAGAATGCAAAATGTTTGTGGATGCATCCTTATCATCAAAGTCATAATTGAACACACTATACATTTAAAATTATTCTGCAGGCCATGACCTTGTGGACCCTAACTAGGGAACCATTGCTTTAAGCCAGTCATTTTCAATCTATCTGTAATGCCCTGGATATTTGTGATCAAAAGACAAAGAGAAAAAAGAAAAAAAAAGAGAGAAAAAAATTTACAACTGATGAGTATGGTATACGTCTTTGCTGGATTTTTCTAGTTATTTCTTCAGCCACTGTTTTCTATACTGGCTTCATTTTGAGCAGCAATGTGCTGGTAGCCATTTCCAGAGGAAAAGTAGAAATATGCTAATGTACAACAGACGTTAATATTCTTTACAGTCCACTTAAGCACTTTTTAAAATGCTTTCATTAGTTACTGTCTAACTTTACTAACTGCTGTCATGAGACCAGGATCAGTTCTGGAGGGCAGGGCACCATGGGGAGTGGATCTAGCATCCCACCTTCTAGCCACTAACAAATTTTCAGAAGCAGCATACCGTAATTTTTAGTCAATGCTACAGTTTTTTGCCTTCTGAATAGCATTTTGACAATATGCTTCTTGAGTCTGTGTGAAGGTCCGACTTTTATGTCTGCCTTGCAGAACGGGCATTTTACTTATTTACAAGCAGTGAGGAGACAACTTCAGTGGTTTTTTGAAAGCCAAGAAACCTTCCCTTTAAAATTCCATTTCAAAGTAAGCCATGATAGGACAGAAGTAAAAATATTAATGAAACCCTTTAAAAAAAAAGGAGATCTCTGAAATTATGTGTATTGGCAGCAATAAAAAAGCCACCCATGTTGATAAGAATGGTCTATGTAAGAATAAAATACTTAATGAAATTAAGAAATATTCACAGACTAAAAAACTAAATTTTTAATATGTTCTGTGTTTATTCTGGTAATTCATTGATTAATTAGTCTGAAGATTACTGTATATTCTCAATTTAACATTAACCAGATTTTAAAGCCACTATTTTAATGAAGTGTTAAGTAAAAAAGGAATGAAATTTTCAGAGGATTAAATCTATTTTGCAGATCCAAAAAAAACATTACAAGTTCACCAGGGATTGAAGTTTGAAATACATAATAATGGAGTAAAATTAAAATTTTTGAGAAAAAAGAACAGAAACATAACTTCTAATCACAAACTATATGACTTTTAAAAACAGAACCGAAGTTTCTTGTAACAGTTTTCTACAGAAGTCTATCCTACATTGTTACTACATGCTTCCAGGTACTGGAAGTTGGTATCTCAACCCTAAAGAAAAGGTTTCTGAATCTAAACTAGCTGATTGAAGATTGATTTTTTATTCTGAGCAACATCATCAACAAAAAGACAAGACACTTTTCCTACCCCATTGTTAGAAAGAAAGCAGACACTTCAAAAGATGATGGATCTATACTTACAGAAAGTTTTGAATGATTAGCTTCATCACTTGAATAACAAGCAGAAAAAATTGTGTGATTTTCCTTAAATGTTGTATTATTACATCTCTAGGTTAGATTAAAAATACTACTAAGTAGAATACTATGGCACCAATTCTAGCCTAAAATTTAGAATTTAACCTGCTTTAGAAGTACAGTGTTATGGACTGAATCCGTGTTAAATTGTCTAGCCCATAGATTACAGTATTTAGAAATACTTATATTCTAAGTCTGTGGATATCATTCAGGCTTTAAGATTTTTGAGGAATTCAGGTAGCTGTTAGGTAGTTCTAAATGGTGGCTGTAAATTAAGAACCATATTTTCTAATGCTGTACCAGGCACAAGTCAGTCCTAGAAGAGAGCAGTCTGCAAATCACCCATAACTCTTTCTGCTGCAATGCATTTTTTAAAGTGACTTGGCTAAATCAAGTTATTTTAGTAATTTATTGTTTGTGACAAGGACAATATTTCAATAAGCTTTACTATTCCTTATAATGTATATTATTAATAATCCTTATTTCCACAGCCAACTAGATTACATGTAATTTCTCATTCCTCCATATCTTATACCAGTCAAGTGACATTTTGAATCAGGTTTGTTTGAATGAAGAAGTGCATATTAAGCACAATGTAATGATTTCTTTTTAAGAACTAAAAGTTTATAGCCTTATTTATGAGCTATTTCTAAAAACTTTTAAGAAAAGAGAAATATATCTATATCCTTTCAACTGAACAGCTATTTAAAATGTACCCTAAAACACAGGACCCAAAGATAATTTCCTTACAAACTATAGTATAATCCAATATGAACCTTTCTCATCATAATGAGAACTGGCATGAAACTAGTAATACTACAAGGCTACTAACAATGAAAAAAAATATTTAGGATTGTATGGTGTCGTAACTTAATCCCAAATTTCAGATGTGCAGTACTTCATATAGTTAATACAGACAAAGAAAATACATGTTTTAATGGAACAAGCCCTATTGTAGTACATACTGGAGGATTAAAAATTTTGTTTCATTGCCCCTGTCATCGCTGGTACCCACTTGACAGCTTGATGTGTATGTTCTCTTACTTCAAGTACACTTTCGTGGCCAGCATGGGATGGAAAGGCAAACTGGTGCCATGCCCTGGCTAGCCAAGATGGACTTTGATAAGCTGGAGCAAACAGCTTTGAAATCTCTCAAATGCAGGTTGCTCTAAAACTCAGATCTGCCCAGAACTCTTCATGGTGTTCTTTACTGCCATACCACACACACCTTCCATGTATGTGGGGACACAGATTATTGAGACAGACTAAAGTGTTTCAGATAGCTCAATTATCCTCTCAGAGGAGAAACTGTGGTGTGCTTTGCCAGAAAAGCAATTAAGAGGAATGTCAAGTCAGCCTGCACAGCAAAGTCCTCCCTGCCTTTTCACATCTCCATATCTTGAACATTTAAAATACAACTTTTGAAAAGATTTGCTGTTATCTCCATGGCCATAGCTGCAATGAAGAGCATGGGAAGAGTTTTTCCTTGGACTTATGAATACTAGCTGTCCTAAAAGGTAGTTTTTTGTCCATTCTTAGCGCATTCAGCACCTGTGACAACAGCTGCACAGCTGTGAAACCCAGTCCCTTTTTGGGAACAAGGTGCAGTTTGCTATATGTCACCTACAGCTACAGCAACTAGTGACAAAAATTAACAGTGGAGAGTAGCAGTACACATAAAAGATGCTCAGACTGCAGCCCAAAGGATGGGCTGCCAGATGGAAGAGATTAAGTTTGAATATATTAATGAAGAGGAACAATCCTGCAGACATGGGGGGAGGGAGAAAAGTTGTTTTGAAAAAGAGGTGGGTCACAGAACTGGAAGGATCTCAGAGACTCCATAGTCTTTGTAATACTGGGAAAATACTAGAAAAGGCAAGAATTGATGATCTATAATTTCAATAATTAGTCCTGGTTGCTTTTATGTGACATATTTTGAAAAAGAAAAATTATTCTTTTCACAGTGTGGAATTATGACTGTGTTTTGAGAAACGAGGGAAAAAAGTATATTTGGAAAGCATAAAGAATTCCCCTAAAGAACAGAAAATGAATGTCATTAAAAAAAGGTAAGTAAAAGAAAATTTGAAATACAAAAAGTACAAGAATACTTATGCAATATTTTTAATGGTTAAAGCCAAAATGTAAACCTATTTTCCAGAAGATCCAAGTAGTAGAAGTCTTCTGTAATAACAAAGGAGCAAATAAGGTTCAGAAAGGGTGTTGCAATAGATACAGTAACTGTAAATAATATTAAAACCTGGAAATATTAACACAGGGAAAAAAGACATAATGAATCTGAGAAATACTTTATGTCATAAAAATTGGAAAAGATGGTAAAAGAGGGGAAGGGTTTCCACTTGGACTTTGAAATAAGGATGAAATAGAGCACAGAGAAAATCAAACTAACAGCAAACACCGCCACTGATCTCTAGAATAGAAGCAGAGGAGTCACCTTTGAAAAGCAGAAAGAGAACTGCCAACAGTTTCTCTCCTATGGTCATGTTACTAATGGTCTTGCATTAATAATGAAGGACAAAGCTGAGACAACAGAGAATGAAATGAAAGAGAGAAAAAACTATCAGAAGATGACTAATAATTAAAGATCCACCAAATTTATGGAGAAGAATTTCTAAGTACTCTTTTAAAGGGTAACACCCTTTTCAGAAATGAGGAAGTGATTTATGGGGCTTTTATTTATTTCTAAGGCACTGGAAAAAGGAATATTTAATACACACTCTTAATGAAGATTTCCAACTCCTGAAACTAGTGTGTCTTAATTTTGGTGAGAAAACTGAGGACACATCAAAAGCTGAAAACAGAAATCTCTCATTTTGAATCAATCTTCAGATAGATGAGATGTTAGAAAGAACAGTAATGTCAGTAGATGTGAAAGGGAGGCTGTGAAAACAGAGATGTTAATTTTAGCTATGGTACTACTTAAACCACAAATGTCTAAGTCAGTAAAATCCCAGGATTATGGATTTTAGTGTATTGCATAGAGTCTGAAGGAAAAAACTCATAATGAATACACAAACAAATGAGGATTAACAGTTTACTGATTGCCTAGATTTTTTATAAAGCTTGGTTCTTCAGAATAAGTTGCTCACTTTGGAATTGCTGCATTATTATTGAATAGTAGTAA
Organism: Anomalospiza imberbis; assembly: GCF_031753505.1. Classification (NCBI taxonomy): domain Eukaryota; kingdom Metazoa; phylum Chordata; class Aves; order Passeriformes; family Viduidae; genus Anomalospiza; species Anomalospiza imberbis. The sequence continues at coordinate 80,349,673 of NC_089682.1, read as the reverse complement.
AGTTCTACCACGAAGCAGCAGCTGTAGGGAAATAAGACTAACAATGCATAAAGTCATACACAGGGAAAAATAACGAGAAAAAAGCCACGTACCTCTTAAAAATAACAATGGAAGTGGCAATAACTCAAATCACTAAAAAGTAAAACTAAAGATAAGTAGATTTTTTTAAATTATTAAATTAAATTAACATAAACTATAAATTTAAAATATAAATTTATATTTAGAGAAGTTTGGCAGCTCTATCCAAGTACTAATGGGCAATAGTAGGACACTACACGTAGTACAGCTAAATGAAACAATACAGTTTCCTGAAGTAATGTACTTGGTTCCTTTTAGTGACTCCAATGGCATTGAATGAAGAACTGAAGGAACTTAAAAAGCAGATACATAAATTGTCAGTATTTGACTCACCAGAATCACAAAGGGCTTTTTAGTATGCCCTTTAGTATGCCAAAATATGAATAACAACTGAATACAATTGCACCAGATTCTAGAGATAATAAATTGTAAACTTAGAAACACTAAAATGAAATAAAATTTACAGTTTAGAATTAGGACATAAAAGATTATATTTGAAAAAAAAAAAAAAAAGGAAAAGAAAGTGGTTGAAACAATACTCTGGTTTAACTCAGATTTCTGGTTTGGAGCCTTTATTCTGTTCAGAATGTGGTTTACTGCCACTTCAAACAAAGAGGAAACAAAACATCCAAAGTCCAAAAAGCCATTTTATAGTTTTAGATAAAGGGTAAAATTCCCTTTTGGAAAATACCTTGAAAGAATGGTTTAGGACATTTTAATTTTTAATGCACATTTTGTTATGTCATGCCATAAATGACAATGGGTACTTAGTAAGATTTCACAAGAACTGCCATGATGCCACAGTACAATAAACTGCAAGATAGAATGAATTGGGGGTCATCTCTGTATTTCTTAACTGGCTGCAAAAAAGAGACAGACAGAATGGCTTACACTAGGAGCATTACTATAGGGGCTAAAATTAAGTAAAATGAAAAAGAAAGAAATTGTATATTTTCATAAGAATTTATGCCATCATAATTTTTTTCCAGAAGATTTAATCAAAATAATGTTTTATAATTTAAATGGGTTTAAAATGAAATTTCCATTTAATTCTTCTACAGTTTTTACAAGCATATTACCTACTGCTATCAAAATTATTTTCCTTGTTAAGCACATCAAACTAAAAGAAACATAAAAGTGGTTACTCTCTGACTACGAAAACAAGAGATCTCATGAAATAATGCAACTTTTTGTCAAAATGGTCTGGAAAGTATTGTGTGATTTTACAGCTATAATCCATAAGAAATCTGATACACATCTCAGAAAATAACTTTTCTTAATTTAACAAAGCAAATTGCTGATTTAATAAATTAAATCAAAAGAAAAACTCTTAGGACAACTATTATTTTGCTATAAAGTTGCTGTTTTTCAAACAGTGTTAACTTTAATAGATACAGTTCTTAGGATATTTAAGATATTTCTTATTATATCTAAGATATTTACAGAATTAGGTTTGGGATTTTTTTCAATTGTAGTTTATCCTCTACATTCAAACATTCTTGCTTCAAACATTAAATATTCTTCCAGTAGTGATTCTGTAGAATGTATTCATCTGATAATGTAGTTACCTACTTCTGTTTAGCTTTTCAGTCAAGAACATCAAAGTACATTTGATTAGGAAGCATGGTGACTCAATTCTGCCTAGGGAAGGTGAACAATGGTTGCACAAAAACCAGATAACCTGGTGGTATGACTACTCCTTTTTTGCGCAGAAATTAATTTAAAGCAGCCCAAATCTCAACCTCCTCCCAAAACAACCCTTCCCTGGGGTCTTTTAGTATTATTTGCTTGGTTCAGATGTAGCACTGAAGAGGTAAGACTGAGAGAACAATTTATTCAAATCTCACACAGACACCCTTCTCCTTTGCCTTCTGCATGAGCACTAACTACGCTACTTATGTAGATGATAGGATATTTTTTTCTTGGTGTAATAAACACAGCTAAGTTCTTCTGATTTTTTTTCCTACCTTTTCTGGAAAGAAACGGAGAAAAATCTTAAAACACAATGATCTCTTTTCCCATTGAATTCTGAATGACACTAACACCACTTCACTAAGAAACTCCAGTAAACAAAGCTGGAGGTTGTTTTTAATGTTACTCCCATATAGCCTACATCAGCACAATGCAGAAATCCTGAGATTTTGCAAATGTTCTTATGAAAAGGAAATGTTCTATGAAGCAGTGACTTTTTACAAGAAAAAGAAATTACTCTGTGTTTTAAGATTGTATGTATCATATTAAATACATATCTAGAGACAGTCGGGTCCTAGCTTATAAAAAAAAAAAAATTCTGAGTCCTTATGATTTGGCTGCAATTCTGAAAGAGTTAAATAGTACCTAAAATTTTGCAGTGAGGATTAGTGTGCTCAGACAAATGAAAAACAGATCCCAGATCTCCAAGCGGGCATCCAAAGAAAAGAGCTTGCTGAAGCTCTGGAAAACTTCGGTGCCTCGTTGGCTTACTTAAAGGTCAAGCACTAAAGACTCAGACTTGTAAGAAGGGATAACATATGTGACTGCTGATAAGGATGCTGCCTCAGCTGTCTGCTCCATTCCAGATGCACAGATTAAGGTGTCTGAATCTCTTGTGAAGGAACTACTGAAGAACCTACTGAGCATACAAATTACAGCCCAGTCTCTAGACAAACCAGCAACGACTTGTCAAAAAATCTAGAGCTGCACTTTGAACAGAAACAGCATGGTTGAAATAGAAGCTAGGACTTGTTATCTCATTAGTTACTCCTGTTTGTAAGTCATGGCATGAATGTTGTGGAATCCAGAAATAGAAATTTAGTCTCTGAAAGACTTTATACAGAAAAAAGAGAAAATGTTTTGTCTGAATGTTTTAAAAGTGTTATCCTAAAACTAAGAGACACAGCTTTATTTTTTTAATATATATACTATTTCTTAAAAACCCATGATGAATTACTGTTTCATGCCTTTTTAAATTATTCAAGCTACAACTGTTTAAAGACAGATAACTTATTAACCTGGCATTGAGATGAAACAATTAGCTTCCTTGAGGCCCAACAACAAACAACAGTAATTAAAATCTAATAAATAAATAATAAAGTTTTACCTAGGCAATTGTTTTAATTTCCATCATGCAGAGCTGTTTATTAAAATGCAAGTCTAATAATACACTATTTTAAAAGAATAATTATTTTTGCAAAATGCTAATTCAATCTTGGCAATTTGAAGTACTTGAATTAAAAATTTATAGAAGCCTGAAGTTTTATATCCCCTGCAAGTTTTTTGGTACAGTTTTATTTTTCTCCTACCATCCAGAATTACAGCATAAGTTAAGAAAAAGCACATATCTGTCTTTAACCTTTAAGAACTGGAACAAAGACATGACAGCCCAATCAATGGATATGCCTTGTCTAGAGTATAAACAATTATTCCTATCCCCAAATATAGCTTGTATTGATGAAATAAGCATTTGCCAGGGGGCCTGACTATGAATGTTATAGAATTTTTTATAGAGACCATGTTTATAATACTATCAAATAAATAGTGAAATAATCTTAACTTTGATCTTTTTTGTTCCTGGGAATTTTTGAGAGAGCTAAAAAGCCAGTTTGGCAAGTAAATCAAAACTTTTCTATTTATACTTTATTTTTGCCAGTCAAGAGGTTCTTCAGAAGTATAGAAACAGTCTTCTATAAAACATCCCAAAATACATCCGCATGACCTAATGATGTATTTTGGGCTCTGAATATATTATAAGAGAAGAAGCAGATGTGACATTAGGAAAAAAAAGAAAAAAAAAAGATGACACCAAGTTATAACTTCTTTGTTTTCAATCTTGCAATAAATTGCTATTTTTGAGGGTTTTGGAGAACAAGTAGGATATACTCTAAAGAATTTTTGCATAAAAAGTATTTGGCAATCTATTACTCTGGATATACTTTTTAATGTTTTCCTTCCTTTTATCTATTTAATCACATGATTCTGTGTGACAATCATGAGATACAGATCCTTTTTCCCTTGTCTGTAGCAGAAATCTATGGCACGACCATGTGTATCTTCTGCATTTTTCATGCATATTTACAGTTCAGCTGCTGTTGTATAGGAGTATGACTCACTATAGAGATATGCTTTACAAATATATTGCAGAATGTGTATTTGGCTGTATGTTTTTAAATGAATACCAATATTACTACTAATAAATGCATGAATACTAACTACTACCAATAGTTAAAGAAAAATCACCAGCAGCAGTTCAATAAATTTATACAACCCTCCTCCACTTTTCTGCGTAGAATCACCATAAGGAATTACAATCCTCAACCTTGCAAATTAAGCAGATTTTATACTTTACATGTTCATTGCAGGTTGTTGGTTTGGAGGGGTTTTTTGAGACTTCATTGTGGCAGTTTGTATGGAAGATGGAAAATGAGAAAGGAGTTTAAACTCATCTATCATTACAACAGAAAAGAAAGCTTACTGATTCAGTACTGAATTAGACAATCAGTGGGGGGAGGAATCATATACCTGGGAACAGAAGGATGTTCTCACTTCCCTTTAGAGCATGGGTAGCCAAATTTCCTGATCTAAGAAAGTAAAACTTGAAAACTTCACAGAATTGTGAAATGCAAACTATAAGTTGAGAAACGGTAAAATTCTAAGAGTAGTTCAAAGGTGGGACAAAGGGGCACAAAATGGAGCTGGATGCAGTCTGTACCTGAGTTTGAACATAATTTGATGATGGAATTTTTTGGTTTGCATTCTTTGAGCTGTAAATCTGGATAATCATGGATATTTTGTGCCAAAACTCCGGTGACACATACCCTTGGAAAGAGTGGATTTTTGAAGAGCTGAAAAGTCACATATGGCTTAAGAATCACGGTACAGGTCATTTCACTCTCAGAGATTCTCCAAATTCTAATGACCAACTTGGGCAAAAGTACAATTTACTCTCTTTGTTCTTCACCCCTTTGTTCTTCGTTATTATTTAACCTCTTGATTCATTTAACTGCTCCAGATCTCCCTTCTGTAACTCAATAGACATTATGTCCAAAGATGCTGAGAAGCTGACTATCACCTTATCTTTGAAAACTGCTTGTTCTACAGGGACCAAATTGACCTCACAGAATTTGTTTTCCTTTCTTGCTGTCTGGGAGACACAGTTCAATTACAGGGAAGTTAATACTAGCAATTAACAGTTGTAATTTACTGGAAGATTAAGGTTGTCAAATTATGCCAAATGATAGGTGAGTTGAGTTTCTTTTATCTAACTTAAGTTGTCAACATTATTGACATTCAGCTAATCAACCCAGGCCCATTCCTCAGGCAATGGAGAGAACTAGTTTCACCTTGGGAAAAGCTGGGTGATAGGATGGGAATCCTAGTGTTCTTGTATCAAGTAACAAAGGTCTCAGCACTAGAGAAAGTGAAAACCTAGGTTTCTCAAGAAAAAATCTGCCATCTAAGACTTGCATGAATTGTCAAGGGAAGGATCATATTGGAGAACTCACATGACTGTGAAATCCAAGAGCCAGGATTCAGAAAATGTAGAATGATATGCTATATGGGTCCTGTTAAATGAGAGAAATGGAGAAGGTAGTCGACTGACTTGTCCCAGTCCTACATTACTACAAGCAAATGTAACATGGAGGTATCTTTTCATCATCTAATTAACCTGATAAAGGGAGCCTTGAAAGATAAAATAGGAAAAGTTACAGAAATCATCTTCTCTGTGTAAATTAATAAAACATTATTCAAAGTTCCACTTTTGAAGAATGAGCTTATCATTTTATTGCTATAAAATGGAAATGGAGAATCAGAGGGTCACCATTCAAAACCCCTAGATTCAGATTGCAAATGCCTTATTTGAACGGATAGCAAATAATAAACATAAATAATAGAAATTCAGGAAACACAATCTATATAAATTTAAGCCATAAAAAAAGGCTGACACTAAAAAAATCAGACTATATTATTAAAGCAATTGAGAAAGTCTAACAGTTAAACACTTAAAAACCAAAATACTCTTTATTCAAAATAAAATATTAAGACTATACTTTTGGAGAGACTGAATCTCTGGGGTAGTATATAAATATTTTTATGGAAGAAATACAATTTTTTAGACCCGATTACAAAAAAGAAGTATGAATCTGTTAAGTATATGTTTATAACAAATCCCATTAAAGTCAACAACATATTTAAAATTAGATAGGTTTCGAGACCTATTCTAGGGGCTTAATTACAACAAAATCTGAAAAAATGTTTTATGCTGATAGTTGAATATCAATGCACTTTTCTATGCCACAGATTGAAAAGATATATAGAAATTGCTGTTTATTACATTAAAATAGGAGTTTAGTTGAGGTTATTTTATTAACTTTTTTCCTTCTCTTTTTTAAGAAGCAAACTACCAAACACAAAAGACAAACAGTGAAAAGGTTCCAAGATTCCTAGTAAGAAATTGATTGAATTGACACCAATGTGAGGAGCTGCTACTCTGAAAAATTATTAATATTTTTTACAGAAAATAAATGTCGAGTCTATTCTCATGTCCTGCCTTAAAGGAATTTTAATTAAATTCACAAGTATTATACAGTTTGAGAATAGCTTTTGCCTGGTATATCAGACTTTTTTTAAGAAACCAAAGCAACCTATGACCAGGTTGGTTAATACACATGACAGCCTGTACTCTGTATTGCTCAACAGCTATGCTATTTTTTTTCTAATGTATAAGTGAACTAACAAAAGGCTCCTCATCCTATCAGAAGACAAAAGAGTTCACTTCTTTCGTCTATACTGTTCTGTGGATGGATACTTAAAGAACATGACCTTCCATGAGTCTTTTTCCAAACCATCTAAATTAAGTTGCTTTAGTCATATTATCATTGACTTGAAGCATCCTTCTCTTTCTGTAGATATTCTGCATTTAGTGATGTGGGTCCAAATTTCATGTACAAACTAAGGTACAAAATATATTAGATCTACTATTTCTCCAACAGCAATATCCTCCCATGGAGCAGTTAAGTTGAATTATGAACCAACATCTCTTTCTAGTTAAATATTTAATCTGTCTAAAGTTTCTTGTGTGATTTTGGTGGGGGGAAAAAAAGACACACAAAACTGTGTTGCCATTCACAGCAAATAAGGATTCTGCTTCAATGTACCCATGAAAAATCCCATGAAAAATATACGTAATACTTCCTTTATTTAGCTACAGGGAGACCTTTGGAAACTGACACTCTACCATGATAGCTATGTAAAATGCTATGAAAATACTCTAACTTTACCCTCCACTACACTTACAACTGTGTTATGCATTAATTCCTGAGAGGAACCCAAACAAGCTGTTTAGCTCAACAGATTAATAATGAAAAAACCCACCATTAGCAACAACTCCAAACTGTAGTGATTTAGTAAACAGCAAGAAGGTGGTATGATTCGGAATTTATACCCTATCAGTAATCATATCACTTGTCAAATTCATCGACTTGATAGAGTCTTGGTGCTTTCTGACTGTCTTTCAGTACTCGCCCCTGGTTGGGGTGAGCCCGGGATGGTGGTAAAGTCTCTCCTCCAACCCACGCCTCCAAAGACTCAGTAGTCTTCAGTCGTCCGGTCTCAAGGTAGTTTATTGTGTGTTATCTAAAAGATTTTCTTCCTGAGCTGCTGCGGTCCGTTCAGCAGTCAGGCAAAGGCACACTCCGACACCCAGGGGGCTGGTGCCTTCTTTTATATCATACATTACGTGATAAACGTTTATGGTTTTTCCCCAATGCCCATCACCTATATTGAACAGTGACTTTCTACTCTAAACCAATCTGTGTGTGCCAACATCACCAAGAACATGGAGGTTAGGAAGAAGAAGGAAAGAGGACAGGGCACATCCAAATCCCTCCATCTTAGAACCTCTGACCCCCATGTACAAAACTCAGACCCCTCTGTACAACGCCTCAAACCCCCCTGTACAGCACTCAAAAACTCTTCCTCTCACTTTGTGACTACTTCTACTATAATATCTAAACATTTGTGATTTCTTGTTCTTCCTGCAAGGTTGGTAAATTGTTCCATGGATCAGGTTCAAAGCCACAGGGGTCTGTGGCTGCATTCCAGGGTCTCAAATGCTTTTGACCTGGGCCCGGAACATCCAAGAGTGTCCAAGGGACATTCTGGGTTCCGACAACTGGCCTTTAACCAGCAGCAGGAGCATTGGTCCCTGCACCACAAAACCCTCTTTGATGATAACATAAAAATCTGCACAGGCCTCAGCATGGCTGACATGGTCAGAAAAGAAGCACATTAAAAATCTCACATTCAAGGAAAAATTAAGTCCAGTACTGACTCTCAGAAATACACCCTTCTAATAGTTCTTTTATTTATAATCCTTAGTGTTTTCACTACAAATGTTTATAAAAACTGTTTAGTGAACATCTCCTGCCTGCAACAGGCCTTTGAAATTAAGCAAGAATAAAGCAATCAGATCATTGGTCTTTCTGATAGCAAATACTTTCCTGGTGTGAGATCAAAATTTTTGAAAAAAAAAATAAAATCTGTGTTCTACCTTTGCTCCACATGAGACTATTGACAGCATACCAAAATGAAAAAAAAAATAGTGTAATACAATCTTAATAATTCTAGAGCACCAGAAGGCATTAGGACTATATGGAAATTTGCAGGAAGACAGAGAGGAATCTCTCCTTGCTTTGAGAAGTCTTACTTGCTAGATTAATTTTTTGCCCAAGAGTGCTCAAGGTGTATGCAAGAGGGGAGAATCATGTCCACTATCCCTTATTTTCAAGTAATATTTGCAAGCAAAGTACTTTTTAATTTACACATTGTGTATCAAAAAAAAAAAATAAAGGAACCACCATTCATCACTGTGAATTACATGTACACCCTAAATGCCAACATCCAAAGGCATGAGAATGCCATTCACTATATAACATTATACCTGCAATGGTCTGGAAATACTCTCAAAACCTGTGACAACAAATCAAAATGATTTTTTCAGGCTTTGCCAATAAAGTGTCTCTCTCTCAAACATACACACAAATAATATTTGCGCCTAGACCATTACTGCTGATTCTATTTGAAAGGAAACACAAACATACAGGAAAAGCTATGGTGGACAGAGCAGGTTTCCTCCGTGAATCACCAAAGTTTTTTGGACTGGAACACTGTCAGCCTTTTTTGACAATACTAACTAATTTTAAACTAGTCAAACATTAATTGGAATGGGGAATGAAAGGGCTATGACTATAGAATTACAATCTGGCTCAGACACAGGCTCATCTCTTTCAACATTGTTCCAATTCTTTGTTTTTCCCCTTTTGAAAATATTGAATCAGTGAGGAAGGTTTAGTCATTCCCAGTTGGCTTCCTTTTGGCAATAAAGCCACAACCTGGCTGGCACATTACAGTTGCAGGAAGGAGGGTGGGTGGGAATGAGACAGAAACAAGTTCATATGTGTATCATTCTCTTCTCTCTGACTATTACACAAAGTAAAATAGCTCCAGCTGGAAGGATTAACAGAGACCTGCTCTAGAATAAGCTACAGGCTGCTAGAGGAGCCTCCAGGAAGGAGAAAAAGGCCACTTTGGAGCCTCACAACTAAAGAAAAGAGACATAACTGAGAAGGATATGATAGCGATGTTTAATATTATAGATGGCACCAAGATGGTGAGTTGACAACAAAGACTCACTATTTCTCATAAGAAAAGACCTAGAGAGAACACAGAGTTATCAAGGAACAAATTTGAAACAAATGATGATGCGCTTTGTGCGAATTTCTCATACGACATACTCAATGGTGTGGAGTACAGGGTACTCAATGCTATGTGATGTTGTGGTCAGCTGAAGTTTAAATGAGTTCTTGAAAGGATATGACATTTCCTTTCACAGATGGGAAAAAGCCCACCAGAAGTTATTAAACTCAAGGATATCACCTCTGGCTCAGGAAGTCCCTGAGTTACAATTTGCTGAAAGCTGGCAGCATATGCCGGGGGAGTATCATGGTAAAGTCACCTGGGGAAATACTAAACTCCTCCCCAGGTCTCCACTGCTGGCAGCTGACGAATTTTGGAGTAGCAGATTTGTAATCCTATTCTTTGAGTTTGCTTTTATATGTTTTTTCACTATTATTTTGGGACTGATTACCCACTGCCATTAAATAGTCCCATGTCAACTAGGTTTGAATCAATTTACTCAAGCCCAGGTTAACAGCAGCACTAAGTAACTTGTGCCATTGCTCAGCTAACAAGCATAGGACAGAACATTTTCAGCAGGAGGATTTAGGCTCTGTAATTATTCTTTAGTAGAGGGTTTCAAAAAAGGATAAGACATACTTACATATACTACCGATTCATAGGTCTTGAAATATAAACTAGCTTCTAATATAAAACTCCCTAAGCTTATGAGCTTTTAATTTTTTCCAATGTTATCTAGTTCTTTCATTCACAGCCAAATATGAATAATACAAGTATTATTCTGTAACATTTCAATAAGTTGACTATTTTATAATCTTCACATTTATTCTTTTTGACTAAGTGCAGTAAATACAACTGCATGCTGTTAAGTGGGGGAAATTGATATACACATGAAAGAAATTCACTAGGTTTCATCAATGTTATGATATTTTGCTAGTACAAAAGAGAAATCAACCTAGCCGCACTTTAAATGATATAATATAGAATGCAAAATTTCTTTTACATATTTTTTGATAAAAATATCCCCTTTTTGTTGCCATTTCTTAAATGGAGATATGAATAAAATTACAGAGCAGCTGTGTCAGACAGTACACTTTCTGATACCTATATAGTGTAAGAACATTTTGGAAGGACTGTCTTTAACAATGAAGCTCCATGGGATTAAACTGCAATGAAAATGTTACAAATAAAATACCTTCAGAATTTGAAAAGTGACTTTTTTAGTATGTAACTGAAAATAGTGAAACAAAGAGAAATGTGAAGTTAAACAAAAGGAAAAAATTAGTATGCTTAAGGCAGCAGTTGATCCATTTAAAAACCACCACTTTATCTGTTCTCTTTTCCTTTGCAAAATCCAATAAACTGCCATTATATTCCTTTTAAATGGTTCCATTACAAGGATTCTATAACAACAGACTAATCTCTTGATAATTATAATAAATGCCTGTAATCAAAGCAGGAACCACTTAAAATAAGGAGAAAGGCTGTTTTCCATCATACTCATTGTAGTTCTGTGACCTTTGGAGCATTAAGCTACATCATACACTGCCACCTCTAACTGCAACATAGCTTTCCTACCAATCTTGCTCAAATAAAAATAAGGAGGACGCAAGATCAATGGAAATGTGGATTGACACATGGTAAGAGTTCTTACTTTTCAGCTCTGAGCCCTGTAGAACATAAAAACCTCAATTCACAAGATTCCAAAGGCTCAAAGCTGGCAGGATTCAGCCAGCAGCTCTTTCACGGGCTTCCCTTCAGGAGGGGAAGGGGGAAGGACCAGACTGGTATTTTAAAAGATCATGCTATGGCAATGTGAGCTGTATATCACTACTAATGCTTAAGAAAGTATTACTTTTCAGAAAGAAAGGACATTTTATCACAAAACTTGATATTGTATTCACATGAACAAACAATGTTTTCCAGAGATCATTTAAGAAACTGAAGGCTGATAAAATTACGGGAAATGACTATATATGATCAGAATGGCTTTCATCTGCATTTTGTTAGACCCAGCATTGATTTCACTTTTCAGCTGTGAACAGCAAGAGGCCAGCTGTGGCCAAGGGGGAGAGCAAGCAATGAACCAGGGTCACAGTAGAGGCTGAGTTGTCAGAAAATTTAACACTTTTAACGACTAAATCTCAGCAAAAAAATCTTCGAGTTACAACCACTTGAAAATTATATCCAGCGGGTCCCACCAACTGTCAGAGAATAGAAGATTTAATTTATGACAAAGTAAAACCTTTGAACTCTAGTTATGTGAATAAACAGCATTATAAGGGGAAAACAAACAAAGCAAGGAAAATATAAAATACACTGCCTTCAAGGCAGAAACAACTACATTTTACTTCCCATTCCCAGATGTGTTTAGGGGAAATTTATGACAGCATACTGAAAAGCAAGATTCCCATTGTGAAACCCTTCACATTTATTTAACTAAGCACAATCATTGAAAATGACCTTTATCCAAACCCTTCACAGCTGTCTTAAAATGATCTAAAACTATTGCCAGATTTTCTTTAACTAACATTACTTAACAAAAAGTCATTACCCCAGGGCCATATTACACTACTGGCAAGTAAACACAAACCCATTTTGAACAACATGATACAAAGTTTTAATGAAATATTGATAACAAATTGAAAACTCCCCATTAAAAAGGTGCCAAACAATACAAATCATATTAGTTTTCTGTTCTAACAATAAATACTATTTCCCTATGTCTGATAGCATATTTATTACCTATTAGAGATACACATAAAGAGAAATATGGCTACTGCTTAAAAAAAATCTTACATTTAAAACTGTTATTAAATGAGGTGTCAAAATTATTTTACATGAAACTGTTGTAGCAGCATATAGTGAAAAAATATAATCGTCTGTTCTCCAAAGACAGCACATCCAGAGTGTACATTACGCTATAAAATTAAAGGGCTACTGACAATAAATTAATATGGCAGTTTTCATGGCAGTACACTAATAATTTAACAGTGCATTAATAACATTTAGTTCCAAGACTTAAAAAGCACTGTGTCAAAACAATGAACACATTAATACTTGTCCTTATATATATATATATATTTTTTTTTTTTTTAACATGAATACTAAGCATTAAGATTAAAAGATTGTTGCAGGAGCTGGCCTCCTGCAGGTCCAGGTCAACTGACAGGGATTAGGTCAAAAAAAATTAATCATACTTGTGGATTCAGAACAGAACAGCTTAGTTTTTAAATTAATAGTATAGAGCCACATTTAATGTGGGTGCATACAGTGGGAAGGGGAGGACTGTATTAAGGGGCTAGTTAGTTCAGTAAATCATGGCTTTGAGATAAAGATGATTACGGTGGTTCCTTGGTGTGAGAGGAGAAGGGTACAGGAGGTTCATTTCACCACCAAGTAATTATGCTGACCCAGAGTGTTACCATTTATCATGGCTGAAAGATGACACTCACTGTTAGCCAAGGGAAACTGCTAGTCAAATGCTCCCATCTAGATCAATACACACCACATTTTTCTACAGCCAAAAGTAATTATACAGCAGCAAACTTCACAATCAATACCCATTTGAGCTAACTTATATTCTGCTGTACAGACATGAAGCTATGGCACTGTTAGTTCCCACTGAAAACTACTGCATGTGACCCAAACTAAAGGGTTTCCCCCTGCCATCACAAAGCATTTTGCTATTTTCTGAGAAAATCTGTATCCAGGTTTTTTCTGTCATTAAAAACAAAGAACATCCATGCAGGTTTTAAGGACCTGCAGCTGTAACTGATGTTCATGTTATCATTTCATAAGGTCTTACCTAAAATAAAAAAGAAAATCAGTCAATTAAAGAAAAATCAATCTTCCTAACATTGAAAGCCAAAATAGTTTTTGAGGCATTAGTTTTTAAAAGCTGCAGTTGAAGACCTGACCTTTGTGAAGTCAAAAGATCAGAAAAGGGAGAAATATATATACCTGAATTATTAAATCAATGTCATTTTCAGTATTACACACATGAACATATATTCATATTTGTTTACTCAGAGATGCACACATAGCATTACCATCAAGCCAGCTAGTACACAAAATTTGGCTTTAAGAGTTTAGATTTTGTTTCAACATATATCTAAATGCCAGTTTTGACAACTGCCTTCAAAAAGGCAGAGCTTAGTCTTATAAACCAATCTAACCCATCAAGAAAGGTTAGAGGAAGAAAAAAAATCACTACTTCAGTAAAAAAAAAAAAAATTTGACATCCAATTTTCAAGCTGATTTATCAGTGGAAAGCTAAAATTGATAGTTTGCCATTACTGGCTAGCAGGCTGTCTAAGAAAGCTGTTACAAAGCCTTTCATTTTGATTTAGCCACATGGATCAATACAAACCTATACTGTTTCAATTTTACAAATATTGATTTTCTGATATAACCTCTGCAGGACAACATTCATCACCTGCCATACTAAAAAATATTGAAATTTATTTTGTAAACTTTGATTCGCAGCAAAATATAGCATCCTACTGTGTGAAGTGGAATCTATTTTTCCAGATAACAGCTAATCACTGCTAAAATGTGTTTTGAGTAATATCTTTTGCCTTTCCATTTCAGAGTCTGACTAACACTGTTAATCCTTTATCTGGATTCATACCAAGGATCATAAAATTTCCCTTTGTTTTCTCATCAAGTGTCTTGACATTCCTAGCAGTTATAATGGCCAGAACAAAATAGAATTTCAAGTTTAAATATTCACTATTTTGCTTCCCAAATCTACAAACACTTAATGCTTCAGGTTGATTTCTTTTTTTAAGATACCAAAGAAAAAACACATTCTTCAAGTAGAAACAGCTATTTAATGAAACAAAGATCTTTATTCTATATTTACACAACAATACTATTTTCACAGGCTACTCTAATCTGCATAATGTGCTAAGAGCTGTGTTATTCCTCAGCATTCAAAACATACTACTTTTATGTGTTATTTGCTCATGTATAGGTATAGATTTTTATGCCAGCTCATTCAAAATGATATAAATACTGAATTAATCTTAAAAAATATAGTTTAACATTGTAAGACAATTCTAATTATATAGCTTTTCTTGTTCCAAATTATTTAATCAATCACAAGTAAGTATTCAATTAGGAAAAAAAAAAAAACAAAGTTTGAACCAATCTCTTACTTTCTTTATCCCTTTTTTCCCTAATCCTGAAAAGCCCTCTTATGAGCTGTTTAAGACATTTCTGAGTGCCACATTGTTGGCTGTGGTAAATACAGATACACTATCCAGCCAGGGCAGAAATACAGAGAAGACAATGAACAGGTTTTAGGAGGAAACACCCCATGGATAAAAGTGTAAGGTAATTTTCTCAGCAGTATATGAGAAATAAATGAGAAAAAACATAATCTTATGTTGGAAGGATACAGTCCAGGGACAAGATTTAGGCAAGAACTAATGTAGAGTTGAAATCAGTAAGTGCACATTCAGAACATGTGTTGGTAACACAATGAAATTTAGATTGCTGCTTACTAAACAGAACTGTGAAAAATTCCTAAATTTTTAAGTTAGAAACTAAGTGAAATTCCTGAAAAACAATATTTTCATCATGTAAAGAATATAATTCTAAACTTTCTTTGTAAATTTACCATCATGAAACCAGGGTAGAATTTCTTTGTAGACTTAAGACTCAATATGTATAGTGTGTACATTCATGTAATACAAGATAATATCTTGTATATTTTGATATTAAACTCATCTTCCTACGTGTACCTGAAATCAAATAATATCAGACATCAAAATACCTGAATTAAAAAAAAAAATTAGTATCACAAAATTTCTGTAAGACACAGAGGTGGGAGAGAAAGCCAAAGAAAAGAATTAGAATCATTCAATTGAATATAGAAGTAAGAAGGTTGGTAGTCAAATCACATGTGCCATTTCATCCTGTTCCAAAAATGCCAGAAACAGATCTTAAGAGCAATGGTTATGGTTTATGCAGCTAAAATGGATTCTGTATGAGCCATCACACAAATCTTGTTATGATGATGCCAGTTCCAATGATGATAACCTAACCATCAAAACAGTGAACAGAGTGACTCTGAGGCATAGAAAAACCTAAAGAATTACACGACTAAAGCGTGTTTAAAAATAAAGCAAAACAGTACTAAATATTTAAGACCATTCTCTTAATAGAAAGGATATTTATTAAGCTCTACTTTTAGTGCTTTTTCTTCCATCAACAGATTTCAAATCACTGTGTTAGCAGTGCACCATGATTCACGTGTTACGGATGGGGAAAACAAGGCGGATAGATAAAGACTGATATGATTTATTCAGCGTTGAGATGTCATCTCACTGGCACCACCAAGAATATTTCTTCATTATTTAGGGCATAAAGTGACTGCTTTCATAGCTGAAGTAAGATCCTTGGTCTCCCATATGAACTGTTCTGTGAATTCTGGAGGGGAGAACAGGTGGAATGGTTGGTATGTTGTGGTTGGAAGTACCATGCTCTGGTTTGTTATTGACACTCAGTAAAACCACTATTCCCATAAATGTGTATTTTTTCAACAAATATTTAAAATAACACAAGAAATTTGAATAACTGTAATTCCAATCTCCATATGTTATTATTTTTTTTTAATTCAGCATTTTCAAAATAGAATTATGTTTATGACAACAAAAATGTATCTTAATTCAAAATAGTATTTAAAAATTTCTCTCCTAGCAGGGAAGAAAATGAAACTAAACATTTATTTTAATTTTGGTTTTAGTGAAAAAGTAAGGCTTTTTTGGTGTCTGGGTTTGGTTTTTTGGTTTGCTTTTTTTTGTTTTGTTTTGGGTTTTTTTTTTTTTTTTTTGAAGGGATTTATTTTGAGGTTTGGTTTTTATTTAATGAATAAACAAAGAAAAAACACAGAGGTAAAATATCCTCTTGACACTTGGGCTGCCATCATCTAATAAGTAAAAAAAATACAGCATTAATAATGAATGTGATTAAAGAATCTTTCTTTTATTAAGGCTTTTCTGTATCTAACAGTATTCAGTACAATAAGAAAATGACCTTCTAAAAAGTAATGACAGTGATTATCCATATAATGGCCATAGCATGCAAATATACAGCAGCCATGTAAAGGAACAAAAATCAGGCAGCAACTTCACAATGCTTAAGGGCTTCATGTTTTACAGCACCAGAATTAATGGAAAAGTTAATGTAGCATTGAATAACAGTGAGCTGCTCAGCTGCTCCTACTGCTGCAGAACATTTAGATCATGGAAATAACACATCATTTTTTTCACTCTTATTGCTTTCCTGACCCACAGATAAACAACTCTCAACCACCCTCAAAATCAGATGCAAAATATTCCTGAATTACCCAGGAATGCTTAAGAAATATGCCCAAGCATATAATTTCTAAGATTGAAAATGCAGATAAATAAGTACACCACAAAACTAAGAATAATTAACAGCAGTGCTGAAGAAAATCTCAAAGACTATACTCTGTAACTTAATTCATACTATGGCACAAATGCATGCATGAGCACAGACACATAATGCAATATATAAATGAAAGAGAATTTTGCAGTACTTCTACCTCTGAATTTTTGCTTTTGATACATGAAACAACCAGATAAAATAGTAATTTTACATCCCCTTTTTCCCCATATATTAAAGAGCACAAACTATGCATGCACTCAGTAAAGCATAATTTGAAAACTTTTTGGTGTCCCAAACCTACGGGAAAATTTTTGTAAGGTAAGAAACACCTAGGTACCCTATTTAGAGACACATAATGGGATCTACATTGAGTTGCACACAGTTATATTTAGGCAAAAAACTGAGGAAGAGTCCACACACCTCACAACAAGGAATCCCATAAACCATGTTCCCCCTTCATTATTACTGAATGGTTTAAAAAGAAAAAGTAAGTTGTTATGTAAACATAGAGTAAACCTTGGATTATCCCATCAATCTTTCCCTCCTTCAGACAAAGACCCCAAAGGCTCTTCTTGTCTTGATTCAAATGTAAAATGTGAAGACATGGAAAAACTTAGATTTTCTAGTAAGGCAACTAGTCCTTCTTGGAATTCCCAAAAATTCTTCCAGCTCATAAAGGAATTAAAAATTTAATGTTTCTCCACTGATGCTGGATTAGTAAATTTTTTTTTATTTTGTTGCTGATTGCCTTTTTTGCCATCAGAGGGAGAACAATGTGATTAGTGGTGAACATAGCTATGGAAAGTGAGAAGATTCATCCCTTTCTTTTCTGTTCTCAAAATAGTGAAAAATGTGATACTATATTGAAATTCAGCCCAAAAGGTAATACAAATGCTTGGCTGATACTTTATAGTGTCACTATTAATTGCAAACATGATAATAAAAGTTGGGGAGGAAAGACCATTGCTTACAGAGCTTTTATATTGTCTGTCAGATCAAAACCCAGAGGACCTACAAAGTGACTCTTCAGTCCCACCTAAAGCTATTTCTCAGTCACACAGTACTTCTTAGGTAGTATGAAAACCTTCCTTTCCCTACATTATTTCATGTGTTCAAGTTCCTGCAATTTCTGGAGCAGATACAATCATTAAGTTATATGCACACCAATGATATCATTCCCCGACCTACCTTTATGCTTCTCTAATGCTGGTGATGATATTAACTATGAATTTATAACAGGGCTGAAAGAGTACCAGTAGTGGGTATGTATCCTGCCTTTACAACTGCTAATGTGGACAAATACGGGGATAAACCAATAAAAATTTCAGACTACTGGAGCCAATGGAGAACCTAAGATGTCACTGGCCAGGAACCTCAAATATTTACTAAGAGATACCTCAAAACTTGCCTGTGATTTAACATTTCATAAATGTTATTGAAACCATGAATGACACAGAGGTCTATAAATGTATACTTGTTATGGAATATCCATTGTGGCCTTTTAATTTTTACAGCTGAGATTTTGCCTACAGATTTTATGTCTTTTAGAAAGCTACTGTTTTCTGAAAGCATTACAACTTTACTGTGAGGATTCTGACAAGTTAAATTTAACAAAAAAAAAGGTAAAAATAAATATATTTTCATAATCCTAGTAGAGAACAAGTTTCTAGAAGCACATTGTTTTTAATTTTAGTGTACTCAAATTGATAATTTGTGGATTAATTTTAAAGAAGGGGAATCCTCTAAATAAATATTGTATTTATTGCATTAAGATTGCTGCCCTTAGAAATTTGTCAGTGTGACTGAAATAAAGGAGCTATTCTGGTACTTTCAAAATAGGGCATTCCTGAGAAAAGGTCTCTGTTTAAAATTTAGTGGTGTCCAGCAGAATCTTTTGAAAGACCCTACTGAGATGGCAATCACTTCCACAGCTTAGAAAAAGGTTATCAAATGATACAGTTATACAGGGAGTTCCATAGATAAAACCCATCACTGACCTGTAGATTTAGATTGTGCAACAAAGATACCAAAAAATTAATGCACATGGCTTACACTGGATCACCACTCAGAAAGGAGCATGAATGAATACTCAGTGGAGGCCAGGTACATCAATTTTTTTATTGTGTGTGTTTCAGAAGAAACATATCTGCTTTTTTCTAGGGAAGATAATGTATTCCTCACCAGGCAAGAACAACATAAACACTATCATATGTCAAAAAACCCAGTCAAATCTAAGCCTCAGCATACTGATAAGCTAAAGGATGATTTACTCTAAAGAAAAATATAATTTCTCAGTAAAAAAAAAAAATCATTTTTTAAAAGACAGTTTTTAATATTTCTCTAACACTACTGAATTGTTCATAAATTCCAATCTATCTTTTATACTAATTTTAATATTTTGGTTTTATTTAATCAGGCTTCAAAACTTTATAACGCCTTCTTTGTTAAAATATAACAGACCATACAGTTTTCCTTGAGAATGTTTCCAGAGAAATTAGCCACACAAATTTCCACACAAATTTCCAATTGGGTTTTTTAAAAATTTTGATTCCAAGACTGTTAGAAATGAAAGGCAGTGCATACTGTGGGAATGATTAAACAGTTTGTCTATCTGGGTGCTCTAAAAATATACTGAGATTTTTACTAACTCATCATGATGATCTCACATGAAAGGACTATTAATAAAGGAACTTTTTCTTCTTATTCAACCTTGTCTGACATTTGGCCAAAAAATTGTGTGATAGCTTTTTATTTTCTCTCACTCTTCTCTGTAGTTCTTAATTTAGATTAAATAATAAAGGATAATAGAGTCTGTTTTGGTTTGGGAGATACATATTAAAACTTGCTTCTGGCTGCTCTTCTTTTTTGACAGGTTTTACTCACTTAATTTTCATAATTTTTAGCTCAACAGTTCAGTATGAAAGTCTACCACTGAAAATACTGTCTGAAGTTCACTAAATAAATTTCCTCTACTATTAAGCTGTCATCGGCTTTTAAAACTTCACATTTTATTCAAGACTGTAGAAGAGATTAGGGCATTATTCAGTGTAAAAGATTATTATGTGTTTAAAAATAATGCATTGTTACCTAACAGAAATTGGAAACTTTAATGTCTAGATATTAAAGAAAGTGAACACTTTTTAATACCAAAACAACATTCCACTCACCATGAGGCAAATATATCATACTTTACTTTCCTCCATGTTTTCACATAGCACAAGATATATCATGCATAAAAATTATTGCACTCTTATGGCAAAGTATCCCAAAGGCTTCAGTAGTTTTTATAAATTGAGCCTAAGAGACATCAAATTTAACTTCCTCTTTACGTACATTTTTATTGCTTCCTACCATAAGTGCAAACATAGCTTCTAGTAAATCATCTAAAGAAATCTATTTCACATGAATATTTCCAAGATTCAGATTGTGACTATAACAAAACCAAAAGCATGCACACTCAATAAATATTATTTGATATCAGGAGTAAAGTGAAAAAAAACCCCAACAATGGGAATCTGAAAAACTAGGACACTTTAATTTTAAGAAATAATTTAAATATTAGTGTTTTGGCATTGTGTATACAGACTATTTTTCAAACAATTGCTAGCGTTCTCAAATTAAACACAGAATCTATATGGTTTAGGAATCTTTGGTGGATTTTGTAATAATTTAGACAACTGGATAATTTGCTACATAAATGGGTTTTAAAACAGTTCAGCACTATTGAATGCTTAAGAAATACTTATGGCATAAGACAGTATAGTATTGAAGCTGAAACAATCATTAGACTCTGTTTTATTCATCTTCATCTGTTTTATTGAACTACCTGCAGGGAACTTTATGGGCGTACGATCATGTCAAGGTCACAGGATTAAGTGAGCAGTGATGACAGTAAACAAGCCTTTTCTGTATATTTTAAAGGGTCTTACTGAGTTACTTAAAATGCCATAAACATAAATAGTCCCCTATCTCTACAACACATCCATGACAGATGACTTCAAAATATAACACTCCTGAGCAATGAAGCTTTACAACTTAACCAACAGTCCATATTATTGACAACAGTTACCAATATACTAGGGAACCCAAATACTGTGAGAAGCTTGCAATCTGTCACCTTCAGATCTATTATATCTGTAAGTGTACAAGAAATAGATCTACAATATTCATCATAACTCTGTGTGAAAAGATATTAGTGCTGAATAAACCAGAGCTTACAAGTTATGTAGAAAATACAGTCATAAAGAAAAAGTAAATCCATAATAAATGTACCAAATCTACATAAGCTATGTAAAACCAGATAATAAAACCAAGCTTACGCAGTACTTTCAATATCAACCTGAATGATGTAATTAGTCTTTAGAATTACACTTTGCATTACCATGTCTATTTTACCAACAAGGAATGCGGTATAATCAAGTACAGCAATCTCCTTTAAGTCATGTAACAACTATGACTGACATCGTGTTTGTGAATCAATGTAAACCTATTTTTTCACTGTTTTAAGGAGTTAAACTTAATGCATTAAAAAAACAAACAAACAAACAAACAAACAAACCAACCAATCAAACAAAAAAATCCACAATAAAACCCCAACCAAAAGTGATCAACTGAAAGAGAGACATATGCTGGGAATATTTTTCAGAAATCAGAAATGTGACTTGTGTAAGGATGATCTTCACAGTTTAGTATCCGTGACTATACAGAATGGGCTAACAAAATGCATACAGAAACACCAAACCCAAGGAAACCTCCTGTCAAACTATAGGTAAGAGGGAAGGGACAAGACTCTGGTTCTGGCCTCTGTGTCCAGGTAATCATGCTCCTCCTGTACACCTGAAGACAGGACTTCCTTCTTGGTGGCACTTGGAAGCACCAGTTCCATATGCACTTGCCTATCACTCCCCTGCAGCAATACTGCAAGATAGGCCTCCAAGTGCTGTACCACAGAGAAGTAAAAATGGGGGCAAAAAAAAATTATCAGGATTGAATTTTTTCCCCTACTATGGAAAAAGATAAGAAAAAAAAACCCCAAGAACAGAGCAGACAAGAGAAACAGATCAGTATATTACATATATTAGCTGATTACACATTACCGTGAGGAAAAAGGAACTAAGACAAGAGCTAGGTTTAAAACCACATATAATTATTCTAATTTTAAGCAAAGAAAATGATCTAATAGTGCACATGCAAATTCAACTATAAATCTCTCAAAGGCATGGAATAGGTTTTCTGAGGTTTTGCAGAACTGCACTTCATATCCCACAAAGAAAAGGGGATGCAAAGGATGTGATTGATATGTACCACACTACACCTTCCTTTGTGCCTGAAGATGATTTAATCTTCAGTTCCTTTCCAAACTTTCTTCTCAATTTCAGAAATTATTTGACAATAGTATCATTGGACATAAATACCTTTCAAATAAAAAAGTACAAGACATTAAGCTTTTGAGACAAAGGGAGTCAAAATTGTTCCACTGGGTTTTCATTTCCGGTTAAATTTTGCATTTCTAATGTCTACTGCAGGAAATGGTGGAGAAGTCTATCAAAACACTACAGATTTTTCTCCTAGAAAAAAAAATCTACAGCTGGGCATTCATCTTCTGTAATATACTTGAAGCATCACATGGGAAAGAACCTAGGATTGTAATGGTACTTAAAAAAGAATTAAAAATAAGGTCATACCCATTTTATGTCAGAAAATAAATAATATGTCAAAGAATTTTCATTTCTGAGAAAATACAGTCCTAGAAGCATAAAATTTTCTTATTCAGAATCTTCAGATCTATGGCTTTTGTTAGTTTTTTATACTTTGCTTTCTATTCTTTTATATGGGGAAGATGGGAAATCCACTGCTATATTGCCCAGGTATTACTAGGCAGACATATGAGGAAAAGTGAGCAAAGTGGTATCTAGCAATGAGAAATTCTTCCCTCATGGCATCTACTGAGTTTCAATTTCTTTCTAAATTGGAGGCAGGAAAAGAAGCAGAACAGGTGCTAGGAACATTGTCTAACATCAGCAACTGTTAGTCCAGTCTGCTGATGACCACTGCAGAGTTTGTTTCTGCTGCAGGAACTAGGAGGAAAACATGGAGGCAGAAGGTACTTTGAAGCCCTACCAAGACATGGAAAATTCAAAATCAAGACTGACTGAATTTGAGATTCCTCGGGAAATCGTGAGTTGAAAAGTCAAGAAGTCTGAGTGAGTATTAGATGGATCCATCATGTCTAGTTGTCCTTTCTGTTTCTTAATTGTTCAGTTATAGTTGAAGGTTACAAGGCTGGATGGACTACAGGTCTGAACCTTTATGTCTGTTCTTGTGACTGGTTCCCTAGAAGCTGAATGGCTGCACATGCTAAATTCCATGGCCAGACTTAAGGAGGAGCAGAAGTCCCCCTCAGTCTGCAAATGGTGGCCTTCCTCCTGATATATGTATAGTCCTACCATAAATATACAGATGGCAAATTAACTCCATGAAATTTGGATCTGTATTCTGATTACTGTTCCAGTTAAAGAAAGTATTGACATCTAAAGATCTGTTGTCCCTGAGTCTTAAAAAAAAAAAAAATTACAAAACTTTCCTTTTTTTTTTTTTTTTTTTTTTTTTTTAGGGGAATTCCAAATTTAGGCAGAAAAAAAAACCAGGGAAAAAATCTTCTTAATTCAGAAGTCATAAGGTGAAAGTGCAGAAGACTTCCTTCTTTATAATGAAATTAAATGTACTGTATTTCCTAAAGAAAAACAAGTCGCTCTGTAGAGCTGAACAAGACTTTCTTGAGCACCACACTTGTTTCTCAACATTTAAAAACACTACCTCTTTAAAAAAAAAAAATTTCTTATGAGTTTTCTTCCAGCTGTGGGAACAAATCCGTAGAACAGTGCCACAATTCAAAACAACTGAACAACCTTGCACAAATACAGAAGTGAATAAATCCGACATATGCAAATTGTGCAGTTGCTTGTACAGCCCATCTCTGGTAATACAATACTCCTTTCTTGGCAGGTGTCTCTATACTGTAAATATCACCCTACACCTATTATTAGAAAAGGATACAGAATTCTGCCGTCCCCCTTTTTCCATCATGCTTGTCAAAATTCTCAGCTCCCTTAGCAAGAGCTCTTTCAAATAGTCTCTGCCTTCCAGCACAGTGGTAAGCAGTCAGGGAGGGAGGAAGAAAGAGGGTATGCAATGGGTGGAGAAGCCATGCAGTTGAAAGCCCAGTAAGAAAGTTAAAAAGTAGATTGAAATGTAAGGTACTACAATACAGTGATCAGATTAACAAAATCATCTCACTCATGTTTTAATCCTGCTATAAATGAATAACTAATACTGGACTGAAATATGTTGCTGACACATTTCCTGATCTCAAGGTCTCTCAAATATTGCAGTAAATTAAAAACTACAGAAGATAGAAAAGCATTTTCTTAATGATTTGTTGTGATGAAGTAATCTCAGAACTAAATATTTGGAACTTTTAACAGGATAGCTGAAGAACAAGCTAAAAATTGTGCAGTTCAATCAGACCAATTTTGAAGAATATATTCTGCCAAAAAAAAATAAATTAAAATTCCACCAATTCCAGAAACAGAAAATTCATAGTTTTTACAGAGTATGTGGAAAAAATGCAAAACCTTAAGAGACATTTAAGAAAGGGCACATCAAACATGCTTCTGGATCCAGTAGACAGGATCTGGTCCTACATCTTTTCCACTGCTAAAGCCCCCTTTGTAATTCAGGCCTAGCAGTTAAAATGAGCCAGAAATGAATGAATAGCTAAACCATATTAATCTGATTTGCAGTGGGGGTTAGAATGGGTTCTGTGCCTCTCTGAATTTCCTAAGACAGCATAGTATAGAGATGGAGTCAGAGAATGCCAAAGGATGGCTGTAAGGGAAACAACGTTCTAAATTCCTGTGATCTAGTCTCCCTTACTGTAAACTGGAAACATTTGGTTTAAAATCAGTGTTTTTCCAGAATCAGCTTATTTAACTGCCAACCCCCATAGGCTTGGGAAAGGGAGTTCTCTTTCCGTTCTCATCCCTCTGGCCCCCAGCAGAACCCAATCTCTTCAGAAGCACACAACACAGAGAGAGACAAAACTAGCTGTCTGGCAAGAAACTTTTTATTTCCAGCCTGTCTCCCCAGACGAATTTGGTCTTCACCACAGAATGAGTTTGACAGCTCTGCCCTCCACCATGAATGATTAATTTGTTATGGGTGTCTAGTTTAACCAAAGATGGATTTGAACAGAAAAAGCCCTTGTATACTTGCTATTTGGTACAGCTGCTTTAATGTAGGTAGAACCTCCTTCATTAAATCACAGAAAGCAAGAGAACCAAGTCTCATTTTTAAATGTCATTTTTCTCATTATAGTAGTCCTCCTGTGACTACCAAGACTGATCATATGAAAATATCTCTGACAAGTATTTCATATTTAGATTTTGAAGGCTAATTGGAATTCTGAACTCCTTTTATTGCTCTAAATTGCTTTAAATCTATACAAACTGTAAGGTAGAAATATTTATATTCAGCACTCTTGAATAAAAGTTTTTGAAAAGTTGAGGTATCTGATAAAACCAAGAAGCTGAAGTAAGACAGCTTAAGGGCCAAAACACAGGCATTCATATGGTTGATAAATTTGAACTGCGTGTACAGACAAGTTTTACAAAACTTTTATTTTTTAATATGTGTATGGGGAGAGACACAGATGGGGAGGAAGAGAAGCACCATATGAAGCTGACAGAGAAGGCAGAAGGAAGCATATGTTGTGACACAAAAACTATAACCCTGAAAAAAGCTGAGGGTAAGTGCTGGCTTAAAGAAGCTTCATAGCTTAAATGCTAAGCTATGAAACACCCTGTTTGATTCTTCCTGATGTTGCAGATTCCCTCTGAACAAGGGACAGTGCATCAAGGAAATAACCAGCTCACCAATTTCTCATCTAAATGGGAAAAACCTGCAGAATTGTAATTTTGATATAATGTTGAAATTAAAAATGGAAAAAAA
The DNA here is from genome assembly GCF_031753505.1 of Anomalospiza imberbis. Classification (NCBI taxonomy): domain Eukaryota; kingdom Metazoa; phylum Chordata; class Aves; order Passeriformes; family Viduidae; genus Anomalospiza; species Anomalospiza imberbis. The sequence goes on along the minus strand of NC_089682.1, from coordinate 80,323,495 downwards.
ACCAAGTATGTTTAAGGTAAGCTATTACAAAGATACCTAAAAGTATCAAATTGCCCAAATGCAGAAAATGGAACTAGTTATGTTGAAGGGCACAAACAGGATTTATAACTAATGGGATTTATTTTGAAATCTATTATGGTCTGTCTGAGATACGCAGATGAAAATGAGATGATTCAGTAAATTTCTATTTCTTATAGAGGATTTGATGCTCACACTTGGCAGAAACTGAGAAAAAGAGCTTTGGGTTTCACTTTAAGATATAAAGGCAAAACATTTGTGAAGGAGGACAGAAGTTAACACTGACAAGCAATAAAAATGAAAGCTTTTACTCAAACTGTTATTTGCCATTTTTAGTCAGAAGGAGATGGAAGAGTAAAGAGATTCTCAGACCATTCAAACTACTGATTGATTAACATACAAACAGGAATTTATTGTACAAATTGTGTTTGTAGGCATTTATTAAAATTGTGGAGTACTAGGCTATAATTAATTTCATCTTCATAAATTAATAGCTAATTAAGAAGCTAATTGAAATGCAAGTCACCAATTAATTTATGATATTTTTAGTTAAGCTATCTATATATAACTACAATCTAACTTAGAATTCAAAGTCTCATGGTATTTTGTTGGCTCATACCATTCAACTTCATTCTTGTTTCTTCAGACATTTTGGGAAGATTTTATGATAATATATTTAAAATTCACAATTTACAAATACTATAGAATGTAGAATACATCAAAACACAAGACCTCTTGCTTTTCATCTCAGTACTAACCTTGGTTCTTAATAGTCTCTTTGTTTCTCAATGACCAAAGAGTAAGCTTTGTGGCACCTACAGATTAAATAGTAAATGCTGGTTTCTGCAAAGACACAAATCCTCGGGTGCCTTAGAACTATAATCTGTTAAACTGCAAACATAAGGACAAATTTTCTCTACATTTGGGTTATATTTGATGAAATGAACCATAATATTTTGTAATGAGAGCATCTATGTTCAAGAACTTGAAAATTGTTTGTTTGTCTTGAGAAGAGATAAACAAAAACATACAGGGCAAGATAGGACAAGAGGATATGGCCTCAAGTTAGGCCAGGAGAGGTTTGTATTGGATATTGGGAAAAATTTAATCACCAAAAGGGTTGTGAAATATTGGAGCAAATTGCCCGGGAGGTGGTTGAGTCACCATCCCTGGGTTTGTTTAAAAGACATGTGGATATGGCATTTAGGGACACCATTTATCAGTGGATTTGGCAGTGTTAGGTTAATGGTTGGATCCAGTGATCTTAGAGGTTCTTTTCAACTGAAATGATCCTATCATTCTATACATATTTGTACTTTATGCTGCACTGATAGCTGCCACTGTGCAAATAGAGAATTGAAGCTTTGAAGAATAACACTCATGTCTGCACAAATATTTTCCTATCTTATCCATTTTGGATGCCAAATGACATTGTTATTACCCAAGTATCTATTGTGCAGAAGTGATGGCCTGTTTCTTACCCTGCCCCATCAGGGACAGGACAGAGAAGGATCTTCCTAAATTCACCATTTCAAAGAAGGGTGTCCAGCTCTTAAGTTGAACAGGAGACTAGCAGTGTGTCTTCATAACTGGGAATATTTTCCCAATGGAAATATTAAAATCACTACAGAATTGTAGAGGTCTAGTGTGATAATGTGTTTTTTATGTGTTTTTAAAGTAACTCTTTATTCCAGTCAGGCTGTATCTCTCAAGGCAGAGAGAAGCATGAGTTTATAAAGAGACTGCTAAAGTTGTAACTCCTTGTCAGGAACTAAAAGCAGAGACTTGAGTCCTGTTGTGTTTTGTGCAAGCCAAGACAAGAGGTGTGCATGGTTTTGGAAGCCATCTCAACCTCCATCATATAAAAAGTATTGGAGCATCTGTTTAACAACAGTTTTTGCATTCTGTGGCTGAGGAGATTTATGAGACCCCTCTCCATTTTCTGCCCTTAAAGCCTTTCAGACCGGCCCACTGAGTGACGCTGGTCCCTAACAAGGCTCAGAGGCTCTTCCACGGAGCATCTCCCTCTCCCTGCTGCCATCCCAGTCCTCCCCATTGACAGCACACTAGTCGCACCACAGAAGATGTGCTTGTGTGCTGTATCACAAAACTACCACGGCACACACAGCCAAACCTGCAGTGCAAGGTCATTTCCCAACTGGCTCCTGCAAATGGGGAACCCCACTTGGAGACCTTGTACTATCACCATGTCCCCCTTCTCCAGGTTAAGCCACTGCCTGTGGCTAAAACACAACCAAGCCAAATGCTGCACCTAGCACTACAAACACCGAAAGGGGAAAGCAGCTCTGCCAGTAACTGAGAAGCAGACAACACTGGACAAGTTGCATCACAGGGATAAAAGAAAAATTTTGTTTGTTCAGTGTAAGAAATTTCATAGGTTTGTCACAGGTGTCAAGCTACTTTATGGCCCATCAGAAACTATCATGGACTCGAGAAGAAAAAGCCGTAGCAATGGACTGTTGTCATTTAGGAAGCTATCAATAATCCAGGAGACAAGTTATTTGGCCCTAAGAAGACATAGTCTCCTGGAAAAGGTAGTCGCCAGGAACTTATTTAAGTCTGCAAAGTGTCTGCAGCCATTCATAAAGTTGAGCAACAACATTATTCAAAAATTGTTATTCACTATCCAAAGACATTAAAAGGAATGAAAATTGAATTTATTTTTAGCATGTTCAAGTCTTCAGAAACACAGCTTTAAGCCTTAACTAGAGATAACATGAGCATCCCTTATGGACTAAGCCTGCCTTGAATTAACCATATGACAATATTCTACTTGTCATTTTTGTAATTTCCCTCAGAATGTCTCTGGTGTTAGACAACAGAATTTCTGTAAGACTGAATTTCCACAATTTCCACCATCTTAAAAAATAAATACATTTTATCATCATCCAGGGCAGAATGATTTCTTTAGAAGAAACAGGGATAATGAACACAAAAAATTACACTTTTGTTTTAAACATGGTATAACTGCAGGGACCAACTAGACAGAATTTGAAAAAGATTGAACAGTATATGCGCTATGTATTAAACCTTATTGCTGACATGTCAAATTTATTACTTGGCAACTTTTCTAATAGGCTTAAACCCTAACTATGTAGTCAACATAAATGCAAACATATTTTGTCAAAAAATATTTATCTAGAAAAAAGTTTTTGTATTATCCATCCCAACTATGTTTTTCCTGAAAAGGTTTATCAGAACTTAAATGGAGCTTTCTGTTCTTCACTGCATGATTCAGAGCAGACAAATAGGAATTTAAATATAAAATCAAGCTGTAAAATTTGGTTATCTGGGAGCAAGACTTCCTTGATTTCTTTTGTTTGAGTTGTTTCACTCTGAATAAATAATCAAGTATTTGTGGCTAGAATGCACAAAGAAGAGAGAGACTAGGCAGACTCTACTTTCACAGACAGGGCACTCACATGACAGACCCAGGTTAAAGACCCTGATCTGAATGAAGGAAAGGAGCAATTTCAGCTCAAATCTTCCACATGAGGGTCAGCACTTTAGCCACTGGCTATTTTTGTGATTCTGAGGAGCAAGGCTCTTTTCTTTGGAGTGATGTAAGAAAATATTTAATTTCACTGCTATCTTGAATAGAATGAACCTTTAAAACCATTACTGGAAAAAGCCCTGAATAAAACCTCAAATACTGAATCAGTTAGATACAGAAGAAATTATACATTTTTGATATTTTTTAATTAATTTTTTAACAGGAATGGCCACTTGACTGAGCTGCACTTTGTTCAGCTAATAAAATTGTATTTCAGTTATATAACGCTTGGTCTCTCAAACTTTGCAAGTAAGGTTTAAAGCCGCACACTTTCTACATTTGCAGCTTACCTGTGAGAAACAGCTCCCCAGGCACCATGTTTATTCGTTAGTATGTTGAGTATTTTCTGTTTCAGCTGGTTGGCTGTGACATGATCTCGATGCTTAGCAGCACTGATGAGGTGATCACACATCTTCTCCTCCTCTCTCCGGTCCGCAGCGTACTGAGCGCACTGCGACTAGGGATGAAAGAACATCCACTTCATTAAAGACAGGTTACTTATGATCACCTTAAAATTATTATTTATTTAACTCTCTGATTATGAAAAGAATTCATTAAAGTGTTTTTTAGAAGAATAGAACATGCCATTTGTCCTAATTTCATCCAGGACAGGGCTAATTTTTTACAGTAGCTTGGAGGCAAGCATATCCAAACCCTACTGTTATTTGATAACCTCTCGTGTCACTTGCTGGGGCAGGAGTAAGGGAAACTCTCTCTCTGGTCTGGGAGAAAGTGTGGCAGGCTAAAAGGTCCAGTATTCTTTTACTTACTGTGCAAACAATTTATTTGTCTTATACCTTTTGTTATTAATATTGTTGCTGTTTCTGTTCTCTTTCTTATCGCATTGCTGTTTCCAGTAAATTGTTCTTAGCTTAACTTGTGATTTTCACCTCCCGTGCCTTGCCTCCATTTCTCAACACCACCATGGAAAGGGTGGGGAAGTGATCAAAGAGTGTCTGGTTTAGGAGAGTCCAGGTGAGATCACTGAGTTTTCTGTAGTACTATTTCTAAATCATGACATCATTCAATTGAAATGTCCTGCTACTATATAGTATCCATGAACAAGTTCTCAGTTAGAACATGTAAAAATTGAAATACCAAGGGCAAAGACAACCGAATTGGAATTAAAAACATTAAGCCACACATCTAGGTGTGGCCATATGTGTGGCCATGGATATGCCTTAAAAGTTAGCCTTTCTTTTGTAAATGTTTCACGTGTTCTCAGGTATAAAATACACATCTAACATACATAGGATAATATACAAGAAAAAATTATGTACTGGTTTTGATTTTTAAATTATATTAGCACCTATCATAAAAAAGTATTGCTACAGATGCTAAACTAAAAAAATATTGACCATATTTTCTATCTCATACCCCAACATGCAAAATTTTGATAACATACTACCAATTCTAAAAATCCTAACAGATAAAAAAATCACTTATCTTTTAAACTGAAAAAATCTAATATTTCCACCATGTGTCCTTTGAGAGAAAACTACCTCTAAAATAAATGCTGTGGTTCTTGACCTTCACATGAGTTTGTTTCTAAACTGCTAGAATTCTATTGTGTATTTTTGGTTTGATAAATCCATTCTTTATGTATAAGGACAATATTTTTCCATTTCTTTGCTCAAAATCATGCTAAATTCAAACTCAATTTCTCCTCCTTGTAAAAATTCTTTCAAAATGTCTAAAGAAAAGGAATGCAGCCATAGTAATCAAAATAAATCCACTAAAAGTATAATTTTCCAGGTATAGATTACAAAGGCTAGAATATTCTCAGAATAGCAAATTTAAAAAGTACATTTTATGGCACATTTTTTGCACTTACATTTTTTGTGCACCATTTCAGAACATTTAGTCAACACTCAATGCTGTAATAATGCTGAATATAAACTAATTTTCTAGTATTCAAAAGAGCAATTAAAATTAAGTTAACCTCATACTTTATATTTTATTCTTAATATTTCTGCACACTACTTTTTTAGTACAGATCACATTAGCATTAAGTATGATTCTAACAGTGGTATTTCTATTGTGTTTACAGACATCATTTCAAGTAATCTATCTGGGAAAGACCAATGGTTACACTAATTCATAAAGGGTTAATTAATTTTCCAATTTATCTTCTTGTACAGGGAGGCACCAATTAGTACAATGATCTGCCTTAGTAATGAGGTTAATATTTCATCTGCTCATTGGACAGTAAAATTAAATTTTCATTTTTCTTCCTGAACAATTACAAAGGTTAACAAAATGAAAGTTAACTGTGAAGTACCCATTCTGGGAGGAATTTTCCTGGCTGTGACTACAACTGGAGCGACAGAATAAAATTTAGATGCTGGTCTGTGCTCTATGCGGGAGACACAGTAACTTGGTGCAGCTTGGAACAAATCATTTCACCCATAATGATTCAATTAAAGTTTAAAGGGCAGAAATAAAATAAAATAGTCATGCACTTCTCTAGATGAGAGCACATGCACTAAACTCCAGAAGGTATACCTATACAGTTTATTAAAACAAAATGACAGATATACAATCATGTAGCAGAAAACTACCAGAAATCTCTTTGTCCCTACTGCTTTCAAGTAGGATGAATAATAAAATATTCAGTTATATTCCCAACATTATTAAAGACAATATATAAAGCATTCTTTCAGACTTTAACTATCACCTTATTTAAGTACTTGTGAATTTCACATTAAAACAGTCTGTATTTTACAATTTTCTTTTATGATTTGCAGATTTAAACTTACTCGCCTAAAATGTGTACCTAAGTCTTTTCCTACAACAACTGTAATGAGAATTTTCATATATGAAAAACATGTTGGTTTCTTTACCAGACAATAAGACAGACTTGAGGCTATTCCTTTAGGGAATTTAGTTAATATTCTAAATCCTATTTGCTAACAGAAGCTGGAAGTTAATTGAATATTCTCATTCTGTCTGGAGTTCTGACAAATCTTATACCTCAATGTATTCTTCAAAGAGCAAGATAACTCAATCTTCCATTGTCATCTTAGGTTACTGCATGATGCTCTGATAGATATCAAATGTTATTTATTGTTGAGGCAATATGAAACTTCACTCTGACATACACTTAATTGTAAATGCAATTTTATCTATGTTCAAAATATTCAGTAGAAGCTTGGTAATAAAGTTGTTGCAATCCCATATGACAAGTGTCTGCTGTCTGCTCTGACAAAATGAAGTAAAGGTTATGTGTATTCAAAATGACGACAGATATCTCTGTGTCTCACAGTTCTCAGCTAGGTCAAGGAGCACAAAAACTAGCGCATCAAAGTGCACATTTAAGAGAGCTGTTTCAAGGAGATAAAAACCTCATCAAAACTAAGATTCCCTGCATCCTATTTCTAGCCACCAGGTGCTTGTTGACATTTCCTGATAGATTAATAAATTGATATAGCTATTTATTATCATCAATACTAAGTCTGTCAATCTCAATCTTAATGCTAGGTCATTTGAGCAGTAAAATGTGCAAAAATATAGGGCTGCACATATATACCTACATCTACACAAATGTATGCAAACGTAAGGCAGGTTCAGAAATTATAAAAACCAGTGATGAAATGGAAAAAACATCATAAAAATGCAAAACCATATTTGATAAAGTTGTGTCAAAAATGAAGTATTAAATTTACTCCATTACTATTGCATGACTTTTTTAAAAATAGGAACAAAATTAATCCTGTATAAACAATTGGAAACCTATTAAACTGAAGACATTTTAAAAACAGGGGATTTAACATTTGGATCACTTTCAAGCAACATAATTTAAATTTTATACTGTACCACTCATTGATGAAAAAGCAACTGAATGTTGATTCCTTTTCAGAATAAGAATTATAGACATTTAAGAGTTATGGGAGTCATAACATGGGAGATGTAACTGCTCTGTTACATCTTCCAATACTCATTCTTACTGTTGATAATGATTCCTAATGATTCCTAACTACCAAAAAAGAGATGCAAAAAATCTATTCAACAAAACATTTCTATTTCTTATTTTTTTATGACATACATGAAGTCTAAAAGTCATATGCTTTGCTTTTTTACTGAACTCATACATACTGTTGTAAATAATCAACAAAAATAATTAATAAGGTGATTTGCGTTACTATTTTCAAAAAATCAGAAAAGTTCTTTGTGCACCAAAGGGTCTACCATATCAGATGAGACATTCTGATGAAGGCATTTCTTCAAGCTGTAAATGCTTTTATGAATTTCAGTGACAAGATGAGAAATTAAACCCATTCCTTGTGCTTGACATTTACCAAAGCTTCTAAAAACCAGTTTTTAAATGCTTTCAATGTAAATTTCTTCCTTGGAAGAAAAAAATAAAGTCTTTATTGCAGGGACTTACAGTCTAGGCGACAACTGACTGAAAACAGAGAACCAGAAATGCACCAGCTCTCAGGCTTACCTCAAACTCAGCGTGCTTGTGGACATCTTCAGCTCTTTGTCGGTTTAAAATAAATTCTGCTTCATTTGCAACACGCACTATATGGTCTTTCATTGCATGACACAATAATCTGAAATAAAAAAAAAACAGAATCAGCCTTTTTATTTGATGCATTTCAAATAAACTATTTCAGCACATTTACTTACAATGGAAAAATCAATGAAGCTTCTGTAATTAAATTTTGCAATTAGTTGAAATAAAAAAATAATTTAATCTAAACTTTTCTCCATTGTGAAAGCACAAAAAATCCCATTAAATGGAAAAAAGTTTTCCATTTATTATTGAAGGCAAAAGTTCTTTATGGAAGAATATATTTTGAGTATATTTTTACCAGCAGTCTCAATATGAATACTGCACTGTCATTTAAAAAAAATCTAGAAAATTGCTTAAACTCTTATTTGTACCATTAAAAACATTAAATAGAGATATTCCATTTTCAGTCTTAAAAAGTCATTACTGAAGATTTAAAATTGAAAAATACTATTAATATGTCTCATATATTTCTTCAAACACTACTGTGAAAGGTACATCACTTTTCCATGTTTTCAAGGTATCAGAAACAGACAAATCTTACTCAAAAAGGAGGAAAAACAGATTAAGAGTTTATTGAGACTGAGGATGTCAGGCAGCCACATTAAGACTTTTCTAAAGATCACAAAATACCATGAAGTGCATAAAAAATTGCATAAACAACACTGTCTTAAAAATGCTCATGTGTTTTTGGGCAACAAGAACGGAACCAACTACTTTCTTGTCCCTACGGCCCATATCTTGGATTGGCCATTATATTAAAAATTACTCTGCTCTTCTTATCAGCAGGGAGTAAATCTCTCTCAGGATGCAATGATCTGACAGGTCTGTTTAGGATCAGGAAGAACCGTCTGTTTTTCTGTGAAAGTGGAACATGGTCTGGGATTTTCCTTCTTGCTGCATCAGGGAAAGAATTTCAGAGTTTCTTATATTAAGGCTGTGAAATCTCTAGCAAATTCAACCCTATGTTGGTGTTCGGTGTTAGAAGCACCACAAGAAAAAATTAATTATTATTAGAAATCAAAGTCATCATTGCTAGACCTTACACCTGTAACATAGAAAGATCTGAAGTCTTTTCTTGCCTCCTTTGTTCTACCGTCTGTGAAGAAAAGAAATCACTAACCCTGGGTAATATTTAATATGCGTACATGGCAGGGGAAATCATAAATGTTGGGGCCTTTGTTTTAGAGATGAAGACAAAAAAGCTTGGATCAAGTTTCCACAGTGGATATTCATGTTTTTAATAACCCTTTTTATAATATCTAACCTTTTCTTTTTTAAAGCAAATCATTTTTTGCAAATTAAAAGCTGAAAGACCAAAGTTGCTTACACTGCAGTCTTCAAAATTTAGCCTTATTTTTTTTATCTACCCTGCTGGAAGATATGTTTCAGAATTTTATTACTGTTCAGTGTTCATATTGTTACGGTTAAGATGTTAAGTGTAGGACTGTCCTCAGATATGGATTAGGAATGAACATTAGTGGATGTCAGGAGTATGGGGACAGATCCTTCCTTGTGCCCAGTAACAAGACAAGGGGCAGCAGGCACAAAGTGGATCACAGGAAGTGATCCAGAGAGGTTGTGGACTCTCCTGTCCTGGAGAAATTCAAAAGCTGTCTGGACACAATGCTGTGCAACCTGGGATATCTCAGTATTAATTCAACTGTGTCTTGCCAGTTACTTCATGCACTCTCACATATCTATCATTGATTGCAACTTTAAGAAAAAGATGAAAAACTCTTTGTATGATCATTAACAAATTAGGATTATCACAAAAGAGAGGCCACATCCTATTAGATGTGTATCATCAATTAAATAATATGGTATCAATGTGTGGCAATAAGAGACATACTGTGATTCACTTACCTTAGGTGCTTGTATGCACCTAAGGTAGAACTTCAAAGACTAGGTAAACTACGTTTTTCCATATAGAAGACCATTAATAATCATGCTAGTCCTAAAATCACTCGACAGAATGCCAGACTTTGAAAAAAGGAAGGCTGAAAATCCAGGCCATCATTTAAAAATCTCGTGTTTTTAAAGAAAGAAGCCTTGACCTGGATGTTTTGATTTGCAAGTGCAAGAATACAGGGCTGAAAACAGAAGCATAATAAATTAAAGCAGTTAAATTTGCCATCATTGAGAGGCAGCAACTACAAGGTTGCAGAAGCAATGTCTTACAAAGGTTTTTGCAAAAGTACATGCTTCTGTGCTTGCTCTACTTGTCAAAAGAAACTTACTTTTTGAACTTTAAAAACTCTATTAAAAAATAATTTCTGGTATTGGTTCTTAGTTTTAACTGAAAGCTACTATGTATTCTCAAACTACATTCCTACTAAGTAAAAGAGGGTAGAACTCTTTACTGGATTAAAGCAGAGCCAGCTAACCCTGAATCTCAGATCTATATAGACACAGCACTACTCAGTGTACTGAGGTTTATACCTGATGAACAAGCATGATAATGTTGTCATCCTTTGAATACTAACCAATTTATCTATATCCTGAATAATTCAATCACATGCACGGCATGTAGTATCAAAGACTTCCAGTACATTAAAAAAATTAAAAATCTCCCTTCCCACACTAAGAATAAGAGAAAAGAACAAGGGTCTCTAGGTCAGCAATTTCACTCCTTTATTGCAACAGGCATCTACATAATTTAAAATCTTTTGTAAACTGCCTTTAGTTTATGAAAGGCATTTTCATTTAATCTATTTCTTGAAATGTGTTTTCATTATATGAAAATGTGATTGAGTTACTTGTCTCCCACACAGTTTTGGAAGGTTCTCTGAAGCTTAAAACCCTTTTCCTCTCCAATCCAAATGTATTCTTCAGCAGTCTTTATTCTCTCATTTTACACAAAACTTGCCCTTAGGTTTACATAATCCTTCCTTCTGATGATCTTCTGGTAGTCTGTGTATTCCTATTCCTAAGTAAACCAGATCTCTGATTTTTCTTGGATGGCGAAACAGTAGGTAAGAAGAGTTTTACTAATATCATAATTTGATTTTACCTTTTCTGCAAGTGCATATCCAAAACTGTCAGCAGTATTCTAGACAAATTCTAGTTACTATTTACATAGTAGCATTAATGCTGCATTACTTCAATAGAAATACCCTTTCTGGTGCAATTCTAGAATTGCTTTTCCCTATTCTGTGATTTTGCACAAGAAAATTTCAGTGACAGATTGGTCTTTTACCTCCTCAGACATTTCCAAAAGATGCATATATTTTCTAGCATATATTTTCAAGAATATGAACACTATGTAATGTTACATTATAAAATATTTATATAGTACATTACACTGTATTATATTAATGCAGGTTGAAACCCACCCAGTATATCCTGATTGATATTTCTGTCATCTGCCCAGCCAGGTTTCCCATCCACAGGTTTTTACAGAGCATTCTATTTTCAGGAAAAGTCTATCTGTATCTTCCACTGACCATCATCCTGTACTTGAGTGACCAATCCCACTGAGAAGCACCTTGAGGCAAAATAATGCATGTATAAGGGTGATCTAAAATTTGAGACCTTTCCAATTTTTACTCTCCTTTAGAAAAAACCCGATTTCTTTAGTGAGATCTCCTTATCATGGTGACTGACTTATACCCACAGTTCTCATTCACGCTTGTAAATTCTCATCCTGTCTTAGCAAGCACCACCCTCAACAGACCTAGTAGCTACATTAATGTTGAGACAGTGAGGAATCAGGCCTTCTGGTCATATTTATAAATTTCTACATAAGTAGTACTTCCAAAGGGCTAAGGCGTTTCATGAGAAGTTTCACCACAGGCTTGCTCTACTTTTTATTCTCATTTCCAGCAATTCATGATTTACAAAAAAAAAAAAAAAAAAAAAAAAAAAAAAAAAAAAAAAAAAGAAAAAAAAAGAAAAAAAAAAAGAAAAAAAAAGAAAAAAAAAGAGAAGAAAAGCCTTGAGTAAAAAAAGTAAAAAATTGACCTTGAAAAATGTTTGGCTTTACCCTGTGTGACCATTTCTTCAGTTGCACCATTGAAACTCCTACCAGTATTGAAGGCAACTGTGCTTGCCAGATGAGCTGATCTCAACCGAGAACTGATGAGCAGCAAAAAATCTTGTCTCCTCATTGCATAAGGTGGAGATTAAATATGACCTAACTTAACATTTCTCTTCACCCAGACAAGCTTGATTTACATTAATGCCTACAAATTTATAAACCACAGTTAAAGTTCCTTTATTAGGAAACAGGTTTTTCTTGGTTTTAGACTGAATCAAAAGAATTTCAGTAGGGAATCCATCAACAAAGCAGTCTGAAATCACTTGTGCCTCAAATCCTTCTACAGGTAAATGAGCTTTATGTTCAGACAACTGTGGAGTTTTCAGCTCAAGATATGGGAGAAAAAACTCTAATTAAGATAAGCTGGTACTTCATAATAAGACTGACAAGGCTTAAGTATCTGTAGGAATAAATGGTGGGGTGTCCTTAACCTAAAAATGGAAAAATCTCAGTCTTTTGAGCAAGACCAGACTGAGAGCAAGTTTCAGGACCAAGAGCAAGTTTCATAAATATGAGTGATTTGTAAATATTGTTTGGGAGTAGGTAAGAAGTTATTTTAAATCCATGTATCTAGTTTTCCAGAATTCTGTCCTTAGCAAAGTTACTTGAGAAATCCAGAATGCTTACAGGTTAAAGGAAGTTGTGAAAAAGTATGTGTAACCAATCAGAAACCCCTATTTTACAGATAATGGTGTTTAAAAAGGCTGGATTGTGGAGTACCACGTTTCATGAAGTCATTCAGATAAATAGCCAGTCCTGGAAGAACTTTTTTAGAGTTTTGGAAAGAGAGATGGTGATAAGACTACACACAAACCATATTAGAAACCTGCAAAAAATATAAAATGCTTGCAACACATCTAACTGTGGATTGAGGGGTTATTTGTAGACCTATTAGAACTGAAGTATGAAAATTCTTGTCTCACTAACTATCCTAACATGGCTTTGCTATCCTGCAGTCATTTGTTCCTAGTAATAATCTCACACAGAGAGAAAGCACTCATAGATTTATGCTGTTAGACAAAAGGATTGAGCTTATGTTACCCAGTCTTTCCTTTATTTTAAACAAACTAAAAAACCTAGATCATTCCCAAACAGCATTTTTCAAAAAAGATTACCAAATGAACATTTGTTATAATTTAGCTAAGGTCTTACTTCCTCTACTCATTCCTGAAGTTCTGCCAACTCACATGACCAGGGAAACAGATGTTTCTCTGACTTATTTTCATCATATGCTCATAGCTCTATTAAAAAAAAAACCAAAAAAAACCCAAAAAAACCCAAAAAAACCCCAAAAAAAACCTAAAAACCAAAAACAAAAAAACCAAACCAAACAAAAACAAAAAGAAACAAAAACCCCAAAAACAAACAAACAAACAAAAAAAAAGACCACAGCCTGGAAATGTGCCATGTTTTCACCAAACTGTTGCTTTGACAATTATTACTTTTAATAGCATTCATAAGAAATGAAACCTATCATTGCACTTGGTGTCTGCAATAGGATAGTTCATAAACTAGTTTAACTTGAAGAATTTCAAGTTCCACAAGATGCAGTACTGCTATGAATCTTTGAAAGTAAATGCCTATAAACTTTGCAAAGTAATGTCTAACACAAAGGTCTCATTTCTTGCAAGACAGCAATGATGAAGAATACCCTAGAGAAAAGTTTGAAATTATAGCATGCAAATACTGGCTATTCAATTACAACATAAGCATACTGACAAGACAAATTTCATGGAGGGTAACTATAATTGTTTCAGAAATGTCTCAGAAACTGTAACAGATTCAATAAAACTCAGAGATGACTACAAAGAATCTGTTCCACTCCCATAAAGATTTGCTATTTTGCAGAAGAATTTTCTAAATCAAGAGGAATCTGTCTCTTTGTAATAGTGAATACCCAGTAAACATGCATGACCAGCAGTTACAGCTGAGATGGCCTTTTTCTCAGGATTAGGCCTTTATCTCAGCCTCCACTTTCAGATATGATCTGATCAGGCGATGCTAGAAGGGGAAAGAATACCTCAAAACCTCTGATGGATCAAAGGACGGTAGGTGTACTGACCCCACAAGTACACAGATGGTTACCATAACAATGTACACTTTGTCTAACACAAACTACTTGTCTGGAGCTAGGGCAAGGACAGCTATAGTAAGGAATATGAGATTTTGAACAAGCACATCTAAACAAGGGACACAAGCTCACACTTTAGCTGGACTAGAAATACAGACATTCAGTGCCCAGTTTTACAGAAGTATCTATGACAGGGATCCTCTACTAAAAGAAGATGATATGTAGGATGAATTTCCATAAAACAGCCACAGTTAATAAAGGATTCCTCTAATCAAAATTTACACTTGGTGAAGATGACAGTAAAGCAGCAGAATTTGGTAATATCTGTCAAAGGCAGAATAATCAAACACTTTTGCTCTTATTTATGGTGTTACTGCTTCCCCAGTGTTAATTTCTGTCTGTATTTGCATATATCGGATTTTGCACATCAGACCAGAATCCTTTGCAGGTGGTAGCCCTGAACTCCATATGGTCTGATGACTCAATAACTTGCCTTCTTGGATGGTTCAGGTCAGGACCCCATTTTGTCCTGTAATCAAGGTCATGGACAAAAGAGAAACAAGGAGCAGCATCCATTTTGGACCCTACTACTAAATCAGTTCTTTGAGAGCTATTAAGAGACCCAACTGCAGATGCACATCATAAATCAAATATGGCAAGTGGCACTATAGATATGCCTTTTAACACATGCCTGAACATTTAAGTATAGCAGACAGCGAATAATGGCTGTGAACTAATTTACCACAAACCAAACATATCAGAATTTCCAAACGGCAACAGAGGATGCCCAAAAGAAAATTTAATGTAGTTACCCCACAATCCCAGTTGAGGTAACAAGGAAAGAATATAAGTCTTTATGAGCCTCCTTCCAGGACTGAATCAGCAATTCATCAAAATTTAAAGAAACACTGATTTCCAGATTATTTAAACATCCTGCTATTTTTTTCAAAATATTTTGACAAGACAAAGTTTAAAAGAAAATGGCTTTTTGTGAATTTTAAGTATGCTGAGAAGTCCATGTAGATGGATATGCTAAAATATATATTTTCATGGCTAAAGGCAGAAAGCACAATTAGGTACAGAGATGGACTTACAGGAGCACATTTACAATTTTAAATCTGAAATTAAATATAGGCTCATGTTGCCTTAAATTTATATTAGAATTAGACTACTTCTATTTAAAATGAAGAAATGTAAAAAGTAAAGGTAGATATTTAAATGAAAGGAACAAGATCATCTCTTTAAAGAGGTGAGTGTTGAGAAAGCATAATGGGGGAAGGAAATGGATGATGAGGATAGTAATTCAGCTCTGAAAGATGAACAGATCATGACCTATAAAATCCATCTCTTAAGCAGGATAGATCCCTGAGATATACTGCTTGTCAAAAACATTAAGCTAAGGTACAATCAATGAACCACAAACTTTGGACTCTGTTTAAATAGTAGGTAATTATCTATTTAGTTGTCCATCACTTCAGAATGCAGAGTTCTAACTGGTGCATGAATATTGTGGGACCTTTCCAGTGTCAAGATAAATTATGTTCATTGTTACCCCTGTGACCACAAATCTGGCTGTTTTATCTTTTTTATCATAGAAAGCAAACAGGTTGGCCATGGATGGTTTAGCTTTTGTAAATCCATGTTGATTGTTCTCAATTAACTTCTCTTTCAAGCAGCCAGAATGTGTTTCAAAGGGACTTGCTGCATGGTCATCCAAGGGCCAGAAGAAAAAATGACAAGCTTTTCCCTGGATTTTGAAGACTGTTTTAAAGATGGGTGTAACATATGTCTTTCTCCAGGCACCTGTAACCTGCCCCAATTTCCTTGACTTCTTGGATCAGTGATCAGTCTCGCAAAGACTTTCGCAACCATCAGATGTACTCCATCAGGTATCATGGGCTTGTATGGGACAAGTTGCCTCAAGGAATTCTTGACTAAAACCTTATCCACTGTTGGTAGATGTCCTCCTTGAACCCTTTCACTAAAGGGAGAGCCTTGATAAAATTTAATGAAGATGGAGGCAAATAAGGCATTGAGCATCTCAGTCATATCTGTGACTAGATCATCCACCCCATTCACAACAAGACATTTCCCTTGGTCAGCCTACTAATGAAGCTCTTGTTATCCTTGATATCTCTTCCAGCTTTCACTTCCAGCTGACTTCTTGCCTTCCTGACAATATTTCTCATGTGCTCACACTTCTAAATTCCTCCTTTCTAGCCCACTTCCAGTCCCACCTCCTGTGTACTCTTTTTGCATCAGAGTTCTGTAATAATTTTTTTTTTTTGGCTGAACCACTCTCTTGCTACATACACATTTTTTCCTGTTCCTGCACTTGGATAATTCTGTACTTAAAAGTCTGACACCTTTTAGAACTACCTTGAAAGAATACGTTTACCTCCCATGGGATCCAACTGACCCGTTTCCTGAATAGACTAAAATTTGCACTCATTATGCTACTCTCAATCCTCACTTCCCTCAGGGCCTTGAACACCACTGTTTCATGGCAAGTACAGCGAAAGGTTCCATTAATTAATCACATTCAAAAATAATTCTTGCCTAGTGGTAAATAGCAGATCCTGCTGTGTGTCAGTCTTAGCTGTCTCATCATGTATCAAGAAGTCATCCCCGGCAGTCTTCAGTAATTGTCTTCCCTAGATGCATCCCACCTCGTTGCACTTCCAGAGGTTGTCAGGAAGGTTAAAGGCCCTCATTGGCAACTAGGATTTGTGATCCAGATACTTCAAGGTGTTTAAAGAATGCGTCTTCCTTTCCCTCACTCTAAATGAGTGGTCTGTAACACCACCGTGACTCTCCTCTGGACTCTCCTCTCATTCTGTCCTGCATGCTATCAACCAAACTATCTTCCATCCCACTAAAGAACTTCAAAAATCTGAACTGCTTCTTCACAAAGAAGGCAACACTCCCTCCTTGCTTTCTCTGGCTACCTTTCCAAGGAAACTGTCTATGCAGCACTTCTGTCATGCAGTGCAGGCTGTCCCACCAAATCTTATTCATTCCTCCCAATGATGTCATAGTTTTGTGATTTAATGTGGAGTAATTTCTACTCCAAGTTGCCCAAGATAGATGCATTTGCATACATATTTACTTGAGGTGGGTGCTCTTATCCCTTGTTTTTGTCAGTGACCAGCTATTTTCTTTCAACCTCATCCATCACTACTCCACTTAAATGTGGGCCATTGTCTCTCTCACATGTCATTCCTAAAGAAGTCTTTTCATGTCTCCTTTCACAGCCAACATTGCAGATGGATCCAGCTCTAAAATTATGAAGCTTGCTTATGTGTACACCCCAATGTAAATCTGAAATCCTAATTAAGCTGCTGTTAGTGAATCTCTTGACATGTGTGATACCCTCAACATCACACATTCATAGCAGGAGACTGATTACATAGAAGCATAAAGTTCAAGATCATAACCAGGATATCACTAAATCTTTCAGGTGTATTACATACCTTGAAAGAATTAATTTAAATCTGTAGTCAGATCTCCTGTTACACTAAAAGCTGTTACAACAGTTCTATTTTTAGAAAGCTGTACCAGTGTTTCTGTATTGAATTCCAAATATATGTGTTATCCAGATCTTCCTAAAAAAGCATTATCTATACTGAAAAACCTCAGAAACAATAAATCAACCAATTTAAAATGAAAATGTGGTTTGTTAAACTAACAGGAATATAATTGTAATTATTTAAAATACACCTGTACTGAAATATTTTGTTTAAGAACATTTTTAATACATTCAAAGACCCAAAAGACACTTAAATTATTTCAAGAAGAAATAACAAGAGTTAGGTACTCAGAAAATCACCTTATAGCATCCATATCTTAAAATATAGATGTCTAGCTGAACATATTAAAACTGTGGACTTTCACATTACATCTAAATATTTTCATCCACATTCAAAAGAAAAATCTTTCTCAAAACTTTTGATTTATTTCCCAGGTCTCAAAATCTTACCCAGAAAGTCCTTCAAAATATTCTTAGTCTTTGTTTTGCTTTTAATAATTTAAAATTCAATCATTATTGCACAGCAATTATATGCAATTTTACATCCCATTAACCCTGCTTTGTTTTAATTATAAAGATCCTTTGTTAGATTCCTTTAAATGATCCAGTTTATAATTTCAGGTTATCCTAGGGAGCACTTTAATTCAGCTGCACATTCATCAACTGTTTATGTCCTGTTAATTGTTGACAACTGCACAATTGCATTCTCTAGCTATGATTGATGAATTGCATTCACAAGTTTAGCTATTAAGCAGAATAAATATTTATAACAATTTTCAGTTAAAGGATTTTTATCTTTGTCCCCAAAAGGGGAAATTAAAAACAAACAGGCTGATTGCAAAGAAGAGCATTCCAGCAACACACACACAGTTACTCTAAAACACCTCTCTGAGAAAAGTATAGGGAGGAACTGTCCAGTTTGATTAGACATTCCTATGACTGGATTAACGGGGTGGTTCTTAAATGATACTTATTTTTGAAAAGTCATTTTTAGAGGGGATTAGAAGGTCCACTGGTAACTTAAAACCTGACTGCTAAAAATATGCAGATATAGGATTTGCTCAGAATGTTCATTTTATCAGTAATGAACATGCAATAATATCTGGTCTCAATATCCTGGGTGAGAAAATAAAAAAGGTCCAAATGGTATTGCATATTATTATCTAGGAACGTAAGATTACTATAATTATTTAGCCTGTTGCCAGGTAATATTTCTTGTACAATGTACAGTACATGACCCACTCAGGTGAACCCTATTATGGTGTAAAAACTCATATTTGCACTTCATAGCAAGAAGAATTTCCAATGGAGGGACTTATGTTTCCTACTGCTATATAGCACTATAACTTCAGTGTGCACAGGGAATCCAGGAGAATTTGCACCAGCCAAATACTGGGTAATAACACACTACTTTTCTTTTTGATACTCATACTTCTATATTTCTATAGTCTGACATTTTCTAAATTTAATTTCAAATAAATGTGTGATTTAACCACTGAAATATCAACTAGACAAAAAATATCCTACAATAAAGAGAAGATTTGAAACTTCACTTTGGTAATGAGATATCACTGGTGAAAAAAAGAAATCACACATAAAATGACAATATCTCTTCAACAGGTGTATTGCTTTTTTTTTTTTTTTTTTTTTTTTTTTTTTTTTTTTAGCTGCACATAACAAAATGTGTAGATTCAAATGGATTTAATGTATTGGCCAATACAAATACATTGCATAAGTGGTTTTGTTTGTCTTGGTTTCTGTCCTACCAGATGGGCCAAAGAGTCTCCCTTTGCTTTCCAGCTTGCTGGCTGGAAGTACTGAGAAACAATGCACAGAGTAGAACACATAGAATTAAAATTACTTGAAGATTGATAAAAAAATTTCATAAAAAATTTCAAAATCAAGGAAGATTATATAAACATGTCATGCGTGGTTTACAGGACTCAAATTGGCTGAAATTCTAGATAAAATAATAATGAAATTATAGTATAGAAAAGTATGTCTGTAAAATAAATGCTATGCTGTAAAACAGATGGAGCAGCAGATGGTTTTACAGATTGGGCTCCCTGGACTGTCTGGGTAAAACAACCTTGCTGCTCTGGAGAATGGTGGTTCAATTCTCAAATAATCCTAAACTTATATACGGTTCAAGGGAATTCTATTTCCTTCTGTCAATAAACAAAATTTTCAAAATTTACACACTTAAAAATTAAATATTTACTATATAAAGTATCTATACAATAAAACTCTTAATTAACACAGCCCTTTCACAATCCTTCTGGAACAGATGGTGAGGAAGTATTATTACCCAATGGAATAAATGCAAAATGACTACTTTTTCAAAAGCTTTAAAATTCATTACCTTCCTTCATTGATGAGCTCAATAAATGCAAGTCCTGCATTCTTCTGAATAGAATTTTGCCATTCCTAAGAAGATAAAACATAACATGATCAAAACCCAAGGATTTTAAACCACATTTTTGAAGCTGACCCTGGTGACATCCTAAGGAGATTGAATATAGACAGAACTTCTTAATTCTCCCCAACACTCCCCCCTCATCAAAAGAATTATCTGATAATTTAAAAACTGTAATTAATTCAGATTTTCAAATCAATTTCAGGTGGTCATGTCTTCTTCTTCACTCTTAAGCAAGCTTTAGTTTCCCCTTGTCTAGAGAATAACACATCTTGTTTCTGCAGTTCACGCAGTCACCCAATGAACACTAGCGCAGCAAAGCATCTTCTTCATGTTGCTTCACTGCTACACCTTGCACATTTTATTATAAAGGACAGGCAATAATCTATGTAAAATCCATCCTCATAGAGTTCAATTTTTGCTTCTAAGTGAAAACAAACCCAGCCTATAATAATAAAGTAATTTTTTTTAATTGTTTTACTCTTACCATGGATTTCCAAGATGAAATTTCAAACTAATCTAAACCACCTGATATTAAATTTAACAGGATTTTACTTCATATACCACTAAGTTAAAGAGAAATTTCACAATGCATCACAAATAGCTTTTGTCATAAAAACTACTGCTTCTATCACATCAAGAATTCTGATACTTGAGATGAAAAAGGGTTGATCTCTCTTTCGAGCAAGTAAACATTACTTTCTTTTGCAATAATTCCTCACATTTTTTCTTTAAAAGCAATAAAAATTTCCTTTGTATTATAATGAAAAACAAAACAAGTACGTTAGCTGGATTACAGAGAGATTTCCTATACTAAGACTGCATGCTGTCAATGGGTAGAGAGTTACAGTTACATAACTATTCCTTTCATAAATTAATTTACTCTTTTTTTTCCCAAGAGTAAAAAATCAGGCCAAAATTCACAATTCTTGTTCTCTAATGTGGCTGAAAAAAGATGGCTTTGCATAGATAAGGAAAATTTCTCAAAGAACACTAGTCACTAATCAGCAAAGTGCTTCATACTTATTATACAAATTTACAGACTTGACCAAGTCATGCATCTTAGAAAAAACCCAACAGCAACAATCTAATACCCATGATTTGTTTTATAAAAGTCAAGGTAATAAAATACCCAAAACATGAACATTCTCTTGACCTGTGGCTGAGCAGGTAACTCCTGGTTAGGGGAGACAGAGTATCAGCACCCAAGCCTCTAGCTTATGAGCTAGAAAACCATTGTAACAGGTCCTTTCTTGAGTGTTGCTGATTTTGTTATTTTTAAAATCCAAGCTCATGATGAAGCTAATGATATCACTTTTGGGAGCAGTTAAATCATCTGTGTAGAGTAGAAAATTCCTCTGAGAAACTAAGAGTGAAAGAAGTCAACTACCTAAACACAGGCACGTTGAGACATTTTAGGAAACAAAAGTCTGTGTTGGAGATAGTATTCAAAGTGTAGCTTTTTTTTTTTTTATCAGAGCCTTTTACTGTACACTATAAAAACCATTATCAGCATTTTCGTTTGAGATGTTTTTGTGTACCACAGCTGCTATGACTTTGCAGTCAGGAAAGAAGTTGAAAAGAGAGAGGATAAAGGAATAAAGGCTTCCTAAGACAGGTCTCCAAAGAAAACATGCTAATTAAATTTTTAAAAAGAAACAGAGGGTCTACCTGTGTCTGAAAAAGCCCAAGAGATTCTTGCAAGTATTTTGCGAGATCTTCCTGCTCAGTGCGAATGCCTCAGATTCTGCAGGACATCCAAAATGGCTAACTGGATTTTATGTGAGATATCTTAAATTGACTAAAAAGCCACTAAGAAGATATCTATATGGAAGCAAACAAATAACTTCTTATATCTCCATAGGTGGAAAATCTCAACAATTTTTCTGAAGTAATTTTTCATGATAAAAATGTTTGAAACTTGCTCAACTATTTACACAAAACTAGTGAAAAACATAACGATGCAGAACCTAGAAAGAAACTAGGATTCATGGTTCATGCATTGTTTCACTACAAAGTAGCTACTGCAAGATTTATTAAAGACACTCAACCCTCCATTAATCCACAAATAAGGGAATAATCATTACTGCCACAATTTTATATCACTTTAAGGCATAATTTAACAAACAGATTCATGATCCTGAGAGATGACCTATATATGTGAAGAAGCACCTGGTTTTCTTTTTTTTCCATTTTGTTTTTAAAAGATGCAAAGAACAGATTGAAAATATAATTTTTCAGTGCCAGCACCAGAGTTGCCATTAATGTCATTGCATGTACTTTAAGAGCTGGATTAAGATGTGAAGCAAGTTTGTTTATATTCTCTTGGATTCCAGAGGAATCTTTCTCAACACCAAAATGCAAGAAGCTGAAAAACAAACACCAAATGAAATGGATGCAGGGGCCATAGTTGGAAGATTTATGCTACACTCAAGTGTAATCACAACATAGTCATGTGGATATTAGCCGCTAACTGTTTGAATGACTAGACTACATCTCATGTGGTCCTGGTGCAGCTCATATCATGAATCTTCTGAGCCTTTGAGCAAGAGCTTGAAGCCTTTTCCGTGCCTCAAAAATGATAGTGGTGACTATGTGCTGAAGTAACAAAAGCCTTTGACAAAATCATGTACGAGACAACTACTTCCATACAGGAATGCATGGATCTTTCTTCCCTTGGTGATCCTGCTTGGTAGGGCAGTGAGGATGACTCGACAAGGTGGGGTGTAGAAGACTCAGAGGCTATCTAACACTGAGAGTGTTCAAGAATGATGACACCACTTCTTTGTACTAAAAATAGCACAAAAATTTAATTTTTAACTTTATTGATAAATAAATGAAAAAAATTGTCTTCATGCATAATCACTAAACATAATGACTTTAGACATTCAGTTCAATTACTTCTGGTATGGCTTTGTTGTAAATAATTAATATTATGCAAAATTCTATTAAATTCTATTAATAAAAAATGTACTAAATTATTAGGATAATGGAAATTGCCACATTCCTTAACTTCTCCTCCTAATCTATTCTGTCATTGATTGAAAAGTGTCAATGCATAAAGAATGCATCAGTACCATCTCCTTGAAAGAAGGTTCAAATTGACACCTATTATGAAACTCTTCATGCAGAGGACAGGAGATGAACAACACAATACAAATACTGCTTGAAATTCAGTTGTTTTGTTATAAAACATGATGTACACTCATTTACTCTCTGATATCATTACAATTTTTACTTTTGAGTATATTTTCCAAGTTCTAGTTCTTTAAAATTCTCCAATCTCCAGTACACATACAAAAAAAGAAAGAAAAAAGGAAAAAAACAGTCCAGGTATCTTAAATTGATAATGGAAAATTTGCACTGGAAAAAAGTAGTGGAGGGGTCAAAAAGGAAAAATTAGACCTGGTATGTTAAGAACTTATTTTAGTTTATATTTCTTTCCAAATAATATTTTGCTTACAATTTTAAATTTTTATTCATTATGTCTAGAACGTATCTTAATAAAATCTTGTGATAATGTAGTATAGCTACTAAAAAAAGAAATTGTGATTCTCAGAGTTCTCTCACCCTTTCCATTTTCTGCAAGGAAGTCTAAATTTGTGTCCAAAATTTCAAGTTTCTCAAAGGAGTGCTGTTACTGAAATGGAGAGATACCTGGTGTAGTAATGATCCTACAATTCTCCTTGAACTACAGGTCCTACTGTGTCAATCAATTGTATCTTCATTGGACTTCTCTCTTCTCCATGTCTTAAATTGATTACGGTTAATTTTTTTTGTTGTACTGATCATTTAGTGAATTTTCTAGTCTAAGATGTTGATAACTCAGTCAACACCTCAATACTTTGATCATTGCATTGTAATTAAAAATTATTGAGACAGATGAAAATCTATTATACCAACTTTCTTCTTTCTAGACCCTTGAATATATTTAGTGAAAAATCTTGTATGGAGCTGAACAGGTGCTAGCTTTCATCCAGAGAAGGAAATGGAAACTATAAAAATGTGTTTGCAATTCACAACGTGCATGTAATTTAGCTTGAGTTTGAACTCCATGTTGCGGAGTTACCTCCTAAAATCACCAATAACTTCCAATCCAAAAATCACCAATAACTTGCTTTACTTCATTTAGGAGGAAATATTTAAAAGAAATGTTACACGATGCATGAAACATTTTGTGGTTTTTTTTATGGCAGATAACCATGTCCATTAAAAGCAGGTAAAAGCAGGTAAAAACAGGAGAACTGATTTCAAGACACAGTTTCATAAATTTTTGAGATGATCATACTGCTTTTAAGATCATAAAATTTTCCTTTCCAGTCCTAGAAGAATTTACTTAAAGATATTGGAGTCTGAAAACCTTGCATTATTGTTTGGAATGAGAATCAGATCTAAGAATTCCAGTAACGCTGCCTGTATGCTTCTCTCATACTCACATATATACTGCTGATAGAGGATTAAAAAATGTACTCTTGGTCTACTATTTCAATAAATTTGGGACCAATTTTAGGCTTTTGTAATTGGTCATCCATTTTAAAAGTGGCTATTTCCCACAATAAGCAAGTTGCAGAATGACTGATGACATCCTCCTGCAAGGAAAATCTGCAAGTATTAGAATACTCCTGGCCTCTGTCCAAATCCCAGAAAGGAAAAGAATGTGAAACTTTCATAACACTATTTACGTGAATATGAATTTAATAAAATAAAGGTAATAGAAAGTTTTAGATTGCAGTTTTACAAGACTACAGTCTCATTTTTCCTGTATTCACTTGACTTTAAATAATATGTTAATTTTTTGCTTTCTTGGAAACACACAGACAAATTGCCCTTCTGATCACCTGTGGTAATTGCCCAATTTATCTTGAAAATGACGTCAAACATTCCCAGAGGAACATTTCATACGTATAGTGGAAGAAAAAAGAAAAAAAAAAAACTACAATTGCAAAAACATTTATATAATTCAAACAACACTAGGGAAATGGCTAAATTTATTTAGAAAATTAACCTTCATCATCTTTTAGAAATTCTGCATATCTTCTAATACAGGCAGAGTATATGTGCAACAAGATACACATAGCTCCATGACTTCTAGAGCTCACCTCCTGACTGGAAAAATATTTTTTTTTCAATTAAGAGATGCTAAAATTATTTTTAACAATATGTATGCTATGTATGGCAATTTATCCTAAATGACTGTCCACTTTTTACTCAACCACTCTTTGATGTTAGAGATAAATAACTAATTTGAAGTCTTCCCAAAATAAATGAATGAATAAATAAATAAATAAATTTTTGTATGTACAGAAAAGTACTCCTCATACTGTTTCCATTATAGTAAACCCCCTGAAAGCTATGGTATATTTATTATTAATGATGGGCTCTAGTAAGGAGCTTTGTATCCTTTCTCAGCCCTTCAAGAAATACCAACTCACTGACTTTCTAGGTATTTCCTCCAGGTCTCAGTTCCTTCTCAATTGTGTAGGCAGCTTTATAGAGAAGTCAGGGGAAGCCACCTTGCCACATTAAATACAGAGGCTGATTCTTACACTTTACTAATTCTGCCTGTCTTGCCATGAATCCAGAAGTTGTTCAGATCAGTATCTCACTGGTGCGTATCCATTAATATTTTTTTTTTACAAAAGTACTCTGACAAGGACAGGCAAGAGAAAGGGCCAGAAGTCCCTTGATAACTCTGGTATAAGATAAAAAAGAAAACATCTTGCTTATTACCAAAAGCAAAACACAGAATTAGTTTTCCAAATGTATGGGAATCTGTAAGGACACCTCACAGAATGATGAAGAAAGTAAAATCGCTCAACAAGTAGGAAAGAATATACTAATAGTTTCCATTTGAAAGTTAGATTATCAGAAACAGATGATCAAGAGATGAAGACAGATTGGGCTGGAAGACATTCTACACATTGACAGTGCAAGAAAATCCTCTGATACCCCTTTAGCATATGTTAAAAAAATAAAGGTAATAAAAAAACGATGATCTTTTGGAAAATAGTTTTCTACATAATTTACCACAATTCCTTAAAGCAGGTGAAAATTACTGAGGGGGTGGGAAAAAAAAACGAAACAAAAACCCACAAAAAACCCTTTCCCCAGAAAACCACTTAATTTTAGAGAAAAAAAAAAAACAAACCAAAAAACAACCAGATAAAGAGAAAATTTTTTGGTTTCTCCTGTAGCTTGTACTAGAGTTCATTTAGGAAATTACACTAAGAGTGTATAACAATCTATTTGTGGATAGGCCATGTGGTGGATTATGAAGAGCTCAAAATCAACATTGGAATCTAAGTATGTGTTTAAGCTGTACCATATTTGTACTGCATAAGGACACAGAAGAAATATTCCTTCCCTCTTGATGGACCTTTATGTAATATAAATAGGATGAGAATATTATAGAAAGTACTCGCTTCACCTACAGAGATTTCTATTATTGAACTTAAATGTGAGCCTGTGGTAAAATGTGAAGATACAAAGCCTCATTTTGGAGCAACATTGCTGAAAATTTCATACACATTTCTAGTGCCTTGTCCAGCATATGAAAACCTGTGTGGGTTTTTTATTTATATTAACTTCTTCCTCCTGCTCTAACTTCTTCCATCAAATGCCAAAATTCCTTTCTTGTGTCTTGACTCTCACAGAGAGACTGTCTTTCCTAGAGCCCCAGCCACCAATCTGCAACCTGCTATAAGCTATTGGTTTGTTGGTGACCTTAGAAGCATAATCAGTTAAAAATAACTTTTTTTTCTCAGGGTTCATTTTTGGTTTGATGTGGCTGTTTCCACCACTACATATCCTGATGAAAGAGATCAGCAGTAATATGGAGCTAGGCATGGAGAAGATACAATGCATCTGCAAGTGTGATCTCGGTCAGAGAGAAGCCTAAACTGACCACTAAAACTGTAGCCTAAGAGTGGGATTCCATTAGATGCAGATATCTGAATTTATATCTTGCTGCCATGAAAACATGAGCTGTGTTTTCTCTTTTCTCCTCTGTGCTCCTAATTTTTCAATCCTGAATCCTTTTCATTGAATGGCTCTGCTGGCTTTTGAACAAGGCTCTTAGCTAAAGAGTTACTAAACCAGGGTACAAATGCCTGAGCAGTTTTCACATATGAGTTAGTCTTGTAAATATCAGCACTGGTATGAAAGTGGTGTTAGCAGAGAAGAAGCTGCAGGATGGAAGTAGTGTAGCAGATACAGAACTTTGTTAGCATAAATGTTTTAAAGATATGCTGGAAAAAAGGATTGAAAAAACGAGTTTCTGTATGTTTGCACGTGTGTTTCTATGCATCTTCCCCCCCTATAAAATCAAATTTTAATTCAGACTTTTGCAGTGATATTATAGGCAGAGTTGTCTCCTATTTGCACTAGTATGAAATCAGAGACAGTGGATTAATGAAACAGAACAAATAGGAAAACACAAGCAAAGGTAAAACACCCAACTTGTTACATGATAAGGAAAAGAGAGATTAAAAAATTATATCTTCATAGGAATTTGCATAACCAACCTTAACTTCATCCTTGAAGTTATAGCAAACTTAATTTCCTAAGTAGATTAAGTTGCAGGGGTTTTTGTCCCCTTAGATTTAAGGGAAGCAGTTATTATTTAACTTCAGCCTTTCCTATTACAATTGGTGTCAAAAAGACAAATAGGAAACACTTCTGTAACTGTTCTGCTATCACAGTTACTCTGAAAGTGCTATCACTTATTTAACAAAAATTATAGACTATGAGAACTCTAGGAATACCTCTGGAGGGAGATCAAGAAGTATAATTAAAGTTGAATCTAATATTGGCAACAAGAGAAAACAGACAAGAATTATTTCAGAAAAGGAAAATCTATAATTAAAAGTAAAAGGTTTCTGCACAGCAGAGCTGGACAATTCCCCCTTAAACTCTTATAGAAAGCCTTGAATACAGTATGTTTGATACCAAGAATTGTGCACTGTGCTTCTACTATACGAATTGCACATTTCAAGGCTTTTTCTGGTTAGTGGGACCAGAAAAAGGAAAAAAAAAAGGAAAAAAAAAAAGGGAAAAAAAATGGAAAAAGGTCTTTTTCTGGTCACCAGAAAAAGGGTGGGACAAGAAAAAGATTTTTTTTTTCCTTTTTTTTCCTTTTTTTTTTTTCCCCTTGATTTCTGTGTTGACCAATTGCCAATTTCTGAAGAGCTATTCCATACTTTGAAGCAGAATGTACATCTAGATGTGCTGGTGTCTACCAAAATCCCTGCAGTGCCTGGTTGGTGGGTCTTTATTCTCAGAAATAAAACAACTATCAGATTTCCTCTCTGATGATTCCCTTTGAATTTGCAGCAGCCAGGCACATCTTTTGTGGTATTTTTTTATTTGTTCATTGGTTTTTACACCTCTCCTTGGAGTGGGACCAATTTCTTTATAATGTTCTGAATTATTTCTACCACTTAGGATAATGAGGCATTTATCCTTATAGTAATTATATTTTTAAATTGACTGAGTAAGAAGATGTTTTAAATAATAAAACAGTATTTTCTTTTTAAGAAAATTAATTTCCCTTGTAAATAGATGAGATACAGAAAAATACAAGTGGCATGAGATAAAACTCCTTTGGGACACAACTACTCAATTTCTTCAGAAGCTGTCTCCCAAAAGAGAAGAATCTGCAAAAGGTCTGGAAGTAATTAGAAACTATTGTAGTGTTTTGGTTAAGGAAAAAAAAAAGAAAAAAAATATAAAAAAAGTAATTGAAATCTAAATTATATGTAAGAATGAACTACACTGCAAAAATTGTTGCATTTTTCTAATACTGCATGGCTTATTGAAGAAATCTGCCACTCCAACAGCAACACAGCTGTGACATACTCAACTGGGCTGAGGGAACAAAGACCAGCTAATCAAGCACAGATACTGTCAAACATAACACATCTTCATCCATTTTATGTAAAAATAGACTAATTTCAAATAAAAAGGCCTATCTTAGGAAAAGTGAAAATCATTATATGTTTATTATCAATTATTTACAAAATTGTTTTCAAGTGAAAAAAATTGGATGTGTGATTATGGTTTATATAAGAAATACAAAAAAAGAAAGCCTTCGAATAAAGCTAAATTTTAATCTAGTGCAGTAGGTGTTACTAGGAAAAAATATAAAACAAGTTACAGTACATGAAAGATTCTGAAAACACAGACTAGTGCTTTTTGCTCTTACCCAAACCTACAAATGATATACCATCCATACAGGAGTTCCTTTAAAACTTAAAGCGTATTTTTCACAGAAACTCCAAATTCCTTTGGGGCAAAGACTTGATTGCATATTCCTCAGAGCCTAAAAGGCTGCCCATATGAACTGAATTATCCATGACATGTACCTTCAGACATTTGTAATGTGATATTTCATGTAAATTTAGACCATACCTTGGATGTGAGCCTCTGGCAATGTTGATTTTATTCAGGAGCTCAGATAAGAAAAAAAATTCTGACATCCTTGCTAATCTGTAGTTGTTAACATGGAATTTCCAACATAAAAAGCATAAAAGCATCTAATTTGCTGTAGCAAATGAAAGGAAAACAAACCTTGCATTTCCCTTTCCTTTTCAATGTCTAAAGTTACTCTGTTCTGTGCAAACAAAATTGTACTTTTCAAAGGTTTTTATTATCACCATCTATCTTTTGAGTGACACTTTTCAAACTTCCCCACATAATCTGTAAAATGTCATTCAATTTGAATATGAAGAATTTACCCTTGCTAGGAAGAAAAGCCCTATTTACACAGGGATTATTAAAAACCCACTAGCTATATACTTTATGCAGTCTTTCCAGTTTACCTGACTTAATTTGTCATAAGAAAAAACTCAGGTAGCACTATCTTTTCTTTATACAGAGATGAGTTATCCTCATTTGCTGTGAACATCTCCTATGATCCTAAATCCAAGCTCTGCTAATATTAAGCCGGATTATGATATTTGGCTGTCATTTTCTTCTAGCTATTTTATGTATTAGTATTTTGCATATTATAGCAATTATCTCATGTTTTCTTTTGACAGATAGTTTTAAAATGTAAATAACAAAAAAAAAAACAAATCTTCCCTGTAGATGAACAGAAGTACAGACTGGTTCATTTACTCCTATAGGATAAACCACTGTATTCTGTAGAAATGCTACTGTTCTGAAGAATATTCCAGAGGTCAGGGAGGTGAGGGGAGGAGACTGCAATTTGCACCACTACGGCCCCCTGTTGACCAGTTCCAGTAGAAACAATTACCATGACTCCCCCAACAAACAGTACAACATTAGCTCCTGAAGTACTTCCTAATAAATGGACATCCAGAGACAAAAATCCTCCTTATTTAGAAGACAAGGAAACAACCCTGAAGTATCAGATGGGGTATAAAAACTAAAAGCTTGAAATTTCCCCAAGTAATTAGGTAGATGAAAAAGAGTTCTTCCAAGCAAACACTGAAGAAAATAAATAAATGTTTGAATATTCAAAATGATTAGGCTCTTCCCATTATTCCAGGTATAAAGTGAACCTTATTTTTGAAATACTTTGAAATAAAACCCAACATATATAGTAGTCATAAAAATAACAAATTGATTTTTGCTGCATTTGTTACATAGCTTTACTGAGATGTCTAAGGAAAGAGCATTGCAGAAAGAGCTTAAATTTCTCTCTCTTCCTTTCAATCAATATTTGAGGCAAAGTTTCATCTCTAGGGCCCTTAATGGCAGGAATTCCTGGAGCCAGCAAATGAGTAATGTTAAACCTATGATTAGATGATGAGGCCATCAAAGACACTAGACCCTAATGCTACATTCCACTTTATTCCTGAGAACTGCAGTAAAACCGAAGGCTAGGGAAGAAAGGACTGTAAGTTACTCCTTCCCTTGAAAAAATGTTTCAAGAGCTGCAAAAAAATAAAAGAAAAAAGTTGTATGACATGAACATTGAGCTCAAAAGCCTTAATGGATCTTTTGGAATTTTCTTGGAACCCAAGACTTTGCTGTTAGGCAACAAATTTTTCAAGTGCCCTGCTAGAGAAGGCTTGAAGTTGAAATCCCACTGAGGATTCCTGCCAGGGATGTATTTTTCTTTTACTTTTCCCTAACTGATATCCTTCTAAAAGAGGAAGAAAAAAAGGAAGGGGAAAAAATACAAAGGAAAACAAGATTTAATGATTTCCTTATGACACAAGCTTGAAAAATGAAACCTACAGATGGGCAAGGTAAGTTGGAACACTCTCCCCCAAATCTACTTGTAAATGTATAATATTTTCAGAGAGATTTCTCAAAAGTAGTTTTTAATTTCAATTGTCTCTAGAAACGCCTTTGTTTACAATTTACTTTTAGTGTATGCTGTCAATGTCCAGTAGTGAATGCTTAAGAAAAGCTACAAAGAAGTAATTTTCTTTGATAATTATATAGTAAGTTAACCTGGGCATTTTATCCACAAACATGTTTTGAGTTGAACTGGTATTATGGTTCTGTGGGGAATCAGGTTAATGAAATGCTATTATAAGTTTATAGAGAAGTATAAAAACTTGCAAAGTTATTTGGATCTGTTGGGAAATCAATTTTCTTACATTCCACCTAGTGAACAGAGTTCTAAAATGTTTGCTGTTAATTTCTTATTGGCAGTTTAAAGTAAAAGGGTATATACACAATATTAGCCAATAATATTTCTATCAAAACAAAAATTATGAAAATTGAGATATAAATAATACAAACAATATAAGAAACTAGTTTAGCTTTCAATATTTTATTTTTGAAAGCATTTAAAAATATTAATTACTTTGGATTTCTGAGAAACCCATTACTGCTGTGTTAAAACCCCAATAATTATCCACAGAATTTTTATGTAGAAATGTTCTGCTTCTGCCAGTTCTTGAGGACTACTTAATCCGTGTTTCTCTGCTTTTTTATATAGTGACAGCTATGTAAAATAGTCAATGTTATGTCATGTATATCAAAAATAATAAAGTCAGCACAAAGTAATGTTTTAAAAAATATCACTAATTCAAAGACAAATTTAAACATAAAATTATGACCACAGTATCCTACTTAAATAATCTAAATAAGAACAGGCTTGCAGGAAAGCTCATACACAGAGAAAGTGAATAATGCACATCCATACACTTTTAGAACATAAATGCAAAAATACCTTGTATACAATGTGAATACAGAAAAACTATAGAATGAATTTTAAAAAATCTACAATTTATGTATTACCAAAAGAAACTAATTTGGGGTTTTTTTTGTAACAAAATGGAAGAATGAAACAAATTGCCAGATACAATTCCTTGGCTGACAATGATTACACAAGAAAATTAATACAATCAAAACCAGAGAATGTCTTACCTGTGAACAAAGCAGCATAACCAGTTCAACCACTGAAGTACTTGACTTCATACAAACAAGACCTGCAATAAACAGTCAAAAATTAGTTTAAAAGATGGTAGTATTTTGATATTATAGCTCCATTGTTGCAGAAATCAATAAAATGTATATTTTTTATAACTCAGACTAAAACAATTTTCAAGAACAATTAACTGAGAATTTTAGTTTCAAGAATATTTAAATGTTCTAAAGAATCACCTGGAATAATCTAGACCAGTTCAGGACAGAATTTCTTCTAATTATTTGTGGCATTTAGCTTAGTTATTTAAATAAATAAATAAATATTGGTATAATCTGAAGCAATTTAATGTATGATAAACATAAGTTAACAGCTTTTGAATATTAAATAATGTAAATTTTTAAGAATAAAGTGATCAGTTAATAACAGGTAAAGAATAAAGCCTCTGCTTAGATATTATTTTAATTTTCACCTGATAATTGATTATCCCATAATTGAAAGCTTGAGTATTAATGAAAAAGACATTCATGTGAAATCATATTTTTATTAAAATCAAACCCCATAATTTTTAGTTTCTTAAAACATTTTTGTTTCTTAAAACAAATCTTGAATAATGTGGTCTGTTACTCATTGTTTTGTACTTAATTTAAATAATAAATACCTAGTAACATTGTCACTATTGCAAATACTCATTTGCAGCTTTGGAAATGTAAATTTACTCTCTGAAAGAAGGATGTCATATCTAAGTATTTTAAAGATGACTTGTAAGGACACTTGCAGGAAATTTAATTTCTACTGTTACCTTGACATGTGCTAGCTTCTGTAATCTAAAACCATATAGACATTAATATGATGCTTTAGGGCATGGAAACACTTTGGCTATGTTATAAAAATTATAAATTTACAACTAAGCTTACAAATATGGGCTAAATCAGTAGCTGGAAAGCAAGCTGATGTACTTTAAGAAGGTTTCTACAAGCAGTGATTAGAGACAAAAGCACTCCTACACGATAGCATGTATATTTATTTTGGGTAGTGGATAAATACCCTTTTGTGCCCATTTTGCTAACAACCCCATCCTTATTGTACAGTAACACAGAACAAGCTGTAAGAAGCCACCAGGCTTCCATTCTATCAGATATAGGGGCAGTTAATGAAATAAGAGGCAGATGTGCAAAGCTCATTTAGGGAGACAATTGCTGTAATTGATCAGCTATTCTCATGCTCAAGTGCTAGAGGATCAGAAAGATTAATGAGATACTTATCACCTGCAGGCTACTTCCACTGTTTGGAAGCTGACAAAGAAAATCCAAAGACTGAACTCTACAGTTAAGCCAATGCAGGTAGGACAGACACATCAAATATTTAATCATATAATGTTGTCTGGTTTATTATGCATTCACCTCTTATTCTGTAAAACTAAAAAAACAAAAAACCAAAAAAAAACCCCACAAAACCCAAAAAATCAAAACCAAAAAACCAAAAATAACCCCTGTCTGTCACACACTCACTTATCATCTTTCAAAATCAGACCTCAGGTGTACTAAAACATGACTCAGCAAAATAATTCTCTTGGAAACCTATCCTCATGCTACAATCTTCTAAATTTGTACATGTTCTTACTCATGATTTTACATCAAAAAAAATCCCAAATGTATCCAGAATAAGCACCAGTTATGAAAAGGAAACCAACTAAATTACAAAGATATTAGTGTTGATGCATAATCACTTTTATGTATCTTCACCAGGTTTTCAAAAAGAAACCTTGACATAAAATATATACTTCGAAGAGAAATACATAATGAATACTTTCTGGCTTAATTAATTAAATTTGAAGTTCTTAGAAGTTGGGCATTCTTATGCTACCTGTGCAGCTTCAAACAGTATGAAAAAATTTTGGAGTGTGCCTAAAATGTCACAAAGCTAGAATAAATACTCACGATTATCATCCAGATAACAATGATGATCTAGTCCTAATAACACAAAGCTGCAGACATGAAAAAATATGACTCTATTTGAAGGAGTCATAATTGCTTAGACCAAGATTATCTATTTACAATAAGAATTTTTATACATTCTAACTTTTTAACAATGTGATAATGATATAGGTCTAAGAGTTCATCTGACTTCAAACTGATGTCCTTTCACTATACCTCTGAACACTACTTGATAATTTTTATGTATCACATCAAATCAACTGCAATCTTGGATGTAGCATTCCAGCACTGGAAAGGAGAATCAAATTCATTTTGTGAAATTCAGAAAAAGAAAAGAATACCGAACTGACATCTGGTTAGCACATCAGCAGGTCCCTTAGTTATAACCAGCTCTTTAATTGCCTGCTGATGAAACAACCCATTGGTAACAGCCATTAATACCTCTCATAACCACTAGTATCAAAATAGACTGCTTTCCATGTCCACAAGCAACAAATAATTATCTTAGAGACTCTAGCACTTTCCTCATATGAAAATACAGAGAGAGATAGGAAAGACCCATTAAAGAAGGTCACAATGTCAACGACGTTTGTCTCAGTCTACTGCAGAAATTAACTGTGCAGCTCTCTACTTATAAATAAGCAGAACTGGGAGTGGCCCAGACAGAAAATGGGGAATCCTGTGCACCTTGATGGTCAGTAAGAAGGAAATAGAAACAGCAATACTTTCTGTTCACCTTTAAGTACTCATATCATACATTCCTTGAAGAAAAACAGAATACAGAAATGTGAAACATTCATAGCAGGACCACCATTTTGTTTTATATATTTCTTACATATCAGCTCCCTAATCCTACTTCAGGGACTCCTTTCACTCAAACCACGAGGGAAAGTGTGTGCCCTCCATTATATGCTCAATTTCCTCCATCCTAGCTGCCAGGGGCTCTATTGTGCTTCCCATTTTCGTTTCTTCCTGATTGAGCAGTTAGGATTTGAAATAAATAACGATTTTTTTCCTGTTACACAAAACACAATTAATCTTCAAAATCTACTGTCAAAGTTGCCGTGCAGTCAATAATAGAGGATGATAAAAACAGATCAGACCTAATGGAGGATAGATCTATTTCTACCTATTGCTACCTATTTCTACCTCTCAGAATGCAATCTCTGGTTGCATTATGAAGATCCCACATCATCAAAACCTGCAGGAGCAAGTTTAGGAAGAACCCCAATCCCTGTCCTGTTTAACTTTTCCTTCATAGACCAGAAAAAAAAAAATTATTGCTCTTTCAGTTTCTAGATTTGTACCCTCCTCTCTTCTAGGAGTCCAAATTGTGTGAATTGACTCATTTTTTTAGCATAGAACAGGAACAAAAAAAAAAATTCCCACAGTGCGCAGCCTATATCCTGATGTACAAAAATTAAAAGAGGGGTAGAAAAGTTTTCCTCCCATTTTTCAGACAGTACAGAAAAGATAAACTGGTTGAGGTCTCTTCATGAAACTAAAAATAGAATTTTTAGTATTAGAATCTGAATAAATATCAATTTTCCAATTGATTTTCTAAGTTCCAAACATGCTAACAACTGTATCTTTTCTTCTTCTTTACCATTTTGCAGGGTTTGACAGAGTTTTCAGTGTGTGCAAATTTTATTAGTTTTAACATAATGAGGAAAAAAAGGTAACACACTTGGAAAAATAATGGCTTCTCTGATTGAAGAGAGCACACAAATCTATTTTCAGTTCTCTTCCCCCTTCTTAACTCTAATGAGAAAAAGGATTTGCCACTCAAACTAAAACTGTTGCCTGCATTCTTCAGCAGCAGATAAGTTCTTCCTATACCATCTGTATCAAATGCCATTAAGGAAGCTAATGTAATTACTAAAATACAAGTGGATATTTCCTCCATACAGCAAGGTTAAAAAGGTCACTGTTGAACTGAATGGAGTGCGTGCTTTTTACATTTGCTTTTCTTTAGTAGTTTTCTTCATGGTCTATTCTCAGTCCATTGAATATAGCCATCAAAATTCAGCAATTTGATGGCAACAATGACCACATATATGGATGCAAAAACTGGGACCATCAAGTGCATGACCTTGGCTAATCTGGAATAAATGATGTATGCCTGGCAATTATCTTGAAATGCTCTGGTTTACGTGACTTCTTTTTCAGTGTTCTTCTGTTGGCCTGAAGATATGCTAATTATGTTTTTTCACTATGACTTATTAATGTCTAAAAAAAGATTAATTTCAACTATACTATTTTAGTCATGCTTGTGGCATTAATGAAGTCATGGGTTCAAAACTTCTAAATCACCATGCTGAACTAGTCAGTGTGAATTTACATTTTGAAGAAATATAATGTAGGCTGATAAAATCAATTTAAAAAATATCCTCATGAAATAAGATCATGGTTTTGAACTTCTTTTTATTATTATTAATACAATGTGTGTATGAGTCTAACTGAATACCACCACAATTTCATCTGGTATTTATCAAGGTTTGCCTGCATTTTCTTTCAATGATTTTACTTTGTGTCAACTTAAACCCTTATTGGAACTGGAATCAATTGTAATACTAGCAAAAACAAAACCTAAATGTTTTTATAGCTCATGTTCAACTGAGAAAAAAAGATGCAATTATCAAAACTTTAGAGCCTGTAGAAATCTTTCACTCAATTACAGCTTCTGCTTATCTGAAAAATCTCAGGTATGGCTAGGTAAAATGTTTGAGAAAGTTGAATCCATTTAACTCGGTCCACAGAGAAAAACTGATCTTTATTACTCCTCTAGAGCACATCATCAAAACTATAGGAGCTTTGTATAGTACAAGACGCTTATGAAAGAATACACACATGCTATTAAATCTGTTATTCTAGAAACATGTGAAAAGTGTGTAAATTTTACCTAGAAATGAGAAAAAAGACCTAAAACTAGACAAAAGAAGACAATCAGAAAACACTGTAAATTCTTCTTTGTATTTTTTTTTTGGTAAGGTTTTTCTATTTCCTAGTTATATAGTCTTCCATGTACCTTAAACAAAACTGTATTGTTTCAAATTATTTCATATTGTTCATAATAATTATGGGTAATTCATACTGTGATATCTCTTCCCATAATCCTCAGTGATTTCTGTGTCATGAGACAGAGTAGGAATTTTCATCCGGTAATTACCACTCACAAATTGGATTTTCATTTTTGATAGACTATTCCCTTATACTTTGTTCAGCATTTGTTAGGAATGGCACAACAAAGTTTCAAGCACATTTCTCCCTGGGCACAGAAACTAAAGCACATTTTGGCTGTGAAACTAACTAGGACAAAAATTATGGTGATGTTTTGGTTGGATATGTGAGTTTTCCTTAAAATTTATTTGTTCTTTCTAACCCTCTTTCTTCTTCCAGCAAATTCTGGCACATGATTTTGAAATATATTTCTAAATCCAATTTATAATCAAAGAAATAACCTTAGGACTCCTTTTTTGACCAATAAAGTTATCTGGATAATTTAAATCTATATTCTTCCCTCTCTTCCATAGGCTGTCACTCAGAGAAAATTAGATTCAAATTAATGTTTTTCATGAATTATCAAGTTTCTGGGGAGTTCCCTAAAGATCTGAAAGGAGAGAGTATGGAGAGAAAATAGAAGACTGGTGAAAAATTTGAAAGTAAATGCTAAGTATGCAAAACTTAAACTGAAACCACAGATGTTCTTATTCCAAACCAAGCAATTACTGGGGGGGCTGGGGGGAAGATATGTATTAAACAGAATGCAACGTTTTGCAAGATTACACTCCAAATTGGTTTTAGAACCATACATATGTCACATATTTTGTAGGCATTTAAATTACCCTAATAGTCTTTATGAAAAGCAAAAGCTGGGAAATAGTCAGAATTTGCAGAAAGTCTGCAGATGGAAATCACAGCCATGTTGCAAATAATTATAACTTTGCTCTTACTAGATGAAAGAAAACACTATTTCAAAGAAAGTAACTCACTAAAATAACAAAGTGAGGGTTATGGATTTAACCACGCCTTCAGCAGCCTTGACTGACGTTACCACCAGCTCTAGGGACCACGAAGGACGGCTGCATTACTACTCCAGACCATTATTTGTATGGGCAAACCTCCTTCACAGAACCAAAGAGTGACACAGAAAAATACAGTGAATGTGAATTTGACTCCATGTTTTTTAGTTGATCAAAATAGTTACAATTCTTAAAGGAATTTTTTTGTTATGATGAAAGAGACTGCACAATACAAGCAACAGTCTTTTTATCTAGTACCTGGAAATCTAGGAAAGGTATCATTCAGGTTATCAAATGGAATACCATTAAAATTATATAATAAATCTTTAGAAGGGACATCTTAGGAGAAAAACCTCAAATAAACAGTAATAGGTCAGCAAAATTTCCCATATTTTAATCTGTCCAAACTCAGCTCAAATGAATCAGCCCTTTTAGTCAGATTTGAAAAAAAACAGACCTTAATATTGGAATAATATTTAAAAGAGTAAGAATGGTATGTAATAGTTTCTTGAATCATTTTATTAAAGTGAGAAAACCTGAACTTCTTCACTACTGCAGTTACTAAAAAGGAATCTAAATATGGACTGGAAAACATCCAGATGGAATCACAGAATGGCAAAAACCCTTGAGAGTGCACCCACAGAGAGGGGATTTATTACAACACATAGATGATTTAGTTTTTAAAATTGCAGACTTTTGTCCTGTAATCCCATGAGCTGCAATGATATTGACAAAACTGATGCTAATGCCACACTACTCTGAAGAGTCCAGCCTTTTGCTAACCTGTGGATTTACTGAAAATTTTCCTTTAGTGTAATGGGATGCACAAATTCTCATTCATCAAATGAAAAGGAGATCACAATCTATAAAACAAAATCCACTACCACTGTTCAGTTTAATATATTATTTTCAAAACTGATTAAGTTTTTCATTTAATGCCTGTAGTAATTTTTTATTTGTCCAGTGCTCCATTGATACTTACTCAATTTATACATTTGTCTATTACTGTCATTCTGTTAAAACAGTATTTCTTCAGATAAAACTCTTTCCAAATATCTTCCAAACCTTTCCAAATATTGTGGCATAGTGAAATAATGTGCTTATCCAACTTCTATAACAGAACAGATCTAAAATTTACATCAGTCTCTCATGTATCAATTGAGAAATTGTTCTAATCAGCATTAGCAACAAAAAACAATAACACAAAAATATTCATTTTATATAAAAGAATTCAACACAAATATTACTTATAAGAAAAGAATTCCCTGTTAAATTGTAAAAAAAACAATTCCCTGTTAAGTGAAGCAGATTTTTTTAATGGTATGACACATATTTACTAGAATTTATGGTAAATTTAATGTATTTCCTCATCTTCTAAAGTCCTCTTCTAGACTACAGGTAAAAAGACCCAAGTCAACGATCACACTGCACTGCAATTGATCAAACTAAAATATCTCCAATCTTGAAAAGGTCTGTAAAATGGAATTATTGCTTTTCTGTCAAAATGTGCTTCATTTTCAAGTAGACTTGAGTAAGTTATGAACATTTTTTTCAGCAGAAGGCTGAAAACACCTACAATTACACATTCTAGAAAATAAAAAACTCTTATTTATCTAGAAAGAATCTCAGTGAAAAGCATTCCAGAATTTTCCCCCAAAACCAAACAGACCACGGTGAGAATTCAAATATAATCCCAAAAGTCTTCTGATTTCCCTCTTTAGACTAAGATATTATTCAAATAAGTGGCTCAGAATTGTCAATAAATTTCTACCTTAGTTGCTGCCACAGATATTTAATTTCAATGGAAGAAGTAAAAAAAAAGATTAATTGATAAAGAGATTTAAAAAATAATTTAAAATGTGACAATTTAAAATATTTTTGAAGTTTTGTCATGTGGTAGTTTCCTGTCATTCCTTTCCTGAAAAAACTGCCAATTTTGTGATTATATCTGTAGAAAAATTACTAAATGAAAACAAGTCATACCAAAGAGGTTGCCACATATTTAATACATTGAAAAAAGAGGTCGTCTTATTAAAATGAAGAAACATGTACCTCTCCTTTCTCTTTTTTTTTCAATCTTTCACCTCCTCTCAAATCTGAGTTAGAGGAAATACATTTTGCAAGTATTACCTCGGTAGTAAATTATTTTCAAAGAACTATACAAGCAGAAATAAAGACATTAATTTCACTCACTAACACAAGCAAATGTTTATACTTTATACCTTCACTACAACAATGGTGCTTTCTGCTCATCTCAAGAACCTTTTCCAAGTCTTTTTAAGGTTGTCAAAAAGGATGCCCTAGAAAAGATACATCATAGGTATGACCCCAAATAACAGCCTCTAGAATATCAGGATTTCCCTGTAAAGACATTACTCAATGCTATATTTTCCTTAGGTATGAAGTTTTATTTTTCCCTGAAGTTTATAAACTTTTTCTTAGCTTCAGTCCATAATTTATTCCTCTTTGATGCCCTATTTTATGAGCTTATTATTTTTTGTTTCTCTCCTCATACAGTAAACATAGGAATTACTTTTTGCTTTCTTCTTTCTATTGTTCCCTTCTAGTTCCTTGTTAACATTCTTCCCTATTATTAGGGGGACACGACAAAACTGAAATATGTGCCTGGTGAATGACAAAAAAGGATGGTGAGAAAAGGTTAAGCTGCCCAGCAATGAAACCACTTACTCCTACTGATCCTCCTAATTTCCTTATATTCTCTTTAGCAACACTGGGGCCACACTGAGTGAACCAGCACAGATACAAACAGGGAGTATAAGAAAACCTCAAAGCTCATGCAGCTTCCTAAATTTCTAAGGCCAAGATGACCCTTATTTTAAGTAGATGTGATCTCCTGAGTGGCAAAACTAATTATTGTATAAATATAAATATTTCCTGAGAATTTGGTAGCAAGAAAAGGAAAATAAAAATTTCCAAGCTGAACTTTGCTGACCTTAGCTGGCTGCCATCAGATCTTGCTTCTATCCTGAAGCCCTACTGACAAATGGTAATCATTCTGAAACAGTGTCTCTCAAATCACAAAAAACCCTCCACAGTCATAGATCTCTTGAAATAACTTGTATTTCTTGTGTTTCAGTTTTCTTTATTTACTTGACAGTAACATTGTTATGGGCTCTCTCTAGACCTGCTTTGACATCACTTTGCCATCTTAATTTGACATATCACAACTGTCTCTGTTGTCTGACAAGTTCTTTCAGCATGAGGTTTTCTCATTGCAAGAAAATCTCCACAGACAAGAAGTATAAAAAGACTGAATCATAAAATTCCACACACCATCAGACAAAAAATATGATATAAGAGAATAGATGTTTAGCAGATCTGAGGATCTTTTTTTGAAGGAGGTAAAATTTAACATAAAGTTGCACTGATCACAGTAAAGATATAGTATCTTAGTTCATGCAAAAATAGCCCCAGGTTTGTAGGGAGTCTGTTAATATCTAGGTAAATCAAGCAAGAGGGTTCATTAATGTTTATACTATAATTAACATTTTTTTCCCCATCAAAGAAGGATCTATAAACAGGTATTTTTAAAAATTCAAGTGTAGTAGTTTTTCAAGTAATTGAGTCTATAATTTTTGTGCAAGATTCTTTTTTTAAGCCTTGAAGGCATGGAAACAAGTAAATCCATATCTAACAGGATGAGCTGAAGAAGTGCCTTTAAATCATCAGGACCAGTAAGGAAACTTGGTAAATTTGGTCATTAATTAAAGTGTTTCAGCCTGGGTCATAAGAACAGGTGATAAGTAGACAGAAAGTTAAGGCATATATATATACAGAAAAACTGTGACCAGCCCTAAATGAGAATAATTTTGTAAAGAGACTGGTCATAGAACTCAGATTACATGGAAAAGAATGTACTATGTCTCATGAGAAATACATCTTTCAGAGCAGTATTTGATACAGAGATGTTATTTGCACCCTATAGATTATCAGAATTAGGTAGTTCTCTGGAAAACACTGCTGGTGTAATAAAGTAGATTGATTCAATTTTTAAGCCTTCAGAGGACAAGGGCTGGGGCAAATACCAGCCTAACTGTTTCAAGTCCAAAATCAGGCAGAGTCCCCTGCTGAGTTCTGAATGATGAATTAAGTGGAATAAGAACCAAAGAACCTCTGCCTGTGGAGAGCTTCAGTCACAGCATGAACATCCTGTAGATACTGAATACCATTTTGGCATACCACCTCGTTTTTCTTTTGACATGGACAGTGGAGTTAAAAAATAATAAGGGGGGGAAAAGGTGGCTTTTCTAAAAAAAAAAAAAAATATTGTACAACTTAGCCCAGTGTTACCATTCAGCACTGCTGTATAGTTGATATGATGAGTCCACCTACAGGCTATGTTACAGCAGTGCCTGCACATGAAAAGAACTTTCTCCAGAATCTTTTAAAAATTGTTTCCTTGAAATAACTTTAAATAGCTCTCTTGCTACTTTTTTTTTTTCTGGTAGTGGGTTGGTAGGAAAAGTCACTAGAAAAAATATTTCCAAGCAAAGCTGAAAGTTAAAGCAAGAAGACAGAAACTAGCTTACAAAAAAGATGGACTATCAAGGAAGGTAACAGGGAGATGGACATATGGAGAGTATTTTTCTAGAATTTTAAGGCAAAAAGACCAGTCCTTTCTAGGCCTTTTGGCTTGCAACTGGAATACATGCTACTAGCTTGAAAAATAAATTTATTAGAAAGTGGCTAAGACTGCTGAAGTAAATGGAACCCAGGGATTAGAAACAACTAACTCCTTTTCTTACTCTTTAAAGGTTCCAATATTTTGTGCATTTCCTTATGTGCTTTAAAAAAACAGTAATTGGTACTCTTCAGTTCCTAATAATAAAAGTGTTATAATAGCACTTTCAACATTAATTTAGTAACATAAAGCATCTAGTGGTCTCCATATTTTTAAGGGTAACTTTCAGAGCTTCTTTCCATTAAACCTGACTACTTTGTACCGTTACCAGCTTTTGCTTTCCTGAAGGCACATATTTATTAATTTTTTACATCTGCAGTCTCCTAACTAAACTTTACAATTAGTCTCACCATTTCAGTAATTTTATTTCTCCACTGTCAAAGCAACAGAAGAACCCCAAAATCTGTCTAATGGGAATTCTTTACATTGTGGATTGTAGACATCTTGATTATTAATCAATGTAATAATGATAATATAATCAATGACATAAAATCTGAGTGCCAACAAGAATTTCTACCCTTAAGTTACACTGGGACCACACAAGTCAGAGACAGAGGAGAGGGCATGAGCAGTTAACCTTTGTTCCACAGTCTAATACATCTTAGTAAGTGTCCAACTCATTAGACAGGGATAGAGTGGCTCATATGTGTAATTAATTATTGGCAGGTTTACTTTCAAAAAGGTGCCAGATGCTATGCATTTCCTAGTTGCTATCTGGATCTCTGATCTATAATGTTTCCTGCCATGTTAAACATCTGCTCAGAACATACTTCTGCACACAGGAATTTCAGTAAATCAAGAGTTAAATCAAAATTGAATGAATGTGTATCCTCTTTCTGGTGTTTGCAATGATACTGCTTTAAAGGTGTCATAAAGAAATATTATGTGAAGGAAAAATGTTATGTAACTTGTGTTGGGGTCATTATAGTTGGAAGATTTCAATGTGGATAAATAATAGAGACTTCTTTTGTGGCACCTACACTTCAGCTGTCTGTATTGGCATCTGTCTTGTCACTAGTAACCTACACTAAAAAAACTTCCTAAGTTGCAAAGCTTTGAACCTTGACTCTCTGGAGTAGGTGTAAATAAATAGGCAGATTTGAATATACATTTAGCCCTTCAGCATTTCTTTGTTCCTACCATACAGTCTTCTGGAAAACTGTGTTGCTTTCTGTCTTCATTTGTGACTGGCTTGTTAATATTTTTTAGTAAAACCCATGATCAGTCCCGAAGTGTGTGCAGAAACATGAGCACAGTGTGGAGCCTTT
Organism: Anomalospiza imberbis; assembly: GCF_031753505.1. NCBI lineage: Eukaryota > Metazoa > Chordata > Aves > Passeriformes > Viduidae > Anomalospiza > Anomalospiza imberbis. The sequence continues at coordinate 80,279,057 of NC_089682.1, read as the reverse complement.
CAGTCAGATACTAGGAGCTAGTCATACCAACCCTAGACAGAGAATTTCTTAAAACAAATTTCTGACATGCCTATAAATAGCACATTAGTTTGAAATTCATGAACTTTCTCTTCTTCCTGCTTATGAATGGATTTCAATGTGTGCAGGCAGGTTTTCAATCAGCAGCAGTATTTTAAATTCTATCTATTGAAGGATTTCATGCCCTGTTTCAAAATGACCTATGGTTTTCTTCATGGTAAAAACCTAATCTTGCAAATTGCTTGCAGAAATTCTTAGAGTTAAAAAGGAAAACACACACTTCAACTTACTGAAGAAAAGCATTATCTGTAAATCATTATTATTCCAACTTCATAATCTAAAAAGAGGTTAATTTCAGACAGTAGTGCAATTTTTCTGGGATCTTTCTGCAAGTCTTTATAGTGAAGACAAAAAGTAATCTATGAATAGGAGTCCTACTACCACAAATTCAGGAAAACTGTCTTACAGAGGACTGGGTTTAACTGCACTGTGCAAAACATGCAGCACCACCTCTTCCTAGACAGAGAAGGTACACCTCTCCACTTCGGGCACAAGGAAAGTAAGGAGTGGCATGTAGCACAGCAAAGAAGTACATTATGAACTTAGCCTTGAAAATCAATTCAGAGTTCCTGACCCAGTACAACCAAATCATCCATAAGATTCCTCATCCTTACTGAACAGAATGATCATGTCCAGTGAGACACCTATTGCAAATGACACTGGCCTGACCCCTCCACCAGAAGTGTTAACAATGACCTTGATTGCCAGCAGGGATTCCCTGATGTCTAATAAGGCTGAGTTCCTACTGCTCCCACAGTCCTGCTTTATCAATTGCTTTCCTGCTCCTTATGCTGCAATGCCCACAGTATTGCACCAACACAGTATATTACAAATGAATCAGGTGCGATTATTTCGAGTTACTATTCAGTTTTCCATTCTTTTACTAAACAATGATGGCATACCTCAAATAATAGTGCAAAGAAAATATTGAAGGTGAGTAAGAAACACACCCTAACCCAAGATAGGGTATATTTTTTTATAAACAGATGTTTATATTTGGGAATACTGTGTAAAAATAACATCTTTTAAGCAACCTCTATTAAACTGGCTGAAACCAGCCAACACATTGAAAAGTTACCAAGAGACTAAAAGGCTGATCCTTCTCAGCCAGAACAGTAACATAAGTTTCATGTTCTCAAAAAAAAAATCAGATTAAAGTACATATATAGCTATACAGTCATATCATTGCAAGAGACCTCTGAAATCCGAGACTAAACTAGAGCTGGCATGAGCTTACATGAGGCTTCCCTGAAAAGACAAATTCATTATGCAGAGAAAATGTCTCATACTAAAATGAGCTTCAAGATAATGATTAAAGAACTTATCTAAAAAAAATGGAAATCAATTTATATATGTACACACATGATCACGCATATAAGAAAGGCTTATTACATAAAGTGGCATAAGCATTGACCACTTTTGATGCCTCAAGGGAAAATGATAAATTCTTGACTGCATCTACAGTTAAGATGCAGTCAGCTGTAGAACAAGGAAAAAGCCCACTGATTTTTTACTGATTTCTGCAGGCTGACATTGGAGTACACCTGTCTATCACCATGTGAACAAATGCAGTCATGATGATGTTAAAGCAAATTAAGCTAAATGCAGACTATCATTCCTTCCACGATGTGGCACAGAGAAAATAGTGATTCACATGCTCAAAAGTCACACAGAAGTTCCAAAAGCATCCAGCAAATACATGACATTTTTCCTCTTGGGAAGCTGAATTGAAGACTACATTTAGAAAAGATTTTTGAAATAGTCATAATGACTATGCGTAACATCAATCGCAATAATTGAGGGTAAGCCTTATTAAAGTTTTCCAATCATATTTACTCTAATTAGGCATTCTCGTGATGGAAACACTAAGGGCCTCCTGTAGTATTTATCTTCTTTTTATGTCTTTTTGATACATTGAAAAATCAAGCTCCTTACATTGTACTTCATAGCTCTGCAGTGTGTACATCATTCTTGAAGTGCTGACTACAGAACAAGATAGTGGGAGTTTAAACAAATTTATGCACAGACATGAAATCACTCATCTGTTCTTCCAAGGCACTGGACAAGTCTTTGCTGCCTCAGCAATGAGCCAAGGGAGCCAAACACCCCAATTATTTTGGCAATCCCTCCATTCTTTGCATGGCTTTTTCCCCTCATCTCCTAGGATCCTTAGGATGGATGTAAGTCTCTGTTCTTTGGTCCTAGAAGTTGGACTCAGTATCTGGCTGTGTTGAAATCTGGCTTTTTCTTGAGTTTTGTTTAGTCCAGAAATTGATTCAACGTATCTCTGCAATGCAATGCCTTTGTTTCTCATTTTGTATACCTTCACCTAAGCACTTAGTTTTGCCAGGAACAATTCAGCACTATAAAAAAGACTGTTAATAAAAAGAGCAAAATGAGATTAAATATTGGATTATAGAAATTTCAGCACCATGAATAGCTTAAAGTTTTATTTACTTGCTGTTAATTTGAGTTAATACAAATTTCAAAATCATAAAAGTATTTATTCATTTCCCCTCTTACTTGCTAATATTAATTCATTATTTTATTTTGTTCAAAATGTTGGCTACATGCTGTCCTACAGACCGGTAAGGCAATTATCATATTTTTAGTTAGTTGGAAGGTAGCATGCCTAGATACACAAACTAAAATGTTTTGGATGTTGCAGAGTGAGATAAAAGAATGAGAGAATAATATGTACAGGGAAAAAAGTACTTCTGCAAGAACATGCTTTTTTCTGCTTTACAACATCTGTGCTCCTGAACATAGTAATACAAAGGTTCTGAAAAGTTTCTAAGAGAAACACAAGGGGCGTGTTAAGCTCCAAAAAAAGGAAATTTTCCCCAGAAAGTATAAGGGATTTCCAGATTATCATAGTATCTAAAAAAAAATGGTTGTCCTGTTTTTCCTAATACAAAATTCAGTATTCTTCAAGAAAATCAAAAACAAATTGTGCCAGTGTTGGTAGATGCCACAGTGATGTCACACTTGAGGTCTTGGGAAGCTTTGAGTAGTGTCATTTAGCACCCAAGTTCTATCTGTGGTTTTCAAAGGAATGTTTTGGGCAATTTTTCAATTGTTTCAAGAAGCCTTCTGTCAAACACGATACAAAGCTAGTCCATCACCACCTCTACTGAATATTTTCATAGGGCCATGTGGTGAGTTAATGAGGAGAAACAGATTCTGCTCCTATCAGCACAAAAACATTCTCTCTGTCATCTGACTTTAATTGTGCCTGTATCAGAAACATATCAAATGTACAGCAAGGAATTAATCAGAGATCCTTTGGAGAAGGGCTACCTGGCTGACCTTCTACCCAGCTAATGATACAGTAAAGTAAAAGCATCAGTGGAGTATCTTTGGTACCTCACTCAAGAGAAGGGAAAGAATTCTATGTGACCGTGTTTCAATTGTGGATCTATTCTTACCGTTCCAGACACTCCAATAATAGCTGCAGTGGAAATACTTTTAGCCATCTGTGCTTGACAAAAAGAGGATATTTCTTTCGGCTACAGATCAGATTACACTTGCCTGTAACATTTTCACCTAAAAGCTAGAATGTTGTCATGCACTTTACATGGAGGGAATTTGCAGACCATATGGAAACTAGTTAGCGAAAACATATCTGTGCAAGTGTTAAATGGAACTCCACAATGAGCTCTGCTAAGCTCAAATATGTGGCCTACACATATTGCATGTTTGTTTCCAATTAGATTATCTTTGGACGATTTTAACCTTTGCAACTTCTGTTCTCTGAGGTATTGGAAGAACCTCAGTTGAAACACCACAACAGTGTTGGGCTGGTTCTGTTATACTCTGTTTGAAGCTATTTGTATTCAAATGTAAAAAGGTCCATTTTAACCCATCACTGACAATATTTTCTACTTATATTCTGAGAAGTTGATGAAACATTTGAAATTCAGTGGAATATAAGATACCTTTGAAGTAAGAATTTGTTTTAGAAAAAGGAGCAAGTAACTATTTCAGTAATTAATAAGTTAGTAATTTTAGTAGAATGAATAGATGTGGGATTTTACCAATAAATATATTATGCAATGTCAGATTACTACCTGATAGGGTTTTTCTGTTACCAGTTACATTTGGGAATTTAACAGAACAAGAAAAATTAATAATTTCAAGTGTTAGTGGCCTAAGTTTTTGGTCTAGACTGACAAGATCATTGCAGCCTGTTCATTTCAACTCCAATCAAAAGTTCAGAAGGCACGAAGACATTAAGCATAATTTACTCAACAATAGATCAGCCAGTCTCCCATGGGACAGAATGATGATAAAGTGTGATGCAAAAGGATATGGCTTCAAGATGTTTCACCAAAGGTTTGAGGCAGCTGAAATACTACAAAAAGGTGAAATCATAGCTAAGTTGTATTCACATTTCCAAAAATATATTGACAATAGCTATCATAAAGCATTAGATATTCTGGAAAATTTGTATGATTAACCTGTTTTAAAAGTTTTAAAATTAATTTTGTTATGCTTCCTTTTATTTTCTGCTCTTCTGTGTGCAGTCTTCAGTATGCACACAAGACTGTACATTCTTACCAAATCTGAAAATTATTTAGCATTTCTTACACACACACATGCACAAGAGCACTAGAAAGAGCCTCAGGAAAAAGAACATGGCATCAAGGATGTCTGACAGTATTTTGATTTTACCAAATGTTATAGGGGAGAAGCTTCATACCATAAAGAGTTTTTGAAAAACAGCAAAGAAGGAAAGGTATTATTATGTTAAACTTGAAAGTACATGCTTCATAGAACATAACAGATATTTTTATGGTGATCAATTTGAAAAACAGACAAGTTCCTTAAGACTTAAAGAAAGTTTATTTACTCCTTTTTTATTCTTATAACTAAAACCTTAACATATATAGTAACAAATTAAACCATTGCATATAAAAGTGTCAAGTTAATTACTACTTGCCAGTAAAAAAAAAAAAAAAAAATAAAAAAATTCAATTATCAATCCCTGCAGGAATTCTATGCACTCTAGTATCCTGAATAACACCACTAAATCCCTGTTTTTTTGAGTCATTACCTGGACAGCACTTTCAAATACTTCAAGACTACCACTGGCTTTCAGTAAGGAATGACAGGAAACTTCTCAAAGTAAATCAGGTATCAGAATAAGTGAGAATTTGGAGATCTCTTTCCAAGGAATCTTAACGAGGCAAGAATTCAGTTTAGTTGAGAAAAAGGGTCTCATAGAGCCAATGAAGAAATGAAAGATCACAAGTACACAATGACTATAAATCAACTCTGAATCCTCTTTTAAGAAGAAAAAAATCCCAAGTATTTTAGAGGTGGAAAAGAAAAATTAAAGTCTTGCAGTGTGCTTGAATTTTTTTTTACTCCCCTGATTTCTATTTCAATGTCTTGGGAAGACAGGACTGGTTTTTAGAAATCAGGAATGAGAGAGTGAAATCAGGAATGAGAGAGTGATTGAAGAGAAGGTAAGATATGACACTAAAGAAAAATGATGGAGAGGACATTGCTAGTTTTGGAACTCAGTGTTTGCTTTGTGAACAATGTTTTCTGATTCTGTATTGGGTGGCTAAGTCATAGATAGGGGGCAAAATAAGGGCAAATTATGGAATGACACTCCGTGCAGTTATCAGGAACATGCTATGAGCCAAAAACAATCCAGCAACACATGTTTCTTTATGGAAAAGCAGCGAGATTAAATATGGCTGTATAGCTGTGAGATTCCTGTGACCTCTAGCATTTCGGTCTTTGTCATATCCTGGGAACTGTTATAGCCTTGTTCATGCTATGGATCTGACAGAAAGGCAAAATCAGAATGACATCAATGAAGAATTTTTTTAATCAGTAAAAGAACTTAGGACAACCAAGACAATTTTAGTCATTTTTTTATAAAACCTATAGTGCAATTAATCAATTACCAAATGGAAAAGGATAATACTGCTACAAATTTTGCAAACAGCTTCACTGAAATAAGAGAGATAAGAATGTAGCCCATAAATTATCTTACAGTCATGTCAATGTGAATCTCAGACCATTAATTTACATGTCACTAAGTGTGAAGTGCAACCTAATCTCAAGCTATAAAATTAGCAATAAAAAAATACCTAAAGCTTTTGACTATTCTAAGCTACTACTATAAAATTCCTTGGTATTATTAAACAATAAAAAGACAAAAGAAGAAAAGGTTCTAGAAAATTTCAGTTACAAGATGCAAATATTTTGAGTTACAAGAGCTAACACTAAGATGTAATCATGGAATTACCATAGGAAAAACTGTACACTAATATTTAGGTAAAACACATGAATAATAGAAAGGGGTTTGGAATTTGAACAAAAAGCTGTATTTTTTCTGCGTAGATTTTTACATACTATAAGCCTTGTCAGAATGAGACTTTTTCCTTTCAATGAACAGCAATACTATGTGTCAGAACAATCCTGAAAGGAAAACGTTTACTTGGCTGAATATTTTCCTCTGAATACATGACCTATGCATGCTGATGTAAATAAATTCCCCTTTCACTATGTTAGCTGCATTAGTACTGATTCTTTACTTTCTTCATGAGCTTGCCATATTTGCATGCTCTGCATAACTTCTGCATTACTTCCTGCCTCATTTATGAGGCAAATTTTCTAACTATGAAGTAGTAAAGATAGCACATAAACCCCATAAAAATCCTTGAAAATGGTCAAGGATACTTTTCTTTAAAATTTAACAGTTTTTATTCCCCCTCTAGGCACAGCTCTTTATGTGCCTGTGTGAATCGAATTGACCTGCCTGAGGAAAAAACAGCCCTACCAAATACCAGGCATCAATAATGTTGTAGCATGGTCTTCTTTCTGCTTTCTTCTCTGGGAGGAGTTTACACTTTTTAATTGTATTTTCACTACTTTCTCAAAATCAGGCTGAAGCACTGAATTATTCTGAGGAGAGGAAGGCGAACTATTGAGAGTATTTTGTGACAAGATGTATCATTATACAGCATCTTGAGAATAAAACGGTACAAAAACAATCACTTTTAACTTCTTTAAATGAAATTAAATGTAAAGAAGTGAAATCAGAATGTATTAACAATTAATTAATTCATTTATCAAAAATAGATATATATGAAGTCGAGTGAAAATAAAAAATTGTTCATATCAAATGAATAATAGCTAAAATAATATAATCTCATAGCAGAATAGTACCTTCAATCAACAGCTCTTGTCCATGGCTACCCAATAATGTTCGAGATAGGAAAGGGGCAAAATCAACAAAAATTTCTCGCAGGAGAGGCGCCACCTTTTCTAAAGCTCTTTCAAGCTTTGCAGTGATACTGTGAAAAAAACAGAGACCATGATTATAAGAAAACTTCACAATAGAAGCTAAATTATGTCAAATCACACCTGTTTTTGAAAGTTTCTCTAAGCTTCTTCAGAAAAGAGGACGTACATAATTTGATCAAACTTTACAGTTTTTAAAGGGGTTTAAGTAAGTGGAAATGTCATGTAGAGTCAGCAGTGTGTCAGCCTCATGAATTCCATAGTATTTGCAGAGTACTCCAGAACAAGTAAAATTGTGATGATCTTTTTCAAATACAGGTCTGCTTTTGTCCTCTCCAGTTTAACACAGGCCTTTTGTTTGCTCAGGAGGGCTTGAGTGTCTCCTTTTACTTCCTAATACTCCATTACTTTCCAATGTGTACTACCATTATTGAGTAAAGAAAATAAACCAGCCAACTGAAAAAATACTTTAATGACGTTTTAGTGTCTCGCATAGTTTGAACAAGTTAGACCCTTCAGTTGAAAAACTCAGACTTTTCAGTGAAGTGTTGCTTTAGTATACTCATCCTTGGTACCCAAAAACTATATACACTGTAGCACATGTATAACTACAGTAATGCACATTAAATGAGTTATTTTTTTAGACTAATTTGGGAAGAGAAATTATAATTAATATTAAAAGAATGAACTTGTGCACCTCATGTTTTCAGCTGAATCCTCTGGCATTGGAGCAACAGTTTGGACAGCTGGCAGATTTTTGCTGGTAGCACCATTCACAAAGCTGGATGACGAAGAGGAAGAAGAAGATCCTGAGTCTACTGCACCTGTCCCCCAAAAAAACACAAATCTTAACTGAGTCTTAAGAAGCAAAACTTTTAAAATAGTCCTTGTATTATTAGTCTACTTCTAAGTATGAAAATAATGTTATTTATTCTAATATAGTGAAAATCTTTCCATATGGTTATCAAAATTTAATACCTTAACTTTGCTGGTATAAAAATAATAAGCTTGAAATCTATTGAAAATCAGACAAAATAAATCCTTACCTCATTTCCACTATTCCCAAATTATATTCCAAAACTGAAAATAATTTTACATCATAATGTAAAGCAAGATCTTTTCAAAATAAAGATGTAGTTAATATGAGCTTGAGTGGAGAATAACATTTTAAATATTTCCTAAAATATATTTATATATGCACATTTAGCTGCCCAGTTGCAACTACAGGCAGAAACTAAAATAGAAATTAAAACATAACAGGGAAGATAGAAAATGTACATCACTTCAGGAAGTAATGGGGGAAATTGGTGTCTGAGGAGTATTTAGACTCTAATTACAATTTTTCTCTTTCCTTCCTTGAGTCAAGGAGAATTGTAAGATCTTGAAAGTAAGGAGGGCAGTGGGGGTATCATTTCAATGGTTTGTGAACAGCTGCCCAGAAAACAAAGATGCACACAGAGCATACATTTATACTTTAAGTGATCTGGGTCAGAGCTAAGGGCTAAACTTAGACTCTAAATGCCAATCTATCATGTTTGCTGAAATGGAGCTGTGAGCTCAGCCTCTCTGAAGCAAACCAGCAAAGGCTCAGAGAGGCCATGAACAGTGAGAGTTCTGTGATAAATGCTGTCCCTGTTCTGCACAGTCCTTCTGAACACACCACTGCAAGAGGTAGCTACACTCTTGGACTTGGAATTCAAAGCCTGAGGGACTGCAATGCTACAAGAGAAGAGGTTGGCAGGCAACAGGATTTATCCTATTTAGCAATGAAGGATGAAGAACCCCAGATTAGAGATCAAGGACATTATTCTGGCCATTTTCAAAAATGATAATTGTTAATGCCTTGTTTCTGGTCAGTTTTAGCAGTAGATACATCAATGTCCTTTGCCTTACACAGGTATATATTATTTTTCAGTTTCCTGCAGAGATCCACAAAGCAATTATAGTTTCTTAACTGCTTAAGTAGCCAGCCAGAAGTGAAGTAGGGGTTAAATGCTGGTTAGTGTGAAAAATACTCTGGCAGCAAGAACGATTTTTTTTCAATTTGTCTTTAGCTATTTTTTAGTGTTAAAAGAAAGTAAAGATTGGAATTTTGACTAGATAATTTAAGAACATTTGAATTCAAAACATTATCAAAATGTGAGAAGGATTTACTGGGCTTTCTGACACTAAAGTAGCTGGTGAGGTTCAGGATTTAGATTAGGAACTGATTTAGGCAGTTTTTTAAAATAAGATGGATTGTGGTTTACACTGTGTGATCTGACTTGTATTAAATACAAATTTGAAATGTACTCAAACACACTGAGAAACACAAAAATATAAGGTAGACTATCTCTCCCAACCTAGGAATCACAGCAACTTAACTGAGAATAGGATATTTTAAGAAAGATTAAGCCTTCACCTATATATAGTTCTCTGTGTATGCATTTTTGTATTTATTTACATATTTTATTCATATATATATTTTTTTTTTGTTTATTCTCTTTTCCTTCCAAAATGAAATTTTCTTCATTAAGCTTGTTTAAAAATGCAGTTGCTAAGTTGTTCAACCAACTAAGCTTCCAGAAGATCTAACAGACCTAGAACTATTGGATTAACATATAAGTAAGAATCAGGATATGAATTACAGAAATCCAGTCTAAGAAACTATAAAGCCAGTTTCTTACATAAAAAGATGAAGGAAGAAAACTTATTTCCCTAAAGATGCATTCACAGCACTAAAGGACTTCAATAACATACATCTCATTAAGTCATGACATGACATTCACTGTGACAGCAACGGCAGATGGAATGTAAACACCAACTATAACCCATGAATAACTGAAAAAAACCAACTTTCACCTAAGTCCAGCACAAAATATACCTTATAGATTGTGCTACGCATCACATAGCTGTAACTATTTCTATATGTATTTCTAGAGTATCTGTGACATACTGTAAAAGCAACTGTAAATAGGTTTGGGGGGACATCTAGTGTTTCTGAGAAATTGCATTCTGTTTCCTTTCTAGCAAATTTTTAAAAAATGGTGCTGTTCAATTAAATTCCATACATTACTTTAAAATAATTAATAACATAGATATTTCATAGATTAAAATTATATAAACCAGAAAGTTTTTAGATAGTCTATATGTCTCAAAAACTGACATATATGAGTCACTGTTTTGACTATCATAGGTATGGCTTAATTAAAAATGGCAAAATGAGTATTTAAATCTAATATTTATTTAAATATTTTCAATGAGATTTTACTTTTAACTATTATGTTTAGCATTTCTAAAATGTTAATATAAAGCTTAAATCTTAAATTCAAATCTTCATATAATGCTTTACTATGGAATTCAGTACATAAATAGTTCTAATTAAACTTCACACTTGCTGACATTCCATTAAATCAGTACTTTTCATTTAATCAAGCTAATCCATAGATTAGGATCAAAAACAATTTCATAAATAAAAAAAAAAGGAACAGCAAGGCTTGTCAAAAAAAGGAGCCTTTAATCCACAGTGAATGTACCATGGCTTCTGCAATACTGCCCTCTACTAAGAACAGTATTGGGGAAATAACTGATTTTAAAATGCAATTAATTACAAACAAGGGGCTACTACATTCCAGCCAAAACAGTTCAGATATTTAATCAGTAAGAAGACTGAAAAGCTTACTACTATTCAGTATCATTTGGAAAATGATACTGAATAGTATCATTCAGTAGTTTCCTTCACTAGAAACTGAAGGTTTCCAGTGCAAGATATTTTTTGCACGACATAATACTTAAAAGGAAATCCATTCAAGATTAACAGAAGTGTCTACACAAATGGACTGTTGAGAGAAGCAATAATATTATTCAGAGTATTCATTCCTCCCATCTGCCTCAGGAAAGTTAGATTTTAAGCTCTTTTTGTTTTTATCTTTAGAAAAATCAAAGTTCTATTACCAGGTATTAAAGGTAATCTGCAAAAGGAAAGAAAAAAAATTGAGCTTATATTACTCCATAAAGCAGAAGGATGCCAAAAACATCCCCTTCTGTTTGCTGCAACCCCAGAGAGATTTTCACATTCTCAGCCCTTGACGGAAGTTGTGATATCCTTGAAGAGAGCTCTTTCAAGTGCTTTTACTTTTTTTAGAAAGAAAAGAGACTATAGCCAGATACTTCAAAGGAGTTTAAGTTAAATATCCGTTGCTCTCAGTAAGGATTCTTTGCTCAATGGAAACCAATCTCCACTGTCAACAGGCACCTTCATGATAGAGAATCCCATTACTAGTATTAAAAATAATTTTAAAAGAAGGTCTAGTCCTTCTTTTATAGGTCGCAAGAAACAACTACTGATAAGGCATGAATTCAGTTATATTAAGTAGTTTCTCACTAAAAAATCTTCCAAAAAGAGCATAATTTTCACTGAAAAATAGTAATTGTCCAAAATATTCACCCTCTACAATCTACAATATGTTTATTAAGTTGCTACTTGCCTCTACTTGCTTTGATACATAAGGAGGGATTAATTGGTGTGTATCACATAAACATCCTCTACTGCAGAGTACTAGAAAAGTTAGCTCATTTCAATTCTAAACAACACTTATAAAACAATATTGAGGCTATTTACAAAGTTATTTAAGGCTGTGTAAGTCCATTGTGCACTATCAAAGATTATAAATATAGACCAAGAAAAAACACTGTCTCTAATAATGGCCAAAGCTTAACCTTTCCAGGTTTTATTTTGAAACTACAGCAACACAAAGATGATTAAAACCAAAACACCACAAAAGGTAACAAAACAAAGACAAAATGAGGGTCACAAGAATATTTAAGGACAATACCTGTTGTATTAATCATACTTTTTGGTGTAGCTCCTGTTGCAGCAAATATATTAGGTGTACTACCCGGTGGCAGCCCACTTCCAGCTGTGGCAGCTCCAACAGTGGTAACAGCCAGACTGCCTGGAGGGGGTTTCTTCACTGGTACAACCACACTCCTGTGGAAAAAGAAACAACAGATTACTAAACTTGCACAAGGGAGCCAGGAAGAGGTTTTGATGGTGATGGGTTTAGGCTGTTGTACGATGCAGTTGCTGAGAAATACATAATATTGTGAATTTTCTTAACCTTCCTGAAATAGGGTAAAACTCTGTTAACAGGCCCTAAAACCATACTTATGCTTATTCTGCAGCTTCATGTGACTCTGAAGAACCCAATTTGTCTTCCAACAACTGCAAAATGGAAAGACTCTACCATCTCAATATGTTGAGAATGCTGCTATCAACAGTATAACTGCAATGTGTTCTAGATTTGCAAAGATAACGTTAGCTGCCAGAAATTATGCCAGCAGACTAGAAGTCTATATGCATGCAGTCACAAGACTGTCAATTTGTTGATCCTAATGAAGTTACCTAAAATAACAAAATTTTTGCCTTTCATCTGTACATTTGGACACGGTAGGTTATTCCTCAGTACCATGAATGCATCAGTCTTTCACAGAGATGACTAAGAAACAATTTTCGATTCAGCCTTCTTTCATCTTAATATAAATCAATAGCACATGATGTACATTGAACAGCAACAATGCAGCACAATAAATATTTGCTTTCACAGTATTGATATTGCTGAGGTTTAAAAAGAATTCTTTAGAATTTGTAGTTTTTAAGAAGAGAACAGGGCTTTCATACAAAAAATACAACATATTATCAAATATGTTGTATCAATATATCAATATCAATATGCAGGCAACATTGCACTCAAAAAAACATTTTTTAACCTAACTTGAAATCACACTTAGGGGTTTTTAAAGTGTGAAGACCAAAAGACTTGCTCTTTGGACACAATATTTTTTCAACAATGGAAAGCTCTCATGGTGAAAGAAATTATATTTACATTTTTCTTTTTGATATTTCTGTTTATCTATAAAACCCCCTTCTCCTTAAAAGTCTGTTTCAATGCCAAGCCTGAGAGAAAAACAAACCTGAAACAAATAATATTTGTGTAATATTGAACAGTATATTTTCATCATTGCATACATTTTCTGTTTAAGCAGATACACTCTTTAAAATTAATAATTGTGAAAAACAAAAGAGCAAGTAAAGGCAATTATTTAGGGTGATAAGGCCACGTTTTGCTCAAGAACTTCCTTCAGTAACTGTTCTGTTGCACTTTTGTGTAAATATGATGGCATATAATGAATCATAGGGCGTGGCACAATGTTTTACGGTAATGTTCTTTGTTCCTATATGTCTAAATCCTCTGTCTCCCTAGATTTTGAAGACTGGGGGTGACAGTGTATAAAACAATCCATAAGCATTATTTCCCTTGCTCTCTTTAGAGGGCTGGCAGTTGAAGTCTCTGCATTCTGAAAAGCAGCTTACCCCAGCCCTGAAGCACATACTGCTAGAGAGGTAAGTCTAGGCGTGTCCATAGGTTTTTGTCTCAGTCCATTTACATTAGGAGGAGATGAGTTTGAACAGTGCAATAGCTATTGATTAAGATAAGTGACCCTAAAATAATTGCATTTGTCTGTAGTCAATAATCTTACAATCATGGCTCATATTAACTGTTTACTTAGCAGCATCTACAGCTGAACAAAGCTGGGTCTACAGGGGTTAGATTAATCTGCTCCATAACACCATGAAATTTCCTAAAGTTACCCCCAATCTACATAAAAAGATATCTATTTCAATTACGACCTCAATCAAATATTTGAATTTGGGTTATAATACTGAATAAGTACCCAAAAGCAAAGTCCTTGTAGTGTCATAAAAACACAAGAAAAAATTAAATCTTTTTTCTTAGGTGGGAGTGTTTCCCAATTATATTAATTTCAAAAGGAAACTATTGTTATTACCCTCTACCTTTGCAGAGAATTACAATAGAAAGGGTGAATAAAGAATGAGTGGGAGTATTTTTATGCTGGAGCACAAGAAGGAAAGACACAGGAGGAGAAGGCATCTTAAACTTGCCTATTATAATGGCACATGGATTGTCAGGTCACCAAGACCACAGGCAAACATGTAGCTTCACAAGATCACCTTGCAGACAGACTGTGAAGAGTGATGACTCAAAGAGTTTGGGAAGGACAGAAAGGCTGTTGGCACGTCCATAAAGACATGTTTTTTGTTTTAAGAAAAACAATTTTCCCATTATATAAAGCATGGTATTAGTGTCTACTAAATTGGCAATACAATCACTGTGGAAGTATTTCCTATTTTCCTGCTATTTTTCTAAAGATAAAGCTAAATTCAAAGTCTTCCTCCTCATATTTAAACAGTTCAGTGATCTTTCAGAATGTCCAAAAGTTCACCTACCTTTCCACAGCAAAGACCACATATGTCAGCTTTATATCCAAGATGTAATAGGTTCAGTTTGATTTGGAAGGGACCCCTAATGACTGTAGTTTAGAACTGAAATACAGCTTCTGTAGCAAGAAGGACAATCCTTCCCAAATCCCATAGATATAATGCTCTACACATTATATATTGTATGTCTAAATCACACATTAGGATAGGTCAGGTTCTATTAAATAACAAATTATAAAGAAATATCAACAGAAACCTCTCTACCATAAGAATAGGGAAAATCAGTGAGATGACATCATCCCAGACTGAAAGAAAATGCAGCTTTCTGACATGCCATACATGGTGACCTTGTCAAAATATCTCATTCCTATTGATAAAACAAAATACAGTGAGCGAATACAGAATGACATCTAGATGAAGCAGACAGAAAAACTGTATGAACAACACAACAGAGTGGTCAAAAACGTGCAAAACAATAAGAGGTACAGCAGAACAAGAAAGGTGAAAGAGAATGACTGCCCTTCAAGTAAAGAAACTCTTATTTTAATCAATCTAACCACTCCAACAGTACATACAGTGAAAACAGGCAAATAAAAAAAAATCAGACTTATGAAAGAAGTATTATGCTTGAGCATAATAAGATTTGAGGAATGAACTTACTGTGATACATGCTTTGCATGTACCTGTCAGGCATTCAGGTTTTTATTTCATGAAGACACAGAAATCTACAGACTAGAAGAAAAGGTTATATGCACTTCTGTAATTCATTTTAGGCCTTGCTTTGTAAAACATATTTCAGATTCCCTAAATGTTCCAAACTGGCCCACAGTTGTCTGAATCACATCATCATGGTCTCAAATGATTCCCAATGATTTAGAAAGCAAAAACTTAATAGTAATTGTCTGTAGCAATGGATATTATTTCTGTGCTCATTGGGTGGTTTTCAATTCTAAATATACCTGTGGGTCCTAATCACTGTTCCTTTACTCTGAGTGTCCTTTACCAGCTTTAAAACTGAGCCTGAAGTCATCATAATTCATATCATGCTTAAGATGAGTGTTTTTGATTCAACCCACATACTACTTATGCATTGCTGGTTTATTAAATAATCTCAGCAAATAGTTACCGATTCTTCTGGGGTTTAGAAATTTGCATGAAATAACTAAATAGAAAATAATATCATTAAAGCATTGAAATGCAAAAAGAGAAAATGGAATTTGAAAAAAACCCCACCATTTTCTCAAATTGGCTTTACTTAAATATTTAGCTACACAGTGCTGGTGACACACAAATTATGCAGCTCTATATTTTCTCTTTCTCTGTGATTCACATCCTGTATGTCTTCTCCATTTTAAAATTTAAAGGCTTTCCAACTTAATCACTGTGGTCAACATAAAGGTCAGAGATAAGCCTTCAATACTGGATGTCTTGAGCTACCTATCTGAGCAGCAGCAATTAAATTAGAATCACTTTACTCTCCTTTACTCTCCTGTGGGATATGTGAAACCTCTTAAGGCTGAATTAATATTCTTGCTCCTCCTCTCCTCCCCCACAGCAGCAGAAAGCATGAGGATTTTTCAAGTGTTCTTCAAAAGGCAGCACAGACTTCAGGCAAGTTTTTTATAGAATTGCTCTGTGTCAAACAGCAACTTCAGAGGTTTCAGAAGAAATCACATTAGAAAGTGGGTGGCAATTTTTCTACTGTATTGCACGCTACCTTGTTCCTACAGCTAGATTGACTTAATCTCTGAAAAGAAAGCTTAATATTTCTTCTCTAAAAGCTATTTATATTGGCCATATCTTGGTACATATCTAGTGCCCTATGAAACACTTATATTGTTGTTTACCCCCTGTTCTTTCCAATTTCACCCCCAGACTCCGATCTGAGCCTGCAATGTTACTACGTACTAACAACACACTCGGAATCCTACTTTAAACAACCTTCTGTTAGGCTGACTGCTTTAAGAGAAAATACATCTGATACCAAGGAGGAAAGATTTAACTCGGAGTAAACAGCCATGGAGAAAAAAAAGGAAATTAAAAAATTGTGAGGTATACACATGAGTTGTAGAGGAGATATGGAAGGTTCACAAAAGGATGTAATTATAGGGTATTATGCAAATAAATATTAGCACTGAATATCCATGTAATATGGATTCTTTCAATTATTTGATACCACACATGCACCAAAACCTCCAAATCTCAATGTACATGAAATGATACTAATGTACTAAACAAAAATTGCTTGTTTCTAACTAGAAGAAAGAGAATCATCTCATGTGTGGTTTTAGGACAGGGACATGATGATCATTCATCCTCAATCTTGGATCAAACAGAGGAGTAAGTATTTATTTATAAAGAAATCCCATCCTTTGCATCCAGGATAAATTACCTGAAGCATCTAAAATGATCTAAAATACTGACAAGAAACAAGGAAAACATTAAAAGATATAAAAGCTAATTATTGGGAAAGATTAATGGTCTTGGCTAAACAGACAAATGAGAAATACTGGAAGTTTAATAAGTTTGAAGACAGTGAATAGACTCTAAGTGAATATGTTACATATTAAATGTTGGGAACATCATCAGATATAGGAATAAAAACCCAAAGGGACAATCCATGAGCTATAAATGAGTATGGGTGAGGAACCTAATCCTGTATATATGCTGAAGAAAAGAAAAAGTAAAGCTAAAAAGCTACAATCAGTCCTGTAAAAGAAGGCATATAGGGATAAACAGCAAGGCAAATATGCAGTACAATTTTCATCTATATAGCAAGTGAATTATGTTAGAGAGTAGGGAGATGTTGGTTTCTACTCATCAACTTCAGGCGATATACAGTTCCATGTATATGAATATGAAAAGTGTCACATTACACAGGTGATAAGAGGTGTTTTGAAAGAGCTACCTGTGTATAGATTGCTAAATGATAGATATAGGGAATATGATTACAGCTTGATGAAAATAAATTGAGGGTTAATATACCCAATTTTGTTGACTTGAACCTATTCATAAATTTAGGATGATTTTTTTTTTCTGAACAAACAGCTGAGGTGGCAATGAGCTTTTCCTTTGTCTTTTGTTATACTTACTAAATGACTGACTAAGGCACTCTCCTAGGAATACAGACAATGCAACTTCAGCCCTCTTCTCTAACAGGATCTGAAACCATACCTCATTCTCTGGAGTGTATTTTTTCTGCTACCTCAGAAAAATATATTCTAGAGAAGCTCTCAAGTATTTTCTTTGGACCAGTATCCACTGCACAAAGATAATGCAAATTACCTTGAGTCAGCTGGAACCAGATGAGTCCTTTAATTCCCACACTACTGATTAGTCCTGTAACTGGCCCGTCTTGATTCATGGGAAAGTTGCTCTATTTTTCTTCAATTATTTGTAATCAACTTTAAAAAGTAACTATTTTTGTGGGGAGAAGATTAAAATGTATTTATTCATGACAAATTTTTAATAAGATTTCAGGAAAATAAAATCTTATTTTCAGCAATCATCATTTGGAGAATCTAATGACTAAAAGAAAAATGGCCTCCTAATGAAATGACTTAGTAGACCACTGCATACCAATGATACCTGCATCCCAAAGGTGGGAAATCATACAATAGATAGACATTGAACCTCTCTATTTGAACCTTCAGTGCGTCTTTTCTCACAGTTCTTGTCTTTTCCCATTCTATCAGCTAACTATAAAAGAAAAAAAAAAAAGAAAAAACACCCCATTGCTGTATTGTAGCAAAACAGAGACTCTCTGAGTAATTCTTCTAAATATAGCATACCTACATAAAATTAATCATATTTTTGAAGACTGCCTGTCTCTGTATTAATAGGAAGGACATGTGTGAGACCTGACTGGATCTAACAAGCGTCCACCTTTTCTAGTACCTTTAAAACTTGCCCAAAGGTCCTTCTGTCAGGGAAAAAAAAAAAAACAAAAACAACAAACTGCAAAAATCAAAACTAAGTACTTTAAAGATGTGTTCTCCAAAATATTTTCAAATATGTTCCTAAAGACTTCATCAAGTATGTAAACTAAGCAAACCCATAATCTTCCAATTTGTGAAATTATAATGGATTAAAAGGGAATCACATCTTCAATAGCAGCAAAAAAAGCCTGCTCTTTTAATTTCTAGGAACTCAAGATTTTCTGCTTATGCAAGCATTCTTCCAATCTAAGAACAGAAAAAATATGGAAATTACCTCAATTTGAAAAAATAATAAGACACAAAGCCACAAACACTCTCAATTTCAATAATAACATCCATCTAAGAAATTTCTACTAGAAAAAAGAAGAGAATGAAGTGTAAGCTTCAAAATGCAATAATGAGTAGAATCACAAATTCAAAAACTATAATGATCTAGGTTGCATCTAGTGGGACCAATGCAAATTGACCAAAAAAAAAAAAAGAAACAAGAAATCCCCAAACCCTAAAAATCAATAAGAGGGACTGAATTTTGTCAGACAGAAGATGAGAAGGCAAAAAGGAATTATTGGTGAGTTATGCTCCATTAGTTGCAAATCTAGGAGAAATCACCCCTTGTGTTTGCTTCTAAAAATGACAACCTGGATGCCATTTTCAAGAAATTCAGTCTGACGTTAAAAGACATGTCATAACTTTGAGGATCGAGGCTCTTGTGTCCCAGAAATCTGTTTATATAGCTCATAATGTAATTACAGCTACCTTAAGACAGATGAGGCAGAAGGCAGCAATATATTGAAAACTAATTGAAAAATGCAGTTGTCCAGAAGCACTTGTGGGGAAGAGGTCTCTGAAAAGCTGCTCAAAGCTTCAGAGTTTGAAGTGAAATTTTTGATGTTGTCACTCTCAATCTATTGAAAAGCTGACAGACAATCAAACCCGTCTGGCTGCCTGGCAGCTCATTTTGCTGGCAGGTGGCAAACAATTAGACACACCAATTTGTGCCTCCTGATGACATTAAAGCATGAAACTAAGTTGTATGCAGGGCCTAGTGATTTGTGTGAAAGCATTTCAAAAATAATACTCTTTGCCGTGGCAACTCATTTCAGACTGCCACCTCCCATTACGGCTTTGAGTGGTGAAGAGGACAGACTTGAGTTACGTGTGGCACAAGGCCGCTTCTGTTCAATCCGTCATCAGCGCCCCCCGAGACCTCAATCCCCTCCTTTCATCAATATCACCTCATCATTTACATTTGATAGCACTTGAACTGCTGCATACATTAGCTACTCACAGCTCCCATTTGATGAAACATGCTGGGCACTTTTTCTGCTTTTATGTTTCATTTACGACTGCGCAAATTCCACGGGAGAATATGCAGTAGCATATACAAAATTACTCTTACAGACACATTAGCAATGTACAATTAAAAGAACATGCAGAGCAAAACACATAATATTAAATGCTAAAATATAGTTCTCAAGTTCAAATTACAGGAGTTGACTTTATATGGTGTTTACCTTCATCCGTGATCATAGTAAAAGAAAATTACCTCAACTGTTCTTTTGCTAGGTACTCACACATCCAAATGCAAGCAAACAAAAAACTACCCTCGAAAGGACTAAGAATATCTCCAGATTAATGTAAAAAATACATTTCTCTAACCTAGATTTGCTTATAAATATGGAACCACTGTGCTTATTTTATAAAACCTGAAACAAATAGAACCTGACAAAACAATACACTCCATTGCTCATGGCTCTCCCCAGGGACAATTTAGATGACCAATAGCCACATTTCTCAGTGAAGTACCAAAAGCTGCATAAACTACAGCAAGGCAAGATCCTACAGAAATATAGTTTACAGGCACAGTTGTAGCTTAAAAAAAAATCATACTTAACTGTTATTTTATATTAGTAAACACAATTTTGTTTACATGAGCAAATATGGAAAGACAATCCTGCTGTAATTTCTTTTCAGTTTTTCAATATTTATTGGGATACTACAGGAAATAAAATGTTCAGAAATCACTACTAGGTAAAATGCATGCTGCTTTGTCAATTAATACTTAAATTTGTTCAGTTATTATTTCAATATACTATTCAAAGTTTTTTTTTCCTAACCCTTGTTTCATCCCCCACAAAAAGTTACAGGGTCAGGATCTGAATCTGTTCCACCTTCATAATTTGGAAAAGTGACACCATCACCTATATTTGCCTCCAAAGATTGTTCACAGTGGTCAAGTAAATGCTCTGGCAATATGAAAAATCTGCACACAGGAATACTTGCTTGAACAATGGGCATCATTCCATAATGCAGCCATGGAGTGGAACCAGTGAGTTGAGGTCTTAGTTGATGGGCTAAGAACATCTGTATTTTTATCAAGATGGCCACAGTTCAAAAACATTTGTTTAGTTGGATAAAAGAATGTAACATTTTCCAATCTGCTGGACTTGCCTCAACCTGTTGTTTTTCCCTTCATAGTTGTTGGTTATAATAAAATTCATCATCTACCTCACTCACCAAAATCAGACAGCAGGATCATATATTTAAGAGAAAAAAAAACAAAACACCAAAATGATGTAAAAGTGAATTATTTTGCCTAAACTTCACCCATTACCACCTTTTTTTTTTTCTGAAGAAGTGAACAATTCCAAAGGCTGACATGTAGAATGTATGCTACCAAGATACAAATACGGCGGTGCACTTTTTACACAAAATCATTAAATTTGGTCAGCAGGGTAACAGGTCAGGGAAAAAACAAACCACTAAACTCACTAGCTGCTAAACTTATTAAGTATGAAATATCTATCAAAAATTATAAGCTCTAGACATGAGGCATCTCTTAAATAATTCCATAATTCTATATTATCTATTACTACTAACGATGTTCAAAAGGTACAAGCAGTAACACTGTTGCAAGAACAATTAAATGGACATGCTCCGATTAAATAAAGGTTATGGCCAGCTGACTGCAGGCCTTTGGAGTTTTTAGTGCTGTCTTATAGAGCTGTAATTTAGAAATGCACAATAAAATTAATGTCTTCAATCACCTTGATGTCAAGTTCCCTCTAACAATGACAAAGACATCTCATGAGATGATATGCTCCTTTTTAATTTAGGTGTCTGGCATTGTATGAATCAACTACAGCTCTCTGAATGAAATATTTTTCTTATTAACCCAGGTAGAAATTTAGATAAAGTAAACTTTTTGGTGTTTACAGTTTAGGTGTGATTATTTGTACATGTAGCATGATGTTTTATACTGCTTAATGTACAAGAATGCATTCTGGAATATGGTGGTTCCTCACAGAGGATAAGGAAAAATTCTTAACTGTATAGGAAGAAAAAAATATTTTTCACTTCATAATGAAATCAATCTAAAATAAAAATATGCAGATTGATGACCTAAAAAAATAATATTAATGAAAAAGCTCTTAAATGTGCTTTCTCTAGAAAAGTCTTAAGACCTAAAAAATATATATATTTTAAATGTATATATAAGGGATATAGTCATTACCTCTAAAGAATATTCCATTTTTCCTATCGTGATAAAATAATCTTTCTTACAACAGAAACTATCTGATAATTAATAGAATTATTTCAGAAAAGCAGCCTCAGTATTTATATATGGAGAGACAAAAAGACATCAGATTTTTTCTAAAATTCTGACATGTCTTGCATTTTACGTTATGTTGAAAATACTGAATATTATTTAAGACTTCACAAAGATATTTATGATATTGTCACAGGTTTTCTATAAATATAATTTTTTTCCTCATAAATCACAACATAACTCTTTTCTGCCTTATTTTTTTATTTCCATCAGTATTTTACTTGCCTGAACTTTACTTGTACCCACCTGACAAACTAATATACTTCTAAGTTTTCAAGACATGTCTTAAATTGTCTTTAAGCCTTGATTCAATTTTTAACATTTTAAAAATATTTTTATGAAGAAACTGAAAGGATGTAAAATACAGCCACATCAACACACAAGACTTAGGTCTAAACTCACAATGGATGAGACTACACTTCTGGAAAGATCGGAGAATTCCAAAAGAGCACAATTTCTATGTTCAGGATGACTGAGAGGGACTGGACATTTAAAGACAAGTATATTCATTAGAAACTAGGAAGATACAGCCCAAAAAAAAAAAGTAACACAGGACTCTTTGTGGAAATGTTCATGAGTTTAGTTTTAAGCACTAATCTCTGAGCTTTAACAGCTTCTGTTTTTTAAAGACCTAAAAGGAAACTGGTTTCCACCATGACCAAGCAAACAATTTGCCATGGTCAAAGCATTTCAGTACCAGAAAACAGCTCAATGATGGATCCAATTAAGAGTTAAGCCTTTGAAAGAATATTCTACGGAATTTCTGCACAATCTGTTCTATATCAGCAGATATTACCCCTCCTCCTTCTCACTAAAATAATGTCTTAAAGGAAAAAAAAAATTATTACACATATATTTCTTCACAACAGGCCTGTTTTCCAAGTACTTCATAGAGTTTTATTCACTGCTAACAGAGAAGAACAAGGTGAATTACTTTTGTCTATACTATGTGGTCTGTTGGTAATGCAGAAAGGGAGACGTAGTGCAGTTGTTTTTAACACACTGTAATACCAACCAATCATAGCATAACCTTCTTGAAGAAATAAAAACTCTTCAAACTTCTGAATTACATCAATATAAAGTAATGAATCCAACCATATACCTGTCAAATGAGTGAAACTGCATGGGAAGAATAGCCTGAGCTTCTCTCTTCAGTGCAGGGTCTGGGTAAGGGATTGGATCTGGGCCACATTCTGCAATTTCAACAGGGGCTGCCACAAGACTTTTCAGTATTTCTTTGACATTGATTCCTTTACTTTGGCTGATACTGGATATTGATGATGCAGGTTTCAGAATTTCACTGGGGCTTTCTGTTAAGCTCTCCTGAGATTTCTTCACTTCTGAAGACAAAGTAGACAACAGCTCACTCATTGCATCAGGACCTGTGCTAGTCTCCAAGTCTGTCCCATTCAAAATACTGGGCATCTGTTCATCTCCAATTCCAGAATCTGTATGAGGAATAGAACTTTCCAGCTGAATATCTTCAACTGGTGTTGGTGTTTCTTTATCTTTGATATTTTCTGGAAATACAGTTGGTGTCTCTGCAGTGAAATAGAGATTATAAACAAAATTTAGTTTGATATTTTCCCATAAAATATGATGATAAGGTTTTATATAACAGAAATGTGTAAGAAAGGCCACAAATAATGGTATTTTAAACCTTAAAAACTCATTCTACATACAAAACATTTTACCTTTAGTAGCTGTTTGGCATATAGACAGACTTGGAAGAGGGAGCCCAAAATCACATTATACAAACTCAGTGACATTTAGAAACTACAATCAACTACTCATACAGTAATTAAACAGCAAAATACCACCAGCAAAAACAACACTAAGAATTATAACCTATCAACTGCAGAACTGTATGATTCTTGAGCCTACTAGAAGGGAAAATTGCAATCACTTATGCTTTTGGATTACTGTAAAATTTACTTTTGTATTGCTGTCATCAAATATTAAGTTTGCATTCAAAAGAAAACTGCTAGATTATTTGTTTGCTTTGTGGTTTTTTTTAAATATGTATTATACACATTTCTACACACATATTGCACTGAATACAGATTAATTTATACATGAAGGAAAAACCAAGTGTTATTATTGATTTTTTTAGATACCTTTTCCCACAAAAGGTAAAATTCTGTAATTCAGTAAAAATTAATGAACAAAATAAATACAGCTTCATAGAGATAGGCAAGTGAAATCTGTTGAGTTTGGAACATTTCCAGATTGTGAAAGATTCTACAGCATCTTGTAACCAAGACCATACCTCTATTAATTACTTCAGTGAAACAGACACAAAATCTCTATTAAATATGAATAATTTGCTATGCTTTGACAAAAGTCAGCTAGAGTTGTGAGTAACTTACATACTCGTAATTTTGGTTAGAGAGAAACAAACTGGAGCTATTTTTGTTGACAAAATGCTTTCCTAGTTTATTTTAAAACTACATTATTTTCATTGGATTACTTGTCTTGATTATAAAATTCAGCCGTCCTATGTTTGAAATAAGAACACTTTTTTAATGGCTCTGATATAGTGGTTTAGTTATTATGGGAAATATTTTATAATGTATTTGAATGAAGCTCTGTTACCAAAAAAAAAAAAAAAAACCCTTGCTTCAGATATGTAACTTTAATAATAATCTCATAACTCACTGTCAATTTTTCAGTACAGTCAGGTAAAAAATATCTATTTAGCACATGGGCATAAGTGTGGCTATGTGCATGTGCACATAAAAAAAATCTGTAAGAGATTATTTATGTGTTTGAACTAATGGTCATGTAAACCTCTGCATATGTACAAGTATTAAGAAAGAACAGAAGAGGCTTTTAAAAAGATGAAGCAGAATCACCCATTATAAAGGAGCACAGTTCTCTTCTCTTAACAGCCATAAACACTGAAGCCACTTCCTTCTTTTTCTCTTAAGTGCCTTAAACACATCTTATCAAATAGATATGAGCTCTTCTTTGTGAAGCAGGAAGTAGAAACTGGATTTATGAGCTGCATCAAATGCATTTAGCATCTGCCAGGTCAGGAAGCAAAAAGATCCATATCTACTTAGTACTGCCTATATTTGGCACAGAAAGACATCTGATCCACAGAATGATGCTAATGAATTTTCTGCTTGCCTCTTTAAACTCCATCCATACAAAGATAACACTTCTCAGCTGAAGGGAAGATTAGTACTGGACAGTCAGTAAAGCAGGTTGTTGCCCATGAAATATATGGTGAATAAAATGGCATAAGGCTCCATTATTATGCAAATGAAAAGAGGGCACTGAAAAGAGACGATGGTCCACTACATGGTGGAGTTAGGTTACACCCAGCCTCAACCTCCATTAAGGTCAACAATGCTGAACAGAAAACCTGATGGAAATACGGTTGTGGAAAGTCAACTACCATGAGTAAACCAGAAGACACAACACATTAAAATCTGTTGTAATGAACTGACTTCCAAGCCAATTTTGAAAGAAATATCCATGATATTACTGGTCTAGTAGTAGGCATTTTTGCCAAACAAACGACTGGAGATAGTAAGACATTACTGGAGAAAACCATACAAGGTTTCTCTTTTTAAGAGATAGGAAAAAAATTATCTGGACAACTGCAAGCCTTCAACAGAAAGCAAGATTTCAGGATTTATTTTGGAGTAAAGAATAGTAATGGCATGTAGTGAGATGAATTTAAAAAATGGCTTTCTTAAATGAACTTTTTTAATATTTACTTTTCAGAGAAAGTAAGGGTCAATAGAGTAAATTCAGTAAAGCTGGGATTGTCATAAGAGATTGCAATTTAGTCAGGAGACCCTGAAAATAATTAGAATGTGGGAAAAGAAACTGGCTAAGAAGGAGCCATCAGTTACTTTAAAAAGAAAATAAAAGCCTATCACACTGAGAAAAACTACCATGGGAGCTACTTTTTTCAAATTTTGAATAAAGATTTCAGGTAAAAACATTGTGGTGAAATTTGCTGATGACAAAATTACGAGGTACAACTGATGGTCACAGAAGCAGGATTATAAAAAGGCATTATGGCAGAACTGCAAATTACATTCAATAGTGAAAAGCTTTGTATCTAGTAAAGATCACAGAGCTTTCCATTATAACCAGAATTCATCTTTGGTAAATGACTGAAGAGAAGGATTTGGATATGTCAATTAGTGGGTAACTATTTAGTTACCAATAAAATACTCTCACAAAAAAGGCAAATGTGGCAACAAACTTTTTTGAATAAATAGTTCATTTTAGTTTGGAAAGTGACAGTCATCAAAATATAATTAAGGTTATAGAGAAGCTTTCCAATCAGCATAGCAAGTTAAAAAAAATAGAACTAATCTTGAGATGCTATAAATAATTAATCAGCAGGTGACTTGCAAACCTTTGTTCCCAAATGAAAATAAAATGCTGGGAGGCCTGTGTCATTTGATGCTAAAAATGGAAGTAAAATCATATTTGTGGACATAAAATTTTAGTATGACATATTATAAAGTACATAATATTAATAGAAAGGATTTAGGGTAAAAATATCAAAGGAAGTTATTCTAAATTCAGGCAATTGTATGGATACTTGATTTACCCAAAAATCAGATTTGTATCTTTATTTTTTTGCTGTGCCTCCAATACCTAATACAAATATGCTACACTAAGTCAATGCAGCTCAGTCTGATTTATCACTATGAATAACAATATCTAAAAACTACTAAGTGGAATGCATTAACTCTCATTTTAAAAACATCAAACAAGCTAAATGAACAAGGCTTTAAAAGGTTCAATTTACATTTTGTGCCTTAAGAAAAAATAAATTAAGAACTGATAAGACTTAACTCTTTCAGGTAAGAACCCTAGCAAATTAGGAGTTGTGAAATCCACATAAATATGGGTGAAAATATGCATTATAAGACCTTCTTGATCAGCATTATTACTGTTGCTAGTATTATTTTATGTAAATGGCAAACTTCTTATCATAGGTCACAAAACCCAACCAGTTTTAGTTGTAAAACTGGATATCTGTAAGTTCTGTTCCATATTCTTTTACACCATGTCCTAGCACTTCTGTCGCCTTCTGAATGCAGAAATAAATAACTGATTCATAAAGCAATTTAGAAAAGTCTTAAACCTGAAACTATTATTTTATAATGATTCTAAACACTTAAAGCAGCCTTGCAAAACGGTAAACATGAACAGAAGCAAAGCCAAAACTGATTGCATTTGTCTAGATTCTAACACTGTGACAGTAAGACACTAAATTTTCAGCAAACCTCATCAGTTTTCTACAGCACAAGGCCATGTCAGTAGACAAAAGTAGAATCATTACTAGATCTAGTGATCTTAACCCTGTCAGAAACAGGCAGTTGGAAGCCAGATGCCTCCTTCTTACTGTTTTTCATTCTAACTAATGAGTTCATCTACTACATTATGGGAAAAATATGGGCCTAAGTTAACTAAATGACATATTGTATATCTGGTGACCTCATCCGTCACGCTCCTTCCCTAAAATATCTTGTTTGCTTGTGATTTATGAAGTGTATTGTAATTGTTTTAACCTACTGAGTTACCTAAATAGCTCTTGCACTGCTTCCATATGGCTAAAAAATACAAGCTGCACTCCCCCTGTTTATTAACCTAATAATGAGCCGTTTCATATTCAAATACACACAGTTTTGTCATTATAAAAAATGATGATACAAATCAGACTTTTAATATTTACTCACTTTAAAAAGATGGAAAAAAATTGTGTATATTCCTGTGATCTTCTAGTCTTTTTCATATCGTTAAACTTCCCTCCTAAATAAAAATGTGCTGAAAATTTTCAAAAGTAAGATGAATGGAAATTATTTTTTTTAATTGCTTACAATATGTCTGAAAAAATATTGGGAAGTAATACTATCCCAAATAATTGTCAAATTTCTGTTGTAAACAATAGAGAAACATTTGGCAGTGGAAGGGTTCGGGCAATCTTGATATAGAATTTGCCATCACTTTTACATTAGCACTGAAAAACGTATGAGTTGCTTTCTGCATAGATATCTTAAAGCACTGGTGATAACTGTAATAGTTGCCTTTTATAAACCGTTTGTAGTTTTCTACAGACTTCCAGAAATAGCACCCTACAAGCTGAAAATGCTTTCATTCCAAGAAGGCAGTGATATTGCAGCTTCCTCCATAGGTGGAAGAGTCAACAAATCAATTCCTAAACTCTAGGCCATGAAGACAGAGTGGAAAAATTCTTCCCTGGTACATCAGTCAACTAATTTTCATGTGTAAGAAGCAGTATGATTAAACTGAGATGAGAAACTAAATATGGAATCAGAATCAGAGTAATAAGGGTCTGATTTAAAAGAACATTGAGAGAAGTGAGTAAGAATGAACTTGCAATAGAAATGTCCCTGGAGGTTGAGGCAAAACAGTGAGAAGAGATCCCCTAAAAGAAGCATTAAGATTCCAGGCTGCTCTCTATCTGCTATTCAGGACCTTCTCTTCTGTTGACATTTCTATTTCTCTGTGAAAGTTATAAGCATTTTTATCAGAGTAAAAATTCCCTTTATAGCTATCCTGATCATGGCCCAACCATGTAGAATGTACTTATTTTGGCAGCTTGGTTGGTATTAATCTTCATGTAACTATGTATTAATAGGCAAATTTGTTCATGTCCTACTAACAGACTTCATGGGGTTCTGTTATTTCTGAGGCAAAGTAACGTGAACAACACTGAGAGCAGAACTCATTTGCTGTTCTAAAATATTTTAAAATAAGTTTCTTTATAAATTGTACTATTAAAATGTGAGGGAAATGATCCTGGCTTAGGGTTACAATTTTCCATTCTTTCACTATCAGCCTGTCATCTACAAAAACATTTGATAAATGCAGCCTGCATTTAGCCTGCATCTTTTATTTAGCCAACATATTTATCCAGGTTTCTGAAATTCCTGCCAGACCAAACACTGTCCCTTTCCTTCCACAAGGACAGCAACACAACAGTGCAGATTCAGCTAACAGCATCCTGCTACGTGTGCACATGAAGAGGCGGAAGTCGAGCGCATGCCATGGCAGCCTCTGGCTGGCAAGAGGAAAAGCCACAAGTAGGGTATGTCAGGGGCTGAGGGCAGAAGGAGCACAGCTGAAAATGAGGGGACTGAGGAAAGTCAGATAGGAAACACTCTGGGGTAGGTTGGCAATTGGAAGGGCACAGATCTTGCTACAGGAGGTTTAAGACAGAATTTTCCTTTTAGCCAGAGTGGATTTGTGAGGAGAGGGGATATAGCTGTCAACCAAGAAAAGCAGAGGGGCACTGAAATGGGAGAGGAATAGAGCAGGAGAGACTTAGGGTGGGAAAATCAAGATTGGGAAGTGATTGAAGGGGACAGTTACCATCAGCCTCTGTTCACAGCTGGACATGCACAAGTGCATGTCTTTTTTTGTTCACTGGAAATTTCTTCAATGTGCTCTAATTCCTTAGAAGTTTTATCATTTGTTTCTTTCCCTGCAATCATTAAGGCAGGCCATACCTACCCTGACCACAGAAAGGACATTGAAAGAGCCATTTATGACAGACACAACCTCTTGATCTGCTTAGGCAATGTCTTTAATCAATGCCTTAATTCCTCTTTACTAATCAAAGGTCTTTCACTCAGTGTTTGATGGATAAGACATCCATCTGATTGATTACCTGGCTGCCAAACAAAATGTCTTAAACCAAAACATTAGCAAATATTAACTAAAAGATACTAAAAAGATACAATAAAAATAAGAGAATGAGAAGATTTATTAAAGGAATGTTAGCTTTAGAGTAAACCAGACATTTACATTTTGAAACAAAACCCAAATAGAAATTAGGAACAATATGGTAATATGTTTTTTTCCATAGGTGAATTTCCCTAGTTTTTTCAGTTTATATTTTTATTCATCTATTTTGTATTGTGTAAACTCAAATCCACAAAATTTAAAAAATATTATTTTAGAGGTACTTATGATAATATCCATGTTTCTGATGCATACTGAGAAAGATTGTGGTTTTTTTAATTAGACATTTCTTACAAATGAAATAAAAATAAAAATCTGTCTTATAGATTAGAGAATCCAGCAACAAAAATTAAGAGTGGAGCATAGAGAATGTTCCATATAGACAAGAAGACATATTAAAACATTTTGGTTTAAGCACTACTTCTTAAAAAACTAAAAGTTTTAAAAAAAATTTTTAAAACATCTGTAATTTGTAAAAAAAAATGAAAATAATAAAATCCCTATTACAACTGCTTCATGCATACATAATGACTGATCAATTAATAATGAAATATATGTGCAAACATCTCCTGTGATGCCTTAAGTAGCTGGTAAAGGGCAATAAATAATAGATTAAGATGTATTCATTACTATCTCATAATCTTCAAATGCGTGTCTTTTCGGATGTAGTTGGAATAAGGAGCATATGTCTCATCAGAAGAACAGTATGATTATTTTGAGCAGCAGGCAGAAATTCAATTGAATTGGAATTTTATGATAATTATGATTATCACCCATGCTTCTCATAGCCTTTTCCTTTCTTGGAAACATAGATACAGCTAGATTTTGGGAAGGATGGAGACATGAGTTTTGTCAGGACTTCCTGAGGCAAAGAATATTTTCACAAGCAATGGAAATTAGTCCTTTAGTCCACTTTGTATACTTAGGCTGTTATCCTTATGCAAAATAGTTTGAAAATAGTCTGGAAATTTCTATGCTACTTCTATGTTTGTATTAGTAATACAAACAGTGTAATTCCCAGAGTACTATATACCTAGGAAACCTGAAAAACTGGATACTTTACTTGTCCTTAAAGAGAAAGCTGTTTCTGCAACTTTTTAATATAGTTCGTTCTGTCAAGAAAAATAAACCAATAGCTTCCAGTCCATCTGCATCACATACGTTTAAGAAATCTATTAATTTACAGTGCTTTGGGAAAAATACAGGCAGTGATAGCAATGGAGTGGAAAAGTCAATCAATTTTTGATAGAAGTTTCTGATAACCTACATACTGATTTGCTTCACACAATATATTACAAGCTAAATTGCACGGCTGCCATGCTTTCATTTCTGAAACACTGCTGAATGATGCAAATGGAAACATCAATTTTCAACTGAAAATACGTACTTGTTACTTGGTTAATTTTAATTGTGTTCTCAGTAACTAACAGGACACCAGCTGAAGTGTAAAAAAGAAAAAAAAAAAAAGATTAACACTGTTCTACTGTTGTAGATGTGGAAACAATGTTGAAACGAATAGTCCAATAAACCTTCAAGGTAAGCAAGGACAGCTTCAATAGCAACCAGAAGTGGAAAAACTCATTTCAAGTGATCCTGACCACTACAGCTAAATCTACTTGAAATTGGTAGCTGTAATTTGAAAAGGTTACTCGGTTTTACATGGTAAGGTTTATTAGCTGTTATTAACAGAAGATACCATGCTCCTCTCTCTCTCCTCTCATTCTGATGGAAAGGTATTTCTCTCTCAAAATATGTATTGATTACCCTCTGCCTTTTAAGAGAAAAGGCTGCTCTTAATTTTTGTGTCTCTAGTTCCACATCTTCCAGACATAACATAGATATGTTCATACCAATTTTGGGAAAATATCATTATCTAAGTAGAGAAATCAACAGAGAACAAACCAATATTTTCTAAGCTGTTCCAATTGCTCCCATTTCAGAAATGAAAATTTTGGCATTTTATGCTAAGCTCACAAGGGTAGTTTTTGCTAACTAGTAAATGGATACTAGTGATGTCTTGACTAACACAGTTGTATCTATGAACATATATTTAAAAAAATTATAGATGTGGATGGAGATATTACTAAGACACATAATGTCATTATTGGATTAAGTGCCTGACATCAAAGAATTTGATTCCAGCTTTTGTTGTAAAACAATGTTTGTGTCTGGAGTTTGGTTATGCCATGACAAAAGGAGTCAGAATTGATCTGACCAAGACAGAGGTCTACAGTGACAGCTACAGTGAATGAAGAAATATTGGAATTTCTAGTGACCAGTAGATCTCAAAGCAGGTCAGATGAACTGTACCCTAAACGTGCCCTAACCTCTCTTCACCTTTTTTTAAGGGAGATGAAGACAACTAGCTCAAATATCGATTTACTACTAATATTTTCCAGAAAGTAGAACTGATGTATGATTGACAATTTTGAGACAAAACCCTGAAAATCAAGTCCAGAGGTTTTGGACAATAATTTTTAATGTTATTCTCATATTTACTAATTCTCCCTGTTTAATGAATTAATCAATTTTTAATTTAATTAATTCTTTGGTATTTTAAACAAGAAGCAAGTCTGTAGCATTTACTTTTGTAGGACTGTGTTTTTCAGACAACCTTCAGAAGCAAGAGAAAAGATGAAAAGATCTGATCTGCCATTTCACTTGAGACTCTGGTAATTAATTACTTCAAAGTGTAATGCTATATATGACCTAATTGAAGAGAAAGAACTTTCTCTTAATTTTGCAAGATCTGCTTTGTCTGACCATACACTGACTAATTTAGAAGTACTGAAGACCCTTTAAAGGTATTAGAAACAAGGAGGAGAAACATAATCACTTTCAACAAACTTATGATGAGAGTAAACCTACAGGTACAGATATATTTTTCCCTCCCCATGGATCAGGCTAGAAGGAAAAATAAATACAGAGGTATAAAATGTTATAAAGAAATAAATCTTTTTATTGTTAAATGGTAGCCATGGACACTACTGTAATAGTTTTTCCTTCCTGGGTGTGACCTTTTATCTTCAAGCACCATAAGATAACATCTAGCTTATGAAAAATATCTGAACAATAGTAAAATAAATATTATTTTGCCATCTACAAACATTTGTAATTAAGAGTAGAATATATTTCCCCACAAAATATATTTTAAGGTCTTTTATTTCAATACTTTTATTTATATCCAGTAATATCAATAAAGAAGACAAAGTTTAACATTTTTTATAATGATAATGGAAGAGTTTCATATCAAATAAAATGATAAAATTCTTATAACCCACACTAGACACCAGCAGCAGTTTCTCATAGGAAGCATTCACTGATCACACACTGTAATGTACCTGAGACAAGTAGGGTCCCTGACAGATTTAAATATTTAAATAGATTTTAACTAAAGATATTGCCCCACATAATGGGAAAAAGAAAAAAAAAAAAAAAAGGTAAGAATTTCACTAAGAACAAAATCATTATCTTAAATACTGGTAATATACCTAATTCTATCTTACCCTTTCCCTGGTAAGTTTCCTGGTCAGATAATTAGATTCGACTAAAAATGGAAAAATGGTTTTCTTTTAAGGAGTCAATCCCTCTTCCTGAATTAAAGAGCTCTTTTCCTGTACATTTCTAAAAATTATGATACTATTTGCTTTATAAACAAAGAAAAAAATTTTTATATCCATCTAGTGTTATATGGAATGAATAAAATATGTCTTCACTTCCAAGTAACAACCAAATTTCTATCAATTTTTTAATAAGTATGACTTTGCTTTAAAAATGTATTGTTAATTTTAAAGGCTACATTAAACCACTTTGTATTGAGTAAAAATACCTTAAAATTTAAAATAATATTCAAAAATTACATTTGCTGCCAACATCCGAAACCAAGTCAGGTTCACTAAAAAAAACCCAATTGGCTTGTTCACTGGAATGATTCTCTTGAAATGACAAAATATGTTTTGACTTCTGGCCTTTTGCATTTGCAATTTTTTTTTTTCATTTAACTTGTTGCTGATGTTCAAAACTGAGGAACTCTGTTCACAATATAAAAAGTGGAATTCTTTTTCCTCCAATGGGTAAAGCTGAAAAGAGTATGAGACTGAGACCTCAGAGAGTTAAAACCCTTAAGGACCTGATGATGTCAACAAATAAAATAACTAACCACAGATAACATTTCCTTTACTGAATAATTTATTTCTAAAGCCAAGCCACTTTTCTTTCTAACCTGCTCACACTTCTAATGTAGCTCTATTTAACTATTTCAAAGCCAAAACTATTTTACTTGAACTCAGGGTAAAACAAGTACCATAGATAATAATATTAACATTGAGCAATAAAAGATATTTTCTTCTTTGTATGGCAGATAATCTGATGAATCAAATTCACAAACCCTGACTTACACACAGTTAGAAATTAAAGCAATTTATAATATACATACACACATCAAAGCTCAAGAAATTCCAGATTAACACAGTGATAGTTTAAGTTGATGTAATAAGTATTTTAACAGAATGCTCCCAGAACAGCATATGACAAGCATAAGTCACCTTATTAGTGAAGCAGGATGCTAACTTTTCTGTTCTTTATAAAATCAATGCATTCTAAATCACCTATGGTTTTTATAAATCGATCTTTTTACCCAGTGAGATTTTAAAAAATTGTACCAAGGACATTTTCATCAGATTAAATTTTTGAAATTCTTTTACATTCTGTGTTTACAGCACATTGCATGCAAATAATTGTGGAAATGTACATGCAAACTTGGCTAAAGTTACATTCAGGTAACCCTCTATTTTTCAAGAAATTACAAAAACCCTCCAGGTTCCTACCTTATTGAGTATCTATTAAAACATACAAACAAACAAACAAAACAAAACAAATCAGGCCCAAAACATATAATAGTTGCTTTGGTAGAAAAATTGGTTTCCTTCAAGAGAAACACAGCACAGCACATTAACAGGCATAAATAATTCACATACAATATCAGAGGTTTACATACCATCAGAAAGGCGAGAAAAAAAGCGAGAAAGGAAGGCAAAAGAACAGGAAAAGATACAGGGAAAGGGAATACTACAAAACTATTTTATACTTCATGTGGTATGCAATATTTTCAAAACAGGCCTGATTTTATTTTTATGGGCCTAATATTGTAGCAGAATAACCACAAACCACAAGCATTTAAATTTTCCTATATCCATTCCCTTTGCCTGACTGTTTTTTAATTACTTCCTTTTATTTTATAATATTAAAGATTAGTGACATAATTTATATTATAATAAATATTATAATATTTAATTATAATGATATTATTTATATTATAATAATTAAAATCGTAGTGAAAGTGGGAGAGAGATTTTTCTAGAAGAATGTAGGCAGGAAGTTTAAGTTTTAATGGTATCATCAGGTCTGATCTCCATGTAACCTGAGGCGTATACTTATTTGTCATCAGTAACATCACATTTAGTTCTTGAAGTGCATTACATTAAATAAGAACACCCAAACAGGTCAGGAGATGATGTTAATATTACCTTTGTAAAATGAGTGGGCAAAGCTCTGCTCAGGAATTAACTTGGCAAGGAATCCATGGTTCAAACTTGGGTGAGGGATAGATGGTATGACCACAACTGTGGAGAAAATCATGGAATCAAATGTGAGCCAGCTAGTATTCATGTGTGGCCTGGTCCACTGTGGATCCATGACAGATATCCTATCTCATTGAAACATGCAAATATGGTATTACCAGCAAAAAAAAGGCATTTCTAAAAGAAAAAAACAATTTCCGTATCAAGAGATAGGAAACAGCATACCTATTATTTGGGCACTTCAAGAGCAACATTTATAGGGAAAAAGAGACACAGATAGATAGATAGATATATACAAGCAAATAGGCAAGACAATAATGGATGAAAGTAGCAGTTTCTTAGTTCAGAACCTTAACATTAAATCAGGAAGGCAAAAAGAATTATGATTTCTCTTGACTGACTACATTCGTGTAGTATTTTTCAAATGGGAAGCCTACAAGCACATTGACTTCAGAAAATTATGTAAACTTAGCAAATTAAAACAATATGATGAATCATAAAATAATGACTAAATGGGACTATAACAACTGGAAAAAAAATCCTATGAAGAATGAAAATTAGCAACTTCATAAATGAAGAAAGCAATTAAAGATCAATACAAGAACAAAAACACACAAAAAAAAATTTGTGGACAAATGCAGCTCCTGTTATCAACTCTTTTAACACAGAAGGTACAGTTATAATCAATCCAATCAGACTTGAAAAAAAAATGCTGGACTAAGTGCAACATATTTGAAACAGAGTGGGGTAAGGTTTGCATCCCTCATTTCTAACAGGTTCTGAGACCTAACAGACTCCTTCCTATGGGCTGAAGAACACATGCCAGTAAAACAACCACTAAAACAAATCACAAACAGTTCAGTCAAAGAAGGCAATAGCAATGTTTTCTTTTTATTGTATTGTTACCATAGGCTTTTAAATGCAGGCACTAATACAGCAGGACTCCAAGAAATACCCTTTTCACAAACCTCCTCACTCAAAAGGAACTCATGAGGTCAAGCAGCTGTATTCTCTGTTTATTCATTTTGTGGTATAAAGATATCTATTCTTCCTAACATATAACAGATATAGAAAGATTTTTGGTGAACTATGTTATACTTTACACAGCAGGAACCCAGTTTTTTAAAATTATTTTCAAATTAAAGAAAAATAAAAACATAAAAAATACAAGTGAAAACTAGTAATACCCTAAAAGCAAATATAGAAACTACCTGAAATATGCCAATGTATTTTAAAACCCCAAATTATTATACTTGAAGAAAGTAGTATGTAATTTCCTATTAGGATCTAAAATTACTCACTAAAAATACTTGGTAGTAAAATAATTACAGTTCTCAAAAAGAAAAAAAAAATCACAAAACATTTGAAGAAAACAAATTTACCTGTACTTGTTGGTGAATTTATTTCTTGTCTGATATTTCTACCTGCCTGGCTCCCAGACCTCGCAGTTTCTCGCTGTGGTTCCAGGATGTCGCGGTACTTGGAGACCATCAGGACTGAGATGAAATAAACCACTGCCAAAGCTAGGAACTGAGCCTGCTTGCTGTCATCCTGTGCCAGGGAAAAAGAAACACATCTAGAATATTGAATATTTTCATGGAATTTTTCTACAAGAACATCACAAGTCTTAATAGTTAATACCTTTCTGAAATGCTGCTTCTGCCAGCATAGCAGCAAATCGATAATGCAGAAGGCTGAGTGGATTTTCAGTGGAGTAGTACACACACAGAGCACATATTAAGTACTGAATTTTGGAGGTAATTTGGCAACTACACAAATCTCAGGGTCTGTGGAGTCAATGGACTTTCCAAAACAGAGGCCTGACTCTACTCTGAGAGTGCTTTAAAGGCTTTCTGGCAGCAAGGGCAGCTGACTTCTGCTGCCCCAAGGATGAGATTGTGAAGGCCCCTGACAGAAGGAGGTAAGGGGTACAATTGCTGAGAGGGAAATCTAAGCTCACTGATGTTTCTCTAGCATAAACTGGCATAACAGCTTCTGGTAGCATATAGAAGCAGGGAGATTGTACCCTTGTTTTTCTTCTAGAAATAAATTCCAGCTTGTACATTCTGATTTCCCCTTCCACAGGAGATGTCAGCAGCAATTCTAGGTTTCCAGGACTGATTAAGTGAAAGCCAGGACCATTATAACTTTGCTGTCTTCTTTTCTTCTCATCCCACGTAATCTGCTGTTCAAGGGAAACTGCCATCCATGGCTTAGATATTATCTTGATTGAGATTAAATTTCTCTAATTCAATTGCAATGTCTTTTTTATTATTATAACAAAAAACTTAACATGATAAAATTAAAACTTTTTCTATCTATTCCTATAGTTTCATCTTTTCTCAATTCCGCAAGTATGTATTTTCTATTACAAATCCAGTGCTTGTTCTCCATTGCTTTTGGGTGTTATATGACCTGGCTGCATGTTTTTGCAAGTCTTAAAATAACTAGAAATTCTCTTATTAATTTCTTTTGTAGAAATTCCAGAGACATGTTTTCTTGTATTCTTTTCTCCATTAATCAAGAAAAGAATAGGTGACAGAATATTGCCTCTTTGAACTCAGGCTGGAGAATTTAAATGTAATGTATGTACTTGCAGGTATACAGTAGTAATTCCTATTGCACTACCTTCAAAAACAATTATATTGTACTGCAGCTTTGTGCTAAAAACCATTGCAGAAAAATCTGGAAAATATTTTAATATACATTTACATACATCAATATGGTCAGCAGAGGTGAGAATTGTGTTTGCAAACTGATTTGCTGCATTTCTGTAACATATATAATAATTCTTTCTACCCTGTTTGGACAAATAGTTGACACCTATAGTAATACATTTTTTAATCAACATAAGTTGTAACTGATTTATCTTGGCTGTGTTTATTTGTCTAGTATAAGATTAAGGCAGAGTGTTAAACACAATTAACTACTAATCTCAAATAGCTTAATCAATATAATTTTTAAGTGTAGAAGGTGGCTGGTAGTTACAAAGTCACAAGCCAATAGTTTGCAGATAATATATGAAGTACAACACATGAAGGATATTTTTAATTTGAGTACAATCAAAATCTCATTCAAAATACAAGTGATGATTTTGCAGAAGAAAGAATTACAGCACACATTACTCACCACATCACGAAAAACAACTGCTCGTAGACGATTAATATCAACATCCTGAAGAAGCCTATCAGGGTCTTTTATGGGAGAAAGATTTCCAGGGACATTTTCAAGAGGAGTCTAAAAATAAAAAGTAATGAGATTTTTTGGTTCCCTCAAAATATCAAAGCATTTCTGTTAGAACCTTAATTTGACTTTTTTTTTTTTAGCTATTACATCAATCTTAGATTATATTCTACATGATACTCAGGTAAGGGCTCTAGAAATAAAGTGATGCTTTGAATTATTGCCTTAATGCTATTTAGAGATAAATTTTTGCATCTTTCCAGTAGCTTGGAACAACTGTATCTCTAGACAGAGTTAAGATAATAATTTTCACACAAAAGTTTGTTTCAGATTATAGTTTCTTCATAACAGAATAAATTATTTCTACTATGCATGTTATGAACAGAAATATTAAAATAAATGTCAATTTTACTGAGACTTATTACAGACTACTGATAAAATAACTGCTAGTATTTAAAAGAGAATAGCATGCTTCCTTTAAAAAATAAACTGTATTAAATTTGAGATCTGAACACCTGTAAGTCTCCTTTTAGTGATTTTGCTTGCATTGAATGCGACAATATTGAAAAGGGTAATGTCTTTGTGAGATTTAATGAAATAAGATTGTGAAAAGGATTAACTTTGTAACAGCTATTAGAAAAAGTCTGTAGAGAAAAAAAAAAAGATTTAGTAATTAAAATATAAAAGCAAAAGAGAAGGGATCCTTTACATCATACAATGTCTTATATTTTAGTCATGGGCTCTGCCAAATTATTTCAGATTTTAATTTCTGTATCCCCGAAGTCTTAAAGCTGTAAACAATTTAAAAATATATTTAAAAAAAAGAAGAAGACTGAATTAATGACACAGGAAAAACTAAGTGGCAACTGAATATCCAATAAAATTAACTTCTAAAAGCCGATAGTAGATACTGATGCCTAATATGCATTCGAAAGTCTGTTGAAGCTATCGCAACACAAATATTCCACTAACAGGGATGCGATTTCATCAAAACTGGAGAGTACCCTGATGGAATAAAAAAAACTATGCAGATATATATGACAGAAGTGAGTAAGGAGACCTGTTCTTTCAAGTAGGCCAAAAAGCTGGTTAGAATTGCTACAGTCATACTTCTGCATCAAGGTTTGCATCTTTCAAATAAGCCTCCTCCTTTTACACACTTTTACCATAAACCAGCTAACAGGAAAAACTTAAGCTTTTCCTGATGTTTATTTTTATCAAATATTTGAGAAGGCAGTTACAATTATTTTCTGATCCTAAAAAAGCAGTGTTTTGGACTTGTCATCATTGCTGTTGTTTACCTAAGGCTCAGTTACCTTGGTTGCTGCTGATGCTGTTACACCCTGAAGAGCATCTTGAGTTTTACCGCCAATTAATGATGTCTTGTTTACTCTCTCTCTTTGCCTTTGCCGGCATTCTAAGCAGTTCCTCACAGCCACACAACAAACTAAAAGAAGAAAGGAAAATGCCACAAATGAGAATATTTTTTTCAATGTTATATTTAGAACATCAATTAGCACTCATTACTAGTAGGCAGTAATTGAAAATTTGATTAAAAAATTGAGAATAACTCAAATTTTATCCCACGAGCAGTGCAATTATCAGTATCATAATAAATGATATGAATAATAGTGAACAGTGAAGATAAATGCCATACTGTTGCCAAATAAATTGAGGTCTACAGTGTCTGCACAAGTATCCCACTCTTTTTTTTTTTTACAAAGCCTATAGAATCCTACAAATTCCATGGAGAGTTGGATATGAAAAACTGCAACATGGAGGTAGCAGAGCAGCTTTAAGGAAAATAATCGTCTGTTTACTGACTTAAATTCAATATTTTTACTCTCCCTGAATATATACAACTTGAACTACATAAGGTAGAACATTTTCAGACATGTCTTTCTTATGACGAAATTGAATCGACCTTAAAAACTTATCAAATCAATAAGAAATGGGATTTTCACTTTATCCCATCAAGCTCTACCTACAAGGTCCTTTCCTCTACATGCCACTATTTGATCCATCCCAACCCACTGATCTGTAAATAACTATTTAATACATCCTGTCTGCTAACTTACCAAGCCTTAGGCACTGTCGCATTAGACCTCCAGAAGACATGTTTTTTTCAGCTTCAATCTCACTAAAATTTAGAGAACTGGCAAATACTAGTACATCAACCATTGCCATCAGACGGCTGAGAAATGTTACTGCTGTCTCTGCCGACATTCCTTGTGTCACTTCAATATTTTCCAATTCAGTCTTTAAAAGGAGATAATTGAATTAAACAGTTTGAACACACAACTGAAATATAAAGACAGCATATACACATAGAAATCTAAATTGTTATGCTTAATGGCAGATAGATTGAAAAGTTATTTAAAAATCTCGTACTGATACCATTAACATAAGCTGTGAGTGAAATTCAAAGTAAGGCAGCATGAAGAGTGAGAAAATCATTTACATTTACATGCTGTAATAGATGAGAAAAAGTCTAATATAAATGAGAAAGTTATTAGCAATTACATAAAGACAAAGTAAGGGCAGATAATAAAACAATGCATGATGTAAAAGGGTGCAACATATTCTTACATTCTTCCATAGGCTATGCAAACAGGTAAAAGATTAAAGGAATTACTCTGTATGTAGCTTTTACTTTATGTTCTTTCATATAAACAAATGTGAGGAGTGGAGTGGGAAAAAACGTACAGTCTTGCACTCTGTCTCCATGAATCAATTTTCCCTGGAATGTTTACAGCATGAAGAATCCTGACAGAGTCCAATTCTCCAATTTATGTTTGCTACCTCATGACAACA
Source organism: Anomalospiza imberbis (assembly GCF_031753505.1). Lineage (NCBI taxonomy): Eukaryota > Metazoa > Chordata > Aves > Passeriformes > Viduidae > Anomalospiza > Anomalospiza imberbis. The sequence continues at coordinate 80,237,570 of NC_089682.1, read as the reverse complement.
ACAGAGGGAAAGTAAAAAGGGACAAGTGACATGGCGTGCAGCTCATATGTCCCAGAAAGTTGCTGTTTCTTTCCTAATATTGGACTCTCCTTAGTGGGAATCAGCAGAAAATTTCTGAATTAGTTTAATATTTCTAAAAACTAAAATTTTTTTCTCCAAAAAGACACTTAGATGTCCAGAATCATGTTCTCAAATGCCTTCAGGTATTTAACGGTGCAGATAAGTAAGGAAACAGACAGCTTAATCCAAAGCAAAAAATATCTGTTTAAACACTTTTACCTCTGGAGCTAGGCAAATTGAAAATAGGAATGCGTGATACTTGTCTTCATCCAGAATTATATGCCTAAATACTATTTTAGAATTTGTTTAAAGGTGGGTGATTCTTACTGATTGTCAACAAGCTTTCCAGTTGCAAGACTTTGAGCGCATAGTTTAGCCCCTTTGAAAAGTACTTTCATTGTGCTTCTATACTTTTATTGATTTGCTTAGAAGTATTTATTTTTAAAAAAAATATTTTGTGCTCTTAAGGTTATTTCCTTCCAAAGGAAATAAAAAATACAGAAATCAAAAAATCTGTTTATTTCCATACTCCCATACTCCTAAAATGTTATTAGCCTCATTCATGGCTTACTCTGAAAAATATTTTCACATTCAAAATTATAAAAGTGCAAATTGTGCCAAACAGTATTAAGGAAACAATTCTTTCAAAAGGTGAAAGATACAAAGTGGCATGTGTCACCATAATGATAGATAGCCCTTAATTTAATTTCTCTTAAGGATGTAACATGTCGGTGACATGAGTGATTTGGGAAGGGCTGTCATCTGTCTGACTGCCCAATAGTATTAGAAAAATAGTAAAGTGACAACTCTCAGAAGAAAGATTTTCAGACTATCTCCTATCTTCTTTGGCCAGGGCTCCCCTGTTTTGTTTCTGCTCTGTTCCTACCTTTTGGAAAAATAGGTTGCTGGGGTTTTTATAACAGATTGGAAGAAGATTTTTTGAAAGCACTCACCCAAAGAAAATATATTTGCAAAAATCTATAGCCGTAATAGTCTGCTAGAAAAACTCCTATGTGGTTAAGGAGACTTGAACTTTGAACTCATGCTTGAAATAACATCAGGCTCACTTGCAGTCAGTTGACTGCATGATGTTGATTTTTATCAAGTTTCAACTGTATTGTGCCAATTATAGTCTTAAACCACTCAGAATATCGATTTTTTTTATTTTTGCAAGTTATGTAGTAAATTCTCTTAATATAAGACTTTAGTGCATTTTAGCAAGATTTTAGCAAACTTTGAACTAAAAATAATCTTTTTTACAAATCTCCCTAAAATTCTGCTACATGAAGGAAAAAAAATGACTGACAGTTTTTTACACCAAACTTACCATCATTTCTGCCTGTTAAATACAGCACATGGGTATTGTAATAGTGTCTAAAATAAATCCCATTATTGATCAAGCTGTCTTCTAGTATCACCAATATTTTAGATAGTGGTGTCTCTAAACCTCATTGAAAAGTGAACAGATCACCATTCCATAACTACTCAGTATAATTTAAGAGCAGTACAAAGTCTCCCACACAATGAACATGTTCAGGACATAAAGAGTTTCTCTACTGACAACTGCATTTATAACTTAAATTAGCTCACAGACCTGACTGTGTTCAGCCCAGGAGCTAACAGCAAGCACCATCCTTGACAATGCATTAGGTAGGAAAAGTTAATTACTACACCTAATATACTCCTACTCACATTCCACTGTATGATATAGGAAAATAATAGTAAGAATAATAATAGTAAAAAAAGCCATCATATAAAATGATCAAAAATAACATATTTTTGAAAATGCAAAAAACTGAAACTTACAGCAGCAATACTAACCTTAGAACCCTGGACATGCAACAGACAAAACAGACAACAGATCACAACAATAAAAGAAAAAGAAAATTATTTAAGTTAACTAAAAATTACAAGGTAAATTGAAACAAATTAGTATCTTGGAATTATACATTTGCTTAATTTATATTTAAAACAGCAAAACATTTAAGCTCAGCGTGAACATTTGAAAGTAAAGACTTGTCAAAGATAGCTATGCACAAGGAAAACTTTAAATCTTGTATTATTATAGACTTCATGTAAACACTGATTCCTCCAAAGCAATGTACATCTTTAATGTATTACATAAAATAATTTTATGAATCAATGCAAAACAAAGTAATGTTTTAACTAATTACATAGATATGAGCATTTCACAACAAGCCAATCAATGGAAATGTACTAAAGTAGTTAATCCTTTTATGAGAAGGTAAATATGTTAAAAATGCTTTGAAAAAACAAATATTAATTACAACAAGCAACCTGGTTCTTCATGCACAATGCACTTCCCTTGAATAGACTACAAAATAGGTCATTGCAATATTACATTTGGGTGTGATTTCTTCAACCTAAACCAGTATCAAACCAGATATGACAATGTTTTAACTGCAGGAAAAAAAAAAAATTCAAGACTAAGACACTCAGACTGAGTTGGCCTTCAAATTTCACTGTTCACAATTAAATATGTGTGTTAAATTTTTATGGTTTAGTTTTAGGTAGAACCACTCTATTATCACATAATAATTGTGCTAGGAACCAATTCTTAAGTTTTCACTGGTTCTGTTTTAAAAATAGAAAGAAACTTTAGTATATGTCAGATATCATTGCTATAATTTAGACAGTGGAAAAACCTAATCAAACAAAAAGAAAAACAAGATGAAATGAACTGTTTTCTTCCCTCTTGTGGCAGAAAATACTGGCTCAACCAGTTTTTAAATGTGTCTTCATCTTTTCATAGTTGGATGCAGCTGGAGAATTAACTTGTGGCTATTATCTCTCAATTACTAGCTGACAAATTTTATATCATTTTTACCACTTTTGATTCTCAGAATTGTTGTAGACCACAGAGCACCTGTGGAACCACATGAGTCCTGAACATGATAATGCTAACTCTATGCACAGGTCATACATCTCAGTTTTTAATCCACAGACCTAATGAGGCCATCATTAAATGTTTAATGGAGTTTTGTGGACAGTTCATATAACACCAGCAGCCTCCAGATCGCAATTTGAGAGCTGATATTTTGAATTCTGCAAGTAAGAAGCTGAATATAGACTTCTTAGAATAAATGGGAAAACAAAGTGATTGCAAGGGGTCTGGAAATTTGTTCTAAATTGTCACATGTATTTAAACTCCTCAAATTTCTTTTGCCTTGCCAATGTCCTCAAGTATTTGTCACAGCTGCTATCCTCATAGCAAGCAGTGATTCCTTCCAATTGCTAGCCTGTACACAAAATGTTTTATCTGTAAACCAGCTTCTATTTTCAGAAAGCTCCTTCTGCAAACCTCTTCCCTTACAGGTCCTGTTTTTCACACTTCCACAACATCTTAATAATGTCTTCTTTATGGTTGCAGTTTTTTTCAGAAAGCCTCAAAGACATTCCCAACAGAAAGGAGAAAATTAGAGGAAATAGTATTTTGTATTTTATGACCTCCCCATAGTGTTAGCAGAGTTATTGAATATTCCCAATTTAATATACTAGACATCAGAATTAAAACACTCCAGATTATATTAAAAATCAAAAAAACTGCTCATATTTTCTGTTAATATTTGCTTCAATTTCAAATTGTTTCATATATACAAATGACAACACTTTAAAAACACCAGCATTTGAAGCAAGTCCATGTACAGATCCTGGGATAGAGGTAGTATAGAACTGAAATTGAGTGAAGTATAAAAATTGTGGGAATAGATTATTGGGAATTAGAGTAGTTTTTGCCCTGTATGCCATACAAACATATAATCTTCTCTGCACTCTTGAGTTGCCCACAGATTTTTGAGTGGTTTGTTTACATTAAAGATGCATTTTGTCTTTTCTTTTTTTATAATTTATATTTAAAATTTGCTATTCAGATCATCCTAGTCTGGATTAAAAAAAAAAAAAAAAAAAGAAGGAAAAAAAAAATAAAGCAAGGAACAAACCAACCAACTAAATAAAAATCCCAAACCAGACCAAAAAGGAAAACAAAAATAAATCCCACAAGATAAAAGGCAGATTTCTATTACAAGAGTTCCACTGTGAAGGAATTCTATATTACAGGAATTCTATATTACAGTTAAGACTGCCTGTTCTACAGCAGGCAAGGAATTATGCAATAATCTTCCACCCAACCCAGAATTGCCATTTCACTCCGAATCTGAACTATGCAAAGGAAAAAAAAATTATTTTTGAAATGGGGAATTTTTCAAACATTCATCTTTTTAAGGAAACTGTGACACTACAACTTTTTTTTTAGCAAGGGAGGGAACACTACAGAATCTGTTGCACAAAAGAAAAAAAAAAGAAAAAAAAAAAAAAAAAAAAACAAAAACTAAAACTGCAATTGCCCCAGCATTCTGAAAGTCATTTTACTAAATTTATTCTTGGCTCTTTTCTTCAAATACACTAAATTCAAGCATCTGATATTCAGCATCTGTTCTACTAATGAAAAATAGGGGAACTGCTTTATAAAAATCAGAGGTAATGGGATACATGTAAGAGCAACTAATGCTATAGCAGATTGTTGAGAAGAGAGTTTTGCAGCAGAATTTAGGACTGCTTAAGAACAAGTGGCCCAGGTTTGCTAGAACTCTGACTGATTCACGGAAATAAAGGAACCGTGAACAGGCAGGACTGTGAGACAGTTGAAAAAGGAACTGTGTGCTTCTGTCTTTCTCCATTAGAAAACAAGGTATCTCATAGAAAGAGACTGATTTGAGCTCCAGGTTGACAATCATTCTAGCCAGACCCTACAGGGATCTGGTAGATGCCTGCATCAGAGATATCGGAATAATTTGCTTCTGTTGAGTAGATCTCCATTGGCTAGAAATCTAAGCCTCAAGTGAATACTGAGATTTACCCTAATCTCTTCATGAATTCCATCCCTGTTTCAATCATACCAAAACTAAAGAGTGGAATGACCTTTGCTGTCTGTTCTATACTCTTTTCGCTTTCATGTTTCATTATTTCAGACCAAAAAGTAAATTAATTTTTTGTAAGTGGCTATAAATACATGATCGATGCCACAAATAAACTATACTAAGAGGAAATAAGTAAGAACTATTACTTTAAAATTTCAATATGGGTCCCAAAAGACCTTCAGTGGGAATATAAGAGCACCACCATTCATGAAAATGAAGAAGGAAGAAATTAAGTAAAAATGAGCTCACACTTGTTGATAAATTGAATATATGTATTGTACAGGATCTACAAAATGTGAGGGTTTTGACACTCCAGAAAAGCTCCGCAGAACAGAGATATGGGGGATCAGAGACCAAACAAGAAGAAGATGGTGTGGATTCAGATAGGCACACCAGCTGATATGACTCAATCCTGCAAAGTCATACAGGACATGGAGCTGAATAAAGACATGATTAACCATTCTTTTCACAGAATAAACAGTAAAGCACACAGTGACTTTATGCATTTAAGCAGGCTTAAGTAAAACAAAGACAAGAAGTGCTTTGAAGGTTATATAATTGCTTTGTCAGGCTCAATGCCATAGGATATTATGAAAGCTAAAAGCATAAGTAGCTTCAAAAAAGATTAGATAAAGTCTAGAAGGATGAATTCCTCAGTGGTTATTAAATATGACAGATCAAACACCCTCTCTAGTTGTTAAAATCCTAAATGCTAAAGCAGAGTGTTATTAGAGCAATCAATATGCTTGCTCAGACATCTGTATTTTGATGTAAGCTGCAAACAGCCACTGTTGGTGGCAGAATGCTAAAGCACATGGGCCCTTGGGCTGACCCAGCGAGGCAGCTTATGCGGCCTGTGAACAGCTTCCTTTTGGAAGAGAAGCGCAACACAGCTTGACTGGGACTTCTAATACCGAGCCCAGTTTCAATTACAGAACTACACAGACTAAAAGAATGGTTGGGGTTGGGAGGGATTCAGGAGGTGCAACACAAAATTTTAGCTTTGTACCTTGTGGATAGAAAGTGACTCATTAATGTACTTAATTACAACACAGTAGGTTCCACATGGAAATCAATAAATACTTTTCCATGGTGAGGCTGACTGAGCACTGACACAAATTGCTCAGGGAGGTGATGGAGTCTCCATCCCCAGAGACAGCGACAAGCTGTCTCAACACAGTCTTGGACAACTGGCTGTAGATGGCCCTGCTTGAGCATGGGTGTTGGACCAGGTGACCTCCTGCATCCCCTTTCCAGCCTCAGCCATTCTGTGATTCTGGGAGTCTTTGAGTCAGTGAGGGAGAAAGCTTACAAGTCCTTTTCCCCTTAAAGAGTTACTCAGGCAGAAAGTGGCCAGTAGCAGGCCTGTTGTAAGTGTTTTTATGCAGTGGAGATGTCATATCAATCTTCCAGTTTCAAACCTCTTCTCTCTTCCCATTAGCAGCTTCTGGAAAGAGGATGAGGCAGCCTTTTGTAACTGATTGCTTTCAGTGGCCTACTTTGCCCTTTCAAGATTGAGAAGAAATACATTCTGAACCAGCAATCCATCCACTTCTCCACAGCAGTTCAAGGATGCTCAAGCATTAGAAGTCTGAGAATCAGTATGAAACTTCTTTTCATTCATCATATGATGGATACTCACAAGTGGTCTGATGCCTAGCAGGGCACCTGCTCCCTACGAAACTGTGATTCACAGCAAGACTGAGGGAGAGCACCTGCTCTAAGGAGGGAGGATGGGTTGCACTCTTCATATCTGTCAAAGTGATGAATAAATCCATCTTCCTATTAATCTTTATGGATGGGCAATGAGGAACAGGAATGGAGTTGAATAGGCAGGAAGAAGCCTTTTTTATATATTTTTTTTAATTCCACAGAGTAGGATTCATTCAATTTGAAGCCAGAAACCAAACTTTAAGTGAACTATTTTATTTCACAATTTATTTTTATTTTATTGACCTAGACAGATGGTAAAATTAAGCATTCAAGTAATACACACAGTCCCCATATAGTGGAGAAATGTGTGTATAATAACCAAATTTGAAAATTCAGTATTTTGTATCAGTGCATGAAAATCACTGTTACTGAGCAAGGCAGCATTGACACTCAATATTTTAAGAAATGGATGTGTAACTATTAAGGCTGTGTCAGGTAACTATCTATACAGACACATACACAAAAATATTTTCCAAAATAAATAGATGGAAATGGTGAACTTCAAAATTATTATTCCATAGAATGGTTCTGCAGTATCATACACCAGGACAAGAATTAAAACCTACAAAGGGCATTCAATAGAACTGCAGCCTAATTAACGTTGTGCCTGTTTCACATTTTTATATAAAATATGTCAAAACACCATCATTTTCAAATGATGCCTAAAATGTTTGCTTTAAAAAAATACCCCCCAATGTCCTTTAAAGAACGATAGTGCAGCCTGTGTTTCAAGATGGCTCAGTGTGTACTTGCTCATACTTGTCAATATTTACAATGAAGAACTTGCAAAATCAGGACCTTAATGTTATTCTTGTGACTACAGTCAATAATTGTAGTCTTACACTTTTGCTTATACCAAATATTTTCACAGTTAACACAGTTAAAATAGTCAAGAGACAGCATCAAAAAATTATTAATTGGCTGTCTGAAAATTACATTAATGTTTAGCAAATTGCCAGCCCATACATTTATGCCATTCAAACAAAATCTGCAAAATAAGTTTTTTTAACTAGAAGTAACAGTAAAGAAAAACCTAATCTCAGTTGCTGAATGGCAAGAAAAAAAATATTTGAGCTTTTACTGCAAACCAAATTTGCAGTCTCCAGTCTCTCTATTACCTATGTTATTTCAGAGGAGTCTCTGTCCTTTCTAGGTCTCATTGCCTCCCCTTTCAAAGACCAATATTAACTACAGATCATTTTTACAGGATGCTCAAGATGACATTTAGTATGGAAGAAATATATTAAATGCACAAACAAAACATCCCATTCAAATAACACTATTACTCTCGTCAATAATGCAATATTTATAAAATATTTCTCCCTTTTTGGTCATGATACTCTGCCTGCCTGAGCTTTAATCTGCTAAAAACTTACAACTTTGAGGAGATAAAAATATCAGTTCTTTTCAATACAAGATTAAAAAAAAAAAAGTGGGGGAAAGGATCTAGTGAAGGAAGTAGTAAACAGATTAGACAGGGGTTGACTTCTGGTCTCATTTGGCATGCAAACTAATAGTGGCCATTCAAAAAAGGTTTATGAATATCAATGAGTAGACATCATGCTGTTTTGTTACAGGAATCATTATCCTAATAGTCATCCCTTTAAATGAAATATTAAATAACTATGAAATATTATTCTTACTAAGTACTACTTCTCTGTTAAAATAAGCATTTCAAATGCAAAATGTTATAAACATTCTGTATATCAAAGTGTAACAGTTTGATTATAAATTTAAATTTTTGAAGGAATTAGCAGAAAGGAGACAGGAGTTCCTAAAGAAGAAGAGTCAGTTGAAAATAGCAGTTTGCATTATTAACAACAATTTGTAATATGACCACTAGGTGGGAATATTGTACTTACAGTTGGGGATGTGGCTGCTGACAGCAATGGTAGAATTCCTCCACAAGCAATAATAATATTGTCTACCATCTGGGAAATGAGGTGTATTGTGTTGTGTACAAAAATAATATTTTCATTGCTATTGACAAAGTCCATCACTGACTTTGTGGAGTGACTGCAAGGACAGAAGAAAAGTAGGATTAAAATAAATTAATTAAAATAAATTTTAGCTAAATATATTCTTTGTGACCATACTGTGAATGTTCCTTTAATGAAAAGGAAAAGTTTGGTCTACAAAACTTTGCCTGTAAATTGCCTAAAAATATCAACAAGGCTAGTCTAATGAACAAATTGATTTTTGTCTCTTTCTGCACAGGATTATATTCAAATACTCAGCCAAGAACAACATCTTCTAACCTTTTATTCCCATCAACCGGTACTTCACTTCACAGGCAGTTCTGCTGAAGGCAGTGGAGCTGTTTCTGCAGCCTGAAAGCAACTATTTATATAGATTTCATCATGCTACAGCAGTGCCCTTTGAAGCACCCTCGATAACACCTGTTACTGTTTTAAAGGAGAAACACAATAAAATGGCCATAGCTTGATTCAATATTAACTGTGTTAACTGATAATAAACCTAGCATTAATAATAGCTTCACAAGACACAGATGCTTGTAACATTAGTTGAAATCTCAGCGACTCCTAACTGATGAGCAATTGTCCTGTGAAACAGTCACTCCCCAAAAATATAAAACCCCTGTGTGAAAATATTGAGGCTACTCTTTCTATAAGTATGGCCTTTCCGTAAAGCAACATTTCTTGTCAGCCAGAAAACAAAAATTAAAGGCATCAACTGAAAATATACAATCTGAACTTTAACCTTCAAGCATTATCTGAACACACTCCATATAGCTAGCCAAAAGCAAAATATCAAAATTGTCTATTTCCAAGTGAGTATCACAGAACAGTTCACCAAACTGGAAATTAAATGTAATATAAATTGTTCCTTTGACAAAACTATGCTCAAATTTTGTTAAAATTAACTATTCTTTAGTGAAAATTAGAGTAAATTGCCTCCCTTATAGTTACAGAGTACCTCTACATGTACAAAATGTAGAAAACCACTAAGAAATCACATTGCTGTCATAAAATATTATATGATCACCAAGACTAAACCCAACCAGGAGCCAGCATGCAAAGAAAATTTGTCAATTGATCGTTTCCCCAGAAAATGTTATAGGAAAGAGGTTTTATTTATACACCCTGCAGGTAGAGAAGCTCTTTTAATTGATCAATTAGGAAGATGGCCATTAGCAGAAGTCATCCTGTCTGGAACAGGGGCAGTAGATTCTAATGCTAAATATAACCTGGAAGAGCAGCTCAGTTTGTTTAGGATTCAGGATTTATACAACTCCTCCAGAAAACAGGAATTACTACTGGTGAAATCGAGCTGTTCCAGGCTGGTAAGGGATAAAAAGAGAAGGGAGAAGATACAGAGAGGCACTGCAGCTAACACCTACTCTTTTTCTCCCCACCATCCCAGTAACATCCCCTCTCCAACATGCCTAATTTTTCCTTATTGATGGAAACACAGATCAGGAGTTAAAAAAGAAACAACAACCCACCTTCTCCAAACATGTACATCTGTTTCTAGTGCAAAAAGCAAGTCTGTCAGGAGCCGCTGGTGCATGGGAGACCATTTAAACTCTGGAATACGAAACATAGTTGTGCGTGGACCTGGACTAAACTGTCGTCGCTGCTCTTCCGTCATTGGCATTCCTCGAAATCCCAAATCAACACGTAAATCCCGGTCTTGCTGGGTGACAGATCGACCCTGTATTGCCTACATCAGGAAGAGGTTCAAAAATGATGTTAACTTTATTCAGTGTGTTTTGAATGCAAAACAGAATCCGAGAAAGGACAGGATATAACAATGTGGCCACAAACACAGGAGACATTGATGTTCCAAGGCAGGCAGTTTCCTTCAGTAAATGAGCTGCTCCAAGTCAAATCAATCAGTGCTGGGGGGACAGGGGGTTGGCCCCCTTTTCAGCTACTCACCAAGCTTTTACTCTCAGATGATTCACTTGAAGTCTTATAGAAAAGACCAAATGTATTCCATTCAAGGTCAGTGACAAGACTTTGTTTATATGTAACAATTAAATTTTGGGCTAATCAACATGGACAAACTATACAGTGGTGGCTTCAAGGAACACGTATTTTTGGACAGCTCCTCATTTTTCAAAACCAATTTATTTATCTGGTCTTTTTAGCAGGATCATTAGAGAATTATATTTAGTCTACCAAATCCCATTTTGCCAATTTTAAAACAAAAGAGAACTTTGCAAAACGATTGTTAGCAATGTGAAAATGGTCATAGCACTGGAGTTGAGCTGAAAAGCTTGTTTATTTAGTCTGATCTTGATCTCCTGTAGCCAGTTTTATGAGAGTAGAAAAGGTATCCTTTACATAATTTGACCTCTTGGGACTAAAGTTATTTCAGTTGCTTGTATTTCCTATGTTTTTCTTAGAGTTATCTTTAAATGATTTTTTTTTAATCTTAGACTTATATAAGATTTTAATTTTTCACATGAATCTTCTGTATAGTGCTTTCAATTGTATTTTCTGCTTTTTCCTAGTTACAAACATAGGAAAGAGTGAACTTTATATGTTCATGATATATATATATATATATATGAATTAAATATTTGATCTATTATTAATATTTGATCTATTATTAAACTGTTCTTAGGAGTAAGCAGTAGTTCCCATCTCTGTCACACAATTTACTTGCTTCCTTTCAGTCCATTTGAATAAAAGAGAGTTATTTGTTACTAATAAGGCAGGGAGATGATTGTAGACCTATTTTTAGAGAATTTGAGGTTAGCAACTCCAGTCAAATACATTCTCCTTCAGGTGCAACTTCAGGTAACCCTCATGCTGGCAGCAACAACAGTACAACAACTTTAACAAAACAGAGGAGCTTTTATCTAGCAAATAATACTGCATCTGCAAGCATGGGCTTTGATGCACATCGCCACTGCATTAACAAGCATGAAACATGTAAGTATTTCCACTTAGGTGCCTGGTCTTTAAGTAATTTTTGGTGTTTTAAGTGGTCTCAAGGAGATCAAATCTAACGAGGCAGTTATTACACCTACAGCAATCAAAACTCCAACCACCAGCTCCACTGTAAACATGTTAGAATAAAAGTTCTCATTATTCAAGAAAACAATAATTCTCCATTTATATTTTATTTAATAACTACTTCAATTTTTTTTATTACCGTTAACTTCATTTTAAGAAAACGTGTTTAACTATGGACAACTTGAGTTCATAGCACCCAAAGAAGAGATTCGAAGATGAATTTCTGTTGATAACTGATCTGCTTTTAAGAACATTATTTAAAAGAGAGATTAATGCCCACATTAATCTGTTGATTAACACAACAATTAATTGGTTGGTCAACACAAGAATTCTGTTGACAACTGATCTGCTCAGTTGATAATTATTTTTAAGAACATTATTTAAAAGAGAGATTAATGCCCACATATTTAAACCAATTCATTGTAGTTTATTGTTGATTTTAGTAGGAAATAACTGTTATTTAACTAGTATATGCAATATATATTTTCTATACAGTCATGAAAGATTTCACATTATGGCATTTTCAGAGAAAATGGTCCTAGAAGATGTACATTTTTCATATAATTAAAGAAATATACTTTAAATATCTCTCAGATCTCATACTATTAATCTCCCCCTCAGCAATGAGCAGTGATTACATTAGACACATACATGGCTACTTGAAATTTACCTGTGTTGTAGTAGTTGTCTGGATCTTCCGTATCTCCTTCCCTGCCTCCTTACCATCATCAGATCTTTCTGTATCTGATATTATACTTCCTGCATCAACATTAGGTACAGTTTTGCTACCAGAAGACTCTGTCTCAAGAGTTGTGGCAGTCATTTCAGCATATTCTAATCCTTTAGATGAAGAAGACAACTCCCTCTCAGAAATGCTATTCATTCCATCTGAAGTGGTGTGAATCTTGAACTCTTTGTCCTCTATTATACTTGAAGAACAAGTTATATCTACACTACCTGTCATATGTGCAAGCAATCCCAAATCATCATTTACACCAAGATGCATCTGTGTCTCTTGCACATTTGGAATGGCAATGTGGTTACTTGAAAGTTCAGGAAGAAGTTTCTCCTCCTGACTAGGTATTTTATCAAAGAGAAATGAGGTATTGTTAGTAGAAGGTTCATCTTTCTCATCAGCCAGAGTTATTAATGGACCATTATCTTTTTCCTCATTCTTCTTAATAATACCCACACTTCCATGAACATTGTTTTGGAGCTTCTCAACAGCTGCACTATATACATTATCTAGAAGAGATTCTACTTCTACCAGTGCACCATTTTCTCCAGTTCCCAGCGTCTCTGGTGACAAATCCATGTCATCAAGTTTTACTTCAGTAGCTTCTACTTTTTCAGCTTTTATATCAACTAAGAGGTCATGAACTTCCACATGCACTCCTCCTCCTCCAGGTCTCTCAGCAGTTCCAAGCACATCATCTGACACCTTTGTAGCCATGAGCAAGTCCCTCGTATCTGTATTAACGGGGTAATCTGTTTCACTTTCTGGGCTTTGACTTTGCGAAAGATCTTCTATCTCTCGAATTTCCATTCCACCTTTTGCTCCTGTTGTCTGAGAGGAAAGACCTGAGATGGTGCTCACGTTCCCCTTCTTCCCCTTTTTTATGTTTTCTTCCTCTTGCCTTTGATACTCTTCATACATTTTTGCTAGATATTCCTTGTGAGCTTCATATGTGACCTTAAAAAGAAAAAGAACAGATTACGTGGATGAATGTACGCTAGATGAGCTGAGCTAAATGCAGCGAGATTTTTAGGAACATATTAAGTACAGCTTACAAAGTGTTTGACAAGAAAAAAAGCCACCTTGACATGAGTAGTGAAAGCCACCAGATGGCACTAAATCACTTTACATCTTATATTACTACACTACTACTGCCTTTGGGGGTTACCGGTATTTAAAAAAAACATCTGTTTCTTACCTTGGAATGGGCTATAGAAAGAGTATCCACCCACACTCTCCATCCTCCCCATTCATATTTTATTGCATGGTACAAAAGAATACGGAAAATGTTGTAAACCATCTCTGTGATCTTCTGCTCTTCAGAGTTCTTAGGATTAATGTATCCCAGAGAAAACATCCAGTCCTGCCATACTGAACACTGAAGTAAACATCTAAAGTGAAATAATTAGTTCAAAATATATCCAAACAAAACTTCTCTATTTTAATATTACAATGGTTAAGATGGGAGGAACATAATCTCTTAACATCAATCCAATGTTAGGAATAAACCTTAAAATACTTCAGTATGAATAAATAAGTAAAATATACTATAGAGAAGAATCCAGTATTAGCTACTGAACTAAGAAATGTTACCACAAATGTATTAAATTTATTTTAAATATATGTAATTTATTACAGACTCTAAAATTCTACACAGAGTATAATAAATTGGTATTACCCGGAAATCAATGAGGATAAAATAATATTTGTATTGACATACCTTCTGTTTTCACGGCTATTACTAAAGAGTTTTATCATGTCTGATAAGAACAAACGTCGAACTTCCATCAGCTCTGCACTTGGCGTGGAGTTTTTTAACAGCGTTGCCACCACCTTAAGAATCACTTTGAAAGAATAAATTAGTTATGTAAAGCACTTTATCAATGTTTAAAAAAAGAAATAGTTGCTAATAGCCATTATTGTAAAAGGTAACTGCAACCCAAATGTATCTAAGTTACATGAATACATTGTTCTCGCTTTCTGAACCATCATTTCAAAAAACCTCTAGGTGACACAATTATTAAACAAACATAATATATTGTCCTTACTTGGATTCTGAATTTTCACTGTTGAATCTGGCTCTGGATGAGGTTTATGAACAACTTGGGTGCATACTTGTTCTGTCAAAATCTAAAACAGAATATTAACTTCCTTTTACCATTTTAAATCATACACTACACTATTTCTTTGTTAATTTTAAAATTTGTTAAGAACATTTACCACGGTCACATGCAACATCATGTAAAAAAATTAGGTAACATATTTTAAATCTTGAAGAACAGAACAAAGAAATTCCTCTATGCAGGGATAAAGATTTTCATGGTTGTAGCTGATAAGCTAAACTTTGAGTTCCTTGCCTAAATATAAAAGAATGGTATTTTAAAGACATTCCATTTATATTTCTCATATTGTTATACATTCACACATCAAAACATCTTTTACAAGCTACATACATCAACAATTATTCTTGTTATTAACAATATGTGCCATCAGAACCAAACTAAATAATTTTTAAAACTGGGTTTGGTTTCCTCCAGCTAGTAAAGACTAAGAGTCAGAGTTGGCAATCCATAGGAATAATCCTGGGGCTTCACATAATGAGGAAGACAGAACATTCTCCTGTTGCTTGAATTGTACCTGACAACCTAATTAATCTGCATTGGGGCAACACTGCAAACCTTTCACACTGGGATACTTATCACTGGATGTGTGTATGCAACTTTATTTTTAAGAACAAGCTAAAAATTCAATGATATCAACACAGAATTCTCAGTAAATACATTCAAGTAAATGCATTTCAAAACTGATTAATTTCACTAGCAATATTTATTTTAAAGAGGAACTTTAGCTCTCTCATTACAAAATAATCAAACTAATGTCAGTTATAAACACAATCTTAGATCTTTACATATTGACACTTAAAATAGAATGCAAATAGGTCCTTGCTTTAGGTGAGATAATATGGAAAACATCTCTTCCTTAGCATCAGTTTCTTAGAAAATCTTCAAGACTTAGACCACTTAACCTCTTTTTTCTCTTTTCCTCTATTTTTTCAAATGTAAATGCCTGTGGATGCTGAGCTCCATGAGGACTCTGGTTTTGTCAATGAGTTATGCATTTTCTGAGAATACCAATCATAGAAGCTTTCAGAAACTGAATGCAGAAACTAGACTCTGAGGCTCAAGTGGCCAAACCATAAGAGGCAATGTACAATAAAAAAGAACTTGGATCTAAGTCACTGGCAAATAGATAACGTTTATGATTTTACAATAATAGGAGAATAATTGTATTAATTACTCAGACTTAGAATCCTGAAAACCAAGTGCTCCTCTAGTCTGTTTTTTCTTTTCTGGAACCTATTCCGAACATCTAGTCATTAAATCTGTTTGTGACTAAAAAAATACTAAAAATCATTTTAGTGCACAAGATTTTCAGAAATTGCAAGAGATTCTATTCTAAGTCACCATTTTAGTAATAATTGAAGGTGAGACATGAGCATGTGCAAGCAGGAAGACATGGGTTTCAACCAACTTGATGTTCTCAATATTTTGCTTTTACAAATTTGCTCATCATCAAAACTGAAGCTTCTACAAGAACCTGGTAGAACAGATGAATGTTTGTGGTCATACTTATTTGCCTCAAGCAGTGTCTGCTACATAAAAGGGCCGTGTTAGTTATCATTTGGCATGGTTAAAAAAGAAAAAAAAAACAGCACTCTTCAAAATTTTGTAAATGTAAAATAAGTGACAAGAAAAAAGAAAAGAGAGGCATCTCTGACTTCAGCACTTTCCATTTCAATGGAAACGACTCTCCAAATAATGGAGAGGTATGAGCAATTGGAAATCTGTTGTGGGGTGGATTTATTTTGGGGTTTTATTTTGTTTGTTTTTTGTTGTTTTTTTTTTTTTTTTTTGAAAAGTAATGAGCATCCTAAGGAACAGGCTCTCTTCCATCAAAAGTGGGAAGTTTTATAGAGCCTATGTAAAAATTATGACATTTTTAATAAAAGCATCTAAGACATGGCAAAATACATTGTGAACCGACAAGAAAATTTTCTCAAAATTCCTCAAATTTCTAAAAAATTTCTTTCTCAAAATTTCTAAAACTTTACTCAAATGTCTTCAAAATCAGGATATTATAAAGCACAGATATTTTAAGTCATGCTTTTTACAGCAGAAACAACAATCTTTACATTTAACAATTTGTACCTCATAAAGCGTGTTATATGTTGTAACGGTCACTGTATTTGTGTGCAGCATCAACCTTTCTCCAAGAAGTGTGAAAAGACTGTGAGTATGCATGATTTCAACCTTTCTCCTGTAAGAGAAAACAAAATCATTAGGCACATGTCAAGCATGACGAGCATTTTAAGTCAATGCAAGATAAAACCCAAAGGCCAAATATTTTGATGCTGTACTAGAAAGCTCCCAAGTTTGCTATTTTATATATATTTAAGATATTTCCCACAATGAATGCAATTGTACAAATATAGAAAGGTTCTCGGAAAACAATGTTGTATTTAGGATGGGTTTTTGTATAAAAAAATCGCACACCATTCTCAAAGTTAACTTCCAAAGTTAACTTTCTTACTCAGGGTAAGGAAATTCAAGATGTGCAAAGGCTGGTTAAAATGTTATCACTGAAGAACACACCTTTTGTCGCATCACAAGAACTCAGGACAATCCAGCTTCATATTTTCCAATATTAATCACAGAACTGGTTAGGTTGGAAGCAACCACAGTGGGTGATCTGGGCCAGCCTCCCTCAGATTGCTCAAGCAATCTGTATGTGTTAATACTAATACATATATGTATATATGTATATATATATATATGGATTTTTCAGTACCACCTTTCTTCTTTATATATCATTCTCTCATGAAGCCAAAACAACTCAATCCTGGAATAACACATTGCAATGAAAAAGAAATAAAATCCTGAAAAGTTACGAAATTCTACGTGATTGAAGTATATTTCACATCTGGGATCTAAAACTACTCAAATCTTTAAAAAGTGGAGAAGGAAGCAGTTTATATCAATGAACTTTCCTTGTCCCTAAACCCCACCCTTTTAAAATGGAATACTCCTCATACTTTGCATCATTAAATTTACCTACTACTATAATGGATATGAAATAAAAATAACTTTTTGAAATAAATAATAATCTATATTAAAGCAGCAGAAATTTTTAAATAGGATACAGTAACATTTCTAAAAGTTTTATGCATTCAAAAGCTAAGAAACTGTGTTTTCATGATTACCAGTGAAAATAACACATAAATTATATAGGTTCATTCTAGAACTTTTGAAATGAATAGAATATTTTATAATTTTCAAAGTAAAGACCATAAAAGGGAGTGGCCAAAACTTACAACGGTGTGTTTCTTTTATATGCACAGAAGGTGGTTCATGAGTTAATGATGAGAAAACCTACAAGTATTCAACCTTTTAAGGTATGATTTAGCAGACAGAAATAGAGATCCATTGGGAGGTCTAAATGTGCGCGTAAAACCCACAAGTAAACAAAGGACTATTATTTCAAGTGATGGCATAGAAAAAAATCAAATATGGCAGAGAAGGAAAAAAACTGGATTTTGTCAACTGCTAAGGTTAGACAAAGTAGCCTCTCATCACAGATCACAAAGAAAAATCAATTAAGTTATTCAGGCTCTCATCTAACACATTACTGGTAATTTCTGAGAATCAATTACTTCTATTCTATAGCTCCATCTGTGATGCATATATATATGAACTGCAGCAACAGTATCTGGTTTAGTACCTGTACATTTGTTAATAATATTGTATTGGTTTAGATTTCATAAATCATGTAACATCTCTTTATGGGATTTTGCTTCAGTGTATTACAAGGCAGTATCTGCTTCCTGTACTGTGAAACAGGAGTGTAAGTACTTTGTAATTTTTGTGGTTGACTGCCATTTTATAAAGTCATGTGTATGCGCACATATGTATGTGAACAAAAAGGCACAAGCACTAGCTGTAAAACATGAAATGGAAGGGTGTTCTTACTTGCTAAAATCTACATAAAATATGCACATTTGCAGATGTTCAGAGGTCTAAAAATGAAAAAAAAAAACCTTTGAATGTTACACAGAGTATTCGAGGGGATTTCAATCACTCAAATTAAATGAAAAATAAAGTTAATTTTTGCTAAGTACATATGTTCACTCAACAATGGAAATTGCCTTGATATATCCATGATTGCAAGTATATGTTAAATTAAAATTTCAGCTTCTGAAAATTCTCTTTTCTTGTAACCATAGAATCATAGAATATGCTGAGTTAGGAGGGACCCACAAGGATCATTGAATCCAACACCTGGCTCTGCACAGCACCATCCCCAAGAATCACACCATGTGTCTGAGAGCATTGTCCAAACATTTCTTGAACTCTGTCAGGCTTGGTGCTGTGACTGCTTCCCAGGGGAGCCTGTTTCAGTGCCCAGTCACCCTCTAAGTGAAAAACTTCTTCCCGAGATCCCACCTAAACCTCCCCTGATTCAGCTTCATGCCATTTCCTTGAGTCCTGCCACTGGTCACCACAGAGAAGAGATCAGTGCCTGTCTCTGCTCTGCCCCTGAGGAAGTTGTCACTGCAGTGAGCTCTCCCCTCAGTCTCCTCAAGGCTGAACAGACCAAGGGACCTCAGCCACTCCTCACACAGCTTCCCCTCAAGGACCTTCACCATCCTTGTTGCCCTCCTTTGGACACTCTCCAATAGTTTGATGTCGTGTTTATATTGTGGCACCCAAAACTGCCCCTAGCACTCGAGGTGAGGCCTCCCCAGTGTAGAGAGGAGTGGGACAATCACCTCCCTTGCCTGGCTGGTGATGCTGTGCCTGATGCACCCAGGATATAAGTTGCTACTTGATTTTCTGGATGAATATTTTAAACAAATGTACTTATCTGACTACAACCAGGCTTCTGACAAGTCAAACCTTCATCTGGTGTATCATAGTTAAACCAACTCCTATCAATGTTAATGACTTTTACTAAGTAATGTTTGAAAAGTCCTTGGAGATTCTTGAGTGGACCATCAATTTGCTTTATTAATTCCCAGAACAGTATTCGACTTGCTGGATCCCAAAGGAAAAATCCCACTTAGAAGCATATTCTCAGCTAACTGTCTCTCAATTATACAGTCATACTTTATTGATCTTACTGAGAAAAGCATTTCTAGCAATACCACACTCAGGCTGAACTCCTATCTCCTTTCCTTTCACATCAAGTCTCTTGTGAAGCATGTGGTTAATTTTTATAATACACAGTCTCTCACTAAAATGCCATTTTGGGCAAATCCCAGCAGGGATCTTAACACCACACGTAGAAGGGGAAAAATGAGCAACAGCAGGCTATGCAGCACTGCATGATTGTTAGTGCTTTCTTGACACTATAATATGGAAGACCAGACTAAGTAAACCCGTTTCGTGACATCAGGTCTTTTTAAATGGGAATATTTCTTGCTGCCACATTTTCTCAGTGAGTATTTCTTGCACAGAGATATGTCCTGACCACCTTTTTTAAACACCATGTGTTTGATGTATCTGCTTTTCCTTCTGAAACATTCCCATGTCAATAAAGTGTTCTATTTCATTTTTCCCATCCTTCTAAAACTATTTTTAGAAATGTTGCCCTGAAAATTTTATTGCAATGACACTGATAATTCCAGAAGCAAACTTTAGATCACACTCATGTGTTTCCTGTTAACTTTAGCTGAACATGCAATATATAGTTATAAGATGCATTTCTGGAAAATGCTTTTCTCTTGTTTTAACACTTGAGTTTCACCATATCATATATCTGAAAGACAAGCAACGTGTTGTGTCAAATATCATAGTAATAGCAAATTAACTGGGGAAAAAATTATTTATAAAGCAAGTTGTGTGCAAATTATAAATCAGAAAACCTAATACTTTGAAGTAATTTCTAAAAACTGATAAAGGATATACAGTAATCATGACAAAAAGACAGGAAGAATTGTAAACTTAAATACACCACTACAAAAATCTTAAAATGAAACTTACTTATGACCCAAATGTTTAAGAAAATATCCAAGGACCTTCAAAGCTTGCACCCATATACTTTCGCTTTTGGAAGCCAATAACTTATAAATTACTCTAAAACAGAAAAACAAATTCAAACATCACATATATAGATTGTATCACTAAACATCACATATATGGCTTGTATGGCTTGCAAATATGGCAAGAATATTTATTAAGAAATAAGTAAAAACAATTTACACAAAATAGGATATACTGAAAGAATCAAGTGCAGCGTAAGAGTTTGATAATGAATTCTTGAGGTTGGGGACATTTTGTAATTTAGTTCAGTTAAATGTTTTATAACCAAAAGTAACATCTTATCCTATACTTCTCTCTTGGAACAACCAAATAAAAGACAGTCTAAGCAGTGGAAGCTTAGGACAAGAGAAGCAGACTGGAACACATTAGGTCATATCCTAGAGTACCTGGATGCTAGTGAAAATCTCCTTTCACCACACCCTTTGTTTTTAAATCCTGGATAAAAAAAAAAAAAAAGTGCTTCAAATGTCAACTAACCTAATTATTAAATATTTAATTAATATTATAGGTTTAAGCACAAATTATGCAGTCTTTCAGAAAGGAAACCAGCCTTGATCTGGTCACCAAGACAAAAAAATATTAACCTTGCCCTGCACTTTTCTGTAACAAATTTTTGAATTTATATTTTAGTTTCCCGTTAGAATTAGCTTAGCTTCAGCTTTTAGTCATTCTTTCTATTCTTTCTCCACTAAAGAGTGCTTTTTCAGACAACATCTTCCTCTTTTCAAATGACTTTTGCTATTACTAAATGAACCTTGGGGCTTTTGTCTTCTGACATCTAAGGCAAAGGAACCCCTAATTTCATGTAAGGCTTTAGGGGTGTTTTTAAACTTTTGGGTGTTCTTTAAGCTCTTAAAAGTTGTAATTTGGTGTATTTTACCCACTTCTACAACACAGACTTTCAAACAAAGACTGCACCTTCAAACACTTTTAATATCAGTACTACAAATGTTACATAAAGATGGCTCCAGTCTTCAGATCAGACTTACCCTTTGAAAAATAAGAGGAACAGAATTTTGTTTGAATACAAACTATAGGCAGAAAGCAAAGTCCTAACTATGAGTCTTCCCTTCAATAAGCATTGTAATTCAAACAGTTCTAAGTACATATCTTTGTACAAAGATCTTAGCATTTAGGCAAAATGGAGCTGAATCTATCAAGAAGTAGATAGTGTGGGTCTTTTTTCCCTTTTACAAGCCCCTTGCATTTTCAGAAGTATTTTCAGAACAGCACAAAATAAAATTCATAGTACACATTAAATTATTAACATGAAAATTATTAGTCCTTGAAAAAAATATATTACCAAATTAAGGCATAAACCCCCCCAAAAAAGTAACACAACACTTCTTTGGGAATTATCAGTTATTAATTTTACAGCCAAAGAGATAAACACATTAATTCTACTTTTTTTCAGACAGAATTTGAGAGGCTATGGCATGATTTCTTGTTTTCCTCTTCTTCTCCCCAGAGAATGCTAAACATATAAAGAAAGAATATTTAAAATTATTCTGAGATAGATACATGGCTCTCTGATGCATCCTGTTAATTCCACATTCTATTTGAGATTGAGGAGCAAGTAAATCAGTGCAGTTTCTTTGAAATATCATAATGATAATCTTAAGTGGAAATCCTTTTTTTCCTCCAACATATTGAAATCACTCATTTTGTCAAAAAAAAAAAAAAAAAAAAAGCCTAAGTTAATTAAATTGATGTTTAAAAGATCAGCAAGCGTGATATATATGTGAAAAACAAGCAAACTGGAGGGTGATGATACCGGAACTACTTTTAAGGTATTTTCTCAGTTCACTGTCTTACCGTATCCCATTTCTCTGATCAAAGGCAGGAATCATGGATGCTGGATGCTCGGACATCAGTGCCACTAGCAGCTGCAGCACATCATGAATATTTTCATCCTGTATGACAAGCACCAATGTTATTCTACAAACTAACCTCAACAACAAGCTTCCCACAGAGCTGGTACAATTAGTTACAATAAAAGGTAGGTAATTACAGAAATGTACCTCATGCATTGTTAATAAGTAATTTAATATGCTCTGGAGTTCATCTTCTTTCACTCCTCGATCCTAAGGAAAAAAAAAAGGGCCATTATTCAGAGAAAATACATTCCTCATGTTTGGATAAGCAAACCTTGGACCTAGTCAAATAATTCTACAGCTTTTTTTATTTGAACCTGAAAGACTAAATTTTCTCTATTATTCTACCACTTTTCTTTAGCACATTGACAGTTCAAAAAAGTATGAGGTCAGATTCTTTCAGTGTGGGCCCTCAGAAACTATAAACTATTACTGTTACTCCTCCAGTTTTGTGAGACAGAACAGAAAATACTGGTTTCCAGTCTAGTCTTAAATGGCAGATTATCCCTCAAAGAGTAGCATTCAGCTGTAACAGAGCGCATTCTACCACAGTGAACATTTCTACCAGTGGTAGAACCAACAAGAAGGATAAAGCAATAATTAGCTTGACAGCTGCAATTATCTTTTTCATTTGACCATTTTATTAAAAAAATTAAAAACATGACAATTAATTTAATTGTAAATTTCATAAAACATATTTTATATATCAAATATAAATATATTGAACATTTAATAAAATATACATGGAAGAGTTTGGTGAGGTTAATAAGAAGTTTTGTATGGATTTACTACTCAGTTAATTAGAAGGATGTGCATGAACATTAAATTAACCAGAAAAAGACAATACTGGACAGGTATTAACAATTTTCTACTATGAAAGATACTATTACAAGTATATAACAGATGTCAATGTTTTCACTCTGGAACAGACCACTTTACCTTCAATATAAGTTGTTTCAAGAACAGCAGCATAAACGCCCTTAATGATATGATTTCTTTCTGGGAGGGCCGAGGACCATCTGGAAGAAACAAAATATAGCACTTTTAAATATAAACTAATTCCTTTAATCACTGCAGCTTCTTAAGGAAATCACAGTTCCTACAACAGATTTAGTACTCTACTCTTACATAAAAGTTCATATTTGCAAATGACATCATTTTTAACCTTTCACAATCACATTTTTCAACACAATATATTTAGGATATTTAACGTGGAAAAAAAAAAGAAATCCATATCATATTTTACTTATTTTTTAAAAAGAAAAAGGAAGATGAAAAATAGTAATAAGGTGATAGTAATAGATAGACAGAATTATGTGATAGACAACTTGGAATGACTAAATCACTATGTTAAATACCATCTAAATGAAAACCAACAGAGAAAGGATTTATTAAATACTAGTGGTAGCCATTACCTATAGCAGAAACTAAAGCCATTTAACCAAAAATAAACTACTATCTAAAGAAAATACTAAATTTAAATTAGGAAAAAAAATGCAATCCATAATTCTTTAAACAACTGTGCTTGATGAAGCATATTATGAAAACAGAAATATCTAAAAAAGTCAGACATTGAACAACTGTAGCAATTTGTAACTATTCCTATTGTCTTTTCCATTCTCCTTTTTCATAAATATTGAAGTTGAACTGGAAATTATTTTGTTAAGTTCCTGCTTTTCAGACAATGCAGGGCATAGATAGTCTTAAATTTTGTACAGTAAAAATAAATGCAACTTAAATTATTTTTCCATCATCCATTTCATCTTACACTGATAAACACAGATCAAAGTTTAAAAATAGTCTATGTCCCATTATTTCCAATCTAGATGAATACAACTTTTTAATGAAGATTTTCTAATTGTCTTTGGTGACACCCTTTGAAGTGAAGCCACTGCTTTAGACACAGTAATTCAAGTTTGTAACAAGGGAGAACCTTAAGGGAAGATATATTTGTTCCACTAGGAAGAACAAAAGGAATGCCTAATACACTCAAGTTTTGTTGTGTTTAGGAGTGGAAAGAGGAGATCTGTGTACTCTTCAGGAAAAAACAAATAAATCTCAAGGTCTCCACTCACTGTTTGTAAGAGCACTAAGGGTATTGCAGTAAAAAGTCAATCAGATAGGCTTTAAAGATATGACTAGTTTATATTAATTAATTCCAGTAGCACCATGAAACATCTGTTTTCCACTGTAAAAACAGAAATCAGTGGATTTTTTTTAATACTAGATGCAATTATATTAAATATTGCATGAATTTTTAGCAATGGCGTACTTGTTATCAACAAGCCAATTTTATCTAATAAATATACAAATATTACATTTTCATAAAATTTAGCTATTTTCCCCCTAATTTAATGGGGATTCAATTTCCCTAACTGCATCACAGAAGTTTCTTTGTACACCCCCTTCCCTCCTACACCTTATTGGGAATCAATATCAGACAATATCTGATAACCAGGACTAAAAAAGAAAAATTGACATTTTGTCTTTTCTGAAAGACTGTAATTATGGAAACAATACAGACAATGGGGAAGTCTGCAAAACTTTTCTGTAACAGAAATTGAAAGGACATGTCAAAAAAAGAGATCCCAATTTAACTGGGAACCTCTTCAAAGACACGTGAGGTTTATACTACTTCTTCATTTGCATGCTTATTTCCCTGAAGATGTGTGACAATCTTGAAAACGGTTCTTCAACATCCAAAGAAGACCAAAGGAGTTGTTGCTTGCAAGCTATGTGCCAAGCAGGTAAAGTGTAATTTTCCCTTCCCTAGTACTATTTATTCCTTGCATTTTAGTTGGGTCAGGAAGCTTCACTGCTGTAGAATCAGAAAACTGGGACAGCTGCTACCCAAAAGACTTCATTAGTTTCAAAAATTAGTTTAAAAACTGGCAAGGAAAAGTAAGACAGGCTGGAGGAACTGGAGGCTATGTTACCACCAGCCAGCGACAAAGAATGTAAGGACTACAGCAATATGATGTGATGATCATCTGACAGAGACTGAATTGAATTAATTAAATAGGAAGTTCTAAAGCTACCTAAATCAGCTTTTCCACTATAATTTTTATATCATCACAGATTTTTACTTCATTACAAATTAAATTATTTCATTCCTAGTTGAAGATTTATATAAAATATAGTTTTAAGAAAAAAATGGTGTAATTATCCTGTAATTTTAAAAAGTATACATTAGCCACACATATACTGAGGCAAAGAAAGACAAGTAGATCTTGTTTTTTAACTCAAACATTGCTAAGTATTTTTTTTTACTGTCTATTAATCTTTGTGCCCATCACTCCATATAGACAATTCAGTGCCACCATCACTCGGACACTGATAGTAAGCACTGCTAAAGACTAAAACCAATCTCAAATTAGATCAAGTATGAAGATAATCTTTTCAAGATCTGGCACAGCAACCATAAATCCCTAATACAAAATAATAGCATCCTTTTTAATTGGCAAAGAGAAAGGATGCCTCCCTTATCCCACACGAGGATGAGTCATTAAAGCATTTCCTGCTTTTAGATTTCTTTATGTATGTATTTTTCACAGAGCCCATCATTTGCGTCAGATTTTTTAAAATATACACTCATAATAAGAGTTAGCCTGCTTTACCCAGACAAAAATAAATGAAAACAAAGTTATAATTTTATCCAATTCATCCCTGCAACATGGAAAAATTATAGGGGCATAAACCAGAAGTAAATAAGAGGAAATAAGTAAACATATTCAGAGAATTAAGTATAATCAATGCTACTGTGAAAAAAAAACCCAAAAATGAAAAAAAAACCAAACAAGAAACAAGAAAAAGCCAAAAAACCCCAAAATGATTGGGAGCTTTGAATAACAACAATAATGGTTTCTAATTCCGCCTTTGGAAATAAAATTGTGTTATCGGTTCTACCAATAACCAAATGTGACATTCTTCCATCTGTTTTTATTTTTTTTTTAGTATGTAAAAAGTAGGATTTTTCTACTCCTTAAATGAATAAAACATGATACAGATAGCAGAATCTGATCTCCACACACACATAAATAACATCACATGATTTGTGGATCACAGAGGAGCTGATTTTCTCTCTGCTCTAAATCTAACAAGAACTGAGTTCCACTCTAACCCAGCTCTTGAAATAACTCTGTGGAACTTTCTGTATCTACAAGAGAAAAACTACAATTTCTTTCTCCTCATAATAATTTTTGCAATACCCACTTCCACAGCTCATGTTCAAAAATACTGGACGTGAAAAACATTATTGAAATCTATTTAGCATGACATAACTTTAAGCACCATGGATTCTCAATAAGGATACATGGTGCTACTCATAAAGGTAGCACTCATTGAGAGTTAGAGTGTGAAGAACACAGGAAACACCAGCAGAGAGAGAAATACTTGGCCACTCAGTTCAGGAATGAACTAAACCACACAGTTAAGTTGGGAACTTAAATGCACATGTCTGTCATACAACACAGGCTCCCCAGGGAAGTGGTCATAGCACGGAGCCTGTCTCACTTCAAGAACTGGGACAATACTCTCAGTAACTGTGTTACTCTTGGGGTGTCCCGTAGAGGGCCAGCAGTTGGACTTGATGATCCTGATGGATCTCTTCCAATTCAACATAAAATGAAATAATTACAGAAAGAAGATATTTTAAATAATTTTCACTCCATTGCCTGCTTTGTTGTGTGTTTAGATACTGCAATGGCTGAATGATCCTATTATCCCTATTTTGTGTGATTTAACAAAATATTAAAGGCGTGCATGTGGCAAATCAAGATAACAGCTATAATCATAGTCTAAGTGTAAAAAATAAATGATATAATTTAGATTATTATATTCGGAAATTAGTTTGACTTCTTAGGCTCTTTGTAAAACAATTTGAAACAAACAATGCCAGAAGAAAAGCGTAACTCATTATTTTAAACAGACAACTTGTCTCCAACTCTGCAGTAAATTGTAAAAGCTACTAAGAATAATCACAGACCAAGTTGATACTTTTACACTCTGAAAGAGTATTTCCAGTACCTCAGAAGAAAATGGAAATACAAATATGAATTCAGTATTCTGAATCTAAGAAGAAATGTCAGTGTGAAACAAGAATCCAATAATGAAATAAGATACAAAACCAAATTTAAAATAGGTATCTGAAACTTTAAAAAATTTTATTAAAATTAATTTAAAAAAAAATTTATACCTCCCATTTTATAAGCTGATTACTAGGAGAAGCAAAAGAAAAACTTTCACTTTTAAAAGAAAACAGCATTTCCAAATGGGAAACTCCAATATTGAGCTCCGTTGGCTTTAAAGTAAGCGCTACTAAACTGTCAGTGCAGAAAACTCACCCACTTTGTGCTTTATTAAGGCAGGAAGGCAATAAAACCCTGAAGCAGAGTAACTGTCTGGAAGTAATAGTAAATCAAACTAATTATTAACTAATATTAAAAATTGTTTCAGTATCTCCACATAAAAGACGACATACCTAGAAGACAAGAAAACATCACAGTACTAAAATGTCTGCATGAATAAGCTTACTTCCTAATATGACAGCAAATTATTTGAAGGCACTTTAGCACATGCAGACAAATTTTAGATATTGGCATGATTTCTAGTAGTGTTCTCCACATCTGACAAGTCTCATGCCAATTCAGCCTAGAATTTCAGGTGCAATTTGCACACATAATGACATTTTTCTGTTTCATACATTAAATTAATGTTTATAGAAAATGGGTCCTATTCTTACATTTGGAGATTTCAAATGCTGCTTAAAATGCAGCAACTTTACATTTCATATAACTCTATTTTTTCACTGCAACTTTCTTTAACAAAATTTTTTATACATTTTTCTATATTTCAACAAATTATAAACTTTCTGGCAGTAATGGCTGCAGGCTGGCTAATAAAAATTAACAACAAAGCCAAAATCCTGGAAGAGTTACTTATTTTGAACTATTGGGATTGGTGGAGTTGAGATGCTGAAAACAGAGGTGAAAATAGAAAAGCCTTAAGCACAGATACTTCTAGGACTGCATTCTATGACTATAAGCTGTCTGAAATCAACCAGGCCTGCACTTAATGTTAAAAAACCATCTGGTAAAGAAAAGTGATGTAATATCCAGGTGATTAAACATTTTAAAATATTTTCACAAATTTTATCAATTGGTAGCAACTAATGTGGATGTCATAAAAAATCTTTTATGAAATGAAGTTAATATGAAATTAAATTTAGGAACCCATAACCTCAGCAATTATTATATTTTTCACAGTCATTTGCTTGCAAATCATCACAGTTATTACAGCTCTATTAGTCACAAGTAGAAGTTATCTGTGAAATATAAGCAAAAAATGTCCCAGTGCTGATTTGCATGGAGAAAACTCCATAGCTGTGCTGGGTTTGCTAAGTCACTGATTTTCCTCTCTGACATGCTGACATTCTTCAACGCAACACAAGGAAAGCCTTTCTAACAGATAGAGCAGAAACTACTTCTTTGTAGTTGTATCAATTACAGAGGGCTTTCTGCAGGGAAGAAGGAAGATGATAAGGAACAAGAAAGTAAGAAGGTATTGAACTTTCATAAAGTCAATTTTATTTATAAATCAAACTAAAGACAAAATGAGAAAATTCACATATAGTGGATCATAACATGTTTTTTGAAAATATGCATGTCCTCAGTTTATAAAACACTTTCCCAACTACTGTACGAAGGCCTTAGAAATTTTGATTTTTGTTGTCCAACTGCTGCACCAGAGACCCACTAATTTACACTGCCTGACTACCTTTCAGGGACTGACCTGGTTGCCTTCCAGATTAAAAAAAAAAAAAAAAGAAAAATCTTGTCTGGGACTGACACAAATGAGAGGAGGATGTACTATACTCTGAAAGAAAAGTTGAACCAGCCATATCTATGCTTAATTTAGACTTAACTGATTCACTTCTTATTCCTAATTTTGTATCCTTATGTACCTCAGGCCTTCTGTTCAGATTTTGATGAATACATTATATATTTTTTGAAGCTATGCAACTGGCATTACACATACAAATACTGAAAAAATACAGCTAACTGCGAAGAGACAAATCTGGGCAAGATAAAAACAATCCATGCTTCCTACAGAAAGAAATGTCACTGACTCCACAAAAGAGAAAACCTAGCCAGAGGGAAGCAGTCTGTAATATGCAATACATTTTCAAAGTGTTGTTAGGTAAGTAGTATCATGACACAGAACCACAGGAATCTTTTTAATTTAAACCAATATACTAGGAAAAAAAAATAACCTCAGCCATAACAAGTAGACTGCATTATCCAACTTCTACTCTCAAGCCAGTTGAGGAATTTTCCAAGTCTCTACCTAGCAGTGAATATGGCTGACACCTGAAAACTTCACCTCACAACATGTGGGTATTCAACAGTCAGAAACACACTGTAAATAAACTGTCATCTGAGTTTTAAATTTATCCCAATTCCTCACTGATCTCAGGCACACTTAATTTGTCTGATGGTAAAAACTGTACCTGTGTAGCACAGCAGTGTAAACCTCAACAGAGTAGATCTCTGAAAGGCTGAATCTCGATAAAGCCATTCCCAGGGTAGGATTCAGTTCACCCTAATTTCAGACATCAACAGTGTAGTTCCCACACAAGACCAGCTTCTAACCTCCCACCGAGCTTAGTGGAGATCTAATCAATAGAGGCAACAGAGTCTAGGAAGCAGCACCATTTCAAACAAAGCATTTCTCAAGTGCCTGTCAATTAGAGGTAAGACAGCTTCCTAAACATACTTACCAGTGTAAGTTGTCATGCCATAAAGTATGCAAAATATCTACCCAAAAACAGATTAGTGCTGGGTACACAGGAACCCTGCATCCTTCTGAGAGGCAGGTGAGATGCCCCATCAAAACTACAATGATGCTAGAAAGCTGCATTAAAGCAACTGACTCCTACATTCCACTGTGCATAATCAGCAGCCATCTAGCTCAGAAGGAGACTTCTTCACTGCAGGCACCAAAAAAAAAAAAATTTTGTTCTCTTCTGGCATCAGGAATCCAGAATCAGCAAAACTGGATAATACAATTTATCACTGACAAAGATTTCGAGCTAATTAAGTAACCAATCCAGGTAATTTTCATTATCTAGGATTTCAAACCTTTCATTTAAATGAACAGAGAACTGTGTGCTTTTGTTAAGTATTTTAAAATAAATTTTAATAATTTTTGAAGACTACTCTTCATATAATATTATACTATGCAAGAACTATAAATATCTTCCAAGACCCTTGAGCAGCTCTTTCTGTGACCTTCAACACACCTTCATTGTCTATTAGGACACCTAATCTAGGAAAAGAATTATTACTTCCAGTTTTATTTATTAAAAAAAACAAACAACAAAAAAAAACAAAACAAAAAAAACCTATGCATACAGATCACTTACAAGTAAGAACTACCCAATAGCTAATGTGTTAGATATGTCATACTCTTGAATATTCGGGTGTGTGACAGTACTAAAAACATTTCCCAATTATTCAATTTCTCAGCAGGACATTGATAGTTACACAATAAAAATAATTAATAAATTCTCCTTTATCAGGTATTTTTAAGAGACTTTCAGCCAAATCCATCCTGCTTTACATAAGTATATCTAAATGTAATGGCATTACAGCCAGAATATATAGGATTAGAATGATTTGCTCTGGTTAATACACATCTGTAACATGCAGCATTCAAGCAGCATTCATTATTACATTTTGTTGGTTCTGTCATTCAGTACCTCCTTTGCTGAGCTAAACGCATCACTTTAAGCAAAATTAAATAAATCTCTATTTTATAAGGACAGAGAAAAAATATTATTGAACTGGAAATACAGCTTTAGAGACCTCTGCAGTGAGAACTAGAAGTTTCCGCTGTGTTTTCAAGGTCACTTAATACTACTAATCACTCAAACCACAGAAAGCTTTCTTTTGCATATGAATTACATGTAATAGTTCCTCTTTATTACAGAAGAAGAAAAATCAATCTTTTTAATATCTTTCCTAAAGTATGCCCACATAAGTATATGCTGTGTGAGTGGAGACCAGAGTTGGAATCTTCTAGGAATACATGTAAACATAAATTATCAGCATGGGTTTATGATACAATAAAAAGTACATCCATAGTCTTTTCAACTGAAGACTACTGGTATCAACTACTGCCATTTATTTATCTCCTTGTCTACAGATCCAAGGAGCTTTCAGACATTTACATAACAAACCTTATTATAGGAGAAATGCTTATATTTTCTTCCTTGTGTGTTGTACTTACCCAGCCCTTTAGGAGTAATGCCACTGCTGTCAGCAGGATTGACCACCCAGTAGTAGTATTTCAGCGTGTGCATTAACTGCAGCACCGTGCCCACTCGGCGTATGGTGTTATAGATTGTAGCAGTCCCAATGAATTCAGCTGACAGGTAGGTGTACAAAGATAGCTGCACCTGGGGAATGAAACAGTTACCCACATAAATGCAAACTCTGTATTAGTAACCTTAAATTGTAGGGATCTTTCTAGAACAGACTTTGGATATGATATAAAAAACGTAAAAACTAATTACAACTCTGCTTAGGCCAGGGGCTGCGCTGGCACTTAGGAATGATTTAAGTAATAATAAACATATTGGCTTGCTTTCTATTCTGACTTTTTATACAAAAAGTATATATTTTCAGTTTTTAGGACAATGCCACTTTTCATTTTGGCTCACATATCTCAACTATGATTACTTTGGAAAACAAATAATTCATTATTACAAGAGATGAATAATAACATGTTAGAGATCTTATCAAACTAGAATACATAATTTAAAATACATTTTACATAGAATTAAAATGAGAGCTTACATTAATGTGTAACAAAACACATTTTGCCTGCAATTAAAAATACAATTTTCATGCTTAATCTGTAGGAAAACAATGTAATGAAATCACTTAAAAAAGGACTTGATAACTTGAAACAGTCTTTTCACAGAATCTGACAGAACCTTAGGCAATAATTTCATGCTTTTAGAAAATTATAAAAGACATTGGACTATATAGTTAAGCAGTGTACAGATTTCATGATCTAAAATAATTTCTATTACCATGCTTATAAAAAAAAAAAAAAAAAAAAGAAAAAACCCAAAAACTTAAGTAGTATGTTGTAAAAGAATACAGGTATTTAATTTTGTTGTAGGAGAGTCATAACAACATGTAAGTGTACCTTTGCAGGGGTATGTATCCAGATAGCAGGATTAAAAAGGATGTGATCACATAACTGCTTTAGTAGAGGTGCTCCGTGAGATAATCCATCCAAATATTTAGCAAATGACAAAAATTGTTCCAGAACTGCTCTGGTTATATGAACTCTAGATGACTGGGGAAAAATATTTAGAAAGAAAAAGATAAAGAAAAATAATCTTTCTTTATTGTAATTACAGCAGAACTATGAAGCAGTATTTTCACCTGGCTCATCATTACTAAACACATGCAGCTTGCATGTTTTGATGTCATTGAATATGAAGACAGTTTATATTTTCTAACTATATTAATGGTTTTTCTAATGGCTATATTTAACAGGTAAAAATATTCATCAAAAACTTTATTTTTTGGGTTTTTTGGTATTTTGCTTAGTTGGGTTTCTTTTAATTTTATTAGAATCCAGTAAGGATCCTACATTTTAGAGCACAATTCTTGAGAACTTCATCTGAAGTCCTTATCTCCTCTTAAATTAAAGAAGTGTCTTACTGAAATTGGGTGTCTCAGCTTGTGAACACACATTATTGGGAGACTTGCTTTTGTTTCTTAAACTTAAGTAGGTATTTGAAAGAGTTGGGTTCATGGTTTCCTCAAATTTCAGGACTCTCAGTTTCATAGCATATGCCATGAAATCACTGTTGAGACCTGCTCCTATGTAGCAAAATTGCATGAGGACTTGGACAAACTTCTTTGTATAATAAATTGACAGATGAATAAATAGTAAAAAAACTCTAAAGATCCTTCTCCTTGCCTCCTCCACAAAGTGTGAAGCACTGAAACAGGCTGCTCAGGGAAGTGATGGAGTCACTAATCCTGAGGTATTTAAAATATGTGTAGCTGTGGCACTGGGGGCCAAGGTTTAGTGGTAGCCTTAGCAGTGCTGGGTTAATGCTTGGACACAATCTTAAAGGTCTTCTCTAACCTAAATGATTCTGTGATTCTATTTTTCAATGATTTTTAATGCTGTAAGTATAGTCTAGGAATATGGAGATTTATTATTTTTAGAACTGAAGTCTACTGCCAGTAATACAAGTTCAGCCTGAATACTGAATTTCCTTTGGCTTGTACATTGAAATTCACAATAATCTGCAACCAATAAGAACAAAAATGTTGTTTGGAAGTTTAAGTTAAAAAAAAAAAGCTCTCTGTCTTCTTTAAAGTATTTGATTACATGCAAATGAACAACAGATACAACAGATAATTTACAAATAATAAAATTGAGATAAGGAAACAAAGGGATTTTTTCCCACCATATGTGCCAACTGAATATCAGAATATATTGAAAAAAAAAATAGAATAAATGCTTTCAAAAAACTGCAGCTAAGTAAATATAATGTAAAAAAACCACCCAGAAAATAACATATGTTTTAAGAATTATGTTGTGATCAACTGAAATCCTTTAAATATTCACATGTGCAAATCTAATGGACATAGCAGGTGTTAATTAGAAGAGAATGCAAACTTTTTTGAAAAAAAAAAAAGTTGTGCACAACATTTTAAATTGATGTATTCCATGTGCATAAACCACAGTGCTCTGCTCAGGAGAAACCCCTCCACAGGGGCTCACCAGTCTGCCTGTGCGTAACTCACCAAACCAAAGCTAACAACTTTGTAAATTCATTCTGGTCATGGCACAATAAAACCTACCATTAGGAAAAAAAAACAAAAAAAAACCCAAAACAACAAAAAAAAAAAAACCCCAAAAAAACCAACAAAAACAAAAACACACACACACAAAAAAACCACCTTAAGCTAGTTCTTTCAAATTCTAAATCACACTTGCTTAGCAGTGAAAACAGAAGCACAGAAAATCTGCTTTTAGGTATTGCGTGAAGGTGTTTCCCTAGCACAAAGAACAACAGCAACAGAATGAGAGAAAATAAAAAGTACTTATCATCCTTCAAAATTCAGAACATTTTTGAAAGGTGATACTATGATTCTTATCTTCTGCTTAAAAGATTGTTATGCTGACCTCATGGTAGTAAAAGCCCACTAGTAGACATTTGAGAATGTCAGAGCCATGAGCTTCAATTGTAGGAACATCACTATTTTAGTATAGCTGACAGTAGTTTGCTTTCAGATTATTTAGAGTATTAAATCCCAGTAACAGGGTGTCACGAGGCAGGTGATGCTCCTCAGACAACTGAACCTCAGTTTTGAGATAACTGCTCACCATGCCTGAAAACAAGCAAGTACAGGGAATGCCCCTTGCAACTATTTCTTTCAGAAATTAAATTTTGTTACAGTTTTTCTTCTTCAAAACACAGGGCAACTATTTTGACAATTTCAGAATTGTCACAGTAGATTGATTAAAATTTTATTAATCTACACACAAAATAATCTCAATTATGACATTTCTGCTATGTTTGTAAAAACTAGAAAGAAGAGAACTTTCCTAAGCAAGCCTGGGGGACAGAAAGTGCAGAAATGCAAATACTTTAAAGTGATTCACAAACAGATCTAAAGTAAGAACATAAATAAGAGAACATAACCACTTCAAGAAAATTGATTCTTTGAATACTGGTATAGAAGAGGATGAGGAAGATGAAGAGACTCCTGTAGACAACTTATAAAATATTTTTAATTTGCAATATATATGTGACAAATATATTTTATTCCACCAGACATTTGAGCCAAGTGATTGAAAGTACCACAATGACAGTAGAAATACTAAGAACAAAGATAAAAATCCTTCAAACGTACCTTTTCAAGGAGATAGCCAATGACTAAAAAGCCTTTTCCACCAAGCATTTGTTCTTGCATGGCTACTGAACTCTTAAGAAGCTCAACCAAGAAAGCCAATAGGGTAGCACTGTATGTAAAGAACAAGATTTTTTTTCAGATTAAAAATGTTGCTTTCTCAATAATCATCAGCTATTAAGTGAATAAAAATAGGCTTAAGGTGGTGAAAAAATCATTCAAAGAATACAAATCTTATTTTTCCTGTTGGAAAATTTCTCCAGTGATTTTTTACATATTATGATGGTAGGAGTGGGACTCCAGAGGCTACAAGGAAATCACCCAACAGTCCATCCCAGCTGTATCTTTAATGAAGTGTTCAGAAAAGGTTACAGTATAGAAACATAAGACATATGAAAGAATTCAGGGGATGGAACTGGCAAGAAAGGGAAACTATGTTATGAAAACCAGCAGTGGAAACATGACAGATCAATCCACCACAGGGAAAATAAATCATAATTGACTCTTGGGTGATGAGAAAAAAACAAAAATACACTCATCGTTGATGAAAAACCAAGAGGAAAGGGAGAAAGAAAAAAAAAATGTGACAGGAAGGAAGTATTTAAAATTACTTTTCAAATAAAAAGGTAGACAGCAGAATGTATTGTAATGCATATACAATGCATACATAAGATCATTATGCCTTTTCTAAAAATTAAATAGATGTAACAGTTCCTAATTGTACAGACAAGTGTCTGCAACCATGAAAGTTCTCACATAAGTAGTAGGCACAGGCAAGAGTGAAAACTGTGGGTTTTGCAGGTATGAAAAAGGGACTTAAAGAAAATATCCAACCTGCATTTGATACATTTCAACTGTACTTACAGTATCTAGCCATCTAAAGGTTCACTTGCTCTTCAAATAGAATCTCTTACTTTGAAATAAATGTTAAGATTGGTTAATCCATGACAGCACCAAAAAATAATCAAAGTGCTGAGGAAGACAAGATTTATTCTGTTTGTTGAGTAAGGCTGCCATGCAAAAGAACAGAGAGCAGCCAAAGTACGTGCTGGGAACATGAAATACTGCCTTGTCTCTCTTCATTGTTGAATGGTCATAATATTCCATCTAAAATCACATAGAGACTGCTCCACAGAGTGTCAGCAATAAAAGAACACAGATAATATCCATTTACAGTACTCCAAAGCTTTTATCAAAACAGCCTTTCAAGCTGTCACATCAACTTCAAACCAGATTACATGCATCAATTTTTTCTTACCCCAACCAAAAGTTTCTACTGTATTTGTCATCTAAAATAAGAATCTAATCATTTTTACTACATGAAAATCCATAGGCAGCTCACATAAAATGTTGAAGATTTAAAATTAGATTTTTTTAAAAAATTGAAGAGGTGAAAAAAAAATCCATTTAGATAGATTGTGCTTACTACCATCCTCTATGAGAAACTCCTCATTCTCTTGTGACTTAAGACAATAAGCCATGCATAAAGTCAAGAACAGCATACATCTTTGCAGAATTAGAATTCAAATTATAATAGCAAATACTCTTAGTATTATATTGAAATGTTAAAAAATATTCTTAAAATTTTAAAGATTTTTGTAACATATACAGACTTAAATTCATTTTCTATTCACAGAAGTACTTTGCCAAAAACCTTTAAATTTATATCAGTTAACTTGTTCATTCTATGAATTTAGATGTAAACTCATGGGCTAAAGTTATTCTTATCTCATATCAATGCAATCTCTATACAACTGCTAGAAATTCTGATAGACTCTGAATCGAAGTTGTAAGACACACTGACACCACAACAATAAAGGTTTTTCCCTCTCTCCCTCTATTTAAGCACACATAAACCGTGTCAACTCAGAAAACAGAAGTGACCACTTTATACCTAACCATGCCACAGATACAGAATTAGACAAGCTGGTTGTACGTAAGAAAGACTGAATAAAAAATGTGTAGTAATTCACATGTAGCCAGTGCCTAAAGATCACTTTTTAGATATCAACCATCTTTACGCTGGCTATGGCTGAACTAATTAATCCTGCCTGTCTCTGCACAGAGCTACCTTAGCTGCTACTGCAGTGGGGCCAGTGTCTCTAGTTTAAGGAAAATGTATTAATTTAGCCAATGCCTTTGTGAATGAGCTATGCTTTCACTTAATTCCAAAATGGCTTTTAACATCTATTGGTCCAGACACATAAAGATACCTCAATCCAGCTCTGCAGAGTCAGCGCAGGTCTGCAGGCAGTAACTCTAACTTCTAATCCTTCTGCATTATCCAAGATTGCCACCATAAATAATAGAGTTGACTGCAGTATATAGTAATTCAAATCTTGGGATAGCACACATGAATGCATCATTACACCTTCAAGCACATTAAAAAATCCAAGTACCAGAAAATGCAGCAGTTAAGGAGAACCATCTGGCAGGCACATAGAGGTGCAATGACATTTGAGATGAATACTGTCCAGAACCACAGTATTGATAAAAATTAACATAATAATTGAATATAACTAGCAGTTTGCCCACATTATTATGCAGGCAATTAAGTAAGTAAAAGATGTGTAATATTTTAACTCATAGGACTATAAAATCAAACCAGAAGTTTTTAAAATTTTCACTGCATGTACAGAACTGAAGGTATTACTACCTGAAGATGATCAGAGATAGGCAGAAAACAGACTACATGCTGTCTGTGGGGTTAAGGCCTATTTTTGGGGTTTTCTTTTTGGGAAGGGGGTGAGGTATTGTATGGTATTTATGGCTTGGGTTTTGTTTTGTGGACTTTTTACCTCAGAGAGGCTGCTTAGACTTATTTTAGGTGAAATTTCCTTTTTGGAGGAGGAGGTGGGAATGAAAGTGCACTAAGTAACAGCTGTTGCACACAACACTGGTTTCACATGTAATGTTTTTCACCTTATATATTATGCCAGAGAGCATCTGATCTGCTTGAATTCTCAAATAAACTTTCCCAGCCTCTTCAAAACTTCTCTTTCCCCACATTGTCAGACTGACCTCAAGGAAATGTGTATCTAGATATAAAAAATCCATACTGAAGTAATGTATTTTTCCCCTCAATATTGTATTCTAAGAATTTA
Source organism: Anomalospiza imberbis (assembly GCF_031753505.1). Lineage (NCBI taxonomy): Eukaryota > Metazoa > Chordata > Aves > Passeriformes > Viduidae > Anomalospiza > Anomalospiza imberbis. The sequence goes on along the minus strand of NC_089682.1, from coordinate 80,199,109 downwards.
ATCTGCCTAATTTGGATGACTGTATTTAGAACCTTGTTAACAGTTTCTAGGGGTATTCAATTTATTTATTCACCTTGGCAGCTGAACACAAACCTGAAGATTTGAAATATGAAAATATTTATCAGCAGAAACAGGTTGCCAAAATCATTATTTTACAAAGGTTGTTGTTGACAGAAGGAAAATAACATTGATGAGAAGACTAAGTTGAACAATTTTTCAAACAGAATTTAACAAACTTACCAGGAACTAACATGCATACGATTACTGCACAGTAATTGACATTACACATTAAACTTGCAAAATTCTGTGCACTGTGACACAAAATTTCTCTCCATTCTTTCCTACTTACAACACCCCTAGATATAAAGGGGTGCCCTTCCTAGAACACATCCATTTGTCTGCAGTGGAGCTAAGATACAGATAGAAAATGAAACTACACATGTCAACCAACTAAACTAAACCAGAGTACTGTGATAATTACTAAAAATATAACTAATTTCTGGGGGGGAAAAAAATCCAGTATCTGGATAAATCCTGTTATTAAGAAACAGGAGAAAAAAAAAGTGATAGACCAAAGCATGATGACGCAGTACCTCCAATGGTTATGATACTGTTTAGAAGTACCTTAGAAGTCAGGAATTAGCACCCTTGGGATAAAAGTGAAATTTGCCTTGGATTTTTGTTTGTTTGGTTGTTGTTGCAGTTCTTTTAATTTATTTTATTTTTAAACCACTACACAGATCAGTTTCTCTAGACTCCTCATTCCCATGATAATTATCTCTGTCAGATTTGTCTTAATATAAGTTTCATCTTGGATCATGTATTACAAAGTTATCTCTACAAATTACCTTTACAAAAGGCAACTTTAGCTAAGGTAGGCATGTTGCTTTGTTGATCTAAGGATGATTATTAATTACAGACAATTTAACTTGAAGAGTCTATATAAAAGAGAATGATACAGGTATTTGTTTTGTCTGATTCTCTTTGGGAAAGAATCCTTTATAAAGATAAAAACCCTTTATTTGTATTTTCAGCTTCTCCAAAGTAATACAAAAAGATTGTATGAATAACTCCATCACAGGTGGTTAGTATGATAACGATAGAAAATTAATCATAACATAAACAGATAAAGTAGTATTAAGGAAAATTATATACCAACAATTAATATTTCCATGAGCTACAGCTATGGCAGCTCTCTAAAGTGCTTCCTTAGTTTCCAGTTTAAATGTGTTTCTTTCTTTCTATAAGCTTGTTGAAGAGAAAGGGGAAGTGATTTCTTTCTTATGCCTTTTCAATTGTTTTCTCATAACATGTGATGAAGCTAATAAGACTAGTAATCAGGTATCATTCAAAAACATGACTAGGCTGAATAGTCAGGTGTTGTGTGAGAGAACTAGAGAGGCAAGTCACCTCTGCTTACAGGCAAAACATTTTGTGACACAAACTCCAGTAGTAAATTAGCCACCTTTAATAGTCCCTAGATCTTCTGTAGTATGCAGAGGTACAGCAGTTCAGGAGGTTACCACAGATTTTTACAACATTATGCAGTGGTTGGATTTTCATTATAAACCCTTGTCTAGGCAAACAGATTTGGCAAATCACATTCCAGCTATCACAGTCTGGGAAAATTCAAGTAACTGATTTTATCTGAGCACAGCTAGGTCACACTAGTGATGTGAAATTTTGGGAGCTATATCCCGCGTTCTTCCCTTCAAAACAGAGAGGGAGAGGGTTACCAGCACTCAAAAATGCAAATTCTGAATTTTACACTGGAGGCAGCAATAGACTGAGACCTTGGCTTTCCAGGAGAGACACAAAGGTAAATGTGAAAAGCTCAGGAAGGATTACTTCCAGACCTACTCTCAACTTTAAATACCTGAGCGAGCTATGACAAGAAAATTATTGAAAGACAGGATGAGAGGACAGGTTAGGAAGGTAGCATACTAAATCGCATTCATCTTATTTGCTGCCATGATCTTTTAGATAAATTCAATTAAACTGAAGACATTAATAAAAATTGTTGGAATCTTACAGAGTTTTCATATTAAGCTAATAAATAAAGTCAATACATCAAACTAATTCCAGTCAAACTGGGTTGTTTTTGTAGAAATTGATAGGAAACCTGCCTATTTCCTATCAAACTATAAATCTTAAAAAGTAGATGCTCCATTATACCTATCTTACATATGAAATATAGATAATTTTAATAATTATTTTTTATGTTTAGATGATAAGGTTTTGGGTTCTGTTAATAAAGCCTTCCTAATATTAAAAAAATGCAAACAAAAAATCAAGTAATTGAAAATTCTGAGCTTTTTAAACAGAGTTTGATATTTGCAGGAGATAAAGAGGTGAGAAGGAGTCAGAAAAGCAGTAGAGAACTGGGAAAACCCTCTGTTGCTGTTACACTTTTATAGGTAAGACAAGTATAACTCAGAATCAGATACATAAAGAGAGATAATCTAATAAATAAGAGAGAACAAGGAAAGGTCTCATTAAATGTACCACTTCCCTTATTCCAGTCCTCAAATGATCCTTTTCATGTTTAGCATTCTTTCCCCATTAGTGCCTCTCTTTGATCCCAAAAGCATTTTATTCTTCTATTTGCCTACTTCCTTGTTCACTTCCAGCACTGTTTTTCTTGAAACTTATATCCTACTAAACAACATATGAGAAAATAATGCACAGACACCAAAACCTATAAACATATAAATTACATCTCATCAAGAAGCCATTTGCTTGAACTTTTTTTCAATATGCTCTTGAGTTAGGATCACATCTTCTTGTATTATGCATTTGTACAATCATATAGCACAATGAATTAGAGATCTCTTTTCAGAATATAATCTAATTATAGAAGAAATGCATTGACTTATTCAAGAACAATTTTTTTTCTACTTACAGTTCAACTAACTCCAGAAATGTTCTGTACATTTTCAATTAAATATTATGAATGCTCTCACTCGCTGGGTAGACCAAACACTTGGGAAGAATTCGTCCTTATCTCAACTTCTAAAACTTACATTACATTACTTCTTCATTTTTAAACAGATCTTGTTATTGGTTTGTCATCTATTACAGATTCAGCTCATTAATGAATTGAACATATTTTATTCCTAGGTAGGGACACATACACACATAACCTTCCTTAAACTAGAATAAAGCATTTCAGTCTTCTGCTTTGACAGTAAATAAAAAAATACAGTGTTTTTTTTTTTCCAACATTATATCAAACCAGGCATTTCTTTTTCTATTTCCCTTACAGTACAATGCTTCAATGCAAAATGCATCCTGCAAAAGAGACTTAAATAAATAAACATTCCACAGTAAAAAATACACAATCTGCTTTTCTGTCTTCCAATTTTGTTGGCCATTTTAGTATTAATTGTTGTTTCAGTTAACTATTTTTTAACTGAACTATCAAATGCAATAAGAAGCATCCAGAATAATTAATAAAAGAGTATTATAAGCAGGAAAATAAGCCATGTGCTTGGAATTCTGTACCTGTTTTGTCACCTAATTCAAATAGAAAAACCAGCTTATCTTGTCCCTAAACACTGCTTTCTAGCAGGCTTTGGTTACAAATAATCCTCCGGGGAAACGCCACACCAGTTGTTCAGCATTATCCTTTTAGATTTGTTACCCTCAAAGATTTAGGCCAAACATTTTTCTGGAGAAGTTTATCTATCCTGTGCTTCAGGACAGGCACCTTCCGTAACAAGCACATGGCAAATGATCTTTTCAAAGATAATCATAGCTGAGCTAATTTTGAGAAAGGAGTCAACATGCCTGGAGATATTTAGAAGGCATTCAGATGTGGCATTTAGGGATGAGGTTTAGTGGTGGACTTTGCAGTCCTAGGTTAATGGTTGGACTCCATGACCTTAGAGGTCTTTTCCTAAAGGAGTCTATGATTCTAAGTCAGCATGGGTATTGACAGACTCCTAGGTAGCGTTTTTCAACATCTGGTTTTTAACATCTGTAAAGACTTTTCAACTTAGAGGTGTCTTCCATAGTATCAGAGGAGAAACTTCATGGGTCCCAGTTTAAAGTTCTCTTGGCATATCCCCAGTCACTATTACAATTGTAATATGGTCACAAAATGCCTGGTCACAGCTCTATGACTTTCTGACCACATATTAATTAATTTTTGAATGCTATGAAACATGAATTCAAATGACACAGACTTTGAGAAGGTAAACAACATTACACTCTCAAGTAAAAACATTTTGAGTTCTTTCAGAAGTTGGATGAACTGTCATAATACTACCCTTAAAGATTCTAGAGTGATTTGAATTCATTATTTAATCATATGAGTTTTGTACAGTAAACTACTTTTTAAAAGATATTTTTTTAAAAGAAACAAGGGTAAAATGTAGAAAAAATAGAGAATATGCCCACAAAAAAAAGAGGAAAAATTTTGTAAGCTTAATTTAGTTTCTATCTTGGTTAAAAGATGCTTACCAAACTGTTGTTTCCACTTGACTGTCGTGCAGCTGTCGATTGTCTAACTGGGCAAAGAGAGGAAAAAGAACCTGGATCCCTCCGATGGAATGAATTGCACTGTGAATGGAGTGGGTTACAATAGCTTTCACATCCTAAAGACATAAAATAAAGGAAAAACCACAATTAATCTCAATTTTAAAGGACAGTTAAAAATATAATTTTGAAGTACTTTAACAGTACTTCAAATTTGAGTGCAGACCTTTAAAAATTTTGTTTCAACACTTATACTTCAATTATACTGACTTTATTTAAAGGCAAACATTAAACAGAAAATTTTCAGTATCATGGCAAACTGTGCCTTATAGTACGAAGTCTGTATTTCTTATGGAATACTTTTTTCCTTGCTTTAGAAATGAAGCAAAGAAAGAACAGTTCAAGTGAAAGTTGTATTAAGAGCTGACAGAGCACAAATGAGCAATCTCTGTACACTAGCAGACAAACCCTCTGGGTGATGTTCAGCCAACAGTAATCACAGAACATCAACTAAGCAGCACCAACCTGAAGCATGAGAGCATGGGGGGAGTGTACAAAAATGGAAGGATTCTCCTTTGGTGAGGATTCAAGGCATAGCTGAGCATCAGTGGCCTTTGCGTTATAGGTAAAAGCGATGCTGCTTGCGAGTTTCCCGTCATACAGCACTTGTTTATGGTGCTCAGCCAGATGAATGTCACTCTCGGATTTAAATTTGAATGTGCTCTGAAAAAAACCCAAAAGTTTTACAAAGTAATGAATTTAGACAAATTCCTTGCCACAAAATGTGCAAAAAACTACATTAGAGTTGAGAGGGAATAAATAAACTACTAAACTTTGCTTGCATTTTCCAGTAGCCTAATGCTACTGAACAATGAGATAGATTTGCTTCTATCTAGTCTACACCACATCAATGTGTCAATACATTATTTGGTATTTTATGTATTATCTCTCCTTTCAGCATCAATATTTACAAGTTTCAGAAGTAATTATCTTAAAAAAACACACACATTAACCAACCATAAAAATATTAAAATAAAATGTAGGCATAAAACACATTAAAAATAAAGAAAAAATTAAATGTGCTGCATTTTAGTTTATACAACTCACTCAAATTAGAATATAAAATGCTATACCATGTTGATTAAAAGAATAGTTATTTTTGAACATTTAAAACCATGCTTCATTAACAGTCAGGAGTACTTACAAACAAGGCACTTACAAAAAAATCCAAAATAAATCATAAATGCCACATTTCACATTAATTATTCTCAAATTCAGAGCTTTTCCAAGGAAGACTGAAGAATTTTTTTATTTTTAAACATATCATGATTCATATCTGATCTAAAATTAAGTTTTTTTGGCAACACTGATATATCAATAAATCACAAGAAGACAGATTTGTCTTTCTGCAAAGCATTGTCAGATTTACTTGACATATAACAATCATTTAACAGAGGCAAAAAGACAACTAGCAGTAACACAGTACAGTGCTGTACTGATGCAAGGAAAGCAAATTTGGTAGAAATTACCACCATTTTATTGTAAATGAAGATACAAATACATGTGTTTGTATGTGTATATACATATATATATAATGTTACTGCTAAAATATTTACTGAGTTTAAAATAATTTATTTCTGAGATTAGATATGAATCATTTCCCTTGCTTTCACTGCATATAGTGATCACCCTTTGGTCCTATCAAATATCCCCTTTCCCCCACAGTGTGAAATCCTCTATCAATGAAACTGTTGAAAGTACCAGCACTGCTGGTTTTGTTATCCATGTTAAAACAGGAAACTTATAAGCTATCAGCTTCTCTTTCCAAACAAATTATAGGTTCCTACCATTGATGTAACCCCATAAACCCCAGAATTCTCAGGGCTGCTGGAAACACTGAAAAAAATTATTTTGATTACAGCCAAACAAGGGGAAAGCGCATCTGCTCAAGTGACTGACACAGCAATATAAGGTCTGCTGACTAGTACCCCCTTTGTATGTGGGCCAGAAGCTGAGCAAACTGGCCACTTGACTGGAGCTGCTGGAGAACCCTTGGAACCCTCTTGTCCCCACCTTGCACTGTCACAGTGCATCACCTTGGTGATGTCCAGCAGAAGGGAGGCTGCAATGCTGAAAAGGTACAAGACAAGCTGCAACAAAGATAGCTCCCTGTGAACATCAGAAAACACTTTTTCACTGTGAAGCTGCCCAGAAAGGTAATAGAGTTTCTGTACTAGGAATTATTAAAAAACTGTCAGGAGATAGTCCTGGGCAACTGGATCCAGGTGACTCTTTCTGAGCAGGAAGGACAGAGGACCTCCAGCTTCCAGTTGCAACCTACATCTTCAACCACTCTGTGATTTACACTTGGGTTAGAAGTCTGTTCTGTAGAAAAACTACCAGCACTCCCCCCTTGTTACTCTGTTCATACTGCAAAGCTGTTCGGAGCCAAAGAGACTTCTTTCAGGCTAAAACTTCAAATATCCTGCAATAGGTGATATTCATTCAGCCCACAGGATCAGACTACAACAAATCCAAAGTAAAAACACCAATATAACACACTGTGAGTATTCAGTCCTCAGCACTAAATGTTTTAATCTAAAAATGTGTTCCTATTGTGCTACACTACTTACTGAAGTAGAAATTCCCAAAGAAGGAATATTATGCTTAGGACTCGAGAGCTGTCTCTCTGTTGATATGGCTGCCTACATCTCACTTATCAGGAAATGACTGCTACAGATGACAGATTTGTCCTGAGGAAAGTGACATGTATTTCACCCCAAAGAGGGCATCTTAACTATACATAGAAATATGTCCACACTTTCTGCAGAGGAAAAACAATTTAGTGATTTCACTGATTTCCAAAGACATCTACAAGATGCTTGTACTCTATTTTAATGTTTTACCACATGAAAACACTTATTACCCTGAAAATGTTTCATGCCTCTCAGCTTTTTCAGATTCCAAAACTCATAAGGTTTTTTCACTGTACAGTTTTTCACAACTTTGCTGTTTAAATAAGTTAAAGTGCTTTAACAGAAAATCTTATAATCTCATTACCATAAAATTTTGCAATGCTCTAAACTGCTTAAGTTAAATAAGTTTTATATACAAATTTTGACATTATTTTACCTCCTCATTGTCAGTGTTTAATATGCTGCAAGAATTTGAGATCACTATTTGAAAAACAGACACAAGTTATGAATCAACATAATACTGCCGCACACTTTTTTTTCATAAAAAACAAGAATGAAAGGAATATTCTGCCATCAAAGCCGAACAAAAGTGATCATAAATTGGAAACTCTGGTCTCCTAACCTAATAGACTATTGTAAAGAATGTAAAGAGAGGCTAAAAATTCTGATATATGCTACTTCTTTTTTACTAGCATTGATCCACAGAAAGAGAAAAGAAATTCAGTGTATGCATACTGTACTGGGGACATGGGAAAATGCATCCACAGGAGGGTAGTAGAGGCTGTTGTGTATATGCAACTCTGAGGTCTGGAACAAGCAGTCTGAGGGCATCAAGACAGAAAGAAGGAGCCATGGATTTAACATATTCAATATATGGTAAAAATACATATAGAGGATCCATATAAAGTATGTTTGTTGCTCTCCTACAGAGAGAGATGAGAATTACTTCAGTACTGAATTCTCCAGTAAAAGAATCTGTGCTACATCATCAGCAGCTCTCCCCCTTCCTCTAGTAGCAAGACTGCAGCTTTTTAATTTACTATTCACTACATTTTGCCCCTGTAGGTTCAGCAATCATACATAAAATATTTTCTTGTCCTATATAATTGGTTTAAGCAAACTTGAATTTTTGGTGCTATTTTGTGTCTGTATTCATGAATGAGTGTATTCTTACTCCAACCTTATGTGACAAAATGATTGGTATTGCAGCACTGATCAAAAACAAACTCAGAAGCAGCATATGGAATAATCTGATAACTTGCTTTGAAATGCCTGTGGGAGGGTTAAGAGGAGTGGCACAGATTAGAACAGGGCTTTGAGAAACAGCCTTTTATAAACAGCAGCAAACACTGGTATCAGATGCATCTCTTCCTCTCACATTACCTCCCCTGCCCCTCCCCTCTGTTTATCAGCCACTCGGGATCCCAGCACAGACAGGCTCTCCTCTCTTTGCTGCCTGGGAACAAGGATGGGCAGCAGGGAAAGCACAGTGAGAACAAGGATGCTGCTCTCATTTCCTTTTTCTTTCTTCAATCTCAAACAACTGAAAGGGTCCACAGAATAGGTAATAGTCCTGTTCAGCAATGGCAAGGCTCAAAATGAGTGTGCTTTATTACCTGGGAATAAAGCACTCACAGATAAAACCTGGGAATGCAAATATTGAATCACAATATATTTCTACTAAACATAGTTTCAAATTTCAAGATACATTACGGATTAATTTGGGAAGACTTAATGGGGAAGAGACAAATCTCATGGTTCTACTGCCAGTGTATTTGATTCTCTTCCCCTTAAAAATTTGATTATGAGTAATTTCTTTGCAATATCTACTAAGAGTGTCAGTTTCTCATTATTGCTACTCACACAATGTGAGTTTTTCTTTAAAAAAGAAGCCACTTGCTACAGTTGAAAATGTAGTATTTCAAACTAAAACATCTATTTGCTTAACAAATTTTATTATTAGGGCATGCTGGTTATAACCAAATGCACTCATAAGAACATGCTGAGCAAGATCAGCATGGAAGAACTATGAACTGTTTCTATGAAACTACACTCTGTGCAAGAATGTCATGTGCAATTAATAATATGAGCATTATACATAAATATGCAAATATTTGATACACATAATAAGACTTTTTTAAATGACTTCTTCAGTCATTCCTAAAATCTCTTACTTCTACCTGCACCACAGAACAGGAGTGGGAGAAGGTGCAACAGATGCATTTTTATCTGTAGATCAAGCTCTCTCTTGTCCTGATCTTTGTGGCTTCGGTGTCATTCACAACATTATTTACTATGTATATCAACAGATATGTGCAAACTGTCCCGTATACTGGTAGATTATGCAGATTTCTCTGTTTTCCAAAGTTTTTAATGGCAGTCATGGTAGACTAGAGGCATTAAGAATGATTGTGAGGGCAGCTGAATGAGAGCCAAAATTAGTCTCCTCTCATGAGCAAAGTAGGTAAAGGAATGGTCACTTCCCCTAAAGAATCAGATTCTCAGATATAATGGACCAAAGTATGAATTTTAAATCAAAGGAATCGCCATATACTGTCATAGGAAGGAAAAAAGATCTGTATGAAGACGTTTTCAAAAAAATCTCAACTATTTTGAATAAATGTATTTATTTTGATTTATTTTGAATAATCCTTCTTTGGCAGAAAAGTTTGGCACAACTGGAGTTCACAATTCATCTAAGGTCTTTTTAGGAGGAGTTGAACTGCTGATTTTCCCAATTGGCTAACAGTACTAACAATTAGAATGAACAGGAAATGTAGTGAACTACTTAAGAAAAGTTTCTGAAATGCCAGTTTGCATCAGCAAGTTGTGTAAGAGTGAGAACATGAATTGAGGCTCCTGTAGATTATTAAATCCCATACTGAAGTATTCTGAACTGGTGGACTTTTGCACCAGCACAGCACCTGAAAGGATTTACAGAAATAACCTTAAATGAGATATGAAACAGGCAGGCTTTGAGTGAAAGCTACAGTTGGTGTCCTGAAATCTCTAGACTACAAGACATGGTTCCTTTTTTGGTTGTGAGCAGATCTTGTGCTGGAAAAAGGTCAAAAAAAGTCTTATATTTTTCTCTTCCTTTTTGGGGGAATAAGAAAGTCAGAGAAATGAATGTTATTTCTAGGGTACTGCTCTGGGAGCCTGTTCTTTTTATATGGTATTTAATAGTAAAATATACTTCAAGATTTTTAGAAAAGGAAGAAAATTCCTTCAGAGAGCAAGGGGGCATTAGCTGTTATGTGAACATAACCCAAATCCAAAACCATGAAACACGAAAGAAGAATTTCCCCAAAATATTAAATATATATGACATTTTTAAAAAATCACTAAGAAGCTACAGGTGTGCAGAAATGTAATTTAAGGGAAGCCTATGAATCAAGCGGGACAATTTGACAACTGTAATAAGGTTAGTACAGTAACTATTGGAAATGTCATTTAACATGAAAGCTCATATCCTTATCCACCCCTTCAACAATCAAAAAATATTACATATTAATTTGTACTTCTTGAAACACACAACAGCTTTATTCCTGTTTAATATCACTCCAGTATGTTTCTGCATACTGGAATTCAGTAATTTAATAAATTCATAAATATTTACTACATTTATTATTAAGAAATATAAGGCTAAATTAATTTTTTTGTGTGACTAAATAATATTTGCAGAAATATTTGTCTAAACAAAATACCGTAAAAAGTTTGGAAGAAAATACTCCTTTTTTGCACAGGTGATGGGCTTTTCTTAACTGACTTAATATTTTTAATTTCAAGGCAGATTTTAACCATTAACTATATGCAATAGACTTCTTCTCCACGTAATCCTGATATATACATGGTTATTTACACTACATAGATATATGCCATAAAAGATATTTCCAACTGCCTCTGTCATTCAAGTGCTAGCTAAAATCAAATTATTAAGAGTATGCATTTTCTACACACAAAATTAATACTATTAGAATGTAAATGTTGATTTTTACTTATTACTTTTACAAGTTTTTATTTTCAGAGTATGTGATATGTATTGAAAAACTGAAAGTCTACTTTGGATGAAACCAGAAATTTCAAAAATTAGAAAAAATAAAACTTAGAAATACCTGATAGCATAAACTGAAATTCATTATTGTCTACCTAGTGTTAAATTAATTTTCAAATATTATCTATAAAGGAGTTTCTGCAGATTTCTGTGAAGTATCTGTGTTGTTTTTCTCAATGAAATAATACAATACACACCCGTTCCAAGACTAGACATCTAAGTTTATGCATGCACCATTAATTTATCCAATCTCTCCCCTCAATATCAGTGACAAAGTATGAGTAAAAAGCTAAACTTTTACCTTAACAGGACTGTCTGACACCATGCATTTGAACAGAAATATTTTATTATGCCTTGTTGAATGTTAATCTGCCTTAACTCATATTTTTAAATACAAACAGTAAAGTTATTTCTCTGGTATTCAGTGCAGCAAATACAAAATTTCTCTAATCTGATTACGACCCAAAGTAATTAATTTCCCATACAAATATAATTCAGCTATGCTTTAAACAAAACTTTTATCTTTCAAAAAGATGGTAGAAAATTAAGGTTAGTTAGGATACTTGAAAAAGTAGTCATGTTGCTGAAAACAAATCACATGAAAAAAAATCTACATGATTATAGGAGTAATATTCACATGCTTCACATTTCTTCCAACTATATCTCTCAATCATTTTATTTTTCCAGATTTATGCTTCTTAAAATCTGGTATTACCTTATATCCAGGTCCTAACTGATGTATTGCAAAAATCTGTGCTGGGTTGAGTGCTTCAGTGAATACATATACTGCTCCAAGTTGGCCACAGAACACTCTATTTGCATCAGCAGTCTCCGAAGATCCAAGAAAACATTTATCATAGCTCTGTATCAGAAAGAAGCAGTTAATAATGAAATAATATTAATGCACAGCTACTAAAGCCATAAATAAAGTGAGACATAAACAAACAATTATCATTCCTTTATTACTAGCCTCTGGTGAACATTTTAATTTTGAATTTTGTAGCAGTAATTGTTTTAGAGGTCCATACGACTGGGTGCTAGGATTTGTTTTCTATTAATTGGTCAACATATAACAGAGAAAATGAGAATAGCACATTCAAGTACAAAATAATCCCTCCTATTGCCTCCTAGGAACATGACACACTTGGACTTTCTTGTAACTGTACTCAGAACTCCTACTGCTAATACACAAGAACACATGCTGATATGTCTCCTTCTTTGACTGCTGTGCCAATAGAGCTGAACACCTCTAGAAGAAAAAAACAAAACAAATACAGATTTTTCTAATTTGCAGGTGTTGCGTATTTTCCCTCACCGATTGCAGCCTATGATGATTTGATTTGACCTTAAATCCTCTTCTGCCTTGCAGAAGACACACAAGAATACACACGAGAGTTGTTATTTTCCATTCTTTCTTCCAAAAACTATCCCTCCCTTCTGCTGTTAACTATCCCTGCCCTTCCATCTGTCCACATCATATTATTTCAGATTAGAAATTATATTTTGTGGCTATTTTGCAAAGATTTGGTAAAGTTTTTCAGGTGCTTCCAAAAAACCTACCTAGAACAAAGACCTGAGAAACCAGAAAACATGATGCAGCACCAAAGGACAAGAGGAAGAAGCTCAAGGATCTTTAAAGGTTATTCTCTCAGCTTCCTTGAGTCATAGGTGCTTTATTGAATGGAAACAAGGATCTGACATCACTTTTTGAGCTGAGCCAATCGAACCTGCATTAGGAAACTTGCTTTTTCATCTGGTTTAACTGCTGAGTTTTACCTTAAGGAAAACTTTTGTCAGTCTAGAGAATGAAATAAAATATATAGTGCACTATTACAGCAATTGGTCTAGGTGGATAGGCTGTTAACAAGGAAAAGGGGACTCAGATGTAAGGACAGACAAAGATCTGGAGCTCAGCTTTAAGAACAGGTGAGGGAAGAAGTATCCAGGATTTTGTCTATTATTTATCCTCCTTTAATTTACCTCTTTTAATTTTCCCCCTTGGAATTTCTATTCTTTTAAGCATTTTTGAAAAAAAAAACTTTAAAACTTCTGGCAAAACCCCTACATCAAAATTGATTCACAAAGTCATATCCATCATGTACAGTGCAAAAGACAAGTTAAAAGTTAAACAGACCCCTTTGACTCCTGGTAAACCTAATGGCAAATTTTTAAAAAAATTTTCAGTTACTTTACTCGAGTCCTGCTTAGCCTTGAAGGCTTCCATGACAGTGTGCCATTACTGTCAGTAAGTGTTACATAAATTAATGTTGAGCAATTGCCCTTTTCAATGGTTATTTGAGGAACTTGTCTGAGCTACTGATGCCACCTTTTTCCTAGTTGATATTTAATTTTTTCTGAGACTACATCCCTGCCTATTATGAGGGTATTTTCCTGGATTTCTCTAGTGACCATTAATTGTACAACAAATATTGTAGCTCTCAACAGATTCTGAGTTCTAATTATAGTTAAGTTCTAAGTTTGTTAGCCTCTAGTAATTTCCTTTTCTTTTTTAATTCTTCTCAGTTTACACTTTCCCATTTCTGGCACTTCATTCTTGATTAGGTGTTTCCACTTATTTTAATTGGAGGGGAGGGCTAACTCCTGATTTCCTGGTAATTTTATCCACTTCTGTTCCAGATGCCAAGCAATCTGTAAACATAAATTATACCTTGCCATGCATGTCACTCCACCTTTTTGCCATAATCCCCAGCTATATTTACCCCTTGGAATATAAGCTCAATGAGTCCTTTATCACTAGCCATGGTATGTTGTATGGGACATGAAAACAATCAATATCGGTCCTTCTATGGTTTTATATATCATTAAATAGTAGTAATGAATTTGGAGCCAAAAATGGCTCTATGAAAACAGAGTATCAGCAGCATTCAAAACAGAAACAGCTAATACAAAGATGTTTACAATGTCTTCCCCTTTTTCATCGAAATTTGTATCTTCCCTCAAACATTTGGGTGAAACATACTGCAAATATTTAATACATGGAGGCTCAATAAAATGAAAACATATCTCTTCAATATATTTGTGAAGAATGCAGATCTGAACCTATAATGAGTACATCATGTAATATCCTATATCTGCCTGGCCACATTACAGAAATAGTTAAGAACCCAGTAAATTCATGGCCTGGTTAAATAAGAATGAATTCTAAGAAATACAAGGAAAAATAATTTAAAATAAATTAAATAAATAGGCAGCTTTTTAGAGTTTCACTGCTTTTTCCCTCTCTAGCTTTACTTTCGTGTCTCCCAGGCTACATATGAAAATGGTAGACTGACGTTTTCTACAGCTCTTGCTTGGATACAAGAAGTAAATTTCAGATACTGAAAAAGCTCTCACAAAAATATTAGAGAATGGTATTGCAAAATCAGTCTGGGAAAAAAAATAAAATAAATTCACAATCTCTACCAAGACAAAACCTATGCTTAAAAAATTATATTCAATTCAATTCCTTAATGTTAAACTCAATAATGTAAATGTAATTAATGTTTTACTAGTGTAAAAATATGTTTAATCATAATGCATATTGTTCAGTGGAAGATTTGACACAGTGAGCAAATGAAAAATCTTGTCATCAGTACATTTAGCAATTTTAACATTATGTCTCAATTATCTTTCCATATTCATCCATAAAAAAAACTGAGCAATCAGATGCACTTAGTCAACAATATGCAGCTCCTGACCCTTTCTGTTTTCACAACTTGTACTTGTTAAATCAGTATAAACTACATAAATACTTATGCTCAACATGGGATGTAAAGAAAGAATGATTGCCTGACTTTCATAGTGTTTTCTTTCCCCTCAAAACTATTATAGTAAGGTATTTTATTGACATCTTTCAGGAGACTAAAGTTATATCCAAGTATAAGGGTATGAAGGTAGATGTTGAGAAATGAGTGTCGGAACCCAGAATGTCCCTTGGACACTCTTGGATGTTCCTGGCCCAGGTCAGAAGCATTTGAGACCAAGGCATGCAGACAGAAATCCCTGTGGCTTTGAACCTGATCCATGAAACAATTTACCAACCTTGCAGGAAGAACAAGAAATCACAAAAGTTTAGATATTATAGTAGAAGTAGTCACAAAGTGAAAGGAAGAATTTTTTGAGTGCTGTACGGGGGGTTTTAGGCCTTGTACAGAGGGATCTGAGTTTTGTACATGGGGGTCCAGAAGTTCTAAGATGGAAGGATTTGGGTGTGCCCTGTTCTCTTTCTTTCTTCTTCCTAACCTCCATGTTCATGGTGATGTTGGCACTCACAGATTGGTTTAGAGTAGAAAGTCACTGTTCAATATAGGTGATGGGCATTGGGGAAAAACCATAAACATTTAACACGCAATGTATGATATAAAAGAAGGCACCAGCCCCCTGGGTGTCGGAGTGTGCCTTTGCCTGACTGCTGAACGGACCGCAGCAGCTCAGGAAGAAAATCTTTTAGATAACACACAATAAACTACCTTGAGACCGGACGACTGAAGACTACTGAGTCTTTGGAGGCGCAGGTTGGAGGAGAGACTTTTCCACCTTTCTGGGCCACCCCAATCAGGGAGTGAGCCCGGACAAATGAGCTGGATAATTGCTTAAGACTTGTCAAGGGAATACTTTTAACAAGTCAAACTTTATATGAAACAAGAAAGTTATAGTTAAAACAAGACCTTCTCTTCCTAGGTAATGCAAAATAGTATGAAGCCTATGTACACACTCCCCTATTTTTCCTTTTATGTATTTTATACATTTACATTCATACAGATTTCCTGAATTTCTAGATTTTTCTATTCTATTTCCTACTATTGACAGAACAGATTTTTGTTCTTAAAAAATAGAGAGCTAATGATAACTAGTGTCTTTCATAGCTTAGACTATTATCCAGTGGACAAAATAAAAACCTTAGCACATATTTAAGACTTAAATCAAAATATCTAAAGCTTGGCAAACCAATTTCACCTTAAGAAAAGATTCATGTACTTTTGTTGCATGAGAAAGTGGAAAATACAGTGAAGAAAATACAAACAAAAGGAGCAGCTACTCCTGCTAAGCATTTGTCATTAAGGATTACTGATCCCCGCACCATAACAAATAATCCAGACCAGATCCTTTGAGACCTCAGCTGGTTTTTAAGTCATCGCATTTCACCTATCATAAAAATATTTATATTACCAAGGAAAAACCATGCTCTGCAAACGCTGAAAGGCTAGCCTTTTCTTGCAAGTCAAAATGCTTCCAAAAAACCCCAAAGAATGGAAATCAGAACCTTTGGAAGGCAGAGCTCTCCTACTTTAATTAACATGTAATATTTAAAGCTCTCCCTTTTCAAATCCTATTTTGCCTCTAGAATTTAACAAAAGACATTTCCCTAAGGCTTCTTTATCCCTAATAGTAGTCAGAAAGAAATGAGAACCATATTATAAATAAAAAATAACAAAAGTGTAGTAAGTTGATGAATCAAAAAACTCTGAAATTCTATCACAGATTTAGCTGAAGGCAAAGAACAAGAAAATAATTTTGTCTGCCTTCCACAGCCAAAACTTTGAGCCAGAAAGAGCAATATTTGCTGCTTCATTAGGTCCAGGCTCTCAAACTTTCCAAAGTCAAAGGTACAGAAAGAGAGAACATGTATTCACAAACTCAAAAAGTCAATAATATTACATTTTATTTAGATGAATAGGAATAAATAAAAGAGACATTTAAAAAAGAAAATTTACAAGGATCTTGTGAAAAAAATGTAACACTTTTTTTCTTTTTGAATTAACCTTAAAATGAAAAGTGATGAGAAAGGAAAACCAATAAAATCTTACATCATTCGTGTTAACGTGCCAGGCCATGTCACCGTAGGATACCAGCTGACCATTGACGTAACAGCGTATTTCACTGTTTCTCCACCGGTTGTAGATGTGCACAATGCTTATCATGTACCACTGGAAAGACATGAAAAATCAGTACACAAGGGCAGTTTTTGTGCTATAAAGCAAAGTTAATGAATAGCATAAAAAATGAGTGACCCATCTCAAACTTACACAAAAAGATGAGTCCTTACAAACATATAAAATTAAAAATTCAAGTCATTGGGACTTCATGTCCAGTCACTAGAACTGTGCCTAAATGCAATGATGTACCTACCTTCATTCCTTTATGGGATTAGAGGCAAAAATGTATACATACAATTTAATTTCAACAGTGCAATTTAATTTCTACGATATTCTGTAAAAAACACAGCTGAGTTTTGATAGGAAATCCAGAGCTATGTGTTCTTAACCTTAACAAATTCATATCACACAACCTATGTCTTTGCATCACAGCTGTCTACCAGAAATTATTAAATAAACAGGAAAAAAAACCCCACAATAGCAAGTTTTACAGCCCAGGTTAAGATGTCATCCTGATTGCTTGCTCTGATATTTTTCCTCTATTCTTTACCATTCCACCAATTTTTGGACAACTGTCATATCATTAAAACTGCATTAAATAATCAGAGAAGTCACTGCAATTTAGTGTTTCCAGGTACTAACTACTATGGTGATCTTTCCCATAATTTGTTTAAGAGGAAACATTATGTCCATGACAAATTCAAGAACAACTCTGGAGTCTTCTTGATTGGAGACATTTGAAACATAACTGGACAAAATCCAAAGCAACTTGATCTAGGAGTCCCTTTTGCAAGCAGGGGGAGAGAGCATACGGTCTCAACACATCCCCTTCCAATCTAATTGACTCTGTGAAAATGTCAGCTTGTCTTAAAAATAGCCTTTTGTATTCTAATAATTGGGAATAATAATTGACATTTTCATCATCATCCATTTCTTGATATCTTTTTCAATTATTATATTTTGATTTCCATGTTTAGATAAGTCCTTTTTTTTTCCAAAGTAGAGAAGTTCTGCCACCCTTGGGGCTTGTTGACTCTCTTCCTGAGCTGGGATAAGTAGATACAGGGCCTACTAATATAAAATTCTGTCTCTCTGTCAGAAAAAATAAAAGTAGATGTTATCACATGCTGATTTTAAAATTAGACAAAGCAACGAATTACAAACAAAACAACCTGCAGCAAAACACATTTTGACAATCAGCATTACAGTAGTCATCAAATTGAGCTGTATTCCTTTACAAGTCTATAATAGCTATAGATATGAGAACACATTTTACACATCTGTTTCCAGGTATTAAAAATATTTTTTTCATTTTTCCCTCCTTTAAATATACAACTATCAAAAGGTAGAAAAATGCTGCTGATCATACAATGATACTTCAGAATATTTCATTGCTTGTGTTTTCAAGCAAAAATTTATTGGGCAATGCTGGAATAAAGAAGTGCTGCTCCAGCTTTGGCTTCTGAAGTCATGTATGGAAAGTCTATTTTCAAGGAACCATGAACAAAGTAATTTTTGTGAGTCACTGTCAACCTCAAACCACCCCCCCCCCAAAAAAAAAAACCAAAACCATAACTGTCTGCGATTTTTCTTTCAAAAGGCTTTAAAACTATTTCTGAAAACATAGCAATTTGGATTCAATCTCAACTTCCCAAAGAACTTCATTTTAGTTACAATGGTCTGTACATTGCTAATAATCTGTGCTCAGGTACATTGTAAGAAGCTTTGAAACAGTCTATTGGATTTTGTCATTAATGGTGTATTTGCTCATAGTCTTCTGTATTTCTACATTTAGGCAATTTCTCTAGCACTAGCAAACACTTTTTTTTAAGAAGGAAAGGCAGCATTTTCCTACTACACAATGAATCAAACCAAATTGTTATGATCTCACACACAATTTTTCTTCAACTTTTAGTTGAAAAAAATCCTCTTTTTTGCCTAATATTCAAAGTCAGCAATACAAATTTCTTTCATATTCATCCTGCAGTTTCCTTCCCCATATTATTTTCTCAAAAATTCACAGAGGCCATGCCTCCCTCTGCTGTAACAAGAGCTTCTTTAGGTAGTACTAAAAGACCATTCACTATTCATTTTTTGTTTACTGCTGAAACCTGTCAAGTTTAGTCCCCAGCTGCTAAGTCACTAAGTTATATTTCTACTCCATAGGACAGCACAATCAGAGGGATGAGGCAGCACACTCTTAAGTATTTCCAGAATGTGGAACTTATTTCTGTCTCTGCTACAGTTAGTAAAGGTGTTCAGGATTAGAAACACAAACAAACAAAAAAAAAAAGCTGTTTGCTCTTGACTACACTGCTTTCCTGCTACAGTTTTACAAGAATTGATGCTGAGGCTGAAACTCAAGGGAGCAAAACCACTGGGGGTTACTTACACAAAAATATAAATTTGGAGTTTCAAAAAAGCAGTATAGACATATTAAACATAACATTGCCAAAGCTAGTTTAGCTCTGTTAAGATGTCAGGCTATTATACCACACCCACATTTTCTATTTGGGTATATGAAAAACAAATTTCTCCATATATTTTTATAAATGTTTGCTTTTAAAATATTATAAAATATACCAGTTGAGACATAACATTATAAATTAATATTACATATACTGTGAATGGTGTCATATGACATAGCAGGAAAATCTTCATATGAACAGAGCAGCTCTGACATGCCTACATAAAGCTTTTGACCAGGTGACTTGAATTTATTACTTTACTGTGATTCACCAAAAAATTTTTAAAGCCCTCATACCACATTATTCAGAAGTTCATTAAGGATAATGATTCTGACATATTCTATTGCTGAAATGCCTGTGTCTGTAAGCAAATGTCTAAGGAACATGGTACATCTGATAGCAAAAAAAAAAAAAAATCACACGTCTCATTAACATTAGGACAGTTAGCTGCTTTATAAATTAGTACACATTTTTTGAATATATATCTACACATCCAGATCTTGTACAGCGAAATCAATGTCATATCTAAACAACATGAAGAAAATCAATTTGCATGTTAAACAGGATAAATTTTTGACTTCTTAGGACCAGGAATTATATTTGACAGGTTTTGTTTCCTCCAATATGCATTATGTACTTTAACACATGCATGTGAACACAAGTTAATGATGGAAAAATATATATTAAACAACTCAACAACATAGTCTAGAATATTTATTTTGAATACTTTCTAAAGCTAACATATGACCCAAAGTGTATGAAGCATGAACTTTGGGATATGTAAAACTAACATGGGAGTTATATTTTTATGTACTTCAGCAGATTTTGATTTGAAACTCGTATTCATATAATGAGATATGCAGGTACCAGTATTTTAGAATTAGTTATTTTGAGTAGCAATAGCAAAAGATAAAATTTTTCAGAGTTGGCACAAAGAAAACTAGTCATTCATATTAAAAATTACCAAAAGCATATCTTGCTAAAATATGTAAGACTACTTCTTCATCAACAAGTAAAGATCAGCTAGATCCCAAGAGGTGATCAACAATAACATAATACAAAAGTTAACAATTACATTTGTTACTAGATTCAGATGATACTTTGAATGAAAATTGAACAGTCATCAAAATACATTTCTGGCTATAAAATTGGAAAAATGTGAAAAACAGAATTGATGCAGTCCACTAGACTCAGCAGATATGTGTTTATAAGGCTTTATTCAACCCCAAGTGATATGCTAGAAAAATACATTACTTTGTTTTGAGAAAACCACAAGTGACCTCAAAGCTACATGACAAAATTAGAATTGGTGATTTTGAACCACAAATACACACCAAGACAAAGAGTGGAACATTAAGTTGATGTGTGAACAATGGCATTCCCTCCCTAAGAGATTGGTTTCTCAAAAAAAAAAAAAATTCAATATACAAATTCTAAGCCCATAAAAAATGGGCTTCATAGCAAAATATACACAAGACTGATATCAGTGACAAATACATAATGCTTGCTATACAGAAAAGTCAATGCTTCAACTAACTGCAACACTGAAGGCCACAAAATCATCATTCCCCTAGGACTACTAGGCATAGAGTAGAAATAAACACTAAAATGATCTAGAGAGGTAATCAAGATTTACTACGAAAAATGAGAAATCCTAAAACAACACTGAAAGAGAAGAAAGTTCAGAGCATTATATCATACAGCATCAGATAATGAAACTCTAGCATTGCCAGCAAAATTTTTCAAGACCTTGGCAACAGTTACCAAGTACAGAATTTTCAGAAAGAGAATGAAGATATTTAAGTAATTAAATGCAGCCATTTTACAAATACTCACAATTCTTCTCTATTTGAAGCCAATTAAGCAGTAGTTTTCAAAAACAAGCTGACTTAATAAAGTGTTACACCATAAAGCATTACATTTCTCTTGAGTTGATTCTGAACTGTAATTCTGCATGAACACTAGAGCAGTTATTTATAAAATGAGGAACTGTGATTAACACTGTCGCACTAAAGGGATTTTAGCCCTCCTCCCAGAAGCACATTGTCTGCACATCTTCACTATTACTCTTTACTGTAAACACCATTTTGCTTACTTTGCGTGGCTGAAAGTCGTACTTCACACAGTGCTGGAAACCTTTGCCTTTTGACTTCAAGGATGTAACTATTAAGCAGTTGCCAACAAAATGAGCAGAATACCCAACACCTTTGCTAGTGCGGAAACTGAAAAGAAAGAATTATGAATTATATTGGGAAAAGGAGTATTATTTTATAATAAAAAAGTCCAAATACTACTTTAAACTGTCATGAAAAAGAAAATAAATTTGTACCCAGAATGGTGAACCTAATTTTCTTCCACCATTTTTTGGAAGCTACTCAGTCACCTTCAGCACTTAATTGAATCCAGGCTACATTTTAAAAAACAGTACTTTGTTTTTTCCTAGAATACAAGATAGTAAATATTATGTCTATCATGTTTCACCCTCAGCTTTTTAATTAATCATCATTTAAAATACACATCTAATTATAATTGTGAAGAAATATCCATTACAGAACAACTATGAGATGCCTTGCAGTTTTGAGGGGTTCAGAGAACAACGCAGCTGATATGACACATAAATTTGGATTCAAGATAATTATAATGCACAATAATTATTTTTCAAGACATGAATAAATTATGATAATGATATATGAAGTTTTAGTCATATCAGTTGTAGATTTATTTTCATTTCTCAAATGGATAAAGGACTGCAATTTTAAGTAAGTTTAACAAGGATTTCCAAGCTTTCTTGTAACAAATATCATAAAGACAGATAATGCAGAAAGCTCATATATTTTAAAAGCATTTAAAAGAGCAATTCTAGACTTCTAAAAAAAACACTGCAAAAGCAACTGGTGAAAGTTCATTAATAACATTCACAGAACAATCTAAAAAAGGCAAGTCCATATCTATAGTTACACTGCTTAATCACTTCTGAAAAGCTAAGTACAATGAAGAACAGTTTGCTATCAATAACATGGAGCACACTGTATAACACTTCTAGACTTTAATAAATAACCAGTGTCTGAAATACAAGGTCTAGATGGTGAATTTCATCTATGAATTCTGAAATGAAGCTTTGAAAATAGAAGAAAAAAAACATACTAATTTTGAATATTTGTATAATGTCCTGTAGCCCACTTATTAATACCTTCTCATTCTCTCAATGTAGCTAACTTATAAAATAATTTTATGATAGTGAAATAATGCTTTAAATGGTTTCTTTGTTGCAACATTTTCTTCAAACACTTTTACTATTTTTTTCCTAGAAATATTAAGAAATGAAAGGTATGTGAAAACACTAAGTTCAAATTTCATCTTCTTTAATAGCTGCTGAAACAGTATATTTTTAGTCTACCCTGCTACAAATATACAATACTGATTTTAACATGGAAAAATTTTCATATTTGTGGAACTTAATCCATCTTGAGAAACCTACAGTTAAATCAATATGTGTGCATTATTTAAGGAGAAATCAAGATTATTCTCCTTGCTCAGTGTCAAAAATATAGTTGATAAACCATGGCCTTTTTTAAAAAAAATAAACTCTTTACATGATAGGTGTTGTGATTATACCCTGAGGTGATCAGGGCTTAGACACTCATCTCCCATGAGGGCATTTATAAAGGACGTAAAAAAAAGACATTCAAATTCTTAGATTCTAGAAAGCCACTTTTGTTGTATTGAATCAGGATACTTTAATTTTAAAAACAGAGTAAACAACAGGTCTAATAACACCTATAGATGATTTTTCTGCACCCTAATGAATGCTTGCACAGAAGTTCCTACTTCCAGTCTTGAAATATATTTAGTATATATTTTTTTTTCCAAATTCAGACTGTCTTCCTCATTCATCTGCTTCTCTACATTGTACACAGTTTTGTCTCCCCCCAAGTTGCTGTGCTAAGAAGGAGCATTATTCCCCTACCACTGTCTTTAATCCGGGTTTCCAGAGAACCCTCTTTGCAGAAAAAAAAATAAAGTGTTTCTTTAATAAATGTAAAATGTCCTCTCTAAATAAACCTAAGATATAACCCAAAAATGAAGGGAAATATTACATGCTGTCCATTTTCACTGACGTCAAAATTAAAAGCACTCTATAACACTGCCATTCCTTTGCATCTTTTGAAGACTATTTTTAACCTGGAACATGCCAATGATCCAGCTTCCACAATAACCCTCCAGGCAGCTCTACCTCTCAACAAAAGGAGTAGTGAACAGCCTCATGGAAGTATAACACTTACACACATAAATCTGCATTACCCATATACAAAACCTGCACAACCACAGCACTGAATTTAGTGCAATAAAATGAAGGTTAAGCAACTTAAAATACAGCTTTCACAATAAGAGCTACTGAATGTGTTGTGAGATAGTTTGAGACGTTGATTTATCTCCTTAGGGCCTTATGCCATTCAAATAACTTTTCAGCAGGTAACTGCAACTCTCACAATGCCAAATCTCTTTCTCAGCAATGTAAGTCACCTCTAAAATGGTCTAAAATGGTTTCGTTTAACAGAGACCCTTTCTGAAGGATAATAATACAGAAATTCACCATGTTCTGACAAACAGTGTTGTATTATTTGATTAGAGATGTCAAATATAATAGTTTATTTTAAATTATCAACAGCCAACCATTGTAAACATCAACATGTTTTTACATGATAAAACATTATTACCACTGTATAAAATGCATCCTAATACTTTGAACAAGAGCTAGAAAGCATAATGAAATACAGAATATCTGTTGAAGAAATGTCTAAATCTTTCAAATTTTCTCATTTTTCTATCCTTATTGGTTACTGGTCTGATTTTATCTCCATTATTGTCAAATCTGACTGTTCCTGATATTTTAAACACTGAGTTGTCCTTAAGTGTGTAACTTCCTGGAGTTCAGCACACGAACATAAGAAAGCAATGAAATAATGTAAAACTGCTCATTTCTTAGCAAGGCTCTTTCCCTTGGAATAGAATGAATGATTTTACAAACATGAAACTTAGCCAAGATTTTACTTTTTTTTCCTCCAAATTAATTAGGTTTGTAATACAAGAGTAGTTAAGAAACTGAGTATTCAAATGTGTTCTGTTTACCTCAACATTATACTATATAATTTTAATCTTGACATATTCTTTCTTGCCAAAGGTAATGTAGGCTAGGACTGGTCTATAGGATACTCCGAAGTTCTCTTACCAATTACCTGCAAGTGCAGAACTTGCCACATCCAAAGGTGGCATGCATGGAGACAACAAGAGCAGTACCATCGACAGCCATATCGTTTTTTGAGCCTTAAATAACCTCCCATAGCAGCTGGAACACAATTTTACTACAGTTTGTTCATATAACCTTTACAATTATGTTTCATTTCAGCCAGTTTCCCAAAGCAGATATTGAATGTTATTACACTTCCATAGCAAGAGATATACACTTCCTTCCACCAGTGGAACTGTTTAGAGATTCCAGTTTCTTTAGCTTAGGATTTTATGAGCAATTGAACATATGATCATAGTTCAGATATTGAGAAGATATTAATTCATTCTTGCCTGAAAGGTGTGTGTGAAATTTGCTTTCTACTGACTTTAGAATTCCACTATTGGCTTTTGCAAAAGCTGTTCTGCATTATCTCTATTACTATAAGCCCTAGAGAAGGTCTGAAAATACTAGACAGCTTGATTACCTTGTCTCTACTTCTGTGAAACTAAAATGTAGAACACAGTTTTAGAAATTTTAGCCATTCTTCCATTTAATCCTTGTGGAAGCATTTGGACTTTTTATGGACAAAAAGCAATGATAACATACCAGCCTCAGTTCACCTTCTAATTTAATTCTTTTAAAGAACCTGATACACAGTCTGAAAGAAAACACCTCTTAGAAAAGAAAACAAAGGAAAAAAAAGAAAAAAATAAAACCACAAAAAAAAAAAAGTCTGGATTGGTTATTTGTAATTCCAGGCCTTAATTAATTATGTCACCCATCCCTTTTTTTAGCAGGAGCAAATAAAGTGATTTAGGGGATAGAGAATTCCCAGTTGAATGTGATTAAGGTTAGCCCTAAATATCTAAATTTGCAGGGTCTTTATGACAAAGAATCTATACCTTATTTTTAAAGAAACATTTCCAACAATCTTTTAAAGTATGATAAGGATTATTATTAATATTATAATTACTTTACTATGTCTTATAATTTTGATAATAACCATAGTACTGTGAATCTAAAAGTCTGAATTTTCTGATTTTGCAGTCTACCCACTGGATCTCAGATTTAAAAAAAAAACATTCACTATAAAATGTGTTTTCCAAGGGACAGTTCACTCCCAAGTGTTTTCTGAATAGTACCAGTTTTTCCCATGGTGTCATAAAAGAAGTAGAAAGTCTTAATTGTAAATGACATTCCAGTAATGCTTTTGGCAAAATTTCAGGAAGGCGTCACACCACCTTTATCATCATCTCATTTTGTTCAGAATATCCTTAAAAAGATCACATTAGCTCTTTCAGCTAGGGCAATGAAAATGGATTTTATGGTCAGTTGGTAACCTACAACAATCCTTAACATCCTGCTTTCTAACATATGGCTATTCATTCTGTGAGCATGGCACCCATTATCCACTGCTACATATATGATGTTGGCTGGCTTATACTGAATTTTCTGCCCCAGAATTCTGACCCTTACCCTTTGAATTTGACTGCTCTGCCTTGTTGTTATTTATTGTTCATGCAAGTGTCACACTTCTAGTTTTCTTCCAGGATTGTCACACTCAGTTTGTAATTGGCAAGATAGCTACAATACTGTTCCAATATACAAGTGTTAATAGACTGTCAGCAGCTGCCCAACACCATACTCAGAGATATTTAAAATTACTTTGTTTAGAAAAAAACAAGCTGGCATACAGTTCTTGAAGCGGGGTTTAGCATGTCCCTAATAACAGAACAGCAGCAAATTTCCCTGACATCTGGCAAATGTGAAAGCATTTCTTTGCTTCCCTTCTCCATTTTTAAGAATCATTTTTCTCATTATGGTTGAGATGATGTAACTGCTGTCTTAGACCACAAAGGCACTGCACTCACCTAAAGACTTGAGTTATTTATATGACACATTTTTCACCTATTTAAACTGAAAAAGATATTACATGACCAAAAAGCATGTTGAAAGAAAACAGACATTTGCTTTGGTGTCTTTCTCTTGGCTGTGTGTGACACAAGCTTTCATGTGGCAAAGTCTGAAAACTGTGTAGAGTTTAGATGGATATTTTTCCTATTTTGAATTATTAATTAGACATTGGCTTAATCTAGTGTATAAAAATAACAATAATTTGCATTGCTCCTGTCATGGCAAATTCTGCAGGGCTACATCTTAGGCCCTGTGTTTTTCAACATTTTCGTAAATGACTTAGATGCAGGACTGTAAGTGACAAAAGCTAGTTTGCAGATGGTAGAAAACTGGGAGGAGCTGCTGACCCATTTGAAGACAAGGAGGCCTTGCAGAGAGAGATTGACAAAATAAGAGGACTGGGCAATCACCAACCACATAAAATTCAAGAAGGGCAAGTGCTGGATTCTGCACCTGAGATGAGGAAACCCTGGATGGACAAACAGACTGGGGAATGAGATGTTGGAAAGCAGTGCCATGGAAAGGGCCCTGGGTGTCCTGGTTGGTGGCAAGTCAAATATGAGTCAGCAATGCCCTGGCAGCTGGGAGGTCCAGGCATGCCTTGAAGTGCACCAGGCACAGCATCGGCCGCTGGGCAAGGGAGGGGATTGTCCCACTCTGCTCTGAGCTGGGGTGGCCTCACCTCAAGTGCTGGGGGCAGTTTTAGGCACCAAAATATTAAAAAGACGTTAAACTACTGGAGAGTGGCTGAAGGAGAGCCATAAGAATGGTGAAGGGCCTGGTGGGGAAGCTGTACAAGAAGCAGCTGAGATGACTTGTTCTGTTCAGCCTGGAGGAGAGTTCATTGCAGTTACAATTTCCTTGTGAGGAGAACAGGAGGGGTAGGCACTGACCTAAACTCTCTGGTGACAAGTGTCAGGACCAAGGGAATGGCCTGAAGTTGTGTTGGGGAAGGTTTAGATTGGATATTAGGAAAAATTTAATCACCCAGGGGTTTGTTGGGCAGTGGAACAGGCTCCCCAGGGAAGTGGTCACAGCACCAAGCCTGAACGAGTGCAAGAAGTGTTTGGACAATGCTCTCAGGCATATGGTGGGATGGGATGGTCCTGTGCAGGGCTGAGTTGGACTCAATGATCCTGATGGGTCCCTTCCAACTTGACACATTCTGTCATCCTGTGATTTCCTTCTGAGATTGGTATATTCAATTTATTTTATATGCATTACATTGATATTAAATTTTCACATTTTTGGGGAACCAGTCATCAATTAGCCATTTTTATATCCATAGATCTACTTTCTATTACCTTTAGCTAACATGCAAACTCTGCACTCTGAGTTTAAAAGATTTATTTTGTAGTACTGACATCAGCTGAGAATCCTTACCACCAAACAGATAATATGACAACATTCTCCATTTAAAGTTCTATGAAATAATATATTTTAGAATTCCTAAAGAAACCACAACACTAGATTTTATGGTTTATCTACAAGGCACATGTCTTGAATCCATGGATTTCTGAATCACAAAACAAAAAGGACAGATGGTTTTCTAAGAATTTGTATACACTGAACAGCCATTAAAATCTTCAGATATTTGGCAGGGGCAGGGGGAAAGCATGTCAGGGACTAAAAATCATGAGAAAGATTAACTGTTGGTTAGGAAGCCAGAAAAAACCATAACTGCAGCATTGTAAGCTACTTACCAATAGAGATAGGGTTTATCCTTATCTACATTGATATTGTTTAGTGGATCCATACGAAACCAGGTATTAAGAGTAAACCCATTTTGATAAGGCCACTTAGCAATAGGAGGCAATGCAATTGCCTGGAGGGAGGGAAGGAAAAAAAAAAGAAACAAATCATTAGTTTTTTGAGAAATACTGTTAAAAGTAATACCTTTCTAAAATCCTGTGTCATTCTAGATCTGTAGATCTGCTTTAACTTTCAAATATGAAATATAGAAAAAAATAGTGCTTTTGAATTAATGCATTACTTTTCTATCTATTAAAAAATAACTTTTAACTAGATAAATCCTATCAACAGAGGACACAAAATTAAATTTGGGAATGAACAATATTAAGAGACCAAAAAGAAAAATTACTTCTGCAGAAATTAAACTATAAATTCAGCTTCTAACAATTATTAATCTCATAAAAAACTTACATATAAAATCAAATTAATCAACACATCATAAAGTAGAGATTCATTGTTAGAACTAAAACTAAACATTTCAAGGAACACCTTTGGGATATGGCTTCTGCCTTCTGAGAGGCAGTTTCCTGCCTGAAGCAGAAGAGCTGCTTGATGATGAATGGGAACAACACCAGGGAGCAGTACTATCACCAAGCACAAAGTGTCCTGGACTTCAGTCACAATTGTAGTGACTAACATGCCACCTGCACAGACTGGTAGAGATGTAATACAGTATTGGGAAGAGCCCTGCAGCTGGAAAAATGAAGCAGCTCTCAGCAGCATATCTGTAGACTCTTGGCTCCTTCCTACTGCCACTGAAGTCCTGGATATACAAGAAGCATGCACTTTAAAGAGAGCCAATCTGAAATCTATCATACTGATTAAAACTTATGCTGTTTCTCTGTCTGATGTCAACTTTGTGCATCACATCTGAAAATAAACTCAGTGCTAGTGAACTAGGTCCAGTCCACTCTCTTTCTTCTAAAGAAGTCCTTTGGTTTTTGGGTCATTTTATAAATTTCTGCCCATGGTCCACTTCAGAGGATGTATCCTCTCCAGAACTTCATAGTGCAATCCAAAATGCACTAAAAAAAAAGTGTAAATTTGAAACTTATATTTCTTGATTTACAGGTGTGCAGTTCATCACGAGTAGTATGAGAAACAAGATCCTGGAAGAATCAAAGGAAAGAGACTCTGCATTTCAATCAAGAAATCCTGTTATTGATGCACATCTTTGGACCAGAAGGAATATTTGAAATTCTTCTCTAAAACCTTTTTTCAACCTCTGATAAAAAATTAAATTTAAGAAATTTCATCAGGGTTTGCCTATGAAGCCCAGAAATGTCAAAGCAGTATGTGTCACTGTAGACATTCATATTCTGCAACACCTGTCTTGCTGGTGCATGTATTTGTAAGAGATGCTAATTTCAATGTGGTTTTAATTTAGCAGGAGATAATGAAACTTTCCCTTTCAAAACTTAGTAATTAATTCTTTACACAATCCACCCTATGCATTTTGCTGACACATCTGTTTATAAGGCTGGATATCAAACAAGATCAAAAACCTAATCTAGCAAAAAATAACCCAGGTGTAAAACAGTGATTATCAGCCAGTCTACTTCCCAGATGCAATCTGCTACTCTGACTAGCGTGTTCACAAGGAATGGATGTAGCAGTTTGTGCTTAAATAAAATTATCAGTGCCATTGACCGATGAAGTGCAGGTAGAGCAGCCTTCATGCACTGGCATGAGAAAACAGGAATCTCAGGATTATTTTCTGTTAGAAGATTCCACGTTCTACCTGAGCATATACCTACCATTCCATACCAGAATGGAACTGTACATCAGATTTGTCTATTCACCATATTAACCATTTGTATTTACTCTCTCAATAATCTATAAATCTCTACACGATACTTAAATTTATTTGTAGGGTTTTGTTTTTTGTTTGTTTTTTTTTGAAAGTACATGCAGTGAATGGAAGAGAGAATATCTATTTGGGAAGGTTTGGAAAGGAATATAATTTCACTACTGTAAGTTATCTCCACTGCCTTGATGGAAAAGAAACAGTTGATGGAATTCAGAGAAAATGAAACCTTTATAATAAAATTAATGACTAAGCAGGCACTGTAAACTGTGATGATATGGACAAGTTCATTTCTTGATTTTTCTCAACTATCTCTTTTATGTAATATGGATTACATTATTCTAATAAAATAGCACTCTTTGTTGGAATTTTCAGGTTTCTTTTTCACAGTAACTTCCTCACACCAAAATCTGCTGCTTGATATTCCATCCTCACAAGTGTAACTTCTCAACAACACAGAGACCTTGTAAGTCTGTGGAAGGCAATATCTAAACTACTCAAACATGTATTTCCCCTCTCATTTCCTTTCCAAGAATTTCGGAAACCAAATGAAGGGAAATGCAAATGAGGAGTTAGCTATTTATTTGTTCCTGAAATTGTAGAATTTTGGTTGAGAACTTACTGCAGCACTACAGCCTGGGAAGTTGAAAAAGGTATCAGGCCCATGTCTCTGTGGCATCTGATTAAGGACTGATAATAATTTAACTGCATGTCTTGGCTGTGGAAAAAAGAAAATTGCACAAAAGTCAATACAACCATTTTTGTACTCGCTAGGCTACAATGGAAAGTGGACAGTTTTCAAACAACAGAGCAAATTAACTTTAAAAGAGTTAGCAAAAATACTTCTTGAACATATGTTCAGTCAACTTGAGAAAACAAATTCAAGTTTATATGTCCCAGGAGACAGTTTATGCTAACTTCAGGCTCTAATGGAATGATACTTAATGCTTTATCTGATCACAGCTTACCCAGATTCCATTTTCCCCTCGAAGCATGCTGAACAAAAGCTTCAACTCCTTGACAGTGATGCTGTAGCTGGCAAGAACCCCCAACATATCAACTAGGAGATCTTCAAAGGAAAATAAAGTTATTCTGAACTCTGAATTTCATTGCTTTGATAAACACAAAAAAAAAAAGCTGAAAAAATTAATACCTTTAAAAGTAAGTGTATCCACATATTCTAAAAATCCAACTTACTTATATTGAATATTTTACAAAGGATTTCATGTTAAATTTTCATCACACTTTGAAAAAAGTATTACAGTTATGGAGCATTAATTCTTCCCATTTCACAACATGCATCACACATTATAAAATTCCTGCTGTATATTTTTGGGATAAAAGTTCCTTCTTTCATCTGAGGTTAGCATTTTTCAAAAAATTTTGACCTAAACAATGCTTTACATTAACCTAAACCCAGCATTTTATACTATAATTTGTATCATTCCCCCATTTTTGCTACAGTAATAATGCTTCTGACCTTTACTGTAATGAAAGGCCAGGGGAAAATAAAACAAAACCTACCTCTGACCTCTGCTAAAAATCCCAAATCAACAAAAACACCACAAAAATCAATCAAACAAAAATTCAGCAATCAAACCAAACAATAGCAAAACAACAACAAATCAAAAAAAGGAAACCAAACAATCAAACAGAAATCATAGCAAGAAAATAATTAAAGAGCACAATAAAAAGAAGGGATCGAAATTGCTAACAGGATTATGGAATACAGCTTTCATTACAATATCTTTAAACCCATAAGCTTTTAAAGTAAGAACATTAAACAGAGTCTTCCTTTCAGAGACTATTAGGCTTAAAATTGCTTGTTTAAAACCCCAGAATTTCATTTTAAGAATTTGTTAGCTTGTGGGATGCTGAACCTTTTCTTATACTCCACACTTTTTTTCTGGAATAAAATGGACTAATGAGAATTAGAAGTTCCGTTAGCGGGAGATAAAGCAATTTGCTCATATTCACAGATAAGGCATGAGAACGTAATTCAAACATTGAGCAGTGAAGTCCAGAGTTTTCAAAAAAAAAAAAAAAAAAAAAAAAGCTATGACACAACAGAATAACATTAACACATTTTCCCCATCTGTTCAACAATCACAGAATTCCTCCACCTCCTCCTGCCTCCTTACTAAAACTTGTAGAAGACATAACTTTCTACAGATAAGTTTACATTTTACTGTAGGACTGCATGTTGTCCTTGTTCATTAGTGAAAGAACGACTCTTACAGGTGCTGACAAAGAGTAGTTTTCAGGAGAAACAATTCTTTCCAAAGACATTTCACATCCATATTTTGTTTTAAAACAAATTTTCTCTTTGCAAATCCATACATACGTGGTGTTGAGCAAAAGCATTAATATTTATTTAGCTTTTTTCCACAATTAAACTTCCTTCTAATCCTTAGCAAGCAAAAGGCACGTGTGAAAAATGAAATATATTTTAATTGACAGAAGACATAGTAAATTGTTTAGTGAGTGAAATTGCATATCAGGAAAGGCAAAAGAAAAGCATTTGCAATTTAGCAGACATTCTGACCATAAATTCTGAATATAGTCCTAATCTCCAAGTACAGATTTTTCCCCCCTCCCCCCGCATTTCTTTAATCGTCCCTTCAGAAAGAGTGCCACATACATTTGTGACAGAATTATAGAAAACAAAATACGCCTAAGAAAAATAAATGCATTTTCTTTCATGGTGGTGAATTCTATGACTCAGTTCCTCTAGTACCTGCACCCTTCACTGTGGTATCCAGCCTGCAATGTAAAGCTGGCACATCCTGTACATGATCAGAAACTGGGAACAGACACAGTGAACACTCAGAAAAGGAAATAAACAGAAGTGAATACTAATCTTTGGCTGAGAAATTCCCAATTCCTACTTTGTAGTTTCAGCTTTCTTTTCAGATCAAGGGACTGCAAATTTTGCTTCCTTTACAGGGAAAAAATGTTGCGTAGAAGCAAAGTTGTCTGGTGAAAATCAGAACACTACTAAAAAAAATTCTTGTAATATAGAGGAAAAATTTCAAACAAATACAATCAAACACAGAAATGATTGGCAAGTTTTCAAAATCACTGAACATGTGCTGCTTTGTTTCATTGTTATAGCCCTGCACTACCTTATGGCACAGAAAAATTCTTATTTCTACTGAAGGTGTGGGTAACCTACAGGCATTAGAAATACATATTTATAAGTAATGAATTAAACATTGATGGAGAGAAACAAAATAAGCTCCCTAATTATGTAACTGGATAAAACAATGACCTGGAAGATTGAAGCCCAGTAGGTAACAAGCAAAGATAAAGCAAACGACATCTGTGGAAGTTGAAGCACTTAAAGCTATTTAAAGGCTTCTGTTTCAACATTAAAAACTTAAAATAATTATTACATAACTTTATTCATACTTATTAGGAATCTCATAAAAGAGTCAGTCCCATCTGGTTTATAAATCCTAGTAATCCACTCATATATAAACGGTCAAAGGTCAGAAAGCATACTACAACTGGAATTTCTACATGTTTACTTTTTTTTAACATTAAATAAGATTTCATATATAACTGGAATCCATGATCTCATTTCAGAAACAAGATTGTATATAACAATATTAAGTCCAGAAGGAGAAAACAGGCAGTTTCTCATTTTTAATGTATTTCTAATTTCTATTAATGGCACCTTCTGAATACTTTAATACTAAGCAGTTTTCATATGATCTATAAATTAACCTTTAAGGAATGCTTTATTCAGTCACTTAATATGAAAATACAATAGAAAAATGCCTGCCTGTCTTTCAAGTAACAATGCACATATATCAAAATGAAGGGTCTGGCATTAACTTTGGAAGACATATTAAATAGCATTCAAAAGAAAACTTCAGGAAACTATCCTCATGCCTCCTTAACCTCTTAATATTACAAGGCCATGAAATTGTGAATTTTAACCCCTGTTGGTGATGTAAATTAATTTTTACAGGTTGCAGCCAAGAATGTGATATTGTGCAGTTTTTCTTACGGAATGGGTTGAAAGAGGCAAGCTTGTTAACAGTCCATTAATGACAGCGCAGTCAAAACCCAACACTGTTGCTTGAAAACTAGGAACTGTTTCAGTGCTTAAGAATTCAGTCCCAGCAGTTTTAGAACAATTACCTACATCATCACAACATAACTGTGAGGAAAAAAATGGGACTTAGGTGAGACATATCCATCTCTATGCATTCAGGTTACTCTCTCATCCATCATTCAGACCTCTCAAATGGGACTACAGACACACTATCTCAGAGAGTCCCTCAAAGCAGGTGATCTGCTTCACTACTCATCACCTGGAAACAGAGAACTGAAAAAAGTGAGTCCCTCAAGGAAGATCCTGTGCAAGTGTTTAAAAAAAAAGCCCCAATCATCCATGAAAATATTTTCTCCTTAACTATTGACAACATGGCTGACCATTCCCTGTATTAGTATAACAGATTCTCACAGTACAAAGATTTCTTTTGAAAGGTGGTGCTTCTGGAAAGCAAATTGAGCCCATTTTCGTTGCCATTGAGACTTTCAAAATGATTAAGCTTTTATTCCTCACCAGAGAATCTGTAAAATCACATGAAGTTAGATATTTAAAACACTCAAAACCTCATGAATCTGAGAGTCTCCATCTAAACAGACAGAAAAATTCTTCTCATTGCAAAAGTTTGGGTACATGTTTATTTGCTGCTGTCTTAGTATCATAAAATCAGAGAAGAGTGGCTTCAGACTTAGACTGGTCCTGAAAGTGAACTACCAGAACATAAAACAGATATTATTGACTGTCTTCTCTATTTAAACCTTACCTAGGTCCAATCAAAATGTTTCACAAAGGAACAAATGAGATGACCTAAAAACAAACAGGCAACTACCAGAGAAGCAACTTACCAAAAAATACCCAAAAAACAAAACCAACCGAAAAACCCCCAGAAAACCTGTGCCCTTAACAGATGATGATTCAAAACTTTGGGCTGACAGAGTACTAGAAACTGTTTTGGGAAAAAAGTGGTACTGACTTTCTAGAAGTAAAAATGAACACAGCTCTTGTTCAAAGTATCCGCCCTTTAAAGTTAAAAATAATTTTAACACAAAATTTCTTACTTTATTCCCTGGCTTTGGGATGCTCATAGAAATATTTGAGGCAAAACAAGTCTACAATTATGACCTCAACATTTGCATAGGACATTAGGGAACACAGGTATTGCATTAGTTGTCACTGATTTTGCCTAATATCGAAATAGCTATTGCATGACTTTTTTGTTACTTCTGACTTATTACCAATATTATTATCACTTAGAAAAGGAGACTAAGGTGCTTACAGAAATCAAGAGATAAAAGTAAAATTATCAATTTAGTTGCTTCCATGTCTTGTTCAAAAAAACCTCTCCAAAAATCATCTATTTACAGTTATCAGAGGAAAACCCAAGGAATCATGATTCTGTTCAAGCCCTGATCATGATATACTTATATTCATGATATTTAGATAATTTGAAACACACTGCAAAGCTAAAAGGTCATCAGAATTCCAATTTTCACTTTTGATTTTAAATTAGATATGTACTCCCTTCATCCATGTAAGCATACCAAAGAACAAGCTTACTGAAGTTTTTTGTGCAGGTGGTCTCTTTCTGAAGCACTGTGTGACCACTCTTAGGAATAAGATTATTGAGGTAGAAGATCCATTAGGTTGGTTTTTTTTTTTTTTAAATTTACTATACCTGGCATATATTAATATCTGTAAATTCAGAGCGATTTTTAAATTCCCAAATGCTCCTAAAAGCCAGATCATATGCTCTTGATTTCTGACTTCTACAATTAACTAGGCAGTTAAAAAAAAAAAAAAAAACAAAAAAACAACTCTCTAATGGAAGCACCATTACAGTCTTGTATGCCACTTATTACAAGTACCACTTACAGGAGCTTACAGGAGCTTAAATTGGACAAATTTTGTTGGTGTGATTACTCATGTAAGAACATTATCTCCATGAGTAAAACCCTGAAAAATTTAAGGATAGAAATTTTTGTTCTCATCAAATAATGTATTATATTTACCATGGAATAGAAGAATATCTTTACCCTTACACTATTCTGACATACCATATTTACAAATATCGTAAACAAAACATACTTGGTGAAAATCATCATTTATTAATCTATTGGTCTGTTATACTTCAGTCTGAATTTCACTGTACAGTATTTAGCAAAACACTTTAAAATTATTTTATCATTTAGAGATACATTCCTAAACAAGATGTTGATGATGTCTTGCTTTGAAACACAGAAGGCAGCTTTTCCAAATACTTAATATTGCAAACAAATTTATACTGAAAAGAAAAAAGGACAATGAAAAAATAATTCCTCAGTAATTTAGTTTTCATTCTATTGTTATTGTCTTCTTGCTTCTTGTCTGAAATCCTTGCTAGTTTACTGTTCCACAAAACCTGTATATGTGTCAAGAATCAGATCATCAACTGAAATATTAGAATTACAGAGGGTAAACCTCTGAAATCTTTCAAAAATGCCTCACAATGTAAGTATTCTACCATCAATCACAAATTATATAGTAATTAAGAACTTTGCTTTCACACTGTATTGAAAGAAACTGCCTAAGCTCCCTCAGGGAAAATAAATACTAATAATATAAATCTCTTCAGTTGTCATATTTAAACATGATGAGCAAACATGTTCTTTATCCAAGTAATTAGGATTATAATCTGTACCCTGCTATGGAGAGGATGTAGTGTGGAATATCCTAAACTCCCACAAATATACCATGAAAACCTTAACTGGGCAATAAATTCATCACTTATTTTCAGCAAACAAAGCATGCTATTTTTTTAATGCTGCAAAACGCTGTAGGAGGTTAAAATCCACAAATGTAAAAAATTAAAATGTATTATAGGGACCACAGGAATACATTATGGAATGACTGTTTAATGCAATCCATATGTCCAGCATTCAAACCTGTAAATAATATCTGTAATGCTGTCATATGAGGTTATGTTTAAAATGGATCTAACAATTCTGACATCATGATTAAAAACTACCAATGTATATAAAATCTAAAATATTGCCTTGTAGTTAAAAAGTCTAACACTGTTTCTAATTATTTTAAATTTTTTATCATTAAGATAACAATATCTTCTCATATGAATTAACAACCAGTTATTTTATACAATGAACCTACAGAGATTTCAAACTAAGAATTTATTTTTGTCATTTTCCTGAAATTAATAAAAAAGTACTTCTGACTCAATAGCAGTACTAATGAAGACATCACTTTATGTAAAAACCAAAATATCCCAAATGCAATAATTATTTTATCAGTTGGCAATTTATACCTGCAATCATGTCGTCCACAGTACTCATCTTCAGCAGTACCTGTTCAATTAAGCCAACTTCCGTGCTAGTCTGTAAATTACGGACACTTTTACGTAGAATTGCAGTGAACATACTCCAGATTTCTGCTTGGCACGTTACATCACAGTGCTCCAAAAGCTCTGACATGCATGTAATGCTCTCTGCATCCTGGATTATAAAGTTCATCTCTAGATCAAATTCGCCACCAACCAGCTAAAAAAGAAAACAAGATCAGCATTACAATGTGAAATACATAGTTTAGTGTCTCTCATACCTTCATTGTGACCAATACAGAAAATGTTTTACATGGTTGAAGAAGCAACTTTGATAAGAGAAAGTTACTGCTATGCTTTATAAGAGCAAATTAACAATCATGTTATGCAAAACAAAACTTTTAAAAAATATAGACACTAATATCATAAAACGCTTCCTTCAATTTTGTCACCGTGTTGAATACAGCATCTCAATAAAATAAAATCAAAATATATTTGAAGCATTCCTTCCTATGAAGTAAATGAAATGGCAGCATGGCCCAGACAGACAGATGTAGTGCAGAACCTGAAAAGCTCAAGAAGCAATTGAGGCTTTTCCATCATTCTCAGAAATTTGCCTACTCAAAAATAAAAAGACCCTGAAATTAACTTAGCTTTTTGTCCTGATATAAGCCAACATTTTCCCTTAGTTATGTGTTTGGAAGACCTTACTGCCTTTTCCATTGTCCCACCCAAACAGTCATGCCCCGAAAAAGAACCACTCATCTGCTCTGGAGTAACACAGACATAAAAAATTTACATTATTATACCACACATCAGCTCATCATTGTGTGGTCAAGGAAACCTGCTGACTGGTGCAAGGGAAAGACTGCACCAGGAAAGGAGCAAGCACTCAGAGAAGAAGTGAGTTAACAGCAGCACTGATGAAATGACAACCTGACTCCTATCTATCCAGGTACTGGTAAAAAACTACCCCCAAAGTCCTAAGCTCCAATTAAATAGGACAACTACCAGGCATGTATTAGGAGTGAGAGAAAAGCAAACCAGTAAAAGAAGATACAGTCAAGACCAAATATATTTTCAGGAATGGAATTCAACATTTTTTTGATCAGTTATTTGTGTAACTTAAAAAAGCTGAACTCAAGACAATCTACTAAGCCAAATATGAAATTTAGCTTAAAAAAAACCAAACCCCTTTTAATGGCATAAACATCTTTCAATTCTGAAGGGAACACAGCCTGACTCATGTATCCTAGTTTTGCCTAGTAACTTTGAAGAATTTTGAAAGTACCAGTGTGAAATTTCACAGAATCATGGAATCAGAGCATAGCTTTGGTTGGAAGGGACCTTAAAGATCATCTCGTTCCAACCACACTGCCATGGACAGAAACCTTCCACTTGACCAAGTTACTCAGAGCCCCCTCCAGCCTTGGTCAATCTCTCTGGGCAACCTGTTTGAGTGCTTCACCACTCTCACAGTAAAGAATTTCTTCCTAATATCTAATCTAAACCTTCCCTTCTTCAGTTTAAGGCCTTCCCCCCAAACCTATCAGTACATGCCCTAGTAAAAACTCCCTGTCCAGTTCTCTTTTAGGCACTCTAAGTGCAATAAGGTCTCCCTGGAGCCTTCTCTTCTTCAGGCTGAACAAACCAACTGTCTCAGCCTGTCAGCAACACTAATTTCAGTAACTGTAAGTATATTACACAAAATAATGGAATAAATTTATATCAAAATAATTCTAAGAATTTTTGTTCTATTTGTTTAATGGAGTTATGTAATTAAAATTTCAATAACAAGTTTTAAATTAAAGCTATTCAAAGAATTATCTCTTCTAAGTGCATAATTTCAACAGTCAATTTTAATAGAAGGCAAATCTATGGCCTATTTAAAAACAGTTGGTATTGACTTCAAATTAAACTCTAAAAAATAAGCAAGTGGAAACTATGCAAACTTTTTTTGGTGGCTAAGCCTATCCAAATATTCAAAGACTTCTTTCATATCCCATCTTCAGACAATTAATACAAGTAAGCAAGGACTAGCTTTGGCTTCCACCCTAATTCATACTTTGCATTCACTTTCAAATTACTTTTTCCTCTATCAATTAGTTGCTAATATTAATTATAATTTTGTAACATAAAAGCTTCTAATATGCTAAATATATAAACTGACTACCTCCTTAGTTCTCCTGAGACATTTAATTACATTCAAATAAAAACTATTATCCTAATTATAATTAGTACTTTAATTTAAAACTTGTGATTGCATAACATATATTTGCATATTTGGTAAACACATAATGTGTACCAAAGGAAGCCAAAAAAAGTCAAGATTAGAAGCACACTATTTCTGTGGTCATTCTTTAGAATTATGAAACAGTTTCATAGAGTTTTTACTCTTTTTTCAAGAAATCCAGGCAGAGTTTTTATTTCTGAAAACAGCAGCAACCTGTCCATACTTCATCAGCAATCTGCGTTGTTGTCTTTTCAGATATCTCTTCACCAGGATGCGAGATTATGTTAAAAACACACAGAGGTAAAACCTGTAGAAGACATCCAATTGAGCTCTCTCAGATGACTATCCCAAGATGAAATTAAACACCTCCTGGAAGTATTTACTTTCCTCCATTTCTTTCCATGGAGGAAATCTAGGATGAAAAATTTTATCTGCTGAGTCTTCATCACTGGATACATTCAAAAGCCATGTGGTCACAGATCAGGACAACTGGGCTTAGTTGGCCTGGCTTTTGCAAGAGGGTTGGATCAGAGAACCTCCAGACTTCTCTTTCAACCTCACAAATCCTGTGATAATATTTTGACAGGCTACCTTCAGACTACATATTCTACCCACCATTTGGTTTTGATAAGTTTGACTTAAAAAAAAGGAAAAAATCAGTTATGCCTTGGCTGGAATGAAGAGGTGCAATGCAGATTGATCCCCTTTCCTCCAACACTACCCACTGTAAACTTCCAGTTAATTTAAATTAATAAACTAATATAGAATAGGTAAAGCAGATGGAAATAATTCACTACAGACTAAAATAATTCAAACTGTATTTGCTTTCTAATGTAAATCAATATACTAATATGTAACACTTAAGAGACTGAAATGAAGCCCCTGTACCGGTCTGAAATGACAGGATATTCCTGTACTATTAAAACCAAGACACCTTATTCTACAAAGCATCTCAGAAAATCTGCAACAAAAATACACTGAATGCTCATAAAATTGATTCTATGGAGAATCTTCTCCTGGGCTACAGACTATCCAGCAGGTGCTACAATTATTTCACTTGCACAATTGGCTACATAAAATTTATAGCCCATCAGAGTGACCAAAGAAAACATGAAAATGCTCCTATTTGCCCTTAACTTCAGTTTAAGCATATTTTAGACAGTAAAAATTTTCATAATTATCATTAAAATCAACTACCTTAGTAAAGGGAACAAATTAATGAACTAATTGTTGATGATAGCAAAAATTCAGGAAGGTAGGGGGAAGTGTCTTCTTTAAAGTAGTCATCCTAAATTCATCATGAATTAAAAATATTAACAGCTTTGATAAAAAGAAGTCCAAGATGACAAGGAAAAGCTAAACAAAAGTGAAGCAAGTATACAGAAATAAATGAACACGGTTAATTTGTGTCTGAGAAATAGAGCAGGCATCTCTGCTTTAAAATGCGCACAATCAAATGGAATTCAGCCAATAAAAGAAGTAGAACATTCACTACAAAAAAAGTATCCTCTAACATCATTTCTGCAGGTGGATTTCCCAAGGAGGACAGTAGGTAAAGAGGAAAAACCAGTCTCCACCACAACAGTGGGAAGTAATCAGCGGAGAAGCACAGTGGCAATGAGCTGGTAACATGCTGACACCAATGAAAGGACCAACTTTGCTGAGGAGCCAGAAATCATTAAATGCAGTTAAAAACCAACTGCTGAGAGCTGTAAAGATTCTTCTGATATCAACTGCCCAGGAAACAATGCTTAAAAATTCAAAATTAGTAAATGCAAACTAATTTAACATCATTATAGTTTTCCTCATGTGTACAAGACAACAGGCTCCAAAGTCTGATATTATCATCCAGAAAAGAGATCTTGCAGCCTGTGAGGGTGCTGCTTCATAAAACTATGCCATATTAAAAACTGCCAATAAACAACTAAACATTAATAATAAATTTGCAGCTTTCTAAGTTGGGCAAAACTGTGGATGCAACACCATATACCAAAAAGTTAAATCATACTTTCAAAAAGTAACTTATTTTTAATATAGCTCCTGTAATAGACTTCTGTAATAAGACAAATTTCAGCTAGAGTACAACTTGAACACTTCGACAGAAATCCTCCGAGAAGGCAGTATGCAATACCATAAATCAGTGCTCTTTCCATACAATACATCTCAAATACAATCTTTTATGTCAGACACTAAGTCTTTGCATTCTTCAAGGGATTATTTAACATTTAGTAAAGACCATGCTTTCACTGTGATTAAGTATCCTGAAGTATTGCTTTTACTTTCTCATATTCTGCATTTTTCACAGCTCAGCTGTAAGAAATGAAGCACCAATCTAATATTCAGATAATGGTTACAGGTGTGTTAACTCTGGTCAACAAACAACTCCTCCCAAAGTGGTACTGAACTGCCAGTAATAAGCAAGTAAAACTGTATTCCCCATGCTGAGATTGCTTATAACAACAGGTTGACACTCCTTGCAAATTGCTCCAAGAACCTTCCTTAACCTACACCACCATTCTCAAATGTAGCTGCTTTCCTCAGAATTTCCATTTTTCTGAGCATTGTGGCCATTCCTCAGTAAGTTTCTACCATTCATCATGCTATGCAATAAAAGGGTTTCTTCCTAAATTGCCACATCTCTGCAGAACTTAGGCTGGTCTTTTACACCCTTTCAATCTAGAACAGAGGAGAAATACTCCCCCAAACACAAGTTGTCTACATGTCTCAGATAGCATATTCATACCAGTTCTTGAAATGCAATAAAATATGTGCTGCTGAACATCTAAAATTAAATTGTTGACTTCTGAAAATTGGAATTTTTTAGTATCAGATTCTTCAAATCAAGTTTGGAAGAATGAATTGAAATTAAAAGTGAATAGAATATTTCAGCTGGATGTGACCTAGAAGAATCACCTAGCCCAAGTGTCTGACCATTCCAGGGCTGTCTGAAAGTTCAAGCATGTTGATAAAAGCATTATCCAAATGCCTTTTAAATGCTGACAGGCTTGGGGCATCAAACAAATTTCAGAAAGCCTGTTCCAGTGTTTAACTATCTTCTTCACAAAGAAGTGCTTCCTAACATTAAATTTAAATCTCCCTTGGTATAACTTTGAACTATTCCAATGCATCCTGGCACTGGATACCAGGGAGAAGAGCTCAAACACTTCCCTCTCCACTTCCTTTCCTCATGAAACTGTAGACAGCAATGTTTAAAGACAGTATATTAGAGTTATATAAACCAAAGTCATAAAGCATTTACATCTCTAAGTTTGCAGTTCATTGCTGTCAAAGAAGCATTTTATAGCTTCCTTCAAGTTGGAGTCCTATCTGCATTTATTTAAACAAAAATCAAGAATATGAATTCCAATATTAGACAGACAGCACCACTGAAAAATTAATGTATCACAATACTATAATTACTAAAGCCCTAACCACATCCAGGCCTAATCTCCACCAGGTCACTTCCATATTCTCCCAATTAAGTAATAACACATTTGCTGTCCTTTTTCTAAAGGCAAAAATAAATAAAGGCATAACACAGTCAGCATAACAACCTCATCTGATCCAAACTGAAACATTTTAAATTCAAGCATATACATATAAAACCAGAATTAAAAAAAAAAAATCTCTTTCCTTGTAGCTATATAGGAGATAAACAGTTTGGAATCAAAATTATTAATTCTCTTCCTCTCCCTAATGCTCATCTCTCATTTTTAGCATTACAAAAAAGCTGACTCAGCATATGGCACAAGTTTCCACAGAAAAAGAGCTGATAATAACCTACTCAAACGAGATTGAAAATCTCTTAAAATCCCAAATCAATTAGTTCTTTTGAAAAGAAAATTAGTAAACCTTTAACTAACTAAAGTTATCATATTTAACTAAATATGATAACTAAAGCCATCATATAGCATGGAAAGATAATTTTTGTCAAAACTGGAATATCTTTTCTACAAAACAACACCAAACTGATTTCATAATCACCAGTGAGAGTTCCAAATGTGTGGAATCAGACTGCTACTGTTTTCTATATAAAGACAGGCAACAGTATAAGCATTAAAACACAGGTGTCTGATAAAAGCAGTAGTGGACTTGGGCAGGAGAAAAACAGGTTACTATTTTATGGTTATCAACTAAAACCTTAAACTTCTAAACAATTAATTCAGATTTTTAGGAAGATTATTCTTCAAGTGCATGAAAAAAGATTTCTTTAGGCAAAACCATTTAGAATGCTAAATGGAATAAATTAAATTGTTCGATGACAGAAATGCGTGCTGATTATATGCTCTTGTTAACCTAAATAGATCAATATAACTACAGAGAAAATCACAGCTAAAAAAACATAAGGTATGTTTCATAAGTGGTACATATTATTTATTAAAAAAAAAAAGGTAGTCCTTAGAGATTTGAATTACAG
Organism: Anomalospiza imberbis; assembly: GCF_031753505.1. NCBI lineage: Eukaryota > Metazoa > Chordata > Aves > Passeriformes > Viduidae > Anomalospiza > Anomalospiza imberbis. The sequence continues at coordinate 80,154,813 of NC_089682.1, read as the reverse complement.
CTATGTGTATCTGAGCTAATTTTCACAATTCTCTTTACCATTATGGGAAGGTAAAAGATGCTTCAGGGAAGTGATTATCTCAGTGGTTTTAGCTGCAACATCAGAATGAAATACATCTTTTTCAGGGAATGTAGTACTTTTTACTGACTATAAAAGGACAACAGGTTCAGACAGGCACTTCTAACGTTATGTCATAAATCTTAACCAATGTGCTCACAATATGGTTTATAACCAAATGACAGCACTAAAAGACTGATTCTCATGTGAATCATTACAACAGGATATAATTCTGCACATTAACATACTCTTTTTAACAAGCCTTCCTTCATTTAACTTCAAAACCATTTTTACTCTGAATAATATATTGCACATACTTGGTAGTTTGTCACTAAGGGAATGCTACCTAGTAAATTTATTGACAATTTTAAAGTAATCTGAGAAATGAATTTAAATGTTTTTTTAATACTTGCTGAGACAATATGAATGAAGTAACATGGTAAGCTTTTAGTACTTACAAGAATGTGCTTGTTATTATGCAAGCTTAAAAATATCCCATGAATTTACCTTTATTTTCTTACATTTTTCTTTGAGGGAGGAGGATACTCCTGTAGGCAGATCAACTCCAGTAGTAGATCAACTGCATACACATATGATTTACTGAGACAACTATCAATTACATTCAGATAGATCACAAGGCTGTATAACTTCCTAGACAATGTCAGACCTTTGCTAAGTCTTGTGGAGGCTTAAAGAGAAAAAAGGAAAAAAAATCCAAACCACGAAACAAAAATGGGCTATTCGCCACAAATTTCTTAATACTGCAAAAAAACCACTTTTGGGGTAGGACAGGAATTAGTTTGATGAAGTTCAAATACCTGCCTTCACAAAAGCTTCTTGACCACAAGAGTCAGATTCCTTGAAATAAAAAGTCCTACGTCTAGAAGGAATGCCAAAAAAAAGTTGTAAAATGTGACACAGGACAAATCTTACCCACTTTGAAGAATTTATAAAGTAATCCAACCATGTCTGACAGAAATGAAGACCGATAGAAGTATTTTTTGTAAAAGTACCTAATCCAAAACACAAACCCAAAAGTCCTCCTCATGGTCTATTGCTCCTGAGCCTCTAGAAGGAGACACTGTTCCTATTTATTATTTTGATCTCCACAAAAGCATTTTTGGCCAAAGCATAATATGACCTTTTACTTCAAGATGCTGAACCTGAAAAATTAAAGACTAAGAAATAAAAATTGCAGGTTTATTTTCAGTGAAGTAAAATTAAAGCCATTTGCAAACTTGTAGCTAAATTGTTTTCAGTTTATCTAGTTCAGTTTCTCTTATAAATTACTTCTGATCTTGACTTAATCACAAAAGAGATCAGTCAATTAGATAAAGGACTTTCTTACAACAAAAAAGGGAAGAGATACTGAAAATTCATTTTAATTAATAAAATCAAGCAACTTATGTTTGCCGCATGTCTGAAAGCAAAAACTCAAAATTGATTTTTATGGACTATAAAGAAGTTGATAAATGAGCACAGCTTAAAGAGCATGAAAAATAGTATTACTAAACAGACATTACCAGTTCATTTTGCTTTTAATACTTCATAGCCCATTCTTGTCTCTCTTCTCTCACTTTCAATAATAACTTTAAGATCAAGGTACAGATGCTAGCACAGTATAAGCTCATGCTTCTAATTGCCTGTTTTCAATAACCAGGTGTATTTTAAAACAAGTTACTTGGTGGTGGTTTGGAACTGCGGGTTTTTTTTTTTTTGTTTTGTTTTTTTTTGTGGTTTTTTTTTGTTTGTTTGTTTTGGGGGGTTGTTTTTGCTTTAAGGTATTTTCTTTGTTTCCAAGCCAGGAGAGAAGCAAAATAAATGGAAATAACTGAAGGACTGAAGGTTACAAAAGTCACAAACAAAATGTACTCTGAAAAGATAAATGTTTTTTGCAACTACTTTTGTAGCCTCTTCTACTTATAAGACTAAGCACTTGCACTGCTGAAAATTGCACGGCTAAATCTAATAGGTCAGCAGCATTCATTATTTCTTTCTCAATAGTCACAAACTATATGTAGCTTTTTGGGGTGTTTTAAGTAATTTGAATGATATATTATCTCTGTAAAGCAAACCTTCCTGAGATCTAACATAGTTATCAGAGAACATCACCAAAAAATTGAGATTCTAAGAAACATTACGCTGTCAACAATTACACATTGATTTAAATCTAATTTGTATTGCACAGCAAACACTATCACACATTATGTTTGTGCAAACAGCAATGCCTGTTTTTAAAAGATAACTGGAAAAACCTTCAATGCATGCACACCTGTTTTCCAAACTTCACATACAGAAGCAAGGAGAATGTATTTGCAATAATACTAATAGAAAATTTTAGTCAACAGAAGTTGCCAATAACTCAGAACAATTGTTTTATAAATTTCTTTGTTTATTTTATTCTTTTTTTATTATTCTAACATACTTGTCAAAGCAATTTCTCTTTTGTATGTTAACTCACTAATGGAGTCTGTGACTAAAACAAATTGGAACAATACAGTTAATGGAATTTTAGTCTTGGAAAATGATAGGGTTTATTTCAAAATAGTCTGTGGGATTGTTCCCTGGTACATCATGGACACATAATTAAAGAAGAAAAACATGACAAAGAATATTGATTTGTGAGAATCATGGTGTATGTGCTATCTACACACTTTGGCCAAGATCAAAACCAGCCACATACCATCAGGACAAAGCCCACTAGCCCCAAGTACTAGCCCACTATCTTATTCTAAGCAGCCATCATATATTCCCCCTTAGTCTGTAAACTCAAAATAATCTGCAGGCTCTCTGGCTAAGAGATGTACAATACGGAAGGCAAAGTGGTTGCTCTCAGAGGGCATTACCTGTTTTCGTCACTATTGAGGAGCTCTTTTATGCGCCACTTACCTTGCTAAATACCACTTGACATAAACCCAGCTTGCTTTTTTTATACCACTGCATTGTTGTTTGGTAAGAAAAGGAATTTCTTACATTTCTCTATTAAGATTAAACTATCTATTACCTACTTTAATTTCTAAAATAAATAATGCATTTTTATAGTGTCCTATTCTCATGTCCACCTTTTTCATAAGTTTTGGTATTCTTTAGGGTCTTTTACTGCTTTCATTTTGAAATGTTTCATTTCCCTCTTGTCACACAACACTCGACAACTCTTAAAAGCCCAGAAACTATAAATCACGGCTGTGCAATATTTAAAACCAAAACAACTCTAATTAACTTCGTTATGACAGTGCCATTTTCCAACCGATACGTATAGTTGTACTTGAAAGATTAATGGCAGAGGGATAGCCCAGGTAAACCACAATGCCAAGTATAACTTAACTCAAACAACACTGGAGCGAGATATGCACAGCACTGGTCTGTTGTAGGTTGGGTTGGTTTAGTCAGAAGCTCAAATAGTGTTAGTTAGACATGTTCCTTGTACACCCCTATCTTTCCTTCACAGTGGTTTGCTCCAGGTTGTTTACCTCAATATTTCCCCCCCACAGACCCACAGTTACCTGTCAATCTTCTCACTCCTCCCGGGTTTTCTCCTTGTTTAGTTCTGTCAGTCAAGGTTTGTTCACTCCCTGTTGAGTGTCAATCATGTAACCACCCCCAGAAAGTTCTGTGTCAATCACCCCACCTTAGCCTTTCTATTAGAACGCTGTACCCACCTCTGTTATATCACCATTGGTTGTGAAACCATATTTCACTTGTCCCCAACTGGCCGAAACAGGTTTCCACCCCGTCTGCCCACCCCCTGTTTAATCTGATGCATTCCTTTGTACCGTCGCCATTTTGCCTTGCATTGCGCTGAGGGCGATTCACTCCGACCACGCAAGGGGGAATAAAAGTTCTCAGTTTCGCAGGCAAAGTGTCCTTCTCTCGTCCCTTCGCTTCCTCTCAGCGTGAAGCTACCAAAGCTGCTTACCCACACCAGGGCACTCCGCAACCCTGGAGTGCCCGTAAACATGACGGCTGCGGCCTCACAAGGAGCGCTAGCCGGCACTTTAACTGTGTGAGGTCGTTAACAGGCAACCCCCGCACTGGTCTTAACTTCATTTTGCTGAAAAGGAGGAGTTTAGTGGGAAGGTCCTTAATTCTCAACATCCAGCTGCCTGCTTACATCAATAATTTTGAAATATATAGTAATATTTTTGGTTGTTGTCAGCATTCTGAAATGCTGAAATTTCCAGTGGCAATGTTCATCACCAACTAGAGAAGCTCTACATTCAATTTCAACATGCTCATTTTCATCGATCTTTCATTTTTAATTAACTATTTACCATGCATTCCTCTTCTCCAAAAAGTTAACATGGGAGAAAAGAACCCAGTGTTTGGCACAGTGAAAAGCCCTCACTCACTTCTGAACAGTGACTCTTTAGTGACTCTTTAATAGAAGTAATACTGGATATGTGCTATAGTTCTATTTAATTCTCTGCATAAAACATAAGTAGGTTAAAGCCAACAGTAAATGCAGAAGTGCCAAGCAGAATTTTTCCTTTAAAAAAAAGGTATGTAGAATCCAGGAAATAATAACAGAATAACATCTATTATAGAGTTATATTTCTTTATGGAGCTTGAGCAAATGTTTCCTGTAGAATCTACCTAATTCTTGTCAAGACTGAAATGCCCATTGACTATATTTTAAAAATAAGCACAGTCAAATGTATAAACAATCATGGTTTTACCTCAAACTTTACTTTGCTCCCATTTTTCCATATAAATTTTAATTTATAACTAGCAAAAACCTTCAATTATTACAAAACCAAATAATTTTTCAGGAAACACCATAATTTGCAACAGCATAATATTGCCTAGTAGGCAAAAAAATGCAGAATACATATAGTTGAATTTAAGATGTTAGAGCTGGAAAAATCAATAGCCAGACTCCTTAACAATAGCCATATAACTCCTGTTACTTTTCAGTTTTGGTGGCCTGAAGTTTGGTAATTTTTCAAGCAAAGACAGTCCATACATTCTTTAAGGTTTTGTTTTTCTTTAAGAAAATCAATATAAGTTACACTATTTGCTATATTTTTCTTGTCCTCAAAAGTGCTCAAGATAAAAGACAGGAATTGCCCTTTAAAACCTCTTAAAATTTTTCTAATCCAATTTATTTTTTTAAAAGTTCTTACAAGAAGAAGCTGCACTTGATTATAAGGGCAATTTTTGATACCAAGATTTGTAAGGCTAGGATTTTTTAACCAGATTTATCAATATTTGTCCCCTTTGTTTCTCTAAATAACTCTCAAATGGTGTACAAATTTTTTTCTGGTTTGTGACTGGACTCCCACAGGGTTTTAGCTGTCATTAATGATTTAAGATTTTTTTTTTTTTTGTGCAATGATAAAATCTAAAACCTCAATTGCTAAAGGAGGCACCACACAGACCATAATGAATTGTTTTACAAACATTTAAGTGCATCCTAATTGCCTTCCTCCAAGCTTCTTAATTTATTATGCAGCTCTTCATCCAATGAAATATTTTTGTTAACTTATAGATGGTAACAGTTAGGAAAAAACAAAGGCTAGAATCATACGGTCATTTAGGAGGTGCAACGCTAATGACAAAGGATTATTTTAGAGAAGGAACTGAAAGGCAGATAAATAAGTGTAAGAAAATTTATTAGTGGCCAGAGTTTCCCTGATGTAAGAAGCTTGTTGGATCTTCATTACTCAAAGTATTTCAGCACTTGAAACTCAGCGACAAGAGGCTAAGTATCTACAAAAAGCGTAACAGTACAGTCTGGGCATACACTGAATTTTCTCTATTATAGTGTCCCAACCTCCCATTATTTGTGACACAGCAATCTCTTGCTGCAGAAATAACATCATTGTTTCAATAGGCCAATAGATTTTCTTCCAATAATTCCTCCGATTAGTTTCTGAACTCTCAAATTCTTAGAGACTTCACAGCCTGTGGTAAGGAGTCCTACATTTTGCCCATGATTTGTGTAAAAATATCTTGTTATACATCTGCCATAGGTATATTTAATTTCAGCCCTGTGCTACTTGCATTTTGCAAAGCAAAAATCAGGTGTTTTCTATCATATTCTCCCCCTTATTTACTTACATTTCAAATACACTTGGTCTGCTGTTTTCCAAGATGAACAATCGTACTTTAAGTCACTCCTCATCTGAAATCTGTATTTAATCACACTTCTTACCCTTCATATTTTTTGCTAGTCCTAATATATTCATTTGAGACTGGAAATCACCAGAACTTCATACAACATCCAAAATACAGACATATCATTAATTTATAGAGTTTCAAGTAAATGACTCTTGTATTGCTCATTTTTCTTTATTAATGCTTCCTTATATTTAATTTCCTTTTCTGATTGCTACTAAGAACCAAAACATTTTCCACAAAGCTAACATCACTGTGAAGCCATTTACAATAATGTCTGTGAGAGTGCACAGTTAATATAGGGTAGCAGATGTGAAATGAAGTTAGAATTTCTATTACTCCCTATAAGATAAGGAGAAAATAAGACTTCTGAAAAACTATCTAATAAATACCTACACAAAATAAATGAAGTTATACAAGCACCATACATCTCTGTAAACAACAACAAACATTTCCCATTCATTATTCCCATCATAAGCTCCATTTATACATAATCGCTAAAAAAATTTCAAATGAAAGGATAGTTCTACTGATAAAGAATTAGGATGATAAACTCTTATCACTCAAAAGGAAAAGGTATCCTCTCATCAGCACATTAGCTCTTAGCTAATTCACTTAAAAAAAAAAATCAACCTAGAGAAGTGCTTACAAAAATATGACAAAGAGCCAACAATATTTTTCAGCAAAATACTCCATGACACCTTAACATTTCTTCCATGTTTTTATACTAGTCCTATTAATCATTCACTCAACTAATGAAGCTTGGAGGAAACACTTTTATCTTCTCTCTAAGACTCGGACCCAGATTTTGAAAACAATATCACTGTGGACTGAGTTTCAAAACCTCCATCTGCAAATCTAATTACAGAGCTCCAGCTGTACTAAGAATTCCTTTCAAGGCATCATGTAACTGAGTAAAACTGAAATCACATATCACCTGGTTTGATAACAAGACAACTACAAATGAAGTGTCAATAATTACAGGGTTAGGTCTTACGTAGTGGAGGAAATTAAAGTGTTCTTAATTGCATTAAAAGAGGAATTCATACTCTGTTCAGTTAAAAATCCTCAAAAATTGCCAAAGTACAAAAAATTTTATGACAATTTTTTTCTCAGTGCATAAATAAGATTTACCTCTACTCATCAGATGCGAATATTAACTTATTAGTAAGAAGAATCTAAAAAAAAATAGAAGGAGGGGCCTTTAAGAAAAGAGGGCTTTAATCACATTAGAACACATTTTCAATCACACTCCTATGTAGCCATGTTTTATTAATGAAGACTTTGGTTCAAAAAAAATCAGCTGTCATTTGAAGTAATTATTTTTGGTGATGCCTAACATATTCTTCAATCATATTTTTAAAAAGAAATTACAACACAAAGGACTTAATACACCTAACTTATTAAAAATGCAAAAAAAAAAAAAAAAAAAAAAAACCTACAAAAACCAGCATTCAAGTTGCACATAAATGAGAAAGTAGGAGAAAAAAAAATCTAATAAGATTAGAACTCATTCACGAGACCAGTCAAACTTCATATTTGACTGTTTTTGCATCATCTCAAAAGAACTTAAACACATTTTTGTTCTAGGGAAAAGTATAAAATACTAAGCAGTAAATAAAAGGAAAAAACTTCTAAACAAGGTCTTCTCAAATGCTGAATTCAGTTATTTTCAACTTCTTACATAGTTTAGAAAGGAGAATGAAACAGAAGAAGGAACTATAGTTACAGTTCACCCTTTAAACATATCCAATGCCATAAATCCAGCAGAACCTATCAAAAGGACTTTTCAGATCGCATTTAAAACACTCAAATTGACATACGCATATGTGAATGTTAAAGAGCAACAAAGATACTTTGAGAAAGGCAATATTATTTTGCTATTCTGTATTTTTACCTTAAGAAATGCATTATTTTATTTCAATGAATATTTAACATCAAATTATATTATTTATAACTAATTAATAAAGCATAGAAGCTTTAATTTATATTAGAATTTTTACAAACATATCCAGAAGCCTATGTCTTCATAATGATTAACATGAAGAGCGTGTTTTTCCCCTTTTGTCTGGTGTAAAACAGAATTAGTGCTTAATTTAGGTGAAAATGTTACTTGAGAGGAAATGGAACAGTTATATAAATGGGAAAAGCACAGCTGTTTAAATAATCATAATCCATAAAAGCACTTTCATAACTGAGGTCTTCAGAAACAATTATGAACTGGCAAAATAGAAAATTTATTCCGGTGCTCTTTAATCAAATATATGATAATCAGAAGCAGTATGCCAATTCATCCTGTGTGTAAACAGATGACAGCAACTTTGCAAGAACATAGTCAGCACAATGACTGCAAAATCTTGATCAAAAGTTCAAGCATGTCTCCTTCCAGTACTTCTCCCAACTTTTATTACATGGCAAATCAAGCATGTCTCCTTCCAGTACCTCTCCCAACTTTTATTACATGGCAAATCAAGCATGTCTCCTTCCAGTACTTCTCCCAACTTTTATTACGTGGCAAATCTAATTATATTCTTAACTTACTGAATACAGGGAATAACCATAATTGTGTTCTCCAAACAAACTACTTCACTTTCAGTTGTTTCAGTTAACAAAACAACTAATTACTCCATTCACTTCTTGAGACACCTTCATTTAAGATATAGTTGGGTTTTACCTCCTTAAAACATGACACATTTAAATCCTCTCCATAGGAGAAGTTACAGCAATACATGAGGGAGGAGAAAAAAGACATTTTTCCAACCATAGCACTACCAGGACTTTGAATGCCAGGTTAAGTTTTTCTACTTTTTGTATCTTTTAAAAAAAAGATAGCTTTGATCTGATTCTGAACATCTATGCAATTTACCAATTACTCTTCATTTCTGTATTTCCTGTACGTTTGTTTGTTTGTCTAGGCAGCAGGAAAATCCACAAAAACATGTATCTAGGCATACCTAGCTAAATAGAATTAAAGCACATGAAATTAAAGCAAACCAGAAGACAACTGAAAGCTCAGTCATAAAGTGGGCATCACTCCCAAAGAAAAACAGGGCATGATCTAACTTTTTTGAAACAAGGTTATTACACCTACTCGAAACCAAAATGTTTGCAAAGTAAGAATGGCAGCTTCAAAAACATTTAGCACTTGAAACCACCTGAAGGTGTATCAATTTGTCCTCCAAGAAGTGTCAGTGAAACTTCTGGTGTCAAATTTGACTGTAACTTAACCTTAAGCAGCATGTCACACCCTTCCTCAGTCCTACAGAGACAAGGGTTCACTTTTAAATGCTTCTCCTATGGAGTTCTATGTGGAAAGAATCATCCTTTGAGGTATTGTCACACAACTTCCAAATGCCTCTTCTGTGTTGAAAAGTAATTTCTAGTACTGTAAATAATACAATTTTCAATACCAGTGGCAATACTGATGCAATTTTTAGCCTAGACATTTCCTTTGCTGATGACTCAGATCCCCATTTTGCTAATGTACTGTAGGTTTGATTGACACTGAGAAACTTAAATTTGATTTTTCCCTTATTAATAAAGATGCTTTTTTACTAGTCTCTCTCCTAACCTGATTGTTGATCCAAGTTAAATAGTTACTGCAACACAAGAGCATCTTGACATGTGCACAATTTCCCCCCAAGATTTTGGTAGCAGAGCCCTCAGTCCAACCACAGACAGCCACATGCAACACAGGGAGGACTCATGAGGTGGGAGAGAGAGATAAATACTTCCTTGTCCAGTTTCACTCTAATTGAAGGGCCACGTCAACCACTCCATTTACGCTCATAGGTGAAAAAAAAACCAAAAAACAACAGGTATCCAAACTATCTTTAACAATATATGACAACACAGGAAGTATACAAAAGCAAATCAAGTTAGTGTAAAGTACCCTAATATCAAAATTCCCATAATCTTTGCCCTCTCAGCTCAGGACATTTAAAAAAAATCTTAGAAGACTAAATAGTAATTTCCACAAAGCTCTCTCATCTAATTAAATTTCTTGGTAGTCCAGATTCCTGACCAAATCATATTTACAACACAATTTTCAAAAGACATTATATAGATCCTTTTAGATATTACTTCATTGTTAATTACTTTCAAATTGCATCAATTTCTTAAAAAAGATGAACTTACAGGATTCTTAAAAATACATCAAAATGTATTTTATAATGAAGATTTATCATGCTCAGATTTAACAGTGATACTTCTTACTAGCAGTATATAAAACACTGTAATAAAAATACTTACACTTTTGACTACATGCATTTAGTGCATAATTAAATATCCTAAGTAACATTGGAAGCTTATCTCAGATCACTGGTAGAATGGAATTTTTTTAATCCTGCAAGATGTTACAAGAAAGTTGATTTTTTTCCCAATTTTTCTTTTATTATTTTATGATGCCCATCTTTTTAAAACAAATGTCTTCGTATTTATGAGACACCACAGTTCCCTTTAAGCATATATAGTTAATAATCCGCCTTTGAAAATTTATAACTATTAAACCCACTAATAAAGTTATTTAATCAACGACATAAACCATATTTTCCCTGAAATAAATAACCCAAATTTTATCTCAAACCATAAAAGCTAGGAAAATAGACATATGAAGACTGACTGTTATTGTGAATTAGCAGAATACGTATTTTCTATTTCAAAAGGTGTGCCACCAGCTGCACTACAGGAGTTTCATGCTTGGTACATTTTCTAATACGTCATTACATGGCAGTTCATTAATTATGTGTTCCTGTTTTACCAACTTAGTTTCCTTTTATGACAAGGTCACCCAGCTAGCTGACCAAGTGAAGTCAGTCAATGTGACTTTTTATTTTAGCAAATTTTTTGGTACTATCTCTTACAGTCCCCTTCTGGACTAAATGTCCAGGACATGGCTAGACAAGTCCATAATAAGCTGGATGACAGGTTGGGCTCAAAGGTTTGTAGTTAATCGGGTTACATCAGGCTAGTGGCCAGCAATTAGTGGGGTTCTCTGGGGCTCAATTTTAGGGTCAGTGCTCTGCCATGTTCTTATAAATGATCTTGATGCAGGAATTTAATGTACAGTAAGTAACTCTGGTGATAATATTAAATTAGGAGGAGTTATAGACTCCTTTGAGAGTAGAGAGGCATTACAGAGAGCTATGGATAGACTAGAGAGCTGTCAATGAACAATAGCATGAAATGTCACAAGAGCAAGTACTGGATTCTCCACCTGAGATGGATGTAATCCTGGTTATATGTACAAACCAGGGAACAAGAGGCTGGAAAACTGCCCTGCAGAAAGGAATTCAGGGTTGATGGCAAGTGGAAATCAACAGAGTGCCCTGGAAGCCAAAAGGGCCATCATGGCCATCCATGACGCACAGCATGGTCAGCCGAGCAAGGGAGGGGATTGTCCCACTCTGCTCTGCACTGGGGCAGCCTCACCTCGAGAATGTAGCTTTGGGCACCATAACATAAGGACATCAAACTATTAGAGCGTGTCCAGTGGAGGGCAACAAAGACAGTGAAAGGTCTTGAGGGCAAAGACTTATTAAGAGTGGTTGAGGTCACTTGGTTTGCTCATCTTGGAGGACAGAAGGCTGAGGGGTGACCTCATCACATTACACACCTTCCTAAAGGCAGGCAGCAGAGTGGGGAGAGTTGATCTTTCTCTGTGGTGACGAGATTTCTGTGAGGAAATAGACTGAAGCTGCTTCAGTGGAAGCTCAGACTGGACATTAGCAAAAGCTGTTTAAGTCTTTTCACAGTCTGAGCACTTAAATGTACTTCATATATTAAATGCTATTTATTCTTTCATGAAGCACAAAAACATTTACTGTTACATCAATAGCAACCAGAATCACAAGACAATGTCAATTTGTAATCATGTTTAATAAAATAAATATTAAAATGTCCAAGGTTAAAAGTTGCTGTGAAAACTATGAAAATATTATGGTCTTTAGAAAAAGCATTTTAAGATGTATGTGGTCACAACCAAACTAGACTTAGCACCCACAATATGTGAAAACAAAAAAAAAATCATGTGACGAAAGACATGAATGATCAAATGCCTTATCTATCACATTTTATAGCAAAAGCCACTATGGTCAGATGCTTACAGTTTCACACACAAGCCTTAGGTCACTGGAGCATCACAGGGTATTTTTCCTTCTTTTTAATTTGAAATTGTCAAATCTGGAAACAAAACTAAAAAGTAGAGTAATTTCCATCCTCTCAAAGGGCAAAAATCAATAACAACAACTCAGGGAGCTTCAAATTACAGAAAACAAAATATTCCGCATAGTTACTAAGTAAAGCTATTAAGATGTCTCTACAAAAGTACTGTCCAGATATTAGCAAAGAAAGAAGTCCAAGAAAGCAGTCTTGTGAAAGATAAGATCCAATCTGAGAAAATTCTGAAAGTACACAGTCAAATTGAACATGCTGACAAATCTTTGTACTGTTCTACTAGAAGTATAAGCTACATGAACCTCCCAGCTCTTCATTAAACAGTGATTTATAATATGCAGGAATGACCGCAACTGCAGATACTAAACACACTTAATTATTTTCTTTCCACAAATACTTATTTTCTGAAGATGTCTAGAATTAATCACATTGAAAATGGGAATATAGTCAACACTTGGTACCTGAAGGTGGTATACAAAAGGGACGCATATTGTCAAGTTCAGAGACATGAAAGATGCTAGGAAAGTTATGAAAGTACACACTCAAGATGTTTAATGGGTAGGTAAAATTGTTTGACTCATACAGGCTTACCCATCTGATTCCTAAGGATTTTGACTACTGCTATAAATAAATATTTGATAAATACATGACACTTGTAACTATCCTCTTCTCACTATTTGCTAAACAAAGTTTCTTCAGCTACAGAAGTTTAATGTAACACAGCCCAAAAAACAGATAAAGTCACTAGTCAGATGAACCAGATTCAGAGAGCAAGGTAGGAACACAGCCAAGGGTTGAGCGGAATGCTGAATGTTGGGTTGTGAGAAAAGTTTGGCTGCACCAAAAATGTGGGAAAAAAAAAAAAAAGATGGCTGGATGAAGGTCAGAGACCAGGTGCTTTAGCAAGTAATCAAAACGCATAAGTCTGCCTTAACTCATCCACAGAACAGGAATCTTAGAAAAGCTTTTCAAGAGCCACAACTGCTGAAGCCCCAGGTATTTCCCAAATCCATATGTACCAGATTGTCTGAAAACAAAGGAACTACAGGTTGGCCAGATTAAATAGTCTACAGTGACTCAGCTAGAAAAAAAAAAATCAGCCATTACCTAGTGTTTAGGATACTTACTCTAACATTTTTTAGAGTCCTTTGAAATAATTAAACATCTGACACTACACATGTATTGCTTTTATTTTGCAAGCTATAAAGGATATATCTGGGATCCATCTGTTATTTTCTCAGATTTCCTGAAGTTTTGTTTTGCTTTTTGTTTTGATTTTTTTTTTTAACTGCTACTGTGTTTAATAATCTGATTACATATTCTAACATGATGCATTAGGGCTACCAATCTGTGGTTAAAATGGAAGAGGACAAAAAAGCAAATTCTTTTTTGTTTTCTTCTGAAATCCCCTGCTGTGATACAAACTTCACACTTTCCTAGAAACAGAGCAGAATCTGGTAATAAGGCGTGACATCTGTGCTAAGGGCTCTCTTTCCATTACAGAAAATATGAAGCAGCACTTGGGCTGGTGCTTGGGAAAAGTTTTAACAGGGTGGGAAGAGAGAAAGAAACTTCTTCCTTAGCAAACAAGAGGTCCCATGAGAGAAATACATGCCTTCACAACCATTAGTGACCACAAAACAACAGATGATATTTCAAACCCTGGAACTGACTCCCACACGTGAAAACATGTAACACTTTCTGTATCAACTTGTCACTTGCAATTACTCTCCTTATGCTGAAAAACAACGACTACAAACCTACCCTAAAATAATCATCAGGTTCAGGATTTCAGCTTCAGGCTCTACCACCTGAAAAACTAGGAGATTTGAAGCACTAAATTCTTTAGAAAAAAATCTACACAGAAATGTTATTGAACATTGGAACAGGCTGCTCAGGGATGTAGTTGAGTCCCCATCTTTAAAAGACTATTTAAGGTATTTAAAAGACTTGTAGGTGTGGAACTGAAGGACATGGTTTAGTGGTGAACTTGGCAGTGCTGGGTTAATGTTTGGACTCAATAATCTTAGAGATCTTTTCCAATCTAAATGATTCTGTGATTCTAAACTTAGAGACATCCTAAACAGTCATATAGAGAGCTAAAACCCCCAGTTTAATAACCCCAAACTTTAAAAAAATAAACTCACCACACCACCATCCCACTCCAATTTCACAAGGTGAAATCAAAATGTTCAAGTAAATCAAAGAGTTCAAGTAAAATTCTTAATAAACCGAGAAATATACTTCCCCAAATCTTTGGGTTTCATCACATACCTCCTGTAGGTAAGAGACTGTGAGTGAAATTACCACTGTAGTGTTTATACACAAAAGTGAAACATTTCCTATTGCTGATGGGAAGGCTTCAAGGAAAGGAGGAGCACAGAAAACATTTAAAAAATAAAGCTTCAATAAAAAAAATACACTCCAGAATTTTACCTTTGATCAGCTAACATTTTTCTGACAATTTCTTTAATTGAAATTGTCTTGACCAGGACAAGTGGAAAGTTTCTGAAAGAAGCCTAACATAAGATTCTTAATACCATCACACTGATTTTGAGCTATTTCAGTGCTAGCTCCATGGAAACAAAGACATAATTGTTCATTCAAAAGGCTGCTAAAATTTCCATTACAAAATACGCTTATAAAAGGCCTTTACTTCGTGTTTTCATTATGAGACAGAGAGGAGAAACTAGGTTACTTTCTGTACTTTAATGCAAGCTTCAGAGACTGGTGTATAGATTCAGTGAATGCTACCACTACAGTAAAAAAATCAATTCTGATGAAGCTTAGCAAACTGGGTGCAATTACGAAGTCCAGTCATCTTTTAAATTTTTAGGCTATTTGGTGTGTCAATCATCACACTGAAGAAACACTCAAATAGAAACATATCTGGATACATTTGATCCACTATATTTGATCACAAATTTGGTAATTCTTAAACTATAAAATGACTTTACAAAATTGGTAGAAATTATTAATAATCTGGGGTTTTTTTTTTGCAATGCTTGTAAGAAAAATACATTAAAGCTTTCTTACTGATGAAACTTTATCTAAATATAACTAATGCCCCTCCATATCAAGAGCACTCATACAAGCACTTTTTGTTACATGTCTTCCACCTTGAAAGATTATGTTCTTTTACCCCATTATTTTGATTTATGCCCTTTTGACATGAAAGATTTCTGACTAGAAGGACAGGTGATTAAAAAGACCATCTACAGTAAAAAATTGTTTCCTCTGATTCCCATACAGAAGAGGAAACAACACAACGGTTATCATACAAAATTGCTCACCAAGGTCATGGCTTTATCAGATGGGAGGACACAAGCAAAAAATACTTTATGTCACAATATGGTTCATAAGTATCCACAATTGAAAGAAATACAAGACGTAAGTTCTACTACTCTACAACAAAGACCTAAGAACAAAAGCAGAGGCAGTGAGTAAAAGTTTACAGTCAGATGCACACACCTAACAAAAGTAATTAGTGTAATGTGATGTTTACTTCCATGTGAGAGCTTAACTACAAACACACTCAGACCTCCACTTACGTGATGGTTAGACTGTAATGCCCAGAAAACTCCTGTTCACATGGGATTCTGGACCCTGGGTTAATGTGAGAGGCCATGGGTCGGGCATTGGAGTGGGAATACTCTGGGAGGAAACTCCCTTCTCGTTCAGGGTGAGAAACTGAACGTTTTTCCCAGGGTTCCCTGTTCCCTCACATAAATCTAGCTTTGTCACTCAAACAGTGCTCACTCCCCTGTTCTGGAAAACTCTATCCTTTGTCTACCCACTGGCCTCTGTCTGGAAACACTCCTCTCTCTGCTCCCCAGTGGTTGTGGCTGTGTCACCCCATCCCAGCTCCTCCCTTCTTCCCTAACCCCATTGCTTTGTTTGTACCTTAACCCCTTCTACTCTTCCCTGCTTATATACCCTGTCCCCTCCTATGTAGGGGCAGCCTGGCTCTTGGTGCCTTGTGCTTCTGTGAGAGAGATCAGCACCCTCTCTCTCTGGCTCCTTGATACTGAGACCCTTCAACTGCGGTTGTGAACCTTCCTGCCTGTCCTACCCTTCACCTCACCTGTATCCTGGCTTTCCCCGGCCCTCTGCTGTTCCTACAATAAAATCCAGTTGGATTCCTCAAGTCAAGAGCCCTCCTTCATTCACTGGTCGAGAGCGCCTTTACTACATCCAGGCCTAAGCGTAAGGTGGGCTGGGGGAGAGGGTCATCCGGATTGGGAGGGGATCGCTCTCGGGAAGGCGGTCACCCCGACAGCACCTGCCCAGGGGTTCCCGCAGGTTAAGGACCTGATGCTGATAGTAAATAAAATTATTTCACCAATAAATATCTGTGATACTGAAAAAAAGACAATGGAGATAAATGTTTGCATTCCTGAAGCCACTTCCTTGCGAAATGCTAGCCTGCTCATCTCTGAATCATGTTCCAAAATGCAGTAGTTTTCAGAATATATTTTTGATGCTGTATTCAAATTTAAGCAAATTATAAATTTCTTTCAAAAAAGAAACATGAGATTGCCGATGCTTAGATCTGGAAAAGCCATATAAACAGATACAAAATCTTTATTTAAAACTGTGTAACAAGAAGACATGGATATTTTACTAACTCTTGGGTAAAGTCTTGCAGAGATTTTTATTCTATTAAAAATGTACATATTTTTAATTTTTCCATGCAGCTTTTAGTCATTTGCTCTTCAAATGTTTTTTTTCTAAATTAACAAGACTTTTATTGCAGAAAATCTTACCACAAAGAAGTCTCTACACACTTCAGATCAAGTCACATCTCATCTCTTTTGATAAATTCATTTGACTGAGCTTTATGTCATTTTCTGCAAGATGTTCTCTCACAGATATAAAACAAATTACTTTTGAAGGCAAGTAGGCAGGACAAAAAAAGAAAAAGAAGCTTTACTCATACCAGGGAATAGAACTAAAATTAAAGTTTAAAATGTGCAATATATGTACTGTTAGAGATAAACTTACATGTGCATACATTTTAAAATAATTGAGGCAAAAATATTAGAAAATAGAAGGAGGTGAAAAGGAAAGGAAGACTTGGGGAAAACTTAACAACTATTTATTTTTAGAATTTTATCATTCTTTTAACAACAAATAAACCTAAACAAATGCATATTGAAAAAAACTTTCTCTCCTAAGCAGCACTCAAGCTACCATCCAAGAAAATAAACATGGAAAAAACCCTCTCACACTTTTTTGTTTAAGTCTTTAGAAAAACAATTGCATCCAGAGTTCCTCACTCATCTGAGCCCAGCAAATACAAAGGCTTAATTCCATCTATTTTTGCCAAGTTTTGTTAATTGCCAAGTACTTTTCTTTCATGTAATATTAGCAAAGCTATAAAGGCAATCCTCTTTTTATTCTCTCCTCCCCTTGCTTGTACTTAAAAATGTCCTTATCTTCTTCCTTCCTAATTCACTGTTCTTTCTTCTTCATATTATCCTCCCATTTTTCTTTAATTATGCAAGTTCTTTTTGTTCTGTGAATGCAGTTAAATGACAGTATTCAAAATTTGTTTATAAACCCAAATATAATGATTTACCTTTAAGTTCTATTGTTTTATGAATGAATGCTAAAATAGCTTTATTTTTGTATTCACTTGTTGAACTAGGAAGAGTTTTTCTAAAGATGCATCAGAAGAAGAATCACTGAAATCACTCTAATTATTGAACAGAGCTAATATAAGTAAAAGCAGTGTATAAAAATATGCATGGAAATGCAAGTAAGAAATAAGGAGGTTTATGTGGACTGTCCTATATATTAATGCTAGGTTGTACCCATATATTGGTTTCTAAGTGCTTCTTCATTAGCTATCCCTTGTTCATGAACTTACTTTTTATTCCCAATACAAAAGAAATCCTCAAGTCCTTACCTGGAAAATGGTTGTGTCTAGGCTATTCCTTCAGCACATCTTTTTTTTTCTGTTAGCTTTTTTAAAAATTATTATTATTATTATTACCTTTTTATAAATAAACTTAGATTAGTCAAAATCTTGCTTCTGGTCTATATCAAGATTTACCACAAAATAATTATTAGAATTTTGAACAAAAACACAATACATGTCTTTCAGTCCATCACTTAAAGTTTTCTAGTACAGAAATTTAAGACCTAAAGGAAGAATTGCTACCTCACAGGAAGCAATTTTTCCTATATATTCACTAAAGGTTCTCCAAGTTTTGGTATCGAAAGGTGGGACTGGATGTGAGCTGCCCTGGTCTGGTCACTGCCATTTCCAGCCAGCCCCCAAACTGCTGTGACCAACCTGCAGCACCCCAGCAGACACCTCCTGAGCAGGATGCTGATCCTCTGCTCAGCTGTCTGTACACCTGAGACAGCAGCCACAGGGGCAGGGCACACCACCATGCTCTTGGGGTGAGGAACATCCCACTCCAGTAGGCATGTGCCTCCCCCAGGGACAGCAGCTGCAGGTGAGTCCCACCAAAGCCACAGCACCCCAAGCCACTGCCACTGAGGAAAAGCCTGAAGAAGCCCTGTGTGACAGGGGGAAACTATAAATAAGCAAAGAGCTGCAGGAAAAAATGAGCAAGTGAAGCACAGTGGAGGACATACCTGAGAAGCAAGAAATGTCAGATGGGTACTGCAATGGGTAATGATGGGTAGTGCAGTGCAAATGGCCCCAGCTGTGCAGCTGTGCTCCAGTGCCTGCTGGAGGAGCTGGGGTGAACCCACAGTCACACACAGCGACAATAAGACAATAAGTACTGGGGCTGGAGGGAGGAGAGGCATTCTGCTTGCCTCCAACCTGGGGCAGATGGAAGAAAGTGCTTGGCTAACTGTCTGATTATTTAATTCTCCCCAGTACTCAAATCAGTGACCAAAGGTTGTGTTAACTGGCAATGAATTAAGTAAAAAAACCCAAATAAAGATCGTTTTGCTTACAACACCTTATTAGACAAGGAGAACAATGTCGTTTACCCAGGCTTCTGTAAGGAAAAAACCCACCGGATCAGAAGGTGCAACGTACAAGGGCACCTAAGGCTTTGACTTGCTAACTATAAGGAAAATTGGATTAGCAATGGAGAAAATAGCCACCTTTAAATCTCAGCAGTGCATAACCCATTTTCATACTAACTGTAAATCTGTATGCAGTAACAGATTTGAAGGTGTAGTTGATTAATGGGACAAGGACTTGAACCAATCCCTCTATGCAAGCTGGCTCACCTCAAATACTTTTCTGCATTAGAGGTATAATACTTGGAGGAAAAAGGAAATCAAGTAAGGGTACAAAGTGAGAACACTACCTGAAGCTAATATACAAGTTAAGGAAAAGAGATGGAAAAAGTACTATGACTATTTGCAGAGACACATCCAGAGAACCAGAACTGAGATGGTTAATTTTTGTCTTCAAAAATTAGAGATAATCCCATAATCTTATCTAAAACTATTTTCAGTATGATCACACAATGATTCTATTTTATTTAGAGAAATGTCATATTAAAGTAAACCATTTTTTCAGTGAAAGACATTTTAAATTGCTGATGGTGGAAACTGCTGGCAAAAGGATTTAACTATTGAGCCTGGTTTCTTGGGTTTATTTAAGTAGCTAATGGTAGATTTTTCAGACAAAACCAGCATGTGCTATTATAATAACATGTGCCTTATTCATCAAGTATTTGCTAGGAATTTGTAAATTCAAGTACAGAAAAGCTGCATGCATACGATATAGAACTGCAAAGCACACTCAACATTGCATACACAGATGTTAGATACTAAGTAATTTCAGCTGAAGGGCATAAAGATTTGTTGTTTTAGCATTCCCTCTATTTTCTCCAAAGTAGACTTTAAAAAATCTCATGGTAAAACCTATAAAGTAAAATATTAATGTACTCAGTTTATTCACTCACTTTTACCAATGGCAGTTCTCAGATCTATGTTTGCAATTACATTCAGCATTTCCACCTGCTTCCACTGTCAGTTGCCCTTACATTATGCTTATTAAGAATTAACAGAAGACCCTCTAGTGTCCCACAGGCTTTTGTGTCTCATTGCTCTGTGCCCATTCCAAATGACCTTGCTGTAATGCAACCAGAGATGCACAATGCGCCTTTTGCCCAGGCCCAGCTGGTTTCTTTCTCACTCCCTTCTTTGTGCTCACACAATGCTGAAAAAATGAAAGTTTTTATGCACTCAACAAATTTTCATAGGTAAGAAAACTATTTACATAGAGACTGTCATGGAGTACTAAACAAAATAATTACAAATATTTCCTTTGCAATAACTTCTAACAGATCTGGAAAGAGAAACACTTCAAGGATGAAAGAAATTTTAATGTCAAACCATCAATCATTTTGATTCCATAATGAAAATCTATTACTGTAGCTTTATATTAGAAATATTATTTTCCAAATATTTGCATTAAACAGATTTTTGAGTCAAGTCTGAATTTCATTTAACTTCAGTACATTTTCTGTATTGAAAAATAAAAAGTAATACTAATACTGTCTTTGTTGAGATTCAAAATATACTGAAAAAAGCCTTTGCTTAGCTTACCATGTTAGTGAGGAATCAGGCATTTATTCAGAGAAATTGCCTAAAGAAAGAGGATTCCCTCAAAGAAGAACACACTTCATATTTGAAATTTTGTCATTTTCTTCTATAAAAACTATCCATCTGGCAACCATGCACATTAAAATTTCTGAATCTGTATTCCTACAGTAGTGCCTTAAGTAATCCCTGCTCCAATTAAATGTTTACTGTTCTACACCGACCATGGAATAGGACATAAACACTTGTCAAATATAAGTGCATTGAAAAAAACATATAGAGATTATCTTTCATTATTAGAATTGGAGTAGGCAAGACCAACCAAAGCACAACAGTAGTACAGTAGTGAAGGCATTAGGCAATGGATGGCCACTGATAGTTAACCCTATTTATTTTCACATTCTACAATGCATAACCTGCCCTCTTCTCATATTTCTGGCATACCAGGCAGTGGCAAAACTATTTAGGTCTAAAGGTGTTTTGCTAGATTTAGTGAAGTGCCTAGAAAATACGTAAGAGACAAGAAAAAAAATAAAATCTGTAACAAAGAGGTCCAATCCTTTCTTTTTTTTTAATTTTATGGTGCTTTTCTTTCTCTCTAGCAATACAACAGCATAGAACTCAGTGATACCTAATGGAATAAGAAACACAAAAATAAATATTTTAAAAATTTGGAAGCAACAAGGTTTACACTATTCTTTAAGCTATGCAAGTGTGAAATCCCTTGGCACTCTGATGCAATTCCCTCAAGGCATCTAACCTCAGTTAACATTAAAAAAACTCAAAGAGCAACTACCATGTTTCAAAATTCCTTGAAAAAAATAACTTCCATCTTTATAAATAAAATACATTCATAATCTTTAAGGCTGTATTCCAAAAATAAATATAATTTAAAATGAGTAATAAAATATAATAATTCATGGAAATTTTACAGTTCTAGCCAGCTATTGGATTTTAGAAGACGGATAAATTAAGTTATAACACCTAAAAATTCACTGGAGGGCAAAAGTAAATAACTTAGGAAACCTACTGTTTTGCGAGCACTTATACCCATTGTAAGGCAGTAAAATAGCAAGAGCTACCACAGTCCCAGATTCCCCCAGCAACAACAAAGAATTATAACTGAAAATTAAGTGCAGAGAAAAGCAAACCTGAAAGCAAAAAGCAGTGATACCAGAGCCACAGGCCAAAGCAAAATACAAGTTACAAAGCAAGTATCAAACAACTACCATTACTGAAAGCACAACAAAAAGAAGCCCTTCAAATCCTACCCATCTACCCCCCCAAAACTGAAGCACATCAGTCTTTAAAGTCTTTTCTCCAACACATGTATTGGGGCCCCAAGTCAGCACATCCTTGGCTCCAGGAGACTGAGCTTACTGCTGTCAAAAATACGAGAAAAAGTGGCAGGGGGCAGGTGAGAGGAAATCACATTTTTAAAACTCCCACCAGTCTGCCCTTTGAGATAGGTATCAGTAAAGATAGGCAAATTTCTTTCTTATTAACTACAATTAATCTAACTAGCCTTTATCTAATAGCTGAGGCCTTTACCACAAAACCTCCATGATAATCAAATATACGCTGAGATTTTGTTTTTTAGTTTATGGGGGGTTTTTTTTCCAATTGCATGAGAACATAACATTTTTTTAAAATCTTAAAATATAGTTTAGACTAAAGGACAGACCTCAAGTTCCCCTATGAAGTGTACTAGTGTTCTGCAAGCCAGACATCAATAGTGTACTTTGAAAAGAAGTCAGTACTGCTTTTACAATACTGGGAAGAAAATAACATAGTACTCTAAAAAACCAGAAGGGGCTAATAAGAATTAAAGTCCAGTTGTATTAATAGCAGCATACCAGGCAGACGGTCAATGAACAAGGGGATTCATCCCCAACTGATTTCTTATTAAACTGAGTTTACATTCAAAGATAAAAAGCAAAATAAGGTCACTAAATTGACATAAAATAGTGTAAAATATGACCAGAATAAGTGGAACAAATTTGGACAAAGCAGTGAAATTTGAAGAATGTACTTTTAACACCTCAGAGACAGGATTACAAAGGTGTCTTGGCACTTTGGTTAAGAAAGAAAATAGAAAGACATTTAATTAAAACAATTTTAACAATGTTAGAGAGCAAAAGATAAAAAGAATTTAAAAGAAAAAAAAAGGGAAAAAATACAAGAGCATAAATTGTCTAACAAGATAGAAGTAAAAAGAACAGGGAGACAAATTTTACCCTCTTTACTATTAAAAATACGTACTAAAAGAAAAAAATACTTAAACACCATAGAAGTGAAAAGGAAATCTGTGATTCTCCAGAAACATAAAAGAACTTGGAAAAGATAAACAGGAAAAACTCTTCAGAGTATCCAGGCACATCAAAAAAAGAAGTTGTTTAAAAATGGGACTGTTAGGCAAAGTCAATGGGAGATCCCTTAGAAACCTGGATGGGTACATCTTCCAGAAGAAAAGAAATATGGAAGAATTTTGAGGTCTTACAGGTATGCCAGCTGGAACTTGGGCACAGCTTAAACGTGCTCTTAATTTAAATATGTACATGTCAGCAGTCTAAGTACTTGTTCCCAACAGTAAAAATTTTAGCAACTTAGTTGGTGAAATCCAAAGAACTATTTGATTTACCACATAGATGTGTATGTTATGAAGATTAACAGAAGTGATCACAGGGACAGCAGAGACAGAGTCACCCAGACAACTGGTCTTCACTGCATGTCACCCTGATTTTTTAAGATTTTCTAAAGCCTTCTGAGTTTACATTCTTGTAGAAAACTTTCTCACACATCCTTCTGTAAACAACCTATTGTTTTGCATTCTTTCATAGAGGCAGAGAAATTTGATGTATTGGTAGTTTGTCCAGTGTCGTTGGAGAGGTGGCACGTTCACCCTCCAATCCACTGGCACCTTTTGAGAACTATAAATGATTAGAGTCAGAGGAAATAAATTAGTCTCTTCATCGCGACCATAGCTGTGGTGGGTTGTTTTTCCTTCTGTCCTCTGGTGACAACTGAACTTTTGTAATTTTTCACAGCGACAAGGCTATCACTTAAGAACTTCAGAGAGAATATAAATTGTTCTTTTTCAAAGAATCTCTTCAAGATTTGCTAGGACTGCTGGATTTGAGGGTGTTTGGGGGAGTGAGTTATTTTTATATTTGTTTTACAGCTACATCATCCCAGATTAATACCACCAAAAGCCAAAAAAAAATTCAACAAAATAATACCTCAGTGACTTAGTTAAAAAACATTTAAGCAAGAAGCAAGGTAATCTAATAGAAGTTTTACTTCTGAGCTGCTAAAAGTTGCATGGTTACAAGTTATAGCTATTTTGTTTGTTCATTATTAAAAATTCAAAGGTATATCACAGAATCACAAAACGCTTAAGGTTGAATGTTGGACAGTCAGGCTAGGTCCTCTGCTCAAGCAAGGCCACCTGGAACAGGTTGGCCAGGATCATGTCCAGACACCTTCTGACTATCCACAAGGGGAGAGACTCCACCACCTCCCTGGAGCACCTGTGCTAGTTTGTCACCCTCAAAATTAAAAAAAAAACATTTCTTGATGTTCAGGAGAAACCTCCTGTGTTCCAGTTTGTGCCTATTGCCTCTTGACCTGTCACTGGGCACCGCTGTAAAAAAGACTTTCTGCAGCCTCTATACACTCTCTAATCAGGTATTTATATAGATGAATAAGACCCCTCCTTAGCTTCTCCAGGCTGAAAGACACCAGCTGTCTCAGATATTAGTCATAGGAGAGAAATTCTAGTTCCTTCACAATGTTAGTGGTGCCTTATTAGACTCTCTCCAGTTATGTCCAATTATTTTCTGTACTGGGGTGTTCAGCACCAGACACAGAACTCAAAGTGTGACCTCACCAGTGCTGAATAATGGAGAAGGATCAACAGCCTCGACCTGCTGGTAGTAATTTACTTAAGGCAGCTCAGGGTAGCATTTGCCTTCTTTGCTGCAGGGTCACACTGCTGGCTCACGTTCAACTTGGTGTTCACCAGAAGCCTCAGGGCCTTTTTGAAAAGCTGATTTCCATTTGATTTCCCCCTGCAATGTATTGGTGTGTGGGGGTTGATCTTCCACAGGTGCATTATTTTGCAGTTGCCCTTGTTGAGCACCACGAGGTTTCTGTCAGCTCATTTCAGCTTATTGATGGCAGCACGGACCTTCTGGGGTATCAGCCACTCCTTCCAGTTGGGTGTCACCTGAAAACTTGCTAAGGGCACATTCTGGCCCATCATCAATATCATTAATGAAGATGCTGGACTGGACCCAGCATTGACCCTTGGGGTACACTGCTGGTAACTGGATTTCAAGCCACTGATCTCCACTCTCTGGGTCAGCCATTCAGCTGGGTTTCAAACTACCTCACTGTCTGCTCATCCAGTCTGAATATCGACAGTTTTCCTATGAGGATCTTGCAGGAGAAAGTGTTGAAAGCCTCAGTGAAGTTCTGATATAGACAATATCCACTGCTGTTCACTCACCTACTGATTTCATCATATGGTGTTATTACCCATTATTGGGTAGGACAAGCATGACTTCCCCTTGATCAAACCATGCTGAATGCTCCTGATGACTTTCTCAACCTTCAAGTACCTGGAAAATGTTTCCAGGATTAGCTGTTCCATCACCCTCCCAGGGACTGAGGTGAAACTATAGACCTATGGATCCTTCTTGCCGTTCTTGAAGACTGGATGAAAATATATGACAATTCTTTGTCTTATTCATGTAGAACCTAGGTACAAGATCCAGTGTCTAAACATGCAAAGCAAAAATTAAACATAAAGCCTCTCATGTTTATGATAAAAGGAACAGCCACAAAACCAGTAACAAAACGGATATTGCTGAAAGGCACTAGTTACTGGTATATTACAGATTCAGGTTTTCATATCCAAAACGATTTTGTGGAAATTCTTGTCATATGTTGAAGTAAGAGTGTCATAAACAATGAATTTTTAGAAGTAATTTTAAAAATCAAGAAGGTTGTCAGCTACTTTGCTCATTTTTAGAGTACTATAGCACTCTACTGGTTTTACTATGGTGTAATATAAAGGAAGATCAACTTTGGCTAGTATAATTGTCTCTCAAAAGCTTTTCTAATTACATGAAAGATTGCAACTATAACCATTTATTGTTACATGTTGAGGAAAAAACAATGCCAATAGAAACGCTTCACCTAATACTGAATATTGCCTCTTTCCAAACATGCACAAAAAGACCTGCAGTAATCTTTACAATCCAGGCTTCTAGTCAGTTTCTAGGACTGTGAAAAAATCTTCTGATGTCAACTTCAGTGCCAAGATCCTTGCTCTTTCAGATATTGCACCCAAATACTTTTAAGACTCCCCCTCCAGTTTATTCCTCAACTCAACCCAAGTGATAAATATATTTCTATATAACTGTGAGAGCAATCCTTACAAGAAGTTCCTCTAAGAGCAGGCATGTTACAATGAAAACCTCAAGAAAGGTGCTCAGGATAGAAGCAGGACAGAGGTAATATGGCTGCACGATGCTGATGAGCATAGAATCATAGAATGGTTTGGGTTGGAGGGGACCTTAAAGACCAGCTAGTCTCTGGGCAAGGACACCTTCCACAAGACCATGTTGCTCAAAGCCCCATCCTACCTGGCCTTGAACACTTCCAAGGATGGCGCAACTCTCTGGGTAACCTGTACCAGTGTCTCATCACCCTCACAGTAAAGATTTTCTTCCTAATATCTAATCTAAAATCTACCCTCTTTAAGTAGAGATGTCCTATCACTGCACACAATTGTAAAAAGTTCCTCTCCAGCTCTCTTTCAGACCCCTTTATGTACTGGAAGGCTGCTCCAAGTCTCCCCGTGCCTTTTCTCATCCAGGCTGAACAACCTCAACTCTTAGTCTGTCTTCAGAGGAGAGGTGCTCCAGCCTCTGATCATTATTATGATCCTTTTCTGGACCCACTCCAACATCTTTCTTATGATGGTTCAAATGATTCAAAGGAGTCTTTAATAAAGGTGGCCATGTGACCAACTTGAGACAGTCGAAGAATGCACTGCCATTGAAACAAAGTCTTATCAGCTTCTTCTCTTCTAGCCATAAATTTCTGTATGCTGCCATGCTGGATGACTTTTCTAGACTGCTGTCATCAAATGACAGCAGAACTCTTTATGTTGACTGCCAAAACAGAACCAAAAATTTCTGAACAGCAAGAAAGCATGAGATTGACCTTAATTATTGTGAAATTTCATCATTTGTCAACACAAACACAAAAAATTCCCAAGAAAATTCTCATTGTGATCAATGTTCACTTCCAGTTTTATTCAGCTTTCATTTTCATTACACTAGCAGAAGCTCAAATTTTATCAACTTTTCTCACCAAATTTTGCTCATTTCTCAGTTTAGGTCAAACCTCTGCAGGAACATTTCCAGTGCTCACTCACACAACTTGTTTATGCTACAACAAGGGTCAGCAGATGGCACTATTACACATTTTTTAATACTATGTTTTTTATTGTAAATCTTTCTTGAACAGAAACCTTTGCTGTTTTGATTGGTGTGCTTGTGCAAGCGTGCATACAAAAGATAAATTTCAGCAGAACAACTTTAGCATTGTACTCATGGTGTTCAGGCTACAGCTTATGAAAAAAATCTGCCCACATCTAATAATTACCGCTATTTCAAGGTCACAGTCTGTTAAACACAAAGTATGGCTGACATACACCTAAACTCAAAGCATGTTTTCTCTCTAGTAAGAAATGGACATGAAAGCCACAATAATTATTGTCACGATTAAACAAAGTCATATAAACACACTGGAGCATTAGACTTCCATTTCCTCTATAAAGCAGAATGTCTAGCAGACTGACATATGTACTAGAGAACAAAATGCAAGATAAATATTGCTTACATTCTCTTGCAATCATGCAACCCACCCCCTCCATTCTATAAATTAACAGAGTATAATATCATTGCTTAGACTGGGATTGCTTCATTGTTTTCCCTAGATTAAATTGAAGAAATAGTACTGAACAAAACAAAAAAAAATTACCCTAGAAAAGATTTCTAATCTCAAAGAAGAAAGAAAAGACTGAAGACATGCATGGTGAAAGTTTTATTTTTTAAAAAAGTAACATGTCAAGCATTCAAGCTGCCTTTTGCATATGCATAATTTTCTAGAAGCTTACTCAGCTAAAACCTTACCTATATATGTCATTCAAATTGAACAGCCTTTTTTCTTTAGCGATATATTTCATCCTTGTTTACTATATTCATTCTGACCTTGAAATTTCTGCCTATTCAACTATTCTGAATGAATTCAGCTCTTCCATCCTGTTAGTTAGCTATAAAATGCATGCAATCTAGAGAAAGCAGACAATTTCTATTTAAACAAAAGCTATTAATGGTGTAAACTAGTTTAATACTGTGTAAACAGAGATATAGGAATGTATTTTCTTGCTGTTAATGTAGCATATTTTCCTGCAACAAAGCCACAAGAAGTTGCTTGCACAAAGTAGAGTATTGAAAAATTCACCAGACTAGAATTCTCCCCATCGTTGCTCACAGAGCCCTACTCGCCTTCAAATAGCTTCATGCTTGTTCAGAATTCTGCAATTCCCATGATGTTAGCTGGAGCAATCATCTCTCCCCTTCATCTAAGTGACACCAGTACTCAAAGGGAATTCAGAGTGGCAAAAAGGATTAAGTTACCACTTCAGAACTTGCCCAATTCCAGAAACAGTCAGAGGTCTGGGGTTGTTGGAATGACAACGCTTTAGTAGAGAAGCACACAGATTACAGGATAATACTGATGTTGGAGCACATGGTAATGTCAAGAAAAACACCAGAAGGGGTGATTGCTGATCAGTGAAGACCACAGCAAAATGCTGGAATATATGGAGCAACCTACTTCTCTAGGCTGACTCTGCTGTTCCACTTTCCCAATCCCCTCCAGCTTTCATTCCTGCTCCAATCACTGAGAAGGAACTTGCAGCAGCACTGCAGGAACCCATTCAAAGGATTCAAGATCGTCATTTGTTTATTCCAACTTGAATAAATACTTAAATATTTACACAATCTCTTTTGGCCAAAATTGCTACTTTTAGTTCCAAATTCCTGAAAACTCTAGTTACAACAAAGTCTGTACATATTATTTGAACTAGACTTGCCTTTTTGGTTTTCAATTTGAAACAAAACACAAAGGTTAAAATTGAGCTATCACAATATACAAGAGTTTAATCACTTTCAGGAGCAAAATAAAAGTGATAAATTTGCTTATTTCACTTAATGCCTTCAGCAGTTACGCTTCTTGGACTGTTTACTAATTTCATAGTCACTTGCTTTTCTTCATCTAACACTTCAATTTAAGTTTTCAAACAACTGTGATAGTTGGACTCCCAAATGAGGCTACAGCCAGACAGTATCTACAAAAAAGTAATCAAACTGACAAGTTCAACTGCCTATTATGGTAAGTGTGGGAAGACACCATAATTTTCATGTTCAGTATGATGTATCTAGAGTAAATATTTTTCCATTAAATACTTATAGAATTGTCCATGCTCTTGAAGATTTCATGACTAGATGAAAACTAGAAATTCTAACTAATTAAATAATACATTTGAAATTCAATTTTAAGAAAACTCTCTGAAAGAAGAGAGTTACCCACATCAAGGTAAAAGACAGGATGTAAATGTTCTGTATATTACATCTTCGTTTAAATTTTTTCTTCATTTCATCATGAAATTAGACTAAAAAGCATGTTTTCATAGTCAGACATGGTACAAATCCCAAAGTGATGTGCTTATTTGGCACTAAACATGGAATTTATGGCACGACAATCCAAAAGAACAAAAAGCACAAACCAACCACATCAATGGTTGTTTTCCATTGGTAGGTCAAATGATAAACCAATGACTCAATTATTACTCTGAAAAACAAAGCATGATTTATATTCTAACTTGTAGTCTTAAAATATGTTTCCAATTTTGTAATACAGAAAAGAATATTTTCTTTTTCTTAAAGAAATTTACCATCTTCCTATTCTTGCTGTTACAGTCAGGGAGGCTTGATGGGTACACACCACACTTTTTCCCAGGAAGTTACAATCTCAAACATTGCACTGTTTGCTCTCTAAGAAAACAGTATTTGCCAATGCAGCTACAGTTTAGGAGAGGACAGGGATGGTTTACTCCCACTCAATGGCAATGACCAATGTTAGGAGCTTCCAATGCAAAGTCACTAGAAAAGTACTTCTCAAGTTTCCTTTGGTAAGCAGGAGAAGGCAAACTGCAGCCAGTGAATTTCCCTTTATTACCAAGTCAGTTTAAAAAAACCCAAAAAACCATAACTGAAATATCAAAACAAAACTAATTGTTGAGTCACTTCGCTATAAAAAACACTACAAAAATGCTACCTCTAATTTGCTGTGTATGGAGATAAATAGAACAATTTACCTTCTCCTCCACAAGGTGCAGATTTTTCTTGATTAAAATGAGTGTACTTTATATATATTAAGACCTCCTTTTCTTTCTCCTAAAACCACTATTGGACTACACTAAAGTTTCCATCCTGCATGTCTTATAGAGCTTCAGTACCTTGCTGGGTCTTCCTCCTTTTTCCTCTCTCCCCAGACACCTAGTATTTGTCCTTGCAGGAAGAAAGAGGACAGGAGAAAAAGCAGCAGTTTATACTTGCTTGCAAAAACAGTGACATTTCTGAGAAGATCTACAGATGCTGTGCCCTGAAGGACCATTACCAAGATTTCGAGCAGAGTAAGATTCTCTGTATATAAAGCAGCACAGTAATTGCTCAAGAGACAGACAAAACCAAACATCAAACACCAACAGAATTTTTTGTTGTTTTTTCTTATTATATGTTGCAACAACTGCCTCCTATTACTGTGAAATAAATGTTTGTATTTGGATGCTTAACAAATAGTTTTCTTTTATCAGAACAGTTAGAGAAGGAATTCAAACCAGCAACATTGTGAATACACTAGAAAAATTGTCCCTGCCTTTAGAGAGCTTGGCCTGAACTTCAGCAAGCAGGCAAAAAGAGACAAAGTCCCATATCTGTAAATCATTCAAGACTACACAAAGAAAATAACATGAATCTAAGTCAGTTCAATTCCTCACATCTAAAACTGCTTAAATAATTGAGAAATTTATTCTTTAATAGTAAACATTTATTAGAACTAAATTTTAAATCACATTTGAAATTATCACATAAACCGTAAACCCTTTGTTGTAATGCATAGTCTAATTAAGGCATCTAAGAAATAAATTTGGCTAAACAGAACATTCATTGCTTAAGTATCAAAGTCTGCTTGCTAAAGGGCTAAGCCATTACTCAACAAAGAAGTCTCAAATAGACTTTTAGTTTTATTTGTTATTAAAGTTTAGTAGTACCTTCATCATTATCAGTTCATTCAATTGCTGAAAGAGCCTAAGATAAAACCCAAAGGAAAAACCCAAACCCCACAGCCCTTTTTAATCTATGAATATAAGTGAAAAGGCAGACCTACAGGTTCTAATGTCATGAAGAACCAGAAACTCAGTTAACTGAGTCTCAAACCGCCTGCACTATTTCAGCAGCTGTTTTAAATGCAAAGCTTTTGAGGAGCTGTACTTAGAACACCTAAAATTACACATATTTACCAACAAAAGCCAGCTCAACAATTCTAGGCTTTGATGCTTGCTAACAGAAAGGCAGCTTCAAGCTCAGAATGAGGCTTTACTTAGAGGTATGTTAGAGCATCTTAATTGCAAAAAGCAATGAGCTTTCCTTTATGAAATGTAACTGAAAAAGCACAGAAGTAGAAGATACAGTGATAGCCAAAACACAGTAAAATTAATACAAATTTGATATTCTGAAAATACACACATTGGTGTTTAATAAATTACTTTGAATTAAGATTATGACCTAATTTTAGAAAATTCTTTATCAAACTCACAAAGGCTTGGATACTTACTGCACCCCTCCCCCACAAAAAAAGTCTCCCTCTATTAGAAATTTCAGGAAAGTATGCCACTAAATGGTTATATTCAAATTAGCTCTGATTTCTGAAGTAACATAATTAAAGAAGAATCCACATTTTTTAATTGGGAAGACATCAACATTCAGAAAAAAAAAAGAAAAAAGGGGCAGAAATATTAGAAATCCCTGTGGTTTCTGTCTAGGGTTGCAGCCTGCCTCAGTGCTGACAACTAATCGTAAGCACTGATTTGATTTTATATGCAAGAAAAACTTCTCTATGGCCTTTTCC
This sequence comes from Anomalospiza imberbis, assembly GCF_031753505.1. NCBI lineage: Eukaryota > Metazoa > Chordata > Aves > Passeriformes > Viduidae > Anomalospiza > Anomalospiza imberbis. Next base: position 80,122,653 of record NC_089682.1, on the reverse strand, counting down.
AAATCTCTTGTGAGAAAAGGCAAGCAAATTAGGTAAAGTTCTAAAAAGTAGGCCCTAAAAACAACCATGGATTCTGATGTAAACCCAAGAAACAGGCTTTACCAGTAGGATTACTGGAGAATGGTGGTTTGTTACATTTCTTACTCTTAAACAAAAGAAACAATGATTTTTTTCCCCCATAGGCACTATCAGCCTTTTCTTAAGCTTGCACCTAATATTGCAAAAGGTTAAAAACAAACAAGAAATTTAAGAAGTAAAATTTCATGTTAAAATATTTACTGCAAAAAAGTATTCTTTTCTCAGAGGTAAGATATCTGTTTTGGAAACCTGCAATTGTGATTGTTGAAACTATCATTTTATTTGACCTAGAAATATTTGCAGTCTGTATTTTTGAAGTGAAAAAGTTAATCTGAATCCCTCTTACTGAAAGCCATTATAAACATTTAAAACTACCATTGTATTATCTATATAACAAATGCATAATAATTTTATAGTATATGTTTAAATAGGCTGTTGACAAAAAAAATTAACAAATCTCAAGAGTGCATTCTAACAATATGGGAGGAAAAAAAAGGCCACTTTTGATACTTTCAATAAGTATGACAGTTTATAAAGACATGAAAGCTTTGACAAACCAAGAGCTTAGGACTATCAATCTAATGTGACACTTAAAAACAAAACAAAACAAAAACAAACAAAAAAAAAAAAAACAAGACAAAAAGCCTAAGTAACACTAAACCCCCCAAACATCTAAAAGTGTTTTTTAGTGTAATCTGACTGTATGATGGCAAGTCCGACTACCTCTATGGAAAAGGATTGTGACTGCTTTCAACTAATGCAGACATTCCCAACTCTTCTGGAATTATTCCAGCTGCCTCACAACAAAATTATTCCGTATCTGGTGTCCACCAAATACCCAATCACAGCTCTGGGAAAAGGCTGATTAGAAGCCTCTTCTGTTTTTGTTGCCTTTCTGGCATCAACATCATCTCAGTATGAGAGAGTGATTCCCAATTCACAAACTGAAAAGTATTTACTTTGCCCTATGTAAGTCCCTGTAAGTCACTGAAGACCTCCTTTTTGTGGACTGGTTTCTCTCAAGCACATATAGCCTGTGGAAAAAAACCTTTGGATAGATGCAGACACAAATTTCCAAAGAAAATTCTACAACTACTATTAAATCAAAGCAAAGTAGATAAAAATATTTAAGATAAGAGATCAGGACAGTGCTTTCAAGCATGATTACCTTCAAACTTCCCTTTCTTTTTCTACCATGAGTGAAGGATTTTATTTTTGCAAATACCATTTTCAGTGAAGCAGAGTATTCTATTTGATAGTCCACAGCAGAACATCCATGACAGAATGAACTACACTCAAACACCCTTTAATACTTTGTTTCTTATGAAGGGTTTAATTAAGAAAAGCTGTATCATAACATGCAAGAATTTCAGGATCATAGAGATCTTGATATTATGCAATATCTGTATAAAAACAGAAATGCTGGAACAACAATGGAACAGAGCTCTACTGTAACCAGACTATAATTTCCATGGAAAAGAAATCTGCTAATCAGTATGTACTAGTTCTGTATACAAAATAGGGATTAACCTATTTTCCCCCATGCACCATCTGGATGCTAGGCAAATGAAAAAAACATTTTTTAACCTGCTACAAAATTTAGACACTTAATCATATTGTGCTAAGATCTGCATTATATATGCATATTCATACCCCATTGCATTAAAACTCAGCTATTCCTACATCTTTCACATTCCCAGATACTGACTTGAATGCCCTGCTTTGCTCACAAAATGAGCGTTACTAGAGTTAAAACCTTACAAAACACATTGTTTTTATTGCAGAAACAAATAGAGACGAAAGAATCAAAAATGGCCTATGCTAGCTTACAGATTTTTTTAAAAACATGTTCAGATTTTAGCTAATATGAAACTTCACAAGGTAAATGGCCCAAATCAAAATGCGCATTTTAAGAGAGTATGAACTCTTACATCTTTAAAAATAATCACCAAAGAGTTCTGCTAGTTTCATAGAATAATTTATGTTGATCTGTAAATGCCAGCAGGGAATCTAAAAGCAGTACTCTATTTTAGAACAAGCACTGCCACAAAAAAAAAAAAGCTGTTCTTTTGAAACAGTTTGATGCTTTGTATTTCTTTTTCCACCTCCCTCCACATAAGACACACCAACCACTAAATTGCCTCTCTTTCAAAATGAATAGTTACCATGAATGAGCTTTACTATCCATGAAGAGCTGGTATCCATAAAAGACATTTCACTTATCTGTGCTAAAATCTTTGAGGTCCACTAAAAGACCATGTGAGCCATTATGACATCTTTTGTGTTGAATTTGGAATTAAAGAATTTTCCCAGCAGGACTACAGCTTTATTTATTGTCCATTTTATAAAAGAAAACAAAAAATGCAACTAGCACAGAAAAGTAGAGTCTCTCCCTGTTGACCATGATTGGAAAGATACTTCAGAAGGAGACTTGAATGTTCCATACGTTATTCAGGTAATATCTTGCACAATCTTACCAGTAATTGTACAGAAGTAATCTTTTAACAGAAAAAAAAATGTCTACTACAGTTGGCTAGTTTATGAAACATGGAGCTGCTACCAGTTAAAGGCTTTCAACTAGAATAAAACTGTTCTAAGCTGCTGTGTTTATCACACTGCTGTTGTGCTTAATGCCTATGTGATGGCATAGACAGATCCTAGATGTTTCTCCTGAGCAGTAGCCATTAAACAAAACTATGCTTCATCTTCACGTTTTCATTAAGTGAGGTGGTATAACAAGTGAGAAATGATGAAATCCTTTAGTAAGATAGCTCTGCATCCACACCCACATGACACTGATAAATGATCAGCTATACTAAGTCAGGCATATGATCTGTATGAAAGATATGTAAATAGTTATGCAGCTCCATACAGGAAACTGCAGTCCAGCAAGACATGAACATCTGTGTAAAAGAGTAATCAAAAGGTCTAAATTGGAAAAAAAATCCCTTGATTTAATGCACCATATCCTGCATCACTTTTGAGCATTCTCTGATGAAAAGTAGCAATTGAGCATACAAATGATATAAAAAACAACTTCCTTGACAGAAGTATCCTGTGCTCAGACGAAATGTCTTCAGACAAAAGATGCAGAGGTAAAGAGTCCATCTATCAAATGATAGAGTGAAGTGTGTTAAACAGTGCTTATCCCCTCCTTCTCCCATAAATTGAAAAATCATACTCATCTAGGAAAAAGATTCACATGGTAACAATTTTATTAATAGCATTTATCAACGTTGCCTGGGAATAGACTGAAAATAGTGCTGGCAAATTAATGGATGACTAGAATGAAATCATGGAAATCTGATCCCATGCTGTAAGACCAGTACTGAAGGAATGGACCACTCTCAGTTGACCCTGACCTTGTAAAGGATCTGCTGCTCCAGCCTAATCCCTACACATCTATGGGGCCTGATGGGATTCATCAAAAAAATCTTCAAAGAGCTCAGTGATGTCACTGCAAAGCCTCTCTTGATGACTTGTGATGGTCTTGGGAAGAGCTCCCAGCTGACCTGCTTGTCAAACCTGATTTCCTTCGACAACATGGTAACCCACCTACTTGATCTTGGAAAGCCAGTAGATGTTACCTTTTTAGAGTACAGCAAAGCTTTTGATACTGTTTTTCTCACAGTATCCCTCTAGACCAAGTGTCCACATTCAGCTGGATAGCTGTTACATGACCAGTGAGCAACCAGCTCACAAGTCAGGCACAGAGAGTTTTAGTGAATGAGGTGACATCAGGCTGACAACTGGTCACTAGTGTGGTTCTGCACAGCTCCATCTCCACTCCTCTACAATATCTTTATTAATGGCTTGGACACAGGACCTGGAGGACTACTAAGTTTGCCAACAGCATCACACTGGGGAGAGCTGTCAAATCCCTAGTGGGCAGAGAGGCCATGCAGAGAGACCTTAAGAAATTAAAGAAATGGACAATGACAAACCATACAAGGTTTAACAAGGAAAACTCTCAGATTCTACACCTGGATTGGCAAAACACTGGCTGTGTGTATAGACTGGAGAACAGCACTGTCTAAAGGGACCTGGAGGTCCTGCTCGATGACAAGTTGAATGTAAATCAGCAGTGTCCTGGCAGCCAGGAAGTCCAGGCATGTCCTAGGTGGCATCAGGCACAGCATCACCAGCCAGGCAGGAGAGGGGATTGTCTTTCTCTGCTCTGGGGCAGCCTCACCTTGAGTCCTTTGTGCAATTTTGGGCACCAAAATATTAAAGAAGACATTGAGCTATTAGACAGCATCCAAAGGTAGGCCACAAGGATGGTGAAGGATCTGAAGAGAAAGCCAGTGGCTGAGGTCACTTGGTCTGTTCAGCCTGGAGAAGACTGACAGGAGACCTCATTGTGGTCTTTAACATCCTCATGAGGGGAACTGGAGGGGCAGGCACTGATCTCTTTCCTCTAGTAAGTGATGACAGGACTCAAGAAAACAGCATGAAAGTGAATCAAGGGAGCTTTAGGTTGGATATCAGGAAGAAGTTTATCACTCAGAGTGTGGCTGGGCACTGAAACAGGTTCCCCAAGGAAGTGGTCACAGCACCAAGCCTGACAGAGTTCAAGAAGTGTTTGGACAATGCTCTCAGACACATGGTGTGATTATTGGGGTGTCCTGTGCAGGACCAGGAGTTGGACTCAGTGACCCTGATGGCTCCCTTCCAACTCAACACATTCTATACTTCTGTTTTCCCACATTTCCAGTGGGGAACCTGAAAAAGGGAAGTAAGGAAGAAAAGAGAGATTTAGCTGAGTAACAGCATCTATGAAAAAACCTGAGGAGGTGGATCTTAAGTGCAAACTGGGATGACTATGATGATACAGAACTTCTTTATCACTGATTTCACTGCATTGCTACACTTTTATGCAACAATACTGCATAAGCATGGAGAGTATCCCCTTCATTTGGCATCCCCCTTTGAATTCTGAATGATGCTCCTACACTTAACACTGTAGGATCTGCAGCCTGCCTAGTACAAAATAACTGACACTGAATCTGTCCTTAGCAAATGAAAAATAGTCTTGATCTCTAAATGCTGGTTCATTCTGTGTCGGAACCCAGAATGTCCCTTGGACACTCTTGGATGTTCCAGGCCCAGGTCAGAAGCATTTGAGACCCTGGAATGCAGACAGAAACCCCTGTGGCTTTGAACCTGATCCATGGAACAATTTACCAACCTTGCAGGATGAACAAGAAATCACAAAAGTTTAGATATTATAGTAGAAGTAGTCACAAAGTGAAAGGAAGAATTTTTTGAGTGCTTGCAGGAAGAACAAGAAATCACAAAAGTTTAGATATTATAGTAGAAGTAGTCACAAAGTGAAAGGAAGAATTTTTTGAGTGCTGTACAGGGGGGTTTTAGGCCTTGTACAGAGGGGTCTGAGTTTTGTACATGGGGGTCAGAGGTTCTAAGATGGAGGGATTTGGATGTGCCCTGTCCTCTTTCCTTCTTCTTCCTAACCTCCATGTTCATGGTGATGTTGGCACACACAGATTGGTTTAGAGTAGAAAGTCACTATTCAATATAGGTGATGGGCATTGGGGAAAAACCATAAACATTTAACACGTAATGTATGATATAAAAGAAGGCACCAGCCCCCTGGGTGTCGGAGTGTGCCTTTGCCTGACTGCTGAACGGACCGCAGCAGTTCAGGAAGAAAATCTTTTAGATAATGCACAATAAACTACCTTGAGACCGGACGACTGAAGACTACTGAGTCTTTGGAGGTGCGGGTTGGAGGAGAGACTTTTCCACCTTTCCGGGCCACCCCAATCAGGGAGTGAGACCGAAAAATTCTGAAGCTAAGTAAAGGTGAAGTTTAAAAAACTGGAAAAACCATATTCAGGAACAATTCAAATGAAAACTGTTGGTTGTTAGCAAGAACAGTGATTGGTTGTTAGCTACACTAGTGATTTGTATTACACACAGGCTAATTCAAACAAAAGAATCAGGTACAAAAATAGCACATATACACCCTGAACACATCAAAGGTAGTGAACAATATTTAAATGTGTATATACACATACTTTCATGGAAAATTAGTCACATGCTACTTAAGGATGTGTCATAAATCTACAATCACTTAACACTGATAGCAGTAGTATTGCACCATAGTATGCTGTGGTACATGATGAAACTCATGGCTAGTAAGCTTTAAATTCTAGATGATTTACTGATACTACAGCGCTGCTGGCTAAACCACTCCTATAGACATGCCTTGACTGCTCAGATATCCATAACATGAAATGTGGACCCTGGGTTCACAGGATGGGGTAACTCAGTGCAAATATTAAAATTTAATGCAAATTTTTCATCAATGGCATTCTTACATGAACACTATAACTAAATTATATTATCTGCCTTTTCTTAAATCAGGATAATGAGTCTCCTGTCAAAACTTCTACAGAAATTAGGAAATACACATCTCCTGTGTTCACATGACCCTACAGAAAACCCTTCAAGTATTTTGTAACACTGACACATTTAACCTAACATAAGCCAAGATAGTCCAAGTAAACAGCCAACTTTATAATTCCAAAAATAGATGTTCTTTTAGAATTAAACACTAAACTTTGGACTATTTTGGGTGACTGGATAATATGTTAACATATTATGCTCCTAATATATCTAATATGGCCTTGTCTTTAGGTCAATGACACACCAGATGAAGAAATTACACAACAGCAAACAACAAAACACAGAATCAAGGTCAGAAGGGACCTTTCATGTAGTCCAAGTGTCAACATAGCACCTCACAAACATCCCTCAGCCATATTCAGGAGTGCCACACCATCCACAGTTTAATATAGTAAGAAGGTACAGAAATTAAATGAAACATTAACTAGAATAAATTTCTGGTCTGTTTAGCAGATTAAGTTCATTTTAGAACAACATATTACTTGTCTAGACATGAGGGGCTAAACAGCCTAATTTGGACTGCATGCAAGACACGTCTGATTTTTTTTTTTTTTTTTTTTTTTACTTAGATCTCTCAAGCAGTTTTTTAAGAATCCAGGAAAATTTTTATTTTATGTATTTTATATCCATCAGTAAATGGATCATTATGTAATAGAAACTCAGGGTTGTCCCTGCTCTGGTATAAATTGTCTATGGACTTCAGGCACTCAGGGATATTACTTCTTCAGACAGGACCCAATTGCCTCAGGTGTACACATACTTGAGCAGAAACAGTAATACTAAAGGCAAAATTAACTTTTGTTGTATTTAGAAACACTGAAATGCTTGAGATGCACATCTCAAAATACATAAATTCCACTTTAAATCTAGACATCGTTTCACTTGATTTCAAAGATGTTTTCAATTTGCATACTGATGTGCGCTGTATTATCAGCACTCTTCAAAATTCAGAAAAAAAGAGCAGATAAAATAATCAGTCATTTCCTTTACTGAGTAATATAGGGCAATTCTAAATGCTTCAGTACTAAGAATAAGTAGCAATCTTGTTAAATGCCTTTAAGTAAATTTCTACAAACAAGTAATGTAGAATCATTTAGGTTGTGAAAGACCTTTAAGATCACTCAGTACTGTCAAGTCCACCACTAACCCATATCCCTCAGAACCACAACTACATATCTTTTAAATACCTCCAAGCACAGAGAATGAACCATTTCCCTCAGCAGTATGTTCCAATGCTTGACAATCTTTTCTGCAAGGAAATTTTTCCTACTATCCAATTTAAACCTCCACTGGTGCAACTTAAGGACACTTCCTCTCAATCCTTTCACTTGCTACCTGGAGAGACTAATCCCTCCTTTCACCTGAAAGATAATGCCTCCCCTGAGTCTCCTTTTCTCCAGGCCAAACATCCCCAGCTCCCTCAGCTGCTTGTCATAGGCATTGACTCCAGACCCTTCCCCAGCTCTGTTTCCCTAGACATACTCCAACCTCTCAATGTCCTTCTTGTAGTGAGGGGCCCAGAACTGGATACAGGATTTGAGGTGTGGCCTCACCAGTGCCAAGTACGGGGGTACAGTCACTGCCCTGGTCCTGCTAGCCCACTATTGCTGATACAGGCCAAGATGACATTGACCAAGAACTTGGGCTGCTCACATCCTGCTGCTGTTGACCAGCACCCCCAGGTCCTTTTCCACTGACCGGCTTCCCAGCCACTCTGCCCCCAGCCTGTAGTACTGCATGAGGTTGTTGTAACCCAAGTGCAGGACACTGCACTTCTCCTTGTTATACCTCATACAATTGGCCTTAGTCCTTCTACCCAATCTGTCCAGATCCCACTGCAGAGCCTTCCTGCCCTCCCAAAGAGCAACAGTCCCACCCAGCTCAGCCTCACCTGCAAACTAACTGAGGGCTTGTCACCACACATGTCACAGTTGAGATGGCCACCATCCAATTTCAGAAGGCTTTAAGCATTTGCCCATACAGAGTAAAACTTTACCTCATCAGATGGCTTCAAGCACCTACCCATACAGAGTAACATCATTCCACCCCAGAAGACTGCAAGAGCCCACCCTTCTTGTTCTTCAGCCCAACCTTTTATACTCCTCATGTTGATGCATTGCACCTGTGTGCCCTCTGTTCCCTTTGGTGAATGGTCAGTGCACCTCAGCACACCATGCCTCATTACCTTCAATGCTGCTCACCTGCCCTGCACAGCTGTAGCCCACTGGGGATGAGGCTTGGCTTCAGTCCCACTCCCAGTTACCACAACCTGTGTATCTATAAAGGTGCACTCAATCCTCTAGTTCAGGTCCTTGATAAAGACATTAAACAGGGTTGATCCCAGTACTGAGCCTTGGGGAACACCACTAGTGTCTGGCCATCAGCAGGATGTAACTCCGTTCTCCAGCACTCTCTGGCCATTCAGTCAGTTTTTTACCCAGCAAAGAGTGCATTTGTCCAAGCCATGATCAGCCAGCTTCTCCAGGATAATGCTGTGAGAAACAGTTTGAAAAGCTTTACTGTAGTCTAGGTAGACAGCATCCACAGCTTTTCCCTCATCCAGTGAGTGGGTCACCCTGTCACAGAAGGAGATTAGCTTGGTCAATCAGGACATGTCTTTCACAAACCCCTGTTGGCTGAGTCTGACGCCATGCTTGCCCTGTACATGCCATGTGATGGTACTCATCATGATCTATTCCATGACCTTCCCTAGCACCAAGGTCAGGCTGACAGGCCTGTAGTTCCCTGGATCCTCCTTCTGACCATTCTATTAAGTGGGTGTCCCATTTGCTAACCTACAGTCAACAGGGACCTGCCCAGTTAGCCAGAGCTGCTGGTAAATGATGGAAAGTAGCTCAGTAAGCACTTCTGCCAGCTCCCTCAGTAGCTTTGAGATGGATCCTATTCAGTTCCATAGACTTACACGTGTCTGAGTGTTGTAGCAAGTTGTTGACCATTTCTTTCTTGGATCGTTCATTCTACTCCCTGTCATCCAGATCAGGGGTCTGAGTACCCTGAGAACAACTGGTCTTACTATTAAAGGCTGAGACAAAGATGGCATTAAGTACCTCAACCTCTTCCTCATCCTTTGCCACTAACCAAGAAAGCTTGGAAATTGTCCTAAGATCTCCTTTTGTTATTAACATACTTATGAATGCATCATGGTAATTAAGTCAAATAAATTTTCCAAAACTGATCAGGAAGTCCAAGTCATCTTCTGCTAACATAGGAGTTTGTCTCACAGAAGTAGGAAAGGATCGTGAAGGGTTTTCGGTCTATGCCAAAATCCTAAATGGCTGAAAAAAAGGAAATTTCAGTCTATACTTTAGTATCACTATTTACAGTATCTCAAATTCAGATAATGAAGTAGATGTATCTAAGCACATGATAACCTGCCCTTGCCTAACTACACAAAAACAGAACATGCTGGGGCACATTCTTCAAGGCCTAGAAAACAAATGCTTATTATAAGCATATAATGTCCTGACTTGCTCCTTGGTGTCCAGCCTGTCTCCCTTGATAGACTGAGTATAGATTATCTGAAGGGTGGCAACTTGGTCAGGATCCTGGGTGGTGTCTCATCGTGGGTTTGTTTGGAAATTAGGTGGGGGGAGGAGGAGGAGTGTTTTGGGAGGTCTTAATCCGTGATTTAGTGTTTGTGTGTTTATAGTAGTAGTAGTTTAATAAAGTTTTTTCTTTGTTATTAAGCTTGGGCCTGCTCTGCTCTGTTCCTGATCACATCTCACAGCAATTATTTAGGAAGGTGCATTTTCATGGGGGTGCTGGCATGCCGCCAGTGTCAAACCATGACACCTTCCATTGCTGCTTTCTCACAATATAACACTAAAAATTTATTATTTCTATTAGTGATGGTCTAGGTTTCTTTGTCTTCTTTTTATTCAAGAAGATTGCTTATAATTTTGTATTTAAAGTTGCAGGCAATAATTTTTGAAGCACAACACTGAAGCCTTTCCCTCACTGTATTGTAGACAGATTTCTAGAAGTCAGGTCAAGATGAATGAATGTCATCCAAATCAAGGATCATCAAAAATCTCTGCAGTTTTCACACGAGGCATGTCTCTGGCTTAATCTTATTTAACACCAAACTGTTTCTTAGCAAGCCCCAAACAATCCAAACCTCACAGATATTGTCTCCAAAGTTAATGAGTCATGGCACAGAACCACTTCCTTCTTTGGTTCAGCGACAGCTACAGTAAGTTCTCCTAGTTGAAATTCTTATTTAGGATAATAATGTATCATTAACCAGTTCAGTTATCCTGATCTATTTAAATTAGTTTAGAAGGGTGGGGGAATATTACTTAAAAATAGGCTAATTTATGTATTAGATTGACCTTAAAATAAGAACAGCTTCAAGCCTTTTGTCCTGCTCCACAGCAAAGTTGGAAGCAAATGTCTATTTCTAGAAGGCCATTATAGCTCCCCTTCAGCTTCTTAAATCTGACAAAAGGAGCTAAAAAATTAAAGAAGTACTATGAATGCTGGAACTGTAGTGCTATAGTGAGAGAACAAGATTAGCATGCTAACAGGAAAGCAAACAGAAAACTTCCCACCTACATAGAGCTGTATGACAAAAAAAATCAGCAGTAATGTCAGATCACCAGTGTCAGCAGGAGTAGAAGACAACCGCACATTAATACCACCACATAGGAGTAAATGTATCAAAGATATTCTTCTGTCTTCCCTCTTACCTCTCTCTCATGAGAAGAATTTAATTAGAGGTTTAATTAAAGCCTGAGGCCAGAATAAAGGTTTTCATATCAAAAGAGTTCATCAAAGCTGCCATACAAGGTCAGACAAAAACACATCTATCTAGTAAAACACCTGTTTATTAACAAGCTATCAAAAGATACCATGGAAAAAATATAAGCATAGGGTAAGTATACACCGCTTGGCCTAATTTCCTCCCCAGAACTTCCAGTATTTTCTTGAAACTTCTTGAGCTAGTGGGTATATATTTGTATGTGATGGCTTCTGCTGCAAAAGCCCATAGCAAATTATCTCAGAACTTAACAACACATGATGTTGAAAAGCATCTTGAATTCTGAATGCTTTTATTTGTTAGATTAACATAACTCCTAGTTAGAAGCCATACGAAACCTGTTCAATTTGGTATCATTATTTCAGCAGAACTCTACCCTACTGGCATACTGTGCTGATCTTTTCCTTTCAAAGACATTTGTAATGATTCCTTAAACTTCCCTTTCTGCGACTGAGGATTGAACTAACATTTTCATCATTTTCTCTAAATTATGTTTCCTTCTCTATGTAGTAACGATCAACTGAAGGACATTAGATCACAATGTAGTATTAGGATTATTCCCACTCCATATACATACTAATTCATATTGAACTGCATTATATCAGTTGGATTTTTTTTACTTATCCTGAATTATTCTGTAGTATCTGCAAACTTTGACATCACATTATTCATTCTTCTAAATAATTTATGAATATATTAAGAGCACAGGCCTCAGTTCAGATCCTTATGGGATTCCATTGATGACCTCCCTTCAGTATGAAATCAGGGCACTTATTTTTGTTCTTTTTCATAGTACATTTCAAGCAGTCTTTACACGTGTAAGAATTTCTCATTATATCATGGTACCTTAAATTCTTTTAAGACTGTCTGGTGAAAAATATAGCCAAAAACATTGGATAATATTAAGTGTTCATATACAGTTTCCTTAATGCTGCTCCTTAAAACATGTTGAAATGTTTTCAGTGCTCACCTATATGCTGTCTTATTTTGAACAGTGATTTCTTGCTGCTTGACCTGAAACTCTACTGATATCTTCAGAACCATATTCATTATTATATACCATAAATGCATTTCTTCATATTTGAACTCCTTAGAAAGGCTGGTGAAGATTACTTGTACTTACTAGTTGCTGCTTAATGGCATGACATGTACAGTTCCTGCAAGGGCCAGCAGACTGGGATCAAGCAAGCAGCACACCAGGTAAAGGCTACAGAAAGAATGGTCTCGTGCTGCTGAGCACGCTGCTGACTCACTCATGCAGCAAGGAACAGAACGCTGCACTGCAAATCCCAGCTGACTCATGCAGCCCAACAGCCGGTGGGTCCTCAGTAACACATACTCACCTTTAATGGAATCACCCTGAAATTGGAAAAATGCTGCAAATCTTTAACTTGGGAGCAACAAAGACCTCAAGATAACAGTTTAGATCAAGGAATTTCTTTATTTGTTTATTTTTAAGGTAATAGTTCAAATGAGGGAGTCTGCTCCAATTAAGTTATTTATCCCTGGGAGAAAATGCACACACCGCACACCTGTCACATTGCTGAGGGACTGCTGGAAGGTCAACCCACGCTACGTGCCAAGCAGCTGTCCACAAGAGAGTAGGGTGATGTAAGAAACAGCTCCCTCAAAAGTCAGACAACAGCTATGGAAATCAGGTCCACAATTTTGTTTGCACACTTGCTTCCCAACAATTACATTTCTACATGTTGTAGGACATGTCCTACTTTATTAAGAAAAAAAAATCCCAGGAACAGACACCAATCTCCCCAAATGAAACTACACATTCCCTTGATAAAAATTAAACGAAGCATACTAGGTTAATATACAGGTCAATGTGGGCTGAGAAAAAAAAGTCTTTAACATTCCCTCTTTTTCTCTGCTCCTAAGATACTCATTAAGTAACAGATGTTGCACTCATTTATCAGCAAGTGGAAACAACAGACTGATAATTTTATCTGTCACTAGTTACCATAGAGGAGGACATTAGAAGCACTGTTTTGGAGTATTTCCAATCTGATTTTGTGACATCATACTGCATTGATCAGACTGCAGGCAACACTGAAACACTAAACTGTTGAAGAATTACCAAGTTCTAGTACAACATTAGCTGGGGCCTGTATTAGATTCATTAAGCTTTTCAAAGTTTTTTATTTAATCAACCTCTGACTCAAAAAAAAAAAAAAGACAGCATTAGATCTCTTTAGAACAAGAATTAGAACATCACATATGAGAGCTTTATTTTTTAAATTATTATTTAAAAATCACTTCACATATTCTAACATTAAAGTGAAGAAAAAGGGACCAAATACAATCTGATACTTCTCAGGATTTTGACCATCAATAATCTCTTTGGACAACAACCTTCAGAATATGTACATGAAAACAAACATTCCGATTTTAGGCACCTTTAAACAATCACTGTATTGAGTACTTGAACACAGTTGGTTTACTATTTATAACTTCCCATATAAATTTTAATACAACTTTATGAACTGTAAATTGCAACACTCATAAATATATGTTATGTGCTTTTGTAACATAAATTCTTATAAATAATTGTTCTTCACTGCTAGTCAAATAAGATCATGCCTTCCTTATAGATGCCAAGACTCAGAATTACTTTGGGCAAACCATATCACCTGAAGTAGGTAGAATTAAGTTGCAACCAGACTTTTCAACTGGAGTTTTATAGAGACATGTCTGGTTCTTTCAGCTTCATACCCTTATAATAAGAATAACAATAAATATGTTCTCTCATGGAAATTTTTAGATGCAATTGTGATGTTCTGAAGCATCATAATCTTTTGAAATTTACAAGACTCTAGATAATCCAACTTTTATGTTTATCACAATAGAGCTATTACACTGATGCAGACCTGCTTTGGCACAGTTCCTCAGGATTGTTTTTATTTACCTTTCTAATTGTACACCACCCATTCCTTTTCTGTCTTTTAGTCAAAAAAACCCTCATTCCCTATTTAGATTTTCATTGTCACTTTTATTACTTGTTAGCTAGTTGATAAGAAGAAAGTTATGCTAAAATAAAATCTGAAAAGAAAGGAGTACAGGCAAAACAGTGTTCTTTCTCTGGATACTGAATATATGTCAATAATCTCCACAGCTTCCAATTACAGGTTAACCTCATTTCTAACAGAAAATCTTTAATAATCTTATCAGTAAATTAAAATCTTTCTTTAAACACCTTATTCCCAAGCAAATGTAATGTCACATTCAATTTACTGTCATTCATGTCCAGTGAAGAAGCAAGAACTTTTTTGTGGCTACTTTATCTTTACAATGTAACTTTAGAAATTAGGCAATCCTCCGAGTAGTAAGGGACACAGAGGAAGATTCAAGATATTTTGACTATTTTTGACTGTCTTTCTAAATTATTTAAGCAGTCCTTGGCATATTCTGGTGGTATCACAAACAAAATGACAAACCTTCCCTGCCCTGCTCCCCCCACAACCCTCCCAGCCCCCCTCAAAAAATCTTTTTACTTTTTAGTGTTCAACACATTATCTAAGATACCAGTTTGTTCAGTCCAAAAACCTGTTCATCAGTGGCTAGATCTAGTTCTTCCTCAACTTAATAATTTTAAATTTACTGAGTACATTTTCTAGAATCTAGCAGTATAGCAATTTTTGTTTTCAACTTTTTTTTAAGCTGAAAAAAAGTTTCTTCAGTTATCACTATGTAAAAAAAGCCCTGCAACTCACCAGGTTGCAGTGGCACAAGGTGGCCATGCGCTGTACAACAACAGATATATGGTTGAAAAAAGATTCAAAAAAGATGATGGACAAAGTAGGACATAACAGTGATGCTGTAACAGAAATAAAATGTGGTCATCCAATGTTACAAGCTCTTAAAGCCTCACTGCTGTAGCTGTGGTTGGATTTTGATCCTGGCTGACTGCTCCTTAAGAACAGCCAAAGGCAATGCTTCCACCTTTGCTGACAGAGATAAGGTATGTACCCTGCAGGTGGCACATAACCTTTTTCTTCCCCTATATGAATGTATCACAGAAATAGCAAAAGAAAGCAATTCAAACTCTGAAGGTAATGCAAGTTTACAACAACCCTAGGAGTTAGAAAGAATAAAAAAGACAGTCCTCCTTTCTTCTAAACTCTGTGTGAAGAGATGCATTGATTCGATCACTGGACACAGTTCAGGAACAAGTTTCTGAAGTTAATGTCACAAGCTTCTTTATCCTATACATGTGGGACTATACAACACTCCCGAAGAACTAACATCCTAGTTTAATTGTTCTTTAAAGTGGTTCTTAGACTCCTGTTAAAAGTAATAGTATTTCTTGAAAAAAGCCTTGAGAAACATTTCTGAAATGATCTAAAAGAAAATGGACAAGTAGGACATTTAAAATAAAATACTAGGTCAACAACTCCAATTTCTTAACTGGCAACTGAGCCTGTAAAAACATAGCTTCAGCATATATGTTGAGCATACCTTGCTAAAATGCAAGCATTTACACTATAATTTGAAGTAAAAACACCATTAGGGTTTTCATACACTTACTTTTAGGGAATCAAATCCCTGGAAAACAAAGCTTACTTGTTAAAAAACACTGGATAAGAATAATTAAAGCTAAGTTTGTGACCTTTACATATTTATCAGTCATTTAATTAAGTTACTGAGGCTTTTGAAGGTATACAATTACACTGTATAAATAAACCATGTGCAATTTAAATGATTTCTGTAAAATGAACATTCTTAACCCCATTTTATTCTTGCAGGACATGTAGAGGTAAACTCCAGCTAATCTCTAAAAAAGCCATTGTTTGCAGGTGTCAAATCAGGAAAGCTTATTAAAAAAAAAATAAGATAACCATCAAAAGTATAAGCATTTTTTTTCAAATCTATGCAATTCAGCCAAACCACAAAACCTGTATTTTCCTTCAAACATTTTTAGATATGTAGTTATGTGTATAAGAGACTATAGATACATTTTTTACCTAATTAACAGTTCAACCTTCAGAGAAACTGGATGTTAAGGCAAATTACAGAATTTCCAAACACATTAAAAGCACACTTCCAAATTGCTGAGCTACAGTGAATCACATATATCATCCTAGCTTTCTGAGAACCCCTCAGTATTTATTCTGTCCTATGAAATCTGTATTTATGATACCATAAATAACATAGGTTACATGACAACTAAAGGAATCCTAAAATAAAATATTTAGTTATGCAAAGATCCACACTGTAATCTGTAATCTGTATGTTGCAGAATAATGTATTTAGTTCCACAATGTTAAATACCTTGCAACTACATTGCTTTCAAAAGTATCAAATTTCACAGACAGATGTTAGTTTTCAAGATGCAAATACCAAGTAGAAGATTAAGACGTATCAGCTTTCAAATACAACAAGATACCTCCTGTTTAAATGCTATTATTTCCTGGATTAGGGACAATTTCACTTTTCATCATGTTATTATGGCAATGGGTCTTGATGCGTGCACAGTGGAGTCAAACTCTCTGAGAGTTTGCAATGGGTAGCCCATGCAGGGCTTCAGGAAGAAAGGAAAAGGTGACCCCAGAAGTGCACTGAGAATTTGACAGAGTGAAGGGAAGTACATAGAGCCAAACCTGATTAGATGTGTAGAAAGCACAAGAGTTCATTCGCTCCAGTTGCACACTGGATAATGATGGAAGAACTCACAGCATGATTCCAGTTTAAATGATTCACTGATCTAAGGAAAGGAAATGCAAGTAGTCTGGAATACTGTTCACAAGTACCCACACTCTATTCCTCTGTTATTTTTCAGAATTGCATGCACAAAATGAAACTGTAAATCAAGGATATTAAAACAGATTGTCAAGATCATATCCTCAGATCAAATAAACTGTTCAAGATAGTATTTTTTTCAGTCAAAATCAAAGCTTATTGTTTAACTGCCCCTTCCTTAAGTAACCTGCATTTCTCCTCTTTCCTCCTCCTACTCCTCAAATTTTAGGACTATCCTTGTTTTTATTCTTTGTTGTTCTTGTGGTTTATATAATTTCTTGCACATTTTCCACGTTTCCAACCATATTAATCTTTCCTTTTGATGAAATGATGCCTCTTGAATCTCCTGTATTCCAAATCTTTTCTTTGCACTGTCACTCAAATGTCACCTTATTTCTCTTTGCTCTCTTTTTCCTCTCTTCTACACATTTCTACCAAAATAGATTATTTTTTTCACCCATCAGTTGCTCATTCATACTTCACACAATGCTTTTTTCCCAAACCTTCAATAAAAATGTTACTAGAATATTTTTATGAAGAGATAGGAACATCAGGGTCTTTGAAATATTTATCATAGCAGAAGAACATGGCACATTGTTCCTGACAATTCTTAAATGTGGCTAAGGCAAATCTCACCCTAGTGATACACCATAAGGTGCATTCAATGGGCAACATCTAAAAAGCACACACCTTATACTGCCAATAGAGTTTTATGCCAGAAAATGAATCCATCTCAGAACTGAATTACTTCTGACATTCTCCTTTAATCACAAACTGAAGCTTTAGGTCAGAAAACTGTTTCAGAAGTCAGCTGGAGATGAAGACCTCGACATCTAACTTTTGCAAAGCAATTTCACAGCTGTAACTCATGAACACCTGTTCAAAAATCTTGACTGCAAACCCCTCACTGATTTCAATAAGTACACATATAGTGATATGCTGAAAAAATCTGGTGTATGTAAACTTTCTTTTAGACCAAATTTACACATAAACAAGAAGATATCCCAAGATTTCATGTAAAGAAATAAAAAACTCTCTACCTGCAAGAGATAATTTTGGATATGATATGAAGAAACAGCTAACCTTAAAGAGACATCAGTAAGAAAATGTTATTTGGCAGCATCTTTTCAAAAACCATTTTCATCAGGAACTAAAATGTACAAATTAAAAGGCAAGTCCCATGTCAAAGCAAGCAGAAGCTACAACACAAGCTAAGCATTATATTTTTAAAGGAGGCAAAAAATAATGGCTTATCCTATTTAATGGAGAGCAGAATATGTTATCTGAACTAGTTGCAAATACCACAAAAGCTATGCTCCAAAAATAGTTGATAATAAGTTGATAAGTGATATACATATTTAAAAAAATCTTTAGGAGATGCGGAGCCACTGTTTCAGAGGCACCTGGGTATCTAATTGATACTACAGGTATGTGTAAGTTGCTTTGAAACACAGATCTCATTAATTTTTCAAATTTCCAATCAATATGTTGCAAAATACTAAAATATTGAGCATATGACTCTTAGATATTTTTAAAAATTCATAAAACAAACAATATTATTTTTAAAACTTGTTAAAATGGCATTTCATATATTTGAACGAAACTCAATTGTCATCCAAATCCAGTTTGACACACATCTCAGCTGTCTAGTAAAGGAATTTACACTCTTGATGTGCATTTTGAAAATACTCATTGAATCAATGATAAAACCTCATTGCTTATATGGAATGGAAAATAACTTTTCAATTATTGAGCAGATATAAATGATAAATTAAAAGATTACACTTCTGGATGTAGTTTAAAGTTTGACTAAAATTGAGTACTTAATTTCATTAAATCACTACGCTGTAGGAAACAGCAAAGCAAAGTCCACATTAGCAATCAGCTTTAACAGCCATATTAATTCTAACTTTCATGTGAAAAGCTCTAAAACAGGGCAAGAAATAGAAAAGGTAGTCAGCATAGAGCACTGAGCATGAGCACAGCTTCTCCTACATGCAGAGGCTGACTGCCTCCAGCAAACAGTAATGTTGCCCTCCAGTGTTCAACAGTTTCTTTTAGGAATCACTCCTAATTATTATCTCCATCAATCTCCTTAGATATGCTCAATTATAACATCACTGAAGCAGAGAACAAAATACAAGACACAGGCTATGTATTCTGTGCACAATAGACAATTAAAGACAGGGATTTAAAACTTTTGGTTGTTTAAAAACATAGCGTCTTTTCCCATAAAACTACCATAAGAATGCATTGCATATCCTACTTCTTTTTGGCCTTTGGTACTGATAATTTATTTTATAAAGCCTTGCAAGTTACAGCTTTGACAACACTTAACTGTTCAAATCCATTACTCCTGCTCAAAAGCTATTACTCAGATTCACACATAGCAAATGACAGTTTTTTAAAAGATGCAAGAACAGATTATTACTTACATCTTTTTAAAAGCACTGTGACTTCTAAGGATAATGTAATAAATGAAACTGACTTCCAGTTGACACAGTCTTCAGTCTCTTAAGGAAAGATATCACTGTTAGTAACTCTAGGCTTGAGATCTTACAAAAATAAAAGAACAAGATTACTTTTTGCCAAAACAGAATTATTTTGCAATAAAAGCTTTATTATTTAAGCAAAGCTAAAAAAACAAAAAAACCAAGCAAACAAGAAAAAACCCATCCACTCAAAAAAAACTGCATGTGGGTCAGAAAATAAACCAAGAATAAACCCACTGGTTTTAACCAGGCAACTGTCCTGCAACAAGGAAGAGTACCCAGAAGACATAAGCACAATGCAAAAATATGCACAATGCCTAAAGAGGCAGAATAATGAACTTGACGTTTCACTGATTTTACTCTAAACAGAGTCTGAAATCATATATACTCATAGCATTTATATTAGAAAAATGAATATATGTTTTGTGTCAAGTATAACAAAATTGGTCGGCTAAACCAGTATAATTTGCATAGCCAATCAAAAATAGACTATAATAGAAAATTCTGGGTTAAAAAAAAATCAAAAACTGTTGTAAAGCTCTAAGAAGAAAACAACAAAGTTCAAATCCCAGATTTGATTTGAGTATGTCAGTACCACTAACTATAACACAAGAAGAGAGGCGATGTTGACTATGCAACAATGGACCTCAGATTAACTGAAAATTAATCACTAGATGATTAGGAAAATATGTGCATCACCAATTTGAGAGATCTAATTTGGTTCCTAAATAAATGACTAATCTCTTGCGACAAGGGAAATGGAAAAATAAACTTTTCTAAGGTCAACTGAAAGAAAGATTCTAACCCAGGCATTTTCCCATCTATGTAAGAGTCCTTCTCCATCTCTTCCCTTCTTTGAAAAGCTACAAAGTGCGTCTATAGAGATGACAGCCCCAGATGTAGTACCTATTACATACCCTAATCGTCACCAACTCTCCAACTTCATTTTATCTTCCCCTGGTGACACATTTCAAGCTATCAGAGTCTCAGTATAAGGTCTGTCAGAGAATCCATGATGTAGTGCTTGATATGCTTCGAACTACACAATCTCACAAGCTGGTAACAAGTGTATGACTCAGCTCCAAGAAAAGATCAGCTACTCCACAGTATCTCTAATTATTCTTTCCACAGCCCTTCAGCAGAGTGCTTTGATTACAGGACAAGAGACACCACCTTCTCTTTTACAGGATGGTAGTTTTGTTTTTTACTTTGCTTCGATTAGGTTTTGCTGAAATATAGAAAACTATGGTATCTGCCCATTCTGTCACATGGTGCAATCTAAATACATCTTATTTGGTGACATCATCGTGAGCACTGATCAGTTAATACTTATGTTAACACACTGCTTAGTAGCAGGATTAGTCTAAAAGTGTGAAAAACACAGTAAATTTTCAGTGAGTCATAAAAGCAGGTTAGGCTATTACAAACAACTAAACCAATACGATTGAAAAAAGTGCCCCAAATTAGGAGAAGCTAAACTAGTGAAGACTTATACAATCATCTGACCAGATCTACATGCAAACTAAAGACACTGAAAAATGGCCACATTTTGTCTACACTCAAGGTTGAACCATTAAAAGCTGGCAATTTGACATACCTAGGCAAAAAAAAAAAAAAAAGCCCTATCTCTCCTTCATCAGAGTAAATTACTTTGCAAAAAAAAATATATAAGTCAGCAAATTAAGGAGCTGCTATGAGAAATACCGGAGCTTTAACAAACGCCAAACTTCTTTTGAGTTCTCCTGCCGGGAAGCAAGGGAATATGAAAAAAATAGCAGCATCTTGAGATGTTGTTTGAAAAAACCAGAAACATGCTAGTAAGATTTGTGATTCCCAGTGTCTTTATAACACAGTCATATAAAAGAATAGGAAGTCTGACACTCAAAGTATTTTAACATTTTAGAATAAAAAAATAAGCCTAGTGTGAAGTTCTAATTGAGTATATAGATCCTTATGCCCTTACTTTCCAATAGTGATCACCACACAAACATCAGGAAAAGAATTCCACTTAAATAAAAACTTCTGATAAATCACTGAAGTTCAGTAACATCTGACAAACAATGTCATGGTAACAAAGTTCCAGGTAGCTAAATCCAGCCAAAAGAATTAATGTAGCACCACTACTAGATTCTGATGTCACTGTAGCAACAACTCAGCTACCTGTGAGAAACCAATGTCATCTACATCAGGCTTGTGCAAGTCTTCCAATTTAATTTTATTAATGGCCTTTGCAAATTTCTGCAGTATTCTCTTTCCACTGAAATAAAAAGAACGGTCATAAATTTACTTCTAGTAAAATACTCTCTCTTGCATTCCAACATCATTATTGCAATCATTTGTGACAGATTTATCCAGTGTCAGCAGGGCTGCAAGGCCCAGTAAGGGAGAAGGAAAAAGTAAACCAAACAGATAAGGATTTGTTCCATGTATCACACACTTAAGCAGGAAGCAGGGAGAGGGAATCACAGTGCACAGGACCAAACAGTATGTTTTCAAAACTTGGGGATTTAAAACTTGGGGATTATGACTTCAATCTGTTCCAGAAAGCCGTGAATAAGAAACCCAAAATCCAAATAGTAGTTAAGACTGAAAGGTATAATTCTAGAAAACACTTTTCACTCCAGTTAAGAACTGAAATGCTGGATGTAAAACGTTTTTCAATTCACCACTTCTATTGTTTTTCTGTTTATATACGGAGTATTCTACTAGAAGAACTAACTAAACCAGGATTCCTTGGCTAGAAGGAGGCATCTGAGGAAAAGAAAATGAGAGACCCTTAAATAATGGGTGGTACAGTCAAAAAATCAATAGCTCCTGAAACATAAGAGCTAAGGCATGTCACATTAAAGTGGAGAAGGTAGGTTTAAAAATAAAAGCTACATAAGTACATTTGTAATTCCTTCCCACTAAAAAAATATGCGAAACACATTTTATACAGGTTAACACGTATTTATTTATGTTCTAAAGCAGCAAAAAAATTTAAATGAAGGAAGGAAGAAGAAATGCATCAACTAATGCCTGTACAAAGGTGAACAATGAAACATCTCAGAGACATGTTTTGCTAGTGGCTAGAGCAGTTATAGAAAACGTCTATTACAAGCTCTCCCTGCTCTTTAACTCTTACCAATGTACCCACTCTTGACAGATAGTGCAGTGGGCTAGATGGGTCTTTAGTGCAATTTGGCACAAACAATGAGTTCTAAGCCAATACTTTTTAATTTAAAAAATCAGGATTGGAAAAAGGAAAATGGAAAAAAGGAAATTCTCAAAGTCTCAAAATAACAAAATAAGATCTGCAGTGAAAAGAGGCACTCTGTTGAAGAATTAACAGTTGTACTGACAGACTCGAGCTACTCAGTTTTCCAGAGCACACACAGACTTCATTTGGTAAAGGCAGCACAAATTTCCTACCATTTATTTCTTGTAGTGGACTCTAATGCATGGATTTAAATGCATAGCAAAGCACACTCACACACACACAAACAGAACCTTACTTCAGACAGGAGTCTCAGTCAGCACTTCCTGAGGAAGACTGCAGAAGGCCACGCACATGAAGTTACATGTGTGTGATGAGAGGCAACAGGCAAAAAACCTGAAAACACATGGAGTTCTACCCGAACATCAGGAAAATTCTTTACTGTGAGGGTGGCAGAGCACTGGAACAAGCTGCACAGAGAGGCTGTGGAGTCTCCTTCCCTGGAGGTATTCAAAAGCCATCTGGACACAATCCTGAGTAACATGCTCAAGGAGACCCTGCCACAGCTGGGGGGCTGGATGAGATCACCTCCAGTGGTCTCTTCCAACATTAACCACTCTATGATATAAAATTATGTGTTGGGTCTGGCTGAGAGAGTTAATTTTTTCCCTTAGTAGCCCCCCTCACAATGCTGTACTCCGTATTTGTAACTACAAAGGTGCTGATAATAAGTGTTTTGGCTACTGCTGGGCAGAGCTGGCAGAGCATCAAGGTTGTCTCTCCAACATTGTCCCCTCTCACCACCCTAACAACCAGTGGGCTGGGGAAAGGCAAGTTCCTGGGAGGGAACACAGTCAGGACAGCTCACCCAAACTGTCTGAAGGGATATTCCATACCACATGACAACAGTTCAGCAATAAAAGCTACAAGAAAGGAGGAGGGGGGCCTTTGTTATTATGATGCTGGCCTTCCAGAGCCGCTGCTACATGTGCTGCTCCCGGGAGGTGGCAGGACATCGCCTGTTGATGGGAAGGAGAGAATAAATTTTCCAGTTTCCTTTTCTTCCACATGCAGCCTTCTTTTTATTAAGCTGTCTTCATATCACAATGTTAACTTGGAGTGTCCAGATTATATTTTAGATGACTAAAATAAAAGATACATTCCAGGAGTAGCCACAAAAGTGAAGCTGAGGAGCTCCAAATCTTCAACAATAAAATATATTATAGTTGCTAACAGGACTAGGCTAAAATTAATCTCAAGTAACTTCCTCTAAAATGCATACCATGGGGACACTGAGTCCCTGGTACCAGCACTGATAGCTAATGTGGGATCTTTTTCCGATAGAGGTTATCTGAAAAACAAGACAACTGTTCTAAAGAAGCAATCAAAGCCTAGCCATAGCTAAGTATCAAGAAAAACTTGTAGGAACTCCACATATCCAGCACTTTCCCACTAATATTATCACATCACTGGGTTTCCAATAGCTCATCTGCATTAACCAAAGCACTAAATTAATTCTGTATAATTAAAAAAAAATTAAAATTAATTCAGCAAAATATCTTGGATCTTGTCATGCTGGAAGTTTCATAGAAGGAAATCTGAATTTTCTGACTCGACAGCCAGATACTATGATAATCAAAAGAGCAACTTTTTGTAATTCTTAATTATTTATTTTTAAATCTGTAAGGCACAAACAAGAGTTTGTTGTGAGTGAAATAGCAATCCTTGTGCAGTATCATATAATTTCACTGGAAGTGTCTTTTAGAATGCATGCAAAAACTTATTGTAAAACTGCTTTCTCAAAAAAGCATTGTTATCAAGTATTTTTTGACTACACACAGCTTGATAGAAATCATAAAAAACCTCCAGGTTCCAACCTTTGGATGTCCAATAAGGAAAATTTTACAACTTTGAACAGAATCCATTTTCATGGCTTTCTATGAAGTCTTGACACAACAGAACACAATTTTAATAGATTTAATTTAACTTCTAGACAAATACAGCTGCATCTTTAAAAACACATGGTAACTTCAACACCTTAGTTTGTTCCAGCAAGAAGGTAGTTTCCTCAGATCCAGAATACAAATTAATGCCTCTGACAGGCAGTGAAAAAAACAGAAATAAATTCAACTCATCTGGGGAGAAATTCAGTCATGCCCCTCACTGTGATGAGTGATCTGATCTTCCATTCTTACTGGAGAAAAAGCCAGCATAAGAGTAACATGCCATTAAAGCTAGGAATTCTTCCAGTGGAAACAGCAGTTCTCTGAAAAGGTGAAACAAAAATGGATTGCCAACAATCTACTGACTGTGAAGTTCTGATCCCATGGAGGTACAACCTACTTGAAAATGTAAGGAACTTACTATCCTGGTATGGAAGGATTGTGGAGAAAGAAAGAACACAGGAGATCAAGAAAGAGCTCATGTTGGAAAGCTTCAACACAGCCAAGCTTAATGCAGTTCACAGCCTAAGAAGCATCTCAATCTGATGACAACTATCACTCAAGAACACAACTCACACTTGTATCTGGAACTCATGCAACCCTACCCAGATTTTCAACAAGTTTAGGAAAGAAAGGTACCTAGCACATAAACTCCATTTCACAAGAAATATGAGGCTCAGGAGAGGTACCTCCATCTTCTGACTGAGCAGGTATTTCAGAAACACAAAAGATTAAAAAATCCTAGCTAATAGGCTTAACTGACCGAAACAACAAGAACACACTTCCCCACACAGTCCTACACAGGGTCACAAGCACTCGTCTCCTTCACTACATACTTAAACTACATTTAAATCTCACTCACCAAGGAATTAGGAAAAATACAAAAGAGATCACTAACTAAGGACCTTGAGTAGGCTGACTGCATGCTCCACTTGAGCCCTCAACAAAAAAACTGATTCCAGAGAAACAGATTTTCAAAAGGGACATGAAGGACTGACCTCAGCTTCTATTTATATCCTCTAAGCAAATTAAATACCCACTGCTCATCTGCCAGAGAGCTCTCATATAAACATGGAATGGTTTGGACTGGAAGATACCTTAAAATATCATCAAATTCAACCCCTGTGTGCCACAAGCAGGGACATCTTCAACTAGACCAGGCTGCTCAAAGGCCCACCCAGCCTGATGCGGAACTCTTCCAGTGATGTGGCATCCACAGGTTGTCTGGGCAACCTGTTTCAGTACCTCATCAGCACCACAGTAAAGACTTTCTGCATAATATCTAATTAAATCATTGCTCCTTGTCCAACCACTATATGCCCTTGTAAGAAGTTTCTCTTCAGCTCTCCTGTAAGTCCTGTTCAGTGTCAGGAAGGCTGTAGTAAGATCTCCCTGGAGCCTTTTCTTTTCCAGGCTTAACAAACCCAGTTCTCTCAGCCTACCCTCACAGAAGAAGTGCTCCAGCCCTCTGATCATCTTCATGTTCCTCCTGTGGTCTTGCTTCAACAGGTTGCCATCTTCCTTAATGTGGAGGTCCCAGTATTTCAGGAGGGGTCTCTCATGAGAGTAGAGTAGATGGGACAATCACCTTCCTTGACCTGCTGGCCACATTCCTTGTAATGCAGCCCAGGATATGGTTGTTCTGGACTGCAAGCACACTTTGCTGGGTCATATCAAGATTCTTGTCCAACACCCCCAAATCCTCTTCCTCCTTTAAAGGCCAATCACAAAACTATATGAAAACTTCAACAGACACAAAACTATATGAAAACTTCAACAGACTTCAACAGTCTCAGCTCTCAGTCCAGAGCTGAGACTTCCTGATACCCCCTTAGTAACCCATTGTACCAATAACTGGCTTTAAATTTTAGTTCAAGGAATATTAATTTAAAAGTAGTTTAAAAAATAATTACTTGATTTCCAGTCAAGTGAGATAGTTTCATTACAGGTTTCCATTTCTTATTTTGCAATTGTGTTAGTTTGTCACTATTACTTTAATAAGAATATGTATTTTAAGGATATTAAAACAAAAAAACAAACAAAGAACAAAATCAGCCCACAATCCTGAAACTGATTTTTCACTGTTCTATATGACAAGTAGTTTAGTAAAATTATTGTAAGCACATAAAATATTTTCATGAAAGAATATTTTGCTGAAATACTCCAGCCAGAAGAAATACTTAATGTTTCCAATATCACCAAGATTATTTGAAAAGCATGGTTTTTATTTTAAGGGATGCAGAGTTAGAAATATTTGCATATTTTTCATCTGAAATCCTTTAAGAAAAAAATCCAACCATACAATTATCCCCAAATCCTGTTAGAACAGATACAGCTTTGATGCTCATGAAAATGTAAGTACAGGAAAAATGCAATGTTTACTTTGAATAAAAGACTGAGATAACCTTATTTTCACTCAATAAACAATGACACTGACTTTGAAGAATTATTTAAAATTAGAATTTTGAGGAAAAAAATAATTTTAGCTACTGATAAAGCATAATAGTAAAGCTATGGAAACTGAAATGAATGGGCCTACAAAGACAAAAAAAAAAAGATTGAAAGCTTGCATCAGATACTTAGTTTCTGTTTCCTTCACTAATAATATTTAGGATAGATATGTAGCTTTTTTAGTTACTTTTGACTGTAAGCAGTTCTGTAAAGCCCCTTCCTCTCAAAAGAGCAGATTTTCTTCACCTGCAAGTAATATGCTAGCCAACCAAGAACAAGAACACTTGTTGAGAAAAAGAGATCCAATAATGCAACATTTTTTAAAAAACAAGCAAACTCTTCACATTCTTGAAATTAAATCTAAATCTTTTTAAGTATGTGAACAAAAACCAAAAGAAAACCCCTGTATTAATACCTATACTATTAGATACATGAAGGTATAAAATTAAATCATGTGCTCCATCCTGCCCTTCCCCAGACCCTACAGTTGAATACATGCTTCCTCAGTTTTGAACATAATAAGAGGCCTTCCATTTTAAATTGTGAGCATGATTTAGCATTCTGTAATTCATCCAAGGCTATTTTTTAAATAATTTTAACCAACGCTCATAGTTTATCTCTTAAGACTTCAGAAGCCTGTGATTCAAAACTGGGTAATAACATTTACATTAATACTTTTTTCATACCAAAAAGTGCCTCCAAATACTTATATTTACATTTATAATTTACTGATACTCATTAGGCATTCCATTTTTTCACTTCTGATATGAATTTTTAAAACAGAAATACAGTCCAACTAAACAGTGTGTGTGCCGTTCAATGGTGGTTTGCAATTAAATGTGCCAGACATCTGTGAAAGTCTTAACTGGTCCTTTATGAGGAAAAAGGAATGGCTCTGCAACTTTAAAAGCACACAAAATAAACAATGTTAATCTCACCTACATAAAGAAAATTTTATGTAAGCATCCATGGTATAACTACCAAATACAGATAAAGACAATCAAATATTTCCAGGTAGAACACACACATATATACTAGACTCTGATAGTCAACCAAAACAGAAAATCCTATTTGACAGTGATAAGAAGGAAAGTATTCAAACATGACCCTGATCTTTTCTTTCATGAAAAATCTTCTAGCCTCCCTCTTTAAAATAGAAATCACCCAGTAATAGTGCCATAGTAGTGTAATGCTCAACTTTAAATTAGTTGGGTGCATTTTGAATATATCCAGAACTGACAAACTTACAAAATTCCCATCCATTCATTTGTTAAATTTAAATTGTAACTTACCAGTCTACCACCATAATAAATAAATGACAGTTTTCTTTTATACAACACAGTTTTAAATAGAAGTAGCTGTCTGATAAGGCTTGAAAAAGAAAACATTTAATTTCCTCTTTAACACACTTAATTGTAATATTACAAGTCAGGGTAAAACATGTCTAAAACCCACTATGACCTTGTCACAATGAGAACAGATATAGTCTTCTTTCTGTTCAGCTAGGGCTTTAAAAGCACAATGTAGCTATAGGATACAAATCCTACAAGATGCAAATTCTGAGCCTTCTGTGTGAAAGCTGGGCTTGCATTTCCAGTGGGTGTATTATACAAGGGATGCTAGTTAGTAGGAAAAAATCCCAAGATGTGTAAATAAAAGCTATAGAGCATCAAATGTAAGGACTTTCATCCCTATCACATGGAGTGCAATGTGGAATTAGTGACAAAAAAAAAAATTAACACAAACTGTTTACTGGTATCACTGCCCTCTAAGAAGTCTTTTAATAGCTTTACATGTATGAAGAGAGACATTCAGCAATCTGCATAAGAAAGCTGATTAATCTCTGCCAAACAAGACTTTCCAGAGGTAGCAGTAGATTTAATAAAAAGTCGTGTGCCACTGCCAGTTCTCATAACTACTCAGATTCTATTGGGGTATCACAAATGGTAATGCTCGTAGGACAGCCACGAGGCATAGCTAAGCCTTATTCATCACTCAAAAATATCAATCACCATTTTTGATTATACCTCACCACTGCAAATGTCAATGCAATTAGGAAAGTCCACATTTCAAAAGCTGAAAAGCAGCTGTTTGTTGAAATAAAGACAAATTAATAGTAGTGTATAACTATTAATCCCTGCATAGAAGCCAACTACAAATCAAAGTATTTAATCTACAGGTTTACTGTATCTCCGTACACCTCGTGGCCACTGCCCTCCTTGGCTGGACAGGGGGACAAATATACAGCAAAACGCTCATGGGTCAATATAAAAGCAATAGAGATCACTCAGCAATTACTACCATGGGAAAAACAGGCATGACTTAAGGAAACAAATTTATTAAAAATCAATAATGAGGCAATTATAAATAAAATCAAACTTTAAAACATTGTTCCTCCATCCCTCTCCCCTTTTTCCAAGCTCAGCTTCACTCCCTCCTGCCCCCAAATGATGAAGAGAGTCAAGCAATAAGGGCTGTCATTTGGCCGTTTCACATTGTCTCCATCACTTTTTCCTTGTTCTCCTCCCATGCTCCAGCAGAGTGTCTCTCCCACATGACACATTCCTCCATGATCTTCTCCAACACGGGTCCCTTCCACAAGCTACAGTTCTTACAAAAACTGCTCCAGCATGGGTCCCTTCCATAGGGTGCAGTCCTTCAGGAATAGATTGCTCCAACGTGGGTCCTTCATGAGGCCACGAGCTCTGTCATAAAACCTTCTCCAGCACAGGCTCTCCATGGGGCCACTCCCTCCTTTGGGCATCCCTCTCCTTACGGGTCCTCCACAGGTTGCAGGTGGATCTCTGCTCCCTCACAGACCTCCATAGGCTGCAGAGGAACAGCTGCCACACCATGGTCTGCACTACAGGCTGCAGGGGAATCTCTGCTCCATCAACTGAAGCACCTCCTCCCTCTCTTCGCTCACTGACCTTGCTGTGTAGTGGGCTGTACTGGGCTCACATATCCTCACTCCTTTCTCCAGCTGCAATCTCTCTTCTGCAGTAACTTATTTTTAAACGTGTTGCCCACAGTCACTGCCACCATTGCTGACGGGTCTGGCTTGGAGCTGGCTGGCATCAGCTCTATCTGGCAGGTTCTCACAGAAACCACCCCTGTAACCCCCCCACTACCAAAGTCTGGACACATAAACCCACTACATCCTCTGAGACCAGGATTATGCCACTCCAATCCCCAAACTCCACACCTTCAAAAGCTGAGCATTATCCCAGACATTATCCTCATGAAGCATCATAATACAGATTTTTATATTACATTCTACTCCCCAAAGATCAGTTTTATTACTTAAAGTATTTTTCTTCTACAGCTTATTTTGATGCTTATACAACAAAAGACTTAGGGCAAGTCCTTGTTTTCAGTCACAGTACAAATCTGTTGACCTAGAATGGTTATTCTTAACTTAAAAATATATGAGAAGAAAAAGACAATTGAAAAATAATGAAAAATATTACAAGGGAAACAGAATACAAACTATGAAGCTGGAAGCTACTTACCATATAGCAGTACCAAAATGTATTAACAATTACTGCTAAATGCCACTTTTCTCAATAACTCTCTTGGCTGTATTAATTTTTAATAATGCTCAAGTAGCCTTTCATTATAGTGTTTTAAAGATCTCATTTTGCTATACTAAGTATAGACTATTTAGTTGGATTTCCATTTTCTAAATAAATAGAAATGCAAAAGAGTCTTTCTTAAGGTAGGATTTCTTTTAGACCACAAATCTCCCTATCTCCCAGGCAATCTTCAGGATTTCTTAAAGGAATTTTAAATCAAAATTCATGCTGGCCGTACTGTGAGCTGCAGCTGTGCCATGTCTTGCTTGTAGCATGAAGTATGTCATCCCCTCAACCATTCATGCTCTACAGAATGCATATAGAATTTTTAAACCTGTGATTTTTCAAAAACTAATGCAACAAACATACATGGCCATTTCAGATGTACTGCTTAAGAAAAAACAACCCAATGCTCATCCTCAAAAGTGTTCAGGTTGCTTTATCATCTTCTTACCAAGGAAGGCCTAAAATCTACTATAACTCCACAAGGAGCATATGAGAGAGGAATTTTGAAGTAATAATTTAAACAAGGTGTTCCCAAGATTCCTCTGACCTCCAGAAAGGATTTAGATTGCAATGACGTTTCAAGACTTTTACTGTTTCTTCTGCACTTCTGGATAATACCGGATTTTTGGTACAAGATGCATTTAGGATTGATCTCAACCAGAATAAAATACAATATATGTGCTTCTTTCTTTTCAGAGTGAAGTAACTTCTGGCTAAAACAGAGTGCTGCTAACTTAAAGCAAGTTGAAAAGACAGTTATGTCTTAAATCCTGCAAGAGGAAAAGTCCATTACAAGTACTTGCAACCATCTTAACTTCAGAGAACAGTCTAGGACCATAAACCAAAGCTGTGACACATGATCCAAGAGCTTAAATCTGGACTATAAAAGGTATTCTCTATTTACACTCTGAAACCTCTTAACTCCATTTGGTTTTAAGAGAAGGATTTCTTAAAAATTTCAACACAAAGCACATTGAAACCCACATGCTGCCTTAGACTCTGGTATTAACAGATGGCGATAATTCCCTCAGACACCTCAAAAATTAATAAAACATCATGTAACAAGTCATTTCAAGGTCTCTGTAAATCCAGGAGGACGGACACTGAAAGATAATCTGTTGTACTTGGGATTTTCCCATCATGCTCTTAAGTTTTTTATTTTTTAATGTAAAGCTTCCTTTTAACGGTACCATTTCTCAATAGCTAAACTTCATTTAAACAACTAACAATTTAGATAAATTTGATACATTTCTGGTACTTTTTTTTTTAAATACTCAGTTGGGAAAATATCAGCTTCAACAGCCTAAAAGTAATCAGCTTCACTCAGCTGAAACTTCTGCTTTCCCCCTTTCCCATCCTTCTTACTGTGCTTATGTACACTAAAGGCTCTTAATACATTATAAACATATTTGCATTAGTTTGAGCTGTTGGGTTTCTGAAAAAGAGAAAGTTTAAACTACAACTTCAAGTGATAAAACAGATTACAGATTTGAAAACTACTTTTTCAACTGAGACGGGACATGCAACTGAGTAGATCCAAATTTATTCTTAAATTGAATTTAATCACATTTTATTAAGGAAAAAATGCAAACAAACAAAAACTATTTTACTATAGTTCATTTTTCCTTGTTATAGAATCATCACAGAACCACAGAACAGTTTGGCTTTGATGAGACCTCAAAGATCATCTAAATCCAATCCCCCTACCATTGGCAGGGACATCTTCCTGTAGAACTGGTTGCTCAAAGCCCCATCCAACCTGGCCTTGAGAGTATAAAAACCCCTTATACTAATAATAAGGGAAATCATCACAACTGTGATGATTTCCCTTATTATTAGTATAAGGGGTGATGAAATCATCACTGGGAATAACCTGCTTCTGGCTTTTAGAAAATACCTGCAATTATCAACTTCACTGATCCATTTTAAAGACTGCATCAGCTCCTATTCAGTGAGCACTATGTTTAAAATGTCAAATACTGTACTGTATCAACTATGAAAGACTGACTACTTCTCAGTGACTAAGCCTACACATTGTTCTAGTTATAATGTGTTTATTACTGTACATTATAAGTTACTTTGAATAAATGCTTTTCCGTTCATGAAACATGAACTATAAAAATTTTGTTACACAATCATCTTTGGTTCATATATTACAGTTTCTAAGTTGCATACAGTTATATGCACATGAACTGCTACTGAATATTTAATATATAAATCTTAGACTGTATATAAAAGCATAAATCTATTCTTTTCGACAAACCCAACACAGAATTTCAACGGCCTTGGCTCTATACTGAATTTTGATTTTTTAATTTTACTTCTAACATGAAGCATCTATTGCTTTGAAAACTACACTAACAGTTCTAGTTTAATTTAATTTCATGCTAATTTGTTAAATAAGGTAGTATTTATAGTATATGTAAAGAGCCACAAAGTTTCATTAACTCAGTATTATGCCATTAACTTTGTACTTTCTCACAAAATATTAAATGTACCTACATTTTATATTTCTGAAATCCAAGAAATAAGCTTACATACAACCATAACTTTGATTTGCAGAACCAACAGACTTGGGTTTATGTTTCATCCAAGACTATCTATTAGCAAGCAGTCACAACAGATGAAAAGCAAATGCTCACTGCTATGGGTCACCAAGGTCTGTTTTCTTTCTTGGCTGTATGTGGTGCAAATTTTCCTTTGCTGAGTTAAGCATTGCTACACTGGATTATTTGTGGTAGATATTCCAGCTCATATTGTGAGATGAGGAAGAGGACTGCTATAATTAAAAGGCTTCCCAGACTCCACCTCCCATTTTTTCTTATCTGCACAAGGAGAATAAAGACTTAAATGTGTGAAAGATTAAGGGATTGGAACTCCTGACATAAAAAGAAAGGCTGAAGAGGGCTGGGGTTATTTAGTCTTGAGAAGGTTTGAAGAGATCCTATACATGTGTATTTGTGGCAGGGGATAGGGTGGGAGTAGACACAAAGGAGCCAGACCCTTCTCAGTGGTATGAGCCCAGGATACCACGACACAGTTTCTTTTCAGATGGACTCAATTCACTTCACCCTTGGACAGTAGACTCAACACTAACGTCTTCTTGTAAGTCTGTTTCTGCATTCACAATGTGCTCTCTAAGGTATCAAAAGATGCAATGGAGACCGCAACATTTCCATGAGAAATAGAGTGGATAAGAAAGTCTTTCAAATCACTTCCAAAACAAAATAAACAAAAGATGGACTTATGCAGGTTCTTTGAATATATGTATGCCATAGCTGAAAATACAGAAACAGCAGCAAAGATTTTCAGAATCCCAGAGACTAAAATATGGGGCAAGGGCTCCACAAGTCTCTTGAGGGGAAATGTAAGAATGAAACAGCTCCCATGCCCTGAGCATATTGCTTGGGGCACCTTACCCAATCCAATGCAGCCTTGAACCAACATTTCCATCAGTTTCAGCTATTCAGGAGATGAATATTAACAGTCAAGAAGCCATCAGTCACAGATATGACTCATAAATACTGCATACACCTTGCCATTTACAAAAACAGGTAATTTATTTCGCTGGAACAACAGAAGAAAAAAAGGGGGTGCTGAGCTTTTATTGGAGCTCTCAAACTCACAAGAAAACTGCAAAAGCCACCAGCTTGAAAGTGTAACACAACACTAAGTAAGGTTCTTTACCCTCTTCGTTATTCCATAACTTAACATAGCCAAAAATGCACCTTTCAGAGGCCCCTCATTAAGTTTCATTATTGACATAAAAATTATGATTTGAAAAGGGATGAAACTGATTTTCTTCCATATACATTAGGTTTTCTTCTCTTTTCAGGCTGTCTTCTCTTTTCTTCTCTTTACCAATCCTCTCAACATTCCAATTCCTGCAATTAAACATGTTTGCTCCCATTATGAATATGCTATGCAACTGGAGCTGACATAGCTCTATAGCTCCATTCCAATGTGTTTTGTCCTACTGGAAGGGGTAGACAGTTTTCCTGTTCTTTCAGCTACAAAAAACATACATTTGACTTGAAGCAGGAATGCACCCCTGATTTCAAAATAATCTTTTTTTTTAATTAAAGGTTTTTAACATTAACAGTGACAGAGGGAGATTTTTTGCTCCCAATTAAATCAAGATTTTTTTTTTTTTTAATGCAGTGAGCCACACTACATATTGTTTAAGATTAAGAGTAAACTGACTGGTCAGGCATGAGCAATACAAAATAGCTTGGCTTCAGATGGTTCATTACTACTTGAACATGTATTTCATGGCTACTATTCTATATTTAATGAAAGCACATTTTATTGTTTTCTGTAAGTTTGTAGTAGGAGTCTGTTGCAACAGGTTTGTATGAGATCCTTTCTCAATCAAAAGACAGGCTTTGAAATTCATATTTGTGTTTATATTCAAACTATTTTTTTATGAAATAAAATTTTAAAAAAGACAAACCTGCTATAGTGGCTCTTAAAGCAGGCAATAAAAATTCAATAAAAGTTGGAAAACTTTGTTTAATTTAATATCTGTCACAGAATATGAAGACTTATAAAGCAAAAAAAGAAGTGAGATCACATAAAACTGATTACAATGCCTCATTGGTTTAGAAGAATCTGCTCAAAGAATGATTATTTCCATCATTCTGTCTACACTGTCCCAGTACTACAAAAGCCATGAGGTAACAAAAAGCATGATATGAATAACAACTTCACTCATAAGTGAATATTTTGCCATATCTCACTTCCAGCTAATTCCAAAATTTAATACTTATTCTGCATTGTTAAGGAAGTCTTTCAACTGTTAAAACAAAAGGGCAGTGAAAGAAACAGCATTTTGCAAAGACAGACGCCAAGCATTTGTAAGCTGTTGGAACAGCATTAGCAACACGCACATTTATACAAGCTTTCATGTTGAACAATTTCAGTGATGCAACCCAATTTTAAAGCACAGAATGGTAGTCACAGGATAGGGTTGCATTAAAATAAATTAATTGACATTGCTGGTGTAAACCTCAGCAACACCAAAACTACTTAGACTTATTATTTACCAAAGGTTATTATTTTCCATCTATGTCAAAAGTAAAAAAGAATGCTAAACTATAAAAATTACTGGAATGCAATTTTAGCAATCAGTAGGTCAATCAGACATCGAGGTGCTTCTCTACTGGAAATAATAAATAATCTTCCTCTTAGATATTAATGTCATTAACAATCTTCTTAAACTGAAGTTATGAAATTACAGTTCAAATAGCTGAAATCCCTATTTATCCTATAGTTGAAGTGGATATTTCTATCATTAAGGAAGGAATATATGACTCTCTGCAAATAAAACATTAAATTTTTCATTATCTTTATGCTGATGATCATGTATCAGATACTGTATCATTGCAGTACATCTACACCAAACTCTTGCAAGACAGATGTGGGAGTTAGGTCATCGAATTCAAAACTGATGTTTCAAGAGATCTGCTGCCTCTGATTATAAAAGCAAGTTCTAAATTTGATTCAGACTTGAAGAAAGCTTAAAGGTTCTGTCTGTGCAAGAAGTAGTAAAGCTCCACAATGGAGTGTTTCCATAAAAACAAATAGTAAGGAATGATCAAATTTCACTAAAAAATAAATGGAACTTCATCAGCGTAAACACACACTACTACAGTGACCCTCTGGCCACCAGGCAAGTTGAATACATAATGAGGTAGCTGATGCTGTTCTGTGTAAAATACAATAAAACAATGTACACTAATGGAAGAGCAACACAAATTAATCTGAAATAGATTTACTGAGATGGGCCAA
The DNA here is from genome assembly GCF_031753505.1 of Anomalospiza imberbis. NCBI lineage: Eukaryota > Metazoa > Chordata > Aves > Passeriformes > Viduidae > Anomalospiza > Anomalospiza imberbis. The sequence goes on along the minus strand of NC_089682.1, from coordinate 80,086,165 downwards.
AATACAAAATGGAAAAAGTCCAGAACCAAATAATGAACAGGTAAGACTAAGAGGCTGATTTAAAATAGCTTAGATAGCTTATTAAATTAACATTCTGTTAATACTGTACATTGCATTTTTCAGAAAATATTCTGTTTTGCTACTAACCCAATCACAGATTTCATTCCACTTTGACTAAATTCAATACAGTGCAGAAGGGGAACAAACATTTTGGAAGGAATTCAGAGATTACTATGCAGGTTTTGGGTGTTAGTTTTCTGTTCTTTTTTTTTAAAGATGCAACACAGAAAGCGTTTCATATATTTGAGATGTATGAGTGAAGACACTGAAAAGCATTAACATGAAAGAAAAAACTGCACCACAACCTCTGAGACCTCAGCCTCCCCATGGCCCCAACTTCTACCCCTTTGAGTGCTCATTTGAAAGCAGGGACAGGGGAAAATATGGGGGGCAGAGAGAACAATTAGTGTATAACCGAATACACAGCTAAATGCTTAGTCTTGTAAAACACATGGCTTAAATGGGGAATCAGGTCACAATTTCATAAAAATAGCATCTTGACAGAGAGTGGTGCTAACCCTTTGCTTGGTGCAAAGGGATAAAATACAGGTAGGGTCTCAGGAGGGAGAAGGGGGAAAGGCCAAGGATTGCAGGTGTTTTTTCAATACAAGTCTCACAACTTTATTATTTCAGTGTGACAAAAATAAAAAAGCCTTTAGGTATTCACCTCCCTTATAATCCATGAATTGAATCCTGTAAAGACAAGTGAGAAGTAAAATCAAGATATAAAGCTAAGAAGAAAATAGCTATTCAGAGTTAAGCATTAAGGAACATTCAGTTACATGCCAACATGACAGATTTTTAAAACTTATCACCTATAGAAATATATCAACCCATCATACAAGAACCATAGCAGATTCCAAGCCACCTGCTGAGATACCATTAGTGCTTTATGACTGATACAAGGATTGAAAAAACTTTTCAGGCATAAACACCTCCTTTCAAAGATTAGATAAAAAAGCCCCCAAAAATCAGATATAATAAAATAATTAAATTAACATTCAGTCATTCAAAGATTTTCTGTAATCAAAACTAAGTTTTCCACAGAAGCATTAAATAATGACAAGAGCTACAGTACTCTAAAGTAGCTGCCCATGGAATGTTATGACAAACTCTCACATTAGATACTCTCTTTCCATACAGCTCTGGTAGCTTGTACAGCAATGTCCAAACAGAGATTAGTTGGATAGATGAGCAGGATACCAAGAGGCCAGTGGGACAGACAGTAACTTGGACAAGGACCGCCACCTTCAGTCAGGCATTACCTAAACCAAAACTCGCACAAAAAGCAAACAAACAAAACCCCCCAAAAATTCCCAACTTCGAAACTTCCCCATACTTCACTTTTTTGATTAGTACCATCTATCAGCAGAGAATTACACTCAAAATTACACCAAGAAAATGGAATAAGATTCTCAAGCCTGCAAAGCTAGTTCCACAAGAAAAACAAAAGTCAAATGACAGAGGCTACAGCTCAGGAGGCCCACACTTTCTCAGACTACAACAGTGTCCAATGAACAAAAGGGTTTCTTCCTCCCCAGGTGAAAGTAGAACTGTGCCATGGGACAGTGCAGCAACCAAAAATGTAAATGGATTCAAAGAATTCAGATACCAAAGCCAACTATAGCTTAAGAAAACCCTTAACAAATGTCTGAAGAAGTAACAAAGGAAAAGAATCCGAAACATCTTTCTACACAGGCTTCCCTTTACATTTTTCCTTATGACCACTACTACAGAAAGCCTGCAGCGAGAGAAATATCTCTCACATAATTCAACTCATTTGCTCTGAAACTGCAAATGCCACTCCTACGAGTACACAATGTGACAGAGCACTAAAAAACGGCTTACCTCTTGTGATGGGTGACTAACACTGAAGTAGGATGGAACAGCCAAGAAAACGGGAAGAGCTAGGCAGAAGTGTGGGATGCAGTCAACAAGAACAGAAAAAGACTTTTTGAACTAAGCCTGGTGTTTGACCTACTTCTTACAAGCACTCTCTAGCCTGACAAAACCTATATAAAAGCTTTCCAGATAGCACAAGGAGAACCCTGGTCAGCTACACCTGTATCAGACTGAAATCTGTTCACATCTGCATCACATCATCTGTTCAAGATGCACCAGTAAAATGAGCAGGCTGTTTCAGCACCAGTCACAACTTTTCAGTATCATTCAGCTTCCTGTTCACCTTGCAAATTGTGCACTGTCATATAATCAGCACTACAAAACCCAAAATCACAAATGCTAGGAAATTCAAACTGGAACAGAGAAAGGTTCCTAAAACCTAAGAAACAATGCAATTCACATAGTTGTATTTGATCAAAGATGGTCAAACAAGAGTCAGTTCAAAATATACACTGAAGAAAAAATTCCCAAGACTGCTAAAATACTGGAAAAGCAGAGAATTGAGAAAGCAAGTCAGTAAAATAAGGGAAGACTAGGCAAGGTATATTAAAGAAAACTAATTAAAGCCATATGTGAAAACTTTGCACTAGGAAATAAGAACTACAAAAGCAGACAAAGTAGAAGAATGCCGGTAGACAGACTGACCCACTTCCACTTTAATTCCACATTTTCTGGAGCACATGGTATAGAATTTTATTTTAAACATCAGTCTAACAGCAACAAGCACATCTACCATGCAATAACAACATCCTTGACAGCACCCTAAGAAAACTAACAGAGCTGTTCAAAGGGGCCTCCTTGACAATAGAAACACAGAACTAGTGTCAAAATATCCACAAAGAGAAATCCCTTAGAGCAATTAGAGGATTACACTTTTTTTAAGGAAATCCCTTTCTAGTTTGGTGCTTTGCAGTACACAAGGGTCAGTGAACATGAGGGTTCATGTGCAGTACACAAGGGTCAGAACATGCTGAGCTTGAGAATTCATATTAAACCCATGGACCAAAACCATCACAGAAGAATGCAGGTGATGCAATGAGCCCTTCTCTTCTACTTTCAGAAACATAAAAATAATACATTATTCTATAAAATCATTCTAAAAAAGCTTTAAGCTCATAGATTCTTAAGATCTTCTGACCTTCACAGTACTAACACCACCAGGTCTTTCTAAGGATAACTGAGTCCTTTATAAGCATTGGCATATAAAAGGCTGAACCCTCTCTCCATTATGTCTTTCACAATAATGTTAAACAACAAAAAACAACACAAGCAATACTAGATATTCTACAAAGTGACACACCACTGACCAAAACAAGCTGACCAGTTTAACAGAACTTTGAACACAGCAGGTTCTGAGGAAACACTAAGAAAAGCATCAAGAGAAACAACTAATCTCTTAAACAATGGAGGAATGCTCAACAACAAAATACTGTCTGAGCTAAAATTCCACTGTTAAAATCTTGCAGAGCTGAAAATCCAACAAGATATTGGACCAGAAAGATTTTCAACACTGCAAAAAATACATTTCCTCACCTCATAGATACAATAAATCACTCTGTCCATCAGTATCAGAAGGTACTACATGAGTTAAGTTCAAAATGCAGTACTACAGATCACAGTGTGTGGCCACTAAAACAAACATGTAAAGATAAGAACTCTTCAAGAGAAACCCTAAAAGCACAACTTCACAAGAAATAAGAGTGACGACCTCCATGACAAGGGCACACCAGAACAAAGTTTTGTCTCAGACATTTACTGCTGCTTCCATGCAGATGCAGGAAGAGTAAATAGCCTTATTTAAGCTTTACACTAAAGACAGCAATAATCTCTGATAAGAAAATGTAAAAAGCATTTCCATCTTTAACTTCTGATTCTCTCTGATAATAAAACATCTTACCTATGTAGAATTCTTATACTAAAAAGCTACTATCAAATGGCTTATAACAACCAAATATGGCATAGTATAAGTTACATTTCTCTCAGAGACTTAATATATCAACTGAGGTATCAAAACAAGATCACTGTTCATTCATTATCAAACCTGCATCAAAAGTCATGACGGAGTAGTACAGGTAAAGACTGGAGAAAAACAAAACAACAAAATTACCAAACCAAATAGTTCTCTCTACCCCCAGCTACCCACTGAAGAATGCTTGTAAAACAGAAAAATGCACTTTATTTCAAGTTGCTACTAAAATCCTTAATACAGAATGAGACGATGTTTAGTAGTTTAGGCATATGCTATCAGCTTGACTTTATATCTGCCATATTCACTGCTTGTTTCGCATGTGAGTCAAGTTTAAAATATAAAAACCTAATTTTGAAACATTTACTGCCCTGAGAAGAAAAAAATTACAGACACAATACAGCCTCTTTCTGCTTTGGGAATACTGACTGTTGTATATTAGAGTCCATCTGTTAAGTAATGACTGATCCAGCATGCAATGCTGCTGCAGCAGACTCACAAGCAGTTTCACATTCATATACATCTCCCAGTGCTGAGAAAACTGTTAAACACTCTTGTGTTAATTTCAAAATATAAACATTGTTTTCAGCATCAGGAACTGATTAGTAGGTCTATCTTATATACAATAAGCAATGGATGTCCTCCACACAGATACCAAAACATAGTCTTAACCTCTCCATCAAAGACGAGGCAATGTTAATCCACTTGCTGGTGCACTAATAGCCAGAATTAAAATGAGCTTAAATATCAGTAAGAATGAAAGAAGAAAGAAAACCAGGAAAAGAGTAAACATCTTTGCATCTGTCATGACCTATACAAAGCCACTTAATAAAACAACTGCACGTCATTAACTTATTTTGAGTGCTACATATAAAGAAATGGGTAATAAACCAATGAAGTTATGATGACTTGTACCATACATACAAAGAACAAAAATAAAATTTACAAGTCACATTTCAAGCTGTCAAACAGCTTGTAGGGAAGAATGGGAAATATACCAGATTACTGTTTTGACATATTCACAAAACTACCAGTTTTAACCCTGTGTGTTCACCTATGCCATAAATATTAGAATGATCTGACCAAATTACATCCTTCCCTGCATGCTGCAGCTTTTCCATTCAGTCTGTGCTAGGTCAAATGCAAATAACTGTCAGACAGAAGAACACACCTTTTTAAAGTGTTTGAAACAAAATATATTCTTTACATGACTTTGTATAAAATGATTGGAGATTAGAAGTATTAAACTCATTTGAAACAAAGGCAGTTTCAATTAATTAGCATTCAGTTTTGAGTAGTCATTTTTTTATCCTATCTTATGTGCAAAATTTGAGGGCATTTCATTGACTGAACTGCTTCAAAGGCTTTGCTGCAGCAAATCTTGCATTCAGGAACAGCACCAAATTGCACATAATTGAAAGTGATTCATTTTTAGATGCACTCGCTTGGCTTCTGTAGGTTCCTCAGGCTTTGGTGTAGGTAGCGCAAAAACATTAAGTCATACAGTCCTGCAGTAACTCTTTCACTCCATGAAGTGAGCAGCTGACTAAGGGGCTACATTTTAGCATTTTCTCCTTGTTTCAGCTATTTACCTCCCTACAATAGTATTTTGCAATGCACAGACCGTGGACCAAAGTAGCAACGACACTTTTGCAGACAAGAATGTGTCTTGGAAAGCAGGGCAGGTTATTAAGACTTGGGCAACCCAATACAATACTGCAATACAACCAACTCTTTATTACAGATATTAAAGCGTATTAAATCCTTGCAAAAATCTCCCTTCTCCCCCTTCCTCCACATAAAATGCTCAACTAGCTCTGATCTAACAGGGTTAAACCCTTCACATGCTTCAGCCACCAGGAAAAGATACCAGCTCAGGCTGGGTTTTTTTAATGCTTTTCAATTAAAAACAGATACTACATTCATGCCGCTCTTCTTCTCAAGAGGAAGCTACTAGGTTAAAGGGCAGCGTCCATAACACGAAATTGCAAATTACTTAATCTCCTTATTTTTCTCACTGTAAATTGCACACACTACACTTCTGCAGGAGTCGGCCGGGACGAGGCACTGGGAAGGGGAAGAGTGGCCTGTCTGTTCTAGGTAGGGTCCTGCCTGGAGTTTAGGGAGCGCTGAGGGGGCTTCTATCACACGCACGACGGACGAGGAGATGAGCAGGTCGCGGGATTAACGACGACTTTGGGAAGAAAGGGAGGCTGGAGAAGGGCCGTACGTGTAGGAGGGACACGGGGGCTGGGAGGATGCAGGTCCCTATCGAGTGGCACAGGGGCGGAGGGGCGCAGGGGCAGCCACGGGAGGAGGTGGGCTGCGCGGGCCGGTGCCCGCCGGGGCGTCACCGGGGCGGGGTGCCCGGCCGCTTACCAGGTTCAGCACCGTCTCCACGATGTCCCGGTTGCTGACCTCCCCAACCTGGATGAGTCCGATGAGGACGGCGAATTTCATCCGGATATTGCGGATCGGCACCGACGGGTTAATCATCCCCGCGGGGAGCACCACGGACCCGGAGCCCGACGCCCTCAGCTCCCCCATCACCGCGACGCTGCTGCCGCTGCCGCCGCCGCCGCCTCCACCGCCGGCCCCGACGGAGATAAGTCCCGCGGGCTGCGGGTCCGGCCCCGACACCGGCTTCTCGCTCGCCATTTACCCCCCGCCGTTACCGGCACCTGCCGCCGCCGCCTCCCCGCCCGGCCGGGCCGAGCCGCGCATCCACCGCAGTCGCACCCGGCGGGGCCGCAGGGAGCCGGCCCGAGGCGCCGGCACCGTCCCAGGAGCCGCTCCCCCGCTCCGCTATAATGAGGGATTATTATGGGCGCCGATGCCCCGTTAGCCGAGGACTGCCCGGCCGGGGCCGCCTCCCCGCCGCGAGGCCGGGAGCGCGGGCGGCGCCGAGCGCGGTGCGGCCCGGCGGGGGCGAGCGGCGCGCGGGGCGTGCGGCGGCGCGAGCGATGCCGCTGCCGCTGTTGTTGTGGAGCCGAACCCGCCACCGCTCACGCCGCCATGTTGCCGCCCCCTGCCTGCGGTAGCCGCCAGGGCGCCTGCGCCGAGCCCGTCGGGGGAGTGGCCGGGCCGGGCCCCCCCAGCCGGCCGGGGCACAGGTGAGCAGGTGCGCGGGGCCGCCGCGCCGCCGCCTCCCGCCGTGCGCCGCGGGCCGCCGCCCTCCCGCTCGGGGAGGTCTCGCAAGGCCGTCCGAAGGGACAGGGTGGAGCCCCCCCTGCCCCCGCCCGGCCGCGCCCCGCCGCCCCAGGGCGCCCCCTGCCGGAGGGGCGGGTGGCACCGCCGCGCGGCCGGGGCTGCAGGTGTCGGGGCTGCAGGTATCGGGGCTGCAGGTATCGGGGCTGCAGGTGTCGGGAGGTGCCGCCCCCCGGTCCCCGCGGCTCAGCGCTCTGCGCTGCCCCCGGCCCTCGGGCACCGTTCTTGCTTGGTGGTGGTGCTGTGTACAACTATATCCAATCAGCATCCCAAGCCCCTTGTTTGCAGTGATGCTCATTGCAATGAGCATTTTTGTCAAGGCTCTACAGTACTAGAGAAACAGAAATACCTCCAGTGCTTTGAGGATACTAAAAATATTTAAATCGTTGTTGTATGTGTCGAATAAAATTGTATATATTTGCTCTATGTGTGTTGGAGCTAATCCTTACCTGTTAAAAAAGATGTTCTTGGCTTCATAGTGACTCTCATCACAAAGTTTGATTTTACAACAAAGCTTGCCCCCTGGTCACAGAATGCCATTCACCCTGACTCTTCTGTAGCCCCAAACTTGGGGTTTTGACTGGATTGCTGGTCCTCCTTATATCCAGCTTTAGGTAATAAACTACAGAAACACGATGAATCAGCAGAACTGGATCAGTACATCCTCCTAGATCACAGCAGCTGCTGAAGCTCCACCGAAAGAAAGAGGATGCTTCAGTTCTGTGCTAAGATGCATTTGCTCTATGTACATGGAGATACAGTATGATACATTTACTTTTTTGCCAAAGTCCATAGATGCTTGTCAGTGTGTATAGCCCAGATACATAGACATGACTAAAACAGTGGTTAGCTGTGAAACACAGAACCAACATTATTTCAGAAAGCTGGAAAAGATGGGAAGAAAACCCAAACGGTCATTAATGAGAGATAAGAAAGCATAACATTTTCTTGGAAGAAATTCCTTTACAATTTGCACCAGCCATAAGCAGTCATGTATGATTCATAATAAAGGTGTACTTTCATTTTTTATATTTATGGAGGTGCCAAAGGTTCCATTCTCACCAGCAGCAGAACTAGCAAAGCTGAATACACACTCACTAAACTACTTTCAGGAATACATGACCTCTTTTGCAAAACTGAAACCTAAGCCTAGAACTCTGTAACAGTGCCTTAAAATTGTAACATCTTCAGAAGCTGACCCACAACAGTCAGTTGTCTTGATTATTCTCCCATCTACAACATCTGCATGGTGAGACATGTTACTACAAATAATATTGTTGGTTGAAACTTCATGTTCGCTGATGAGTTGACTGGTTTTCTTGTTCCGATTTGTATCATGGTTACTGCCAGTCCTTGCCAAATGGGTAGGGAGATGTTATAATTACTTTCCTACTGGTAGGTATATTAAATTGGATCTCTATTGACTAACTGACTTTCACAAATCCCAAAATAACTTCAAAGCTTTGAGATCCATTGTTAAATTTACTTAAAATTTGTCAGTGACTTGTTCATCTTCGTGGTGGAATGGATGAACTAATAGCACATAACCACATAAACTTTTTTTTTCACAAAAAAATCAGGATAACAAAATATAGTTTGATAAATTTTATTTTCCATTCCACACTTCATGCTACTCTTCCTGGAAGACTCCATCATTTACCCATGTACCCAACTTCTGTAGTAACTCCTGAATACAGCTGTTTCATATACAACTGTCAATGCATTCCTCCACACTGAATTTCTGATAAAATTGCAATTATGAGTTTCTTTAAAAGTTGTATTAGTCAAATCCTTTATTATATAATATCCTGTTTGAACTGGTTAACATTTTCACTGCTGAAATCGCGTAATACACTAGTGTACCTAGTATAAGGAAAAAAAAAACATTAAAAGAAGGTTAATTCCCAACAATAAGTTTAATAGCAGAGACTTCCTTTAGTTATTGAACTCATATTTGGTTTTACAAATAATTTTTTCAATTTTCCATGTTCTCTTTATTTTTATAAGCTGGAGCGTTGTTAAGAAGTAGCTGTCTTCTCTAATCAGCAGTGTTTGTTTTTGATAAGCAAACTTTCATTGAGGTGATCCATTCATCAACTCATGTGAACATTATTGTAGCACTGGCATTCTGAAAGAAAAACAAATTTGAAACATTAATCTCAGCCCTTTAGTAATTGCAGCTCTGGTGTTCATTTGCTTCAATTCTAGCACCTCATCAGACTGAAAATTAAAGTAAGAGTACATACACAAGAAATGCTATAGAACAGGATTCATATCTTTCCTTTTAAAATATTGTTTGTCTCATCTTCTTGATATTGACATTTTCATTCCAAAGACTGTGAATTTCTCAGTGATAATTTAATTCATGTGGCGTTTAGTTGGATCTCAGTCCAGCAAGGTGTTCTGCATTAGCAAATCATAGAATTGGCATAATTGTAGCCATTTTTAGGTCAGCATGCAAGATCAGTCATTGACACAGACCTAGACTAGGTGTGGCAGGGGTAAAAGGATGCTATGAATTCCTTCATCCTTCACAAAAACAGGATGATGACAGGATCTGATCCTTTCTCTTCTTGTACCTTTTGCAACACTTGCTCCCCACTGAAATGAGAGAAAGCAATCCCTTTGCTTCCAGAGCATACTTTTCCCTCAGCTGTAATAGTTGACAGGAAGGATTTTTTTTATCTAGTGATATTCTTCAGGTTTTCTCAGATTCCATTCTCCATAAATGCCAGAAGGTGGTCTCAAATATAATATCAAAAAACAAAGAAAAAGACCTTTATTCATGCTCCAATGTTTGCCACAAGAAGATGGGGAAGAAAATAAAACTGACAAATAAAGTTTAAAGTTTTAGCTCAATTTTTATTTCAGTTCTAAAATAAATTCTAGCAATACTACTTCATTTTTGGGGTAAAAAGATTATGTAATCATTCAACTGTGAAAGCTTGACAGAACATGCTTTAGAAGACAGACTCTTGGCTACAAAACATGGAACTATTTCAGTAAATAGGGGCTGCTCTGTACAGGCATATATTTACACTGACTCTTAAAAAAAAAGTGTGTTTTAAAATAATGAAATTATATAGATCAGAACTGAACCATGTTTGAAAGAAGAAGAGAATTTTCATTTGGCTGCCACTGTGGCATCAAAATGATGCTTGTTTTACCGTGTCCATATGAGGACTCCTGTTGTGTTTAATTAGATTATTCTCATGAGTAAAGATAATGTGATTTGTTCCTGTGCCAGGATCAGGAAGTGCTATTAGCCCCTTTCTTTTGAATACCAGGATTTATTGTAAGTTCCAAAAAAAAAAAAAAAAAAAAAAAAAAAAAAAAAAAAAAAAAAAAAAAAAACCAAAAAAAAAAACCCAAATAGAATCAAGGAATTTTGAGTTTGAAGGGACCTTAAAGATCATATAGATCATATACTTCCAAGCCCCTTCCTTGGGCAGGGATACCACCCACTACACCAGATTTCCCAGGACCCCTCACAGCCTGGTCTTGAACATTTCCAGGGATGGGGCATCCACAATTTCTCTTGGTAACCCATTTCAGCGTCTCACCAGCCTCACAGTGGACTTCCTTCCTACCATCTAACCTAAACCTACCCCCCTTGTCCTGTGATTAGATTCCCTCTTGAATTATCCCTCTCTGGCTTTCTTATAGACTCCCTTAAGATTCTGGAAAGCACTATAAGGTCTCCCTGGAGCTGAACAGGTTGAATGACCCCAACACTCTCATCCTGTTGTTGCAGGAGAGGTGCTCCAGTCATTTGATCATCATCATGGCCCTCCTCTGGTCTTGCTCCAACAGGTCCATGTCCTTCTTGTGTGGGGAGCACAAGAGGTGGATGCAGTACTGCAGAAGTGATCTCACCCACGCAAAGTGGAGGTGGAGAGTCCTCTCCCTTGACCTGCTGGCCACACTGTTTTGGACACAGCCCAGGATTTGTTTGGCTTTCTGGGCTGGGAGTGCGCGTTGCTGGCTCATGTGCAAACTCTCCTCCACTAGCACCCCCAAGCCTTTCTCCTCAGGGCTGTCCTCAATCCGTTCTCTGCTGAACCTGTATTTGTGCTTGGGATTGCCCTGAGTCAGGTGCAGGACCTTGCACTTGGCCTTGTTGAGCTTCACATGGATGGCACAGGCCAACCTGTCATGCCTGCCATGGTCCCTCTGGATGGCTTCCCATCCCTCCAGCATGTCAATTGGACCACAGCTCAGATATGTTTCATTCACTGTTTTTAACTTCCATGTGACAGGGTGCATTAAAGCAGAAGTAAAGAAAAACTGGTAAGAATTTTTTGCCACTCAAATGGTAAATAATTTCTACATGCTTTTTATAAAATTTCTTACTTTAGTCTTGAAAGAGAGTAATATTAAAAAAAAATACCTTTTATGTCTATCTTGAGGCAAGTTTTTTTATACTCTGTGCAATTTCAGAAACACTGTAACAGACCTTCCAAGTGAGAGTCTCTACATTTCCATCACAATGAAGCAGAAGAAGATAGTATGACTTAAAGGAATTATTTTGGTTTTATTGCAATAAGTTCTCCAAATAATTCGGTAGAAATTTTGAAAAATATAGTTATAACCTATAAAAAAATTATATTAGACTATATTAATCTCTCTGTTTTTTACACTCAAAGTACTAAAATAGAATAAAAATTATGTTTGTTCTGATGGTTATAAATTCTACTGAGAAGAATTCAATAAGCATAATGTTTTAGAGTAGAAAGACATAACAGTCTGAGAAGTAGTTTAACAGTAACCAGATCGACATAAGACAGAACTTTTACTTTTAAATGAACATATGTTTTCATATGTATTCAACTTTTCTTTTTTTTATTAATTGCTTTTATTAGGGTATAATCACAGTAAAAGTTGCACACAATAGCAGGATTTGTATGTTTTATTACAGAAAACATACAGCACAATTTGTTGCAGTAATGCATAGCTTAGCTTCTTGCCTTTGAAAGAGTTTATTGTGTGATAGTTTCATAAATCATGTTTCAAAACCATGAGTTTGAGCTGCTTATTCCATTTGGACATTTTATTCTCATCTTTCTTATACTTTGCGAGCGCAACCATGACAGCCTTTTTAGTAGTGAAATTAATACAATAATTTGTAGTATTGATGTTATTATTTGAATAATTATTATGAAGGTCAATTATTAATATTGACCTCTTTGTTGGTTCTCTGTAACTGATTTTTCATATCATTGATATTGATATCTCGACTCCTTGATCTGTAGATGCCTCAATCTATGTTGTTTGCTCTTGCGTAATGGGAATGTAGTAATATGAGGGCCCATAAAGATCTACTTTCAAGACAACAGTTAGGATCTTAAGAAAAGCCCTACTGGTCTTTTCTCTTCCCCTTATATTCTCTACTCTTTGTCAAGCACTCTTTTTTTCATGCAGAACATCACACTGCCAGCTAACTTTAAGAGTTATCCTTAGATGATTGTCACTGTGGCCAAATCCCAGCAAAATCAGTCAATTCTGCCATTGTTAGTCCACGACACATTTTACAACTAGATTTCTATGAGCTTTTTTTAGCATAAAATATTTTTTTTTAATTCCAAACTTTAATTAGGGTTGAAAACCTGTAAATTACTGCTACTTCTGACATGCTTCTTTTAGTATGTATTTAGACAATAATGGATAATGGAAATTAACTTTTGGTGGAAACACTGCCATAATGCAATGAACTAATTGTTGCTTTGAAGCATATATTTGTTGAAGAAAAAGACCTAATTCATCAACAAATTATGTTTATTTTATGTGCTCTGCATGCTTTCACTTTAGCTACTTGAAACCAAATAAATGCTTAAAGAGAAAGGATGTTTTTCACACACTTTGTCTATATGCTAGAGTATGAATAACAATAGGAGACAAAAGGCATCCCAAGCTCATGTATGTTATTAGAAACACATTTCCAACCACATGCCACTAAATTATACCTTTAAGAACTTAATATTTATAATACACCAAGGAGGAGAGATGAACAGAAGGGTTAAAATTGATAGACTAGTTTATCTCAACAAAGTATATGCGATTGATGGCCACATTTCATTATCAGGGAGCACTGAACAATTTATTGATATATCATTGATATTATCAGCAGGAACCTGATAATGTTCCTGAGTATTACTTGACATTATTTCACACACTACTCCGTGCTTGTCAGGATGCAGCCAGATTCCCACTCTAGGCACCACAATTCAAGAAAGATATGGACAGACTGAAGAGGGTCCAAACCAGGCCTGCAAAGGTGGTCACAGGCTGGAGAACATACACACAAGGAAAGGCTGAAGGAGTTGCATATTTTCTCTGTGGAGAAGAGGATGCTCAGGGGAGATGTCATCACAATATTCCAGTACTTAAAGAGCATCTACAAAGAGGACAGAGACTCCTTCACAAGGAGTCCTGTGGAGAAGACAAGTGGCAGTGAGTACAAGTTTTACTGGGAAAGCTGACATAAGGAATAATTTTTTTTTCATTGAGAACACTCATTAGCTGGAACAACACCCTCAGGGATGTGGTAGAATCCCCATCACAAGAGGTTTTCAAGATGCAACCAGACAGGGTGCTAGATAATCTCATCTAGGTTCTCTTTCCCACAAAAGGCAGGACCAGATCATCTGTGGATGTCCCATCTAACCTGAGCTATTCTATGATTTAATGATTCCATGATTAACTTCCCAGTTTATGTATTTAGCTATTATATCTGTAATTCTGGAAATAGTTTACTAAAAAAACCCCGAAACCACCTAGTAAACATGTTTGTTATATTCCTGCAAAGCAACTGATTTTCGAGAAGTTTTCTGTGTGAAAATGCATGCAGGATTTAGCCAAAGGAATTTGTTTAGTTTTTCATTTGCTTTCACTAAAATTAAAAGAAGATGTTATACAGGATAGCTTTTTTGTTTTCTGACATTACTGCCAAAAAAAAAAAAATACCATCACCGAAAAAAAGCCATCTATCACCTAGAAAAGAAAGAGCTATGGAACACTTATTCCTCAATTTCCAAGCATTATTTATTTTACCTTGCTTTTGCATTACCTTTTTGGGTATTTTATTGATAATGGCTTAATGATTTCCATTTTATGACTGTAAAAGAAGAGATGTGATACTTGGGAAAAAGATGGATTTCTTGATGTTTACAGTTTCACCAAGAGAGTAAGTCAAATTATTACCCTGTCATCAGAATCCCAATAGGGCTTAAAGTCATGATCTTGCATTAATTTTTCAGCATCTTTACTGAGGTAGTGCTTAAAGCTGGGTTGGCTACTACAGCAGAGACCCTGCCGTACTGTGAAGAGGGGAAAGATTATTTTTCATGTCTTGCAGATTACAACTTTTAAAGAAAAAAATGCCAATGTTGTTAGGTTTTATTGCTGCAACATGACATTTTTGACTCTTACTCAGCTTGTGATCCTCTGTTGTCCCTGAATCATGTTCAGCAAAAGTACAAACAAGCTGGATGAGGCACATCCTGTATTTGTACAATTTAGTATGTCTACTAAAAGTAATGCCCCACATTGGTGTCTGTTCAGTAACATCCTGTTTTTCTCAGACCATTCCTACAGTTTATCAAGATCATTCTGAATTCTAATCGTCCTCCAATGTACACAGTTGCTTTCAGCATAGAATTGTTTGCACGTTTAATAAGCACACACTGCATTCCATCATCCAGATCATTAATGACATTATTATATAGAATTAAACCTTGGTCAACCCTGCAGAAGCCCACATGGCACCATTTTCCATGTGGACAGTGACACATCAATATCTATTCTCCATTATAGTGAACAGTATTTACAGGCTTATATTAACCATATAATAAAAATTACATACAGACCATGATTCCAAATTTTGTTTTCAAAATACATTCTAAGACATTCCTAGAATCTGAACTTACAATGAGGTGCATGACATTGATTTAGGTTGTCAGAGTCCTTGGAAGTTGACCTGTTCTAAATCTCCCTTCCCTGACCTCTCCAATTCTCAACACTGTGAGTAACTTAGGTTGCTGAAAAACTTTTATCCAGTCAAGTTTTGTATATCTTCAGAGTTGAAGTTTCTCTGGCAATCTTCTTCCAGTGTTAGGAGTTAGTGTTACTGTTATATGTTACCCATGGTGACATTTTTTCTCCTTGTACTTATCAGTAATTTGCTCTCCTGCGATTTTTGTTCCTTGCCTCTTCTATTTTCACTGTGTATATCCAAGCAGCCTGGCTCCATCTACTCTGTCTTCACCTACTGCATAGTTGACGACAGCAATTAGCTGTCACCCAGCCTTCTTTTATTACAAATGAATAAGCCCAGCACTCTTAACCTCTATTTGTTTGTCATGTGCTCTCGTTTCCTAACTATCTTGATGGACTCTGCCAGTTTGTCAATGTGTTTTTTATACTGCAGATACCAAACTTGACACAACTCTCCAAATGTAGTCTTGCAAGTGCCAGGGAGAGGAGAATAAGCACTTCAACTGGACTGCTGGTTATGTTCTTACTAATGCAACCCTATTTATGTTTAAGCTTGCCTTTCTGCAGAATTGCACTGCTTATTCACACTCATAATCCTAAACGTAGGTTCCTTTCTACAAATCTGCATTCTAGATGCTCAGCTTGTGCCATTACAATATTATATCCCAGATGCAGGATTTTGCATTTGCCTTTGCTGAATTTCATGAGATGCTTCCAGGTTCCTGAGCACATTCCCCCTTTCTAGTAATTTAATTGGCTGAGCCAAGGAATCTAGCTGGCTCAGTCAGAGGTCAGGTCCCTCATTGTAAGAGTTATAGCAAAGCAAGACAGAAATGAGGGCATGCCCCTCCATTCCATTGGGAACTGCTTTCTAGCAGAGGGTGTATTGCTGTGCCCTGTCTGTGCTACATTGCTGTTCTGTAGCATCTACATCTGTAGTTGTACACCTTGCACCTTTTTAATCCTGACCCTGGCCCAGAATCTGTTGTTTGACTTTGGGCCTATCTAACATGGCATTCGGCTTGCCTTGTGGGATCAGACTTTTAAGCTACACCTGTTCACTCTCATTTCATGACTCAGCCTTCTGGATCCTTATTAGCGAGGTCTGCCTCTGCCTGCCTTGGTACCAGTTAGTTTTCCCTTGCAGGGCAGCAGGCTTCTGCTGTTTCCTGCTCTACCTGTCAGCAAGTGTCCCTGACTCTTGAGGTGGCTCCAGATGGAAGCCCAGACTTCCACCTTATCAACTGTTCCTCTTGGTGACATCATTCACAAGACTGAAAATTAACTCCATCCTGTCATTCTAGTCTTTAATAAAGACAGCAGTATTATCAGTGTGAAGGCCCTGAGAAAATTCTCCTTCCTGGAGGTCTGGGCCACTGTGCTCAGGGTCAGCTTAGGGGTAGCGCAGTGGAGGGCTGTTCCCGTTCCTTTGGTGTCCTTGAGCAGAGTGGTTCCAGACTGCTCTGAAACAAGGCCTCAGAAAAGCCTGACTCCCTTCTCCTGAGAGCTACTCAGAGCTGTTTGGCTCCCACCTGAGCTGCACCTCCCACTGCATTGCAGCCATACCTGTGCCTGATCATGAGCCCTGATGGTCCAAATTTGGACCCTGGTTTGTGCACTGTATTCCTGGCTTGACTTGTGCCTCTTCACTACAGACCTGCTTTGTGATCGCTGCACAATGTCTGAGGCTGGATACCACAGCCAGAGCCAACTTGCCTCATTTAGGTGCTGGTGGACTGAGTTCTTACTGTGCAGGCCCCTGCCCTGCTGCCTGTTGTACTACTCTGCTCCTGGCTCCCCCTTACTCGTGGAACAGTGGACTTTCACTGCTTCCTTACAAGCAGCCCAGGTATCTGCCCATCCTTTAGGATTGCCACAGCTGCCAGGTGGATTTTGATGTGCTGACCACAGCCAGCTCTGCATGCACTTTGAAGTCCACCCATCCAGTACTTCTGTTTCCTCTCTACAAAGCTACTGTGGGAGATTATGTCAAAAGCATTTCTAAAATGAAGTTAAACAGCATTCACTGTTCTCCCCTTACTCACAGAAGGCAATCAGATTAGTCAGACATGTCTTATATGTCTTTTGAAAAACCACACTGACTGTTCCTAAATATGTTGATCTCCTTTGTGTGCCAGAAATTATTTCCAGGAGAACTTGTTCTGCAGTTTTCCTAGGGACTGGTGTGAGGCTGACTAGCCTATTATTCCTACAATCTTCTTTGTCAACCTTCTTGAAGATTACTGTGATATTTGCATTTTTGCAGTCATCAGTAATTTTCCCTGATCATCAAGACCAAAGATTATATAGAACAGCCCTGCAGTGAGAGTAGCCAGCTCCCTCAGCACTACTGAATGCATGTGGATGCCCTGCTTGGTTAAATCATCATCAACTCACTCTTCCTCTAGCATGAGTAGCACTTGACTGCCACAAACTCTGCAACTGGGCCCAGGGTCCTGGAGGGGACCAGGGACTGAGAGTACACATTGCAAATAGATTCTGAGAGAAAGAAAGCACTGAGTATTTAAGCACTTCCTATATCCTTTGTCACTTTGCCCTAAAGTTATTCAGCAATAAGTCCACATATTACTTACTCTTGCTTTTGTTTTAGCTTTAAAAGTTCTTGTTACCCTTCAGGTCCTGAGGTTTTGCTTTCTTGGTTTCTTCCCTGCAGCAGTGTCTCTGTAATCCTCTGGTATAGTTTGTCCTCATTCCAGATACCCTGTGTTTACTTCCACCTTCTGTACACTTGCTATTTTGTATTTGAGATCAATCAAGAGTTCCCCGTTGACTCAGACTGACATTCTACTGTATCTGATTAAGTTCTAGAACACCATAAATGGAGCTGTTCTTGCATTTTAAGGAAGATGTCTTTGAAGATCAGTCAGCTTTCCTGGTCTCTTGTTGTTCTTCAGGGCAGCCTCTGATGAAATCCTGCCAAGCAAATCCCTGAACAGGTCAATATCTATTCTGAAACCAAATGTCTTTATGTTGATTCTTGCCTTCATTGATTCTCTCAGGATCGTGAATTCCCATCACCACATGGTCACTGCAGCCCAAGTTACCATTGATATTTATGTCACTGATCAGTTTTTCTTTACTTGCTTGTAGAAAATTTATCAGATTACCTTTGCAGCTAATCTCATGTATCCCCTGTGTTGAAAGATTGTCCTCTTGGATTCCAGACAACTCCTGGACTGCTTACACACCACCATGCTGCCCTTACAGCAGATCTTGGAGTGATTAAAGCCTGCCCTCCCCCCAGCCACTGCCAAAAACCTGGCCCTGCAATCATGAGCCTTCTTTCTCAAGTCCTATTCTTGTTGACACAGTCTATAATAGAAACTTATAAGCTTCTCTGCAATCCTGTTGCATGACCTGATGTTCTTATTTACTGTAGGCAAGTGTCCTTCAGTTCCACGTGCACAGAAATAGAAAGAGCTTTCTTTCTTTTGGTGGAAGTCGCATGTTTCCAGCCACTACTCACGCAAATGTAGCTTCTGGATGACCTTCATGAAGAACTTGTTGACTTCCTCCCATTCACTTTCTCCAACATTATGTAGTCTTGGAGGCTTCACTTGGTAGCTCAATAATTTGAGCAGAGGACACCTCAATTTAAGCAGAGGATGCTGTACAGCTGAGGACACGGTCAGTTCCAGTGGAGTATTGGAGAGAAGCAGCAGGCACTCTCTGCAGCCTGAGACCTGGATAATTAAGACCCTTTCCAGGAGCTTCATCTCTGTCAAGACTTCTGCACCAGGAGCAGTCAGTCTGGCTCCTGCTGGGGACCATGTGTTGTGGAATGCCAACATCATCATTGTGCTGACTCTTGCAGACCTGTGCTGTCTGAGAAAAGGACTGCAAGCTCTTTTGTTTTTTTTTCTCTAAGGTGAACTGCTCCATTGACTGCAGAGTTCCTGTTTCCATGTAATTTGGGGCGTTCCTGGTCAGTGGCACTCCCTAAGAGTTGGTTAAGCAAGAAGCTCAGCACAACCCTGTTTCCCTCCCACACGCACTAGATTACCTGCCTAGCAGGCAACTTCTCTAATATTGTTTTTTGGCTGCTAGCCATGATATCTTCACTGTATGAATGATAAGTCATTCTTTGGAAAGTACTCCTACATACAGGTGAAGGGAAAAAGCCATAACTTCAGGGTGTTTTACATTTGTCCATATAATAGGTGTTTTATAGGAAGAAATTCTGAAAACTTCTTCAGCAGATACATCCACTACTGAACTTACTGAATGGGTTTGGTTGGTATTATCAATGTGTAGTCAATCTTCCTAGGACAACAATAAAGAAGAAAGAGAGAGAGAGAAAGGGGGTGGGAGGTTGTTAATGAGTCCTGAGCTTCACTGAAGCTATTTGCAGACTTTGGTAGGGCGACAAATTTGTCTTCACTTTCAAATTTATGTGTAATTTTTGTGATAAAAGTATATAACACAATTTTTCAGAAATATTTTTATAAATGCACAATTTTTTTTGTATAGAAAAAGCCATGAATAACCTTTATTTACCAAGATACCTGGTGAATCAGGGAAAGTCCCCAGGAAAATCATTCCTTACAAAATGTGCCTCATAAGAGCTGTAAAAGTTATTGCAATATTTTCTAATGTATAATTTGAAAATTAGTAGGTGATCCAGCAATTACATTGTCATAACAGGTAGGCACAAGGGAGCAGCTATAATTGCAGAGGAAAACTTTGGCATTTCTGGGCTCTAAGTTTGTCCATTCTACACCTTTTTTATTTTCACTGAGTAAATAGAAATTATTTTTTAAGGATGCATTAATATAGCATATTTTACATAGAGGTTCATCACCTTCCATTTATTTTCATTTTTTTTCTTACATTGAATAACTTGAATCTCTTCCTGTTTATAGTATTATGATGTATTAGAGCATCAGACTATTTTCTCTACAGGTTTTACAGACCTGGTGAGTAATAACTAAATTACAATGTTTGAACAGTGGTTATGTTATATTTGATCAGAGCTGTCAGTCTCACTGTGCCATGTACACATTGCATCCCAAAGGTTTGCATGTTTAAAAAAAAAGGCTCATCAAGACTCACAGCTTTGACTTATTTCCTTGGATACCCATTGTGTTTTTATTAACCTCTGCACAGTTCAATTACTCACAGTTTCCAACTTCAGGCAGACACATCAATGCTATATTTAATTTCTTTATAGTTAGCTTGCTAGGTGTTTGGGTTTGATGTAGATGTGAGCGAAGCAGGACAATCTTAACTTTAATTTCAATGTTGGGAATTGATAAAGTTTACATAGATAATTTCTTCTTTAATGGAGTTTTTCCTCCACTGTTTAACAGAAGGGCCCAAAAGATGTTACTAAAGTACCATATTTTTTCTTTCATTTCTTTTTTAATCTTTAAAGATTCTTCATATTTTCCTATTTATGGCAGCTTTCTTTGTACCCCCTGCTACCTGTGAGAGCTGTTATCATGATAAGTGGGTTGGGCTGGCTAACCTGTACCTTTATATTTTATTAAGAGGCAAGCAAAATTATAAGTAAGATATCTTCCTCATACCTTCTTTTTTCCCAAAATATTGACTTTTTTTTTTTTTAAGATACTTTAAACAGTTAGATACTCTGTTCCCTACTTACTACAGAGTATTGTGCTTGCTTATATTCTGGGTAGGTTAATTTGAAGTTATTCTTAACCTCTTGAAATTAAGCTCAGCTTAAGCTCAGCCTAAGGCTTTCTTTTCAGACATAGTTTGTTCACTTTGTGAATGGTTTGTGTTATTGATTGGATTTTCATTCTTTTATTTGAAAACAAAGAGAGAGGCATTACCTTATAAATTTCTGGCTAAATATTTCTTTATAAAAACTGATAAAATCCTATTTTGACTTCCTGGTGATCCAAGACACTGATTTCTGTTTGCTCTGCCTTCTGGTCTCAGACAGGTGCCCTTCCACAATACAATTTTGTTTCAGCATCCATTTGCATTCTCAGCACAAATACTGTGTGGAGGGAGAGACAGTTCTATCTGGTTTTCGTTCTTTCCTCTGTGTTTTCATAGAAATGGTCTGGTTGACTGGCCAGACTTTGTGTTATTCTCTGCCTGCTATTAAGCCTAGTGATTACAGCAGTGTGGTTCAGCTTATCTGTGGGCTCTGTCTCTTTGTAGAGAAAAGACGTCTCCTAAAAAAGTCTGCCTTGGAAGATATAAATGAGGTACTCAATTTTCTTTGGTTTTCTTTGAGGCAACTACCCCTGTATATATTTTCCTCCAGCATGGCAAATGTTCTCATATCCTGGGTGAAGAACAGCCTAGAGCTTACTGATGAAACAGTGAATAAAAGAGCGTGATTGAGTAAGAGCTTAAATCAAGACTGCACAGTAAGCATCTCCATGAAGTTTGCCCTGAAGTTCTCTTCAGCAGCTTTGGGGATCTGCATTCTTTGGGAGCTTTCTTATCTTTCAACTGGAAAGTCAATTTCTTTTAGTTTATGACTTTCCATAAATTTTGCACTTCTTTCTTCTTAAAGCTCCAGCTGTCTCACTATATTATCATTCCAGCATGGTGGCTGGGACAGTATCCCTGTAACTGGCAGCCAAAGGTTCAAAAGCACTCAGATGAAGAGATTACACATCCTGTTAGATAAACTGTGTTGAGTAGTGCCAACACAACTGTCTGCATAGGATATAAAAACCAGTTTCTTCCGTGTCCTCTCTGGTGTCTGATGTAAAATGATCTCAATCTTACCTGTTAGTGATGGATGCAGTCATTAGTGTTCCACCTCATATATTCAACTCAATTAGGTGTTTAGATGGTGGTATCTTGTGTACTGTAGAGTTCTATAACCTTCAATATGAAATTTAGATGCTCAGCAGCTTAAGCTGAAATTTCAACCTCAGAATCAGAGAATGGTCCCTGCTTCACTTATTAAAATAGATAAAATTTTAAAATAAAATAGATAGAACTGCTGTATAGTATCCAGTAGGGAGTACAAATAACTTCTGTTCCTTAAGAAGAAAGAAACACAGCTGAAACTATTACTCAGTCTCAGAATATAGGAGATTGACAAATTTAGAAGTCCCAGCTACTTATCATTCCAGATAATCCAAATATTGCAGCTTTTAAAGATGTCTTTGTTTATGAGTTATTAAATAGAAAGTAAAAAAAATTTCCTGAGCTCATACTGTCTCCTTATATACAGGTTTCTTTGAAAGTGTTCAATTTCAGTTCTCTACTGAACTTAGTTCTGCTCAAATTAATGTATCTCCTTTTACCTTTTTTTCCTAGACCTCCTTCTCAAGCCAATCCACAGATTTACATTCTGGATATGTTTATACCAATTTTTTTATTCCTGGAGAGGTCTGGAATAAGCCAACAATTCCATTTCCACTGAAATGTTTTTAACATCTTCAGAAAAGTGAGTACCTTCAAAGAGTCTGACTGGGTTTCAAATTGCAAATGGACATAACTCATTTTAACAATGAAGAATATCTGGAATGTGTGCCAGTTTCTGTGGCCTAAACTTGCAAATGTCTGCTATTGAGTTCAATCTGTATTGTGATACTATGTCGTGCTACTGTGTAATACTTTACTAAGAAACAAAAGCTTTGATAGATAGCTCTTTCTGTTGATATTGCAGTAGGCTTCCTATTTATCCCCACAAGTAAGGCACTTCTGTGTAACTTACCAAGTTTCTACCACGTAAAAAAAGAAAGAATGCTGTTCATATTATTGTAGCTAAGTTTCTCAAGCACGTGTTCTGTCTTGACAAATTTGGATTCCTGACAATGAGGTCTCTTTATTACTGAGCAAAATGGGAAGCTCATAAAGTTGTCATGCCTTTTACTAGTTTATTGGGAAAGAATTACATTTCTCATACCTGGAATACAGATGCACAAGAAAATTGAATCTTTGTAAATCCTGCATCCCACAGAGCTGGTTACTGCAAGGTGAGCAATTACTTGCCTTTCCAAGCATTACTAGGCATATCTAAATAGATAGCATTCTCTACATAGCCATCAAAAACAAACTTAAGGAGAGATTTTCAGGTATTGCCTATGTTTGAGACAATTATTTGTGATAGTGGTTTACATGATTTGCTTGTCTAGGCAAAAGACAACTGAGGAAAGGACTTAAAGAAAAACATAAAAATCCATCATATGTAATAACTTTCATCAGAATATGAAGAAGTTTACATTGCTATCAAAGTACTAAAAATTCTTCCTGGAGTAAAAATAACTCTATTCATTTTCAACTTCTGTTTGGCTTGTACATATTTATTCCTGTGAATTATTTTTTTTCAGATTTATGACTCTAGTTTATCACATCTTCCAAATGTTAATGTGATTTGCACAAATGTGTCTCATTTTGTGGCTTTTATACACATTGGAACAAAGAAATATCACATATTTTACTGATGTTTGTTGTATTTATAAAAAGAGTATTTTTTAAAATATTATTCTGAACCACTCAAACTCTGCATTATATTTTACTATTCACTCTTTTTTTCTTTTTGCTTTCTGTGTTCATAGCATCTCATTATAGTTTTTGTTCTTTGACCAGATTTTAGGATAGTCGGGAAAAGATGATATTTTGTTTTCATTTATTTGAATAAATTAGATGTAATAGAAGCCCAATTTAAAATACAGTTTCTTAGTACTTCAAAATAACTAATACAAGTTTTTAAACACTTATTTTTAGTCAAAATGTAAAACAAATGATGCACTTATACAATGAGACAAGTAGTCCCGTGGGAAAAGAAGATTTCTTAATACATTTTGATGCCTGCTGTGGGAATACCACCCTTAATGAATCCAGAAGAAAACAGAAGAGGAAGGGCTTCCTTATGTGACTGAGAATTTCTGCTATATTATCACTGTTCTTTTCTTATATTAAAATGGAAGGTATAGAGGAAAATTAAAACATATGAACCCATGATTTCTAGATTTTATGTTGGAAATTATGCAATAAAGCATCCATACAGCCTCATCTTAATGGGAACTGAGTAGTTGTGCTGTGCAACTTGTCACCTAAATATTATTATTATTTATCACTAGTAGTGATGCTGCAACTCCTTGTAATATAAAAGACTACACATGTGATAGATGAATAAAAACCTTGGAAGGTTTTCTTCTTTTGTAACCCATCTTTAAAAAGCAAATACAATCTGATAAAAATGTCAAAAGAGCATCCTTCTGCTCTTATCCCTCCCTAACCTTTACCTCTCTTCCATTAAAAGCTAGATTCTTAATTCATTAAAGTTTTCATTTCAATAGGTCACCACTGAAATCAAAGTCATAACATGTATTGCTGTAGATAAGAAACTGGTCAAAGAGGTTTTCTACAGTAATCTGATAATATGAATGTAATTCAGTGTTAAAGTATCTTGAGGTGTTTGCAGTGTAAATATTAAACATTGATCACCTGCTGATTTAATTTATGAGCATACACATATTCCAAGACATTGCCTTGAACTTAGGCAGCACACTGACACAAAAAAGAAAAGTGGTATTGAAAAGTCATGAACATTTCTATGAGTGACACTAGAGTGGAAATTCTCAGGCCAGATCATTTATGACAGCAAGAAAATTCCTTCATCAACAGCTGCAGCACAAGGAACAATACAAAATTTCACCCTTTCACTTTGCAAACTCCAGAAATATATCTTGCTTCCTTTTCAATGTTGATACTATCATGATAATTTTTAACAAAGTGGAAAATCTGTGGGTGACTGGCTGATTTCTTTTCATCTGGTACTATACTAAATAAGTAATGAATGCATTAATTTAGTGAATCATTAAGCTACTTCAGAAAAACTAGCAGAGTGTAAATGTTTCAGTGACAAAACCAGCAAGCTAGGAATTGCTTATAAGGAAAACTCAACATACTTGAAATATTTATTAATGAGCTAAGACTTTTTTAAAAAGTACTTTTTATTTATTCCACCAAGAATTAATATTAACTTCATCCAAACAAATTATCCATAGTATTAGATTTAGGGAAAAATGCAGAAATGAATGATGAATTTCCCACAAAGTGAAAATAGAAAAACAAGAAAATTATTTAAGTCAAAAATTAATCCAAAATATATGAGTCTTCAAGTATTTTCCCATAATTATGTATTTGGAGCATACCTGGGAATGCTTATATCTTTGGTTCTAACTTCCTGTGTCTGTATTTGAAAATACACTTACCACTAGCTATAGTAAACTTCTCACAAGTTTATTAACTATACATAAGGGGTAAAAAAATAATCAAAAAACATTAGTGATCTGTCTTTTTTCGTTATAGAGCTTCAAATATTTTACACATAAAAACTCCCAGGGTTACCTTGTGTACACAAAAGAGATGGGATCTGTCTGATCAGATGTTAGCTGTCCAAATCTTATTAAGTCTGGCATGCATTTATTTGGCTGGCAGTGCTGTCTGAAATAGGTCCTACCTTTACTGTATGCTCTACCTTCCACACTGTACACTAGGACATCTGTTTGTGGGCCACTTATGACTGTTTTTAAACTGAAACTGCTTTTGAAATCAACATTCATCAAATGACGAATTGTCTCAAAGGCAGTTACCCTCATGCTCTTTCTGTAGTCAGCAAAACACTCAGATGACTATTTGTTGGTCCGGGTTGGAGTTATGGCTTGTTTATTGCAGGTGTCTGTACCATGGGTTGTGAAACTGTCCAAGGGTGCTGGCATTCAGCTGAGTGGGCCTCCCAGCTTAGTTCGAGTGATAGGTGAATATTTCTGACTGTTTTTAGCTAGTCTTCTCTTTCTTTTTATTCTACATTCCTGATCCTGTGATTAGATCATTCAAATTGTTATGATTACATTTTTATACAGTTAAATTTTAGATGCCTGAATAAAATTAGATCACTCTCAGTATAAGTTTCTGAGAACAGCTGCCTAAGAGCCCCATCTCTATTACATAGTTAGATGTCTTTTTATGATGATGTATGAGTGATACAAGAAGTTGCCTCCCTTCAATTTCCAGTTACTGTGTGCACAATTGGGAAATGTTAATTGCTGGGGCCTTAGTTTGTGCTTTTTACTTTGTGCCTAGAGTCAGAGTCTAAGGAGGAGAGGAGATAACAGTAGTGGAAAAGGATTGATCCTCAGGCATCTTGACTATCAAATTCTGTAGGAAATAGCAGGACTCCTTCAAGGATGCAGAGGGTGGTAGCTTTATCATTTTTGAATGGCCACTGAGATAGGTGCAGGGAGGCTCCTGATGACTGAAGAAGAGCAAATGTACTGTTCTCAAAAGTAGAAAGAGGCACAATACAGTGAACTTCAGTCTATTCCCTAAGAAAATCATTAAGCAAGTCTTCTTGAAAGCCACTTCTGGGTGCACAGAGAAAAATGAAGTCATTCATAACAGTCAGCATGGATTTGCTGTGGGCAAATCCCTGAACAACTTGCTCTGAATTCACTGTTGACTCTGCTTTGAACAGAAGGTTGGACTTAAGACCTCCCAGGATCACTGCCAGCCTGAATGATTCTTTGTGTCAAGGACAGGGACTGGATTTCAGTTCTGGAGGGTGATAAATGGGAATAGTAACTTTCAGCGGAGGAATTACAATCCTTTACACTGTCTGTTCCTATGTCCATGAACACAATGAAGAAGTATTTTTAAAATTCAGGAGACTTACATATATAGTATTTTTTCGTTAGTTTGATATTTACAAAGCTTTACGTAATGTCAGTTTAGTGAGTGTTTACAAATAAATACTTTGTTGTATTCATACCTTAGGAAAAGAATCCAGTGCAGAATTACATTTAACGTTGACTAACTTCTGTGTACTTTTTTTTGATTGTTTTAAAACTACTTCAAGGAAGTTTTCAAAATTTCCACTTAGAAACTAAATTACCTACAGAATAACATTTACTAAGAGTTAGGTGAAGGTCAAAAGTTTTGAAAGATAATGTTACAATTGTGTGGTAGTTTTTGTTGATGACAATTATGCTCTAGTTACTGTGCTTACACTGCTGCAATTTTACACTGCTTACACTGTGCAATTTTATTTTTCTTCCCCTGTGAATTCATTTTCATAATAAAATAATAACTCAGATAAGTAAATATATCTCAACAGCTATTTATGCAATAAGAAGTTTTATAATCTCCACATTCTAGTTTGGACCTTGTTCACAGTTTACTGAACTGATGAAAATTAAATTTTATGAAAAGCAGAAGCCATCTTAAGGTCTTGCCTATGCCTATATGTCCAAATGCTGTCTAGTTAAGCAATTAAATCTTTATCTGGGCAACTTTGAGTCAAAATCATTAAAGCAATCTAACTTAAGTTCATATATCTGGAAACTGAACCTCTGAGACCTGGCTATTCACCATCTTTTTCTGTGCAAAATCAAGTGAGAGAAATAAGCTTTTGTTAAGTGTGGAATATGCAAACTTACTTCACAGAATCAAAGAATGTCTGAGTTTGGAAGGAACCTTTGGAAATAACCCTCTGCCAAAGCCAGGCCACATAGAACTGGTTTCCCAGGATCATGTCCAAATAGCTCTTGAATATCTCCAAAGAGGGAGTTTCTACAACCTCCTTGGACAACCTGTGCCAGTACTCCATCACACTCACAGTGAAAAAGTGTTTCCTTATATTCAGAGAAAATATCCTCTGTTTATTTTTGCCCATTGCCTCTGATCATGTCATTGGGCAGCACCTCTGATCCAGCACTGGCCAGCACTGGTTCAATTTTTTTTTACTCCATCCCTTCATGCATTTATATACATTACTAAAATTCCCTCCTGAGCCTTTTATTCTCCTGAAGATAGCTAGCACTGGACAGTGCTAGCTATCTCAGCCTTTCCTCTCTTCAGTTGATTCAGTCCTTTAGTTATCCTTGTGGTCCTTTGCTGGAGTCTCTCCATTATGTTCATATCTCTGCCATACTGAGGAGCCCAGAAGTAGACATAGCACTTCAGGTGTGGCCTCACCAGTTCTGAGGAGCCGGAAAGGATCACTTCCCTCAACTTGATGGCAGCAGAGCTTCCAATACAGCACAGGATACATTCCCATTAGCCACAAGGGCACATTGCTAGCTCGTGTCCAGGTTGGTGTCTGCCTGGATCCATGGGACCTTTAATGTAATGCTTCTTTTCTGTCAGGTGGTCGCTAGCTTGTATTGGCACCTTGGATTGCTCCTCCTGGGATTCCTGCAGGGCTTTGTACTTCTCATTGATGAGCAACATAAGGTCACTGTCAGCCCATTTCTCCAGCCTTTTGGTGTGTCTCTGGATGGCAGCACAAGCCTCTGATGCATCAGCAACTTCTCCCAACTCTTTGTCATATTGTCTTGCTGTGCCACATCATCCAGGTCACGAATTGTCAAGGATGCTTACATGCCTCAGGATGAGTTGATCTGTTCACTGAAGATGCCTATTTCCACTCATTAGCTATGGAGAGCAATAGCTCTTATTACCTCTGACTTAGGCACCTAAATTAGTTAGCTTGGTTCCTAAAACTAGAACAGATTACTCTGACCTGAAGCAGACAGTCTGGATTTTGGAGAAGTAAAGCATTCTGACCTCTCCGTGGCTGCACACATTCAACAACTCTGAATAATCAGGTTAAAAGGACTATGTCTGATATAATGACCTTCTTTCCTATAGCACATGCTTCTTAGTACCGTTTGAAATTACTCACAATGAAACCTGCACTACCCTTTTTAATGATCATCATGTATTTGCTCTCACTCTTTGATATATTTCTTCTCACTGTTCAGTCATGTTCATTTCATACAGCTTTCCTGTTTCACCAAGCCAGAATGTTGTGGAACAACTTCAGCTACTTCAGCTATATCCTGTATTTACACTTTTCTGTGTTTTTTGAGTGTGGTTACATTTTTGCTTCTTCACTACTTCCAGAAAAAAAATCACAAAAAATCAAACAAAATTATATCATCCTTTTTTTGTATATCATGTCTGTATTCAGTGGCAAGAATACTGCTAATGCCAAGTTGAGGTTTCCAGTTAAGGATCTTACACCTTTCCAGAATGTAGCAAAATCAAAGCTGTAGGTAATCAGAGAAATGCAGTTGAGAAACGCGCAAATGCAAATTTAAGTTTTTTTTTTTCCAATTAATGCAAAAAAACCCTAAAAAACTAAACAAAGCAAGCAAAAAAACACAAACCAAAAAACCTACAGTGATTGAATTTTTTAGTTTTTGCAGGTAATATAGAGAATTTAGAGAACAGTTAAAGGAGGACCTCTAATATCCTGATTTCACTTCTCCATTACATGCTTTGCTAACTGTTCTCACTAATACCTTTTGAGCCAGAAATCAGCCATCTGCCTCCACCACTGCAAGTTTAAGATTCCATCAAGGATTCTTTCCACCTAATGTTAGACTTAACCAAATTATCTAGGCAAGAAGCCAAGTGTTTGCACATCCATTTCTAATCCACACAGAGTGAAATGCCTACTGAAGTTCTGGGTCACCCTTCACAAATACCTCTGTTTGTTGAATACAGAGGCATTTTAGCGCCTGTACACTACCAGACACTTAGAATTTCAGCTAAAAATCTAAATATAGGTGAGATGAATAAGGTCTTAATTCTGAAAAGAAGTAGACTGGATCATAGGACTGCAGGATGGAAAACCATGTTAGCACTTCTGGCATTAGTTTCCCAGGAGGAAAAGAGAGGTTAATTTTTTTTTTTTTTTTAAATAAGATTAATTAAACTATTTTACATATTATAACTTTTTTTTCTACTATTGTGGATAGTTAAACACTCTCTAACATACTTTTTAGGCTCCACCTACACAATCTTTCTATGGTTCCCTAGAATGGAATAGAAATAAATGTCAAGGTATAAATTATATGGAGGGTGAACTTATTGAGAGGGTACAGAGAAAAATTACTGGTCCTAATTCTCAAAATGTTAATTTGAATGTTATGATGGTTACACTAAGTGCATGATAGATGATCTTCTAGTCATCCTTTCTACCATCTTCAGTATTTTGTCATTCAGAAGGGCACCTAATTCACATCAAGTTGCAGCATGTTCACCCATGACAGACTGTGTGTGCACTAACCAATTGATCTTGGTTAGTCTGCTACTTGGTTTTACGAAGAAATGGAGTAGGTCAGGCAGAATACTTGGAGGGGATTACACATTCATGAAGAGCACTCTCAGAAGGTAAAGGCTGGAGACTGCTGAGTGTTGCAAGGAAAAGCAGGAAAGAAAGAGTTACAGGAAGGACATGCACACTGTAAATTCAGCAAGAAACAGTAATGTGAAGAATAGAACAAGGCACATCTTGCCTCATGCCCCCAGTAACATGTAAAATATTAAAGGTAACTGTTTGAATTCAGAAAAATTCCTGGATAATTCCTGTGATAAATAGTTGTCTACAGGCTTTCTTATTTACCTTGCCATGCCTATGAAGCTCCACCTCTTTAATAAACATGTTTCTTGTAAGGCCAAAAGAGTTAATCTAGCAAGAAAAGCTTTTAAGAACATTTTCTTTTTTACTTTTGTGAATCATAGTTGAGAAATAGTTGAAGATAAATGCAAGTATGTAAAATATATTCACCTGTCATTTGGGAATTACAGTTTACAGTAAAACATCAAAAAAAGGTAAGCTTGCCCACTCTTTATTTGCACTATACTGCTGCCAAAGAGGATGTAGGCGCCTAGAACGACAGATCATTCAGGGATAGTCTTTGCTTACTTGTTCCTGATAATCAAGAAAAACTTGTTACTGTGAAAGCAGAATGCTAAAACTGAAGAACAATTGTAAAAAAAAAAATCTTCTTTCATTTTCTTACCATACACTTTATTTGCATAGATCACAAATTCTATCAAATGTTCAAACCTGATGAACTGAAGCATGCCATTTATGGGGCTGCTTCTGCTGGTGAGCTCTCCTGAAGATAGCTGAATACCTGCCTGCCCATCGGATGTGGTGGCTGAATTCCCCGTTTTGCTTAGTTTGTGAAACTTCTGCTTTTCCTACTAAACTATTTTTATCTCCACTGATGAGATTTCTCACTTTAACCTTTCCAATTTTCTCCCCCACCCCACTGTGAGGAAAGGAGTCAGTAGCTGTGTGGCCCTTAAAGGCTGGCTGGGGCTAAAACATGAAAAATACTTAAGAAAGTAAGAGGTTTTCAATTGCAGCAGAACTCCCAAACCATACCAACTTCCATGCTTTAATATATCATGTTGCAAAATGTATACACACGGAAGACAGTACAAAGTAATGCTTGGATCTGGATGCAACAAGAGGTCAAGGTATTTAGAATTGGGTTTCAGTTTAATTTATTTTGGTTCAGCTCAATTCATATCCTTGGTCTTCATGCACTGTTATTCTATAGTTGATATAAAATATGTTAAATTGTATTGATTAGTTCAATGAATTATAAAAAAAAGAGGATAAATAGTGCTAATGCTTCATTTTGTGTTTATTTTGTATTGAATTAGAAAGACTCAGTACTATTTTCAGTTGGTACACTTAATGTGTTTGTGTTTTAAATGTTACCAGTGACACCAATTAGAGATACATCCTGTCATATTAGGCACTGTGCGAACATTACTTCCTAGAATAAATGGTTTTTATTTGCAAGAGGAAATTCTACTATTCTTTATAGTTGCAGTCTTGAACATAAAGAGCAGATCTTAGGCACATTGGGAGTTTTGTGTGACATGAGAACTGAATTTGGTTTTTGAGACCTGGAAATGTAAAATAAACCTGGAACTATTTGTGCTTCATTTGAAGAAAACACAAAAACAAAACAAAGAAACAAACAAAAAAACCAAAAAGATTTCTGAAATGTAAAGCACCTTTTTAACTATAAAACACTATTTTTTTATAAATGAACAGATACAGAGGTCTTACCCACTCCCTTTAAATTTTCTTGCATGTAAAACTTGGCATTTGACTTGTTTACCAGCTATCAAGACAATACAAACAAATAATTTTCAATTTATACCATGTTACCTTTAATTCCTAAACATCCTGAAAATGTTGATACCTCCCTCCATTTACATGACTCTTCATTTTCCTGGTGAAATTTTAGAGTACTGAAGGTAATATCCCTGCCTTAACTGATCCTTGCAAGTTTGCTATGAACAAGATTATTTTTGTTTATATCCCTTATGAATTCTCATGCTTTATATATAGAAACAGGCTGTGAAATTTCTTCCTAGAGGTTATTCACAGTTTCAGGGTCTGAAATCAGAAATTGACTTGTGTAGGAGATGGATAGAATAGAGTAGAATAGATTAGAATAGAATAGAATAGAATAGAATAGAATAGAATAGAATAGAATATTCCAGTTGGAAGGGACCTGCAATGATCATCCAGTTCAACTGCCTGACTGCTCCAGGGCTGACCACAAGTTAAAGCATGTTGAAGGCATTGTCTAAATGCCTCCTCATCCCTGACAGGCTTGTGGCATCAAGCACCTCTCTAGGAAGACTATTCCAGTGTCTGACTACCTTTCAGTAAACTAATGGTTTTTAATTTCAAATCGAACCCTGTCCAAAGCAGCCTTGAACTATTCCCATGTGTCCTAGCACTAAAGACCTGAAAGAAGAGCTCAGAAACTCCCTTAGCTTCCCTTTTTTCTAACTAATCCAGCCCAGAGTACTTTTCTACTCCCCATAAGACATTCCTTCCAGCCCTTTCACCATCTTTGATGCCCTCCCCTGGACACATTCAAAGACCTTCACACGCTGTTTGATTTGTGGGGCCAAGAACTATACTCAGCACTTAAGGTGAGGCTGCACCACTGTGAAACACATCATGATTATCAATTCTTTTGTCTGGCTGGTGATGCTGTGTTTGACACACACCAGCAACCATTGTTTCAAAACTTTGAATAACTCCCCATTTGCTCTTATAGAATACAAATATTTCCATTAGTTACCAGGAAAAAAAATTTTGAATGTCTAATGCCAGAAAAATGTCTGTGATGTTCTCTCATCTTTATGAATATTGTCAGTGAATTAGACAATTCATTTAAATTTATTTTAGGTTAAATTTTATGTGTAACTTCTTTAGAAATCCCCATATAACTCTTGTGCTCCTTGAGTAGTTAGTCAGAGAAGTCTAAGAAGAAGAAATTCTGACCTTCTGGCCCTACTGAAAGTCAGTACTTTCTGTACAAAGCAATATGTTGGTGAATAGTACATTCCAGCATCTTCTTACCTCTACTTTATAAACAGGTGTATTTAGAGCAGCTTCATTATTTCCTAATTATACTTACTTCCCCCATTTTTTTACTCATTAAACAGTGAGTAGTCAGCAACTCAGCAATATCATCATCACTCATTTTCTGCTTCTCCATTTTTAATTAGACTCTTTTGTTTTAGTTGCTTCCCCCCCCTGCATACAAAAGTAATCCTCTTATTTTTATATCCTTTGCCTAACAATATTTCTGTTAATAACTATTTGTTCAGCATTAATAGCGTGGTCAGGAAAAATAAGGTTTAGTTTTTCTTGATTTTGTGCATACAGAAACCAAGAGTCAAGTTAAAAGAAAAAAGCAGAACCATTTTAGTGCAACCTTTCAGGAAAGAAAGTCTGCTTTAATCCTGAATACCCTTAGTAACTTGTCCTTCATGAACCGCTTTGGTTTTTAAGAGACGTTCAGGAAACAAAGTGACTCTAGAAATACTGAAGATGAAAGACCCACTATTCAGATGATTCTGACAGTTTACTAAATGTTGTGTCATGGCTATGAGGGAGGCAAAGCCCTTCTGTGCCTCTGTTACAACAACCGGAAAGATAACTGTCAGCAGATTTGCTCTGGCTTGCACACAGCCATGGTGGCAGGGTGCCCAAAGTACCCTAGGTGTATTTTCCAGATCCAAATGAATTAAGTCTGCGTATGTCTCTCTGAAGTGATTTTACATGCACAAAGAATTTCCCAAAGCTACATTATATCCATGCTAGTTGTTGTAGATAAGTAATAAAATTACAGTCATATAATTTTGGTATTGTACAGTACGCATAGTACTGTAACCTTCAGAGGCCTCAGACAAGATGAGGAACTCAGAATAGCAGATACTCTTCAAAATATAAATCATCATCCAATTCCTATTCCTTAAAAATCCTATGCATTCAGGTAAATACAAAGCCCTAGATATTTCTCACATAAGACTTCTACTAAATGTTTTAGACAAAATCACATTCCACATGTCCCTTGATAATTTTATTCATTTTAATTAGAGCAATTTTTGTAATTTTTGGTAATTTTTCCTGTCCTTCCTCCTGGTTTTCTCATGCATTTTGTTAAATAGCTTTTCTGATGATCTCAAGGTTATTTCCCGCTCTAGTTCTCTTTCTGTTCACATTCTTTTGCTATATTTCGTTGTTCTTCTTCAGTGTCTCCTGCTGCTGTCTAGCCATTTCCACAAACTAAGGTGCATGGAAATAGATTAATTCAATTTTCCTACAAATGATGCTTTGCATATCTCTCTGTATCTCTGAAATAGTCTCCAATCTCTCTGTCTGATGCCAGCATCAGATCCTGCTCTTTATGCAGGATGAGTGAAGTGTTTCTCTGTAGCACTATGCTGCATGAAAGATCCCTTTTTCTGTGCTGGCCATCCCAGACCAAGTATTTGCTCCCATTCATTGTCATTACACTGAACCCTCTTAGCAATGTGATGTTTCCTCATGGGTTTGTGCTTTCCCCATGTCTCCCAAGTGCCTTCTAGAGAGGAAATGGGTATGTGCTTTAAAGGTCGCGTAAAGTTCAGTTTTGGTATTATCAATAGGAAGCCTGCTTTCCTGTCCAAAATATCCAATGAGCAGTCTTTTTCACTTTTGTTCTTCCAGACACTTGCTCTATACTGCTTCTCTTTATCACTGTATTCAGGACTGAAGCTAAATGTGTTTCATTTGGGCTCCTCCTTCTGGAGATATATAGCTCTTTTTGTTTCACCCATACTCATTTCTTGCATCAACAGCTAATCTTAAAAGCCTTCTAGAGAAAAGGAGAAAGACTGCAACAGGCAACAGCATTTTTCAAGCTTAGATTTATTTTCTAATCTTCCAAATCACATGCATTTCACGTCTCTAGCAGCTCTGCTGGAATGTTAGACATTCATCAGGGCTGCTGACATTACTCAATAGTCCTTCCTTTCCTTTAGCATCCTCTTTTCATGTGTTTTTTCCTGCTTTCTCTTTCACTGATCTTACAGTGAGCAACCATGAGGAAGTGACACACAGATGAACAGTGATGATAGACAAAGGCAGAGAACATGAGTGCCTCCGGTAGCAGGGCTTTGCCTTTCAACCCTACAATATAGGCAGCCCAGCTCTTAAAAACAAATGCACTACCCAGTATCATATACTCATAGGTACTCATGTGAACCCCCTACAGCAGCTGCAGGTGTCCTATTGCAATTCTTGCCACTCTGGTATTGCTCAAGCCTGCCTGATGCACTGAGGCCTTCCATAAACTAGTCACAGTTCTGTCCTATGTTACCGTCTATTGCAACTAAATCAGCTTCTTTCACCCTCCCCCAATTATCCTCTCAGTCTCCTGCATGATCCAGGCTCATCTTTCTATATTCCTACTTTTTTTTTTAAATAAAAGTTGAAATTCTGAAGGTCATAGCAGCATTTATTTCTCTGGAATGTGCAGATTTAATGGGCTTAAATCTCCACTCTTATAATTTGCCAGGCTGAGAGAGCAGGTAATTAATAATCTTCATTTCTGAGGAAGTACAGAGATGAAACTGTAAAGCTCAGCATTCTACACAACCTCCATCTTTACTCATATTTTCTAATTTTCTTGCCTTCCCCAGTGCCACCTATATTTCACCCCACAGATTCTGGTAATGCCTCCTGTGAAAAGACATACTTCAAATACAGTAGTGTCCTGTGCCTCTATTACTTATGTGGAGGATGAGTCACTGTACAAACATTATAAGATTAGCATCCTGTCCTCTAACAGCCTACACTGTGAAAGTCAATATGGTGGCCATTATCCAGATTGTGTGAGTGGTGCCAGGAAAAAAACAATCAGTCTCCTGCCAGAGCTCTGTGTTGCAGCTTTATTACACTGATCCTTTCGCCTGAAAGTCATAAATATGACATGCTGCTTAAATAATTTTCTAAAGAAAGTTCAGGATGAATAATATGGTGGTGTTGTTCTGCACCTGTATTCTTAGGTTGGGGATTTTTCTATTTAAACAAACATAAATAAATAATTAATTATCAGAAAATATTCATTCATAATTCAAATTAAAATGGACAACAATGAGAAACCGAGCACTGGATGTTTGTACACACTTTCCTGGTTTTTACCGAAGTAATCTTCATTGACACTACTTCTCATATCAGCAAATCTGAAAAAACATCCCTTGCCTAAGAATAAGCACCTCTTAGATGTTTGTTGTTTTTTACTTTTTTGGACTTAGAATCACACTTTATTGTTTATGATAATAATGTACTTCCTAATAAATTGATTATACATTTTGCTGCTAAAATCAGTCTGAACTTCAGAAGGCTTTGATTAATGAAATACTGGAAAACATTTCTCTGCTTTTTTTTTTTTTTGGTAGCAATTTTAAAATCTGGACATATAGAGGGATGAAAGAAGATATGTTAAGGAACGGCATAGAATTTTCTATGATCATCCTTTTCAGAACATTAAATAATTTTTTTCTTCCTGAGGGTATAGATATTTCATGCTCCCTCTTGTCCAAGTACATTCATAAAGCTATACCTTTTTATGTATTTTTTCATTTAGAAATGAGAAAAAAACAATTCAAAATCCAAGAAACCTAGATTTTTGTTTCTTATGTTTCTGGGACTATACTTATTTTTATACAAAAAATTCTTATTGGATAAGAGTGAAATTATTTGCGAGAGGTAATGCCTCTAGAAGCTAAAGTGTTTCAGCAACTTGTGGAACTGGATTTTTAAGAATTTGTCCAAACAGATTTCTTTCATGTCTAGTATTTTATTTCATAGAAATATCAGTTTATATGTACACAAATAATTTACACTTCTTATTGATAATCTGAATACCTTCAGTCTGCAAGTAAAGAGGATTTTCCTAGCTCTGAATAATTTGAGTTATATTTTTTGTTCTAATAATTTGAGTTATATTTTCTATGGCTTTTTTGTGTGTAAATACAAGAACTACATGCAATATTCTGCTTTGTTAATGTTGTATAATGAGGGAAAATGTAATCTCTCAGCTTTTCTCAAATAGTCCTCTGCATTTACATTGATAAGGAATGCTGGAATATTCTGAGCTTCTTGTCCACTGTGACTTTCCTCTTTCTGAGCTGTTGCTTTTTGGTATATAGACCTCATTCTACAGCTTTGTCAAAAATGTCTTTCCTTAGAAGGGTGCTCTTTATTAAGTAATATGAGAATGCCTTTCCATCACTATTTACTAATCTTAATTGTAAATAATAATTTGAAAGTTATGTCTATGACATTATATGATATATTCCCATTCATTTCTGAAAGCACAAAATTGCACCTTTCATTTAGTAATGTCTGTACAGGCTGAAGCCAATTCTGAGTTTGGGACCTCAGTTTGATAGTTTAAGGAGTTAATCAACGATGTTGGCTTAAGACTTTTTTACATCCTGTATGCCTGTATTGTCCAACCCTGTGCAGGAACATGCTGCTCATTTCGTTGTGTCCATTGTATAAGTGAATTAATATGGACTTAAGATTAGTCAACCCATTTTTAAAACCCAGGACCATGACTAAAGCAGGTAGCAAGAACTTCTTAAGCTGACCTTCCTGCCAAAGTCTTTTTTTATTGTGGAATCACCAATTTCTTTAACAAATGAATTATTGATATTTCATGCTTAAATAAACCCCAGAAATCTGTTATGCATATTTAAATTTTTTTCCAGCAAATGTGTTACCAGCACATAAAATGCATCCATGGATAACTAATATCAACCCTTTTAGTTTCAAAGAAATCCCAGAGAAATCCTTAATGTCTAAAAGGCTCATTCTATGTTGTGAGACATAATAACAATTGAGATTGTGTAAATTGGACTGCCAATGCATTTTCAACCATGTGAATATGGAAGGGATTTTTATCTTAAACTTAATGTCTTTCATAGGTGCTAGAAAATACTTGCTCTCTTCACTAAGCACAAGAAATATATATTTAAAGGGTTAATAAGTAAAAGCAAAGGCTAAATAACAAAATTATGCATTACTAAAGTATTTCATGTTCCCTATAATGTGTTAATTGTGTCCTAGCAACAAAGATAAAGAAAAAGATAAAGATATTTGAAATGAGATAGAATGCTGTCTTCTGTAATTTGCAACTATTCAGCTTAGAAAATTGAGACCATGAATGCCTACTTCATTTGTCTGCCCTTGATTACTGAAGTATTACACATAATTTAGTGTTGTCTTTTATTATATTTGAATCTTAAATATGATATATTCAAATGATCTGTGACGTTAAACTGCAACAGATAGCCTCAATAAGTGGTATGGAAGTAGTCTCTCTTTAAAACTATAATAAAATTTTTGGTGGAAATAATTTTTAGATATTATATGCATAAAAAAAATATAATACACATAAGGTATTTTATAATGTTTAAAGTTTTTAAACTGACTTAGAATGTCTCAAATTGTAAGTGCAACATGTAAGTGAATGCTTGGAAATTTTCTTTCATTTGAAGGCAAACTAGGGACTTGCAAGAAACAGAATCTCAAGATGGGCTTTTATATATATGACCTTGGTAAAGCTAGGCTTTATTGCGAGCAGATATTCTGCTCTGTTTCCTCTGGCAGAATTGTGTTAATATTAACATTTTATGTTTCATAGCATCATCTTACTTAAATCTGAGAAAGAAAGATTTCCAGAAGCGAAACAAGGGCACAAGGATAATTCTGCTTCTGGAGTTTAGAGAGCACTGACCTTTCTTCCCACTGACTACAGGTCTTGTAGGCTATAGTCTCATTCCCTGAACACAGTTTACTATAAAATGTATCTGCATTTTCATCAATTTTTCCATTTGTGTCCACTGTAAACCAAGAACAATAAGTTCTTCATACTCCAAATTCTCCCTAGTATCTCCTGCTGTTTACACAGGCTCCTAGTTATAATGTCACAGATCATTAAATTACCCTTATCATTAATATTCTAGTGTCTATATTGTGCACATCTTTGACATAGTGGCCACAGTCAAGGAAATTCCCAAAATTCAAGGCAGTATGGGTTGCTCTTTGCTCCCTTGAATGTGCTTCTAATTTATTTCTTCTGCTGCTGTTTACGAAGATATTGTGGCATATTTGTATATATTACCAATATATCTGTAAGGACAGGGCAGAAACTTGCTATTTGGAAGTCCCAGAAATTCCCAACATTGGCACTATATCAAAGACTAGTCAGTTTGAAAATACATTATGTTCATGATAAAATAGAGGATCAGGGAGATGATACAGACTCACTAACACATGAGGATAACTGAAACAGCAAAAAGCATTGTCAGCCAATGCTTTGCTTTCATGCTTTGTCTAGACTCAAAGTCCCATGCAGTAGACTCAAACAGACTAATACTGACTGTATCTGAGTGATAAAACCCCATGACATTATAATTACATTTTTGTGATACCCATGAGAGGCATTTGCCAATGATGTGCCATATAAGGAAAGCTTGGAATCAGGCTTTTTTTTAGCCAACTGTTTCATATCTGGCTATGTGACTGTGTAAAGAATGGCAGACTGTGTTACCATGATAAACCTTGTGTAAAGAGAAAAGCCCTGAACTATACTTTTTAACATACCAAGTTTTCAGAGAAATGTGAGACTGAAGGAAAAGTAATTATCTGTGGAGGAGTTTAATTCAGTTGATGAAACCAAATGGCTTTTGCTCTGTGCTTATTCTCTATCTTATTGTTCAGAAAGGTAAAATTTTCACAAAAAAATTACTTTGATTACTCTAATGCATAGGTTTTGTGTATGTTTGTTTCTGAATAAATGCAGTGCTTTTGTTTATACATGCAGCATAGCCTGCTGTTTGTAGTCACATAGACTGAGTTTTCTACCTCAAAAGTTCTTTATTGTTTTTCAGTGGTATAGCAAAACACTATCCTCTTGCGGTGGACTGTTTTGACATAGTAGGATGTATTCCATTTTCTTGTGTACACACCATTTTAATTCTAAGATTGCAGAAGAATGAATGCTTTCATTTTGTCTTCCATCTTGTTTTGACTCTCCAAATCAGCATGTATACAACAGTAGGCCAAGAGTGGTCGCAAGCATCTAATGTATCAAAAGGTCATGGTGGTTTTAGGGATTCTAGAAAAGAGAGCAAGCAGTTCCAGCTTGTATACAACATCTGTACATTTTTATAAGTTTGTTGCATCACAATTCAGAATGTGTAGGACAAGGTTAGACTGGAACACTTGTTAAGGCACTTTCTGCTTTAAATAGCACAGGGAAGAGAATAACATGATTCTCACAGAGAAGGCAAAAGAATAAACACAAAAAGGTGGACATTAATTTCACTGAATTTAGCCCCTCTAAGGCCTCCCTTTATTGAAGATAATAAAACACAGCAGAAACACTTATGGGAAAGAGACGTGATGAAGAGAAACAATTTAGTTCATCCTAAGAAAAATGTCAATGCAGGTAGGAGTTAAA
The DNA here is from genome assembly GCF_031753505.1 of Anomalospiza imberbis. Taxonomy (NCBI): domain Eukaryota; kingdom Metazoa; phylum Chordata; class Aves; order Passeriformes; family Viduidae; genus Anomalospiza; species Anomalospiza imberbis. The sequence continues at coordinate 80,045,437 of NC_089682.1, read as the reverse complement.
TGTCTTTTTTCAGTAACACAGAGGGAGCAAAGGTGACTAGTTTAACTGGCCAAAAAAAGGAGAGAATAATCTGTTTATGATTATTTGCACACAGTTTTGACCTCCAGTGAAGAAAGATCTATAGGTGTGAAGCATTTATATCCTTCCTGATGGATCAGAGAAAATAATTTGTTGTTTGGAAGCATTCAAGTTCATGGTACAATTTAACAAGTGTTTATTTTCACACTGAAACAAAAAAGTTTCTGAGTTGACAGAGAATGCAAGCCACTAGACAGATCTCTTACCAGTGTATCAAGGTTAGGGGAAAATTCCCAAAGAAATACTTAATTTTTTTTTTTTTTTTTGCAAGGGGGAAAGGGGGCTCATGATTTCATTAGAATACAGTGCCATTGGGTGGAACTTCATTTAATGATGAAAGCAATTTGTTACCCAAAGTGCTGCAGCATGGTACAGAAAAAAAAACCAACATATACTATAAATTCTAAAAGAATTTTACTTTCATTATTTCATTCATTTGTCTTCTTTGCTTTTAAGAAAGTTATTCATGCAAAAATAAATGGCTTAGCCTAAATATCAGAGGATGAGGGATGACAATTGAATTAAAACCAGTGCAACTCAAGGGAGACAGTGAGATCTGGCTGAGAAATGGAAACAAATCACAAGTCATCTACAGAGTTAGGAAAGATATTAATTTTATTTGAAGCGTGTATAATTCTGGAGGAAATCTTCAAGACACTGAGCAGTCTATTTATGTGAATACTATTGAAAAAAGTAGCGATACAGAAAACAGACATTTTGTGGTGTTTGAAAAATGGATGTTTTCTAGTATGTTTTCTACAGACTGAACAAGTATGAGGATTAGAACTTAATCAAGTTGTAGCAAATGAATTCATATTCCAACACTGAACTGGTATCTGCACAGGGCTTTGAAAACTGAAGAACCATAAGTTATAATTGATGGATATTGGTTTTTATTCAGAAATTTTTAATTAAGGTTAATAGATATTTGTTTCCATACCATTTCACTCCCATTCTTTTAAAGGCAAATCATAGTTACAGGGCCAGAGAGCTTTTACCAGTAATAAATGAGAAGACAGTTGTGGTTTTGGCTGGATTTGGGTTAATTTTCTTCACAGTGACTGATATGAAGCTGTGGTTTGGATTTGTGCCAAACACAGTGTTGATAATACAGAGATGTTTTTGCTATTGCTCAGCAGGGCATGCACAGAGCCGAGGTCTTTTCTGCTTCTTGTACTGCCACGCTGGTGAGGATGCTGGGGGTGTTTGGAAGGCCAGGAGGAGACACAGCCAGGACAGGTGACCCCCACCTGACCAAAGGGAGGTTCCAGACCTTGGGATAAAAAGGAGGATGCGGGGGATGTTTGGAGCAATGGCTTTTGTCTTCCCATGTCACCATTATGCATGATGGGGCCCTGGTCTCCTGGAGATGGCTGTACGCCTGCCTGCCCACAGGGAGCAGTGAATGGATTACTTGTTTTGCTTTGCTTGTGTTCAGAGTTTTCACTTTCCCAGTTAAGCTGTCTTTATCTCAACCTATGAGTACCCCAGCTTTTACCCTTCTGATTCTCTCCCCCATGCCACTGGTGGGATACTGAGTGAGTGGCTGTGTGGGGCTTGGCTGCTGGCTGGGCTTAAACCATGACAAGAGTGAAAGGCTTTAATAGCCTGCCCGTATATTGCTTCCATTTTTCAGAATGCTCTGGTGCCAAAACTTTTCTTCTTCTTTAAGAAATCTCTTATGTGAGAATGTGACTGGATATAGTGCATATCTCTTGAGTGTGTTAGTCCTCTAAAGTACTGAACAGCATGCATTAATTAAATGTTTTTGATTGACTATGAATTATCATCTCCTAAGGGTAAGCTTGATATACTTGGGATTAAACTTTTCCTTCCAAGTGATCCTCTGAAGAGAAATAAGGAATAACTTGAAAAGATTTAGTCTTTATGTACTTTGTGTACAAAGTCTTGGAGAAACCTATTCGAAAAACCACACTCAAAAATCTGTTTCAAGTTTTGCTGGCAATCTAACGCATTAAAGTACTTGGAAAGAACTTTATAGTAGTATGGATTTTCACACAATTCATAGTCCACGGATTGTGACAACTTAGAGTCATTCGATGGGTAGAAAAACATTCTAACAGAGGGTGGTACAAAAAATTTTTCATGATCTGAAATGCTGGAAAAGTTGTTGTTTTCATCATTCAGTAGCTCATCCTGTTTTAAGAATACCTCAGGTAAAGAAGATGAGCCTTGGAAGGCTTCAAATTATTTTGTTTCAAGAAAAAAAATGGGAAGAGTGGAGTGGAAGTTTTACTTCCACATTCACAGTGTTTATTTTTCAGTAATCAAATTGATGACCCTTTTCGCATATGAAATTACAATCAGGGCTATGTGTACAAATATCCATTGGTATGTCCAAAAGGTGTTTGAAAAAGATAGGTGTTACAGGAATATGTATCACAGTTTTCTTCTGAAGTCTCCAGATATTAAAATCTTGTTGAGCATAAAGTGGAGAAGGTCTAGCAAAGCAATCCTACAGGTATTCTCACTTGGAAAAGTCCATTTTAAGCATTTTCAAATCTGTGCATTCAACCAATTCCTTTCTCAAGTCAAGCAAGGCTCCTAATTTCCACCTTTTCCCAGGAAGGGAAAGCAAAATACCACGCTCCTTGTGGTAAGAGTGAGTTTCTGATTTTTTTTTTTTTTTCCCTTTCCAGTCAGCTTTCATAATTGCTCCTTAAACAAGCTAGGCTTCACAGCTGTGGTGCCTCTTCTCAGTGGGTGTCTCTTTTATTCCTTTTGAGTCCTGGTGGGGAGCCTATACAATCACAGCAGGCACTACATACAATTCTATTCCTGAAGTGGTAGCAAAATGGTGAAACTGTATATTAACTTTCACACAACCTTTCTAATTTATGAATTTAAATGATTTAAATTATTTACAAAAAAATCTAAAAATTTATGTGACATTAAAATTGCTCCTTACTTTATGCCTGTTAAAGAGGAGCACAGATTGTGAAATCATGAAAACAAGGTCTCAATGTTATTCCAGGAGTCTCTTTCAGACATGTTCCAGCTATACTAAATCATAACTTATAACAATTTCTCAGACTTACAGAGTAACACTTCTGATAATTAGTGATTTTTATTTTTCCTTTAAGAATTTATGTGCAGATTTGTTATCAAATCAAAATATATGAAATTATACTTACCTACATTCAAATTTATCCACATTCTCTATTACTTTCATAAGTTTATTCATCATAATGGATTAACACAAAAAATTACTGCCTTCTTACTATATAATATTGACGGTACTGTTTCTTGGCAAAAGTTGCCTCTACACAATGAGAATTGAAATAAAAGTAGTACGTGGAGCCTACTTGCTTCCTTCAGTCAACTTCTTATCACTGAAATGGCTAAAACAGTATGGATTTGTGGAGTGGCTTCAAAATAGCTTGAGATGATGTGGAAATAGAAAACACAAAGTAATTTTATATGACATTATTGGGCATTGCATGTCCACCCGCAAAAAAGGTATCACCAACGTCAGTGTATACAGGTATTTGCACACACCTTGTGTTTGTATAAAACTTGTTCCTCCACTCTGAGCTGTTTCGACAACAGAGTTGCTAATGTCAACAACTTACTTGGCACTGACAGCTCTTTGAACTGGTAGAATGTCTATGAGCCTTTATATGTAGTCGCCTCTGTCAGTCAATTGGAAACCTGGAGTATAAAAGACCCATAAGAATTTTTCTTGGGAAACATGTGTAGACTTTCCAAGATTTAAGAAATACTAACCGCAAATAGCATCAGGTGCAGTATGTCAAGAGTTATAAAATTTTAGGAACAAATTGTATTTGTAAGTGAATATGATCTCTCAAACTTATGTATTTGAATGAATTATTCTATCATATAGAATGTCCTTAACTTCCAAGAAATAGTTATATCAATATTGTATTCTTTCCCATCTAAGAATATCAGGTAAAATGCTGGTTTCAGCACAATAAAAACAAGTGACGGCACTAGGGTCTGAGCTGGATGTATCTTCATGCTTTTAAGCCTTCTTCAAAACTAGCTTCTGTAAAATGAGTGTGCCTTCACCACTGATACAGTCTAGATAGGTAATCTGTGCTTCTCTCAAGACTAATTCTTTCCCTTGCTTGACCTTCCTGATAGGTCCATGGTTTTTCTTTCTGTTTCAAGAGAGTCTGAGATGTGGAACAATATGCATGTGTCATGAAGTATAAAAAAATGCATCTTGTGTTTTGTCCTGAAGGTGACCAGCTCATCCTTGCATGGTCATTGTAGTGGTAGGATCTTGTACTGGCAAGGCACAAGCAGGAGATGCATTCATACAAGGAGTGGCTCTTTTTTCCCATGTGGATAATATTGGGGAAAAAAAAGCCTCAGAGTTGGGATAACATAAAGACTGTGTGTTTGACCTTGTTTGTGTGTCCACTGGCTCAGATATACAGGGATGCTGTTGCCAGCCTGTTACTTAGGAGACAGTTTTCTGTACTGCACACCAGTAGCCACCTTTATTTGAGATTTGAATGATAACTGCATTCCCCAGTATATGTGCTGCAGTTGTAACAGCTGAACCCAGACGATGCAAAGCTATGGACCTCATACTGCTCACATACTTTTACATCAGCTTCTATGCTCTGCACAAATATTTTAAATATTTACTACTCTGTATGACAGCATCCCACATCCCCATTTGGCATTCCACAATCTTCCAAATACAAATTTTCTTTACTCTTTTTTCAGTTTTTTTTCCAAGTCCCATCCCTCAAATACTGATGGAAAATAGGATTGTAGGGAAAGGAGAAAATTTGTCAAAAAGGTGAATATTGAATCCTAAATAAATCACATCAAGTTATGACCCAGGCTAAATTTTTGACTTGGGCTCTACCTAACGTGAGTTCAAGACAGCTCTGCAGTCAACTTGTAAAATTACATTTTCCTATGGTTAACACATGAAAGACATCAGTCATATTAATTTGGCCTAGCACCAGCTGTGTGCTATGTTTAAAATAACCTAGCTCATTCAATGTTTAAAACAGGAGCATTTTATTTTGTCTCCTTTTGCTGTGAGGCAAGTGGTCAACTTTTTCCGTGTTTTTATTCATCCCATTTATTCATAAGGTATTTCATGCCTGAGCAAAAGACTCTCAGTCAGCTATTAAACATTCAGACTATAGAGATATTTGCAATATAAGAAAATAGCATTTTGAAAATCCCATAATTTTTGTCTTTAAAATGTACAGGATTTTTTTACAAAGATTTTCATTGGTTTAATTTGTTCCTCTTCAATTTTTCTCAAATCCTATTTGCTTAATTCATACCACTGAAGAAAGATTTTTGCAGTGGAGGGTAGAAAGTTTGGTGAATTTGGTACATCTATTGACAGTATTCTTAATTATACTTTGTGTTTTTGAGCAATAACAAAGATTCATATATATATTATTTGCTTAAATTGGCAGTTTGCATTTATATGAGTGATTAACTGCTTTAAAACAGCTATTTCCTAGGCACACATTTCCAGCATTAATCCAAATTTATGCCTTGTAGACAATGACAATTTTTTTCTGTGTGCCCTGTGGGCATCTTATAGCATTGTCAGGAAAGAGATCAGATTCTTATAAATTCTTTTACATATTAAATCCTCTAAGTCCTCAAGGACCTTCTAAAGGGTAGAAAGCTTACCGAGCATGAATTTCCCTTTAAAAACAGAGACCACTGATTTCTAACAGATTAATTATTTCTGATGTTGGATTGGTTGGATTCTGATATGGATTCTTCAGTGTAATATCTAAACCAGCTTTTTCTGGCTACAAGGTAAGTGTAGCACAACTTGTCAAAAACAGCTGCAGCCCCAGAGAATATGAATTTGCTATGCCCTGACTCAGTGAAAGGTAATGGAGGGGAGGATATCTCACAAGTGCAACATGAGACACAGGCTGAATATCTCCCTGGTAAATGAAATAGCAAGACCCATGGGACTGCACTCTACTCTCAGTCTGGGGCGAGCAGTATCTGCCTAGTTTTCTGATGGAAGACACCACCGACATGATATTTTGGCAGACCTTGTACTGATTATGTAGCAGAATGGTTGGCCCAATATTTGAATGAAAACATAGAGGGTGTAATGCAGGCTGACCATCCACATTGTTGCAGATGGGCTGGGAAACACTTCAAGGTAAGTTAGTCCTTTGTACAGAGGCAACATCCCAATGCCCGGCTTCAGGGTTGCGGTGAATGTGGCTGTTAGGGAAAAAGCTGAGATCCCTTAGCAGCTCCAGTGTCACTGACAGACTGTCACTCCTAGAAAGCACACAGAAGAAAGCACTGCTGTATCTGAAGGGTGGTCTTGAGTGACAGGGTTAGTTCATGCACACATGTATCGGAGGAACATTGTAGGTAGCAGCTGGTTCAGGTAAAAACATAAGGTATTCCCTACATGGGTACTGGCCTGGCACAGTATTGTCTGCCTGGAAGCACCCCTGGCTGCAGCCTTCAGGTGGCAGGACAGGCATACCTGCTGCCTCTCTGCATTGTTCCCATGCCATCCCTGACCAGCTCCAAGGGCACATGCTGGTGGGACAGATCTGCCTACAACAGCCTGGGGACTAGGTATTAAAATTCAATGTTGATTTGCTATTGGCATCATTCTCGCTTTAGAATTTAATAAACTACTACAAGTCTTGTATCTTTTTACATGATTCTTGCTATCTTTCACTCTTAAATTTCAATAAAGTAATTTTATTTACAGAGGAAACAGATGATAAAATGATCTTTACCCAACTAGGGGTGAAGCACTGAGTTTTTTGTTTTGAGACAAAAGGCACTCAGGTTATAGTATTGTTCCAGTTTATTTTATTTTCAATCAGATCAGGTGTCCAATTGTTTATTCTGTGTCTAATGTTGGTGGCAATAACATTCCTAAGGCAACCACTTATTGGGAGTGCCAGTAAACAGCAATTCATTGAACAAACCACAGTTCTATTGGTGACTAGCATGACATACCTATCAAAGACAACTTTGATTTAGAGAAACTGACCCATGATACAAGCAAAAATGGTATATCAAACCAGATTATTTTTATTAAATTTATTAAAAAGACAAACTAATCTAGAATTAAATATATACATCATTGACTAAAGCTATTACTACTGCCAAAGATTAATGATGTAATAATGCAAGGATTAAATCAAGGTAATAATTGAAATTGAATCAATAAATCAATTGCATCAAATTATCAAGTACCAAATTATTACTAGTTAAATTTAATCATGAAGTCAGCAGCAGAAAGAAGAGTTTGCGTTTTATTTTTTACTTCTGCCTTAACAGCTGAAGGATAAGTTGTTTTCTCTCACTTGAGTCTTAACTAGTGCTCCATCTTTAAAATGAGCACTGATAAAATTTTCTGATGGAAGATTAACCAAGAAAGGCTGTGAACTAGGTTTTACCAGTTTTACAGAAGTATCGAGACTAAAGTGACTCTTTTACCACTCACTACTGCCAGTTAGAACTCATAGCTGCTAAAGAAGCCATAATACTTCTTCTGCTCAATTTCCTCCATACATAAAAATAGAAAATTTACGAAACTTAAAATTCATTGGATGCTTTGGAATACTGCTGCTTGGTTTCTTTGAGAAGACATCTAGGAATGACAGATTTCACAACTTGAGCTTTTAGTGTTGTATAAATATTATTTTCTGTCCATACATTTGCAATGGCATGCAAAACCCCTAACCACATACAAAGAGAGCAAAATAACAACTCTCCCAAAATAAAGCAGGCGACTACTTGATTTTCCTTGTCTCTCTGCTTTATGTGAATATATATTTCAAATATGATTATTTATTACAACCAATCTTCCATGCAGTAATGGACTAAATATAGCAAACAACTGTATCTTTCATCCTTTTCCTTTGGACAACTTAAGATTGCTTCTCTACTATGTGGTCTTAACTGTTCTATAAAGCATGTTCCACATTATCAAGGTATTTTCTCTGTGATTTTGGGATTAAGTAGAATGTTTATCACTCCTGAAATATCATTCAGACCTTGTTTTCATGATTTCACAATCTGTGCTCCTCTTTAACAGGCATAAAGTAAGGAACAATTTCAGATACGGTCTGGCCCAAGCCCCAGAGGGAGTAATCTTTAGCTTTATGACAATTTAAGTTACACCCAAGAATTACCAGTAACCTACAAAATCTATTCTCAGAACATTGTGATAACATGAATGAGAACCATAATAGAAAACTAGAACTAATCTTCAATCTGCTCCATGAACCATGGTTCCATTCTCATAGGAATTACTGGTAATTGTCAACATCTTTCATCATCCTTCATGATCTTTTAAACATGATTCAATTGCTCAGTTACTTTCTTGTATCAGGCAATAATATCATGGAAGTTTTTATGTGGCTTAATTAAAGGCAAAAATATATGGGTTGCTCCAATCACATTTAATCTAACCACATACAGCTGTGTTTGTATATCTGTATGGTGGTCTTCCATTTTCTGTAGAGCAAAGCTGTCCGTGCTGTGCTCAAAGGTGGACTTCTCTAACCAACATAGCCATAAAACGCTGCCATTGTGCCAGTCCTAAGGTGAGCTATGTAACAGAGGATTGTAAGGATGTAAATCAGCAGCAGATATGAAATGCCTACAAGAAAAACATAACAATGAAATGATAAAATGTTGTAGTAAAACATAACAATACCATGATAAAATTTTGTAGTAGCACACAGATTTCCTCAGTTCACTACTGTCAGTTCAGGCCTCCGGGGCTTAATACCTGCATAAACCTTGTAAACAGGAAAGAACCATTAATTTGAATGAATTCAGGCATGAACTTAGGGGGTGGAATTGCATCTCCACAGGGTACTCGTTCTTTTCTTGTTTTCTCTGAATCACCATGATGTGCACAGAATAAGATCAGCCTTTTAAAAAGCCCACCTCTACCAGCTAAACCCTGCACAATGCTCAGTCTGTAGTGGTGAGAGGCAGGGCATGCAGCTGGGGATGGGCTGGGGGCTGTTGTGCAGTTGCTCCATTTCTGTTTCCAGAAGCTCGTGTCCTCTTCTGCCTGTATGCCCTGGGCATGGCCCACTGCCCAAGGCCATTTAATTGCATGGGCTAGGATACCGAATTGCCAACTGCCACGTTTGTGCCAAACAACAGCACAGGAAAACAGCAATTTTGAGCTTACTGCAAAAGAACAGAAACAGTATGTGGTTGCTTTCAGAGGTGATGGAGAAAGCCTGGGTTATAATGTAGCTGACATTCTCTGCATACCGTGCAAATACGGAACTAGATTTTCAAACAGAAAAAAATTCTAGATGCATCCTTCAGATCAAGGGGAGAACGATGAAAAATGAGTACCACATAAACGTGTATTTCAATTCTCAAAGAAAACCATTCTCCTCATTACAGAATTAGCAACCACAGTTTTCCAGCAATTCTTGCAAAAATTTCTTCTGAGGGCTGCAAGCAATTGTGATTTACTGTATTAGGTGCCAGCTTGCCTGTAGTTACCCTTTGAGCAGGGGCCTCTCCACTTGTGCTCTGAATGATTTTGGATAGGCCTAGGAAACCACCATAGAATGAAAGTAACAGCTCAGCCCAAGAACACAGTGCCTTATCCTTATACACAGACACACACAGGTGGCCAATACTAATACAAAGATGCTTTAAAAAAAGAAAATAATTATTTTTTTTTCATCATATTACTGTGTGGAAGTAGCAATTAGACAAGAAAAATAAAATGTGCAATATTTTTCAAAGCAGTTACATGAGCCTTAAATTAAAAAGCTCTGCACTACTGTCTGGAGCTGCTATTCTTTAATGGAGTACATTCAATTTTATTGAAATACATTTTTCTCAGAAATTACTTCATCAACTTTCAAATTTCTGTGGTTTACTCATAGAAAAGAGTTGACAATAAATACTGTCAGGTGGGATTCTTACACTAGGCTGAGTTATTCTAACGAGATTTCAAACATATTTCCCAAAACAAAAAGAGCATAACTAAATAAGCATCATAGATGAGATTTATGATATAGTTGCATCTTAACTACAGTATGTATCCTCCTGCCTTGGTGACACAAGGCACATTTTGAAGGGCGCAGCAACTTCTTCTTTTCCCATTCAATGGGTTTCCTTCCCAGACTGACAATATTTTGTTTATTTTTCTCTAAATGGAAGAAGGTGCTGAGTGTTTTATCTCTTTGCCTCAACATGCTGTACTGACTTTTTATATTGTCATTCTGAACACTAAATGAAATGCATGATACTTGCAAAATTTCTAATGGTGGCTTTCCTTTCATGGGGAATTGACATATGTTTATACTATTTTATTGGCGTTTAGAGAATATAGTCTGTTCAACTAAAAGTTCAAAAGCAAGCCACAAAACAGACTATAATTCAGTGAGAAAAAAATAAACCCTGACTACTCAATTTTGAATTTGGGTATGCATTGTGGAATTTAGGCTTTTTCCCTTCTCATCAACAAAGCTTTAGTAGTTTGTTTCCACTTAGTGTGTAAAATGGGTCATTTCTGACTTGTATTTCTCTTTGATGGTCAATTTTATTTATTTTATGTGTATTTATTTTGTATTTGTTTTGTTTTTATAAAGTGTTTCCAATAAGGACATACTTTATAAAAATGCTTTTAATGCCTCCAATTACTTCAATCAGTGCTCAAAGAACTTGTTTTAAAGCAATATAAACTCAAAATAAAATGGGAAAATTAAATTCAGATTTCTAAATCACAACTCAGAAAAGAGAAAGTGATTACATTCCAGATGAAGTAGAGAGATGCTCAGGTGAAAAGGAATACTGTAAATTACTTTAATCACTAAGAGGCTCAATGAGGAAGTTGTTTGTGATTTTGGTTAAATACATATCCTATTTTTCACTGGCCTGGGGTTCTGCTTTGCACATGTGGTTATGCAGACTGGATAACTCCTGCTGCTATTATACAAGATAGGATAACTTTGCCTTCACTGCCACAGGGAAGACCCAAGACCCAGTTAATTCCTATTAATTAAGAAGTTATTAATTATACTATTGGCTATAATGTAGTTATTATTAGTGGTAACTTAATTATAATAGGAAGAGGAGGCATATATATATATATATATACACACACACACACACACATATCTGGCAGTCTTTTAGGAAACCTTGCAGTGAAGATGTGAGATATAACAAACACTTTGGGTCCTTTTGAAAAAGAAAGCATGACCTTTCCTAGGCGCACTTTGATGTGCCAAGCCATAAGGGCAGGTGGAGTTGAAGGCAATCAGAACTTGGACTGAATTTAAGTTATTTACAAAAAGAGTTTGGACACTTGGTCATGGGTTTTGAAGAAAATAGAGGAGAAATACAATGTGGTCATTGCTGAGGTAGAATTCCTGCCCACATCTCCAGCATACAGTGGAACAGTGCAATCAGGCTTTCAGAGGATTTGGGTGCTGTGACACAATCCAGTACCAATAGTAAATGGCAGGGATTTTTGAGCTGTGTCACAGCTTTTTGTGTTCACATTTCTTTTAAATTGCAATTCCTGTCAAAAACAGATAACTTTTGCTATTTTGAAGTTGTTGCTTTAGGTCTCTTGTCAACTGCAGCATGGGTCTGTGGGATAAACCCTTGGAAAAAGATAAATAGATACATAAATGGATATATATAATGCAAATCCTTATAATTCCACAAAGTGATTCTCTCTTGCATGTATTGATACATGCTCATCTATAAAATTACTGTTGCTTTTGTCAAAGACTCCCACCAAATTCCAGCAAATTTCTCAAATTTGTTTACTAAAACAAAGCATCCTCCTACCCCCAACAGACTGAGATAATTCATCAAATGATGATTCCCTACAAAATATTTTCTAGCTTCATATTTTAACCCACACTAAAACAATTGATGCAATTGTAAATTCTGTAAATGACTAAAAATTACTGAAATTGAGAAAGCTATTAAAATACTGAAAATCAAATCCTGTGTTTTCAGGCTGCTTATCCTACTAGAAAAATCACATCACCACAAATTAGCAATTTGAGCTAAGTATCTTGGCACATCCCTCCTTGCTCATCTAAAATGTAATGAAGTTGTTTCCTGTGAAGAGGAAGAGAAAATCATTGTATCTAGGAAGATAAGTAGTGCCAGTATGGGAAATATAACAACTAACTTTCTTCAGCAAATCTTCCTAAGAAGGGTTCCAGTGACACTGTAAAAGAAGATGGAGATTAAAACAAAACAAAAAGCACAATAAAAAAATATCTGTAACATGCAAGTACTGGGTACCCAGAGAGCCATATGTCTGCCAGTTCTCTGAGGAATAAAAAAATGAGAGGCAAATGAAACAACTGAAGAAATTTTTACTGGATGACTTCCACCATATCTGGTGCATGCTTTATTATCACCAGTGTAGCTGAGGAATTTCTATCTCTCTGATAAAAGGAGCAACACTAAATGATTTTGTTACAGATTTCCAGGGTTGCATTGCTAAATCAATTGTGAGAAGTCAACCCTGACAGAAGAATGCTCAGCCTCATAATAGAGCTAAAGAACCTGGTTTATAAGAAGGCAAAAGTTCAATTGGCTGATGCTGAAAATGCCAACATTGTTATACAAAATCTGCAGCAGTTTTGATACTTTTTTTGTTTGGTTGGTTTTGTTTCCTGTCTGGATCACCATCAGTCGGAATGATATTTCTTGGAAATGGCTCTCACAGATACGGATCTGATTGTAAAGGAGAATGTCTTTGCCTGGGAACCTTGTATAAGGATTATCTTGTACGAGAGTGCAACAGTGGCACTGTTATCCTTAAGAGGTGTTAATCAGTCATGCTTTGGGAAGAACATGAGGGGCAGTAGCTGTCACTTAATCCTAAGGCACATATGAAATGAATTAAAGTATTTTGATAACCTATTTTGCACAAATGAACAGTCTTAATTTTATTTTCTCCCATAGAGTTTCTGGCTATAAGAATATAAGTCACTAAATCATCTGCAACTCTATGGGAAAGAGGTTGTATCTGCACCTTGCATCCAGTATTCAAGAGCCAATGTATCAATGAAAAGCTGTGATCAGGGCAAACAATATACAAAAAAACACCCCCCAAAGTGCCTCCAAAACATTCCCAGAAAATTGCTTGTGATTCAAGATGCAAACAGCCATGGGATGCTCAGTCCATTTGGTGTATTAATAAAATGTGGTGGACTCTTTCCCTTATATAGATATTCTTGTAACTAAATTGGAGAGTAACTTAAAAAATGTGTGTTTTCACAAGAAAAAGAGGAATGAATTATTCTTAAGCATCTAAAAGATAGAAAATCTGCATGATTTAGGCTCCTTTTATTTTTAGTGGAGAGGAAAAAAAAACTGTCCTGTAATCAGAATTTACAAAAGAGCACATTAATGTCTATTTGATAGTGTCTATTTTTGTCTCTTTATCATAAAGTATCATAGAGGGATTAGTTCAGGCTTGATAGCTCATGTTCAGACATCTTGACAGTACAGCTCTCCCATAACCTTTGTGGTATATTATTGGTGGAAGGAAAACAATTTTATGTTTTAATTACACTGCTAGCCATCTCTTGTAAATTTTACTCTTTTTTATGCTTTTCCTTCCTGCATTTTATTTTCATTTTATTTCATGGACATTTTAAATTCTGAACACTTTCTTAGAATTTTCCATTGCCGCTATTAATAACTTGTGTGTGTCATCTTGAAAGTGTCTATCTGTTTTGTGTGCTAGAGAAATTCTTCCAGTCAATTACAAAATCCTTCAATTATAGTAATATTTTACTTGCTATTTTGCATTTCTCTAAGAAACTGTGGGAATATATCTAGTTCTTACTCATCTATGCTGTTTTAGAAATAATATAGCATCAATCAGAATTGAAAATTGAGTTAAAGTTGGTAATTTTATTTTTCTGCACGGTCATTGAGTAATTAATATTTCCTTTTTGTCCTTTAGGGGACATATGTAAGAAAAATTACTTCCCCTCTAAATGGTCTCACTTCTGCCAAGTGCCCCCAAGTAAGCCTTTCCTGTGATATATTATGCTTGGTTCCTTGGAGCTTCTACCTGCTCTGTTTGGAGATGGCAATCAGGCTTGTCCAGAGGTTTTGGCCTTTGATAAGGACCCTTTGTGATAAATTTCAAAATAGCCCATTAGCATTCAAGGTCTTATGTTTGTGTTGAAAAGCTAAGAGTGGTACACTATTTTATCAAAACATTTAAATTGAAGTAGCAGCATATATTTCTTTAAATTGCTTTAGGTGCAAAGAAAAACAAAGAATTTATAATGAGTGAGAAAAATTATCTTTAGCATTATGGAGTGCTTCACATCTATTAGGATATAAACGCTATTTACATTTCATCATGTACTTTACCTAGTTTACAGATACTGACTGTCGTTCAAAATATTCTTGCTATACGCATTTTATAATTCATTTATAGGCCTGGTTTTGAGAAAAATGAATCTATTTTTGCTAAACACTAGCATTCTGAAACAATGAATAATGAATAAAAATCAGTAGCATTTCAACACTTTTAAATGCAATATAATTTTTATTATCTGTTTTCATTAGCTTTTCTGTGATTGGAGAAGGAAGTTTTTCTGTGTTCATATGAAAGCTCACATAAAAAATCTGTTGTCAAAGTAAACTTAATTACAAATCAGAAAATGATTTGGGACTGTTCCTTCAGGTGAAAAAAATACATCATCCAATAACCCAAATTAAAAACTACAGAAATATAAACCTACAATATTAAAACTCAAAGTCTTGGAATTATAGTCAAACTCTCCAAATATTCCATGAGAGAAGCTTCCTCCCATAAAAATCAAAATAGCTATAAATTATAATGGCAATGCCTTTGGTTTACGGCAACTTTTATGGAACCTTTCAACTAATGTAGTGAGCCTGGGGTCAGCCACCATTTCACCACACTTCAACATCATCTACTAAAATATAAATAGTATTGAAAAAATTGTCTCATTAGAAAACCTGTCAGAGGGAAGCCTTCTTCTGAATTAGGCTTCAATGCCATACAAAAAAGCAGGAGAGAAACTCCTCTTCTTCACACCCTTTCTTCTAGCTCTGGTTCAATGCCCTGCCAACACAGAGAGCTCCAGGAAGAGTCTCCTCTCTGTCCTGTGAACCTGGCTGTAAAGTTAGGGACGCTAGTACAAGACAGAGAAATGTAGACACAGAGAATTTAGGGTCCATGACATTAAAAAGCAATTCAGCAGAAGTTCACAGAGTCCATGGGCCCAAGGGGTACCAGATTCACAGATAACTTGTCCGGTTGTGTTGCAATCTAACCAGGAAGGGCTGTTGCCTCTCCAGTTTCCATTTTTTTTTTTGTTCTATGGACAGAACAGAAAACTCTTCCCAGACAACCACCAGGCAACAGGGACAGAACAACTACTGCTGACAAAAATGAGAAAGAAAATGAATAAGCAAAGGGTTCATGTGGGATGTTTTTCCAGAGCACTCACTTTGAAAATTCCTCACTAAGTATGTTCTTTTTAAAAGGTGTTTTTGTACCAAAATAGAATGCATTATCCAGTGAGTCTCCATGGTAACTTTGTTTCTTACTAAATGGAAGATGAAAAAAGCCTAATTAACTCATATGACCTTGTATTTGTTGAAGTGTTCTGCTACACCTTTAGTGACTCTGTCTGCTGTATATTGAAAGACATTGTTTTTCTTTGGCTGTTTTTATTTTTAAAGAGTTACAGGTTTTTACTATTAAATGTAGATCATTGTGCAACATCAAGGGAAAAAATGATGCCTCTCTGCCCGTTGCTCCTTTCTTGACTTTCAGATGTAGTGCTACCTTACCTTGGTGCTGCAGGAATAGTCATTATGCTCCTCATTCTTTTCATAAACACCTAAATGATAGGCTTCCAACAATCATATCTGGTGCTAGTCAAGTGCAGTCCTTCTGACAATTAGTTTAACCCCTTTACCCAGGGAAATAAACTAAAATAAATAACTTTATCCAAGCCTTTCAAAAGCATTCTAGAGTAAAATTGATGAAAAGAATAGAATAGAATAGAATAGAGAATTTCCCTAAGGCAAAGGGGCGAACAAATTTATGGGCCTGGTTACAATTCACACTGTGGCCTTTTTACTTTTGTCATAGTTGTAAGAAAAACATCCATTGTACTTGAACATAACGCAAGACTGGGAAATACTATGAAGGCAGAATAACAGAACTAATAAATTTTAAAAATATCCAAACAATCTTCAAAAACCATCTACTTCTATGAGTTTTAGTGTATAACAAGAAAAAAAATCATTTGAGAATGAACCTTCAGTTTCAATTTTTGAATTTTACATACACGGACTGAGTGCTTATGAACCTGTGCCCTGGCTATCCTGGTGCAGTTAAAAGATTTTAAAGAAGCTCTTCAGCAGCAAAGTTGGACTTGGTGATATCAAAGATTATTTTCAAATTTATCAATCCTATGATTCTCTGAAAGCTGCTATATGGCCCTTGGGACTGCTTAACCCAGTCTTGATGGGGAAAAGCATCATTACCAGTGAGGATGTGGGTAAGGAAGAGGAATTCTTTCAAACTAAGGATACCCAAGGAGTATCCAAACTAAGGAGTTATCCAAACTACAGACATAGATGAGAATGCCTCCCCTAACCACAGACATCCAAGGAACTATTGTTTACTGGAGGCCCATTCCTAAACCAGCAATGGACAAAAGGTAGCAGAATGATCATAATCCAGGGCATGATGCTAAACCTCACCTGTTGGGATGCAAACCTGGCAGGTAGTTGCTGAAGAGCTCTTGTGGATCACCTGGAAGAGGGCTATCATTGTTCCCTGGTCCTCACTGTACCATCAAATTCACACCTCCTCTGTGCACCCAGGAGATATTATACCATGTAACTCTCGCTTCTCAGAAAGCAGTGTGCTCCAGTTCCTTGCCTTTCTTTAAATAACCAGCTGCAGCTGATATTTAATCTGTATGTTTTGTCTGAAGGGGTACTGAGGGATTCCTGGCGACTCAAGTAAATAAAGATATTTGATATGTCACTGCTCTGTGATTGTGCTTGGCCTAATTGAAGCTGTCTCAAGTAAAAGAAGCAGACCTAGGAATAAAATGTTTTGAGCTGTTGATTCCAAGTAGTGGACAATGACCTCAATACAAATGTAAGCTTCTTCTTATCCTTACATCTGGGTATTTTTCTTAGGTATGCTGGCTCCAGAAGGTAGCTATTCTTTATATATACTTGTTTTGTATGCTCATTTATGTTTCCAAATGGCACAGTGCTTTTAGACTGGAGTGTGGCATGACAACAGGAATACAGTTGTGTGGAGGCTTTTGGAAGTGCACAAGAAAGAAGCTTTTGGAGAGGTACTTATGGAATATAAGGGAGAATATCTGGTCCATTCTTGCCATTGCTGCATTTTGAAAACCATCATTTATCAGAAACATGCCCAAGTTTTGCTTTAGAGAAAACTAGTCCCAGGAATAAGCCAACATCTGTGCAACCAGGGGACCAGTGTGCTGCAGAGCAGGATTGGTGTGGATGCGGAGGCAAAATGGAAGGCAGCTCCCTTATGATGGAAGGAAAGCAGGACTGAAAGAGCATATGAACTAAAGACAAACTAGGGTATGACCTAAGATCTGGAATGGCCTTGCCAAAGGTCACTCAAGTCCTGTAGGATAACAATCCTAAAGGCTCCCCATATAATATGTAACATTGAGATAGCTGTTAAAGCCAGAAGGCACTACATGAACTTGAAATGAGTGAGGAAGATCAGGCTTAGCTTTCTTTATTGGCATGTCCCTTGGGAACAATCTAGCAGAAGGTACCACAGATAAAGACTGGAAAGCACATCCCCATCAGACTCTACAATTTGCTGTTTATTCTCTGTGCTGGGGACACAGCTCTCTCCAAACTCAACAGCAACAAAGAATTATAGCTGCTGGGTTTTAGATGTGTGTGTAGGGTTGTAGCCATGTACAAGACAGCAGTAGCTCAGAGAAATGTATGGAGAATCACTGGCAAACTGCTTGAGATATGTGACATGGTTACTGGATTTTGTGAGCTGTGATTTTAGGCAGAGCCTTAGCTCTTTAGACAGAGCCTCAGCAGTGCAGGATGCAGAACAAGGTGCTGAGCATCAAGCATCAAGCATCAAGTTTTTTAGAGAAGTTTTCCCATCCCTTGCAATGGACCTGGATAGGAATCTGCCCTCCCTAAAAAAGCATCTTAGAAAATCCATAACTGCAGCTGCCACAGAACCTGGTCACTTGCAGCTCCACGAGCCTTGCTTGAGCTCCAGCTTTCTGACAGCACTGCGGTTTCAGAGTTCCCTCATTCTAAATTCTGTGCATGAGAACATCCAAAATGTCACATCAGTCATTGAAAAAGTGAACATAACATGAGCATTATAAATCTCTGATTGTCTACAGCTCAGTGTAATTTCTAGAACTAGAAATGTAGCAGAGAAGATGCCTGACAGAGGAGTACATAGGGAATGGTTCACCAGCTGCAGTGGCAAGAACCATCTGAGTTTCAGTGGGCCAAAGAAGGAGCTGAAAAGTTATTAAGGAACTGAATTAGCTTCTCACTATGTGTCATCAGTTAAAATTCTTGTTTCCAGTAAGCTCCACCAATTTGAGAAACACTGTATTAGGGCATTCACTTCCCTCCAGTATGGTCTACCGCTCTGGGAAAATCCACTCAACTCTTTTACCCTTCTGCACTAGTCCATTCTGTATCCATTTATAATTGTAAACACAGAATTTGACTCAGATCAGCCATGACTCTATGAAGGGTCATGTTACAATAATTGTTCCTGTCACAGATTTTTATACTGTTACAATTGTTCAGTGTTTTTTTTTTTTTTTTTACAATAGAAGTAGTACATATTTTTCTGTGCAAAAATGGTAATAATTCCACCAACAGTAAATTATCTCATATTTCAGTGCAATATAGTGAAAAAAATAGATTAGTAAAACAATTTTAGTTTGGTGTCTAACAACTTCATCCTAGTAGATTTCAGCTTTTTTGCAAATCTTTGTTATCTCCTCCAAGCCACTCCAGATACCTCAAGACTTCAAGGGAACTCTTGGGTCACCAGCATCCACAGGATCATCTCCTATCATGTAGGTATCAATTATCCTTTTTCTAGAATTGAGAAGCTGAAAACACCTGGAAGGTGTTCTCTCTTAAGCTTCAAACCTGTTCAGCACTTCACTGTGTTGTTTGAAAATAATCTAATCTTGAAAATAATCTGATCTGCAGTTAATGTATCCATGATTCATTCATACCTGTGCCAAAGTGGCTCTTTAGCACAAATAGATCTGAATCTCTCTCGTTCTTCTCTGGTTTAGATATTTATAGACAGCAATGACACCCCCACCCAGTTTTCCTCCTGCTTGTCTAAGCAAGCCACATATCTCCATCTCAGCTAATAAAATGTGTTTTGCATTCTCTAGGACAATCTGGTTAATCTTCCCTGAGTTTAGGTTACCTGAGTTCACAGGTATGAAGTGAACACAGGTATGAAGTGTATGAGCTAGATGATAGGACCTGCAGAGGAGTATTCTATTCATTTCTTGCTCTCTCTCTCTCTGTAGGAAGGGATGCACTCTTGATTTAAAGTTTCATTTTCCAATCTCCTCATACGGTTGGACATATTTCTTGTGTGTCATTCTCTTCCCTGAAATCCACCTGCATTTTCCAAGTATAAAATCCAAGCTTACAAATTTCAAATGTACAAATAATTTCTCCCTGCTAACATGGCACTGCACTTTGTGCATTCATCTACCATTCACATTCAGTTTGGCTGTATTTTATTCTGATCTTACTCAGAAATACTAATGTGTTTCTGACTTACCTCACCAGCAAATTTTTATATACTATGGGTTTTTGCATCATTACTTTTATTTTTGTCTTGAAAGTGTTCATCAGAGCTAATAGTGTTTTTCAGCCTTAACATTTTGTTTTTATCAGTGTTGATCAGAGTCTCTGCTGCTTTTTTGCAATGGGTGTCATTTTGCCATGCAAGCACCCTTACTGATTTAATTGAAAAATTGCAGAGTAAGCTATCACTTACAGAGAAAGGATCTGCATTTTACTTAAAATGTAAAAAATACAATGTACATCTAGTTTACAGGCTAAGTAAGAAGTTATCAAGTACCTGAAGGATTATTCTTTTTGTTATGCGCTTCTGTTAATAAATCACTCTTTAAATTGCTCTTTGATCAGAAAAAAATGATTCTTCTCCATAAATATATATGTAGAAAAATAATAAAGTCTCTGACACTGTTTCCCCTTAAGCTGAGTGTTTCAAGAAGTATTATTGAACAAGACACAGAAAAAAGACAGAGGATTTATGATGTGTGCAAATGCGTTAGAAGCTGATGTGAATTCATTTAACCTGAGGCCTCTAACAATAATGTAGTTGAAATAATTTCAATTATTATCATTCTTATTGGAGACAGTAAAATACTTTTTTCATTAAAATCTGTGGCTTGCTAAATGAACTAAGTCAGGGATCTTAAAAAAGTGGCATTAAAATGAATATGCCATCCACTATAAGGAGATACAACATAAGATTCTATTTACATCTTTTTTTTTCAGGGTCAAATCCTCATATACATCTTAAGCCAACTCCTGGACTAGGAGGAGGACTCCTTGCTGGGGTATCTTAGCAGACCTGTTCAGGAGGAGCCTCCACTGAGGCATTTTTAGCAGAGATTCTGCCGACAGCTCTCTCCAAGGCTGGGCACCCACACATTATCTAAATTGTCCCTAAACCCAAGCAGAAAAATCCCCAGAAGTGGGACAATGTGCTCAGACACCTGACATTCAAAATCACTGTGTATATTGACTATCACAGAGGAAATAATATTGTTGAGGAGAAAAAAAAAGTGTCCCCAGATAGCAAATAAACCAGAGCTACAGTTATTTTATTCACTGAAATTAGCTGAATGTGATTGTCGTCTGTCACTGAGGCTAAGTGGAAGAATTGGTTCCTGACTAGATAGTCTTCTCTCTGAGAGGGGCTCAAAGAAAAAAACAATGGAAATGTTTTTAATTTAGCTACCTGTAAATTTTGATGTTTCATTATTTCCTTTAACTTTTTGAGACACTTCTTAGGTTTGTAATAATGTGAACACCTGAATGTTAACTTAGATCTTGTGGTTCCAGGATTTACTCAAATGTTAGATAGCAACAGAGGAGGGGAAGGCAGACTAATGTGATAAATTGAAGAGAATTACTAAAAGTGCCACAGTTCATCACAAATAAAGCAAACAGGAGGCCAAAATAAAAAGAGAGTAACACTCTTACCTTTCCTCAGCTTTCTGCTATGAAATGAAGCTATTTATTAAATGGTGCTGAGTCTAGAAGGGGGTTGGAACTGCAAGCAAGGGAACCCTGGCCTTTTCATTCCTGCTGTTTTGAGAGTAAAAAAACTTAGTCTTTACTGTTCATAAATAAACAGGACAGCAAAAAACCACAACTTATTCCTCCTTCTAACAGAAAAAAGTTGCAGGACCCTGAATTTCAGGTAAATGCAGGGGTCAACAGAGGCAGCAGTTTTATGCCTCCTGCCTTGGTATCTGCTTGTACTACTGATAACATTTTC
The DNA here is from genome assembly GCF_031753505.1 of Anomalospiza imberbis. Lineage (NCBI taxonomy): Eukaryota > Metazoa > Chordata > Aves > Passeriformes > Viduidae > Anomalospiza > Anomalospiza imberbis. Next base: position 80,023,749 of record NC_089682.1, on the reverse strand, counting down.
CATGCACTGAATTAAAAAAATGTAACTGCTTCAAGGCAAAAAATGTTTGATGATCCAACTTTCTCTGCTTCACTTCTGCTTAGTTTTAGGGTTAGAATTGTACAAAAACCCCCATTAAAAAAAAAAACAAAACAAAACAAAACTGGTCCTGTCTTTAAATATTTTCCATCCCAGGAGGATAGAATTTCTTGGAAAGGACCCTTACCAAAAGTGTAAGTATGAGCTCAAGTATACTTTTTTCACAAATTAAAACTCCCCCCAAAGATTCAGGAGGAAAAATATGGATATAAAACTATTTAAATGACAGAATCACAAAGTCACACATATATTAGAATATATGTAATTAGAAAAAAAAGCAAACATTTTCCCCACTGCTAAATAGCAAAAGAGTACAATATTTTACAAACTAATGGAATCTCTCTTCTGCAAACCAAAAAAAAAAAAAAAAAACCAACATACACTCATGAAAAAATTACAAAAAATTACATAAAAATTATAAAATCATTCCTTAATAAAAGGAAGATATCTAAATGAAAGACCCTTTGGATGATTCCTACCAGACAGTAATATTAAGTAATTTTCTATTGATATTCCTATTGATAAATACATGGAGTACACTTTCCTATGATAAATTAATTTTGACCATGCTATATTATTGCTATTATCTTTTGCTCACTTAACTTTATCTATTTTGAGACTTCAATAGCTACTACGAAAAAGTTGCTATATTTCCCTTGTTGGTCTGGAGTGGATTCAATGCCTCTGGAGAGCATTTCTGCTCACTAACCTTCCCTTCTTTCTTTTTTCTTTCCTAATTTGGTTGATTTATGGATAGCCTACCTGGGTGATAGAGATTCAAATTTTGAATAACTACCTAGACACAAGCTACTCAAAACAGGAATTCTGCTGCCAAATGACTGACTTTGGTGAAATCTATCATATTGAGGGTATTAGTATGTACCTTACTTACCACATGTTTGGTTAGAGGTTAGCTCTCCTTCTTCATCTTCACTAATATCAAATACATGCATTAAGAGGAAAATCCTTGCCTTGATCAAGCTTCAATTTGGTCTAATTGAAAAGTAATTAGTCTTTAAATATAAAGTTCCAATTTCTGCAGCATTGTTATTATTGTTTGGAGGAAGAAAAAGAACTTATGATGTACTTGTTCTATAACTGGACACTTTTCCTAGTATTTATTTCTGTGAGAGACTTTTGTTTTCCTTGACTTCTTGTTCTGTTCTCAAATGTGTATGATAATCTCACTTGCTCTCCTACTGCTACTGTTTTCAAGTGGCTGCAGTTATAAGTAGCTAACCTGCTGAGACATAGTCTATTTAATACCTGGAGCTGTCTTAGGGACCAGACATCCCTACAGAATACAAACAATTGGCAGTGGGCAAACGCATCCGGAAAAAATAAAGTTCTATTCAAACTTTCAGCAGGTGAGAAAGAGTGATGGGGGATTTTTATGTACAGCAAATAGTAATCACTGAAAATGTGTCCAGACTTTGTGTAAAATTGGTGAATTTTGAAAAAGATTCTTTTGATTGCTCAGTATTTTTGTTAATTGTGTTCCTCATAAAATAGGAGAATAGACAAGCAAATCTTGAAAATTATATTCTTTGGGAATAGGTTAACATACAAAAACTCAGAAAGGAAAAATAAGAAAATGAAATAAGCATCTTATACCTGAAATGTCTGACTTTTCTTTTTAAGTTGGCTGCCCACAACTATGAAAATTTGAACAATTTTGCTTCCACTTTGAGATACTCTTCTTGCTCACTTTGAATGCCAGAACCCCACTTCCTCAGGATCCTTCTTATTAATTACCTGTTCTTTGACAATTGCTTCAACTAAGGAGGATGTTGGGGGGAGACAGAATAGACTAGCTTCCTACCTGGAAGCTAGATCATATTTCCAGCTGGAAGCTAGATCATATTTCCAGCTAAAGTCGGGGCAGAAATGTCTGTACATAAGTTCTTGCAATTAAAGCATGCATTTGTTAATAAGCCATTCTTTTCAGTGTTTGATTCCAGAGAAAACATTGTTCCATTGCACTATGGAGATCAGAAATGCCTCTTTCAACATTTCAAAACCTCTAAATGAAACCTCAATTATCATCAGATCAATTTAAAAGCAATGATGCTTTGAAGATTTTAATTCCTTTTTTTTTTAATTGTTGCTTGATTGCTAAACAGTCAAGATAAATTTGAACATGTATTCAAAACTTTCTCTGTATCTATGAAGCACAGAAGCTTTCAATTTTTTAAAAGAAAGCCTGGAGTGTCCAGGTGATCTGTAAGAAAAATATTGAAAATACAGAGACAGAGAAGTCAGTCTTCAATTCCACTCCCAGAGACACTATCCGCCCTAGAGATGTCACAAAATGATTAAAAGGAAGCAAAAGAAGGTAGAAGAGAAGCTTTTCTTTCTAAATAAGAAACCAAAGTATTCAGAAGGAAAAGCTGCCACCCATTAACACATTTCAGCCTAATTATGTTCTTAAAACCCATTGACTTGAACAGTACTCCTCAAGAACATGTATTTATGCCCATTATGACTTACTCTGAACTGGAATCTGTCTCCCAGGTCCAGGTCACCAAACTTTAGGCACCAGGCTGAAGTGACTTGCTGTGCCCTCTCTTCATTGCTCAATAGAATGTGATAACAGATGTTACCCACGCCTGTGAAAAATCCATGCAGTTGTCATTCCAATCAGTTAACCACAGGACTGTCCTTTTCTGCATGATTTCTAGACATGACCGATTCACTGAACTGAAGAAGCAGCAGCTTTATTTGTTGTGGGTTATGGGAGGCACACACCAGTGAAAGGAGAAGTTGGTAAAGGCAGCCCAACATATACAGGCTCAGGCAGTGCAACCACAGGACTGAATTCTTTAGAGTAGGAAGCCCTAGGTGGCAATTGAATGACTTCTTCCAATTTGAAACAGATTCTTTGTTCTGATTGAATTTTTCAGATCAGTATGAGGTACTGGTGTGGTAGAGGAAATGCAAAGAATTTCTGCATATCTAGGCATGCACTGATTAACATCAACTTTGTACCACAGAGTGGTGAAATCTTGTCAGACACTGTTGTAAGTACCTTAAAGAAAGAGAACCCTGAAAGACAACCAATTTAGAAATACACTGAGAATTTCTGTGTGTGTCTGAAACAGTTCACAGGTTCTTATCCTCTGTTTAGCCCCTATTTAGTTCTCTCAGGTCTGAGTGCCTCATAGTTTCAGAGTTTCCAGACAACTTCCAGTGGTGCTCGATTATCAGAAGAATATTGTTTTTGGTTGTAGTTTATTATTATGCTCATCATATGAATACATATCTATTTTTAATTTTTTTTATTATGTTAGTATCTGTTAAAAGGGAAAACACTACGTGCTGAAATGTGTGCAAAAACTGTCTATGAGTCAATACATGATGCAGGAGAAAAAGTTTTAAAGTTGAACAATCTATAACATGACATGAAATTTCAAAATAAAGTATTGAGTAATTCACATCTTTTCAGATTTCTTAAAAAATGGAGCTAAAAAACACTTGAGACTGTATGAGATTTTCAGATTTTAAAAGCTATATAAGTTAACATTAGTATCAAAGATTCTTAGACCATACCTCTGTCAGTTGGAAATATGTGCCAAGTCAAGATTTCCATCACTGTGAGTTGTGCAAGTTTTAAGAAAAAAGGGAAAAAAAAAGATAGAATTCAAAATATTGTACAGATGAGAGAGAAATATTATGCTTATAAAACTCATACACAAGAGAATCTTCTCGAGCAAAAAAATTGCCTTGAAGAAAATTTTAAAATATATTCTGAGGATTAGAGGTAATATGTGGCATTCAAGGACTGAATGGGAATTGGAATAGACATCTCTGAAATATTGCGAAAAATAAATACTTTTTGTAATTGTGCAACGGAAGAAGATTTTAACTTTCCACATATAAACTAGTGAACAGACAAAATAAAAGTGAATTACATGGTGAAGGTATTTCTAGAAATGTTGGCTCAAAGATTTATTCACATAAATATTACATGAGTAAGAAATGGTGTAGGTTAAGGCTATGTTTCTAAAGCACATGAGAATATAAAGACTGACTTTAGAGTAAAATTTTGCACTGAATAACATATGTTGGCTTCACTCTATGTAAATTTATGTAGGCATAAAATTAGCTTTTTGTCTAAGTTTTTCAGTCTCAAAGGAATAAACAAGCTTTGAAGACCTAAATGGTACAGAATAGGAAGCTACAAAATATCTTCAGAGTTTGCATCTCAGCTAAAGAACAAAGGTGAGGGTTCTAGCTGTAACTGTCCCAAGTGCTGCCTCTAAAAAAGCATGAGGAATAATCAGGAGTGGGAAATGAGACAAAACAAGACAGCAAACATCTTACAGCTCAGAAAGGAGGCAATTTAGACTTGCCCCAGGTCCAACAAGGTTAGGTCTTACATTAGAAGTTAGAATAAACAGAGTTAATTTTTTTCAAGTTGTTTAAATGAAAAGAACACAATGACAGTTCCTGGAAGCTTGATAGTGGCACCAGTACTTTTGTGTTATTACCTTTATCATAGCAAATGCTTAGTGCATTCTTGTAAAGATGATATTGAGGGAGATGGACTTCCTGTTTGACCTGGTATAATTTTTTCCTGTGTTTTTAAGAAGGAAAAAGAGAGGGGAAATCCTAAACAGTAACCATGTTATTGAGGTTCAAAAAGATTTAGTTGTTCCTTCCTGCCATCTTCCTTAGTTGTTTCAGTTAAATAAGAATAATGTTATAGATCAAGCAAGTGAACACAGTGGAAATAATGGACATGTGTACAAAATAATAAAAAAAAACAACCTAAAGCAGAGTAGAAATCTCATTTATGAAACAAAATATGTTCTCATCAGAAAATCACCATCACAAAATATGGAAAAATTGTTCTGCAAAATCACAAATCTTTATATAAAGTTTTAAAATTTACTGTTGGAACTGAGTGGTGCTTTATGACTGGAAAATTACCTATTTCAAAACAGGAAGATGTGGAGCAACATCAGCTGCAGTAGACTGATTTCAGTCATAAGCAAAGATTTACAATAAATTTGAAGAGATATTAATAGCCCTGAAATAAATTTTTTAGACATAGAACTAATGTATCTGCCATTCACTACAGTGCTATGGTAGCATTTGGGACAGTAATTCCAGAGTAGAGAGAGAGAGGAAAGTTTAAAGAAGAGAAGGATGGGGAGGCTGGTTGTGTCTAAAGCGGAATGATGAATCTAGGGAATTAACCCCACCAATGTTCCTGAAGGATATATTCTGTTTTTTTCTGTCAGTTTACTAATGATGAAGGCAGAAATCATATAAGTCTACCAGTTAACCATGAGAATATAACAGTTTGGGCATTAAAAAAAAAAAAAAAATTGTAGATTTTCGCTAAGTACATTCAGTCTGAAAAGTCAAGAGATGCTTGTAAATACAAAAATAGTGATCTTCTGCACAGCCATTTATTAAAAACAAGGAAGAAGATTGATTTAAGTCAGAGAAAGATGAGTTTTCAAAGACCTGCTACATAAAGTGATTGTCTGCAGTAGCAAACTGTTGTCCTTGGCGACTGAAGAGCTCCTTCCCAGCCTCATGTTCCTAGGCGAAAAGTTAAAAATCAATAGAGATCTTAGGAGCCTCGTGACAGTCAGATGCTCACACAAAGAATCTTTCAAACCAGTAGAAGCTTCAAAATGTAAAAATTAACCAGAAATCTTTCCAAAGATTGCAAATTGTCTTACTTTTAAGGTAATTATTTGTAATTAATTGAAAGGAGCTGCCATCCTTTGGAGTGAAATCCCCCTGAGAGGCCCTGGCTGCAGGTAGCTGCCCTGCCTCTCACTCTAATACACAGAGCTGAACCTTAGCCAAGATAAATCTCTATCAAGCATCCTCAAAGTTGAAGTGTTAACCATTGCTTTGGTGGCTGCTTTACCAGCATAGCCATTGGTATGGAAGTGTATATCTAAAAATAAGTTTATCTAAAATAATTGCAATTTAATTTTGGTCCAGGCTAGTCATTCAGCTTCAGGGAGGGCAGAAAGCTTTTTAAGAGAAGCTGTGAGCCAAGACTCACAGGCAGGCAAGGCAGATCCTCACCAGTGAGGCCATTCCACTGCCCCCAGTGATGAGCAGGGCAGCTGGGGGTAGCCAAGGGCAGTCCCAGACCAGGGCATTGGACACCTCCCTGGGAATTAAGATGGACCATGACTGGGCCAGGGTGTCAGCCCATGGGCCAGTGTCTGAATCCATGCGAGCCCCAGCAGACAACTGTGATGCAGCACAGTTCTGGTAGGGACAAAGAACCAGAGTCTCCCAGGAAAGTAGCTCCAAGAGCTCCAAGGTAGGGAAGCACAACTTAGAGAGGAAGTCTCAAAGACTGGCCTCACTGGGCACTTAAATATGATCTTCAATTCCCTGATCAAAATGAGAAATAGTCTGCTTTGAAGTCCCTAATAATTAAAAAAAATATTTGTCAATTTGGTAGCAAATGCATATTCCTTTTTATTTTAGAGGGGGGGGGGGCAAAAGGTAACCCTTCTGTGTACCATGGGTAAAGGTGCACCTAATATAAGTCATTGACCTAATACATTTTGATTGTTGCCTGCTCTACAAGAAAGGCAGTTGTGTTTCTCCAGATACAAATGTGAAATATCATTCATGGTCTGATAATGGTGTTGAAGTTAGAACATTTACAAAATTAGGAATGGTTTTCATTATTTGCCATGGAGATTGTATTCCTCTACTTTTCAAGTTTGCAAAAGCCATTGGATTATTTAGCTTTAAACTTTAAAAAACCTAAATTACTGTGGAACAGTAAAGCCACCTGAAAAGTCTGATGGATAATAACTCCTGAAACTTGTTAATGACTGAGATTAGACAATGTGGATAGAAACTTACATAGCAGCAACAAAGATTTTCAATCTCACATGTTCTACAACTGCAGTATTATTCTCCAGATGACTGACCAGTGCACTTACACAAATCATGGGCATACACTTGTACTAGCATTTTCTTTTTCTACCTTATCAATTCACTGTTTTTCTGCTGTATGAGATGTTTGTTCCCTATCAGAGGTATCAGGAGACAGCTCCCTCTCCTGGAATACGCTAACTGTTCTTTAGGTTGAAATAAAGATGAAGTTCTGCCTGGAAACTGTCCTAGTTTTGAGGAGATCACAAATAGCTTGCTAAACTGTTTTCCATAATGCATCTAAATATTTGTCCAAGTATAACTACCCCTCTACAAACACCATCCTTTGTATTTTTTATTAAAAGAAACATTGCAGGCTTTCTATACCTGTCATAGAGGAGCAGAAATAGCACATTCCCAGCATTTTTCTTCAACAGATCTCCTTGGAGATTATCATACACTGTCTTGGAGCAGTTTATGTGCACTGAACCCCACAATCCAAGCTTTCCTGTGCATCATGCCTCCTTAGGTAGCAGCAGATTGGGTTCACAGCACTCAGTGCTGAAGAACTCTGTTTGGGGTTCTGTGTGCTGAACTGGACATTGTTTTTTTTCAAGCTTGAATTAAGACATTGTGCTGTGGTTTAAATTTTCTTGCTCAGGAGAGGCTTCAAGAGGGTCAAGGATTGAGCTAAAGTTTAAGATGGGGTGGTTATTTGAAAAATAGTAATGTAGCTGTAGCCTTCTTTGAAGATTTTCATTCATATCCTACAAAACTTCTTCATTTTTTACCCTTTATGGTAGCTCTTTAATAGGCAGAGACTCATAAGTCTTAGTCTTAGTCTATGTTTTTTAATGATAAAAAGAGATACCACAGATGAGTTAGAAATTTGATAAAGAAACTGAGATTTCTGTTAAAACTTATTTTCCCAATATTCCAATTTCTTATGTGATGTAAGCTGCAAAAGCAAGAGAATATTTTCATATCCTGTTTTCAGAGAAAGAGGAAATTGAGAAGTTGATGAATGGAAAAGCTTTAGGTCGACTCATGGTTTTCCTTTCTTAGTATAGCTATTCAATTAAAATGTTCCTCATTATATTTTTCTCTATCACAAATGCTATTTTATATTTATGTGAGCTGCTACAAATTTTAAATTTGTTTTATTGACAGATATATACATCTGCTGTCACACTGGTCAGCACTATTTTTTATTTTACTCATGCAATTCTTTGGACTTGGATTTCCTCTTGACAAAGAAATGAGGCTTGGTGCTAAAGACTTCTGGCAAGGCTTTCTCATTGATTTAAAACACTGAATTGGATTTCTAGTTCTGGCTCACACTGAGGTTAAGTCAGTGTTGCAGTGGTTAGCAGATACCTGGCATTGTAACAGGAATGAGGAAATGATGGCAATTCCAAAGAACCTGGGTTGCTCAGTTCATCATCAGCTCTCAGAGCCTCCAAAAGGTGGAGCAACACATTTCTCCACATCTCTCCACAGCAGTCTCTGCTTGTCTCTTTCATTTACATTTTTTGACATTTTGTTCTGACTCTGTTGTGGCAATGTCATCAATTGATTCTTGTGAACTTGTTGAGGGTTCCAGGCATCAATGAGGGAATTAAATCATGGAGTTTTTATGTATTTGGTCAAAGGCATTTAAGTTAAAAAGAGTTTAAATAGAATAAAGTTACTTAAATTTGCAATAGAGCCCAAGGGGTATTTTAGCAAAGTGCAGCTAATGAATGTGACATAATAGCAATCCCTAACCTGTAGCACTGTGGACTTCAGAAAAAAATCCAGATTCCTGACCAGAAATTGTTTCAAGCCTCATTGCTGTTTATTTCAACATGCAGCGCTATACTGGAACTAATCCAATAAAAACTCTGAGAGTTCACCTTCATCCTCCTTTACCCTCAAGGATTTCTCTTTTGGCAGAATCTGCTGTTTTCACACGCTGTTTTGCCATAGTTGTCCACTTTGTTCAGATCCTTTGCTAAACTGGAAAGTGTTTCCCCTTCAGAACTGCAAAAATATTTGCTGCTAAAATTCCACTCAGACGTGCTGATCGAGAACACCTTATTTCACTGTTTACCTTGCAGTACTCAGCCTTCAGTTTTTAAGTTACATTAGAGAATTCCTCTGGGTTTATTCCACCTCCTAAGTGTGTGCACTCTTGGGAGACCCACTTTGCAGAAGCCATGAGTCTTGATAGCGCATTCAACTCTCTTCATGTATCACAAACAAGTCCAGCTGCACCCTTGGCATGAGCGTACTTAAGGATGAGAAATTTGTTCTGCTCCCCACGACGATTCTGTATCATCAACCTTTCAAGGTCTAAGGCTGTATTAGCTTTATTCAGTTTTCTCCTACCACATAACAGTAATTCCTGCTGAGAAAATCTCCTGGGCAGGTTCTGGGGTCCAGAGCTAAGTCCTCCAGGGAGAAAGTAAGTTTATTCCACAGTATCTCTAAAGGCACTGCTAAAGCCATCCCATCTCCAGGCTAGCAACACTCATACTGTTGAAAAGAAAAGAAAGGAAATGCAGAGCCTTCCTGCTGAGACATCAGGATAAACACTGGAGAAGGCTTTTAGGTTCTTAGAAATTGTGAAAACTTCTGGAACAGAAGTATTATTTTCTCCCTTCCTTCCTTCCTTCCTTCCTTCCTTCCTTCCTTCCTTCCTTCCTTCCTTCCTTCCTTCCTTCCTTCCTTCCTTCCTTCCTTCCTTCCTTCCTTCCTTCCTTCCTTCCTTCCTTCCTTCCTTCCTTCCTTCCTTCCTTCCTTCCTTCCTTCCTTCCTTCCTTCCTTCCTTCCTTCCTTCCTTCCTTCCTTCCTTCCTTCCTTCCTTCCTTCCTTCCTTCCTTCCTTCCTTCCTTCCTTCCTTCCTTCCTTCCTTCCTTCCTTCCTTCCTTCCTTCCTTCCTTCCTTCCTTCCTTCCTGTAGAATAAGGTAAAAAAAGTGAAAAAGTTAAAAAAATACCATCAAAGTTAAACAGTCATGGTGGGAGGACAGGAAGCCAGCAAAGGCAGATACTAGACAATACTATTCAGGTTGATGAATCATGTGTTCTCTCATGTAAAGGAGAGGACAGTAATGATGAAGGAAAATTTTCAATAAATGAGTTCCCTGTTAAATAGGGAACTGAAAAATAAAATTTTGTGTGGGAAATATAAAAAGCCCAGAAATAAGAAGAGGAAAACCACATGGTTTAAACTCGTATATTCTGCTATAAATATGCAAAAAAAAAAAATTAATGGGAGGAAGATAATTAGAGACACAGTAACAAATAAGCAGAAACTATATGGCAAATACCACATAAAATGTAGTGTATTTGATAATATGGAAATAGTCTAATCAAATAAAAAATTTCAATGTTTCAGGAAATGTTGAAGCCCTGCTGGATGTTTGAAATTTTCATTTTAAATAGGAAGCATCTAGTACTATGCAATTAGGATGACAATGATTTTATGTGACCTGGTCACATAAAATCTGACCTGATCAGAGCAATCATCAAACCGAAAGGCCAAGAAACAGAAGAAGAGCAGACGAGTCTTGCCCAGTCTCTTGTTGAAAGGGTACATGTCACAACAGAGCTAAATGCTGAGACTAAATTTTTAGATGTGACTGGCTGATCTGTAGAGCAACGAGTCAGGACATGCAGGAGGGAATGCAGCTTGTGGCTTGCCCTTGCACAGCACATAATTTTTTTAAATTAAAAAACTCTTTATACAGTACTTAGATCCAGGATTTTTGTAGTCCTGGTGAGCTCCCTCTCACCCAGTCTTCTACCCTGCTATGTCCAAAAGACATATGTTCTACCCTAATGTCCAAAAGAAGACCACATTAGCATGACAGAATGTGGTTTCTTGTTTAAAAAGAAGATATAGGGGAGACCCACTGGGTAAAATGTGTTTACATGATGTGCAAAATGCATTAAATAGACCACATATAAGATATTCACAGAAAATTCATATTACTTAAGATGTTAGAAAAACCCAGAAAGAACTCAAGGCAGAAATAAGATGACATCCTAAAAGAGTTCTGATAACAAAATGTAACAGACTACACAATTTCCTTTGTCAAGAACTTACCAAGTACTGTTACAGAAATAACTCACATGAATTAAAAGGAACATTCTAGCATGATTAAATACAGGAAGCCAGAGCAGTAATAAATGCTTTTCACAGTACAGGGAAAAACTGAGCTACCATTCCCCACTGCAAACAGAGATCACCACTGAAACGGTTCAGTATATTCACAGATGATCTGTAAACAAGAGAAAATAATTAGGTGACAGCTTGCTGATATTACAAAGTTTTAAAAACACATGTCAAGAGGAGAATTAGCTAACAAAGGTTGCAGAACCTTTCAAAAAATGTTTTATTATCAAAGGTAATGAATCACAGTGTAATAAAATCCTGAATAAAATACAATAAAAATAAGCAGAAAATTATACTCTTATCTCAATGCTTAGTAGCATTGAAAAAAAATAGAATGTTATTAAGAAAATACTGGGGGGAAAATAGAAAATAAAAACATAGCTGTGTAGGCTTATTGCATTCAGTATTTTACATTCCACTTGTAGCTCTTCTACTCTGCTCAGAGATGATTTGGTAAAATTGGAAAATACGTCAGTTACAGGCTGTGTCCCTTGGGGTCGGTATTGTGATGAGTATTATTTAACATTTTTATTAGGGCCCTGGATGGGGGGATTGAATGCACTCTCAGCAAGTTTTTAAATGACACCAAGCTGAGTGGTGTTTCTGGCAGGTCCTCTGGAGCATGGGGCAAGATTCAGAGGGATTAAGTTCAACAGGACCAAGTGCAAAGCCCTATGCTTGGTTTGGGGCAACCCCAAATATGGATATAGGCTGGGCAATGAGTGAGAGCAGAAGAAATTCTTTACTGTGAGGGCAGTGAGGCACTGAAACAGGTTTCCCTAAGAAATTGTGGATACTTTGTCCCTGAAAGTGTTCAAGGCTGGGGCTTTGAGCACCCTGGTCTAGTGGAAGGTGTCACAGCCCATGGCACAGGGGTGGGTTGAACTTGATCATCCTTAAAAGTTTCTTGGAATCCAAATGATTCCATAATTCTGTGACTCTATGATACATGTTAAGTGAGTAGCTAGCTATATTAAGAAAGAAAAGCAGTGAGTCAACCTAATACATTTCTATTCATCAGCTGCTCAATTTCCTGTGTGTCTGAAAACAGGATATGAAAATATTCTCTTGCTTTTACAGCTTACGTCACATCACATCACTTGATGTCAGACTTAGGAAACAGGCCAAGGCTGGTTATATTTACTAGTACAAATGTGACCTGGATTGGATCTGGAACATATTGGGCTGTTTGACCTCCACTTGCACAATACAGTCTTGGTACTACTGAAACCTTAAAAGATAAGATGCCAAGGAATTTTTTTTTTTTAATTGAATTTTCATTTTGGAGATATCATAAAAATAGTGCTTTATATTTATATTTTCCTGATATTTTCCTTGAGGTATTCAGCAGAAAAGGATGGTATGGGAGAGGGGAAAGACATCCTAAGATTTCTGTGGAAAATTGGGAAAGAACTCAATGAAAATTAATTCCTTCAAATAGAGGCATTACTGTCACACAAAAGAAGAAGAAATCAGTTCAGCTGCAAGCATGTCCTTGTCCTGGAAAAGTTCCAGTCCTTGCAAGAAACTCAGGATTTACCCATAACTCTTGGATATAATTAAATTCTTAAGTCAATATGGGTTTATCCACTGTCTTTAAGTCGTCAAGGTAAATGCTCAAAATATTAAAGTAATTTTCTCAATTTTTTACTAGCGCTACTTTCTGTGTCACTGTTTCCATCTGACACCAATTATCATGTCCCTATTAGACTCTTTGCTTTTTGTTTTAAAATTCTAGGAGTACCCCTGGCCTAGCCTCTTTCTGGGAAGTGGGCAGGCTAAAGAGTATTCTTCTGGAGCTATTGTCGAAATTTAGTATGAATTCACATTTGTTATTGCACCTTTTATATATACACCTTTAAAATTCTGAAGTAACTCAAAGTGCGTGCAGGTTCATCCATTTTTTATAGTAGGTGGGAAATTGACATTATGTTCAACGTAATAAATTATATTTAGTATTTTGTAAATAAAATTCATGCTATTACTACTTTGGTACTTATAAGTTTTTATATGGGTTTTAGTTGTAAACTTGCAATAATTGAGTACATATGCAGAAAATAGAATCACAGACTGCTTGCACAAAGCAATAGAGAAGAAATTTGTATCAGAGATGTTCCTGAAGCCATTCCAGAGCTATTTTTATATGTATACTACTTTAAATATTGTTTTCTATAGCCACTAAATAAATGAAACAAAATGAGAACAATATCACACGCTCCATCACAGAAAGTGCAAACACATAATGTGAAATATTTGCCAGAAATGCAAAATATATACCTCACCTCAGAAGTTATTCTAGAATCTACAAAAATTATCAATTACTAAAAAAAAAAAAAAAAATAAAATCATAGTTATCTGGTGAGTACGTAAATGGTGCAATTATATTAAAGATTTGGAGAAATTTATCAATGCTATTTTCCCCATTGTCTCCTACATTTATGTAAACTTTTTCTTCTACAACCGAACTAATGTTCTATAGTAACATTATGCTTCATAGTTCAGAAAACCATTTGATAATGGATGCATTAACTAAGCTCTTATGTTTGTACCTAGCCGAAGTACTAAGGCACTACTTGCTTTTCTTTCCTTGACACCCATACAGGAGGACAGTGATTTGCTGAAAGATAATATAGCTAAATTCATCTTCCATTTGTTGATCCAAAGTCATTCACTGCTGACCTCCCAAGGCTATAGTAAATAAAATCACACAATCCCACTCGAACACTTAAGCCCTTCATACATGCTGGCAAGTCTTCAGTGGAGTTGTAGCTTTGTAATAGGCACTAGACACTGGCTTGCAGTGCTTTTATTCTGTCTGCCATTTCGGATGAGTGAACATGTACAAATGTCAAAAGAAATAAAAATGTGGTCACTTTTAATAGTGCTGATGTTGTCTCATACCCTTTATATTGCCTAAAGTACCTCTCATTGTTTGCCTTTCTCAGAAGACTATTTTTCCCATTTAGTATTTGCATTTAAAGAGCACATGACCCCTTGATACATTCTTCCAACCCCCAAAGTTTGTACATTCCACAATTAAACTTGATGCCAGCAAAAAGCCCATCTGATCAGTAAAAGACAAGGTAAAATCTCATAGGCCTATTCACACCTGTGAGCTATACCAGAGATCAGCAGTGACTCATGCTTCCCATCTCAGATGTGTGTGCCACCCCACTGAGAATGTCTGGGGACTTAGTAGAGCAAGCTTGTAAATCCTGACTAAAATCACCAAGCTCTGGTATTTGGTTAGAAGCTTACATGCCTCTTATATCTCTTTGTCAGCTTACATGCCACAATTTTTTTTTATGAAAGGGAAATCAGTTTTATTGTGGGGGAAACCCTCCTGCCCAGGTAGACTTTAGTGTCCATTTAACCTCCATCTCTGTCCATGTTGCTTAATGTCCATTTTGGGATCGCCCATCCCAGAAGAGTCTAACTCTGCTGAAATTGGATGTCATTGTGCAGTTCAGTTGCAAGAGAATTCTACTAAACATTCATGCTCTGGATAGCCTAATAAACATATTATTAACTGTCACAGCTATTATTGAGAGGTTCTGAGCATTTAATTTCATCTGAGACTGAGGTCACTGTTGAATATTCTTTTGGTTTATGCCAATAACTGTTTTAGTTTGCACATCTACTAAGGAACACAATTACTGATCCAGTTCACACTGAAGTAATTGGAAATCTATTCATCAATCAGATCAAAAATGAAGACCAGTAATAGACAAGGACAACATTCCATTCTTAAATTGATATTCTATAGTTAGAGATGCTGTTTCTGAACATCTTTCTTTTTGCCTGTAGACTGCTACCTTTCATTATAAGATCCAGGCTCTGAGATATAGCTTAATAAACTTGTTGTTTGAGGGAATTGGAAGATATTTTATGGAAAAAATTTGAGATGCTGTTTTATCTTTTATTTTTCAGTACTGATATGCTAATTCCTAAAATGACATATCATGACATCTTCCTATAACTAGCTCAACTAAAAGTATTCAAAAATTAAGAGTACAGCTATATAAACTAAATATGCTATTACAATCACTGCTATTAAAATAAGATGGCTTTAAAAAAGTGAATAGTTATGTGTTTTTCAAATTTAGCTATCTCATTTCTCTGAAATGTTTACTGTAGAATAACTACTTTGCTTCCTGTACTTAAGATATTTTGCTGCATTGAAATATTGGCTTAGTTGTGCTGTACAAGCCAACAAGCTATGCATTTGTGTATGTCATCTGTGTTGTTATCAATGATCACAGTTTTATCCTGACTAATGTGATTGCAAAAAATACATGGACCCCTGGATCTTTGTTTTAATGAATTACTGGAATTTCTGTGAATTAACTTTCTAATCTTGGTTCTAAAATACATTTTTCTGACTATCACATCCCCGTGGCAATTAATAATGTATAGAATGTATCCCTTAAAGGAGAAATAGAATCCTTTTCTATCCAATGGAAAATACACTCTTTGGAACAGGATTTGGAATCTGACTAAGCTGCACGTGGTGCAGGAGGAACTCTTTTCTGGTATTGATAAGACACTCTTCTTAAACCTTCTTAATACATACATGCAGGGCAAAGTTTAGAATGCCTGGATATCTTAATGCAAATTTCTAATTATTCAAATGTCCATCTTTACCAATTATTACCTTGAAATTAGTGCTTTTTCCTAAAACATAAAAATATAACTAAATTCTGATGGGGTTATTTTGTTTTCTACTTTGAAATACATACATGCATATTTGCTTAACTTCAGCTTTAACCTGCAGTTTTAAAAAATTTGTTTTTCTGCCAGCAACATACTGAGTTTGAAAAGGTCCATAGGGTAATAGAAAATGTATAGTGGTGATAAGCAGTAATTTCACAGTTAACTGATCATGATGTTACAAGATGCAGTGCAACCTCCTAATCTTTCCTTACTCTTTCTCTCTCTCTATCTCTTTTTTTTTTTTTTTTTTAGCCTCATTAGTATTGCTTGGTAGTTTTATACAAAGTAATGAACCAAAGAAGTACCGTGGCAGTGAAAGTGCCTGGCCAAGATTTCCAGCTGTGGTCATGAACTTGGTCTAGTCAGGGGGATAAGAGAATGTGTTCTTCTGAACTGAATCCAACACATCCCCAACACCTTATGTGTCAGGTCTTGTGATGATGGATCACTTTACATTCTCACAGGGAAATTCAGGTAAAATGTTTTATTTCACCATTGTAATTGCCTAGGACTATGCATCCTGACAGACAACACAGCAGAGCTCCCAAAAGGTTACTCATTGCACTTCTGTAATGTTGATCTTTGCATTCATCTGTGTCTCTCTCAAATCTCAGAATGACCGAACTGAATCTTCATATGTCTGCATTTTTTTCAAGTTAAAAAAGTGTGATTTCATTTCTGAAAGTTATTTGATTGGTGCTAAATAAAATTTCTGAATGGGGTAGCATCTTTGACAGCAAGACACGGGGAAGGATGCCTCAGAAAAAGCCCAGTAAAGATTGACTGTAAAAAATTGAAATGACTGCAAGTGTCACAAATTTATTTATTAAGCTTTAGATCACACCAATTCGAAAGGCTGGGGAAATATTATATACTTTCTCTTAGAATAAAGGAAAACATGGCCAAGGAAACACAGAGCAGGTCAAAACCTACTGACCTTCCTTTCTAGTCTATGTTTAGCTGAACGTTCTACAAACTGCCCATCAGTTCCTTAACTTCTAAAATGATCTTTGCACAGACCTTTATAGACAATGGTCTCACTTCTATGCAAAAGTGCTAAACCAAACCTCTACCTGAGTTGTTTTATAGCATCAGGATTTCCTTGACAGAGCTGATTTTTGTTACTTTTATTCAAATCATCATTATCTTTTTCTCTGGGTAGATTTTTGGTTTGTTTCACTGTTCTTAATCTCAAAAGTATACCATTCCTTTTCTATATCTGCTTCAAGGACATAAACCTTTATAAAGGTATAATCTCACTGTGAAAAGAAACTAGCATTTTACATAAAAAACAACCCGATCTTAACGACACCAACCCATTAATACTTTCTCTTTGCCTATAATACTGTGAATGAAATAGAACTAATTGATTATAGTAAGGTGGATGAGTTTTAAAGCTTGAGAAGAAGTAAGCCAGAGATATCAGCAGTGTCTCAAATATGTTTTGCCTGATCTCTGGTGATCTTGGGATGGAAAGCCCCTTCTCTGGCTCAGGGTACAACCTGGGCCTGTATTTTCCTCTGATCAGCTGGGTAAGGTGCCTACCAAAATGTTAATACCATCTACATATTAAAGAAAAGTTTTCTGTTTCCAGTCCCCAAAGGGATTTTTGAAACAATTTTATTCTCTAGTAAATTATTACAAACTGTTTAATTTCCCTTCCATTAAGTAGAGAAGCCATGAAATGGACTGTTCTGCAAATAAACCTCTGTATTGCATTGTGCATGTTGCTTTAGTTAGGAATTTAAATATTTTTGGAGACTTACACTGTTCTCACTAATTATATTTCTATTTGGCCCAGTGCATGTAAGAGCACAATCTACATAGAATTTTCAGGATAAGATACATAGTGAAGTTCTGAGAGTGAGATAACCCAGATGTTATTATTTCTGTTGGATTACACACAAACAAGGTTTTAACTCAAATAGGCATGGGCCTGACCTAAGATTTGAAATGGGATTAATTTGTCCTAAGAATGTCTGACCTGTCTATGATATGTACTCTTTCCAGTCTGTGGAAAGAAGCAGAGGCCCTCTAAGAGATGTTAATTTTTCAGTAAAGAATTTCTGGAGCAGATTGACTGATTGGCCTGTTGGGGTTGTCTAACTGCCTCTGCTCATTATGAAGGGTAATTATCTCAGAAAACCAACCTGGACACGTGGTGAGAAATCATGGCAACTGAACATTAGGTCTCATGACATTTTAGATTCTGTAGGATAAACAAGGTGTCCATGTGGATATGACAGATATGGCACAGCATTTTCAAATATTGACCTTTCTAAGTTCCTTTCTTTAAAAGGTATACTTTTATACTTTTATACTTCAATGACTTTTGAAGAGGGTCTTAACTGTGGTTAGAAGCCAGATTGATATGCATGTTTGGAGAACTGTTCAAACATAACAATATAATATGGTGGATATGAGAAATCATCTTGGGGAAATTTGGCTTGGGGAAGTAAGCTGACATCATGACTGCAGAGTCACCACTCATACACTCTTGTCCTCAAGTTGCTGTCTTCTGTGCAAGTAAAAAAAAACATTGCTACATTCATCTTACTGGCATTTGTAGAAGAGGTAGATGGAGAATGTGTCAAGTCAGAGAAAGTGTCAGCATGTTTGATGCTGATGAACCAGCAACAAGGAAAATGACATGTAGTAAGATTTCTTCTGAAGTTACAAACTTCTCAAAACAAAAAAAAAAAAAAAAAAAAAATTGAAGTTGGGAAGTCGGAGGATGATAAAATACCCTTAAGTAACCAGAAAATTTTGCTTTTCTTTTTTTTATTGATGCTAGTGATGGTACAGCTTCATGGAACTATTCCCAGAATTCATGTAGAACAGAAAAGCTATATTTTCTGGGAAACCAATCCTGACTATCACAAACCAATCTAGTAAAGTAAATGCTGCTATTCAGGGACAAATAAGAGCAGAGTGAGGCTCAGTAACCAGTGACCAAAGCCTTTGTGACATATCAGACTAAAATTAATACAAAATATCATCAGATAATACTAAAATTTTGCATTCATACAGCACAGTTATTAATGCAAGCAACAGGCAGAGAATATCACTATTTAGAAAACAGGAACTGACAGCTGGGACCAAATCTTGAAGAGGACTGAGATGCATAGAGATTACACAGTGCAGTGCTTTGCAACATAGACAGGTCTGTGGTGTGTGTCCATCTGCCTCATAGGGAAAATTTTGTACCTTGATATGGGAAACCAAAATAAAATCTCATGGTCTATTCTGGCACAGAGTAAGGCCTGGGTGTCAAGGATCAGTGCAGAGCATTTTTGACATTTAGGAAGTGCTCAGTAAGTTAAATTCTTCCAGGTGGCCTCATATTTACTGCACATGGCCCGAATATCTATGGCACGTGAGCCGTAAACCCAATGCCTCCGAAAACCACATTGGATCTGATGTGTTCCCATCCCAGAGTGCAGTCCAACATTTTCTGCTGTTACACAGGTCCAGTGTTCCCCACTGAGCACTCATGCTGCTGTTGCTGGAGGGCTGTACTGTTCCTGGAGAGCAGGAGTAGCACGCTGCTGGACATCTGGAACAAACATCGGTTTCTTGAACCGCTCACAGATGAGATTCCTGGGTTGCAAAAGAAGCCGTGTCTGAGAAAATATTCATATATATTTTAATCTTTCTCTTAGTGTTAGGTAGCAATTACTCGACTGTTAAGAGTTAATTTTATAAATTCAAGGCTCAAAAGGAAAGAAGCAGAAGAAGACTCGATTCCCCACCTAGGAATAAGAACATTCACCCAGGCAGGAACTGTGTGAGACAGTCACCAACTGTTTCAAGATATTGCAAATAGGTGTATGGGTTTGTTTTTTTTTTTTTTTTCCCTCAGTCATAAAAAGTACACAGTTCCAAGGCAGATAACTGTCCTTTTTCAGCTGACTGTATTTGTTCTTGCTGTTTCTGATTATAGAATTATTGATTTATTTTCCCCCAGGCAATGTTGAAACTTGAACAGGAGGGGAAAAGGATTCCTGCACTCATTTTAAGCTATAAGTATCTTCCTAGGGCAGTGGGGATGAGAAACCAAGGTTTAAACTTCTCAGTCTGACAAGGGAACAGAAACAGGCTCCCACCTCCTGCCAATCAAGAGCTCAGATGTTGGAAGCAACAGGGTCAAGATGCTCAGGTGGCACTGGAACATACCTTAAAATAAGTGAGCAATGCTAGCTACACAATCAGTAGAGAGGAGCTATTGGAGGACTTCCCATGGGAAGGCATGCTGTCCTCACTGGGAGTCCCCCACTGGTGAGGACCAGAGAGTCGGCTGGGCAAAGACAGATGCAGAGTTGTCTTCCCCTCCTGAGCCCACTTCTTCCCCTTGTGACCTTATGATCACAAGTCTCAGGCAGAACACTTTGCTTTCCCCTGTGTCCTGTCTGGCCTACTTGACTGTTATTCTGTCCAATCACACACTCTCCAACTCCCAATCTCACATCCTTCCCTAGGGGTTACTTAAATGTGTCTCCTTACTGAATGAATCCCTCTTAAGCTTCCACCTCAGAGTCTTTGGTACCAGGCTGCTATCCAGATACTTGAAAGTTAGATGTTGGAGCACCTAATTAGCAAGTGGTCAGACAGCTTCACGGCATCTATTTATAGGTGTCTCTTGGTAATAATTGTCTCTTGGTAAGAATGACTGACGTGCTTGATGTTTCAGAGGGGAGTAATTCTGCAGAGTAAAGCCTGCGTAGCAAGCTGTTAGAAATCAAACAGGAAATATGTCCACAATGGGTGGAGGTTTAAAGACTGTAAAGTAAGATTATGTGGGATCAAAATTCTAATTTAGATGCTTCATCTTTTCTGTGATTATAGCCCACACTGAAGGACTTACCAGACTTATGAGATACACCCACTGTGGATCAAGTGGTGATAATGCAAATGTTTATGACTGCATGTAAGATGCTTCTGACACATAACATCTGGTTTATTTTCTGTATATGGGCATTCAGGTACTTTAAAACACTTAGGTTCATTTGATTAAAAATGAGTGAAGCTAGAGACAGAACTCAATAGTCTTACTCCATGAAAAAGCCTTTCAAATCTTTTTTACTTCAATAAAGCATCTAAAAGAAAACAAGAAATTTTCCCAATTTGTAATTGGCTTGTCTTTAGGACAGTGGTATGCTCTCCTCTGCTCCATGTCTGAATTTTTTCCTTTCAAATTAATGCCCTTATTTCACAGATAAAATTTCTCTATCATTCTCTATCCTCCCTTTAGACTCAGAGGAGAGACACAGAAGCCCTGAAGGGTGATTCATTCATCTCTAAAATAATTCTCTAAGATTTCTGAAATTAATGTCTCTGTGGAGTTGTCACTTCCTCTTCATGACTATGGAGAAGATCTGTACAATTAACACAGGCTACACATCAAGCTTTTCTATGACCCAGCTTGGATGCAATTAAACTTGCCCTATGCCTTATTCCCTTTTCCTCTTTTTAATACTTCCCTTTTACATTTCACATCCAATGTCCTCCCTGCATCTATTCTGCCTTCATTTTATATATAATGTGTTCCATATATTTTAAACCCATTTTAAATCAATAATAACTGATGGCATTCAGCAAAGTTAGCCTGAAGTCAATCAATGAAATTGACTGTGTGAGTCAATCTGAGCACAAGCAACAGTGTTTGTCAGAGAAGGTTCCTTACTTATTTGTCCAGTTCAAACAAGCTAGCAAGTGCAAATCAGCATCTTTTCAGGATTGATTTTATGCCTCAAACTGGTAATATTTACATGTCTCAATTTTCTCATGAAAATTACTTCTTGTACAAGAAGGTTATCTCTCACTGTTCCTTAAATGTACAATAAAAATATGCAAACAAAAAGAAAAAAAATGAAGAATAATAAAAAACCCCAAACCTGAGGAGTTCAGGCTGAGTGTGTTATCTAACTGCCACTACACTTATGTTAAACAGTTTTGTTCTGCTTCTTTAGTAGAAGGGAGGAAGACAAGGGGCAGAACAATTTCCTGTAGTCAGTTTGTACCTATATAAAAGGTTCTTTTCCCCTTGTCTTTTTGGGTATTAGAAAGAGGTTGTTATGATGTGAGACAGTTAAGTCTGCTCATCTTAGAAAAGCCTTTTTGCTGTTGGTTATGTTTAACATATCGCTGGGTTCCCTGCCGTGGTCAGTTCAGTCCAGACCATTATTACCTCTGTCATACACTCTACTCACAATATGACCCCCTGTCATTGAAGTGGAAAATGTGCCACTGCAACCTATAAGTTATCATGGCAGGTTATTGCTTGTGGCAGCTGAGAAAGGCTTTTTTTTGTTAATTGTATAATTGTAGTCCATCCTTTACTAGTGTGTGATGTAAGGGAGTGCCTGTGGATCTCAGCCTGACCATTAAACATCCTGACAGAAAACTGACAGCAAGATCTGTGGGATGCCATGGAGTGGCTGGCTAACTAGGAGGTGCTGTGGCCTTGCACATTGGTTTTACTGAGAAGAGGCTCTCATTTCTCAGGCTTACCCTAGATACTAGTCAGTCCTCAAGGCCTGGGTGGTACCAGGCCTTGAACAAAGAACAGCTGTCTCAGATGTAGTCAGGAAATGCTCAGTAGCCTTAACCTTTAAAGAGGCAAATAATACCATCCCATTACCATTAGAATGCCAGCTTTTCATTTACTAATACTACTCTAGCCTGTTCCCTAACATGCCTAAAATAGGGAAATATATAACAAGAAGAAAGCCTGACTGCCTTTTCCCCAGCCAGAAAACAAAGGATCGTGATGTCAGACAGACACAAACCCAGATGTTTATGAGTAACCTGCTCTCACTGTAATGGAATTCAGACTGATCGTGGATATAAGAGAAAATTGAGGCACTGTTGAGGGGAATAACAGAATATTTGCAAACAAAAATGAGATGGAAAAAGCATTTCCCAGTATTGGCTCCTAATTAAACACCTAAATAACACTCTTTGCATTTCAAGACCTTTGAGAAGCTCAGACCTGACTATCTCAGGAGATGTTCTCCCATGGGCTCAATTCTTGAAGAGCAGAGAAAAGCATGGAAAGAACATATCAACACAAGTTTGCACAAGAGCTTCCCAGGTTATACAAAAAGGCCCTTTACATTCTGTAAATAAATAGACATGAAAACATGTCTATAGATGGACAGTTATGCTACAAAAATTGCTAAACCAGATGCAGTATGCCTTTCAATATAAGCAGTTTATCATAAGGAAAAAAATCCTCCTTTTTGGTAGTCATTCATGCTATATTATATAGATGATGATGGAGTTTGGCCTTACTTATCAAAACAATCAAGACAGAAAGTGAAAAGCCTAAACAAAATTTGGGGAAACTCTAGAAATCTGCAAACAGAGTCACAGGAAAAGAGAAAAAGAGACACTGCCATAACAGCTGTCATGGGGAAACAGTAATTGATGTTTTGTGTAATGGAACACAAACCTCATACTAAGTAATAAGTACTCAGGCATCATGCCACTAATTACTCAAACTTCATTATAAAGAACACCAGGGCCACAATTAAATATTGTATATTATCCCTCATTCTAATTACATAGCTCTTTTAGTTGCACTGTAAAAGCAAGACATTATTTAATTATTTTCATTTAATGCATTTTAAAACAATATTTAAAACCTCATTCAACACCATAGGGATTTCAACTAATCATTAAAATCCCTATTCATGTGTACAGTAGCAGTTCTGTAGCCATATAAAGCCGGCATCCATTTCAAATTCATTTATAAAAATCAAACTTGGAAACCCACGGGCTTAAAAGGTCCTGACTCTGGCTGCCAGAGCCTTAATGGGGATTCACAGATGTAAGCCAGCCTTAATTATATCCCTAAAGTGTAAAATATCAGGTGTAAATCCTGGCCTCTTCTCTCACAAGTTTTCAGAAAAAGTACGTTCCTCAGAGAATTCTGCTGGGACAATGCAGCTGCTACACTGTTCACCAAGACTTCCTCTTGGGAAGGCAGAGCCTATGGGTCTGACAGGCCCCATTGCTACAGACACAGGCCTAAGAATGCTTTATTGACTACTGAGTGCAAAGAACACTGATGAGACAGACAAGTGAGAGGCAGCTGATGCAGCTGATATTGCTGTTGCTCAGTCTTCTGAAGTGCTCCGAAACACAGAGGTGTTTGTGGTCCTTGAGAGCACACCAGGGGATTCCCAGGCTATTCTTCCCAACAAGATGAGTGGGTTCATAAATGAGATCACAGCATCAGAGATAAGCCCTGTGGATTGAGGGGCCCAAGTGTCTGAGACGAGAGGACAAAAAATTTGATGGCCTACTTCAGCTTCCTTTTTCTTTCCGATGGAACTGGAGATTCAGGAAAAGCTGCTAATATGACTGTGTCTTATCTGAGTAAGAAAGATTCAGCAGAACTTCAGTTTTGGATAGTTTTAGGATATTTCACTGCAGTTATGACATGACAGCCAATATTTTTTCAGCTATCCCAAACACTGTGGTCTACAGAAAATACAAGACTATCTATCTTGACATTTAGAGATGGCAAGTCTAGTCTAAAAGAAGTAGATAGTGTATTTAATCAAACAAAGGTTATTTAATGGTGTCATCTTTTTTAGACTACTTGCTTTCATTAGCTATGACCATATGGAGCTCACAGATGGCAAATAAAACAGTGACGTCCTGTTCAAATAAGAAGGAGGCAAGAACAGTAAATAAAATGCAGGCAAAATCAAGATGAATGATCCATGCGATATATATGTCATAGAGTACCCAAAATGTCATGTAACAGTTGAGTCTGGAGTGGTTTTAGGTGTGAACATCAGGAGCCTTTAGACTGACATGAGAGAATAACCTTAGAGATTAATATTAGGAAAAGGAGAATAACTATTTAAATCCTTGGAAATGTGAAAACTAAGGTTTCTCTCCGCTCACCAGCTCTATTTCCACTTTCATTCTTCCATGCTGGGTTCTCTCTTTTCTTCCTTGCCTGAAGGTACTGTCATGCTTACTTTCTCTGATTCTTTCATCTCTTGCAAGGGGGAGTATTTCATTGCATTCACTTTTGCGTGTGGCTTGACAAGGAGACTTTCTGTGAGCAGCAGGACCCCTTGTTTCAGTTTAAACCCAGAGACACTGTCCCCAGTGAAAGACTGGCTATACACTAACTGGGAGGACAGTTTGAGGACCATGAAGCTGAAGTACAATTCTTGCTCACTAAACTTGAATAGCTATTTACCCTTATCTCCAAAGTTTTACCAAAACCTGGTTATTAAGCTATATTGCCTGATGCACATGAAGTTGGGGCAAAGCACCACAGCATGTTAGGGTGCTCTTGTGGTAGGCTGAAATGCCACAGGCAGCGAATAGATTCAGCTCACAACTTCCACCAGCTGACAGGTATTTCTGCTGTTCACCACTTCCACATTGAGGCCACTGATCTTAATTTCTTCTAAAGCAAAGGCAAGCAGGGGAACTTAAGGGGTAATTACTTACTGGCATGGGTGATTCCAATTTACCCCTTTGGACAGCAATAGACTGTAAGTGACTCCACAGCACAGGAAACAATTTCCCTGGGTGGGTGGCAGCAAAGAGCACTTCTTCTGCAAGAATCCAGTTCCTACTGCCTTGTACCTGAAATGTACCCGAATATAAAAATGAGCTGACAAACTGAAGGCTCACTACATCAGCCTCTGACCTGAACAAGCAATATAAACAGTCCCTAATCAGGTGGGCCTTTGACTGATTGATGGTGATGCTTTATTCAGAAGAAGAATATATATACAGGCCTTATACATTTAATATGGGACATTTTTGAGCATAAGTACTATGAAGAGTGATTGAGGGAGCTGGAAATTTTTAGCCTGGAGAAGAGGAACCTCAGGGGAGACCTTATTGCTCTCTACAATAACATAAAAGAAGGTTGTAGTAAAATGGGGATTAACCTCTTCTCCCAGGCAACAAGAAATACAACAAGAGAAATGGCCCGAAGTTGAGCCAGGTGGGGTTTAAGTTGGATATTTGGAAAAATTTCTTCCCTGAAATCTTAGAAGTGACACTTGCGATATGGTATAGTGGGCATGGTGGTATTCAGTCACACATTTGACTTAATAATCTTGGAAGTGTTTTCCAACTTTAATGATTCCGTAATTCTAGTCTATGATTGAGGTGCTGACTCAGACCACTGAGGAGATGACAGATATTTTGGGAAGTTAACAGAGATGAAGTTATTCTTGCTCAGAGAAGGTCAGTTGCATCTATTTTCCTCTTTTAACTCAGACATCTCCAGCTTAGCCTAACTTGAAGCAAACTAGGCAGACCTAGACATAAGAGCATTTTGTTTGTTCTTATACTTTAATACAAAATTTTAAAATACTGAAAAAATAGAGCTCAAGAATGTGTTTCATCACAGTTTTCCAACAGGATGACAATAACACTTGGTCACTGTTTGGCTGTTTTTTTCTGAGGTGAGAACAGAGGACTGAAAATATTCACTTCAGGCAGGTAAGGATAATGAGAGCTAATATTTTAAAGGATACTCTCAGGAAGACAGACAGAAGACTAGGGAACAATTCTGCATTTCTAGAAACAAGAAAAAAATGTTACTTTTTTGTGCTGATTTGTGTGTATTAAACTATTGTAGGATGTTGGTTGTTTTCCTGTTTTACCTAGATAGCAGTCTTTTTTAAATGGGGATCACATTCTGGTTTTCTCTTAGTGCAGTACTGTGCACTCTAAAAATGCTGGGCTGATATGTCCATAGGCACTCAAACAATACATGCAACTGGAATGATGCTTTCAACTTCAGGATTCATTCTGATAGGAACATTGGGTGGACAAAATTAGTAAAATAAGCATGAATATTGTAGGAATGCCAATGTGCTATATTTAACTAAAGGTGTCTAGTGATTTTTGAGTATTCTGTCAGAAAACTGAAAGGTTTACATTTTTAAAGAAATTATTAAAAGCAAAGAGGGCTTTGCCAAGGGGATCAAAAGATGAGACGCCAGGAATATTTCTTTTCACTGTAGCCCACTAATTCTCTTGAAGCTGGAATTATGCAAAGTTTTCTTGGCATTCTTTAAGATATTCAGTGTTCTAATTAATTCTCCATTCAAAAGCATGAGCATGCACAATGGTGGGATACAGTAAAATTATACCATTTAATACTTACTCAAAAACTGGTTATGGTCTGAATTAAGAAAAGATCAGTTAGAGAAAAAACATACACAGAGAGATGTGGCATTAGCAATTACAGGCCAGATTCAGAAAAGTATTTAAGTGGACTTTATAT
The DNA here is from genome assembly GCF_031753505.1 of Anomalospiza imberbis. Taxonomy (NCBI): domain Eukaryota; kingdom Metazoa; phylum Chordata; class Aves; order Passeriformes; family Viduidae; genus Anomalospiza; species Anomalospiza imberbis. The sequence continues at coordinate 79,996,653 of NC_089682.1, read as the reverse complement.
ACAAAGTCCAAAATCAAAGCCTCAAATTCTCTCACTCATAAACTGCTTTACACCAAGTCTCTAAATGCCAGTATTTCTTCACTTCAAATCTGAAAATTGCCTGAAGTGTCCCTTCATTATGTACGTACACATCTACCTGGTCCTAATAGTTAGAGTCCTCATTTCTTGTAATCCCTCTTGGTACCTAGAAACTTGTTGGAGACACCTAGTGTAGGTGTAGCAATGGATGTACTGGCATCATGTATAGTATTCTTACAAAAATAAAATAATCATAAAATAATTTAGGTTGGAAAAGACCTTTAAGATCATCACTCCCAACTGTTAACATAGCACTGCCAAGTCCACCACTTAACCATGTTCCTAAACAGCACATCTACATATCTCTAAACACCTCACCGAGGTATATAAAGACTCCACCACCTCCCTGGGTCCAATGCTTGACAACAATTGCAGCAAATAAATTTTTCCTTAAATTCAATCTAATCTAATTCAGGTTGTTCTCCTGGAACAACCTGAAGTCATTTCCTCTTTTGTTATCACTTGTAACCTGGGAAAAGCTCATTTACCTTAATCTTATGAGTTTTCTAGTACCCTAGCTAGTTTGTTTCTTAAATGCTAAGGTTTTTCCTTTAACTCCTTTATAATTTAAACACTCCTTTAATAAAAAACATTTAAAAGGCACCTTTAAATATTGAAAGACTTGCATATTTTTGAAGAGGATGGGTCTATACAACCGAATTAAACCAACTAAGCAGAAAGACTCACCTCTGGTAAATGGTATAAGTTAAAATAATTTTTAAAGTTAGACCCAGTACTTGGTCTCACACTATCTACAAACTATTTACAATCTTGTAACAATCTTGATTCTTAGTGCACAACTCTTACCATTATTAGTTTTCTAACTACTTTTAATTATTTATGTGTTATGTTTGTTAATGCTTGAAATTATTTGAATTTCAATTCATCCATTTAACTTAAATATTTTATAGACACATTAATGTCAAAAAATTAGTTTTAGAAGGCCACAGTGCTACTTAATTGTGAAAGTAATCCCAGTTCAATGTGACATCTGTAAATATGTTGCAGATACAGGCTCTGCAGTGCCAAAGAGCTATTGGTACAAGCTTTATTTTCTATTAATGCCTCTATCAATGTAAGTCTGTTCAGATAAATTGCTTTACAGGCCTTCCAAAATGCTTCCAAAATTCCTTAAAATTAACAAATTTTTAAACATTCTTACAGGCATTAACACGGAGTATTTTAGTGTGATAGTTCACTAGTGGTACTTAGTTTCAAAGAGTACTTGGAGAAAAAAAAATCCCAAACCAAAACAGACCCAAAAAAACCCGAACAACCAAACAAAACTTTATCAGCCCACATTATTCATTTATTTAAATGCACTGTCAAAAATAAATAAGAGCCAATCTTCTGATTATTTAGTGAATGCTTAAGTGTACACCCTATGTATATACACCTTATGTGTGATTCACAGCTAAGTATAGATTTAAATAAACAGATCTTTTGCAGAAATAATTAGAAATAACTCCTGACATCTGTCTTTTTGCAGATTTCCTTCCTCAGAAGTCTTTCAGGCAATGTATTGTCTCAGAGTCATCCTGTCTGAACTAGTAAGTAACCTCAAGGAAAACAGAGTGATCTGGGAGAACTTTCTTTTATGAAGAAACATCCCCTCTGCAGGCCTAATCAACATCCATTGATGTTGGTGGAGAAAGCTCCCTTTGATTTGAGTGGTAACTGGTTTGAAACCTTTAATTGGGTATATATCTTAATCAGAACAAAAAGCTGTTCTGTGAGGTCTCTTGATTGAGCAGATATTATTGCCCATAAATGGCTAACCCTTGCCTCATTTGCTCAGATACTGCTTCTTTTTTTCATACATTAATAACACCACAATGAAATAGAAATCAATCCTGATCAAGAGAGTTCACTAATGTCTGAGTTTTAATGAGAGGCTTTTTGTGTCAAAAGGCCACCGCATCTTTTCTAACAAGGCATAAAACACAGCTTCCAACAGCCCCCAGGAAAGACTTTTTATTCTGAGATTAGTTGGAGAAAGATTTATGCCTTTTACTTTTCCATCAGTTCTACATGACTGCAGCCAATGAACTAATGAGAAATAAGGTTAATAAAGAAAATAGGGTAACATTCAACTTCTTGAAAATTTTTGAAATCACCTATAGGTGTGATGACTGGTTAGAAATTATAGAACAAAAGCAAAAGCAGAAATTTAGTAGAAACGTTGAATAATAATAATGATAATAATAAAATAATAATCTGAATTGAATCCATTAGTATAAACAGGAGTATGGTTCTAAGACTTTATCTCGGGCTTCTTGACCAAAAATATGTGATTTCAGCTTGTGAATCAATTTTAGCCTGTAGCATGGTCTTTCGTTCGTAGAATTTACAATAAGCCTGGGGAAAAGTAGAACAAGTTTATTCTGGAAGGGTAATCATAATTTATATTAACTCTGGAAAGATTTTATGCAGGTGTGCTGCAAGATACTTTGTGTACCAGTGCTAACATGGTGGCTAAGTTTTTACCCTGCAGGCAGAGAACAGGAGTTCCTGAGTCTGACATCCATCCATGGCTGAAGTGAACAGCCATCATTAGAGTATTGTCGGTGACACCACCCTCTTTTTCATGCATGGTATGTTTGTCCCTGCAGTTTTTTTTTAAAGAGTGAGCCCTCAAAAGATGCATGAGCAGAAGAGAAGGATTTGGACAGTGAGTACCAACCATCACACACAACCTAAGTGCCTAGTTTAGTGTGGTGAGGGTCGCACTAGGTTCCCACCCTAATGTGCCTCCCTGTCTCTGAGCTGAAAATGAAATGCTGGGGGGATAAGAGCTTTCCTTTTCACCTTCCACAGTCTATGACTCCAGGTGTAGCAACGGTTTCTGCTCCCCAGAAGTTTGCTAAATAATATGCCATTAAAGTTGGTTTTTCTTCTTTTTTTCCAATGGTGTATGGGATTTCTTCAAACCTGTTGTGAGCATCTTGAAACTAAGAGAAGCTAAGAAAAGTCACCTGAGGGAGTGTCCTCAGACTTGAGGCAGAGCTTGCAGGTAGATAGACCAGCCAGCTGCAGTGAAAAAAGGCCGCTTGGGAAGACTTCCCCAGAAATGCATCAGAAATTGGTGGAGCAGAAGTCTAATCCCCAGAAGCTGCTTGGCTGGCCTACATTAGCAGTCCTTACTCAAACCAAGTGCCTCACCAAATAACTACACCAAAAAACCCCTATGAACACCCGGGAACTTCTGCTGCCTTATTTTCTTGCCAGGCCTCCATTATCACACTCCTCAGAACAAAGCATTCTGCTGCAGTTTCAGATATTCTTAGCTGACATGTGCTGGCAGTTGTACTAGACAGACGCAGTCAGTGTGTTATTTTGCTATTAACTATTTATAACAACACTTCTCCAACTCTGCTGTCAGTTTTGCTCTATGCCTTAATGGAGGCATTTTACTGATTTCTCCAGTTAGATTTATGTATACACCGTATGTATGGAATCCTTAGAGGGTTATCATGTACCTAGGTCTGCCCAGTGGATTGAAGAACAAATTTAACACCTGCAATCCTGTTGCCCAAAAGGTCTTCATGTTTAGTCCTGGTTATATCCCAATAGTTACACTCAGACTTTGTACAGGGTAGGTGCCAGCAGGTGTTGTGCCTTGCACAACCAGTTGCACTTGCAAAAACTCTGCAGATTATACTGAATTATGCTAAAGCCATGCTACTCATTTCCAGAGTCAGGGACATGTTGATGTGCATCCACCTGCAAACACATGTCTATGTAAACACTGTGAGCAGCTCCCAAGTGTGAAATGGGAAATGGATTTAATGCTGCAGGTAATAATGCTGTGCTGCATTTCCCATAAGGTTTGTTGAGGCAGCGGGGTTGAAGGTGAGGGGGAAGGTGCAATTTTTCTTTTCAGCTGGAGGATCAATGGCTTCACCATATTGGAGAACCCCTGTAAGACAAGTAAATGTTTCTTGCTTAAGGCCAGGCCCTGGCTTTGCCCCAGACTATTGCTTAGAAACGTAAAGTGTTATAGTATATGAGTTAATAGAGAAGAAAAAAGGCAAATTAATAATGAAGTAGACTGAACTTTACCAGCACTTCTGCTCTATTTCTCTCTTAGAGGATTAAAGAGATGGTACTGAGAGAGTTTGTTAAATAAATCTGTTCAGCTTCTGACCTTCACCTCTGCTGAACAATTTTCTTCTTCCATAACCAGCTCTCTCATTTGCAGAGAGAGAAATAAAAAACGTGATCAGTAAGTTATAGAAGAGGGTGCACTGTTTGGCTGAGACACGTGCTCTTTGTGACATGGGTGACCCTGAAGCTTATGATACAGGACTAACATAGCTGCAGGGCAGCTTACAGCTAGTCCTGCCTTAGTCACCATCAACACAACAAATGTTGGAATGCCTTCTGAAGCACTCTTTGGATTGAAATAGCTTCATATCTTGGAGTCACTTTGAATTTTCCTTTTTTCATTTTAGACTTTGGTTCATATACCAAAGTGTAGTACTCTATTAAAAGAATGTTTCTGCCTCTTTTCCTCCATGATGTCTCCTCCCTCCCCTCTCCACCAGCTATTCTCTTTTCCTCTTCCTTTCCGAGCTCTGGGCTGTTGCAGTACTAGTATATATACTTTAAAAAAGCTAGGAGCTGGCTCCTAGATCTGATATTTTCCATTACTGGAATGTTTAAAGTCACTGTCAAATGCAACAGAAGGGTAGGGGAGGAGGTTATCTTATGATCCTTTTGTGCAGTCTAAGATAATAAATTCAAAACCTGTAGATAAAAGCTCCCATACAAGATTACACAAATAATAAAAAAATCCTGGGAATCCTAAATGAATAACCAAGCAGGACAAAATGTGAATGTGAAGGAAAATATCTGATGAAACCTTAGCTTTGGCCACATTTCCTTTCTTTAGGAATAACAATTTTTTTTTTCTGAATTGACTTTAAAGCCAATTCACTAAGCATTGAAAGTAAATACACAGATTTTCAAGAGCCCCAAATCAGAATGCTTTGCAGATAAATTTTGCAATCATTTCCAGACCACAATAAGCAGAAAAAATGTTTTATTTGACATACAAAGGGATGTATCCATCCTTGCACCTCCATTAACATAACTTGTTAGTCTTTGTGTGTCTGTATTCCCAGCCACAGGAGCCAGAAATACCCAAATGCCTGTTTTGGGTTAACTATCTCCTCTTCTCCAAGCTCCTTCTGTTACAATAAATGCATGTGTATCCTAGCCAACGATAACTCATTAACACTTATAAAACAACCTACATATAGCTTTTGCTAAATTTAAAATATTGACTCTTTATAGCTTTTCCATAGCCTGTTTCCACCACCCTTCAAAATGTCCTCATTCCTTGCCAGTGAATCATAGAGGTTCCAGTCCTAACTGGTGCTTATATGCTTAAATTCACGCCTTAACCTGTCTACAAGTGGGAAGTCTCAGATACGTGTGGTTTTGGTACAGGGAATTTCATGGATGTCTACATAATATCATAGCACATTGTACAACAAAAAGATCCCCAAGGTATATGTGTACAAAACATCTCTCTTTTATGGAACAAGCTTTATCTGGGATGTTCTCAGTGCTGGCCTTTGCTTTACCAGCTGCAAAAAAACCTGTTTGTTTTCCAACATTAGACTCTTCCAGAGGTCACTTAGACTGTGTCTTTTTAATAAAATAATTCAATTTTAGGGTACAAAATACCAGGTCTGAGATGCTGCCTTCATATGATGTACAGAACTGACTTAAGGCAAATTCATTCTACCTGTTGAAATTCCTGTAAAATTTTTGAAGAGGTAACTTTGTCCCATAGTACACCAGGTATCTGTCTTCATGCAGCTCACACAGAGCCAGCTGAACACTGCACAATGTGTTCTGGGTAATCAAAAGGAAATGTATGTGTATTCTCACACAGGGCTTTCATATTTGTATGGCAAGTCAATCTAGAGCAAGCTAATCTGCTATTAACAGACAAAACATCAAGCAGGTAATTGGAAGTGACATAAAAAAATTAGATATGTTTCTCACAAGCCTGGAGAAGGGAACAAAAGTTGTGTCTGTTTCAGAAGAAGGAGGATTCTTCTTCCGAGGAAGAAGCTATTTTTCTCATCCTGAGGATAGATTGCCACACATTGATATTTCAGCATCCTGGTAGAATTCCCAGCTAGATCTGGTTGCAGCCATGGGAGCACTACAATAGAATGGAAATCCCCCAAAAAAGTGGGCTACAAAGAAGTTTTTTAACACATAATAAGTTAATTGTATAAAAGTAAGAAAATATTTTCATAACTGAAAACTATGGAATAAAAAAGGATTACAAGTAGAGTTTTAAAATCCTGTTGCTCTTTAAATAGTTAAATATTTTAGTCTAAACATAAATAACAATTATTTTCAAAGTGAATACATTTACCACTTCTGTAGATATCTTGAAATTAGTTCTTTTGTTATAGCTCTAGGCACTTTTTAAGCAAATCCATCCTACACTACATCAAACTGACTTTGGCTCTCTTCTCCATTATCTAAATAAAATGAACACCTGATCAAACCCTGAAGTGGCATCTTTGATGGATCCTTTGTAAAGACGTGCATTTTTTGTCCCTGATGTGGGAACAGTGCAGGGAGGATGCCAGTGGAGGAGGATGTTTATATTGATGCAATTTGAGCAATTGTGTTTGTAACTGAAGGCTGAATCCAAGCAGTCTCAAAGGAAATCAAATGCACCAGAATAAATCTGTGAAATTCAGATGTGTGAAGTACTTTTGAAATGGAAATGGATTGAGTCATTGTAGCATTAGGACATTTTTTATTTTACTGAATGTACAGATGATTTATATATATATATATATATATATATAAATATATATATTATATATATTTGGATTTAGACTTGATGATCTTTATGGCTATCCTCCAATGTGAGATATTCAATGATTCTTTTATATGAATTTTTTGTTACATGTTATCCAGTGTTAGACTTCAATGAAACAATTGTATTATTGACTGGCATGCTCTTCTAGAGTTTTAGCTGAAATTTCTTTTGTACTTTAATAGCAGTCTGCTTTATTAAGATTTTACAGTGAGTTGAATTTATGTTAGTTGATTAACAGTGTTGTTAGTGAGGATCAATAATGGGTTTGAAGTATAATTTGCTTAAGTCTATTTAATTTAGTGAAAGGTTTGCAAAAGGCTTGGAACAGTTTGAATTCCATTCATGATGTTTCAGGTATGGCAGTTTTAATTGACTTGCTCTACACTAAGTTTTTGAATAAAGTCCAATAATGCTTTTGTTTTTTCTCCCTTTTTTTTTTTCCCACAGAAAAATATATAAAACTTAACATTTGTGGGAGATGTGATAATGATGGTGATGGGTCACCATTTCTTGCTTTCTCACTGCTGTCTGCCTTTCCTTTCATGAGTGAAATACAATTTTTTTCTCATTCTTTTGCCTTCTTTCTATCCCAGAATGTTTTTACTTACACATTTTAAATCCTTCTCTTTTGTCTTCAGGGGAAAAAATTGCTACCTGAAACCTTCCCCTCTTCCTGTCCTGATCTTTTCTTTACTTACTTTATACATAGGCATTTGCTACAAAGAAATTAGTAAATTTAAATATGTAAAAGAAGAACAAAGAGTTAACCTTTAGTCAACAAAGCCAAAATACTTAAATTTGTTCCATGACACCATGCATTAAGAAAAGTGTGAATGCAGAACTACATCTTTGATAGAGATAGATTCAGCATCAATAAAATCACGTCTGCTTGGTGTCTTAGGCTTAGGTCTACTTTTGTAGTGTCAGAGTGGTATCCCAGGTTTTTAAGGAAACAGAACTGCTATATATCTTCAGATCTTATTTTAAAGGCCTCTTGAAGACTGGAAAGATACCTTTAGCTTCCATGGACTGTGAACTGTCTTAGTGCTCAGCTTTTCTTACCAAATCCCACCAGGAATTTCAGTGCAAGTCTGCCACAGTTTTGCCAGTGGCTTTGATCAGCATAAAAGTCTCAAATGAAAGAAACTGAAATGAAGAATTGGAAAAAATTGATGCACTAGTAGTAAAAGATAAAATAATTACACTACTAGAGATCTTCAGCACGGCAACGGTATTTGAGTTTTCTGCAAGAAAGCTTCCAGAAGGACATGAATTTTTTAAAAATGGAACTTAAAAATATTAGGGAACCAAAATCCCAAGATGCAGATGTATTCACTAATGCTAAATCCTACATAAAAGAACTATTATTGGTTGTTAACAAAAGCAAATATTTTACTGTCAGTTGCACATTAAAGATACTATATGAAAAGCCCATACTAGCCAGCTATTTCCAAACTACATTCTGAAGCAAGGACTCTGAAACTTTTTCTAAGGTCTCTAACTTTGTTAGATAATAGCCTCAATTTTTTGGACTGGAAAAAAAGAGTGGCTAATTACCAAAGGTCAAATTAAAGGTTACTGGGATGAATGATGTCTTTAGGTGCTATGTCTGCTATCTGATATTTTATGCTTGTAAAAGCTTGATGCTTCTCCGTGAAAAATGAAGAACAATATGAACTTTAGAAGTTACATGTACTCCATTGCTTACAATACAAACCTTTTGTCTTGGACTTGTCTGTGACAGTAGTCATGAGAATATTAGGATCAGGCAACTTGGTTCCTATAAGTCTTTTAGCAGGTGAAAAGCCCTCAAACAATTCAAACCTCAAAAATCCTAAGTCAATTCTCTTCCAAGATCGTTAAAGGGTCTTGAAGTCAATACAGGTTAAAAATAAATAGCCTGACTGTGAAAAGATCCATTCAATATGGCATTCATTGTGTTTCCCATAAAAAAGGCTCTGCAAACAACATGCTAAATATTTCACAATGGCAGACGAAAGATGTGGCATTCAGCTACTTTTATTCTCTGTAATCCAAGGGGAAAAAGGTCCACTCTAAACAAAACAAACAAAAAAAAATGGAGACAAGAAATGATCCCTGATCTGATAAAAATCTGGTAAAATCTGATTCCACTGAAGCCAGTAAATTCATTAATTGTGAAACAGGGCACACTTTTATCTTCAGTGTCTTCACCTCTGTATAATAATGACTTATCCTACCTGCCATTGAAAGAAAAAAATATATCAATTCAAGCAAAGGGAAGAAGCTTTATCATTTGCTGCTGACAATACTTTGCTGCTGTCTCTTCTCTTAACCAAATACAGCTTCCATAGCAGCTGCTTCATATTTATTGACATACATATGAATATTTTTAGCATTTACTCCTTCATTTTCTACTTGGTTTTAATATGATAATCTGACATTGCCATGCTACCACTACCTTGATTCCAGATACTGAAACTGATTTCTTATTCTTTATTTCTGAGTACAGTCTATGTCCTTTTCTTCCATCTTTAGAACGACTGAAACAATCACCATTGTCTTTATCACTTACTACCCGTGACTCCCTCACAGACCCATTTCTGTAGTTAGTGGAAGGGAGGGGAATGATTTCCTGTGACTGAACTCTGCTCCAATCATCACCATACATAAAAGTTATATATATATATATATATGCTTACTACAAGTTATAGTACAAATCTGATAGGTGGATGATGAGGCTCTTACTCCATTAAGGACTTCTGACAGCAAGACACCAAGTTGTTCCAGCTGCATAAGGCAATTGGAATATTCCACTTAGATTTTTCACTTTCTTCCACAAGCTTGGCAACTTTATTTTGAGAGGTGTTTACAGTCCCCAAAGTGTAAAAGAGATTATTTTATTTTATATGTTCACATAATTTTCTTATTATGTACACTCTTCACTTACTTTCCTGTTTTGACATACTGAAGAGTAATAAGCGTGAAAGTAGTGTTTTTATATTGCCATTTTCTGTTGATTTTAGTATAACTAATTTGTGCTGACATAAATACCAGATTAATAAGGATATGATATTTTACAGTATTATGCTGTTCTGTATATTAAAAGACCTTGTGCTGTCCCAGTTAAAAATAATTCAGGATCTCTGGCCTTTGTTGTCACATGATTTTCCAGAGCTTATCAGACATCATAACATTTTAGCTTTAAATGTCTCCAGTTCTCTGCTTGTCAGTGAGTGAAGATTCAGCCCTCTATGACAGAGGTTTCATTCCTTGTCATCTGGGCATCCAGCAAGCTGAATGGGATGACCATAATTTGCTGTGAGTACTGGGAGCCGGCCAACAGGCTTCCTTCTGTCTTGCACATGCCTTTACAGCATCCAGTGCACAGCTTGTTTGTACACCAGAGAGTGACTTTTTCAACTCTTTTTTGTAGGTATTATCAATAATTTTTAATGAAGTACTCTTTTGGGGGAGTAATGATTTAGATGCCATGGCTCACAGCGCACGAAGAAGAGAAAATACTGATTCTCTGAAAATTAAGACAGCCTATATTAACTAATAGCGAAAAATACCTCACCTGGTTTTCACACCATGTCTTCAGAAGTCTCACACATTCCTTCTCAACATCATTTTCAGCTGCCCATTCCTGTGAGAATATGAGACTGTTAAAACTGATTTTCTTACACATGGTCCCTCACTCAATTTTTAAGTGTCATCAAAGGCAGATGTGACACTGTAGTAATACTGAAGAGCTTAATTTCTCTGTCTTGTTTTCAACTTTTTACCTGACAGTTTCTTTTATTGCTGGGTGGTTCTGTTACTGTGAAAAATAGTGAATAATCAGTCCTTATTTGCCATTTCTACATAATTTTAAAATTATATATTTAATACTAATATTTTATATTGATAGTTTCATTATGTTCTTTTAAGATATCATGTCATGCCTCAGTCTTCTCTCTTCCACATTTACACCTATTGCAATCACGTGGTCATCCAAATTTCCTTTACTTGAAATTTTTCTAATTCTCCTACATTATCATAGACTTGTAGACTTATCCATATCTGTTTTAAATGGCAATGATCAGTGATTCCAAGTTATAAGAGTAATTTATGATTACTATCACCTGCAGTCTGAAAAAGTCTGAATAAAGGTACTTTCACCCCGTGTTTGTTACTTTGCACTAATGCCATCAGCGTCAGGAAAACTGTGTGGTAGGACAGCAGCTGTGAGTCTGTGTGCACATTTCAGGCTATCCAAAACAGAGGTAAAAGTTCAGGGACTGGAAAACAGAAACACAAAAAGTCCACATCTTTTTATGCATGACATTTGTCCCACAGACTCCCTTCTCTGTGGTGTCCAGAGATCCAGAAAAGGGTGGAGCAGGACTATAGGAATACTGCTGTGTGTAAAGGCCTGAAAATGCTCAGGTAGCCTACGTGTGGAAATAGCTGATATCCACTGTGTGCCTCTGGACTGGGCTTCCTCTCAGAGTAGACAGATAGGGTGGGATGCATTCTGCATAGAGGACATACTAATTAAGAAGAATAAAAATACCCATCAGTCAAGATGCATCCTGTGCTGAGCCTAGATGATTCTGCATAGAGTTATATTCATGACAGTACTGATAATTAATAACCTTGCTCTTCCAAAGTAGTTATCCAAGATTTCCACTTCATGGTTCCACAGTGTTCTGAAACTCATTTCTTGACTGGGAAATCCGAAGTCCTGCTTCAACAGTGCGTCTTCCTTTGATAGAAAACATTGCTGGGAGGAACCACACCACTGAAGTAGAAAAAAATAATCAGCTCTTCACAGCTTGTGATGGTAGCCCTGTGCACAGAGAGGACTTTTTGTCCATTGGAGTTAATATGCTTCCAGCCTGATGTGGTCCCATCACAGGGTGCTTCTCACCTAGATTTTTGAGGAATGGATGCATCCTTCCAGCACCCAGTCAAAGAAATGGTGCTCCAGCTGGATCTGCTCTCAGGCAACAGAGCATCAACAGGTGCAAGATAAGGATACTGGTCAGGTGAAAGGCTGAGAAGTGTGCCATCTGTAAAATCCTGAGCTGCAAGAAGCGGGGGCTAAATTCATGCTCAGGTGACTTATTTATCGTCCTCTTTTACCCCCCATTCCAATCTTTGCTACCTCTGCATGTCAGGTTAGGAACGAGAGCTGCAGGATAGCACGCTCGCGCTGCTGATAGCACCGTACTTCACACGGGGAGCAGGGTAGACAGTGAGCAAGCTGCAGGGTGGATATGCCAGGGTGGTATAAAGGTGCTATTTGGGATGCAGTGTGAGCACAGAAGGGTGTGCTGACACAGACAGTGAATCCAGCCGGTAAAATCTCAGCACTCACCTACAAAAACAATGGCAGTGCAGACATGGGGACTTCTGTGAGAGCTGGATCAAGGCCATGCTTTTTGTAAGTGTAAACTGAAGCTTTTAAAAATAGGAACAGATAATTTTTTAAGAGCATAAATAACTAATGAAATGGCTCACTTAATAGGAATACTATCATTATAAATGGTAGGAGAACAAATTAAGGTACTTGGTTTTGCTCCAAATTAAACCATGGCTTTTCTTATGTGCATAAAATTAAATGTGTACACAGAACACTGCTGAAAGACTGGACATTGATGCTTAAATCAATTCACATACTGTATTTTCAGGTGCAATTCAGTACATCTGAACCACTGCACAGAATTTCATGGACTCCATTAGCCTGTCAGCAAGGGATCAGAGAGTCATCTGTGTAAATTGCTGCAAGGCAGTGCTAGTGGCAGTCAGGTCCCAAGAATGTAACTGAGATTTAAATCCTACCTGTGATGATAATGTCCATGGATTTTTGTGGGCTGTTGAGGGGAGGAGAAGTCCAGTCTAATAAGAGATTTTTTTTTATCTTTGCCTGATCTACTTAATCATTTTTCAAGCCTCGTATTTATTGAAGCACAGATCAAAATGAAATAAATATTTAAAAGCACAAAATATGATTTGATGGGGCTAAAAGGAAATAGAGGTTTATTTTATTAACCCCCTCTGAAAAATAAAAGCAAATTTAAGAACAACTGAGAGGATCATTAGGCAATGACTGAGATAATGATATATAGCATCCTCTCAGCTCTTGTCTTTTGTGCAAGTGTACTGTGTGCTTCAGCTTGAAGGCAGAAGAAGCAGCTTTCATTCACCCCTCCTACACTGTGTGGGACTGTCAAATGACAGCCCTTGAAAGTAATCATTATTATGACATAACAAATGGAGGATTTGGAGGGAAAAAAGGAAAGCAGCCATTAACAACTTACTAAAGTTGCTATTTCTGCTGTTTTCATTTATGCATTGCTTTCACTATGACAAATACAAAAATTATTGAAATAAAAAATTACTTAAAGTGCAAGTTTTACACCAAACAATATGTTTTTGACTGTACTCTTTCCCTGCATGCTGAAAAATTGAAATCAAGAGCTGTAGATGTCTAGGATGAAAAAGAACAGCTTTTACACTTTCTATAACTCTGATTATCAAACTCCCACTTTTAATAAACATACTCTTTATTTAATGGCAGGCTGGGTGTTTAAAAAATATTAGTTTAGTTTGAAATCAGGCAATGGAAACTGTCTTGTTTTATTAGGGAAAAAGTGAAGGTTTTTGCTTAAAAGAAATTTTGCAACAATCAGTTTTTGTTAAAAATCTAAAATCTAATTGTATTTTTCATGCAATTAAGGAATGACAAGTAGAACTAAGATTCCTTGTAACATGCATTTAATATCTCCTTATATTAAAATGATTGCTTTAAACTTAAGTTTTTGGATCTCCTGGAAAATCCTGACTTGGATTACAGACATGTTAGGTCGTTGGGACCAATTCTTAATGCTCACTGGAAGTAGTCAAGAAGCAGGTAGAATAAATTGCTATTTAACATGAGAAAGAGGGTAAGAATTTATCCCCCACTGGAGATTTTTCTATAAATATTTTATCATTGGGCTTCCCACAGTTTTTACCATCACTAAAGCCTCTATTTCACAATTGATACTTAGTAAAGCTCTTGACCATGCTCAGGTTTTAAATACTTGCCTAACAGCTGCTAGCAACACTGGAACCTAAATGTATAAAGTATTTTCCTGCAAAAGATTTCAGAGACAATGCTCTGAAACTTTGCAGAACAAAGACTCAAATCACAGTTAGTGCCAGAAATTTTGCTAACACTCTCCTCAGCACGTAAGTTGTTATTTTATCTCACTTCAAGTATACATACATATATGTTGATAATAAAATATTAGAGTACCTCCAATGATGTACTATACATGATGCTGTAGCTCTCAAATTCCCATGACCCCAGCAACACATCCCTGAATGAAGAAGTTTACATCACCTGAGCTGCAGGCAAAGTATCTTTATTCCCACGCAAGTGCATCTGAGCCAAGTGTAGTACTCTAGTGGTGTCTCTGATTTAGATCAAGAGTGGCAAAAATAGCTTAAGCAAATTTATAAACTTCAAGCTTCCTCTGGATTTAACCTTTCTCTGAGCCTTTCTGTTGTGTATGTGAGGTTTTGGCTTTTATATGGCTGTACCAGATCAATACAGCTAAGCTGGAGCTCTGCACATCTTCTTTTCTGGATGAAATAAACTTTTCTGAATGGTTTTCTGAGGTAAATGACAGTCCATACAAAGCAGAACAAAATTTGTGATCCTGGTATATTGGTGTGATTTGCTAACCTAAAATTCTTTTACTCACATTTCACTACTCATTAGTGAGTAGTGAAATTATCATAGAGTGAGATTTTTTTTTTTAGGTAACCATTTAGGTTTCTACCTAAATGGTCTCACCTCTAAAAAGGAAAAAAAAGGTGAGAATTCACTTTTCTCTTTATCTGCACGGTGAGTACTGGATTAACTTTAAAACATGCTTACCTTTCTCTAACTTTGCCTTAAAGATATTTCAATTTACCTATAGTTCTATCTTATTATTAACCTCAGCTTTACTGAAAAATTATTTCCTCTATCAAAAGGGAAATTTTTAAACAGAATTATGTATCTGCCACATGTTGTGGAGGTGGACAGAAATTTAATTCTGGATGGGTAAGGAGTGAGTTCTGTAATTTAATGTTATGTTTAATTTACATAACAATGGTGTAGGACCTCAGATTCCCACCTGCTTGACAAAGAACAAAGAGAGTGTTGTCTTCTGCTTCAAAGACCTTATAGTTTAAGGTGAGTGTGTCACCTCCTGTTCTGCTCAACAGATGGCCAGAAACTGGGACAGGTCTTTAATTTTGTGTCCTGATCGAAGAGCATTAGCAGTAAAAAGTTTTGAAACAGTTTAAACCATGGATTAAAACCAAGGCAAGGACATTGGATAGTAAATTCAACCCTCTGGCCTGATGAATTTTCCTGCTTAATGTTACTCTTAAATTTCTATTTATCTATTATAATGGAGCTTTACACAAATAAGTCTCCATAATAGCACCTCCATTCCTGAGAAACCCTGAGGTGTCCTGCTAGTACTGCATGAACTTTATCTCTGTGTTAATTTTGTCAAAAACTTCCACTGATTATTTATTCATTAAATCATTTTTTCCTCTGTTTTCTTCTAAGACATAATTCTCTGTGTGACAAGTGGTGACAGACTGAGAGGCAGAAAGTCTTCCCTATTACCCTGTAAGAGGCACAATGAAATGAGTAGATTAGTTTCCACTGCTGAGCCTTTATGGCTCATGTCAGATCTATGAAGTTAAGTACTCAAGGTCAGAGGGTCTGCTTCCATGTAGGCAGATGTAATTCCATTAATTTTGTATCATCAGCCACATTTGCATTTTGGTTCTGAGAATACCCCTGATAACTCTGATTAGATGAAATGCCAATTGAGATGTGGACAGCCATCTTCAGGAAGCTGACTCGATATTACTCATTTTATGTAGGCAATCAAACTCAAATAGGAACTTCCAGGCATCTTGAGATAATCTGCTGCATTTGAAATGGGAAGCAGGAAATCAAAGAAAGGCTGAAAATCTCTGCCTGCCAGGCAGAGCTGAGGGTCTATCACTCTGCAGGTGAGGAGCTGGGAGCTGATATTCTCAGCAAGGCAGGTAGAGCCTCTACTGACACCATCCAAGGCTGTCCCACTTCTCCTAAGCCAGGAGTGCAGAGCAGACCTATATAAGCAGCCAGCATCAGACACAGAGCAGCATTCACCCCACAAATCTGTGGTGATGAGACAAGTCCAAGGTGAACCAGAATGTCAATGTACAAGCTCAGAATCAAAGTAAATACCAGTGAGGCACAAGATGGTGCACAATGAAGGCTGCAAAGCAGCTGAAATTCACCTCAGGTGGGGACCTAGAACAAAAACTTCAGCTGTAAAGCAGCTCCCAAAGAAGGAGAGAGAGCCTCCTATGAGGCTCTTACAGCTCTTGCTGCACAGCACCATTCATGGGTGACCTGGCCTTGAGCATGGCCATCTAAATGCCTAGGAGGGAGAGACTGCACTCCAGACCTTTAACATCTACATCATCGTGTGCTGCAAAATACCAAATAGATAGACTGGGACAGATCTTGGACCCCTGGATGCAAATGAGCATCCTGGCTCTATACTGACTCCACTCTGGGGCAAGACTTGGATGTGGTTCAACTCCCTTCCTTCATGCCTGGACTCTTCAAAAATAGGCATCAGCTCACTGGTGAACTATGATGCAGTGCGGATGAGATGACTAGATGTTATCCAATTTTTCTTCTTTTTTTTTTAGTCAGCCTTACATTTGGGAAGGAAAAAATAGACAAATAAAGCAGCATTGCAGTTATGATAAATTTGACTTGGATTTGCTAAGTTTTGGTCACAGTGAAAACAGCAATAATGCTAGGAATGTCAAAGCAGTTCATTTTTACATTTTCTAAAATATCTTTACATGCATTTCCCAAATTTCTTAACTTCAGACACTAAATAGAAGCAAAGACACAACAGGGTGGTTTGGCAATGTTATCAAGGTAAAAGTGATCCGTTGCTACACTTTGAGAAGTCACACAGTCTGATGATGGTGAATGAATGTCCCTTCTTTCTTTCACATTTACAGCATCCTAGTTGCCACGTTTTAAAGTATTACAAGTTCCTGTCAGACATAATGGAACATGTGCTGAACCAATGGCAACATCCAGGCTCCTGATGGAAGCATTGGCAGAATGGCATATGTGGGTTATGCTCAAGTGCTCAGGCACTTGCATCCTGCTCATCTGCACACTCCCTTCTCTGTTGTGGAGTGTTTCAAACAGTGTATTTTTGTTATAGCAGGGAATGCTATATGAATATCTATGTGAACTGCCTGGTGCCACCTGGCATTGCGGCTACACAGTGATCCAGTGGTCCATATCCTCTTTTGTTTCTGAGTATGGATGTTGCCAGAAGAGAGACAGTGAGATGTTCCAATAGCTTGTCCTTCCCATCATTCCAGACTCACTCTGGCTGTTCTGGATTGCTGCTCACCTCACAAGGTTGGACTTGCCTTCAACAGGCTTGAACCCCTTTGAATGTCCCTCAGAAAAGTGCCCATGGAGGCCGATAGCTTCATTCATTTTACTGCTCCTTCAAGGAATGTAATTTCTCACACTCTTACAAGGCTGGATGAGAGCACTCCTAGCTAACGACAGCTTTGGCCAGATGGATTTCAGACACACTGAAGCAGAAAGCATCGGGCACTAGTGGAAGCTCTGAGAGGTAAGCAAGCTTATTGACATCAGGCATGAACTACCCAGATACCTTCTCCTTCTCCTCGGTCCTTTTATTTTGCTGTAATCCCTCTCTTGTTTTTTAATCTGTCAAACATCCAAGAAGGAATCATTTTACTTTAATACCTAGGGATTTTTGTTTTTAATTTGGTGAGAGGATTTTTTTCATTTTTTAGTTTGGAAGTATATCCTTAATCCTTATGGGTTTGTTGCACATATAGGATGGTGAATGAGCAAGGTAGTCAGAAGACAAAAAATTAATAGTGTCAAGTATTCAATAGGTTTTATATGCACTGTTCTTTTGGAAGCAAAGTTTGCCAGGACAGTGGATGAAATTTAGTTCACAATAGCAAACTTGCTTTTGCTTGGATAACAAAATTCCTAGGTCAGAGGGAAGCAGAAATAAAAATTCATAATACTGGTTCTGAAATAGAAGATTGTAGAGCTAAAACATTTTATAGAATATACACTAAAGACTAGAAGGCCATGAGAAGTCATCAGGATCCCATATTCTTACCTTCCATGGAGTTTGAGCAAAATTGTCCCTTCTTGTACTATTGTGCATTTGAAGGGAAACACAAAAAGGTCTCTTCTGATGTTATATCTTATTGTCTGTTGCTTTTATTGACCAAACTTCCCTCCTATACACACTAATTTAACTGAACAATATCTATTTTAATGAGCTAGAATTTGACCCTCAGGATTGCAGAATTTGGTTCTGGACTGTTAATAAATTTTTGTTAAAGGCTCATTCCTTTAACTTTCTGCACATACTGGTTCAAAAACTAAGTGTTTAAGGGCCAGTTTAAATGTAAGCACAAGAGTAGTACCAGTGCTGTCCGTGGGACTTTGTCTGTCATCCACGCATGGATGGTCTGCTGGAGTAGAGAGAAACTGTTCAGCTTCTTGTAAGATCAAGTGTTATGACAGTGTGTGGCTCCCAGTGAGTTGTAAGTTTAATCGCTCTGCAAAATATTTCTCTTCTGGTACCAGTTTCAGGACAGATATTGATTTCACATCTTTCAAAAGATTTTCCTCCTGCAATTATGACTGTACTTTCTTGTTCATCTGAACATAACATGAAATAGATATTGCCAGAACAAGGATAAGTAGATATAGGATATCCTTATTACTTTGTCAATTAATTCCCATGTATTATTATGTGGAAAGTGTATTCTATAATAAATATCTTACAATGCAATGGCTTGCTAGTGTTTGATAAACTATGTTTTTTGGTTAAAAATTGATTTGTACATGCAGGCAGGCTGTAGACAAGACAGTGTCATGTCTACAAGTGATTGTTCCTCAGGAAGTGAACACACTGTAGTAATTTTTTCCCTCAGTAATCACATTTTTTTGACATCTCTGGAACTGTAATCTCTTTGTTTATACATTTTAAGGATTTAAATTTCTTTTCCAGCATAACGGATTTTAAATAACTTAATGACTATATTATAAATAGCATGTATTATAAACTACCTATATTATAAATAACAATACGTAGTCCTTGTGAACACTGAGAATATAAATTAGATTGCTCTTGCTCTTTGCAGTATCAGAAAAAAATCCACAATTGAATTACAGCCTTATGTTTGACCATGGACCATGAAATTAGTGGGTAATAGCAATGTACTGAAACTCCTACTCTTTAAAAAGGATCGGGACTAGAAATTATCAAAAAAGTGGTTTTATGAAACTGCTGTTCATGTGCAGCCTGAGTCATTGCTGCATCACATAGAAGAGAAACAGGTGAAACGTCGAATTTACATTTGGTGGCAGCTGGTTATTAGCTAGTGGAAAGAGTAAAGACACATGGTCTTTAAACAGTAAATAAAAACACATAAATCTACTGGGGAGTCTCCTATTACACTTCTTTCATTTTTTTATGGTGAATTTTATGAGTATGTTATTGACTGTTACTGCTCTGCCATTTTGATAGGAAGTATCTGTAGAGAGGTGTGAGGTTCATTTAGAAGGTATAAGCCTCAGGTAATGCCTGACCTCCAGGACAGTGCTCCAGACGTACGTAAGGACAATCTCCCACAGGCATATCCTCCTCACTGTATCTTGCACCACCCTGATCCTTTGCAGGGTCAGTCACACCATCACTCCACAAGGTAGCCACTGATGCCAAAGCCCTAAGTCTAAAGGAATGGGCAGCTGGGGCCAATCCCCCGATGGGGAAGGCTGTCCAGCAGTCAGGTGTGAGGCACATGAAGCCTATGGGCCAGCATGACTCATGAAACATAGTGTTCATTTTGTGTTTCACTGCTGTGTATTATAACAGAAGATCAAGAGTCCTGGTCTGAGAGGAGTGGGACTTGTGTTCCCTTCTGCAAAGCCTTCTGGTTGCATGGTTTCACCAAAGCTCAGGTACACAAAAAATGTAATTCAAAAGGATTAGAGAAAGAGGACTAAATTTAATGAAACCGTAAAATTCACTGCACATAAATCTAATTCTAATTCCAAATTCTAAAACACAACTGGGGAGGATAGAATTGAAATACAAATGTTAAAAATATTACTATGGTATTTGATACTACTGTTGCTCTTTTTGTCAATGTCTCTGAAAGCATTTTCAGAAAGGTGATTCTTGATTTCTTGAAGGGGAAATTTTCCTCCTATATTAAGCTTGAGTAAACCGAGGCTCTGAGAAGCGATTTGGTCAAGTTCAGACTTGCAGGGGTAGAGAGCAAAGCAACTCTACAAGCTGAAACTCTCCACTGAGAGAGGGCTAGAAAGCGGGAGGGGGCACAGGCAGGACAGCTGACCTGTAATGAGGAAAAGTATATTCCATACTGTATGATGGTCTGTTCAGCAATAAAAGCTCAGGGAAAGGAGAAGGAAGAGGAATGTCCATGGTTGTGGCATTAGTCTTCCTGAGGAACCATTAGAGGTGATGAAGCCCTGCTTTTGTGGAAGTGAGTGGGCATCTGCCTTCTGATAGGAAATAGTGAATTAATTCTTTCTTTGCTTTGCTTTTGGGGGTACCTTTTGTTTCTCTATGAGACTTTTATTTCAATGCAGGAGCCGCCTCACCTTTCTGTGATTATCTCCTCATCCTGCCAGGGAGGAGAGTGAGTGGCTCTGTGGTTATTTTTCTGTAGGCCAGTCACAATCCACCACAAGTTCTCAGGTCTGGTCTGTGCATTCAGTGCTAGGCTTCTGCTCCCAGAGCTAGACTCAGCCAACCCTCAGTCAGCACCTGAGCCTTCAGACTTAGAAAAAAGACACGTTTTCAAAGAAGTCTAGATTAAGAGAAGCCAGTATTTTGCTAAATAAACAAAGAAGCGCTGTTCAAAAACTTAGCTGAAGTTAATTGATCTCAACGATCTAAGTGGAATAATCAAATCCTCAATCCCATCAATCACTCTAAACAACAGTATCAAGACCTTCTGGTAGAAGGTTTCCATAAAGGAATTTGAGCATAACCAAATATTTTCTGAACCAAGCAGGGAGTATCATACAGGTATGATTTGTGCACTCGGAGCAAAGTGGTATGTCTTTTTTTTATTATTTTCTTTAAAGTACAGATAAATAATGATTTTTAAAAATCTATAATGAAGCAGTGTTATAGATCTAGTTTTCACCTGAAAACACACAATAACATTGAAGCAAAAAACCCAAAGTAGGCTCACTACTTTGTCAAGAGAAAGGCAGAATAAGTGTGTTTGACATTAACTGCTTCCTTGAAATTCATCTCATTCTTGCAAGACATGTGCATAATTCACTTTTAGATTAGAAAGTTAAAGGGACATCTTTAGCCTAAAAAAGCAAAAATGGTCCCCTTTGAAAGTGTTCCAATTTTATCACTATGATATGCTGCAACTGAAGAAGACTCAAAATATTATATTCATCTTATTTTCTTCATGCTATTAAAAGTACATTTGGTTTAATTACTTTTCCTATGTGAATATATCTTTCAAAACCCACTGTAGGGTAATAGGTGGAACAAAGAAAATCAGTCAATTCCTTTCTCCCCATTAAATTTTATTGCAGCAATAAAATCCATAAATATTTCAGGATGACTGTCAGATAGAAGCAAAATTGCATTTTAACTGTTTTTGATTCACTGTGTTTCAGTCTGACAGTGCTTGAACTTGGTTATTATTCTTGGACAGAAGTTGTTCTCATTTTAAGACAAATTATATGAAAACAACTTCTATTTAAATAATTGCAGCACCTTTTAAACAAATGAGGTCATTATAAGGCATTACATCACATGTTACATAAAGGTTCAATGTATAAAATGGCTAATAAATTACAAAGGTAACAAAAGGTAATTGTAATGGTAACCTATGCCATTTAGGAAAGAACATCAGAATCATGAAGATCAATTAGGAGTTTTTTTCCATATCAATAGCTGTATACTTCTTATACATGTACATATAATTAAAGGAAATTTTACAGGGTATAAAAGTACAGACAAATAAATATTACCTTACTCTGTATGATCTTTGACTTAGTGAAACTGTTGCTTTTTCTACAGATTTCCAGAAGTATTTTTCTGACTGACTGACTTTTCTTGCCCTTCCATTTTGTCTGATACACATATTGTCACACTGACCTGAAAATGGCTTGAACAAAGGTTTCTACTGTGTTTTTTATCCCATGTTTTTTTTTTTTTTTTTTCCTTATCAAAGCAGAATACTCTTCCCAATTCTTTGGGGATTAAGAATACTTTCCAAATCCCAGTAACCATTGTGACTGCACCCAGAAATGGCAATGAGGTGGCACGTCCTCCACACTGTGCACAGGGAAGAAGTTTTGCTCAAAGAAGACAATGAAGGCTTAGACATAGGAGCAGCTCTAAACTAAAAATAAAGAAATCCAGAAAGGAGAGCTGTGGACTAATCTCTTCTTGACAGTTAGGTCAAGTATATCATTGTGCACCTCTGGAGAGGTCTTCCCTTTGGTTGGGATTTATAGCCATGAAGCCTTGGTCAGTATATGGATCAGTCTAATTCCCCTAGGAGGAGGATTTTAGGTATGGCTTTTTAAAAAAAAAACCTTGCATTTTGAACATGAAAACCTAACTCTGTTTGAAATTTTAGGATACAGGAGAGGCCAACCTGCTTGGAATGAGAATACCTTCACCAAAATTTTAACTGGCTGAAATAAAGCACTGTGTTCTTCTGCAATTTTATCCTTGGAAGTGGGAGAAACCTTAAGAGAGCTGTAGAAGAACTTCTCATTTCTGGTGCAAGAATAGCAAAAGATGAAAATTCTGTAGTCATGTAATAAAGAAAGAAATGACAATGGGGAAGGTGGAACAACCCATGTAGCATGTGGTGAACTTTCTCAGGTGGCTGCATCACATGCCTGTGTAATTTAGATGTCTTTGGAGGCATACAGTGAGGCAAGTATGATTCCTCATCTACTTTTGCAAGTTTACTTTTAGTGAAGCTTTAGTGACTCTGACTGAGAAAAATGAGAGGATAATTGAGTTCAGTCTTCAGGCTTTGAAGACTTAACAATCTAATTTAGGACCAGGGCAAAAAACCAAAACAAAACCCAATTAGAGAGGAAAGGAAGACAAACTCCCTCAGGTTATGCTCATGCCTTTACTGGATAGGCTATGTGTCTCTAAATAGAGCTCTAAATCATGAAAAATAGGAAGAAAGAGATTTACTTTTACTGTGTGCCATTGGAGCACAAATATCTATGATTTGCATCAATACCTTAGCTGATTTTCTGTTCATGTGTGATAAAATTACTAAGCCAATATTTTTGGAGAGATCTGCAAAAACATCAGCGATTGATACTCCTTTTCTATCAAACTAAAGAGCTTATTATTGTATTTGTCTTCTGTAGATGACTTTCCCTCAGAGTCAGATTGCCCTCACAGAAAAGTACATCTGAGATCTCGTGTACCCCATGTCTTAGCAGCTGCCACTGATGATTATGTCTGTAATGGCACTGTGGCTTACTACTATTTGTACTACTCTAGTGAGCTGCACTTGGAAACGGATATTAAGGTAAAGTCTCTTCATTAATATGTATTTTCCCCTTAATCTCACCTTCCATACTGGCTAAAGTAAAATCTCATGTATCGCACAGGCGTTATAGAACTTGCAAGGAGAAAATTAATTCAGTTTCTGCCTTTTAGAGCTTGTTCGTTTGCTTGTAATCACAGACAAATTTTTTCCTTTTAAGATTCAATTCTCCCACTTTAGCTCAAAGCCTTTATAATTTATTTCCTGGATATGATACTAAAGTTTAATCTTTGAGGATGTTGAAACATATTTTCTGCAAAATGTCATGGGCATAATGTAGGAAACATATCCTGAAACAACAGACAGCTGCTGGAGTTTTGTGATTTCAGTTGTTTGGCTTTAATATCAAGAGTAAGCTTGCTTTGCTTTGCTTTGTTTTCTTCCATTCTTCAGTGGCAACATTCCAGCACTTAAAATTCATAGATTTCTTGCTGTAAACCCTACCATGTATTGGGTTCATCTTCTGGAAGACAAGCAAGAGAGGGTCAAAGGTAACAATAGTTGTAGTAAAAGACATTTCCCGTCATCCTTTGTATCATACACATGAATGCTCTTTCCACAGCTGAAGCTGTTGATATACTTTATCCAGAGCTTTGCTTGCGCTACAGTTTCTTATAGTAATGAAAAAGGAATCTGCTGAACCAAAGAAAAAAATAAATCCTATCAAAAGGTTGGCATTTCACTAGCAGATTTTTCAGCCAGCTGAATGCTAGTGCTCTGGTGTATACACATTGAAACTAACTTATCTTTGCATCTGGTATTTTTCCCCACAAAATGCATTTCATAGGATTCATTCTTTCTTTCTCTGTCTCTCTCTCTCTCTCTCTCTCCAAATCATGGCTTCAATTTGCTGATAGAGCTTAGGCAAGGGGGAAGAGCAGGGAAGGAAGTAGGGTTAATATTCCTTTGAATGCTTTTTGCTTAAACCTAGAGTTTGGTATTTAAATAGAGCCAAAATATTCCAATGTTCAATTATTTATCTCTGAGATTAGGGCAGCTCTGAACTTGTTCTATGCACTTTTTATAGTATGATGCTGTCAGCTTTCAGATATAGGAATTTATTTATCCCAGGAAAAACAGACTGATCAGACTGATCACTGTCTTTCCATTAATATTGGATATGACCTAGATTCTTTCCTAGCTCAAGTGGGACACTTTTATTTATTTTTTTTTTTTTGGTCAGCTCTGAAAAATGCAGATGAAAAGAGTGAAATACCTGGAAAGAGTAGTTCTACATATGTTACATCTTAATTGCTTCAGGTGTCTCGCTTTCACCACAGACTACTGATCATAAAAAGCATCTCATTTAAGTCCAGAGCCCAAGACATTTTAACATGTATATTGAGAACTATAATATCAGTCCAACAGGGAGGTGTTTTGAACTGTTTTACACAATGGGTCTTTTAGATTTACTCAGAAAATGAAATAAGTCATAGATAAGAGGTTTCATACTTGGTAATAGTTACGGAAGGCAAAGAAGATGACTAAACCTGGATGAACACTTGTAGAAGATATGCTAGTCATGTATGGCAGTGACAATGAATGTTTTACATCCCTGACCCCTAAAGGTTGTGAATGACACGTGCAGTTAAGTGGTCTGGGGAAAAGATGACAGATTTGTGAATGGAAATGAACTCTTGGGGATGCTTGAGCTTTGCAATAAGCTCAAGGTACATTTCTACATGGGGAGTCACTTGTGACTTGACCATTGTCCTAAACACATAGATACACTCACATGCAACAGAGTAGAAACCAGATCATCTCCATAGGTTTTGCTTGTTATGTCCCTCTCCTGTGGCTGTACAAACGAATAAAGTGAGAGGACAAGATACAGGTAATCCTTTGGTGCTAGAAATGAAGAATGCATTAACTGGAAGTGCTTAAATTCTGAAGATCAATCCAAAGATATCTACCTAGCCCCATGAGTCATCTGAAATTTTCCTTGAGACAAAGGTGGTATTTATAAGACCAAATTTTGATCTATGTTTTTATCATTAATAGGATGAATGAACACTTTCACAAAATGTTTCTTTTCATTCTTACTTACATTTATAAGACAGGTGAGATGAATCACCTGTCACAGAAAGGCTTATGTAATTGATTAACAAGACAGTGTAGGATAAACAGCAATCAATATCAGCATATCAATATATTGATTTACATTGTAGACATCCAAAATGTAAGGCAAGATAAATCCTGCCTAAGGTGTCTAGGAGCCAGTCTAGCACATGCCTAACACAATCACTACCTTTCTAGAGTCATTGACCCATGTGTGCACTTCCTACAGTCACCAACACTGGATTTTGCATCCAGGATGAAGTAAGACCAGGAAGAAGTGGAAAGTGAGAGAGTGGTGACTGGAGAGCAGCCCTGCAAACAAGAATCTGGGGTTGCAGGTTGGCAGCAGGCTCAATATGAGTCAGGTGAGTACCCTGGCATCCAGGGGGGAAAACTGTGTCCTGAGGTGTGTCAAACATGTAGACATGGTACATAGGAACGTGGTTTAGTGACGGACTTGTCAGTGCTGGGTTTACAGTTAGATTTGATGATTTTAAAGGTCTTTTCCTACCTTAAATGATTCCATGAGTCTAAACACATCATAAACGGCCAGTTGAATCCCACTGTATTTAGTGTTGGTGCAGTCTTCCCTTCAGCACTGAATGCAGTTCTGGGTCACACAATTTAAGAAGGATGTGAAGGTCCTTGAATGTGTCTAGAGAGAGAAACAAAGCTGGAAAGGGCTTTGGAAAGGGCTGAAAGGGCTGGAAAGCATGTCCTGTAGGGAGAAGCTAAGAACTTCAGGTTTGCCTAGTCTGGAAAAAAAGGAGGTTAGTGGCAAACCCAGTGCTCTCTGCAGCTTCCTGAGGAGGGGCTGTGGAGAGGGAGGGGCTGAGATCTCCCTGGTATCTAGTAATGGATACATGGGAGTGGTTCAAAGCTGTGCCAAAGGAAGTTTAGACATGACATTTGGAAGCATTATTTTACCAAGAGGGTACTGGGATGCTGGAACAGACTTCCTAGAGAGATGGCTGGTGCCCCAAGCCTGTCAGTGATTAAGAGGCATTTGGACAGTGCCCTTAACAATGTGCTTTAACTTGTGGTCAGCCCTGAAGTGGTCAGGCAGTTGGACTGGATGATAAGTGCACATCCCTTACAGCTGAAATATTCTATTCTATTCTATTCTATTCTATTCTATTCTATTCTATTCTATTCTATTCCCATTAATTTGGTAACCTTTCATGAAAGTCTTCCAAAGAGGCCAGTTTCATAATTTGCTGTCAGCCCATACTTTTCATGGACACAGCCCCTCAATGACACTGACCTTTGGCCACCTCCCTGCACCTTTAGTACCCAGCAATATCAAACCTGTTAAAGATCTCTAATACTTCACATATGTATAGCACATGCAATGAAAAAAGTTACTGCTGCTCAGTTGAACAAGAGACTGCATATACTTGAATGAAGAATTATTCAAAAGACATTTAAAATGTAACTGAAACTCTGTATCAGGGGTGTTTATTTCAATGCATTTAAATCATAAAACACCAAAGCGAAAATCAGGAATGACAGCTCTTATTCTCTGTCTGTTTTTCACCATTCAAGTATTCAAGCCCATTAAAATCAACCAACCAGAGTTTTGGTTAAACTGATGAGGTTTGAAATACTCTTGAGTTTCTAAAGTGAAGTGTCATCAGACAATAGCAATAATGACATCTAAGTATTCCTCCATATCTGGAAACTCTGAAGGAAAGTACTTTACTGATGATAATCTGAAAGAGGCTGAATCCTTCTGCTTTTGCTACAGATATTTAAATACTTTACTGATGATAATCTGAAAGAGGCTGAATCCTTCTGCTTTTGCTACAGATATTTAAAGCTGGAAACTAATTAATAAAATTAAATCCTAGATAAAGAAATTGTTTCAAACAGAAGACTACTAGCACTTTTCAAATTTATCTTGAAAGGCATTTGTCTAATAGCTTCTGCTTTTTAAAGACTGGTGTACAATTTTTAGGGTCCCAGAAGCACGAGGTGATCCGAAATGGGCAACGACAACTGCTCAGAAGGATCCTTTTCTGAAATGAGCTGTGTACAGTTCTGGCATTCTCAACATAAGAACAACATGGAACTATTGAAGTAAGTCCAGAGGACGGTCAGAAAGTTGATAAGAGGCCTGGAGAAGGTCTTGTATGAAGACTGACTAAGGAATGTGGGGCTGCTCTACCTGGAGAAGAGAAGGCTACATGGAGACCTCACAGCAACCTTCCAGTATCTGAATGGGGCCTGCAGGAAACCTGGCAAGGGACTTTTCACAAAAAAACTACTGACAGGCTAAGGAGTAATGGGTACAAAGTGAAAAAGGGGAAATATAGGTTAGATATTAGGATAAAATTCTTTACTGTAAATCTGCTGAGACAGTGGAACTGGTTGTTCAGGAAGGCTGTGGATGCCCCAACCCTGGGAGTGTCCATGGCCAGTCTGGATAAGGCCTTGAGAGACCTTGTTGAATGGGAAGTGTCCCTGCCTAATGCAGTGGAGAGGGCGGGGGAATTTGGACAGGATGATCTTTAAAGTCTTTTGCAACCTCTAACACCCTATGATTCTCTGAAATCCTTCTAAAGTGGCATATGTATCATATAGATTTTGTTTACACCTGTAAATTTCATAAAAATCCAATTACTTTCCTAGCAGAACATTGAACTGTCTCATGTATTAAAGCAGATCAAGAAATCCAGCAATGGCTGATGACCCAGAAATATATGAAAGCAGGTATCAGTCTCTTCACACCTGGGCTACCTTGTTCTGCAGAGTCAGTAAAATTTGCACCCTGAGCTACCTGCAGGTTCAAGCTGTCCTTGTTTCAGCAGGAGGGGGTATGACCAAGACCCCACTAATGTGGTGTTATTCAACACCACCTCACATCATTGCTAGGGGTGAGGAAAAGGAAGGTCTTGCTTTTGGAAAGAATGGCTTGGCATTGTTTCTTTCTGGTCAAATAAAGGGAAGCTGTCCACTGTTGCTTCATCGTCGCAAGCTTGATGAGCATTTTGCATATAAATCACCCTCTCTTTTGTACATTTTTGCTATTAATATTGTTGCTATTACTGTTTATTTTTTTTTATCTCATTGCTGTTTCCAGTAAATTGTTCTTATCTCAACCCATAATATTTGCCTTTTCTGCTTTCAGTCAGAGAGGGGAAGGGAGAGAGTGGCAGCTCAGTCTCACTAAACTGGGGAGAACCATTACTAAACCACAGCATAAGCCAAAAAGCAACTTCAGGCTCACCCACAGTTTAGTTCATGTGCTACTTGGGACAGGTCAACCGCAGCCAAATACAGCTGGCACCTTGTCAGGGATCAATGTGATCACAGGCTGAGCTGAATTCATCATGGTCCAGTAGTCTGGAAGATATCCACACCTCACTTTTTTGGACTGCATTTGTCCTTCCTGTAACAGATGCTTCCTTGGAGTGGTTTGAAATTGAAATCCAGTACTGTGTATCCACAGTGTCTTTTCCAGTAGCCTGAATGCAGTCCCATTTGAATTCTGACTACAAGCCCCTGCTGCTCTCCAGATGGATGTGCCAGGCCCTTCCAGGAGAAAACATGAGTCTTTTTTGTCTGTCTGACATTGTCATTGCAGACGGGCAGAAGGGCGTGATGGAGGTTACAGGGAGTTGGATGTGGTAAATCGGTTCAGGATTAAAATTTAAACAGGGCTTGCATAAAATGGTCTCCAGTTGGACAATGCCACAACCTGAGCTAAAAACCCTCTGAGAAGTGAGCTGTGTCAGTACACATTTAAGGTGGCTTTGAGCCCACACCTAATGAACCAGGGAGCTGAAAACATGGGATGGGGTGTGCTTAATCTCATGCCAAGCCAGTTTGCTATGCTGCAAAGAGCAGTGTAGTCTCCTTCTGGGTCACCTGAAAACCAGCACACTGACTTTTGTGAAGATCTGAAGACTGTTTCTAATCTGCAAGCCTTTATGTATCACATGGTGATTCCTGTCTCCACTGAAGTTCACTAAAACCTTCGTGGATTTACCAGTGCTAAAGTTAACACTTTGCCAGCCATAAAACTAATCACAGAATCATACAGAATCACAGGATGAGCTAGGTTGCAAAAGACCTTTGAAATCATCAAGTCCAACCTATGACCTAACACCTACTCATCAACTAAACCATGACAGTGTGTGCCACCTGCAGGCTTTTTTTAGTGTGCTGTTCAGAATGATTTCTGAATATTACAGTGTTCAAACTTCTGGAATGTAATTTTGATCTGCTCTGCAGCTGCAACATTCGGTGCTTGGCAGTTCCTTCAGCAAGATCAAACTTTTCAAGAAGGCTAAATCCTTCTTTCCAAATTGTCCCAGGTTGTGACTGCTTGTCACATACAGGGAGACCTGAACTCATTTGTCTGTAACAGTCCCAGAATCAAAAGCATTGGGAGTGGGATAAAACACCCTTAATTTCTAATTGTGAGGGAGATAGGGTCAGGGTGTGGTATTTGTCTGGGCTTATCTCTCTTCCTCAACATCAAAGACTCTCAGACAAAATGCTGGACTGTGTGGACTTGCTGCAGTCACCTCCAGGAGCTCAGGGAGCTATGTGGTGTTGCTCATTAGGCAATAGAGGCACGTTTCAGTACAGTGGTAATTCCTAATAAATCTACCATCTTCTCCTACATGACCAAAGCCTCCAGTACACTATTCTGAGATCTAGTTATATCTTCTTTAGAGCTCAGAACTGAAAATCTGTCCTTCAGAGGATGGTTGCAACCTTTTTGTTTGGCTTATTTTCTCAACATTTAAGGCTCCTCT
Source organism: Anomalospiza imberbis (assembly GCF_031753505.1). Classification (NCBI taxonomy): domain Eukaryota; kingdom Metazoa; phylum Chordata; class Aves; order Passeriformes; family Viduidae; genus Anomalospiza; species Anomalospiza imberbis. Next base: position 79,966,197 of record NC_089682.1, on the reverse strand, counting down.
GTTACTGTCCACCTTCAGTGCAGAATTTTAATCAAGATGGAGGTCAGAAGACAACAGGGGAGCAAAAGCCAGCCTTGCAAGCAAAATAAAGTTTTCAGCTGGAGACAGACACGTTGAGAGTGTCCCTGGTTTCAAACATCATTCACAAGGTGTAGGTGGACACCCTCAGCTTCCTTCCTGGTGAGATACTGCAGCTCATCTCACTAAAATGATCACTTAGGTCAGCAAAGAGCTGCTGGACAGAGATGAAATGTGCCACTGGCCACAGACCCAGCATTTGAGAGAATGTTTCACTCTAAAATCTGTGCTGAAATTTAACACTTTGATTTAACCAGCTTTAGGTGTTCTGCTAAATCTGATATAGCATCCTATAAACAGCTGAACATATCTTTGTGCCTCCCGTTTCTCTTGTAAACATCTCTTCTGTTTGTTGGTTTCCTTGTCCTAATTAACAGAGATTTGTCACAGTGGTAACTTCCTAGTCTATCTTCTCATTAACCACTCCAGCAAAACACCACAGAACCTAAGAGTTCCCTGCTGAACTGCAAATTATTGCCACTCCTTTATTTCAGCAATTACAGGCTTTTTTTAAAAAAGCATGAAAACTGCTCACAGCTGTTTTGGGGGATTCCTACACTCTTTGCAAAGAGTCCTTATGCCTTTCCACCTCTAAAACCCTCCATCTCCTGAGACAGGCAGCTCACATCTCAGCGTTTATGTGCCTTAAATTTCTTCTGTGTGTCAAAACCACTTCCTAGACTCTGAACCACATTTTTAGAGCATGCTTTATGTCAAATCCACACACATTCTACACTGAGAAAAACACTTGTACCAGGCCTATTATGAAAGAGAGGGCCTGCCTGGGTAAGAAACTTGTCAGTACATCTTGTGTGTCAGACGCAGCAATGTGCATGCCCTCGCACGGTCGGGGTGCCCTGGGAACAGGTAGGATGTGACCCAATGTACTCCGTGCCTCCCATCTACCTTTGCACTGGTGCCACCTGGCTGGCAGAGGACCATGACCATGACTTACTTTCATAGTAAGGCCTTAAAACATCTTTTCCAATGGGAGACGTGGCTAACAGGCCTCACACAGCTATAGTTCATGTAACTTAAAAGCATAGAGTTGCTGCAGAGAGACAGATCTTGGGAAAATGCAGGGGGGTTCAGGCCAGGAGAATGGTCTAAATAGCACCAGCTGATAAATTATAATGTAGATGTAACCAAGGCCCCAGCAAGGAGTAATGGGAGAAGAACTATGTGCAGGGGCATCAGCTGGAAGTAAATGCTTCTGCTGCTGCCCCAGGGACCAGCTGCAAAGGTCAGGATTGTACTTTTCCCTTCCTTGCCCCATCCACCATGGAGCCAGTAGCAGAGTCCATATGGGAAAGGACTGACATATAGAGATGGATGAATGCCAGAAACTAGTGATGGTGGATATCAGGGACAAAGGTTGCCAGTTGCACGCATTGCAGCTCTGGCCTTGGCTGTTCTTGCCACATAATCAATATGTCTCACATATAACTAGTATTTCACTTCTGAAATCCTTATATTCTACTGGCAATCACAACATTTTTCTTATATCTGCATTTACTTTCACATTTTCTGCTATTTCTGCACCTGTTTCTTCAAACAGGTTCCTGCTAGCAGCTATTGCTGCTGCATTATCTGGATAGTAAACAGGTGGATTTAACTCTAATTCCCTCGCTTCAGCAACTGAAATGCTGATGGCTGGGCTTTACCAGTGGAACTGAAGTGGACTCCAAAGAATTTGCTTTCAAAGAGTTCTGTGTTTGTCTGTTCAGTTTTGAAATAGGCAGCTCCCAGCAGAGGAGAGGGCACTGCTCTCCACTTCAGAAAGCTCCTGGAGAAGGCTGTGTTTAAAACTGAATTTTTAGAAAGGTAATTTTCAAAACAATCATCAAGAGAGAAAGATCCTTTTCTTTATTGTAAAAATTTGTAAATTGAAACAAATCACAAATAGATTGCCCAGGTGGAGTCCAATAACCAGACTCTTCTGGAAACAATTTCCAGTCCCTAATTACTGCTTACTAAAGGTTTATTTTGTTTCAGTGTTTGCCTCTACAAAAAAAAAAAAAAAAAACAAAAACCAAAAAAAAAAACAAACCCAGACTTGATAAATAGAAAACATGCAAATTAGATTCATGATAATCCCAGTGACATTATAAATATTATAATCCCTAGGGAATATCTAGTTTAGATGACAAATTCACACATATGAGATACACAAATTTAACAGGATCAGTAAACATTTGTGATAATAAATTGAGCACATAGCTCTCTCAGCAGCAAGGACCTCTGGCAACATCCACATCATGCACAAAGAATATAAATTCAGACTTGTCACTGCAGAACTTGGCTACAGAAGAGAGGGAAATGTGAAAGGTGCCATGGGTGGCAGTGAGTGGATCTGAGGGGCTCAAATTGTTAATGCATTTCAATATTCCTTGTTATTTTTCTGTGTTTTCAAATTGCCTGGAATTTCATTAACTATCACTCCAAAGCTCTCCAAGATGGCTGCTCATGTCAGCCTGAGTTTTGCAGAAAATTTTGCTTAAAGCCCCTAAATAAAATCATGGCAACTGTTTTGGCAACCCCATTCTGTGGAGCCATGACTAGGCTACATGGGATGAGACCAGGGGTATGAGATTCCATGAGGCCAAATGCCACATCCTGCGCTCAGGTCACAACAACCCCAGGCAGCGCTACAGACTGAAGGTAGGGGCTGGAAAGCTGCTCAATGGAATAGGACCTGGGAATGCTGGTCAGTGGGAGCTGAACATGAGCCAGCTGTGCCCAGGTAGCCAAGGAGGCCAATGGCATCCTGGCCTGTATCAGCAATAGCATGGCCAACAGGACCAGGGCAGTGATTGCCCCTCTGTGCTCAGCACTGGTGAGGCCACACCTCAAATCCTGTGTCCAGTTCTGGGCCCCTCACTACTATAAGGACATGGAGGGGCTGGACCGTGTCCAGAGAAGGGAAACAAAGCTGGGGAATGGTCTGGAGTGCAAGACTGATGAGGAACAGCTGAGGGAGCTGGGGGTGTTTAGCTGGAGAAAAGAAGGCTCAGGTGAGACCTTATCATCCTGGCCTAAAAGGAGAGTGTAGCCCAGGTGGGGGTCACGTCTTCTGCCAGGCAAGAAGTGACAGGATGAGAGCACATAGGGTTAAGATGTGCCAGTAGAGGTTTAGATTGGATATTCTACATGGAAAGGGTGATTAGACGTTGGAACGTACTGCTCAGGGAGGTGGTGGAGTCGTCACCCCTGGAGGTGTCTAAAGAAAGACTAGATGTGGCACTCAGTGCCATGGTTTACTTGACATGGTGGTGCTCAGTCACAGGTTGGACTCAATGATCTCAGAGGTTGTTTCCAACCTATCTGTTTCTGTGACTTGAAATACATTCCCAGATGGTGCGGTGGCCTTGCCACTCTGAAGCTTCCAGTTAATAATCCTTGTAGTGGCTGTACTGGGAAGTGTGGAGAAGGAAAATGCCTATTTCATATGTGGAGGGGTCAAACATCAGGTCTGTAGATGCAAGGTAGGCATAGCTGTGGAGGAGGCATCTGGGCACACATTAAAATTTGACACTTGCCATCTTGCCGTCCTGAGGATTAGAAGGCTATTGGTCTGTGAGTGAGAACACCTGTCAAGTATGGATACTGCATTTGGTAATTGCATGAAAAATCTGAGGCTGTCTGTTCAGGTTAATAGATAAAGAACTGTGTGACTGAAAACAGGATATTTGATGAGGTGACTATTTAGAGGGAAAGAAAAATCCGGAAAAAATCCAGCGACCAAAAGTTCTTTTTCTCAGAACTGAGAAAAAGTGTGGCATCTAGTGTGAGCCCATGAGCATCTCAGTGTCTCTGAGCTCCAAAGGGTAAACCCAGGTACCAGAGGGACACCACATGTCTCTTCAGGATCTTTCTATATTGGTCCAACAGACATATTTCAGATTGGTACAGAAGACATCAACTTACTACTGCCAGCTGTCACTTCACAAGCACAGGGAGACACTACCCCTGTGAAGAGTTGTATCAGTGCACTTTAAGTGAAAGGTGTGCAGTGGTGACTGCTGGAACCAAAAATTTGTGAATTCATATGTTTAGGAACCCAGATTCTAGAGAAGGGCCAGGACCAGGGAGTGGGAAGAGAAACAAAATGCTTTTAAAAAGTCCTTTTGAAGTGTAAGACCATAACAAGTTACATCTTTTTCCTTCAATTTTTTTCTTTATATCATAGAATTTCAGAAACAAACTCACCACTGCAGTTGACTAGAGGCTTGATTCATATTAACTCCTGAATTATCTTCCCAGTCATAAGCAAACATAACTTTGGCTCAAAAACCTGTCAGCTACAGGCTCCAAAGTATTTAATCAATATCACAACATGCTTGCTCTGTTTGCATGCAACAACATCTGCTATTCCTCACTGCTGGGGTCTGAATACTTGGTTAGATCCTAGACTGAGCTTTCTGTCCTCCTAGCACCATTAAAGTGTATTTTTAGGTTTTTTTAAATTGAAATTGGTCATTAAGTCATTTTTTGTGCTTAAAGAGGATAATTAAAATGGGCGATTGAAGCTCATGTAGAAAAATAAACTGCAATAACTACACATTGGCCAAGGAGTACAGCAGGTTAATTTTGTTACCTGTGACATTAGTTAAAAGGCAAAGGAACTATCATATGTTTAGCACTATAATTGGAACTATAGCTCTTGAAAGCACTGCTTATGCCATGTTTCTATAGTGCCAAACCCTTGGTAAGCTGGAATGCTAGAAGCATTATTCCCTGCAGCAAGTACTTTCTTTGTAGTGTTATCTTTCAGGAAACAGAGTTTCTTACTTAATTTTACTGTGTTAATAGATATGGATTAATTTCTAAAAAAAAAAGCAGACAGAGATAATTAATTAGAAAAACAAAACCTCACCTCATTTTGGAGATAGTAATGAACTTGATGCAAATCACTGTCTTATCATAATCAGCTTTTTCCAATAAGTGAGTACTGAAGCTGATTACTTGAAGACTAAGACTGGACTCAAGCTCTCCACTTTATTTTCTCTTCTTATGAACCTGCATGTTCTCATACTCCTGGATATATGCCCAACTTAAACAGGAAGGAAGAGAGTTCCCAATGTATTGATTAAATTTTTCTTCCGGGACAAAACAACCCTGACTTTAGGGTTGCCTCCTCTGAATGAAACAGGTCTAGAAGTCATTTGTTGCATTTTTTTATGCATGCTTAATAACCAGTAGGCTTTAATGTAGGGGAAATCTGGATAAGGTAGGAATGAGACAGGTTTTATGTAAGTCGTGCTGCATCAGGATCATGCCCACACTGTTGAAAGTCAGTGAGAAGGCAAAAGCCCAGGCCCCCTGTCAAATCAGTTCCTGTTTGTGCACAAAATGACCACAATGTAGTCCCACTCAGATTCATGAAAAAATTAAAAAACAAAACAACCCGAACCTGAGGTCAGGAGGGAGTTTTGAACTGTAAATCATAGGGTGTAATTCATCTGGCAAAACACAGATGTCTACATCTGAGTTTCTCTATTGAGCTACTTTTTTTAAATGATGAGAGAAACAGACACTAAAGCGTGACCTTTCTTAAAAGTAGATGTCTAAAGGAAATCAAATTACTTCTGACTGAAATTTCCAGTTTTTTCTGCTTGTTGTAAAGACCACTGGCTTGACAAACTCAGGTATATGCAATGATGGAATGAATCTAACCTGATGTCACAGAGGCCTTTGTTCTTTGTCCCTGAGATAGGTGTCACAGGAAATGGAGAAGAAAGAGCTACCAATATATACTTCCCCTGGCATTTCCTGCTGACTGCTTGAGGCACCCTAATGCTTATGTATCCATAAAAAAAAAAAGCTCATCTGTTGGGTATGGATCATGAGAATAATCAACCTCATGAAAATCATCACAGTAATCTCCTTTTTAGTGCATTCAGAGAAGGGTGTGTAAATCCTAGCACTCCCTGGGGTCTGACATCAGCTCCATGTGAAGTATAATTGCACAGATTCCAGATAAACCAGCTCATCACCTGGAAGTGTAATGTAGTTTAAATGATGCACATCTCTTACTCTCACAATGAGTTAGCCATATTGTTCTTCCCAGAGGGGACACTTCAGTGGGTATGTATCATGAGTCGTGATGTCACCGAGAACTTTTCTAATTGTACAGCCTGAAATAGATTGATAAAATACAAGATTTATAGATATTATTGCTTTTTTCCCCAGCTCTTACATCTATAATTTCCATCTGCTGTGCAGAAAGAAAATTTGTTATCCTCTAAATATGTCAGGCTGTTAAATGTATGTTGCTTATGATCTTGAACATAAAAAGCACATTTATCATCAGTAAAACGAACAATGTGCCACCAGCCCTCTTCTGTGAGAGTGGCCTGACCAAAAGCCTTTGTTCTGCTGAAACTGATTTGGGTTCTTTAGGGAGAGAGACTTTTGAATTTGGCTTAGCTAGTTTGCCCTGGTCTGCCCTGCATAATTGCACCATTATACTGAGCTTGGTTACCACCCCATGAAAAGTGCCAGGTTTAAGTGCTGCAGGACGATAATTTTGAGAACTGCTATGGTTTATGTACTAGAATGGAGTCCAGGGTGCAGGAGTGGAATTCAGATCCAATGGAGATTTTAAATCTTGACTGTCTTGAGGTCATTGGTAAAACTGGTCAGCTTCTGTAGAGCCAAAATTGTAGGAAGAGCATTGCATTTGGTCCTCTATTGAGATAACACAGCTAGGAGTAGTAACTGGATCATAAAACACTGCTGTGGTCTCCTGGGATAATTCACAGAGATTGGAAGAGGCTTTCCTTTAGGAGTCCTGTCTTTCTTCCAGTGGGAGAAGAGTGCTTTGAAGGCTGTTCTTAGCATGCAAATCTCATTTTCCATAGCAGTCAGGAAACAATAATGCCAAAAACTCACAGCAAAAACAACAAGATTCTCTCATACATACTTTGCAGTTATTATTTTTTTCATTTACACCTTGGAACTACAGAAAAGAGCACTCATGGATGCTTAACACTCTTTTTCCTGTTCATTGAGCTACTGTAGAGCGTCTCTGATACTGGAAAACTATGACCTATTAAGGTCATATTAGATCCAATTAGATATTAAAATTCAAAGAATAAGTAGAAAACAGAACTGGGCCACACAGAAAGTAAGGAAAAGCAGGGAACACTTGGTTATTTTTCATTATCAGGGTAGTTCAAAAGTCCTGGAGCTATAGTAGGGACATCTCTTTTCTGCCTCACTCTGGGGAGCTGGGATGAAAAGAGGGGAGGTCAATGCTCTGCTCTTACTCCTTCAGGACACATCTGGACCAGACAACACATCCAAACCTGTCTGAACCAGAACCAAAGAGGGCATTTCTTAGCACTTGGTTTGCTCTTCAGCAGCTCTATTTTGTAAAACTGGCTCCTGGGTCAGAGTTGCTTCTTGCTCAGAAAGCACACAAGTTTTCGCTGTATCAAATGTATTTGTATGGTAGGGCATGCCTGGGATAGTTGTCATCCCTTTCAGATCTCTATCTTTTTATGATGCAGCTGGAACTGCTGCTCTGTCTTAAACCGGGTTGCCTGAGCTGGAAAATGCCATGACACAGAGTAGCTAGGGATCCAGAGAAAATAGCAAAAGACTGCCATGGACTTCTGATGTTATCAGGGCCAATAAAATTGTACCTCTAACCTCCTTCCATACCTAGAATAAGTTGCTAAAGCTACAGGTTAACTCTGGCAAAATATGAGCTAAAACTCCACATATCTGCAGTTGAGAATATGATTAGAACAAAACTGTGAGCATTTTCCAGCAACTGGGCAACTAATTCCAGCCTTCTTGTCACAAGAAGGTAATTCAGGTACACAAGAAGACTCCATCCTTTGGGTGGTTGGAACTCATTTAAAATTATATGCTTTCCATTCTTCCTCATTAGCCTTGCTGGACAGCTCTTTCAGGATTTCAGTGTGTCAGCAAATAAAGCCTTTCTTCCAATATCCAATTTTAATGTATTCCTTGGGCAGTCTGTGTCTTTTGGGGCTTGCAACAGCACTTCCTTCAGATTAAATAACTCCACTTTCACTCTGATGTATTTATAAAAATCAATTGCATCACCTCTCTATCACCTTTGTTTTGTTAAACTATCTGAGCATTAAATTTTTACACAAAATATACTCTCTACTCCTCTGCTTGCCAAAACAGGTCTTCTCTGCATCTGCTTCAGGCTGAATTCCTCTTTCTTGAACCAGTCTACAAGGATTTCAAAGGTTAGATCTTCAAAGGGAATTGGGAACTTACAGGTGCTTTATTCCATTAATGGAATTCATAGAGCTGAATTTGGTGTTAAAATTATTTTTGTGTTGAATGTGAAAGGTTGAGTGCCTAAAAATGAGCACAGGAATAGTGGGAAATAGAGATATAGCAAGACAAAGTGTCAAAAAGGGAATTTTTGATAGTTTATCCATAAAGTAAGATTAAGATAAGATACCTACTTTTACTCTGAATGTGCGCAGTTTTTCCTGTCTCTTTCCTGGTTTAGTAAGTACATCTGTGAATCTTGCTTTGAAAGAGTTTGAGTTAAAAAGTTGCTTTTGCTTTAATATCCCAGACCACTGACTGAAAGCTTTGAAGCAATGGCCTGTTAATGACCAACTTTGCTGACTCTGTCATTTGACTTCACACCTTTGCCAGCCATTTGGATTGTTTTGATTGACCAGCAAAATAAAAACCCTGCAAACACTTTTGTGGCATACTTCATTTTCAGTAGATCATGAAAGAATCTGTTAACTGCAAGAGACAAAGACAGACATCTACATTTCACCAGTCAGAATCTGTGTGAGATGAAACTCACCCAGCATAAATCTCTGTCACAAGGCCCCTGCTAAGACACCCATCACTGGTGGAGAAATCCCCTGGTTTATCAGTAGAAACTTTGCTGTCTGACACTTGGAGAAGTGTTGCTTTAATATTCCTGCTGTATATCTCACTGCTTTTGCACGCTATCAACAACTGTGTTTAATTCCACCCTTCTTTATCACAAATTGAAGACAGATATAGTGCTAAATTAAACATAGTAAAAAAAAAAAAAAAAAAAAAAAAAAAAAAAAAAAAAAAAAAGAAGGAAGAGAAGTCTTTAAAACAAATCAGAACAGTGTACTGGCTGAAATAACAATGGTTTTATGTTTACTTCCAGGAAGCTCCTAAAGGCACTATTCTGATGTGTGCTTTATGAAAAAAAGGAAGACAAACCACCACACACAAGATGATTTGGAGACTAAATAAAATATTTTATCTTCTCCTATTCTGTTTCTTGGGAGGTCTGACCCTGACGTGGTTGGTTGGTCTCCCCAGGACCGGAAATCATCATGCCTTCAAATCTTTTGCTAGACTGCAGAGGTATGATTGTGTCCCCCTACTTCCGTCTCCAAATGTAGCAAAAAAAGCAGCATTATTTAGCTTCAGATGTTCCAGAGGGTCTGAGGAAAAAGAGAGAACTCCCTAACTGCTTTGTTTTTCTGTATTGTCCTCACTATTACTTGGCACATTTGCCTTTCTCTTTCTCTCAGGTACCATCAGATAGACAATGCTCTGTGGTGGAAAGCTCTCTAGTCTGCTGAGCTGTGATCTGGGTCAGCTCAGTCTGGGCTCCAATTCCAGCTATCCAGGTGAGGCAACAGATAAAAATATGGACATCTTCTTGATAAAACAAGGGGTAATGGTTTTAAACAGAAAGAGTGTGGCAAGCACATTTCTCTCTCCCTCTCAGGCCTTTTACAAAGGTGCACAGAGAGAAGTGAAAGAGAAAACAATTTCTATTTCTGCTCCTTGTTTTTCTCTTGTGGAATGTGTTTGGAGAATTGTTTACCTGGAGCGAATGCCTGGTAGGATCACGGTGGATTGTTTGGTTCTGTGGCCAATCAGATCCACCTGTGTCTGGACTCTGGAGAACAGGGTCACAAGTTGTGAGTGAGTAAGGTATGATAGTTAGAGAGAGTAGCATGTAGTTTTTAGTATCCTCTTTTATATAGTATATTAATGTATCATAGCATAATTATAATAAAGAAATCATTCAGCCTTCTGAAATAAGTCAGACATCATCATTCTTCCCATTGGGTTCGCCGACATCTACAACAAAAGAGTGTTGATTTAGATTGGACATAAGAAAAAATTATTTATGATGAGACTGGTGAGATAGTCTAAAATGGGTTGTTCAGAAAAGTTGTGGATGCCCCAGCACTGGGAGTGTTCAAGGCCAGGTTGGATGGGGCTTTGAGCAACCTAATTTAGTGAAAGATGTCCCTGCTCATGGCTGTTGGGTTGGACTAGAAGATCTTTAAAGGTTCCTTCCAATATTCTAGGAACATTTCACTTTTAAATTCCTATTTTTTATTTATATGTAGTCATTGTACAAATACACTCCTATCAGAATGACAGCACCCTATTTCACAAAATATTTGAAAATTTTACTTAAAAAAAAACCCAAAAAAACCTTAGGAGAATAGTAGGAACTCATAGTTCACTTTAATTCTTATCACCAAATGATTACCATTTTATATTCCCACTTAAAATTTAATTTTTTTTCCAGGTTCATCGCAAATGTGACTCCATGTTCTTCTTTTGGACAAATATTTCTGTACAATCTATACCAGATGAGACCCCATTAGAGGTCTTTTGAGGTAATGTCAGGGTATCTGTCTGGGTTGGTTTCTAGCCTTGATGGAAACTAGCAGAATTTACAGATTTCATTTAAGTATAAAGGGCTACCCACAAAAAACATCTTTGAGAACTCATCAGAATTCAACTGCCTCTCTAAAGTGCACAAAATGCTCAGTGTTCTAAATACAGAAAATATAAGAAATGTATAAATGTTTTCTCTCTTCTTTTCCTCATATACCAAGCCATGTCACTATTTGGAACACTGCAACAGGTTCCACTATCAGCCAGGACTGTCATGCTGTAACCAACATTTCATCTCTGAGTGACAAGAGCATAGGTCTGCTGCAAGGAAGAGAAGACAAAATCTCCCACATTTCCTGTCTGGCACAAGCTGTTCACTTTAGAGTTCACATCCAACATAGATCAAAACTCACTCTTTATTGCTTATCCCCAGAAACAAATGCATAAACAGGGTGCATGTGGACTAACCCTTTCAAAGCTTTCTCACACATCTTTGAAAATTAGATCCGGACAATGAGAAATAAAACAAACCTTAAGAACACCTTCCCCTCACTCCTTCCTGATCTGTACATCCTCCTCTGCAGCATTGCAGGGAGATGCAAAATGGAGGTTGTGGTCAGTTCATTACCTGTGTCAGTTGCTGCTTCCTCCTTAGGGAAAGTATTCCTTCCCCAGTTTCAGCATGGGGTCCCTCCCACAGGATACAGTCCTCCAGGAACCTCTCAAAAGTGAGTCCTTCCCATGGGCTTCAGATCTGCATGAGCTGCTCCAGTGTGGGTCCCTTCACAGGGCACCATTCCTCAGGAACAGACTGCTATAGTGGGGTCATAAGTCCTGCACTAAGGTAGGTTACTTTCTCAAATGGGTCCCTTCCAGGACCTGGGCTTCCTTCATGCCATTTTTTGGTCATACAGCTGTTCCAGCATGGAGTTTTATCATGGGCTGCAGGTTGGATATTGTAAAATGCAGGCGAACCCAGTGGGAAGAAATTATGATGTCCATCTCCAGTTCTGAAGGCTGAAGGATTTCTTTATTATAACTATGCTAAAATACATTAATATACTATATAAAGGAAGATACTAAAACTACATACCTACTTGTTCTAACTACCAAAACTAACTCACTACCAACTTGTGACCCTGTTCGCGAGAGTCCAGGCACAGGTGGATTGCATTGGCCATCAGGCTCAAACAATCCTCACCAGAATCCAATCAAGAAATCACCCCAGGTAAACAATTCTCCAAACACATTCTACATGTCAAAAACAAGGAGGAGAAATAGAAATTGTTTTCTCTTTCTTCTCTCTGTGCACCTCTATGAAAAATCCTGAGGTAGAGAGAGAGAAATGTGCTTGCCATAGTTGGATATCTGCTCCTGTGGGGAAGATGTTTTCAAAATTTGGTTTACTTCCCATTATCTTGCTCTGATTTTGATTGTTAACAAATTAAAAAAAATTCCCTAAGGTCCTTGTTTTGCCCATAATGGTACTTGGTGTGTGATCTCTTCTGGTCCTTTCCTCAACTCATGAGACTTTTTGTGTATTTTCTCTGCCCTGCCTAGTTGTGGTGGAGAGTGAGAGAGCAGCTTTGGTGGGTGCGTGGCATCCAGCCAGGGTTAACCCACCACACAGAGCAAGGGAGGAATTGGTCATACTATGAGATCCAGGGATTTCTTGGAAGTCCCCCTGCAGAAATGTAAGAAGCACAGTTTAACTAAAACCATGATTGTAACTCAGCTGTTTTTTATGGAGTATGTCTGTGGATTAGTATTCCCTATTAAGAACCAAACTCTCAGTTCAGTTGCAAGTACTGTTCTGCCATTGAATCACATTTTTTTGTCGTTGTTGTTTGTTTGTTCTTAATTGCTAACAGCAGCGTGACTTAGATGGTCTGTTTTTCTTACAGAGTGAGACTGGCTGCAGTTAACCATAACTTTTAAAAGCAGAGAACAGCCAGCAACTATACTTACACTGGAGACCACTGATAGCAGAAAGGTAGACTCAGAACATGATTTGTTTTAAGGAACAGAAAGACCTATCATTTTACAAAAGTGGCAAGTTCCCTTTCTTACATCAAGTTAATAATTTTAGAAATAACTCTAGGAGCATATAGCTCATGAGAATCCTGGAGGGAGGAAGAAATTTAATAAGAAAACACAAGAGCATCACTATGAAGTGGTAAAAAGAGGTGTTAAAAATTGCCTAGCAACATAGTGTTTTAAAGTATATTCATAGAACACATGAAGCAAGAATATTCAGTGCAAAAGAAGACTCTTTGTTCTTAACAAGTGCCTCTGCATGGCTTTTCTGATGCACAGTATCACTTTTGTTAGTGGTGTAGCTATATAAAGTTCCAGCTGTGTCTAGGGCTGTGCATAATAGTTTCAGGAACTAAGAAGTTTAGCAGAATTTTAGGAATGGAAAGCAGCCTCACACCAGTATTTCTGACAAACTCATACATTAATTACTTTCCATACATTCATAATAATTAGTTAATATTTCCTACAACTAACTCTTGCAGAAAAAAAATTGCTGAACTCCTTTTGCAGTAATGATATTCTGCAATGGCAGAATGGAATTAAAGCAAGAAAATTAGTATGGAAAGGAAACAGTTGATGTAAGATCAATGGACATTACAGAGAAAAACCAAACTATGGGCAGGTTTTTGGCCACACCACTTTTCTTTGAGTCTGAAATCGGAAAGAATTTCATCTCTTTAAACTTTTACTCCCTATTGTATTGTAGAAAGAAATAAAGTAGATTAAATTGCATGGGAAAAGAGAAAACATGGGTCCCACCACACTGCCTTGAGACTGAGATAAAACATTGTACCATTATATATACCACTGATCATTTTTGAAAGGCTGTGATGACTGTCATGAATGAGGACTGGGAGAAAGTAAAATCCACTATGCTTTTCAAGAAGGGCAAGAGGGAACAGTATGGGGAACTCCTGGATAGCCAGCCTCACTTCAACCTCTGGGAAGATGATGGAGCAAATAATTCTGAAAGTAATTTCCAAACACATAAAGTACAAAAAGGTGATTGGGAGAAGTCAGCATGGATTTACAAAAGGAGAATGATAGTTGATAAATATCATACTTTCTGGCATGAGAAAACTGGGTTGGATATTGCTTATCCAGACTGACCTCGCAGCAAATCCTTCACAGCAGCAATTCCCTCTCCCCTTTAGCCCATCCTTCTAAATTGCTCCTGCAGTTTCCCTTCCTCAGGCTCCTTCCCTGACTATGTAATCCAGCCTGTTCTCAGACTCATCCTTATTGGATGCAGCTATGCCTCATCGGGGCAAGGTTGTTGTTGGGTAATTAACACACCTGTGTCTCATCAGGGGCAAGGTCACCTATAATCCCTTCTCCTGTGAAGTCCTGCCCCTGCAAGGGGAACAATAAGCCTGTGTACCAGTACACGCTGGTTAGTGAACCACTAGAGACCAGCTTTTCAGGAAAGGATTCAGTGGCTCTGCTGGACATAAATGCAGTGCTCCATTGAAGGAAAGATCAACCCCCTCCTGCTGCTGTGCTCTCTCTGAAGTCCCCTGGCTTCGCCTGCCCAGCAGAGGCACGGTCAGCAGTGAGGGACACTCCCCTGTGTCTCGTGGCAGATTCGGGGAGTGGCTAAGACAGAGCGCTTCGCTGTCTGCCTTGTATGGAGGAGAGGCGGCGTCCGAGAAGGTAATGAGGGAGTCGACTCACGGCCGGGGAAAAGTCTCAGGTTTATTGTAAGCTCCGAGGAGCTCAGAGTTCCATGTTCCTGCAGCCGAAAGTGAGTCACATGGCTTTCGTAATCACCTTAAGTACTGGGGCGGAGACAAGGGGGAAGGACGCTCACCGCCCAATGGGGGAGTTCGGGGGAGTGGAAGGCAGAAGGACAGACAGAAACACAAACCAATGGGGGAAGGTTAAGGGAGAGACCTATGGCCTTTGTCCACTCACTCGATGCCCAAGGTGGAAAAATTTGTGAGGGTGGGATTAGGAGCTGCGTGATGGACAAGGCACCAGGGAGAGGTGGCATTGGAGGAAGGGCGGGAGAGCTCAGGGTGGAACCGTTGGGAGAAAATGGGGGGTGAAGGGGCAAACCATTACAGAAATGTTACAAAGATATAAAAACACAATACAACACCCCTCCCACACTGCATTGCCAGCAGGCCGAGGGAGCTGATTCCTCACCTCTATCAGCACTGTCAAAGACATATCTGCTGCACTGTGTACAGTTCTGGGCTCCACAGAACAAGAGAAAAATGGATTTACTAGTGGGAGCCCAGTGAAGGGCCATTAACATGACTGAGGAACTGGAGAGTCTGACAAGCAAGAGCGGCTGAAAGTGCTGGCATAGTTCAGCCTGGAGAAAAGAATGTAAAGGAAAAAGGTCCTAAGATATGTTTTGGCTGCAATAATTGTAATTAATTGTAAGGCAAAAAGATTATAAAAGAGTATAGACATTTTCTGCTTCTTCCTTTGCACTGCTGGGTGAAGGGAACATTTGATTTCAGGTATGAAGTTTTTTTTTCACGTTGCAGCTAACCTGCCCAGTTATGAAAGAATTTTATTTTTCTCTGCGTATGTCACCTATGTCCAGATTGCAGTCAACATCCTACAGAAAAGTCTCCATGAAGTATGTAATACTGACTGTTTCTACCATGAAATGCTATGTAGTCCTTGTGAAATCAAGACAGCTTAGGCTTTGTATCTGAAATTTGAGGACGCATATTCTTTTTCAATTTCCAGAAATGTCAGTATCACAGGCCATTATCTAGAAGTCCATGAAAGTGACTTATTGAAGTGGATAGTAACCTGACCTTCAGTGGTCTTCCTCACATGCTTGGGAGAGGCATATGTTTATACACACACTGAATCAGGTCTTCTGGTGGCAAAAGATTGGGTGGAATAGCTTTTTAAACCCATCAGCTAAAACCATACAGATGACAATATTAACTGTGCAGTGCTTCCATCTCCCTTCCCACCTCGTATGTATGTCATACCATACAGTCTACCCAGTGCTTCCTTGGGTCCCTTCCTTGTTTTTCCTTTGCTTCATGTTGTAATTATTTGCCTGGTATCGTTCTGTAATACCATTAGCATTATGCAGTATAATGCAGTTGCAGAATATTGATGGCACTCTGGGTCGACCCAGCAATTACTGTGGAAAGGCCCAGAAAGACTACTGTACATTATAAAAGCATTAAAGTGTGAGCACTGCGCGATAATGATGGAATTATCCTTATTTACTTCCTGCCGCTTTCTGAATGTCACACACAAATTGAATACTAGATAATCATATTCCTACCTGGTCATTTTCCACCTCTAGACTCTATATAAATGTCATAAACAACTGTATCCTTTTACTGTAGTAGTTGCATGGGCTCTATTAACAAAAGCTTGCGTAAAGAATGAAATGTTAATATAGCAGAATAATTTTCTGTTTTCTTTCTTTCTTCACTTTTTGATGAGCTATATTTCTATTCAAGCTCTAATTCATGCATTGGAAGAGAATTCAAATTCCCACTTAGTGTGATCATTGTTAGACCAGACTCTTTTTTTCTTTTTTGATCATTTGTAGTGAAGTAGTTGAAGTCAACAGAATATGAATTGCCAGTGTGCATATTCACGGCACACTGAAGAACATAAGAACAGAATAAATGCCTGTCTGGGTCAGACCATGGTTCTATCCAGCTCCCTGTTCTCCCTCTCCATTGAGAGATGACAGGAGATGCTGTTTCAGCAGGGCAGACAAACCTCACCATTTTCAGCTGTCTCTTCTCCTTGTACTTCTCAAAAACCCAGCTGGCGTGTTAGAAATTATATATTAGAACATGTATGACTTTCTAAGTATTTGAACTATATGAGTTCTGCCTGTAGTATCTCTTTATGGACCTACTGTGTATGAGTTGTCTAATACTTTTCTGAACCTGCTGATATCATCTGCATCCACAAACTCTTACGCTTTAAATTGCAGAGGCTCACTACACTCTGGAGAGTTATTTTCTCTCAGATGTTTTAAATCAAGCCCCTATTGGTTTAAAAACCTGTCTGTAATTCAACATTTTACAGTTTGGTGAATAACAGTTCTAAATTATCTTGTCCACTGGTTTCATGGCTTTACAAACCTTAGTCCTATGCCATCCAAATTTCTCATCTCCACAGACTAAGAGATTGAGATTTTCCCCCCGGCCTTTTTTGTTTCTGCTTGTAAGTTGTGTCCCTCTTGGTCTCTTCTCATAAGGCAGATGTTCTATTCTCTTATCTTTTAGTTGCTTCTACTGGATTTTTCTGGAGTTGAGCCTGGGAAGTACATGGACTTCCACTAACTTCTCGAGATGTTGCTTCACCAGTTTTCTCATAGCAGTGAGATGTTATTTTCTGGTTTATCATCAATGTTTCTGTTGAGGAAATAATCTGTTGGCCTTCTGGCTGTGTCTGCACTCTAAGCTACTGTTTGTATACAAGCCTATGCTGAGACCATGCTTTAGACATTTCAACAGAGACCCATTCCTAGAAGTGAGACTTGGGCCTCTTTTACTCTTCAGTATGATACCACCTACCTCCAGTGCACATGGACATGTGAAACACTGCCCTTCATATCCACCACATGGTCCCATCAGTTGTCATATGGCTGATATTGGATATATGTAGTTTGTAGGAGCCTTCTTAGATGGACTACATTGCAGAGTGCTGAAAAGACAAGCCATATTTGTAAATATTTTTGCCCAAGTTTGCTTGGCATGGGATGGACATGTGAATAGACCTATACAGCTATGTGGACTGTTCAGGTCATGGAGAGGGCTCAGGGCACTGAGGCTTAGCTCAAATCTCCCTCTCTGGTTCAGTTTTGTAAGTTAAAATCCAGAAGAATCCCTTCTTGAAGTGCATGGTACAGAGCTATTAATTTGAAGTGCATGTACAGAGCTATTAAGAAGAAAATACACTGAAGGACATTGAGGGGACTGAGGGACTGAATACAGCCCAGTGGAGTAGGTCAACTGACCTCAAGGATGTAACACAAATAAGAGAGGTGTTGAGCAGATAGCTGTAAATCCTGAATTCCTGAAAGTATAAAATATCTTGTCCATCTTTTTATTTTGTGCAAGTGTAACTGCAAGAACTTTTGAAACCAGAGCAATCTCCTGGTAAATCTCTACTCCTGAGAAAGAGGAACAGTAGATGTGCATGGGCTGTTATTACCTTGCACCGCTAGAGCCGAGTGTCAGTTGCTTCATTTGGTTTGTTTAGGAATTGCTAGTATTTACCTCCTTTCCTTGTGTTTGAATAGGCTGTCTGAGTATTTTGGCAGTGATTTATATATTCAGGCAGCTGTTCCTTTTGTGTTGAGGTTTTTAGTGATGTTTTTTTCTCCTGGCTATGGTGCTGTGGGTTGGATGCAGACCTGCCAACCTTGTGCTATTCTGACTAAGAGAAAAATAACTGCTGGCTTGAGGGAGAAATGGAGGTAATTTCAACAGATCACAAGCACATTATTATTTCTGCATTTAATAGTGTTAGTTTACTCTATTCTACTTATTATTCCAGCTGCTGATTCCATTTTGACTCTTTATTTTTATTTGTAAAGTTCAGTCAATTTTCAAGGATATCAGCTCTTTATATTTTTTCACTCTAATTATTAATTAATTAGTTCACCATGATTTCTTTACAATGTTCTTTACATCCTCTTCCTGATTTGTAAATAGGATAATTTGAGCTGTCCTTTCAACAGATTACTGGACATATGGTTCCTGATATGCATTGTTGAAAATGGGCACATATAGCTATTTTTACATCTCATTTCTTTGCATTGGTTTGATGGGGGTGCTGAAGAGGTCATGATATACTGAATGCTACCAGAATTATCTGATTTTTAGTTTTCATTAATTTTATAATCTGGATTGTTTTTGCCTTCAAATATTGCTTATGAACCCTGATAAAGCACAGCAAACTGAGGACTGAGAAAAGACTTGGTTTCAGCACCGCCGTTTATATATGAGTTGGCTAATTCTGTCCTTCTTGTCTGGTAGAAACCTTTTGATTATAACTGGTTCCAAGAACTAAGTAGAGAAAGGAATGTAGTTGGAAAGAAACTGAACAAAGATTTTCTTCTTAGATTTAACAGACATTTACATCTAATGTATCCCTTGTGACCTTGCATCAGTGAGAAAGTAAAGAGCAGATCTAAGTGACAGAGAGAGAAAGTTGTAATTTCTTTAGTAAAGGAGAAAAGAGAACAAGCTAAATTTATGTTAGCCAGGAAGTTCTACTAAGAGAACCTCTACATATTTAAAAAATGAAAATCACTGCACAGGTGGCTGCTGGCTCACTATTTCCTATCCAGCATTGGCAGGGTAAGGGACCATAAAAATTTTACCTGATCACTTCCTACAATATTTTTTATGATTTTCAAACCAAAGTCTTTTACTTGAATGTTTAGAGAACACAACTGTGTTCTCTAAATGTTTTACAGTTCTGTAAAACATTCCTGTCTCAAATAAAATGCTGTCAAGTTTTCCAACTGAACCTAGCCTTTGATTCCCAAAAGCTTAAAGATTCAAACAGCATCTAAACATGTGGAGGGGATCTACTCTTTCTCTGGAACAAGAAAACATTATTAGGTTTTTTTTTCATATAGAATTGTAAAATACCTTGAGATTGTTTAACTCAGTCTGTTCTGAAGATGCAGAAAATATTTGTTTTATCAACCAGAGATAAGAGTAATGTTTAGGTGATGGTGCAGTGAGTTCTTGTAAGACAAATCTAATCATGAGCCCGAAGGGACTGGTTCATTTGCAAATATTCCAAATCAAACTGCAGCATTCAGTTTGTATACAAATCCCCACAGAATTTATATGATTTCTAAAGCCATTGTTTTGAGCAAGTGAAACAAAGCCAGAGTGTCCAGACTGGATAAAATCAGGGAGTATGGTTATCTATCCAATCTGTAATCTACATATGCTTAGATGTGCCTGACACAGTTCTGCAGTTCCACACAACCAGGGTTCAAGGCAATGATAGACTACACGTCCCAAGTAGTCCCACTCTCTTAAACTCATATTTGCTCTTACATCATATAATATCAAGCTTTTCTAAAAGTGCCCAAGGTTAATTTGTCCTCCAGAAAGTAGCTCTATGATGAGGCCACAAGGGCAGGTGCTTGTTTACAGTTGGGTCAGACCTGGTGTGTCCAGCCATGGAAAGAAATGCATCAATTTATGGTCATCCCATGTTAATGCAGGTTTCCTCTATACTCTATAACACAGTTGTGTAAGATGATATAGGGCTCAAGAGTATGCTTGCAGCCTGGGATTTTCATAAAGTGTAGATACATCAAGTATCGTATCTTCTTTGTTAGGCAGAACTAGGTGATGAATGGAAGGCCCTATTTTGTGCTATCAAATCTTTAATGGCCTCTAAGTCTATTACCATCAACTGTAGCTGTCAAATCAGTCGTTCAAACTCTCATGGTGTCACAAGCATAATAAATATTAACTGCTTTTTCAGAGCAATTTTGTTATGTTGTGCTCTTCAGCAGAAGAGCCTTCCTTAATATAGTAAGTAATGCATGGGCAGTATGGGTAGAAATGTTGTGGCACTTGATAAGGATTAATGTGTTTGTTTATTATGTTGGAAATTATCTTCTCCTGAGCCCTGAAAAAATCTTTTCAAGGTTCATCTATAATGATGTAAAAGTTAGATCTCTGAATCTGAATATGTCACCCTAGGTACCCTGTGTACAAAGAAGCAGGCACTCAAGAGGGTGATCCTTAGGACACACATTTTAGCACATCTTTGCACTGCCTCCATCACCACCCTAGCGAGAGAGCCCCAAACCAGGTGTTGCTGACTGCGTGATGTGCACATCATTGTTGCCTTTTCATGAAAACTGCCTACAGCCAGCTTTTCCCCAGCCTTTTCTAGGTCTTCCATGGTGCCCCAGAAATAATGCTCTGATGGGGGGGATTCAACTCAAAGCAGCTGAAATAATCAGGGGGTTTGTTTTGCCATGTGAATGTGTTGTGTGACAGCACCGGGGTGCAGGGCGGCTGAGCAACAGCAGGGCGTGAGGCCTGCCAGGTTGTGGTTCTGGGTGCAGTATGCCATGCTACCTGTCCAGGCAGGATCATCCTGCTGAAAACACTTGGTGTTCATCATTGGGCCCTCAAAGGCATGTATCCAAAGTAGATAATCTGGATTTCAGGATCTGGGAGTAAAATGGGAGCTGACAGTGCAGATACCAATCCTGGGATGAGTTGTGTCCCCTCCATAGGTATCTGTTTCTCCATCAACTGTAAAGTATCAGGAAAATATCAGGAAAAGTACACAGACTTTGACTTGTGATTTCCTAAGCTAAAGCAGATTAATTTCTCCATAGACACCAGAGACACTGTTTGTCTCTTGTCCCCTTGGATTCATTGTGTAGTGGTGCTAAACAAGAAGGGGTCAGGTGGAGAGGAAATAGTGGCTCATGTCTGTGCTGCTGAGAAGAAACCACATTACAGCAAGCCTCTCTCTCATGTAAAGAGATGGTTTAAGCAGTTCAAATCAGCAACAGGAATTGAGCACTATGGATGGTCAGTGTCTGAGCCCACCCTTTCACATAACCCTCTTTTCAATGCAGCAGTATACACCTAACCCAGACAACATGTTGGAGCATGGAGGATTGTAATCCTTACAAGGCACAATGGTGGAAAGGGCTTTCTCTGGAAACCCCTGGGGAGGAGAAGATGATGCTTTCCTCCCAGAAGAGCCAGCTGGATACAGCACTCTCACATACAGTGGAGAATACTTCTACTTCTGAAAACTATCCAAATTCATGTCTTCCAGAGCATACCATAACCACCAGCCAGTAGACTGGTCACAAGGGAATTATATATGGGGGACTTTTCAGCCTGCTCTTGGAGGATAGATCTTTCCTGAGGCAAAACAGGCAAAATTAACTCTGTCTCTCACATATTGTCAGGCTGCTTTATAAAAATGTTCTGTATGGCTGTTGTTGTCTGCTGTTATTAGATGTGCAGTGCAGGCATTGTAATCTTGGTGGCAGTTTACCAGCTGTCTGAAAACTCCACCCCTAACCTTGTTCTGTAAAACACTGCTGTAGGTCCAGTTTGGTAGCAAAGTCAGCTACACCTTGGTAACAGAAAAAAAGTTCTGTTACCAAGGTGTAGCCCAAACAAAAATAATTTATCTAGCAAGGTTATAACACACCCGAGTCCATGACAAAGCTCTGCCATTTCTCCATGTCTAAAACCTAGTCTGTGATGCTTCTGACTCCCCTTGATACATTGATCAGACCAACATTTCAGACTGCTTCTGCCTTGCAATCTGGTTGTTCATGTTTCACCTTGATTCACCCTCTGTTCAGGAAATCCACTTTTTTTTTTTTTTTTTTTTTTTTTTTTTTTTTTTTTTTGTGGGACTGTGCATATTGTTCCACCCTTCCAACTGTGTTAGCACAATATTGAATATACAACGTGCCTATTAATCACAGTGTCTATTAATCTCTGAGGACTGCTTTAAGTGTTGTTTCAGTGAAGTTGTTAGATGAGTATAGGTGGTGATCTGTCCTCCAGCAAGGCCTGCCCATATTCTCTGCCTGAACAGTGATCTATATTACATTTTAGGAGAAATAAAAAGAAAGGATATGAGTTTGCAGGAGATATTCCTGGGTTGTTAAACACCTGTGGAATTAAACATGTTCTGAGGTTGCTGAGTGAGGTCCACCCTTTTCTCTCTGTCCCTCTCCCCATGATCTTAAGCACTTCAGAGTGATTGATTTGGGGAGTCACAGTCTGAGTCACCAATTCTTTTCTGTGGTTATAAGAAGAATCCATTTACCTAAAGCAGGGGTTTAGACGTCACAGTGGAAACTGAGTGCTTAAAAGTTAGGTCTTACAGTGCCCTAAGTAGGTTTTTGTTCATAAAATTCCAATTTGTTACCCAGAGTACAACCAACCAATAACTAAACATTCGAGAGAGACATTGATTACTTATTTCAGAGTTGGGCAGCCTTGGGTGCTCAGTGGTATTCCACAAACCAAGCACAGCAACTATCAAAAGTTTTTACTATTCATTCATTTTAGCAAACAAAGAATTATTGGTCATTGGCTAAAAGCTACCTAGTTCTCTTATTAATTAGTATCCTATCTTCTATTGGTTAATGATTCTCTCGATTCTCATGCTACTTAGTCTGCATGATCAGAATTTCTCTTCCTTTGAGTTGGCGAGTTCCTTGGGTGGTGAGCAATCAGCCTTGATGGAATTATCTTCTATCTACTGGGGGATGATTTCAGCACTTTCCTGCTGAGAGGGCTTTGTTAGTTTCTTCCTTATCTTGGGAGTTCTGCCAAATGTCCTTGTGGTCCATAAATTCTGTGTCCTTTGTGCACACTGTCAGTGGGCATCCTTCCTCCCAAGCTTTTTTAACCTCCCTCTACGTCTGAGAGAATTGTCAAGCCCTAAACAATTCCCAAGGTAACTCTACCATCAAGTAATTTGTTTTTCTAACACCTGGACATCACTTCAAGCTTGTTAGCAGCTCTCTGTTTCATGGATTAAATCTCTCTTCTTGTTGATTAGTATACAAAGAGGAAACATCAAAATTCTTTCTTAAAAAAATGTTATATATTCCACATTTTGTAACAATTTCCTTTTGCTCAGGTCTTGAATGACATATTTTCCAAGCAATTTCATTCATATTGTGACCAATTTTGAATCTACCAGTGCCAAAAACTAGAAAGTTTCTGTATAAATAATGTGTGATATAACCAGTTATGAAATACCATTGCTGGGTGTTATCTTCTCACAAGGAGTAACTTGGAGTCCTGGCTCTTAAGTCAAATAATTTGCCAAGTTTGTTCCAGGTCTTCTTATGTCTGGCAAAATGAGAACAATACTGTGCATCAGTCTCATGTAGCTCTGGATATGGAAGAGAGCACATGTAGATTAGGGAACTGGGGAGCACCTCTGGTGGTAGCAGTGTGGCTGAATTGGTATGCAAATATTCCCTCACCCTCAAATGTTTTATGTGAACATACAAATACAGAAAATACAGCAACTCCAATATCTTGAGGAGTGGAGGATATAGTGTAATACAGTTGAAGTAAGAGCTTTCCCGAGCATTCACTAATTTGCAAGTTTAGAAGTATAGAAATTCTGTATATTCCAACTTGAGAAAATTTAAAATGCAAATTAGAGGAAAGTAGAAATGCCAGCAAAGAATAATTTGGGAACTAGTACCCAGTCCACAGTACCTACTCCTTTTTAAGCACAACTTTTAAACAATTAAATAGGCAACTAATTTAGGAACAGAACCTCTCTGTACTGATGGATATGTTAAAACAGCATACATCACATTCTTCTTGCATATATCTAACCATATCAAGCCCCTTTAAATAATGTCTGCTTCTACTTTATAGATCTGGATTTCATAAGCAGGATTCAGTAACCTACCGTTACTTTTGCTTTTTGAGACAAGTGTATTTTATGCAGCCACACAAAATCAATTCATCTGAAGGCAGAAATGCATACATGGTTGTCCTGGCCTATTTCACTCATCCCTTCTGTCAGCTCAAGGAATGTTAATGATTTAAAAAAAAAACTGTTTGCCACAAATTATATAAGATATTATTTTCCTCACATACAGACTTCTTTTACCAGTGAATAGTGTGAGTGGTGTAATGTCCACCATTTAGCACTTCCTCCTAGCAGGTTACATGACTCAAGTGACAGCCTAGAACCTGCCCAGCCTGTAAATACAGCACCAGTGCCTCCTGCTCTCAGCTACATGAGTTAAACCAGATCCTGGTTTTGGTTGCACTTATGCACCTTTGGAATTTCTCCATTGCTAGCATTGTGCCCTGGGCAACAAAAATTGTAAACATTGAATCTGATCTTGCACAGACTTACTCTTTTTTAAAAAGTAGTAGCCCAGCTCATGTGCTTAACCATGTAACTGATTCTCTGAAATCTTTATAATTGTAATCAAGGGTACACTATCCCACAGTCCTAGAAAGAGGCAAGTAAGGATTCCAAAGGTCAATTATTGGCCAATACAGGTTTACAGATATAATATATACCAGAACAGCTTTATTGTCTCTCAAAATAAAAGAATTAACCTAGTAACCTCTAGATGGCTGACTTTTTAAAGCAAACATCAATGGTTTGTCACAAAACTATTTATGTGAAAGACTGGCACATTTTCTGCACAGAAGATCCTAACAAAATTGATTGCTAACTTTTTCTGTTCACAGAAAATGCTCATCATCTCTAGGATTTCTAAACAGTTTAATAAATCTATGAATTTTTAGTTGCAGATATTAGTAATGTATGACTCTCAACACTTTCCCTGTATTTATTTCAGAAGGGGTTCTGTACATGAAAATGGGAAGGGAATGAAATGATTTATTTACTGTAGGTTGGATAGACCAGCTTCTCTAACTCTAACTCTTTTACACATACAAATGTAAAAAAACCCCAACCAACCAACCAAACAAGCAAACAAAAGAAAACCCCAACCAAAAATCTAAACAAACAAAAAACTAATATCAGCAAAAGACAAAAGGAAAGAAAAAATTTGAAAGAAAATTCATCTGTTTGTGCATACTGGACCAAAAGAAACATATGGTACCACATCTTTAATATATTAAAACAGCTTTTAACTTTTTCTCAAATATTGTGACAATGGGAGATTTTCAGATTCTGCCAGTAATATACTGCATAAAGACACAGAACAACCACAGTCTTCTCCTGTCCTGGTTAGAGACAAGTCCTGCTCTTACACACATGAAGTTCAAATCATTCATGCCTCTTTTATAGAGGCTGCACTTCCAAGGAAACTGTACCTGGTATCACTTTTCCTTAGATAAGTTAAGTTCTATTTCTTACAGCCTCGATGTTGTTATTTTCAGCCTTATTTTCAAATCTGAAATCTCAGTGCCTTACATCACAACCCTTACTGGTATAAAATTGAAATAACTCTTTGAACATGAGATCGGTGGTAAGAAATGTTCCTGTGATGGTCCCCTGTGATATACAGGAATCATGCATAAAGAGAGGGGAAAAACTCAAGGAAGCTCTTCAGAAGATTATATTTCCTCCTCTCATACAGAGTGTGCTTCTTTTTAATCCATGGAGATTGGGATTCAGGAATAATTTTTAGGTATCTTGCTTTCATATAAAGTGCTTTATTCTACGGTTTTACCAAAACTTTCAGATGGTGAACCAAAAATTGCATTCCCAAATGGGAATCTGCTAGGCTGACTGATTGAAGTAACTATCTAGTGTGTGTTCATCTGTGGGATGTCTAATGTCTCCACTGGATGGATGGACCTGAGGGCATGATGTCACATTGGTGAACTAGAATTGACAACTCCTAGGAAAGTGCTAGCACTCTCTTTGAGTAAATGCCATCTTGACCGTACTGAAATATTATCACAGTAATCAAACTTTCCATACCAGCCAGATCCTGGCAATTCCATTAAGTTCTGCTTCCATTTCTCCAGCTTCACTAAACCCACAAACTTGGGCCACATTAACAGTGGATAGATCTCTAGACTACTAAAATATGATTATCCAGTTATTGATGTGGATGTGGTTGTCACAGTGGAAAACACTATTCAGGACCAGCACAAAAACTACTTTAAATAGCTTTTGGACTTAGAGAGGAAGGAAGTTGGTTTATTTTTTATGTAATACTTTTGTTACATTTTCATTTAAATCCACATTTTAAAACTACTGTTAAAACCCAAAACCAGACCAGGTGGCAGGTGCCAATGTTCTTTCCAGCACAGCAAGGCATGATATAATATTCTTTCTAGATTTACCTGCTCTTCCATTTGTCATTAAATGCTCCTGTTGCCATGGATGTCAAGGGAAGTTTTGCTGCCTAATTCATCTGTGACATTTGGAAATTGTCCAACAATGAACTGCCTAGAAAACTGTTTTATACTAGGAAGACATCATTTGTTCTTTCTTCCTTGTCTGAGAACTGTTTCTGTTGCTCTTCTCTCAGGATGGATGGGACAGGGTTTTAGGATTTGTGAGGAAGGAAATTATGCTTTTTTTAATGATAGCTCTTCTAAGAGATGTTTTATCTACAGTAGAAGGGGGTTCACATCTATTCTGAACTGTTTTGGTGTTGAAATGGCACTTCCTGTCTTCTTAAGCATCAGTTCTTTCAGTTTATTCAGTGCTGTCATTGCTTCCTCATCATTTCCCAATGGGTTTGCCCTCGAGATGAGCATATCAAGTAGAAGTGCTCCTTGAGTTCTGTGTTGGGATCTTCTGTAATTAGTGGGTCGAAGGTGACCCTGTAAGTTACAAACCACAGCCATATCAAAGGTTTATTTCAGAGAAGAAAGATGAAAAGAGTAAGGCAGACTGTGGCTGGAGTTCTGTTTCAGGCAATTCTGAAGCATGGAGAGAAAGCTTCCTCTGTACTGGGAAGTGAAAGAGGGTCAGAAAATGAGCTTCAGTGCTGAAAACCCATCAATGTCAATGTTACTTAATTATTAACATGGTCCTTGATCTCTTTTGGACTGTTCAAATGAGCTCTCATCAATTCCAATGCCAGCAAAATAATTAGGCTTACTTCCCATTCACATGTACTGGTATAAGTGAAATTCTTTCCATCATTGTAAAAGTACATCAAATCAAATTACATTTTTTTTCTTCTTAAGTGTTGAGAAGACCTTGGTTCTCCTGGATAAGAGTTGACTGAAATGAGAAATAGCTCCTTTATGAGAATGAGAATTCCTTTGTTTTGGCAAAATAGATCTTGATTTCTCTTCAAACAATCTCATCTTTAAGAAAGTTCTGCCTTCAGGGGATTTTTTTTTGTTTGGTTTTGGTTTTGTTTGGGTTGTTTTGTTTTTGTTTGTTTAGTTGTGAGTTATTTTTTTTTATTGGCATGTTATGAGGCAGATGTATGTATGCACTGATTTGCTCCATGTTCCATGAAATATAGATTGATATGTAGCAGGAGGCTTTCCTGCTTTCTGGTCATACTTGCATGACAATTAGTCCTTAGAAGAATATATTTTTCTTCTTAAAATATTCACTTATGTTTATAAATCATGTTCTTTACTTGTATTCATCTACATCTGGAAAGATTAAACACGGAATGTTCTTTTAAAGTCATAGTGGGAATTTTATTTGCCAAAATGTCCATCAGCTATGCTTTCTAAAATTCAAATAGAAAAATAGTGTTGTCTGTAAAAAGGGATAGCTTTGAAATATTTCTGATAAATTCTGTGGTATTTTGATAGGTTTATACATTTGTGATGTCCTAATTATCTGTTTACTACAATTTTTCAGGTTGCATTTAAGCTGATTAATTTAAATCAACAATACAGAATAATAGAGCCGTGCCTCTACAAATATAGCAGAATTAATACCAATTCTTTCCTTTATCTTTATTCAGCTAGTCCATCTTGATTAGAATCGCCTGTAGTAACACGGAGTTCTTCACATTCATTAAGTGCTGAAACCCCTTCTGATATGAAAGGAGTCCTAATCTAGTGAAGATTATTAACCATGCTGGCTCGCTGAGAAAGTGTGGGAAGGACACATGAATGTAAACTGCCTTCAAGCAAGCATAGAGTGGCTTATGGTGATAAAAGTGAAGTCTTAGAGAAGGAGGATCTACATTGGTGTAAAGAGGAAAATATTTGTCCTCTTCCCTATTAAGTACGGTTTGCTATATTTAACACAACCACCAAGCCTGATGTTTACACAACTATCTAACTTACAGAGACATCCCATGGGAGAATGGGAACTCTTATATCATCATTCAATTGATCTTTTCCAGATATTGCCATCAAGTTTGAAACAGTTTTGGACCTATGGGTCAAAAGGCTCATTCCCCGAACACAATGGAACACACTGGAACCATGACAGGCAGAGGAGTCCCAGTAACCTGAACAGAGAAAAGGAAGCACCTGAATCTGGCTCATTCTAGGACTGTCTCAAAGCATCAGTCAGATTTTCCAGACATGGCACCAATCTGTGGGTCAATAGGACATGCTTCCTCCATCACTTTTTTACACTGAGGGTGTTACTCCCTACAAGGGTCTGGGAGACACTGTGGGGTGCAAGGGAAAATTATCTTTGATTTGTACAAACTTTTGTATGAAGGATACTTAGGGAAGAACAGAATGTGGGGAAAGAAAGGGATCAACAGGGTTTGGGGAGGTATCAGAGTGGTACAATAGAATAAATAAGGAAATAAATGTGTAGGTCACTTGTATAGAGGTTGCTGACTGGTACACTTTCCCTGCCATATGTAAGAATTTTGTCTGATCACAACTTTATGTCCGGTTTTCTCATTTAACTCCATTTCTAACTATTTCTTCTGGTCAAGTTGGCTCCTTGTGCATGTGTGTATGGAGGTTTGAGTGCCAGTAACTGAAAGAGGGACAAAATGTTGCATGGACGGGGGCCACATTCCTGTGGTGTCAGCAGTGGGGGAGGACAGGGTACACAGTGTGTGGGTCTGAATGTCAGTATGTGTAGGCACTAGTGAATATCAGTGTAGACTTGCCTGAGAGTATAAGAAGAATACTGAAAGCCAAATACCGAGGCAATCAGAAGTGTTCAGGAGAGTCAAAGTGGACTGGAAGAATTGGAGATCCTTGCTTCTGGAGTCACTAGGGTCTGGATGTTGGCTGAGTGAAAAAAATCAGGGCAGTGGTGCTGTTTGTGTTGTGTGGGTTCTATAGTTTCTGTCTCTGCTGATTTATGCAGCTTTCCATTAATTTAAGAACACGTATTGAGTGCACATGCACAGACTTTCTTCTGGCTGGATGCAGGGACATGGAGCTACAGCAGCCTTGCCTCTATCAGGCTGCTGGGTTTGGTGTCTCCTAACACCCTAGAAGAGCTGGTTGTGTCCCTTGACCAGAGAGGGTCTAACTCACCATTTCACACTAAGTCATCTATGAAGCAAATGTCTACATGTGGTCAGAGAAATCCCATTATGGGAGCCTGAATGAATGATCAGCAAGTGCATGGTGCTGCCTTAGTATTGGAGACAATTCCCTTTTGCTGTCTCTCACATAACCTGAAGGAGAAACTGCCTGAACAGTTTGAAAGCATCCTACAATTTGCAAGCACACCTCTTCCAAAACCAGCAGCCCACCTGCTTTAGCAGAGAGAGGCTGGGGAGAGATTGCTGCTGTAATCTGCAGGCTGGGCACAGAGGTTGTGTAACTTGCTGTTCTCAACTCCAGTGAGATGTACTTTTGAATTAAAGAAAAGTGAAGGCTTAAAAAGGCTTCCAGGCTGAAGTGCCATTTCTACGTGCACAAACAGTCCTCATGCAGTGAGATATATTTGTACCTTTTTATGCAAAATGCCGTGAAAAATTAACAAGGCAGAGTATGTGCAGTCCCTGGGATCCCTTCCAGCATGTGTGCTTTATTATTTCCATAGGCCAAAACACATTGCCTTTCTGATCTAAGCCTTACTGATTTTGCTTCAGGCTGTTAACTCTCAGGTCCCCTGAACATCGGAAGATTCTGGCCATTACATCACACAAATGGAACCCATTTATTTTTAAAATTGTGGGACTGGATGCTGGGCTCCCCCACAGCAAATTTGTGATACTCTTCTAAAGTGAGAGGGCTGAGTCTGGTTTAAATTAATGTAAATGGAAGTAGAAACTATTGCATAGGTTTTGATTTACAGAATGTGTGCTTTCCATGTCAGTTTTCTATTAATTCCTATTTTTCCAGACATATGATGAACCAATAATTAGAGTACAGAATAATCATGAAAAGATTACTGTTGTCAGCTGATTACACAGACACTCCCATTTACAGTCAGCAAGAAAAAGTATTCTACTATGTAACTCATAAAAAATACCCTAGATTGCAGACAAAGGGAGAGTGTTTTGAAGAGGGATTGTTTGGTGGGTTGCTCTTGTTGGAAAATGCTCTATATTAAAAGTAAGCAATTTATAACATGTATTTTTCTTCTTGAACACTAAATATGTGTCATATAATGGAAAATCTTGTAGCAAAATTAACTTGTATCCTGACCTTTCACATTTAGTTTTTTTCTCTTCTGCTTGAAGAGCACAGTCTCAGGAAACTGCTCACATTCTTCGGATCACTGTATGAATATATACAATTCTTAAAATCCCTTGATATTACAAACCTTTTCTCTAAATATTTTTTTCTTGGATAACTCATGGGTCTGTCTATACCTTTGCCTTGCAAACAAAAAATCTATTAAAAATACACTACAAAAAAAAAAAAAAGAAATCTGGAATTTAAAATGTTCACTAGTTGAATAGTTATCAGAATAGGTATGGGAAAAAAGATTTGTCAGAATAGAATTTTGACAACACTGATGAGAAAAAGTCAAATGAATAAGAAGTGCATTTTATTATAGCAGTCTACTGAGCTAATTTTGAAACAGGATATGCACCATACATGTATTTAAAAACTGACTTTGCCTTGGATCTTTTTGTTGTTCAGACTGATCATGTCCTTTATCCTAGGCACAGCCATCTCCTTGTCTTACTCTGAAAAATTCCTCCTCTGTGTTAGGGGAATATTTTTAAAGATATCAGGAAGTGTCCTATACATGGAAAATAGCCTATGCTCAAAGGTTTCTGGAAATTATTTGCTACCATACCATATTTGATTACCTAGAAAACATAACTTTCCCTCTTGCGGAATTTCTTACCTCCAACCTGTTCTTTGTTTTACTTTCAAACACAATGGTCATGCCAAAAGGCTATTCTTAAATTTACAATATTTTGATTTTATTGCAGGCAGAGGACACAGCCATTTTTTTTTGCACAAGTCAGTATATGGTACAAATACTACATGTGGCACTCTGTGTTTGTCTTACAGTTTCTTCAGAGCAGCAGGACATGAATTCCATTTTCTGGCTTTTCTCACATTCTCTGTGTGATGATGTCTGAGCAGTAATGCAGAGAAGCAAAGAAAGAGAAAGCAGTTCTATAATTTGAATATGCAGATAGCTAATGATAATGCAATTTGTCCAGATATTTTGAGACCTAAAAGTCTACTGCCTAAATTGTTGAACATAAGCAGGCAGTTTCTGAAAGCTAATTAGTATACAAGTGCACATTGTCCATATGATTTCATTAAGCTTGACACAAACAAATTGAGATAGAAAATACTTGTTTAGGCAAATACATTTCAATTTAAATCTTGTTTGCTGATGCCTATGGGAATTATGAAAGTGAAGGGCTACAAAAACATAATGAAATGCAGGAAGTAAATGGTGGCATCAAAGCAAAACCTTCTGGAACCTTCAAATTGGTTCCAGATGCATGTCCAGCTCTGCAAGTGTTTTATAACTCATTCTCAAAAGAGAATGTCAAGCTTTTTGACTCACAGATAATGACATGACAGCCCATAACCCTTCTGAAATATTCTGCCCTTTCATTAAAAGGAAACTCCTGAAGGCGGAGAAGAATACAAGAAGAAAGACAAATGGGAGGTGAAGAAAGATGTCATATGAATGAGGATCAAATTTCTTTATTTGATTTTAGGAAGTGTCACACTTCATATTTCTGATTATTCTGTGTTCAAAGAGCTTAGTGGCATTTGTACCACTGGAAATATTTTTCTTTTAATAACAAAATTAAAAACAGGAGGAAGCCAAAAATATATGCTGGGGTAGATGTCCTTTATTTTCCTGACTCCTCTCCTTTCTTCCAGACTTCTTTCTAGTCCACTAAATTTCAACTACAGAATAAAGGAGGTGGTCAGTAAGTGTTGTTTGGTTATTTTCTTTCTGGAGCAAATTGGGACTGGGAGTTAAATTACAGAGATTTCTGTTCCCATCTGTTCTGCAACTGGAGTTTAATCTAAGAAGAAATATAAGGGAGAAAAGTGTCATGACAGTAATAGTTCAGATGGATATCAACAGAATATTTGCAGCCCACTGTGGCTTCTCTTTGTTTAATACACACATTTAGATCTCTGTGTAGAACAGACCTCCCAAGATGTGAGTGTTTCCATTACTAAATGTGCAATACATCATAATTCTTTTGAGTTATCTGCATCTCTGGAAGTGCAAGGAAATGTGTGAATGTCTTTGAACACACTGGACAATAAGACATGAGCAGTAGCTGTTAAAAAAAAAAAAAAAAGGACATTAAGAGGTTTGTAGATGAAGCCTGTATTTAACTGGGGGGATCTAATCTTTTCAGGCTCCTTCTGCAGTCCAGATGAAGATTTCTCCCAGGGACAATTTAGAGTGGGAACCCAACTCATTATTCTGTGAGCAGCCTCCTGGAGAAGCCCCAGGCAAGCACAAATGGCCAAGTCAGAGAAGAGCTGCATTCTGTGGCTGCTTTTTCTTGTGGGACTCAGCTTGTTCATGTGTGGGCAGGTCCCCATCCCTCTGCTGCACTGAAAGGGACTATCAAAGATCTGCATGTTATAATTTTCTCTGTCAGTAGAACTGTAATCTATTTATCACTTCTTCAGATATAACATAATTTGTTAATTTAAAATGCAGTCTTTAAGAGGATTACACATTTATTTTACTATATAATGCAGGAAATTTGAAAATTTAAATGTACTTTCAAACCTTCCTCTATGCCCTGTTTTGAATGATGACTAGGATTTCATTCTCATTCCTTTTCTAGGACCAATCCACTTATGTTTTGAATTATCAGTACTGAAAATCCTTGTTTTATGAAGACTAAGTTCAAATTAATATAGTTCTCTTTCCTTTCCCACATGAGACATGGAGTTCTTAAATTTCCTTTATTCGTTTTCAAACTGTTTGAGTTTGGGGGTTTTTCCCACACTATTATGATAAATCAGAAGGAAGGCTGCATTTAACCAGAGTACAGACTGCTGTGATGGCAAGGATGACAGTGACAAATTATGAGCTGCATTTTGGCCACGTGTCTTAACTTGGCAAAGCTATGCCTGTTGAACTGTGAGCATGACAGCTGCCTGGGCCTGGAGAGGTGAGAACCCCTCAACTTAGTAATGGGGCACTTCAGATTTTATTAGTTCTGCAGTGTTAATATTTGGTTATGCCCATTTCTGGCTGACTGATCTAGAGAAATCACCTTTTCCCTTGGTCTGCAATTGTCTCATCTGTTTGTTGGTAACATCTGCTGTCAGCTACTGTTTCCTCAGAGTCCTTCATGAAATCATTCCTATCAAAATGAGGACACTTATCAAATATGAACTACTTGAATCACCCAACTCAATCAGACAGAGATGAGTCAGAGGGTCCTCATGTGCGCATCGTTTCAGCAGATCTCAGTGAGCAAAGGACACCAGAGGAAAAGCAGTGTTGGTAATTTCTTCAGCCAGCAGAGACAAAATGTGATTCTTGTCTCATTCTGTGCTTGTATACAAGCAAGCCCTCCAGAGCCCTAGGAGAAGACTACACTTAGGAAAGAAGACTTTTGTTGTATTGTGTTTTTATATCTCTGTAACAGTTCTGTAATGGTTTGCCCCTTCACCCCCCATTTTCTCCCAATGGTTCCACCCCGAGCTTTCCCGCCTTTCCCTCAATGCCAATCTCCCTGAAAATGCCTAATCATTCCCCTGTCCCCTCCCTGGTACCTTGTCCATCACTCGGCTCCTCATCCCACTCCCGCAGAATCTTCCACCTTGCTTGTAGAGTGAGTGGATGAGGGCCAGGGGTCCCTCCCTTAAAATTCCTTCATTGGTTTATGTATCTGTCTATCCTTCCGCCTTCCACTCCTCCAGATCCCCCCATTGGTGAATGGGTGTCCCTTCCCTCTGGTTACCACTCCAGTATTTGAGCTGTTGAGAAAGCCACAAAGGCACTTTTGGCTGTTGGATACAATGGCATTTGGAGCTCCTTGGAGCGTGGATTAAACCTGAGACTTTCTCCCCGGCCTTGATTCGGCTCCCTTATCACCTCCTCGGATGTTGCCTCTCCTCCATACAAGGCAGACTGCATAGCGCTCTGTCTTAGCTGCTCCCCGACTCTCCACAAGACACAGGGGAGTGTCCCCTGCAGCTGACTGTACCTCTGCCGGCAAGGTGAAGCCAGGGAGCTTCAGGGTGGGCATGGCAGCAGTTTGGCACCCCACATTGGACGCCAAACTGCCACTGTGCCTACTCTGAAGCTCCCTGGCTTCACCTGCTCGGCTAGCTCAGTCGGTAGAGCATAAGACGTTTTCCCCGGCCTTGAGTCAGCTCCCTTATTACCTCCTCAGACGTCGCCTCTCCTCCATACAAGGCAGACAGCATTGTGTTCTGTCTTAGCCACGCCCGAATCTCCTCGAGTAACAGGGGAATGTCCCCCACTGCTGACCGTGCCTCTGCTGGGCAGGTGAAGCCAGGGAGCTTCAGAGTAGGCACGGCGGCAGAGTTTCAATTTCAAGGTTGACCATGTTCTATCTTCAAAGGATGCGAGGCAAAGGGCTGGAGTTTCAGTGTGCCTTTAGGTCTAGATCTGAAACATATCTTTAGATCAAAATTGGCTTCAAAAGACAGGATCTGTCAGCTGTGTCCACTTGCAGCAGCCAGGGCAGCAATAAGGCATGAGTTGAGTGTTTCTTGGAACATGATGTGCTAGAACATCTAGCACATATAATAGTGCTTTTATTAGTGCTTTTATTTGCCTTGAGGTGGGTTTTTTTGTTTGCTTGGTTTGGTTTTTTTTTCTTTTTTTTTTTTTTAAGTTTGCCTCTAAAGGAATAAGCCAAATAGCTCTCTTGCCCTGTAGAATTGTGGCTGACATTCTCAGTTTTGAGTAAGCTGGATTCACTTAACCTCATTACTGGAGTCTCTTTAATTTATAGGGTGTGACTTGGAGCATATTTAGGCTTGTGGATCATGTTATGCCACACAGGGAAGAATATTTGGAAAGTGCTATTAAAGAGATTTGATTTTCTGGTTAGCCACACTCCCTGACTAAAAAAAAATCCAACCAACAACCTCCCCATGTCTCTATTCCTAGAAAATCCTGTTTGAGACATAGTCTGGAATGATAACATACTGAATTACTTTCATAATTTCAATTTGATGGAATAAACCTGCAAAGTTTTTTTATGGTATTGGTATTCCTGCAATGGATGAAAAAAACAAATGTACATTGAAAGAAGGACATTTTTAAGCTGAGACTTGGTGTAAAATTATGCTTAATGCTTAGCTTATAATTAAGTACAATTTTGCCTAGCAAATTATATAAGAAAGGAAATTAAGAACAGCTAATATTAAATCAATTAGTAAAAGTTTCATATTTTAGATGGCCATGTCCATAAAAATTATTGCAGTACTGACAACCTGGAAAATGAATTGGTAACAGTGATAGGTACATAAATTATTAGCATGATCTTGTGAAAAAAATGTTAAGAACCAGCTTCTTTTCATTCTATCACTAGTGAATGTTCTAGGTTATGCAATGAAGCAATGAAGTGAAGGCCAGGCATTCTGACCATTACTACACAGACATCAGCACTTGTGGGATGCTGAAATGCTGAGCAATCGACAGAGAAGCTGCCTAATTCTGATGGCTTTTTTCTTATATTTGAAGGGCTTTTCATGTAAATATTCCCTTGTGAGCACTGAATTATTGTGGGGATAAAAATTAAAATGGCATGGACCCTTGTAGATACTGCATATAACAAGGGCAAGACTTTGGATAGCTGTGTTTGAGTGACTGCTTATCTTGTATCTGGCCTCTGCAGGCAGCTGAAGTCATTGATTGGTTCCTGTAGGTCCAGGGTGCCTTCTGTTCCACTTCTGTCTATGAGCATTTGCGTGTGTGCACGAGTGGAAAGGCACACAACATTGACCAAAGCCCCAGTAGGATCCAGAAACACAGGTGGGAGCTGCCACGCTCTGTGAGAAACCAGGTGGGTGCTCTGGGCAGAACACACAGAAGAATTTGCAGCCTTCGTTTTTAATATCATTGCTGGCTTTTACCAGACGCAAAATGCAAAAACAGCCCTGGGAGAAAACTAAACTGGCAATTTACGAGTGATATAACAAGACGTTTTAGAGCCATGGCTGGCCTGGCCCGTCCATTTGTGCTTCATAAGCACCATGGGGTTGGCTGTACAATCAGCCATAACAGGAGGACAAAGGGTATCTCTACAGAGGTTGCCTTCAGCTGGAGTAATCTAAGAGAGTTAGGGTCAGATCGTAAACTTGTATCTTGCACTTCCTAAGAAAACATACTAGCCAGAAGTGTGTGATCTGAAGGGTAAAATCCATAAACCCAGGCATGTTGCCTTCTCTGGTTACATTTTGCAAGGACACAAAGGAATTTACATTCTAGAGCGGAGAAGCTTCCACAGATTTACATAAACAATTAGTAAAGTGAATCCCTGAAAATATACTGTGGAACAGACTATGCTATGAATTTGACCATTTTGGTAATTAATTTTATTTTGTTTTTAAGGGAAGAGGTCTAAGTAGCTTTCGTATTTGTTGGGTAGATCTATGATTGTGAGTAGACAAGAAACATTGTAATTTGTTTCTGTATTACATAAGCTGGAATGTCTATGTCTTTTATCTACTATATCCACTTCTGAGGCCAAGGTTACGTTCCCAACCTTAGACTTTCAGACTTAAATAGTATCTACAAGGACTGGTGTAGCCGCATAATGGGGTGAGGGAGTTTTATAGCTTGTGTACAGTGAGAGGCAGATCAGTCAGACCAAATTACCTAATTATTTGTTTTTCCCAAAAAAGAAAGTATTGAAAATTAATCTGCAGTTGTTACAGTTCTGAAAAAACTCATCCATGACTCATTTAAACCACACATGACTGCCCAAGTTGGTTGAAAGCAATCAGGGTAACTCTGTGAGATTTGAACTTTGACTGAGCAAGGTTTTACTCAACTGCCCTTGACCATCCAAATTTTGTTGTGAACTGGTCCACTCTTTAGGCTAATAAAAAAACAATAAAAAGCAGAAGCAGAGGGCAGTAGATACAGGGGCAGGAGAGAAGCAACAATTCCTTTCAGCCAAGCCAAGACCTCATGGTAACAAAAGTCAGACTCAAGCACAGTAGGTCCAGAGAGTATATGCACCCATAACTTAAACATCTGCCCCTGTGGAATTTGATTCCCATGGTTCTAAGTGGAAATACC
Organism: Anomalospiza imberbis; assembly: GCF_031753505.1. NCBI lineage: Eukaryota > Metazoa > Chordata > Aves > Passeriformes > Viduidae > Anomalospiza > Anomalospiza imberbis. The sequence goes on along the minus strand of NC_089682.1, from coordinate 79,928,397 downwards.
CCCTTGTGAAAAGACAGTATTAAATGCAAGATCTGAAGTATGCTGCTCTGTAACACCACTGCCTTCATAATTTCGTATCATTCATTTAATTGCTAATGTTCACATTTTCCTGTATTTGCAGCATACTCTGATATTACCCAGCAGAAAGTACAACATTGATCTTTGATCCTGCCATGACCTTCCAGTGCCAGATTGGACAAACCACTTATTTTCTCTATGATTCAATTCAATTTATGAAAATTCTCTGTATGAAAAATGAAGATAATATTATTTCCATGATTTGCAAGCCATGTTGAGGCTAAATGAAAGAATGGTAGCACATACAGTAATAAAATATGAAGGAAATTGCTTAGTTTAAGGATACTGAGAATAATATCACTTTTTGATTAAGGAAGAATTTACAGCAAAAAATACATAATGCAATTTTACGTCTAAGAATTTAATAATATCTTGTTTCAAACAAGACTTAATGGATTTCTGTGAGATAAAACATCACTAATCCCAATTAAGTCTTCACAATTGCTACTGATTCTAGGCAAGCACTCTAAAATCTTACTTGTATAAAAAAACCCCATTAATTTCAAAAGTTATGATTTTCTGAGAAACATCTCAAAGCTGTTTTATTTCTAGCAGAAAAATACATTACTAAACTCTCATTTTGAGTGAACTGCATCTAACATATTAGAAGAGTGGTAAAGCCAGAGTGTAAAGTGCTTTGTGACCAAAAAAAAGCCTCCAGTACATTTCAACTATAACCAGTCTGCCACTTTTGAATCTCTTACTTGGAATTGCTGGTAAGAAGGGTGTATGTTTAATAAATAGACATCATACAAACATATATAGTAAATGTCTAAATGTACACTTTTCCCAGAGATACAGAGCTCAGGGTTTTTAGTCAGATCATTCTAAAAGTTGATTCAAGAGACTATTAGTCAGTCACCATCTATTTTTAGGTTAGATCAAGAGGCATATTGTCCAGAATGATCACATTAGTGTGCTAACTGGAATACAGAAATGGAATACCAGAAATGGAATACCAGATCATATCATCTTTTCTTCTCATATTTTGTCTCTAGCACTGATGGATTTTATCTTAAAAATTAGCAAAGAATACAATAGTCTCCTTCCCCCAAAGTTTGTCACATCTTCACTTAGTAACACTTGCTGTAACTCTTGTCCTCTCTCAAATGTGTAGTATGCATTTTTGTATCTATATATGCAAAGCAAAAGTGCTTTGTTTCAACTTTCATTATTCTTGTAGTTTATATTCACTTCTATTTTTTTATTTAAATCTTGATAAATATCCAGCATGGTTATGTAATGAAAATAAGTTTCCTATGAAATATGCTAACTATACACAATAGTTTTTTTTTCTTTTTTATCAGCAATAGTGTGATCATCAGGACCAGGGAAGTGACCATTCCCCTGTAGTCAGCATTGGTGAGGTGACACCTTGAATCCTGTGTTCAGTTTTGAACCCCTCACTACAAGAAGGACATTGAGGTGCTGGAGAGTGTCCAGAGAAGGGCAACGGAGCTGGGGAAGGGTCTGGAGGTCTAAAGGAAAATCAATTTCATTTTTATTAAATTCAGGTATGTTTTACTATTCTCCTTTGTTTCTTTACCAGGCTTAATTTCTACCAAATTCTGTCTCATCACTTTTTCAGCCCATTTACTGTGTCGTAGTAATAGTAAAATCCAGATTCCAGCTAGCATCTCATAATCTGTTTTTTTAATCAAAGTCATTTGTTGCACGTTATTGTAGACACAGTTGTGTCACAGCAGGTATTGTTGTCTTACTCTTCTACAACTTTTCATATAAATGAATATGCCATTTAAATTATACTATCAGATCACGGAACTTTCTGGCAATTCAGACAAATATTCATATAAAATGTGTAGTATTTACTCTGCAGATTGACAATAGCTTGGCTAAATTTATTGTAACCTGGGGCCCTGAGCTGAGACAAATGAGAGCAAACATTTGTCCAGTATCAAGGGATAAAAAAATTAAGTCCAAAGAAGATTCATAATACCTAGCTGTCTTCTAATAATGCTTAGATTTCACTCAGCCTGAAGTCTGGGGAAGAAAGCTTTGAAGAAGATGTATAGTTGTGATTTTTTCTTTTTTGCTTTTTTTATATGGTAATTTATATCAACTGAATTCAGTCACAACCTTTCCAGTCTGGCTTCTTTTTTAGTCCCAGTGCTTGAGCACCTGTGTTGGATATTTTGTTCAAAGAGAGCATTAACTTGGTTTTTTTTCTGACTATCATGAGTAATGGGAGAATGGGCATCCTGGTGAGTTCACCTGGAGGGGCAGCTTGGGGTATGCAGGATCAAGGGTACTTTCCTGGCCCACAGGTGTGCACATCAAAATATGGCACCACTGTCAGACACCTTTGTATAAAACCCCTCCAATTTTAGGAAGGAACATAATTTCTTTAGGACATTTGTTTTCAATTTGTAGCTCCACCAACAGCAGTGCTGTTGAATACCTCTGTTGTCTGAGGGGTGACTGAAGAGGAGGGGGTATGAATCTCCCCTGCCTACAGTGACAAGAGTGAGTGCTTTTGTAAGTTTCATGGTTCAGCACCTCTCAGACAGCATTTCAGTTTTTACTCAGATTGTTGACACACCAATATGGATGCTTAAAACACATCATTTTGCGCTCATTATCATCAAGAGAAATTTAGGGCTCTATTCAGTTGCCTAAGTGTCATTTGAAATGCTCTCTAGCTGCCATTCTGCAAGTGTGAGAGTGTCTGCTATTAGTTCAGATGTTTTTTTCTGAGAGCTCGATAGAAAAGAATAAGAAATGTAACTCAGCCAGTTTTTTCCTACCCCATGGGCTTCAACCTCCCTTTCAGCATTATGGCTGCTACATCTGCTGAGAGCAAATCCTGATGCCACCTAGGCTGTGTCTGGGCCCCTGGCAGTGACACACTCAAGACAAGTTTTCCACATTTTCTTCTCAGTCCTTCTGGCTCTACCACTCAGAAATGGATCCAGCAGTAAATAACTCTTTTCTGGGAGACAAGAAATAATATTACAGAAGCAGAGACCAGAACATAGCACTCACTAACCCTCGTAATAGCATGATTTACCTGCTTAGGTTCACTTTGTTCTCTGTCTCTTGCTTGTTTGCCCACTGTCCTCTGTATGGCATGGCATGGCATGGCATGGCATTTTCTCACACTGTTCTCACATCCCTTTGATTTTTTTCTCTTATGCATCTCCCTCTGTATAAATCTTTTCAACAGTGTAATCACGCTTGGCAGTCCTCAGACAATTTAGTTCTAGTTGGAGCTCTGCATGCTTCAAATAGCCTAGTCTGTATTTCAAACACAATTGTCTGAAGAGAACAGAAACAATTTCCCTCCCTTTACTCAGTATTGACATTCACATCATTATTTTCATACTTTATGGGTGGATAGTGTCCTTAGTATCAGAGATCCATCGTATAAAACATGGCACAAATAGAATGAGAAACTATATAGGTCTCTATTCCATATAGGTCTCTATACCAAATTATTTAGAGATGAAATATGTTAGAATGGGAGTTCTACTCCTTTCACTTTATGTATGGAGAGTGGATAAAAAATAGAAATATCCAGATATCTACAGAACAAAAGCTTGTAGGACTATCAAAAGTGACTCACAAGGAATTTGGGAATATCTGTTTTTTGAACATGACCTAGTTCTCTGCCAAGAGAGTGATTTCATCATACCTGTTATATATCTCTTGCTCCACTTCCCTTGAGGTCAAGAAGTTGTTTTCTTTTAATTCAGTTCCTGCCTGCAGAAACTGTCTATACTGCTATTCCAACCAGCTGTAAATATTATCACATATACAAACACATCCTCTGGAATGTTAACATTTCTCTTATTCAGATGACTTTTATTTTTCTGTGTCAATGTAAAAGAACTAGATACCATTTGCAGGAATTGACAGCACAGGAAAGGAATAGTATGACCATGGCAGTATGGTTCTCTATCGAAAAATGTAAGTTTTGTTCAGAAATCCAAATGATAGAGTTGCTACTTTTTAGGAGCTGTACCCAGAGCCGTGATGTAATAATTTTCCTTAACTTGCTTACCAGTAGACCCAGCTGGTTTCAGCCTTTGCAAAGGGTAGCTATGAGCCAGATAGCCTAAACCTTTTGCCTGAGAAGTTACTGGAACAAATTCCTAAACCTCAGATTATAAGCATGTTGCCCTGATTTTTAAAAGTGTTAATTTTTCTTTTATAGTTCTTTTGAAAATTTTAAAGTTCTCATAAAACTTCTTTAGCCTTCTGATAATGTTTACATATTTAAGAGTCAGAGTTCCCACACAATTTCATGTATAAATAGAATAGTTTACATATTTCTCTGTGGGTGGAAAGAAATGATTAATTGATCTTTAGACCAGTGTGGTTAGAGAGGTGGTAATTCCATGCTCCAATCCACAGTCACCTTTGGAATTCTATAAATACCAGATGTTTGAATAAAACTAGGTCTTTTTCTCTTTTGAACTTACCAAGCTTCTGTGTACTCATTTTGTGTCCAATAGCAACATAAACACTTGAAGGATACTACAGTATTAAAAGCAGATCAATGTGGATTTGTCAAGAGCAGTTCCATTTCCCTAGTTCCATTTCTCAGTAGGGTAACAATGCCTAGTGGATAGGGTAGGAATAGAAGATATGGTATGTACAGCTTGACTTTAGTAAAGCTTGTGGCACAGTCCTTACATTTTCATATACAAATATGGAAAATATTGTTGAAGCGGTTTTATCAAGGATTTGCTTTCAAAAAATGGAAAGTCCTGACAAATTGTGAGGCCCTGCAAAAGTCCCTCTCCTTTAATATTCAATATAAAACTTGAATATTTTGGTGAAAAAATGGGTAGTCCCATGAAATCTGCAGATGACAATGCTGAGAAGTATAGCATGCACTTCAATGGTCAGAAGTAGAACTGAGAATGAATTTTATAAATTAGAGCACTAGTCTTAAATCAATGTAATGAAATTTAATGAAACCAAAATAGAAGCTCCTCAGGTAGAAAAGAAAAATTAAAATCACAAATGCAAAATGAGATAAAAAGCATAATTTACTGTTTAGCTAACAACACTGCAAGCAAGGCTCAGGGGGGTGGTTGCATGAAATGAGTCAGTGTTTGAGATGCTGTCACAAGAGAGACGAGTCTCATTCTGAAATGTCATTATATACAAGACTTACTAATTGCTAAATATTAGCACACAAGTAATTATTAATATACTGCATAGCTATTACACTCCTTGGAACAAATGCTAGACACTTGATGACAACATCATATTCCATTTTGAAAACCATCATTAAAAAATTTGTGGATAATCTGGAAGGAAATCCCAAGTGATGAACAAAAAAAAAAGTAGTCTAAAAAATTTGCAGTAAAAGTTGAAGAAAATGTTCAGTCCACAAAAGAGAGGACTGAGACAGGACATGTTAATAATGTTATAATCATGTTAAGAGATTTGAGACTGTTTGAACAGTAATCAACTGTTCTCAATTGGAGTGATCAAAAAGCAAGAGGAATTCAGACTAACTTATAATGAGATATTTAAATTAGATATTGTAAACTTTTTTTTTTGATGTCAAGATAATTGAACACTTTATCCAATTTAATTTTTTTAATTTAATTATATCTGAAGATTTTGGAATTCCTGGAACTGGAGATTTTGAAGAACAGGTCCAGTTAAAAATGTGTATATCAGGAGTAGCTCAGAAACTGTGTTAGATCTTATTTCAGAGCTAGGAAAGGCAGTCAATTACCTTCTGAGATATCCTTCTAGCTTTTGTTTCAGTGGAGGAGCAAAGGGGCTATGCTGGATCCATGGGTGGTATCCATGGGTGGTGACTGTCTTCTGTTTGCTGTCTTCCTCTCTTCTCTTTTCTTTCTTTCCATCTCACTACCTCACTTTGTTAAATAAATTCCAAATTGTTGACTACTGCATATTGTCTCATTTGCACCTTAATTCAGGCAGAAGCATCTCTCACTAGTCTTATCTTAACACACATATACGGCTGTAATTTCATCAGTCAACCAAAAATTTAAAAAAGATCAGACACCACCAAGAGAAATGTGCAGCACCATTTGCCAGCATCTATGATCCATGTCACTAATGTGGCTGGGTTTTATTTTGGATCAGTTTGCAGCATTTCCAACTGTACATCCTGATTCCAAGTCCCTGATGCTTAGTCACCTGCACCTTTCAAGGACCACTGGTTCACTGATTTAAGCCAACTCCCATCTGTTCATGTTTCACTCTTCGCTCCCTTGAGTGGTTTGCCCAGTCACAGTAGTTCAGTTTATTCAGAAATAACTGTAACTAGATATAGAAGCTACAACAGATATATTTTAATCCAGTGGCCTAGTGTAAACATTTATCACTCCTTATCTCTCTAGGGAAATGTGAACTCAATAACATTTGAACTCATGTTAAACTTCTGAACTCTCCATTTTGAGGCAAAATTGAGACAGCTTGTACTTAGCTGACTATGGAGGAATGAACAATACTTTGTCATTCAACCTTGACAATTTTTCTGTAGTTCAGAGCCATATTTCTGAGTATTTTGAATAATAATGACTATGAGAGTATTTCCTGAAGCTACTCACTTAAGTAGTGGCCCAGTTATGGCAGAAATGTTGCCCTGATGGGCAGAAATGAAAACTCTATTCAAATTCTCTCATTTTGAAATAAAAATAAAAGAAAAATCCTGAAGGGGAAAAATTGTCAGTGATCAGGGATAGGAGAAGATTTACTGCTCCCATATTTAAAATATGCCCTCATTAAGGTGACACAGAGTGAACGCTGAAGACATGCCCTTTGGGAATGGGGCATTAAAGAGAGCTAACTTTGAACAGAAAAATCAGGGTACCCTCTGTTGGCATGAATATATGTCTTTCTGATTATGGAGATTTTAACAAATATACTGTAGTATAGATGAAAGGTACTTATATGTTTGGAAGATCATTCTTAGAGATTGAGATTTATAGGCTATTGAAATCTTTCATATTTCCTTAAAAATAAATTATTTTAGAGAAATCTACTGTGCCTCTTAACTCTTTCCTCAGAACACCTTAGGCAATCTCTGAGGTCAATGAATATATGAAATTTTACTGATGTATCAGGAGAGTTATCCCCTAACCAGTGTTACTGAATATTTTTATCCTGTGCTTCACTTTGGTCAATAAGTAACATTTCCAGTGCCCTACAGGGCACTGCACTTCATCCCAGGATTAAGCTCCCCCAAAAAGTATTTTTGTTTCTCTGATTTGATTTTTAACTTCAGGGGTAAGATATACACACCTGCATATTGCAGAGATGTTCTGACACACCTTTTTGTATCTCCTCTGAGAGATATCATTGGTATTGTCTTATACCTTTCAGTTAATGACTAGGTTGTTAAAAGTTTCAGAATTCCTACTTTAAGGAGGATTTATGTTTATCTGGCTTGGCTAACACAAGCTGGGCCAGCTCAAAGTTGCTATACATCCTATTGGATAGGGGACAAATCTATAATGATGTGCAATGTGGTGTGTGATTTATATTTCCCTGCATTTATTCACAGTTACATAAATCCTAGTTTATACAGTCTATGAAAAAATATAAAGGACTTATTGAGTAAGAAAGCTGACCAAATTATTTTGCTGTGCAAGTGCATTTTAAAAGATCTGGACATCTCCTTTGTACTCCAAGGAATTAGAACAGAAAACAATCACTTATTTTAAATAGGCAAGTAATCATGGCATAATTCAACACAATACTTAGACACTGGCTTAATTCAATTGAAAATTACCTACAGACTCAATATATGAAGGCTATAAACATCCAGCAGAAGACTGTTTCTCATCACAGGTGTTCATGTATAGAGGAATGCCTTTTATTTTAGCCAAAAAAATTTCAAAATTTGATGTGATTAGGTATGAAACTAATTGTGAAATGTATTGAGTGTGAATATAGAAATTTTAAAACTATAAAAAGATCATAATCACTGCAATAAAAATATAAAACAACATCTATTAAATTTTATCTCTGATGGCTAAGATCTTTCAAACTTCTTTCCATGCTTCCCAGCGAGATATCTAGATTCCAGCATTTGTCTGTTTTATTAACATTTCCAAATTACTTCCTCAAGTCAATAGGAATAAAAATACTGAAAACAACACTGAAGTAAATAGAAAAAGTAGGGTACATCATTTTTTTCTGGTTAAATGGTAGGACTGGTTATCCTGGGTAAGAGTAGAAACTCGGATGATGATTGGAAAGAAACTACATTATAGGTAATAGTTATTGATAATCTCCAGATTCCAGCTGTGACAGTGGTTTAACAAAAATGCTTCAAGATCTTGTATATCTGAAAACTGAGTCCTTTGCTTTTGTTCATTGCCTATCAATTGTCTTGTTGCTGAACCCTCTTCATTTGGGTTTCAAGACACCCTGTTTAAGTAAAAACCAAAAAAAAAAAGAAAACCTCTGCAAAACGTCTTTACATATCTAGGGGGAAAAAAAGCAAACAAAAAAAGAAGTTGTGGAGACAATTCTGAGAGCTACAAATTGTCACCCTGTTTACACTTGACTTGTCTTTTCACCTGCCAATATCTGTCTGTGGCCTACTCAAATATATGCTCTCCCTAATAAAGGCTGCACATCTGGTGGAAGGTGTTCCTGCCTACAGCAAGGGGATTGGGATTGGAGGATCTTTAAGGTCCGGTCCCTTCCAACCCAAACCATTCTATTATAATTCTAACCATTCCAATATAATTCTATTATCTCCTTGTGTGCTCACTGCTGTTTGTGCAATGTCTATACAATGAAATATCATCTGATATCATCCTAAGGTACCAATCATAGAAAGGATACCTACTGCAGCTATAATAAACATTTGAGTTGAGATTTGGGAGAGCTTATATTGACATTTGAGGTTACCATTACATAGATATATAGCTGTAGGTCTTACAAAGCATCTTTCACAGCAGATACCCTGAAAAGGTAACAGAGAAAGGAGATTGTTTTCTTGAGAGTCTAAGAACTGTTAAATTATCACCTTGCTTTCCCAACTTGCTTTAACATGTAGAGAAGATGTCAAACTAGAGACTTCTCTGAAGGTGAGAGTAACTAACCACAATTACCTGCAGACTAAAATCAAGGAAAAGCTGTGGTGGCAGTGTGTCTGCTGAGAATGGGTATCCCAAGCCCCCAAAGGATACTTTGGTTACTGCAGCACTATGTGAAAGGGGTCCCACCATCATGTCCTCCTTCACCTTTTCCCAAAGAAATGAAATTTTTTTAGAGAGCGTGCTCATGTCCAAGCATACTTGCTGTGATCTGAGAGCCCTGGTCGCTCTGGTTCCTCTGAACATGGAATGAGACAAGCCCAGCTGTTTTCTGGATCCTGGTTGGGAACCATCCTCTCTGCTGGGAGGAAACTGTGGCCATACATGCCTGGCATCCACCAACGGAGCTGCACTGCCCAGACAGAGGAGACTGGGTCTTCATCATGGATTTCAGCCCATCAAATGAAAAGCCACAGCATTTTGGCATTGAAGTTGATGTCCTGCCTGGCACATGGCTGTTGAGCTGCTGCCTTCAGCTGGTATCCTCAAATATTCCTAATCCAGGTTATTTAGCCCTTGCTCATTGTGTTAAACTACAGAACACAAAACTGTGATTCTTGTTTTGGCAACTGAAAATAAAATCCCTCCCTGGCATACAAAAGATGAAAAAGAAAGGCCTGGTTTCAAAAAGTATTAATAATATCAAATGCCCAATGTGATTGACTTTTAAATTGCACAGAAATCAGATGCAGAGAATTTTCCTCAGTATTTGCTAAGCATTTGATAAAATAAATCACAGCATATCAGATTTCCTTATTCTGTATAACTGGAGTCATAACCTTAGCTAACTAGATTTTCACTACTTTTCAAGCCTGACTGGAACAAATGTGTGAAAATTGATTAGGTTAGAAAAACTGGCATGAAATAAATAATTGATAGAAATAAACTGAGTGAGAAAGGAAACAGCTTAGACACTTTCTCTGTTGGGTAGAAAAATGAGAAACATTTGATATCAATTCATAAAAGCAATTATCTTTACAAACATATAAAATTATTGCTTTCTGAAGTGCACATGGACATGTTACAAACACTTAAGAAACTGAAATATCCATCACTAAGGCAGATACTGTTTTAGGAAAATCAGAGATTCTTTTAAAATGTAATTAGTTGTTGGCAAAACATACATTTTCCTTTGCAATTGTAAATTATTTAGTAAGATGAATTTAATATTTTATCAATGATAATTAGTGATCATATTTATTTCTACCCAAATATAAGGTTGGGTTTTTTTTGTTGAAGTGAAAAAATTAATTCAGTCTTAGGATTTTACCTAAGTAAAATTATTATCTCATTAAAACAGAAGAATCTGATTGACCAAATGGGGATTAGAGCAGATATGTAGGAACAGATATACAATTCTGTTGTGGAATCAAGATGCTATTGATATCAGATTAAGTGAATGCTGCATATAAAACTGGAACTGTATAGGTCACTTTGGCTAAGTTAGCAAAAAGCCTAAGTTATGCTAACAACCCTGCAGAAGTGCTAAAAATATCAAGCAGGCAAATTTAAAAAAGACACAAAAGCAGGTGAAAACGCATTCAATTCCTGTCAGCTTCGACTCATTTAATTGGAAAACCTCCTGGACACTAACAGAAAGTGTATCCTTTCCTAACAGGGGTGCTGCAGCAAAATGACATTTGGGAGCTGCCAAACAAGAAAATTGCTATTCCTGCCATTGAAATATGCATGAGACCTTGTGTATACAAAGGCTCTTGTTAACCAGTGGGAAACCTGTGCCACCACTTAACTAAAAGGTTGATATTAACAATCTTGTTTCACAAAGAAAATAATTATGAAGAATTACAACCTTCAATATAAATTGCAATGAGAAGGCAAACTGGCTGTTTGTCTTGTATGAGTATAAAAGAATTGGTGTCTTCTAACAAAATTCTACCTTAAAATCTGCAGTTTTTATCTGTTAGACCATAAGAATACATGGTCTGTATATACTTGTTTCCTTGGACTTTTTTCAGACAAAGTTACTTTTTTTTCTGTTTTGAAATAGATACTTTTCTTTCAAAACTTTTATTTAGAAGAGTAAAATATTAGTTTTATTTTTGCTTTTACAGAAGCATCCCAACAGTGTATTCAAATCACCAGCAGTAGGCATATGCTGCAGGTATAATATTTACTTATTTTCATAGGAATCCAAGATCTAGCAGCACTGAAGAGCAGGGAATTTCAGAGTGACGGCAACTGTTCCTAGGGCAGACAGACATAGGTTGCCTGCCGGAAATCTTAGTGTGTCTCTTGTAGGAGCAGCAAGAAAGGGTGGATTAATGCTTGCTGAAGGAAATGGGAGTTCTGTCTTCATCTACTTGAGAGCAAGTTAGGAAGCTACAGTGATCTCCAGAAGAAGAAGTCTGCTTTGAAACCACTAAAACTTCCCAGTAAGGAGTGTGTCTAGTGAATTCATAACTACTGGCAAGAATTTTGTTGATACCATGATAAGGTATGTCATATGGACAGTATAATTTACTAACAAGGGATGCATCTCTGTGCATGTGGAGCAACCACACCATAATGATGGAAAGGACAGGAGAAAGTCTGCAGGACCCACCACTGCAGAGAAACAGAGAATTCCTTCTGGAAATGTACGTTTCCAGACACTGGAATTAGTCACAGAAATCCCCACAGACATAGCCTGCTTGTACTGAGATGTGAGAGCAGGGTCAGGGTGCTGGTGCTGTCTGTGCGTGTAATGCTTGAAGCAGGAAGCCCTGCAGCACCCCTGCACGACTATAGTTCAGATATTCCTACTGATGCAGGCATTCACTCACCATTGGATCATGAATATTGTCAGAAAGGTTTCTTGGAAATTGTTTCAGGATGCTACCCCAGTTTTCCTCTTGTATCCACTGCTGCACTCTCACAGCTGCCAATTCCCTCAGGAATATTCTTGAGGGAAGTCACAAGACTATCCTGAGAAACTTAAATCTTCTAAGTGCTGCATCAGGCAGTTTGTAGTGCAATTACAACTTCTTTGTCTTGCTTATCTTTGTATTTGCCTACAAAAAAAATTGCTAGGAAGGTTGGACATATTTAACTCTTTGCACCAACAAACAGACAGTCAAAGATTTGTGAGAGTATCCTAATCACAGGAAGATTTGCAGTAAAGGTCTAATATTGACACTCAGGTGACTTAGCCCACAGGTTTGCACAAAATAGGAGACCTCCATTTCATGTGAAAGTCTGATACCTCTGTGACCATGGAGAAAAAGTACATGGTACATTGGGCAAGGTGTACAGAGAAAACAGTTTTATTTGATAGTATAGTGGCTCAAACCATTTCTACAACAGGGAAAATAAAGATCCCTGACTCTCAAGAAGTCTTTCTTTATTTTATTTTCATGACTTTTAATGCCAAATGCAGATATATTTTTGACAGCAAAGACAAGAATCAAGCCTCAGCCCAGTGGTCCAGCCAATAGATGTGACAGGTATTGTGTCACATTCCTAACCAGCAAAATCATATTTGAATCACATTGCTGAAGTGATAAAACATGCATATCTGTAAGCTTCAATCTGAAAATGGAGTTGAGTTTTCTTCCTAGACGAGAGGTCTACAAGCCAGTCTATTTCATAAAATTTATATCTCTTTCTCATGCCAGGAGAAAATGGTATAAAAGCTGGTAGGGAGTTTAATTTTTGTGGAGTATTACATAGCCTTTGAAAACCTGTCACAGGCTGTAGGAGAGCTGGTGATGTCAGAAATTTATGCAGTAGTCACAATACAGAGATTAGGACAAAGATTCTGTGGGGTATGGATGACTAAAAGGCAAAGTGGGGAAAAGAGGTTGACAAAAATAAAGATAGAGGAGGAGCATAGGATTATGGATAAGTACACTGGGGGAAAGAAACTAGAGGCCTGAAAACAGCCATGCAGGAAATCTACTTTTCGGGTGTGAAACCCGAGCCAATAGACTTAGGTTTTATGAACAACACAGAGATTGAGGCTGAGAAGGGGGTATGCAGAAGGCAGGACTGAGGTGTATCTGAATAGAAATTATCACATGGGTGTGAGAAAGGCAGATACAGCTGTGCACACTCCTCTCCAGAGCTGAGAGTGGAGCTCAAGGCTCCTGGCATTGGCCCCTCCTCCAGTGCTATCTGGTATCTCAGTGAGAAACTCTGCCATCCTATATTCTGCTTATCCTCATAAAAATGATCCCCTGCTACTGCCATCAGCTGCTCCCTGAGCTGGAGTGGCAGAGCTCTCTGCAATGATTCCTAAAACTTTATCCCGCAGGGTGCTAGTTCTCTGAATAACATTACTCTACGCTTTGAAAGTAAAACACAAGCAGCACTCGTGCTGATGTTGTTTTTGTGATGAATACTCGACTATGGAATTTTAATTTTTTTTTGTTGTTGTTGTTGCTGAGCAATAAATATCATATGGATGTAATTACTTCCTAGGAATTAATAATTGCCTTACATATCCAAGAAAGTCACTTTACTCAAGAAAAGGTCATAAGACAGACTGTAGAATAACTCCTTCTGCCTTCTGACTTTGAACAGAAAACACTCTAAGTCTTCTGTAGATCTCATTAAGCTTCTAAATTCAAATCTACATTTTTAAAAAGTTGAATTTTCACAGGCAAGCCTCTGAATTTTTTAATTAATCTGCACACACAGACATAGAGAAGAGGATGACAATATTTACCAAAATCAATGTGATGACAGTCCAATCTATATTTCTATTATAAAGCTGCTTCCCTACTCTTGAGACAAATAAACCTCTGCTGACCAATTTTCCATCTAAATTCTACATGAGGAAAAATATTTTTTCCTAACAATAAATAAAAAGAGTTTTAAGAGAGATCCAACAAGTCAACTCTCAAATGAAGACAATCATTATTGACTTGTACTGATTGCTCTCTTTCTGAAAATAAGCTATAATAATGTGAAAAAAAAAAAAACCAAAAAAAACCCAAAATATCAACAAAAAACCCAAAACAAAACAAACCCCCAAAAAACGACTACCAAGATAAAGCCATACTTTAGTAACTTTACAGGGCAAAAGCTCTGCAGAGACAATTCTTTGGGACTTAAGGACACTCAGTATTTCATAGAGCTAGCAGACGAAGAAGTCGCTGGGGATTGCTTTGTCGCTACACAGGAATACTGTTTTGTATTCTTTGCTTAACCAGATAGATCACTTATATTTTGACATGGGGATGCTGCTTTATTCCTACCTCCTGCCCAGCTCCTGCTTTGCTATGCCTTGCACTTCCCAGGCTCCCAGTGCTCAGAGCCACCAGGCAAGCTGTCAGGCTGCCCATGCACTTTTAAGTGCTGCATTGAGCCACCTGGCCAGGAGCAAAATGCCAAGGAGAGGGGAAGACAAAGCAGCAGCCTAAGTGAGGAAAATGGTGGAGCCAACTTATTGAGAGGGGTTGTCGGCTCACAGTCCTCAACCAAAACACCGTAACTTTTGCCACACACAAAATCACTTTCTTCAACAGTTCAAATGCTGGCAGCCAAAGTACATGTGGCACTTTCTCCATGGCCATTGTGATGATATTGCACTGTTGCTCTTCTGCCAATTAGGACACAATTACAGAATAATTTAAATTGGAAAATACCTCCAAGATTATCAAGTGTGTCCTTTGACTGATCTCCGCCCTGTCAACTACACCATAGCACTAAGTGCCATGTCCAGTCCTTTCTTGAAAATATCCAGGGAGGCTGAAGCAAACAAGAACAGGTGGACATAGGTAGAGCATGAAGTTTTGGATAGATAAGACAGAAAGGTAGAATAGATATTTAGACAGAAATATAACATATTTTCTCTCTTCCTCAAACCTCGGGGATGTCACCAGGGGGGAGTAGGACCCAGTGGCATCAGGGTCGTCCCAACTGTGGCACTCCTGTGAGCACAGACTTGGCCTTGCGGATATACACTGTTAGACATACACAGCTCTGTGCCTCCTGTCAAATCCCCCATGGATGGCATTGGCCTCCCCTCTCATCCAGAGTCATGGAGAAGGTTTTACCAACTATCCCCTGCCCCTGGACACTTACAATCCATAACACATGCCATAGGAAATGGGAGTAAAAAGGGTCAAGAGAGGAAGACTGCAAAACCCTAGCTATTTTCTCATCTGTAAAAAAATTATGTTTTCCTAATAACTTCGCTTCTGGGAATCTTCTGAGCCTCAGCTTGACCTTGGTGTCTGAGCTATTAGCCAGCAGCCAAACAGCTTTGCTGCTTTAGTCAGCTTTAGAGGCACACAGGGAGGGAAACCTAGTCACCCTTAGGAAGAGCAGAAATTCGGCTGCAGATTTGGAAATGCCAGTATTAGCCTTAGAGGCCTAAAGAGCTATGGGGAGATGATCCTCAATTGCAGTCATTTCCTCTTAATAACAAATACTGCTGCAGATTTACCCAGTGCTCACATGGAATGGCTGTTACTGCAGTGAACACACTCACAAGCTCCAAGGGACTTTATAGAAGCATTTCTAATAATAAGAGCCCAGTTTCAAAGTTAGAGGAAAGAAAATATCCATGTAATGGTAGCACATGGTTGTTAATGAAGGTAAAATTCTTCAGTTTGTTTTGAGATCTATGTCATGAAAATCGTAACATGCACTTTCCTTGCCATAATGGCATAACATGAAATTATTTCAGGGTTTTTTTGTGGAGGATTACATTAAAGACCTGCTATCTATGGAATTTAAGTTATATTATTATGATGATGTTAACTTTGATAGCAAAGTAGATATAAAATTAAGCAGCAGAGTTTGCAATGGAAAACAAATCAGGTTTAATTACACTTCAATTCCTTAGTGTCAGAACAGCAAAGTAATAAGGCATTTACGGTTTAGCCAAGGGAATTCACATTTCATGATAAAACAGCAACTTTAGCTCTTCTTATCTCTTGGTTCTTCATAGTTTGAATCCCATTGCTAGTGAACTTGAATCTATCTTTGGAGCTTCAATACATATTTTACATAAATAAGCTATGTGACAGTGAAGAAGTTACTGGGGGGTACTGTACAGTACAATCAAAAGGCTCTGTTTCTTCCTTAAAATGTAATGTGGCATGGAAATGGCAGCACACTTCAGAACAGATTCCGAGTGGCTTAGAGAATCATACCATGTGAGTTCACTTTTGCATCTCAAATGAATATTAATAAATATAAGTGTCCACTCTGATTCCTCTATGATTGTTCCAGCACTATATACTCTTCATCAAAACCTAGTTGTAAAATCAGCTGTGTATTTATAATTTATCAGAGTACTGAGTGAACTAGATTTCCCCATCCCAAGAATTGCAAAGTGCCTTCACTCCGTTGCCTCAGTGGGAGTTGTGGGAATTCAGTTCAGCGCTGTATCTTGTTCTTAATGCAATCTACTAAAGTTTGTGTTGTTTGCTTTAAAAGAATAAAATAAGCTTTTAAATTCTCATTCAAACATAGAAGTAATTTTTGCTAATATCCCTGCTAATAAGAATGCTGAAATAGCATAACCTAGTATGATGTCAGACAGTCACTTTCATAAATCATTCATGTAAGTAAGCAGCTGGTGGTGCAAAAGTAATAGAACCCTTACTGTTATGCAGCTGATAAAAACATTTTGTTTTCTGTGCTGAATTTCACTCCACCCCTCATATAGTCAGATATCTGCTCACAGTGGAAAAGGCAAAGAGAAATAGAACAACCCTGGAACATATGGTTAAAAAGTCAACAATTAATTAATTCTTATTCCCTAATATCTTCTACGGGAATACAAAGCCTGAGTTGATGCATTTGGCCAAAACACACTTTCAGGGTGAGACAGGATGGAGGTGGAATGATCCATGAGAAATTCTTACCATTCATGCTGTTCATGCAAGCACCTGATTCTCAGCTGACAGGTGCTCACTGTCTCCTCTGCAGCTCCTGGAGAATCTGCACCATCTAGACTTCATGAGCATCACTCAGCTAACACATCTGCACTTTCAGGCTCAACATAAGACCCAGTGAACTCTAGCATCAGCAATGAGAATTTGAAGATAAATTTCTGGTGTCCCATGCTGCTATGGAGCATTAAGAATGTGTTCAGCATCTATGCAGAAGGTGGGATTAGGAGGTGACAGTCCTCACTTCTCCTTTCTGTGCTTTCTTCCTGGTGGCAGAGCTTTGGCAAAACCACATGTTTGCAAAGATAGGGGAAAGGGAATTAACCATGGAATACAACAACCAGAAAAAGAAATATATAAATATGTGTAAGTACCAGAAATACATAAACAGCAAATTATTTGTTAAATGAAACAAGATAGCAGCAAATTTTGTCTTTCTACTTTGTTGTACATCTCCAGAAAGCCCTAGCAAGACACTGTGAAAATCCATTCTTCCTTCTTTGGTTGAAATTATTCTTAATTTCATTTAAACATAGATTTTTGTCTGGAACAATATGCTACTCTCATGATATGAGAGTCCCAGATACAAGGATTGACCAGGAGGAACTTTATAAGGAAACTTCTGGGAATTACTGAAGCAAATATCGCCGATTCAGATGTCTTTTACACTTCCTCAGGGACCTGACCCTGAAAATTAAAAGGTTTTTGTCTGTGTGAAAAACACTGACATGCAGAAAGGCAGTGATTAGATGACCCAAAGCTGTAGCCACCATCCCTTCCAATTGTGGCTGTGTATCAAATGCAAGGAAAATGCACACAATCTGATCATGCTGTGGTCAGTGAAAAAAATCACTGTAAGCCAGCAGGCAACAGTAACAACTGCCCCTTTCCTCCTTCCCAGGCTGTGCTTATTTTCTTCCTGTGGTCTCGCTTTCAGAAACTGCTGATTAAGAAAGCCCCCAAAATATCAGGACCTGAGTGCAGAGGGGGAGGACAGGAAGGGAAAAGAACAGATGATATTTATGATTAAGAATCTCAATCGCTCTAGCATAAATGATGAACTTGAGATCATTGGCAATAGAAATAGTTGACTTAACAGATGGTAGGCAGCTCCTATAAGAAGAAACCATTTTGAGCATGAGCTTAATTGAATGGTTCTGATCTGTATAAATTAACATGTTTTAAATCTGTGCATATATTCAGATTGACTTTCAGAATAATATTTTAGAGGTTTTAAGATCCTCTAAATGAAAAAATTATTGTCAGAAATCTATTCCAAATTTTCAGATGCTTATAGGTAAGAAAAAATGAATGTCCTATTACCTATCTTCAGAAAGCAAATGTCTGATAATGCAAGCTGTAGTCTGCTCCTGGTGCTCATGATCTTAAGAGATCTTCTTATGGAAATTCTCTTAAGTAATCCCTAGGGGTAAACATCTGCTATTATATTAGATAAATAATTTCAATTTACAGTAATTTCCCTGTTTAACGATCTTGCTGTAGAATGTAATATTAAAAAAAAAAATAGCAACAAAGCTTCTCTACAGTAATGCTTTTCTTTAAATTTTCACAGTGCCATGGATGCTGTGTGTGTGACAGGACATCAGCTCAATTAAAGAAATTGTTATGAACACCCAAATCTTTCTTAACACCAGCATGTGCCTCAGTACAATTGCTTGTGGGAGCTGTAAACAAACACTGCACATTACGCTGACATTTGCAACAGAAGTGTGAGCAGTGAGTTTCCATATGTTATGGAGCAAATGGTGGGCTATTCCTGTGAGATAAAGGGCACTGAATTCAGTACAGGTAGAAGAGCAGGAATAAGATGTATTTCCTAGAATAATCAAAACGAGGGAATGGTGCAAATCTACTTAATTCATCAAGTTTATAAGAAGTTTAGAAGGTAGGGTTGGTAAAACGGTGTGGCCTATTCTCCACTGCTTTACCCTGTGTACAAACAATCCCCAGGCTGAAAAATTCCATGGAAATAAAGAGACAGTGCAAAAGCAGAGTGAAAATTTCTGCCATTCTGCCAAAATCTCTGTCAAAAAGTAGTGTGATTTCAGCATATCATGCCCCCTAAACCAGGACACAGATCAAGTAAATTTGAAAAATACATCTTTATTAAGTTTGTGCCCTGTCCTGGCCCTCTGCATATCTGTGAACCTTTTCATGGAGTACATTTCCAACTGCTCTGATGTCTATTTCTGCTGCTAAAACCTCATAAATACTCATTTTTTTATTATTTTTGCCAAGGTCAAAATGGTTTAGGCTGGCCATCTGCCTGCCTGTATTTTGGCATCAAAGAACCTTTTTGTTTATGAAAATACTCTCTTATTTCAAGGTAACTCATATTAATTGCAGGTGATGGTCCAAATTCCCTGCTGGCCTAAGGCATTCCAGTTCTATCAGCTTCAAGGCACTTATGTGCCCATCCGTCATGCATTTCTGAAGAAGCTATTGTGAGTTAGTGACAGTATTGATCGACAACAAATGCTTAACTCTGCAGTAGCTGCCTCTGTAGCTTGTTCAGCTCTGTAGCTACCTTATTTAAACAGCACTCTGGTTACTTTGAAATGTAAATTTACATTCGTAAAATCAAATTGTAAGCAAATTTGTCAAACAAATTGCAAATTCACGTAGACTCCAGGCCTCTCACAAGGGACTGAATACTTATTTCATGTGGGTCTCCGCTAAAATTGAATCAGTTACTGTACCCAATTGTAGGAGTGATCCACAGTGGCCAGTGTGAATAGCACGAGAGCAAAGAAGGTGGTTGTGGCCTGAACCTATATGAGGCAGGTAGGAGATTACCTTTCTTTTTCTTTAAAACATGAACAATGAAGGACATCTAAAGACTACAATAGTTCAAAAGCCAGATTTATCAGAGCGAAAAAAAAAACCTCCAAAACAAGGTAAGATAGATGTTGCTCCCTACCATGCCCTTCCAAGAGGCATCTTCCAATTTGGCTTTCTAGTCTAGTGATTTTCAGCAACTTTCTGGGCTACCCTAAGTCCCCAGGGAAGGGCTACTGTAAATCCCCAGGGAAGGGCTACTGTAAATCCCCAGAAAAGGCAGAGGCCTTGCTTTTGGCCTATATTCTGCTCTACAACCCAGTCCTTTTCTCCTCTTGGGAGCCCATGTGTTGTGCCACTGCAGCCATCCCTTGCTGAGAGTGTCTCTAGCTCTTCTGCTGCCCCACACAGCACTCTGGGAGCTGCTCCTAGCCAAGCCTGTCCATCTGCTCATGGGAAGGCTAGACCAGTCTCCTCTTCCTTGGGGTACTAGCTACTGAACCCTCTGTTCTGTAGTCAGGACAATATAAGAAGTCCTCCTATGTCCTCATTGCCTAGTTACACCTCCTAGCAAGACATAATCGATGGAATATTTACAGTAAAATGTGCCCAAAACAGTTCTGCCATCTGTCACAGTTGTGAATAATGAGTTCTTCATACTTCCACAGAGTTATGCATTCAACAATCTCCCCATAATTGCAAATAATAAATGTAGACACCTGCCATTCCACTTATGGCTGTATTAGTCCTAGTTAACAGATGGGTAAAACAGGGTGTGAAGCTATTAAAGGTAGATTTTTACCTCACCTAACGACAGTTATCTAAATATAAGGCATCGTGTCTATTCTACTTAGATAGGTTCTGTCTTTAGCCTATAGAAAGAGACAGACATCTCCAGAGGGCCTTATTTATCACACAATTTCTGGACTCCAACCTTTGGAATTAACTGTCCTCTGAAAATTCCTGACTGTATTCATTGACTGCACAAGGAGACTTGATAACCAAACCTGCAACGAAACAGCTCCTTTTTAGATGTCTAAAATTAGGTGAGATGGTTTCATACAAGAGTTGCCATTAGGGATTTAAATAGTGAGCTGAACCAGCTCCATAGTTCTGGCCTCAAAGGGCAAGCAAAATGACCACACCACCTTACCTGGAGGGAACGTGGGAAGAGGCAGATGCCATCCTCAGGGATGAAATTACATATATTGTGAGGAGATCACACTTCTGGTATAGCTGCTGGCAGCTGGTTATGAAATCTAATCCTTGGAAATGGGCATCTTCTTGGTGGGGAGTGGGAATAAAATTTAAATGAGCAAATTAAAGGAGCGAAGTTAACAGGTACTGTAGAGGACTAATAGAAGCACAGCAAAGGTTTCTGAGAGCACCAAATTATACTGAAAGTCACTGAAAGCTTTTTATCTCGATATCAGATTGGTTTTGTAGATAGGACAGGTGGTTAGTAGAGCTGTTCCTGTAAGTTCTTACACCTGCCTGTTTGGAAAGAGGCATGATTCAGCTCAGCTAATGCCAGACTAAAACTTGGAAGATTTGGTTTACAGCTCTGTCAATGACCTGAAAAACAATTGCCACAGCCAGATCCTTTTCCCTTTTCATGTTTCACTTTCCTGATTTAATGAGTGAGGGTAGTTATTCTGTAAGATTTTTTAATAAAATGTTTCTGGTTGAGTAATTGGGAAATCTCACTTCTAGAGCTAAAGGTTCTTGATCACATCTCTAATGCCATCTTTTGAACTCACTTTACAAAAAAAAAATAAATTTTACATTTTTTTAGAAAGGGTATAAACCTATAAATATAGAGAAAATTAATTACTAAATACATACATCTACGTAAATACAGGGAAACATCATTATACACTAAAGCAGAGTTCTGGCTCTGTTCAGGTGAACAGCAAAGTCCCACCTATATATTTAGTGCTAGAACTGAGCCAGCTGTGAGTTGTGTGGTTTGCTTTCAGGGGTGACAAATGCCAAGGATAGCAGCATCTTGCCTTTTGATTTTGGTAGAATTAGAGGAATTTGATGGATAGGTAGCAAGAAATTTACTACATTTGGCCATGGCTTCTCCCACATTCTCCCTCCAACAATCTGCAAATATCCCTTGGCTGCTCTGTGCACAGATTTATCAAGCAGAGATTGAATGATGGGAGCATACCACTGAGGTAGTTATATTTGTGTAGTGAGGATGCTGGTGTGTTTAGGCAGTTGCTATGGCTCCTAATTTGTTCACCAAGTACATATTTTGCATCCTTCCTAGGAGGTTGTTTCAATAGGAACTTGCTAACAACAGCTTCGCTCAGGCACTATAGTGTCTGTCCAGGAACACACAACTCCTCAGAGCAAAATCCTTTCCCCACTGAGATCAGTGGAAGGTTTGCCATCAAGGGAAAAATATTTATACTTTGTCTTCAAGACTGATTTCTTCCCACACTATTTTCAGACCCCTTTGCACACCTGAAACAAGAGAAACATTTATTTTTGTGGAATCCTGTAATAAGTCTTGAAATTGTACTGTGATATGATTCATGGCCTTTAAGCTGAAGGACAGTAAGTGTAGATGAGATATTAGGAAGAAGTTCTTTTCTGTATGTGTGGCAAGACACTGGAAGAGGTTGCTCAGAGAAGCTGTGTATGCCTATTCCTGCAGATGTTCAAGGTCAAGCTGGATGGGGCTCTGAGGAACCTGGTCTTGTGGTAGCTTCCTTGCCCATAGCAGCAGGGTTGGAACTAGATGATCTTCGAAGACTCTTACAACCCAAACTGATTTTATGATCAGTTGCCATAAGGCAGAGCAAAATACATATGAGTGCCTGATTTTGCATCACCCAATTTTCAGATGATTCTCCATTAGATTAGATTGCTGGTTTTACCTCATCTATGCTGCCCTGGATTAACAATTAAATAAATAGGACATCTCTGTGGTCAGTTAGATACAAAGTTATAAACCCTATGGAAAGTATCAGAAAGTTAAAAGTGTATTTTCAAGTATAAGGGCTGCAAAAAATGGGAAACCGTGTGTTCCATCAAGAGTTTGTTCAGAAACCACCAGACCTTTCTTAATGAGGAATACCACTTATTTCTGCTTTAATCCATTATACTGACAGTAGGTAAGGCATATATAAGAGACTGAAAATTGTTATCAACATAGTTTATTGAAAATAAACAGTAGAAATGTACAGCTTGTTACACACCAAATGAAAAGTCATTATTGGCAGCATCTCTTCTCAGGACCCAGATGTGCACCTATGTCCATGTGTTTGTTCCCTATGAATACTACAAAGCTGTAGGATATGCAGCCACTAATATGGAGAAGACTCATTAACTCATGGCAGACAGAATTCAATTTTTTTAGATACTTATATATAGCAATTTTCTTCATTCCATTTCTCTTGATGCTAATCATTATGGTGACAATCTTCCAGATTAAAGTAACATTTAAAAGGAATTGTTTGGATTCAGAGTCAATGAAAGTATTTGGTTGACCCAATGAAGACATCTACCTTGTGGTGAAACCAACCGGTAACTAAGCTGCACCAGGAGTTCAGACACACAGCTCATAACTTTTGCAATATAAAATAGCCTAGTGCATCCAAGGTTCACACAGGACTGAAGGCTATGGCAGAAAACTGTGCCCACTGGAACTGCAGATAGAGACCAGCTGCTGCATCTGAGAGCACCCCAAATAGCCTGCTAAAGGTTATTGAACCAGACTCTAAGTTCAGGAGTCGGAAGGGGGTGGCAATTTTATGAGACAATATCACATAATCACCACTTGGCCTCCTTGAGTCTCCTCAGAGTGTCAAGAAGATTGCCACATTTTCTTTATAAATGAATCAAAAGTGCAAATTGCACAGACAATCACTGGAGTTTTAAAAAGTTCTGAAAATCTTCTAAGAACACACCAGGAGATAGAGAAAGTTGGATGAAATTTCTGTTGGAAATATACTTTTATCCAGCTTAATCAAAAAATTGTAAAATTGCCCTCATTCTTCAAAAACTGTTTAAGCAAAGATTTTTTATGGCACTGTATATTGTTTTTATCTATTGTTGAGATGGAGTAGGTAGTTGTCTTTTTAGTTTGAGTGAAGCATTTATGGTACTAAGCCTTATAAACTTTTTTTTTAATAAGGAATTTTGGTAGTTTTTTAACTTTAGGCAAATGAGAGTATCACTATAGAATATAAGATTAAGTTTCAATTACTGTTAATATATTTGGATTCTTTAAAATACATGGTTAAATTGCCTCTGAATCCACAAAATTCAGAATGTTGAGAGCCTGGCTATGGTAAGGAATTAAGTATCCTCTGAGTTATTAAATGAAAACTAAAATTTAGTCTGAAATAGAATTCATTTGGTCAGAGCTGCCATCAGGACAATTATTGACTCTGGCAGAAGTCCCAGAAAAACATGGTAGGATCCACTACAGTGCTAACCTCTCTCAATACCTCTGCACGTGGCACAGAGTGCTCTAGATGTGATGGGAAAACAGATGTCAGGACAAAAATTGTGCAAGATGGTTGACTTTGAATGAGATTTTTAAAAATATATGAAACTTGAGGGTTTAGCCACCTACCTTTGCTTTCCAAAGGATGGGCCACACAACCCATTTTAGCTGTCTAGATCATCTAGGGGTTTGTAGAGAGATACTGTCCCTAAAAACCATCCCTGGATACCACATAGGGATAGCCAAAAACCCCTGGAGAGATCAGAAAGAAGCCTTCTCACTCTCTCAGTAGCTTTGGTTTCTGTTCCAGGCTAAAAATATTTTGCCTTTCCACACAGCTTCCCAAGTGGGCTGTACTCCTGTCTTTTTAAGGCTTCCTGATAACTCTGCTGATGACATTTTTTATGATAGACCAATGACATTAAAGCAGTGCTCCAGGAAGGGACAACCTGGGTTTCCAATCTCTTTCAGGAGACGAGGGCTCAGACCCATATTCCCAGAGGTTGGCCCACAGAGCACCTTACAGACCCTTCCTGTGGGGTGCAGTGGGAGGGAAGGAGTATTTTCCTGGCAGGCCACAGTTTGGCATGCAAGATACAAATGTTTAAAAGAAAAACAGTGAAGGAAGAGCATAACTGCAAGATTTCTGTTCAAATAACAGGCCCTGTGTTTCTGCTCCCTCACCCCTGGATGATTGCTCCAGCTGAAAGCCTGTTGTGCATAACTTGTGCAGTGACAGCAGCTTCTCTGAGGTTCCAAGTTAGCATGGACAGAGCGTAACTCCAGTGCTGGGAAGCTTTCAGGTTAGCTGCAAGGTGCCTATTGATTTTGAGCTGACAGGCATTACACAGCGCTGCACTGCTGTCAAGGCAGGGATGTGTAAATTGCATTTAAATGCAGTGGTAGCCAGGGCTGTAAAGATGTGCACATCATTCTTTGTCATCAGAACTTGGCATCTTAGAAATCTTTTAACACCAGCATTTAATTCAATAGAAAAAAAAGGTATTTATAAAAGAGCTCTTTCTAGATCTAGTGCAGGTAAACCAGCAGAAACAAAGACAGTCATGCAGTTTACTGCCTGGCAGGAAGAGAGCACACTGCAAACAGTGTTAGCAAATAAGGAATAAAATGAAGTATGAAGGAGCATATCAATGAAGTCAAAGCAGCATCACTGAATACTGTATTAATTAATCACTCCCAGTATTAATGACTCTTATTGAAAAAAAAAGTCCAATTTTTAAAGAGTTCTCCAAGAAAACAACATCACGGCAAATACCACAGAACCACAGGGACAATATATTCATTAGATAAGGTGATGCAGATATTATCAGTCTCACACAGGTACCACAGTCATGCTGATACACTGATCACAGTTTGAGAAAAAGCTGACTAGGTGGGATCCAAGTTCAGACAGTATCTTTCACTCAAGCCAGTTATCATAATGTAAATCTGCCACAAAGTCTACTTAAAATACATGGTAACAATGCTATCAGTTTGTTAGAAACTTGGCAACAGGAGGGTAGTTTTTCAGCAAAACGTCAGCAAATGACACAATGTACGGAAAGTATGTATTAGATCCTTTAGGACAAAAAATGCTGTTCCACAGTGCACAGAAGCTGCCTTTGTTCAGTGTGGGGAAGTGTTACTACATTCATCATTGGCTCCATTTCTTTCCCTGTTGTCAGCAGCAACTACATCTGTCTTAGCAACTCAGGATATTATTAGGTAAACTATTAACATCCTCAGAGGCTGTAGGCTCTCAGGGCATCAATATATCTGTCACTTTTCAAAATCATCAGTTACATGTAGAGAACTGACTCTTCTCAGTGTCACAGCAGGGAACTTGACAGCAGCTGCTCAGAGCTGGCAGCACAGTTCCCATTGCACAAGTCACTCCAGGTCACCTTACCAACTCAGTGGGGCAACTCACCTTTCCCAGCCACCAGAGCTGCTGCTGCAAAAGCTCTCCCTAACTCTGCCTCCATATAACCCCAATGAAGCAGTGATGTTGCCCAGGTTCTCATGTTTGCTCCAAGGGGTAAAATAAAATGGAGCAACTGGTGCCAAAAAGGTGCAGGCAGGCAGGGCTGTGGGCCCACCTCAGCTCAGATGCAGCCAATGTGGCAGCAGGTATCCTCAGCACAAAGCTCCTTACCACTCACTCACGAGCAGCATCCTCACAACAACAGCCCCATACCTCTGACATGTTAGAAATGCCTAAGGACATTTGTGTTAGCACCCTCAGCACTAAAGAAACTAAAGGGACAATTTGCAGTCCATCCTTGGGAACCTGCTGAGGGCGGCGCTGCACTACATACAGCAAGGGTCATCCTCATCCTGCCTGGTCTTTCTGTTTTGGCTGCTATGGGCTACCTGCAGCTCCCTGCAGCTTTGCAGTTCACCAGCACCACAGCCAGGCCCCAGGTTCCCAGGGAAGGAGCTGGGGCCTGGCTATGGAGGCCATCATGCTGGTGACTGTGCTGAGCAAATCACTGCTACAGTCGGACTGCAGGGTGTAGGTGATACGGAGAGAGAGGTCCCTTTCTTTGGAGAGTCTGCCATCGCAGAAAATGTTATGTGACAAGCACCTTGTCTGCAAGGGCTGGCTGATCTGCTTGCTATCGGAAGGCTGTTGGGGTGTCTCTGGAGGCATATGCACAATGATAGTGGCAAACAGCACACATATTGCCCCATTAGGCAGTTTCCTTGCCAGGGAAGATCATTATAGACAGTATTTACTGCTCTTAGTAAGCCCAGCAAATGACATCTATTAAAAGTTTAGATTTTCAAAGGAGTACTGGGGTCCTAAATGGTTTCTGTAAACATACATCATGCAGCTGGTAAAGGAAAGGAGACTGCAATATTTTCCAAACCTGGAAAAGGCTCCAAGTACTAATATACTTGACAAGAAAATCTTTGCTTTCTTTTCAGTCAGGCTGACTCCATAATGCTTATTGGATACTGCCATGAGGATATTACAGGAGAATAAGAAGTAACTTCAATGACTTGATTGGTTTTTGTATAAATGCATTTTTTCAAAACCGAATCTGGCTTCTTACACTTGACTAATAGAGACAGTGTTCCCAAAGATGTTATGACCTTAATTGCTAAACATGATGATATTAAATAAGCAATAAGTATAAAATATATATATAGGAAGGCAAATTGAGACCTGGTTTTATCCCACTGAATCTTTCATATTCATAGGAAAATATGAATTTGCACTCATATGCAAACACTGGCAATGAGGTCAAAGCTTCAATGGTTCTCTGTTGTGTAGTAAAGAGGTTGTCATGGATAAGATGAGATTCCCTAAATTACTGGACTGTCTATGATGATGGCTGCAGAATTGAAATTTAGTTTCCTATTTTTTTTTCTTTGTCACTGGACCTAATTCTGTTTTCAGCTATGCTGGTGTAAAACAGTGTTATTGGAGCCATATTGAACCATAAAAGAAGCAGAAATAAAAAGAGTGAGGCTTCTCACTTTGAAAAAGTACGTTATCAATATATACTAGAATTAAGATAAACAGTAGCTGTAAAAAGATAAATTTGAAATTCATTTACATATTTGAACATTATTAATTGATATATTCAATATAAAATACTGAAAATATAATTATGCTTCCTGAACACTAAGACCAAAAAATATTTCGGCTGTCTATGGCAACCAGGACACAGAGCCCACATATAAAAATTACCTTACTATCTTGTACCTTTTCCATAGCAAGACATTTATATTGTTGAAATACATACAGCAAGCATACATTAATTAGACCATTGATTGTTATTAATAATGATAGACTGGTTGCTGAGCCAGATTAGAACACATTCTTATCAGCAGGAACTGCTCTAAAAAAAACACAAAGTAGGATCTGTGAACTATCATCTGATTTAATCTTGGATGGGGTGTTTAAAATTAGAGACATCCCAGAAACCTCTGTTTATCAGGGTCAACCTAGTGCAACATCCTTCAGATTCTTTCCTTGTGCTAATCTATAGTTCTGAAATCAATCCATATGTATTCCAGTAAAATGCTGTGGGTTTAATAATTCATTTTTAAAATTTATTTATGGTCAATTTTAAAATGAGAACTTAAGAGAATTTAACTTTTTTAAATTCAAGGAAGTGTACCTTTTTATAGTCACCTCATATCCCTTACATTTTTAGGCATGTTCTTCCCTAGTCCTTTCCCACAAATCAGTTCAAAGTCTTTTCAGAATCCTCTTCTAACAGTTGCATTAGTACAGACGAAGTAAAACATTGGTTATATCAGCACTGTCATGAAATCGTGATCTGTCAGCAAAAGGCTCTCCCTGGGTAGGTAAATGCTCAGATTGTCTTAACCACTTTCCCTCATGAAATTATGGGGCTTATTGTTTCTTTTGCATAGTAAAAAGATGATTTGGGTATTAATAAGAGATTTCACAGGAATAAATAGCACACTTGTCTTGGCTTCAAGGCAGAGAAACACAATATGCCAAGGGTGAGAAACTAGACTTCAGTGATTTCATATGGGCACTTTTTCAAATTCAGAAGCTCATGAAAACTGACTGCTCAAAATCTCCTCAGATCTAGTCTTTTAGACTTCTATTGTCAAGTATACCCCAGACTGAAATGTTCTGTAATTGAACATACTGCGGATTGCATCCACCAAAAAAAATAAATCTAAGTAACATGGTCCTGAAATTATCTGACATGGATAGATCTATGTTCAGAACTTTTAGAGGCCAACATTTGTATAAAATCTACCAAGTGAATAGTGATCTGTAAATACAACCTTTCTCAACCTCTTGAACTAAAGTCAACTATAAATATTGTGATGTCTTTAGAAAAAGGAGTGTTACAACCACATTTATATTCTTTCTTTGAGATGATACACCACCAGGGAATATGTTATCATTCTAAACCTCCCCGTTTTCAATGACTGCATGCAAACACCCCAAAGGAGTGCTGGTATAATCACACATTCAAAACGGCGTACAACTGCAATACATAGAGATAAAAATTCTTCCTTGTCTCAGCACATATTACAAGCATCCAAAGATGTTACTGTATTTAATTGTTTTATGTTTGACAATAGGGTCAGTTTTCCTAGTCAATTTGGTTAATTTGCTTAAAGATGATTTTGAATATTCTCTGTCCTGCTGCAAAGCATCATAGAGTACATTACCCTTTTGCACCTATTTTAATGACTTCCTTGCTGGCCTCAGCTTTTCCTTAGATGCTACCTAGACTTACTCCTAGTATCCACAGCTAAATAAAAGAGGACTATGAGCTTCTAGGGCTATCACTGTAATAATGTGGGACTGTCTTGCATCATCAATGCTCTGTCTAAAACTCCCCTACAGTCACTATGTCTCAGACAGAGAGAGTAGATGTGAGCAAAAACTGAGCTGGGAAGAGAGGTAACAAACTGAGTTGTCAGGGCAGCCCTCTCTCATTTGTCAATCTAGAGTTACAGATCAATGACATTTACAGTCCTGCATATGGTATTGTGCTATTCTTGTATCGATATACTATAATGTGCAACCTAGCTGAAAAGGTTATTATGGTGTCTAATCAGTGGGCTAAACATGTGTTAACTGCCAGGATCTCTTGTGCTGGGGATGGGTGCATTTTAAAGTGACTCATACAGATGTACTAAAACATGTCAGGTCTGTATCAAAACAGCAGACACTTAGAGAGAATGAGGGAGACATCTGTATTGGTTTTACCTGTCTCTGTTTATGTGCTTGATTTTTTTTTGTTTTGTGTTTTTTTTTTTTTTTTTTTTGTTTTTGTTTTTGTTTGAGTGCATGAATTTAAATCCGGAGCATCTCTTAGGAGGAGCATTTCCTTTGCTCAAATAGAAGTTATTGAACTCACTACAAGGATAAATGGGTGAAATTAAAGGGCCTCTGATATATATAAGATGAGAATAGTGCTTCTAATGGTCCCTTCTGGGCTTAAACTTTATGAATCTATGTTTCATTTCCTGCTTGCTCAGTGATAGAGATAAGATATCTCCAGGGCAAATACCAAGAGTCCTTCAGAGAACAGTGGGTAGGCTATTAATCTCAAAGTGCCTACCTGCCTGGTTCAGGCTTAGGTTAACAAGCTTATTGTCCCACTTCTATGGCTTGAGATCAGAGGACACTTATCTGTTTTAAAATCTTTCTAGAGAGAAGTGAAGAGCAAAGAGATGTGGAGGAAAGCAATGCAGGGGGAGAAAGAAACCAGGGGAAGGCAACATGGGGTGACTGTGAGATTGTAACCGTAAGAGATCGTTCAAAACATCATCAAAAGCCTAACCAAACATAATGTAATAAAGCCTAGAAAATAAACTCGGGTGTGGGTAATCCTCAGTGCTAGTTTAGTTATGTTCCCCACTTAGTTAAAGTAGCAGAAAAAGAATACTCAAATGTGCCCTAGAAGGTTGTTTGGAATCACTGTGAGCAGCTGCCGCTGGCAGTTTTGAAAGGATAATTGCCTCCTGAGACCAAGCCCACTTAGATCAGTCAGAAACCAGAAACCAGCACCAGTAAAAGAGACTTTGGAACAGTCAGTACAGGAGTGACTGAACTGCAGTTTTGGTGTGAAACCACGGAGCCAGTGGGGTTTTTTGGTGAGGACCCACAGAGCCAGACCCAAGTCAATCTGTACTTGAGACAGTCAAAGGTTGTAAGGAACATACAGTCACGTGTTTTAGCCTTGCCGTCCCAAGTCACAGTGAATGGCTGATCAGCATGTTCAGAGCCTTCCTAACCTGTTCCCCGTCACTATAACTCACAATGCTTTGCAACCTGCTTGGTCCGACCTCTTAGCAGCACATCTCCTATTTCCAGATGGCGTGTCCATTTGAAATTATTAAGATATTTTCTACCACAGCTAAGGGATAAATGTGGAAATCAGGAGGCGAGGTTCAGTCTGCATCTTTGCCAGAAAAGTGTCCATGATGTGGTGTGATGTATGCTACCAAGAACTTGGCTCCTCATAAATAGAAACATACTTGTAATACTCAAGTTAAATATTAAAGATCTATAGGATGTCAAAGGTGTGCAGACTAACTAGCGTACATACCGAGCATACTTCATTGGTGTAACATGCCATCCAGCATAAATAGTAAATCTTGCCCTAGACTCTGCCTTGTTGTAGTTGCTGATCAAATCCACTGGTCTCAGGACACGTTAATTTTTCTATCTCATGTATGCCTGGTTAAACTCCATCAGCTTTTCCTCACAGTAACAACATATTTTAACAGAAACCATCCCTTACCTCTCCTTTGATTTCATATGTAGCTTTCACAGTCCCCTGGGTGATCTTTCCAGGCAATATCCCGTCTTCCTGATTTGTTTTTGCTTCTTATGAGTTTGTGTCTCTTCCAATGAAGAATTGCACAGATCCTGTGTTACCTTAACATTATCAGTGACCAGTTCTGCTATTAGTTTGGTGCCTCTCCATTATTCTATCCATTTATTTCACTTAGAGACATTCCATATCCCCACCTCTTCTCTTGTTCCTTAGGATATAGCCTCAAAATATAACCTCAACGGCCTTCACATGCTCATGGCAATTTCTTTCCTCATGGTACTCAGGAGCTCTGATCCCTTAAAAGAGTGTAAGGTAGGGAATAGCTTCATTTTTTCAGCAATAAAACTTTTAATAGTATTTGCAGGGATGCCTGCCAAACTGGGTTATACTGCTATGTCACTGGGTTATACTGCTATGTCAGAAGCTCTGTTATGATAGCAGGCTTTGGATATTTCAGTTCAAAGGTTGCAATATCCTGCCAAAATAAAGAGAGATAAACTTAAATTATATATGGAGTGTATTAGAAAAAACTATCTGTAAAAGAGAATGGAGTCAGAGAGGACATTATATCAAGTTCTGTCTATATGAACTTTGATTTAACCCTTGGCAGCACTGTGCAAGAGTCAGGGACTGGCTGGAGGAGGCAATGAAGCCAACTGGGGCAGCTGCTTGGCTCCTTGCTTCTGTTCAGCTTTGTTTCATTCCTTCCACAGTCCCATCCTTTGGGTCCCAGTTATGTCCCTACATAAGGCTGATGCTAATAATCCATTTAAATGGCAACACTAAAAAAAGCATAGCAGATGCCTATCCTGTATTGTACACTAGATTAAGGGCTCCCTTGCTGTTGCCTGGGACATACTGATGGTCTCAAGAGCAGCAGTGGGAAGTTTAGAAATGACATTATGGGGGCCAGTATCAGATCTGTCAAACCTTCTGGACCCAAAGAAGAAGTATCAAGTTTTGATGTTTTTTTGTCAGCGCACCAAGCATTTCCACAGATGATTCATTTGTATGAGTAGTGTGAGCCAAAATTAAGTTCAAACTCTGCACTTATACCAATAAAGAGTGTAGGAGGTTGTGGATTTTTTAGAAACTTGACTAAGTGATGTCTTATGTAGTTTGAAAATTATGCATGTATAAGTGCTTAAAGTAGCTCTTATTTCTTTTAGCTACAACCTATCCCTAAATCACCACTCTCCCCTGAGGTGTTCAGCCCTGCACCAGCTTCTTCCAGTGCAAATGTCAACTGTTACACTCAGTGAGTGAAGGAAATTAGACAGAACTATGTTGCTTATATAATCAGTGGTTGCTTATAGAGATTGAATACTGTATTTTACACCTCTCAATATATCCATAATGCCATACATGCATACAAGGAAAAAATGCAAATAATTTGGAATAATTGCAGTATGGAAGCAAATTTTTATGAGTCTGCGAGTAAATAATTAGGAAAAGGTCAATTAAAAGCATTAAAATATTCACTTTCTATTGTCAAATCAGTTCTAAATGTATCTTCCAAGCCACCAAGTGACTAAGAAAACAGTGCTGTTGGTGCAGGATTAGTCACTGTGTTGGGATGTGTTTCTGCACATGCCTTATGGATAGACTTCTGTGGGTTGAGATAAACTGCATGTTTCTGACATGCTCTTCAGCATGAAAATGTGGAAGTGAGTGAATGTATTTGGGTCTTCTTGTGTCTTTACCCAAAGGGCTTGGGACTAATCTCTGAAGCTGTTTTGGTCATGGTGTAACGACATTATCTACATTGCTATGGCTTAATGAGTGAACTTTAATTTACTTATGCCTGTTTTGGCCCACAGCCAATGACTTTCAGAGGACAGGACAGCTGACAGTGGAAGGCTGTCTGTGAATTTAACTGTGAAGTTCACGATCTCGGCCATGTTTTTGCCTTTACCTTGGGAACCTGATCTCTTGGAGTTATTACCCAATGACTCCAATGCAAGAACCATCTTTCTGTATGAAAAGAACCATTGCACAAAACAGGCCAGGCCATCCTTTATCACAGTAAAATTTCTCATGGTTATTTTGTCAGCTTTTCTTTGATGCATTCCTTCAGGGCAAAGTTTGTCTCAATTTAAAATGGAGAAGAGGGTCCACCATGCTTCCAAGGTGTCCAGCAAGAGCTGCCCACCTGGACTCATGTGCCAGAATTTTGCAGTGTGTGTCTTCCAGATGAGATGCTTTTACTGCAAAATCTCCCCACTCTGCTCTCGAACACAGCCCTGTTCCTCTACTGTGGCTCTTGTGAAATGCTCGGTACCTCTTCCTAAGAGGAGCTAGAGCTCAGCAACTTTAACACTCCAACAGAGGCAACTGTAAGTGTTTGCTGCACCTTGCTTCTGTGGACATCAAAGCATTTAATAGACTCTACACAGCTCAGCTCACTCACACTTGCAATGCTGGTTTACTTTGAACTCTAACCACATAAGAGTAGTTCCATATTTTCTCAATGATTATCAGCACAAATGTGATAGACGAGAGTATCAGCTTTGTTTCCCCAAATTCCACCTTTGCAAATTCAGTCTGGGGTTCCACAGTGAATGTGACTTTTTTCATTTCATGCAGCAGAAAGAGTAGTACAATTACCTTAGGACATTGCTAGGGTCTGAGTTATCTGGCCAGATTTAGTGTCTTCACCTAGAGTGTCAGGAACTCTTGTTTTTGCAGCACTGGTGGGTCCCTAGGAATGCAAAGTGTGACTTGCACTGGCACTTCTTAAGCAAGAATGGACTCCAGCTTGCATTCAGTTAAACTGTGTTGCCTCAGACAGGTTAACACCACAAACGTGCTTTCCTCTTCAACATAAGCAGTTGTAATCAGGAATACATATAGAAAGCTGATATGCTAAGTAAGACTGGGCTGGTGTTATTTCTCACGGTCGAGTAATCCACTAAATTATTTACTCAAAGTCACATGTAGCCTCTGAAAGAGAATTTCCAATTTCTAGGCTCTCAATATGTCATTTCTATCACATGATACCTCCACTAGGTTAAAAAGAGATTGTGCCTTCTCATGTTACTGTTTTTGGTTTTCAAGTAAACTGTCTTGACATCTTAGTTGCATTTTTCATTGTCAGAATATTACTGAAATGAAAAAAAAAACAGTTTGATTAGATTAATGTGGGGCAGAAGACTAGTTTGATGTGATCACCCTATTCATTTGGAAAAAAATTCATAACTGAAAAAATTATACTTAATTATCATATTCCA
Organism: Anomalospiza imberbis; assembly: GCF_031753505.1. Taxonomy (NCBI): domain Eukaryota; kingdom Metazoa; phylum Chordata; class Aves; order Passeriformes; family Viduidae; genus Anomalospiza; species Anomalospiza imberbis. The sequence continues at coordinate 79,893,624 of NC_089682.1, read as the reverse complement.
TAATTTTGTACCCACAAATCAAAATATTTGCTTTTTTTCTCCTGAAAAAATTCAGATATGCGTTTTTCATCCAACTTACAGTGGATGTGCCTTAAGCATAGAAATATTTTAGTGAATCTAATATCTAACATCTACTGATTAAACAATTTAACATCAAAACACTGACACATGCCTCCTCAAGTGCTTTCCAAAATTATCTTGATGTGCAAGAGAGGGACACTGCTGCACCCATCACAAGACAGTTAAAAAGGACTAAGAATTGGAGTTATTGATCTCCCAGACTAAGCCACATAATTGAACTGAAGAAATTTTCTGTTATTTGTGCTGTGGTTGATAATTTAGCCTAAAGTTCTAAGTGAAACTGATGATCCTTGCCCAGTGTTGTATGTGTTCTGCCTATCATTATTTTATTACAAAGCACCATATTCTGTCTCTGTGGAGTCCAAAATGCCTGTTCTTCAGATAAGAGTTAGACCATGGTACATCAGAATACAATGCAATGTTGTCACAAGTGCTATTTCAAAGCCCTGAGGGTGTTGTAACGCAGATTTCTTTTTCACTGGACATGTTAGCACTTTTCAGGCATAAAATGTTCTTTCTGCGCTTCTTTAGTTTGGACACCATCGGCCTACCTCTAAGCTATTGGCAGTGAACTTTACCATTCCTGCTGGGAGGAATATTAGAGGCTAGTGATATCAAAGGCAGTTCACAGCACTGACTCAGGCCCTCAGTGTTTTATAACATAAGCTTGCAAGCTTGCAAATGGAAGTCTGGAGGGTTCAGCACAGAGAACAATCTATGAGAATTTTCTTATGTAACATGCATACAAAGTTTTGCTTCTGAAAAATCTTTTTTGTCATTTTTCAGCTGTGCAAATTGTCCTTAGACCTTTATGCCACACAGACTGCATAGAGACAGTCCAAATAATGTACACACTAGTTGTGTACCTTTGAGGCCGATAAATGTGAGCAAATATGGGGCTACTGCACTCCAAAGATTAAATATTTCACTTTATTTTTGCTATTGCTGTAGCGAATTAAGATCAAAGCAATACAGCTACCTCAAGGGCAACTAATGAGATAAAAGTTAGTTGTTTGCTAGTGTGCTCATTATTTGTCCTGTGCAATGTGCCTTGATCCAAGCACCATTCCTCCAGTCCTGCCCTGGGTGCTATTCTCCAACACATTTCTGTTATTGTCAGATTATTTTGAATGTTCACTTGGTGTGAAAAGCCATTCTTTCATGCATCCATCCTACCTTTCCAAGTAGATCACAATTGGCCTGAACACTGACGAAGTAAGCGGGCAAGAAGAGGCAGGCAGATTGAAAATGCTGAAGGGAAAGACAAAGGTCCTGAGAGAATGGATTTAAACAGTCTGTTAACCTAGATATTGCTTCCCTCCGACTCTCTAGTGGCTGGCTCACATAGAAATTTCATTTTCTATTATAGAATATCAACTAAAAAGAGCCTCTTAATAAAAAATGAAAGTTTTATATCTGCAAGCTTCTGGAGAATTACACAATTAAAAATAACCTGACACAGTCTAGATGAGAAAACACAAAAAAATGCCACTGAATAGGGTCAGAATTTTAATGAAAGAGAAAACATCATCAGCCTCCAAAAATGCTACTATCTATTTCCTGTCCTAAATCCTTGAGTGTTTGGTACATGTTTTTCTCTACCAGTCTTCCTGTCTTTCTGTAGTTTTTCTAACATATTTTCCTCCTTCTACATTGGTACATTATGTTCAAAACAACAATCTTGCCATCCCCAAAACTAAAAGAGAGGTTCACTGAGTGAATCCAGCTGTAATATAGGAAAGATTAATTGTGAGTGCGAGGTTTAGAGGTGATATGGGCGTATCATTCATGTCAGCAGTAAGGCAGATTTGTAGCTCCAAACAGGAGTAAGAGCTGCTTGCTTTAGGTAAAGAGTTTCTCTCAACCTCCTTTATTAAATCAATAGCAATAGAGGAGGACATCCAAAGATGGCCCTGAGTCCCTGCTTACAAGTCCTACAATGGTTCATCACTCTATGGTCAAGTGGTGGAGTAGAGAGGCTCTCTATACCATTTCAGGCTTGCCTGACCTCAAACAGGTCAGCCATGTGGATGAGTTAGATAACCCAGAGAAGAATTATACCACAGTAATTGGAATGGAACTTTGCCATGAGTATCACAGAAACTGCTCTGGGTCTGGGATATAATTATTACTGCATGTATTTTTTCCTCAACTCTAGGTTCAGAAATAACATAAATGTCCTGTTGCAGCCCATCAATAAGAACCTGAGGCTTTTGTTGCCTGCACTGAGATGGAAACATGGGTGTTTGTGAGAATGAAGATCCTTCTGGGATCATTAGGACTGTGCAGAATGGAGTGAGCCAGATCTCATACAGGCTCATCAATACTGGCATTTGGAATTGGTCCTTGCCCTGAAGTACTGGCCCACCTTACCTGAGCACTTTCTAGAGCCCAGCTTGGGGTGGTCCAAAACAAAAACCAGATGCAAAATAGCAATTTTCAGGTGTGAAGAATTTGCCTGGTCCCATCATTATTTATCAAAGTAGCTGTATCAGCATGACCCCTTTGTACAACTTTACTGGAGTGCCTCATTACATTGATCTACACCCCCCCAGGAAGCAAAACTGCATAGCAAAGCAGTGATAGGCATCAGGGTTTGTCCTATTCCCTTTCTAGTTTTGATGTAAAAATGTGAAACAATTTGCTCGTTTCCAGCACGGAACAGGTGGCATTTTTGTACAAAGTGGCTTCACCTCTAGAGGCAGTGCACACTTGTGCCATCTCAGGATGACATGGACACAGGGGAAGGCAGAAACAGCCTAATAATATTGGGAAATCTACTGCAGGAATTAGCATAAATAAAAAAAAGCACAGTGACGGTTTCTTCATCCAAAAAGCTCTTGAATGGAAGCTAACTGATGAGATTGAAATAGTCAAAAATAAGACTAAGACAGTTTTCAAAAGGTAGATGAGATAAACAAGTACTGCCTGATGAAGGTGAAGGATTGGGCAGCAACTGAGGAAGCAGAAGGAAAGATCAGGTTGACACAATGTTTTCATCTAAGTGCACAGATCGTGGCTTGTTGTATTTATAAGGGGATAATCTCAGGTCCGAGTTAGGATGAGAGTTATGACATGTAAAGCATTCACTGCAATCCACAGCTGTGCATATGTAACAACATCTTATTTCTACTGTGACAACCATTTTTCCTATCATTTAACAAAAGCCAACAAAACAAACAGAAAAGGACAAAAAACAAGTCTTAACACTTAAAGCTTTTCTTATCTTCCATTAATTCTCCCTTTTTTTCTGGCAACGGAGAATGTAATGGTGGGGAAAGCATTAACCTGTCTTGACCAGGCCTATTAATTATTCTAAGACAAAATCATTAAATTTTTTTATGCAGTCTCTACTTGGAGGGTCTTGGAAATTAATTTACTAATCTTTCACAAGAACATGAACACTGGAAAACATGATTCTTATCTCTGTAGTAGGCGCCCAGAACTTTGTAATATGATTTTATTGATTAACACCTAGAAGGATTTTACCAAAGTCACGCCATTCTTAAAGCAGCACTTCACAACATCTCTTGATATCTGTGTGTAGTCACCAAGGACTTTATGAGCAACTGCCACAAGAAAACTCATTATTACACAGTTGCATTTTGACTGTGACTGTCAAAACTGTTGCCACTGGGAATTTGGCAAACACAGCAAAAATGTGTTTGAGAACTATGAGAGGATATGTCTAAATGAGTACATGCAGAGAGATTTGAGCTAACTTTGACCATGCTCAGAGCTGGTCCTGGAGTGCTGTGCTGTGCCTGAGCTAACACACCCTGCTGAAAAGGCAAGTTATAGCTTTGTAGGCAGGACCTGGGAGCATGTAAGTGTGCTTTCTGAACATTCAGGCCAGTATTATCCTGTGCAAACTGTGCTAGGTCTGTGTCTCCCCCATGCAGATGTGCCCATGGGTGCTGAATCTGGAATTCCAAACCACTGGTAATCTGAGGTTATGGCTTCTGTGCATGGGAAATTCACCCCATGGATTCTTAGTGGATTTTTAGTATCACCCTATGGATTATCAGTATTTCAATACTTTGCCCTTATTTTCACCCTTTTTTAGTACATTTCTGCTATTTTTCTCCAAGAGAACTTGAATTATTCTTAGCTTCATTACAGCAGGAGCTGTCCAGTCAATCATAATTATCTCCGCATAGTTGGGTTGTAGGCACTTGTTACTGGCAATTGATGTCCCTACTGGACAACAATATGCTAACATTCAGCCCTTTATGAAATATACTTAATATACTCACATACATTGGCATCAAAGGAAATGAAGTGCTTCATCCTGTAACCTCTTGTGAAGTCATCCAAGCTGTTTTCACAGCGCACTTATTTAAAACCTTGGACATCTGCCACGCAAAGTACATTACTTATAAAAAGCCAATGAGATTTTTTTTCTGCATTGTGTTACCTTACAGGCTGTGCATGCAACCACAGATGCAACTGGAATTGCTGGTAGTGGACAGCCAGTGGGGTTAGCGGTAATTATCCATGACCTCCTCATACATCCTTCCACACTGCCAAGGAAGGACACGCAGCAAAGCTATTCTTCACAGTGAGAGTCATCATCGCAGTGTGCTTGCAAGCAAATTGTTTGCATTATAGAATAATCCCTCTGAATGTACATTGCCTTAAGAATGTTTTAAAGCTACTTTTCTTGCTGTTGTTGTCATTCTCCCATGTATTCTTCTCTCTGCTGAGTGATATTGCCAGCAGAAAAACTTGTCATCAGGCCTATACTATAATACATGACAAAATAGACTTGACATTGTCATTGGCATTATCTCTTCTGACAACAGCCAAATTATGCTAATGTGTTTATGTCAATAGCAAGGAACCTTTGGTACTATCCCTTTCTATACATAGCTGGCTGACAGAGCAACTCACCACCTGAGAAAAAGCTTTTTTGTACTAGCCAACTAATTATGCCGTGTCATCAGCCCAAATGGCAGCAAAGTATGCTTCTGGTTCTGGAGGGAGGGTTCCCTTCTCCAGAGCAAACTGTGTTTGAAATAAAAGCTGCTAATAGTGCCCTCAATGCTCTTCTAACATGGATCCCCTGAACTAAGAAATTAAAACTCTTCCATCATATCTTACTCTTCCCAATATAATGTCACATTTCTACTTCTGTTCCTCACTGTGACTTACTCAACCTGTGGCAGAAAATTGAATTTGGCACTGGATTTCAGAAAGGATGGAAAACAAAACTTTTTGAAGTCTTGAAATCTGATTTTTTTTTGTGATGCTGAATGAAACTGAGCCAATAAAAGACATAAACATATTCACAAAAATAGGAAAAGTAAAAGAGAGTTTTTCAAGAGTAGCAAATTGTCTGGAGTCACAGCATTCACCTGAGGTGGGGAAAATCCCTTTCTACTGCAATCTCTCAGAGCAATTTTAGAGCCAGTTACACTGTTGATTAGGGGCTTTTGGCTGTGTTGGTTGCTTCTGTAGGCCCTGATGAATTTGTCCACCCAAATCACTGTATAGTCCCTACGCAGGAGGTAAACAGCATTTTATTTATTTTTCTTAATTTAATCTTCATTGCCTTCCAGTAGTGAATTGTTCTGCACTAAGTAAAGTCAGTCTCAGTCTTATGGGACACAAGATAGTTCCTCAGAGCCACCTTCTTTGGTGTAGGACAAAGGCTCTATTCCCTTCCTAATGGCTGCCCCTTTTCCCATTTCTGTGTTCTCCCTCTACTCTCTCCCTGCACACAAATTTTCAGTGCTTCAGTGTCACAGGTCATCAGTACCCCTGGCCTATGCCAAGCAGAGTATGATGCTGGTGGTGAGAGTGGGGGTTTCTTCTTGCTCACCCCATGGGGCTATTGCTATGTATCTTCTATCAAAATGTGCCACTTCTCTTTTTTTCCATTGGAAATGTGAGATTTCATGTACATGAGATTTCATATATGCTGGATACTTCTTTCTTGTTTTCTTTGTTAACCCTAAAACCAATTAACCCCAGTGCTCAGGACTGCGTTTCACCAACTGATGATTTGTTTACAGAAGGTTATTTCCATGCCTGTAATCCTCCACTCTCTGTCCCTCTAGCCAAAGGCTCCTGCTACTGTACCATTACTTTACACCACATCATTTTTCTAGGGTCAAAAATATTTTGTTCTGCATAAAATAACAGCTTGCTAAATAGTATCTGTGCAAAAATTATGGTTATACTAGATAGTAACATAAAGCTAAGCAAAAGTAAAACAAGTTAGACAGTAGCCACTTGTTCATTGGGAAACTAGTGGTAACAGCAGAAGCAAGTTAAAGCAAAGCTGCAGGCAGCCCAGGACAAAGCCAGCCAAGCCCTGACAAGTCTGGGCGCCTTGTGGAGTCAGAGTGCAGATCCTAGTGTGCTACTGGCAATGACAATTTGCATCTGTTGAATTACAGGACTGCTCTTAGGACACTAACTTTCAGTCATCTTAAAGAGTGAAAACTTTTACAAATTTCACCAGAGTGCATAAAACTGATTTAAAACTTCCAGCAGTGTTTAAGATCAGGAGTGACTTGTGACTTGCAACCTGGGCAGCCACAGTGTCACAGGTTCCCACCAGGCCTGCCCCAGAGCGAGGTGGGCTCTGCCCTCACCTGCTGCAGCCAAGCTCCACTGCAGGAAAAGCCTGCTCTCTCCCTGCTGGGGCACAGTGATGAGCCAGACACCACGAGTTCCATGGGCTGCTCCTTCCACCTGAGGGTCCTGCCTGACACCCTACTTAACTTTCCCACTCCTTCTCAATGGGAATTCCTCACTCCTGCTCAGCAGCACCATTGGAGCTGCCTTCAAACTTGGGATATTGTTCTCTGCTTGATTAAAGTCAGCAGGTATCTGAGAATCTTATCCTAGAGAATTACTTGACAAATGATAGCTATGTCTTGATACTGCAGCAATTTCTCCAGAAGCCTACAGGATCTGGATGCAAATTTCTAATGAGGATGATTTATAGAACAGTATCAGTGATGTTGTTCAGTGTTAGCACCAATTTGTGGCTTATTTTTGCAGCAACTGTGGATGGAAGAGGGATTAAATAGATTTTACCTTCAAATGTAATTTGATTTGCTACTATATATGAAAACCATATCTCTTTTTCCCTGTATGTGTACACTTCTATTTTTTTTTTTTCAGGAATACCTGCAACTGGCATATGCTTTTTTGATATGGAAGTCAGATGGTTTTTATCTATCTTATCTTTTTCAATAAGAAAATACAAAATCAAATTGAAACAGCAGGGGAAGTAGCATATAGATGCACAAAGCAACATGCACTCATGCCTCCTCCAGCCTGGAGCTGTCGTCACTTACAATAAAGCCAACACGCTGCCTGTGCAAAATATGCCAATAACCCATCTTTCTCTTCAAGTCGTACAGAGCTTTGCATGAGGTGTGATCCAAGGGAAGTACTGGTTTTGGGAGAGAGCCAATATCTGAGAATATTTTCCTCTCCATCTGATGTGCAAGTGCCTCAGTATGGTGCTGCAAACTCTCATGGTTCTGGCTGACAGCTAGTCCAGATGTCTGAGGTCACACGTAACACCACACCACCAACTGCATCTCAAAGAGACACGTGAAAGCTAGCGCTTTACATACATCAGAAGTCTGTAAGGCTGAAAAATTATTCTCTGTGTGGCACAAGGTGGTTTGGTGTCAAATAGTTTAAAAACCTTCCCAAACATATGTGTTTACTTTGCTCTGAGGCACCAAGTCCAGTTCAACCAGAGAAATCAGATCTAAGTTTGAAGGGTTGAAAAAATTCCTTTTTTTCCTTCTATCTGCAGATTTTTTTACATCATGGAAGCTTGAGGGGCTGCTAACACAGACAATGGAGCAGAGTGCTCTAGAGCAGCAAGCTGTGAGTAGTGGAGAAATTGGACCATGTCAGAGCTGCTGCTGCTGTGACCTTTTCTCCCCAAATTATCCCACTTACATAGTGGTTGGTGATCTGTTGTGCCCTTAAAGCTGTGGAAAAGAAAATTCTCAGTCTAAAGAGATTTTTTTGAAAAGAGAATATGTTTGTCATAATGCATTTTCAGCATTTAATTGGAAAAAGAAGATAACATAGGAGGCATCATTCTTGAGTTATATCACCAGTTGCAGATAAGGTGAATGTCTGCTAGCATATTAATGTTTACCTTGGGAAAATTCTGTTGTTACTGATATCAGAGCAGACTTCTGTCTGTCAAAGGCATCACTTTTTGTAGTTAGGCCTTTCAAGTGCTTGTGGAATTAAACACTGATGCCTTGTTGTCCTGCCAGAGCAATTTGGGGAGCACAGGAACACAGGAAAATCCATCATGTGTTTGGGAATTAGGATGAGGAGCAGCATGCTAATGTTGGGGCTTTTCTGCCCGTGGCAGGTGAGGATTTATGAGCCTGGGCAGGAGAAGAAATGAAGAACTGGAGTAGTCCACTGGGCCATGTAGATCAATGCAGCTCCACAAACACATTTTCAGCAACAGGCTGAGCCCTCCTCTATGCGGCACGACTGCCCTTCAGAAATATCGTCCCTTTATGTCACGATGCATTGGGCACCCACTTCCCCACTGCCCTTACACCACTCCCATGCCTGGCCCTCTGTGGATACCCCAGCACCGTTCAGCTCACACTGGGGCTCAGATCCAGCAAGGAACAGTGCCTTGCATCTCCTGGATGAGAGTTCCAGGAGCAGCTTTGTACCTTTTGCTGTGCATGGAGGTCCTGCTCTGGTTACCCTTTTGTTTCTGTAGAAAAGCTCAGTAGTACTTTAGATCTCTCAGTGGCTAAGCTTGCTCCTGGTCCCTCACCCACTCATACATTTGGCATAATTAGTTGCACTGGTGCTAACCACACTGAGGCTCTGGAGGAGCTGGGCAGCTGTGGTCACTTGCATAATGCATGATGTGCCTCCAGCAGCGTTGTACTCCTTTGCTCTCTCAAAACAATAGAAAGGATTTCTGGGTTTATTTTTTTTCCCTCTTTTCCTCTCTTCACCTGGTCTTATTAGCCTCTCTGGGGTCACCATTACTAGGCATGACTCCCTCAAAGCACAAACCCCCACCCTCCTCACCCATTGCTGTTTGCTCTACTGCCAGTGCCTGGGGCTGTCCTGAGGACTAGTTCTCTGACAAAGCATCTAATGCAATTCTCTGCATTTCCTTCTCATTTCAAAAAATAAACCCTGCCGTCTGCTATCTTTGTCCAGGTGTACCACGACTGTTTTTCGCTATTTTCATGTTAAACTAACCATTTTAAGAGACTGACTTTTAAGCAAAAACATTAACAAAGCAGGTTTTAATTTATTTTCTTTAGCACCAGTGGTACTGCTGCTGCCTGTGGCCACCACTGGGCCTGACCTCTCTTGAAGCCCAGGACCTGAGGCAGCTGGCTGCCATGGTCAGTGGGGCTATCTTTAGCTTTTAAAAAGACCACTGCTGCTACTCTGGCACCACCAGGGATGGTTTTCTCTGTTGTTACAACTGTTCAGCCTTTCAAAGGTTATTTTTAGGATGCTAACCTTTGAGATAAACCTTCACACTTAATCTCACCAGGTACTTACATTACTGTTGGGAATAATCAGGTCTATGAAATTTTAAAGTGAACCACATTGATCTCTCAGCTTCATTTCACAGCTACATCTCTCTTGCCTATATATATATGTCTGTGCATACACATCCATAGATGGGAAGATGTTGATGGGGCAAGATGTCCTTGAACACCTGAAAGTCAATTACTTTATTTTATCAAAGCCAACACAGTTGACTTAAGTCCTGTCAAGCCAAGGAAAATTACTGAAGGTAAATGAACGGAATGAGGAAATAAAAGCTGAAATGGGTTGTGACAAAACTCAAGCTGGTCTCACAATGGAGTAGCTCTACTGGCTTCAGACATTCTCAAATTTATATTTCTATGAATTCAAAGCAGATAAAAAGCAATTAAAATATTAATAAAAATTTATTCTATCTTGTGCCGTTGGGAGGTACTTTAAAAATTCCTTTGTTCTTCATAGACGGAAGCTCTGATTCTCATTGGTACAGTGAAAGACTTTATTGTGCTCTCTGACATTATATTTACATTTAAGAAGGATATAGCATTCCAAATCTCACAATATTTTTTTTTCCTGTTCAAATGGCTCTCTGGATTCCATTTAAGATTAAAATCACTCAACAAATACTGTGCAAGCTCTGCAACAGTTTTGAGAGAACAACTCCAAATGTCAATAATAAAGTAATTTATTTTTATATACTGTATTTTTAATTCCATAGGTATCTATTTCTTATTGTAGCATTTCCATGCAAATTCCAGTGATTCCCAGCACTAAGCATGCTTTTGACATTCTATCTCATCAGATCTGTACAGTATGTTGATGGAGGATACAACAATGTCCATAGCATATTCTTTCTTAAATTCTCTTTTGTTTTTGAAATTGTGTTCCCATGCTTCTTTTTCATTTGTTCTTGTAGTCTGCAGCTGATGTCAAACTTCATCCTTATTACCACTAACTACTTTTGTTAGTCAATTCACATTTCTGCAGAGTATGTTTTGTAATATAAAGAGTAAAGACAATGTGAAAAATAAGAAGGATGGAGAAACAAACAAACACAAAGAAATAAAATGGCATTCATTCTGTTCTGACATAGTGTTTTAATTCACAAATACTTAGGCATTCCCCCTTTTTATGGAAATGTTTATAAAATCTCAAAAGTTCAGAAATCTAATATAAAATGCTTTTGTCAATTTGTTTATTTGTTATCTCCCTCTTTGTAAGTTTTCTTTGTTCAGTCAGTAAACAGAAAGAGTATTCAGTGAAAGAAAAGCAATCAAATCCAGCATAATGTTAAGAATACAAATGCGGAATATCTCTGTGTTTCTGCTGCATAAAATTGTTGATGATAAATTAATTCTGAGATAAAGTGTAGTTTCACTGTTTGAGACCACTGCAAGGATTCCGTATTCGCATGTTCTCCCTCTTATTCCCACCAGCAATCACAAAGCTGTTCAGTGCATGAGATCCAGTGGTAGACCCATGACACAGAGGGTCATATTTTGGTAGGACTGGTGGTGAACGTGATCAAGGAACTGAGCAGTACTGACACGTCTGTGTGGTGTGGGGCAGATATGAATAAGTATAGGGGTGATGGAAACCAGGGTCCCATTTCAGTGGTAACATAAGCTTCATACTTTTGCATAAGCTACTTGTATAACCTTGTCCTGAATAAAAAAACGTTAGGCCCATATTACAATCTGAGCAATGCTCTGATTAATTTCTAAGCAACCATTTGGGCATCCAGTGAGGTCACAGTGTTGATTACACTCTTGTCCTTTTTCTTTTTTCAAGTCAAAAATCTACCCACATCTATTCTGAGTTTACTACTATGCCCATTACACAGAGTTTACAAGGCTGTAAGTATCACCCAGCTTTGCCCCTTTTCTTTTGTGACAGCAAAACTGCACATGAGCCTATTTGGTGTCACTGATTCTTTAAAATTCCCTTCCTCTAAAACCTTTTGTCTCATTTAGATATTCCAGTTCAAGGATCATGCAGCTATTTTATCAAAATGTATTATTTGTCTAGTGTGATTTGTTGACAGTAAGTTTAGGCTTCACCATTTCATCTTACCAAGATTTTGCTAGGATTTGAAATTGTTATTCAGTGAAATGAAGTGGTAAATCTGTCCTCATCCATGGTGTTCAGACCACTGACTGGAACATTTTTGACTGACATTATTAAAAAGAAATATAACCCCAATCTCTTTTATTTTCAGTTTTCTGTGTCTTCAGTGATGTATGAAATTTCTTTTAGGTTATTACAAATCTTTATCAATTTTTTTCTTCACTTGTCATAGTAATGCAGACCTTGTACTATGATTTTCACTCGTGAAAGAGCATCACTTTAAGTTCAAAGGGGCAGAAATCTTTGCCTGGAAAAACTATATATTATCTACAGTGAGACTTTACTTTCTTGGTCACACCAAAGTCAAAAGGGTGGGTTACAGTGGAAATTTGATTTTGAATTCTCCAAGATGACATGCCAGTTGTTGTACTCTGACTTTTATGCAGCTATGCTTACCTGAAGTTTTTCCATGTTTTTTGAACACATGGTCTCTATTCTTCTTTAAGATGTCACAGAAGCACATTAACCTTAGAAAATCCTAAACCAGTTGTTCTTATCTAGGCAAGAGGAATGACATCCTCACTCTAACTAAGAAGTCTTCTGAGAAATGGAAAAAATGGAATAGGGATTTCTAACTGCTTTCAGGAAAGGAATCAGAGGCTTGATATTCGCAATTTTTAGATGCAGCGCTTTAAGCACACATTCCTTTTTTCCTTGCTACTCAGCCACTTCTTCTGAGAACTGCGTGACTGATACTGGCCATGGAAAACAGAGTTTCACCTGTGCTGGAACATAGCACAGGACATGGCATCTAACTAGTGGTCCATAAGATTGCCAAATCTTGTGATTACCTGCTGATTAGGCTGGTGCAAAAGGCAAATGTTGTTCATTGTGTGAATTTAAGAAAAGTGAGGATTTAAGTGTTTGTTGACTTCTCTCTATGGAGACATTGTAGGGATGAATATTTTCCATGACAGAATTAATTCAACACTCTTTAATGGAGTATTTAACTAGTCATTATTGTTTTACTTTTAGTTACAGTAAATAAATGTACATTTAATTGTGTGCTGCTGAAGGTCACTTTAAAATGCAACCAGGTTCTTTTCCTTCCCCATTCACTTCCTTATGCCATACCTGTCAGGATTTTTATGGACTGGAGATTTTTTCCTAAGTATTACTCTACATATTAACTTACATATTTAATGAAGAAAAAATATGCATGAGCAAGTTACCATTTTCAAGCAGAACTTTGCACACTAAGTTCAGCAGATGCTATGAAAAACAAACCACAATACCTGTCAGGTAGTCTGGAAAAGTTAACATGATGGGGATAAAAAGCATTACAGCTATATCTCCCAGGAGGAGCCATGACAGTGAAAGCAGCTGAACTTTGAACTACACCAGAAATCCCAAGAAAACACTCAAGAATACTCCAGTGGTATACAGTTCAGTAGACTCAAAGTGTATCAAAGAACCTTCTGGTCATTTTTATGAAAGTATTTTTTAAATTCTTTATTATTTTACACTATTTTATACAGTCTATTTCACAAGGTCTTTTAAGTTTTAATTCAGAACAAGAAAAGATGTTAAGCCACCAGTATTTCACAAGCATATATGTTTCAGCTGTCATTCAGTTCTGCTCTCCATAATTCAGGTCCTTTATTAATGGCCATAACTGAGACAATTCTGCCATTTTAAGCATGGCTTATGGCACTAGTTTGACATATATACGACATATATATTTGAGATACTGGGCACATTGTGGCTTCTCACAGTCTTTTTGGAGAAAGATATTTCATTCAGTTGCTTACACTGAAGAATTTTAGTTGCCCTAGGGTTTCTGGAAGACATCCATCACAACATAGGACCCATGAGAGACTGATGATCACCTGGAACAGTCGCTAGAGGCTAGTGCAGATGCTTAGAGGCATCTCAAAAGAAGACAACATTGATGAGAGGTTACCCCTTGACAAGAGAATTGGGTTAATGGGACTTGTAACACCTAGTTTTAGACTCCCAGCACAGATTCCTGTGGTAAGAGTACAGTCTCACTAGACTCCCTAAGGCACCATTAGAATACCTGAACATAAGTTTTTAATGGTTTTTCAGATACCTTGTGGAAAATGAGACATCTTCCTGGGACTTGCAGGCTTGACAAAGGCTCTATCAGACATCCATGTTCCTCCACAGGAACTAAAAGCTATGCAGGTTGCTTTGGAGCAAAAAAAATATTAAAGAGGCATTAGGCAGCCAAATCCCACCTCTTGCACAGTAGAGGAAAAAAAAGACTTCATGATAGGCTTATTTCTAGATCTGGAAGCTGAGAAACAATTTGAGATGTCTTCAGGGAAGTCATCTGGCCTCTAGCTGCTTATCCCGAAAGCACATTTTTTCTATAATGAAAAGTGGTTTACATTTCTCGCTAAATGACCAGCCAAAGTATTGGCCAAAGCATTTTTAATATGAAAGTACAAGAAAGCTTGTTGACAAGGTTCATTCTACTACTTACTAGTTGCTTAAAACACACACTCAGAGAAATTGGACAAAAATCTAAAATCAATCAAGTTAGAACTAAAATTAACCTAAAATTATCTGTGTGGAGGGTAGGGATGGAAAAGGGATAAGGATAGGAAAGGTAAGGATAAAAAGTTCAGCATGGACCCCTCTGCCAAATTTAGCCACAGATTTTATCAGAGGTTTAGGCCTAAAATTTTCAATTGAATTTTAACTTAACAGCATGTAATTAACAATCTAATCTTAAAAAAATAACAAAATATTCTACAGAATTTACTATAAGCACAAAAGTGCTTATACAAGCTCACTTACTTTGGAATCTAATGGACTTGAGAATCTAAGAGAGCAAAATTCATAGTGCATTTGCTATAGCACATTCACACACACACAAACCTTAAGGAGTGTGTACAAGGTATATATCTCTGAAAAATTCCCCTTGAATTAATTGAAGCTGGATACCTTCACATCTTCTCGACAGGCAAAGAGCTGAGCCTCGAGGAGTGGGGCTATTGGTCCAGGATCCATCATTCACATTTGGCAATTCTTCAAGGTATAGCAAACTTGAGAGTTCCCTGGCTCTGAGACCCCACTCAGAGCACGATTTATGGTCAAAGCCTGCTGTGGTCCAGAAAAGCTCAAAGGGCCTCACTTAGGACCCCTGTTTATAAGGCTCCAAGAGTGTTGTATTTAGTCATACTAATTTTCCATCCTGGCCATAACTCGGATCAGTAACTTGCTGTGAAATTTCAAAAATGATGTTATTCTACTGAAGTTGTTGTTCAGTCAAGAAACAAGTTTCCAATGCTGTTTGTAAAAAAACCCAGGTGCTCCTTAGACAGCTGAATTTTCTTGGAGAAGACAGTGTTTCTAATAAGCTCACGAGGAGCTTAATCCAGGCGCTTTTTGCCAAGACCAAGGCCTAATGATGTCACAGTGCAGCCCATTGTGGGGCTGGATACACATTGTCAGGTCTACTTGTAATCTTTACTTGTCCTGTCTGACTCTGGCATTTGAAACCACATCTATGTAAGGACAACCATATCAAGCCCCAAGGCTCTGAGGATGGTTGGCAATTACCTTAATATAGTGCTTCACATCACATCAAGTTGACTGCATCCCACTCTGCATAATTGTCCGGCTGGAGCCCACCTGCCTGTCTTGTGAGGTTGTGTGGAAACAAAAAGGAATTGGGGTAAACTTGGTACCCGCAAACTTGGGGTAGCGGTAAATTAATTGAGTCCTCTTAAGACTTTTTTTTTTTTTCTTCTAGCTTCTTTCCTTTTTTGATATGTAACAGAGAAGGAAAAATATCTGTCTTGTCCTTCCATTTGTGTTCAGGTTATGGGTCAGGCACTTAAATAAAATGAAGTTAATAAATCAGGAAAAGTAATGAATAATAAAAAAGAGGAGCAAGGAGATGGGGCGTAATTAAGGTTTAAGCTCTGGTACTTATGGAAAAAGTCATGTAATAAAATTTAAGGTTTCTGCATTTTGTAACTTTATTTCCTCCTTAACTGGATGTTTCTGATTGTCACTGGAAAAAAAAAAAAAAAGCAGATTATTTGTACACAAAATATCTCCAAGTGAAAAATCATATTCTCTTTAGTCCTGGTGTCATGTGTGACACTTGTTTCATACAGATTTAAATATGAATGTCATATTTGAAGTCTAGGAGTCCTGAAGGCTATTCATTTCACAACCCATACCCAAAAAAACTTCAATATGTACCTTTGATGTTTGGAGAGGTGTCATTATGACAAACAGTCAATATGACATATCAGCCCATTCTGTCCACTGCCTACATACTACCCAAGGTATAAAATCAAGTGTAAGATCAAGTACTCAAGGTCCATAACACTGAAACATTCAAATTAACCTAGAGGCATTGCAGAAAAAAAAAACCTACATGGAATTTCGTATTTCACTAACTACCAGCAGTATGGTCTTAGTCATTCTATCTCTTGACTAATAAATGACCTCAGGAAATAATATTTATTTACAAGGTTTTGCAAAGGAAAACATTCTGAAAGTTTATGTGGGATAATTCTGAATATAAAGGAATGCATCAATAAACTTCTAATAAGGGCATTGACATTTTCCCCTTGGGGTGATAGAAATCTGTCTACCAGTATTTCATACCTCATAAATGTGTCAATAAGATCCCATATAAAATGGGAAAATGAATAATTAAATGGATGAGAAAACAAGCTAGAAACACTTTTTTCTCCTTTTTTTTTCTGCTAATGGTTAAATGCCCTATTGCATTGCAGCATGGAGCATTGGGGAAAGAACAACAACAAAAACAACAATAATAACAATAAAAATAAAAGATCAGTGGAAAGGCAGACCCATTCCAGGAAATTCTACCTGTTATTGAAATATGAACATACAATAAATTTCTATCATTGTATCTTGCCTTGAAAGTAAACAGTCTACAATATAAGGAATATGGTAATCATGTAAAGTACAACAGACAATACAAGAATATCACAAGCAAAAAGTCTTTGGAGAATATCCTGAGGTAGCAAATAAGAATATAGGCAAAAAGTATTTGGTGACTGATTATGAGCATAGTCTATGAAGGTTTGAAAAAAAAATTCTAAAAATGACCCAAATTCTAAAATTTTCTTGTTTCTTATATGCAACTACCCTGCAATGGGATTATGCATATAGAATGATGCTTTAAGTTTTTAGCTTTTATATTTTTCAGATCCTGTACTGCATTACTGTATAACTCTGAACTCTATATAAAGTGTTAGTAAGATCTCTTCACATTTTGGTCAGACAAAACAATCTTTTCAGGCCTGAGAACCATGGTCATCATCATAGCCTCAGGCCCAAAAAAAGTATAAACAAAAGTGAATTTGGGGGGAGCAAACTGTGGGAATGTGACTTCATTACCTGAAGCTGTAATTGGACAATTAACCTCTGATATGCAAACAGACCAAACTCTGCAAGGCTTTTGCACTGTCCAAGGTGTATCTATTGCAGGCCTTTAATAAATACCTACTTTATTATTCTAACTCTGACTAGCCTCTGTTCTAGGCAGCCACTCCAGGCATCAGTATGAGACACATCCACACAATCTTTGCCAATGAGTGTTTGGAAGTGATTGTGAATGGGCTAAATAAGTACAAAGCATAAAACAGTGGGTTTGACTAGTGCAACCCTCAATCTGAAGTAGGTTGCAGTGAAATAATTTCCATGTTAGAAACTACCTCCCCACACCACCCACACTCAATATATTACAATGATCAGACAAAATGCTGCCACATATTTTCTTGTAACTTTACATGTATTGATTTTAACATTAGGGGGAAGACTTTGGGGAATATTACTACACCTCATGATTATGATGTGGGTAGTGAGTTTGTCACTTTTTCAATAATGTGCTGCTTTGTTCTCAGAATGTTCTTGAGGCAAAAGAACAAGCTGTCTCCAGGAGTACAGTGCAAGCTTTAGAATGTCTGCTCTTTCTTTTATCCTTCTGACTTCCTCTAAGTATAGAAGGGGGTTTTAGATTAGATATTCAGAAGAAATTCTGTATGGTGAGGGTAAAGATGCACTGGAACAGGTTGCCCAGAGAAGTTGGGGATGCCCCATCCCTAGAAGTATTAAAGGCCAGGGTTGTTAGGGCTTTGAGAAACTCAGTCAAGTAGCAGGTGTCCCTGACCTTAACAGGGGTTTGAGACTATGTGATCTTTAAGGTCCCTTCAAACCTAATCCATTCTATGGCTCTGTGATTCTAGCAGAGGAGGCATTCTTCCAGATTGTCATCTTTAAAGTAGACCTGTAGTTATAATTAATTACTTTAATTTTATTTTCCCATTTGTTTTCATGCCCATATGCCTGAAGGCTCCCATCACACTGTCCTTCATCCCCACAAAATGTTTCTGAAAAACTAAAAATTAGTATGAATATTCATGAGAGTTTAATAGCTTATCACCACTTTTGGAAGATATACTATGTATCACATCTTTCTCAGAGGGGAGAGACAGAGTTAATTATTGTTCTCTGCTTTCTCTTTCAGCCATTACCTCTGCTGCTGACAGGTAGTTTCTTCTGGAGTGACTTATGACTTGGTTCCTGCTGCGACTCCTTCAGGATAAAGACCTTTGGAGTCCTGACCATAGTGTGTTTCACTGAAATACCCTTTTGAAACAAATGCTTAATCTCAGACACTGAGTACAGTCAGGATCTTTCCCCATCTCTGAGTTTCATTACTCTCCAATGCTTCCTTAACTGTTTATGCAGCCTTCATTGCAGCACTTTGAGCACACCTATGGCTCCCAAACTGAAGGCAATATTTGTACAAATCATTTCCTACTTTGATGAGTCAGTGGAGCCTCAAGAGTTACTCAGCTGCCCAAATGCAGGCTCCTAGTCAATAATGCTAAGACTATTGAACGTAGTGGCTAGATTTCAATTCACTATAATGGGAGCTTAGGTACATGGCTTACAAGTAGACACCTACATTATACTAAATCTAGAGCTAAGCACCACTCTTTGTACAATGTCTCCCTAAATACCTAAAGATTTTGGTTTTGCTTAGTCATGTTGCAAGGCAGCAGGTACATATCCATAGTAATAGTCCTTTTGAACATTCTACTAGTCTTATCTTTTCAAAGGTCCTGAGGAAGAGTGACATTCACTTAACCTTGCTTCAGTGTAGGGTTTGATTCACCTCTGACAGAAAAAAATGGAGGTGACCATTGTTGTTTGTTATTGGTAGTAAATATATATCACTATATATCACTGAGATATATCACTAACATTGAAGATAAAATCTAACATCTGCAGATTTCCTTCTCTACAGCCTCTGGAAACCAGGAGGGATTCTCTGACATATCTCAAATACCCCTAAGCAGTTAGGTCCCATCCTTCTCCTCAGCTGGCTACCAGTGCTTCTACGGAGTAACATGGAAATCACCGGGAGATTCAGAATTCCAGAACCATTGAACAACAGAATGGCTGAGTTTGAAAAGTACCTCTGGAGTCATCTAGTCCAGAACCATTCAGGTCCTTTTCTGAAAAGCTGCTTTCCAGCCAGGTGACCCCCAGTGCATGGCTCTTGGGATTTTCACTCCTCAGGTGCAGAACTTTGCACTTCACCTTATTGAACTTCATGTCATTTCTGTCCACATATTTCTGTAGCCTTTTAAAGATCCCTCTGGATGTGAGCCTGACTGTCTGGAGTATCACCCACTGCTCCTGGTTTTGTGTCATCAGGCTGCCATCTTTTGTGAGGCTACACTCTGCCTCATCACTCAGGGCATTAATAAGGATTTTAAAGAGAACTGGGCCCAGTATTGACTGGTGGGCTACATTGCTTGTTACTGGCCTCCAAACAGACCCTTTTCCACTATCATCACACTTAAACAATCATTCAAGGGTGAGAGTAAATGTTACGTGAGATGGTCAGTCTCTATGCTCAGATCATGGAAGGAAAATAGAGTGACAGAAAAACAAGAGACAAAAATTAAATAGCTGCGACATGGCTTAGGACAGATAAATTCCATGTCTGTGTCCACAAATATGCTGCCATGTGAGTGTACATTTCTTCAAGACCATCAGTGACTGAATGAATACACTGGTTTAGTACAATGGCAAACTCTACTGGAGGCCAGAAAATAAATCAATAAATCATGCTCCTCCTTATTTTGCCATCATTATTTTTCAGTTTTCTCTCAGATTGAAATCTGTCTTGGGTATTTTCCTTCATTTTTCTGGAGTGGATCCTATGTTACTATATTGTGCTTTTGTTCTGAACACTTCAAAAAATGATTTTTCCATTCACACAAGTGTGCTGAAGTCCTTGTAAAGTATCATCTGGTTGTTTCATTAGTCCTGTTTATTTTCCCTTCCAGCTCTTTCCTCACTGTATAATTAGCCCACAAGATACTGTGCTACTTAATGTTCCCTTTTCAAGTAGTATTTAGTTAGCTTTTTTGCTACATGATAGCACAATCACATGGATTGTGAGTCTTTAGAGTGTGAATACATTTTTAAAGAATAAAGTTTAATGATATGCAGTAAGAAGCGTGTATGACTCAAATCCACATAATCTGCTGGCTTTCCCTACTTAGATTTTTCAGTTTTTACCCAAAAAAAAAAAAAAAAAAAAAAAAAAAAACCTGCCTAGTAAATCTGCTTATAAACACTCCTGCACTGCACTGTAGCATGCTTTGATGGTCTCATTCACCTCCATGTTAGTGCAGACTGAAGCAGCATAAAGGGAAATCAGGCCTGCTAGTTCTCATACAGTTTCTGTAATTTGTTAGTATTGTTTCTATTTCAAAATATGAATTTGGCATTTGGGAGAATGAGAATCTGGCACTCCAGCACCAGGCAACAGTTCTGAAGAGATTGCAGAGATTGCAGGACGCCTGCAACATCCTTGGCTGGTGTAAATTGATCTTGCCCCAAGAGAGGCTATGGTGATTTGCTTCAGATGAAGTTTATGAAATACATTTCTGATCTGTCCACAGCACCCAAGAGCACAAAACATTAGGCCTCTTTGTCCTGCAGATATATCAGCTATGTAATAAACAGTTTCTAAAAAATACACATTGCTTGCCATATGTAGATTTACAGTCCCAAGTAATAGGATTATTGTAATGAAGACAGCAAACTGGATTTTTTTTCCCTACAGGTATCTGCTGCTAATTCTGTCTTGAACATCCTTACCTACTTTTATGACTGCCAAACATAAACTGTGCTCATCTTTTCTCTTCCTGATTTTCTGCATAGTTTGCTTGTGAGATGTTAAACCCTATTTTATTCTTAATTCTATTCAACTTGCAAATTTTCCTGTGGGGAAAAAAGTTAAGAGATAGGAAGTCTTAAGGGTGGCAGACCATTGGAACAGATTGTTCAGAGGGGTTGCTGGAGTATCCTTCTCCAGAAATATTCAAAACCTGCCATCCTGTGCTCTAGGTGAGTCTGCTGTAGTAAGAAGTTGTATCAGATGATCTCCAAAGATACATTTCAATCCTAATTAGTCTATGACTCTGTGATCCTTTGAAAATTAGGAGTCCAGAGTACCGTATGCCATCACAAGGGGTAGTATAGGAATGGGGATCTCTCTTCAACATTTCCTTGAAAATACCTTAGTCTCAAGATAAAGCAAGATGATGGGTGGGGAGAGGGGTATAGTACAACCCCAAACATTCACACATGGGCATGTTTTACTAAATTAGACACATTCACTGTAAATTCACAACACTAAGCTTGCATCCTGCTGACTCAGGAAAAAATGCCATCCATCAAACCCATGCAAATCAATATTCCTTGATACTTCTGGGTATTACAGGTTCTGCCATGATAAAAGGAGGAGAATATATCAGGATTTCTTAGCAAGATTGCTGATGATCTCACACCAAAACAGGGAAGAATCTTATTATTCACAGAACTGAGTAAATCGAGTGCAATGAAGTCTGAGCTGGGCAAACCAAATCAAAAAATTGTTCCAGAAGTATGCTAGCAGACAACCAGTGACATGAAGCACTAAAAGAGAGACTAGATAAGTGGCAAGCAGTGACTTCCAGCTCAACTTGCAGCTTTAGCAGAGGCTGGGGTGCCCCAGGCTCACGTCTTCCACACTAGGCAGTGCTGAATCCCACCTTGTTCAGGTCTGTGGTTTGTTTTGCTGTTCTGCCAGGACAAAATACAGTGGGCAGAAAAAAGCTGTTGAGATGAAAGGCTTTACACTCTCAAAGGCCACCATCTCAGTGAAACTGGCTGGCCCCCTTCATTCCCTTTGCACTGTGATTGTGGCCCCATCTTCTCCTTTGGTGGAATGTGTTCTAGTGCAGCACAACATGCTTTGAAGTGCAGCTCTATTTTGAAGTGTAACTACCCAAAAATGTCCCCTACTAACTCATCAGATTTGTCACTTTAATGTGTTCAGAAGCAGATCTGTTACCTTTAATGGCAAAAGTAAGCTTTTACTACATTATGCCTGTGATAACTCTATGAAGCCAATACAGCTAAAGTATTGGAGTAGATTTAATTTCTTCACAGCTGTGCAAAAACAATTTATCAACATTCAGTCATGGACCCAATTGCCAATTCTAATTTGGAATTTCTAATTACAATCTCAGATCCGCAAAGTCACCAAAGGAAGTAGATGAATGAATTTCAGGGTAAGATTTATTTACAGACAATGATGTTCTCAATGAAGTCATAATTTGAACGATGTAAGTTATGATAAAGTAGTAAAACGGAGCATAGCTTTTCAGAATTAAATTGGATCTAAAAGTCAGTCATAATTTTCTATCAGTAGAACATGGGGAAGACACTCAGATATAGGATGAAGCACTATCATAGCACTTCACACCTCTGATTTTTTTTTCCAGAAAATTGAAGCAGTGTTGTACAGTGCCAGAGTGTTGAGAAACTTTAGCCATTTCCATAAATATAAAAAGAAAAACCTCTTTGGGAATGCCGGAGTTTGTGAATCACAAACAAATGGTCTAATTGACAACTCTGGGCCCACTAATGCTCTCCTAGTGCTGGCAGGGTTGTATTTTGCTGTAAAACAGAAGTCTGGGTAAAACTGTATTTGCACTGGGGAGCAATCCTTTTTGCATGCACTATGGCTTTCCTTCCTCCATTCAAAATTTTTCCTGGTGCTAAGCTGTGATTTTCCTTTGAATCATATCTGCAGATAAAGATGTGAACATTGCAAAGTAACTTAATGTTATCAAAAGAAATCCTAGGTTCCAAAGGTCCCCTTTATTTTCATCTTATATTTTACTATCCAATATTATTTAAATGTCACTTTTATTATAGAGTCAACCAAGTGATACTGTCATGAAGTGATTTCTATGTCCTTTTTTATGCTGCTTTCTTTCTGTTTGTCATTTTTACAGTAAGAAAATTATTCTCTGTAAGAAAGCTGCATATGGAAAATGGTCTTAATTTTGCAAATGGAGTTCTTTTCCCCTGCTTAGGAATGGGACTCTGCTCCAAGATTTTGGAGCTTTAAGCAACACCAAAGGTTTAACCCTAATGTCACAATTAAAACAATCTTCTGTTCTTGTAGAATATAAATGTGAGTGATTCATAATCCCTTTCTGTCGTGGTTTGACATGGAAGTGATTTTTTTCAGGAAGTTGTGTCAAACCAATCAGTGGTCAAGTTTGGATATTGGCACCTGAAGTGACCACTGAAGATAGGGATACGCCTCTGAGAACACAGGAGGTTAAAAGCAAGAACTCCCAAGAGCTCGCTCTCTTTGGTTCCGGTGAGGGTGCTGTGCAGACCTCCCCTGCCCAGCCATGGGGCTGGGTGGGGGAGAGGGAGCCATGAGGCCTGGTCGAGGTGAGCTGAGGGGTAGAAGGACTGGAACCGAGCCAGCTCCTGTGGACGGAAGAGTGGAGAGAAGCGGAGATATCTTT
Source organism: Anomalospiza imberbis (assembly GCF_031753505.1). Classification (NCBI taxonomy): domain Eukaryota; kingdom Metazoa; phylum Chordata; class Aves; order Passeriformes; family Viduidae; genus Anomalospiza; species Anomalospiza imberbis. The sequence goes on along the minus strand of NC_089682.1, from coordinate 79,870,030 downwards.
GTCATTCCCCCCCCAAAGAGGGAAGAGATAGAGAGTCCGGACGGCACCTGTAACTTTGCCAGCGCGGAGGAGAAGGAGTGGGGGGGGAAGGTGCCCAGCCTTGGCCTTGGGAATCGGCTGCTGGGCAGAGATATCAGCCGTCCAGGGAGTCTGAGCTTTTAACCCTTTCCTGAGAAATGAAGGCTTTGTAAAATATTACTCCTCCTTGATTTGAAGTAGAAGAGAGACAGTCTGGGATCCGAGATGATGGAAGAAGAAATTCTCGAGTTGGAAGGAGATGATGGAGTGGCTTGTGGCTGGACTTTTCTCGTTAACCATAGACTGAACCAAATTATCCTAACAGAAGATGCACTTAGGGGGGTGCGTTGGTGGGTTAAGAGACTTGTTTCAGTGATTACCAGCAGAGGAGTAGAGAGAACAGAGGAGAGTTGGAGAAGGTGTGAAGAAGCCCTCTATCTTCAAGGAAGAAGAAGAGAAGAAGAAGACCTCTGTTCTTGAACCCTCAGCCCCAGGGGAAAATGGGGGGGACTGTAGTTCCGAGATGAGAAACTGAACTGTTGTCTCTTTTGGTCCATGGCAAAGCATCCTTAATGGAGCCCTATGAGCAGTCTGTCCCTACACAGTGGTGAGAGCACTGTGACGTGGAAAGGAGAGTGTCACCATGGCAGATTTTCTCCGGGCGGTTGCCATGTGTGACATGGAAACACAAGGGTGGCAATTGTGTTTCCTGGGGAGTCTGTGGCACAAGAGAGACTCCTGTCTCCCTTGAAAGATTGAGTATTTGAATATCTGAAGGGTAGCAACTTGATCAGGATCCTGGGTGTCTCACTGTTGAGTTTGTTTAGAAATTAGGTGGGAGGAGGAGGGTGTTTTGGAAAGTCTTCATCCAGGATTTAGTGTTTGTAGTTTTTATAGTAGTAGTAGTTTAATAAAGTTCTTTCCTTTGTTACTAAGTTTGGGCCTGCTCTGCTCTGTTCCTGATCACATCTCACAGCAATTATTTAAAAAGGTACATTTTCATGGAGGCGCTGGCATCATGCCAGTGTCAAACCATGACACTTTCACTTTGTTAAAAGCATTGGGAAGTGCAGTTCAGTGTGGATCAGAAATCAAGGAACTAAAGAAAGAGGCAGAGAATGGGAGAGACTCGTTAGGGTTAGGCATCTCCTAAGTATTCCAGCAGGTTGAAGCAGAGCCCAGTAGACCATGGGTATCTATCCATCTAAATGTGATGGTGATGGACTATATTCTTATCCAGCACAGACTGTGATTTATTAGGGGTGACAGAATTTTCACAACCTGACTTTTGTACATCCGTTACTTGAACGACATCAGCAAGGAAAATAATGCTGCTCTGTTTACAGATATTACAAAAAAAATGAGCAAACCTTGAAAGAATATCTCATATCTCCCTCCTTGTCCACATAAAGCAAGTTTCTTCTAGATTTCTAGAAAGAACTCTTGATGCATTATAGTTGACTGGGAAGATTTTCCAGGACATACAAATTAAACCCTCTATTGTTTGGTGGTGGTTTTTTTTTTTTTTTTTTTTTTGTTTTCTTCTAATTATGTGATTTTGATGTTTATGAATTCCCTGAACTAAAATGTAGCAATAAATTTTAAAACAATCTTGCAACTTGTGACTGAAAATGGCTCAGCCCTGTCAGTGAAATAGACAGGTGCCTCACTCTATGCAGTCCTGGAAATTGTGGGTTTCTGTGAGGTGCCTAACTTTAACAATTTGTGTGGGCTATGAGCTGTGTGAGCTGTCCTGGGTATTTTTCTAGAATTTTCCCGGGGCAATGACTTTGTAATACACAAGTTCAGAACAGTCAAAAGAGACAATAAGCAACATCAGCAAAAAAGAAATATTCCAGCTTCCTCACTCTTTCCAAGCCCTGTCCCCTTGGCAGTATGATAATTTCATGCAGGATTTTTGACACTGGTATAAGGACTGTGATAGTGTTTACAGAGACACAAGGGAGCCAGTCTTCAAAACTACTCAACAAAAGTCCAATTAAATTTCTTGACAGCTGTTAACCCATCTCAAAACAATCTAGAATATACTTTTCATTCTTCTGGGAATAAACCAATATAATGATAGAGGAAATGTAGCAATGCATTTGTTTTCCAGGACATGTTTTAAACTGTAAGTGACAAAACCAGGCAATAGTGTTCCACGAATTGTTGAGAGTTAGGTGTTTATGGCAGGTCACAAAGCAGAAAGAGTACAAGCTTCATTTCCCACAGACTTGGCTGGTCCTGCAAGGCTAAATATCAAATTTTTTTCATCCATCAACATCCAGAAGTCAGAAATTGAATTCACAATAGATTTTTTTGATGTCCAAAAGTTTTAGGCACTCTCAAGTGCAACACTAAGAAAGTAATCACAAGAAGAAACACTGACAGAAATAAAAAGCTGAGGCAAGTAATTCATTAGACTGGAGATGTTTATATTTACTGACTTAAATGAATACACTCTTATTAGAGTAAATAATGTCATTAAGTTCTAGCAATTCTAATGAACCTTTGCACTTTCAAAATAATTACATAATGTTGAATGTCTCTCTATGCTGTTTCCTTTGCCAACTATCTCTTTATCAGCACCAGACCATATAAACAGTTTTTAAGATCATAACCAAAGGCTTATGGTGAGAGCTGGGTGGTGTAGGTGAGTGCATCATTTTAATGCAGGTGAAAAGACCAAAGGAAATATTTCTATTTTTAGCATGGACCATATTATGAAAAGGTAGTCTGCATCTCTCATTCTCATGCCCCAACAATGGCTCTAGTTCTTTATTTAGAAGCAAAAGAAGAAATTTAGCTTTACAATTCTCTTTGCCATGAGGTTTTCTTGTCCTGCTCATAAGCCCCTCCTCCTGCTGCTCCAACTGAGGAAGAGAGGGCAGCTGAGAATTCATCAGGGCTGTGCAAAGATATGTTCCCTTTCTATTGCTAATCCAGGAGCCAGGTATATCCTTGCAGTTTCAGATACAGAAAGGGTATCAAAGCCTGAAATTAATCCAATAACCAGGCTCATACTCAATTACCTTCTTCTGAAAGACCCCCCATTTATGCAAAGCAGCAGCCAACTGATGGGGGAATCTATGAGCATTAGGGGGGCTCTGGAAGTGTTGTCTTCTATGAGTGCCAGAGATGAATTAAGGGTTGAGGATGCAGTTCTCCACTCTGTTTTTTATTTGGAAAAATAACGGAAGATAGTTTGAGAATACATTAAATAAAGCAGCCACTGTGATGAAGTAAACATCAGGAAAGCAGCTTGATTGCAAGGTAAACTTTATGTGGTCTTTTTCCAATGTGAATGTTTTAAACAGTAAAATTCAAAGCATTGGAAACTGTATTTTTTCTTGGTTCTCTTTAAGTAATATATATATATATTTATATATAAATATATATATGTAAAAATACAAGTCATGAGTATCTTCCAGTGATACTTCCATTTTATTCTAGATCTCCATTTCTGTTCCTGAAAAAGTTGAAAGGAGTCATACACATTTGAATACTGGCCTCTCTACAGTGATTCTCAATAAAGATACAAATTTATGTCAATGGTGATTAAGGTTTTTCATAGTATAGACACCTGCCCACTAGAAACTGCACTGAAGCCAGCAGATATAATACTCATGATATCCAGCCACTCCAGTGCTGGGCAGTATTCAAGTCAGTGGCACAAAACAAAAAGCTTATCCACCCATTACAAATCACCCAAAACATACAATCTCCCTGAATATGTATAATTCTTCAACACTGATTAAAATAGCTTCATTAAAAAATGTGTTCAAGGGCCCTGGAATTTTAGCCTCTGATGCTTTTTATGTAGGCCAAAGAGTACTTGTTCTACAGGATTGAAGAAGGATTAATCAGCAAATTGGCTGCAACTTCCTTCACAAACAGTATGTTGATTTTTAACTACTGTATTTTAATAGTATCTCTGAGCCTGAGACTTGATTTTGTGGCATTCAGCATGTGACTCATGTTCTCTTATAACTTTGAATTATGCATTTGATCTTGTCTTCCAGTTTTAGATTTTACCCCCAAAGATCTCAGTCAGTCCTAAACAAAACCAACCAGCATGCTTCTAAGGTTTTTTTTTTTTTTTTGGTTGTTTTAATTTCTTATTATTCATGAGGACTCAGAGACCCAAGTCCAGACCCAGGCTGAGTACTTGTGCCTACCTGAGCACCTCTCATAGTCTCACCATCTGTATTAAAGTTTCTCTTTTTCTCTCCAGGTTTGCTTCCCTTTTGAGATTTCAGAAGCCTTGCTTTGCTCACTGAATGGAATGGATGTCTTTTTTTAATGCTTATCCACCAGGAAATCTATCTACTACTCTATCTGGAAATCTATCTGCTACTACACTGCCTCTTTCTGTGGCCAAACCAGTGCATAAACAGCACTTCTGACCTGGGTTGGGAAAGACCTTTCTGAATGTGAATCTCTGGCAGATAAATTGCTCCAGTATTTTTATTTCCCTGATTTGCTCCCCATTTGTGCAATTTGTAGGACTACAGGACAGCTCAGTTTGCAAGGGATTTCTTATTTCTAATGCAACCTCCTGCCCCCTGCAGGGTTAGCTTTCTTTTCAGCAGGGTCTGAAGTGTCTGTCTCCATCCTCACTGTAGGTGCCCAGGGACTGCTGTTGGGTGCCCCCAAAGCTGTGTCCTCACCAGACTAAGCAAATCCAGCTCCCTCCTCAGCTTCTTCTCACAGCATAAATTCTCTTCCTTCTCCCACTCTGGTGGCCTCAACTGAACTCCCTCTAGTTTATCAATTTTTGTCTTGAACTGGGGAGACAAAAATGGATCCAGTAGCCTAAATGTAGTGTAACAAATGCTGAGCTGAGGGAGTAATCACTTCCTTTGCTCTGCTAGCTGTTTCTATTCATGAAGTCTGGATATTGCTGCTGCCAGATCCACTGCTGGCTCATACCCAGCTCACCATCTACCAAACCCAAAGAGCACCTACAGCAGAGCTGCCCCACAGCAGAGCCAATACACCCCCACAGTTCTCCCTGCCTAGGGCCAGAACTTCATTCTCCCTATCAAATTTCAAGAACTTGCTGTTGGCTGTTCCTCCGGGCTGCCCAGCTCCCTTAGAACGCAAACCTGGCTTCAAGCATGTTGACTGCACTACACTTGTGGGTGTCAGCTGCAAAACTTCCACAATTTCTTTAGGCAGTCTCTTCTCTAGTCTCATGACCTCCTTCTAGCTATATTCTACTTGTTTTTATCTTATCTGCTTACTGAACACAAGGTAAATTGCAGCCTGCTCTGCTGTTTGAGCTGGCAAGCAGAAGTCTCCCAGTTTAATCCACATCACACTCCTTACACAATTCTTTCTCATTCATAATATCCAACCAGATGGACCTGAAGAATGTTAATTTCCTCACTGCTGCAACAAGGCGTTTTTCTAACAGCAGTGTAAAACCTTAAACAAAGCCTGCAGTGTACTTTTGCAATGCATCAGTAAGACCAAATGCCAGCTCTTTCCATGCTAGCTGATTAGGCTAATCTCAGGAAAACCAGCTAGTGAGCTGTGCTAGAAGAGTATTTCCAAACTGGATTCCATTCTCTGATATGCAAATAGTTCTCAAAAACTTTCAAAATGTTACTTTAATTTTAATGAGCAGATTTTTTTCTCATATGCAGGCTTTTGTAATCTTTATAAACGTGCATTTTAAACACTGATAGTTCTCGTATCAGTGGGGTTCACAGATTCTGAAAATTTTAAAGGAAGAGTTGGTCATCCTATATTTGCTTTATTTTTCTAGTTTATCATGATATTTAAAGGATCATTAATTTCAAACACATTAATATATGCTGCCACCAGCAGCTCTCTGGCCACAGAGAGCAGGCACAGACTTTCCCAGGCATTTTCCCAGGGAAGGCTGTGAGAAGATCAGAGAAAGAACGAGAAACAATTCTTATCTGCACTTGTTGCACCTGCTGTTGTGCGCATGTGGAATGTGTCATGGAGATTTGTTCACCAAAGGGTGATTTCTTAATTGGACACTGGATGGTGTTTGGATGGATTGACCAATTAGGTCAAAGCTGTATCAGACTGGCTGTAAGGGTTACTGAGTTTCTTAATAAGTATAGTATAATATAGTGTAAGATGAGATAATAAAGCAATTGATCAGCCTTCTGCAATCATGGAGTCAATGCTAATTACCCAGCTGGGGGTCTGGAGCAACATATGCAAAGTTCCCTGCAAATAAAAAACTCAAAACTCAATTTCTGTTCTACATTTTGCTGTTTCTCTGTGTAAAAAATAGGGTAGGGGACACTTTCTTCTAAAAATACAGAGAGTATATTTTACAACTCAAATATATGTCAGCAAGTATTTATGACTCAAAATCGGGTAACCCCAAATAGATGATACTAAAAATGTCAGCGAAAACACTAGAATGGAAATACGCCACCTATTTGTTTGTCGGCCAAGTAACAAACCTGGACTAATGCTTTTCCTTTGCCAGCCTTTTCTGGGTTTTTTTTTTTTTTTTCAAGCTTTGTAGCATTAAAGAGGAAATCATGCATTCTGTGTGCCTATAAATATTCACATACTCCATCTCCCTCAGCTGCTCTTTTGTCCCCCGACTGAGATATATAGATGTTCACCTGAAAAGCAAATGCCTGGCTGTCATTATTCATGTCTGAATGCCACTTCCAGAGCAAGGAGAAGCCAAGGCTCTTGAAATAAGCAGCCGCCAGGGGAAGCTTCGAATAGCATCCATGAACTGTACCTCTGACAGTGGCCTCTTGATGACAAGGCTGTTCCCCCTCCAGAAGGGCCCAGCTGAAGACGTAGATCAGTGTCAGGCTCAGGATTTGTCTTTGTCCTTTCTCCAGACATCACTTGTTAGTTTTATTGGCATTGTCCAAAACAAAACTACAAAGATAATAATATCAACCAAAAGATACTAAGGACAGCAGTGAAAGCATTATCTAGAAATACAAATCCTATTTATTTGTCAGTCCCATCCAGAATGAGGTCTGCTGCCTTCTTAATGACTCAACATTATAAATGCTTTGAGATCCCTGGGACAATCAAAATATTGGATGCCATCTCCCAGTGTTCCCCAAAGAATAAGAAACTGCAGGCTGATTATTTTAGAAGAGTGCATCTTACTTGAGTATATTTACCTTCTCAAGCCTTCTTTTGCTACCTCAGATTGGAATAAGTTAGCATTATTTGCCCTAGGTGTCTATAGGACTCCCAGACAAATACACCAGCTAGAGACAGGCTGGGAAATGAGTTGTCAGTGCCCATCATCTGTCTGAACTTTGCCTTACCATAGTTATGCAGTGCTGCATGTTTGCTGTGCCACTTGCCTAGCATGTGTTTGATGACAACAATCCTCTGTGTCTTACTTTTTTTCAGAACAAACACTGAAATCCATCAGACAACTCTATTTCACTATGCAAGGGTTTGTTTCATATGTGCATTGCTAAAGCACATATCTAGAGTGGTAAACACACAGTTTGCACCAAAAGTGAACACATCTAAAGTAAGGTGAAGGTCCTCAGATGCTGTCCTGATTGATTATAACAGTACACGTACAAATGAATAGTTTTAAATATTTGCATTACCTTTTGTATAGAAACAGCCCCATGGAAAAAAGAAAGAGATCTCAAACTCCTAGCAGCTCAAAACAGACACATTTCCTAAGTCCACTGGATTTTCTTGCTGTGAGTAGTTAGCTCTAGTTTTGCTATAGAGCAAAAAGTGTGATTGGCATGAGAAAACGTATTTTGGATGGCAAAAGAAACACCCTTAAGATCTGAGACAGTCCCATCAAGCACAGATATAAAGCACTCAAGAACCCTGTTTTTCAGCTTTCTATGTTTTTCCAATAAAAAATGCACCAAATTTATCAGATCCATTTCCATTTGCAGCATGAATTTTTGCCCTCAGTTTATTCTGTAGGTCTTCAATTTTTCGAAAGCAATTCACTGCAAATTCTTTTTCTGTAAGAGAAAGCGAAGATGGAGAGAAAAGGACGTGCTAAGGATGCCACGCTGCTCTTTGCACTGACAAATTCTCCCACCATGCTGCTTAAAACAAGCAATATAACCAGTAATGGCTTCAGTAATCACAATGCCCTGTGTTACATTGTAGCCTGGCCTTTCTCTAACAAAGTAATTTAATGCCCTGGAAAATCAGCCCAAAGATAAAGATTTTTCAGTACTTCACAGAAAAACTATTAGGTGTAATTTCTGTCACTCTCTTATTGTCACTGAATGATTAAAACCATGTTTTCAGCATAAGGTCATATGAGATGTGAAAACTACCTACTTTCTATTTTGTAATTCATAATGGCAATTTTTAGGATCTTCCAGTATCTTCTGTCTCCAATACTGAGGAGCTTGATCACAAAAAAACATTGAAGTTAACTGAAAAATGGTCCTGGGAGGTAGAGAAGGTGTTTTTGTTCCAGTTTTATAAACATGAGTTTGTCTTGCAGACAAACAGACATAATTCTTACTGTCATACGCTGAGGAGAAGAGGGCAGAAGAGGGAACAGAAGAAGGTAGAAGTCACCTCAGCACTTCAAATATTAAATATCCAGTATAAATAAACTCTGAGAGAGCAAAAGAGAGGTTTCCCAAGCAGAGTACATCACACATTGGGATAAATGGCTGGGGCACACTGCCTACCAAAGACATCTCTCCCCACTGGTCCTGTCAGGAGCTGAGCCAGCCTGAACAAACAGCATTTTGACAGCTGAAGCCTGAAGTCTTTCCTTTAGTACTGCCTCTTCCAAGGTGACCGTGGGAGTACCTTCCCATTGGGCTGTCTCCTTGTGCAACCTAGGTCAGTACTCCAGACAGTTTAGCTCCAAAAAATGAAGCAGTAACCATGTCACAACTGGCCATTTTGTTCCATCCTTAAATTAAAACTATTTTGCTAATCAAGATACTACTTACAATTTCACATACGAAACTCATGTTCTTGAACATAACCAACATAACTATATCTATTATCTAGCATTTTAGACCAATTTGCTCTGCAGTCTCCTCTAGACAAACCTACAATCTGCATTTATTTTTAGGGCACAGACTGTGCTAGCCAGAAGAGAAGACCAGTACTGAAACTGCAAATATAAGTCACAGATCTCTGTTCCCACACAAAGAGGTTTCTTCAGTAGAGTCAAAATACTGTTGATTTATTTGCAACAGCTTTCTCTATCTCATGCCATGAGTCCTGAAGGAAGACAAGGAGTCATGCTGTTCTGCTTACTCATGCAGAGGAAACTAAAATATCTTATGAAATAATAAATGCTCTATGAAAGACCTATTGCCAGTCTAATCACTCCACAAATCTTGAACTTAAGTGGCAAGAATGCCTGTGCTGCTCAGTGATGAAATCCAACACTGAAGCCACGTGGGGATGAGGAATAGCGATGCATTAGTACACCTAATTTTCCCTTCTGTTCCAAAGTCATGATTGCAGAGCCTTGTTTGTGCATTAGTAAGAGGTGACGTGTAATAGCAGTGAATCCACAGAGGGGGACAGCTGGTATTAAGGGTCTGCAGGACATATTACCCCTGTTTCAGGGAGCAGTACCTCAGTTTTGTCCCATGGACTGAATGGGACAACTGGCTGGAACACACTAAAGGCTCTCCTGAACCACATAATTTTGTTTACTTCAAACAAGGGCAGTCCACCTATTTCAGAGGCTGCTCCGTGACCCAGAGCAAGGTAACAGGGACAATTGGTCTGCACTAAAATACTGATCTGGATTCACCAGGCATTGTTTTCACAAACTTACTGGCAAACAAAAACTACGTGACTGAAGAGCTGACTCTCTGTGGCTTAATCTATACTACTGAAATTAGATTGTCAAAGCTACCTAACAAACAGGCAGCTCATACCCAAAAAAGGAGTTATTTCCTAGGCAGCACTACACCATATTTCTAAGCACCACCTTCTATATGGGCATCTTTTACCAGGATAAACTACATATAAGTTTTCATTTCCACACTCCAAGCTAGTATAGCTTCTTTAGCAAGAACTTTACATTTCGATATTTCATAAACTCTGTGAAGTCTATACCACTCTGAACCAAGAAAAAAATCCAGGAAGGAATCAAGGCACCTAAAACTTTCACTGGTGAACTAGAACCCTGTTCATAAGCACATTTTATTCCAGCAAAGCATAATTGACCTCACACACTGAATGCCTTCTCCTTGCCAGTCTTATATTCACTAATCGGATATTTGTGTGAGCTAGAATCTGCTTCGTGTAATACTTAAATAATCATGAAAGGAATGTGGCCTAACTGTGAGAAACCTTTAATCCTCTCTACCCGTTCCCAAAATGCAGGTGCCCATAAAAACATGGTGCAAAACTTTTAACATATCTTTCCTTTGACCTTTTGTGCTCTTTAGCTCCTGTTGGTACATAACCAATTCCCTGTGTTACAATATACATGAATTATCTCCATGTTCTTCATAGCACTAAGTTATAAGAAGCAGACAACAAGCCTTTTTTAATATCTGAGGTCTGTATCCAATAGAAGATATGTGTACTTGAAAATAACACTCTGCAAGGCCCCTGCCAGGATTTCTGGGTCTTGGGGTAGAACCCAGAGCTGAGATTTGGCCTCAAAAGGGCAACTATAGACAGACATGGTACCTTCAGTAGAAGTCATCTAAGACTTGTCCTTGGGAGACACTAAGCACAATGAAATGTCTCAAACCCAGTCCCTCAGCAGAGTTTAACTGAGGCAAGACTGGAGGAATACACACCTCCATATTCACATCCATACATGCCTACACACACACACATACATATATATCTATGTATGCATACAGTCTGGATTCACAGTATGGTGTCCTGCTCACTAGAGAGAAGCCTACAGTCACTTTTGCAAAGATACAGATAGTCTCTTCTTTGCAGTAGCAGGGTTGGAAGTGCTAATATGGTGATGAAGAAAGAAGGAAACCAAGACAACTTCCTTCTTCAGCTTGTGTGGTTACAGAAAAACACCTTCTGATACTTCTTCCATGTCTGTAAGGAAGAAAAGTTAATTTGCATGTGGTCAGTGTCCATGCCTTTCCTTGATGTAATTACACTATGTAGGAAAACTCTTTAGACTCTGGGAAAAATCAGAGAGCATGTTCACTTCAGAAAATGTGGTAGACAGGGCACTCATCTGCAAAACAGAAAACTCAGGCTCTAATATTAATATCCAGAGTCCTTTCTGGGGTTTTATCCAGGTGAATAAATAGCTGGATAACTGGTAACAGGTATGCCATGCCGTTCAGAACGTACCACCATTATGGAGGAAGACTCATCCCTGTTCCCTGTCGTGGCTTATGAATCTTGCATTTTTGCCCCTACAGGTCCTGGCACAATGCCCTTGTCCATGACTTACAGACTCACAAAGTGCTCTGTTGGAGTTCAGGTAAAGCCAAACTTGCTGAATTCAAGCACTGGGTGGCCCAGGTTTCCTCAGAGACTGTCAGCTGTCACTGTGCAGAGGAGGACCTCCTTCATTACTTTCAAACATTTGAAAGTAAACTGTTGAAGTTTTTGGGGAAAATAAACAGCTGCATGCTCAGTTCACACTAAGTAGTAACATTTAGCCTTTCACTGGAGCATAGCTTTGGGCACATGAGAACATTTTATCACTAAAACTCAGGCCTTTCAGCTGCTTCAGCAAGCTAGGCACCATGGAGAGGCAAAGGAGAAGTATTTTCTTGTACCAGATTATGTGTGGCCTGCATTCAAAGTTCTTAAATACTCTTTTGTTCCCAAAGTCTTTGAAAATTAATCTGGGCAGGGAGTAAGCATCATGAGACTTTTACAAACACCAATAAGGAACTTCTGAACTGTGCCTTGATCTTATTTTACACAATGACGTCCTTTTCAAGACCCAGCCTAAATTCTGATGAGTCAAATCCCCAGCAGGAAGGCCAGAATAAAAATTATCCCAAGCTTTGATCACATCAGCCATGGTCTTCTGGAAAATATGGAAGCAGGTCAAACAGGGTCCTGGTGTTCCCAGTCATGACACATAAGCACACCTGGATATGGGGACAAAAGCTGCTGCATGAAATCTACCTGGCTGATTACTTGGACAGAATAAAAGTGTGATGTTGGCAATGCAATAAAATGCTCCAAATCTGAAGTTCTGTGTAGTGTTATATAGGTGATTCTTTTCTTTCTGTCTCACCTTCATTACACTTCTGTTTTCTCCCAATGGCGCTACTTTTGTCTCTGAGTCCAGTTCCTCTTCTGTCTGTCACATCCGCAGCTGAGCTACTCTCAGGAGGTCAGTCTAGACTGCCAGACTTTCTGGCAGTAATGCTCCTTGGAAAGCTTAATCTCAGCCTTTCTCTGTCAGAGAGAATGGGATGCTCTTCAAAATGCTGTAGTACTGAATTTTCAGAGAGGGGAATCCTTGCCTGGCTTATGAATAGTTACACTTCATGACACACCACAGAGCAACCCAATGACAAGCTTAATAAATTGCTCAGGGGAAAGGACTTCAGTGGCACCGAGCACATATAAAAGTATGTGTGAAATCTTGAATCTTTGTAAAATGCAGATAGTGAACACATGAACCGTTACCCAAATTTTTCACCCTATTGATCTCAGAGCTATACTTGAATCTGGCAGAAGTATCACTTGGAATGGCATCATTTAGGGCTTCTGTAGTACTCTGTTACTGATTGACCAGCTTGGAAAACTTCATAACTGGAAGGGTCAAAGACTAAACTAGTAGCACACATTTGACTTCAGCTCCAGGCATTGCTTGTAGCTAATCAAATTCCTAACTATTTTATGAGAAAAATATATCTTGCATTTTTCTCCAGTCTTTTTAAAAGGGAAGAGTAAAAAACAGGGTGCTTTAGACCATGGCATTATCCTTTCTCTTCCCTTAAAACACAGGCAGGTTGAAGCATGGTGGGAATTACCACACGTTCTGCAGGAACATAAACCTAATATCAGGGCCATCAATGATAACCGGGCTGCAGAAGCCACTTACACATGGTGATTTCCATACTCCTCCACAAGTTAGGAACAAGACTATTAGAGCTGTCTTTGGCAAAAGAGACAAGTTGTAAAAAAGTTGTAAAAAACTGCAGAAAAGAGACAAATATGTCCCCACTGCAGATGTCCATAGCTAGTCACTGATGTTCACAGCAGGAAAATTGAGGCATGAATGCCTGGGGAAAGCTGAAAAAATAAATAATCTACTCTTAACATTCGTATGAGCCTAGAAATGGATAAACAACAGAGTTACAAGGCCTCTCCTTCTGCTATACCCTTTTGCTTTGTACTTCCGGGCCGGTACCATGTGACATTAGCACAGGTGGCTGACTCTCACACTTTTGAGTAATCCACTGATTTCAAAGATAAATGTGCATAAGTACACATTTTACTGTGATTAGGGCCTACTCTGAAATTATTTCAATATTTCCATGACAGTTTAATTACAGAAAATGACCAGTGAATCTGCAGTTTCTGTAGAAAGGCTGTATAAGGGTTGGGTAACCAGATACATTTTATATATTCTAAAGAGCTTTTCTGTAATCTCTATTTATCTTTTCCCATGTAATTTCCTAATCTAAATAGCAATAAAACCAGATCAAACCTTTTATATGGACATTCTTATTAAGAAAGAAACAAGGCTAAATTCAATTTCATTTAAAACACTTCTCCAAAAAGAAGTCCAAAGGAAAGCAAATTATAGTGACTGAAAGTAAGTTTCATTTCGCATAATAGTTTCCACTGGTTTGGGAGATTAATGTAACTTAAATAATCAATTTCAAAATCACTATTTTTAATTTGGATCGTTTTCCCTCAGCATCAAAATGTAGGAGGCTCTAAATAGCAGCTATTTGTTAAAGTTCAGAAGCCCTTTAGAAAGGATTAAGAATATTCCTAAAAAAATTAAAAAGAGGCAACTTCAGTTACCAGAGAACCACAAGATGAAGTCTAGCAGTTCTCTATCAGCCATTAATGATGTCCAGTATCATCAAGCACTCTGAGCTTCACCAGCAACCTGCTGACACCATGCACGGCCAAGTGATGCCACAGTGCTGGAAAACATCATTTTTAAAGCAGCATGATCACAGTGAATTTGGATGACCCGATTCTGTAGGGCTTCAAAAGGCCAGTTTTCTGAGCTCCACTCCAAACACCTCCTGTCTCATAGGTCACAGATTAGACTTCTATACAAGCTTAGCTTTTAGAACAGCTTTCGTGTTCCAAAAATGTTGCCACAGACATGGGATCGAACTGCTAATTTGGCAGGATATCGTTCCTTTCACTAGCACTGTGACATATGGGGGTGGAGGAGGAGAAGAGATGGGAGTGAAAGGTGGTTACTTTGCATCCCTACTCAGCTTGCTTTCTCTTTTTTAACATAGTCATTCATTGCAATCCCTGACTGAATAAGCTTGGCAAGCTCAGGGGCCAGATGTCAAAGTTTAGACTGTAACTCCTCAGCACTGGCATTTGGCTGTACCATTGCCTTAAGCATGGGCAGTCCATTACTTATTTTTAAAAGAGTAAAGCTATTGAGTTTGCATCATTAGGTCTCTGCATTCAATTCAATTATTTACAAAACAGTCATTTTTTAGCCACAGAAAATTCCAAGTGGCCAAGTAGCTCCATTCCTCTTTTTAATACTAGGAGACAGATCAAGCATTATCTAGGTAATTGGCTTCTTCCTTAGTAATCTAAAATCACTAATCTTGTTATTGAATCCAAATACCTCAATCTGCACTGGGCTGCTTTTGTGTTTGTACGGTGATGACTGTAAACAGTAATGAGATGTCACAGTAACTTGTGCATTAATAGGGTCAGGCTCAGAGATGGCTATATGTCAAAGCTAATTAGAAAAACAAAATCCTGGAGGATGTGAAAGCATTTCTCTGAAGTGTTGCTCTATCTGACAGCTGCAGAATTGTACCAGCTATTGCCACCTCCTGTGGGGAGTCTCAGATTTCTTATACAAACTCTTCAGCATGAAGAGGGGCAGATGAGCTGGGCCCATAATAAAGAGGTTTGAAGTTGGATTATTTTTGTGGAAAGAGCTATCTGGCATTTGAGATGTATTTATGGAGCTATATATAGTTGCCCAGTGATGGGGGAGGGATGTGTGAGATGTGTCATCATTTCAGCTTTTATAAAGGAAAAATGAAAGATATTAGTTGGAGAAAACAATGCCATTATTGTCAAGAAGAATGAATATTGCAAGGGAAAAAAATGCAACTGAAAGAAAATGTGTTATAGTATTGTTTTTAAATATTCATTTCTATGAACTAAAACTACTGTTCTTTTTTATTGGCTAAGGTGCTTCACATTAATATTGGAAACTTCTATATGGATTTTACTACATTTTAATAATTTCTTGCCCTGCCTGGGATATTAATGTTGGGATTACCTTTGAAAGAGTATTACTATTGGTGATATATTCAAAGTTCAGCAAGTTCTATGACTCTACCAGTTTGAATTAAAACAAGCAATGGAGGAAATATGCAGCTATCATGACAGCTCTAGATTACTACTTTAAGTAGTTGATGTGATTAGTGTACTTGAAGCTTTACCTTTGGTCAGTGTCCTGGAACTCCTCCTTTCTTTCAGCAGGAAATCACTAAGGGAGGAAAAGCTGGGAGACTTGGCTCCATGGACTTAGATTTAGGATTTTAATAATATCATAAAGTAATATGTTTCACATATTGCACCAGTTTAGATTCCACATTCAAGCCTGTGCTTTTATTGTTTAACTGTTACTGCTTGAGCTGGGTGGAAGGTGTGTTTAATAGATAAATTTTTTTGATTGTGTTAAGCTGGATATGATTCTTCTCCGGGCATTTTGTCCCATTGGATTTAATCGTAAAGTATTTGTACCCACTGAAACTGCATTGTATTGGACTTGTGTGGCGAGGTTTTGCTACAGGGGCGGTTTCTGTGGGAAGATGCCAAGAAGTTTCCCCATGTCTGACAAAAGCAATGCCAGCTGGCTCCAAGACAGACCTATTTCTGCTCAAGGCCAAGCCCAACAGACCTGGTAGAAGTGCCTCTGGGGTAACAGATTTTGGAAGGGGAAAAAAACCCACCTGCAAATCATCAGCTGCAGCCAGAAAAAGGAGTGAAACTATATGAGAGGAACAGCCCTACAGGCAACAAGGTCAGTGAAGGAGGAGGGGGAAGAAGTGCTCTAGGCATAGGAGGTGAGATTCCCCAGCAGCCCCTGGAGGCCTACAGGGGACCTGAGATCCACCCACAGCCTTTGGAGGAGCCGACCCAGAAGCAGGTGGTTGCCTGAATGAGGCTGTGACCCCATGAGAAGTCTACGCTAGAGGAGGCTCCTGGCAGGACCTTTTCATCTGGGGAGAGAGGAGTCCAGGTTGGATTAGGTTTACTGGCAGAACCTGATTTATTTTTAATTAACCGACTTGGATGTGATTGGAAATAAGTAATTTCCCTAAGTTGTGCCTGTTTTGCTCATGACAGTAATTGCTGAGTGACCTCCTCCTGCCCTTGTCTTGACTCATGAGCCTTTTATGTCCTCTACCCTGTCCAGCTGGGAAGGGAGTGACAGAGTGTTTTTGGTGGCCACCTGATAGCCAGTCAGGGTCAACCCACCACACCAAGTTACTGTAGTTATTCAAAAGATTCATTTATCTCAATGATGCAAGATATTTGGAGGTCAGAGGATCTCACAGTGAATCCTAAGGCTCTTGTTTCTGTAATAACTAATCTGCCTGTGGTTCTTTCAAATTTCTAGAGTCGGCAGCAATTTTCTAAACTGGTTCCAGAGCCTATCAGAGCTTTCTTTCCTGGTCAACAAGAGGCTGTTCTGCTTTCCAAGACAAGAAGAGGCAAAACCATGGTGCCTGATCATACTGGCAGCTTTGCTTTAGTCTTTAGTCTATACAAAATATCAGCTACTTCACTGTATTAAGCTGGAATCACTGAATGTTTTTTTCTGATCTAACATGTCAGGGAGCCTATGGCTACCACACACACAATGTTTGCCTCTTGATGCCCAGAACTGGAATATTTTTGTGAGAGAGGCAGAGGCTGTAGAGGCAGCAACTGGAGGGGAAAAAAAAAAAAAAAGTTTTCTTATGGCAGAGCAGTTGACAGCATTAAGCAGATGTTTTTCATATGTGAAAAAACCTCCCCATTTCTCTCTTCTCTTTCTTGTTGTGGTCACTCCCAGAGGAAACCACTTCAAAGTTGTAGAATAAAGACAACATCAGAGCAGTGATACCAACGGAGATAGTGAGGAATTTTGTTTTGTTCTGTTTTTTTCTTGCTGTCCCAGTGGGAATAAATGAGAGACATACTGAAGTACCCTATGGCAAATCTCACTCTAGGTTTCCTCAATGAAGAAGGTAAGAAAAGGATAATGAGGTTACATTTGTTGTTAGTGATGACCAACCCCATGGGAAATGTGCCTTTTCTTCAGCCCTGTTTTCACTCCATACTATAGCTACTCAGGCATCCATGTGTGAAAATTCAGATCACAAATATGAGTTAAAAATCCAGGTTCCTGTATGATATCCAGGAAAGATAATCAGTTTAGAAAAGGAGTCACAGAAGTCAGCACACTGTATGAAGTACACCTAGTTCAACCAGAAGAAAATACAGAAACAGAGTGCCAAAAATCTTGTCCTTCTTTTGTCTTTGAGATATGTACTTGCATTTTTAACTTGCTCACTTGGATGAGAATTGTTTTTACAGCCTAAAATCATTGTGAAAACCATGCTTTCTTTTAAAATACATTTGCTGAGTCATATGAGCATAAGACTGCCTTGGCATATAAGACAAGGCAGCATTGTTCACTTCTTGTACAGAAAGGAAAGAGATTGGTTTAAGTCCTCTGCATCCTTGGAATGCTCAGACTCACCATTCCAGGAAAGAACCCAAACCCTGGTAGAGCACCAATTTCTACATTTACTTTTTAAACAAGGAAAATAACAATGGGGTGCAAGACATTTGTTCATCCAGCCTTCTGCAGCCTCAGGCAGGTTGAAAAGTCTCCAGTGTGAGATAGGATCTGAGAGTTCCTCAAGGCAAAGAGTGACTGGGGTCCAGGGGTCCGGGTCTCTGACTCCATAGGTGGCTATCAGCATCTAAAGTGTCGCATAAAAGGCATTGGGTTATCTGTTATCCAGATGATTGTGCTTTGGTCCTTCAGAAGAATACTTGCAGTATCGCATGTTCAGGAATATGTTTTGCAGACAGAGAGAATAAAAGCACTCCCCTGCAGCATTTTCTTTTATTTCTAGCATCTGGAGATGGACAAGTGTTTTGACTCCACCTTCTTAGTTTCTTGCAGGCTAGCTCCTGACACTGTCCTGCCCAGAGTGAGATTTTGAGTCCCAGACACCACTGGGGTGTGTAATACACAGGCCTTTCGACTTCCATTCTGGTACCAAGACATCCACTCTGCCTTTCCTCTCCTACACCTTCTCTTTTCACTAGGAGTAGTCAAATGATTTCTTGTATTGCACGTCATTTACAAAAGCACTTCTTCATTTTCTGTCTTAACAGGCTAATTTGATGAGTTCACATAGAAAAAAAACTATCTGAAGACATAGTACAAAAAGTATAGGACACGAGGAAAATATGTAAAGAGATCACAGAAAGCTGCTAGCTTAACCACTATTATCATTATTCAATATGGTGTTGATGAATCACTGAAGAAGCCACCACAATTATCTGGAGGAAAAATCAGAGCCCTTTATTAAACCCTTCACTGTGTGTACACCAGGAGCATATCTGCTGATGGCTACTGAAGAGAAATTGTAGCTGTCTTTGAAATCAGCTGGATATGCTTAATTCAAATGAGTATGTGAAGTAATCTGGAACATTCTGCTCCGGTGCTTGGCCATCGTTACAAGTTTTTGTGATACAGTTTCCTTGACAAAGCTGTATGTTATCTTCCTCTGTGTACAGCACTTAGTGTAGGCCGAAAGCACAAATAGCACCTTACCACCTTGTCATTAGGCAGATTCTTACTATCCAAATACCACCCCATGGCACTGTGACCAAACCTAGAAAATGTGCTCACACTGCCTGGGAGTGTGTAGGTTGGCACTCTCTCCTTATCACTGGAAAGAAACACCAACCATTTTTTCCCACCTGCGCTGTAGATGATAGTACCCACTCCTGCTGGCTGAGGTCACACAAGATTGGCCATAAAAGGATGACTAATGGCTCCAGCACCAATTATTTAATGAAGGAACATATGTACTTGTGTCATCAATATAGGTACCCTCAGTGCTGGTACTGAGGGCATCCCAAGTGCTGTCAGAATAACTGCACTATCCACAACTACTGGATACTGTCCTCAGCACAGCAAGTGAGGAAAGGCAAGTGGCCAGTCCTTGCGTCCTTGCTTATTCTGCTGGTTCTGCCTTAGCCCCACACAGCTCACAGCTGGATTAGTGATCTCTACCAACCTGGCCCAGCAGGGCGACCATGCTAGGCTACTGCTGTGGGCCATAAGTACAGTTTACCTGTTCTGGCCCCGATTAAAAAAGTTAAAAGAGTGAGTAAGAGCAAATACTGAAGATTAACAGATTCCAGTTTGTTAGAATGCATTTTATTTCAACAAAGCTTTTTGTTTATAATAAAAAAAGGCCTTAAAAACAGATAAAGCAAAAAGAAAAAAAATGTGAAGTTTGAGGTTTCTATCCAATCCTCTCCAAAACAGCCACCCAGAGCCCCTACTAATTCCTCTCTTCACACAAATCCTACTGAGTCTTATGCTAGATCTAAACCAGTAGCTAAGAGTGGCTTCCTGGGTCTAGGCCAGAAGTTGAGGTTAGGGCTGCTAAAGCCACCGTGTACATCACATGCTCTCTAGAGCTCTCTGGACTTTCTCCTGGCCACTTACTTCTTAGGTCCGGAGCCAAAGGAAGCCTGCAGGCAGAGGCTATTGATAGCTTTTCATCAGAAACAGCCTTTAACACAGTGTACAGCTAAGGGCCCAATGTCTGTGTGAAGGCTGAGAGAATGAGGGTGTAAGGGCTGGAGAGATCACAAGGATACCTTTGGAGACCTCTGTGTGTGCAGGGAATACTGGGTTGGACCCATGCACACAGCTCAGATCAGCTCATACTAATGAGCAGCATGTGTTCCAGATGACAACCTCCAAACATGCAACATCTTGCAAGCAGATGAGGACTGGGTATGAAATCCAGCTGTGCTCCAATGGGACAACATGTATGTACTTTCAGAGATTTGTACTTTAAATCTGAAGTTTTAAAAAGCAGAAATAACTTTAAATTGTTTCCTATTGAAAGCCAGATGGGCAGAATTATAGTTCCTGCCCAATGTAGAGGGGTGAGAAAAGTCTTCTTGGGTCATATGAACTTATAAACTCATAAATAAGGTAAAATATTAATGCAAACCATTATTTAATTCAGTCATCAAACTGAAATATGTCTTTGGAGTCTAATCATGTATAAAGCAAAATGTGCCTTTGTGTATGTATATATATAGATATGCAAATAAAATATTTAGAAATTTTATATATGTTCATATTTATTATATAAATGAAGAATTTTTTATCGTCCTGTTCAATTTCCCATAATTTTAAGTTCAAGGTTATCAGATCGTTGCTTAAAAACACATAAGACCACCTCTCAAATACAGAACACCATATTTTTTCTTGATCTTTATGAAATGCCATTCAAAAACCCTAAATCAAATTTTAATTTAATCTACCTTATTACCTGGGATAAAACATACTTCCAACATTCTTGTGTTACAAGTATGTGGTGGGCAATCTGGTTCCTCTGCAACATGAACACTACAAATGTTAATTGGGATATCAGTAAAAACACAGTAGTTCCTTTGGACATAGTGGAGGAAAATTCAGTTTATTCCAACATAAGCTTCAAATAGAAATCCCAAGTAAAGGAAACTGAAATTGCATTTCAAACTACATTTTCTCTTTTAAACTTGTGTGGTGCAGAGAAGAGTATTGATCTTATTTTAAGGCTCTACTTTCAGCACTTTACAATAAGAATCTTAAAACATTTTGCACTTCATCTTTTTCTTACAAAAAATAAAAAACCCAAAGGCCTTCGATGGAATGAGTAACAATGGGATTCATTAACAATCCTAAGAGATTCTTGAAGATTCACAAGACATCCAATGCTTTCAATCTGTGTGGAGTACCTCTTTACATCATAGCTTACTACAATTATGTCAACATGTCAAGGAGAAACGAGGCTATTGCACAAAGTGTGATTGAAGAACAATCCAAGAAGACAGAAATTATTCCAGGAAAAAAAAAGACCCCCTGAGGAGCTTGCTCAAACCTGAATGAGCATACCCTTCACTGAGGGCATGTTTTCCAGCTGCATGAAGGAGGAAGCCTTTAGGTCTAATCAGGTTCATTATGAAAGCCCGAGACTCGAGCAGTACCAGAGCCTCTTTTTGCAGTCTGTCAGCACAGGCACAGCACCCATCCCTAAGAAATGCAGTGCATTTGCACATTACCTCAGGATTACAGTCATACAAATACTGCTGTACTTTTGCCTGGATCTATGAGTTTCACAGAAACATTGGTGTTCCCAGTAGGCTTCTGAGGCAACAGGGCCTTATTGTACCACACTACTGCTTTAACAGCTTCCCTCCAGTCAGGTCTGATCTTAATTCAGAACAATTTGGGAATCAGAAGGGGTCTTAACCCTAAAACATTGTGTCCCAAGAACTACCTAATATGAAAACATGGAAATATGAAATAATTGGTAAGGAAGCAGGATTATTATCACAGTCCATAGCGATTTAAAAGTCAGAGTAAACAGGACTGAGGCTGAAAAATGTTAATTATGTTTATCTATGGACCTTGATGACTACAAAGAAAATAGACATTAAAATAAATTGAACTTCTCATCTGACACAGCAATGTCTTCTTTCCTGTTATTTTGCATGTCCTGCTGGTCTTTTCCCCAGTCCGAAATCTCTTCTGGGATACACCTTAGTGTCCCTATTTACATCTCCCACGTACCCCTCATATTTCAGAGAGTCTTAGCACTCCAGTCAATTTGCTGAGACAAATCTTTGCAGGAAGGTGCTTGCATAAGCAAGAAGTCAAAGAGAATATATTTTGATCCATCATTGATCAGAGAATGCTTTCCAAGGGTCAGCCCGTGTTAGAATCCTTGTTCAACTACAGTCTTCAAATACTAAGTGGTCTACTTGCCTATCTGACTTCCTTGAGCAGACCCCTTGAGAAGAAGTACAGTAACATTCCACACTTACAATTGTCAAAAACTACAAATTAGTTATTCAGCTTTATGTGAGGGGTGACTGTTATCTATTCCTAATCACAGTTATTCCCCTCCCCATTTCCCCCTCATTTTTGCTAACTGAATGTTTTGTAGAGGACACACCTTCCATAGGTTCTGTATTTAGCAATACTTCCTCCAGCAACCATCACCATGTCACCTAAGCCAATTGGAAGTCTATTTTCTTCTGAGATATATAAGTAACCAACACCATGGGGATAACACCTAAAAGGCAAATCCACTCCATGATGGCACAGGTTGGATCTTGGAGAGAT
Source organism: Anomalospiza imberbis (assembly GCF_031753505.1). Taxonomy (NCBI): domain Eukaryota; kingdom Metazoa; phylum Chordata; class Aves; order Passeriformes; family Viduidae; genus Anomalospiza; species Anomalospiza imberbis. The sequence continues at coordinate 79,847,457 of NC_089682.1, read as the reverse complement.
TCTATTAATGTCTTTCCAACACCTGAAATATAAAATGCCCCAAGCCCTCTTGCCAGGGCACTTAATTTTTCAAAATTAGCTGTACTTCAACAGCTTGAACCAGTAACTCAAAGACCATTAACCTACTTCCTCTGCCTTTCTGCAAGAAATTAATAGAAAGGTGTCTTCCAATATCTTACATATGTATGATTTTCCAGTGGCTTAAAAAAGATTTACTCTACAACACCTAGTAAAATAAGGTTTCACTCCTCAGCTGAGACTCTTCTTGCCAGATGATAGCTCAGACTGACATTTTTTTAATGGCACAATATGTAAGCACATCTGAAAACTATGGGTTTAGTGCCAAGAATAGATTGACTTTTAATGAGAATAGCATTTACCAAAGTCCCAGTAATTCACTTATCACATACTGTCATTAATGTACCAATAATTGTAAATTGCTTCTGCCTACAGAAGCTCTGCTCACAAGGTCCTGTGAAGTCAGCATCTTAGCCTTTATGTACACTGTAACATCTTGCTTGGCTAGTGAATGTACTGTGTCATCTATTTTTACTGCCTCATTTGTACATAGTTCCCATTTCTTTCAGAAGCTATATTCTGCTTTTCATGACCAAGCTGTCCATCTTTATAAAGGGATAAGAATCCTTTTAAAGGATGAATGCCTAATTCTGCACTTTATTGAGGCTGAAATACAGGCTGCCACACTGTATTCTAAAAAGCAAACAGAAAAACAAATTGAAGAGCCAAAAGATTTCAGAAGAGCTGTTTGACAGATAAAACAACTCTCTGGATCAGAACCACTGGGATTATTAAAGGTGTTTCATTGGTTGCATGGTTTCATTCCCCCATGCACAGTTAGAAACTCCTTTCCTGAGCTGTATACAGAGGAGAACATCCAAGAGATCCTCATCTTCTCAGGACAGCACTCAGGTGTCACAATAATTAATCACAAACAGAAAGAGGGAAAATTATCACTACACAGTTCATGAGAAACATTGCACAAATAAAATTTCACTGTTTAAGTTATGTTAGGAAAAAGAAGAATGTACAGCCTTCTGAAGAGCCACACATAAACATGCTTGCCATGTCTTGCATTGCATCCATCAGGAACGAAGCCAGAATTTTTCTAGAACTGAGGCATAAAGACAAAGCCCTGGGAAGAGGATGTATATACATTATACTGCAGTTTCAACTGAACTTTCTATGCATGTTACTGATATTTTTTAGAGCTTCTTTACAAAAATAGCTTTAGAAACTAATTAGCAACAATGGTAATGCAGAGATGACTAATCACAAGATAAAAATTCTATTCATGTGCTAGTGATATTTGCATAAAACTCTCAGCAAACAACCAAGTATCTCTATGCTTTTTCATCAAAGAGGAATAATACAAAATGTAAATAATCAAAGTGTATTTTCCATATCATATTTTCTCATAGAAATTTTGCATCCATAGCCTGGAAGCAAGCAGTAGGTAGAGTTAAATTACCATTTATTTTAGATGGCCTTGCTTGGCCTCAATCTAGGTTTGTAGGGAAAAACTGGAGGGGAGAACACAACCATTACAGAGGAATTATAGTAATTTGCAAATGGAAAAGTGGGTCAAATCTGCTGTATAAATTATTCATAATGAATTGTTCATTCAGATTTGTATTGGATTGATTTGAAAACACTGAAATTGAGATTAGAATTCCTGTAAAGGTGAAATTACTTCAGCGTGTTACAGAGAATAGCTATAGTATTTTACTCTGTGAAATATCGAGTTGACATTTATTTATTCATTAGGGTTACCTGCATTACAGAACAATCCATCCATCGAGAAATTTCTAAGGACAAAATGACACAAACAGGATGTGCATTGCATTAATGGCTAGCATTTAAGAAAGGATAGCAGAGAGAACCTGACTAAAAATATCCACTAGTACTAGAAAATCACACTCCAGGCACCAGCTTCCCCAGTAATAGGGTGCAGTGCAGTTTGGCAAGCACAGAAGCAGAATGCAAGATGCATCTCTCTTTAGGACTGACTCATCCTTTCTGCTGGCACAATCTGTTTTCCCCAGCATGCAAACATTTAATCCAGCCCCCTGGGGATGTTTACGCTGATAAAAAAACGGGCTCTGTTTCGACCTCACTAACAATCTGTCTCTCTTTCATATCCGCTCTAAGTGGCATGGTTAGCAGAAGCCTGTTGGGTCTATCAGTCCAGATGTGTGTGCCTGCTTTACTCAAAAGTACAGCTGGGAAAAAGACAAAGACGTCTCCACCAGCTTCCCCTCTGCACCCCCTGTGCCCACCCCACAATGGAGATGTGTCAGGGAGGAGACCTAGGCCAAGTCTTTTGGGTGCCTGCTCAGAGCAGCCTCTGCAGTAAAACCACTTGGGCATGGACTAGGCACAAGAGCCCTGCAGCAGCACCCTGCCACTGGAAGTCATCCTCAAACAACATTTTTCTGGATCTTTTCAGGGAAGCACAAACTTGGATACAATGTGCTTTTTATTGGAAATCTGTCTTATTTTTCCTAATTTATTTTTGGCACCTGCCCTAGTTTAACTGGCATGTAAGGGGGAATTTTCCTTCTCTCAAGACAAATTTGTCCTTGATAGAACTGCACCGATTGGAACAGTTACATGAGGAATGGATCTGGCCAATTATCTTTTCAATTTGGGTAAACACAACTTAGCTGCTTTAGCATCGCTTGCTCAGATAACCAATAGACACAGAAGACATATGGCTATGCACACCCATTGCATAGCTCCAATGGACACAGCTGAGGATATATGTTATGATGTGGGCAAGACTACACAAGTCCCACAACTTGAAAATGCATAGTGTGTCTCTCTCAGCAAAGGACTGTTCCTGCCTTTGATCACATATATCCCTAACAGAACCCTTTTTAAATGCTCATGACTTCCGCTCTTGTTACTTTCAGTACTATTGGTTCAAAAGAGAAGTACCTTTAGTACTTAATAGTGTACAGGATTACACAGCATTAGAAAGATGACCTTTTTATTCTTCTCTGCAAGTTACATGAAGTGCTTGTAAAACATGCTGATCATTGCTCTCTGGGCTGCTGAGTGGCAGGAAAATTATAGCAGCTGAAAGGAAAAGCTGCAGGTTAGGTAACTATTTTAAGAGATTTTTTTCAGTCTTTTCTAGTAGCTGCTGACATTTTATTTATTGTACATTTGGAAAAAGTGATCCGTCAAAAATTCCTCACTTCATGCATCAGTTGAGGGGAGAGATTCTGGTTTAGAAATAAGCTTAATTTTGTAAATGTTAAAACCTTGCATAATATTTTTGCATAGCCTCACTTAGTACTACACCTACTATCCACACTGAACTCTGCTTTAGAAATGCCACCTGATCTTGTATCCCCTGGGCACATGAGGCTTGGGTCAGAGTGGGTGCCCTGCCTGGGTTTGGATGATGTCTGGGTCTCTCCAAAAGGATAACACCTCTCCAAAAAGATGACCCCCCCGTGACTACCCTGGGATCAGTGCTGAATACCTTTCTCTCTCTATTGCTGCAGCAAACACCCTCAACTTTCGTTTTTTTTTTTTTTTTTTAAAGCCCACTCTGTTAGAATTTACACCTGCAGAAACACGTGATGGTAAAGGCAAACTATCCACTGATGTGTCTACAAGGTTCAAACCCATGTAAACCACATCTAGATTGCAAGAGACAGACAAATTTGTGGCTAAAAGAACTGAAATCAGTACAGAAAACTCCTGCTTGTCTTGCCCCTTCACATCTTCCAGAACTTTGCAGGACATACTATGTCTCAAGATCTCCATCTGGATATGAGTGGCCTTTTTATTTCTCTCCTACCTCCTTAATTAGAGTTCAACCCATAGAAAAGCAATTTCTTGGCTGATTTGGTGACTTCATTTCCCAAGGTATCACGAAGAACAAGTTACTGGCTGCTAACAGTTATTTTTTGCCAAGATTTGAAGTTTTGTTCCAAAATGGAGGTTAAAAAAATAAACAGGAAGTGATGAGCAGACTTGCAAACAGCTAAATGGTCTTTAACTCAGGGGAACAGTTGGGGAATAGTTGTTTGATGTGGATGTAGGCAGACACACACTGCATAGTCACAACTAGATTACCCTCTCAGCAGAAAGAAAACAGCACTATCAGCATCTTACCTTCCTCAGGTCCTCACTCTGCAAGACATTCCTGATTTATCACTTCTGCCTGTTAAAACTGTTCTGTCCATTTGAGCCTCCCAGCCATTTTAATTGAAATCCTACATTATATTACCAAAGAGGATGCAAGGTTTGCATTGAACCTTGGTCTCCTCTCACCTCACAGTTTTCTCATTCTTGTGGATAAGAAATAGGGAAGAGGGAAGGTAACAATACTCCATCCTGGGCATTTTTCCTGCTCATAATCTTCCTTCTTGCTTAAAATCTCACATAAGTTCACAAGATAAGTGCACTTCTCAATGAATATATGCCTTGAAAAAAATTCCTAACAATTATTCTTATAAGAGTCATCTTGGACTGAAATAATGAGATGCCTTCTTGTCGGAAAATGAAGAACCCCACACTCTGTCCTTGCAGCAGCCTCCAAGAATTCACTCTTCTCCCTGACTTCTCAATGGCTTTTCACTATTTGTTCTCCTTTATGAATAAAGAGCTGCTGGTCCAGCAGCCCAGAGAAGATACTATACTAATAATTTTGACAGAAAAGGTGAAAGGGAAAGAGGGTCAATGACAGGGCTTTGTGAAGCCTCGGGGTTGATAGAACACTGTAGCAAGGTGGTCCATGCTATAATCTGAGCTTGGAGTCAGATTCTGGAGCCCATCCTACAGACACACATAAGTGGGGCAGTAGGTTGTGGGACCGCTGATGGATAAAACTTTCCACAATTCCTCCTGATCCAGGGCTAGCACTATAATCACACAGGATAAGTTTCTATATACTATGTCTCACACTGTTGCTTACATTTGGAAAGTTTGTTCCAATTTTCAGCACTCTCATGACTGACCCAGTGTCCCAATTAGCATGGCTCTCAAAGTGCACACTTTGGGCACCAATGCTCTCAGGCTAGCGCACGGTTCACAGCCCCCTCTGTTACCACAAGAAAATTTTAGAAACCACAAAAAGACACACACTCTTTCTTCAGCTGCTGCAGGTTTGCTGCAGTACACTTGCATCAGAACAGAACTGAAACAGCAGCCAAGAAAGCAGACCAGGAGATTGCTGTCTGCACCAGCTCTATCCAGTCCAGGGCCTTGTGAGGGAATGCCTGTTTATTCCATCACTGAATAGAATGAGTAAAATTGGGGAGGGAGGGAAATCCCTCTTGGCCTTTCAGAGGCATCACAAAATTGACTAAGGATGCTATTTTATTCTTGTCAAATTTAGTTGGCACCATAATTTTATTTGCATTTGATTCACAGGCACAATAAAGGGGAAGATATAACACTAGGCAGAAGCAAGTGTTATGTGACAGGAGTATTAATCTCACAAAACTATCACCTGTGTCAAGTGACTGGGGCAAGAAATAACAGTCTCTTAGTAGCACTTTGGTGTCACATACTTATTACAAACTACATCACATAATTCCATAAAGAGCTGTTCAAATACTTTTTTGAACTATAAAATTATGTAATATTTTCAAGATAAATACATTCTAAGTTGATGCCAAAGTTTATTTCCTAATATTTCCCTTTCTGTATTGGATCCAGTATTCCTAACCTAACAAATTTCTCTCAGTCAGATATAATATTTTATGTGTCGGTAAATTTAATTATTAGCAATGAATGGTCATTAATTATCCATGAGCTGTATTTGAAACTTAGATGTTGTTCTTATTCAAATTGCAATCTGTTGATCACACAATCGTGTGCAAATGCAGTCTGATTTGATTTGCTAACCAAGGAAGAACCCACAATTTCATTAAGAAACAGCTGAGGAAGGGAAGCTTTCTTCATTAATAAAAACAATTAGTGAGTTGCCCAGCTGTGTTACAAAGCAGCCAGTGACTTTTAGGCTGGCACCCTGGCAGACTGATAATCCACTGCTAATTGGGATACATTAGGCTTGTTGTTCAGCTTCTGGTTCTTATTTATACTGATCTCCATTCAAAAGGAAATTTATTTCAAACATCTTCTTTAAAATAAAATAAAAGCTTTATTTACTCTGAAACATCAACTGGTGAAACCCTTGATATAGGAATATTTGAGAGGACTCTGAGTAAGGTTTGACACGGAAGAATGCAGCCTTTTTGCTGCCAGTGGGGTTGACACAAAAAACAGGGGAAGGAGACTGTAATTCCTTTTTAACCATCTTGACTCTGAGAGCAAACTTGGTGAGAAAATACAGGCATTTCTTAGGGCCAGGAACAGTAAGTCAGGCTCAGGGGTCTGACCCTGCAGTAGCTGGGGAACTTCAGGGAATCATTATGGCTTGCTAAGGACCTCTTCCTCTTTTCTCCTACCTTGGAGATGGTGTATGATCTACAAAAAAAAAAAAAAAAAAAAAAAAAAAAAAAAAAAAAAGTATCGATGATGAATGTTCATTATCACTATGGTAAAATGCCCCTCTCAGTAGCTGCCTTTTAGTTAGAAATTTCTCTGAGTTTCTTACTTAAAAAAAAAAAAATCAGAAAAATGTAATTAAAACCAACAAGACCCCTCAAAAACAAACAACCAAAACAAATAAAAAAGCAAGAGTAAATAAAGATAAAAAAAACACACAAATTCCCAAATCCCAGGTTATACACTTAGTCCTACCTATTAAAAATTACCACGGCTCCCCCAGCAATGTGTGTAGCACAGTTGCTTCTTTTCATCCCCAGAAAACTCCTCCATGCAGATTATTTGGACTGGAGTCAGCTGTTAGTGAGGCAGTCAGATTCCCTGGTGACCTATCTGCAAACTCAGTGCCCAGATTGGTTTGGTACCCTCTGCCTAACCTCAGCCATTTGTGCCAGACTGCATCCTCAGAGCATGTCCAACAGACACCAGCAAAACCTAGGACATCCCAAAATTTCGCAGTCATAGAATGGTTTGGATTGGAGGGGATCTTAAAGATCGATGAGTTCCAATCCTCTGCCATGGGCAGAGACCTCTTTCACTAGAGCAGATTTTTCAAAGTCACATTCAACCTGGCGTTAAACACTTCCAGGGATGGGGTATCTACAAGTTTTCTGGGCAACCTGCTCTGCTGCTTCATGACCCTCATAACAGAGATTTTTTCCTTATATCTAATCTAAACCTACCCTTCCTCAGTTTAAAGCCACTAGTTGATTTGAAACTATTACATTAACTGACTTGCAGCTGTCTGATTTATTTTCTTGACTTTGGATTTCAACCCTAGTTGAGTAATTATGCCTTTCATTCATCTTTTGGAAATTTTAGTATGAAGCTTTAGATTCTTAGAGGTTCTTAGGTGATGGATGGAGCAGACGATTTCCAGGGGGGTGTCCAGAAATATGTCCTTTCCTGACTTACCTCCTTCCCGTGGAGGCATCTGTATTCTCCTGTGCTGCTCCTTCCCAATGAACAAGATCACACAGCACGTCAGGAAAAAAGATGCCTAGAGGTCAGGGTGTTTCCTTGCAGCAGTGCAGACACAGTACAACTTACACTAAGAAAATTAACTCAAACTGAGTGGAAAAGAATAAAAAGAAGCCATTATGTCAATTCTTGTATAGTTTTCTGCCTCTAACTAGTAAATTATTGGGTATGCTCCATGAGACAGCACGTGTCCTTTATTGTGAGGCATATTTTTGATTGGCAAAGGAACCAACCCGGGGCAAACAAACAAAATTACTCCTTGTTTAGTGAAATCACCTTTGCCAAGCCACATAAAAGGGTAAACAACCTGAAGGAAAACCATTTGTCACAGGCAAATGTATCAGAATGTAAATATTACATGAAGAATGTAAATATCCCTTGAAGGTGCCCCATAAATAGAATGATAGCAAAATTAGTTTATTTGCTCAGGTTCTACATGTATAATATGGTAGTCATCAATCTGTACAGGCAAAATGCAAGCAAAAAGCAATACAATCAATCAAATATGAAGCTTTCCTGCAAATGAAAGGAAAATTGCTTTTTAGATGATATGCAGTAAAGCACAACTGCATGACCATTGACTTTTTATCAGCTTGGACATAGGCAAAGCCCACCAATCATGGAAAATTTCCCTGTTACTATAGGAAATTTCTTAAGATTTATTATTTTGCATATGCCTGACCATGGTGTTTTAGTGCATGGTTTCTTTTTGAGATTTTTTTTTGGTTAATGACTATATTTAAGCATGCAGATGTGCAAATACACTCAACAATTGTGAATTCCTACCAAGGTCAGACTTCACTAGTAAAAACATTTCATTCATTGTCTTTTTTATTTTATAAAATAAAGTGTGTTAAACCACAGGTGGTGAAACATGCAGTTTGAAATGAAAACTCTACAGGGATGTCTCTGACCTTCACCAATTTAGGTCAAATCCAGATATGAAAGTTAGCAACTTACACATCTCAAAAAGAAAAAAAATTAGGTCTATCAAAAATTAAACTAAAGGGTTCTATTTCACAGCCCTTATATGGCAAATTGCATTACAGCTGTAGGATCTCACCCTCAAAAGGCAAACATGGTGGGGAAAAACTGATGTGATCTTGTAGAGCGAAGAAGCCTTTACAAGTTAACTTCATTATAATACAGTTTCCTCAACATAATTACTCAGGCACAATCTTATCACATAATGAAAGATGGTACTTTTCTTATCTGTCTTTGTTATAAATGCCACAGACCATTCATGATCCACCCAAACAGTCCCACTGGGCACATGGCCTATTGGTTTGGACTGGAAGAGATGGTGAATTGCTTGTGGGGCTACAGCTGAGAAAGCCTAATTCTTTCTCCCACTCAGAGGACAGGTATGAAGGAGGCAAATGGGACAATGTCCTTCCCCGCTCTTTGAGCTCAGTTACCATGTCCAGGGACATGTCCATTGCTTCTCACAAATTCCTGTCCTTTGTCATTGCTCATTGCATGTGCCAAATAATACCATTTGATGGTGCATTTTGTCTTCACTGCAATGTGCCAAGACCACAGGCAAGGCCTGCAGCTGTGCTGGGCAAAGGCTACTCAGAAGGGCTCTTCCGACCTGGGGATGTGAAACTGTCCTTGCTGCTGCAGAACAGAGGAAGCTTTATCCCGTGCTGACAGCAGCAACTGGTCTTACCCAATGGCACTGGATAAGTTTCATCTCCTGGTGTGCAGGGTTTTGCTAAATGACACTCAGTCTCATTTGGGGGTATTTTTTATTAAAACTGCAGACAAACCTCGAATTGTCTATGAATCTCACCTGCTCAAAATACAGCAGGTGAAGTAGTAGAGCTCAGGATGCAGCCCCTACCCTGTAGCCCTCGTCCTTCTTCTCTGTGACAGCTCAGTGGGCTCAGCACAGTCTTCCTATAGGGATGCAGTCTTCCTATGCTTCCACAGTGACAGGATGCCAGGAGCTGGGTAACCGAGGAGCTAACCATCAGTCTGGAAGGTGTCTGCCAGTGACTCCTCCCAGGGCTAGCTGATAGTGGAGGTATAGCATGCCCCTGTAGTGCTGTCTCTTCTGCCCACTCTGCCCAGCCTTTAAGGAAAAATTGTCTTCTACAGCAAGGCTATACATTGCCTTGATTGATGGAGTCTTGATCTCAGTGAGGGGCTCCAGACTGAGCCACAGTTCAAATATAATAAATAATACAATAAATGACTCAACAACAGGCTTTGTGTGCTTCTGACAGCTTCTTCTTTAGAAAACAAGCCTGGGAAATGCCTGTACAACTTAGGGAGTGACTAAAGGTTGTATTTCACTTAGTAAGTATAAGAAAAGGAAACCCTGTTGCACTATTCCATTGTTTCTGGAAGGTGTCAAGAGCTAGTGTACAGGACAGCATAATAACATGCCAGCAAAATTAAAGCACAGCTAGAAAAAGCAGGTATTTGTTTATATTCTGGGGGGTATTTTCTACAGTACCAGAAAAATGACAGTTTTATGGTCTTTATGTAATAGGCTTACCAATATATTACCTTGTATTTTACCTTGTATTTCAGTAAGTTCAATAGTAAAAGAAAAGAATCATAAGTATCTACTGATTTTGTGGTTGAAGGACATCAATAATTTATAATTTTGAATTTTTTTTTAATTCAAATTAATTGTAGCTCAAACCACTGCAATAAAAACTTAGCATCTTTTCACTGAGGCACTGTTATAATTCTGTTATATTGCAATGTGTGTTACAAAATGAAATGTTAAAATTACACAGACCAGTAGATAAAGTATTTAATGAAAATCTATCTGGCAAAGAGGGCATGATTCGTTTAAAACAGTGTCTGAACAGATATAACAAACACCAAATGTACCTCCTGCCCACCTTCAATGCTCTGCTTCAGTTTAATTAATTTTCTTCACCTCCTCATGTAAAACTTAGTGTCTGTAAAAATACCATCAGCTTTAAAGAATTATGTTGTCTACTTGCTGCAGTACAATGAATTGAAGAGATCAGATCTTTGTCTTCTCTCTGCTGCCCTGTGACTGCGATTCAGGAAATCGCAGTGTCTCATTCACAGTACCTTGGGATGGGAGGAATGTCTCAAGCACAGACATCATGTCATAGCACAGCACAGATAGCACAGCATAACACAGAGACGGTAGCATAGCATAAATACATAGCAGAGAGTGGGACAGGTCAGGAAGCAGCAGGCAGGCATGACAATCATTTTTCCTGCCATGCTGTGTAAACTGGGGCAACCACAGGCTTGTCCTATCTATAAATACCAGCTTTGATTTTACTAGTGCAGCTGATACCAGCCCAGGCTTGCAGGCATCCACAACTCAATACTGAGTTACACTGTCAAAGTTAAAGACATTGACTATTGGCTTAAGGTTCCCATCAGTCTCAGCCCTGGTAGCAGTGTATTTCCCTGGGCCGATGTCTGGGTGGACATCCCACAACCAGGGCAAATTCACCCTCATATGTGACTTAGGGGGAAAAAAACCAAAAATCTTTCTATGATTTGTTCTCTCCTTCAACAATTTGAAAAATCTGGAACTTGACAGGTATAAACAGCAATGCTTGGTGAAGAAGGATCTGTATGCCATCTGCTAATTTCTTTTTTTTCTTCGTCTGATACAGCAGTGCAGGTCCAACACTTGCAGGCCATTCTGCAGAGGGTTTGAGTCAAAATGAGACTTACTCTGCTTGAAGCTGCCTCAAGACTTCTCTGAAGAGCTTTTATCCTCACAAGAGAGCGATCAAGCCAGATTTCCCACCACTTGTAACAATAATGTCTTTAAGTAATACTCCAATTGCTTTTACAATAGGCATTCATGATCTACTCTCTCTTCCCCAAACTCTCAAGTTTCATAAATAAGTCTTGCCCTTACACAGCAGATGGGGAATCATAGCAGCTCTCTGAGGAAGAGGCCTGAATCACAGCCTGAGCAACTTCACATTTGTATGAAGATCTTCACCAGGAAAGTGCACAGCATTTATCTTACTTATCATAGAGGTCTGCCAAGCACTTCACTGCCACACGCTGCTGAATTTATCAGGGCTGCAGCAGGATGCAATTGAGATGCACTGCCCCCACACATGCTAACAGCCTGACTTGTACAGGGAGAAGAAGAAATAGATAAGGCAGGATGCTTCATCTTCTCATGAGTTCAAATCTAGATCTGCAAAAGAGAGGAGTCTGGGAACACATACTAGATAACAAGCAGAAGGTCTGACAGGTGCACAGCTTCTCAGACAGCAAACACAGGCAGTGCAAGCCTTATGGAGAAAAGTATCAATTAATTTAGGAAATTGCATAAAGAAGGTGCATGAAAAACCCACTTCTAAAAATCTTTCCAGCCAAAGAGCACCTCAGGCTGCCTGCAGAGTCATGGTTTGCTCAATACACCTTTTTCTTTCTTCTCCCTCCACCCACAGTAACACCCCCCCCCCACCCCACAGTAACAGTTTTCTTCTTTGCTTTACAGCTTGCAGAGTAGATGAATATTCACCCCTAGTTTAAGCAAGCCACAGGGTGACACACCTCTGAAGAAGCACCCTGCACACATGCCCTGCTTTTACACTCCCCTCTGGACAAACAATATTAGCAACTTCTGGACACCAGGTGCTGAGCTACACAAACCTTTCACTAGCTGCCCTGACCTCAGGTTGAGTTTCAGCTCATTGTGATGCAGGGTAGTCTTATGATTTCCATGATGCCACTTGATCTCCAGATTGGCAGTCCTTCTTTAAAATTCTCTCTGTAAATGTTCAGCATCTGCTCCCCAAGTTGCATCCACTTGCACATGACTGACATTGACACCTGTGCCAGTCCATGGCTCTGGGAGGCACTTTTGGCTCAGGTTCAGCTATGGGATCCAGTTGGATCTGCAATCCCTGCCACTTTGCAGCAATGTGCCAGCCAAGAGGCTCCAGAGCAGCACCTTCCCTATTGTATTGAGACTTTCATTAAAGCACCATCAAAAGCACTTATTCCATTATTATTTACTGCCCTCTTCCTCCTTCTTTCTACTAAGATACAAGTGATGGTAATATAAGCATAAACTGCCTCCTGTCATTTCAGTATACCTGAAGGAATTTAGTACCTTCTAGGAACTTTACTGCTATGACACATGGAAAACAGTCAGATAAAAAGGCCCCGGTACCCCTCTCTTACACAGGTTTGGGGAAATTTTCCAGAGAACATGAGAAAATGAGAAAAAAATGATGCTCAGGAGAAATGTTGTTGCTCTCTATAGCTACCTGAAAGGAGGTGGCAGTGAGGTGGGGTTTAGTCTCCTCCCCAAAGTAACAAGGGAAAGGATGAAAGGAAATGGCCTTACGTTGCACTAAGCAAGGTTTAGATTGCATATTAGCAAAAATTTCTTCACCAAAAGGATGGTCATGCATTGGAAGAGGCTGTCCAGGGAAGTGGTAGAATTGTCATCCCTGGAGATATTTAAGACTTGCAGATGTGTTACTGAGGGACATGCTTCATTGGAGGACTGGGCAGTCCTGGGTTAACAGTTGAACTCAATGATCTTAGAGGGCTTTACCCAAATGATGGCTCTATGATCCTATAAATATTTAGCAAATGTATAGAGCTACACCATATAAGAACTTGCCATTCTTTTTGTTTCCTTCTTAAAAATAGAAAGAAAATCTAATTTCAAATGCTTGGAAAGTACAGGAACATAAATACACTGGACACATTTGTCTCATGGATAAGGTCTCATACACACTGTGTGAGGTGCTGTTTCAAGATCTAACATATCAGGAGTATTCATCTGGTTGCACATAAACCACTTTTTTTTTATCATACAATTTTATACAACATTAAAGATTCATCTTACATCTTCTGTAACTGTAATTAAGAATGAACCATAGACATGTATTTCAGATATTAATTTCTCTGAGATAGGAATAATGAAGTCTAATACACAAGGTATGCTCTTCTCTAACAAAAACATGTTCAACCAAAATTAGTTGTGTTAAAAAAACTAAGGCTCTAGAGCTAAATCCAGATTCATTGTTATTTGTTATCCTCCAGTAACAAAACTGTACAATGACATGCAAATTTTGTCCATGCACTTTTGGTTTTTTATAGTGTATATATATCACTTGCAGGAGTTATCACAGAGAAAGAGATCTAGATTCCTACAGTTTACCTAGGCTTGTTGGCTCTGCAGCTCAAACTACAAATTTTTGTAGTATTGCTTAGCTTCAGAGGCGTACAGGCCATTAAGTTAAAATATGACTGACACTATTTGTCATTGCAGGGTAAGATAGAGATTTTTATCATAAATATCAGAAATTGAGAGATACATGTATTCCAACCTGCAGTCAGACAGGCTTTCTTGAAGGGTACAACTTAATCCACAGTACAATCTATATTATTTCCAATTCATTTGGTGACTTGCAGTGAGATCTATATCACCAGTGAAACCCAACCAGGCCATTTCCAAACAGTGGCACATGTGTCACACATCTTGACTCTCCTTTGAGTGGAAATCATCAATTTGAAAAATGGAAGGAAATTTTCCATTAAGAGTAAACTGCCAAGGATGTGAGATGACATATTTTTTTCCTTGGATTCCTAGGCAGTCTTGTCCCATAGAGCTCTCCTGGAAAGACTTCAAGACTTCCCAGAAGGTTTAAAATCCCATGTCCTCTGGACTAGACTGGAGTACCATAAATTGCTGTGAAAGCAAAATAAAAATGAAACAAGCAAAACAAACAAAACCACATACACACACAAAAAAAAAAAAAAAAAAAAAAATTAAAGAAAAGTGTATATGGTAGGCAGGAAGAAACCCAATGCTAAATATTCGCAATGGACATGCTACAAAAAGACTAGCTCTATATCAGTATGCAGAGAATATTATTTCCCTTAAACAGCGTGAGAAGACCCTTAAAGACCTAAGAGCAGCAAACTAGAAACTTAAGAATTGCCTGTAAAACAAGAGCCAAACTTCTCACAATTAAAGATTCTTAGTACAGTAGTATTCACAACAGAAGGGTTTTTCTTGACCTTGGTGAGGTTTGCTTCAAATCCTGTTATTTTGCATCAGTTCATCACTGGAAATAATAAGACTTCTCTTGTTCAAAAACAACTGAAGAAACTCTGCAGTTGGTATGCTCCACTAAGGCAGTCATGAGGAGAAAAACATGCCATAATTTCCTTCCCTCTGGCAATCCCTGGCTGTTTCCAACAACCAGCCCTAACATATTTACAATTTACTGGCCTTATGTATAAATTAATTAGACCTTTGTCTCAGTATGTTGTATTTTTAGTTTCCTTAATCTGATCACTGTACCTATTTATGTTCTGAAGAATCTGTAATTAATCAAATTATCCATGTAGCCTGATTACTAGTGGTAACTGCCCCTAGAGATTGATTAATACATTCTCAAATTATTCAGGAAGGCTCTTGAAAGAGCCAACAAAATTTACCCTTCTTGCAACCACAAAGTGCCTTATGAGGCCCACAGTTGCCTGAGGGTTTAATATAATCAATAATCCATAAAGATAATTGTTCCCACATGACTGGTGAACAACCTCCAGCTGAGTGCATAAGCGCTAACACTGCAATTGATGTTTTTGTTGGGTTTCTACACTTAATGCAATTTCCCTTCAACAAGCCAACTCATCCCTTCTGTTGGACAGCGAATATAGACTTAAGCTTTTCTCAAAGGTTTGGCTCTTGTTTTACATTTCACATTAAGGAAAAACATATGCCCTCTTTTTAGTCAAAAACCTAAGGTTTAGAAAAGCTTGTATTTTAATTGCTAAGATATCATACCTTATAACACTAATACTAATACTTTACATGTGTATACTAACTTCCATCTCATTTGTTTTTCCAAATGCTGATAAGCACAGTTATTTAGAACAATGTAGATATGTCCATTCCAGCTCTTATTAATCTTATAAGACGGCAAGGATCCTAAGTACCTTTGCTAAAATCCTTCTTCCTTATATCATTGCTGACTGCACTATATGGAGATAATTCCTGAAGCTATTTCTGATATAGAGAGATACTGAGAGATATGGAGAGGGTCAGTCAAACTAAGTTGTGGGTGTTTTTCTGGAAGGAATGAGGTTCATAAGCAAGTATAAAAAAGTATATTGACTCAACATTCCATTATTAATAATAAACAGGAAGCATTACCAAACTATTAGAAATGTACCAAACCCTTTCAATACAGGGAAGGGAAGGGAAGGGAAGGGAAGGGAAGGGAAGGGAAGGGAAGGGAAGGGAAGGGAAGGGAAGGGAAGGGAAGGGAAGGGAAGGGAAGGGAAGGGAAGGGAAGGGAAGGGAAGGGAAGGGAAGGGAAGGGAAGGGAAGGGAAGGGAAGGGAAGGGAAGGGAAGGGAAGGGAAGGGAAGGGAAGGGAAGGGAAGGGAAGGGAAGGGAAGGGAAGGGAAGGGAAGGGAAGGGAAGGGAAGGGAAGGGAAGGGAAGGGAAGGGAAGGGAAGGGAAGGGAAGGGAAAAGAGAAAAGAGAAAATAACCTCTCAATAAATGTGTTTGTGTCTTTTGAAAGAATAAAAATTCTGATGCTTCCTTTCATTCCTGTAGCATCTTCCTCACCTACACTTTTGTGTCTTCATTTGTCTTCTTGAGAGCTGCAAATCATTGCTTTGCTTTTGAGAATGCTTCGTCATATTTAGGAGAAAAATTTTCCTCAACTTTACAAAACTTAGGTGATATCACACCAGAGCTATTCAAGAACTTATTTCCTTTTTTTTTTTTTAATTTTTCCTCCCTCTTTACTCTTCCCCACAGATCTGTAAGACTTTCTTCTCAATCCTACTTTGTTGCAGTACCTTCTATATTTTGCAATGCTAATGGTCAGATCTGTAAAAACAGCAGCACCCTGCTGGTTTCCTTCTTGCTCACAGTCTTTGGAAATCTCCACACAGCCTAATCAGAAGGAAGATGAAATATATATGAACCTACTAGCCAGTTCAAAAATGCTTCATAACCAGTGATGAAGGTGCCTTCCAGAGAAGAAGCATTGTCCTTCAGGCTCTGAAATACTCAAGTGTCCTTAAAGGCCATAGGTGGAGGAATACATCAACTTCCAGGAGCAACAGCAGAGCTGTACACATCTCTGGACTGCAAATCACTGATCTAACATGGCAAAAAAGCCAGTTTGACTCCTTGTACAGTTACAAACCAAGAATCAGGAGTAGCTTGAAGCTCCTCCTTGATAAGGTGGCACCTCTTTGTGGTCATACAGAGTTTCCTATGATCACAAACTCCAAACTCACATACTCTTTTGCTACCATTTTAACTTCATCCCTTTTTATCATCAGCCATTAAAGTGTCTTGGAGAAGTCTGTGTCTTTTTATTTTTTCCCATAGTATGCAGAGCAAACATTTGATGATGTAAATGAGTGAACAACAGCAGATGTTTTGTTTATCTGTAGGTGTCCACTGTGGCAAGAAGAAAAAATAAATACTTATTGACACATTTTACCAGGGATGACAAGAATTTTCTAAGGCTTTGAATTATTTCTGCCACCAGTCCTTATATTGCCATCTAGATATGAAAGAGATTTTAGCCTTTGTAAATATAATGGGGGAATCCACAGAACCAAAGATAAGGATTGAACACATTTAGGCCAAAAATATGACTCTCAGTATTCCCCAGCACTGTCATCTTTTTGGTTTTCAGCACAATAGCCTCAGGGACTTTGTTTATATGGGCTGACTGCCTACTGGGTGAAATATACCCCTTTTTGTTTGTTTTGAACCTCCTGTACAGTCTCTTAAATTGCTCTAAACTTGTATTGGAAGAGACAGTGAACATATCAATCACTATCACCTTCACATCACTTATGATGTTTCATGCCTCTGTTTTACCCCCTCCTGTAGGGGCTTACTTCTCAGTTTTGAAGAGTCCTGGTTTACTTAGTTGATGCTCACTTAGAAGTTATTCAACACTGTGATAATTTTTGTTGCCCTTCACAGAATCTTTTTCAGCTTTAAAATTTCCTTTTGAAAATGAAGGTACCTGTGTTTTATACAACACTTAGGATGTGATAAACCATAAATTCATGAAATGGCTTCATAACATTTTCTGTTATTGTTCTCTATTTTCTTCTAATGATCCTTAACATTTATATCTGCTTCTGACTGCTACTGAGCATCGAGACTGACATTTTCATGGAAATATTTATTGTAACCTCAAGATCTTACTCTTGAGAGGTAATGGTCAGATAAAAGGCCATAATTTAGTATGCAAAGTTAGGATTTTTCCATCTGTGCATTTCTTTCATAATTATACACTGAATTTCACCTGTCATTTTATTCTCCAGTCACTCAGTCTCATACATTCTTTCTGTCAGTCTTCACATTCAATCCTTGCCTTTGTTGTTAGTCCTGCTATGAATATTTTTACATCATCAGCACTCTTTGTCTTGGCATTGTTCAAACCTTCCTCCAGGTGGTTCATGAATGTGTTGAACAGCCCATGTGCCCACTCAGACCTCAACAGGAATGTACTGGTGACCTTCCTCCACCACCCTCATGCCTCCAACTATCTACTCAAACTTTCCATTCAAACGATTAATTGGCAATCAAAGGACTGTCTTATTATTCCATTACACAGTTTTCTTAAATGTTTGAGTTTGGGGTTTGGGGTTTTTTGTGAGAGAATCTGTTGAATACCTTTCAGGAGTCAAATGGATTCTGTTGACCAGACAATCATGTCCACAATCTCACTGTGTTCCCTAAGGAAGATCAGCAGATTCATAAGGCAAAAATCTCTCCTTACCAAGGCCATGTCAATGATTCTGAAGTAGATGGAACTTACCCAAAATGATATCACCTACTCTTTTCTTCTCTACTGTATAAAGCTTATTTGTATACTGGAAATCAATAATCCTTAGTTCATTACTTTTGGGCTATGATTTGGGTTATGACATATATCCTAAACATTCCTACTGCCAAGTACAAAAAGCAAAAAGAAGTTGGGGTTCTTTTTCTTGTAGAAACCTGTACATTGATACATCACTACTAGTCAAGCTCAAAGCCCTCATCTAATAAAAAAAAATTGTGAAATTTGTATATTTTTAACAAAATTACTGATTATTCTACATATAACTGCTCTATCACATGCTCAATACCTAAATAGCAGACGTGACAAAAAAACTCCTTGAGCAGGTTTCACAACTTGTTAAAAACAATACCTAAGGAAGACACATTAGTACGAAGCAGTTGTGTTATGAAAATTGGTCTTAATTTAAGTAATAAACAAGGCATTTACTGTTATAGTGTGCATCTGTGCTTGCATATTCTGTTCACCCATATATGCTTTATCCTTAGAGAAAAAACTTTCTAGTTAGGAGGAAGCAGGCATGCAGGTGCAGGGCCTGCAGCTCACTAGGACCAGCCAGGACCACCCTTTGAGAAGGGGTAGATCAGATATTGTCATGTGTTAGGGTTGATGGACAACAAGGACTTGTTATTCACACACAATTCCACCAACTAATCTGCTTTAGACTCTTCCTCAAAAAGAAACAATCATTAGAATCTCACAGAAAATTCAGGCTTCTCAAAAAAGGAAATTCAGTTTGGGAGCTCCAAAAAGCTCTGATACATTCAGAGTGCTGTATTTCAATTGTAGTGTTCAGATTTATTTTGTTTCATATCAATATTTGAATAGCAATGAAATAAGCATATGTATCATGCATTATTGGCACAAAAATAAATGCCAAAAAAGTCTTTGAAGCAAAATATCTGACTTCTTCCTATTAAATATTTTCAAAAAACTCCAACGTTTTCCTGTAAAATATTCTTATATTGGCAGAACCTTTCCTTTTCCTAGGAAGATAATTCTATTAAAAAAACCACACTGAATTTATTATCTGATTACCTAAGTTGTCTATACTCAGTATCTGAACACCTCAAAAGCATTTTTTTCTGTGTTCTTTTTCTTACCCACGGCAAGCACTTTTCTTCCGGACTTTATTATTTCCATTTTCCATGGGGAAGGATATCTATATTGGGAAAGCTCGATCTCTTAAGCAGTAAGACAATAACTTCCTGCAGAAGTCTAACTGTAGAAAACTGTGGCTGAAAAGACAAAGAGGCAGGATTAATCTAATCTCAGTAAATCATTCAGGGTCATTCTTTGGTGAAAGACAGACATTTGGGATCCAGTTTACAGCCCATAAACCAAGAGACTTTGCAGCCTACCCATCTCCCCTGCTTAGTGGAGCAGCCTACACATTTATTCAGGTGCTCTGATATGAATTACTGAAGGTCTGTAACCAGAGAGGATCTATTCCAGATGTGCTGGCAAGCACCAATGACTCCATTAGCATATGGAAGAGCTGCAACTTAAGAGTACAACTGATCTAGAGCCCAGGGCTGTCCTTCTACTCCAGTAGAATGTCCCCATATCCCTGGTGAAGAAGGGCTCCATTTTGTATTGTTGCTGAACTAGAAGGCAGATAATCCATAGAAGGCACTGAATCAAACCTAGACTCACAAATTAACATTTAGGAAAGGAATAACTTCTGTTGCATGGAAGAGAAGCTCTTTGTGAAACTTAACAGTGAAACTAAAATCTCCAACCAACATTATGACCTTCGGGTTCTAATAGTTTGAGGGGATTTAAATACGGCATGTGGCATTTTTTGATCTTTGAGGTTTTATACTAATCAAAATTTTGCAGTATGTTTAATAAGCAAGATTTTACAGTTTTTACAGGGTTTAAAAAAAAAAAACTTTTCTTGAAAATAAAATATTCCACATTTAGTGTTCTTTGAACTCTACAGTAAGGACTATAGAATTTCTTTATAATGGTTCAGCTGCATAAATTGGTATATCTGGTGTATGCTACTTATTTTTTAAGGCTGTAGTTTATGATTACATACAATTCCTCACACCTCTATGGCTTTCCAGTATATTGTTCAAGGCTGTATCACTTTATTTGGTGGTACTTCTACATCTCAATATGCACCCAGGAAGCTCAGTGACTCAAGACTGTGCAGTGTGTAAACTAAAAAAGGGTGGACAGGGAAACCCCCTGGGCTTCCCCCTGTCACTAGCATGTCTCAGGAGCCATCTCAGGAAATGTTTTTTTCTGCTGACCATCTATCTAGCCTCAAACATCACTTTTAGGAGACAGTTCTCATAAAGTTGTTGTGTGATGTCTAATTCCGTGGAAATAAGAGGGAAGTTTCTAAGAGTTTCTATGATTCTCTTTATTATAAATTTAGACCCAAATCAGAGGAAGAAATGCTCCCACTGGAGTGTCCTTCAGCCGTGAAGGTACAGAGACAGGGGCAGCTTCAGGCTTTCTGGAGCTTGATGCTCTGAAGGGTGTCAGAGCTCTGGCTTTTCAAAAATGTCACAGCTCCTTAAGGCAGCTATTATTTTTTTCAACACCACATTTGAAACATATTCTACCTCCCTGCCAGTAACATATTCACTGGAAACAAAGCGGGAGGGACTGTTCCTGGAAAGGCTTAATTTATGACAGCTTACAGCTGTCACCTCATAGCTTTCTGAATGGAAAGGTTTTTTCCCTGAACAGCCATGTGAGGTATTCCTCAGAGAGCACGGAACTGGTCTTGAGGAGACTCAAAATGACATTGTTAAAAAACCCAGCTGTAAGACAGGCGCGCTGCCTGGCTTGGTAACCAGTAAGGACAGCTCCCCTGGGAGCAGCAAGGTGCTGGGGCACTGGGCTGGGCAGGTCCCTCAGCAAATCAGCTGAGAAAAACAAGATCCAATGCCTTGCTCTGCTTGCTGCCTGTCCTCTCTTAATTCCCTGCCCTCCCCAGGGAAAAGCACATAACTGGGGAAGTGCAGAGCCTTGCTCATCTCACTGCTGTCTCTTTCCTGTCCTGGGGCAGGCCTGAGAGCACCTGGTAGAGATGCTAAATAAGGCTGACTCCACAGATGCTGCTGGGGAAGGCAGCCTGGAGCACATGCCATACAGCAGCCTCCAGAACACCTTGGGAGTGAGGGACAGTGAGAGCTCAGTCATTACCTGAATAAAATACTGTTTGAAACCACTGTTCTTGCATGTAGTCAACTGTGTTTAATTAGGAAAATAATCAAATAGGTGTTATTTCTAAGATTAGCTCTAGGATATTCTTATACAGGCAGAAATTTAGAAGTAAAATGTTTGCATGCAATTAGAACAATTTGTTCTGCCCTGACTGTCTAAACCACTCATTCACAATGTATCTGAGCTGCCAAGGAGCAGCAGGATAGAAACACCAATTGATCAACAGATGGATTTAATA
The DNA here is from genome assembly GCF_031753505.1 of Anomalospiza imberbis. Taxonomy (NCBI): domain Eukaryota; kingdom Metazoa; phylum Chordata; class Aves; order Passeriformes; family Viduidae; genus Anomalospiza; species Anomalospiza imberbis. Next base: position 79,825,674 of record NC_089682.1, on the reverse strand, counting down.
ATGATTGAGAATGATATTCTCCTAGAAAAAATATACTTGAAGCTTAGCACATCAGCTGATCATCAGGCCTCATCTCACATCCTCCTGTTGAGGCTAGTAGAAGGATGGATTTCCAAATTGCTATATCCCCCTGCAGATTGCCAGTATTGAGAGAAAGGGTGGCAGCAGAAGTGTTGAGCCTGCCTGACAGGCCTCAGCTGGTGCACAGGCATCAACAGACATCAAGAGATGGACAGCCTCAAGAAGAAAGGGTAGGCTGCAGTGTTCACAGCCCTCTTGCAAACATGGACACAGTACTATAAATGTTGCTATCACAAAAACACACAAAGCTGAGGATGAGCATGCTCTTCAGTCTTGTGTAGAGAATTGGTAGTATATAAATAGTACTATAATAGCATTATAGATGCAACTAGTTTGTATGGACTTTAATTTCAACAGCCATTGTGTGACCTCCTCAAGTTCAGTTTTTTCAGGCAGTAAAAAAAGTCTGCCTCCCTAAAAGCTGAAGACAAATGTCCCATTGTTTTCAGCCTCTTGGGTCAGAAGGCCCTTCCCTTCCCTTCCCTTCCCTTCCCTTCCCTTCCCTTCCCTTCCCTTCCCTTCCCTTCCCTTCCCTTCCCTTCCCTTCCCTTCCCTTCCCTTCCCTTCCCAAATATTAAGACACTGCATTCAGTTTCTGATTTTTTCTTTGGAATGTACCCAAGTGATCTATATCCTGCATGTCCCAAGGGCTACCTGGAGTTTCCGTTTCTTGAACGTGCACTGATGGAAAGTGTCTGTAGCTGTCTCCCCAGCATCCTGCAGTTATTCTGCCCTTTACCTGCCATAACCACATACCAGCCCCAACAGCACTTTGCAATAAATATAAGGGTAATAATGTGGGAGAACTAAATTCCTTATGGCTGAATGCCAATACAATTTATGTACTAAAAAAATGCACATCTTGCCTTGCTTATGAAGTCTGATCATGTATATGTTTACATGTAACAGACCTGATTAATGTATAAGATACATTCTTTATTTGTGTTCAGAATCTCTTCTCACTTTTATTTGCAAGTATGTTTCCTCTTGATCAAGGAAATTCTCAAATTATATTGAAGTAAAAAAAATAAGCACATTCAGTTGATTTGCAGAACATGTCATTCAGTAGTAGTACACAGCCTGCACCATAGCATCTGAAACGACATAGTTCAAGAGTTTTGTATTTGCATAGAAAACTTTTATTCGCTGTGTAATGCTGCCACATGCGTGGCAGATGGAAATCTGAAAATCAAGGATTGAAGGTTAAGGAAGAATAAAGAGAATATTAAACATCATATTGGGCTCCACTGTAAAGGAGAATGTCAAAGGATAAAAAAAGGGGGAAAATCATTAAGAGCACTGTCTGCTCCTGTGACTATCTGTTGCATATTCTTGAGCATCAGGAAGATCAGATGGAAGGAAGATTCACAGCCATGTGAAAAGGAGAACATTTAGCTTCATAAGGAGTAAGTATCCTCTTCTACTTGAAAAGAAGAAAATTTAATATTTTTATTCAGTTAATGATGACATATAGTATAGAAATAAAGTTTCAGTAATGATAAGCATCTGCATTCAGCTCTCCTTGTTGCACACAGAGTGCAATGCTGCAGCTGTCACATGTGATTCCAGGAGGGTCCCAAGACAGCCAGGGAGCCCTGCTCTGTCCAAGCCATCCACTGTTAATGAAAGCTTTTGCCCTGGTAAACAGAGGCAAAGTCTCCGTGGAGACATCTGTGTGTTAGAAAGTGTATGGGATCTAAAAGGAGCGAGAAGTTGAGAATTCAGACGGAAGAGAAAAGAGCCTTTGGGCAGTTTGCTGCACACTCATCATGTTTGCTGAGGGCACTCAGTGGGAGGCAAGGAAAACGTGTCAGAGGGGAGAGCTTTCTTCAGTGGCAGCTGGGAGAGGGGTCTGGCAGAAACTGTATGAACAAACATGAGTCAAAGTGCTGCACCTGGGACAAAGTAAGCAAAGAGCACAGTGCAGAATCTGTGTGCCTGGGGAGCACCTTGCTGCAAGGGACCTGGGGTCCTGGCAGGCAACAAGCTGAGCATGAGTCGGCAGAGAGCCACTGTAGCACTAAAGGCAAAAGGCAAATCAGCTCCTGGGTTGCATTTGCAGGGGCATGACTGGAAGTATAGAGATGTTCTACAATATTCAGTGCTTGTCAGGCTGCCTCCAGAGTACTGTGCCCAGCTCTGGTCCCCACAACTCAAGAAAGATGCAGACTGGAGAAGGTCCACAGGAGTGCCATGAAGATAATTAAGAAGTGCTGAAGAACCTGCTCTCTGAGGATAGACCAAAGGAGTTAGATCATTCATTTGTAAGAAGGCTTAGCAGGGACCTCATCACAGTATCTCAGTACTTAAAGGGCAGCTGCAAAGTTGACAGACACTCTCTGTTCATTAGGAGCCAGACGGAGAAAACAAGATGCAATGGGTATAAGTTGTACTGGCAGAGATTTCATCTTGACATAATAAAGAATTTTTTTATGTCCCCAGGTATGTGGTGGAGTTCCCACCACTGGAAGTTTCTAAAATGAGATTGGACAGGGTGCTAGATTAATGACTAGGATTCCTTTCCCGTGACAGGTCGAAGCAGATGATCCTTGGAGGTCACTTCCAGCCTAGGCTGATCTGATTTTGTTGTATTCTGCAGTGCTGGAAATAGCAAAGCAACAATCAGGCCCAAACAGTGCTACAGTAACTGGGAGAGAAGAAGAGTTTCCAGTATTTTCCAAATTCAGTAAAAAAAAATAAACCAGCAAAAGAGAATAAACACGTCACAGCAGAATCCTCTAGCAGGGGAATGGAAAAGAAGAAAAGCAGGGTAAAATGAGGGATTGTGATGCTCTTTCTCCAGCAATACCTAGAGACACCCTCCCATGTAAATTTACTGTTTGGGGCTGTCCAAATTTGTAAATGTGATTGAATATTTCTGAAAATAAAAGTCATACAGATAGATAAGAATATCTGCAACTGTCATTGTTGTATATAAAATATCTGGAACAAATTATAGCCTTGGGAATCCATCAAGTATTTCTAATTCAATTATCTGAGCATTACACCGAACCTGTAAGTTGTTTCAAATACTAGAAATCTTACCCAAAACAATGGCTGTTCATTTTCGAAGTGTTTATGTTTGGTACCCCACGGAAACAAAACATTTTAAAAGCCACATTGAAAAGCTGTTCAAAACATTAAAGAATCAGTAATGAAAGAACCGAAAGCAGAGTAGAAAGAGAGAAACTCTTCCACAGATAAATATTTCTTTTACCCACCTCAGACAGGCCTCTTCAGATGTAGCATACTATCCTGTGCCAGCTCCCTTCCTTCCCATCTCACTCCACTGGCTACAGAGAGATCTCTCTCTCTCAGATCAGATACCCAACTCCTGGGTGGCCAAGTTGAGTGAGATCCAGAATGACTTTAGCAATGTTTATGAAGTGGCCAGGCAGCAGAAGAGCCATGTGAATGCCCACGAAACTGTTTGTGTGCAGGTAGGGAAGCCTGGGCATGCAGCACAGAGACAGAGGAAAAATACTGAAAAAAAGGTGAAAATTTTGCAAGTTCTGCAGAGAAATTCAGAGCAGGAGATCTGCTTGAGGTCCCAGATAAAAAAGTTAGAGGTATTTTGTTTCCACTGAAAACTCTTGGTAAAGAACATCCTACTGAGAAATTGAAGATTCTGACAATCAGGAGGGTATTTTCTGAGCACCATTTAGCATTAACTCTAAATGTTTTTAAATAACTGCAAATTCTTGAAAAAATTTCTGTTAAAAATAAGTTTAATAAACTTATATCCAAGGAAGGAGGTAGTAGTGGTAGAGAGTTTTTCCTCTCTTTATGCTAATTTGCCTGAAAGAAACTTCTATCTGGCCCTGCCTTCCATGATCCACTGCTATTGTTTTATCCTTGGATGAGATGTATGCTAAATGTCTAAAATTAGCAGAAAATAATCTAAAAAATCAATAAAGAAATTGCAAAACTGAAAAATCACGAGCTTGATGGCTGCTACCCTGCAGTTTCACTGTACACCATTTGATACATTTCCCTGCACCATCTTATTGCATTTTTAAGGCCTGTCCTTGCAATTTACAATCCACAAAACTGCTGAGCTCTATGGAAACATTAATTTGCCACCCATGCAAGGCACAGACTTTGTCTTTACTCCTGGAGACACATAGGATGCTATAAGCACTATACAAATATTATCTGAGATAATGTAATAGCAACTCCTTCACAAAAGGTGTGTTAGGGTGGATTTAGAGTCCTCCAAATGTGTTCCATCACAGTGGACAAACAAGTAACACATTAAGCAACCAGTTCTCAGTCCACAAAGGACCAGCCTTAAGGGATTACCCAGTACCATTGCATTTCTCACTGACACCAAACACTAACAACATCTCCAGCATGCTCACACATTTGATTCAACAATGTTACCATCACCCTCAGTGCACACATCAAACAGCTGAAAAGGACCATCTAGTTATCGACACATAAATGAGCCCTGTAACATCAGCTGGGGTAATTGAATATCTAATTCTGGTGCTACTTCCAAGGTGATAAAAAACTAAATAGTGCAAGAGATTATAGACTAAAATAAAGCTCACAGTCAAGAATTCTTTATGGAATTCATTTGCTTAAATTAATTGTATTGAACTACAAAAAGCAAGGAGCTCATCGAGCTCCATCCATGTCTGAGGCCAAGTAGAGGAAACTCAGACCAAGAACAAATCAATTTATTTTCAGCCAGGTATAAATTTTTGAACAACAACTGCACCCCAGTTGATTTCTGGGCATACAATTGCTATCACTAAAATGAACAGCATCAATCCAAAGACTTAGTGCTGCACAAAATGGAAGGAAAATATACTTCACATAAATTATGTGTCTCTCAAAAGACTCAAGTGTTTGTGCTTTAGTCTTCTTTTAAGGGCCTTTTTATGGTACTTCGATGGTGTAAAATAGGTCAAGGAAAACCTCTAAATTAGGAAAACACCAGGCAAAGAGCTATGAGGTTCCTCCTACTTCCCTCAGTCCATGGCTCTCAGAGGAGGTCCCTGCTTAGGAATATACTGGGGGCTCTTGCCTCAGGATTTCCCTGTGGCTTCAGGTGTCTGTCGCCTCCCAGGGAGCAGACACATGGGGGTGCAGTGGCATCCACCTTGTCCCCACGCGCACATCTACGGCCAGAGCTGCACAAATCCTTTCTTTCATCCTCTTTGTGCTCTTCTCTACACAGCCACGTAAGTCTGGAATAACTCCATTACTGCAGCAAAAGGGCAGCAGCATAAAACTGAGAGTGAATGAGGTCAGATGAGTACAGCTCTCAGCTAATGCGTGAAATGCACACTCGGTTTCATATCATTGATTTAATCCACCATTCTGCAGTTACCAATCAAATGGCTTTTTAGGAGCCTGACATCCAGAACCAATAGTTTAAATCAGGAAAAAAAAACCATCCAATCACATTAAGGAAATGGAGAACATGAGCTGAAATTTAATATCTAATTACATTATCCATATATCCAGTATGCATTCAGATTATAAAAATCTTGAATGACTAAAACTTGATTTGCAAGAAAAGAATTCTAGACTCTGCTTACTCACAGGCAAGGAAATGCAGCCTTTCTTCATGCAGAAAGAAAGGAGTCACATAGTATTTGCACTCACATAACGAACCTGGATTCTGAAAAAAAAAAATCAGGATGGGCACTAGATCTTCCAATGTTTCAGAGAGGAAAAAAAGTATCGAGTTCAAAGAAAAAAGGTAAAACATTGGGCAAGGTCCAACCCATCCTCTTCTGGTACTCAAACTGTGAATTGAAGTATGCAAATTTGGAATCTGACTGTCAACAAGGACATCTAGATTTGATCCGTCCCCTTTGTAGGCAGTAAAGAAGATAAAACAGAACCAGAGAGAATCTCTGTGTGTGAGCTCTGTACCAGAGACACTCAATAGGAAAATCACTATAAAAAAACTCCCAGCTTTTTGTGGAGCTTAGGGGAGGACATTCAGACCAATACAAAATACTTCTTCTCAGAGTGCAGATGTCCCAGGTAGGGAGAGGCACCTGCATGCACAGGGCTCTGAGCAAAGCAAAAAGAGCAAATGGAGATGAGCACTACACACAGTGACCCTGGCAGGCAGAGCATGCACCTACCAGGGGTCTGAGATCCTGACCCCACACTGTGTTGCCTGCTGGATTTGAGGGAATGCATGTGAAAGGGGTGCACTAAAGCGCAAGACTTTTGGGGCATTTGGATGGCGAGGAGAGGGAAGAGATTCTTCTTGTGGCAATCACTCTTCTGGGCAGCCAAAGAGGAATATTCACAAGCCAGAAATACCTGGAGCAAAGGACTGTGGCCCCAATATTATGGCACTCAGATAGGAGAAGGGAGTTCTGGTTTCTTCCTCTGGCCCTTATCTGATAAAGATCTAAAGTAACATGCGTAAGCAGTCCAGGGACTTCTGTTGATCATTGTCTTAATTGGCTGAAGTGCAAGGACACTGCTCTATGTATTGATTTTCTAATCAAATTAATGTCTGGTATTTACCCTCCGTATGTTTATTCCTCTGTTGTGCAAGGCTCTCTAATGTCCCATGGGGTTTGTGTCCAAGTTAAAAGTTTATTGTCCTGTGCCTTCTCTGAATATGCACAGAATGCATCAGGTTCTTATACCCATTAACAACCAACTGAAGGGGAGAATTTATTTATCTTTTTAATCAATGAAGCTGGTGATAAAGAATCAGCCTTGCATTTAGGGAAATCAGTTGCATTATGAATTACACTGCTTCAGATTTCCTCCCTCACTACACAGCCAGACTTACTCTTGCCTTGGTTTCACACTGAAAATCCTGGGGGCGATGAAGATGTTCAGAAATTTTAGTTTTAGGAGACAGAAGTGATGAGACCATTGAAGTCTCTCTACCATGCACAGCAGTCTGCAGGATGCCTGTCCTGAGAAGCTGGGTTCTGCCCTCCTTAGCTCCAATGGCTTCTTCACCAGATTCTCCATTTATTTGGCCTGGGAGGTGAGTCCTGAGCCAGGGGAAGAAAATATTATACACATTTCAGAAGCATCTCATAATGCAACAGGGGAAAATCTTGTTACAGTGCACTCCAAGCAGCCTATTCAAGGTAATCACATTTATATTTTTTAAATGAGGCAGCATTCACAAAAAGTCATCTTAGCAGCCAAGATATAAACAAGCCAGGACATAGTCCAGAAGCAACAAAATGGTTTATGACACTTCCTGTTCTCAGTGTCCTCCTTTCTACTTCCTAATGAACTTTAATAATAGGATGTACCAACATTTATGTACAGCAATTTCCAGGCTGGCCACTTCATATAAATGCCTTTCTCAATAAAGAAAACACCATGCAAGGGGGAAAATTAAAGATGAATACCAAACTTCTTTCTCTATAATTTAGTTAATTATGACCCAAAAGAGCATCTGCAGCAGGTTTTTGAAGGTTTATTTTTCTGACAAAGATATTTTTTGTAAAATAGATGTAAATTTGCTTTCTTTGTTTATCCATTAATTTATTTAGTTACCCCATAGTAAAAGATAGCAGATATAAAAGAAAGTGGATCCGAGTCAGTTAGAGGTTTTGGAGAAACAGCTGCAGAAATGGTGGTGAGGTTTCAGAATAGGAAATAATGTAAACTAAGGGAAAAATGCAAGGGTATTTCTTTCACTCAACGATGGAGGCAAAATACACCTAAAGGAAAGAGTTTGACTTATTTTCATTTGAAAAACATTAAAATATGGTGCTACAACACCAACCTCTTTATTTCAGAATTACAGTTTCTAGTATTGATAAAACACCAGCATAAGTTAATACATGCTTTTAACCATGAAAATAAACATATCTCAGCAAAGTAATTAAGTCACTCTTATGTGGTTTCTTGAATAAGGTTGATATTCTGGACTTCATTCTGCAAAGTGCTTTGGGGTAAAATTTTGAAAATTAATCTGAAAGTGCAGTACACTACCATTGCATTTTAATGAATTTGTACAGAGATAAGCAAAGAATGATGGATTCAGGATTTTCTGGCACATCATTGCTGAGAACAAAAACTACTATATTTTAAGAACAAAATATGTATTTCAAAAAAGATGTCCTGGAAAGAAGGAGATTATATCAGAACCTGGAATTTACCTTCCGCCACAGCATGAGTTTAACAAAGCCTGTTACAATCAAAACTGAAACAAGAAAGTCAGAATTGCTTCTCTATAGCCACAAAGATCAGTTCTCAAGAAATCTGAATGTTATTGTGGAAGCAGCCTGATGTCATTGTAATTAGATCTATAAGATGCAAGTAAATACCTACGCAACCCCATTACCCACTAAAAAAAAAAAAAAAAAAAGCCTCACCCAAATAACCCAAAACAAAAAACCATGCATACAAGTAAAACCAACAACAAAAAAAAAAAAGAAGCAAAACAAACCAACAGCCACATACGACTTAAAACAGAAATTTCTAGAGTGACAGATATGTTGGTCGAGATGCCTACCTATTTTCTATAGTACTTTACATATCAAAACATTTTTCTTTCTAAACTTCACGCTCAGATTTGTCTTTCATTTTGATGTTGCTTTCAAAATAGACAAGGCATTGTAGTCAGACCACAGTATGAGGTCTGTAATATGCTCTGATGGGCTAAGCATTTCTGCTGTCTTGGTCTCACAGTAATTTATTAATGGATGGGCTGATAATGCTTATTATGTGCCTGAGATAACCTCAAAAGACCAGGCAAATATAGCTAGAGTTAAATACTGCCTGTTCTTGTGAAGGTTTCTTAGCAAGAAATTGGATTTTCAATGCAAAATACATTACATTTTTGAAGAAAGGAACAACCAGACCTCTGAGAGTGTACTAGATGTAGAAGGTGTTTGGGAAATAAGCAAAAGCACACCTCATGTCTTCAAAATTATTTAATTCATCAAAGGGCAAAGAAATCTCATTGAAACACAGCATTCCGTATCTTTTATTTCTGATCCGCCTGAAAGTAGGGAATAGTATTTTTCTAGTATTACATTATCTGGTAAGAGGTATTGACAAAAATACAGTCATATCATCCAGGCTATAAAGACGAGGTGATCCTCTTTTATTTCCCTTGTTAGCATTTAATCATGTACTTCAAAATAATTTCTGAAAACACAGGTTTTCCTAGTACCATTGCACCTAAAGATGCACAGCTATGTTTCATATTGAACCATTTATTTGTATCCAAATTCATGCTTTTGAATTAAATTAGTCTTGGGGGCTTACTCCTCTGCCAACTGCTATTTGTCCTGCAGGAAAACAACTCCCCAAAGAAATGCAAATAATTCATGGTTCTTGAGGGCTTTGGGACAATTACTATGCCATCCGAGTTCTCAAAATTGCACTAAGTAGGTTATATAGCCTTGGCATCATCATTCCATATGGCTGCAGCTGAAATAAGATGCTTAGGTGGGTTGTAAAGTGGCATAGTTTGAATACACATAATTGTATCTTAAGCTCAGCTACAAGCCCTGGGCCTTCACCGGTTCAATAAGGGATCAGACATGGGTCAATTACATTTTGTGAAGATTTTATTATCTGGGAGCTGAAAGTTTAGCTGAGATTAGACAACTATGGATCTTCACAGATTATAAACATTGCTCAGATGCACTACTGCTGCTTGATGCAAAGAATATAATCTCACATCACAAATAAAACTGAAAGGAAAATAATGTGAAAAGGTAATTTTAGGAGACACTAAAACACAGCATTGATCCTCTGCTTCACACAAGGGAGCCATTAAATAGGGCTACTTTTTTAAAAGCTACATGAGCAATTAAGTGAGAACATGGATGAAATCACTAGCTTTTCTACCATAAAATATTTCTGTGTTGACAGACTGCAAAAGGTGCTTCACTTAAAAAGGTATTCCCAGAAAACTCCTATCCAGCTCTTGTCAACTTGACAGAATTCTGACAAATGACAGAATTAATGTAAGACAAAGGAGATGTTTTTTTGCTATGTGTTACTGCATTTTTATTTTAAACTGGACTGACTTGCCCAGCTCGTTCTGAAACCCCATCACGCCGTCTGGGATAAAGTACCATGGGGCCAGCAGTTGTACTAAATTTTTATGGTATTCTTCCCATCATTACCTTTCAGTTTTTGAATGCTTTGTGTTATCCTTATAGGACAGATTATTATGCAGATTGGGAAGTCCCAGACCACAGAATACTTGGGACTTTTCTGCTATGACACTTTCCTCTCCTTCCCTTCTTAAACATGGTATAATTCTTAAAGTAATTATTAATTTACTTTTAATTTAAGATACTCATAATTTGATTATTCTCATTATTCTTTCAATACTTATTACTGTCTTCCCCCTTTTAAGTATTTTTAGAAAGGATTTTCAATTCAAGACAACTTTGCAAATGCAAATTTTAGCAAAAAATTAATGCAAATCAAGACTTATTATTCAAAAATAGATTAGGAGTTTATTCATTTTTTTAGAAACAAGTATCCTATCTACTTCACAAGAACAGTTCTTGGATCTTGGACTGTATTCTGAGGCACTTACAATTCAATCTTGACTAAAGATACAAGAACAAAATATCAGTATAAGGGGCAAGGAGGAAATATATTTCTTTTTCCCCCAACAACAGCCACCTGACTATGTAGCACCAGTGGTGCCATCGATTATGCTGAACACATGAATAGATTGCCTTTATTAACAAATAAGATTCAGAACTGCAGATTAAGTCTATTTTCTGGAGCACACAATATCTATTTCTCATTGTGATATCACTCACAGAGCCTTAACAGGTCCTTCTTCCCAGTTTCCTAAAGAAAAAATACTCTGTTTAATGTAAGCTATAAGTGCAACCACACCAAATGATGGGACAATATGTAAGGGATTTACAAAATTTTTAAAAAATCAAGAAAAAAGGCAGAGATTTTAAAAGATAAACTCATTTAAGTACTTAAGAAGTTCTATGGAAAAAGTGCTCCTGAAAGGATGTTGGGGGTTTTTGTCAGGTCCATCACAGATATGCCTTAGTCCAACACTGCATTGTATTGTAACTATCATCCCATTTTCTGTGGATATATCACAAGATTTACTGAAAATGCACTGGAAACAGTGCATATAGCAATAATAGTGGAGATTACTGTTTCACAAAAAATATAAGGTTAGAGATGGTTCAAAAGCTAAACTACTTTGGGTCTGTATTTTCCAATTTGGAATTCTAAAGGTAGACATTCCAGATTGCGTGGGAGCATACAAGCAAAAGTGGCCAGGTTTCCAGTGGCAGCAAACATCCCAATTAACACAGGAGTGCATGTTTGTGTCTATGAAAATTGGAATTCATGCCTTGCCCTGAGGTTAGACACCTAGTTTGGGGTAGCCAAAATCTGGGAGGTTTTTTTCTTAGTTCAAGGTAGTTCACAAAATTAATACAAAACATTGAATGACCAAAAAGGTCTTCTAGGCTTATATCTGGTTAACTGATTTCTTGAAATAATTGCAGGTAATGGAAGCAATCAGGAAGTTGGAAAGACTTTTATAACGTGTATTGGGTTTATGTGGTCAGGTTTTGGTAGCAAAGGGGATTACAGGGACATGCAGACCTGCCAGTAGGTGTCCTGGTAGGACCTGTGACTCCGTGGGGGACCCATGCGGAAGCAGGCTGTGCCTGAAGGACTGCATGCATGGAAGAGTGACCCACGTTGCAGCAGTTCACAGAGAACTGTTGCCTGTGGAATGGACTGACATTGGAGAAGTTCATGGAGAACTATCTCCTATGGGAGGAACCTCATGCAGAGGCAGGAACAATGTGCAATGAACTCCTTGCACCACTGAGGGGAAGAAGGTAAAGCTGGAGAGGAGGGGGTAGGGAAATTTGTTTTTAAGATTTAGTTTATTTTTCATTATCCCGCTCTGGTTTTGTTAGCAATAAATTCGCATTTTATCTCTTAAGCCTGTTTTGCCTGTGAAGGTATTTGATGAGTGATCTCTCCCAGTCCTTATCTCAGCTCAGGAACCCTTTGTTATATTGTCTCTCCCCTGTCCATATGTGAAGTGGAGTGATAGAGTAGCTTTGATGAATGACTGGCATCCAGCCAGGGTCAATCCACTACATATGGGAAGGTACTAAATAAAAATAAACTACAATTCATGATTTCTAATAGAGTAATGCCTAGAAGCCAGACACTTCTCTTTGTTGGACACATCTGTGCAAAAAACAGGGAGAGACCAACAAGCAATATAAGGACTACAGATGCCTGCACTGCTTTGTCTCCACTCATTACACAATAGGCAAAGAACATTCAATGAAATCAACAGATAACCAGCTGCTACAAAGATACCTGGGTTTTCGTGAAAAGCAATTGACTCTGGAATTCACTGCTGCAAAGTTCCTCTGAGAATTTCCACTTCTGAGCAAAAAGAGGAGCAGGAAGTTTGCTCACACACTGGACATTCAGGCATTGCCTCTGCTTAAAGATTACACCTTTCTCAGTAGCTCCAATTTGGTTTCTTGCAAAGACATATTTGGAAGTAGTTCCCTTTAAACAGCTGTTCTTGCATGGACAATGCACCAGTTAGTCTTTTTCTGCTTTCCAATGATATCCTCAAAAGATCAAATATTCCCAGATGCACTCCAGGCTATAAGAGATAAGTCCTCAGTTTCATGTTGTGAAAATGTCACTTTCAAAGATCTGACATTTTGCTGACATTATCTCATATATTTTGAGCACAAAAAAAAAAAAAAAAAAAAGGAAAAAAAGAAACCACAGAAGAATCATTCTTATGTCTTTGAACCACCATTTGGGCCAAGACACAGTATGGCAGACACACTTTGCTTCAGAGTGGCAGTGTAAGTACAACCCAGTTGGTACCATCAGTCCTGGAGCTCATTTCCTGGCCTTCCAGCACCATGAGATGTGCCACATCTTTTACCCTCAGGCAGACAGTGGGTATGCATCAGTTTTATTTACCAGTGTAGATGTAATCAATGAGACCAATAAATTACAAGGACCAAAAAAGTATCTGAGGTTTGCAAGAGAGCATCAGGACCTACACAGATAAATCAGATACAAAATAAACATCACCTTTGCTGTGAATCCTCATGTTTCAGGGTAGAAGTTAGCAAAATTCCTGTGATTAGGCAGAAACTACCACGTACACAAGTTTATAAAATAGGTAATTGCCCACAATTGTTTTCCAACTTGCTTAGTACAAATCTCACATCCCACTGTCTGGATTGAATCTGAAAACTTTTGTGCTTCTAATATTGGTATCCAGTCATGTTTCTGTTCAGCTAACAACATACCTTTTAACACATGATGGTCAAATAATTCTTCTGCTATTACTGGTTTCTTTGATGTTTATGAATGTAAAGCATTAACCTATTTCCAGCATGAGATACCATATGATTAAATTAGAATATGTAAATTGCTCACAAGAGCTTCCTATGGTGCATGAATTCGCTGTTAACAAGTGCTTTCTAAATGAAATAAGTGTTCTTAACTCCTTTAGTACGAGTAGGAGACATTAAGCATTTCAGGATTCGACTTGAGCCCTTCAACCCTTGCCTGTCTCCTGGCAAAATATGTCATCTGGCCTAAATACCAAAAGTTCATCTTGCCAACCACCACATGATCCTCCTGCAACTGAAACACATCAGCAGAGAATTGTTGAATCAAAGGTAAGCCTCTGAGAATATGATCTGATGTGACTTACTTGTCTACATTCTCTTAATCAGTCATGAAGGGAATAGAGACCTCTACAGATCGATTAATTGAAATCTAATGGCTTGAACTGGTTTTCCATCAATTCTATAGGACTTCCACTGAGACTTACCTCAAACATTAACTGCAATAGATGATTATCATTAAGTGTGGTGAATCCCACAGCAGTTTACATGATTCAGTAACTTCATCAGTTGGACTAGACTGTGTTGCAGTTAAGTTCTGCATGGTACTCACCATAAAAAGAACTTTTCCATTTGCTACTGTTGTTGCAGGGATGCTTGTGCACACAGAAGCATGTCACATTTTTCCAACATTATTGGTAGTGTTGATAAAAAAATATTATTTCTGCAAAACAAAACTCACTTTGGTCTTTTTTTTTTAAATGACACCAGACACCAAAACTACTCTCATTACATCAGTATTTCTTCATGTGGGAATTAGTCAGTAGCATGAAGGCCAAGCAATGGCATAAATGAGCTGAGAGTGTTGGATGACAGCTGAGACACAACCCAGGACGTGGGCTTTCCTCTGCCTGCATCCCAGGTCTTGAAGATTGCCACAGCTGTGGGACTCAGTGTCCAGGGCTCAGTACCTGCTGCAGCCTTGGCCTGATGCTGTTATCAGAGTAAGCTCTAGGTGCACACACCCTCGCACACACTGGAGCCACTTCCTTCCTTTGCTTCACTCTTCTTCTCCAAGATAATTCCCTTAACAAAACCTGCTGACGGGCAGAGATGGAGGAGCGGAAATACATCCCACAGAAGTACCATACGGGAATGAGGTCAGAAAGGGAGCATGAGTAGAAACTTCATGAAGTTTCCCTTCAGGAAGGGAAAAGAAAAGGAATAGGAAGGAGAAAAGATGGGACTCCAGTTCCAATATTCAAGTCCTCTGGAACAATTCACAAACAATTTTGGGAGCATGATTTTTTCTCCTCATCCTTTTCCTTTGTTGGCTTGGGTGGTCCTGTAGGACACAGGAGCTAAAGGTGTTAAACTACTGATGCTGAGGATGGAGTCAGATCTCCTACTTCATAGGCACCTCGTGGTATTTACCTACCAAGCTCAAGCACTGAGTCTATAACTGTGTATTAAAGGGAAGTAACCACAACTTCATTCAATGAGGAATCAAATCTTTGCACATATACTGTATGTGTTTGGAGAATTGAGTGAATAGTTGATTGAATAGATTGGATGATTGAATTCAGGACCCTAGAGTTCAGAGGCAAAAGGATTCTTATTTTCTGGGCCATCATTGGGCTAAGGCATCAACTAACCGTAGATTGCTCAGAGTGTGGGAAATTTGTCATAAAGAGAAACTTTCAAAGGATGGCTCACATACGCCACAGCTCAGTGGCATCTAGACAGGTGGGTTTAGACTGAAACTTCGGGCTTTGGGAAATTTCAGGCATGTAATTTTTCCCTTAGGGTCAAATGCCTTTCTGCAATATTCATATCACTTGAAACAGAAACTATCTCGCAGATGAAGCAACATAATATTTAAAATTAACATGGGGAACAATATACTAGAAGGACATAGAATCTAAATAAAGGTAGAGTGAGAGAAGAAACTGAGCAAAAATATTTAAGAAGAGAAAGGCAGAATTAGGATGGAGTGGAAGGAAATGAGAATTATAACTAAAGATAAACTTCAGCCACTTTTCATGTTGAAAGCTCACAGTTAGTAAGCTTATTGGCATCTTACAATTCTGCTAGGGTATTACAAAAACAGCATTTGAAGTTACCATCATGTGTTTTATGTGTTTCATAATCACTTTTGTTAATAGGAAGATGCAAGATTTCATCTGTACTAGGATTTAGTACTTTACCACTGAAGTCTAATTAGTAAATCTTGGAAGGAAAGGAAAGCAAGCTGATGCTTTGCTCAACAAGCTTCTATGTACAGTCAGGATTAAATGTCAGATAAAGCCTCTCCTTTATTAATTTTCACTTTACACTGAAACAAAATATATGAACCATGCAATTATTTCAAAACCCTACCAGCATTAAACTCTCCCCATCTCTTACTTCTTCCTCATCACACTTTCACCCCCAGCAGTATAGAACAGTCTCTCCTGATAACCTGCAATAAACTCTGCTTATAGCTGCCTTCAAAGGAGGTTCACAGAAACTTAAAAATAAATGTGACCAGACTAAGATTAATAAAATAGGCAAGGATAATTGTTCATTTTTTTATGACCCAAATTCAATCCATTAAGGGAAGTGTATAAGACTCCCTTCTAGTTAAATTGACTGAAACATTCTGCAACAATGGAGAATAATAAAGCACAATTAAAAGTGAAAGTGACCTGGAGCTTTTAAAACCCAAGAACCATGGTAATGGAACAAGAAGGCCATTTAAAGGTCAGTAGCTTATAAACAATGTCCTCAGAGCAATTTCTCAAGAAGAAAATAATTTCAGATGGGTCTACTGAGTAATTTATTAAAAAGAAGGCTTCTCCCATCCTGAAGGAAGCCAAGCAAAATTAAATGCCTACTACGAGGCCCTGGCAGCCATTGTTTCATGTCTTATGCTCAAGAGCAGCTATTCCAGCTGGCCTTCAGTGGGATCATCTGGCAGGGTAAATCTCACAATACCATGCTTACAGAGTCACACATTTCCCAAAACTCTTGTTCCTTTGGAGATGACATCTGGGCTGCAGTCCACGAACTCTGCCTGCACAGCTGGCAGGGGTTACCTGAGCACCTGCACTGCTGCAAAGCGAGAGGCAAAAGAAAACACTGATGCTCACAGTTCTCTGTGGGCAATGTAGGAAGCTGTGTCCATCAACCCCTTTGGTTGTCTGGCATATTTTCTGTGGCCTCTCATGCACACATACCTCCCAACACATCCTGGGGACTGGCACCTGCTGCCAACCTGCACAAGGAGTGAGCATCCCAGCTCCACCATGGAAGTCTCCAGCTCTTCCTTGCCAAGATGAGCTGTCCTGTATGCACTGGTCTATGACTTTAGAAATTTGCTCCCATGAGGGAAAATACAGAAATCATTCTAGAAGCCTCATATAATTCCTCATATTTCCAGAGACGCTGTAAGCACAAAAGGAAAAAATGAAATCCTTCTTTTGGAGCCTTTCTTAATTTTTCAGACATGAAGGTAGAACCCCATTCTAGCAGAGTCTGTATACCACAGCTGGAAATATAGATTATAGCCAAAAACTATTAATTGACTGTGTAGGAAAATAAGACTATTCGTATAAGCATCCATTACAAATCTGTCAAAAATATAAGGCTAGAAAATTACTTTTCATCCAGGCAGGCATATTGAGTACAGCAGTCCAACAACAGCTGTGTTGCATCAGCACCTACAGGAAAAACTACTAGGAAGGGCTTGCAGGATCCAGCAAGCTGTTCTGCATCACTTAAATCCATATCCAGGGGAAAAATTAGTGAACTTACACATTTATTTAGCCTGTGTTATATCTCAGTCATTAGGGAACACCCCTCATAACCCAGTGTCCAGAGGAAAATTTAACAAGATACTAGGCACAAGGTATTTATCACATGTAAGGTTTTGTGTTTCATGGAGCTTCATCAAAACTGACATAAACCAGTCATTTCAAAAATCATCTAATGACAGAGAAGAATTACACTTAGGCTTTTGGTGAATGCTTTGCAGATGTGTCTTAATTCAAGAGTTAGCATAATAGTAATGCTGCTCTACACAGCACAGTTTTCACTGACTACTTAGCGGCATTTAATATTTCATTAGTTCTTTTTCTGAATGCCTTTCTTCTGCTGTGATCATTCTGTACTTTTTTCTCCATCTGCCCTCTACCCTTCTTCTGCACACCACAAGTTCACTGAATATTTTACTCCCTGTTCCTTTCATGGTCTCTTTTATCCAAGAAACACATCAACTGAATGACATGAAGCTTGTTCCCCCTGTGCTCAGGTTAGTCAAAAAATTAGCTGGAAGACATCAGCCACTTTGCTGTAACTGTGTGTTGTCTGTAAAGTAACATGAAAGATCACATTGCATAGTGCCATTTCAAGAAAAATAGGCTTGCTTCTCTGCATTTTCTGCTGGTGCAGTTCATTTACAGCAGGCTGGCCATGTGCCCACTATGCACAGACAGTGCATGCAGAGTCAGGAACAGCTGATCAAACACAGCCAAGATAAATTCAACCCAGTTAATTTTCCATTGTCTATAAAAGAAATGTGGGTTTTATAGATTTTGTCTGCATCTCTTTTCTGAGACATAGGTGTAAAAAAAAGGCAGGAAACTGGACAGATTTTCTTCCCTCAAGACTGTAAAATCACTCAATAAACCTCTTCCTATAATACAAGCCTTTAAATGATGGTTGAAACCCTGGCTCCACTGGAGTCAATAGTAAAATTCTGTTTCACATCAGGAGCAAGTGACTTCTGCACTAATGAAAGCCCTTTAATGGTACTGGCTATGTTACAAAATATAGCATATAATATTGCTATAAAACACATGTTTTTCTCCAGATAAAGTCTCACTTTTTTTACTAATAATAAATTTTTAAAAATACTTATTTCTTCCATCAATGAAAGACAGTCAGTACATAAATGCCTATTAACATGGAGCAGCGGTTTATAAAAAGAGCTTCTGAAGACAGCATGGAAATGAAGCTGCAGGCTGAATGTTATATAGGCCAAATGGAATGGTCAAGGCTGTTTCAAGTCTCTGCTGGAAGCTTGTATATCTAGTACCAAAGTAAATGTTAAAAGCATTATTGGCCAAGATGGACTCACACTGACATCTGGCAAATTTGTACAAAACTAGGAGGAATTTGTAGTCTTTGTTTGTGTCTAACATTTTGATTTAGACTAACCAAAGCATACATAGTAAGCACCCAGACAGAAAAAACAAATTCCAGTATATTGCCTGCAAAATGCCAGCACAAAAGGATTTTAGAGAGAGAAATTCACATTGTCAGCTGTCAGTTCACAGCGCGGATAAATCCTGGCATGTAATTGCAGCATTAGTCATGCTGGCTAACAAAGGCACCACAGAGCAGGTGGGAGACCAACAGTGGAGAGCAGAGAGGTCATCAGCTGTCTGAGGCACCAGCTTTCCCCAGCAGACTCCAGCGCGTGCTCAGCCAGCAGGATGAGGAGCCCAGGCTGGAGTGCTGCTCTTGCTGGCGCCCTCTCTGTGCCCCACCATTGGCTTGTCCAGGGCTGGCTGCCAGCTCTGCTCCCCTCATAGGCGGCTGTGCACGGGCTCAGGTCCTCCTGCACCACTTGTCCAGCACAGAGGGGACAAAAGTGAGCCACCACTTTGAAGCTGTAACTGTGTCAGTGCTCCCTTGGGCTTGGAACAGGATGGAAGAGGAACAAAGAAAAAAAGCTTTTCCAAAGCAGCCACAGATCGGAGATGGGCTGCTTCTGAATTGAGGCTTTGGGTTAACAAATGTGTGTCACTACAAAGGTGGGATGAAACTCACTTCTCCACACTGAGAAAATTCTTTTGAAGAAACAACCCTACACAGTTTTGGGCTTTTTTCAGTAAGTCAGTAACAAAGTGAGAGCTTGAATCTGGAAAAATAGTCCTCGTAATGATTCCATCCATTTGTAAAGAGTAGCAGGGGAAGAATATTTCTGATAGTGGCATCTTTTACATTGTCATTGTTTGCACCTATGATGATCAGAACTGCAAATACAGAACTACGGGCATAACCTATGAAGTGATGTGCTAGATTTGCCATCACCTGAAGTAATTAAATAAAGTGTGGAAATCTTTGAAAAACATATTCTACCTCAATCAAGACAAGTCTGGCCTGGAAATCTTTGAAAAACATATTCTACCTCAATCAAGACAAGTGCCATGGGCCTGCATTGTACAGCTGAAGGATATGATAACAACAGCTCTTGTAGGAATTAGAAGTCATGAGTATTTGAATCTGCTTTGCTAAAGTGGTTTGGATTTCTTTTCATTCCACAATTTTGGGGCATTTCAGCATTCATATTTGTCAGCTTGCAGAGTAACATCAAAAACAAAGATACAAAGCCCAACCTTTCAGGATATAAATAGATTAATAGTTCCCAGAGGGAAAGGTACCTGAAAGACCCAGGCTGATTTGGAGCCATTCCAGAAGGATGCCATTAGACAAAGCCTTCCCCAAATCCCACTGTAAAGAGCATTTGAAATGGAAAGAGGTATTGGCCACAAGACAGGCACTCAAAACACACGACCTGGGGGGGTAAAAAGTTCAGAAGTGTTTTATAAGGAGCTAAAGGCATCTGAGGAGAACGGCTGTTTTAAAATAAAGAATAAAGGTAGGAAGACTGAAGAGGCTGTCTCTTTCAAATCTTGGAGAGCGCTGATATTGGTGAAGTGCTTCTACGGGCCTAAGTGGAGCACACTGCATTGCATGAAGCATAACAATCCTTCAACATTGCTCGTGTGTCCTCTTGTCACTGAGCACTCCCTGTGCACAGGAGGAGCCATGCCAATTTATTCATCTCAAATTGCAAATTCCAGCTGGAAGCAACAATCTATTTCTTTGATTTAATTTCTGTCTAGTTCACCAAGATCATATTGTTATAAAGAGGGAGAGATTCTCCAGAACTACAAATAAATACCAGCTGATCCTGCACAGAGGTAGATATCACAGGTCTCTCTGCTGGAACATCATGTAGGGATACGATGACAGGCCTGCAGAATCTCAGTCTTGCAATGAAGTGTGCCAGGGATTCACACCAAATCCACGCGAATCCTGCAAAACTGTAACATGATTCCCCAATAGGGTCTTTCCTTTCCTTTAATACCTAGCACAGTAGAGCTCCTGAGACACTTACAGGGGCAGTGTTACAGCAGAATTCAGTAGCATACACAAAGTAATATAAGGTAGTTGACATGATTAATCAATAACATTTTGTCCCAAATTGTTAAGCTTTTTATCAGATTTTTGATTCTACTATCATACTAATGAACAGCTGGTCTCTGAAAACATCCCCAAGCCACACTGGCAAAATACTGGAGCTTCCCTGTCTGTGGACAGGGAGGAGGAGTTTGGGAAGGTCATTACTGAAAAGTGTGACACATACAAAGAGCAGCCTGAAATTTTGGACTTGATTACTCATGTCAGACCCCTTTGGAGTCTCATAAAGAGCACATAAAACCTGACATTTCTGGGATGATGTAGAGGGAGAAGGAAAAGCAAGAGTGAGGAGAGAGAAAAAAGGAGGGGCTGAGAAAGCCATTTTCCATGGTAACGTGATTAAGAAGAGCGGGAAGAGAAGGGCTGTGCTCCAAAGAGTTTGGAGAAAAAGAGGTTCAAATACTGTGAATGAGAAGACATGTTTTGGAGCTGAAAAGCAAAGAAGCAGGTGAGAAGAGGATTCAGACCAAAGAGGAAAGTAGCATCTGTGAAAGAAAGAGAAATGCTGGGGAAGTGGAGGTGGGGACAAGCAAGAAGGAAATGGTATTTTTTTCTTGGCAATCAGTGATTCCTTCTTACAGTTTACAGACAATATTGCCTTCCCTTGGAACAGCTGGTACATTCTCTGGAGGCTGATAACTTTTCAGCAGTGAGGTGCCCTGTGTGCCAGAGCAGTTTGGTGCACAAGCAAGCAATGGATTTTTTTACACATTTCTCTAATCCATTGACAAAAACCAGTATGGTTGCAGCAAAACTGCTCCCCTACACACCTTGCCTTGAAGAGGAATCTCACAGTAACCCACCGGTGGTGTGTGGGGTGCTCTGGGGCACAGACCAGCAGGTTGGAAGGAGAACCCCACCTCTGCTGCTCATGGATTCATGAGATACAGGACAGTACCAGTCAGGAGTGCCAACTTCTGTGCATGCAGGTAAAACATGTGCCTTGAACACATCTGGCATTTAAATGCATAGGACTGAAGTTGCTTGTAGTCTCTCTGGAGGCAGTTCTGCATTTGTCTACCCCTTTACCATAACCTGAACATAGACCCTGTAATTCTCCAGCACTCTGACAAAAACATCTTGTTTCCTCCTTTGAAGAATGCAGCAATATAATTAATAGTAAGAGCTACCCCACAACTGTATGCATTCTCTCATGTTCTCAGCCAAGCAAATCTTTCACTTTGTCGGGTAATTTCTTTTTAATGCAGTGCTTGCTATTATTTCTTGATAGTGATAAAAGACCTGAAGCAAAATTCTATTCAGAGAATTCAAGAGGAAAAAAAAAAACTTTGTTGGTGAAGGAGCATATTTAATGAATGCAGAAGGTGTTAATTAAAAATCCTCAAAGCCCTAAAAATCACTAATATTTTGAGTCTTAAATGTCTCAGTTATCGTCACAGAACATGTCTGCCATGGCACCCATTTGGCCCGAGGCATCACTATAAAATTAAAAATGAGTATTTGGAGCTGGTAAGCTTTGATCTAATTGAGTATGTGGTAGGATCAAATCATAATATGCCAATGATTTGCTGATCTTATTCCTCCCTTCTGGCAAGGATTTGTCAACAGATACTAATGTACTCTTATAACCTAAAGATGTTTTACAAAGTAAGCTGATTTTTGCAACTTATTTTTGTGTGTGAGCTTAACAACCCACACCCCACCCCTCCAAAAAAAGCAACACCCCACCTGAAATTTCCATATTAACTAAAGGGCAGAGGAAGCTTTCCAGCTGTTATAATTCAGTAGGTATGACATTTACCTCTCTGTGTTTTTCTGCAGCTGGCTTAGTGCACACCACAGTGTGCAAAGTTGAAAATCAATTACTTTTGGAAAAAATTTCTTTTTATACACTCTCTTCCATGGATCAAATTTCTTGTCTTTCAGGGAATTCTTTCAACATGAAGAGGTGAAACTGATGAATATTAAATCACTGCAATCTTAAAGAGTGTAGTGCTTACCCAAGTTTCAGTGATATACAGATGAGTATATACATCTACCTAGATATATACATTTAATATACATATGAAGATATGATCGATGCATAGGTTTTTTGTTAATTTATAGACAGAGGTTATAAATAAAATAAATATGTTTTATCTATTGAGGTATCAGATAGAAAAAAAATTACTTCTTGCAAATGAGAAGTGGCATCAGTCATCAGAGGAAGGAAGGAGTGTATAGAATCTGAAACAGCAAAGCAATTGAACATGAAAAGTTTGGCATAGAAAAGAAGGGTAAGTAATTTAAACCCACTCAGGAACAGGTGTGACTTGTTCATAAACCAGTTAGGAAAAAAAATTGTTCAATTACTCCTCTCTGGTAAATAACAAATTACCATAGTAACTCCACTTTCAAACAACATATGCATATATTTTGTTACAGAAAAACTTGAGTCAAAACTGCATTTTAGTATCATACCATGGCTTCTTTCTTAACTTCAAGATCAGAACTCTATGAACTTTCTGCTCCTTATTTATATAAACTCCCATGACCTGAAAAGACCACTTTAAGGTATTGCTGAATCCATGCTTAAAATATATTCTGCCTATTTGTTGAGACTGTTACATTGAGCCAATTCAGCCAATAGCTTTTATGATAGGGAGAGTAGCTGTCATTTTGGGCGTGGATTCCCAATGATTTTTTAAAATCAGATGTATTTTTTCAGCAATTACAAATGACCCGAGGCATATGCTTATATGCAAGTGTATATTTAATTTCATCATTATATATCTGTGTGATGGTGGTGTTTATAATTTGTAAGTATTTTCATTTTCAAGGTGGCAGGTTTTCAATCAATTTAACTGAGTGATAATACAGAGTACAAACCTTTGTGCAGAGCTACACAGCCCTGGTGGATTAAGAGGAGTCCCAAACCCTACTGATCCCCAGCCTTTGCAGTGCAGCAATATACACTCACTCACCTCCAAATCCTGGTCCAGACTGCAGAAGAAAAGTTCATTGGGAACAATCCATCTGCAGCATGCAACAGCTGCCTGGTTAGTGATTAATCTTTCTTTAGAAGCAACTTAAAGGCAGCCAGTGTCAGTGCCTCCAGAGCTGGACTAGAAAACAAATAAATAAGGGCTGTGCATCCTCAATTAGGTAACATTATTTTAACATCCTGAATCTTTAAAATATGTATTATTTGGATCTTGCACCCTGAAGAGTTACTGGTTTTGTGCAGACTCATACTGAGGGGCATCTCACCTGTTCATATTAACCTGTCCAGGCTAACAGTAGTCTCCAATTGGTCTTCAAACTTGGAGAGATGATCAGAATCTGCTGTTGTTGACAGTTTTCTATTTTGTAATCAGCAAAAAATCAGACTTTACTTAATGTTCCCATAGCCATCTGTTGCCTCTATGATGGCAATTTCAGTCTGGATCCTTCTATCTTATTTATGTTTATACGATTGAGATGGCCAAAAATATCAGAAAGGACAGCAGCATAACAAACACCTACACTTTCAATTTGAAAATTGTCTTAGATTCATTTCTGATTTCGTAAAAATATGCCAGAAGGTTGGCCCAAAAAAGACAAGACATGTATGCAGTTGTAAGATCTGGTACCCCCATCCTCTTTTTTCTAAACAATAAAGGAAGAAGATGAAGTGGAAAATATAGGCACTTAGTCCTTAGCCAATCTCATCTCATAGTTCATTGGAAATCATTTTTGCATGAAGAGATGCTCTGAACTAAACCACTCAATCATCAATAGATGCAGTGAAACAAATCTCTTCTCATTCCATTGGAAATATGCAAACAGTAATATATCTCTTTCCTGAAGAATAATCCCCTGTTCATAGCATGGTAATTCATCTCCCTGAATTATCTTGCTTTACTTATTCATTCTAGAAGATTTTAAAGAAAAGAGGATGAAAAAGGGAAGTAAGGAAGGGCAGAAGGAGGGGAAAAACTACAGCAAACCACTCATCAACAGCGCAAACACAGTTAAAAGTTCATCTGTGTCCAGTGACTCAAATTGATAGAATTGCAAAACTTTTTTTCAGATCACTCTGTATGGGCTACATCTACAGCAGAATTTTAGTCTGTAGAAGGTGTACAATTTCAAAAGCCTCCCATTTGTCCCCACCTGCAGTACCTCGGGTGATGTCATGGAGATGAGTGGAGTCACTGTGTGCAAGCTGTGCCCCTCCCAGTGGAGCTAAACTCTCAGATGCCTTTCAGGGAAGAACCCAAAGCACAGCAGCCACTCTTAGGTGCTCAGTCCAAGCAGGAAGGTTAGAGCTAGGCCAAGGAAGGCCTCTTGAAATGCAAATAAACACCCAGCCCACAGCCTTGTCTTTTCACATCCATTCTTGGGTTTCAGATCTAACTCTTGGGTTGCACCACTTATGTATACAGATACAGGTTCTGCCATAGATCTTTGCTTCAAAAGACTTTCTTGCATGGAGTGATTATGTCAGGTGGATTTTATTAATATCTTTGGCTTCATTACCTCCTCCCACCTTTTCATCTTTGTATTCAGGTAAGAAATGTAATTCTGCACAGGTATAAAGTTATCATATCCTCGCCATAAACTGAGTGACACGATAACTTGTCTTGTCGGACAGTTTTACAGTGCTATGCATCAGCTGAAAGGCTGAGAATGAAGCAAATAGTCCAAGGTTTTTCATATCTCCCCTAAAGCCATAAGGAGATGTAAATACTGATATGAAATGACACTACATTTTGTTTGGGAAAATTTTGCAAAGTTGTTTTAGCCCAAGATGGCAGCTATTATGTAAGTAGCAACAGTACCTTCTTTTTTAAAGTCATAATTTTCTCCTTTTTCATGAGGAACAAAAGTACTTTGAGCTCAGTTACCTCTCCCTTTAGATAATGAGAACAGAGCAAAGTGCTTGACTCAGCACATGAAAGTTCCTGAGAAAAAGATATAGGAGCTTGTCTTAAAACAGCCCTTCCCAATATCAGATAGATGCCTGAAGCTTGCAGAGATGGAGTAAAAATACAGCACTAGCAGCTGGAAGTGGGACAACCTTAAGGTAAGGAATCCTTCCTTGCAGCATTTCTTTTTTAGCTTTGAATTTCCAACTTTGAAATTTATGACCTTTGTTGAAATGACTGTCGCACAGCCGCAAAGCATCCCTTCTCTCCAAGGCAGTCATCCCTTGGGCCCCGACTTCCTGTGTCTCCCATGGGCAGAACAGCAGCAGTGCAAAACTGCTTCTTTCCCTTACCTCAGAGCAATATCTAGTCTGCATGGGTACCCCAACACAGCTGCTCTATGAAGTACTCAGGATTATCACTAGCCACGTTAGTGTGAGAGACATACAGATGGAAGTGAAAAGAGTAATGGAGCTGCTTGTTCTTCCTTGCCTCATTTTTCTGGTCATTCTTGAGTGCTCCTTGGTCAAGAAGTTCCTCAGTTTTATTACAGCCAGTGCTTGACTGCAGTCCATGAGGAACTTTTCTCATGATTCCTTATAGGAGGTAGCTGCTGAGTTATGTTGCTCAGGAAAGAGGAAAATCAAAAGACATTTCAAGCTCCATAAATTTTTCTGGAAAACTGAATGATGCGACAGACCAAGGAGAGGTGCTGCTTCAGATACTATTTCTCAACTTTTTTAAGCTGAAAATCACCATGCCTTTGCAAAACATCACTCCTTTTCATTAACAGCCAAATAGAATTTAACCTAAGCTTTGATTAGTCATTTATTATTTCTGGTTTTCCACATCTACATTGATTCTATTTTTTCCCACATTTTCACTTATTTGCCTATGTAGAAATGTGTGCCTTTTGAGGAAGTTTTTCAATGGATTTGATCTTTGGATCAAGTTTTGATGTCTCCTGGACCTCTCGGTCCTGGGGGCAGCGGGTTGTTAAACTCCTTTGAGTGCAGCTACAATCTTCTGTTGGAGACTGATCTTTATTCTCCTCAGACTATAAACAGTCAGGTTGCTGTAGGTATTATGCTCACAACTACTTTCTTCAACTTTAGCTGAGAAGAGAAATTGCCAGTATCTCAAAAAAAACTACACTCTCATTTAATTCCTTCGTTCCAAATATTAGCTGCATTTTTAAACTCTTTCATTACAGCGACAGTAGCCTCCCTGATAAAGCTCCTTGTGGGAGGGGTCCCACAGGGTCAGCTCTGTCAGTTTGTCTTTCCTTTCTTTGATTTTCCTTTCTTCATATATGTTAAAGACCGGCTTTTACAGTCACAACTTATTTTGTTCTGTAGCTTCTTAGAGAGTGTGAAATTTCACCAACAGGATCTCATGGCTGAGTCCCAACACTCTCCAAATAGTAACAGGAATTTCAAAATTACACGTGGATTTTTCCAGTTATACTGGCACATTAGTAATCAAAATTCAAATGGAAATTTTTTTTTCTTGCCCCAACAGCTGTAGAACAGCACTAGCCTTCTCATCCTCAGCATTTCATGAGCATTTATGGAATTCCATATCTGTCAGGCACCCTTAGAAAAAGCCAGACAACCTAAATAACAACTATCCAGATATCTTAAATTCTGACTTTGCTTCATTGATTCTATTTTGCTAGTACAATAAAATAGCACTGTGTAATTTTACTCTTTTCTTCATTCATAATTGCTCTTTTGATTTTGAAAATAATGCTTCTCACTGACTGCAATGTGAGCTGCATTCAGTTTGCTATGTTATCTAAATCTGAGCAAATATTATAAAGCTCACGCAGTTCCTCTGAGGGACAGAATGTTCTCATTTCTTCAGTTACTCACATTTGAATATAATGTTTACAAAGACATTTGCACTTGTCCTTCTTTCTTATAATTGTAAACTTTAAGATTAGCATGGCTGTTTAAAATAAGATATATTTGAGTGAACAAGTCTTTCTAAACTTAATTTTCTTCACT
The DNA here is from genome assembly GCF_031753505.1 of Anomalospiza imberbis. NCBI lineage: Eukaryota > Metazoa > Chordata > Aves > Passeriformes > Viduidae > Anomalospiza > Anomalospiza imberbis. The sequence continues at coordinate 79,798,173 of NC_089682.1, read as the reverse complement.
GAAGGTTACTCTTTTTTGTTTGTTCTAGCCTTCATTCAGATATTTTAAAATGTTCTTGCTGATTTAGGTCCAATTTGTCACAGAGTTCCTGGCCTAATTATGGCTGTTAAAACACTACAACTATTGAAAACATCCTTCAAAGGGACATGTTTTTCACTAAACTCAGCAGAAATCTCCCCAGTATATGTAGGGTCACCAAGCTGGGTTTCCAGCCCACCACCACTCAAGCAGAACTATTCTCTTTGAGGCTTCTGCTTGCAGCTCCACCCTCATGTCTTCATCAAGCCTGGCTGTGCCAGAGTTTGCCACGAGGAAGGACTTGATGGGGTTCCAGTGCCAGCCTGGGATGGGTTTCCAGATTTCGGCAGCCAGGAAGCCTCATACATATAAATATAGGAATGTAAAGGTTTTGGCCAGTATTTAGAACTTGATTTTTAGCCCTTGAGTTTGGATATTTCCACCCTTGGTTTAGAATGGACATGGTGATGCTTTCCAGCTCCAGCAGGGCATTGCTGACCAGGGCCACTGTTGGCTGGAGAAATAGGACAGCAAAGAGCGCTGTCCCCCCAGGCTCACAGCAATACCCCCTGGCACCCAAGGACACAGACACACCTTCTCCATGGGTACTGCCCCACAGTCTGTTTTACACTGCTCTGGAGGAAAGAAAACTCCTGTCTTTGAGCCCTGTTTTCTGTTTTTATATTCACATAGATATGTGTGTGCTTTTATAATAGAGATTAATTACAGAAATGTGGCAAGCTTTGATGGCAAAAGGTAACTGTAAAAAGGAAATGTACAAATTATAGAAGACTTTCAAAAGCACACAGTATGAAGAAGGACACTGCCAATTCAATGGCTGGAAATAAAGAAATATAGGCATTTTATTTAAGCAGTGTGGTATTTAATGTCACAAACTGAAGGGAAATCTAACTGCAGAATAAATAAGATGTAGCAAGTTGATTGAGGACTTAGGTTTATGTACATAGCACACTTCTAAATAGGAAAGATGTATCTATGTACATTTAAGTCTGGATGCATGCATAAAAAGAAAATGGGATTATTTTTTCACCCAAGGGTATAGCTCTGAAATATTCTTAATGAATCATTTATAGCAAACTGGTCATAAGAAACATCATACTTGATGTCTAGCCTCAAGTAAAGAGTGTTTTTCTCAAGACTTGGAATGCTGTGTGGCAGCCATGCCTGGCCTGAACGGAGGCATTCTTTTCTTTCTGTGCAAAGAATTGGGCTGCCCTGCTCTTTATGCAGAGCAAGTACAGCTAGTCTGAGGCACATTTAAGTAAAACCAATCCAGCATTTCATTTGCCTCCTATGAAAGAAAGTCAGTCTAGCCCTCAATGTCTTAGTGGGGTTTGTGGCTGTATATCCTTTTTGAGTTCCACAAAAGTTATGTTCTCATTAAAATGTCACCTTACAATAATGTTCTAATGTACTGGCTTCTCCTTCATTAGCTGTTGAACTAAAGCTAGTAATGGAAAAACAGATTACCCTGAATTTATGATGGGCTAATTCCATTCCTTCTAGCCATGAAGATAAATTACCCTTTGTTTACAACTGAAAGACCAGAAATTTTTAGCAGAATGAAGAATAGATGGGAAAATACAAATTTAACTCTTGGCACAGATGGTTTTGGGGCCCTGAAGCAACAATGTGGTCAACAAGTAAAACATAAAATCAAGCTCTGGTAAAGACCAATGAGCAGTGCTTTCAAATTGCACTTTAGTTGGTTGAATATCCCACCATTTACCTCTGAAAATGGGATTTGACCCATGAGGGGCTCTCTGCCTAAGGATATTGTTAAAGGAAAAGTGAAATCCAAATCAAACAAAAAAAACCTTAGGAGAGATAGTAGTAGAAATTATTGTAAAGTCAGAAGTTAACTAAAAGTTACCAGATCACAAAGTCACAAAGAAAATTTCCACAGATCATCTTTGAGGCAAATGGTAATTATTGCTAATTATTGCTATTAATTGCTAATTATTGCTATTTTTTTATCCTGCTTTAAAGCACATATAGAAAAAGGCAATGAATAAGAATGTTATTCAGTGTCCCTTACTGAGTTAGGACAGCATAGGAAAAGGTCCCACCTTCACAGGTATAGGAAGGAAACAGGGATTCATTATCATGTGTTAGACAGATAATGGTGAACGCAGATTTGTAAGAATAAGCAGCAAGATTATATGTGAAGAAAAAAATTCTGAAAATATGTTTAGAAGCTCTTTCTAAAGGATTTTTTATGTGCCTCTAATTCTGTAGAAAGTAAATGAAAAATACGTTAAAATTATCAGGTTCTAAAGTAACAGTTTTATGTCTTCTGCAGATTAGTTTCTATATGTATACAAATCTAATTACCTATACCTTTATTTTTCTTTTTATTTTCCAGCAAAACTGATTTATCTGTTCTATTTTTATCAACTGGTAAAAGTATAGATACAAAGTTAAAAAAAAAAAAAAAAAGAAAGGAAAAGAAAAAAGAAAAGGGGGAATCTGTTGGGACAGAAGTTCCCTGAGGGACAAAATGAAATTAAACATTTTAGCTCATCAGGTAAATACCATGTCAGGCTCACATAAGGGATAGTATTTTTATTTGACTGGTTCAAAGAAAGCAATCCTAAAATCTTGTTAATGGTCCTTTGCTTTCCAAGTAAAAGAATGCCATAGCTGAAGTATAGTTTTAACTATTAAGGTGGAAAACTTATTATTCTTTTTTTCTGCTTAAAAAAAAAAAAAAGTAAACCACAAATGAATGCTTTTAATATTTTCTCCTTTTTTTCCCATCTCACTTGCTGTTTGGATTATGACTTGGACCATGAGATACTTATACAAAATTTATTGCCTTGTTTAAGAAGACATCAGAAGAATAAGTGAATACACTGATAAAAGCTGTGGCTAATGTGAGACAGTCTTATTTAGAATACCCACAGAAATTAGTTAATTTTAAAAGTATCTTGCAACCATCTTCCTCTTAGCTTCAATAGCCAAAGAATCCCATTCTTACTCTGGAGGAGATGCCAAATGTTTTCCTGCTTACTACATTCAGAAACAGATTTAGTTTTACCCAGAAAGTAAAGTTTATCTGAGACATATTTGGTTTATGTCTCAACTGATATGTGCTGCAAACTCTCTTCCTCCAAACTGCAAAACAACTGATATCTGCATTTTATTTGATAAAGTCTCCCTGGAGGAGTCTGTCAGTAATCTACAGCTGAGACACTGGGAAAATATCTTTCTTCTTCAACCATTTGGTTCTTTTACTTATTTAAAGCCTAACTCCTTCTGGGTATTTTCCTCTTCAAATTTACACTGAGATCTATCCTTGTACATGGTTTAAGGAGATAATCGCTGTTGTCAGCTGTGCCATTTTTATTTGACTCACAGATAATTGGTGTTTTTCCTGAAGTTCCTAAACTCTTTGGCTGAAGGAATTAAATAAGAATTTGAGGGAGCCAGGTTCTTAGTTCTTGAGCTTATAGAAAGAAATTTTTAAAAACTTGAACATTCAAACAAATCCAGAGAACCCAATACTTCTAAAATAGTAAGATTTTAAATCTTCTCACGACTTCTTAGTGCTCACTATTATCAAAAATGCTGCACTATTAAACATAAATGATAATAAAAATGTTTGCTAAAAATGATCCTTCATTAGCAAACAATAGAGCTACTGATTCAACAGTGAAATTTTAATCAAAAACTAATAGCCCATGTGCCCACACAAATGTCTTATTTCTCTGGCTTCAATTTTCCTTCCATGAGAAAATCTTGGCTCTCATTGCCTTCCATGTCTTTATGCTGACAGTTGTGTGGGTCTGTCTTTATAAATGATTATAACAGCCCTCATCCATCAGTCACTATACAATTTTCATTTAACAAAGCTGGTTTTTGTTAATATGTATTAAATATGTTCTAAAGGTGTTTTCCAATTTCCTCTCCCACAAATTTGGAAGAAAAGTATTTTCAGCCTATTTCAAGATCTCCCTCTTATATTTCTTTGTTTCCCTCAGCATCTTTCCACCCTTTGAAATTTCTCTACAGATCACTTATTAGAAAATTCCTTTAGATAAGCCAGTTCTGATGCTGAGGTTGCCTGCCCTGCCAAGCAAGCAGTTACAGACAGTTACACCTAATGGCAGCTGTAGCTTGGTCTCTCCAAGTGTTACGTATCTGAGTGCTGCTCCGAATGCACCAAAAACTCCCTCCTTCAGCCCTCCCACACAGGCTTTCTTAGTGATTTTGAAGCTTTAATTTCCTTTAGCCCATAATGAAGAGGTCTTTAAGAGCAATTAAAATTATCAGGCAGGCTGCAAAGTTTTCTGATTTCTGAAAGTTTTCTTTCACCAGCAGACACTCTCCTTCTTCCCTTCTGAGGAATCTTCAGTTCCTAATCAGGGCAACTTGAAGCAGAATTTGTGCTTGGCACAGACTTAGAAACATGTCTGTCATCTGCCAGGATCTAGCCTTGTAGTCCAAACATCTTTTTCAGTGACAATGCAAAGGTTTTTTTCTGAAGATTTCAGCTAATGGTGCATCAGGATGTTGCAAATTTGTATGTTAAACCTGCTTGCAACTTAAAGCTTTCACTACAGGAGAAGTCTTCTTCCTGAAGAAAAAAGATGAATCATTATAAACAGTTTCAAATTACTGAGTGACACAACACACACAATAGAAGCAGCAGAAAGCAAGGACAGGAACATTATTAAAATCGTGACAAAAGGAAAAATTAGAATGAAGACTTAAAAATGCTAATTAACTTTTAAAAAAATGTAATTTTTGCAACATACTTAGAGGTTTTGAACTTGGTGTTTAAGGAACTTATTACTGATCCTCTCCTGAGTTCATTTGTTCCAGCATCCTGGTGCTGTAGTACAAGGGATTATGCAAAAAGATGAAAAAAAACAGCTTAAAGCACAGAGCAAACATGGCAAACAGAGAGAAGAGGGTAGGCAGTATTTAACCAGCTGTAAGGCCGAGCACAGATGTGCTCCCCACCCCTAACAAAGCACCCCGAGTGCTTTGGCTTGCCGAGCAGGGAGGGGAAGGGCTGGCCTCTTCAGCTTCACAAAGGAGGTCTTCTTTGTCACAGGGTTATCCATGTCCACCTGCTCCTGATGGCACTGACCACTCCTACCTGGTGAGCTGATCACTCAAAACCAGCAGTCCCAACTGGTACAATCAATGTCCTACAATCTTTCCTTTACTTTTCATATCCTTCCACACTGATGTTTTTCCTCTTGAATACACCAACTACTTCTGATCTTATCTCAACCATCCTACTTCTGCCAGAAATTTTGGTTTTCTTATCTCCATACAGACTTCCTCACATCTCTTTCAGACGTGTCTGTGTGGAGATTATGCAGCTGTGCTGCATCAGAGCTGAGTCTTGGGTCCAAATACATGGTCAGAGAGACCCTGGGTGGCAGGAGAGAACTTGCAACTGGGTCTGCAGAAAGGGAGTTGGTTAAAAACAACCATAATAATTTCCTAAACACATGAATATAAGTTTCTATCATCATAATGTATCCACAGACACACACACCAAAAATAAAGTTTCCTCTGAGTAATAAACATCTTACTCCTGTAAGCTAGCTAGTTAAAGAGGATTTTACAAGGCAAGCAACCTATGGCTAGGACAAGCCACCTGATTTTTCTCACTGAAGCAGTTTATCAAACACTCAGCCAGCATCCCTAGGCACTCATAATTCCTAACCTACTTAGAGCTTTAGGGGCGCAACATCTGGAAGACCAGACTTAAAATGACAGAAAAGCTTTGAAGGTCATGCAGGATAATTTACCTAAGCTTTGAGTATTTGATAGATGAGAGGGCCGTTACTCACTGGAAATGTTAGGAGGCGTTATGAGAACAAGTGAGAAACAGAAATTCATAGGTTCATAAATTTTAATGCCAGAAGAATCATCTAATCTGACCTGCATACCATAATCAATGAAATTCCACCAAGTAATTGCCATGTGAAGCTCATCAATTTGGGGCTAAAGTAGCACTTATCTCCTCATAGTAACAATTATCATAGAGCATGAGGTAACTACTTTGTAAAAGCAAGAGAAAGAAGAAAAGGAAATTTTCTAGTGCAGTTCTATCCACCCTCCTTTTCTCCACATGCCATGCCTGGCAGAAGCTTTTGGAAAGTTGTACTGTAGTTAAGATTACAGAGAATAAATGAGAAGTACCTATGCAGTTTGCACATGACATTGCACTTCCTGAGTATCTAGAAACTGCAGAGAAGAGGGTAATAAATTATATTTTGCAGCAAACAAGAAATGGGGAGCTAAAATAAACACAAAGAAAACTAAAGGCGACACAATGCATTTATGCACAAGAAAAAAATACTCTTGGTAAATGTAATAACAAAAATGCAGCATACATTTACTTTCTGTAGCTTTGCACATTAGAAAATGATGACCATGAAAAAAAATTATAACAATAACCTAGGATACATGGAGCTTCCTTCTGAAAGGAAGTTATGGAAAACAATAAAAGCACATCCTTTGCAGAAAAGATTACAGGCTGGGTAGGTAGTGTGACGTATGCCAGAGCAGGAACAGTGGACAAAATAACAGCAGAAGTTGAGCAGAAAAGAAAGGAAATCTGTACATAAAGAGGGGAGCTAAGGAAATCTTACTTCACATGGATTTGTCTTGCAAGTGGCTGAGTGACACCTCACACCTGCTCACCTCAAGAACAAGAGCTTCTCAATACACTACAAGTCCCACCATTTTACACAGAGTCTCTCCAGTGTCCCATCGTTGCCCCATAGTGCTCCCAGGACTGCCTTGCTCCCCACATTCCCACAGCACAGTACCCCACTTGCCCAGGTATCCCTTCCCCATCTGCCTCTCGGGGCTCACTGCCTGGGCAAGAGGCAACACGAGCAAGAGACAGGACCATAGTCACACCAACTGCCCATGCTGGCCCACTGCGGGGGATGCTGATAACCAGAACTGAGGCATGACCAAATCGTCTGTTCATCTCACTTAAAAGCAAAATCAGTAAAGTCAGTGTTCTCTAATCAGCCACTGATTATTAAAATTTTTAAGACTTCATAGTCTTTAGGCCTCTGCTTAAATTGATTAAAAAGGGACAAAGAGGGAGAAGAGGTGGAGGAGAACAGTGAGATAAAACAATTTTATTGTCGTTATTTCTCATGAAATCAGACTAAAAAAAATTAAAGTGTGTAATGCATTCATTAGGGGAAAACAGAGGAAAACCTGCCATCATCATAGGACTAAATACTGACATGAAGGCTTAATATTTTTGCAAATAAAGTATAAAAATCCTTTTTAACTGAGTCACCAGGATGTCAACCATCTAATCAAAATGATTAGGGGATCTCAGTAGTGTTCATTATTTTTCTTTTAATTCTATGTGGGAGGTTGAGAAATCAAATCTACACATTTTGGTCAGAAAGGTCTTTGTGGCTGTCTCATGAAGGAGGAACATATTTCTAGGTGTTTCATGAGAAGAACAATATACAATTACCAGTAAAAAGGATGATAAAAAATGTACCCATCTAGAAAGTGAGCATCTAAGCTAAGGCTTGAGATTAATAAATGTATAAATAGATTAATTAAATAAATGTAATGGCAAAAGCAATTTCTATCAGAACTAAATTATTATCAGACAAATATGCATGTAATTTTTATTTCAAGTTCTTTATTTCCTTTAACTATAAATACCATAGAATCTCTTAGCATACACACTTACATGAGTAAGTGTTTAGGTAAATAACACTACTATAAATATTACAAATGTTTCTATAAATGCAACTGCATCCTGATGAAGAATAATTATTTTTCTATTTTCTTGGATCTCTCAGCAATAGATATTTGAATAAATGTGAGACAGCATCAGTCTAATAAACGACTGTAGGACATACAGCCAGAGAGATGTAAAGGAGACAGATCATTAATTATTTATCATTGTTACTGCTACAGCTTGTTTGCAAAAAAATAATGCTTGAGTGCCATCTGGGACATGGGACAGAGTTTTTCCCCCAACTTGGGGGAATTTGACTGCTGGTAGAAGGACCAGGACCTATCTCAGTGATAAGCTATGGATGAGCCTTCCAGTGATCTCCTGTCTGCGTGTATAAGGACATCCAACCTGCCTACAGAGCTGTTGTCAGAGCAGTAGTTTATACCTTACGATTTCTTCTAGCACCAGGTTCTGGGTAACTGCTGCTTTCCTCAGGGAAATTGTCAATAGGGAACTTCTTCCCTGTCCAGATCTCCCTGTTTTTTGGTGTCCCAAAAGGAGTGAAAACTCCTATCCACCTAATGTTGAACTTCAGTAGCTTTAGTTTGATATCTTGCACTGGAGTTGTTCACTCTTACTTTCTGCTACATTCAGTGGAGAGAAGCACTTTATTGGTTTCTTGACCAATTTTAGGCATCAACTTTAAGTTTGGAACAATAAGTTTAAAATAAATATGTCTCTCAGGACTGATTCTAGTTGGTTATTTCTTGTTTGTTTTTTTTTTTCCCCTTGGAGAGGGTACAGCTGCACTTACAGCACTTGGTAACTCTAACTTCAGGCATTGAATTTAAGGTTGAAATCACTTTTGCCCAAACAGTACCAGTGTGCTCTGAACTGAGGTACATAAACTTTTGACTGTACTCAGACATGTCTAGAAGGAAAAGGCACATTTTATAGATGTATTTATTGCAGTGAGCTGCAGTAGTGTGGAAGCTGTCCTGCTCCAGGCAGAAGGAAGAGGTGATCTGAGGACACACAACATGCCAGTGGATGCAGGTATGGTATGCATGATTCCAATTGCACCTGACACTGAACCTGATGCCTTGATGGAATAACTACTGAAGGTTGCAGGAAGCTGCCAAGGTTCATATGTACGCATCAGGAACCCTATTGAAATATGGGAGAGCAGCAGCTGACTTCAGTCCAGGTCATTGGGTGACAATGACAATTTTTTTTCTGTCTTCCACGTGCAGAAAAAATAATTAATCCTGCCCACCAATCATTGTCTTAAAAATGAATAGCTATATTTTAGCTATATATATTGTTTTTACTTCTAAAATTCCTTTTCACTATACACGTGTAGACACAAATGTCTACTACTGAATTTTCTGTTTATATTCCCAACCAAACTAAAATGGATTAGGGTTAGCAATGATAGAGAGAAAGCAGGCTGTGATGGGGACAGAAGCAGCTTGGAAGAACTGAAATTTTTTCCCACTGGTTTGTGAAGAGATGTGCATCACCTTGAGAAGTGGCTCATGTGTGAGCTGAAGGGAATGCATCTCAAAGCCAAACAGGTGTGCAAGGCAGCTGTAAAGTCTGCTATTATTTCCCCTCCCTGTACTTGCCCTAAATAGAGTACATGGTTTCTTAGCCCTGCATTTCAGACTGGTAAGCTCATTTTCCTGAGAGGTAGAAGTTTGCCTGGTAGACTGGCAGCTTCAAAGGAGATCCTTCAAAGGTGCTGCTGAAGGTAAGGTACTGGTGGAGTCCCAGCTGTCTCCCATGAGGAAGCGCCTAGGCTCCAGCTAGGAGCACCAGCCGAGCTCCTGCTCTGCTCCCCTGCGGGGCCAGCTCAGAGGGCAGTCAGGCCAGGAGCAGAGAGTGTGCCACGGGCAGGGTGGCAGGGCTGCCCTTGGCAGGCAGCGGGGACTGAGGACAGCTGAGGCCATCGCTGTAAACTCACTACTTCCACCACACACAGCCACCAGGAGACGAGCAACTCTCAGGTTATGTACATGGCCTTGTATTTTCCTGTAGTTCACTGAGAAAGCCCAGGTTCTATTTTGCTAGCTACTGCACATAGATATGAGTGCAAAGATGGCTGTGGGTGGAAGATCTTCAATCATATCTGTATGATGAAAGCAAAGATGTGAATTCTGAGGTCAAGATAAATACATTTCCCTGACTGATCTTTCTCTTCACAGCTCTGGCTTTGTGCTTACTTTCATGACCGGAGCAAGGGACGGGTGATTATATGAGTGTGTTTTGTTTTGCAGGGAGCAAATGGATGACAGATAACAAGTCTCTGATTTCTTAATTCTATTCACCAGCCTCCTCCCTCCCACAGTGTTCCTGCAAAAGCGTCCTTTATTTCTTTTTTTACCACTAGATGGTAGTAGCAGGTAGAGACTAGGGTTTTTTGGTTTTTTTTTTTTTATTCCCCTCTCTCCCACTCTCCTTTGTTTACTCTCTGTAGATTAGTTTTAGGACTCCGGGTCTAGTAAAAGGTTTATTGTTTTCTCTGAATGATCAAATGATTATGCGCATACTAAGGATTTGAAACGTTTTCAAAATGACCATTTTCTTCCTTTTCTAAACCCCTGCTCTCCACATACCCTTGCTGAATCCAGTGTGTGGAGCTGATCAGATGCAGCAACCATTATGGTCAGAAACAAGCCTCCCTTGCCTACAAAATCCCTCTGAAGACTTTCTTATGGACTATTAATTACACTCAGCGTTTTCAATAATTGCTTCTTTATGGGCAGTAAGGGACATGAGCAGCTGTTTTGTGGCCTCCAAAGCAGCCCTGTGCTCCCCCTCAGTCTGCCTTGCCTTTCTTTCCCTACTTCCTGGGCTTGGGTGGGAAGAAATATCCCCAGCCCTGGCAGTTCTGCAGAGGGATTGCCTGCCATCTGGCTGGGACAAGGACAGAGCCAGGCAAGGGGGCAGCTATGTTTCCTGACATCGTCCACCTTTGGAAAGTTTTTAGAAGAATTACTTCCCCATGACTCCAAATCATCTGTTTTGATTTTTATATAGGACACATTTTTGCTCTGCAGATGCAGAGCCAACAATTATTAAAATATTGTCTTAAATTAGTGCAAGCTGTGCCAAACCGTCTCCAAGAGTTCATCAGTGTGTTGTGTATCAAAGCTGTTTTGCACTACCATATTAGAAAGAAGAGAAAATACAGTCAGTGCAGATGTCATTCGATCATATCAAATATTATCCTTGGCTACTGATAAAGCAACACAAAAGCATCATTTTGCAAGTGCTTGATGACAAAAGTCTGGATTTAAGACTGCATTCCCTCTATAGAAAATTATTATAGATGGATGAATACAAATGAAGGACCACAAGTAATAAGTACTTTATATACCCTCCCTGTCCCTCGGGTACGTGCTCTTACACAGATCACTGCGTTTATGTGACCCCAAGGAGGACCCTCATGTTAAAGGGCAGGTCAGTTTACTGAAAGCTATATTTACTGTTGAAATGGAAGGCACCAAACTACAATAATGATAACTGAAGGAAGAGCCATCCTTTCATTTAGTGAGAAATAAGCCTTTTATGATTTTCTCAATAAGCCTATCTCACAAATATCTATTTCTGCAGAGATAAAAGTGCCTCTTTAGCAAATTGTTCAAGACTAATTTCTTAAGGGTATTTTCATCCCTTTTACGTAAAGCACAAACCAAAATAACACATAAGCAAAACAAAACAGAAAACACATATTCCTACATCTATTAGTATTAGTCCAGATTAAAGCTTCCATTTTCCCTACCTTTGCTTTTGTAAGGTAATAGAGACATACATCTTTCCTCTTTCATACTGATTTCTTTCTGCCACAGCAGAGGAACACTTGAAAAAATAATTAAGACTAAGAAGCAGATCCTCAGGTGCTGAAAATCAAAATTGCTCCAATGAACTTGAGTTATACAAATTTTTATTAGTTGCAAAATTGGCCCCGCTGGATTTTAATTGCACTTCAACATCTGATGTACCCTTTGATAGCAAAAGTAGGTAGTCCTAAGCAACCCTTTAATTGTCACTGGAGAAAGGTTTAATGTTCAGTAAAGCATGTGTCAGCTAGAATTTCTTCTTTCAATTCATAAGTACATGCATGATCTGCTCGGTAACTTCAATACTTCATAGTCATTTTCGGGTACTTGGTTCAATTATAAAATGTTCATAGAAATGACTGCATTAATAAAGAAAACCTCTACCAGAAGATAAACATGTTCTTATAGTTAAATAATTTGTGCTGCCATCAGGCATTTTGGACCACCTTCCTGCTCTCTCACAGGCCTTTTTTATGTTCTTGCAACAAGCCACCTGGAAATTGTTCCTCCAGCCTGACCACAGGCACTTAGCAAAGTCCCCAAATTGAGAAGGTGGTGGCTCTCCAGTGTGCTCTGTGCTTGCATGAGGTATCTCCTTTTGCTCATGAAAGGCTGTGTGGAGCCCCAGCAGAGACAGGTCAAAAAACTTAGTTGGTTAAATACCTAAAGTTAGGTGTGGCAATTACTATTCACAAATATTTTAAGCCAATACTGCAGTCTCACTCTTTCCCTGCCTCCTGGCACTCATCAGCACCTGCTCCTCCCCTTCTCATGCCCCTGCACAAGCAGTCAGGATTTGCCTGATGAAGAGAACTATGGACAGGTTTGGACTGAAACTGATGTTGCAAAAAACAAGGATTCCTACCACTCAGACCTTCTTTTCATCCTACCTACCACATGGGCACTTATTTGTCTTACCATGCAAGTGCATGCAGTAGATCACAGACAGGACACAGATGAGAGGTGTGGTGAGGTCTGCCTGCTTATGGACCCCCACAGGTTTTTTTCTCACCCAAAACAGGGAGATCTCATCCATCCTACTTACTGGGATAAGTCTCCCGAGCCATGGCCAGACACAGATACTGGTAAAAACTAGCTGTGGTGGCCCAGCCTGAGCCTGTTCAGTTTATTAGTGTAGACAGAGAACTGTAAGAGAGAGAGAGAAATATCTTCTAATGGTGCATCAGTGCTGGGTTCATGAAATGGAGACAGGAATACCTAATTCACCTAAAAATATGCTGTCTTGTCTAATTAGCTTTGTGCTGCCTCTAATACCATGAGGGCACCGTTGGACAATAAAGTAAAATATCCACAAAAAAATTAAAACATTCTCCCACATCTCCCAAATGGCTCTGAGGCTTTTCTTTGAGTCAAGATACTGTGTTTTAACTTGGTTCAGTAGAAACTTGGTTTCATAACAACACTGTATTTTACAGTGTAGTGAGTTTGTAGCATGGGTTTGTATTTTAGCCTCATCTGTCCCTGTGGTAGTGAACTCCCAGGTTGGACTCTCTCTACATGGATACAGCGCTGGCTCTCCTCTCGCTGCCAGCCCCACCACTGCGATGAACCTGTTAGTCTTACCCGCCCAGGACAGAGTGACCTTATAGGTAATTCAACCTCCAAACCTCACCAGGCAGAGTAACATTGCAGAAACCTGCAGATTTTGTGCTCAGCTAGGAAAAGATCAAATATTAAATTGTTTCTGAATCCATATTTTTCAGAACATTTTGTTCCAAGGAGCATGTTGATATTTTCACTTCTTGTCCCAGAGAAGATGGAAATTCTAACTTTTTTTTCAGCCTTTGCTGCAGCTTCTGGCTCCTGCTATAATAAAAGCAAACCAATTACAATAAATTCAAAATAACTTTTAACAAACCATTCCATAGATGCCTTGTACAACAGTCTCAGTATTCTAAAATTAAGGTTTATTTTCCCAGAACACAGAAGATTTCCTCGAATAAAATGGCTAGTTCTGGCTAGTTCCAACTAATTATGTTACAATTTGTGTGTGCCATGTATTTTTTCTTTGCCTAACTCATGACAGGACTTCCAATGTGTAGCATATAGTACATTCTGTTCTCAGCTACTCTGGTGCAACCGCATTGATTTCAGGGACTATGCTGAACTCTGAATTCTGCTCCCACAACTGTATGTTTGCACACTCTGCATCAGACTTGCTCTCTGTTACACTTATTTGGTACACAATTTCAAGAATGAGTCAAGAGGCTTGGAAAGGGCAGTCGTGGTGGTTGTTCAACAATAGCTTCCTCTTGACAATAGCAATAACTAATCTGGGCTTTTCACTCTCGCTGACATTGTGATCGCTTCTGAGTTTGCTTTTGTTGTTTGGGGTTTTTTTTCTTTACAAGAGGGAGAACTGTGGAAAGCAAAGAACATTTTTAAAAATAGATTTCAGGAAAAGTTATTACACCTTGCTGTGTCATTGCACATGGTGCTTCAAAATTGGCAGCTAGGCTACGTCTTGGGATCAGGTTGCTGTGCTGTTTGCTAATGATTTTGCAATATAGAAAGCACTGCCTAAAGGATAATGGACATAGTGAATGAGTGTGTTCTTCAGAGCAGAAATCTTCATTTCACATGGCATATGAGAAGGTGTACTTCATAAGAGGCCAGACTATAGCTATAGCTCCAGCTATAGCTTTGTGATTCACAAAATTGTCCCAGCTATAAGTTAGAGACTAGGGCCATCCCATTTTGGATATCAGCAGTGGAAGCAGATACCTCAATTGAAGAATCAGACTATCCTGAAACTACTAGTGAAACTTTGTCCTAGTTCCAAACAAATAGTATTTGCTCTGGTGCACAAGTTGATGTCTGTGCACTGCTGGAACAGGATAAGACACAAGAGCACAGGTAAATGTATAATCAGTCTGGTACTGGCCAGTGAACTGCTGGAAGTTTGCAATAAGATCTTATCATGGGGGAATCATGCTGGATGGGATAAGGTATATAACTTAAAGTTAGTGAAATTAAACATTTTGGTAGTCATGGATATGGCTAGGATTTTCCCTGAGGAAGGAGGAGCCAAAAATGTCAGAGGCAAAAGATACCTTGTGTCTGCAAGGTATGTGGTCTTCACTGATATCTAAGTGGGAAGCAAAGGCAAAACATATAATGCCAGGGTATTGAGGAAGCCTGGCAATTATAGGGTAGGACAAATAGGAACTAATTTTCATCTTGATTTTGTTGTTATCAATGAGGTATTAGTGTCAACAGCTATTCTGAAGGGCTGACTTTGGCTTTATATGTCTTAGAACAAGGAGTTTTGGTTAAATACAAAGCAGTTTCCATTAATACAGTGGCAGGCACATTTAGTGGGTTAAATGGAGTATGCATTTACATAGCAGACATTAACTAAAAGAGCATTTGGATTCCACTGTGAAAGATATCATCCAGACTGTAGAACTCTGCAATAGAACTGCAGGGGTAAATTTAAGCACTTTTATAAGGAAGTTTCTGAGAGAATCACAGGGTTTTTCAACCGGTCGCACACACAGAAAACTGTGGCATTCAATACTGAGACAGGTTCAGAGCTAGCACACCAATACTCCAACAGCTTGATAATGGGGAGAGAAACTCAGAAAAGTATGCTATATGTTATTGGTTAAGTGCAATGGAAGTCCTAATAAATTCATTTCAAAAAGGAAATAAAAAAGAGGTATTCCATATGTTCTGTTATGTAATGTATTCATGAGTTTTTTTGTAAACGTTTTGTAAATATACCTGTACTGCATGAATGCTATGAAAGCACAGGGAAAGAGCTGTTATTATCACAGGATGGGTAGGGAGAGCTGCTCTTATTATTTGAAGAATAAAGTATATTTTCTGAATTTCAGGTTTCAGCCTTGCCTTTTGTCTTGATCTTTAGATGTGGAAGGGATTGCCATAATCAGTTTCATTCAACACCTTTGTCTGAGAGTTGTATGAGGCATCCCATGTGAAGTCTTGATGATTTTTATGTTTTGAAATTGTTTTTATATTCTCCTACTCTTTCTCTTATCCATTTATTTAATGATAGCTTAAAAATCATTATTGCAAAGAGGAACACAAAATCGAAAGTGGATGAGCCCTAGAAGTAAGGAGGTATAAGCACCTGAAAAGTATTCATGTGTCAGTAATGGATGTTACTGTTACTGTTACTGCCTGTGGAAAAATTATTGTGAATAATGAGCTCAATAGAGTGTCCAGAGCTGATGACTAAGGCATTATTTCAGGAATTATCTTCTGTGATCAGAAAAAGAGTCTAATCCTAAATAGATAAAGGGGGAACTGATAGTGGCAGAATGTCCCTTACACACTCCACACTCACCATTCTTCAGGGCAGAATGTCCCTTACACACTCCACCTCAGTTTTTCTGCTGGCACAGGTTTTCCTTAGTAGATGCATAACGACTTATGCCTCATTTTTTCTTTCAGATCTTGACTGTTCCCAGAATATTTAAATCAGAACATTTTAAGCCTAGTATTAGCCAAGCAAGAAATACCAGACCTCTGGAATCTCATCCCAGGGAGCAGTCAAAATGAGGAAGACTGGCTATAGCTACTGCCTGAACAATTTGGCACTTATCACCATTTCACATTATTTTAGCTGACATGCTCTTAAAACCTGCTCGGTGCTTTTACAGCAAAGACATAAACACCAGCAATGACTGATGTACCCACTCTATGAAATCAATTATATATAAAATTCTACTCAGGCTATGAAAATAATTCTGTAATCATGGTAAAGATTGCAAAAGTCTTCTTGGGAAACAGGCAGGAATGAATGTTGAGGGGATTTTTTTCTCTCTCTGCCCATCATTTTGAACATATGAGATCAGAAGGATGTAGCTGGAAGTAGGAAATTAATTTTGAAAAATCACTTTATATTCTCTGTTTTTAACTGAAACTAAGCACACTCCAGAAGTATTCTGTTTCTTGTAGCAGTAAATGTATTGGACAAAACCCAGAATTTTTTTCTCAAATACATTTGTATTTGTATGGGCTTAAAGGCAGCAATAAATAAGATAGATGGTGGATGAACTGTGGATGTACTTCAAGTCCATGCATTGCCCTTGCCTGGGCCCTAGTGTCATTCCCATATCTGTCACTATGTAAATCTTCCATTTATTTAAAGTCATCTATTATACCAGCTTTTTTATTTTGTCTGAGTCTCACTGATTGCAGCTGATCCATGATAGCTCTACTCAGAACCTGGGATTCCTCCTTGAGATCATCTCCTTGTCTGTGTTAAATTACACTTCTGAAAAGTGGAGGGGGGGAGAAAAAGCCTATGTGCTGTGAGTGCTGAGTAGGGCACATTGCAAAAACCCAAACTGTGAATTCTATGCCCACACTAGAGTATTTGGATTCCACAGGCTTGAACTACAGACAGTGCTCAACTGCAATTCTGGAGCACTTTCCTGGATAAATTCTTCATGTGCCAGTAAGTTATCTTTAAACTGTCACAGCAGGGGTAAGCTGTGTATAGTTTGTGGTTCAAATGGTGAATAGAGTTTTCGATCTGAAACTCTCCTGAAATCAAAGAATTGGAATAGAACAAAACAGGAACAAGACCAAAAAGGAACAGAACGTAAATTCAGGAAGTCTCAAAAATAGCAGTGGTGACCTGTTTGCACTACGGCCAGGTACATGCTGGCCATGAAGAATAAAAACTTGCTGATGATCTTTAGTAGTAAAACTTGAATAAAGTAGCTGGTTGTGGATGCAAATAGTTGTAATCATGTCCAGAAAGAGGAGAGGAAGGGATCTTTATGAACCTGAACACAGAGATAGCCCATTTTGCTGTCATCCAAACCACTCGTCCAGAGACAACCCTCGATCACTGCTACCGATGGGGCCAGTCTTGCTCACAGAGATATCCTCACCAGCTCCAGTTATCATCAAATCTGACCTGCTGGATTATCAGTGAACCTTTTTATTTCTTGCATGAAGCTGGTAATAGAAATTTTAATGATCATCAAGATTATTTGCAATGCAAAAAAGACATAAACATTATCAGGTATATGGAGTACAATTAAGATTATCAGGAAAACAGAATAAAATAACAACTGATGTGGTTAAGCACTTAAAATGTCTTGATTTGCTTAACTAATAAATTATTTGCAAAAAGAAAATATTTAGCAAGAGGAGCTACAGATAAAACCTGAAATTAAGAACCTGAAAAATTAATAAAAGGGCGTTTCCAATGTAAGATGGCCATGGTATACATGGAAAATAGAATGTGGTGATGCAGAAAATGTCCACAGCACAAGAAGAGAACACAGAAGACCATGTAAGAAAAGTTGCAGTGCAGGAAAGGGTAGAGAGGCCACAGCACAGGGAGGTCAGGCCTACATACATGAAAGCTGATAAATGGTAATTCAGTTTAAGGGTTGTGCACCACGTGTTTGATTATCTGGGACATGAAGAGAAGCAAGGAGAAAAAGGTCAAAGGTGAATGAGATCTTAGGGCATGTCTGAGACTATCTTTCATGGTCTTTTGATATGAGAGAACAATGGATTATGATCGCCTGTAGGAAGGAGGGAGGTTGAGAACTGAGAATAGAAAGTCTTACTGAATTAAGACTTCCAAAAAGGAAGCAGAGGGAACAGACCAAGGAAAACACAAAATGTTTTAAATTCTTCACTAACAACTCCAGAAGGAGGTGGACATATGACACAAAAGGGTTTTACTTTGATAATGTTCATTGGAAGCCTGTAGGAATAAAACTTAAATCTCTTAATGATATGAGGATATCATAACCACAAAATCATTAATCTTCTGCTATATTCCACAGTTTCATCACCACAAACTACCATGAATAATTCAGGAAGCACTTTGACACTGGTTTCATTAATAAGACATATAATCAAGGAGATGTTTAAATAATGTTGTAGAAAAGGCAGAAGAACTCAATAAATATCTAATTTCATAAGAAGTCAAAGAAGCACTTTCCAGCCCATCTCTAGTAAAGAAGAATGTTTAACTGAGTGCCTCTGAGGTGTGGACATTAGAGAAGAAATGGGTTAGGTTAATTTTTAATAAATATCAAATTACTAAGGAAATTCGGGAAGACAAAACAGTGCTATTGTTAAGTCAATGTTCAAAAGGATAGTGCATTGGCTGATAAGGCTTTCAGCAGGGAGTCAGCCTGGGCCCAATAACAGAAAAACTAATGACAGATTGAATCTATAGCAAGAGATAGGAAGATCATTTTAGAGGGCTAAAACAGCCTGGTTAAACTAATCTCATTTTTTATTACTACAAATTTGTTTGATAAAAGATGTGTGGCAGACTTTTGCAAGGTATTTGCCTTAGAATCACATGACAATCTGATTAAACAAGTAGTTCTGAGAGCTAACAAAACCTGCCTTTCTAGGGAATTGTGTCTCTCTTGGTTAATTGACTGTTCAACAGTATTACACTTAGATTTTCTGTTTACTCTGCATATATCAACACAGGGCTATTATTTCTTGCTGCAGTATATTTCAAAATGACAAACATTCTGTCATCTGTAACTACAGAAACTACCCAATGGATTCAGAAATTATTGAGAGTGGTATTTGAACTTTAGTAATTTTCTCCTACACATATCTACTTTTATGAAAAATATTTGTCTTTAGGATATTTATCTTTCAGCAAATGTGCTTGAAAATTAGAAACAACCTCAAAAAATATTGTGGGGGGTGGGGTGAAAGCAAAAATAGGCACCTTGCTTCCCCTGGAGTAAGAGTACCATGAGCTCTGCAAAATCCTAATCAACAACAGTTGGAAACTGACAGATTTCAGAAAGCAGCGATCAATAAAAAAATAATAAACTGATAGCAGCATTTCAAAAGAAACCTCTCAGATGTGAGTATTAGAAAACAGCCAACTATTATACGTGTTGAAAAAACAGTAACAAGCACAGGGAAGTCATGGAAGACATTTATAAGGTGGACCATTAAAAATATGTTTTAAGAAAAGCAAGTTCGAGGTCCAAAAGCTTGGAACAAGAAAGCAGTCAGTAGAGAGGTGTACCTTGGAAAGCAAATAACTTCAAGAAGGGTATAGAGATGAATGTGAAGAAAGGAAGGCGGCTCATTCTATTATGGGTAATACCAGAAGAAAAGTGTTTCATATCTACACAAGGAAGGACCAACAAGCTTTTAAACCAGACACAGCTAACAGCCTACAGCATATGTCTATGTTTATACTGGGCTCCCTAAGTGCTTGTCTTAGGAAAGTAGAAGCTTCAGAAGTCACCAAAGGTTCCTGAAATCTAAAATTTTTAATTTTCTCCTAGCAACATTGCGCCAGGAATTGTTCTTTCACATGAATTGCCAGGCTCTAGCCATGGCCATACTATCTGGCTGTTTTAACTGCAAGGCAGCATAGCCATACCCAACGTCCCTCTTGGGCAAGGATCTGACTCAGGAGTTAGCTAAACCCTGGATGCCCAAACTGCCTCAGGAATTGCTCCAGCCTTTTAACTTGGGGCATATGGGGCCATGTCTTTGCATTTTGTTTTTTTCTCAGTGACTCAGAAGTCACTGTGGTGAGCTCTGTGCAGAACTCTGCGTACAGAGATTCTGTGCAGTAATTTACCCTCCTAGAAACACTGTTCCCATACTGCAAACAGCTGTCACAGCTTTTTCCTTGAAAAGAAGTCAGAAACCATGGAACAGGGTTCTCGTAAGCTTTTGATGATGTATCTTCTGGCGTGCCCTGCACAGCTCCCATGTTGACTGTATCAATCCCTGAATCACCTGCAGCATCCCTACCACTCCCACTTTTCTCCATGCCAACGCACAGGGCTTTCTACAATGAAAGCCAGAGTGTGGTGAGACTCTTCACCCCAAACTCTTGTAGAATGCAAAATATGGAAGGTTTAGCCCAGAGAGGCAAAGTTTACCTCAAAGCATCCCAATTACCAAGTGCTTTATTGCAAAATGTGGGATTTTTCACATTTCATTTAAGTCTAAGGAAAAAAATGTCATGTGTTGCAATTTCTTACATAATGAATTAATGCACAACATTACATGCTACATATTCCTCATCACAGCAGAAATCTCTGTGTATTTCTGCCATATGCTATTTCTGTGTATCATGCATCTTTTGGAACCTAGAGTTCATTCATATAATCTTTCACAGATCTTATTTCAAATCCTCAAATAAGTACTAAATTCTATCCACCTTTTTGTGCTTGCATCTTCATAGCTAATGGAATCCTGAGACATCATCTAATCAATATTCACTTATTTAATATATTCACAGGCATAGACTGCCATAAAAATGGAAGATTTTTTTCTTTTATCCATTTAATATAATTTACTATCTGCCTATAATGTATGTTATTAAAGCACCATAATCTTAAATCTGATTATTCAGCAGACCAATGAAAGGCATATCTACATTCCAGAACTATGTCTCTGACAATTTCAATTTTTCAGCAGTTTTCATTGCAATATGAGTGTTGTTTAGATGAAGGTTGAATAAAAGGGCTTTTTTACCTTCTCATCTTCTTTCCATCTAGAAAATATGTTAACAAGTTTTTCTTTAAAAATACTATCTCATATGAGAATATCATAGTTCAGCTGAAAAAGTAAAACTTTGAAAAACAACTGAGTATCATCCTTTACATGGCTAAATAAATAATTGTAGCATAGCATTTCACCAAATGTTAGCATATCTGTTACCTTTCATCTATCCTATGATCATCAGTCACATAATCAGCAAATTTTATGGCCCACTAATCCTTTAGCATAAAATGTAATTATAGTATTCATTATTAGGTATCTGATAATATGAATGGGTTTAGGGGGATAACTGTAAAAATATCTGTTAGAATTTATAGTAGTGGGTAAAAATTTCTGCCTTTCTGATATTCCAGAACTTCTTTGATATCAGAGAAAATCCTCTATGTGTTTGCTTGTATTCTGCTTATGCATGGTACTATTGGTGTGACTTTCCCAAACCTTAACAGTCACTAAAATCACCAGAACACTAAGCCACTAACGTATTCCAGATTAATGGGGTTTATTGAAAATAAAATATTATTATATAAAAAAAACATCATATTTCCTCCTGTTATGATAAATACAACATGAGGAGATCTTATAATACTATTTCTTCTATAGACAAGGTTTCAAATTCATCTCAACTGTTTAATTAACAGGAGTTGGAAAATTCACTAGTAACTTTAGTCTCTTAGCTCATTACAGAGGCTTTTGGATAAAACTTAACACAAGCAAAATTCACTGGAATACAATGGCATATCCATTGTTATTTGTTAAATATTGCCTTACGTTACCTAAATGCTAGCATGCCAAAATAGAATGCTACATCTGTGCATAACTCCAGTCTGTAGCACATGTCAAGATATGTTTTCTGAGCCATTTGATTCCCAAGTTCAGCCTCTCTATTCAATTCCTTTTAACTTCTAGCATCAACAGTGCTAAGAAGCATTATTGCTTATGCTTTTTAAGTGTACTGCACATTCACAGTATTGCTTTATATGACATTCTCAGCAATATATCTGGAGGTAATAGGAGTTTCCTGACTGACAGAAATGGTCTTTGAGTTCAGTTCCAAACCAATGAAAAATTCTTCCAACCATCATTCTGAAATTTCTGATGTCTTCCCTCACATTTTTTTCAGTAGAAACAAGTCCCAGATCAACAAAAAAATGTCAGGAATGTCTAGTCAGGCCCTTATAATTTTTCAGTCACTTCTGTAACATAAAAATACACCACTGAAAACAGTTTTACCAGCCAAGAAAGTTGTATACTTGAACTGCATTTCAATTGTGTTTTAGGTTACAAATATATTATAAATGTATTGAATTAATATCCAATTTAGGTAAATTGGGTGCCTTGTAGAATAAGGGCATAAGTGCACAGCCAGAGAAAGCAAAGGGTCAGCATAATCACAGACTAGACAGTGTTTATAATGAAAAATAAAAGACTACATGTTAGAGAAATAACATAATCCTTTACTTAATTTCATATTCTAATGTTGCAGGACTTTCCCTCCCTGACATCTTTGAATTCAATCAATGTATATAAAATTGTTAGCAAGATGTGTGATGACACATCCTTAAAGATTTTTATTTTTCTACCAAATAATTTTCTTACCAGATTGTTTTTTAATTTGTGAATTCTTGTCTTTGAAAGCTGTGTACAGCAGACTTCTGGGTGACTTGGAGCCATGGTTCCACTGAATTTAATGAGCTCTGATCCTGTACCCAGAGGGTTTGCCCTCATGCTTTCAGTGGGGTTTGCATATGAATGAGCAGCCACTTCTTAAAGACCTTTGGAGTCTGAACAAAGAGTTTTGCTTTTGAAAATCTGTAAGCAACTGTGGTACTGACGGAGAAGTTTATTTACTGGTGAGAAGGTGAAAAAAGAGCACAGAGGAGGACAGCAGTGTAAGAGTAAGAAAAAAAAATACAGGCCTTTAAAGGACTTAAAACTTTAAAAAGACCAGGACAGATCCAGGAGGAGATAACTCCTGTTCTTGGCTTACTTAGCTGGACTGGGACAGCTTTGGAGGCTCTCCAAGCTGCAGTTGACTCAAAATAGAATTGGGATGCTTAGAACTAAATTGTCTCTCTTAAATATTAGTCATCATAGTCTGGTGACTATGTTTTGGTTCCCACTGACCTCACCCACTGACCAATAGCAAGGTCAGGTTTTTTATTGCTTACAAACATCATTAGATCAACAGAAGTCCAGTTCTACTGAAATCTGGCATGACAAGCCTGTTCCTTTCATGTAGGTAAGCCTTCTCTATCTGCCCAAACAAAACTACTGCCAAGAGTACATGCTGATGAAAACCTCAAAGTGCTGTGATCAGAGAAACGTTCTGGCACAAACAACAAACAGAATGAGTGGGAAGGCAGGAAGGCAGGAAGGAAGGCGGGAAGGCAGGAAGGAAGGCGGGAAGGCAGGAAGGAAGGCAGGCAGGAAGGCAGGCAGGAAGGCAGGCAGGCAGGAAGGAAGGCAGGAGGGAAGGCAGGAGGGAAGGCAGGAGGGAAGGCAGGAGGGAAGGCAGGAGGGAAGGCAGGAAGGAAGGCAGGAAGGAAGGCAGGAAGGAAGGCAGGAAGGCAGGAAGGAAGGCAGGAAGGAAGGCAGGAAGGCAGGCAGGCAGGCAGGAAGGAAGGAAGGAAGGAAGGAAGGAAGGAAGGAAGGAAGGAAGGAAGGAGAAAAAACATGGACTAAACCCTCATTTTAAATGAGTGAGTACTACTCATCTAAGCAAGTATTTGCAGAATCAGCATGATCAGGAACTAAAGTTTTATTTCTAACTTCTTCAAGTACAAATGGATCAACTGAATTTACTAAATCAGAAAACCTTCTCATGCATATATTCATAGTATTGGGATCTTAATTGGATATCTTTTAGGGGTTTGGGTTTTTGGGTGGTTTTTTTGCATGATATCAAATAAATAATTGAAAAAATGGTGAAATTAAAATATGTGTGTTTGTTTAGTTTTCAAAGGAAGGCCATGATTTTAAAATTTTATCTAGACATTATATTTGCTAGGGTTGTTTTGGAGGTTTTGGGGTTTTTTTGTTGTTGTTGTTGTTGGTTTTTTTTTTCCAATTTATATCCTGTGTTTGCTCTGCTTTTTCAGTTATTTTGAAGGGGTTTGATGCAAATAGGCTGCCTCAGGGGACAGCCTTCCAGAATTTTTTTTTTTAACTTTTATTTCTCAAAGATATTTTTCCTTTTGCACCCATGCAACGGAATAATTAACTCTGTGTACTGTTGCTGACCTGCAAGGGCCTGCAAGCCTTAGTTAAAACAAAAAAAGGGTCCATATTGCATAAGGTGCTGT
Source organism: Anomalospiza imberbis (assembly GCF_031753505.1). Lineage (NCBI taxonomy): Eukaryota > Metazoa > Chordata > Aves > Passeriformes > Viduidae > Anomalospiza > Anomalospiza imberbis. The sequence goes on along the minus strand of NC_089682.1, from coordinate 79,773,772 downwards.
ACAAATACAAAGTAAAATCATTAAATTTGCCTGGCAGATTTCATGTATTAATTAAGAAGAAGATTAATATATATTCATTCATTCTGCTATTCCTCCATGAAAGACAAAGCACCTTACAGGAAGGCTAAACACGTTATCTTCATTTGTAACAGAAAAAATGTTACGTGGATAGTCAATGAATCTGAACAATTTTGTGCAGCAGGTCAGTGATGAAACTGTGACTAGAGCCAGAGCTGGATTGAGCTATGTGTGATCCTCCATTTCTTTTAGCTCATTAGATGTGTCAAGTCTGAGAGCTTTGTCTTTTATGACAGTGTTCTCCACGCCCCAAGATTTTTTTCTTCCATATCCACCTCAGTGACCTGAACCCTTTCTTGTACTGTGCTGAACGTTCTAGAGCTGGGCAGTGGCTCTGTGCAGTAAGGAGGCTCGGACACCACTGGCATCTCCCCTTAAGTGGTGCTGTGACTCCCCAGGGCCCAGGGCCAATCTTCTGGATCCCAGCATAAACCAGGCCCACAAAAGGGAGTGCTGAGTGGGTTTCCTTGGTGTAGAACCAGCTGCAGGGGAAGGATGGGCTTCAGGGGCCCAGCCAGCACAGGGCAGCAGGAGCCATTAGCCAGGGTGGGTTTACTCCCTCCTGAGCCCCTTGAGAGAAGTTCCTGGGCCCACACCGCCCTGCCCATGGCTCCCCTTCCTCAGACTTCTCAAGGACACAGGCAACAAGTACAGATTTTTATGCCATTCCGACACCAAGCTGCCTTTGCTGTGTGGGATCTTAATTCCACATGCCTGGCTGTGGCTGTCAGGGTGGCATGAAGGGCCTTTAGGCTACTGTGAGAGAGGCCCTCCCAGTATTTTGCCTGTTTAAATAAATCTTCCTCTGGCTCATTGTTTCCAGCTGGTGAAACTGCTTACTGCATAACTTTGATGGATGCTTCACTGTGTGGAAGGAGGAACAAATCCCTGACCCCATGAAGCGTAAAGCCCTGACCTAATTCATGATAATGAGCAGTGGCTTGGAGAGGTCTGCCAGGTTGGGTATCTGCCCCTCAGGTACCTTCACAGTGGCTTCATCCTTCTTTCCAGAAGAGTCTGGCTGGGAAGCCTGCATGCTTGCAGATTCATTGACCTACCTCTGCTCCCAAGTTCACATTTCTCCTTTCCCAGAGTTTCCCAAACCCACTGCAGTGCGATTTGGGGACACAGAGCTTCCACCCTGTGTACTGCAATATGGTCAGGAATTTCTGCAGCATGATCAACACTGGCGAGTTTTGTACTTGTCCTTGCATTATTTTCCTTCTTGTAAACATACTTATTTTACTTTCTTGTGCCCCTCCATTTGTATTCCCCACTAATTCTTCTTCCAGAAGGAAATCTGTTTATAATATGAGCTGTCAGATGTCATTAGGTATTATCAGGAAACTATGTTGCTGTGTTTTAAGAGCATGAATATATCAGGGCTCACAGATCCATAATGTTTGCATATTTGATACATATTTGCATTTATGAATCTCCATGTCGTTTGGAGCTTTGCCAGTTGAGGAACTGCCTAACTGTGGAGAGAAAGCAGACAGCTAAAAAGAAAATGGTTCAGTGCATGATTTGGTATAATAAAACTTGTTGTTAGCTGTTGTTTCTAAAACTATGACATTGATACAAGCACAACTGGAACTCACCAGCCATTGTGTTTAAAATAGTTAATGTTCACTGCATATCAAGTGGTATTAAGGTGAACTTAACAATAAAATAATATTAATAAGCACTATGACTTGTTGCAATAATATTGACATCTGTTATTCCTTGGTGAAGCAGGATTACTTGAATTATACATTTAAAAAATCTTGAAACACATTTAGGAGTTAGCAGTGTAAAATATGGAATGTGTCTTTGTTGCTTAATCCAAGATGTAAAAGCTGGTTTACAATTTTGCTACTAAAATCAGTTGTTATTTTGTTTTTGACCACAGAAATCAATTTTTGATAGTGTTAGACCCAATTCTTTATGTAATATAAATATATCTGTGTATGCACTTACACATGAAAAAAGGTGCATATGCAAAGAAAAGGAGCCTTGTACAAAGGCAGGAGATCTCTCATGCTTTCTGTGTTTCCTCTTTGACCTTAGGGATAAAAGTTAATGGGTTCAATTTCTTCCCGTATCTGTAAAATTGTGATTTAAATATGTGTCTGTCTTACAGAGACATTGTTTACAGTAAGTTGTTTCCTCTGGCTGTAAACTGCCTGACACATACTGATGGATAGCTAGTTTGTGCACTCCCCCTTAGAGAGCACTATCCATATGAAACTTAGTCAGTTAAGACTGTCCCTTCACAGCAGGGATTCAGTGACCTCCATTGCGCTAGGCGTGATGCCCTTGAAAGGGGTAATTTTACTCCTGTACTGGGGCTTACATGGCTGGTTGCAAGATCAGCTCTGGAAAGTGACCTTACTTTAACCTGGCCAAACTCAAAAACAGAAAAACGCTTTTGTCTAGGTCATTCTCCCAGTCTTGTGTTAATGCTGGAAGAACAGAGTACACAGAAACTTGAAGGGAAGGCAAGAATGCTCAGGTTTTTACAATAGTACGCGGATATAGTCTGTCTTCAGCCAACCATGAAAATTCACCTTAAGACAAATATGTTACGGCAGTTCATGTACTGCAAATATCTTGTCAGTTGAAGACTTCCTGATCACTTTTCTCACTCTTGCTATTACAAAAGCTGTTTTCTGCTGTCTCCTTTACCTCTCTGTGCCCCTGTATAAAACACGTAGGCACTATCAATGCAGATGACTGCACAGAACAGCTGTCCACAGCAGATTCAGAGTATTCAGAAGTACGAAATGCATATTGCATGGAAAAAAGACCATTTCGCTTTTCATGTCCAGTTTAAACAGATGGTGATAATTTAAATACAACAGTAAATCATGATTTACATTTGGATTAAGAAAACACATAATAGATTTTTTAAGAAACAAGATATTGTGTTAGTGTGTCTGGGCTGTAAATAAGCATGTTTATTTAGTGTTTATGTTGTAGTTTTACAGAAAAGCTTGCCAGGCTAGGGCCCTGTGGGATAGATCATAAAAGCCCCCAACAGGTTTACAAGCTCAAGAATGTGCAGCAAAACAGACCAACAAGCATTCAAGGGCTGGTGAAAATGTGTGCAAGGCAACAAAGACAGGCAGACACAATTCTCATCCAGTCAGAAACAGTAAAAAATGGATACACACACACCAGTAGTGCCTTCTTTACAAATGAATCGCACAGGGATTCTCCTGTTGTCACATCAGGAGAACTTCACCAGACCTTCACCAGGTGGCCAGTGTGGAGGTTTTGATGGAGTTTAATGTGTCATCATGCCTGGGAGCACCATCAGTGAGCTGGAGCAGTTGACCTTAATTTACAAAAATCCCCCATGTTGTGAAATTGCTCTTATGGTGTAGGTGGAGGGGGGAAAGCTGCCAACATGTCCATGTTCTGGGACTGGGGTTTTTATTAAGATCTTGAAGATTACATATTTCATCTGGTTTCTGTTTTATTTTTATTTAAACATTACATAATACTGCAATAAGAATGCATAGTAAACTTCAACAAGGTGCTGGATTTTTGTGCAGCATAATCCATAGTTCCAACTTGCATGAAATGTTCTCCCAGAGCCATGGAAGTTGCTGTTTCCAGGACAGGGTCAAAATTAAGGTGAAAAAAAAATTATGTTCTGGTGGTGATTCATAGCCCAAGCTCTGCGAGGGTTCTCCTACAAATCTTTGTGGTATTGCTGTTTTCAAAGGCTGAACTGCAACAATTTTAACAAATTGTTCCACTCTGTGGAGAGGGTTGCTATGGAAATGAACAGGGCTAACATCTCTGAGAGCCCTACTAAGAGTGCTACGTGAGGTGGGGAATTCAAGAAAGTAGAGCATGTAGGGGATTAACATCTTGCTCTAAATCTGTTCACTGTTCCTGTGGGCTTCAGAATTTGGCCCACTGGATACAGTTTTTTTCAGTCCATTCAGCAGAAATTTAGGGCAAATTGAATTAAACAAGATGAGAGCAAATGATTTTGAAAGTGATTTCTGGGACTAAGCTTGTATAGACGTAAACATCTTTATTGAATTACATTTTTGTTAATAATGTTTAGCAGAAAAATGTAATTGTAATGGAACTGAAAAGGTTATTGAAGCATAATACTTTACACGTTTTTTTGGGATAGTTACAGTTTGCTCAAAACATGAAGCAACTGTGGTGTTCAGAGCATTTGGATGGAAAAAATATTGCTATGGCAACAAATTACTTTTATATTCACATAAAGCAAAAATAGATCTATCTCCCTTTGTGGGAAGCACATATTTTAAAGTGTATGAAAGATTAAAGGTGATAGGCAGAAACAGCTGCATGAATATATTTTCCTTTTTCTTATTTTGCTTTGTACACATTTCTGTATAAATCTGAAATACAGAAAAAATTTGCAGCTTGAAGCATTTTGCAGTGAAGAAGGAGAAACATTTTTTAAAAAGGAACAAAATTATTATAATACAGTCAGAACTTCTAATTGCAGTGTAGCAGCAACTTTAATTTATTAAACAAAATATTCCCCGTGCCATTTAAAAAGAAGGGAGAGAATCCTCTTCTTTCTGCATGTACCCAGGAAACAGAAATCACTTTGTGTCCATAACTTAAGAGACATTTTTTTTTAATTTTTATTTGGTCAGGCTCCTTGTCAAGCTCAAGAAATAGACCTAGTGGCAAGATTACTGATTGCTTCATTTTAGCTGTGTGGCTCTGTTTGGGGTTTTTTATTTAGAAGGCCTGCAGCTTTCACTTTTGTGTGGTGAAGAGCTTCTGGTACATCTATATGCCATGGTGTGCACCATCTGCAGAGGAACTATAATATGTCTGCATTGATATGTCAGGTCTATCCTGAGGTTTCCTCTCAATTATTCTGAACCATGTGAGCTGTCTTACACCATCTGTATCTCTCTTCATAATGCACAGCAGAGGAGCCCACATTTTGTGCTTCTTAGCTGCAAAATAGAGAGCTCACACACAAGTGGTGTGTGAATTTTTTGGCTCTTTTTCCAGATGGTCTCTTCATACGGAGAACAGAGAGAGGTATTGAAGGTCAGAAATGAGGAATATGAGGGAGACTGTGGTTCAGGCACTTACTGGCCTCTCGTTCTCAAATCTTCAGCCTAAGCAGAACAAACTGAAGGATGAGACAAAGAGTGAATCAGAGTGAGTTGGAAGCATGGTAGTTTCAAACTGGGTATTCTAGGGCAAATATAGATGTTTATGGTATAGATAGAATTGCAGGCCTAGATGTGAGTCACTTTAAATTTGACCCAAAGTACTTAACAATTCAAAGGCCCCCATGTCCCTTCTGTTAATTCCCAGTGCAAAAAAGTGTCTGGGAAGGATTTCAAGGGAACACTACACTGAAGTTCATATTGTCCCTGCTATGAAAGTTTCAGAGACAACATTTTAGTGTGAGGAAGGGAAGGCTCAAAGTATAATGGACATAGAAAAGGAAATGGAAGAATCAGTCAGTTATTCCAAATCTCTGCAACACCTTAAAAGCTGTTTTGTAGTGTTTAATAGGAGGGTCCTATAGAGCAATTTGAGGCAAACTGGCTCACATCCAGATACTTGTTCTTTACCTAGTACAATGACTTCTCAAGTGATGCTTTTGAGGCCCAAAGAGGTAATTACTATTTTGTGAGTCTTTTCCTTTTCAGCTTGGATTGCCTGAAATAATGTGCTACCTGTGTTGTAGTTTTCTGCAGTCGTGTGTGTGCAGTGTGACACAAGGGGCATGACACCCTGAGATATGTCAGGACAGTGTGAGGAGCTGAAACTGGGATTGTTGTAAGCCATTCCAGGTACAGTTACACCTCTGCTGCCTGCTGCAAATAGTCCCTGGAGTGAGCTGTCCTCTAAGCTGTCCCTGTATGTTTTTGAGCACTCCTGAGTTACCCAAAACAAGCTCTAAGAGTCAAGTAACAGAAGTGAGCAGAGATCCAGTCTTTAGCTTGGTCTCTGACTCACTTCAGAGCTGTGCTGGCACAATTATGAGCATGCTTGCAATCATACACAAATCCTGGTTGTTGATCAGGAGTAGGCATGGAGCAGGAATTGTCTCAGTGGAAGTATGGGTCCAGCCATCCACTACAGAGGGGTAAGAGGGTTTGCATGGTTGCTCTGTCTCTGTTGGCTATCATGTATTGGCTATCTGTTGGCTTCAGTGCCAGCTTGGCCTCAAGCACATTCAATTTACTGCTGCTGGCTGTAGAAGTAATGCTGCTAGATGTGGTGTCACAGTACTATGGTTAGAATAGCCCAGATAGAGAGTTATCTCCTATTGAAAAAAAAAAATCTCTGTGGCTAGTTTATCCTGGGTTTGGAGAGAAAATGAGGCTGAATGAATTCCAAAATGAGACCCAGTCTGGACAGAATTTCAGTAGTTATGTTTTCTGGCAACACTGTCAGAAAATATGTGTTGGACTCTATCCACAGTTACAGTGCTTTGAATACATGAACTACACAGTTTAAAAGTTGGGTATACCCATACGATCCAAAATTACGCCTGTGAATACTCTGTTGACATACCCTCAATTTCACTGCTGCAAGCTTCTCTGCATCAAAGGAGCAGACGTGGTATAGTCATATTTTTATAAATGCAACCCAGAAAGAGATGGGAGAGACATCATGTTATCCTTCCCTAATACGGTTCTCTGAACTGTAAGGCTCCTGCAGATTACTCCAATTTTATTTTTATGTGTGTGTTTGTTTGTGCAGCTGAATTTCTGCTCTCTGTACTCTGGCTTTTGTTGTGCTCATATATGCCAAATGCAAACTTGGTCATCAGTTTTGATTAAATGGCAAAGGTCTTGCATACCTCACTATGCCCCATAGCCTTTTTCTGATGAGGAATTGCATGCATTTCCTTTCAATTTTTTGAGTCTCTTTTCTGCCTGTAAAGATGGCAGAAGGCATGTTGTGGGACAGAGAGTGCACACATAAAACTTAAAACATGTCTGAAGTAATTCATCCTGTTTTGCAAGGAGAAGTGGATCAGAATGAGGTACAAATCTATCCTAATCTAATCTTAGTTGTTTATTCACTTGTTCCTGTCCTCTTATTCTCTCACCATGCTTACTGCATAATTTTCTGGAGTCGTTCATCTTTGCTTGGTGTTGAGCTTTACTTAGGAACGAATACAGTTGGATGTGGCTGTTTTACCTCTTCTGTCCATATGCCCTCCAAATGAAGATTAGACTAGAGTATTTTAGTAAACTGGAGCATGGTTCCACAGGGACTTTCTCACTGCTGGAAGCACAGCCAGCTCAGTCAAACTAGTCAGACACACGAGGTATTCAAATGTAGCAATTTTTCCTATTATGTCAACAAGAGTCCAGTGACTGATTATTGCAGACCTTGCCATATATTACTTCTAACATAACATTAATAATACACCTGTGCATGATATGTCTTCCTCTTCAGTAGGTGTAAATCAGTATGGTGGAAAACAAGGAAATTCTGGAAAAAGATTGTGTCTTCACAATCATTTTTTTCCTTTGTTGTTGGAGTAATCTAACAGAACTTCTTCACAAGTGTTTTTTGTTAAGTTTTGCTTAAGCAAGTGCTTGCAGAACAATGAACAAAGGGGTTTGGGGACTTATACCTCCTGTTATAAATACAGTGGCATTTCCACGACCCTGTTTAGAAGAGTAAAGCTTCTATTTGTCTCCTGCTGATTCTGTCAACATTCACACAGTAAGTTCAGGAGAAATCCCTCAGGTATTCAAGTGTCAGACCGCAAAGTCATTTCTGCCTTTTAAACAGAATACTGTGTTTCAAGGAACTTTTGGGAATATGCCTCTGAAGTAGAGACTTGATGCAGGAATGCAAATGTAAAGAATTGAAGGGCTGGGCACAGAAGTGAAAAACAAGCAAAATAGTGAAACAAAATATATATTTATATATCTTCTGAGTTTAGTTACCTTGGTGAAAATGTACAGCAGCTCCAAAATATCTACAGAATTTCCTGGAACAGCTCAGATAAAAATATATACCTGCCTGAAGAGCAAATTAACTGCAGTTAAAAAGAGAGAAGAGTTGGGGAGGGAAAAATATATGGGCTCATAAATTTCTCCTTCAAAGTTTTCACAAGTATTAATCCTTTGGATCAATTCAGACCCACTTATACAAAGTCAATTATTACAAAATCCAATTACTTATTTCATTTCCTGATTTCCAAAGGATACATGGCTCATGAAACTGTGTTGCACAGTCTCCTTTCTCCAGCAATTTCTTGAAGTGTTGTCTAATTTTAACCAAAGGGGCAGACAGGTACAAGGTTCCCAGCTATCATGTTCCAACATGCATGTTGAGCCAAATGAGGTTAGAGGAAAAATCACAAGAGCCCTTTATCATTTAGCCCCTTCATGTGTTTTCTGCCTACCATGGCCTAGATATAGGCATGGGTGATGTAGTGGGACAAATATGAATATGACACTGAAATTATGATGTTCATATGAAACAAAAAATGGAAAGCTGTTTTATTCCCACACAGATAATAGCTGAAACATAAAAGGGGAGTGTAAGGCAAGTGTGGTGCACTGCTGGTGCCTGTGGTACAGTTCAGGTGCAGCTTATTGTCTACTGAAGTGACCTTGGGGCATTATAGGCATAGTGGCACAGAGTCATGGCAGAAAGAGTCTGAAGGATGGAAATTATTCCTACTTGTACCATAGAGCTGAATTTTATTCTGTTGTCTAGAACTGGTGCTCAATTTCAGGAACAGCAGAGGAGAAGGCCAGGATGGAGTAAGCTGTGTTTCCTTTTGGTAGGCTCTAGATGTTTTGCAGTATATCACGGCCTGAAAAATACTGAAACCTGCCCTGTGACCCTAAAAGGAATTTTTTCTCAGCCTGGGATTGGCAAAACACAGCACATTCAATCCACAATCATTCCCTACTTTGGTAGATAACAGTTCCCCCAATGAGGGCTTTTGTTATTGTTAAAGTACTGACCAAGATTATCTGTGACAAGAAGGATTATTTCCTAAATTAGAACTTGGGTTTGGTTGTGTGGGATAAATTCTTATTGTTGCATAATGAGAACAGTACTCATATTGATTGTGATTTTTTTTTCTTATTACATGTACAACTTGAAGTAGCAACTCTAACACACTTGGGTTTTCAGTCATGTAATTGAGAAGACAGGAATTTTTTCTTTCTCTTTCAAAATAGGTTTTTTTAAGATTTTTTTTAATCCTCATCATAATGAAAAGGTGCATATAAACTGAATTTCTTTCTTCAATTGGCTTAACTTTTGGAAGCCAATATCAATTGCAATGTCACACCCTTCAGTGATTCTTTTTGTGTCTTTGCAAAGGAGGACACACAATTTTAAAGCTTTCTGTGAAAAAGCCTATGATAGGATATCATCTGGAGATGAAAGCATTCAAAGTCCAGATTTCAAATCCCATTGCAGCAGAATATTTTCAAACCTTGCTTTTTGCCACTGTTGAAATGCATGTAATTTCCTGCAAGGGAAAGTTTTGGAATGTGAGGTCACAGCAGTAATGAAGGAAATTTGTATAGTGGTTGAGCTGATAGTGGGAGTGAGAGAACTCTGCATTGTAAAGTCAACACAATGCCAGAATTAGTATTCAGAGGAAATTTGGTCTTCAGTGAAGAGGCTGCCATACAGTTTGTTGAGATAAAACCTCACTGTGTTCATGCACACTGTGAGTGGTTCTGCAGCATTTCAGAGGTGAAGTACCAGTACTTTTTGGAGCATCAGCACTGTTCATCCTTGATATGGGGTGACCTCTTCTCTAGCAGCATAGTTTTAGATTGTTGGTCCCTGTCTATACAGACTCCTGCCTGTGTAGTCCAAAGATAAGAGGGTACTGTTTAATTGATTTTGGGTGAATGGTATGAATTTTTTTATTTTAAATACTTTTTTTTTAAAAGACGTAGCAGAACACCATATAAAATCAGAGGCTAAAATGAATTTTTCTAGGCCTGCTAGCATTAGTAATTATTGTTGCATAGTTACAGCAGCACTTTTGGGGTACTTAGGATGCTGGGCCAGGGACTGGCTCCCTGTTGTGCAGAGCAGTGGTAAGCTACAAACAAAAGAGCTTACAATTCACCTCTGCAGTCTTTTGCATGCAAACGTGAATGGCCATGGTCCAGGAACTGGGTTTTTCCTTGGCACAGTGCTGTGCCCAAAGAAGGAAAACTGTACTAGCTCAGCTAATTCAGTTATTCAATTTCCAGCACAATTGGATTACTCTTGTGTAACTGCATCAGAACAAATATTTTATAACTCACGTCAGCAGAGAACAGTGTGCTCATGTCTACCATGAAGGTGGCCTGGAGAGTGCTTCAAGAAACAGCACAGGATTTCTGGTAGGAAGGGTAGCAAAGGAAATGGGGAGAAAATTCTGGGTCAGCAGCAGTCTCAGACAGTGGCCTAAACTGTCTGTAATAATACTGCCTAGTATTTTGTGGTGTCAGGATAGATTCTGTACTTATTTCCCAGCCTTCACTGGGAATATTGCATGTCAGGGAAACAGGGATAAGGCTGGGAAGTCACTTCATACTCTCTGCAGTGCCCTGCTGCCTCCTTTTGATTCAGTGTCTTTGTATATCAGCCTGCTCAAACAGATGGGCCCCAGGCAAGCTTCAAAGGGAGCAGGCTGTAAAAAAAGATGGGCTTATGTCTGCACAGAAAGAATTCCTTCATAGCAATGCCTATGTTCTACAGTAGGAAGATGGGAAATTTCTCCCAAAGAAAGAAAAAAGAAGATGCTTGGTTCAATGATTTGAACCTAATACCTGAGTTAAAGCCCAGGAATTTTCATTTTGCTTTTGCTGTGTGGAGGGATTCTACTTAGCTTAGGGAGATAGTGAAAAATAACCTCTTCTGATCAACAAGTATGATCATTGTGATGGGTGCTCTCAGGTCTTCCTGCACCATCATCCACCTGCAATTCACAGCATCTGCTTTGCTTCTGGGAGAGGCACAGATCACAAAAACTTTGCCAAGTAGTAGGGAGTGGTAAAATGAAAACTAGAATACATCCAGCTGCGAAAGACTGTGTTTCTCTAGTATCTTAGTGTTCTTTGAAAGCACTTTTGATTTAGTGCAGAAAGAACAACAGAGGGACATAGTTTTACCCTTCTGAAAAGGTTTGATAAACGTTTTTAGAGGCATTTGAGTAAACTTAAAAAACACAGAGTGATGAAGTCTTGTCATATACTAGAAACAGACTAGTTTATAGAAAAAAATGTGTGCAGTAATAAACTCTCCACCCTAGGCTGCAGATGAGCTCATGGTGTGTTGTCCTGTGAGCTGAGACAATGGTAAATGTATTCATAGGTTAAACAGCTAATAGGCAAATATCCCAGTGATGTTTATAGACTTAAATCTAACCTTTCCAATAAGTAATTGGATGTCAAGGCAAACAAAGCATTTCCATTAAAATTTTAACTTATATTTTAAATAGTTGAGCAACTTGGAGAATTGCCTCTTTAGTTCATGTTTGTACATTAGCCAAATCCTCAGGATACAAGAATCAAGGGGCTGGTGGGGTTTTTGGCTGCTAAGACTGAGTCAGCATGTACCTGGTCTTCTTATAACTTTCCAAAACAGCAAGATTTGTCTGGTTGGTTTATTTTGCAAGGGTTTGGATCTGATCACATGCAGACAACCTGCGTTAGCCCTCTCCAGAATCACACAAGTGATAGGAAGCAGCAAACTGCAGGAGCACAGGGAAGGAGATAGCAGTCGGGGAAGAATAAGTCATCTAGAAAAAATGGTTAGATTTCTTTCTTTGTAAATATTCTAAATTTAACAGCTGGGCAAAAGCTTTCTCTTTATTGACGTGATAAGCCTATTGCCTGGCCAACAGTGATTGATTTGCAGGACAATTATTTTCTCATAGGCATTAATGAGATGTGACTAGGGCCCCAAATACTTCTGTGTAGGGTTGGTGTCACAGCAGACTTAATAAAGGTAGCATTTATATTTCTAGGAAGAATAGAACAGCAAGATACAGAGGATGCTACACAGTAAAAAAGTCATATAGAGCAGGTAGAAACAAGAATAAAAAGTATGTCATAAAATAGAAGTAACCCACTTTTGTACAAAGTTAGTGGATATTTTTTAAACAGGAAAAACACCATGTGGGGTGAAAAAAGAGGCAAAAATAAAATCAGTAATATTAATTTTAAACAAATAATTTTTTGTTTGAAAGCAAACGAAATACATACATACTGATACATATATCAGTAAGCATATTCTGTGACATTTAACATATGGCTTCCTCTTGTAGTTTTTCATGGTTGCTTTCAAACTGGGGGGAAGGACAGGGATCAATCCCAAACTGATTCTAAGTAGGGTAATTATAAAGATTGTCACTTCCAGAAATTCAGGAGACCAGAGACATTCTTCCCCTCCCTCCTGTGGGGCTGCCATAGTGTCACCTACAGATTTCCCCACAGGTTTCGGATATGGTACCATCAGAACCACACCTCAGGGCAGGAGGCACCTTTGACTTCTGCCAGTGCAGCAATTGCTCGGTTTCTAGGATAGAACTGCGGTCTGCAGAAATGTTTATGAGCCATTACTGACATAATATGATCTAAATTAATCTTATTTTATCTGTTTGAGTTAATGGTGCTTTAAAATTTTGTAGTCAGTAGAGAATAACTACACTTCTAAGAATTCTCAGTTTTCCAAATGCATAAGTTATAGTTTGTAATTAAAAGAAAGGCACCTTTACTTTCTATGAAATAAATTTTTGGGCCTCCCAAGATATGAATTATACTGAAAGACAGACTATCTCATAATTAGCACCAATTTGCATGCATAGTAATGCTATGTGCTAGTGGAATCAAACCCATTCATTCATGTGTCTCATAATCTTTACTGCTGAGAAATATTTGAGATTTTTCTAAAATACAGCTAAAAGGGAGGGGTGAAAAAGGTATCTTTGTTCCATCTTTTTCACTTATGGCCCCACAAATTTGTCTGCCTCTGTAGTGAGGTGGTTCTGCAGCTGCCTCATTCAGTGCTGTGTGTGCCCTCAACCCTGCCAAGGTCGTTCTTGCTGCAGAAGTTCACTTGTGCACAGGCATGTTGCATTTGCCCAAGCCATGAGGTGGGACCAAGCACCGTACTGGAAATGCTTCTGCAACAAGGCCAAGCTCCCTTCTCACTAGAGTCCTTCAAAGAGAAATGAGAACCCTTAAAATGACTTGCAGATCTGAATCATCTATATTCTATTATTACAAAAATATCTTAATGTCTTGCCATATTTCACTAGGAATTTCATCTCCTGAGTGGACACTGAAATTTTTATTGATTTATCAAGCTCTTATAGGTCATGATATCAAACATAACCATCTTTTATAAATATTTTCAATTGTCCTGGTTTCATCTAAGAGCTACAGTAGGAGACAATTCTTCTGAAGAGCATGAATGACTGCTGTAATATGGGACATATATTTCAGATTCTAGGCAGGTTTAATATCTGTCTCAGCAGCAATGGTTTTTCCCTTCCCTTGGAAACCTGGATTGATGACATCCTGCATGGAGCAGATGCTTTGACATTGAACTTCTCTGGTGCTTTTGCCATTCAAGAAGATATAGGCCACTTTATTCACCAGCTGGTCATTATTCTTTTGTCTTTTCTTGTTCCAACGAAGAAAAAAATGTGGAGAAAATGTTATGAGATATTTTCTTTTGCTATTTTTGCCTTTAATTTCAGAATATAATGCTACTGAATTTTTGGCACCCTATATCCTATATCATTCCTTAGGCCAAGGACACTGAGTAGGACAGATTGCACAAGCATGAGAATTACTATTCTTTGTCATCAGTTATAGCTCTGTTGGGGACTTGAAATTTCCCTTTGGCTTCAGAACGACCTTCTTTATTTTGACTTTTAAAACCATATTTATTTCAGAATGAATTTCCTACAGCAGTCTGTGTTTTTCTCATCTCTTTATATTGTTTTATGTAAAGGCACTGTGGAATTGGCAGCAAGTTCACTCATGAGAAATAAATTGCTAATAACTCCTATTACTTCTTTTCTCTTTCCTGTTGTGAAGCTTGTTTTGTTTAGTGATTTGTATATCAAAACTGTTTTAGAAAATTCATTTGACTTTAAAACTTAATGTGCAGGATTCTATAGTGCAAGATGACTTGTAACTTTTTAACTTCATATATCACCAAATATATTTTTTACAGATCACACCACTTTCATCTATTTATGGCTTCTTTCTGACTTTATTTGTTTATTTTTCAGGCTAAGTTGTGCCAACATCACTGAATTGGGCAGAAAGGAATGGTGACCTCTCTCAAAGTTTTATGCCAGTATAAAACTACTTCATACTTCATATTCTGCTAAAGTTGCTGAGAGATTTTGGCTGTTCTCTGTTACAGGAGCATATTGTCCTGTACTATTTCTAAACAGTGACAACCTTTATCCACAGCCAGTGGTGGGTATCAGCCATCCAACCCTGTTTCTTCTTGCTTTTGACTGAAGCTGCTTGGGACAGAAGAAATAAAAATTTTTCCAAAGTCTGCAAGTGTCAATTGAAGCAGTGTTAGAAAAAAAATTATGAACTTAAAATAAAAGTAAAATGTGAAGCCAAATTATAGTATTAGCTACTGTATAAAGTGAGGAGGTGATTAGGAGACATTGGAAGCACAAGAACAATGCAGCTGCTCCCAAAGTGAGTCCTTATGGAATGAATGACCACAGCTGGTTGAACTCAGCCAAATGAGACAATATAGAATGAAGAGTTAACAGATGACAATATGGAACTTACCTGTTGGAATGTTTTTTGGGGAAAAACAATGAGATAAAGGCATGGAGCACTCTTCAGGCAATAGCTGGAGAGTCTGACTCTTTCTGGGCTACCTAGAAATGTTGGAAAGCTGACTTACTACTGATAGGCCAGATCCTTTAAGAAATACAAATAGAAATAAAAATTTATTTCTTGCTATTGTGATGCAGAAAACAGAGCTCTGACTTCCAACAGTTCCCTCTCCTCCATTTTGCCCTGCATTTCCTTCACCTTGATATCTCATTTTGCTTCCACCACCGACCCGCCACTTCTCCACAACAGCAGCCAAGGCCAGGGCTCCTTTATATTGTGTGAGTTCCAAATCTCTCACACACTGAGGCTTTAATGGACTGGAATTCAGTCATTTTCTCAGCTGAGAATTACAGGGCCTCCACCAGAAGAGAAGGGACACCCTGAGTCAAGCCCAGGCTTCTGCTGAAAAGAATCCCATAAGTTCACTGAGCAAAACAAGGTCTTTATGTTAGGCTTAGCCTCAATTGCATGCCAGAGGATAGAATTGGCTGGGATATTCACAGTCCCAGGTCTGAGTCTCTGCTGACCTCACATTTAATTTTCACTGCTCCCACTATGTTTTTCAGATGAGACCACTCTGCAGATCCATCTTGCCATGACTGATATGCAACAACACACATGGGGCAGATGCACAGGTTGCATCAGTCAGTAATTGGTAGAGTTCCATCAGTTTAAGATTTGGCCTAGACCATTTTGGCTAATATCTTTTACTATATCCATATCCTGGATATAACTACCACTTACTGAACAATTTTAGAACATCTATAAACCAGGGGAGTATGGCAAGTGCACTAGTGGTTTAATTACAAATGCATTCAGTGCCAGGTTGTGAATCCAGCCATGCTGGTATAAAGCCAGAGTAGTTCTGTTGATGTCATTGGAGGAGTTACTTTGGCACTACATTATCACAACACAGATCAAACCTTAGCTCACAAGTGGCTCCAAACTGCTTTGAAATTTTTATGGATTCCCTTTTATCTTGCCTGTTCTCCCCATATCATATTTGTTTGCTTTGGCTTAAGATAATAATTCAGAATTTGTGCACAACTCCTCCTTTCTTCAGTCTTAATTCAGTTGTAGAGAGGTTTGTTTTGTTCTGAAATGAAAATAGCAAACAAGATGCCATTATTCCTGTTATATGAGGTAGCAGGCAAGACCTCCTGTGCTTTCAGTTTCTGAAAGGTTTTTAAAATTTTATCTTCTTTAGGATGAAAGGTCAGCAACGTTTTGTCTGTTTTCATCCCAGAAAGAAGAACCTGGGGGCTGTGCAAACTACTCTTTGCACACCTCAAGGTTAAATTCTGGAGGTCTGTGAGACTGGGCCCTTGCAACTGCTGCACTGTCAGAAGCAATTCTGGCATGAGACATTGCAGTTTTGTATTCAGCATAATTAAATCAACCATTTGGAATTGTTTGTAAGTAAGGAAAAAAACAATAGGCATTGAAGCTTTATTATTGAAAGCAGCTGCAGAAGAGGAAGTTCTGTAGCCAGGGGCTGTTTAGTAAATCCTGCTTGGGATATTTTAGTTTAAATTCTCATGATCCTTTCTGTGAGGCAGGAAGCTATTTTGCACTGTCTCCTGCTTTTCCAGTCCTTATTCTTCCCTCGAGTATTAAATCCAGGAAAAAAATTTGTATTATCGGAGGCCTCACTGCAATCCCACAGCTATCTCTGAGAGCAGAACAGGTTGTATATATTGCCCCTGTAAATTTTATCAACTGAGCATTGTAAAAACAGCAAGGGGAGTCTGCAGCTGGAATTCATTGTGGAAACTGTTGCCAGCCTCAATGGGGTTGGATGTACATATTTCAGTGGGCTGCAGTGGTTTAGGATTAAATCCTTCCTGCTTAGCTGCGGCACTGGTACACCAATCAGACTTCCACATGCTTTGAGGTGGAGAGAGCAAGGAGGAAGGGGGAGTGGATCAGGCAACTCAATAGGACAACACAGTTCAGCATTAGTGGATTCTCCTATTTAAATTCAGTGTCTTTGTCTTTCCACTGACTGTACATAGCCTGTGGATTCCTTCCTTGTTAATACTGCATTGCTTGACACACTTCTATAATGGACACCTCCGTTCTGCTCAAACCCAGTATTTGGCTGTCTGAGTGGAAAGAAAGTGAAGCCAGAAGGAAATCTGAGTCTCCATCTCCCTGAGATCCACACTGCAGACTCTCCTCCTGAGCAGACCTCAGGACAATATGAAATGTCAGCTCTCAACTTCAGCAGAGCAATTACTGCACTTCTCAGAGCACTTCATCAAAGAGATGATGGCTTCACACAGCCTCTCTGCTCTACAGTGTCTAATATTTAGTTAGTAGGATATCCTGTGTGAAAACACCAGGCCTTTTTTAAAATTCAGCTGCATCCATACTGCTAATTAAAAGGTGAGCCCCCTAGGCCAACACTGCTCTTTAAACCCTTCATCATGGGCTTCCTCTTTATAGCAGTAAGACTAGAGAAAACCAGTCAGAAACCAGAGGTGAGCTAACAGCCACTCAGTGTGGCTGGACCTGAGGGTTATGTCTGTCATGCCAAAGGGAAGAGGTCATGGGAGTAGTTCCTGACCCACAGGTCACGTGGCAGTCTGACTTGTGTCCATGCTACTTTGGACTAAGCTCCTCTTGCAGCAGGTTGGCCATATGCACACTACATGGCCCATGGCTTTAGCACTTTTCTGATTCCTGGGTGATGTTTCTGTCATTACATTCTGTGATGATGTTTCTGTGTGTTCGTCTTTCAGTTTAGAGGGGGATTTTATTGGTGTTGTATTTAAATACAAGATGGGACAGTCAGACACTTCTCAAAACATCTACTTGACAACAAGAAACATCTTTTTACTCTAAGAGTGATGAATACTAGAAAAAGTTGCCCTGACAAACTGTGGAGTCTCCATCTTTAGAGACATTCAAAACCTGCCTGGCCATAGTCCTGGGCTGATGTGCAGTTCTCCCCTCACTGCATCCACTCACACAAATGTATCTTATTCAGGATTTCTGTAGAATCCAAATTTTAGCACTACTTACTTTTTTTTCACAGGGGCCCTAATATGTTGGACAACTGCTTTTTTATTCCTGCCCTTACATGGATTAGATTACCCATCTCTTCCCAGACTTTATTTGTGGATATTGTTGCTATATATATGCATGCAAATTTATTTTTTCTCACTGTCTCACCTTTTGCCTCATAGCCATCCTGTCATTTTGGAGTTTTGGCTGCCTTTTCAGAGGTGTGTTTTTGTCATGCACTATACAAGCACATGCAGTAGTGTTAGAAGATGCAGGGGTAGGGAGAGATGCATAAGGAAATTCAGAATGGCTCCTCTATACAGGGAAGATGTACCATTTCTAAATGGATGTGATGTTTTAATGATGATCCAAACTAATGCGAAATCAGGTTATTGGCTTTTGTTTCAGGACCTGATGATGCATCCATACCTGCTTTGATGGTTCTTTTTCTCTTCTTGTTTCAGGCTCTGCAATTAAAAGAAAGTAGGAATTGAGGTGGGGAAAGGAAAAGCTTGTTAAATGATTGTAAATCAAAAGTTAAGAAATTAACTATTACAGTGACAAAACTGCAGCTGTCAGTAACAGAAGTACATCATTCAATTTGGTTAAATTGTGAAAATACATCCAGTTTATTATAAGATGCCTTGTTTACAATACTAAAGTTTTAATGAAGATAAACTTATTTCTATTTCATCTCTGCTCTTTTGTCCTCAAGGGAATATGATACAAGGAGTTCCCATTTTCCCTCGTGGCAAATATCCCACAGGGTAAACAGGGGAATTGCAAGGCAAGAGCTTCCCCCCAGCTCAATTGGCAGGACTCAACATAATCATTTAAGCATGAACTAGATTGGTTTTCTCTCCACTTACGTAAATCCATAATGCTTAAATCCACAGTCCTTCACTGTTGAATTACTGCCAGGGGTTTCCAATACAAGCTCTTTATTAAATAAACAGGGCTCAGATGACATGTGTTTGAGTGCAGATGACCAGTGCTACTATAGATTGCTTCTATCTGAAAAGCACAGATTTGTAAGGGGATGCCGGATGCCTGCAAGAAAGGATTACCAGGCACAGATGGCAGTGCTCATTTATATAGCTGGAGACCAAGGATGTAGTAGTATTAAGAAGTGAAGGCTGTGATTCTGTACATGAAGGAAGTGAAACCTGTCACAGGGAGATGTGGAAAAGTCACCAACATGGGCAACTGGCAGTATTTTCCTGCCTAGTTCATTGTAAACTGTGTTAGTGGAAATGTTTCAGCCATTCTCATGTGATTTAGCCTTTTAATCCAAGTTTTGCACTGTCTCGAGCCCAAGATGGGGAGGAGAAGGAATTAAAGAGTATAATGCTGTGTAACTTGGGAATCTCACAAATCCACCTGCACTGCCCACACTCTACCATAACCTTGTGCACCAATGTCTGCATGAAGGACAATGTGTCTCACAGGGATTTCTAGGAGCTGGAAAGGCTGCCAGTCCCACTGTTTCACAGCATCCTCTCCTTAGTCCAAAGCAAGAGGTGAAAGTATGGAGATGTGATACTTCAATAATGTCTTAGCAAAATTTTCCCATGGGATATGTATCCATGTTCATTCTGTATTGGAGAGACTCAGAATCATTTGCATTGGAAAAGACTTCCAAGAACATCAAGTCCAACCATCAACTTAAAGCTGCCAAGGAATATAAATCCCATTAAAACTTAAGCAAGTCAATTGATAACCTTCATCAAATCTTATATAAAATCCATATTTATTTGAGACCCTTACTGTAACTTTGGGGTCTGTCAGGATGGAAAAAAACAGGGTAAGAACTTACCATGTCTGTTAACCCAAGCTGGAAAGTGTTGGAATTTGGGTAGTGCAAAAACACGTATTTCAAGCACATAATTAGCCACTTTGAGCAGACTACCAGACATTCAGATTTACAACATGCAAGCAATTTATTCTGACCTGTTTATATCAAGGCTACATGACTGACACTCTGCTACAGAAAAATACCTGGTGTCTGGTTAATTCCAGGTGCTTAAGCTGCATGTTCATGTTGTTTCATCTCTTTTCTTTGCATGCTACTGTGTTAGCACTGAGGAAGCTTGGTACTGGTTTGCACTCAGGAAATTATCTGAGTTTTTGCAAAAAGAAGCGTTGAAAACACATTTTTCTCTAAAAATGCCATCGATAATCAATTTTTCTCTAGCAATTCTCATTGCAACAACCAGCTCACTGAGCTGTGGTGAATGTGTGATTTCTTGACTATCTGTTTTTTGCCTTTAGTTTCTTCTGTTTCTTTGTTTCTTTGCTTCTTTGTTATTATACAGAAAGTTATATATTGAAAATTATTTCACATGATGTCTCTGTTCCCAGCAGTCCATGAACTGTGAAATGGTGTCATGTACTGTTTTGTTCTGCTGACTACTTGCATCTGCATCTATAAAATGATTCAGATCTTCAGTGGCCAGAGGCTTATCTTATTATTTTCTTCCCCTTAAATAACTCTTTAAATAAAACATTGGAAATTAAAGTACAATTCATTGGTTATGTACATTTTTTTATAAACTGTTATTTTTCTGAATGCAATTCACTTCTTCAAGGTTGGAATTCTGAGTGTAAATATTAGCTTTATTAATGTAAATGGAATGCATAAAACCTTAAACAGAGTGCTAGAAATCTTTCCTCCTCTTTGTTCCCAGGTACAGTCCCTTCTTAGTACCTCAGGCTTGGTAGGGAACGTTCAGCCACAATGCAAATTACAGAAATATGTTTTTTTTTTCAAGGTCTCTGGAGTAGGAAGAATCAAGCACTAAATTTACAAGAACTTCAGGTTAATATTTCCAATTTTATGCTTTCCATTTGTATAATCATGTCCGTTTTGTAATGGCATAAAGTAGCACTGAGACATTCAATCCAGTTTAATCCAATTACTGTTTCGCTCTCTCAGGCATGCCTTATTCTTAGATAGGAGAAAACCATCAAATGTGATGGTTTTATGGATTGACATATACACTTGGCACCATAAGTAAGCTTTGTTTGCTTTTGTTTTCACATGTATCTGTTTTTAGACACTGCAGAGTTTGCAGAGTCAATCTTCTCTTGGTGAATTTTTTTTCTGCCCCCTTTAGTGTAATGCTGCCTGGACAGCATCAGCATTCTAAGGGATGCACAGATGCATCTCCAGGGGAAGTTTTTGTTGCTTAAGCCTCCTTTCCAGTGACAGCTCCATGTCAGGAAGAGGGAGCTGTGGTGGTGATGCAAACTTATTTTATTACCCATAGCTGCTGCCAACATGTGTTTATAAAAATTCTTCTCAGATGTCCGGTGAATTGGGCAAGATGTGAATTTTATGTCACAAGTGCAGCTGAGGAGAGTAAGCTTTAACTGGCACTGCAGACGAGCTTCTAGAAGTGACATCCCCACTCCACCAGAAGGTTCTCAAATACTGTGGAATCAATCTTCTTCCCACATTAGGGTTAAGAAAAAGTGTCTGCTTTTGTTATTTTTCAGGCTCTGGATTTGCTTCTTTCTTCCTTTACTTGTTCTTTCATGCACTGTGTTTACTTAGAGATTTGCAAGGGGCTCCTAAGAAAAGATGTATTGTAGTGCTACATCTCCAAAGGGCTGGGAGCAGCAAACTGTACCACAGTGGTCTGGGCTAGTGAGCAGGAAGACATCTGTCTGTCCATGAAGGCATCAAGAACATAGAGGGGAATCTTATGACTGGTAATGCCTGAGGTCAAGCAGTGCAGAGAGCATGGAAACAAAGCAGAAGTCCAAGAACCTAGCACTGACACTTATCAAATCATAGAATCTTTTAGATGAGAAAAGACCACCAAGGTCATTGAGTCCAACCATTAACCCAGCACTGCCAAGTCCACCACCAAACCATGTCCCTGAGTGCCACATCTACACATCTTTTAAATACCTCCAGGGATGGCGACTCCCCCAGACTGCAACCCTCACTGCAATTTTAACAGTGTGAATTAATATCTGGTTTAATATTCAGGTATCCAGTGTCCCAAATTCTCTAAACAGGTTTTGCCTTCATTACAAAAGTATTGGTAAAATTAGTTTCTATGTCACAACCGAAGTTCATATTTTGAAAGTCACAAAGGGCATCAGTGTGTAACTCAAGTCTTCAAAATTCACCACTCTCTTCAGTATGAAGGGCCAAAAAGTTTTCCCATAGCTTCCAACCCTGCTTCCAGGTTGCATTTCAGAATCCAGGACTATGGATCAGGCTTCACAATCCAGCCTTCTATGACAATACCCATATAACACCACCATCTTCTCTCTGGAGCTTTGTCCTCATTTTCCTTTCAAAATACATTGGGCCTCTTGAGGGCAGTTTCTCTCCTTGCCCACTCCTGCAGTATTGGAAGCTGTGCTGGGTACTGACAATGAGTGAGACTGCTCTTCAGAGTTAATTACCTGAATTAAGTGAGCATGTTCCCATGTCAGGTTTCCCAAAAGTTGTGGCTTTTTCTGAGTGAGCACTGGTTCAGTCTCACAAATCCCATCCTTCCATTCTAGCTCTTCTTTCCTGCTTCTCTTCTGCATGTAGCCACCTCCCTGACTGCACTTGCAGCACATGGGTGATTTGGAAAGGCATGTACCAAATGCTGGCCTTAGGAATATGCAAAAGATGCAGCTCTGCTGCCTCTCAGCCTTTTAAAAGGGTGAGGATAAGTCCAGTATGATGTGCTGCAGAAACTGGGAGGCTGTAGGAAGGTTTCACCACATTGTACTAATATTAACAGGACATTAAGAGGAATTCACATATAGCTGACTAACTATCAAATTGTGGTGCTGTGCCTGTGTGTGGTGGTATCTGAGAAAAATGCACCAAAGCCAATTAATTGAAATACTAACCTGAAGTTTCTCTACCTATCATTGCTTTTTTTATCCCCTTTTCTTTTTCTCAGTTGTGGTCTTTGCCTTTTCATTTACATCCTTGTCCTTAATTTTCCATCTTTATAATTTATAAAATTCCATTTTATCACATTTCTTCCCATCTAGTACTTTCATTTCTCTTTTTCTTGTAGCAATTCTGTGCCCCATATTGCATTTCCCTTTCTGTTAATAAGTCCTTCTCCAGATTCTGACACCTCATGGGAGCTGTCCTTCAAGGGCTTTAAGGCTGATTTGTCCTCTCCTGTTCTCCTCTTATCTGCTTGGCAGGGGTAGAGGCTGATAGTCTGACTGGCGGTGTTCCAGTGGCGGCTGCAGCTGCTGGTGGAAGAATAAACTCGGTGAAGGTCTCTGAAGGGACCTTAACAAGGTCCAGATGAACATTTGCTGTGTTTCACACAATTTGGTGCTTCACAGGCAAGCTATTTCAGTGCAGTCATAATGTGATGTCTGTGTATAAGACAGGAACACTGATGGTGCAGGGGACACAGAGAGGGAGAAGGATTAAGCAGGCTTTCCAAATGTGTCATCAGAAAAATACTCATTTAACTGAGGGGAGTAGGTCATCATCATCTCTTTCATAGGTATTTGGAAATAGTGTGTTCCTGGAGTTGCTGTTTTGGATTTTCTGCTATGATAGGGCAGGTGTTACATCATTTGCTGGCACTAATTGCTGTAAGACTTAAGCTAATCATGTCTCTGAAGAAGCCCAGCTCAGCCTGGCAGCTCCTGTTCTGTCTCTCTGGCTGGCATCAGGGAGGGCTCAGTGGTGCTGGGACACAACTGTGAGTCAGCCCCCCTTCCCATGTCCCTGCCAGCTTTTCCATGGCATATCCCATGTGCATGGGGCTCTGGAGGGGCCAGAGGGGCCTTGGCAGAGCTGGCAAGAGTTTGGCAAGAGCCACTGTGCTGCTCCAGGCAGTCTGGCCCTGTGGCTGCCCCCACAGCTGCAAGTGCTCAGGGGCAGAGGGGAAGAATAGGCTTTTCTTTTAAATCAGGAGTTACTCATTCCATCTGGGAGCTTTCTGATGACACATCCTTCTAGAAGACTGTCCCTGTCAAAAGCAAGCTTATTACCAATTCAGTTTATTCTCTGCTATTAGGTTGAACCACAAAGCTGCTGAGTTAAATTGACATCATTGGGTGTTACCCAAAGAATGACATTATTTAGAATTAGAAAGCCTATTCTTCTCCCTGTTGTGGTTTAATCCCAGGCAGCAACTAAGTACCACACAAACAGTCCCTCACTCCTCTCCACCAGCAGGATGGGGGGGAAGAGAATTGGAAGGGTAAAACTGAGAAAACTCATAGGTTGATAAAGAAATAGTTTAATGATTGAGATTTTTGTATTAATAATATTAATAGTAGTCGTAGTAGTAAAGGAAGGAATAAAACCCAAGAAACACAAGTAATGCACCACTTGATGTCCGATGCCAGCCCGTCCCCAAGCAGCAGCTTCCCACAGTTTACACACTGGACATGACATTCCACAGTATGGAATATCCCTTTGGCCAGTCCAGGTTAGCTGCCCTGGCAGCTAACACAGCTTCCCTCACAGCTTCTTGTGTACCTGCTCTCCAGCAGAGCATAGGGAACTGAAAAGTCCTTAAGGTAGAGTGAGCACTACTCAGCAAAACATCTCTGTGTTATCAACATTACTGTCACACTAAATCCAAAACACAGCAAGGTATCAGCTACTAGGAAGAAAATTACCTCTACCAGCCAAAAACAGAACAGTCCCAAATAATTTATTTTCAAATTCAAAAATAAATTTAAGGCATTAAGAACACTGCAGAAGCTACCATGCCACAGCCAGAGGATGAGCTCTGGTTCTGGATGCAGGAGACAGAGTTCCCTCCACCAGCAGCCTGTGGTTCCCCCTTGGGGAGCAATGCTGTGAGATGTAAGGGCTCCCAGAAGCGTCAGGCATAACCTGCACAAGGCTCACATCCCACATGAACAGTCAGAGCCTTCACAGTGCTCAGGAGCTTAATAATCATTTATGAACTCAGAAGTTTTCAATGGCTTTTAAACTCTAATTTAATTTCACTTTCAATCAAGTTGTGTCAAATTTAGCTGAAGATAAGGTGACAGGCATTAAGACTGAACTGCTGCTCTGCTCTTTGCTTTCCAGTCAGCCCTGGATGAACAGGTTTGCTTTTTTTTTTTTTTTTAATTCACAAAAAGGTAGGGGTGAGTGTGCTCAAAAAAAAAAAAAAAAAAAAAAAAACCCTAAACTGTATTCCCCAAAGCCAAAGCCTTTGTTATGCAAGTAAGCAAACAACAGCAATGTAAAATGCCATTGTGTGACATTTGCAGCAGCAAATATCTGATTTTGTGTTGGGCAGAAAACATCCTTTGTCCTGAAGCATAGCTTGATTTCCAGATTATTTTATGGCTTTCCCTGTGACTAGAGAAAGAATGTTGGTGATGGTAGAGAAACCAAAAACCTTTGAGGTTCAGACTGGCATGTATAAATCATGTGTTTGAACCCGAGTCAATCCCCTAGAAATTATTTTCTCCCAGGCAAGAATGGTGGACTCGCCTTTGCTTTTCAATCTTGGTTTTGGGTTTTTTTCCTTGCTTCTGTGATGTGGGTAATAACTGGCTTCCTAAGATTGTCAGAACATTTTTTATTTATTAATATCAGTGTTTGTGCCCTCAAACATCTCTCTCCTCTCTTCCTCTGGTGCACTATATTTTATACAGGTTTCAGCCTGTTGTACTATAAGCATTGAATGGAGAGCTGTTGAGCTTTTGGTGGTTTATAGTTTGATAAGTGTGGGAAATGGACATCCGCTGAAGCTTTCCAGGCAGATATGTCCATAGCAGGACTGCTGGTGGCTGCTGGGAATCAGCCTGATGACTTTTTCCCTCCAGCCTCTCCCAGGAGGGTTATTTTCTCAAAAGAATCTTGTGGAAAATTAATTTTAATAGTGCCTTTCAGAACTGGACTGTTAGACTTCAGACAGTCCAGAGCATTTACCCCACTCTTGGAGCTACTCTTTTAAAACAAAAAATATAGTATTTTTCATAATTCTAGGAGGGAATCACAGCTGCTGCAAGATCTGTTTCTCTCCCTTTGCAGAGGAGACACTGCATTACACACAGCTCAAGATGGATTTCTTGCATTTAAACATTTTTGTGCCTTAATTTGAAAGGGTGTCTTGCTGTGTAGTTTCTCTTGCTAGGTGCTTTGATATGCACCTTCTTTCTTTTCCTGCTAGTTAAGTATCAAGGTAATAGCAAATCTCAGGTTGTCCCTCATTCTAAGCAAGCTATTCTAAGTGTGTGCTAGAGTTAAACAGCTCTGTGCTCTTCACTCCTGTGATCTTACATCAATTCACCGGTTATTATTTCCCCTTGTCAAATGAAGCAATAGCAAAGCTTTGAAATGATGCTGCGGCTGCTCCAAAGAGCAATTTCCCTTTCCTGCTCTAGCCTCCTTCTGCCTTTCCCCGTATATTTGATAGTACATCAGCTTCCTCTTGAAACGATCCCCAGTAGAGCACTTCAGCTATTTCAACCAGGGTCTTTCTGGAGGCATTTTTTTAAAAACTGGCTTCTACAGCAGAGCTGGGTTATAATGAAGAACAATAAAAAAAAAAAATCCTTCTGCCTTGGAAAGCCAGGTTTGTACTCACTGATGCATGTCGTGAACTCTGTGCCTGGAATATCCCCACTGGAGTCACTCGTCAGTATTGTTTGCACACACAGAGTTAAACACCTGTGTAAGTGCTTGCAAGGTGATGGCTTTAAACCTCACTAGAAGCTAAAAATATATGCATTGCTCTGCGGGAGAGACTAAACCAGGGCAACTCATCTACACTGTCTTTTTTTTTTTTTTTTTTTTTTATTATCTGTGTTTCTAGAGTGGCTGTTATTTAGGAACACATATAATGAAGAAAACAGTGATGAACTTCCAAAGAATTTCTTCATCCCACTCCAATACTTGTCATCACCTTGATCTAGGCAATTTCCCAGTGATACTGACTGAATATCTGATATGACAGAAGACACCAAGGGCTACAAGATTTAATTTTAGCACAGCTTTTCAGATAAATAATTGTCATAACCAAACCACCTCTAGAGTTAGTTTCTTGCTGCTGCTGCAAGATTGAATTTGGGCTTAGTTTGCTCCAGTGTTTTGCTGTGATGTAATTGCCTAGGAAAATGCAGAACAGTAATTTCTTGAGTTGATGGGATTTAAAATGTGCATGGATTTGAAAACAAGGACCAGATAAGGACTGTATGAGGAATTGGATTAATGGCCAGCCTACAGTGCAGAGATCTTCGGTGAGGCTCTACCATCAATACTTTTGCTTCAGAGAATTTATTCGCAATACAGTTGTTAGAATCATGCTGTTGGAGTGGGGGCAATCTGTCTTGGTGGCCCAAATCTTTGATAACTTAATGAAATCTTGTCATGGCCAGTATATGTACAATGAAGATCACAATTTTTACAGCTTGTCTATACAAAACTTTACATTGAACTGAAAATGGCTTAGTATGCAATCAGCTATGCTCAATATCACAGGGTTTTCCTGGGGGTATTGCTAATACCTGTGCACCATGCCTACCCAGAACAGCTGAGAAAAATGGATGTTTGGAAAGCTGGAAAGATTTTTGACCCTAGCAACAGACAGTGTCAATGAATTGTGCAGTAGGAAGCCTGTAGATACAGATATTCCTGGGCGCTGAGTGAAGCAGAGGACAAATTACATGTCTTGGAGTTTTTGTTTCAGACTCTGAGATTCTTTTGGTATTTATCATCATTTTCAGCTGCTATTTTTAAAGATGTGTCTATAAACAATGGACTTGTTAGAAAATATCTTTTTCAAGGGTGGACTTAAAAACTTTGGAAGCCTTCACGAAGCAAAAGCTAACAGCTTCTAAGTACAGTATAAGCAAGTTAATCAACATTGTGTTAAAGATCATAAAATTCCTTTCAGATTTGTATGAGAAAACAACACATTGTATAAAAATGTGTAACAGATGGCCTTTCTTCCCTTAAAAGCCTCAGCAATTTCTCTTTAATGGCAACATAATATTTGGAAATACTGTCTCCTAAATAAACAATGTCATAGTGCTTAAGTTAAGGAAATGTAGAGTGGATGTTTTTCTCTCTTCCCTTTCTCTAGGACACATTGTGGGTGTCAAACTTTATCATGCACGTTTCCCACTTTATCACAGTTCCATCCATGTTGGGAAGCATATTTGTACCAGTTCTTGGCAGATTTCACTATGTTTACAATATGGACAAATAAAACACACACAGAGCTCCATCACATTGAATTTTTACCAATGTCACAGGCTTTGAACTTCTTGATTGCTGCAATTTAAGCTCAGGCTGTTGCCAAACTGTTGTGGTGTCCATGGACAAAGACGATTTTCAGATGAAACACAATTGCCAAGAGTGGTGCCATGGCACTGGACAAGGATCTACCTGCAGGATTCTCCTCTGCCCTCCAGCTCTGGGAAGCAGCCTCTGATGTCAGATTAGAGGGAATCCTTTTAGTAGCTCTTGCTCAGTTTATATGAGAGCCTATTCCTTCAAAAGACAAACACAGAAAAAGTCCTGAAGTTATTTTTCCAGGTAGAGCTCCCAGGTAGTCCTCTTTCTATCCTTTCTCCTTGGAAAATAGAGTCTAATATTAGCCAAGTGTTGGCACTGTTTCACAGCACCTCTTCTCAGCTGATGCTGAAGAAAGACATGGGAAGGATTGAGGGAGCTTCAGCTTTTCTCTGGATGTCCTTCCTTCATTCTTCAGAGATGGCATCAGCACTTAATATTAGACAAGCAGTTCAGAGCAGACTTCTATTTGCAGCTCAGCAATGATTCACCTCCCATTCAAATGGAATAACAGATTGATGGGGCTCCAGAACAGGTGCTATGGGATGGCAATAACTTAAATATAGGATTTAAATATTTGAAAGGCTCCTAAATAACTATTTCTCTTTTTAAAAAATGATTTAGAGATAAAATCTGGGCTCTGACCAAGGTTAATATTGATGCAAGCATAGCCATAAACAGGATGTGAACTGAAATCTGCACAAGGTACAGAGTATTATATTAGCCTGATGCATTTACCTCCCTGATTTTAAGATGAACCATGAATTTTATTATGCAAGTGAGAAGGCAAGCTTTTTAAATTAATAATCTATTTTAAAATGCACTTTGTGTTAAGATCCAGATAATTCTGCAAATAAATTATAAAAAAAAAAAATTAGATAAGATCCACTGATATTAAAGTTGTTCTTATCTAAAGATGTCTGTCTTTATTTCAACACAAGTATTTCTAGTTGGGAAGATTTCAGTTTCCATGTGGCAGGCTCCATTATGAAAAAGAAAATACATGGAGATATCAGATAAAGAAACTCCCCTGTTGTCATGGTGACAGCAATTAGCAGCAGTTAGAATAGCAGACAATGGATTTAATGGTTTGGTCTAATAGTGACTTAATTACTTAGCAGCCTAGTTTGTCTATCAGCATTTCAATACACAGGAATAATTCAGTGCTCTGCTCCCACTACATGATGCCTTCACTTAGCATTTTGAGTCTATTACAAGCAGAATTGCAGTAGCATCATTACCATAAATATTTTTGATTTCATATGTGCTGGGCAGGCCAAGGTAAATGGCCTTCTGTAGCGATCTCAGCTGAGCACCTCCCGTCACACAGCAGAGAGCCTGCTAGGCAGGAGACAGCAGTCTGTGCTCATCGTACTGTGAGGGTAAAAAATAACCTGGATTCCACTGCAGTTGTATCTCCTTTAAAATGGAGGGAGAATTTCAAGCTAGGCCAGTCAAGAGTATACATCATGGCATATGTCAGGAATACATTTTCTTTTGTACAGAGACCGAATGCCCTTCTTTTCTCCTCCTCATTATTCCCTCAGGCTGGAGGAATGGCAAATAACTTCACATCAGCTCTCAAGTTGATGGGTTGCAACTGCTGCTTCCCATCAGTGGAATTGGCTCAAATTGGAGGCCATGAAGCAGCACTCTGCCACAGCTCCTATCTGCCTTGTGGGAATGAGAGCTTCAACACTGTCTTGTCCATTGCTGGTAAGTTCTATGTGCTGCCAGTGGCTACAGGACAGACTTATGAATAGTCTAAACCACTTAGGCTGGCATTGCTCTCTCTTCTAGGTTTGGGATTTTTTCATTGACCAGCAGAATATTCTGAGTTGTGAAGACCAGGTAAATCTGTATTAGCACAAAAAATGTGTATTCTTGCAAATGCAGAGAAAAAAATATAAAATGGCTAAGTCACACAGATGTGAGGTTTTTTTGCAGCCCAAGCACATCTAAACTACAATGTGAAAAACAGAAGAGGCAAGATTTGCTTGTGCCTTATCACATGGCAGAAATTTGAAGTGTTGTCTCTGTCAGGAAGAAGATATAACAAAGAAGCTTGCTTAGGAACACTGAACATACTCAAGTTCAATATTATATCCTTCTGAACCTTCCCAAACACTGGATTTACATCCATGTTCCATGGTTTGTCAGCCAGTACAATCATTTTTGTGTTTATGAAGAAGGATGACCATGACACTGACAGAGCTGGAAAGTAAGCCAGCAAAAAGAAAGGTTTTTTTTGGCCAAGTCAGTTACCTATTCCTTCTCCTTCTTGCGGAGAGACCTGTTTCAGCAAAACAGGGCATAATGTAGAAAAAGAACATGGAGCTGATGAAAAATCAAGCAGAAGTGTTCACTTCAGCACTGCCACATCAAAACATTCATTGAATAACCTCAGATTGCATTTCTTGTCAGATTTTTCCCTTTTGATTAGTTGCCCTTTTCATCCCAATTTAACAGTAGAGCAGCTACCTGCCTTTGGCCACATTTAAAGCAAACACTGAATGGTAGCATTAACCTCTGCTTTTTTCTCTTTTACATTTTGAGAAATCTTTGTTTTGGGAGTCTTAGAATTACTCAACCACCTTTTAAAAGTTTGGTATTAATCCTATATTGATTAAAAGCTAGACAGTACTGTAAATAAAACAAATTACAGTGCTCAGCAAACTTGATTTTCCTTTTCTCAACTAAAGGAATATGAAGGTCTCCAAGCCATGTTAAATCAAAGCAAAATATTAATGTCTCACATCTCTTGAAGTTAGTGAATATCTTGGCACATCCTCTTCTCCATGTCTCAGGTGATCTTCCTTTAACCCTGAAAGACTTTACTTTTCAAGTCCAAATCCATCTTGAAGTCTGACTTTGTGTCATTGTCACTGCTATGTCATTGTACGGAGCTGGGAACCAGGCTCAGTTACACCACCTGAAAATTCTTCAGTCACAATTTAAGAAACATTACCAATAGCTAATAGTCCTTATTACTGGTTTTTCACATCCTTTGCCCAGAGAGATCATCCTGTGCCCAAAGGTGATTTGGCATATTTTGGATATCTGGGTTAAGTAAGTGAAGGACAAGCTGGATTTGTTGATAAGGATATGCAGAAATGTTCAGAAGGTGTAAAGTCAGTGCCCCAGGAGTGCTTGTGAACAGTCTAAAGGAAAGCAGAAGATATGGCCTAACTTGATGATTTTAACTTGTACTTTTCACCTATTGCATATCCATATATAACAAAGTATTTTTTGCCAGCTCCATGGAGTAACCTCACAAGAAACAAATACAGACATGCTATATTAGAAAAAGTTTAAAATATGCTACTTTCAAATGCTTAACTTCTTTACAGGAGACAGTTTGTACTGCAATTCATTCCACAATGTTTTCACTGCTTTAAGAGAGAAATCATACTCACTTTCCCAGTATTTGCGATTTAATATCACCAAACAGCAGAAATCATCCCTTTACCATACACTGGTAGATTTTTTTATTGTTTAAATGATGAAGCCATTGCTGAATTATTGAAATTAGTAGGATTTTTGCCACTTGCAGTAATTGAAAGAGGACTGGCACTCTTATTTTCCCCTTGGTCAAAGAATTGTTCTGAATCACAATACAGGGCTGACTTCTTTTATCATGGATTTACCTCTGTTAATGTGAGGTTTTTTTCTTTTATATGGAAAAATCATGTTCTGAGTTAATAAAGTTTTGTATATACTGAGCTCTTGTACTCTGAGATGGCCAAGGGATAAGAAGCTTTTTCTGTTAATATAGATATGAAATTTCTTTCCTGCAAATGCAACGGTGAAGACATATCTGCCTCTCCAATTAAGTGTCAGATACTCAAGTCAGTAAAGTTAATTTATATTACAGAAATATCTGATCAGACTCTTAGCCCAGTGGGAAAAAGGGTTCCTGCAGTGAAGAGCATCAAATTGCTTTCCTCAGTGTTAATACCAATATATGAAAACAAACTTTGCTTTAATCTGTGATCTTTTAGCCTAGTGGTAATTTAACAGAAAAAGTGAAGCAAACCTAAGGTCATAAACATGAATAGTTCTAATTTACACTGTCTGAGAAAATAGTCTGTATAATTGCAAATAGTATAATTCTTTAAAATACACAAAGTGGAAGAGTCTCTGGGAAGAAAAAAAAAGTCCAAATAAAAGCTCTGGGAGAGTTTCCTCAGTCTTTAAAGTTCTGTCTTCATGGTAAAATTCACAGAGATACTGAGCAAGAAGAAACCAAGAGTTAATATCAGATTTCAGTGTATTTACACTGCAATGCTCTGCCAAATATTATGGGCATAATATTGCCCTGCCATAATGACAAAGTTTCCTTATGCCATAAAGAAACTTCATGTTTTGTGCAACCTGGGTCACGGCACAGAGATCTATCAGATGCACCACTACCTGCCAGTCCTCCTATATTCCATTTTTCCAAAGGATCAATCAGGATTATTTTCTAAAAGATTTTTAACTCTTTCCAACTATAGGCACTGAGGTCAGAAAATTCCATTAAACAGGCAGTGTTAAAGGCAAAACAAGAAATCTGTCCCAGAGGAAAGCAGAGAGGTCTGGTTTGACAGGAACTCTTTAATGCCATAGATGTTGAAAAAAAAATCAACAAAAACCATGACTGTTAATAATTACATGGTATGGTGTGAAGAACCAAAATCAGGATGATTACAAAATAACATGAATTAGAACTAGATTAAGGTTTTATAAATGTATACAGAGCAAGAGGAAAACAAAAAGAAAGAAGAGCAAATAAGAGATGAGAGGGAAACCTGCATTTTTCTTAGGCCTTCACAAAAAATTAGTAACAGTCACAAAAATTTAAGGGAGTTTTAATAAGAGAACAAGTGTTTGGACTATATAAAGTAAAAGAACTTATATAAATTTAGTTGGACAAATTACTAGGAAATCATGAAATTAATCTTAAACTCCTGTGAACAGGCGGATCATATTTAGGATCTCCAGCAAGTGAAGAAAAGCAAATATAAGATTTTTTTTTTCCAAAAGAGAGAGAAAGGACATTAAAGGGAAGCCAGGCTAGCTCAGATTTATGCAAAGATAGTAGAATAAATAATTTAAATTATCTAATTTAAATAGAATAAATTATTTAAACCTACAGAATACTAATGTAAGGGGAAACAGCCAATATGGGTTTGTCAAAAGCAAGTCAATCTGTTTTCTGTTTTTGACAGGGTAATCATCCCAATAGACAAGGTAGCAGGAGAAGGCATGATACATCTTGACTCTTGTGTCAGTGTTGCAAGTAAAATAAGTAAATGGAGCTAAGAACATGGAAAGAAAATCGTTCTCAAAATGAGTCAGTGGTTCACTCTCCACACAGTACACATTTGAAAAAGGACATGCTCTTCAGAGCCACACTACATCTATTTCTACGAAAAATATTAATTAATAACTTTGATGGCTGTTCAAGAGCATATTGCACAGTTTGTGAATGGTTCCTGTATAGGAGGAGCTGGAATTCTTTTGGAAGATGAGATTTGACAAGGGCAAATAACAGAGGGTTCTCCAGAATCAAGAAGTTATACAGAAACCATCAAAAGAGACATATTGTGCTTGGCAAGGAAACATTCAACAAACAAAACGACAAATAATGACCAGGCAAGATGGACCACAGACCAAAAACGTACTAGTGTCATGCTGCTGCAAAATCACACAAACACGTGCTTGGGATGGTGACAGAACAGTTTCACGGAGGTCA
Source organism: Anomalospiza imberbis (assembly GCF_031753505.1). Taxonomy (NCBI): domain Eukaryota; kingdom Metazoa; phylum Chordata; class Aves; order Passeriformes; family Viduidae; genus Anomalospiza; species Anomalospiza imberbis. The sequence goes on along the minus strand of NC_089682.1, from coordinate 79,739,868 downwards.
GAAAACTCTCCTGTGCTTGGTGTGTTTGAGATCTTAGGTGGAATATCCTATCTGCTTTTAGGGACCATGCCTTAGAAAGTTTGCAATCTGTATTGAGACATTTTAAATAACTGATGTTTAGAAAATCTAAATTGTTAGAAGAAGCTGAAGGAATTGGATTTGGTTTGTCAAGAAAGACAAAAAAAATAAAAGACTGAAGGAAACAGTTCTTCAAATACATAAATTACTTTTAGAGAAAGCTGTTCTTTGTTTGACACAGGAAGAAAAAAATATAATCATCTTACCCTGCAGCAAAGGTTATTTACCTCACATATTAAGAGGATTTTAAGAGCAGGTTGGAGGAAATTGGGTCACATTTGGGCCAAGTGTTTAAGTCTTCCATGGAGGCGGAAAATGAATAACCTCTATTTTTTCTGCATCTATTGTAATATAAAGCCCATCTGAGCTTTTTGAGAAAAATTCATTGACTCTTCTATAACCAGTTGCTGTCTAGTGTTCATACAGCTCCTCTCACAGCAGTGAACCCTCCTCCCTGGTGGAAGTCAGATGTGCAAAATATTAACAAAATCTGAATATCACAAGAGGTCTTAGAGACTCAGGAGAAATACCACCCATTGTGGGATTTTCTGGTTTTTATGAGGCGATCCACAGAGTACCTCAGCTGCTTCTGAGACATCTGCCAGCCCTGATTTCAGCTTTGGCCTCACCAATGTTAGTGTTTGATTAAAAGTGAATAATGCAGTATTTTCAAGCTAGTAATCACAAATTCTTAGAGATACAAAGAAGCTCCATAGGAGCTACCGGCTTTTCTGTCATTTCCACAGTTTTTTTCCTCTGGAATCATTCAGCTGACAGTGTTGCCTCTTTAGGCAATTATCACCCACAGCAAGGATTTCTATCTCTACCAAATCAGGAGCTGTGTTTCTTGCATTGATATTTTCATGCTGGCTATAACTGATTTATCAAAAATATCCTAAGTTTATTTCCAGTGTACGATACAGTTATCTCAGGATGTGTTCAGGTCAGAAAACTGGACTCTGCTGGTTTTGGGGTTTTTTACTTAGGAAAATAAACATTGCAGCAGAGGGAACTCTTTTCCTTATGGTTCAGTCTTCTGCTCCAAGTTACTGGAGTGCAGAACTGGTGCAAACTCCAAACACACCCTTATATTTAGTTTAATTTTCACAGTAACAGCCAGCAGCCAGTTTATCACTTTTAAATGGAATAATTTATTTTAGACCACAATCTGTGGACTTATCGCTGTCACCATGTTGACAGTATATCTGCCTTAAATCTCACCTACATGTTCCTAACAGTATTAGCTGTCTGCAAGGTCTTGGCCAGCTGCTGAGTGTCAATAAAAGACATGACAGCTTCTCAGCAGCTGCACGAGCTGCCTGTGTACAGCTGTTTTCCTCTCTCTCTCAGGTTGCAGATCAACACAGCTGTGGTTGTGGAAGAAGAGATGGCTGAGCAGCCTCCACATCACAGTTTTGTCAGGATTGTGCTGTCACCTGAGAGCACGGTTCCCCAGTAGGGGGGTTTCATGTACTGCCAAAAGCTTGTTGTAATCCTGAATAAGCAATTGTGATCCAGAATGGATCCAGAATAGTGTCCAGGCACCTGAGCTGGGTGCACATTTACAATTTCTTCACTAAATAAAGATCCCTAGCACAAGGCCTCTTTGGGATTGGTGTCTAACAGACTATTACAGAGACTTTGCTTTTTTTCTCTTTCTAGTACAGCCAAGTGCTCAGGAAGAAGAAGACCCAGAAAGCAGAAGAGCTCGATTCACCTCCTTCCACAGCTGGAGGGGTTTTAAACCCACATTTCAACTCCTCAGGGATGGGCATCCTTCAACACACGTCTACACTGGTGGGGAAACCACCACCATCAACCCTTGAAACCTGCATCCAAATAGCCCAAAGGAGGTGGAAAAGGAGCTGTGAGGGAAGGAGAGAGAGCAGCTGTCTGCATTATTTTCTCTCTATGCAATAACTAGTATGAAGTATATAAGCAAGATTATATGGTGCTTGAAGGCAGACAGAGCCATCTCTGAGAGCCCAGCCGGGTGAACCCCAGCTACTGCAGCTGGAGAGACCGGGCCAGCAGCTCCAGGAAGGGCCACACTGCTCTGTGAGGGCAAGAGGGAAGAAGTAATCCAGGATAGGCACCTCAAGGATGACACAAAGCAGGGGAGAGGGATGACTTGATGAAGACTGCTTTACTTGATCTTATTTTATTACCTTCTTTTGCTGGTTTTAGTTACAGGTGTCCCCACTTTTATGCTGCTGTGACAAATATTTCAGAATCATCTTTAATAAATACAGAAGTAATCCAGCTGAAGCAGTGTAGCTATTCGAATACTTAAAATAAAGCATATGATTCCTGAATCAAGACTTTAATAAGTTAATTAAATTTCACAATTATCATGGTTTTTATAAAGGCAGCAGCTATATTTCCTCATGTTAACCATAAATGTGAAAAAAATAAAACAATGAACAAATTTTCCATCTTAAATAACTGAGTTCTGTTTTCAAAAGGAAAAAGTTTTTCGTGGAAACAGTGTTTGAAGTTTATTCAATAAAGCTTTTAAATAATTCCTTGGTATATTTGCATTTTTCCTCCCCTTTTTATTTTTGATATTCAACATAATAGCAAGACTAAAATAACATTTAGCTTAGAACCATGTCTTTATATATGTTCCAATTGTTCCCATTATTATAGCTGACAGAGATAAAGTGGCATGTGAAGTGTATATATAGTATATACAAAAGAGTCTCTGAGATAAAAATTCTGTGATCCTTAAATACTTTTCAAAAGTCTCCAAAGGGATTAAACTTCAATAGAGAAATTTAACAGAGAATAGCAATTGCTGATTGCACAGATCTCTTTTTCGCCATTTAGCAGGGTTTAAATTGAATCACTGACCTAAAATATTAATTTTGAAAGTGACTTGTAAAAAAATTCAGAAAAGTTGTTTACGCTTTCAGTTTTGTTCTCTGAAGACAGCTGAATGGCACAAAAATGTATCTAGCATTGTCTGCTTGTTCTAAATAATCTCTTTTAGTAGGATTAGTCACAGTATTCAATTAAGAGAAGGAGCAATTAATTATATCCTTGTGAAATGAAGAAGAGAAGAATCTTTGAAATGTTCTTTCCTCCTCACCTTCTCAATTTAAAATACAAAATTGCATTATGTATTTTTCAGCTATGAAAAATCTTTCAGTCTTCAATTTAAACAAAAGCAGTGGGAATGAGTAGCATATGACACAAAATTAATTTGATTGATTTTTTGGTAAGTTAGAGGAATGTATTGCCAAAAGGAAATGGATGCTTGATTTAAAACAACCAATAATCCATGAAGCAAGGCTTTGCTGCTACAGAGCTGTCAGCAGTTTTGGTCAAGCATTTGTGCTCAACCCAAGCAGTTTTGGGTTTTTTTTGTTTTTTTTTTTTTTTTTTTTCAATGATCTGTTTGGATATTTGAAAAATTGAAAGTAGCCCTACTTGTCTTCATCACCCGGGCATTATTTGGCTTAGTATGATAATGACATAATGTTCATTAAAGCCCTTAAGGGATTTTTCTACCTTTTGTTACCAGGCTTGCATAACAGCTAAAAAGATAAAATATCTAAATATTCCTCCGTGGAAAAAGTAGCAGGAGGATAAGTTTCTGGAAGAAAAAACAGTAGGTAGAAAGCTAGAAAGGAGAGCAGTGTAATAATAAGGACGTATCGCTAACTCCTTGACAAACTTAGAGAAAATGACCACAGATTATTGAAAGAGACTACAGGGCCAGTGGGGGCAGAAAACACAATATTGAGAAACCACAGTTTTCCATATGTAGGTTGTGTAAATGGTACAACAGGGGCACACAGATTCTTGAAAAGATTAATCTGAGAACCCCCAAAAGGGCAAAAACTCTTATTAGTCTGAAACAGTGCATCAGGCCCACATCAATAAGTAATCGCAAGAACCACATCCTCTCACTAAATTTAATGGGACTGTAATCGAACCACCTGCTAGAAAATGCTTTTAAAAATTCACTGCATAAAAGTTTACCACCAGAAAGGAAGAAACTCTTAAGGAAAATTGTAAGGGAAAGCCAGGAGGGTAAAATGTTGGTAGAGGAGTGTGAAAGTGGTGAAGGACTCAATGCCGAATGCTCAGCGTATGTGTACAGCACCTATACAAAGGTTGCTCTTCAAAAGACACCAATTTATAATTACAAAGGAAATTACTAGGCCAGTGATAAAGCTTTGGTGACACAGAGTTATTCAGGATTACCAGCTGCAAGGATTTGCAGGAAAAATTCTCACATGAAACCAGTGACTAGGTGTAAAATCTCAGAAAAGTATTTGTGGATAACTGCCAGGTTATGTGCATAGAAAAAAAATCACTAAGTGTACAGGCAGAGGTAGAGGTACTCTCTGTTCTTCTTCAGGAAAGCTATTGAAATCATCATAAGACACATTTTCCTTGCCTTGAAAAGTATTAAATGAGTGTTCAAACCTGGTCAAAACAGTATTCAAATAATAAGAACAAAAATTAAAATGCAGAAGAATGGTAGAAGATAAATACTTGATGCACCCATATCTTGAATACTTCATGAAATTCAGGGTTTCTCCATCTCTGGAAGGATACAGGTGAACCAGTAAAGGTCTTTATAATGATCAAAGGTGCAAACTGATTATGTATGAGGACAGATTAATGGGCTATGGCTCTTTACCTAATTAAATAGAGTGTCATTACAAAACTGTCTTAAAGGAAGTGTATAACTCATACTGCTTCTGAGGGAGATAGCATCTTGGAATTCAAAAACTATATTAAATTAGTGAATAAGGAGTAAATTTCTATGCTTTATTGCAACAGGAGAACCACAGGGAAAGATTTAAAACAGAAAAAAAATCTATTTAATTAAATTGCAAGTTAGTTTGACATGTGAATTTCTGTAATCAGAAGTACAAGTGAGTCCAAGAAAGTATCCATGGAGGGCAGATCCATCCCTTGCTATCAGATACAGCTCTTGGGCTGCCAACTACAGGAGGCAAGGGGACAAAGCATCACTCTTCTTCCCTTCTTTTTTTTTCCTGTACCTCTGGTGCTGGCTGCTGCCACAGCACCATGCTGGAGGGACATTTCTTCTGACCCAGAATAAGTTTCCTCGGTTCTGATATTGAGCCACCTTCAAGTTTCTGTATTTATTGCAATCTAGGACAAAGCTATTTTTGATTTAAAGTACCATTCACTATAATAAATGCACTTTCAAGCATCTGGACCCTTGTTTTATAGTGCCTGGATGGTGGAAAATCACCTTAAAACATGCTGAACTGATGGTGAGAGATTGCTAGAGGTAGCACTGAAGGACCAGAAAGACCTTATTGTAGTCTTTCAACAATTAAAGGGGGCTTGTTAGAAAGATGGAGAGGGACTTTCCAAACTTTATTTATATTAGATAATAGGAACAAATGTTTTATGATGAGGGTGGTGAGGCACTGGAACAGGTTGTCCAGAAAAGTTCTGGATGTCCTCTCCCTGGAAGTGTTCAAGGCCAGGTTAGCTGGGGTTCTGAGCAAACTGGTCTAGTGGAAGGTGTTCCTGTCCATGGTGAGGGAATTGGAAGCAGGTGATCTTCAGGTTCCTTCTAACCCAAACTATCTTATGATTCTATGAAATATTCTCTCCAGTGCCATTGACTGTTCACTGTGGAAGGAGTTGCAGGAGAAGCAGATTTGAACTGTTTCAACTGGAGGGGAGGGAAGCAGGCTCATGTCACAGCTGGGCTGCAGTCACGCCTTGGTGGTTGTGCCTCACTGCCAGCTCAGCTCCATCTCTGAAGCAGCACCTATACTCCAGAGTGCAACTTGTTCAGTTTAAACAATTTCAATAGACAATGACTTCAATGTCAAGGAAAAGGAAAAAAAAAATTGTGAGCTGCTTGCTTTAAGTGAATGTGACTTAATGGTGGTCTTGGAGTCTCACAGGCTTGGCTTTGATTAAAAACAATCATGTGCAGTAATTAATGTGATAATCTGTGATTTCTGGATAGTGTGATATTGCCCCATGCAAATGGTCTGTTTCCTAGATTTAGGCATTTTTTTAAATGAAATACATCACCCACAGCTTTTAAAGTTACCTGACATATTTATCTTGACAACACTAAAATTTTGTTCAGTGTGAGATTGTATTAATAAACTGTAATTTCCTTAATGATACTTGATGCATTTTTAATTACAAAGGCCCGAATATTTCAGTACCAACATCTCAACTAGTGCTAGAAGACCTAGGCTTTTGGAATTAATTTCTGTTGATCTCAGAAAACTGAAACCTACAGGCAGAGCAGTCAAAAAACTGAATGTTAAAACACCATATTTCTTCAAAGCTTGCCTTTTGATCCTCACATTGCCACTGAGACTCTGAATGCATCATTCATTGCAGTGTTTTCTTCTGACAGCTGGACTGCATGCTGTTAATCTTTTAATTGTAAAGTGCCTCTTTTTCTGAGGCAAAATGGATCTGATGGTGAATGGCTACCCTGACAGGCACTTAGAGGCTACACATACAGAGCTTCAGCTAGTATTTCCTGTACTTATGTTTCTAGAAAGAATCAAGCCTTTATTTATTTTTCCTTGAAAGACACATTATTCCTCTGTAGAATCCATCATTTCTGCTCGATCTAGCACAGAGTGTTTTCATTGAGGGAAATGTAAGGTTGGATAATTATCATTAATTCTATTGCTTTTTGTTTTCAGTGTCTTTAATATGTGCCCTTTCCTTTCCAGCACTATTACAGGATTTAATGTTCCCTTGATGTAGCAGAACCTTTGCCAGAGTCCCTGCTGTGCACCAAGACTCAATCAACCTCCATGTTTGTTGTGAATTCCTCCAAAGCTGCTCAGCCTGAGAGCAGGAGTTAACCTGCAGTACTGTCATTCTGCAAATTCTTGCCAAAGTCTGAGACCAATTGCCCTTTCTGATGCAAAAATTTTTATTGAAATGAGAGAGAATTTTAAACTGGGTTCTGGCTCAAGGGAAAGTGCATTGCTTGAGTTTCACCATCCTACTGATGAGGTGTTCTCCACATCTTGCATGTTTGTCTGCTGAGAGGTGGGTATTACACAGGAGTGAGATTATCTAATTATTTGTTTTATTTGTAGATATTTTTTACCGGGAAGAAGTAGACAAATGCTAGTTGACCAAGTGTCTTTCACCAACGTTCCAGGTTGCTTTGCCACTGACCAAGTGGTAGCCATTCATTGAGAAAAGATCATTTTGTTGTTTATTGCCAGTCTGACAGATGCCAGTTGTTTCAAGATTTATAAATTCTGCTGTGTTTTTAAAATACAACAGTGTGGTAGGGACTCTTTAAAGTTAAAGTTAGCAGCATGTCAGAGATGATAAAGGTTCTACAACCACACGTAGCACAACAGAAGATAATTGATGTATTCCTGCAGTGCAAACCATCGACTTCTAGTGTGTCAGAGCCAGTCCTTGTCCCTACACTCTGTATTCATTAGCGCCTCAAGGGATACTTATTCACCTTATCTGTTCACTTCTAGTGCTACACCATTTTTCAACTGGAAGAGAGGTGCATGCAAGTAATAAAAGAGATGGCTCACATCTTGAGAGTAGGAGGCCAGATAATGATATATGTGTGGGCAGTGGAGCAAAAATGGGGAAGGCTTGAAAAGCAAGACAACTTTGTTCCTTAGAAACCTTCACCTCCTTCCTGCTCCTTAGGTGAGCCTTGCTCACATGGAGTACAAAAATCAGTTCTTCACAGGGACAAAGAACTGGCTTTGAAACAGCCCTGTCATAAGCTGGATGAGACTTCAGAGCTATGCGGGACAGCAAGGGGCTCATCCTGCAGAGGGAAGAAAAAAGCACTGTGCACAGTGTCAGAGAAATCTCTGAGATGGTCTCTGTTCTCAAGATCAGTTGATTCAGTATTAGATTTGGGTGATGAATGGCAGCAGGAATGGCTCGTTAGTTATGACAATTACAGAGTTGAGCTGAATGAATTAAAAAGGGGAGAAAATGTTGAAAAAACCCAGAGCATGTGGCTTTCCGAAACATACTTCTCATGTTTTCTATGTTGCAAACTGAGTTTTTAAATTACAATAACTTTTGAAGTGACTGTTAAGCTTGTGCTGGCCATGTCACCACGCTGCTCAAAGGCTTTCAGGAGCTGCTATGCAGAATTAGGGCAAGCAACTGTACAGCTCCCTAACGGCAGCAGGTAGTCATCGTGGTTGCAGCAGAGTGTATTTACCTGACCTGATTTCACGTCAGAAAGAATTAGGTGTCAGAAAACAACTAAAATAGACCATCACCAAAACCAAAGAGCTTTCTGCTAACCTTGGAGCAAAAGCAGAGTAGGCGCTTCTATGCAAAAAAAAGTCAGTGAGAGTGCCCTGACCAAGCATAGCTGACAGCAGACAGGTCCTGGTGGGGTCTGACAGAGCTACTGCTATGTTTTTAAAGACAAGAAACTGGCCAAGCTGATAGAGCACCATATTCCTGAGCTATGCATTACTCATTTGTACTTTGACCACACCAATAGGTGCATGATCACAGAAAACACTAAAGTGTGGAAGTTCTATGGAAAATTCCCTCACTGAAGTGCACAGGGAATACTTAAGAGGTTTTCTTTCTTTTGAAAGGTCAGCACCTCTGAAAACAGTTCCTGAATTTTTTATAGCCTTGGGTGTGTTTTGGTGAGAAGGGCATGTATGAGGAAGAAGCTGCTTTGAAATTCTCAGGTTCTGTGACTTTGTTTTCTTTGATTTTGTTCTTAAAATACATCTTTATTGATTTTTTTTCCTAGAGTTATTATTTCAGGCTGAGCACACTTTAGCACACTGATCCCTTTTCATAAACAGCTGCCAGCTGTGTTTTGTTGATTGAAAATAGATCAAATACAGTTGGAAAGTGATTGCTGGATTATTTTTATGTGTGCATTAAAAGTCTTTGTTGTTCATTTATTACTATATAATCATTCATGTCAACTTTTTACATTAAAATTTATTGTACTCTGTCACTTGATATAACATAATGTGGGAAGTAAGTGAAAGATACACCATTTTATTCCAGTTCCACTTTGTCAGCCCATATGATATTTCCAGTCATACGAGACAGACTGGCTTTTATGAGAATTACTGGGTGTACAGAGCCCTCGTGGCAGAGGCAGTAACTCATGACACTGTCACATTCCAGAGATGTTTTCACAGTCTTGGAGCAGCCACAGCCAAGGAAGCAAAGAGATACTTGCTTCCCTGCATGCCACTCCATGACCCCTCAAAAACACAGTTTTAAAAGGGGGCTTCATGTTTTAAGGATTGCTCTTGCCCTGCCAATAACATTAGTAGTCAGAAGGATTTAGTAACTCATTTAAATCTCTACAGTGAATGAGCACAGCACAGAAAAGTGTTCCAGCAATTGCTAGTCAACTGAGAAAATATTTATTAACATAATGCTTTTATCTGCAAAGAAAGTCAGATTCATTACCTGATTTTTATAGATAAAGAAAATGTAACAATTTACTGTTAGAGTTTGCAATGTAAAGTAAATATTTGGAAGCAAAACAAACAATAATCCCAAACAACACAGCTGCTTTGCTGATGTTTATTTATTAATGTCTGTCCATAATTTTGCTTCCTGGTTTTGTTTCCATGGATTTGTGAAGCAGCAAGTCAGAGATCAAACTTGTTTTCTGAGAAATAAGCCCCTGCATGTTCTTTATGTGCCTGTCAGCAGCAGATGTTTATCATGTTTTCAGACCTAGCATGAAAAAGTGCAGCAGTCTCTGGTTTTTAATGCAGCTTTAATTCAATTTGGATATAATATCTGTAATAACATTTCCTTTACTTCCTTCCATGGTACCGTCATAGTACATCTTGTATTCTCAGGTGGAAGAGCTAGATAGGCTAATCAGTGTCCTCCATCTGTAATGATTGCCTCTGCAGGGCTCCTTTTTCCCCCTAAATGTTAGCATCACTGTGAAAATGGAGAAAATAATTTTCAGCCACAAAATGTTGCTGCCATTCAGCTCTGTTGACACCATTCCCTTCATTTCATACAAGGATAACCCAGTCCAACTCTTAAACGAGTGGCCCATATGGGGATGGAATGGCCTCAGCCTTACTAACACCATTCCCTAACGGCATCTCCGTATTTTTTAGTGCATCTTCAGGTCGCCCAAAGCACCTCTGAGCCCCTCCATCATATTTGCTCCCCGGTTCAACAGGCTGTTTATTTACATGGTGCACAAGAAAAATGCCTCTGACGGTAGCTGCCAGTCCTTGCTCTAAAGCACACCTGATACTTAGCTTTTTCCTGGAACAACACAGGTATTTTAACTGAACCTGACTACTCCTATTGGAAGGTTTTAGCCTGTTCCAGGATTCCCTTAGAGCTCATCATCTCCAGTTCTTCCCTCAGGCGCAATGAGTCACCACTAGATTTCTCCTAATGCTGATAACCCTGTCTGCCTGAGCCACACCTGCTGTTTCCAAACAAGATCCATGTCACAGGGCAATGCTAGCCTAGCTGGAAGGATTTTTTAATCTCTGGACAACTGTTAGCAGCTCTAAAAGCAGCTCTCACCTCAACAAAGAATTAATGTCTTTGTTTTGAATTAAATGAACTGCACAGGGCCACTTTTGCAGGGAAGTTCTGCCTAAGAGATGGGTCAGACCTGCTGCCATGTGAGATGTCTTGCACTCACAATGGCTGCCTCTGGGCTTCTTGGGATCAGACTAAATTCAGACTCTTGAAGAAGAAACTGCTCTCAAACACAGCCCTCAAAGTGGAAAGAAAGTAAAAATACATATTTACTTTCAAAGATCATGTATTAATAAATCCTCACATTTATGCATGTCAGAAATGTGATAAAGCCATAAGCTCTATTCTAAATTCTCGTTTTGATTAGGATGCCAGTAGCAAAACCATGACTGAGTGCATTCTTTAATTTCTTCAACACAGTCTGCATTTGCAGTCTGCAAGGTAGGCACTACCTTGTGCCAAGGGATATAGGAGGGAAATGCTCTACACTCCTGAGCAGCACTTCATCTCAATTTGTTTTCCTCTGTGCTCTTTGCTGTTCTGCACTGGATTCTAGAATAGACAGGTACAATTTTTCTGGCTTCATTTAGGCATCGAGTCAGTAGATCTGTATGTAAGTCTAGTTTTGTACTCCTTTATTGCCTATGGAGTGAATGGCAAGGAATAGTTCCTTTAGAGGATGAACAACACAATACACCTTGAAGACTTGTTTGGACTAACAAGCTCATGTTCAGCTCATCTCTTTGCATTGCTTGTGGAAGGAGCATGAAGAGGAGTTCAGCCTTAAACACTCAGACAGATTCATCATCCCCTCCACCTTTTCACCCAGCAGTGCTGACACATCCCTGTTTTGTAGAAAGGTTGCTGCTTTCTGTCTTATATCTGCTTTATTTTACAGCATTCACCACTCTGAATTTATGGTCATTTGAGGCCTCACCTGTCCAAGGGACACTTTCAGAAAAGCTTTCACTGTCTGACACTAAATCTGATCTATCAACGATGATCTTCTTTACAATATATAATAATTTATATTAATATAAATAAAACTAATGTCTTCTCACTTTTTCTGACTTGCAGGTCCCAAAAAATTCCCCGATGTTGGAGATTTCTGTTTTCTCCACAGATGGTTGCTGTGCTGTTCCTAATTTATTTTGTGGAGCTCCGGGAAATTGTTCTCAGCTACCCAGGATCACAAGCACAGCGTGTGGTCCTCTGTTCTGTGCTTGCCACATTAAGCACTGTCACACCAAATCGCACCCAGCCCATGCAAAGGTGGCAAAGGAGCAGCAGCCTGTGCTGCTCACATCGCTGAGACACCATGAACACAACAATGTTTATCCTCCTTCAGCATAAACAGGTTTGATGAGTGTGAGCCTATCATAAAAGATGTTTGCCCGCTGGGTAAATGTCTTTCTTCTAATTGTTTGCTAATTAGCAAACAGCTAACCCCACTTATTATCAAAATTCCTTCTCCAGAGAAAATGCTTCCAATAATTTCATAAATCCTTTTCCCTCATCCTTTTTAATTTTAAAAATTGTTCCAAGTATCATTTGGTAGCTATCACCTAAGGAGGCATTCTGTTTGAGTTAATCAGCTCCTGCAAGGTTATCTGTGATCTATCTGAAAGTGCTTTAGCCAGCATCTTGCTTTCTGTCTTAATTAGCAATTACTGGCCTAAAATTGTCACTTACCATAGGCATTTGTACTGACCTCTCAAATTAAGATCATCCACAAAATTAAAACTGGAAGAAGCCTATTTGGTCACTTACTCTATCTTCAAAAGTGCATTTATTATTCATGGTGTGTGGCAGGGAATATAAGTGTAGGGTATGATTGAGAACACTGCAGGTGACTAGTCTTTGAAATGTAAATACAATTAATGAGTGTACCTGTCTTCCTTCAGGATCTGTCCTTGCCTGCTTTGGCATTCTGATTATTTTTCTTCTCTTTGAAGGGGCTCCTGATTTTCTTTCCTTCCTTCTCATTCAAAATTGAAATAATATTTTGCAGAAGGATTCTGAGTGGTAAAAAGCACAGAAAATATTCCATAGATTTCTCAAAACATGTGCTTTACTAGCATGCCTTTCATATCTCATTGTGACCAGGAGTGAGCTAAGTGTTGCCTTTATACTTTGGCACAAAAATCATTTGACATGAACATACTAGCACAAGTTTAAAAAAAGAACACCAGCTTGTTTGCAGTGAAAGCCCACATTGGCAACATTCAGCTATAGTGAAACTGTGCCATTCACTAGCTGTCACAGACTGCCAACTAAAAGCATCACATTTCATACAGCAAAGTAGATTGTCCCAGGGAAAACCAAGAAAAATTATCTGGGGACACATGAGGTCAGCCAAGAGAGAGAGCAGCACAGTAGGTCTCCAGCTCTCAGTCTTCAACTTCCCCATGCCCAAACTTTATTCTTTATAACTGTATACAGTGGCTTGCAAAGAGATAAGAAAGACCAAAAGCTACTCCATGTCTTGAGACAGAGCTGGAGATAGCTCCAAGAAGGTGCCAGGACAGCAGTGGTGGCTGCTAGGAGAAACACAGATGGACCAGCGGTGTCAGTGGTGAAACTACATGCTGGTAATAGCTGGTGCCTCACTCTTACTTAGGAGGAGCCAAACCCACATCTACTGAAACACCACCTAAGGCTCAAATGATTGGGACACAATTTACTAACACCAGGATTGCTGAAACAGAGCATTCCATTTCTTCCAGAAGTTCAGCACACACACTGTACGCAACTGTAGAAGACAGACAACTTGTTATAGGAATGTTTAACTGTTACTGGGGACAACTTGCAAACAAGCAAAGCATCCATGGCTTTAAAAAGGAAAAAAGAAAAGAAAAAAAAGCAAAAACCTGGAGCAGGAACCAGAAGTCCTGGTTAAGTTGGACAGAAAATAATTTCAATTTTGATGACAGAGAAAATTCTGAGTCAATTTCTCAAAGTGTTGAAGTTAATGGCAAATTATTTTAATCTTAGCTATTTTGTGAAATGTAACTAATTCCTGACATGCACCTTGCAAGATGTACTATTGATTAGCCTTCAGGGTACATTCAACAATAGAAGTCAAATTCTTTAAATAACATTCTCACAGGAGCTAGCACTAGGGCTTCAGAGATGGGGAATAAAGTCTGAATGTACCATTCACCCTTTGCACAGCTGATCTCTGCAGAGCAGAGAAAGTTTCAACAGAAGTACTTGCTGCCTTTAGTTTCTTGATCCTGTTTCTTAAACTGGTTTCACCTCTGGCTTTCTACGCTATCACGATGCTGACTCCTCTGCAACCCCTCAGACACCTTCAGTGCTTAAGGCCCATGTGGGAGGGAGTAGCTCGGAGTTTTCATTTCCAGCTAGCAGGAGGTGTCGCTGGATAAAAGCGAGGGTAATCCCCTCAGCATGCAATTCAGCAGCAATTCTAAGCAGGTCTCAAAAGATGAAATTGGCTGAAGAAATTGATCATCTAGAGGTTGGTCCTGTGCTAATCAGTGTTCAGGAGTCTATCTGCACTGCCTCTTCCACTTGATCCACAAGGCAGGTGTGCTGTGCCCAGTGTAGGTCCAGCACAGCACTGTTGTTGGGCCGTGTGTATGCAGGCTCAGTTGGACTCAATCTTAGAGGTCTTTGCAACCTAAATGATTCTGTGATTCTATTCTAGCCTGGAGAGGCAGCTGTGCCCACCCAGGAGACGGTCACTTGCCAGGCTAACATTCTGTATTTTTGGTAAAAGGATTTGCACGGGAGCCCCATGAAGGGGAAAAAAAGGCAGAAAACTCAGTTTTATTTCTGACAGCCACCTGCATGAGCTCAACGGTCCCTGCTCCCTGCTGCAAAGCCCAGCACCTCAGTTCTGCATCACACTGCCTCTAAGCAAGAGCTGCAGCTACCCCTAAGGGAGGGGAAGCAAGGCTCTAAAACATTCTCAGAAAGCACAACACTTACTGATCATCATCACAGAATCTCTCAAGGTGGAAGTCACTCCTAAGGATCATCAAGTCCAACTCTGTGCTCCTCACAGGATGAACTAAAACTAATCACATGAGACACTCCTTGAACATCCAGACACTCCTTGAACTCTGACAGGCTTGGTGGTATGACCACTTCCCCTGAAGCCTGTTATGGATACTAAGTCAAAATTTCTTGAAAAATTACTAGCAAGGAAAGACATGTGCAGAGACTTATAAGATACTTGTGCCCATGTGTTTATATTTGTGTTCTAGACTGTGGGAAACAAGAGTCAGGATCAGCAGGGGGAAATGCTGGCCCTCGGGATGAGTGATAGCCATTTTCCCTCACAGAAATCCTGTCATTATACCATTTTTCCATCCTTGGCTACTCTTGATTCATCCCAGGTAGAAAAGGATAAAAATGAAACTTCAACAAGAAGCAGCAAGAACACCTACAGAGATTCATACTGGGGTTTCTGACTCCTAGACAAAGCTGCTGAGGCCTTTTGTAAGAGCAAGTTGCTCCTTTGCCCCAGCAAACCTCCAATACAGCTCCTGCCTCTCCACCCTCCACAGCAACACCGCCCCTGAGCATTTTGCAACCCCCTACATACATTCCTCTTTCTCACACATGAGATTTTGGGGTTGGTTTTTTTGGGAGGGAGAAGTGTTTCATCATCCTTTGAACTCACATTTTTACTTTATCACACAATATACATTAGTAGTAGGGAAATCATAAAAACTGTTCAGCTTTTAAAAATCAGTAGGTAAAACAAGGCTCCAGACAGAGCAAGGCAGTTTTTATGTATGGTAATTATGCCCCCTCTATTACAAAGTTGTGCCCTACTTTGTAATGAATTTAAGTATTCCTTTCCACTATCACTGACTAATTTAATGTTTCTACAGGATCTTTTGACAGTGAAGACATTCACAATATGACAAGTTACCAGTGCTGTAGATTTGGGTGACAAGCATATGGAAGGAAAAAACTCATCATCTACTTCTTCAGGAGCCCCGTTGAGCAGGAAACAGGGCAGCACCATCTTACTGAGAATGAATCTGAATGCAAGCTGTGCATTAACACCCCACATGGAACTCTTAAGTCCTTGAGAACAGCAGCAGTATTTAACTAACTTAAGCTTTAAATACCGTCTAGTAATAGCCTAAATTACCATGGTGAAGTAAAAAAAAAAAAAAAAAAGACCATTAACTCAGTAATTTTTATAGTACCATGGTACATTGACATAACATGTTAAAGACTTGCAGCACAGGTATTGTTGGTTTTCTACTATTATGATTGTTATTATTATTACGGGAGGTTATTTTTTCACTTTTTCTTGTTGCTTGTATTGATTTGTATTTTTTTAAACTTCAGTGGCTCCCTTCAGTCTTCCAGCATGTGTGGGATATGTCACCTTCTCAAAAGATGTCTACATCTGCCACCGGGCCCACCCTGAAGCTCCCTGGCTGCGCCTGCCCGGCAGAGGCACGGTCGGCTGCAGGGGACACTCCCCTGTGTCTCGAGGAGAGTCGGGGAGCGGCTAAAACAGAGCGCTACACTGTCTGCCTTGTATGGAGGAGAGGCGGCGTCCGAGCAGGCAGCAAGGGAGTCGACTCAAGGCTGGGGAAAAAGTCTCAGGTTTAATCCAAGCTCTGAGGAGCTCCGAAGGGCACAGCGTCTGACAGCCAAAAGCACCTTCAAGGCTTTCGCAATCATCTCAAATACAGGGGCAGTAACAAGGAGGAAGGGATGCCCATTAACCAATGAGGAGATTTGGGGGAGTGCAAGGTGGAAGGATAGACCTTCCTTAGATACATAAACCAATAGGGGAAGTTCAAGGGAGGGACCCCTGGCCCTCATCCACTCACTCGATGCCCAAGGTGGAAGATTCTGGGAGAGTGGGATGAGGAGCCGAGTGATGATCAAGGTACCAGGGAGGGGACAGGGGAATGATTAGGCATTTTCAGCGAGATTGGCATTGATGGAAAGGCGGGAAAACTCAATGTGGAACCATTGGGAGAAAATGGGGGGTGAAGGGGCAAACCATGACAGAACTGTTACAGAGATATAAAAACACAATACAACATACATCAAAGCAGATGAATGCACCTAGGCTGTCACAGACACTGTAAAAAAACAATTCAGCATTTTTGTTCTTATTTGCTACAATTTAATTTGCCATTTTAAAAATGCCACATATCAGTTTAAGAGGTAAAAGATACTTGTTGATAGCTGAAACTTTTCTTTTCATTAAAAAATAGTCAAAGTACTAACCTTTACCTGAACAGCATGTAGGTTGAGGCAAACCCAAGAGTGTCAGACAGCAAGTGAACTTGCTTTACGAAGGTATAATCCTTCTAAACAAGGCGTTACATGTGATTTACAAGCAACACCAAATATTGCTCCTCCACAAATTCAATGCAACTGCTTACAAAGAAAAAAAGAAACATTTGGCGTGAGCACACCACAGAAAACACTCAGGCTAAAAAAAAGAAGCCAGACAAACACTAAGATGTATAGATCAGAAGGCAGAACATACATGTTCAAGGTGGAACTTGGCAGAACATGGAAAAAACATTTTTCCGTCAGCCTTGCCCATCTGTGATTAACAAACAAAAACCAAGCATACAGCACCTGTGTTCTCTGTTCTTAATGTCAGCTAACAAATACTGCAAAGCAGCTCTAATCTTACACATCTTCCAAGGCAATGTGTTGTCTTTCTGAAAGGCCAATGCATTTTGTATGGATCTAAAGATGGATTTGTGGCTGTCAAACAATCCATCTGGTTTCTAAAGCTGAACAAACATTGTTTTATTAAACAGCAAAATAAAAATATTTGACTTAGAACTAGACCCACACGTAATCAAGCACTGACAACTAGACATTTGCAACACCATTGGTATCTTGACACAACATTCTGTGTATGACTTCAGGCATCAGAGTTAAAACATTATGTCATCCAGCCCATCCTCCATGAACTTCTTGTAAATTGCCATAAACTTTGCAACAAATGCTTCCAGATGATAAATGGCTTTGCTGCCCAGTTGCAAGCGGTGTTCATAGAAGGCCGCCATCTGTGCAACTTCTCCTTTCAGTTGTCCATCACAATTATTTAGAAGTTCTGTCAGGAGACCCTAAAATGGGAAAAAACAGGGCAGTATTTGAAAAATTAGATATTTTTTGTTAAGAAGATAACCTTGGTTCTCTGAAAATAGCCAACCATTAACCAATAGTTCACTCATTATTCCAACAGAAAATACATTCATCATCGCAAATCTATCTCAATTAAAACAGCCAGGATTAAGTGAGAAGTATCTCTAGACCATTTCAAGTTTATGAAGAGGGAGTGAGTAAAGAACGTGCACCTTTTTCCTCTCAAACACAGCACTGCAATATCCACTAACCTACTGTAAGAAAGGAAGGTTAAAGAAACATCTAAGTACCAAAACCATCAAAAAGCAGAAATTTGTTAATGTGAAAAAAAATTATGTCTGACAGCAAAGCAAACATTACTAGGTTAAGTTGCAAACATTATTTTTGATCTTTGTTCTAGCTGTCTTCAGCATCTTTTCATCCTCTTTAAAATAAAAACATGCACATCCCACTTGCTTTCTTCCTCCCAGGGTGACATCTGTCTTTGAATAGCCCTGCTGGTCTAGCATCCTTCAGCACACCTCTCCACAAAGACATTGCAAATAATGAATTTATAGCAACACAACTTTTATAAAAGAAAAACAATCATATAAAGATTAGCCCACATAATCATAGAACCATAAAGTCTGTGAAAGATCACCAAGATCCTCAACTATGCTTTAATACAGTAACTAGCCTGAGAAGTGAAGGGGACTAAAAATGTCCTCCTTTATTTTTACTTAGCTATGATGCTGTTTTCCTTGACTACTGAACAAGTTTTAGTCTGTTTGGAAAGGACACAGCTTTTCATCAGTATCTGGATAATTTATGATATTTTGGTGTTTTTTTTTAAAAAAAAAGCTTTCGTTGAAACAGCCACAATATTAAAATTTATAGCACATTAAGAGCTAGATAGTTGAATTACCTTCATTATAATCTCAGGAGGGATGCAGTGGGTCAGGAGTTCATAAAGTCGTCCACGGACTTCTAAAAGCCTATTGGAAAGACACCACAAAATATGAGAAGTATCATCCTAAAGCATACTAATGTCTTTTCACAACTAGTGAAATACACTGCAGAAGAGGCAATCCAAGCAACACTTCTTTCTTGCTTTTAGTTTTGGGTGTTATTTTAAAACCAAAAGCATTCCATGAGACAATTTCAATTCAAAGGCTGCATATCACCTTTTACTCAAAAGATAAATGACACAAACTCTAGTTACAATGGTCTCAGTTAATCTAGAAGATACAAGGCTATTATAATTTGTCTCAGGATTGTTTCCCTTTAATTCTGTTATTCATGCTTAAGACTAGTGAGGAGACACAATTTACTACAGCCAGAGATTTCCTTTATGCTGTTTTTCTGTCTTCATTGTTTATAAGAAGGGGTAAGACAATTAGGTGGCAGAGCTGACACAATTAGCCAACACTCAGCTTTTGAAAACAGAAGGGCAAATGCTACAAGCATTTAAATGACATCTTGTGCAAATAATACATGGAACAGGCTAAAAGGATCAGGCTTTGGGTATGACAGTGAGATGGACACAGGAGTCATCCCCTGATGTGCTCAAAAAAAGCAATGGTTTTTCACTTCCAGTTCTTTTACAAAGATGCTTTATGCTAAAGATGGTCAAAGAGAAACTCTACGTAAAACAAACAAACCAGGACGACCATACACACCCACCAGCCCCACACCAAAAAAACCACCAAACCGGGAAACACAACAGGCCTTCAGTTCCTGATACTCATTCAGCCTTCTCTGTCAATTTTAAAGCTCAACTCCTCTAGCTGCAAAGTACCAGCTCCAGTAGAAATACAGAAAATTACACATTACTGGAGACGCCACATTTTTGAATACAACTCTTTTTTTTAGATACCACAGCACATGGAAAACATCATTTATAGCTCTTAACAAGCGCATTCACCCACCTTTGTGGTGTCTGTTGACCAACAATAGCATTTGCAGTTTCTCTCAAATAAACTTCCCAGTCCATCTCAGGAATGTCTTGATCAGCAGTAAAAGGATACCTGAAAAATACTATATTTTTAGAGATTACAATATAAGCAAATTGTTGCCTATTTTAACAAGGCCTCAGAAGCAAGGTCATTTATGTGTCTGACAATATAATTTACATTAATCGTTGCAGTGACTTACTGTTGTACTCTGCATGATTCACACATAAGTAGTGCTTTCCGAAGATTCCTGCCAGATTTCTCTGCAATTCTTCGAGCCAGTTCCTGAGGAAGAGTGAGGCCCTCTTTCTTACACACACTGGACAAGACATGGCAGATCTAGACAGAAAACAGCAGGGAGTACAACACTTAGCAAAGTGTTCAGCACCTACAGATTCTCCTGTTAGAAAGATTTCTGGACCAGAGATGGACCAGTCTTTCATAAGCCATGCTTGGCAAATCATCCAACACAAATGAAAACTAGGTCATTATGTGAAAATAAAATGTAAGTCCACAGCAAGAACTTATCTAATAAGAATTTTATAGTAACTTATTTTTGCTTCTGTTTCAACATACATCTTCAATGCTGGGAGCAGGCACTCGTACAGCCAGGCATCTGCTTTGAATGGGTCCTATAATTTTTGACATTGAATTGCAGCACAGGATCAACCTGCAGGTCGCCATGTACTTCTCCATTGTTCTTCGCAAAGCATGCTGAGCGTCTTTAGTAAGTTTGTCAACTTCTGTTAACAGCACCACTGAAAAAAGGATTAAACATAGTGGGGCTCTGTATTAATATCAAATCTTTCTAAGAAAAAAATACTTTTGACATACAAGGAATAACACCAAAATAAGTGATAACACACAGAAAAAGGCAGTATGGTTCCACAGGCAGGAAAATTAAGATTACCTGTGTGCCTGTGTGCCTTTTTGACTGTACAATCTTCATGCAATATACAGGTACAAACAAAACAGTGAACTGAAATCTCTCCATGTTTAAAAGGGTATTTTGACTGGTTTTAACTGTTTTACTCACCTTTAAAGTCTCGTTGAGTACTTGTCTCAAGCTGTTGGGACTGTGCCACTGTCTTCAAGAGCTCCTGAATTACCACACGATCATTGTTTCCCGCATCACTGTACCAGGAATTTGAATAAATATTGTTTTAAAACAACTTTATATTGCATATAAAATACATCCCCCAAAAGTCAACTAAATGAGTAAGAATGCTAAAAGAATTCAGAAGCTGCTGAGTTAGAATTAAACTAATACCCAAATACTTTGTTGAAAGTTACCTCTTCTACAATAAAAACAACCCAAAGTTTATGCAGGCACAACTGGGTTAGTAGCACTTTATTCAAGTGTAGTAAAACCATTGTTAAATGTTTTATTAACTCATTAAAATAGAACTTATTTTCTTCAGATGAGAAACCTATACTTTTTTTTACCTAGTTTGAACAAGGACACACAGCTGAACAAGGACACACCTTTTTACTCATTATGGGTAGAACAATTAAGCCTAACCACATAACAGGATGTCTGACATGTAGATGTGGGGTTTCATTCTGCAGAGTCCTTCCCAGAAATTGACTTCCTCTCCCTGTTAGCCATTCACCCCATTCCATGTTGCTCAAGATGCACATGACTTCACCATTGTTATAATTCAGTCAAACTTCATAGGCCATTGAACAGCACAGAGGTTTACTGTCTGATCAGACACAAACATGACAATTGCTCAGTGACTGAAAGCCAAAAAATCAGGATATTAATCCTCAATCAAAACTCAGCACTTTTGTATTTAAATTGAAATATAATTATTTTATGTTTCAAGCGCTAAGTACTCTATACAGAGTAACATGAAAAGTTTTAGTAGTTTCAGGTTATCAGAGCTGGATTGAATGGTCACACATTTGATATCACCAAAATGACATATTCAAAACAGTGATTACCAATAAGCTTCAGCTTTTATTGGTAATTAGCTGATAATTATTTGTGTCTCTATCAGAACACCAGCAGACACTCACTAATCAATAAACAGATTAGCTGAAGAATGAGTTCCGAAAGGAGACCTGGCAGTGTAGAATAACTTCTATAACACAAGGCAGCATGAGCTACGATTCAGCAGTAACTAACACCTCCCAGTGCACAATGACATTCACTCACTGTGATTTAAAGCAACATTATGTGGTTTCAGGTAAATACAAATATTTGCTTTGGATCTCCGAACAATTCATAACTGCAATTTCGTAACTGCCAAAGATGTAGATAGCTCCCACTAGAGCTTCTCTTTTTAAATCACTATCTGACCTCCGGATCCACAGTATTTTGTGGTGGTCTTTCCCATGTTCTGAACACTTCATTTGGAGAGTTACAGGGTAAACCTTTCTTTCTTTCAAATGCCTTAATTTTTGTATTTGTGAGAGAACTAACGATTTGGAGGTGTTAGTTCCAGTAGAAGCTCTTAATTTCAACTGAAAAGGTGAAATCTGTCAATCCAGAATCGTCTCCGGTGCCCATTCCTCAACATCAGTATGCTTATGCAGCCAGTTAAACAGAACATTTCTGCCTTAAGTACAAAGCAATCCAAATTTTTGTTTATTCAGAGTTGTTCAATTAAAAATCCTCTCCCTGCTCTCATTTGCAGACCAAACCCATAGACCATTGCCTAACTTGCTCAGGCAACAAATCAGGCAATCAGTCCCTCATACACCCAGGCTGAAGGGACTCACAACACAGCCAGTGGCTCACCTTTAAAGTGAGGCATTTTTACTGCACACTTACCTTGGGTTAACTTCAAGGTGATAATTACTTGCAATGGTGCTAATTTCAATCTTCTTCTTAGAAGGTGCCTACATAGAAAAGAAGCACATTAAGTTTCATAAAGTGTTCTAAAAATCTCTTAGAGCTTACACCTGGCTAAGTCACAGGAAAACCAAGAGTCTCAGAGATCAAAGAACCCCCGAGACAGATTTGCTTATTTCCTATGGTCCCAGCCCCACCTCCAAAGAAAAAAAGGAATACTGACACATCATCCAGCCTGTAAAACAGCAACAGCAGAGATGCTATTGTCCAAACTGAACTGTAAACAATAAATTTAAAAACCCACTATGAAGAAAAAAAAACTACACCACAAGAACAGCCAACCAGGCACAGAAAACAAGAGAGTACCCCACATCTTGAAGGCCTGAAAAACATCTGGAAAATAATTTGTTCATATAACCAAACTGATATGATTAATTACATAAAAAGGTTGAAGATACTGAGTACAAAATAAAAAATATTTTTTAAAACTCAAGTAAATACAAAGGTCTCACAACAGAAATATGCCAGTATTTCCACATTACTTCACAGGATGGGAGATTTTTTTTTTACCGTTATACTCTGATGCTCAATCCTCAGTTTCTCCACTCCTGCACCATATAATTCCCTTAATAAACACATTATTCTCGTCTTTTTTCCAGCTCCTGATGGTCCATACACCAACAAATGAGGAAAGTCACCGCATTGAACCTGAACAAAAAAGAAACAAGATCAGTTAGCTACCACAGTATTTTCCTTATAAGATCACTTATCCTTCCATTTGCATCAAATTTACATTAAATGTCTTTTCCAGCTCCATCACAACATAGCACCTAGAATTAAAACTACTGAAATCCTTCCCTGTGCCAACATTTCTATAGAACATCATATTTTTCTGACAGCCATGTGCAACTCATTTAACTTCAAACACCTCACTGCTCGAAAAACACCCAAAGCAAACCAACAATAAAACAAACCCCAAAAACTCCACTCCAACATTTATATGCTTCCCATAGTTACTAGAGTGACAACTGTGAGAAACACATAGAAAAAAAGGGTTGAAACAAAGCTTAAAGCAGATGCTTATATATAGAAGTATAAATACATATATATATATATGTAATATATATATGCACACGTTTCGAAGTTTATTTCCTGGAAAGCTAAATAACATGACTTGGAGCACATCAGATCATGCCTCACAGAAAGCACTTACATTAGTTAGATATCACTCATCCCTGAAGAAGTGAATGTGCCAGCCGGCACATCTGGCAGGGGAAGGAGCCCTGACTTTCATTCCCAGCTGCTCGCTTCAAAAAGTTCTCCTAGCATTAGGCAAAGAAGCCAAGCCCTGTTCTCGGGGACACTGAAACCAGCAGGAAGAACATGTGCACACCACTGCCGAAAGAGTCGAGCCACTGATTCCCCCGCAGCCTTTCCCTCGGCACTAAGGCCTCGCTCCCAAGCAGGGCCCGATGCCGGGACACCTTCCCGCGGCACGGGCGCTCCTCGGAAAGGCAGGGCCTGCACGGAGGGAAAGCTGCCGATCCCGGCCCCACAGGAGCAGCGCCACGGGCCCGGAAGGAATCCCAATAATAGCACGGGTCAGGTCGGAACGGACCACAGTGGTCCAACATCCCAGAGCACAGGCGACAGGATTGCATCCAGATGGTTCCCGACTATCTCCAGTGACGGGGATTTCACAGCCACTCTGAGCAATCTGTTCCAGTGCTCGGTCACCCGCTCAGTAAAGTCTTCCCCCTCATTTAGGCGCAATGCCGACTCCGGGGGGACTCTCGCTGCGGGGAGGAGAGGACCGAGAGGACCTGGAGACCGCCGGGGCCCCGGGCAGAGTCCGGCGGGGAGGCCGCCGGGGCGGGGAGGCCGCCGGAGCGCGGCGGCTCCGGGCAGAGCAGAGCCCGTGCCTCACTGACCAGGTTGCGGAGCCGCGCCGCCTGCTCGCGGTGGAAGTCGAGGCGGGCGAGGGCGCCGGGCCGGTGCTTGTCGGCCCACAGGCTCATGGCGCTCCGAAAGCGCGCGGGCCGGCGGCGGGAGGCGCGCTCCGTACGGCGGCCGCCAAGGGACAAACCCCGCCGGCGGCCCCGCCCCCGCGGCTCCCTCAGGGACGCGCGGCCGCCGCGCCCCAGCCCGGCCCAGGCAGGGATGCCAGCGCCGCCCGCCCGAGACGCGCCGGAGCTGCGGGGTTTTCTCTTCCGGAGGGACAGAGACACCCCCTGAGCCTTGGCAGCGGCAGCCACTGTGCTCCCTGAAGGCTTTGACAAAAGAGCCCCTTACCAGGAGCTGCGCAAGAGATTAACTCTGCCCGCCAGCCCAAGCCAGCGCGATGCCTCCCCGTCGCGGGAGCGAGCCCTCCGAGCCCCGTCTGAAATCATTCCTCTTGCGGCTCATTTCACGGAATCACGAATCAGTTAGGTTGGAAAAGACCTCTGAGATCCAACCTGTGACCCAACACCATTAACTCAACCAGACCGCGGCAGCGAGGGCCACAGCCACTCAGCGCCGTGGTGTGAGGGACGAGCGGGTGTCGGGCCATCGGTTGGACTCGATGGCTCCAGAGTCTTTTCCGATCTAGTTGGATCTGTGATTCTCTTGGTACTTCTTTGTCAGCACTGCCCTGGTGCATGACCGACTCTGTGATAGCTGCAGCAGCAATATCCTACCCAGTGCTTATCTTCTACCAGCCCCACAGGATGTCCTGTTTCTCTGCCCTTTGCTACATTGACAGTTTGGGTCTACAGTGTTCTCGTGTGTGGCTGTTCCCTCTGCTCCACACCTGCTGCTCTTCAAAGTAATCTCTGAATTTGACTAGTAATTTATTTGGTATTCTCTTTGGTTAGCTGTATTTATTACTTTTTTTTTTTTTTTTAATGTTTTTTCCAGATCCTTAGCTCATATGCCTGACTTTTAAATAATTTCTAAATGATGTAGTGCTCTTCTTGTGTCTATCGATGTCACTTCACTGCAACTTCTTGATAACTCCTTATAACCTACACAGTTTTTCCAGCCGCCAGAGAGCTTTTGCTAACTCATACCAACTTCCAGCAAGTGCGCTGACAGGTATTCCATGGTCCTAAAGTACCAGTGGAAACAAATCCTTTTTGCAAGAGGTCAGACATAAGCAGATAGGACTGAATCCAGCCTTTTCAATTCTTTCAGCTCCTGAGGACATCAAGGAGTGAAGACATACCATGTCTGAAAAGCCCTAGGCTCTTTTTATTATTAGCTCTATTTATTATTAAAATTCCATAAGATTTCTTCTTATGCTGCAAAGAAAATCTGGGAAATTGTGCCCTACTTCAGCAATGGGTTTAAGCATGGGCTTATACCTAAACTTTCAGTTATTTTGTGCTATAGGAAGCAATTAGGCAAATGAACAAAATTAATTTATAAGTAAAAATCTTATCATTGCAGATGTGGTACTTCATACCTGTTTAAAATGCTCTACAATGCTTTGATTTTCTGCTTCATTATTTTTTTTAATTTCACTATAAATCTAAACAAAATGCAGTAACTATATAAAATGGAATCGTTTGGCCAACTGTATTACAAATAAATTAATGTGAATGATACAGGAGACTCTGGCAATTTCAGCTGCAGTCACAGTTCACTCAAACACAAAGATTTTTAGAATATGTCTTCAGTCATTTTCTTCAGTCCAGCAGAAAGGTCAAAAGGTAAAATGACTTCTCTGCATGAGTAAACTAGACAATATACCTGAAAATAGAGATTTTAACTACAAATGGCATTTTGAGCCTCTTACTACCAGCAGCCACATTATCAGAAAGTGACACAATGTCAGGTACTGTAAGAGAAGCTCCATCTTGAACCCAAATTGAAGCAAAACTGTAAGACCTGTGTCCTGTGTCTAAACATATATATGTGTGTGTATGTTTATATATATATATATATATATATATATATATATATGTATATTTTTTAACACCTTTAAACCAATTATTGAAGCATTAGAACAAATTAGAGAGTTGTTACACTGATCTCTTAAATATATTTACAGCATGATTTGTGCTAGCAATCCAAGTAAGCCATTAAAAAGTCCTAGTACCATTTTGCTGTACAATGACTTGTATTTTTCAAACAGAAGACTTTTTGGCATCCTTTGATCCTTCAGGCTGCTTATCTGACTGAGATCGATTTTTCTTTTCAGTTTCAAATATTTCAACAGATTACTGCCACTCTGTTGGCTGTCACTCTAGGTTATGTCCCCATCAGAGCACCTATATTGCTGTAAGAAAATTGTAGTATGTCAAGGAATACTAGATCACTAATTAAAAAAGAGACCATAATAAAGTGACATCTGTTCTACTGGTGACATGCTGATGTCATGCAGATTGAATTTGACAGAGGAAAAAACAGCTAATGGTGACAGCCAAATAAAAATCTAAAATAAACCCATCTCATGTAGTTTGACAGCACCAAAGAAGCTACTTCATCATAAGAGAAGTAAAACCAAGAAAGCCTTTTTCTTCAGGAGTCTGATTGTTTATCTTACAATCCTCTATTTAATCTGGAAAATTAAAGTAATAAAAACCTTATAGAAGTTTTCCATGCAGGGATGGGACTAAAAAGGTGCAAGATACTTCTTTACAACCATTAAAACTGTATTCTGGAAAAGGCTATGGAGTTAATATTTAATTAGAGGATACATCCAGTGCATCAGTCATTACCATAAAGTCTTTTGTACATTTGTCCATCTGGAAAATATTTTAAAAAGTCCTTTCATAAAGATGTGGAAAGGTGAAAATAATTAGGTGTGTTAAAAAAAACCCACCCAGGGCACTTGTTCTGATGTAACAGGTACTTTTTCATGTTCCAAATCCTGCTGCTAAGAACCAGACCTTGCTCAGCTTCCCTAGTCTCTAATGTACCTGGAGAAGCCAAGGAAAAAAGTGAGGTATGTCTTGCTGTTCTTATGTCCTCTGTGGCCTCAATTGTTTGTAGCTGTGCAAACCTAAGACCTTTTTTTCCAGCAGTAAGAATTGTCCAGCTACATGTTTAAAGCAAGATCTACAGCATAGTTAATCATAATAGAAAAACATAAGAAGGCTGTTGACATTGTTTAAATAGCCTGAAAATAAATTCAAACATGCATCTGGGGACATGTGGAGTTACAGATCCATTCTTCAGATTAAGTTCAGCTATGTTGAATTCATGCCCATTTTTTTACTGAGGGTGTTGTTAAAAACCATTGGCTATTTTCATATGTATTTTGGGTCTTTCCCCCAGAGATTTATAAGGTCACTGACTAAAATACACACTTATGTTCTTCAGTTTCCACCAGCCTGCATTTTGCAATAACAGAACTGGAACAGAAAGGAAGCTCTTGTCCACTAAGGATTGCAGATTTGAACTTAAGTCTCCTGAAAGTGTTCTGAGCCTGACTCAGTAAGTTAAGAAATATTTGGCATTCTTTTCAGCGTGTATTCTACATAAGACACAAAAGTACCCTATGGAAACTAGTCCATAAGATCTTTAAAGAATGACATGTTGTCAGATACTTAAATATATAAAGAAATGTACTGCTTGTCCTGTAATTAGAAATCAGTTTTGTGAAGATGTTGACATATGATGATTTTTGTCTTTTTCTAGATAAGGGTAAATATCACTGACAGTGGGCTAAGGATTATTTTTAAATGTAGGTGGTTTTCTTCCATTCTCATCAGGACTTGTCCTAGAATTTTTTTTTATTGAGCTAGTTACTTTTACAGTGAAAAAAATAATGACAAATAATGCACTCCTGCTAAAAATTAGATGAATGCAGAGGAAAGAAGTTGCATGCTAGATACCTTTGCCTGTTATATCTTAGCTAATGGGGTGAAGTTAATAAGTTTTCTAGATTTCTAACTTTTGATAACTTTTAAAAAAAAATTAAAATTTTTCTCTTCATGATAAATGTCTCAGCTCCCTTGAATTCATAGAATGCTAATAAATTAATTTCAGACACCTCTGACCACATCTTGGTGTATTTCCAAAGATGGCAATAAATGTGGCATGTAAAAATCAGATTTCTCTTGAATTCCTATAAAGTAAGTTACTAGAAAACAACCGTACCCAAGCTTGTGTCTATCTTGTGCCACTGGCAGAGCACATTGTTTGTCCTAATCATGGTTTTCATACATTTACTGAAACTCAAAGGTTCTACAGCACATTCTGTGTTTTATGAACGCAGTAATATTTCACATCTTGGCTATCATAATTTCATCTCCTATCAAATCAACAACTTACACTTGTAGAATCTCTTTTATTCAGGCCACAGCAGTCTTGCTCATGTCTCCTAATTTGTCTTTTCCCTTGTAGAGTAATTACATTTTTATTGAATCAATGGACTTTTGAATTTCCTAGTTTTCTCCAGAGACTCTGTTTTCAGAAGAGCTTTCATCTTATGTTTAATATCAGTTCCCATAAATTTTGCTAATCTTTCAAGTTTTGTTTTGATGTCAGTCAGTCATCAGAGGCTTACTCAGATTTACTAGCTAATTCTGAGGCCAGCCCTGTTCATGTGTCAGTAGGTGGAATCTTAAAAGCAGTGTATTCTCACATCCTCACTGTAGATGTGTTTCTGTTATAAACACATCTATAACAACATAACAAGCTACATCGTGCTACAATTCTGGGTTTTATACATTAAAATGTCCAATACACAATGGCAAAGGAAATCTGGAGTAGAAATGTAGTTTGAAAAACATTTACCACAGATTTATCCACCTTTGGTAACGGGAGACTTGTGCACACAACACTATTACCTAGCTGAGGTCTTGGAAAATTACCACAGAGCAATACCCACCATGAAAATCTATTAGTATTGATAGATCTTCATACTGCTCTATTGCTATTGATGTGAATGGGAATGAACCACAGTCCCAGAGCTCCTGGTGCTGGCAGGTTTTACCAGCGGAGATTAAGTGATTGACTTTCTGTTCTTCAGCATTACAACACTATTGTGAAAAAACTGCTGCTTTTCTCTTTGTCAAACAAAAACAAGGACAGAATCATCAGGTCTTCTGATCATTCCTCTGGTTCTTACATTTCTTACACAAGGACGCTTTAAAATTAGTGGGTTTTTCTAAAGTTGGCAATGCAGAACCCAGCTCTAAATGCTAAGCACACCTTGAGGAAGAGTCTATTATGCTGTTGACTTTAAGGAAAACAAGACATAGTATATTAAATATTTTGCTTTCATTCTCTTCATCTATTTTATCCTTCCATTTCTTCAGTATCAGTCTTAATTTACACTTCCTTATGGTGAAGAGAACTCATTTTTAACTGTGTGAAGAGCCTTTTTTCAAGCTTTAGTGCAAGTAGAATTGAGTTGATATGAATGATTTGCTGTATTCATGACAAAGCTGGTCTCTTATATTGTTTTGTCTCAGACGTCTCTCACCTGGAAGAACCAGTTTAAACCAGCAACGTATGCAGGTCTTGAAGAACCATTAAGTCCATCCTCTGGAGATGCAGTAGTTAAAATTTATGGATTATTTTCTAGCTGCACATATGTGACAGCACTGTTAGTGATACAGAAATAAAGAAATACAGAATAATAGGCTAACAATTCATTTTTTAAAATTATTTAATGAGACACCTCGCAATTTGTAAGCAGTTCTTCTTTAAGTCAGTTGTTTATAGGGATACTGTGGATGTGAGTAGCATTCAAAGCACAGACTGTCTCTTTTTCTGCCTCCTACATATTTTTCCTTTCTGGAATCTGTTTTGGTTTTTATTTCTAGTATGTCCTCTGCACTTAGGTGTCATTCCTTTTATTAGTCCGTAATATCCTTGCGTGATGGTTAATTTGACATCTGTAACAGAGGTCAAAACTGTGATAAATTCTTTGTACCTTTAAGATAAGTTAATAAGCTTGATAGGAAAGAGGTAAAGAGCAAGATCAGCTTTGGCTGCCGCTACATCTTTTAGGACCTGGCCAATGGGTTCCTCTGGAGTGCTCTAGACATACTACCTGCAGATCACGTCTGGAAGGCTACATAAACTTGTGCAGTTCTACTTGTGCAAGTGGCCTTTTCTTGCTAATCACAACAAAAACCTGTAGTAGTAAATGAAAGCAGAGAATGGCCACTCTCAGTAAATAAGATGAGCTATCACAAAAGGTTATGGAGGAGGACACCAAAATGTTTGTTCTCATCCATGGGACATGCTGAATTGTGGGTTGAGTTGTATCCCACCAGAGTAAAGTTTTCATAGTATGAGATGAACATATGGATATCCTGGTGTATGACATAAGTGCATATGGCTTGTTTTGGAGCATGAAGGGCCTGCCAGGGCAGCGCTGGAGGAAAGAGGGTAGCGTGAAGGAAGCTGGACGTGGTGCAGTCTTTCTACACTGCCTGTTAGAAATAGCAGATGCTGTCCTCCAGAGTGTGCCTTGGCATTGGCTTAGGAAGTATTAGAATGGGCCAAAATGATGCCAAGGAACATGCTTAGCCTTGGCAAGTATGAATGAGCAGGGGTATAGTGCTGACACACTTTCTTTGACCTTTGTCACTTACTCATGTACAGGAACATGAGGCTTTTATGACTTGCTGGTCCTAGCAGCCAGCAGTACTCACTGGCCAGCCTGCTGATGGCCTCCTGGAAAACCGTCAGCACTGCAAGCAGACTGCTTATGTTGCTTCTGGGAACTAAGAGGCACAAACTCAAAGTAGCACTTTCAAAGGTTCAAAACAAGAAGACTGTGATTCTTCACACATGTCATAGTTATGCTTTAGAAGTCCTTGACACAGGATACTGGGGAGGCTAAAAGTTTACAGAAGTTTAGAGCCACATAAACTCACAGAAGAAAAAGCTGCCGTGTTTACTGGCTTTGTGGAAGTTACACCTGGCACAGAGAGCCCCTAAAACAGCATTGTTGAAATTTGGGAGAATGTTCAGAGAAATTACCACTCTATATTTGCCCCACTTATATAATCTGCCCTGTACACCTTCTGTGGCTGCTGTCAGAGACAGGATGCTGAGCTGGAGTTGTCTGGTCCAGCTGCAGTGCTCTCCCATATTTATCTTCAGTCTCATCTCCATCACAGTGCATGCCTCTAGTGAACTCAAGACATACAGAGTCTGCTGCTCAGACTGCTCATTATTTTTCCATTGCTTTCTGTGGGGATTTAGTCCAGACAGGATCAAGTAATGTATTTTTTCAGCACCTGCAGACCTAGGGCATTTTGTCATCATAAGTTTCCTGCTTAGCTTAGTAGGCTCTTCTTTAACTTTTCTGTCATTCCACTCATTTTATGAGTGGAAACTCAAGCAGAGCAGACTATTTCTTCTAGGAAGCAGAAATGTAGCTTTTTAGCCCATTAGTTCCTCTGCTTGTAAATTAGCTTGCCTCCAGAAAAAGCTGTGTAATTCTTTAACACTGCCAGGCAATAAACTCTTCCTTTCTCTTGTAACTTTTCCTGTCAGCACTTTGTTTATCTGTTCCACGAAGTCTGCCTTTCTAAAGCTTTGTTGGTAGTCGGTGGAAGAAATCTTTGGCCTATTTGCATTCTGCATCAGTGTGCAGTGTCTGAGCAGCAGCATGAAGTGTCTGCACTTAGCGTGTCAGATATGTCACGGCTTTTCAATTTCAGCTCTGCTACCACTTCTTACCTGCAAATCCTTCAATAGGCCCATATTCTAGAAAATAGAGCTGTAATTTAATATGACATGACTTCTCCTATTAAAAATGAGTACATCTGTTCACTCAGCTATGGGTTCCTCAACACCCTCCAGTAGCAGCATAATTAGAGTTCTGATTGCAACCTGCTAATGATTCCTCCCCCAGATATCTCCCAATCTAATTTTAAATGCGACATAACAAATGATGCTAATAAACAACAAGGAGAGAACATGATAAGGGTAAATTAGTTATAGCAGTATCACAGAGGAAAATTTATTTGCACATAGATACAAGTATGAACTCACAAGCTTATATAGGCACTAGATGTTTAAGACTGTTTAAAAAGACAAAGACATAGACATGAAATAGATTCAAGACCATATTACTGCCTTTATCTTGCATGCAGTGCCTTATCTAAATCTTCTTAATGCTAAATATACAAATAAAATTTGCTTCTGTTTCTAATAGAAATTTTCATGTATTTTTAATAGACATCTGAAGTCTTAATCTTGTTCTAGAAGGTTTAACATCATTTCAGGAAACTTGTTTTATCAAATTGGTTATTGTCAAAACAATTCTGAAACCTTCCACTGACTTCAGAAGGCGACTGATCAGCTTCACTGACCATGTGAAGTCTATCTGTAGTCAGAGAACCCCTGAGAAAAGTCAGATATGCAAATTTAAAAGATTATACCCTTAAAGTTTCTGGTACTATCAAATGTTTTAATTATTAAATCAATATGGAAATGGGAGAGATTTTTATCACAGTGAAGGAAATATTTATTTTTCTGTTGATTTCCATAGGTTCAGGATTTTATCTACAATGTACAAAGGAACTTTGATTTACTAGATTTAAAATCTTACTAACTTTGCAATATGTTTAGTAATATAGTGGAATATTCATTTTTGGGCAATCCAGCTGTTCTGCTAAATGCTACAGAAGCACCCTCAGGTAAAGTGTCATTGCCTTCTTCTCCCTTTTGGTTTTGCAACTTGTGTTTCTCATTGAATGCCATATGGTGCAGGTTCTTGACATCATTCATCAATATAGCATCATGCACTCTGTTCCCCTGTTGTACATGCTGATGTCAGTCATCCTGGTTTTAGAATAAAGGGATTGTCCAAAGGTTTTTTTTCCAACAATCAAACACAGTTGATTAATTATTTACATAAACTTAATTATTTCCCATTAAATTTATAAAAAATAAAGCGATTTATATCTTATACATCAAAGAGGATATAGATTGCCCAAATAGATAAGAATCATTCTTCCCATCCAGTAACTGAGAAGTAGGTGGGTGGCTAAGAACAGGGCTTTTTCTTCTTGCAATATCAGATACTGATCAGAGATTGAAACAAGATTTTATCTGTTGATCTACTGTATTTCTGTTCTAGAATCATATGCTTTTAAAGCCTTGGAATTATATTGTAGGTAACTAAGAAACACACAGGCATGCTAGAATAAGTTATTTTGCAATTCAGTCATTCAGTCATCTTTATTAGGCTTGCCAAGGAGGAGGGCAGATGTAAATAGCAAAATTTACACTTTGTCAGCATTGTAGAAGTTACAAGTTTCTATGGAAATATTTTGAAGGCATTCAGTAGGATATAAGAGTTAAGAAAGTAATAACAGATTTTTTTTTCATTTTAAATTAATATAGATCTACTCTTAGGACTTTTGATATTTATTATCTGTTCCAAAGTGTGTTCTATTTAAATGTTGCTTTATTCCTGATCTGTCTGAAACTCTTCTTTGGTTTTTATATGTCATATGAGGAAATCCTGGAATTTAAAATCACTTCTATTACATAGTGGTTCATTTGGACTGAGTTTCATTTTGTAGTGTCGTGGTCATCACATTTGCCTATCATGAAAGGTGGTTTGATACTGGGTGGAAACACTGTGTTTTGGGGGAGCAATCCTCAGATTGTTTGTAAGTCTGGAGAACTTGCTGAGTTTCAGCCCAGAATTGGCTGATGTAATTGCCAAGCCACTCCCCATCATATCTGAGAAATCATGTCAGTCAGATGAAGTTCCCAGTGATTGGAAAATGGGAAATGTTTTACCCATTTTTAAAAAGGTTAGAAAGGAGAACCCTGTGAACCAGCACCCTGTTAGCCTCCCCTCTGTGCCTGGGAAGGCCATGGAGCAGATCCTTCTGCAAGCCTTGCTGACGCACATGGACGACAGGGAGATGATTTGAGACAGCCATCACAGCTTCACCAAGGGCAAGTTCTGCTTAACCAACCTAGTGGCCTTCTCCAGTGGAGTGACTATATCAGTGGACAAGGACAGAGCTATTATCTATCTGAACTCTTAAGCTTTTGACACTGTCACCCACAACATCCTTCTCTCTAAATTGGAGAGAGACGGTTTTGGTAGGCGGACTATTGAGTGGATAAGGAATTGGATGAAAGATCGCATCCAGAGGGTAACGATCAATGGCTCAGAGTCCTGATGTCAGTGTTGTCCCTCGGGGTTCTGTACTCAGACCAGTGTTATTTAATGTTTTCATTAATGACACAGAATTATAGAATCATAGAATCATCGAGACTTACAAGATCATCCAGTCTACCCAGCAGTATCACTATCACCTCTAAGACACTTAACCAGATCACCCAGTGCCAGATCCAAATGCCTTTCTAACTCATCCAGGGATGGTGACTGCATCACATCCTTGGTCAGACTATTCCAATACCTGACCACCATAACAGTAAAAATTTTTTTCTACTATATAATCTGGATCTCCCCTGTCTCAGTTTGAGGCCATTTCCTCTCGTTCTTTCACTGCAGGCATGGTACAAGAGACCAGCCCCCACCTCACTACAACCTCCTTTCAGGGAGTTGTAGAGAGCAATGAGGTCCCTCCTGAGCCTCCTCTTCCCAAGACTAAACAAACCTAGCTCCCTCAGCTGGGGATTCTTTATTATATTAAAAGCAAATGCAAAGATGCAATCTAATTCAAATCTGTGTAAATTCAAGTGTTCCTACTGATTAGAATAGAGGATGTTTCAAGCAGAGTCATCATGCTACTGCAAGTAGAGTAAAAATCCCACAGATTTTGCAGAGAACAGGAGATGGCTTTCAAAAACTTGGGTTAGACAGGATAGCAAAGGCGATGTACAGAAATACAGGTGGGAGATTTTTTCTTCCCTTTCTTTTCTAGTTTACCTCCCTGTTCTCTTCCCCTCTGTCCCAGGATATAATATTGTCTTGTACCTAACTCTAACGCTTTCTGCTGGTAGTGGTAGTGTGATGTGCAGAGGAAGATTTTTAGCCCCTTGCTGCTTCCCAATTCTAGCAAGGTTCCGTAATTACTCTTGAATCCCAAATCCCAAGTTCCTTTGCCTGTGAGCATGGGAATCACACTGATTTTGGTGTCTGGGAAACCTTGGTACAAGAAGAAACTAAGCAGAATTTTAGGCCAAATGAAATATCAGTTTATAATGTAATTTTGAAAATCTGCTGATATATGCAGTCTTGGGGCAAATTAAAAACTCAGCAGGTGTAATACCATGCTGTGCAAAAATATTGCAATTGATGCTTCTTTTTTTTACTGTAATTGTCTGAGACCCTCAGTAGAATACATACCAGACTCCAAAGGAAAGTGCATTTGTAAGCTCTATAAACTGGTGTTTTGAACAGCACAGGGATGTGAAAAAGAAAAATGACACTTCATGAGGTTCTGGATGAGAAAAACAAATTAGATCCTTCTGTTATAGCTGCTGCTAGTCATATACTCACAGGTTTGTTTTTGTTTAAAAATAATCTAAAGTGCTTTTTTATTGTAAAAATAAATTATTGCTCATAAAAAATTTCAGGAGGTAGACGTTTTATTATCATGGCTGACACAAGAATAATGCACAGCACAAGAAGCTTCCTACTGTGACAGAATTCAAATGTTAACAAAAATTTAAGTGCTCGTCTATAGTACAGAACAGGAGATTTTATTGCACTGCCCTAAGTGATCAGGTCATTTCCCCATTGGTAAAGTGATACAAATCTGGCTGCCACTGTGTATGTTCCTCTGGTCCTGACTTTACCTCTTGCAAGCCTTGCCTTATGTCCCCAAGCCAAACAGAATCGACCCTTTCTACAATCAGAGAAGGCAGCATGTTGTGGGCCCTTTGAGGCCTTTTTCTGTATTTCTCTGCTGTCCTCTCTCTGGACTAGGGTATTGTATGATTCAGGGACAGTTCTATGATGTAAATTCTTGTCTACAACCAAGGGAAGCATTAAACCAAATTATTTTTAAAACCACCACAGAGATGTTGAATTTCAGTAATGTTGATCTAAGTTGCTCCTGGTCCTAACCAGCCTGAAAAGATGCAAATAATCTGCCTTGCTGTGCTTCTGCTTCCAAGATTAAAATATTCCCATTAAAATATAAATGTTATGATGGTGAATATTGGCCATGTTTTAAAGGGTCCAGTGACACCTCATATTTCCCGGAGCAGCCAGTCCTTCTGAAGTGAGAAAGGTAGGAGTCACACAGCTGCTGACAGAATGCAGAGGGAGAATTAGAGTCCATTGCCTGCTGTTTCCAGTATCTGGGGAGGCAGCAGGTCCCTTGTTTAAATCTACAAATACAATATGTAGTGCTTATTAAAAATATAACTGTCCTATACATAATAAATGCTCTGCTAGTGGTGCTAGGAAAGAAAAAGGCTTTCTTCAGGATTTGTTTTTTCTTCACTTGAAATCCAATTGTAAGGTTTTGTCAGCTCCTACAGATCTTTAACTTTCTGCTCCATCACTTAGAGACTTGGTCTTGCTGCCACTGGTTAATGGTAAACAATTATCTGTATTCCTTATCCAAGCTACCTACATGACTTTTTGACCCTCAAAGCCATCTCATCAACCATACTATTAAATGATTATAAAAATAAAAATAAATGTAACAAACTGTCATGTAAACTCTCTACAGTTAACAGCAAAATCTGGATTAGCTCAGGAATTTGTATGACTATTTTTATTTTAAAAAGCACTGGTCATTGAAAAATATTTAGTAGAAATCTAGAATTTCCCACTTTTGTATCATCACAGAAGTGTGGCTAGTTTCTAGCCCCCATCAAGGAAGTATGATTCATCAATAAATGAAGCAGAATCACATCTTCCTTATCTGCTGTTACCCTTTAAGTATTTTATGTGCCTTCAACGGTAAAGCAGCTATAATAGCAAAGTCACCTAGAATCTCTGATGCTTCAGTATATTTAATTTATTATTTAAAATATATAATAGATAAATGTCATTCCAAGTATATTGCTTAACATCTATTGAAATACACTTTTTCTTCCCTTATTTTTAAACTCTATTACAGGGATGTCCAGTTATTCAGGCAAAATTGTCTATGTGCTTGGTCACTCAAGAAACAAAATTGAGCAATATATTTTGTAGACATATCCTTTAGCTCCTTATTTTCATTAGCCATTTGTCAAATGCTCAAAATTCAGACATTTGTCTTATAAGAAGTTGTTAAAATTCCAAAAAGCACCTGATGTTTGAAGTTCTCAACATACTTTGGAAATGACCCCTAAATGATCAAAGCTGTATGGGTATATCTGAGAATTTTCATCCATCTAATTCTTTTTTTAGTTTTGTCACAGAGAAATGACAAAGGAACCACTTCCTTTGAGACCTGAGCATGTTTGTGTAGTCAATAAGAGTCAAACTCTGTAGTAAAAAGATTAGTCCCGTAAATGTGGCAGATCACAGACATGCTCTTCTTCCTCATTTCTCATGCCTTTTCAGTTTAAATGGTTAAACTAAATATTAAAAATCTGTTTGTTCCTCTAGTGATAGGTTACCTGCAAACTGTTGGTAGGTCGATATGGCTAAAATAGCATATGTGTGAGTGTGACAGCTATATTTATATCACCAGATGAGACTGTTGTTTGAGGTAACACCAAAAGCCCTGTACAATAAGGGGTCTCCCAATCTTCTCCAGTCCTTCCCATTTGGTGCTGCCAGCCAGGAAGGTCACAATTAGAATCTTGAGTTGTAGACCAAAGCTGTCTGTGCTCCTCGAGTATAGCTGTCGATTAAGGAACATGCTAAAACTGGGGGCCACTGAAAGTATTTACTTATTTTGTCTTGATTTTATTGCTTCCTGAAAATGCAAGAAAAGTCAGAGCAGCACAACATTTCTGAAAAGGAAAATCTACTAAATAATGTTCTCAGCTGGAAATCACCAAGCTTGTATTTTCAGCTTTTTAGAGATTATTCTTTTCAGTCAAAGAAGTTTTGTGGGTTGATCCAAACTATTTTCCAGCTCTTAATTTCACGATTTTCCTTGTTTGTTTGGAACTTGATCCAGGTTTCTGTTTAGGTCAGCAAACTGAAAAAAAACCCAGTGATTTGCATGGTTTTGTGACCTTCTGGTAGAAAACAATAAAAAAAATCTACAAAAAAGGCATGTCTGGGTCACAAAGCTGGACTAGGATTGCCCCTACCTCTGCCTGCCAGGGTGCAGCCTGTGATGCTTTGGGGTCTGTATGGATTCACATACCAGTGAGTCAGGGTGCCAGGGCCCATGCCTGGGGCACAGCAGCAGGGAGCTGGGACTTGCACAGATCCAGCAATACTGACACTGTCTGTCTACACTGTACCTAATGCTGCTTTAAAAGGATTTAAATCCAGGAAATATGGTTGGAAAATTCAACTAGACCAATAGACCTTGCTGTCCTGTTGACATAATTTCCTTTTCAGCAAGAGACTGATTTTAATAATTATGATTCAAACCCCTGGTGTTATTGAAATTCTTTCTACAGTTTATTTTAGATACTGGGTCGTTTGGGTTTTTTTACAGACCCACCTCTTCCTATCCGACTGTGCTCTCCTGCCCCAGCTCTGGGCGCTACCCTGTAAGAGGGCTGCAGCCCACGAGGTGGCAGAGCTCGCCTTGGAGAGCAGCCTTTGGTGAAAAACTTGTTTTGTTTTTTTTTGCTAGCAAAGCTCCCTCCCCCGCTTTCTTCCATTTGCTCATTAATTGCAAATGTAGTTTCCTTTTTGCACATAAATCGTAATTTCCTTAGACAAATAAAGGAAAATATTCAGCCAAATGTAGACATGAAGATCAGTTTTTACATTGATTTTGATTCAAAGGTTCTTCTGTCAACAAATATAGGATTTTTTGTCTAAGTTCATTTACGTCAGGAGTTCCAAACTAGTTGAACAAGTTGTAATTTGTTTAACCTCACTAAAATTTAACTCAGTTTCAGCGTTTGTCTCAAAATTTAGAAACGGCAAAACCAAGTGAAAAATATTCAACCCTTCAGCTTTTAGAGTAGCAAAGTTTTTTTAAAAAAGCTTTGAAAACCATTCCCCAACAAGAAATATCTGTTACAGTTTAGAAATTAGTAAATTTTCATCTTTTTATCACAGATATTTGACATGAGCCTGCTCAATATAACTTGACCAGTAAAGAAGTTCCAGCATGTGACTGCAGAACACATATTCCTTTTTCCAACTTCCAGACATGATAGGGAGAGCAGATATGATTAACCGAATTCTAAATCAGAGTCAGCGATGTTATTGCAGGAGTTAGTAGCAGTGCAATGTTCATACTAAGTGTGCCAATCCACAAATCTGAACAGGAGAGTTATTTAAAAAGATTAAATGATGCAGAATAAAGCTTCCAAAAGCTGTAATTGAAAGTGACAGAAACATTAGCTTTGAAACAAGTAACATTTAATCACACAGATTATACAGAAACATATTTTTTTTATGTTGTTTTCTTCAATAGAATTTAATTTTAATCTGTTGAGACAGCTCATCATTTTCAGCTGCCTACAGCCAGAAGCCTGTCAGAGTATGTAAATGCACAGCTACTGTGAGGAGTGGGACCTGTTCTCTCCAACACTGGCCTCAGTTTATGCATGCCTAAAATTTCAGGTGCTCCTACCTGCACCTGCAGGTTGCACCACTTCTTGCCTTTGTATGTACCATTTGAAAGGTTGAACTTCTGAACTTCTGGACAAGCAGTGTAGTCCTAATGGAAGCATCATATTTGTGCAGTCAAAAGTAGAACATTAATAAAGGGCAAAGGCACAAAGGAAAAAAGCATGAAAAAACCTTTACACAAACACACAGAGACCAGGAGAGGGGTTCAAACCTTCTCATAAGTAACATTTGATTTTATTCTCCTGCAGGTATACAGGAAGTCCAAATGGGATCACAGCAGCTGAAAGCAGAAAAGAATTTGTGCATAGTTTGATTAGTCAGGACACAGAGAGAGTGAATCTCAATATAGTGCTGGAGTAACAACAGCTCATCTGATGTTGCAGAACACATGGATTTACCAGTGCCCCCACCCTGCCTGTTATGAACCCACGATCTGTATTTGCAGAACGTGTGAGCAGGGGCAAATGTGACCTTCAGGAAGACTGATATGAAGTGCCTTTGCCTCCTGGGAACTCAGAAGGGCAACAGACGGGAGGAACTCATGTTGACACTAACCTGCTGTTTATAGCAGCCAAAAGTACATGTGAAAGCATGTAAAAAACTCCAAGCACTTTGGATGGGTTACCATCAATTTTTTTGAGTTTATTTGCTCTTGTTATAAAACATGTTAGAAAGTGAAGCCAACTGTCTAAAATAAGTGTTTGAACAACAAGGTGCTAGGGAGGTTTATTTTATTTTTTTCTAAAAGTGCCTTTGTTTGCTAATATGGAAGTTTTAAAAAAATAGGATTCACCTGTGTTTCCCTCTCAGCTCCTTACAAAGCCTGAATTATTTAGAGATGCCTTTTATTTTAGAGAAGGTTATATCAACAGTTCAGCATGGCCAGATTTTGAGAAAAAAAGAATTTTGTATCTAGAGCAGTTCCTTTTGGCTGATGGTGGGAATATTAAAACAGAAGCAGTTTCAATGTGAATTGCAGTCAGGGCTCAGATCCTGACCAGGGCTGGGATTGCTCTGATCTCCCCTCTGCCCCACAGTTCAGGCTGGGGTTTGTTCTGCTCCCATGGCACAGGTCTGGCACTCATGACTGAGCACCAGGGCGGGTAAAGTTTGGATAAAGGAGCCAAAAGTTCTGAATAAACGATTAATTTATCTATCTCCAAAGTAAATGATGCTATCTTCAGGGTAGGGACTGTCTTACCACGTTTGTTTGCAAATGTTTGAGCTTTTCACCCTTTGTCAGTAATAAATGATAACATCGTAAGGAAGGAAAATGGACTTCAGAAGAAACTGCCGGCTTAAAAAGAGCAGCCAGAGAGATTAGGCCTACAGGCGTAGCTTTAATGGTGATACTGTCACTGAGAGACACAAGCTCTTGCCAAAGGGCTGTTATAACACTGTGTTTGTTACCGTGTTCAGTACAGGACATGCAGTCACCCTAGCACAGAGTAACACTTGCTATATTGTGCTCAGAATGAGTAACGAATATCATGTGAGTACGGAATGTATCAGATCTTTCCAAAACTGTGTCTGGGCAGGCAAGGGGGTTTGCTGCCTCACTCAGCAGGACACTCAAGCTACTTTGTGCTGCTTTGATGGCACAATGCTGCTAGGAGGTTTTCATGACTGGCTGCTTAAGAATGCTGTTTGTGTGAGGACAAAAGCCCATGATGGACAGGAAATCCAGCATGATTTGGTCCCAGTGTCCCAATGTCACACACATTCTTGATTGTCTCCGAGTCAAGAATCTGCAGGGATTTTGACAAGCTACTGTTGCCCCTTGTGCATCACATTTTTAACTGTTGGTTGTTGGCAACTGTGATCAAAAGGCTATAATTTCTGATTTGTTCCCAGCTATTGATGGTGCCAATAGAGGGATTTTGCTAGATTACATAATATTCATTTTAATTCAGAAGCAAAATTATTCCTATGTGGTACTCTCTGCTTCCCTTGTTGATGTGGTCCAGGCAATGATTGTGGATTTCTCTGGACATGACTGGGTTCATCAGACACCAGAAACTACAGTGCAAATAATGGAGAATGGGAGTTTACTGTCTCATGGACTGATGGGCCTCAGGTCTGTGCCTTGCTCCTGTCTGCTTATGGCACCATTATGGGGAAATCAACAAACCTGGAGCACTCCTGAATGCTAGGTGACTGCCAGTTCATTCATGAATTGGAATGCTGAAGACCTGTTGGTACCTAGACCAATAAATCTAAATTGGTTTCCTACCAGTGCCTCTTACAAGGCCTCTCATAACTAAGGTCTGTGATTTTGGTGTTGCAAAGATCAGGGCAGCTCTTGCAAGGCGAGCTGGGGACACTGACCAGTTGCATACATCTCCCAAAGTTACTTTTAGGGCACGATGTAGACAAAAAGTATCTGCAGATTTTGAGGAAGAGAAGTGAATTTGGAGGATAAAGAAATTAATGACATTTTATTTGGATAAACATGTACTAAAGCTTCTGAACAACAAAGTAGACAAGGGGGAGTTGTCTTAAAAAATAGAGTGAATTTCTATAAAGAGTCTTATTTATCTGAGATGATAGAATAAAAGCTGATTAGAAAAG
Organism: Anomalospiza imberbis; assembly: GCF_031753505.1. Taxonomy (NCBI): domain Eukaryota; kingdom Metazoa; phylum Chordata; class Aves; order Passeriformes; family Viduidae; genus Anomalospiza; species Anomalospiza imberbis. The sequence continues at coordinate 79,697,342 of NC_089682.1, read as the reverse complement.
CTTAATACAGAAAAAGCTATATCACTTTTATAGCAGAGTAGCTGCCCATAAATTCAATGGAATTTCACCAGCATTGAAAACACAATGGAAAAGAAAAGACATTCTGAATTCAAAGAGAAAACAAGATCAAGGATTACTTTGCTTATTTTGAGAATAAAATAAATACTGTGAGAACATGGAACATATTATTAGGTTAGAAAAATTAGCAATGCTATTTATACAGAAATGTCATTGATGATAAATTCACTGCTCAGTAAACTTTTCAAAGGCTAAGAGAGTGATAATTTCAACTGCTGGTTCTTCATGTTAACAAACACTGTGCTATAGAATCTGCTATAAATGTCATCCATACAAAAAAGGAAGAACAAATACTTGACTATGAAAGGACACCTTTTCTGAAGTAGCATACTTCTACTGAGTTATATCTGCCTTTTAGTTTAAAATCTTTTTTGTTTCCTGTTTTAAAATATTGACAAACTTTCTATTCTGCATAAACATCTAAACTTCCTTAGTAAAAAAAAAACTACACAAAAATTAATAGTTTCCTTTTTTTCTCTGTAAAATCACTTCATAAACACTTTCAAAAGCTGCCAATCTAGCAATTTCCCCAGATGTCTTGTTATAGCTTAGTAATTAAATTGTAGTCACTGAGCTGTCTTTTTCATAGATAAGTTTACAGGAAATGCATCTTCATCCTTGTCTAGCACAGTATAAAAATGTTCTGCTGGGAATACAGTTGTATTTATTGATTTTTCAGAATTCCTTTCAAAAGGAATTTAGTTGGCTTTTTTGAGCTTTCATGAACTGGTGAAGGCAGAAAACAATAATGGTTTGAAAAGATACTTCTAGGGAATTTTATGATCTTATAAGATTTGACACAGGATCTGCATTAGAAATGTGTTCTCCTTGGTACCCACCTAGTCTTTGCAATATCTAGTCACAAATAATGGAATTGCTACATTCTTTGTTTTATAAAATGGGTCTGACTACAAGATCTCACAAATAATATGCTGTGTTTAAAGCAATGTGTACATCGCAAGTGCTAATGTGAAGTATCTTTGCAATTCCACACCAAAAAGCCAGAGTAGTAGAGAAGATATCCACCAGAATTGATCTCTTGGGAAGTAAGCGAACTAATCCCAGCATTCTGCTGGGAGATGAGCTTCTAGCTTCTTCATGTCCTTGTTTAAGAACTGATAGTAGAATCTTCCTGCCTGACCTTGGTGTCAGAGCAGCAGGCACAGCAAGGCACCTATGGCTTTTCTGTTCTTAGGGACTGCTTACCAGGGCCTGGAGCTGCATGTGGCTTTTTGTTTCCCAGCAGATGACCCTTGCCCAAGCACAGTCTCCAGGCAGGCAGGAAAATATTCTACCAAAGCCACACCACTGGGAGTGCACAGCAAGCCTGGCACTGTACTCCTGTGTCCTTGCAACCATACCTTCCTAGGGACTCAGCGCCAAGGCTTTGTCCACAGCAGAGATCCCAAGGCAGCCTCAGTGCCTGGCAGAGCAGTGAAAGGGGCAGCATAGCCCACAGGCCACCCACTGTTCTCCTCTGCCACTGTGGCAGCCAGGGTTGGCCTTAGGGACCCACAGCCCTACCTTTGCAGGGCAATCCAAGAGCAGGGCAATCCTACCTTGCAGGGCAAGCCTCATGGGATGGGAACTGTTCATATCACCTCAGCTGGGCTGAATTTACCCAAAGGTTTCCAGACTAGTTCTCCAGGAACTTGACATATAGCTCATAGTGTTGGATGTGGGGGCCAAGTTAAAGCTTCCCATACCCTGGACTTGTATCTCAGCTTACTGAATGTGGCAAGAGGGAAGGAGAAAGTAGTCCTCCTCTCCTGATGACATGATTTCACATGGAAACATTACCCAAGGCAGCAGATTTCCAAGAGGACACCCAACCCACAGGATTAGAGATGCATCCTGACACTCACGCTCATGTTTCTATGTCTGTTTGGATGTGTCATAAAAATCAACCAAGTACCACAAGAAGGACAAAAGCAGTTCCCACTTAAGGATAATATAGAGGCTTGTAATTGTTAGACTACCAACAAATTTAAAATGTTGGTATAATTCTCTTGGAAAGCTTATTTATTCAAGTGAATTTGTGCTGGGATTACTGAAGAGAATTTTCTCCAATCTGAAGTACATCACAGTTTCTACGGGTATGTGCCAATCCTTCCTGTTGGAGATGCTTGAAGTGTCTATATAGCCAAAATAAATGGAAATAAAAAGTCTCAATTCTTTTTTACCAAATATATAGTGTCTTCCCACCCAAATAAAAACATGTTTCTGCAGCAGTGACCTCCTGCGTCATTTGGCTGAATAATCTTCATTTATGCAGCTGCATCCTTCCCCAAATGCCTCTTAATCATGCAAAAAAATTCAGTGTCTGCTTTGCATTAAAAAACTACATCTATAGCAGGTCTTAGATGGCTGAACATGCAGTGCATTTCTCTTCTCTGATGCAGTGATTGCAGCACTTTTTCCAGCTTTGCTAGTGAAATCAGGAGGTCAAACTTTGTATCAGTATTGACTGGTACTTGTTTTCATCCAACTATTTGCTTTTCAATATGCATGTTTCTCAGATATAAAGATACATGCTTTTCCAGCATCACTGAGAATCTAACATGGACTGCAACACATTTTGCAACAAGATCTCCATTTACTGCTTTTTCTTGTTGCTGCAGACCATCTTAAATTATTGTGAGATTATTCAGAATGTTGGAGCTTTTCAAAGTTGATTTTCTCTTAAAACATTGCAGCAATTTTGTTCCACGCTTCTTATTTTCCATTTGATATTTCAAGGACTTGGATTGAATGAATTAATTATGAGTCATGTACATTATGAACTATTCCATGTATTAGGACCACAGCTGTTTACTGCCATTAATTATTGAGATCATTTTGGGATGAACTTTGTTATAACCTTGAAATGAGCAAGCTGATGGAGAATATGAACAAATGTAAAGTTTTTCCATAGCTCTGGAATATCTTTCTCTAGGAAAAGCTGCAGAAGTATTTAAAAAACAACTTTAAGTTCAAAATTATCTGAAGAATAAACCAGAAAATATTTTCCATCTATGGCAAAAGCTAAACTGGGTTCATCTCTATTTCAAAAACCAGAATTCCAAATCATTTTTTGTCCTGTTTATCAGAAAATAGAGATGGTATGAATAGCCTATTGTTAGTAACAAGCTTTGCTTCATCAAGTCAATAAATGGTTGAGTTGTTATATCATGTAGTTTCAGTTCATGAATTGTGCATCTGTTCAAGCCTCAACAGACTGAGTGTGCCTGTTTACAGGCTGCAAACTTTTCCTAGCTCATAATTTCACTTTTTTAAAAAAGAAATTAAATGTAGCACCAATTGCTAAAGGAGAGAAATCAACATGAGAGGCTAATTAGGGATACTTAGCAGTCGAGTTTGTCTCAAACCTGTGAATGGCAAGAAACCCTGCAAGCAAAACTTCCCAAACTCCCTGTTTAATATAATAACTACCGAAGCTAACTCTTACCAGTGTATTAATTTGAATGGCATAACCAAGCAGATTTTGGGAGATTATCAGCACCTTTGATCTCTTGATCCACATATGCAAACCTCTTTGATGTCAGGTGGAAACCCAGAATGAATAAAAGAAAGCCTATTTTCTGAGCAACAGAGGCTGATCTGGAAAAGGTCAGGCAGAGAAAATAGATACATACATAAGCCAGAATCATACTAAAGAAAAATGCCATCTTTCTCTAACTGGCTAAATGAACTTTTCTGAGGCTATTTGCTTTGCTTTGTTATGCTTTACTGAAAGTGAAACACAATGCATAGAGAATTGTGGGTGTAGCATTTCACTTCCTGGCTTTGACATTTCTGGTGGGCTATTACTGCTAAATATTTGTGAGTGTTCGTGACCTTCAGAGCTCAAAGAGCTGCCACCGGGAGGTAGATTCACACAGAGCCACAATTAGTGCAGCATTTCAAGTACCTGTGGAAGCTCTGTTAGCTGTAACTTTAATTTCAACCGCTGTCCCTGGGCCTGTGATAGTCTCTTCTCAGGAGGAGGGGGTGGTGCCTGATTGTCCGGAGCAGCAAGTGGTCAGGACTGTGGGCTTGTGAGAAGGTGGAATAGGCTGTTGAACATGTGCCACTGGGGTGGTTTTGATAGTACTGCGGTGGCCCATAGTAGGGAAAACAAACAGTAGTAGACCCAAACCAACAGGGAAAAAATTGTGAAGAGGGAATAGCACCATTAGAGTAGATACCTAAAGAAATAATGACCTTCATTTCACTGTGTCTCTCTTCTTGCCCTAAGCAAAGGAACATTTTCCATGGCTTATGTTTTGGGGCACAATAATTTTCAAGTGTCTTCATGTAAGAAAAGATTCTTCCAACTGATGTGAACATATTTATTTACAACATTAAGAGCTGTTTGTTGTGGATATGCTATTTTTAATCACAAATCTGAATATGTCTGTTATGGATGTGCTATTTTTAATCACATTTCTGATCACATTCTTCTAGAAGCTGTTATCTTAATTCTGAAAGGGAAAAAAACTAAGTCCTAAGGTGGTCAGATGACAGATGCAAACTAGCCATTCTTTTCCTCCTTCAGCTGCTTATAACACTCACTGTGGGTCTGCCGAGTTACAAGTGCCCTTGGTCCTTCCCAGCCACAGTGCTGGGATACTGACATACGAGGTTTGGTCCTTGCCATTACAATTCCTATACTGCTGCTCTATAATTAGAATATTTCTCATTTACAGAGAGTATTTCCATCCTGTCTAGTGTCTAAAAACATCCCAGTAATGATTTCAGATTCATGAGGGCATTTTGCAGTATAGCAGAAGGAATACCTGGTAAGATTGCTGTGATCTAGGATGCTCCATTTAGGGTTTTTTAGTCTTTGAAGGGACATCCTTCAAAGGTAGTTGCTTTTTTTAAATTTTATTTTTTAAATAGTAATAACTCAGTGTTTGAGATTATTCCTTTGATCATGAAATGTTATGCATACTGATGCTCTATGAGGCCTCCAGAACCATCTCAGGGAATGAATGACAGTACAAGGACAGCCTTGTCTTTATTTAGCATTTCTGGAAAAGTGGATGCCAGAATCTGGATTTGTACTCACATATGTTAGGATGAAAAGTCACCAAAGCCCAGATACACAGGGACCCTAGCATGATGACACCCAACCTGACTTTCCAATGCCACCTCAAAGGTAGAAATTTGCAGTTCTGAGTTATACACCTTAGTTATCTTATACAGCTGATGAAAAGAGTTAGGCACCAGACTGTGGGATGTACAACAGACGGGGCACCAAGTGAAGGGATGCTGAGAAAATGCTGAAAAAAGACATGAGTCTGAAGTTCCCTCTCCTTGTCCCAGAGCTTCTGACAGCTGCGTGAGAGGGGTTTATAGCTCTGAAAACCTGCAGCCACTTCAGTTGCTGCTTGTGATTGAATAAATGTGTTAAAAGAAGATGCCTACAGTAATGGAGCTGTTCCTCATCTTACACATAGAGCAGATGATGGACATCATTTCACAGGGGAGTTCATCTGGATGACTTTGGAATAGCAGCAGGCACATGAACTCCCTGCTTTGTGCTGAGCTCAGTGGTGTTGGCAGGGGCTGGGTGTTGTGTAACCATCCCTAATAAACAAAGGATTCTAGGCAGCCCACCAAATAGTTAGAGAATGCCTAAACACACCGTGAAACAAAGTATCTGCTGAGACACACATCTCATCCAAGATAAGAAGGCCTCTGGGAATACACATTAGAAGTACTTTAGGTGCCTGAAGACCTTTACTGATGACAGCTTAGGTGCCTTTCAGGTATGCCTGCCACAGGCAGAATTGTTGTGACTCACTCCCATGAATGCAAGCATCTAAATTCTGCTTCAGCTATGCCACAGGCACCTAAAGGCTTTTGGAATCTCTTCCTAACTATTTGAATTTATAAAAATATCTTGCTTCAATAATATGGCATGGATTCAAATGGTTTCCGATTTTTCAGTGTAAATGAGTAGGAGACGATGTTTTGGATTTTTTAGATTCCTTCACTGTCCTAACATAATTACCAGAATAAGACTTAAATTAATCCAGCACTTCCAAAGTGCTTTTCATTGATTTGACCATAGCTATATGTTAAAAAAATTAAAATTTCTGGAACATATTTCAGGACTTCTTGCTTTGCCAACTTTTCTTTTGCAAACATGATTCTGAGGCCAGATTTTTGTTGTCCCAGAATATTGTTTCAGATAACATCTAGGTACTGTTTTGCATTTTATATATGATCTTTACACCTTATTTGCCAGACAAGTATCCTCAGTTTGTACAAACATTTTTAAATTGCCCACAGCATTTGGAAATTTAGCTATAACATGAAAGGCACCTCTGAGTAAATGTGCTGATTTCTAAAAATTGGAAAATAGGTTTCTTTTTTGTCTGAAGCAGAGTCTTTTCATTAAGAGCTGGAACTGTAACTCAGGGCTGGCCATTTTAATGGTCCTACGGAAGACAGAGCAAAAGACAAAGGCTGATCATCTATGCAGAGCAAGACTGTGCTGTCTAACAAGTGTTAGCACCCAGAAAAATAAATCTGTTTCCATAGCCCAGAAACCCAGAAAAATAAATCTGTTGCCATAGCCTAGGATTTTGCCTGGTTTACAGCAGTCCAATTTAATAAATCTTGCATCCTGTTGTGCTGTATGGGCATGTGGTTGGTGGCTGCAGCTGCAGCCAGGTGATTTATTACTGTTACTGACACATCCTTTTGGGTGGATGTATAACACTGCTTGCACTGGAAGATGTTCCCCTCCCAGCCATGCACACCAGGAAATGTTAGCAGGACTACATCTTCTCCCAGATCAAATATCAGTGGTAAGTTGTTCTACGTTTGTCTCTGTGGTCTTTCACATTGCTAAGGCAGTAAGCAATGAAGCAGGAGTGCATCCAGGTTTGCATGGTGATGGCTGTCCCAGGGACAGAGGAGTCTTGGGGGTGGCAGGAGCCCACTGCTACCATCCTCCTCCTCCAGCTGGCATGCTGGCTTTCAGGGATCACAAGGTGGTGCTCTTGTACTTACGGCAAATTATTCGGTGGCCAACACTTGAGGTGCCTGAGGCTGTCTCAACCTTCTGCTACAAAGGACAAGCTGAACTAATCAGCACTGCTTAGGATTTAGCTATCTCTATGCATCCTGTTTTAAAGCTGAGCTCACCACTCCTTGTCTAAATTAAATACTTCGGCCTTGTCACGTACTGGCGTGATACATCCCATTTAAAACAGAATAAGCATCTTTTTTACCCAAGCTGGGGTCTGTAGTTTACTTCATGCATTTTTCACTTATTCATTGTCTTTTCTCCAAGGACTTCTTGGCTATAAGGATGACACATTAAAGAATTTGTCAAATATCTCAAAGGTCCTTTACTACTGTATATATAGACCTAGTACCAGGACTCTAGAAATCATGGCAAGGTAATATCTCAGAGAGCAAGAGAGAGATTAAACATGGACAGTGACTATGGGACTGTGTTTAAAGATGATCTCTTTTTCTACAAATCTAGCAGATGGATCATATTATAATGAGTTGGCAGGAGGCTATTTCAGGAGACTGGAGGATGCAGCAACCTTGTAGTTAAGAAGAACAATTGGATTACAGAGCAGGCTGCTGTGATTGCTGCTCATTGTGTACCTGAGTGAGAACTGAACATCTCTCACTCCACATTTCTCTGAGCACCCCGTCTTTGTACATCCTCCTTACTACAAGTTATAGGCTGTGTCTTTCTCTTGTACAGAATAATAATATATTATTCTGTACAAGAGAAAACACATTGCTGAGAGCTCTGAACTGTACTGTAATAAGGCCACTGGGCTTCAGTTTCAAGCTACATACTGGAATATAGAAACCCCATGCTTGTTACTTCTGGTTTTCTTTGGAAATTTTCTCTCCTTTTCATGTTGAGTGGTCCTCTTACTACTCTGTATTTTGTAACAAATTCTGTGTGCCTAACTTTTAGATATTTCTTGAGTATTTCAGTATCACTTTGCTGAAGTGAGGCACATGCTAAAATGCTGTTGTCACCACTGCATGCACCAGTAATTCATATGCATGGAAAATAAAAATAGTACTGACTTGCAGAAGTACGGTACAAAGTCTTCTACAGCTAAAATTTTCTGCAGAAGCCATTAGTGACAACTTTGCTGCAAAGAAATACAGAGAGAGATTGATCTTGCTGCAGCATTCTGGAAAATAGAAAGGGATATATTAAGAACAAGGCAGCTTTTCTCTCTCTTACCCAATAGAATTTCTTATTCTTATGACCACCACAGTCTGATTTTAACACCAATGTGACAGCATTTGCCATCTTCTCTTGAAATGTTCTCTCTAGCTAAAGGAAAAATTGCTTGTATTTTCTGTGATCTTATGTGAGGACACTGGAAAGAGCTGTAAACAATATGTTCCCTGCTTGCTAGAACAGACAACATTAATGACAAGGTCAATTCTATTTAACAATCTATTGGATTCCATAAATGCTACTATACTGACTAAAGCAGTCTGTAGTCATAAGACTGAAAAAAACAGTTGAAACAAAATTTGAGTGTATATTGGCAGTGAAGTGGTTCAATGTGATTGTAAAGTTCAAATAATGTATCAGGAATTTTAATGCATCCTGCCACACTTCAGGATAGGGTTATAATTCATTAAAAAAAGGCTACAGCATTAAGCATACAAACATGGACAAGAACACTCAAATGACCTGAGTGTACCTCCAGCAGATTTGCAGATGGTATCAAGATGAGCAGTATAATTGACACACCTGGAATGCTATCCAGAGGGACCTGGATAAGCTGGACAAGTAGCCCATGGGAACCTTGTGAGGCTCAAGAAGAGCAAGTGCAAAGTGCTGCACTTGGGTTGGGGCAACCCCTGGTACAGAGGGATGAACAGATGCAGAGCAGCCCTGTCAAGAAGGACTTGGGGGTGCTGATGGGTGAGGGGCTGGATATGAGCCAGCAAAGTGTGGGATTGCATCCCAGAATACCAATTGTGTCCTGGGCTGCACCAAAAGAAGCGTGGCCAGCAGGCTGAGGGAGGGAATACTGCCCCTCTACTCCACTTTGCAGTGCTGCATCCAGATCTGGGGTCCCCAGCTCAGGAAGGACTGACCTGTTGGAGCAAGCCAGAGGAGGCCACCAAGATAATTAGAGAAGTAGAGCACCTCTCCTATGAGGAAAGGCTGAGAGAATTTGGATTGTTCAGCCTGGAAAAGAGAAGGCTTTGGAGTGGCTTAATTGTGATCTTCCAGCATCTGAAGGAAGTTTACCAGAAAGAAGGAGATAAATTTCTTACAGAATGAGGCAGAATGGCTTGAAACTGCAAGAGAATAGGTTTAGATTAGATTGTAGCAAGAAATTCTTCATTGTGAGGGTGTTGAGGCACTGGAACAGGCTGCCCAGAGAAGTTGTGGCCCTCTTGAATGGGGCTTTGAGCAACCTGGTCTAATGACTCTGCCTATGGCAGGGAGGGTGGAACTACAAGATCTTTAAGGCCCTTTCCAACCCAAGGCAGTCTATGAGTCTTTGATTCTATGATTCTATGACCTTGACTGTCTCTGAATGTGTAATACCAACAAAACCTACCTCATGTACTTTCTTCTCTATGTACTTTCTTCTGTTTCTCTTCTTGAAAGCAAATCCTTAGGATTCCTGGAAATATTCAAAGCCAGTCTGGATCAAACTCTGAGCAACCTGATCTAGTTGAAGATGTCCCTGCTTATTGCAGGGTGGTTGGACAGGATGACATTTAAAGGAACCTTCCAACCTGAACTATTATGTTTCTAAGATAAAATAGCTCAGTTTTGCTACTTTTAAAGAGGCATAAAGCCTCCATAATTCTAGTTGAGGTCTGTGGTTACCACTACAGGTGCTAAATGCTGATAATTGTCTCTGAAATGACTAACAGAAAACTTCACAATACACTAGTTGGAGGTGAGGTAAAAAAGCTGGTACTCAACTCCTGTGCTTCAGTTCAACATTATCTTGAGAACCTTGAGAACCTTGATAGGTCATCCCACTTTCCCTTCAGCGAGGAAAAGGGCAAAGCCCTGTGTGTGTGGCAGAATAACCCCTGCACCAGAAGAGACTGGAAACAACTGGCTGAGTCAGCCTGGCCCTGTTGACTGAAAAGAACTTAAGGATCCAGGTGCTAGGTTAAATATGATCCAGCCTAAGCTTCCATCCCAGAGGAAGAAGACTGCTTTCTCAGCTCCATTGCTGGGACAAAGCCAGGACTGTTACTATCCCCTCTACTTGGCACTGGCCTATCTGGAACAGTGTCCAGCTTTGGGCCTAAAGCCCATTACGTGAAGGAGATGCTGAGGTGTCTAGGGTGAAAAGGACACCAGGAGGCAATGAAATAGCAGCCCACAGCTATGCTAATGGGTATTAAAAATACTACAGAATCGAGGATTTCTTCGAAGTGGAAGATGCCCAGTTTCAGAAGAGGCAATGGCCACAGACTGTGTTCTGAGAGGTTCAGGATAGAGTTTGGGAAACAGTTTGAAAGCCTAATGAGAGTGGTGGTGGAATCTTTATCCTTGGAATGGGTCCTGAAAACTCAATTAGAAAAAGCATGGCTAACCTGACCAAGTGCTGGCAATAGAGCTGCAGGGTGAACCCCAGAGGTCCCTCGCAACCAGCATTTCTGTGAGCTTATGATATGTTCCTGAGAATGCTCCTATGGAAAAAAAAAAATAGAATTATTATTCGTGCTGGGGTGGGGTGTTGGGACAGTACATTTTCCATGCACGTTGCAAGCACACACAAGCCTGAAATGTGCCATTGCCAAGATGCGTCCACTTGCCAAAAAGAGAAAAGCATGCCACAATTTTGTGCCAAAAGCAGAAATCCATACAATCTTGGCAAGCATAATGCATGAACCTACGGCTGGCATGCTCCTAAGGCATCCACTTTCCCTTCTATTGCTTGGATCAAAGGCAGAAGTAGTTCAGCTTTGCCCAGAGCATGGCAAGGACACGTGTTTCTCACAATATGCACACTGGTGGCGAGACTGAGCCTGATCTGACACATTCAGTGTTTTTAATATACTCGTAGAACAAGGAGATCTTAATGTTACACACAGATTCGAGAATTCTGAATTCTGTTTGATTCTGACAGCATTAGAAGTTCAGCTCTCAGAACAAAGATATGTGGCTGGAGGCTTTGCTTCTCAGGGAGTACACAGGCTGCAACCCAGGACTCAGTGATGAAACTCCATACCACAGCTCTACTCTTACTCTGGGAGTTCAAGAAACCTGAACACCAAGCCAAAAGTCTGTCCCTGGGAAAGTTTAGGTGCGAGTTTGAAGGGTCAGAGCTGTTCTGTTGTGCCAGAACTGGTGTGTGCAGGCATGACAGGGAACTATCTCACTTGCTGTGAATCATTTGCTTTAAGACAGAGATGATCAAGGAGGAGGTGAATGGAAACACAACTTCATAAACCAAATTGGTTCAAGTGATTTCTTTAAATACAATTAATTACAGAATGTTTATGCTCAATAAATAAGTTGGTGCTCTAAGAAGCAAGAACACTACATTAAATGGGATAATTAATAATAGTATATCATAACCTATAAAGAACAATGGTATGAGCCCTCCAGAGGTGCTGAAATATGTACCCCACACAGGCTGGGGCCCTGTTTTGGTAAATTTCATGCCAGTCACTTTCTCTCACCTCTGCTTTCAATATAACTATTGTGATTAGACTGGGAAGAAAAAGGGTATCTTTCTCTTCTGAATCTTCTCCTACTTCCATTTCTGTGAGCTTTACCCTGTGTAAAAATTATCTGAGAATGAAAGGGCTGTCCTTCTTGTTCATAGTTGCACATGATGATCTCCTAGACATTGTATAAATTCTTACTGCTATAGCCACCAGTCTCAAATAAGCCAGAATGTAGATAGCTGCCTTAGTGAATCAGAAGGGCACAACCATCAAAACCGGTGCAAGAAATAAACACACAAGAGTGCTGCTGCCTGCAGTTTTATAATTACAGAAAGATCACCAGCAATGGAGCGTTGGTCACAATTGGAGGGAAGTTGTTTCAATTTTGTATTTCTTTGCAGAGTTAATTGAGAGTTTTCAGTACTTCAGTATTCCTTTCTAAAACTTGCCAGTGCTTTGCAAGACTGGTCAAAGCTGATGGTGCCAGCCTCTGAGGGCCAACATTTCTATATGGGCAGTGTGGAAGGCTTTTAGGCATGTCTGTGAAGTACCTTGTGAACCTGGCGTTCAGAAACAGGATTGTGCTGCAGCCAGCTGACAGGTTGGGGGTGGAGAAAAAGGAACATTTAGAAGGTAGAGTTTTCTGCTTGCATTTAGAAGGCAACACTTGGTTTTTGAGGGGCACAGTTACCCCAGAGCCCGACAGTAAGTTGCACATAGCAGGTTCCCCTTCCCTGGGAGTTTGTATCCTTTGTTCTGAAAGTGTGCCCAGGGAAACCTCTCAATAGTTTTTTTTTCTAACATTCACTTGAGAAAAGGAGATATACATCATTTGATAGAATTTTATTTTTATACTCTACATATTGATTTGTTCCTGCTTACCTCTTGCATATCTGCTCCTTTGGGCCCACGCACTATAATACATCTTCAGCTCCAGCTCCCCATGGGTTATTCGAGTCATGTTCAGTCCCTCTATCACCTCCACAGTTCCTTCCCTCCCACTATAACCTCTGGAGTGCAGCCAGTTTAAGTTCATACTCTATAACTGACTGGAGGCAGCTTCAGTGAAAGGGGTTAGATAATAATTGGTTTATTTCTGAGAAATGGAAACTGAAAAATGTATGGGTAACAGGGCAGAAATGTATTCTGACAAGTACATTTCATTAGACTAATTAATACATCTTATAAGCATTCAAACCCTTTCTGACCGAAATGCCCTTAACTTCTATGTCAGCACAATAAACCTCAGCAGTCTGAGTTATCTGAGTTTTATAGAAATTAAATTCCAACTGTGCAGTGTTTGTCAATGCAGTGATAATGTCCAAAGCTTCCTCTTGTTAAGTCTCCTAGGCTTTGTCATTGAGTGAGCTGCATCAGGGGACTTCCAGGGGACTTCTTGTGTGACCTAATCAGTGTCCAGCCTGAGTGATGGGATGATGGCAGGAGCCAGCATTCCTGCGAGATGAGGTGATGTTGTCACCAAGTGGAAATCTCAAACTGAATTGCTATGAAGCAAAGTATTTTATGTCACTCCAGCAAATTCAGAAGAAATTTTTTTTTGTATTTTGGGCATGTCAGAACACTTCATTTCAATATAATTTAGTATGAAACTCAATGTAGACATCTTCCCTAAGAATATTAAAAAAAAAAAAAAAAAAAGATTGGCATCTTTTGGCATGAATAATGAAAATTTCAAATCCTGTAATTCTGTCTTGCAATGAGAACAAAGAGTAGAATTTCAAAATATCCCACTGATTTTTTTTTTCATTCTCTGCTGTACTTTTAGGGAATTGGGTGGGATGACCTGTCTCTATACTAATTTTTTTGTAATATCTGTGCACCCTGAGACTATGTGTGCAAATTTAAAACAGACCTTTCTATCCCAAAGTAAAATTGGCATGTAGCCTTTTGATTCAGTTACCAGATGGTGTATGGTATTTATGAGAACAGTTGTTAGATACTTTATAGTGTGACTCACCACACTGATAGCTGCATATTAATGAAAAGTGGACGCTGCTATTGCAGTCACAAGTGCTTTATTGTTGGGGGGAGCTGGTTGAGCTGATTCATAGAAAGTTTCCCTCAGAAGTTCAGTCTAGAATATTTGGATTCATCCTCAAAGTGCTGGTTTTAGGAAGCTGAAAACTGCTAACTTTACTGGAAAAAAAGTCTTTTAAACCAGAATTTTGACCTTACTTTCTGAGAGAGAAATGCAGTTCAGCAGTTAATTATATTAATTTTTAAAAATTAATTTCTGACCCGGGTGATACTTCTAGCTGCTAACTAAAATTATCTAGGGAAAAATGAAACATATTTGTTACACTGATATCATTATATGACATTTTAGCTGTTAATCAGACCAGCTGGAAGGCGTTCTTCCCTTTTCTTGGTGTAAGTTACGAAGAATTTTAGAGAGGAATTTGTTTTCCCCCATTTTCACACTTTTAAGAAATCATTGTAGGGCAACATGATAGGATTTAATTCCATTCAGGTATTATTTTAAAATCCTTGCTATGAGATTTTTGATAAAATGTCATATTGCTTATCAGTTATTTCGAGAGCTGAAAAAAATACTGACAGCATGCCACACATTTCATGAAATTAAAAGGACCATAAAACAGGCCTAAACCACAAGACCATGAAAACTATTACAAAGACAAGTAGATATCATTGTTAAACACTTATTTAGTTGCCTTTTTCTTGTCTGTTTTTAAGTTGCTTTTGTTTGCTTTTGAGTTGATTTACTAATCAGCCTTAATGGAAACACTGCGGCATCTGTAGCCCTGCTACGGCTTGCTGTAGCTTGTGTAAATAAAAATAAGCCCAAATTAACCTGAACTAAAATTACAGACCTTGTTCTCTCTGGTTGCTGCATTGCAGACAGAGTCCACAGGGAATAGCCCCTGGTGCAGAGAGTTATACAAAAGGTGCATGATTTAACTTTTTTTCCAGGATCTGTAAGGAGTCAAAATTCCTTGAAGTACTTAAAATACACTAGATGGAGGGCAGCCCTGAATTGTCCTCTGATTCTTCATCATCTATGCAGAATTTCACTTATCTAAAGTTACAGTCTGGATTTAAGAGCATCCAGAAAAAGAGAGTGGATGGAAAACAGCAGTCTGGTGCAATGCCAGAGGCTCACAACAAATCCATGAGAATTTTACCATTCCCCTGCTGGTCCCATGAATAATCAAACCTTACTTAAACTCTCTGGAGATTATTTTTTCTTCTTCATCTCTCACTAAATCTTAGTAAGTATAGTGAGATTCCAGTGAGATCCTTAGCTGACTGAAGTACAATTTGTGCCAAAGGCAACCAGGCAGCGTCTGGTGGCAAAGGCTGGAGAGACTTGTTGTACTCACACTGTGTTGCAACAGATTTCTCTTTACTCAGATGCCTGTTTGTACTTTGGCCTTGGGGTAATGCAGGGGAGATACAGAGACAGAGACAGGTACCAGTGTGACCTTCTCAGTGACCACTGACCCAGAAGCCGCCTGTGACTGGTATTTCAGGCAGGGCTGAAGCTCCTCCTGGGTTCTGCATTTTGGCTGCAGAAAACCCCACCTTTCTGGCAATGGTGCAGGTTGGATTCCTAGGTATCACTGAAGGTCTCATCCTGAGACTGCAGTCACACAGCTGTTTGCCCACAGATGCACCTGCCTATCCAGGGGGCTTCATGCAAGTCAATGAATTTACCCAGGACAGTGAATTATGTATTTATGTGTTTGGCAAAAGGGGCTGCGAAGGTTTGCAGCATAAAATGCTAGTGATCCAAATAAATCTGGCAAATAAGAGGGAACAAGTATGAAGTTTAGAACTGGCCATCTCAAATGCAACTTTTCCTGAAACTCTCCTTAATATTTGTTTAATTTCACCTTGCTATTGCCCTTCTTTAAAGAAAAGAGAATTAAACTTCCCTCTGCTGCCTTTTAAAACCAAACAAAGTCTGCAAACACTACAGGGAAGAGCAGCAAAAAATAGGGGGTCTAGAGGAACTGATACATGAGGAAAAATATACACAGACCTTGGTGAAGTGGTGGCTCAGTGGCAACGTAATAAACCAACAAATATTTGCAAGCTGTAAATACCAAGGATAGAAATTTGGTAGGACACAGTCAGACATAATCAGGACTAAAAGGAGAGGGAAAAAAATGCATGCTGAGAGTAAAGGAAAAGGACAGTTCGGTGAGACGCAATATAGCTGGGAATTAATAAAAGGCACACCTGTCCTGCAGGGAAGAAAGTGCTGATAAGTAAATAGGCTGAGAGAGATGTCAGGACTGTCCATCTCTCACTGCTGTGGTAAGGTGACTTGTTAAATCTCAGCCATTTATGTGTATACATGCTTAGCTTTCAAAACTTGTATTGTCTGCACATTCAACACCATCTATCAGGCTGAGTTTCCCAGGCCCAATGCAAATTTGGGCCACCTGTGCCATCCCCTCTGCAGCCACAGCAAGTACCCACAGGCAGAGGGCTCAGGCAGCTCTCCCATGTGCCACTGCAGATTCGCGGTGGGTGCCACTTGTCACTGCCATGTGGGCATGGGTCTGGGTGTGGCAAAACTGTCTCTTTGGGAGGTTTGACCTCGTGTAGGACCAAAAAATGAGAAGTGAAGTAAGACCCTTTGAAAGCTTGTGGGAAGACAGTGAGCCTCTGAACAGCCTCTGCCCTGGCTGTACAGGAAGATTTCTGCTCAGGTTCCAATGCATCACCCCAGCAAGGTCTCAGACACAGTGGAAATACCCGTTTTACAAGGCTCAACATTTTTTCCTCCACCTCTCCCTCTAAAATGCTGCCAGACAGTGCATCTTCTTCAGCAGCAAAAGAGGCTGAAGGTTTGTCCCAGCTCCAGGTAGAGCCAGGCAGGCTGACCCAACTCTACCCCTCTGCGGAACCACCCCTGGGTGCGGAACCAGGATCAGGATCAGGCAGGAAAACCTCTGGCCTGCCTTGCCCCAGCTGCTCCCAGCTCGGAAACCTCTGAACAAAATGTTCTCGGCTGGGAACTGGAAAGGAGTTTGCTCCTTGTTGCAGATTTGCAAAAGACCTTCCACACGCCAAAGACGGTCCCTCTTGGCTCCTCCCCGCCCCACCGGCGGCTGATGAAAGAAAGCGCTTCCACCAAGGTTCTTGGCTCTTGCTAACGGAGAGTTATTTCCTGCTTGGGGTGTGCTGGCCGTAGCCTCTGGAAATGGGAAATTCCACCCTGAATCCGGCGGGAACTTATTTCACTGACTGAAGTCCGTCCTGTCTCAGTGACATTCTGTGGGAATTTTTCCTCTGAGAAACCAGTGGCTTCTGAGGGTGGAAGACAGAGCTTTGTCTAGGTTTTTAACAAGCCTGGTTAATTCACCACTGGAAAACATTGTAAAATGACCATTTAGTGAATTACTAATCTACTAAACTAGAAATTAGAAGCAAAATTAATGTAATTAAACCAGCAAGTTATTCAGACTAGAGACGGCAGTATTTATTACAGCCAGTCCTCTCTAACCTGCACCCTGGATGCAAAAGTCAGGTTATCTGATCAAGTAAAGCTGCTACTCAGAGTTAATAAAGCCAGCACTGAGGTTAATGAGAGGTGCGAGGAGGGGAAGGCCTTTAGGTCTCCTACTTCAGCTGGAAAAGGCACGGCTTTTGCACTGTGTGTTTATTGGTTTCCCTTCCCGTCATGTTGCGACTTGCCCTTCCAGGAGTGAAAACAGACCTACAGATGTTAGTTCATCACGCTCACCTATGTATGGTCTGAGTTTTGGCTTCGAGCGCAGCGTTCCGGCTGCGCTCCCGAGCCGCGTTAGCAGACACCAGGCACGCACTCCTCCCAGCCCGCTTCGGGGCGAGGGCTGAGCACGCAGGGAGCAGGGAGGCGCGGGGTCTGTGCCCCTAAATACCACTTCTTAGCGGTGCGCATTTAAGTGTCACCAAGTTAAACGGATGCAAGAAGAAAATGACCTCTCTGGCTGACAGGCACAGAGCAGAGCTGTGGGGGGAGCTTGCACGGAACAACCGGGCGGCTGTGGCAGAGGCAGGAGGGGCGGGGAGCCTGTGGGCAGACAGCCCTGCGGCGTCAGGACAGGGAGGAAATCCCAGGTGAGGCTGACCCAAAGGGTTAGGAGCACTGCCAGGCCCCTGATATGAGGGGCTTTCAATGCCCAGGACTTTTCCACAGCCATGGTTTTCCAGGGATAAGATTTGGAATATAAAACTCTAAATTGGGTTAGAATAGCGACTAAGAGAAAAAGTGAAGAGGCATTAAATATAATGATAAATGAGATTATTTTTATTAAAACATTAAAGAATAATGCCGAAAGGGGCAAGGCACAACGCCTGGCCTCAGGCTCCGCTGTCCCTGTGGCTGGTGCAGCAGGAGCAGCGGCACTGAGGCGCTCGCTGTGAAAGCCTCCCCCGGCTGGGCCGGGCCGGGCCGGGCCGGGCCGGGCTGGGCTGGGCTGGGGACACCCGGGCACCGCCGGGGGCCGTGGCACCTCCAGCGCGGTGTTTCGGTGACACCCGAGCTCATCTGGCAGCCGTGTCCCGCAGAGCAGATGCTGCCCGTGGCCGTGACCGGCGGGCTGGCAAGCAGCATTCCACATGTGCTCCCGGGTCTCCCGATTGGTGTGCTCCGCTGAAGGGGCTGGTCCTTGAAGTCAGCTCCTGTGCCTGTCACAGATGATATTTTTATGCAAGGAAACAAAACCAGGATATCTGATGGTCTGTGTTATCTTTACAGACAGCTTGGAGCTACAGATGCAAGGCAAGAAGTTTTATGCTTGAACTTTAAAACTGTGAGTGGAATTTAAAAGCAGTTTTAAATGCCTACTTTTTAAAATTTTTTAAATTTTATTTTGTGTGTGCATGTATATGTGTGTGTGCATCTTTGCATGAAGTATAACTTCATTATCAAGTAAGCTATTGTGAATTGTCCTAAGATGAAATAATTATTACTTTGGAAAACTTTGCAAAGTGTTAGCTGCACTTACAGCTGGACTAATATATGTGCACACTGAGGAAGAGAAGGATGTTCTTTTCAAGTGAGTGCAATTAGTCTAGCTTGAAATTATTTCAAATCATCTTTTCCACTGGAAAATCTGTTTGAGCAGGACTAGTTGTACTGAGGGAGAATCTCCTGGGAGTTATCAGCAAATGTCAGGCTGGTCTGTGTGTCTTTGTTACAGGCACATTTGATGTTTGCTTGTGTATGGAGAGGGATTAGGTAAAAACCTGCTGTTACCATTGTGTGGCACTGCACTTGCTGGATGAAAAATCTGTTGGTACCAGGTGTTAGAAAGCTGGCCAATTAATGATGATTGCAAGAAATGAGTTTAAGAGAATATTGTCCATTATTATGCAGATTCACGGAACTAATTCTAACAGATACATTGCTCTAGCACAGGAGGACCATTTCTGTAGCTGAAACATTAATAACCTGGTCTTTCTTGCATAGGAAAAATGAAAATAATTTCTGTGGGACAGCTCTAGGGGTTGATACCCAGATCAGAAGTCCAAACCTGAGCAGGCAATTTGCCACTCCAGGCTTGTGATATTTTCACTTCCTTATGGGAATTGTCCATGATGGTCTAACAGGACCCTGTCATCTTAGGATGTTATTTTATATACAATCTTGTGTGAAAAGAGCTACATGCTACAACTTTTCTTGATTCACTTTGATGTTAGTGCAAGCTGAGATATATGCTGTAAAAAAAATTTTTTTTTAAGTTGTCTTAAATCCTATCTGGATTGTTCCACAGCTCTTTCTAGCTACCCAGAACAAACCAACACATTTCTCAATTTAACATACATTTTCCTTAGTAAGCAGGCATCACTTGTCTTCTCTTCTCTTCTCTTCTCTTCTCTTCTCTTCTCTACTCTTCACTTCACTTCACTTCACTTCACTTCACTTCACTTCTCTTCTGTTCTTCATGTTTCTCTTTCTTGGCAAGGGTGTTGTATCAGTTTATAAATTTATATTCTGGTAAGTCGAGGTGAAATCCAAAGGTTAAGTGAAAATTGTGGGTAAGTGGCATGCTACTGCTAGGTAGGTATAGCAGAAACCCCATCCCTAGTGGATCCGTCACCACTCTCAGCAGAAACCCCATCCCTGGTGGGTCCATCACCACTCATTCTCCTTCTGTGTGCCTCCAGATCATGCAGCAACACAAACAGCATCCAGATGAGGTGTGGGCATACACGTGCATTTCTGCTGCATTAGTCAGAGCACATAACATGGGATGATACCAGCTTAGTACAACAGGCAGTGAGGCAATTCAGTCCATTGCCTGCTAAAAAGTAAATGTCAGTATTTCTTTAACAAATTAACTGCTGGAGTAAACCTGTAACTTTTTGCTTATATCATTGGTTGCAGAGTCTTTTTTATACCACTGGCTTCTGTAAAGTCAGATATACTGTATCATCAAGCCCTGCTGAGAATTAATCTGAACTTATTTGGAAATAATACAGTGGTGATAAATTTCCCTTACCTTGATTCCTTTTCTCTATCTTTTTTTGGTCACTACAGCAGGGACAACCTGGGTTTATCCAGCAGAGCAAAACACAGCGCTTTTCCCAAAATTGAATTTGGCACCAACAGAAAAGTGGTCCCACAGAGAAAATCATGAAACTCAATATATTTTGGCCAGAGAGGCCTTCTTAATTGATGTAGAGGAAATCCGAAATGGAAGAGTCCTGCTCATAGATGTAAAATGAATTAGTGTTCTGTATTGAACAAACTGCAGTATTTTTATTTCAATAATGTTAAAATCAATACATTTTCTTTTCACTTTCTAAACAGCAAATGAGGCTTAAAAGATAATCTAGGCATATATAGAAATGCATTTCAGCCAACTGTCCTTTCAATGCTGATAAAGTCCTTAAACTACAGGGCCTCTATAATCCTTATAACATAAAATGTTTCCTCTTCATGTCGCATAGTTTAGTTCTTCTTGTTCCCCTAATTTGGCAGTATTTTCTCTATTAGATATTGCTGCCTAGATAGAATGGGCCAGATTCTCAGCTAACAAGAATGAATAGAGAATAACTTCATTGAAGTCAATGACATGACCCTGGATTCATTCCAGTGTGACCAGAGTTGGAATGTGGTTCAATACAGGCAGCTGCCGTCCCTGCCAGGCTGGCCGAGGAGATGAACGAAGAGTTACTGCAATTGTGCATGGTTCTAGCAGAAGGATGGACCTGCCAGCTTTCAGTTGTGCTCTCACCTCTAGCTTCTTCCAAAAGCAAAGATTAAATAGAGCAATCTCACTTTTACTTCAGGAACTTCAGCTTTGTGTCTCCAGTCTATGCAAGGTTGAAGCTAAATCCAGCTATGTGACTTCATACCTTGCCTAACCTTTGACATCTATCTCTAGAAAGCAAATGTATGGTTACTCTTTATTTTCTTTCCTCCTGCTCAGAAAGATTTTAGGTTTCCCTTGATAATTTTTATGTTTGTGGTGTTCTGTAGTGGTGATGTTATCTTAGGAAGCTTGGCTTCTCACTGTGAAAGTGCTGCTCCCTGTGATACTCTTGGAGGCTGCTTCCCCATTCCTGGAGAAAGTTCTGGTTTCCGTCTCTGTTGTGTGATGATAACCACACTGTTCCCATGGCCACCTACCCAGCAAAATAACTCCCAGGTCTTTGTCATGGAGAGACTAATGGGGTTATTTTGTATTATAGGTGGGGCTTCCTTGCAACCGTTTTGATTTCCCTGTTCTGCACGCGAGGACAGTCCTGAGCTCCTGCGCTACAGAGAGGAGAGGTTTTGTGTGGCTCTCTGCAGGCTCTGTCCTATCTCCTGAGATCCATCCCAGAGGCATTAGCTGGCCTTGTTTCAAATGGGAGAGCCAGCTCTGACTGATATTGCTGGTCAGAAACATCCACTTTATGGATGTTGCTCTCTTGCTGCAGCTAAAGAACTTAATTCTGTGATATTTTTACCAATAGCAATTCATCTCAGCTAGTTAGAAATGCCAAAGCTATGAAAAGGTCTGAAGGGAAGAGATGCCTCCGGGGTGAGGCTGGTTTCCTAGCTACTCCGAAGGGCAAACAAGAACATGGTATGTTCAGATTTTAAGGAGTTCATTACAAATGCTACCTGCTGTGAGAACTTCCAGGAACACACAAGTCTCTAAACATTCAGTATCACCAAGAAATAAACACACCAGTGAAGCCAACTGGCCTGTTCTTCTCTGGAGTTTCCCAAGTTCCTAGAATGAAGTGTGTTCATATCTACCACTGAAGTGGGTATTAGATGAAGCTAAGACTCAGATGAACTGTAACTAAAATAGTTTCTTTTTAAGTACTTTTTATCATTACATACCAGATATTTTTGTGCTATGTGGCCACATTATCAACAACAGCACTCTATTAATAAAAGAAACTTACTAAATTCTATCTGTATGGGCACAAGGTTTACCTTACAGAATACCCATATGATGTATGCAGCCTAATTACAAAATTTTTATATTTTTTTTTAATTATCAAAACTTTAAAGTTTTATAAAACCTTACCTTTTATAACTATTTAGTATTCTGTAGCATTTTTTTTTTTGCTGATAATAGATATGTAACACAGGCTGTTATTTTGGAACAAATAGTTCCACTAGGAAACTAGAAAAACGTGCCTGATTTTTTTTTTCTTTTAATTAATATTTTGCTTCCACATGTGCGTTTGTGAGATGAGGATATTTGTTGTGCATAGTCAATAGGGGTTATGAAAATGATCAAGCAGTTGAAGAGAAGCTGAACACATGCAAAAGAGTCCACAAAGTCAAGGAGGTCTGTGGACCTAAAAGATAACACCTTGGTCACAACACTGCTAATATCTCTGTTTTTTCAGGACTGAGAAGTATCACACTATACTTTCACAAAAGCTTTGCAAAACTGGGGCCTTTGAGTCACCTGAGAGAAGCTGTCCAGAAGCAATGTGTGAAAGGAAGGGAGTTAAGGGCAAAGGAAAGCGCTGTAAAAACAGACTGGTGCTAATACAACACAAATGCTCCTTGAAGCTGAAAATGAGAAAGCACAAAAGCTGTCAAGGGGAAACATGAAGGTATGAGTAAGAATCATGTACCTCTGATGTTTTTTGCCCTTTGTACTATGTGTCTCATGCCTTAGGGTAAATGAATAATACTCTGTTTTGAAGACAAATTAAGTTACTTTAATTAATGCATTATGCATTGTTTTGAAGACAAATTAAATTACCTCAATTAAATTGCTGGTTTTATGTTCTCAGGAAAAAAAAAAAAAAAGCCAAAAACACAACTGTATTCATATGTCAAAGGTAGGGGCAGCTTTTGGGATCACACATGTAAAAGGAATGTGCAGGGCTGGACGGAGGTGCACCACTGAGCAATCCAGACCACAAGCTCCCTGGGTGTATCCAGAAAAATTAGAGGGATCCCAAATACTGTTGATCCCAAAACCTTTACAGCCACAACTGGCTTTTTCAACATTCAAACCCCAGATGCTTTAATGCCACTGCATTATGTCCTGAAATTACAGGAGTCTGAATGGCATATCTAGAAATCATAAAAACCCCAACTTTTTCAGTAGTTTTCTTATCATATAGAACCAGAAATTGATGTGGTTTCTCTCTGTTCCTCTGTGAATAAAGAGCTAAGAGCTCTTTCCCTGGCGTGTTATTATAATGACACAAATAGGTAAACTAAGTATATTTTAAAGAGGGGGCATTTAAAGACTGATTGTGAAAAAACAAGTGGGACTGACTCTATTATTTTGGAATTTAGCCAAAGGGAAAAAAAAATAAAGGAAAGTAATTTTGGATATTGTCTGTCACTGTCTCAAGCTGAAACTTTGAAAATTGCAGTCAATATCTTTATACCTGGTATATATCTTTACACTCTTATATCCTTATGCTTGTGCTTATGTCTTCATACCTATCTTTATTATCCTGCAGAATTTAGCCCCACCTAGTTCTAATTCTTGGAAACAAATGTGGATTTATCTTTTGTGCAAGGAAGGATCATAGCCTTGATGTAAACCAAGAACAAGTGTCTCAAAAGAAAATCCAGGCAACTGAAATGGAAAATAATTAAAGGCAACATAAACACTCATGATTTTTAAGCAATTTCTAAAGTTTTTATGGATGACTATGGATGACATAGTTTTTATGGAGCAGAGTCTAGTTTTGGACTGAGCAGTGCTGCAAATTCATTTACCGAATGGGAACAGAAATAACATATGATTAAGGTGCCCTGAAACATTCTGTAAACTTTGCTGAGAACTCCCTCCTGTGTAATTTCTGCCTTTGAAATATTCTGCACCAAAGCACAGCAACAGCACCTACAGGCAGCTCAGGATGGGGAGGAAAGATAAGATGCTCTGCCCCTTGTTGTATCAAGAGAGCGGTATCAGGAAGGAGGACTGTGACTGTATTTGTTGGAATTTGGTAGGGGTTAGGATTTAAAACATTGCAAAACTCCATGAGAGCTGTGATGCCAATATAGCATCGGGATATCAGTATCAGCATAGTCTGACATGCCTAAACACAGACATCATTGTCGAGGATGCCTGTGCTGTTGCTATTTCATCATTTTAATTGCAATAATACCTAGAGGTGAAGCTGTGCTGTGCCAGCTTCATGCAGTGCATGACAGTACAGCTACACAGTGTGTCAGCACTCCACTTATTCTGCTCCACTTACAAAAAAAAAATACCTGTGACCTCAGCTTTGAGGTGATTTAAGCAACTCTGCCTGGCTGCAGGAAAGAGGTAAGGTATAAAACCCCGCCTACTCTTCATCCTAAATCTGAGGCCTTTCTTGAATGTTCCATTTTCCAAAGGCCTTTCCACTATTTTCATGGAGGGAAGAGAAGATTTGCTGTCTCTGTTGGGTCCTGTTTGCTCTCTCTATGTGGGTGTTAATCCCTGCAGGCTGGGGAGCGACAGTACCATGTCGTGCCAAGCCTACAGCCAGCACCCTCACCCCTCGGAGCATCTCACAGCCTGCAGAACGCACAGCCACACCTCCTGCCCACAATACCCTTGATCTTAGCAATAAGGATCTCAGGTGATACCCCAGAACTCATTAATAGAATTACAGAATTAGTGGAAAAGTATGGAAAAGGTCTCTAAGGTCATTGAATCCAGCCTTAACCTAACAATGTCACACCCACCACTAAACAATGTCCCTAATGTCCACACCTACCTGTGGAGACATATGAAGCAAAAAGAAGGGGGAACCTTCCTGAAGCATTTTTTCAGCAGTGGTGGAAGAACACTGTGTTGTGTCTCAGGCAATGTTGCACACAGTTCTTCCATCGTCCCTCCAAGGAATTCAGGCATTAAAACTTCAACACCTTAAATTATGCTGCTAGGGTCAGGAGATGTGATGCCTTAGGTGGGTATCCAAGCCAGACATGCTAAAGCTCCCACAGAATTTCCAAGCAAGTAAGTAAAAATAACATTCTTCTTCATGTTTTTGGCTCTTGCTCTCTCCATTCTGATATGGATTAAGCAAACACACAGCAGCAGAAGGAGATACCAAAGAGAAGGATGTTTTAGAGATAATTGCATAGCTGATGTGTAGTCACGGCAGTGATTTCAAATGCTGCCAGTCATTTCAGTGGCTGCTCAGTACTGAAAAAGAGGAGCATTCCTCTTGCAGGTCCTCAGTACAGGTTTCTGCAGCACTGAGGTTGGCAGTTTGTCAGTAATAGATCTGCTCTTCATTGCTGCTCTTCATTGGCATATGACACCTCAGGATGCATGCACTGTCCTTTTCTTTACATTTTGAAAGTGACTTCCTTTTCCCCAAACTTTAATTGCCAAATGCTTTTGTGAAACATCTCCATGGAACTGAGATGCTGCTCCAAACCCTTTGCAAGTGCAAATTAACTAATCTTGCAGACGTAATTGACAGAAAAGTAATTTCCCTTTGTTATGACAAAGACTATTGTATTATGAGAGTAATGACTACAATTTAAGCAGCTACGATTTGTACATTAGAGAGCTCTAGAACGGAATATTGCTCACAATGAAACTTAAATTGCATTTCTTCTGCATCTAGCTGTTTATAAATAACACTGCAGTTACAGCCACAATAGTCATTTTTCTTGCCAATTTCTTATTGCCACTGACAATAGAAATAAAAGATCTAGCTATCTGATGGCCACTGCAATAAATGAAGGTTAGAATACTTTTTATTAGGCTCAAATTTTGCTAGAAATGGGAACAAAACCCTAGATACAAGCACAGCATGAAGGGAAAGTGTCTTGAAAATTTAAGCCAATATTTAGCAGCTAGCATCTCTTTCTATAGCTAGTAATTAAAAAAAAAAAACATCAAAACCAAAAAACACCAAAACAAACATGTCTCCTTGAACTTTGTCATATAAATTGGGATTTTGATACAAATTTCTGGCTTGGACCTAGTTCTCAATTTATCTGGAAACCACATTTAGATATGAATATGTTAATATGCACTGTAGTAGCCCGCGAAACCTGTTGGATCCTGCACACACAAGTACTTGCACCAGTCTGCAGCAAACTGTACATCTTTCAGTGATCTGTAATGCACCCTGTGCCTGCATCCTTGGTGCAACACCCCTCTCTGACCATGTGTGCTGTTGGCATCCTTTATTTACAGTTAGCTCTTGACACTGATCTTCCTGTGCATAAGGGATAGGTAAAGACAATCCTGCTTATGGTTTTGATATTTTTGTAGCTCATCAGCACGTTAGAGCCCACCAGCAGTTCTCTTCAATCCTAGCAGGTCTTCCTAGAGGTTAGAGCTCAGATCCGGCATCTTGATGTGTGTTTTACTATGTGTGGATATGAAATCTCTGTGGGCATTGCTCAGCAACATCTGAGCAGGTTAAGCTGCCCACGCCGCTGTAGCCACTGTCATGTTCTTGCTGCATTTTATAGGTGAGCAGGGGCTGTCCTTTTCCCCAGGGATGGTGATGCTGGAGCCACAGGTGGGAGGGGCAGCCACATTCACAGTGGGAGCTGACTGGCCTCCAGTGTTCTTCCTCCAGCCCAGGTACCACACATATGTGCCCAGAAACTCTCTGCTTCTTGGAAATGCTTTCTCTGAGAATGCAGCACTATCCAAATGGTAGGAGAAGAATTCAACAACATCTTCTCTTTGTATATATTTACAATATTTTTGATTGTTCTACACTTGAGCCATTGCCATTTCATTTCTCACAGTTTTTACAACAGCAATGAGTCCCCAAGACCGGGTTTCAAAGAGGAAAATGGAGTGTGTTGAGGCAGGGCATGGGGTTAATAAAGACTGCAAAGGAGGTGACACTAAGAAATGCAAAGCAAAGCAGTCATGGGCAGTGCTGTATGATGTGGGTTGGCTCAACTAAATGGAAATGAGTATCCATTATTTTTTATAATCCAGGCAAAAATAATCAGAGTTACAGATAAACTAGCTCGAGTGTGAGTACAAGCTCTGCTGCATGCTCCTCCATGATAATGGGATAAGTTACAGATGTAAAGAATTTTTTTCTGCAGAATGTGAATTAGCTGGCATAGCTGAGTATGCTAAGATTTTAATACATACCCTGGTTTTCTAGTGGACTTCTCAGAGAATGAGTAAAGGATCTGAAAGATCAATGAAAAAAAAAGGCTGAAATAGCAACAAAGAAGCACATTAATAATTTTGTGCATGAGGGACTCTCCTGTGGTTTTTTTGCAAGCATCCCTAACACTGTTTTTTGCTCCTCTGACCCTTTTTTACCACTTTGTAAATTTATAGAGGTACAGATATCCCAACTGCCTAATGCCTGAGAAGGAGCAAAGGAAATAAGCATCCCTGTGCTGCCAAAAAGCATAAGAACATGAGTAATGGGAAAACTAGTTTTATGTGACAACTGGTGGGGATTTAGCTTGAAAAAAGGAATACTCAGTCTGAAAACTTACACCTTGAAATTGGTTGTAATTGGAAGCCACTACGGTAGAGCAAATTGGAAACCTTTTAAATAGCAGCTAAAATATTTTTTTTTGTAACTGAGATCTGCGTATTAGCTTCAGTCTGCGAGTAAATATTTTGAGTCAAGAATTTTTTGATAGAAATCTATAATTACTTTTGCAATATTGCTGGTATCCATCTACTTAGCAAAGACTCTGACTTTATTAGCTATTCAATCATCTGAAATACTCTATTACCAAATGTTTAGGGAGAACAATGTCTCTGTCAGATTCTGCAGCTGTTGGGCTGTGTGTTTAATAACCTGTTATATTTCAAACCCCATAGAAATTAGTCACTGAAACTTCTTTTCTTTTAATCGACCCCCAGGTTAAAGATATGGTCAAACTAAATCCTTATTGAAGCTAGCTTCACAAAATTTTTGTCCTCATCTAAGATTTTGATTGCCTCAAATTCTCTGTCAGCAATCTGTGTTCCTCAAAAATGTTCAAAAAAATTGTTGATTTAAGGTCATGTCCTTGTGTGTGTGACAGTTTAGGGAGACTCTGCCCCAATCTCAGCAGGAACAGGGATGAGGAACTCCTCGTGCTGTGCTTCCTGAGCTGTGACACCCACCCTTAATCTGGCCAGCAATCCTATCTGATGATAAACCTCCAAACTGCCAAGAAAATGATGGACATAAGGCCACACCTGCTAGTGAGGATGCAGCCCTGGTGTAAGTGGGAGTGATTAACTCCCTGTCCCTCTCCTCCTTTTTCCATGAGGTTGTCTGCTTGAGGCAGCCTCAAGAAGTCTTTCTGTGACCTGGGGGAGTATTATTCTCTGTGCTCTGGCCAGCTCCATGTCTTTTCTCCAAGATACACTATGGGAAAGTCTCTGGAAATTTATCAGGGCTTAGAAAGCTTGCTAAAATGTTAGTGACCATGTACCTGGTTCTCCTGGTAGAGTGGCACCCATTTGTAAATCCCACATCTTTTCTGCATGAGGTGTCTGTGGCTGAGTTAGTTGAGGGGGCCAGCCTTTGCCAGCTAAGTTATTCATCCAACAGCTTCACTGTCTACAGCTTGTAAAGCCAAGATAGACAAGAAAAGACATTTTCTTGGAGGCTTCGAGGAGCCCAAGCCTTGTAGGCCATTGCAGTAAAGAAAGAGAAACACTGGGATCCACAAAAGGGAGAGCAACTCATGGTAGTCGTCATTTAAAATATCAGTTTATACAGTTGAGGAATGAAATTACCTAGTATCTAGTTTGTTCCTCTGACATTGTCTCCTTTGCATTCCTTTGCTATGAGTTCAGTCTGCATCATCTCCCCCACAACATATCATCACCCTCCATTGCTGGTCCCAGATGAAGCCAGCTGAAAGGCACAGAACACAAGTGAAACAAACTGGGAACTAAGACTGCTTAGTGAGTTTCTCAAGCATTAGGACTCCAGGGACAAGAGACTTGGCTTACAGTTGGTTAGGGAAGGTTCTGCAGCTGCCCGGAGGTGGGAAAACAAAATAGTGTCATTATTTTTACTTTGTTAATGAGACGTCAGGGTGGGTCTCTACAGCTGGAAAGACAAAGGGTAAATGGAAGTCAGGCCTATTACACACATTCAACAGATGTCTCCTAGCCTTCCTGGAGATGATGGTAATGAGAGCAAATAGTTCCTAGCCCAGCCCATAGTGAAGGCTTTCTATGGTAGGAGGACTTTGCAGCACAGTGACTGGACAGACAGATGACTTCACAGCCCCACTTTGCTCAAAACTCACTCAAGGGTTGGGGAGATAAGATGACAACAACAAAAAAACACCCCCAAAACAACAAACAAACAAACAAACAAACCCCAACAGGTAGAAGTAGAAATAAAAAGTAGAAAGAATGAAAGTGCACATTCACTTAACCATGGTCAGATGAGCATGAGTTGCAGGGTACTAAAGAAGTAGGTTTTGAAGATGTTATTTTGAAGATTGTTACTATGTTAGTTATCTTAAAAGTTAAAATTTAACAGTATTTAAATATTTAAATTATATAAATAATATAAATATATAAAAGGTTTGTTTAAAGTTCACTATGTTAACTTTAAATATAAGGAAAAGGAAACCAGAGACGCAGGTGTTAGTCTGGAAGTTGAATCTGCTGCTGTTAACTGGGATAAGTAAAGAATAGCCAGTCTCATAACTGTAAGTTTTGATAGAAAAGATGAGCTCAGAGCAGGGAGACCACAAGTTTGTGTCCATGAGGAGGATAAGAGAGGATGGCAATTTGATCTCCTGAAACCAGGATGCAAAGAGCTGTGTCTTGTATGGATTTAAACGAGGTTGTTCAGAAGGTGCCTGAATTTTACAATGAGAATGGAGTGCTGGCCTAACATTGCCAGGATCTGATCTTCACAGAGCAAGATAAAAGCTTCGGAAGCCAGAGAAGAGCATCCTTGTGGTGGTGCTTCATAGGCTGTTGCATTGTCACAGCAGTAAAATGAAGGACAAGAATGTCCAAGCAATGTTTTAGTGGCAGTGCCTCAAATGCTAAGCAAGTCAGTAGCCCATTTACATCATCCTGAAGTGCAGTCCAAATTATTGTAATTACTTTTTTTATGAAAACGAATGTGCTTTTTTCCTTCAGGTAGTGTCCAGCTTTCCCAAGTCTGGTTCCTGTACATTCTCAAAGCTTTTGCTTTCTGACTGGACTTCCAATTTCTTGAACGCTTTTTCTCCTTTTCTTGCTCTGGATCACTTTCTGTGCTGGTCTCTCTCAGTGCCTAATTCATGTGTTATCATATTGACTATGGCATATTCTCTGATTTCAAGTTCTTCTTTAAAGCACTTTACTTCTGGGTAGCTCTCCAGGGAAAATTGTCTCATGTACTGTTGTCTGTTTCATTCATCCCAAACCATATCCTTGCTCAGGTTCAAGCACATCTGTTTCACATCTCTTTATTTGATGTCACTTCTCAGCCCTTCCTGCTTTTCTCCTTCCTGCTTCATTGTTTTAATTCTCTGTGTTCATCCGATTTACTGTGTCATCTGTGCTAAAGCTATTTGGCCCAATTCTCATCCTAATTATGGAAATTTACTCCACAAAGATGGAGTGAGAGCAGTTGTTCTAGTGTTGCCGATACACCAGAACCTGAATCTGGGATTGATTGCTTTCTTGCAATAGCATGCGTGATTTTGGCAATATTGAATAATGAACCTGCTTTCATTTAGAGTATTCAATACCAAATGTAAAATTTAATGACGATAAATTCTGGGGGAAAAAACCCCATTGTATTGTAACTGTCTGTCTACAAACAATGTCATCTGGCAAACAGGAGTCATTAGAGAAGTTCCTTACAATGCAGTCATAACTGGGAACAAGATGGATTTTTCCTGATTGTGTAAGCCATTAAACCAATGTGACAGACCGCGTAGCCTTCAGCCTACAGCAGGGAAGACTCTAAAGACTACATTTATTTTGAAACACTTAAAAATATTTTGAAAGTTCTAATCTCAGGAGTAAGGAGGAATACTGGGAATTGTTGTCTGGAAGTTCTGAAGCTACAGGAAGGAATAGCATAAATCTTTCAATTCATCAAGGACAAAATATTTTTCCATAAATACGCCTTGACTCTCCCCTCATGCTTCTTTTTCACCTGTTATTCAGCTCATTGAAGCTACATTTTCTCCAAGCATCACACTTTGGCTGAAAATACAGCATGGCTTCTTGCCAGATAAAATGGCTTAAAGATATTTCTATGCTTATTTGATTTGCTGTGAATGGACAGAACCACTGGATTTTTCACCCTCATCTCCTCACATTCCTGCATCAAATCTTTCCTGTCATGCTCTGGGTCTCGCAAACTCCTTGCCTCTACAGGTTAGGGGACACTGAAAAAATGTGTAACCCTAGAGAGTGATGACAGCTTTTGCAAAGCATGTTGTTGACTTGTACATATTCAAGCATGGGATGGGATCTCTCAGGGAATTTAGCCATGGGTCCAGAGGCTGCCTGACAAAGCAGTTTCCTGGCCAATGATTCTTGTGTATGTCTGAGCTGACTCACAGGTGAGAGGGAGAGTCTCCAGAACTATCAAAATCCCCTGCATGACATACCCACATAGCTTTCCTTTATGGGACAGATGGAAAAAAAAGACAGGAGACACGAGTGTCTCTAGGCATCACTAAAAGGACAAAGGAATGGTTTTGCTGAAGCCTGGTTGCCAGCTTGGTGCTCTCACAGCAGCCTGAGGATGGGAAGCACCCATCAACTGTGTATGCACGTTTTCATGCAGCTGCACCTCGGTGAGTGCCTGTGATGTGTGGCTCAGTCCTTTTCCTGGCCATGTCACTGTCAGGAGGTGACGTGGATAAAGGAAATCAGCTCTGAATTGACATGGATATAAGACTGACATATACTAGAAATATTCCAAAGCCATGCAGCACTTCCTCTTTACTTCTTCTTGCCCTTCATGGTCTCCCTGACCCTTGTCACATGTCTGTGAGCTGCTGACACTTCATCCCTGAGTTATGACAGGAGTTATGGATTTGTGCAGTCCTGTTTTATGATGATGATTTATCATTTGTATTAAAGTCATGACTAGAGGCCTCAAGCAAGATCAGGGCTTCACAGTGCAAGTCACGGAAAAAACATGTATTCGGAGATGGTCCTGCTCTGAAAAGATCACAAACAAAAGGTGGGAGGATGAACAGAATCTTGGAGATGTGAAATGCAATACCCAGTGTAACCTGAGGAAGAGCACCAGGGCAGGGAGCAGCAGTGTTCCTGTCCCCTGGCTCCTGCCTGCCCATGTCCACATGCTGCCATCTGCTACTCCACCCCATGTCCTCCTCTCCAGGGGCTGTGAAGGGGCTGGCACCTTCCTGCCTCACCACAACTCTGCCCAGGGCACACATCCCTGCCTCCCCCACTGGGTGCTGCAGTTGCATTGCTCCCATGTTAACCCAGCTCCCATGTTAATCCAGCATCCCTGTGTTTGCCACTTAATCGCATCCCCAAGTGCCAAATCTACCGTTTTTTTTGCAGCCTTACAGGGATGGTGATTCCACCACTTCCCTGGGCAGCCTGTTCCAGTGCTCGACCATCCTTTCAGTGACGATTTCTTTCCTCATATCCAATCTGAATCTCCCCTGGTGCAATTTGAGGCCATTTCCTCACATCCTGTCACTTGTTACCCTGGGAGAAGAGAGCGTTTTCACCACTGAGCTGATAACTGTCGCTACCAGGAGTTTTTGGTTGTCACCTCCAAAGTGAGACCAGATGGCTTCATCTCTCTTCAGACCAAAATAAAAAAGGTAACTTAAAATGATTGCAATCTTATGTATAGAGATCTAAGATATCTTGCACTGTTAGTGCAAGACTAACAGTGTACTAAACTGAAAGCACAGAGCCATACTCTTTGACAGCTACATCCTATCCCCACTTATGAGGCTTAGACCTCACTTTTGGCTCTACCCAAACACTGCCCTTGCTTTGCCTCTGCAGTGCTTAGGGGATAATTGAAGGGTAACATTTTTCCACCTTTTGTAATTGTTGTTGCACTTGCCATTATGACCAGAGCTGTTCTCTGCATATAAAAATGCAGTTCACAGAGCTTAACCTCAAAGATGGGTGTGTGGACAAGCATCAGCCCTGAGTTTATATTAATAATATATTGAACAATGCTTTGAAAATGTTGTAGACCTAACATTCCTGTAAGTGAAAAACTATATAGAGAAGAAAAATGGGATGCAGGCTTGGTCTGAAGATTTTCAAAGAGGAAGCCAGACTGTACTTACAAAAAACTTGGTTATGCCCTTTAGGAAAACAAGGAAGTAAAACCACTGAGAGGTGCTCTGTCTCATACTGCTCATAGAAGCACCAGTGCAGTAGTCAAGAGTAGGCACACTGAAATGGCATTTAGGGTGACAAGTAGGTAGTAAATTAAGGGGCTCTAGTGGGCTTGCAGTGAGGGCTTACAGGAGACTCTGATGCTGGCTAGACTCCAAAGCCTGCTAGAAACAGCAGAAGTTGCTGCTCTCAAAGAACCTGGAAATTGTGTCTTGTGTCTAAGCTCAATGGAAACATTATCACACTGGCAACACCACTGCCAAAGTTACGTGGAGGGCAACCTGTCTTTCATTGAGCTTTTGGAATGAGGAGCTTGACAGAGAATGGCACAACTTGTAGCTCCAGGCAGATAGTCTGTCTTGCAACATCTGAGCCAACTTTTGGAGCTTTCATGACAGAAAGTGCTCACTCCAGCCAATATATCCTCCATCCACTTAATAATAACCCTGTGACTGTGGCAGGTGGCACCAGGCAGACATTTTCTACC
The DNA here is from genome assembly GCF_031753505.1 of Anomalospiza imberbis. Taxonomy (NCBI): domain Eukaryota; kingdom Metazoa; phylum Chordata; class Aves; order Passeriformes; family Viduidae; genus Anomalospiza; species Anomalospiza imberbis. The sequence continues at coordinate 79,663,418 of NC_089682.1, read as the reverse complement.
TACCCAAATAATCTTCACCATAGCTTGAGTGCACAGCAAAGACCTGCATCACAAATACATCAAGGAGTGTTTGCAAGACATAGGAATTCCTCTTTTACTCTCAGAACCAGAGAGGGTCCAGCCTTCCTAGCCCACCTGCATCTTTCCCAGGTGTCCTCCACAATTTGCTCTGTGTGTCTAATTCCTTTCTTCGTAACACATTTCAGCCTATGTTGATTATACCTTCATTACATAGTCACCATATAATGCCACAAGGAGTGGAAACTTCCCCCACAAATATATTTATAAGGAGATTTTTTTTACCACTTAAACCTTTTGCATGGATGCAAATAACATTACAGTAAGAAATCTGTGATCTCATCCCTAGCAGGACCTTTGCTGCTGTTTAATTCACCTCCATCCTTTTTGAAAAAAAAAATATTTTCCTCTTTCTTTTTAATTTAATTTTTATAATTTTTATTCTTTCTATAAAATAGACACAGAAGTGGTGCTGGCCTTCCTCACAGTCAGTCCAACTATCACCCTTGTGCCTCAGCACAGATGTCACACGTGTCATGCACTGCTTTATACATTGACCAAGAAATAGCCTCAGCCCAAAATGAGCCATCAAACAAATGCACTTTTCAGCCATTTTTATGCTTTGTCTATATGAAACAGCTATTGACAATCCAGCAACTCAGGCTGATATTCCTTTCCTTTTGTTGTCAGAGATATGAGGCTGATCTGAGCTTCTTTAAGGGTGAGATGCAGAACAAGTAGAACACACAATTTTATGGCACCAGTCTTTGCTACTTCCACTTCTCAGTGAAAAAAATCTAGTTCTGATGTGGCATGTGGTCTGTAAAGCAACTTGTCATCATGTTCCTTCAGGAAATGTGGCAGAGCTGAGCTGCCAGCGGGGCTCCCCTTCAGTGTCTGAAGCTCAGACACCCAGTCTGCCGCGAGAACTCCCTCCTGAAAATGCACAGCTAATACAACACCAGCACAAAGAGGTTTGGAGGTCAAATCATGGCAATTTATTTTTCTGGAGACACACCCATAAAAAGCCTGGGTGCTGCACTTCTCTTAGGCTGTTGGTATTTACCTCAGCCTAAGGCTACAGCGTCAGCCAGCGGTGTCTTGCAGGCTGCATCACAGCTCGTTCGCAGACTGCAGTGGCACTGTAGGAATAAACATTACACCTGTGAGGTGGAGGTGTGTTATTAAAGCCATAAAGATAACAACATTGCTCCTAAGTGGAGACATTTAGTTCAGTGTCTATTACTGTTAAATGGCAAAATTACAGTTGTAACAATATGGGAATGTAAATGAAATTGTGTTTGACATCGTGGAATCATTAAAATCCATATAAATTTTGCTCACTCAAATTAAACACAAGCGACTACTGCTTGACACCTGAAGCATTAGCATAATATTCATGCCATATGGCTGGTATTTTCTGTTTCTTATATGTCACTCTTCATTCCTGTCAGCTGCTCATGAGAACTTGCCAGATAATATCTACACCATTGCCAAAAACGTCTGACATCTGGTGTGGTACTGGTTAAACACTCTGTAATGTTTCAAACTTTAGTGTTCCCATCTATGCACTAGAGAGCTGGTTCTTGGAGCAGATGTTTAAGCTTTGTTTTTAAATTAACTTGAGTCTGCTTTTGAGTCTGCTTTTGTGTCAGTGGTGTGTTTCTATGCTCCATCATGCTGCCGCCTTCTGTGAGATGAATGTGCTCAGCAGCATCCAACCTTAAAATACATCAGCTGTCATGATAAACTCTGTGTTCAAAATGCAGCTCAGACCACCTATTAGCAGAGTTTGTGATGTCTTCCATTTCCCTCTGTCCATGTGATCCTCCTTGCAGCACAGAGACGTGCATCTGCTCGATGCCCTAAATGCCACTGGCTGCTTGGGGCCCTTCTCTGATTCAGAAATTGGCACAGAGGTTCCTAATGCCCAAATGAGACTCCCAAGGGATCCAAACCACAAAGTGGGCTTAAGGCCCCAGCACGGCGTGGGCATGGTTTAGAGCTATGTCTGCCCCAGCTAGGGATTGGACGGCAGAGTCTGTACTGGCATCCAGGCTTGCACCTGAAGTGGTCCCTAACACCACCCTCAGCTTATAGGATTTGAGGCCACTGAGTGGATGACTGAGAACAGGAGACACACTTTTGCCTTTGTAAATATCCCTTAAAACAGTCCTAATGACTAAACCAGGAATCCTCTAATGTCTTCTGCATGGAAATAGTGTGAAATCTGCTCCTGCTGAAATCCATGTAGATAGATGCTTTACATATTAAGATTTATGATGAGCCAGGCACATGAATGCTGTTGAATTAAACAAACATCCAATTTCATAAACAATCTGGTTTTGTGGCTAGGACATGCACTTCCCTTGGGGCTGTAAGCTTAAAAGTCTGATTTACACCTCTGGAAAAGAGGATTCCTTGCTTTTTTTCTTTGCTTTTCTTTTCCTGGAGACAAGGAGTTATCTTACCTTTTGCTCCTTCAGGTTCTCTTTCAATTGAAGGCACTTCCCAGTTAAAACACTGGGTTGAATTTTGAGACACTGTGATAGAGAGCATTTATTGAGAGGTGCTAGGACATTCTTAAGTCCCCAGATGGCTTTGTATGGACAAAAATGGAGAAAAAAGAGTGCTGGAGAGATGTGACCTCTGCCCCACCAGAACTGGACAGTTTTACCCTGCTGGGCTGCTTTACCTCAAATAGACAATGACCTGAGGCATGTCTTTTTTACATGGAGGCATTTTAATTTGGGCTACCCTTAGACACAGGCCATCCTTTCTGAGCCACGACTTCCCTGTTCTGGCTGCCATACAGGCACACAACAGAAAAGTGGCAGCTGAGTGAATAAGCTTCCCATCTAACACAAGGCAATAAACAGAGGTATGAAGAGGCAGAGAGTGTGGGTAAATGTGTAAGTTCATGCTATAGGCAGCGCTCTTAGCATGCCACCACCAGCATCAGTGATTTTTGCCATACACTCATTTTTGCCACGTGGGATGCACAAACACTGGATATTCAGGCTATGGCTCATGCCTCTCATTTTTCTCTTCCTGCATGTGCAGACCTGCTCAAATGGAAGAAGGGCTGGCAGAAGACTTCTGCACTACATACACCAAAAAGTAGATTTGCACAATTTTTATTCTTCACAGACATTTCTGCTGCTATAATGTAGCCCTGGAAATTATCCATCTTGGATAATGGATGGAATTAGATTAGAAACAAGACAAGATGCAATGATTCACTGAGGATGACTTGGATAAACTGGTAAAATAGGGTCTGCAGCTGGGCCTGTCAGCATCTGGTTTGTGTGCACACAGAGGAATCACAGAGGATTTTATCCTTGGCATTAGCTGTAATAGGATAAACATATTTTCTGTTTATTGTAATACAGTCTTTTACCCACATTAAAAATCATTACTGAGACATTCTCTATCACATAACAGCTGGTATCACTTACTCCAATAAGGTGTTATCCGTGTCAAGTCCCTAAGTTGAAAAAACTATGATAAAAACGAAAATTCATCTTTGAGGAATAAAGACATTACCTTAGGCCAGAGAACTGCACCAGGCTGCTCCTCAGGTCTTTTCAGTACTCTGGGATCCAGGGCAGGAGCAAATGTCAGCCTACTCATTTCTTCGTGCAGGTTCAGCTCTTTTCCTAAGGAAAAGCTTTTCCTCACACCAAAGTTTGCAAGCTCATTCCTGAAGTAGATAACTGTTTGGGACACTCTTAATTCATTCAGGTGCTTGCTGTATCCCTTAAAATGATTTTCTACTTCTTTAAGCATTTGGACACTGCTGGAAGTCAGGCCATCAAGACCATGCAAAAGGCATTAGAGAGCTGAGAACAGGGATGCTGTTGGGAGGACACTGCCCTGCTTTTCCTCTCACACCTACTTACTTGTGAATGTGCTCATTGACATGTCAAAGGTTTGAATTCAGAGGTAGGGAGCAAAAGTGAAAAACTTCTGCTAATGGACATTCATGCTGGATTTTTAAATTTTTCGTCCATAGAATCTGTAAATATTTCATTTTACACACAGTAATTGACACTAAAGATTTGGCACAATTCTGAACTCCTGAAACTAAAGATGTTGGTTATCAAACAATGATGTTCTGCTGCAAAAAGATGACTAAAAAGAATGACATAAGTAGATGTTCCTGGAAGCAAAACACATAGTACAGTGCAGTTCATTACTTAGTAATGTAGCACACAAATGTGATTGTAATCCATCATTTTTACCATCGCCTTGAACATTGTTATAGCCAACTTGTAGGGTCATCCAAGTACCTCTATGACCTAGGCAGTAAGTTCTTTTCAGCTCAGGCCATTGCAAATCCATCATTTGCAGTGTTCCATTTATGTTCTTTAGTTTATGAATGTGAATTATTTCATGGAAATCATTTCAGTGCAAAGGCAATCAGGTGATGCTTGTGACTGAGTCTCAGCCAGCAGGTTGGGAAATCGGTTTTGCATTTTTTTGCTGTTGATAAATTTAGCTATGTGACTCTTTTTTAATTACTCTTTTACATCTCTGTATTGATATAAGATACATTAACACAAATGTTAATTTCTGTTAAACTCAACCCCTGCCCTGTATATCCTTCCTACGTGTACTTAAAGCATTTGATTTGTCCTATTTTCTTCAGCAGCCTAATCAGGTTCATATTCAGGAGCATGTAATATTTACAGGGTAAGGCTTTCATTCCTTGCAAGACTGCCAAATAAAGGCTATGCTGAGCATGGTGGTTGCAACACAAAGCTGCTAAATATTTCTGTTATGTGCTGCTCGGGGCACCAAAGCGGTGTGGATGGACCCCCTGCCAGCACCCCACATATCCCTGCAGAGGCGGCCCCACAGGTCTGAGGTTAGATGGCACTGGATGCCCAGGGTGCAAAACCAACCACATGTATTTAAATTCAACTTAGCCTGTAAAGTGAAGTACAGAGAAAGAAAAATAGTTTTAAAAATATGCTTTTATTTCTGATTTTATTCCTTTCCCTCTATGTTATTTTACTACAGCATGTCAATGCCTTCTGCTGACATGGGAATCAGTAGAAGTAGCCAAGATTTTGTGCACTGTAGAGGTGGCACTGTGCTCTGGTTTAGGGAATCAACCTTCTTTTCACTGGGAGTATTTCTAAGACCTGATTTAGAGAGGCTGAAAGGCTGAAATAGTTGTCTGTATCGAGCCTAATTTTTATCATGGACTTCATCAAAACTTTTGTTGAGATATTTTAGTGTTTCATTTCTCAGAACTCCTCATGAGACTGGCATACTTCCTCCACAATGTCAGAAGCAACAATTTAAAAGAAAGTCAGTCAAAACAACACAAATAATTCACATTTAAGAAAATTCAGGGTTTTTTCCTCAATACTTCTTTAAGAACTATTTTGCTGAATTTTAATGCAGGAAAACTGCTGTTGTCTATTTAAATTTCTTAACTAACATTTAAGGTTTTCACTTGGCTGACACTTCTCGGCCTTGCATTAATCTTGTGATTGTTTCACAAGAGACCCAGGGAACACCCACTGATAACAATGTCAAACATTCAATGTATTTACTGAACGTTTCCACTTGCTTGATCATTAAGGCATGCCTTGGGTATGAGGTCACCAATGTTGTGTAAGTGTAGAATTTATGGGGTGATTTGAACTATAGGGGAGTCCTGACATGTTTTTGGCAAATACTGTCAGATACCATGGACTGATGCCACTCAGAATTGTAGCTCTGGGATATGATCAGGTTCTAGCATGAACATTTTGCATTAAAATTCAAATCTTCTGATTGCAGAGAAGTTGGGAAAAAGGTTATTTGAACAGACCATACATACACAGGAGAAACATTTTGCTAGAACACATTTTCTTGTCTGTTAAAACAGATTAATTAAACATTAAATCTTTTAACAAACAAAAATGAAAATGTAGTTTTAGAAAATCAGAGGATAAAGATTTACATCAATGCAGCATGCAATTGTGCTCTCCTTTTTAATCCTTCATCTAAACTGGAGAGAGCAGCAAAGGACTAAGAAGGTGGCAGTGAGGCGGATTCAGCAGCAGCTTGGGCTGTAACCAAGTCTGGTCTTCCTAAACCAGGTTTGCCAAAGGTAGGAGCCTTGCAGTGCCTGTTCCTGCCCTGTTTAAAACTAATTTAAATAATGAAAAAAAAAAATCTTCTGTTGGGTATTAGCACCTTTTAGATATAGTGATGATCACTTTGGTTGCCTTAGTTTGCCAACTCTCTGTTCATACTGTTGTGAGAAAAACCTTCGGTTTGGAATACTTGTTTGAAACCAAACAGGAACAGGACCTGGACCTGCGCAGCTGCTGCCTTTATCACACACCTGCCGCCTGTCTTTTCTGACTCTGTTTTTCTTCCAGCCTCTTGTTTTGCATGTTTAAATTGCAAGCTCCTTCAGACAAGGTCCATTTCTCACCACAGATTTATAGAGTCTGTCATATGTGGTTGTGCTGCAAGAAAAACAACCATGAAGGCTGCAAAGGCAAAGCCTGCCACTCGTGGGGGATTTCAGCAGTTCTATTCCACTTTGTCTGAAACATGGAAATAAGGCCACTTCTGGTGTTGTGCACATTTTAATCCATTGCAAAGACATCAACCCTGTGACATTAGTCCCTCTAATTGGACTTTGTTTCATTATCTGAACTTTTTCCCTTAACATTTTAAAAATCAAAAAGTGTTGTTGGCTGGTCGCCAAGTATGAGAGACCACAAGTAAATGAACAGCATTTCAGCAGGTGTTCTAGAAAGAAATACTCTCCTGGTATTGAATTAGACTGTATTTCTTCATTCCACCTATAATGTAAAGGAAGGAGATGCAATAAAAACCACAGAAAGTAGAATAAAAGGTAGAAGGAAAGAGAGATTCTAGGAGTTCGAGTACATATTTGAAAGATAAAGACTAAACAAGACTAGCTGCTCTGTGGACAGGGATTTTCATAAAGGGGGCAGGGCTGAGACACAAAATACTAGATTTGACATATATTTTATAGGGATCCTTAGCAGAAATATTTTGTAAGGATTCTTAGTGCAATATGCACAGGATGATGTTAAGGAACAATCCTGCTTTTGATATGCAACATTCATGGAGCTCCCCAGTTTTTGGAAATGTGCTGTCTAGCCCTAGGAGTTCACTTCTCACAGGAAAGGCTTTTGCATAACGTTTCAGAAATTCCTGACCTTCCCTCTAGAAGATTTTCAGTATTGCTTTTTAGAAATTCCATTTTTTATTGAACCCATTTACCTGGGGTAAATGGGCAAATACTATCATCTATTTTCCTATCCTTATTTTTATTTAATCTTTTGTATTAACTGTTGGAATAAGAACTATCCTACAACATAGAAAGGACAGTCCCATCTTCCATGGAAAACAAAATACAAAGTCTTCTGATAAATAGTGCAAAAATTGCTTTGCTTTTTAGGCAGGCAGCATTCTCCAGCTGAAAGACTGAGATATTAAAGCAATGAGTGCATTAGTGTAGTGAAGCTGACATTATCAGGTGTTGTATATGAGAAATGTCATTTACGAGTTGTCACACAGCTGTTATTGAGAGACTATTCAGAGGAACACAGTTCATCATTGTGACTGTCACTGTGCTCGCTGCAATCATCGAACAACCGGGCATCGTTAAACAGAGCATTTCGTTCACTTTCAGGGCAAATTACACTTACGGTTTATTTATGTGATGGATTCGCTGCTTTCAGGCATCCTCTGTAAGTGCTTTATGATAGCTGTGGTGGCACAGACCTGCGACTCGAGGCCAGCCAAGTGGGATGGATGGATGGATGGATGGATGGATGGATGGATGGATGGATGGATGGATGGCAGCTGATCTGACTGGGGAGCAGATCCCCTGCACATCCACATTGTGTAGGGTGGGGAGGAGGAGGTTTTGGGTAAGGAGATGGGGGTGCTGACCCTTCAGGTCCAATCCCTCTCTCACTTGCCAGCAGTTTTGAAGGACAGGGTCAGGTGACTTTAGGCAGCATCCTCACCCTAATTCCAGATAGGATGGGAATGAAGGAGCTTCCATACCTGCTCCTACCTTTCTGCCCCACTTCAGACTGTGCAGCTGGGACTCCTACTGTCCTCTGTCTCTGCAGCATCTTATACACACTCAGGTGTCTCTCTGCAGCTGCACAACACTTGGAGCAAATTGCAATTCTTCTTTGGGCTTCCCCACAACCACAGCTATTTACACAGGTATTTAAAAGCACACCAAAGAATGAAAGTCAGCCCTAGATTTAGGATTTGAACAGACACTGCTGTCTGAATCCCTACTAACATTTTTAGGCCCAATACTGCATTCAGCCTACCAAGCCTTGATCCTCCAATCTCTCCACACACTGAACTTCCATTGACTTTAACCTGCCCAGCCATATCCTTTAAAGCCAATCTCCCCCAATTACTGCACCACGTGAAGCCCTGCTGGACCTCTAAATCTTTCAAGAGGTTTGTAATTTGGTGCATTCCCGAAGGAAAACTTGGAAGGGGTCCAAGGAACAAGGCTTATTTAGGAGGCAAGAGAATATATCTTCTTCAAGAAATAAATTTCTTCAAGAAATGGCTCCAAGACCTTAACATGTTGGGCCGTGAAAAAGGAGCAGGTGAGATAGGATTTAATTACAGTGTACAAGTACCTAAGGGTAGAACACAGAACTAGGTCTGAATCTCTAGCAAAAAGGTAAAATATGAGGTCATGGGCCGAAATTGGAGTGTATATGTCTTAGCAGAAGGCTTCTCTGTATATGTAATAATCTGGCAGACAAGGTAGTGGAAACTGGTGTTAGATGCAGGAACCAATTTATTACCACTGCAGTGTGACCAGGTGGCCCTGCTGATGGTTCCTGTCAGTTAAAAGTGGCTGTTCTGTATTTTCTGGTGTTTCAATATACTGTGCTATTTTGGGAGGCTTCTTCAAAACTGAGCTTCTGGAGATTAAAAACAGGCAATTTTTAAAGACTAATAGTAAGAAATATATAGGGTTTTTTCATTAAATGCTTTGATGTTTATGTATATAGTATAGTAGGTCTGACAAAATGGCATCACTCCCTCTAATGGGTCTGGTATTGCACAAGAACACAGTTAATACTGTGCAATTCTGATGAGCTTCTGGCAGGTAAAAAGGAACGTTTCTGTGACATCACAAATAGTAATGTGGTACTAACATTAATGGGAATTCCACCCTACTAATATTTATGTAGCAGGGGAAAAATAAGAGATCCAGTCTGGGAGCTGAGCACAGTATAGGAAGTATGACCTTAAGCTTCCTTTAAAAAAACTCAAAAAGGGTGTCTCTCCACTAACTTGCAATGGTTTGTGTTTAAATTTTTGAATCAGTTTGTGCAGGAAACAGCCCAGTTTCAGCTGGTGCCTCCAACTTTGAAAAATACCAGGATTTATGGATGCAGCAGGGACATTGTCTGCCCTTTTGCAAGCTGAGTGGCTTCATTTTCAGCCATTTCCAATCACTTAATCATCTACTAATGAAAAAGCTACTCAGAGAAAAGGTTAATGTGAGATTTAAGTTGGATTTATAGGTCATCAATAAGCAAGTTATTTTAGGCAGTCTACACCAGTGTTGCAAGTTTCCTAAACAATGTTCAGAGTTGATTTATTCACTCCACCAGAAGCATGAGAAAATAATGAGTAAGGCAGCACTTCTTTCTGCCAATATCACTATGTATGCTCTGCCCATTTATTTTTTTTAATGGCAAATGTCCTATTAACAAGTTTGATAGACTAATCACAACACTACAGCATCTGTAGATTAATTGTGGATGGGGTATGCCTAGGACCTCTGTATCCTTGAAAGGTCCCTTCAGAAGTTCTGAGACTTTGATTGCTTGCCCCAGCTTCTCAGAGGACTGTGCTGGTCCCCTCTAGAAATGGAGATGTGACAAGCTAAATCAAATGCTCCTAGGAGATCAGTTTTGGTGTCTCACGGTGGAATGTGTGGTTCTGGGCTGGAGAGTCCTCCTGGTGAGATTCAATTGGGCACCAAAGATAACCTGTCAATAGTAGTTGTCATCCTAAGCTCCTTCTGCTATCCCTGGAGAGAGACAAACTCTTCTAATATGCAGCTTATTTTCAGAAAAACAGAGAACACTGGTCACACAGACTGTGCCTAACAGGCCCTATTTCCAAGCCTGGATTATGGAGTAGCAGTTTTGTCTTCTCTGAGGCTTTTCGTGACACTTCTATTCCAAGACAACTTAAGTAAAACTGAAATTTTCATCTACCAGCCTCAGGTTTTTTCATCCAGTATCTGTGACTGAAATAATAATATTTAAAATTTTGTTATTAATGCTTCTCTCTCAATTTTGTAAATTTTCTAGAGCAGAGACTATTTTCTCTAGGGTTTGGACTGGTGAATAGGAGAAATCATAGATTAGACCTTGCAAGACAATTTAACATTTCAAAGTATATTTCACAGAAGATCAGGATGGGAACAACTTTGTTAATTCTTTCAAAGCAGGAATTCCTGAAATAATTCATATTAAAAAATACTTTCTTCTCAAATGAGTTTCTGTTATTTCAGAAAAGGCATTTTATTAATGCTGATAAAATGCCTCCCAGAATTACTTTTTAAAAAGAGGAACCAGAGTATTTGACCTATTAAAATGGTTTGGTTTTGGTTTGGTTCGGTTTGGTTTAGTTTGGTTTGCAATAGTTTTTCTCACAGTTCCATGAAAAGAATTTTTTAATAAATAAATAAATTTTGAATAGCTTTAATTTTTATTCCATCCCATCTCTCCACATATTTGCTCAGCCAAATCTTTTACCTATGCTAAAATCCATACTACTTCTAATTTTATTTTGCAGATCAAATTGATTAATTCCCTATGTGCACTCTTCAGTAAAATGAATAATGCAGCAGTGACACTTTTTACGAAAAGTTTGAGGGATTGCTATGGATTGTTTTGGATTGTTTTATGAAATGAGATATCTATAAAATCTAGTTCTATTATTCAACTTTAACAAAATGCAACTAGACAGTAGAGCCGTAAACACGCCAAACCAAGATTCTGTGAGCCTCAGCAGAAGACACACCTCAGCAATGTTTTGCTCTGATTCAGCCAGTCATTTGGAGCAAACCACCACATTTAATCCTTTGTTGTTGTTGTTGTTTTTGTTGCTCTTTGGTGTGGTATCATCTGAAGAACTGTCTTTAATAAGAGCTGAGTAGCTAACGGAGAAAAATAATATCTCTGACCAAGAGATTTCTCATGGAAGAAACTCTGGATTCAGTTATTATAGCAAACAGTTCTCTTTGAATTTTCAAAGTTTATTTCACTAAGGAAACTGTTTATGTTAAGGTAGCAAAAGAAGCTTGCTGAGGACATCTTTTGCCAAAAAAAGCTGCATCTCTCTGGGGAGCAGTTTTCCAGAATTTTTTTTTAAAGGGTAAACATACTGACAGACTGAATATTACTTCACAAGACACTCTGAGGCTAAAATTCAATCCTGTTTGTAGTAACACATTAAGTAAGATGAAGTGTAAAATATACTGGTTTTTCTCTTTAAATGTGATGTAATATTTAATTTCAGAAGTTTTAAGGTGCAAAATATTCTAGAAATTATGTACACAGCCTTTTATTCTTTTGCTTCCTCCATGGTCTTTCCTCCATAATTGTGATACTTATTTTGTTAAGTACTCTATGGAACTTTGGACAAGAGGCACTAACATAGAAAATGTCCTTGAATAGATGGAATTAGCTTCATTTGAATGAATGGGGTTTAATAAATTTCTGACTGAGAATAAACTATGTTTTACTCTTCAAAATAGATTGAAAATCCACTTAGAAGAAAGAATTATATTAAATACATAACAGCAAACTGTGGGGTTGCACTGACTTTACAAACAGATACTTAGGTGGCTGAAGTAGCTTGAGTGAGTTAAACTATCCAAATCTCACCTAAGTCAAAATGCACAAAGAAGCATAAGGCAGTAACTAGCTGAATGGTATTCACACAAGATCACTGAAAATATTTTCATCTATATTTTGAAATTATACTTTGCTTCCTGATTCCACCTGAATTTAGAATGGCAAACCCCCTGGAACCTCCTCATGTCTTTAGTACTGAAGTAATGGTTTTATGAATGCTTTTTAAAAATGCTTTTTAATGCTTTTAAAAAATTATCCCAAATGTGACTGTAAAATTAGCATTTTGTGATGTATCAGTATTTCTAAAGCTTTCAACCAGCCTCTAGGGGCTCGCTGGCCAACATTTGTGTTTATTTATGCCCATCACGATCTGGCTTCTGTATGGTCATTTGTGCTTTCCATAGTTCTTTGTGCTGTGCCATGTTCAGAGTTATAGGCTGTGTGTTCCTTGGGCAGGGACTCATTCCTGTGAATTTACTGCACTTCACACAATAAAGAACAGGTTCTTTATGTGGTGTCCTGGCTCTACCACAATATAAATAATTTTTTTTTTTATATTGGCACAACTCCTTTGAGCCAAAGGAGGAGTCACAAAAAGAAGCAGTGAAGAAGCAAACATTTCATCACTTTAAAATCATGTAGTGTGAAGCATGTCTTTCTGTAAGATGTTATCCGGAGAAAGCAAGAACAATATTTTGAGAATTCTACTGATTTTTTTTCAATCTAAATCAGCCTACTCTTAAATACATTCTGGATCTTTTAATGTATTGACATAGCAGCAAAAAAAAAAAAAAAAAAAAAAAAAAAAATCCTGCCTTAGGCCACATTTTTTAAGCCACAGATCCAACTACAGATATGATGCTTTTAGTAAATTGACAGGGGGAGCCGTAAGAGCGGTTTAGATTATTCATATTATTCCTCTGGGCAGAGTCTCAGCTCAGAGTTCTCTGAGTCAGCTTTGGTGTTCCCTTATTGGGAGACCGGACATTGTTAAAAAACACGATTTTGGGGCTAAAGCAACTCTCCTGTTATAAAAGCCCTCTGGCACTGACAAATGTTTGGCTCCCTTTAATAGGGAAGCTCCCTATGCATGCCTGCTAAACCCACTGTGGTGCTTCTGAGTCATCTTTGCATCAGATCTTAATTCCTGAACTTCTGCTTTAAGTACTTTAAGCACCAATTAACTCAGCTCCTACATGCCCTTGCTTTTGATCCCAGGTTCATCAGTGCCGCCTGTCCATTGGCTTCCATCCCGGTTTACATGTGAAAGCAGACCTTCTCCCTGACTGGCAGGGACGCTGGGGCCTGGGGAATGCAAAGACTTGGGGCCGGTGGCCCCCAGTGCTTTGGCCCAAGTGCCCCCACCCCACAGCAAGACCCGCCCAGTGACCTCTGCTGAGAGCAGCCCAGGCTGTGTGTGAGTAAAGCAGGACCTTCTTTCCTGGAAGCAGATCTGCTTAATGACATTCATGAACTCAGAAGAAATGATGCTCTAATGGTAGCAGCAGAAGAGGCCTCTCATTGCCCAGGAGCTGGAACATTTGCTTTCTAGACCCACTGTCTAAAACGCTGCTCATACTTTTCCTGAAAAGTTGCCCTGCCAGAGGATGTTGAAGCCTGGTGGCTGATGAAGGTTGAAGTCTGCAGGGTACAATCCTCCTACCAGCAACAAGCACTACACTGAAAGGGAGATGACATTTACAGGGCTAAACCTAGTGAGCAAAGAAATACTGGGGTCTTTAGCCTGTTGTGAGAAGAATCTCCCTGGAAAGGGAGAGTCCCAGGCCCTGCTCCTTGCTCCCACTTATCTATTTTTTGCAGTTTATTGGTGACTATGACTGAGGCTCATAATTTTGCTAAAATGGGCTGAGTTATGGCTCCACATGTAACTGTAAAGCCTGAGCTCCCCCATTACCTGACCAGTGCCAGATCACTTAAAGTGACATATAGCTAAAAAATATCAACCTTTACCCTAAATCTAAGGCATTTCCAACTTTCTGTGAAAGCAAGCCTTCGTCTCAATCCTGTGAGCCATCCCCAAACCCCTCTTTCTCTGTACTAAACAATTCTGTCCTTGGGTCCTTCCTTTAGACTTTTTGCTCGCTTTGCAAGTCAAGACAGAGACACCTAATAACAGATGCTGTTCATGTCCAGCAAGTTTACAAATCCATGATCCAGGAACATCCAGAGTCAAGCAGCTTGGCCTGCTGAAGGCAGCTGCACCTGAGCTGCCTCTTGCCTGGCTCTGGGCTGCCCTGAGAGCTGTTTCTAGAGGTGGTGGGAGGTTATGGGCCATGGGCAGCTCCCTCCTGCCTGCCCAACCAATGCTACACAGAGAGTCCTGGCCCTGCTTGCAAAGTATCTTTCACTGCAGAGCATCCATCAAGAGAAGGGAAGCATCAGGAGCACCAAGGTGTTTGACATAAATAGGACAAAGGAAACCTGAAAGGGTTCCTCTGCATCACTAGTGGTCAGTTTACCTGGGCTGTCCCAGCCAGTTTTTCAGGCTAGAGACAATTCTAAGCTCCTCTGCACTTCTTTGACAGTGGATTTGTCACATATCTTTTGGGAGAGGGGAAAAAATTGAAAGCATTTAATTTAGCCACTCTTTCTGGTGAAATGTAGAAGCACCTAGTGTTTTGAAATTCCTAAGTCTCATACCATCTGTTACAGCATGGGAGGCACTCAGCATTTCTGAATTCATAACAACACACAAACATGTGACTACTTATCTTCACTTGTGTACTCCTGTTTGTCATAAGCTCCTCAAATATGCATTAGTGAGGCACACCCCCATATGGAAAATGTTGTGCAAAATAAAGCTATCAAGTTTTCTTGAAACAAGTGGAAATGGATAATTCAAAAATCTTGAAATTAGTATATTTTTATTTCTTTAATTACCTATCAGAGTAAACTGAAATCTTGCCACACAAATGTTAGCTTGAGATAAAATGGTGTTTGATAAAGAGCATTTACACTGATTGTCATGACCATGTATGAACAGAGTACACATGCTTGAGGGAACCATCCTTGTTATCTTTTTAATACCCCTTAAAATAGTCTGGTTTCCAGTCTGGTAGGCATTTCTGCAGTAGCATTTTAACTGTCTCTGAAAAATTGCTTTCATATACACTATTTAACTGACACCATTACGTAAAAACTCTCCCAGAACAAACCCTGGAAGTTAGTTAGTCCCAGTATTTTATCTTGCTTGCACAGGTTGAGGTTCATAACTGAAAGAGTTATTTTGGACACACACAGTACTGGCAATGTAATCAGCCCGAAAATGCCAGTGAGTGGTGGACACTGCTGCTTTCCCATATATCCACATTGTATAATAGGGTGGGGTAAGGGGGCTTTGTAGCAGTAAACACATAGCAGGTAAACTCTGTGGCACTCTGCATCTTGCCCTGAGAAGAGGAAACTCAACAGTATTTCAGGTAGAAGCTCATAAAGGCCTTCTACTTGCCTATACCCTCACAGGTATGATGTTTATTTAGGGTACTTTCAAATATCTTTGGAATTGTTTATGCAAGTTAACATTTCTTTACTTAGCTGAAGGTCATCTATGACAAGAATTTACTAAAAATGTGATGTTGCCAGGTAGGTACTGCATCCAAATTAATGGGAAGCTAAACCTTTTGCAAAATTACACAATTAGATGCAAATAACTCACACAGAAGTGATGTTAATTACTTATCACAGCACACAGTCAAAGATTACCATGTCTTGTTTCTCCATTGCCTTTCCTGTATTGCCATGTCCTTGGCTGCCTGTCTTGTGTGCAGGGTGCAGCAGGAAATCCCAGGCTACAGAATGGTAGGGACAAGTCATTAAAATCCGTATGGTAATGTACATTTTCAGTGGGAGCAAGGTGAAGGTCTGTCAAGCAGTTGTCAGTCTGATATTTGTCAATCTCTCACTGCAATGGAAACTCCTAGGAATATAAAATCATGACAGCCTTCCCAATGATTTAAAGGGATGGCAGTAGTGCATTATAGCTAACACATGGGGACTCCATCCCAGGTTGTCTTATAAGCAGAGTCCTTGCCTGAGTATTTGCATATGTGCAAATATTCCATTAGCATATGAGACGTTATGTTTTAAGAATATCAATATGTTAAAATGCAATGGGAAAATGTTAATAAGTATGTTAAGCTGTGAATATAAGCGATTTTAGAGTGGTGTTACAATTTTCTCTGTATTTATACACAATCTGACACTGATCAAGGTAGTTAATTTTTGTCTGCTGGAGCAACGGAAATTTCAAATTATTACAAATCTTCAATTGTGCATTTATTTGTTATCATGCAGCCTCTTTATTGAGCTCAGAGTATGGTTGTTCCAGGGCTCACTGAAGCCTTGAGGACATCTTTTTTGGGAAGTGGCACAGCTAGTTTTTCCCTTACTGTGCATCCTTGCATTGTTTCTACACAGGGCTCTGGTTTTCCCCAGAAAAGACTAAAAGTAACTCTGCTTTTCACTGCTTTTGGGCATCATCTTGCAAAGTGTGGCTTGACTAAAGCAATGCAGCCCTGTGGTTAATAATACATATTGCCTTTGTGGCTGCAGGCACCGCCATGTGTTCACATAACTTCTCGCGATGAAAGATGAGCAAGACTGATTCCATGTTCCCCCACCAGCAAAAAGCATAAAAACTTCTCATTTACTGCAGTGTTAACAGGGCACAGAAAAACCTGTCAGCAGTAAGTGCCCTGGTGTGGGTGGCCAGAGGCAGTGCCATTGCTGGTCCCTTGTCATGGCCATTCTGCCTGCGGTGGGTGTGGGTGGTTTACAATTTATGCCTGGATGAGGTGTGCAGGGAAGCCTGTATTTCCTACAGCTGCTTTGCCCTGTCATCACTTTGGCTTGGGGAAACAAAGTTGCATTAGTTAGAGTATTTTACCATTTTTAAGCTTCTTTTAAAAACAGTGGGGATGAAGACATGTATTAAAAAAAGCCAGAGAGAGCTTGAAGTTTTGAAATCAGAGTGTTTACTGCCAGACACATTTTCCCTTTGGAGAAATACACTTTAGAAGTGGATGACATTTTACAAAGGGAAAGGCCTGTAGCTTTTTGAAGATCAAGCCTCCTTGTATATTTATTGATAAAAACATCAAAAACTTTAGCCTTAAGCTGTTTGGAGCATTAGGGTAGGAAGGCACAGAGTGCTTAAACTTAGAGCATTTGTTCTACCTTTTTTGTTTTTTGAGCAGAGAGGTAATAAAACTGTCAAATATTTACTTCTTTTTTATACTTTTAAACTAAATATTACCAATGTGGTGGTTATTCCTCAGTGTTAAAATAAGACTTTATATCTAGCATTACAAACATACTCTAACAGTTTAGACTGGTATGATTTACAGTGTTTGAGCTTCAAGAAAAACTGATCTTCAACTCCCACTAAGATGGCACAGGCATCCTCAGTCGTAAGAGGGTCTCTGTAAAAGTACATGCAATATGCACAGATGAACACATCAAAATTTTAATGAAAGAAGAGTGAAACTGAATTTGTGCCACTTCTAAAAGTCAGTCAAAGCAAGTAGTCTTTTTTTCTTGTCACAAAGGGGGAAAAATGACTATTTTTGCTACTCTCTGATATCTGAATTAATGACTTACAGCATTCTGAAGGAAAGAAAATCTCTCTTACGTTAACACAAAACTCGTAAAAATTAAGGTGAAACACACCATCTCTGTCAGAGATTCATTTATTTGAATAAAGTGGGAGAGGCCCTTGCATGGCCAGGGGAGGGTGGTGATCATTTGATTTAAAACTTGTATGCTGTGTGGAACCTGGACATAACCATTCTGCTTGTTTAAGGGATTCAGTAACAGAATTTGCATCAATACCACATTTCCATGGAAATCAGATTAAATTAATTTCATGTTTGTGTGAGCCTCATCCTGCCAGGCAATTGACATCCCATTTGATTAAGATTTCTACTTAACTTTTGTTTTTATTTTTAAAGGTTGGAAAGAAATGGCTTATATAGGAAAGGAAAACTAGAAAACGTTAGGAAATAATTATCCTACACTTTTGCTTTATATAGCTGTTAGACTGTATATAAAGTATTTTAGGTATTTTTCCTACTCCAAATCAATTTTTTTGGAAAAAAAAAAATCCATCTCTTCTTTATTTGTGGACTACACTTCAGGTGTAGCAGACCCTTTAAAATTTCTAGGAGCATTTGCTAGTAGATTGTATAATTTTTCATAATTTTTCATTTTCTTATTTGCCACTTTGTTCATTAAAGTCATGTGCAAACACCCCAGGCAGTTTCAGTTTGCATAGAAGAAAGATGTCACAGATGGCGAAATCTGAGGAAGTCTCACAAAATAGGATAAGAAACCAAACTTATGAAGGCTCCAGGGAATTGCTTCAAAAATGACCTCTGAACCTGGTATCACGTTGAGACCTGAGTTACTCTTTGGACACCCCTAAAAAAATGTGCATCACAGCAGTGTGTCTCAGCTCCATTGCTTCATTACTGTGAGACCTAGGCTAGTAAGCTTAGAGCTAGTTTAGATATTTTTAGACTACATTTGTCAAACCACTTGAAATGTTTGAGTTTATCCAAAAAGGAAAGCTGTTATTTGATAAAAAGTGAGCCACTTTATGGGAAAGGAACATCTGATACCATAAATCTCTTTAATTTAGCAAGCAAAACAAGAAATTAGACTAAGTAGAAATTTGGAATTAAAGAACTGAGACTGGAAAACAGATGACTGTAACTAATTATTGGAAGATCCCAAATAACAGGAGAAGAAATAACCTAAAAGCAGAAAGGCAAACAGGGAATTCATTCAAAATAGCTATTCATGCTTCAAATATGCACCTTGGCTTAAGAAACACTTCCTTTTGTACCTAAATAAAACTTTGAGCATCTCTGAAGCAGCGGTTACTAAGTATTGCTGGATGTTTTGCCTTTGTCTGGTTTATCTGGGAAAAAAATACAAAACAAAGCTTACCCCTCATATAGAAGAATTTGAAAGAACTATGAGATTCTGTCAAATTAACTGCATACTTAACAATACAATTTTTTAAATCACACAGTGGAGCAAGAGATAGAAAGGCTGAAAATATTGAAGTACTCATCTGAACACTTTATGCGTGAACACTTCTTTCTTCTGAAAGCTTTGAAAATTAATCAAAAGGAGTAAATATCTCCCAACATAAGTATTATTTTTGTTTTATTTTGTTTTTGTTTTTTGATGAAACAAACATGCATGGGTTATCCATCAAAAATACATTGGTTTTGAAAGAAGAGTCCTTGTGTCAAAAAGTGTTGCTTGACCAAAACTGTTTGAGCAAGACTCATTTTGGCCATTCTGCACATACAGATAGGGATCACAGCAGGTTCCTCTAAAACAACTTCTGCTCCCTCTGAAATAACTGATCTTCATTGGAGCTGACACAGTCCTCCCTTGCTGCCCATTTATATCTTATGGACCCAGCAGGTCTTGAGAGGAGGGGCTGCCCTGCAGCACAGCCTTTGTAATAATTGACATTTATTGCAGGGTCACCATTTCTTTAGCATTCATTACAGACACTGATTAGAGAGGGTGATAAAGACATCACTGGAGATCAAAGCCCATCTTGGACTGGGAAAACAAAAAAGCATGCAAAGTAGCATTTTTAAATTGATGCATCTGTTTAATCTATTCGCTGGTGATATTTTCATACATATGGTTTAGCCGTATTAGATTCAGAAGATGTAGCAGAGACTTTAATTTGCTTCAGTTCTGGTCTAATAGGCATAAAGACACCAGAGGATTCTGAGATACTGAACTCAGAGGTACTCTGACAAACCTTTGTGCTCATAATAACAAGAGCTGGTGTGAGCCTATACAATTTAAAACTAATTGCCCAGCCAATGTGCTCATTACCATATTGATGCAGTTCATAAATCAAAGCCCTGCCTATTCAAGCTGTTTACTAGTCTTGCATTAAGCAGCATATTTCAACTGAGAAATGTAGCATGTTGCCAAAACACTGCAGAAACTTTATAAGACTGATAGGGGCAGAAACCTGGGGAGCTGAAGTGCCACAAACCTGCCACTAAAGTGCTTGTTCTTGTTTGTTTTCTGAGTATGTTCTGATCTAGCCTTGAAAGTTTCCCTAATAACGAACTGGAGCACAGAAACAGGTCCTTAAGCAGCAGGGAGCTGCTGGCAATTTTTATCAATTTGGCTTCCTACAGCAGCTTCTTTGCTTAATCAGGACACTAACATACACTTTTTTTTTTAGAAGCAATACAGTACTTATGCCAGCTGAACTGAGGTGCATACATTAAGACTGCAGGCTTTTTGTATAGCGAAAGGAGAGATTAAGGCTCTTAACTAAGAAACCTAAGTTAGTCATCAAAATTGGGTGCCTGAAGTTAAATTCTTTGACTAGCCTACTGAGGAATCTAAAAGTGCAATTCATCTGCCTAAACAAGTGCCTACCTGCAGGTGTCAAGCACTGCCCCTGAGATGCCCTGCTGTCCTACAACATCCATGCAGTAGGTATGTCAGAGGAGCTGGATATTCGCACATCTCTGAGCTGCCAGCTGAAGGCCAAGTGGATTAGTTCAGGACGTCTCAAAGGACATTAGAAGCCTGTGTTTAGGCAACTGAATTTACCTGGTTTTCCTTCAGGTATTCAGCCAGCTGGCTTAGATATCAGAAAAAATCAGGTCTTGTAATCAGGATTAATGTACTTGGGTGGGGTTCAGAAGCTGCGGGGGTCTGGCTGCTTCCCACTCTCTAGACTGGCTGGTTTCAGAGCAACTGAGGCGGTTCTTATCCCAGACCCCACTGTCCTGTGAGTTATTTTTCTCTCTGTACTTCACTCAGAAAGTAGCAGGAGAGACATATTTTTATGTGGTTTCTCCTGGAATGAGAAAGCTACTACATTCTCCTGGAATGTAGTAGCTCCTGGTAGCTGCTGGGCATCTGTTCCCCTGCGCCAGGTGTTCACCCCTGTGTTGGCCATGGCCATGGTGGCAAGGACAGAGGGTGCTGAAGCAAGAGTCAAGGCATCGAGATTACTTTGAAAATCAGGACCAGAACTTGAAATTGAACTCGTGGGTGTAAAGGAAGCTTGAAGCAGAAGCACTGCATTTAAGAGTTACTGAAGGGTGTTGGAGCTGTTGGGAGAATTTAATAGATTATGGGAAAATCAGAAGCTTGGAGAGGTATAGGGAGTTTCTTAAGATTAGCTTTTTATCCCTGTTTAAGAGAACCCAGTTAAGGGGGAAAAGGGCACATATTTCTAATGAAATGCAACTCTCTTCCATAAACAATATTAGCAAGAAGGGTTCATCCTATTAAAACAAGGGCTGATCTTCAGTCATGATGCCTGATGAAATGTGGATATTCTCAGTTCAGTCAGAGAGAAAATGAGAAGGTTTTCTAACCAGGCGAGAGCCTGGGAGACAGTTGGGAAAGAATGTAAATAATTCTCTAATCTATCTTGTTGTTCACATTGTTTATAGATAGGTTCTGCCACCGTGCGTCATTCACTGCACACCAATGGTGTGAGATGTTTTTACTCTAAGACCAATGAAATTAGTCTGCACGATGTTCTCTATAAATAGAGCGGTGCATTTGAAATAAATCAGAGTTCATTCTCTAGCCTTTGATTTGGAGTCATTCTCGTTACCATCCTGCTCTACAGCAAAATCGAAGCCTCAGTCTCTTATGTTCTTTGTGTAAATTTAATCATGACAATTAGTAAATAAAACATTTTTTATGGATGGAAGATGCAAAGTGATTAAGACAATGCTTTAGTGATGGAGGAATTCTAATTCCGGCTTACAACTCTTCTGCTGGCTGTGTGGTCATAGCAAATGCAAGCGTCCGATTCCTTATATGCAGATCGTGGATAATAATGGTTAAAAGTGAAATTAATATGAACCGATACTTTCTCATGAAGGCACCCAAGACAGTGAAATGTTTTTCTTTTTCAGGGAGGGAAATAAACTTAAAGAACTTAATTTCTTTCATTTTAAGGAATTATGAACCATACAAAATCAGACCACGCCACTTTCTGACCCTGTGAATTGCCAAAATAACTGCTTTTGGCTGCTAGTTGGTGTCACAGGTTCAGCAGAGATTTCTTAGAGAGATATGTACAATTTTGGAAGACACTTGCAGGCTGTGAAAGATAATTTTTTGTTGATAAACAATTTTGAATAGAGAAGAGCTAAACAGAAAAAAAAAAAAACTAAAACCAAGCTGCTTGCTATTTACCTAACTTGTGGAGTGAGAAGTGGTTGTCTTACATCATTTCTCATTCAGGAGCTTAAAAATAAAAAGATATGAATAGAACTGTGTTATGTAACTAAATGTTATCATTGACATCCTCCAATAAGAAAAAAAAATTGGTCCTTCCAGCTTCTTTCTGCTTGTGCAAAATGAAGAGGAATTTCCAAACAGTCCATTGAGCATCCCATAAACATACATGATGGAATTCACTTTAAAAGCTGAAGGAACAGGAAGGAGAAGCAGCTCATACCTGTGTGTCTTTGCTTGCAGAATGGATGTTTCCTGACTTTGGTGTGGACTGGCAGCTTAGATAAAAACCTTGGTATCTTACCAATGTGAAGCTCATCAGCCTAAGGGACACAGAATTTTTTTCCCCTATGTGGTCTATCCAGTATTATTTTAAAAACATTTATTCTATATTATTTTATCAGGTGTTGGTTAATTTTGGAGCTTGTGTTTATGAACAGTGTCCATGTATGGCTGGCTACTCTTCCTCTTCCACATTGATTGCCCTGCCCATATAAAAACAAAGACAAAGTATTTTAGGGCAATATCTTTACACAGGTTTAATTTCTCAAGCAATTAGGTAAAAGGTGGCTACTGGCAGAAGGAAAGATAGATCTTACTCTTTGAAGATACTGTACTACTGCTCACACATTCCCATCATTTGATTTTTTTCAGGATTGTAACCATGCTATTCACAGGTTGCACAGAGCAGAAAGATTTGCAAAATCAAGGCCCACTTTATGTAAACTAACTAGAAATAAACACTGTCCATGGATCTAAGCTTTTAGAAAGGGCAACAGGCATATTGCAGAGGGTATTTTCTCACCTTATTTGCACTTACCATGTAGTGTAAGGTGACAATGACAGCGCCTTTGGAAATGCTGGTTTAGGCAGAACTACAATTGAGACAGCATACTGGCAGGATGTTAGTGTCTGTGCTGGGTTAAACTCAGCCTCAGGCTCAGCTAATGGCACAAAGTGTGTCAACAACTCCTCTCATAGCAGTCTTTCTTTCTATACACTGCAAGTAGGTCCAGCTGTAAATAAATTGCTGACATTGCTGTGTTTAAGAGAGTGCTTGAAAAACAGCACATCTGCCACCAGCAGTTGTACCTAAGACAAATATAAATGTAAGCACTATTAAATTAACAAAATGTCTCTTTATCATTTTAGTTTATTGCATTTGAGAAGATATTTTACTTTCCTTGGCAATGAGAATGAGCTTCTGACACAGTGGAGGTGGGAGCAGTGATGGCAAAGCTGGTGGTAGGCAGACCTGGTAGTGCAGCTGCCCTGGGATAATGAACACTTCTGAATTGAGACAACGCTCACCAAACTGTCACATAAAATATTTCCTGAAAAATATTTGCCTCAATATGTTGCTTCATTTGCTGACTGACTCATTCATAACTATGCCAAATTTGTTGCTGAATAAAATACTGCTTAACTTCAGTGAAGGCAATCAGGAGCATGAGGTGTAAGAGATACCAGCATCTCAGTGCCACCTCCTTCACTCGCTGAAATGAGTCAGAATGGAAGTACATGTGGCAGCATCTGTGCCTCAAGGATATCTCAAGGTGAAAAACGTAATCTACAGCTACAAGCCTGGGTACATGAATACATCCATTACACGAGTAGAAGGGTATTGCAGCATTTTCATTTTTGCTTTTTGCTGTTTAAAAGCAATATAGAAAAACACTTCCAAAAGTTATAACTCAAAGACTTCTCACCCCATATTTCCAGTGACAATACATCCTTCTCCTTTCCAGGCTAGATTCGCAAATAACTGATTTATAATCACACTTAGAGGCTCATGTGTCCAGTAACTTGCACTACAATTACATTTTGCAGCATATGCAGAAGTCTGTCTGCAAGCTATGATTCTATTAATATATATAAAAGGAAAGACTTGTAAAGCTTTGGCAGCAAATATAGGTCTTGATGAAACATAGGCAAAAAATCATTAGAATTTGCAAGTGACATGGAAGCTAATTTTGGTGCTGCTTTACAGTGGCTTTATACTACATCCAAAGGTATTTTACTGCCTACCTTTTCAAAATCTGACAGCGTCCAAACTCGAGCAGTGGGAACCTGACTCCAGGTGCTCCAGGTGATAAAGCAAAGCACGATGTTAAGGTCTGGCATAATGTGAAGAATGAGGTCATTCTGTATTTTTAGAAATGCCTGGTGATCCTATGAAGCATGCTCTTACTCTCTCTTTTTATTTTTTTCCTTCCCCTCTCCTTTTTTTTCTGTCTTTTTCTGTGAATAATTCAGCCAATGCTTGCAGAAGGCTGTTTTTGCCCCAGGGATTCTCACACATACTTCTGTTGACAGAGTTCTTGTGCAGCAAGGAAGCTGAAATGTCTTTTGTTAAGGATCTGCTCACTTCTTTCTCTGTTCTTCCCCAATGCTTGGAGGATCTTTTGGTTGCTCACGCAATTCCTGTTGTTGCGCTTATGGAAATTAACTGAATTGAAAAATATGGGGTTACCGTGCAAAACAGGTAAAATTATCCTCAAGAAAAAATCCTAATCTCATCATTTTCTCTTAGTCTATGTATCTTGCATTCTCTTGCCTTGTTTTTTTAGTTTTTCAGGGGAATATTGTATAAGTCAATAGAAAATACTAAGCAAAGTTATTGTGAATGGGAAAAAAATGCACTAGCACCTGAAAGGTAGAAATTTTATATTTTAGATGACTGGTGTACTGTTCCAGCCAAGATTAGGATTTGATTTGCTGGTTTACTATGTCAGTTCAGATTTAAATTGAATTTAAACTGAAAAAGTTACATGTATTCACATGTTCTTTAACACCAAAATACATCATGGGTATTGAAATGCACTAATTTAAGCCATGCTTGAAAAGCTGTTTTAGGTGACTTGCTGTTAGAGCAACACTATGAAATAAATCATAATAATTTGATTTCAGGCAAAGGGGAGTCGAACCAGTAGAGCATGATACACAGAAGTTGATCTGTGAGGCTTCACATACACACCTGTGTGTGCCAGACCATATGAGAACTTACCTTCCATGGCATGCCACTAGCTATATCAAAAATCTGTATTCATTTACTGCTGATTTGTAAGGAGTTTTAATTAATAAATAATATTCTGTTCATAAGTTTTAAACTCACATATGTGAGCAGCTGAAGTTGCTACACTCAGGTATGCATTTCACATTTAGCGAAAAATAATCCTGTGTGTTGCTTTTTAATGTTTTTGCTCTTACTAATGCTTCTTGGAGTCAGTTCTGGTTGGACAGTTACCTCTGGTAGCCCTGAATTCCCTTTTTTGTTGAAAAACCTGCATATACTTTAATATTCCACATTATCTACACCAGCTTTTACCAGTAGAGCTAATGCTACAGTATATATTTAGAATTATGCATGCATATGAAAGTAATCTCCTTTTTTATAAAGCTTTCAAGACCTTTTCCAGAAAGATTACTAGTTTTCAGAACTTGTATGTTGCATACATTCCTCATTGTGGTGAGAATTACATTCTTTTGCAGGACTGTCTTAGAGGCTTTTTGTGACATGTACAGATTTAGCTCTGAATGTTCAGAGCACTCTGAGTTACAAATTTTGCTATGGGTAGGTTGTCTAAATTCTCTGCTTTGCCAAGATTGCTCAGTTTTTAGGAGCTAGAAATGTCTATGCGTAACTCATTATAAATGTGTAATTTAATATTATACATTAAAGTAAGAGGTTTTTCATAGTCAATGCTAGATTGAGTAAAAGGATAATGTTGCACAGGATGAACAAGGGTAAACTGACATTCTTCTTACCACTTCCTCCTCAGAGATTTCTTGCCATACTTGCACAAAACCAGCCTGCTTTTGCATACTTGATTTGTTCCAGTCTCATCCGAGGAAAAATAGAGTACAATAGAATAGCAAATCCAGTAAACAGAAAAAACTCTTTCATGATTTTTGCAATAAACTGTAAAAAATACAGCTTTACATCATATCCTGTAAAAACCAAAACTCATTTGAAAGAAATAACTTAGCAAAGTTTTAAAAGAAGTTGGGTATTGATTTTAAATGATAGTAACATAGAGTTATATAGAGAGATAATGAAAAATACAATATTTTGGATGATCATTCATGTTTGGGAGTCTAAAGCATCATCCTAAAGTACTAAAAAAAAATATAATTCACTTATCCTGGGCATACCTACTGCAGAATTTAATGTACAAGGTAGAAACTGATACACAGGAAGTTCCACCTAAATATGACGTAGAACTTCTTTATTGTGTAATAACTTCTTTATTATTCTCTAATGCACTAATCTCTTTGACTAGAATAGATTGCCAGGGAGGCAACAGGGAGATTGTGGAATCTCTCCCTCACTGGAGATATTCAACAAGTGTCTGGACACAATCCTGTGCCACGTGCTCCAGGATGGCCCTGCTTGTGGAGGGAGGTTTGACCAGATAACCCCCTGTGGTCCCCTCCAACCCAACTCATCCTGTGATCCTGTGAATTTCTGTAGCTGTTTCTGGAGCATTTTTTGCTAAATGTTTGGCTTATTACAGCAAAGATGTTACTATGAACACAGAGGTGTATTTCTGCAGATGTCATCACAGCAGATCCTGCTTGGCAGCATTACAAAAACTAAAGAGAGACCAGGAAAAGGGCCAAGGATAGGAAGAAAGAGTGACAATAGGAAGGGGTGAAAACTGGGAAAGACAAGCTCTGGAGGAGACCTGGAGACCTGAGCACTGCTACTTCTTCTGGAACTACCATCAGATGAAGAACAGGACAGCCACCACAGCAATGGCTGGTGAACACAACCCACGGTCTCACCTGATGTGGGCAGCCAGGCCAAAGCTCTTTTGCTGCCTTTTGGGCAGTCTGCTAGAGTAGGCAGAACTTTTTGGCTTATAGCTGGCTTTGTGTGGTGAGAGCATGGCTTCTTCCAGGGTGCTGGCTGTCAGGGACTCAGAAGCAAAGGTGATGGCTCATAGTGAAGCACCGATAAAAATCATCTGAAATGGCAAGAGGCTTTTCCACTATGCCCACAATGTACAAGATATTGTGCAAAAAGTTAGTTTTCCAAATCATTCCATCTAAATGTTTTCTTTTTCATTGTGCTCAATTAGTTCTCCCCTCTCTGGAAGTGAAGTCAATTCTGTGTAGATGACTAACCTGAGGCACCTCAGAAAATGAGGCCTTCAGGAGTAAGTCTCTCATTCATGCATAGATAATGTAATCTATTATTATTGTGTATCACAGCTGTGGGCTGAAATTCTTCTTGGTATTATTCGTCCCTCTAAAGGCTGGATGACTGGTGCAAGTTTTTGTCTAGACATCCTCAATAGTTTTGTATTAGGCAGTCAAGCCAGGATGGAGATTTCTCCCACATCAAAATAGGTAAACAAGATAAGTGAGAGCATTTACCTTCTGGAAGCATTTTTCTCTCTCCTCTCCAGCAGGAGGTTAGACAGTTTACAATAATGTCTGGCGTTTAAATAGCTATCAGTAGCTGAGAGGAGGTCTGCATAAACAGTGTGTACCTGCATGTTCACATCCATTACAGCTGCAGTTCAAATGACAAAGGTAATACAATAAATCCAAATTTTCTGGATGTGTTACAGTATTCTTTCTATTACCAAAGACATGCTTGTAACAGTAAAATATACACTAACCAGCACTAAAATATGCCTAGCTGGTGTGCATTGCTTAGTTTATGGCACATGCAGTAACAGGCACATCACATGCCAGCATCTTACTTTGCTTGCTTCCCACTTTGACAGTCACAGTGCTGCCTTCTGACACATCTTCCTCATCACTGACAGGTTTGCTGCATGTATCAAAGGCTTAAGCTTCTCTTTTTATTTTGAAAAGCTTCTGTTCTGCTTTGCTCTCTCACAGATGGAGTACTGAAACAATCATTAAAATAAATACTACCAATATTCAATCTGTCACAAGAAGTAAATTATATGCATGGGTGAACAGAAGCTACTCAGTGATGCAAGATCAGTTCTTCAGCTGCTCCCTTCTCCCAGTGCATTGGAGGTGCACTGCCTGGGTGTGAGCATGGATGTTAAGACTTTGGAAGCAGACAAGGCCAACTCTGATGTAGTACTAAAGCTCTCTGTTATTTTTAGCCTCCTCCTATTCCTTTTCAAATCTATTGGAAATGGGCAGGTGCTGCAGTGCACTGGCAATTCACTGAATTCAAGACAATCACCCTTGTCCTGACATCTTTTCTGTCTGTTTTTCCTATGACATTTCCATGTGTTTTGTCCCTTAGTCTTCCCTATGGCATTTTAGTAACTTTATTATAGCAGTGTAAAAGTTGTCAATGATTTAACAGACAATGAAAATACAGTGAACAGAGGCATGTTTAGATAAAGAGCATATGTCTAACATCACTTCAAATGATTCTGAACTGTTGTGTCAGTAATCAATTTAGAGTCATTAATTAAAAAACATTTCTGCACTTGCCATTTTTCCCAGTCTCTAAGCAAAACAAGTCAAAATTCTAATTTTTAAGTTCATTTAATCTGCATACATGAAATATTTTTGAAGAGGCACAAGTAAATCTGAAGTAAATTTGATATGAACATTTCAAGTTTCAGTGTTATTTTTGCTGGTGTGCTCCATTGCAAGCATGTTGTCATTAATTTATTTACTTTTTTTCAGAAGCTGAAAGGATTCAGATGTTTTTATATGAGAATCCAAGCATTAATAATGACTGTGTGATCATGGTTTTGGAAAACTAAGAATATTTTTCCTGGCTACATATGCAGATTTATGTTTCTTAAGAAAAGCAAGAATGAAGTAATTTTGATCTCTGATGGATGAAACCCACTGGAATGGAAACTAACATCTATGAAGAAGAACAGGGCTCACCTTATCTTACATCTGCCAAGTGCCTGGGAACTCCAAAGAAAACCAAGTATGAAGAATACCAAAGAAAGGCAGAAAATCAGACAGGTCCATATGCATTTCAGAATTCATTACTGGAACCTGAGCTGAGCTTGCTCTCTGTGTCATCCTTATTGGACCACAATGAGACATCCTTACAACTTGGCATGGCTGCACGGCGTGCCAGTGCCACCAGCCAACCTGAGACAAAGCACCTTTGTGAAGAATTATCCTGTTCTACAAAGCACACGTCAAAGGAAGATCTTTTAAACCTTCCCAGGAACACAGAATGGCCAGTCCTCACAGGAAAAAATTCAGACAAGAAACCAGAATCAAATTATGAGATGAGAGTCATAGAACACAAACCATGTGCTATCACATTTTCTGATTTTGAATTATCACATGAAGCTGATACTAAGCTCCATATTTGTGAGGCAGGAGAAGCAGATGTTTTTTCTTCTGAAGAGGAAGAGAAAGGTAACAGAGGTGATCATGACACATTTACAGAACTGCCACTTTATGAAGCATTTTTCAAAGGTCTTCAGAGAAGGAATGTTTCCCAAAGAAAGCAAGCTCAACATGAACTTACTAAATATCAGCACATCTGTCATTTAGAAGACTGCAATAATCATTCTGAAAAGGCATCAAAGGACCATGACAAAGAAGAAAAACACATGGAGCTGGAGGTAATACAAGTTATTCTTTAGTTTCAAGTGTGTTTTAGATAAGTGGTGTCATTTATGGTTGGTTACAGGAGGAAAAGGAGTTGTGTAAATTGTTATAGGGTGATAATTATTGTGAATTACAAAATTAAGAACCTAAATCTACAGTAAAAGTATACTATTTTTTTTCACTAGACAAATCTTACTTCAGATTGACCACACTTCTATTAGCCTGAACTTCAATCTTTGGTTTTCTGGTTTCTTTTTTATTTAAATGGGAACATTGGCTCCATTTCCTACATTCCTAAAAGATCATATATCATGCCATGTACAGCACACAGTCTGAGGACTGTTCCAAAGAGATAAAGCTCATGTTTAGTCTTAGAGCAGATATATTGCTTCATGCTGAAAGATGGGCTTTTAGTGTGGTGGCACTGTAGAACTGAGCCACCTGACCACAGCACTGTTTTCATTTAATAACTGTTTTCTGTACTATTATTTCATTAGAACAATATAGAGGACAAGTTAAAGAATGGTATATAATGATTTTTTGGTTGGTTGGTTGGTGGGTTGGGTTTTCTGGGTTTTTTTAATCTGTGCTGTTATATATCATGACATTCTATAGACCAGTGGCCAAAATGAAAACAGAAGTTTTCAGGACAAAATTAAAAACCTTGGGTAATAAAAAACATCCAACTATATATAACCTTTCCAGGGGAAAGAAAAAAAAACCAAACAAACAAACAAACACAACCTTTGAGTAAATCAACTTTGTTTATTGGAACTGGAGGAACAGAAGCCTCCCAGCTGAATTGTCACTAGTCTGGACAATAAGCACGGTTTCCCCCTGCTCGCAGCTGGTGACAAACCAAATGACTAGAGTTAGCACATTTCTCATTGGAGAAGTTCAGTTCTAGTACAAAAATTAGAAGTGACTCCAAATAGTGGGTAAAACCAAACCCTTAGAATTCCAATGTTCCTGGCCTTGCAGCACAAATTTATCTTAACCTGCAGGTCAGGCATACCTTTCAGTCCTCTCTTATCCTTCCTCCAGCTTTTAAAAGTTATTTTTCATGTAAATCTGCTCTATGCCTTGAAAACCAGGCAGTAGTCCTGTAGTCTTTTACCCAGTGTGTTTTATTTTATTCTGCCTGCAGTTGTCCTTTTACTTCTAGTGCTTATGACACAGAGTTGCTTCACTGGTTTCTGATTAAATGAAGGGAAGTAGAATTTGGACTATAATGTCCATATTTACATCAAAACTATGGTGTAAAATCTTTAATTGCTTCTCTCATTTAATACTAATCAAAACTTTGGTGTAAAATACTTAATTGCTTCTCTCCTTTAGTACTAATCTATCTCCAGTTTGGTGTGACTAATTATGCTCTTAACTGAGTGTGAGTTTTGTGCTGTATTTCATACATATCTCAACTTCACTGCAGTAACCCATCAGCACATAAAGAAATAAGCTAGATTTTTAGATATTTTTCTCAGCAGATAGTATGAGAAGACCAAGGCCCATAGATGGTTCCCAAACAGTGCAACTTCTGATGCAATACTGATTCTGATTCTCATGACACATAGTTTATTAAGTAATTGCATTGTTCTTCTAACCTAAGCTAAGTCTTACTTCCTCATTTACTCAGAAACATTCACATTAATGAAAATAATATATCTCCAAATGGATGCACAACATCCTTTGGATTTTCTTTACTGAAGGTCATTCCCATGGATAAAAGGCAGATGCCAAGAGATGTTGTCATTTAGTTCACTTTATGTCTATGCCATAAAATAAACTCAAGGATGCAGCTTGAGTTTACAGTGCAAAATAATGGATTATAAATTGCCAGACAAGCATGTGAAATTACCTAGTAAATCTCAGTAAATGTATCAAAACATTTCAAAAACTGGATGCAATCTTGCAGTCCTGGTTTTGATTTTTTTCTATAAGTAAAGTATGCATCATGAATAAGTATGTCAATAAGTATGCATCATTCCAGGAAAGCCTCCAAGAATTAAAAACATTTAAAAATAAATATTAAGATTATCTTGTCTCTCAAATTTTAGCAGCAGTCATGCATTATTATGCAGACTGAAATCTCCCCCCATGACTCCGGTTGAAGCAAATGTATGTCACTGTCAGGTTACTTATTTCTATTGTTTAGATATAGTGTTAGGGAAAAATGCCTTTCTAGTGGAAAGAAGTTAAATAAATAAAGACAACATGGGGTAAAAATGCTGACAAGGGCAACTGTTACTGCTAAATCTTAAACTTAAAAATCATGTAATAAACAGATTACTTCGGCCTTACAGATACAGACAATCATACAGAGCACCCTGCACAAGATCCTGGCTAAATCCTTGCTACTGGGGTTCACAGTGAAATTGTGTTTAAAATCTATCCTGCAGGGGCATTCCTAGCCAGATGCACCTGTTAGTGACTGCAAACCTCCTGTTTGAGTTCTAGAAAGGAGGAAAGGCTGTCACTTTCTCCAAGATGGAAGCGCTGGCCCTTGCAGGCAGTCAACACAAGCAGAGTCAGTGTCCCAGTCTCCTCTTAAATAGTTGTTACACACATTTAGGTGACAACTCTTGAACTTCTTGTTTCATTCTAATTAATAAGTAGAGACAAATCTTCAAGTGCACTGAGCAGTAAACAAGTAGAGGAAGATGGAAAAAATTCAACTTGTGTATGCTGCCAACTCCATGTCAAGTGGAAGAAACTGCTGAAAACAATATTATGATGCCCTTTAAAAAAATGCTCTTTCTTCCTTTTCCAAAGGCATACAGCTTCTGCCTCTTCTGAGTGGTACAAGATAAATGATACTTCTGTTCAATTTATGAATTCAGCATGGTCCCTGACTTTCCACCCTTACAGCAGTTCCACATATATTTCCTGTGTTTTCTCATAAAATCTAAATTTGGCAATCTGTTTTTCTTTGTCAGGAGTCTGTAATCTGCAGTACATTTAATGCCCAACACAGTTCTGCCCAAATACTTAGGCTAATGGTTGGACTAAATGTTCTTAGAGATTCTTTCCAACCTAAATAATTCTATGATTATTTGGTTAGTTCTGTCCAGAGATACTTTTGCAGCTCTGAAGTGGCACCTTCAGCCATTTTTCCTTTCTTGTTTAACTTCAAGTCTTCATATCAAATTTGATACAGCATTTGTGCATGCAGCCAGCTCTGTGTGCAGGGGCAATAAATTATTCAGAATAGCTTCTGAAACATAACGTTTTTCTAGATTGTCATTTCTTCAAACTATACTGAGCAGGACACAGCTGAAGACCACATTTAACCAGCAACTACTATTCAAGTTTCCATCCTTACATAGTCTGAAAACAGTATGTGTTACTTACAGGAGTAACATTTCAGGCAAGTAAATAATTGAAGGTATTTGAGAGATATTAGGCAATAAGAAAGTATTATGAAATCATACCCTTGACAGAGTGATTTGTCATGGATCTTCCCTGACCCTGGGGATTGTATAGAAACCCTGCTAATATTGTCGGCTGCTGCAAAAAGACAAACATAGTCCTATCAACATGGCAGCAAACTGAAAATCCTTTCTGGGGCAATTTCAAATCGTTTCATTGGGCAGGCCACATTAGCAACTGGAATAACCAAAAGCATTTCTGTTGCAGTTGACATTTCTTAGGACACCTAAGAGAGTTGTCACAGCTTCCTCTATTGTTTCTCTCTCCCTTGAAAGACAATGGGGTAAGTCAGGAAAGCCATGTGCTGGAAAGGAGCTGCTTAGAGTAACCATTAGGACCGCTAGGTGCTCCAGCAGCCCCTCTGAAGCCTCCCTGTCTTCACTCATATTTACATCATGCCTCTTTTAACGCATTTAGGAAGACCTAAACCAAACCTGCTTGTTTGTTTAAAGCACCACAATGATGGACTAATATTTGCATTGAATGTTACCATGTTCAGCTGGGTCAAAGAAAGAGTGAGGTGCCACTCCCCAGGAGAGACAAGATGACTGAAACAGATAATTTAGGTAATTAAGATAGCATTCACAATGAATATCTTTGTCAGGATTTGGCCTTTAGACTGTAAGTTCAAAGACTTTTGGAGGAGGCTGCACAGGCATGGGAGTGGCCAGTACAATGTTAGAGACAGCCTCTCTGTGCAGCTCTGTATTGTGTTAGCAGAGGAGCTGTGCCATCACCTTTCACCATCAGTAAATTTTCAAGGAAAACGGTAGTGTCATAAAAGAGGTTTGTGAAGCTCCATTATTTTTGACATTTAAAGCTAAGGCAACTGAACTCTGGAAATTCTTTCAGAAAACAGTAATTTACTGGGAAAAAAAAATGGATGATCAGTTTCCCTTTCCCTGATTATTCACTTACTGTCATTAGTTTCCTTGTTCCATCCTTGTACTACAGTTAGGTAAATTTTATCCTCATTACTCATTGCCAAATGAAAAGTTTGATAATCATTGTATCAGCTTAAATCACAAGATTTAAGCTGGAATAATTTGCTGAAATGCAACATGGAAGTTTCCATAGCATCTGTCCCTCATCTTGTCTGCTTGATTCAGCTCAGGATGTGGTTGGCTTTCTGTGCTGTGAGCACACACTGCTGGCTCATCTCCAGCTTTTCTTCCACAAGAAACTCTGAGTTCTTCTCTTCTCAATGAGTTCCTCTCACAGTCTGTGCTCATGTCTCAGATTTCCCTGATGTATGTGCAGCCCCTTGCACTTGGACTTGTTGGACCTCATGAGGTTCTTGTGGGCCTACTTCCCAGGTTTTTCCAGGTTTGTCCAGGTCCCTCTGGATGGCATCCTGTCCTTCTGTTGTGTCAACTGCACTGCTCAGCTTTATGTCATCTGAAAACTCACTGATGGAGCACTTGATCCCACTGTCAATGTCAGTGATAAAGATATTGAAGAGCACAGGTCCCAAGACAGAGCCCTGAGAAACAGCACTTGTCAGTGGCCTCCACCTGGACATAGAGCCATTGACCACAATTCTCTGGCTGTGTCCATCCAGCCAATTCCTTATCAACCAAACAGTCCACTCTTCAAATCCCTCTGACTCCAGTTTGGAGCTAAAGATGTCATGGGGGACTGTGTCAAAGACCATAAAGAAGTCTAGGTAGATGACATCAGTCAGTCTTCTGTCAGTTGCTGCAGTCACAAGAAGAGGAGATAAATCCTATATAATTTATTCAAAAACCATAGTTCTTAAAGTCAATTATCATTCCTTAAAATATATGTATCC
The DNA here is from genome assembly GCF_031753505.1 of Anomalospiza imberbis. Lineage (NCBI taxonomy): Eukaryota > Metazoa > Chordata > Aves > Passeriformes > Viduidae > Anomalospiza > Anomalospiza imberbis. Next base: position 79,628,465 of record NC_089682.1, on the reverse strand, counting down.
TTCTGTGTGAACTGTAAATAATTTAATCAAGTAATCATACCCTATGAGAAAGGAATCAGAAAGTTTTAAGTCTTTGACAATGAATTTGACCTGGCAGTGTGCCCAGGTGGCCAAGAAGGCCAATGTCATCCTGGCCTTTATCAGCAGTAGTGACCATCCCCCTGTACTCTGCACTGGTGAGGTCACACCTCGAATCTGGTGTTCCATTCTGGGCCCCTCATTACAAGAACATTGAGGGGCTGGAGCATGTCCAGAGAAGGGCAATGGAGCTGTGGAAGGGTCTGGAGCACAAGTCTGATGAGAAGAATCTGAGGGAGCTGGGGGTGTTTAGCCTGGAGAAAAGGACGCTCAGGGGAGACTTCATCACTGTCTACAACCCCCTGGAAGGATGATGTAGTGAGGTGGGGGTCAATATCTTCTGACATGTCTCAAGTGAAAGTACGAGTGGAAATGGCCCTAAGTTGTGCCAGGAGAGGATCAGATTAGATATTATAAAAAAATTCACCTAAAGGGTGGTTAAGCGTTGGAATAACATGCCCAGGGAGGTAGCAGAGTCACCATCTCTGGGAGTATTCAAGAGACATCTGGATGTGGCACTTGGGGATATGGTTTAGGGGTGATTATGGTGGTGCTAGGTTGCTGGTTGGACTAGATGATCTTGAAGGTATCTTCCAACCTTAATGACTCTGTGATCCTGTCACAGACAATCTTCATTATTCAGATTATATTGAGTTCATTCAATTTAAATGATCAAAACAGAGCAGCAGTCAAGCCTACATCTGTGATCAGGTACTTTACAGCTGCCAAAGTAAGCTTCTTACCCTTGCACTTGGGTGGCTTATACTCTGCTCAGTGCCTTGCTTAGCCACTCTGAAGTACTTTTCTGAGAGGTACTATTCTGTTTTCATTAATGAGGCAGTGGAACTTAGGTGGAATTCAAGCTATCTGAAAACTGCTCTGCAATAATACCTTCTTCTCTAATTCAGTTGTACAGGAGCAAAAACTAGAGAGGAACATATTAGAGTAAAGTACAAATTCCTACTCTCATTCCTCCCATACTTTGGAAGTTTGTACTTCATTTTACCCTATGAAACTGAGACTCCAAAGCTAGAGGAGGAGAACGGTTGCAAACTTGTGATGACTTCTTCATGAGGAATAATACAGTTATTATTATCTCCTTTCAGTCATCTTCTTCAGACACTGGAAATCTACCCAGGTAGGAGAGCTGAGCACTGAAATAACAATATCCAGGGAGAAAAGGCTATGAAATCAAGGGCAGAAAAATGGGAAATTACTTGTCTAAAAAAGGAGTGATGCACTAAGCTTTCTACATTCTAATTTCCTTTGTGTGTCTGTATTATTTGTACTTTCGGTATTTCAGTGACACATTCTTGAGAGCTGATAGATAAGGACATGGTGACTCAAACCTTGCAAGGTTTTTAGTGTTTATGCTTATTTCCTACCTGCTTGGAAAAGGGGTTGGAGAACTGATGATTATTTTAGCAATGATGCATTATTGTCAGTCAATAAATAATCACAATCAGCTCTTTACTATTAAGAGTCAGATAAATGCTGGTTTAGGGACTTTAATAATTAAGTTAATGAAAGGATCTTTTATTACCTTCACAAATTTGAAGGACTAATGGTGGATATAGCATTTTGCATTGAGTACTTTTTTCTGTCACATCAGTGTTCCTAATAGTGTAACCATTTCCCATTACAATGTGGCATTTGTTGTGTCCTGCTTGTTGTGGACATTAGCTACATTACTGTTTCTACTGAGAAAATATAGCAACTTTGGAAAATAACAGTAAAGTTATAAGAATAATAGTAATTTAAGGATATGCTTAAAAATCATATTGAAAAAAATTGGTATATTAAAATTATGTAGGAGAACATGTAGATGCTATCAATATTACTGCCTTTTATCTCTCTAGCATACTTTCATTCTGCTTGCCTGTTTTAATAAATATGCATCACTCATTGTTGATTAATATAGAATTAAAAAATAAAAATGTATATGGCCTTAGAAAAGATACACTACTTGCCATTAGCAAATACCCTTATTTTAAATCACAAGATCATCTTTGGGAGGCATCAGTGGCTATAAGGTTGAGGTTGGAGAAAGGATGCGCTCTGGTTTTTGTAGACTACATCCCACAAGCTGTCTCTTTCAGCTTGGGCTCTGCCAAAATCCTCCTGGGGAAAAGCTGTAATATGAGGGGACACAATCTGTTCTTTATCAAAAGCAGAGCTGATAAACAAATCTCCATGTGATGGGGTGACTAACACTCAAAAAATTCAGAGTGCATTGCAACTGCATTGCAGTTGATTCTTCTGTGGTTTGCAAAATACCATCACTCTAAAAATGTGTAGGAAATAGTATAAATTACTGACATAGTGAGAGTCTGAGAAAATTAAAATTAGGAAAAACTAATGAAGAAAATTGGATAATTAGTCAAAAGGAGAACTCATCTTGACTTTCAAATTCCTTTAGAAAATTTACAAAGTTCATTTCAACTTGATGTTGAATTAGGTCATACATATGTTTTATATATATAATATATACATTATTGAAGGTGAGATTACTGAGTTACCTTGCACAGTGTGAACATTGGGTTGTTCAGGTTAATGTGTAGAACTTTATAGCTGTCCTTCCAAGAAGAAACTGAACTGCCGATGAATTTTTGTTGTACAGCCTCATCAAAGCCCATATGCACACATTAAAAGACCCCACAAACAGCATTTTGGGAACCCTTGCTTTAGCGTGTTCAAGAGCATTAGTGCACTGTTTATTGTTTATATTTATTGTTATGGTTTTTATTTATTGGTAAAGCTTCAGAAGACTAAATAGTTAACACAATAGATGTTTTATACGAAAAGGGGGGAATATTCACTACTTATGAGTTATGTTTTTTTCCAAATATTGACTACTTTATTTGTTGTGTATTTGACTCTTTTTAGACTCATAAGGCTGCCTCAGGAAAAAGCAATATTACTATTGGCCTTGCCAGAAAACATAAAAAAGATTATGTGCTTATGGTTGCACTGAGACTATAAAATAAAAGAGGTATATCAAGATTCTTCTTTAAAAGTATCTCAAAATATCTGGATCTTGTGCTATGTGAGCCCATACAAGTGTTTAATGTATTTCTACAGAAGGAGAGAAAAAGTCAACAGAAAATATGCCCTGTCTAAGTCAAGGCTGTGATGAACAACATTCTTCTGTCAGAGCATGGGAAGAGGCACCAATTACAGATTGAGTCTTAGGTGCAGGAAACCAGAAGAAACATGTAGAAATCTGTTAATATGCTTATCATTGAAATTCAGATATTTCTTCAAGGAACAGATGGAGACACTGGATAAACTGTGGGACAGGCAGTAAGCAGAACTTGTGAGATCAGAAACTTGCACAAATGATGAGGAGACCAGGGAAGGGTTGCATTTTAAAGCTGGTTTGGCTGACAAACAAGGATTTGGTATGCTTTTCAAGTCAGCCAATAGAACTGCAGTATAGCAGAGAAAACAAACAAACAAATAAACAAACAAACAAAAAACAGTAAGAAACAGAACTTTACTGAATCAACAACCTTGCAAAGTATATTCTATAATATGTAAAAGTTCTTGAAAGGGATTAAGAAAAATGAGTTACAGATCTCTTCATACACAGAAGTCCCACCAGAAGGTTGTAGCACTTCCTATAAGGCATTTAGGTGCTTTTGAAACTTCTTCCTAGGTAACACATGCCCAGTTAATGACAATCAGACTCTAGTGATACAGCTAAGATCCCTCTGTCCTTCTTGGCATGAAATTTTAATAAAGTAATGTTAGCTTGATATTGTAACAGACATATTTCTTTGGTAGGGCCATGGGACCCCAACTGATATGAAATGACATGCTAAGGGATCTATGACCATTTTTGTACTGCCACATCAGAGGCTACCATACAACCAGAAATCTGTGTGAACACTGTGATCCATGAATGAACCCAATTTAGAGATACATAAAAAATTTTAAATGTCATGAACTTCATTGAGAGTTGATGGATCTGAGATTTCATTTTACAACATTCTTCTGTGGTTACTTTCTATAGGAAAGTGTCATAAGCCTCAAGTCTTTCCTTAACAATCTCTACAAGTATTTCAAATTGTAATAAAAATGGAAACAGATTGTTCTTTCTATCCAAGCTTTTGTACAAACTGATGCTCTTGTAAAACTCTTGCCTAATTTTGAATTAACTCAGAGCTAAGACTTTTGCAGTGCAGTGAAGGAAAATCTTCTCTGAATTAGCTTGGAGGTCTCCTGAAATAAATCAGACAGGACATGCAGTCTATGTCTGCAGTTAAAATATTTTTTCTTCCAGAAATTAACTTCAGTAAAATCTCACCAGATTTTTTGCATTATATTACTGGGCTCTCTTTATGTGTGCTTGCTATGGATTCTGAAATTCTTTGGCATTTAGACTATCAAAGATCATGTCTAGAATAAGTAATGTTTTAGCATCATAGATTTAACATCTCATTTCTGATGTATGTGCAGAGAAACTTTGCTTGGCTTTAATCCAATCTTTGTGATGAAGCAATTAGTGATATGGTAGATAAACTAATGTAAGGTTTGCAGTTACTATTTATTGTTTCTATTCAAGCAGTATAATGGTGACATTTCAGTATTTACATAATGAGGACTTTTCACTGTGGCAAAAGCGTTGGCAGTTAGTCTGGGGTCTGATTTACTTAAATTAAAATGTAAAAAAAAGCTGCTAAACCTGCCAAAAAACAACAGAAGAGAATAATTCAACTTGTATGCATTTTATTCTTTACGATGTACACCACATATCAAGATCAAGAGAAAAGTACGCAAAGTCAGTAGCTAGAAGAAAGAATATACAGACTGCCTTTTATTAACATGCCAAGATGGATGCCTAAACTGAGAGAAAGTGGAGTACCGAGAATTTGTGCAGCGAAGGGACTAGACTTTGAGAGTTCACCTCAAGCTGTACTTTTATCTGCTGTGTTGTAGATTTTCCCAAGATAGTACAAATAACTAATTATATATGGAAAATTATCATGTTTGCAAGATAAAATATGATTAAAGCAAAAAAGATTATCCCTGGAAGACAGAAACATTCCAAAGACCCTTTTTTTGTTTTGTTTTGTTTTTTTTTTTAAATAAAAGTTGCAATACTATGATGCATTTCTAATGCAAGGGGACTTCAAGATACCCCTGTTTTATGTTTTGTGTAGTACAGATCATGTGCTATCTTGAATTGTCCAAGACATGTCTTGGGGGACACATAATGTCACTGAGGCTAAAAAAAAAAATTGAAAGAGAGAAATGAGATTAAGAAGCCTTAGTGGGAAACCCCCAATATTCCAAGCAAGCAGAGACAAACTCAGGTCTTTCTGAAATAAAGGCAAAAACAAATTATAGAAGTTCAGAAAATGCTTTTGAAACCAAACTTTTCTGACATGAAGCTTGCATTTTGCATGTGAATGACAGACAGCAAACTCTAAAATTGCCACTTCTTCAAGTAAAAGAATTTACCAAGAATACAAAAAAAAAACAACAAACAAACAAACAAAAAAAAAACCAGCAAACTCTAAAATAGTTAGAATTGCTATAAATTGGAATATATACATTCAGAGTTTTTATCTCTGATCATCTTCTCCTGTGTGCAATGTTTCCAGTTTTGTAAATAGTTCTTAAGAATATGAGTTTAAGTTGCATTAAACAGAATGAAGATATCTAAGCTAAAATAATAATTTAAAAAGACTAGACCTTCTTGATGAGTGCTTTTTTTCTTATTTGGAAATTGTGTACAAATGGTTGCAAATGCTAAGGAGTGCTCACACAAGCACCTTGGAACACACAGCATTTTATTCTAATGCAAATTAAAAGAAATCTGTAAGAGGAGCAAGTATGAGGTTGAAAACTGTACAAATTTGAGAAGGAATATTTGGCTTATGCATCCAATTTAAAATTGACAGTTTATATAAAAAAACCCAACCTCCTAGGTATAGCATGACAAATAAAAGCATTCCATTTTGCAAAGAAGCAATTCTTTTTAAATTTGGGGTTACTTTAGTTCAGGAAAAAAACTCCCCAAAGATTCAAAAATTCTCCATGACAGTGAATAATTCCTTACCCTAGCTGTGATATGTCAGAAGCCTCCAGCAGCTTGCTAGGTGGGCTACTAAGGAGCTTGGCAGGTAAAGGTATTTTACCCAGAGGAAAGTTGTCAAAATTAAGCTGTCTTTGAAAAGTAATTCAAGTCTGATGCATTGACATCAATTAAAAGAAAAAGAAAATCATTTGTCATGTAAGATATGAAATTGCTATCACTTTGGCATTTTAAATTTTAAATTCAAATATATGTTGGGTGGGTGGGCTACAACCAGGCTGGTTTCTACATTGTCTAAGCAGGGGTTTTCCACCAGGGCTAAACTGTACATTGATCAGTTTATGCACATTTTCCCACTCAGAGTTGTCTAGACCAATTCCCTTTGGAATTGTTTTGGGGTTTTGGGTTTTGGTTTGTTGTTTGGGGTTTTGGGTTTTTTTATGGGTGGCAATATCATATTGGGACTATACAGAGGTGAGCAGGATTGGAGAGCAATTGGGAGAACTTGTCACTTTTTTAAGTTCCTCAAGCATTGCATTAAGACAGCGTGCTAAAATACAAACTATGATCCTTCCAGCTTTTATCCTGGCATGTTTGGATATACCCCAGGTGCACATAAAGCTTTCCTCTCAAGGAGATCTAGAGATCTTCCTAAACCTGCAAATCTTGCAATTCTACATTATACTCTATTTTGCTAGCAAGATTATGCTTTTTATTGCTACTGTTAAGTATCCTGCATTTCAAAATACACTTGCTTGAAGTATGTAACTGGAGAAACTAGCTGAAATCCTTGACTTAGCCTAGGAATTGTTTGGTTTCAGTTATATGCAGAGTTATACCAATAGATCTCTTTATGTGAATTTTTGTGGTTGATGGGGTCTTTCTAAAATATGCCATATCACAGGGAACTGAAATATTTGCAAATACAATTATCGCTACTGGTAATCATCCCACAGCAGCGGTTATTTTCACTCTTTCTTATAATTCTCCTAGTAATTCCAAACAGTAATGTTTTCCTGTTCTTTTTAATAACCATTACTTTTATAAATAAAGCTTACCAAATACCTTAACAAGTATAAACAGAATTTTTTGAATGCTTTCAGTTAAGGTACTTCACAAAGAGCCAAGCAAATACAAATAAAACTAAAGTACTCCAAAATACAAGTTATGTTAGAACTGAAAGCCAGTAACAGTCAGGCTAAATCTTGGTAAGTTGAACCCTGGGACAGGCTCATGCTTTCAGCTTCACCCACTTCAAAACTTCCTCAGTGCATTTTATTTTGAAGATTTTGCAGAACTTTTGTATATTTTAAAAATAGTTGGTACTGGTCACTGTTGTCACTCAACCCTTCTCATTCCAGGAGATGATGTTTGAATCGAGGGACAGGGAACATACCTGAACCTTAAAGTTCTGGTAACAGTAGTTTTTGCTATTTAGTGACCATCATATTCTTACAGCAAGATAGATTTTTTTGAGCTCCAGGCCTCATTTTCCAACCTATGTGTCATACAAAAACACTTACATGGTATAAGCAATGTGTTTACAAGCTCTGGGAACAAAAAAAAATTCTTTTCCTTCAGGAACAATGCCTAAGGCTGCTTTATCAAAGCATGCTTTCTTCGAAAATTGAGATCAAACTGATTTGTTTAACAGAAAGTGTTTTAGGTTTTTTAACTGAGCTATCTTCTTCCCAAGTTAAAAAGGACCTGCTGAAATATATAGTCACTATTTTGTTTCTGTTTTGTGACTAAAAAAGTCACAAAAGAGTCTTCAAAAAGTAAGATGTCCAGGGACAGCAAAATATTATGCAGTCAGTATTATGTGGAAATAATACAACATTTATTTCACAGTTTATTTTTTAATTTTTAATTCTAGCAAGACAGGGCTTCAGCTGTTTACAGATACCATTAATAACTACAAATACCATGAATAGTTAAAGTTATGAAAGTTGTTTTGATCACTCACATGGTATTTATGTACTTCTTCTGGAAGAAGAAATGTAGTTCAAATTCTGAACACTTTAGGAACATAACTAGCATTAATAATTAAAAACATAAAACTACTCACTACATTAATAAGGTATGAATGCACAGAGAGATGACTGTTCTTGTGCATTATGTTATGATCTTAATTCAGCATTTAAATTCTGCCCAATTCCTTCAGCTTCTTACTTTCTATATTTGTCATGGCTATTCTTGTCATTTAGAGAAAAAAGAAAAAGCATAAACCACAGCAGATTATTATAGTAGAACACCTGATGCTGTAGCTTTTAGCATAGGCAGGTAGCAGAAATAGATAATTCAGTTTACCAAACAAAAGATGGTAAAAAAACCCCAAACATAGACATAGAGAGGTGACTTGCAAGACATATCCCTGGGACAGCCAGTGGCTTGTTCAGAATGTTATGTTTAAGACTCTTTGCATCTCCAGGTTATAAGTTTTTGCCAGTTTTACAAGGCAGGGAGGAGTGAAATCTGATCTCTATAGTTTATGTGATTAATTCTCTGACACTCAGATATTTAAATATCTATAGTTCCTGATCATCCATGGGGGCTGCTGGGGTAGGCCAGCAGCTCTTATAATTTTCTTCCAGAGAAATTGGGAATGTAGGAGGAAGACCAGAAGGAGTGAAAGCAGGGATGGAGCGCAGCACGTCTTGCCTTAACACAGAGTTAAGACATCAGCAGAATATTACCTAGATCTGGGTGTTAGGGAATGTATCCAGTTTCCATGCTATAGAGAAAGCAGGCTGTCAAATGAAGCACATAAATTTCTTATACAGTTGAGGAAAAGACACTGATGTTTTTGAAGAGCTCCAGAGGGAGATCCCATCTGATTAAGTGCAGGCATTTAAAAAACTTAAGACAATGAAAAGAAAAATGTGCCTCTTTACTCATCGTTCTCACTTTGAAAAATTTATACAAGGAGATTTATTTGTTGCTCTGATCAGTGTCCTTATGTCACTTTGACAAGCTTCTTATAATTGAAATGCTACAACCCACAGCCCGTTCAAAACAAAGGGAGACAAAACATTAAAACTGAGCAATACACATGTACTATAAATTATACCCGGAGCTAGTTTTATCTAGTCACCAAGCACAATGGTTTCTGATTTCAAACTTACTCCCACCTCCCTTTAACTTTGGCCAACTCAAAGCTTCAAAAAATATATAATGTATTTTTGTGTTACACTGTAGTTTTAGTTACAGAGGTATTTTGTTTCCTTCCTCATTCCCAATGACAAGTTTTTTTCCCAGAAAAGATTTTCAAAAATGCACTCATCTGCTGCAATTTTGCCACAAAAAATAATTTTCTTTTATGTGACTATTTTTTAATCCACTATTCTTCTCCTGCCTAACATCCAGAAAGGGACTAACTAAATCCCTGTCTTGATCCTTGGCCACAAGAGACAGGCATCTAATGAAGTTCACTGCACTCCCCAAGTGCTCTGCAAGGAGCAACCTGGCAAGGCTGACACCTAAACAGAAGCTGTTGAGAAACCCCTTTGCTGCTTATGAAAAAATAAAAGAGCATGTGGCATGAATGATACAAATCCTGTAAAATCAGCAAATAAGCTCTGAACAACCCTTGTAATGTATTTTTCTTCAGTTTCTTGATCAGAGACTAATTGCCCTTCATGAGGAGAAAAAAAAGTCATTTATAAAATCAAGCATCTCAGGAAAGGAAGTAAAAATTTATTGTCCTACTGTTTCTACAGAATTCACCTAATCACCCCATGATGATTATATCAGAAAAGTAATTAATTGTTCCAAAATGCTTTTCAGATTTAAGATTACCACCCTGACATTCTTTATTCATTAATTAATGAAGAATTAATGCCTCCTGCCTCACCCCTTCCAGGACCTCCTGTTGCCCAAACTATTCCACACCTCTCACTGCTTTCTATGATACTCCAGTCCTTTCCTGTTCTTGCATTATTTGCAGTTCCTACTTCCTGCTATTTTCCTAACATGGCCAATGTCTTCTCTACTGCCCTTCCTCCAGAATGTCCCCAGCAACCCCTTCCATGACTCCGGCAAGGAACAATCAGTATGTGCTTTACCTAGTGGTAACTTCCCACTGCCTGGCAAATTAACACACATACATAATTTCAGCAGCAGTTACTCAAAAATTATACTGTCTGTTATCTCATCCTCAGTTTTCTAGTGGGCCCTCACTTTTGTCTCTTGTACAGTCAAAATTAAACTTGGTTGTCCCTGATGTTTCTTCCCATCTTCCAAATTGCCTTGAAGGTATCTGAAATTTTCAAAAGTTGTGGGAGAAATGTCACAACAGCTGAGCAATGCAAAGCAACATAAAAGCAGGAACTTGTCACCAGTGTATGCAATTGCAAAAATATTTCTGAAAATATCTCTGCTGAGGGACACTCCACAACCCCTCTGGGCAATCTGTTTCAGTGCTTGGTGACCCACACAGAAAAGAAGTCCTCCCTCATACTGAGGTGGAAATTCCTGTGCATCATTTTCCGCCTCTCGCCTCTTGTCCTATTGCTTGGCTGCATGGAACACAGCCTGGTCCATCCTCTGACCCTTCCCTTGAGATACTCATAAACATTGATGAAGTCTCTCTTAGTTGTCTCTTCTCGAGGCTGAACTGGGCCAGTTCCCTCAGCCTTTCCTTGCAAGAGAGGTGTTCCAGTCCCTTGATACACTTTGCGGCCCTCCACTGAAGAGAGATGCTCCAATGCCTGGCAGCCCTCCGCTGGATCTGCTCCAGGAGTTCTGTGTCTCTCTTGCCCAGAAATGAAAGATGTGCTTGTCTTTGGATTACTTTTTAGCCTTGTGTACCTATGCTTAGCTGTGCAGCCAGGGCATCAGCAGCAGCCTCCGCACGCCCAGCCAAGGCATGAGGCAAGTCTTTCCAGCTGAAGCGCTCTGATACACGCAGAACCTGAGGCAGGGCGCTATGGAGAAGTCGCTTCTTGGAGGGGCAAAGCCAGACCTGGTTGGGAGAGTTTCCACACTATGGGGAGAGGCTCTCGGGACAAGCCGGAGGCAGGGACAGCTCGGCGGCCCCTCAGGCCCCGGGCACCCTGGCGGCCCCTCGTCCCCTCCCCTGCGGCCGCTGCGCCCCTGAAGGCAACAGGGGCGGGCCGAGCGCTCCCACGGCCAAGCGGGCGGCGGCTCCGGGGCTCAGCCTCGCCCCCTGCAGGAGCCGCTTCCTGCTGGCAGCGGCTTTTCTCCTCAAGGAGCCCGTGCGGGCGACGCCTCCCGGAGCGGGGCCGGCGAGCGAGGCACGGCCGGGTCCCGGAGCGCTGCCCCGGCGGCTCCGGCCGCCCCTACCCGATGGGGGCGCGCTCCCCTCCCTGACCGCTAGGGCGCGCCCTGGCCGGCGCGGCGCCGCCCGCCAGGTGGCGCTGCCGCCCCGCGAGCCGCCGGCGGCCGCCGCCCCCGCCCTCCCGCCGCGGCCCCGCCCCGCCCGGCGACGTCACAGCCGCGCGAGCGGAAAGGGAAAGCAGAGGCGCTGCGCGCGCACCTCGGGGCGCTGGCCGGGCGCGAGCCCCGCCCCTCCCATCCCCCCCCGCGAGAGCCCCTGGAGGGGGCGGGGCCGGGCCGGGGCGCGCGGGGCACGCGCGAGCGCCGCCATTGCTGGCGGGGGGGGCGGGGGGGGCGGGGAGCCGCGGCCGCCCCTCAGCGGCCCCGCCGCGCCTGCCCCTCCCCCTCCCTCCCCTCCCCTCCCCTCCCCTCCGCCCGCCCGGGCCGCGCTCTGCCGCAGGGCCGCGCTCTGCCGCAGGGCCGCCCGCGCTGGCGGGAGCGGGGAGGGCGAGCGTGCCCCAAAGGCGCCCCGAGCCCTCCTGCCGCGGCCCCGCTGGCCCCCGCCCTGCCCCCGGACCCGGTGTCCTGTGACCTTGAGCACGACCGTGTGGAAACGATTTGTGGGGTTGTTTTAGGGGAGGCTTTCTTCTTGATCTTTTGTTTGTTTGTTTTAGTTTTTTGGGTGGTTTTTTTGTTTGTTTGTTTTTTTCTTTTTTTTTTTTCTGAAAGAATGCTTCCACCTAGAGAAGGATCTGGAAGAGCGACACTTTTGTTTTCGGTTTATTTTTGGTGTTGGTTTTGTTTGTCTGGTTGGTTGGCTTTGGGTTTGTTTTTCTATTTTGTAAAGTATGCTACTCAAAATATTTGGAGGGATCTGAGAAAATCTGGTAGCCTGCAGGTCATAATGCTCACAAATTAGTTTTTGATTGGAGAAACCCTTTCTTTGTTCTTTCTCCACGGCATGACTTTTGGAGGAAGAAGCCTTTTCGTGGGATGGTGCTGCTGTCCCAGTCACAGGGAGGTTCCCTGCTGCTGCAAGAGCTGGTGTTGCAAAATTTGGTTTCTTTGCAAATCTTACATGACGTTTTGAGCGTGCATGTCATAAACCAATTAAAGCATATTTCAGGTCTCATTTTGTGCGAAGATACCAAGGTGATTGTAAGACTTGCATGTGCATGCTGTCTTGGGACAACCACAAGAATTTTTGTGGAACTACGTGGGTATAATAAAATCGTATGATGGTTTGGATCGGAAGGGACGTTAAAGATAATTTCATTCCAACACTGCTTCTGTGGGCAGGGACACCTTACACTAGACCAGATTGCTCAGAGCTCCATCTGATCTGGCCTTTAACACTGATAGGGATGGAGCATCCACAACTTCTCTGGGCAACTTGTTCCAGTGTCTCACCACCCTCACAGTAATATGGGGAAACCTGGATTAATCTCTTGTACAGCTTACACATGGGCTATAACTTGTCATATTTTTTTGTTGTTGTTACTTCACAGATAAGTGTAAATTATCATGAGTTCAATGTGAGATAATTCTCTGATGTTTTAGCAACTGTAGCTGTATTTCTTGAGTAATGTGGTTTTCACATTGTGTAAGTTTTCAAAATAATGGTAGCAATATGAGCTATGTAAATTTTGTTACTTTTGTTGCTTTAGAAATTTCAACAGTTTGAGGAATGGTTGTGAATTTTTAAAATGCATTATAAGCATCATTAAATACTTACAACAAGCGCATAGATGGCATCTAGATTGTTTTTGAATAATACTAAAGTCCAGTGGTTGAACCTGGATACTTGGGTTACAAACTTCCAGCGGAGATCTAGGAATCATGCCTAATTACTTTTCTGGGCATAGGATTAATGCCCTATCTTCGTTGTTAGCATGATGAAAATTGGTTCAGGATATAATTTAGAAGGTTGACATTATTTCAATTTTCATCTATTCTCTTGTTCTCCCATAAATTCCTGTTCCATCCATTGTCCCATCACTGCCTATCCTTAGCCAATAAAAGTAGCATCTCTTCTGCCAAGCTTTCTCATCTTTATCCTTAAATACCCTTGAATTCCAGAAGGTGCCTTTTGCTCTTTATTTTTTCCATTCATTTCAGATTTTTGTATATAAATGGCTTGCTAACGTTAATGTATCTTCTCATTCGTGCATTGTAAGAACTTGGGCAGGGAACAATGTCAGGTTTGACAGACCTCCATGAATGCTTGTGAATTTTGGAGCATCCTTTTAATCCTTAGTGGGTTTGAGGGTTTTGTATGGTAGCTCGTCATAAATACAACGAGAGTATTGCTGTGATTTTACTGGTTTTGTATTATCAATAGTGCTTTTATGAGTTATGTTTTTCTGTGTAATATAGGTTTCAAAGAAGCAGTTTACTTTGAAAACAGTTGAAGTTCCAAAGTAGCTTGAGACAATCTCTAGTACGAGTTTTCTTCGACATTCTTTCACTGTAGATATGAATTTTTAAAATTCCAGTAACTGCGACAGGAATGTTGGTATTTTAAGATAAGAAAGTGTTAAGGTTATAGTTACCTACATCAGTTTTTTTAAATAAAAGTACGCTGGCATTTGGTGTCTCTTTCTTTACAATTAGAAATTTGCCAGACATTGATATCTCTGTCTTATCTTTTACCATCTTAATCTTTAGAATCTCCTCCAGAGCTCTTCAAGGAAACACTGACACTGGAATTTTTAGAAAAAATTACTCAGCTTGTGTGTTGGATTGCCAGGGCAGCCCTGGTACCAGCACAGGAATTTATTCCCAGCTCTCGGTGCCTTGGAGTGCCCACACACCAAGCACCAACTTGTGTCCAAATGAGTTCTGACAGTTGTGACTGATCACCATGGCTGCAAGTGTGCAAAGGCAGCAGACAAAGCCTTGCTTAATTCAAGTGCTGTATTAAGATTATTGCTTTTCCAATAAATATGAAACAAAACCCCAGTTAACAGTGAAATAAGTGACCTGTGTGTGCTATTTCACAGCTGGAGCTGACAGGGCAGGAGAGGAGAGCACCCACGTTGACTCCTGTTGATCCTGGGGGAGTAGTGTTGCCCCTGCTCCCCACTGGGACACACCACACAGCTCTCTTCATTCTGGGGCCAGCAGCAAAAGTAAGGCACGAGTGCTTCCTCTTTTGAGGCTCCCATGCTTTATGCTGTAGATAAGCCCATTGCTGGCTTTCCCCTAGCACTTTTGAAGGCTTTTTCCCAAAGTGTAAAACCTTTCCAAAATAGTTTTACCTTTCAAAAGGTTTATGGATGGGATCTCCTGAATGTTTCATGGGTCACAAAAACATTTTCAGTTAAAACACCCTATTGGTACTTCTCCTGTCTGGTGTTACTGTTTTCTAGTTCATGTTACTTTTAACTCCAGGTGTCCTTTTTTTCCAAGTTAGTGACCCTGGCTTTGCTCCTCACCAGGCCCATGTTCTTCGAGATCATGAACAGGAGAGGTTTAACAAAAGACTGGATGTGGCACTCAGTGCCATGGTCTGATGTTGACATGGTGGTGTTTGGTCATAGGTTGGACTTGATGCACTTGGGGTCTTTTCCAACCTCATTGATTTTGTCAGCTCACAACCAGGTTACAGCAGCCTGGACTGCCTCCAGTCTTAAACCCTTTAATGAGCTCATCCACTGTGGTGAGCACCAGGTCCAGTAGTGCTCTTCATCTGGTTGGTTTGTCCAATACCTGGACTAGGAAGTTGTCCTTGACGTATCCCCTGGATTTTTTACATCTAGCTGTGTTGCTTTCCCGACAGATGCCTGGGTGGTGAAGTCCTCTGCTAGGATGAGGTCTTGAACTGTCATGCTTTCTGTATCTGAAGCAGAAGGCCTTGACCTTGGTCTCCCCCTGATCAGACCCACACCTGCAGGTGTCCTTTGTTGGTCCTTTCTTTGAATTTTTTACCCACAGGCTCTCAACCTTTTTGTGGCTGTTTTTCAGAGGCAGCTCTTCACAATCAATTCCTTCCCTTACACAGAGTACAAAACATAGAGACAAAAACATGCCTCTTTTAAAAAGCTCATGGTCTTTGACTACAGTTCTGTCCCAGCCTCTTTCCCTGATATGTCCTAGTTTTCTAATTGTACCATGATTTCCAACTCCAATTGCTTGTTTCCCATGTCATGTGCATAGGCATAGAGGCATTTCATTTGGGCTGTGGGCTGCCCCACCTTTTGGAAGGAGCCCTCCCTAATTTCTCTGGGATGATTTACAGGTATTTCCTTCTTGTTTTCTAGAGTGTCAGTATCTTCTGGTTCTTCTCTGTCACTCAGAAGTACATCTCTTCCCCTTAAAGCATATGAAATATATGAGGCAAAAGGTGAAGCTGAGCCTAGCTTTTACACATCCTGGACAGCTCTAACCACAATGTTTTTTAAAGAGAGAACTCTATTTTAGGAAAACTGTTTTCAGTCCTACCCAATCTCAAAAGGTGCAACTAACCACATTGGGAGAAGGATCTGTAAGTTAACTTACTGTGGTCTGTAACTTTTTGTGGATTTAGTGGCGTGAGGTCCCTCAGTCTCATGGAATGCAGTCTGAAACCTAGAATTTAGTAGTCAGGGAGCACTGCAGGGAGATACCTGCTGTGAACAGACACAAGCTGGTTACATTCTTCAAGGGAGACATGGTAAGAGAGGATTCTGCAATTAGTAATTTTTAATGAAGAAATTACTTGTATCTCAATACCTATGTGTGTAAAGTACTTTGACATTCATTGTCACTAATTGTGATGTGCAGATACAAGCGCTGTTGCTGATGGTGCCAAACCAAAGGAATATGGACAGTATCAGGAATTTGACTACTGCTTGGAACAGGTGTTTGGGATACTAGATGTGCAGTTCACCTCCTCTACCTCACCAGGTGGAGGAAATGGTAGAATAGATAAGTGAT
Source organism: Anomalospiza imberbis (assembly GCF_031753505.1). Lineage (NCBI taxonomy): Eukaryota > Metazoa > Chordata > Aves > Passeriformes > Viduidae > Anomalospiza > Anomalospiza imberbis. The sequence goes on along the minus strand of NC_089682.1, from coordinate 79,612,150 downwards.
GAGCTGGCATTTTTGTGAAGCAGCTGAAGATGGGATAACCCAAGAGGATAATTCATGTGCTGAAATAGGAGCAGATGTCAATTAAGACAGCCTGTCTGGCTATACGGGTGCCAGTTCTGTAGCATGTGTCATCAGTACAGGCTTGACAAACAGCCTGTTTGTGAAATTTGGTGTTGCTTGACATCATAATTTGATAGAAGGTAGAGATGCTGTAGGCTTTGAGAATCTGGAAAATTTAATCATTGGAGCAAATTCCAGTTTGATGTTAAAACCAACTAGGTGCCATTTTAAGTTGTTATTGTTTTTAGGGTTTTGGTTTTTTTTAATGAGAAATTCAATACAAAATTAGTTGCTTTTTCTATAAACAAAATGAAGCTGCAACAGAATTTTTGTATTGGACTGTCTGGGTTACTGCACTTTAAAACTTCTGCAGTGGTGTGAAACTGTTTTCCAAAATGTTTTGCTCCAAGCCTTGTCTTCAACTAAATTCCTTTCTTCTCCCCTTCCAATTTTGCCCTTGTCTCGGGTGAAACACCATGCTTATACAGTTTGTGTCCTTCAGTCCTAGGAATTAGTTTGGGTTTCATCTGGGAAATATTCCATAAACTTAGTATTTGGAAGATTCCATTGATACAAGGGGTTCTGTCCTGTCCCGCCTAGCTTAGAGCAATACTCCTTAAAAACTGATGCAAGAACCCTTAAATGAGAGACAGGACTTCAGAATTTTGTTTTCTTTCATACGATGGACATTATCACCATGCAAGACCAACGTGTTGAATAGAAATTAAAGATTAAATTTGCCAATTTATTGTCTGAAAGATTAAAAGCAGTTATAAAAAAAGAATTTAGTCAATTTCTGAGCTATTTTGACTTTGAAAAGTCAAGTAGTCAAACACATGTAATGAAGTCAGGGTTATGTTACTTTATTTTCTCATGGCTTCTTTGGGTTCCGTTTTCTCCCATGTTGTGCACCTGTTAATCATTAAAAAAATCCAAGCACGTATTCTTATTGTACTATATCTTGAAGTTAGTATTTCTACAGTATTTTTTATACTTTCCTGTATTGATTGATCAAAGACATAGACAAAGACATAGTGGTGTGCTTACATACAGACACGTAAGTCATAGAAATGCATAGTTGAGCTTAGTGAAAGAAAATTAAGGTAGGTGTGTGGGGCCACTCTAAGGGAAAACACAGAAAAGCTGGAAACAACCTTAAATATGTTTAAAATTCAGTTTGGTTTGCTCTAGAGCATCAAAAAAACACAGAAAGTTTCATCATTCTTACAGGAGTTGCTTGTGTCACTTCTGAAAACTTGTCTGAAGAAATCAGTAGCTTGAGGCAGCAGCCTTCAGGCAGGAAAGCAGCAAAAAGAGAGTGTCTGGACAGGAATGAAAATCAAAGCTCCATACACAGATGTATTTAAGTAGTGTAATAAGTTTAGGGAAAAATTATTTGTCTTGGAAATGGTGTTTCCTTTAAAACAGATTAACACATATCTTCATATTGGTATTTCTGTTGCTTTTCTTCTGCAAAACTGCTAAGGTCCTTACAGGCCATCTTAGGTGAATGTTTTGGGGATCAGAAGGATCCAGTCTGAATTTTATGTGATATCCCTGAAGAGCTTTCATTTTCCCAGAAACCTATGTGCATGGCCTTGCCTGCTGACTTGGGAGATGGAAGAGTCTTCCTTGATAATTTCAGATATATAGCCATACAGTTCTTAGAAGTGAAAAGGTTGCTAACTGATGAGTTTACTCACCTGCTTTCCAGGATGAAGGTGCCACAAATTAGTTGTCCATCCAACAGCTCTGTAAATACTTAAGCAACACTGTAGTGGGATATTAAGGAAAATTCCCTTTGAAATATTTTATCTTCAATAGAGGAGGCACACATAAATCTCATTTTTGAATTAAGGAGTCCTTTGTATTCTAAATAATTTTTTGAAGGATTTTGCATCGGGAATCAATCTGGCTTCAGCAGCTGAGAGACCTTCTTTTACAGGGATTCTTTTAAGAACAGAGGGACCCCATCCGTGCAGCAAGAGCAGAATATGATATTTGGTCCCTGAAATTGTTCCACAAAATCATTTTTTATGGATCTAGGCTGTACATCAGAGAGAATTTTTATCTGAGCAGATTTAATAGAGAGGAGGGTTAAATAGCACTGGTATTCTTTACTTGGTGGTTACTGATTTACTACCCAAAATTGTACAATACATTAATTACCAGAACAATTGGACCTATTGAAGTTCTGAAGTGAAAGCCACAAATTATCAGATAAATTTGGAGTTGTGTAATTTTCTCATAACCCTTCACTTGGAAAGCCTTTCTGCTTCCAGTATAGGATGAGGTCTGGCAGCGGGGTTAACCCTGACCCCTGAGTGTTCTATATGGACTTGTTCATTCTACCACATTCTTTCAGTTTAAATTTAGATTTGTTGGCAGCTATTATGCCTCTTGCAATAAGCCTCATGACCAGACATTGAAACAAATATGCCTTTTATCACAAATGTTTTGGCCGAATAAGATTAGTGAAGAATACTTGAAAGCTGAAAAACAATGTGCAGAAGCCTTTGGTCCAAAAGGCACTAACCTCTGAATGTCTGGAACGTATTTTCTTTTCAGTGTTTAGATGATTGGGCACAATTTTACACCTTGTTTTACTTCTGATTTGTTATTGGTAGTAATGAAATTTCAGCTATGCAAATGAATGAGTCCAAATGTATCCATATGTATCCAAATTAGTCAGGATAGGTATGAATGTGTACATGTAACAAAGTCATTAAGCTGTTCTAAAACAGACGTGGTTGCTGTAGGAAGTAGCTACATAGAACTGAGTTTTATGTTTGGCTGCTTGTTAAATATGTCTTAGTAAATCTTATTTGTTGGGATAATTCTTCTATACAATAGCTATCTTAAGCACAATAGCTGCATCTGTAACTGATTTTAGGAAGTTCATACCACTTAATTTTCTGTTTTCCGTGGAGGATGATGCTTGTTTTATGATTACAATTTTTTTTTAATCTAACATGAGTATGTGGGACTTGAGAAATCTATATAGCAGAGGGGTTCACTTTCAAGGCCAATAAATTGTTCTTGGCCTAGGGTATGCCATGATCTTCATAGACAGTGTTGCTCCACCTTAAAACACTTGTTTGACAAGGGATTCTTTGGTCTCACTTTCTGTCACTGCTCATCTCTCTACTATAGGACATGAGTAAATGGTCTCAAATTTGCACCATGGGAGGATTAGACTGGATATTAGGATTTTTTTTTTCACTGAAAGGGTTGTCAAGCATTGGAACAGGCTGTCCAGGGAAGTGGTGGAGTCACCACCTCTGGAGGTGTTTAAAAGATGTGTAGCTGCAGCACTGAGGGACATGGTTTAGTGGTAGACTTGGCAGTTCTGGGTTAATGGTTGGATTTGATGATCCTAAAGGTCTTTTCCAAACTAAATGATTCTGTGTTTGAAGGTAGCATGTAAAAAGTGTTTCTGTAAAGCACTTCTGTCTCTATGCTTTCAAGGTTCTTCAAAAGGTAACAGTGTTCCTATGCATTGCTGAATGGCTATGGCTCTAACAAAGAAAGACCTTGAGAATACATGGAAAGGAGTGTTCTCCCTGTAACCTTTCAGGGAAAAAAAAAAGTGAATAAAGCAGGCCATGATTCCCTAGATAATTTAAAGTGAGATTTTTTTTCCTTCTGAAGGGCAAGACACAAAAGCTTCCAAAGGCGCCCTGACCCTACTGCCTGTGCAGTTGCTATGGGCAGGAAACCCTGGTACTCAGATCTTCAGAGCACTTTGATAGTGTCCAACCTAGTTACTGGGGCTGAACACTGTGGAGCTGTGTTCCTCATGAATGGATTAGGCAAAATTTATTCACCAGTTAGAAGTCCTACTGTGCAGCCTGTATATTTTTGAATGTAAGTAGCATCATGTTTTTTCTGTTTAGCAGGGATTTCAGGCAAGCTTTGAAATACGTAGCCAATCAGCATTTGTTCCAAATGGTGCTTTTGTGCCAAATTTCCAATTAGTGAATGGCATTTGCTAACTAGGCCCATTTGGCTTTATCTTCAAGGATAATGAAACCCCATCTTTTTCCTCATCCCCTTAATAGACACAATATAGAGTCTTACTGAACTAAAAAAAAAAGAACTGAATGGAGAATGCTAGGAGATTTATAGTTCAATGAAAATCCTTAGGACTTGTATTTTTTAGAAATTACTGTGGTTTGAATTCTGTAGCATTAAAACAAGAAATTTTTAAAAATAAGAGGGTTAGGCTCATAGAGTTGTTTGAAAAAATTAGTGAACATTGGAGGTATTGTTCCAGTAGGTAAATATTTGTCAAGATAAAGGCAAAACATGATTCCCTGTGCATGGAGCTGTACTTTTTATTGTAATGGGATATCATGTTTGCTGTTGCATACATTTGGAGTGTCTTAGAAATTTTTTGAAGTCTTCATGAATTTTTATCTTTGTATTTTCCATGGAAAATACCAGATCAGACACCTCTCCAACACCCAAAATACTCTTTTCTGTCATAGAACAGAAAGTGGTCTGTTTCAATGTGTGGAAGTTGCTCCTGCATCTTGTTAAACTCAGAAATCCAAACTTCTAATGTAGCCTTCAGTGCTTGTCACCTGGCAAGAGCAATTTTTGCATAGCTCACAGAAAAAAAACATGCTTTACTCATTTTCCTGTGTGATTGTTGCTTCAGAATTGTTTACTATTGTTAAGTAAGAAAACATATTCTTAGAGCCCCTTTTTAATAAATTGCATTTTTACTGTTTTGAGAAATACAACATTCATATTAGATTTTTGCAGAATTTATACATTATTGTTTGTGGAATGTGGGTGGGTTTCCATGTTTTGTCCTCGTTGAGTCTTTTTTTTGAGTGTTCTTTAGTATTGGAAAGACCAGTATGTGAGGAAGCAAGACCACAGGAAAACATTTGTTTTGTTCACAAATAAGTGTTGTGGACATATATCAATATGCACATTTCCTGTGTGAAGTCATCTCACTCAGAATGGATTCAGTATGAGAAGTGTCATTTGATACTCATTTTCTGTGGAACATCCTGTAGTTTACTTGGGAATAGTTGGAAAGAAAATGGGAAGCAATCACAGTATCTCTTTAAATAATTTTAATCGCTGTAGAATTGAAGTACAGCTTAGCACTTATTACAGCATTTCAGGCAAAGTACTCAGAGGTTGTAAAAACTGTGAAATTCTAAATAAAGATTTGGAAAAGTAAAAATTGGGGTATTTATTTTTCTGTGCTTTGAAACAATCCCTACAAAAATCATATTAGCCCCTCTGAAGGGGTCATTTGTCTGTTGCTAATATGGGACTCAGTGTATGATTTGGGACCTCAGTTACTGGGGAGAAAATGAGTAATTCCATTAGTAATAATACATGTCAGTGTAATAGCGGACTGAATCTCCTGGATTCTATTTGTAAAGGTTTTTTTTTTTCTACAATAGTGAAGCAATTATTTATCTTTCTGTTCCACTTGTGAAACTCTCTAAGGAAACAAAGCACCATAAAGATTTACCAGGTAAGAGTAATAACAGTACTCATGTATCTCCCTTAGGTTTTGAGGAGTGTTGGTATGATGCTCTTAGGATTATGGCAGGATGAAAATGCCCTATTACTGTTTGTCTGATCGTGCTCACTATGGAATTATCTTCTGTGCAAAGATATGTATAGCTTGTGAAAGAAGGAAGATGAAAAAACTGAAGTAGCTTCAGGACAGACACTTCTGGGGAGCAGTAGCTGCCTGCGTTGACAGGGAGGTCAGTGTGACTGGTTTTTTTAGTGGATCGTTAGAAGTGATGTGAATAATGAAAACAAGGAATAATGCAGCAGTATGCGTAGGGACCACCATGGAAAGGTGCTTTAGGAGAGTACTGGAAAGGATTTTGAGGAGACTAAGGAATAAGAAAAGCATCTTTGTCGATTACATTACAATAGATTAATTTTTTTTTCATACACTAAAGCTCTTCAGATAAAAAGGAGAAATGCACCCTAGTGACAAAGTTACCAGTAAAGTATTCCCACCATAGGGGCAGAGATTTTACAAGTCTAGAATTATAGTAAGGAATATAATACAGTGCACATGATGACCTTCGATATTCTGGTTCCTGTTGGCAACAAGCAATCAGTGGAGAGATGCTGAAATAGAAGTGGCTTAAGAAGAGGCATTGAACTGATTTTAGTTTTAGTCTTGATTCTGCTTAGCTTGAAATAGCAGTGGGTCATCCAAGATGAAGTGTTAGAAAGCCATTCAGATATACAAAAGTCACTTGAGTATGTAGAACATCTATGAATATGTGTCATCAGGATTGGAGTGATAATTGAAGCTTTCTAAATGGAAAAATGTCACTCAAGGACAGAGAAAAAACTGGTCAGCTTTTTCCTTGGGGGCTGGAAGAGAAAATAAGCATCTTCAAGTTACAAACAGCTTGCATATTTTAAGACTTTACATATGTTTGATTTCTTTTAGACCCAACCAGAAAAAGAATCTGAATGGCCAGACTCTATGTCATGGGTTATGAAGAAACTGGAACGGTTGAACTTAGATATTGAAGAAGCTCTGAGTGCTGGCTCTTCTCCCTCCAGTACTCCTTCTTCTAAAAGGCACAAGCAGCTGGTAAGAATTTATGTGTGTCATATGGTAGCTTCTCTAACATTTAGCTACAATACTCCTCAAGCCTTAGTTTTCAGATCCAGTTGTGTTTCTGAATAGGCCGAGGAGGTCAGGTGTTAGGGTGAAGTTAAAAGTTCTCTCCCAATAAAATGAAATTTCTAACTTTATTAGATAGCTAATGGTCAAATAACCAGACCTCGGATAGGGTGAAACTTGTACATTTTCTGTCAGGATAGCTTAAAAAAAATGTACACTTTTTTTTTTTTTAGGGATATTTGCTTGTATGTTTTTCAGACTGTTAATTTAAGTGCTAGCCTATTAATACTTGTCATATTTATTTGAAGATATAACAGCAGGAGAGACACTGTCTTCATTAAGAGTTGAACTAGCGTCCCTCACACCAGGACAACTAGATTTCTTTCTTTCTTTCTTTCTTTCTTTCTTTCTTTCTTTCTTTCTTTCATTTGAATAGCTAATTTAGAGCTGCGATCCTCTAGTTAAGAATATTTTGTGATGACAGCTGTCATCAGTTGATGACCGTTTCTCAAGCTTTTATTTTGAGGGCAAATAGGATTAAAGGAGCAATGATATTATTTTATTAATTTTTGAATAAGCAAAGGTTTTATATAAGCAATTAATGGAGAATGAGCAGCATGAGAAATAGAAGTATTTGTTCTCTACTTCAGGCTATGATTAAACTCAGTTCTTATGATCGAATTGTGTGGATTTTCAGCTCTGAATGTTGGCTTGAAGTTCATGGAAGGTGATCTTTTGTAAATGTTTTTGCTGTCACTGCTGCTTCATTTTGTAAAAGTAATTTCTTAAAGTAAGCATCTTTGTGGATCATCACAATGTAAATGTTCCGTGTTTCCAAGTTCTACAGAGAGAGTGTTAGTAACAGAGTGGCCATGGCCATCTCTCATTTCTTTTTTACTGTATGTGTCAACCAGTTAGAACCAGCTCTGTCCAGCTGAATTAATTTCATAATTAATTTTCCTATTAAGGGATGGTGTTCTGTCTTTATGCAGGAGAATGCGCAATGTTTTCTGTCAAAATACAGTGACAGTGTAGTCTGCTTTTCCGTCTGAAAGTGAAATCCCAGCCAGCAGAGTTTAAACCCTTCCCATTGTGATACAGTCTGGTAACCAGTGATCCAAATACCCATTATTTTATGGCTGTGCCTATTCTACTAAGGTAAAAGCTGTGTTTTGGTTAGTCATCATTCATTTTTCATGATGGCTTGAAGATCATAGGATATTACTTCAAATCCTCTGCTGAAGGGCATATTGCATATAAACAGCAGAAAAATCTAAATAGGTGACATTTTCAAATGAACTTTAATAATTAGAAACAGCATCATCAGAAATGGTTGCGTAGAGAATGTCATCACCAGCACCCCAGGTGCTTGCACTTCTCTTCCTGAGGCTTAGTGGCAAGACATCTTCTGAGTACAGAGAGGCCAGGACTTTCATCACAGCCTTTTTCCTGGGACATATGCTCCCACCAAAAGTCTCTGCTTAGGTGTTAGGATGTTCCCAACACCAGTACCAAAATTACTGTTTTGCTTAATATAATATTTGAGAAGTTGCAGTCCTCTTTATCAAGCCACCTCTTCACACTCTAAAGAATAGAAGTGATCTCTTCATTTTAGTTGTGTGTGGACAGGCAAATATGTGAGTCAGCCACATTTTATTGTAGCCTTCTTTGGCAAACTGGAAATGACCTTTAAACCTCCAAGAGCCAATTTCAATGCAGAAGCTGAACATGTCACTTAATACACAGTCTTTCTGATGAGACCAGCAAGATCAGAGCCAAAAAAGAGTCTTGGAAAATCTCTTGTGGAACTGATGGTGGGATACCATTTGCTGTCTCCTGCAAAAGAATTTGTAGAGCAAGGGAATAATCTGCTCTGATTTAAATATTAATGAATAATTTGCCTCAGAATGGGTGGCCTTAGTTCTATTTTATAGTGAAAGAAGAGATAGATCCTCATAAATCTCGCCATAAATATACTGTGAAGAAACAGTTACTGCAGATCTCAAAATGACAGTTGCAGTGGAAAAAATAACAGTCTGGTTTTCACACAAGTTGTATGAGTAGTTTATATTCTATCCGTTCATGCTAATTGTACCATATTTCTAACTAGTTTGTAATTTGTTCCACACGTATCAAATGTTTTCTTCTTGTCACTTACCATGAAACTTGAATAAAAAGAAGGCTTATCTCAAACATATGTTTACTAGTAACTGTGTAAATTTGGCTTCTATAAAATGAACCAATTTTGTTCTTCATATGGTTTTATCCTCAACTGGGTACTAACAGAAGAAATTATGATTGGCAGCGGTTTTGGTTGAACTGTTTAAAGATGTAAGGCTGGCTTTGGAGGCCCGAAATCTCCAAAGCAGGTGACTACTGTGTGAGTGGGAACATGGTTTGTTGGAGCTGCTGCTCTGAAAGTTGTTCTCTTGAGGGTGTAGACAATTTTTAACAGATGACAGAGTTATTTCTTATAGCAAATGCTGTATCTCAGATATATATATTGTAATTTAATCACTAGGTTGAGCCAGTCAGTTTTCTACTGAAGGGTTTTTCACCTGTTCATGGAAGTAATTATTTGATTTTTTTTTTACTCTTTGCATTTTCCTGTTGTGAATGTATCTGTTATTAATAATACTCATTTAAACAGATTTATTTTTTTTTTTTAACAGAAGAAACCAAAATATGTGCTGGGTGAATAAATACTATGGGAGCTATTGGGTGAGAGTAGAGAGTTTTGCAGTATTTTGGTGAGAAAATTCAAGGTGTTTCCTAAAACATAGTAGCTTTTGCATGAAGGCTAAGGGATGATTTGTTTTTACATCTATGTAAACTACAAATTACTACTGGTCATTTTTTTGTTGGCAAATATCATGAGGAAGTAGCACTGATTGGATTCCTCAGTAGCTGATCCAGAGAAGATGTTAAAAATAATTGTCTGTAATCAAATTATTTTCTGAAACACTCTCTCACCAATGCTATAAACACATGATTTAAGTGCAAAAAGCTGTACTGTCTGAATGTACTAACAACAAAACTGCTAGTTTTGGAAAAACACATTTAATAGTTCCACTCCTGTAAAATCTGTACCTTTCCTATGAAAAAAAAAATCTTCGTAGCAGTATCGAAGGAGGCATTTTGTAAATGATACATCAGAGATAAATCACTCTTGCTGCAGAGTGTTTCCCTGTTGTTTAATGTATCTGCTTCATTGCCACTTAGTATCTTGTACTCAGTTTCACTACAGAAAAATCAGGAAATCTTAAGAATGAGAATCCCATATTTTTCTGCTTCAGTCTTTCATTATTCATGAGTGACAGGGAAATCCTGTTTGATTATAGTTTATTTAGTCATTTAATTCTTTTGCATTTCTATATTGTCTTCAAACTTTTTGGGGGCTGCATACTATTTTTTGTCACCTTTTCAAAGCCTCCTCATTTTACATCCCTACAAAATGTACTAAATGGGAACTGGGCAGTTGCTGTTAAAAATCAGCAGCACATTTGTCACTTTGTGAAGGGGAAGAGCCTGAAAATGGGCTGATTAGAATGATTGTACCCAATAGCTTGGGACTGCTCTGCAGTGCACCCATGACCCTGTTTCCCTGATTGTCTGTAGTATGAATTCTGCTGGATTGCAGCATGTATTGCTTCTTGCTCACTCTCCCAGTTATTCCTTGAGCAAACCAGGATACATGAGGGAATGTTGTGCAGTTGGTCTTGTCCTGACACTGCATTCAGTGTGGGCCCAGAGTTAGGACATCCACCTTTTAAAAAATGGTGTGGGAGTGGAACAATGAAGTGAGAACTCCCCAGGTTTCAGAGAACAAGGAAAAATTTATTTGAAAAATTCAGAATCTGTAATTTGAAAATAGGAATTTTCTGGATCTCTGTTTAATATACAAAAATAAACATGAAATAAAGTTAAAAGAAAGTTTAAAAATAATTTTAATTAAATAATTTCTCTTTCTACAAAATTATTCATTTCCTTTAAGTTAAGGGAAGGTGTACTATTATTGATTTGTTCTCCAGTTGTGTATACTGGATGTTAAGGAAGAGACTTTCCATAATGGCTGGATGTCTAGCTTAGCAAAGTGTAAAAATGATGCAGCAGGTGCTTTTAAGAAAAAAAAAAAAAGATTGAAACCAAATGTTTGCCTTACATCAGACGAAAAAAAATCCAGGGGAAAAGATAAAATCAGAAGAAAAAGATAAAATTCCGAAGTTTTTATCTTAGAGTTCACATTAAAAATATTTCTGACTTGTCTTTATTTACAGGGTTTTAAAAATTCTCTTACAGTGCCCTGTTCAAGTAGAGACAGGCCTTTATGGAGATCATCAAGAAAAAGGGTCTTGGAAAAATAGAAGAGGAGACTACCAGTATCTAAATTTTTTACCTTACCGAGTGTTGACTGGAGCACGACCTAAAACTGATGTAAGTAGCTATAACATTATCTGACTCACAGATTCAGTAACCTCAAAATTTACTTTGTTTCATTAAAACTGTCTGTGCATTTCTTCAAAATAATTTGTTCCACATATATCAAATGTTTGATTCATGCAAATATTGCAGTGCATGGAGGAGTTTGGTTTGCAAAGCAGGTACAGATAAAAGTTAAGTCAGACTTCAGTTAATGAGGCTCCAGGGCTGTGGAATTCACCTAATCTGATTTTAGACCACTAATGAAAACTTCTATATCTGAACTAGTCACTTGAATCACCTTCATAGTCAATGGAAAGAAACAGGCAGTTCTAAAGTGTAATTCATCTGTAGGTAACATGTGATGGATTCCAGGCATCAGAGCCACTACCACAGCTTTTTCTTCATGCCTTATTTTAGAAGTACTCTAATGGGATTTTTTAGCTTGGTGGTTGGCTATGCGCAAATCATGGTGAATTCTGCACTGCATTCTCTGCAAGCCTGAATGCTCAGCTCTGGAGTTTTAGTTAAATCCTATTTCTAACCAATAATAGAAATATTTACTTGGGTTCTTTTTTTTACAAGGTGATGGCTGTAGCCATCAAAATCCATCAGAAGGTTTTCTCAAAAGGCTTTTATTTACTTTCCCAATAGCTAAATGTAAGCTACTTTAGGATCAGTGTCTTCATTTGGAAATGTAAATGGTTTCTGTCTCCCTTTTTTAAATTATTTGTGTGCCAGCAGTACTTGTGATCATCATACAACATAAAAAGTGGCTGCACTGGCTTGAATCAAAAGTACTTATAGCTCTGTATCCTTTCTTTGCCAGTGGCCAGTGTTGGCTGTTCAGGAAAGAAGTGTAAGGACAGAGTAAGCAGATAGTAAACCATCTCAACTTCCTTTGAGGTATTTATCATGCAGGTACATTGAAAACAGACACTATATTGCATTTTTGTTGTTTTTTTTTCCTCCAGCAAGGGACTATATTTATTATTGGTTTACATGTTTGTGCCTATTTTGCAATCATTCAACCTCATGAGGTCCTCTTGCAGCAATATGCAGTCAGTTTTTGTTTTTATTAACCTCTGTAGTTGAATATCATCGGAAAACTCTGTCCCTTTTTATTCCTCCATTTTCCAGTTAATTTGTGAGACTGTTAATTTGTTAATTTCTCACTGAAAACATATCTGTGAGACTGTCAGGTAATATCCATCCACTGTAAAAGAAAATAATCAATTATTCTTTTTACAGTGGATGGATATTACCTGGAAGAAAATAGAAAAAAAGAAAATAATCAATTATTCTTAACCTTCTTTTTACACTTTTAGGTAGCAATGGAAATCCATTTTTATTTCTTGGCATCTTTTTTGTAGTTCCTCCTTCATAGCATAGTTTGAGTTTGATGGTCAACTTCATCAGAAGCTTTTTGAAATGGAAGTGTAGCAGTCAAATTGCCTGTATCTGCATGATCATTCAAAGAAATTTGCCTCAAAAATCCCAATTATTCTAACACATTATCCTGTGTTACTGTCCATGTGTTCTTAAGCATACTTTCTGGTAGTTTTCTGCCACACGTGTCAGTTCTACTGGCATCTCTTCCACAAATGACCTCAGAGGCATTTTCAGACATTGGCATCACATTTGCCATCCTCTTTTCCTCCTATCCCTAAGCCAATAGGTGTTAGCAGTAATTACACATTAAGCCAATATCTGAGCAGTTCTCTTTCCCTGAACAAGGTGCTTATTTTAAGTTATCTATGCATTTTGGATTAAAGAAAAATCTATTGTATTAAAGATATCTGTCGTATTCATCTACCAAAGAATGATATGCATACCACCATAAAAATTCTCTATTTCATTAAATGAACCTACTCCTGTGCACTGAAAAGGAAATTTGAAGGTTGGCTCCACTTGCTTGCTAATTGGAAACATTATTGTCTTCCCACTAGCTATTTCCTTTCCTTGGAGAATAGGTTTGCTATTTTCCATTTCTGCAAAAGCACGAACATTTGTTCTGATTTGTTGCTTGTTCTAGTTGGAATAGATAACAGAATTAATTAAAAAGAAACTTGCCAACTTTATTTGTTTTTTATCTTGGCCAAATGTTCAAGCATGTACAAGTATCACAGCTTAGCTGCCTTCCCACTAGTACTGTGTAAATATTTTCAAAGTGGTGTTGCAGTAATACTGTTGTTTGCCTACTGATGTGTGGGAGGAAAGGCAGAGAAATTAAGGTTTGTTTTTTTTTTCTTATCTGAAGTCTGCTTTTTTTTCTTTTTGTTGCATATCAGGAAATAGTAGCATGAAAAAAAAAGCAGTTCCATGAATCCTCATCAGTACAGTCCGTGCATTGTATCAATCATTTTTGTATACTGGAGTAAGAGCAGAGTAATGCAGAAAGTACAACTGTTTCTTAGGGCACCAGCAAGTCTAGAAAACTACTGAAGGTGAGAATTTATTGAGAAATTAGTGACCTGCTTTTTCATTGGACAATGCTTTAAATTAGAAATAAATGTCTGGTGTTTGCAAATGTCATTCAGGAGAGCTGATCATTTTACTTCCTTCAAAGTGCTGCTTTTGGTGTTCTTTTTCATGCAAATTCAAATAATGCTATGTCTAGCTCCAAGCATGCAGTCTGCATTAGTCTGTCATATCTCTCCAATACACAGATTTTCAGTGCTTATTCCAGATTTTTAAAAAAGGATATACTGAAGTTGCTTTTATTATAGTAAACAGGGTGGGACCAAATGACAAAAGGTCTAATTCCTCCCATGTCACACCCAGGCTACAGCTGTTTAAGTCCCATGATCCAGATGGTATAATACATAACTTGGGAGTAACACAGAGGTAATTCAGACCTCTTGTATTTTTTTGATCTAATTTTTGTTCTCTTCCAATTTTTTGTGAGTCAGAAGGCCCAAAAGAACTTATCTGTGTCCACTTCCCAGGAGCTCATATACCCAAGATATTTAAAGAAACAAATACCTCATAAATTATTGAGATTAGCAAATATAACAGAGACCAGTTCTAGAAATAGCAGGGATGTTTCAATTCAGGAATGACATGCAGAGATTAGTGAGCACACAGTTGTTCAATTCTCAATACAAAGCAGTGATGTTAGCTGCACACTTCTCACGGATACCAACTAGGCCAAAAGCCTAAAAGGTACAATGATGTGTCCTGTGACAAACTTGTCATAGTAGGTGTGCTGTTTGTATGCCTGTTTTTATGACTTGCACTTCTTATGATAATTTAGTGGAATAAAGCAGCAATTCATGGGTATAGGGCTGATGTCTCCTGAGCTTCCTTCCCCCCACAAGGCTGCTTCACTGAAACTTTCTTTTTGAGATTACTAAGGGAAATATGTACTTGGCAGGGAAGCCACCTGCTTGAGAAACAAACAGCAAAGTTTCACCTGACAATTGCTGGCATTTGTAAATCCATGTCTACATTATATAGCTTCCATTAATGGAGAGGAAAAAGCCCATCTACAGCAAGACACACCTTGCCTTGAAGTAGTCGATGGAATGGAGGTCTCTTGTTGGCATGCTTTGTGCACCCAAAGTGCTGATGGTGCTGGGTCAAGTATTTGAAGTGACTGCCCAGGGCATCAGTGCTTAGAGCTAGATAAGCTAAATCCCTCCCAGGGCATATAAATTACAATCTGGCATATGATGGGCAGTGCCTGCCTCTCTATGCTCTGAGCAGAGAAAACATTAATAGTCTAACTTAGGAGTCTACTGGGGTTGTGAAAAACCCATCAGTAAACACCCACTAGCTCTTGCAGGTAACACAGTATCCTCTGCACTATGCAATCTGGGAACGAGCAAGAAACCAAACTTTATGTATTGGTAAAAAAAGCTTTTTCCTTTATCTGTTGTAAGTTTGCACTTTTGTTTTCTTTTTAAGTAGAGTTGAAGAGTACAGTTTTGATTTCTTATGCTTTAATTTGAAAAATGGCTTGAACATATTAAATCAACAGGGTTAAAATTACTTACTTTACAGTTTTGAGATGTGTTTTAGCCTGGATTCTCAGTCTGATTCACCGCTCAGACTTGTTTATGTAGGCTGGTGCAAGAGAGGGTCAGAGTGGCTGGAGATGAGGCAGGGCAAACTGCTTCTTTCACATCAGTGCCAGCTTCTGAGAGTTTAAACTGTTAGTGAACTATAGTTTATCTATGCTAAGCCACTTGATTCAGAAAATGAGGAGCAAAACTGTCTTGTAGCCTACATGACTGAATTGTTTATGATTCCTTTAGGATTTTTTTTTCCTGAGAAATACTAGTTGATGCTATAAATAGTGTTTCACATTTTAGGTCAGATGTTCCAGGGATGTCTGATATCTTCTGACATTGTTTAGAAATATAAAACTAATAAGGCAGTAATCTATGGCTATTATCTCTCTGTAGTAAGTGTAATGCTTTTCTGACCCTCTGAGTATGTTTGAGGCAGAGAAATTAAAAAACAGAAACAGCTGAAGCAAAGTCAGAATCATTGTGTTTCTTGTGTGCTCCTTGTTCAATATTTCTGGCCTGGGACCACCAGGGATCAGAGATGATTCCATTGGTGAGCATGTGTGACAAGCCTTTTATCAGATAGCTGCCAACATGCAGGGCAGAAAAGGTTATCATGTGGCAACTCATAACAGTTTTTACTTTCACTAGCATTCTTTGGAATTTTGAGGATCTTAAGATATTTACAAACCTTGAGCTGATCCTTCATTTCTCCACAAAATATATAAGCAGTCTTAATTTTACATCTGAGATTACGAGTGCCTAAACCTGAATCCAAAATAAGTTTCACTCACTGTCACTGCTGGATATAGTCAGAAATATATCAGTTCATGGTAGAATTTATAGCAACAGTTACATCCATTATCTAGAAGGATGTGTTTCCCAACATGAATATTAGGCAGATCACGCTTTACTCTGGCTTTGCTCCCCATTGACAAAATTGATAGTAAAGCCTCAAGAAGACTTGTGCAATCTCTGACCAAAGATTTCTTACACCCATCCTGGTTCTGGGATACTTACCCATCCTGGTTCTGGGATACTTTATATGACCCACAAAGTGCAAGAAGATGAACTAAGAAACCTAGACTTGTATGATGAAGACATTGCATTCAATGCTGTTTCCTGAACGATGTAGTGTATTTGAAGACACCATTATTTGGCCATGTTGGTGCTGAAGATTTCTGTCTATACTTCAACTAAATACACTTGTAAAAATAGCATCGTTCATGCAGACGGGGTAGAGAAATTTTTGCAGAAATCAGGTTTTCACTGACTTTCTCAAAGTCTCAAAACTAACTGTTTGGCTGCAACATGGTTAAGAGCAGAATCCTGTATACAGTCTCTGGTTTTGCTTACCAGACCATCCTCCCTCATAAAGAGTGCTAACTCCACCGTTCCTATTCTTGGAAGAACAAATTTCAAACTGTGTTCTTTAGTCATGTGAATTTCTTTCCTCTTTATCCTTAATGTTGCTATTTATTATGTCAGCAAAATAGCTCTCCAGTACAGATGCAGGTAGTTTGAAACCCTGTCTTTGCATAACCTTTTTTCTTGTGTTCAGTACTTAATCTTACCGGTGTCTCACTGGGACAGAGTTACGGTGAAGTAGTCAGGTCAGGTGACCCACCCCACTTCTGAGTGTACCCCCATATGGTGGATTTTTGTGCCTCTGAACAGGATGGCTGCCTTCCTGTTCTTCTTCTGCTCTGCCTGCACCATGAGGACATTGAGACACCCTTCTTTCCCAGGAGCACTCTAGACTTGCAGTCATTTCTGAGATGATCAAGTGCTCCTGTAAGACAGAATCTTCCCTGCTTTAAGACTAAGTAGTTTTTTGGTAGTAAAAGAATTCGTTGCCCAGGAAGAGCTTGTACTAACTCTAATGAAAATCAAAACTAAGGAGTGAAGGGCAGATGCCTCCCTTCCTTCCAGAGAGCTGTATATTCCAATATCTATAATACTCCAGGCTTTCTCATCTGCTTTGGGTCCAGTGCACTTGACAGCACTCTGGACAGTGTGCTTCTAACAAACATAAGAACCCAGCATAGCTAATTTCTTTTCCTTTTTGTCTTCATTCCCTCATCCCAACAGTCAGTTCCTTCAGTGGGGAAATTAGATGAAAAAAAAACCTTGTGGGTCAAGATAAAGGCACTTTATTAAAGCAAAGGTTGTGCATCTAGAAGCAAAGGAAAACAAAATATTTATTCTCTACTTCCCATTAGGAGCCAATGTTCAGCCTAGGGCAGGGGTTCAGCACATGTAATGGTTGCTTTGTAAAACAGATGTCCTAAATAACAAAGGCCCTTCCCTACTTCCTCCTTTTTTATCTTAGCTTTTATTGCTGAGTAGGCATCATATGGTATGGAATATCCCATTGGCAAGCCTGAGTCAGCTGTCCCAGCTGTGTCCCCTCTGAAGATCTTGTCTACCCCCAGCCCACTGGCCTTTGAGAGTCAGGGGGTAAGGCTGGAGTGAGAGCCTTGATGCTGTTCAATGGCTGCTCAGCAGTAGCCAAAATATTGGCATGCTATCAACATCTTTCTAGCTACAAAGCACAGTCCTATTGAGGGCGAATTCTGGGGAAATTAACTCCATCTCAGCCAGACCAATACAATTTCTTTTTTTAGTTAATTGCTAAGCACCTTTTTTTTTCTGACAAAAATGCTGTCGCCAGCTGAAGATGATAATCCTAATGAAACTATGCAGCATTTAAAATTACTTCAAACTGCTATGGTTAAATCACTTGATCTATAAAAATATTTATTTAATTTCAAAGTAAGTTAATGGTATCCTTTTAAAACAGTATTTTGCATCAAAATCATTATTTTAATATAGTTTTCATAAGGATTACCTGGAGGCTAGGGATATACTTTGTGTATTTTATTTTTAAAACTCATTGAGTTATCTATGTAGGAAATGAAAGAGCTGTCTTATTCATAAAATGCCATTAAAAAATAATTTTAAAACATTTAATTATTCTCTGATGGATGTAGACGGGATAATTTATATGCTTTTTTTTTTTTTTTTTTTGCATACAGTATAAAGTAAAATTGAAGTTTCCAAATGATTTTGGAGTAAAGTTCATTTAATGTAGTTCAAAAGGTATATGAAGTCCAAATGTGTACCGGGAGGAGGCTAGAAATTGTTATTTTTATTGCTTGGCTTTGCATGGCTATTTACGTAGTTCAAACTGATAATGTCTGTTTATATTGCAAGAAAAGCTTTGAACAAGGGAGGAACCACAGGAGCAGTTGGAAAATAGAGGTCACCCACCTCTGCAAGGGCAGCCAGCAGGTCCAACAGGGATGGCAGTAGCAGCAGAGCAGCTGGGCTTGGTGGTGATTTTGCCAAAACCCCATGAGCAGAGACTGCCAGCAAAATTTATTGAGTGAGCACTTTTCTGAGCCAGCCCAATCCCTTTCTCATTATAACTGTCCCAAACTCACACAGTGAGATTTGCCTTCTAGATCCAGCTGTAGTGACAAAATAAAAGTTGCAGGTTGGCATTGATTAATTAGTGTCTACATCCCAAATTAATCCTATGTGTGCTACTTGACTTTTATAGAAATATTTATCATATGTAAATTTAAATATTCTAGAATGAAATTTGTTGTTATGTTAATTTTCAGATCTTCTGACTGAATGATTTTGCAGAAACACTTCAGTGTTTTATTTCTGATAACACTGCAGGAACACAATTTCATTTCATAGTAGTGCAGTCTTGCTAATAATAAACACTAAATTTGCTGACTTACAGTGTTAGCACACAGCCTCAGAAATGCATTGCTCTTCAAGACAAATTGAAATGTCCTGACTCTTTGTCCGTAGATAGGAAATTCAATTTGTCAAAATAAGAATCTCTATGCATGCATAACAAGAGGTGATTGGAAACCATACCAGTAAAATATACCAAGCCTATCCAAATATAAAGAGAGAGAACCTCACTTCTGTGCAGCTAACTTTGTACTCAGTGAAGTGAAAAAGGGAAAAAAATTCCCTCTCTTGTCTTTTCTTTGCATGTTTTTTTGGGCTTATGCTTTTAGATGCAACACACGGTTTATATAGCTGGGTGACAGTACAATTTTCTACTGTGTTTTATAGCATTCAGAGGAAAGAACAGATGATAGAGTGTGCCAGCTCCCATAGATGAGAATGGCAGGAATGTGCTGGGTTCAACCCTACAAGGCCATCTCTTGTATTTTTACTTGTGGGATTGGTTGAGCACAGTTTTCTTCAGGGAAGTATGTACAGCATACCTTACCTGTCTGTTTGCATTTTCTTTTTTCTGGCCCTGTGATATATTTGTTACAATAGCATGGGAAAAAAAAAAAAACAAAAAAGAGTTAATATATTCTGTGTTATCATTTTATCATAATGCCTCTTTTAGAGTTGCTATTACTCATTTTCTTCATCTTGGCTTCTATTTTAGTACTTCTGTAATTTTTATTCAGGCAGGGTTTTCCCGGCTGTTTCACATGTTGATCAGACAGCGCATGATTGAGACGGAGCCTTTGACTTTTACAATTGTTGTTCACAGCAAGAGCAGAGCAAAGAGATTCAAATATTACCAGAGATGTATAATTAAAAATGTGTCCTGCCTGTGCTGACAAAGTGCTTCTGTGGCATTTCAGAGCTTGGGCATAGTCAGACCCCTGGTCCCACTTAAGCAGTGGTGCAAAGGTCTCTCATAATACCAGCCTCTGGCTCTTTGTACTCTGGAGAGCCTGTAGGCTGCTCATGCCTGTTTCCCACGCTGAGGAAGAAGGAGCTTCCATCTATAACACACCAGAGACAGAGGCCAGCACAATGCACAGGGAAAGCATTTTTTATGCAAATGAATGGAGAAAATTGTGCATCCCATCTCTCTAGCAGAGATAATCCCTCTCAAGGTGCAACTTTTTCTTGTGCTTCTACTGGGAGGAGGCAGCTTTGCCCAACTGCCACCCCCTTGTCCTGGGGTGTATGTAGCCCTTTGTGAAAGGATGTGCACTTACACAAGGGAAGTACAACTTCAGAAAAAATATTTGGTGAAGTTTTGTATCTTGCTACCACTCATAGGGCCATTTTTTGTAAATTCCCAGAATGCAACACAGAGTGATTTTGAGATCAATTGTTAGATGGGGCTTGCTGATAATCCACTGTAGGAGAAAGGTCACATGTTATCTGAAGCAGCCATGTGTCATAATGATGACCTTTAAATTGGTGTTGCATGCATTGCATTAAAATTTACGATAACTAATTATTAACAAAACCAAAGTGCTCAGAAATAAAAGTGGCTGAAGCTTCTTTATTGCAAAATGTCCTAATAGAAATTTTCAGACTAAGAACTCACTTGAGAACATTTTGGATTAGCCAGAAGGTTGTAAACTGGGCTGAAAATTTCCAGAAGACCTTTCATGTCTTAGATCTTGAGCAAGAAAATTGGAGTTTGCATCTCAGACTGTGAGTTTGCATTGAAACAGAGTTAGCACAGCCTCAGAGAGGAACTGCAGTAACCTACAGTCTGAGAGACCTCAAGAGGACTTTTAGGCTATTCCTCTCTCCAAATCAGAACCCCCTACACCTGTGTGACCCTAATGTAAGTTTCTCCAACATCTTTTTTAAGACCCTCACTGACAGACTATAGAGCCTGTTCAAATGATACATTTCAGCACTACACTGATCATTAGAAAGTTTTACTATGTTTTCGTAGTGTAAAATATCTTCTTCTGTTCATCATCAGTATGCAGAACATGTTGTGTTCTTGTTCTTTGCCTTCTGCCTTCCCTCTGCAGGTCAATCTGGTTCATCTAACTTTTTCTTGTAGGTCCTGGTTTCCAGACCCCTTGTTTCATCTAGTGTCTCAACCTGCACACTAAATATTAATTAGAGCATGTTCAGAGCTAGTTACATGTCTCACAAGTTCATCTGGAAAAAATACAAAAAAGACTTCTAGCAGTTGAGGCCGTAGCAGAATCTGGGCTCTCTGTAATGCCCATGGGACTGGCAAGTTGCATAGACACTGACATGGATGTTATCCTTCATGTTCACTTTCATCTTCTCTGCAATCATGGTTGCAAAAGTCACAGTTCCATTAATGATATTAATTCCTGTAGCATGTTTTTCTTGCTCCTAGAGTATCCTAAGAAACATGTTTCATATTTTTTGTAAATTGACTAAAACTGATCCAAGGTTGTGCCTACACTATGAAGGATCCCTGTACAGATAAATAGAAAATTAATTAAAACACAGTTCCTGCGAGATTGGTTCTCAGGAGATTTGCAGCCTGATGCAGGTGAAAAGGGAATCTTATTCTTTTTTAAGTTCCTAGGTTGAATGTCTCCTTGCTCCCTTGACTAACTCAAGCACAGCACAGGTACCCCAAGCACTCTGGAATATCACGCAGGCAGAGGAGGGTGGATGTGGACAGAGTGACAGAGATGATGAGAGAACTGAAGCAGGAAGGCTGGCAGGACCTCAGCAGGTGGCACTCTTCCCTCTGGATCAGCGTGGGGAGGGAGTTGCTCCCAGCAATGCACAGCATCACTCTGCTGACACACCAGCTCAGGATGCAGTGCGAAATCCAAAGCCTTGACCTCTTTTGATCGCTGGGGTTTTTTTTTATGAAGTTGTCCTTGATTCATGTATAAAAATAGTTTACTAAAGGTTCTTGAAATTGCAACTCAGATAATCTGCCTAATGAGATGTCTATTTATAGCCATGGCTCTGTAAATTATTCCTTGCTCCTTGCTCAGGCAGTGCAGTCCTAACCCAACTGTGCGTTGATGTCAGACATCACTGTCTTTCTAGACAGCGGTGGTCCTGGACTGTACAGTTGGAGCATTTTGAGATGCAAATCCTTGTATTCTTACAGACTGTGTTCTGTGTTGTGCTGGCTTTTCAGCCAGTCAGTCAGTCTGTTCGCAGAGTGAACTTAGCGAGAGCTTAAACAACATAAACTCAAAGTGTAACGTGGTATGATTGTACCCTTACTTCTTAACGAACTCTTTAAATAGGGAACCTGATCTGGGTGTTTTGTTCACCCTAACCCTATCCCTTGCAGCAATATAAAGAAAAGAAAAAGAAATTTTGGCAATAAATGGTTATAATGAGTTTTAATCCCCAAGCTGTACCTGTACCAAAGCCTCAAAGATTTCCTGTCTGCTTTCTTTAAGTGTTGTTTTCTGACAGTATATCTGAAGTTTCATTTAAGCCTTTGTATCACAGTAGGAATTCAACCCAGGGTCAGGATTTTCTGATTCTTTGCTGACAGAGGCTTGCAGAGTTGTTGACTTTGCTTAATTAAGGAGCCTCCCTTTGTTACAGTCTCTTCAGAAGTTTTGGGTAGTAGGTAGCTCTGTGTTGATTTATTGGCATTTCTCTCCTCAGGGTATATTTTCATTAAGACATATCAGAAGAATGACTTATTTTTTTACTAATCACTGGGGTTTTTTTGTATGCACCTCTTTGAGAGGGCTCCTTAAGACATCTAGCTTGAATATACTTATGTGCTACTGGCTGGCCTGTTCTTTTACACTGAGAGAGACTGATTTTGATGCCTAACTGCTGTATATGCCTCTGTGATGTGGAGTTCTACTTCCTGTGAACAGATTGAAATCCCATCAGCAAGAATAGCTTGTGCTTCTTGGGGAAACAAAAACATTTTTTGCTCCCCAGACCCTGGCTAGGGTGTCATACCTGTGGCTCCATTCCTCTTCACTGGCACATGTGTCACACGCTTGCTGTCCTCCTACAATGCCATTCTCTTAGGATGTGGCAAATGAGAGTATCGTGGGTTTTGTTGACTGTCTGACACAAAGTACATTGGGACAGGGAATTTTTTCCCTGTTGTAGCTGGGTTGGAAGTTTGTGGCCAAGCTGCCCACCCAGTCACTGCCTATTGGACAAGAGTGATCTTTAGTGCGGAGTCTTACAAAGGAGGTTGCAAAATAAGTAACTCAGCCTTTCTCACAGTGGCTGAGGTGGTGGTGTCCAAAGAGTGTACATCCCTAGTTTGGGTTGGCTACGTGGTGAGTGCTGTCAAAGGAAGTATACTTCTGCTTTATTCACAGCAGGTATGCACATGATGTGACCTTTTCTGAGAAATAAGTATCATATCCATTAAATATCCATAATTCCCAGATCCTTTGAGATACAGCCCATAGTGTTTGAAATTCAAGATTAATTTTTTTCACCACATCAGAGGTTCATGAGGTTCAACAATAGAGATGAATTCCATGACTTAATGCATGATCTCAGGCTAAACTAAAAACCTGCAGTGAGGACTAGAGTAGGTCCAGATTCCCCAGACAATAAAGTCATCTGGGCCAATCTTGATATCAAACCACATTGATAGGACGTGCGTGTGCCTGGTAGACATTCTTATATCAAACAAGCCTGTGGAAGGGTTTTTTCCCTTTAAGACATGTAATACTCTAGGATACTAAAAATTATGTTAAAAAGGTCCCCTCAAGCTCTTAAAGGAATTACTGGTATCAGACATTCTCCAGCTCTAAAGCTCAAGTGCATTATGGGGTAAACAAAAATTATGTGGGAAACTAAAATTATGTACCATATGGCACATCTGAAATACTCTGTAATTTGGAGAGATGGTTTGCTCAAAAAAATTTTACAGCAAACCAAGCTGTAAATTTTCTATAGCTTTGAAATATCACCATGAAAGAAATAAGAGGGCAAAGCACTGAAATGTGTACCCTGTCCCACTTCTTGAATGTAGATTTGAATGATTATATTCTTTTCATTGTACATAAGCAGGCATGAGACCTTTTCAACTATGAGCCAGTGATGATTAGCATTTTAGTGTAGGGACCTGAAAGCATTCTGTAGACATGACTGAGTTCACACCCAGTGTTTCCTGACAGGCATTTCTGTAATAATACATTTCATCTGATTCTGGAATGTTGGCATTCCCTGCTTGCTTTGTCAGCAGAAAGCCACATGCAAAGAGGTAGATTGCAATATTTAAGTTTTAAGACCCAAGAAGGACACTATCCTTGTTTTGCAGCTGGAAGGCAGAAGGTCAGAATGGAAGTGATTGCCCAGCTTCCTCCATGAGGTCTTTCACAGAACTGAAAGGATCAACCAGGTCTTTTCATCTTCAGTCCTGCACCATCAGTCACAAGATTGTCTTTCCTGATCTGCTGGACTCTCTTATGCACTCCCATCAATAGTTGTTTGCTTCTTCCTGCCTAACCCAGAACATACAAAATACCATTATCTAGAATACTATTTGCTCCTTCAAACTTCCAATACAGTATGGTACATCTTGAACATCTCTGTCTGAGGCATTCAGGGTACTGTAATACACACTAAAATCAGCGTAGTTGTACTTTTTAGTGAGTCAGCATCCCAGTAACATGGTTGACAGCCTCCCATTTTATACCCTGTTCTGTCTGCAAAGGTTGCATTTGCAAAGCAAAGTCTTCTGGCAGCTAAGAAGATCCTTCACTCAGCTGTAGCACACAGATGAGGGTCTTAAGGATAAGAGTTCCCCCAGTCTGACTGACAGGTACACAGCTGTGGTAGGCATTTCAACACAGCAGGTCCTGGGTCATGCTGATTTCCAGTGTGTATCATCTGGCAGTTCTCATTCATTGGAGCAGCAGGTCATCTCCTGGAATGGCCTGTTCTTTCCCTATGGTTTTGCCTGGCATTTTTTTGGTTTTGTTTTTGGGGGAAAGAGGGTGGGGAGAGGGGGCAGTGTTTTGTTTTTATGGCTTGTTTAGTTATTTTCATTCTTTAGGGTCTGAAAAAGGCAAAATGTAAGCATAAATGAGGCTGCTGGGACCCACACATTTAGTTGCACAGATCAGCCATCTGCTTTGCATGCTCTACCATTGCTCCTCGTTATGCACTTATTGTGGGAATATTTATTCTGTGAATGACTAGCTGTTTGCTCTTGATATGCTTCCATCTGCATATATATTTGTCAAACCACTCCCCTTAGGCATATGCAAGTTTGGCTTTCCCTTTCAGATGGCTATAATTATACAATTAGATTTGCCATATTGTCAGCAGCATGCTCAGCTCCCACATCCACTGCAGGATGCACATGTGGAAGATGGACTGGCAAAAACAACTCCTCGGGTATGAAAAAGGTTGAGTTTTAGAGTGACAGACAGTAAAGATGGAACCTGTGTAGGAATTTAGGAAGCCTTAGAAGTAACAATATGGTAATAAATAACTGGGGATGAGCCATAGACACATCTGGATATAAATAGGGGCAGTGGATTGCTAGGAATGATGAAGTGGCTCTGTCGGATGGTATGTGACCCATACCTGGCAGATTTGCCTTCCCTGAAGCTCTCAGTGAGCTATGAGGGGAGCTATATGAGAAGACCCCATATGGGCCTTCCTTCTGAGAGGATCTAGAACAAGGCGGAGTTGCAGTTAAGGGTGGGAAAGACAGGTTCTGATTCCCAAACTATTTAAACTTTTCAGACTTGTGCAGTTCATGCACCATGCATGCAGGAGAAGAAAAGCAACCGAAGTAAGGATAGCTTGAGATTTAGGGCTTTGTTTGCTTGCTATCTGCTGGTTTTGTTTCTTTTTTCCTGCAGCAAATGACTCAAAATTCCTAAATCATTACTATTTTCTCACTAACTCTGCTTTTGTTAAATTCTAACTAAATCCTAAGAGACAAGGCCGGATCCTCAGCAGTGTCCATCACACTTAGCATATGGTATCACTTTTCTTGACTAGCTTGAACTTCCAGTAATCATGTACTTTTGAAAATCAATTATTCTCCTTCTCATGGTAATCAACATGGTAGCATTTTGTCTTCAATAAAATTTATCCCAGGAGCATGGATGTTTTAAGTGTTTGTCAGAGACCCAGCTATCCCTGGGGAAATTATGTGTTCAGGCATATCTCACTCTAAATAATTTTTAATATAAACACTTTGCTTTGTCTTGTGTATGAGTTATGACTGTAATGACTTCTGGTTCTGAGTTTCCTTTCTCAGCATTTCCTCCCTCCAGACTCCTCCTAATGATAATGCTGCTTCGTATGGAAATGAGCCTATGTATTTACCTGACATTTTACCAGTGTCCTGTTAGGCCGCTTTTAATATTGAAAACTATTAATGCCCTGAATCTCATATTGTAAAGATCAAAACTGACTCCTCAGCAAAGCATACAGTAGATCAAAATCTCAGTTTTGGGGATGAATATAGCCAGGCAGTGGGCACTGGGCTTTTGGGGAATGCACACGTAAAGCATAAGGCATAGTGCTTACTGGAGGCAGTTCAATCCCTGAACATCCTTCAGCACAATGAGCTCCAGCAGACTTTGGCACAAAATTGCAAGAGCTTTGTAGAATGCAGCAATTCTACTGATGGCTGTGGTGAAGGCATCTATTTTCTCTGTTTAGCCCTACCTTATCCAAGGAACTCTTGATGAACTTTGCATATTGAAAGACAAAAGATAGATCTGGGATGTTTATGCATAATGGCTTTTATTGTGGAAGATTTTCTTTTTTCTTGTTGTTGTTTTTTTACTTCCCAAGAAGACATTGGTTAGAGTTGGTGGTTTATTGGTTCTGTTTGACTCATGGCTTTTGAGTGAGTATATTGATGTTACACAACATCCTATCATTAACTGCTCCTCTGAAGGTTCTCTTCAAGTGTTTTGCAAATCATTGCTACATTATAGGCTCACTGTTGGGACCAATAATTTAAGACATGTACTTGTAACTTAAAATTGCTTCTCACATAATGCAAAATCAGGCAAAATTGTGGCTACTTGAATATTTGAGAACAGTGTTGTCAACATCGTGTAAGAAGACACTGTGTAAAGGAAGGCTTTAATTCTAGTCCTGCAGATCCGGGGATACATTTGTTCCCATGGAGCTTCGCAGGAGCCCTTCTACAGGAATTTCTTCAAGGCCTCAGAGCACCATGCCCAGGGGAAAGTTCAGCAGCATTGCAAGCATGTAGACCTTAGGTTCCCAACTTTTAGATAACTAATTTCTCACTAGAGTACATTGATAATGTATTATGTCTTGTTTCATCTCTTCATCTTCACTAAAATCTCTCTCTGGTCTACTGTATGTCTTCTTTATAATTTTTCTTGTTCCATGACTCTCCTCACACATTCTGCATCCTTACTTCTCCATTGCCAGCTTTGCTGACAGATCCAGGACTAAAAGTGAGGTTGAAAACTGGACTTTATTTGGCTAACATCACCCAGAGCCACTGGGGTGTCTCTGCACCATGCTGTCATGTGATTATGATATAGGAATATATAACATAGACATCCAACATTGCTTCATAAGGATCTGTATGGATCTGATCTCTCTACTTCATCTGTGACGTGGTCATAAGTCACCACTCAGGTCCCTCATCCCTCAGAAAACTTAGAATAGGACTCCTTCACATTTTCACTCCAGTACAAATGATTTCATAGATACAGAGTCAGTTTATTCACCATAGAAGAAAATTTATTTCTGTTTAGTTAATTTGCCGCTTCAGAGAAATTAAAAATAATTGCAGAATAATCAGAAAGAACTTGCTTTCAGATGAAAAAGCTAATTTGTATGAAAATCAAAAGCAAAAATATTGTTTAAGTAGGCTGTATTTTCTTTGGATACATGTACCTCAGCATAAGAATTTCATTTATAACACTTGATATAAATAGTGTGATAACACTTCACAGAACCTCCACTTATCAGGGGAATTCCAACTTCTTACAGAAACTGAAGCACGCTGGTTGTCATGCCATCCTTGTAAATATTTTATGTTGGCTTAAGACTCAAGGGCAGATGTCTATTTTTACTTAGTGTTTGTGAAGAATTATGAACCTAAAAACCTTTTGGTATAAAGCATTCACCAGTAGCAAAGCCAGTTCAAAGCTGTGTCCAGAAACAGAAATTGCAGAGCACCTTTTTTGTTTGTTTTTATATTATACTTAATGTTTGCTGTACTTCTCTGGCAAACATGTCTGTAATAAATAGTTGTTCCAAATAACAACATACATTCAACAAAATAGCTTGGAAGTCATTATTCAGAAAGTGTAGCCTTCCTTTTCCCTGAAAGCAACTGCTTTGCATTGACAGCAGTAACTTGCTGTTTGTACTATTTTTTTTCTTTTTTTTTTTCTTTTTTTTTTTTCTTTTTTCAGCTGCAGCCTAGTATTGCCTGCCTGCCAAAATAATGAAATTCATAGACTGTCAGAGACAGTGCATCCTGTATTGTCTGGTGTTCCAACAAAATTTCCTGGCTATCTACTGGTTTCTCAAATAAATTATGTAAAACTTCTATTTGGGTCATAATCTGAAGTTCTTAAAACCACAAAAAATGTGTCATGTGCTCATGATTAAAGTGAGAAAGTTTAAGAGCTAAAGACTATTACTGTGCAGATTAGCAGTGTAAATGTTGAGCTGCCTGGGCCATATGGACTGGCGTCTCAGCTGCATTTGTGTGTTTGCACACAAGGCAGAGAGATTCATTCAGGCGTTTACATTTACCCAGCATTAATATTGATTTTAAAATTCAGATTTCAATAATTTCATACTCTTTCTGTATCCCTGGCAGGCTCTCAAAGCCAGGCACATTACCAGTGTGCATGGCCATTCCTACTTGTCGGCTTCTGCCTGTGTGAGTGCCAGGCTTGACTCGGTGCTGCTGCAAGAGGCCAGTGTGTGACATCAGTACTAATTAAGTTTGAATACAGAGCTATGTTTGAGAGCCAAAGGAAGTGCAGGAAGGAAGCTGAGTGTCAGTGAGTCATGTCAGATGAATGCATGGCAAGCGGTTATTGATAACATACAGCCAAACCACAATGTTGATTTTGGAAGATTTGGCATGGGAACTAAAAGCAGCATCCTGACCTCAGCAGCGATTTGTTTGTATTTAGCTTTCCAATAATGCTGTTTTGGTTTATTTGGAAAAATTGTTTTCAGATTCTCTGTCTTTATTTATCTCACAGCTCTTGCTAGAATAAGGACCCTCAGGGACTGGAAACATTTAATCTGTGTGAACAAGGCCTCAGCATTTTTCTGAAGACTGTCTACCATTTTCTGTGTGAAGGAAAAATGTCTCTTTAGTGGCAGGCACCCTGCCTCGTAATTTCCGTTGTGTGAGCTTGGACATCTGTGTAATTACCCTCTGGGAACACTTGCTGCTTGACACACATGCATCTAGTCTAGCTATTTTTAATCATTGCTTTTCAAGTATCTGTAGTGACATGAATGGCAATAGTGTTTTCCAAATTTGAGTCCTTTGGTATTTGCTTTTTGTAGTTCCTCAACCCCATTAAAATCTCAAAGTATCATAAAGGTTAATCACTTCCAACTGTCCAGGAAACTTCATTTCTTGAAAATATTACAGTGCCCACAGAACTTCAATGTAAAGTCACATTTGAAGAAATAAGAAATATCAAATTTCCATTTTAAGTGTAGCCATAGTTATTTAAGAACATGACCTACTGGGAACCAGGTAGTCTTTGGGCTTTTTAAAAGTTATTTTCAAATTAAAATACGATTGTTTATGTTTCTGGCTTAATTTATAGGAAAGATGATAGTTCGGAATCAGCAACAATTACTATGATAGTGGTTCATTTTGCTGGAGAGTTTTTTCATTTTACTCCTTGGGACAAAACTGATCCCAGGTAATACTCGTTTCCTTTCTTATCCCATTCTGTCACAGCTCCAGGGACTATACCTTTACTGTTTACCTTTTTGCAAGGAAAACTTCTGTACCACATCTGCCATTGTCAGTGTGTGAAGTAGTTGTAAAACAAGACCTGAAAAGTAATGATCCATTTCAGGTCTCAGCTTTCTAACTGACTCTTACCTTAATCAGTAAAAGACACTTGAAAAAGTACAGCACGGTATTTGGACTTGTGAAACAGTATTTTAAATGAAATTACAGAAGTAAAATTTGATGATATAATCTCATTGTACTGATCAAGTCATGAAGAATACCTTGTATTACAAGTTATAAACTGGTTATTTGAAGGTTAATAGAGCAGGAGATGAAAAAAAAGAAAGCTTTAAAGAATTCCTGTAAACTATATTTCATTTCCTTGGCCACAGTGTAGGATCAGGTAGATCTATGTCACTTCTGAGAGATGTTTGTATGCTCTCTTCTTGAAGACTTCTCATGACAGAGACCCAAAACCTCACCATGCAACCATTGTTTTTCTATGTTTTAACATTAAAAATTACATTATTGAAAGTGTAATCTGAAGTTTCTTGCACATTAAAATAATTTCCTCTTGTCCTCCTCAGCTGTGGAAAAAAGATTTTTCCTTTCTTGTTATAACATACATTTGGAAACCACTCTCAGGTTTCAGCCCACTCTTTTCTAGATGAACAGTCCTACTTCATCTAGTTTTCCTTTGCAATCAACTTTTTCAATATCCATGATAATTTTTTTGTTTCTGGTCTCTGATCTATGCTCTTTTTGACATGCATTGCCTGAAACTGACTTCTTCAGATAAATGCAGTTCAGTAGGAAGCACACTAAAGTTCATGGAGCTCTATCTGACACAGGAGACTTTTAACTCACAAAAGTAACCCCTCTGGATTCAGCAGAGACACTGAACTCAATGCTTCTTTGTGAGAAAGGAGTGCAGTCCTGCCACTCAGATCTACCAAACTTTACTGCAGGGATCATTTTCCTCATCCATCACTTCAGTTGTATTTTTTCATTCCCCAAGCCATGCCTCTGTCTTTTGCTGTATTAAATGTAAGGTCTTTATTTTCACTTGCAAATTCCTTAATAGCCTGTTCCCTTCTTATCATGTAGACTTCTTGGCATACTCACTCACCTTCCATCTCTCAATTCCCTAATCCCAAATTCCTAGATTTAAAAGTTCCTTTCTGATCTCTCTTAGTTGGGGCCTCCCACTTTAGGAAAATACTTTGTAAACAGCCAGGGCACAGCAACACCCTTCCTTTTAAAGCCTTCTTAAAACTCTGTTTCTGCAAGCCTAGGTGGGAGCTGAGCCACTTGTACACTACACAACCCAGCACAGCTGTGATGCTTCTTTTTTCTCTGCAGGCATGTTGCCTCATCTCTCCTTCATGCTTATGAGGAAAGCTTTTTGGAATATAGGCCATGATTTAAGTGTCAAATGAGAAGTACTTCACACACTAGATTGGTCTAGAGTTAACATAATAATCCTGAAAACAATACTGGTAAATGTGCTAGACAGATATGGCCCTATGCAGATCCTACTGCTCCTTGTACAAGGAGCCAAGTATTCCAAGAGAACTCTTATATCTTCACATATGTTTTTCCAACCCATAGAATTATGCTTTAATGGTATTTCCACAGGAGAGCAAGGTGAGCCAAGGACCGGTCATTACGGAGGCTTTTCCATGTAATTGAGTGGTTCAAGAAAACATTATGAAATATTATCTTGGCAAAGGATGTAAATGTGAAGAACAGCTGGTAATCCCATGAAGATCCTGCTCATCTATAAATTAATACATGCCACTGGGGATACTGACAATTTGTCCTGGAAGTGAAATGGTTGAGAAGAGATTTTGGCACTCAATCAGCAAAAGATATGACACTCATAAAAACAGAACTATGTTTATCACACAGTACAACAGTTAATTGGTTTTGGATGTATTTATGAGAAATCAAGCATCTTTTTCTGATATCTATGTGTGTGTGAAAAATTAAATTTCATTCCATCGGGAAAGAGTCAAAACTTCCTTTGTTAACTTTTCAGAAGGGCATGGCTTCTACCAAAAGAGCTCAATAAAATGTATTTTCTATTTTGAGGGCCTCTTGATTGAAGAAATGGTTTTCTTACCTCCCTTCTCTTCCACTGCTTCAGTTTTACAGCATAATGAAAACAAGATGCAGCAAACTGTAAGTGAGGTAGGATCAGAAGAAGAGTTTTAGAGGGGTAACAACTGAAGACATTACTTAACATTTACATAACTGGAAGGAAGGTCAGAAGACATAAATGTTTCTCATTTATCCAGGCCTATGTAAATATGCACATAGACATAAAGAAATAATGGCTGCTAAATATGCCCTGCTGCCATAAATATATATGTAGATAAATAGGAAAGATAATCAGACATCCAGAAAACTAAATTTGCTTTATGTACTTACATTTAATGTAGATTTGTTGGCAGTAGACTGTCAACTTTGCTATGTGCGTAAGGGAGGATTGATACTACCTGTTTTATTGTTATATGGTGCACAACACCTCTGTGCATCCTTCTATCCAGGAACTCCCAAACAGAAACAAGGTCGTTTTATGTATGTACTAGTGAATCCCTTCAAATTAATACCCATCCCTGTATTCCCTGCCTCACTTCTTCCTAGAATATGTACTCTTCCACAGAGCAGCCCTCTCCACCTATTTGATGCAGATCCCATCATTTCAACTTAGGAAACCTACTTTCATCGCCAAAGTAAGAGTTCAGTGCTCTCACTCTTGTTTTTATACAGCACTACGAAAATCAAGAGTTTTTGCCTCTATATTTTGTATCTTACCTGTCTTCAGGTCTGCTCTTCTTCATTACCTCTTCTCCCAGGCGACAAGTGACAGGATGAGAAGAAAGGGCTCCAACTTCCACCAGAGGAGGCTTAGATTAGGTATTAGGAAAAAATATTTTCATAGAAGGGGCTAGAGAGCATTGTAACAGACTGCCTAGGGAAGTGATGAAGTCACCATCCCTGGAAGTATTCAAAAAAAACGTGTGGATATGGCACTTGAGGGCATGGTTTGATGGTTAACATGGTGGTGGTACAGGGTTAACAGTTGGACTTGATGATCTTAAAGATATTTTCCAACCTTAGTGATTCGATTATATGTGTTATCTTGTTTCTCTTAATGATGGTTAGCTGATTTAGATTTATTTTGTCTTATTTTTATTACGAGAAAAACAGGTATCTGGTCACTGTCTTCTCTATGCTGAATTTTGCACATTTAAGTTTTTGCAGTACTTTTATGTTTGATACTTTTTAAATATAAAAGCACCTTTTTATTGAGTGAGGTGTACAAATACACCTCCAAATGTCTGAGGTTTGTACCTGGGAAAGAAAAGGAGCACCAAAGGGAGCACTAAAATTTTCTTCCAAGTGGTTATTTTTTTCCTACTCCAGATTCCAGGCTATGACTCTAGACACAGGCTGAATTGTGATCCAGATTGTGACTGTTTCCTTTGTGGTCAAAGGCAAAAATGCTTCTGATTGCAAACCTGCATCCCAGTTTCCATCCTATAGCCTCAGGAAAAAGGGAAAGGACAGCCTTAATTGTACTCTTACTTCCTTTGAATATCTAGTGCCATTTCCAATAAAGCAAATCCATTCTGTACCTGAGAGGAATATCATCTATCCCTACATCTGCTATTCAGTTCAAATAGCCTGGGGGATTTCTAGAGTTACGAATCATTCTGTGAAAGCCCTACAGAGGTCTTTTGATACAGGATCCCACATCAAATTGATAAGCTGCATCTGCCTTCTCTGACCTATGCAGTGATGCTGATGGATAAGGCTCTATTTCTTTTAGTTCACTTGCTTTAGCAAGCACTGGCTTAAGTGCAGCTTCTGCTTTGTGTAATGGCAGATGCTGCCAAACGTGACTCACGTTTTCTCTTTGTTCCCTGGTACAGCAGGCTCTCCAGTTGCTTCTCAGCATGAGGAGCAAACTTATTTCTTAATTAAAAAAAAACAAACAAACAAATTGGCAAGAGCCTCAGACAGCAAGATGTTTTGGGTGAAAGGCTGTGCTCATTAGCATTTCTCCAGTGAAGAACAGCAAATTTCCAAACCACGCTGTCTGGGACAGGATCCTAACCCTATGAAACTGTATGGCTCTGGAGAGGATGGAAGATAGTATCTCTCCAAGAATAAACAGTTTTTCTATCACATTTTCCTTGCCGGCTGTCCAGGATGCATGACACACGATAGTGTAATGCTTTCCTTTTTTGGAAAGAAAGACTGCAATGATGGAACTGCTCTATGTGATTTAGTTAATCATATGAATTTTCTGTAGTATAGGATGTCCACTCTTGTCTTCTGGACAAGATTGTCTGAGTAGTTAGTAGAGCTACCACTTCCAGAAACTCTGCCCATATCTATTTACCGAATATACAGTTTACAGCTTACCCGCTTTGCAGGTGTGCTGGAAAGATGAAGAATTCCTTGCTTTGCAATATCTTTCTTCTCTCTCCCCTTCTGGAGAAACCAGGCTGTTCCATT
The DNA here is from genome assembly GCF_031753505.1 of Anomalospiza imberbis. Taxonomy (NCBI): domain Eukaryota; kingdom Metazoa; phylum Chordata; class Aves; order Passeriformes; family Viduidae; genus Anomalospiza; species Anomalospiza imberbis. The sequence continues at coordinate 79,577,856 of NC_089682.1, read as the reverse complement.
CTGCTCCCTTGTATAGTACTGCCCAAATGGGATAGAACTCCTGTAATTTCAGAAATACAGGTGCAGAAGTTTGTTCCAGCCGCCAGCAAGGAAGTGGGATGGAGGTCCTGTTAAGTCTTTCCTTTTCATCCAGAGCCCTCATATAGTACTTCTCTGGAGGGTTTCAGAACCCACCACAACAGCCTTCAGGAGAGCACATTGTTGTCTGCTTGGAGGATATGTGAATGTAGCTGTGCAGTGAAATGCACTTCAGAGTACTTAACAGAGCTGCACTCTGCTTAACCGAGCAGTGGTAGAAAGGACACTCCTGTATGTGATGTGGTTGAAAGTTGAATCCAGCCCCAGCTACTTGGTTTGCCACCATCAGATTATATCATGTGAGCTCTGAGTGGAACTGAACTGTCTCACAATTGATTTTGTTTCGGATCCATGTGAAATAACAGGAAATACCAACTCTTCTGCTTCAGAACCAGAGTCTGTTTACAGGCTCTCTATTTCTTTTGCTTTCACTGAGCTACCTTGCACTGCAAATCTGCTTCTTCTTAGAGACTTGACAAAGCCAAAGCAAAATGGTATGAATGTGATTAGGATAGTCTAGCACAGTCCCATAAAACTCAGGTTGGCAACTGCACTCAAACTGTTTCCTTATGCAGCTTACCTGCCAAGCACAAAAAGTAGCTGGAAAGACAGGTTCAGTCAGAGCTGGAATTTGATTTCTGAGTGGAGCCAATAAATCTAAAAGCAGTTTTTTAAAGAGTCTTTGCTTTATATTTTTTCCCTTTCCAGTTACGTCTGCTTACATAATCTCTTCTTTATCCTGTATTCAATCCTCATTAAAGCTCATTAAAGTATTTATACTTTTCTCATACCAAAATATAATACAAAGTTTGGAGAAGTAAGTTTGGGGAAGAAAGCTGCAATTTAGGATCTCTTCCAATTTCAGTCTCTAGCTTGGGTTCCTCATTGCTCGTCTCATCATGCTGAGCCCTCGTGAGCTGGCAGCTGTTGTGGTCCGTGCATCCCCAGTCACTCTTGAACTGATCTGAAAATTCCTGCCAGTTGCGGGAACTGACTGACAGATTGGCCTGTTATTAGGTCCTGAGCTGCATTACAAGCAATTGCCAGGTTTGTCTGTTTCTGCAGTGAGTTTTTCTCCCCATCTTGGAGAAATTTTTAGTTGGCATCACTGATACCAGAACAGAGTACTTTTTTGTAGCACTTGATTTGATTTCTGTACTTTAGGTTGTTTTCTTTCCTCTCAAATGACTGTACTTTACCTACTGATAAAATTCCTTTTCTACAGTCTTTGATTAATAAGTAACATGGACTGTGCTGGCTTGGGAGCAGAGGATTCAGAGCAAAGTGCTGCATTTTAATATGAAGTGAAATGAATCTATTTGCACAAAATTATGTGGAAAGAATACACTTCTAGAAAACCATATTATTGAAACATGCTCTTCTGCCTCTATTAGTTTGATCTGCAGATTTGCTAATTCTAATTTCATGTAGGTTTAAGGTGACCTGTTTCTCAATGTAGAGATACCCATCCTACATACAACACCATTTGAATGCAAAGATCCATCCCTGGTTGATGATGATTCTGTACTGTACTGTTACAGGTTTTCTCATCAGTGGCAAAAAAACATGACATTATTTAGTTGGCTTTAAAGAGAAACCATATGGGAAGTAGAAGGTATAGAAATTACAGAGATGCTGCAAGGAACAAAGAAATTAATTAAAACTAACAAAAAAGTAGGTCAATTTTGGCCTAACTTTGTTCAAGTTGTTCCTTTTAAATATGAAGAGCAGAGAAAATAGGCAGATGGGAGTACAGAAAAGGGAAATAAGCCAAAGTGATTAGCCTGGTGACCTTCCCTTATATCTGGTGGATTTTGTATGTATGTGCACTGTGCCATTGTTTCTGATGAATAAGATTAACATATTCAATTCATATCCTAAAAGAAGCCTAAATTCAGTACTGCAGTTCCAATTTAAGGGGCAAGTTTTAACTTCAGAAATTGTTTGTTATGATTGTTATTTTTCTATATTTTGCATATTTATGTGTTCAGATCGAAGATACCTAAAAAAAAGAATAATAGTTTTATAAAATAGCATTTGGGCTAATTAAGAAAAGAAAATAGCTCAGAACAATGGCATTCCCCTGGGGTTTTGTTCATATGCCATTTTTAAACAGTTGAACGTTGAGTCACTCAGTAACAGATTAGCTTATTCATCAGCTTTCTAAGAGCTAAATTTCAATGGATTTCTTCCCTTTCTTATATTCTTTCAAATGATTTATATAAAGGAAGGTTTTCACTATGTTGGTAAGGGTTTCCCAAGAACTTTCCAACTAATGCTTAGTTAAACAGATTGAGTAGAAATTTATACTGTAATTAGTTTGATGAGTGGATTGTTGCACAGACCATATTATCTAGAGTTTTCTACTAAGGAAATTAAAACCTAAGGTGGAGAAAATTAAGGTACTTCACTTGTGGCTGTTATTTATTATTTTAAAACATAATTGAAATTAAAATTTTTAAGCACCTTGTAGTGTTCTGTTTAACTCTTCTTTGAATGTTTGCTAGGCATTTTGGGAGGCTTGTTATTTGGGTAAGATCCACGGTGTCTTTTTTCAGGGTGGCCAGAAACACAAATTTCAAAGGCATGGAATATGCTGCTAACAATATGGGACTTAACCTCCACCCAGAAGACTTGGCTCCTGTGTAGAAATAGGTTTATTCAAGCAATTTCATTTCAAAAATGCAGTGGCTTGAAAGTAATGAATATGGATATTTCTGACATCCAAAAAGGTGTCTGAGTTCTTTTTGCTAAACGCTAGCACTCAAAACCTCCTATAAGAAATGTATGTCATAGTATAATTTCCTGTTTCACGAAAAATCTTTTTCCTATTCCCATTTTCAAAATTCATGGCTTTGGATGTTGGTGTTCTGGGGTTACAAATTAAGACAGAGGTCTTGATATACCTTTTATAAGTACGCATTTCCATCATACGCATATAACGTCTTCCATGTTATAATTTCCTTCTAGGAGTAACTGCTCTTTTCTTTTCATGCTCTCTCCACAGTTTTTAACAACTCTGAGTGGTTCCTTTGTGAATCCTCAGAAAATTTGTGATTCTTCTGGGAGATGGTCAATGCTTCTTCCATGATGTCCTTCATGACACTCCACACTAATTCACAGAAAGTCATTGCCTTGTTATCCATGTTATTCTCCTTTCTTCTCTGTGAAGAACATCTCATGTACTTTTTTTAACTTGGGCAAGCCAGAGAGTGGAGTGTCACTGAGCTGTGATGGTGACAGACTGCTCCATTTATTTAGGAAACAAATGGACTCTCTTCTTGCTGTAGCTCTCCCAAGTGCAGATGTTTCCATATTGTCCTACACTTTACCACTTGGCCAATTACTACATCCCCAGGTCTCATTTTCAGGCTGCTCATTTCAGATGCTGTAACCTGTTTCAGCTGCAGTGGTTTTAATGGTAGGTCTTGGGAAACCTGCTGCCTTTTCAGTGGAAGAGGTGATGGAGGTGCTTGCAAGAACTGTTCCAACAGCAAATCCTGGGGAGATGAAGTGGGGAAGTAGGGGTAAATATGATGAAGGCAGGGCCTTGAGGATAGTATCTGAGTAGCAGGGACCAGGACCTGCAGGAGGACTGCCACAAGAGCAGAGAATTTATGTCAGCATACCAAGGCCATTTACCAGCCTCTAACACATTATTTTGCATTACAAGGCATCACCTCTTATTTAGCAACATCTTTTCTGTCAGTTCCTCTGACAGAGGAACTTGCTGAGCATTCAATAAATATGTTTGTAAGGGCTAGCTCTGCTACATGAATCCAATCTTAAGTTTCAGATTGTTGGAAATATAAGTGTTTTGAAAAACTTACACAAATGTCTACTCTCTCCTTGGAGGCGGCTTTGGTACCAACTTTATGTTTTTCACTGAGAGGTATTTACACTGAAGAAAGCAACTTGGAATGTATGACTTTTTCTATTAGCATCTACTTTCACATAGGCTTTTCACACCTCTCATGATGCTGCTACATTTTTTCTGTCTGTTTCAAATTTTCCATGTTTATTAAACTTTAGTTCTGACTCAGAGAGGTCAGGGTGTACCACTGCAGACCTTCATGGGACTAATCAGTGCAGCAAGACAAAAGCTGCACAGAACTGCAGTTCTGTGGAAAATGCTGTTTCTACAAAATGCATATGATTTTTTGGACTTTTTACATGTAAGGAGAGGTGGTCATCCTCTTTAAAGACAAAACCAGGCACATTTAGGGAGTGCTTTATTCAGGAGATTATTCTGTGAGATGACCAATACCCCATACAGAATAACTGGCTCAGCTGTAAATGTTTGCATTGTTGACACCTGTTACTAGATGAAGTCAATCCCACATGTGCAATGTACTGTTAGATTAATTCAAAGTTTTGTTACAGTGCCAAAATTTAACATCTTGATGACTTGGAATATAAAAGCACTTATTTTCAGTTAAATGAATCACGTATTTTCAATATAGGTTTGGGGTTTTTTCCATACCTTCCATTAATTTGATTCTTCATTATTTATGACAAAAATGTTGCAGTGGAAATTCTGATTTTCTCTTGACTCCTCATTTTCATTTATTCTATTCGGTTCTTGAACTGAGTCTCTTCTGTGCAACTGCCTTAGCCACTGCTGAAGACAGTCATGTTCTGTAACAGCCATCTTCCTGGGAATAAGAGTTTGGGTTACAAGGAGGTGTCCCCTTGCAGTAAAGATTTTCAGGTGGCCTGTATTTTATGTTCCTAGCCTCCTTTATGTTTTTTTTATTTAGCCGCTAAAAACAAAATTGCTTGCTATACTTCATATTTCTTCTCCAAAACAAAAAAGGCAAGATCTTATTATCTGAAATTATGAGGCTTATTGTTTTGGTTTTTTTAACCAAAATGAAACATAATTAATAAAATTAAGCAGTAAGTAGCCTTAACAACCTGCTTTGCTAATTCCAATTAATAATGTCTTCCAGTGTGTTACTGCATCAGTATTGTGTTTGTTCAGTATTTTGAACTTCTCCAGCAAAACTGATTTATTCTGAAATGCCAAACCACTAAGATTTACTAATTGTTTCCCCTGCAAAACTGTTAAGGTAGCTATGCTTTTTTTTTGCAACCATGTCAGCATCTCAAAACAAATTGAGAAGACTCTCAGGGGTGACATATTAAGCTGCATAATGTCAGCTATTAGATAAAGGCAGTGACAAGGATAGAGCAGTTAAATACCTACTCTCTAATTACATTCTCTGCGAAAATTAGAAGTATATGAAAACACAAAAGTTATTACAGTAATGTACAAATGTAATGCTCTTGGTTACTAATATTAAATAAACTTTCTGACAAAACAAGATCTTAGACTCAACCTTTCTCTTTGGCTCCTAGAAAAACTTGAAGGGAAACAGAAGATAGGTCTTCTCAGGAAAAGAATTTCACTCTTTTTAAAGTATACTTTTGCCTTCAAAGTGTATAAATTAGAGTTGTAAACTACATCCATTGCTTAGACACTATGTGATATGCTAAATGTGCTTTGTTTTATAAGTTAACATAGACCTTGCATTATAGTATCTTCAGAATAATTATATTAAAAAGCTAAACATTGCAAATATAACTTTAAAGAAATCCTGCTTTTCTAATGTCTTAGGAGAACAGTTGGTGTTAAATTATCTCTGCTACCAAATGTATTAATCTTTCAAAATATCACATGAATGTTACATAGATCATATTTATTATTCTACTAACTATATGATGCTATTATTAAACTATATTATTAAACTATTACACTCTTTTTTCACTCATGCCGAAAGAACTAAAATCTAATGTGTTGCATGAAAACAAAATCAACCTTTCAGGTAGGTGTCTGAGAAGTGTAACTGATTGCATTATTGTAAAAAAAAAAAAAAAAAGCTGTAGAAAAATCAACAGAAATCACTAGTGGCACTGTTTAACATATCCTGACTTGTAGAATCTTTCTGTATTGACCTTTCCCTTTATGTTTCCTAGTTTTCCCTTGTAACACCAGAAGAACAAGGTCTGTAATTGTAATTAGATCATTCTGACAATGAGTCAGTCTCTGGCAGCTAAAGAGGAATCAGGAGAAAAATAATCTAATCTTAAACATGAGTGGTATTTGCTGGAGGGAAGGGAGGAAGGGAGGTTGCATGTAATTTTTTTAAAGGGGAATGTAAAACTTGCCAGGAATTCCTTAATTTTTTTTTCTTAAATTTTTTTCCTAATCTTGTGCTTCATGATCTACAGTAGTTGCTGAGTATATTGAAAAATCAGAGCAGTATTGAAATCACCTGTAAATACTTATTTCCTTGTGTATGCAAAATGGCATGTTTCAGTTTCTAATTACACTGTTAGAGGCAGAACTAGTGGCAGAAAGATGGTCATGTCTATTTTTGTATCCATTATCCACTGGCACCAGTTCAGAAATTGTAAACATCTCTAGTAGGCACCTAAGCATCCTGATCATAGAATGGTTTATATTGGAAGGGACCTTAAAGGTCATGTATTTCCAATACCTCTGCCACGGGCAGAGATCACACCCACTAGATAAGGTGCTCAGAGCCCCATCCAACTTGGTCTTGAACACTTCAAGGAATGGGGTATCCACAACTTCTCTGGACAACCTGTGCCAGTGCCTCTCTACCCGCTGAGTAAAGAATTTCCTCCTAACACCTAATCTAAATTTTTTCTTCCTTAGTTTAAACCCACTTCCTGCTCCCATCAGTATGAAAAGTGGCTCTCCCTTTCTTTTTTATAGGCCACTTTAAGTTCTGCAAGGCTGCCATGAGGTCCTCCTGGAGCCTTCTCTTCTCCAGGCTGAACAACCCTAGCCCTATCAACCTGTGTTTATAGGAGAGGGGCCCCACCCCTCTGATCATCTTCACGGCCCTCCTATGGACTTGCTCTAACAGGTCCATCCATGTCTTTCCTGTGCTGCAGACCCCAGAGCAAGACACAGCACTCCAAGTGGGGTCTCATGAGGGCAGAGTAGAGGGGCAGAATCACCTCCCCCATCCTGCTGTCACACTGCTTTGGAAGAAGCCCAGGCTGTGGTTTGCCTTCTGTACTGTGAGCACACACTGCTGGCTCATGTCCAGCTTTTCATCCAAAAGAAACCCCAAGTCCTTCTCCACAGGGCTGCTCTCAATGAGTTCCTCTCCCAGTCTGAGCTCATGTCTGAGATGGCCCTGACAGGTACAGCCTTTTGCACCTGGACTTGTTGGACCTCATGAGGTTCTTGTGGGCCTACTTCTCAGGTTTGTCCAGGTCCCTCTGGATGGCATCCTGTCCTTCTGTTGTGTCAACTGCACTGCTCAGCTTTGTGTCATCTGAAAACTCACTGAGGGAGCACTCGATCCCACTGTCAATGTCAGTGATGAAGATATTGAAGAGCACAGGTCCCAAGACAGAGCCCTGAGAAACAGCACTTGTCAGTGGCCTCCACCTGGACATAGAGCCATTGACCACAATTCTCTGGCTGTGTCCATCCTGCCCATTCCTTATTGACCAAAGAGTCCACTCTTTAAATCCTCATCTCTCCAGAGATGAGGGTGTCATATGGGGCTGTGTTAAAGGCTATACAAATCTAGGCAGATGACATCTGTCAGTCTGCCCTTTTCAACAGTTGCAGTCACTCCATCATAGAAGATTGGTCAGACAGGATTTGCCCTTACGAAGCCATGCTGGCTGTCTTGGATCACCTCCTTGTCTTGCATGTGCCTTAACATTGTTCTCCTCGTCCTTCCCAAGTACAGAGGTGAGCCTCTCTAGTTTCATATGTCTTCCTTTCTTATCTTTTTTAAAAATAACAACTAATGGTTCTCTTTTTTCAGTGACCATGGACTCTGCCTGACTGGCATGCTTTTTCAAATTTGATGGAGAGTGGCTTGGCAACAACATCCGCCAGCTTCTTCAGAATCCTGGGATGCTTATCATCAAATCCCATGAGCTTTTGACTATTCAGCTTCATGAAGTGGTCCTCAACCTCCTTTATCTATTATAGTGGGAGAGACTTCACCCCCCCAGCTCCCACCTGGAGGTTCAGGGAATTGAGAGACATTCAGGGACTTGAGATCCTTGCAGTGGTGAAAACCACAGTTCTTGAGAGGCCTAAGTACAGCTGCAATCTTGGCATAGCAATCTACAGCTGGCTGAGCTCTGGGGGTTTCTGGGTTCCTTGTCCTCTCTGGAGCACAAGTGCCTGACTAGACCTTTTTCTTCTCCATCCTCTCAATATCCAAGATTGGATTGCACTTTTGAGAATAAGCACACAACTGAGCAATGAGTGTTCCCCTCGCAAAATGTCACATTTGGTGTAGCATCTAGAATGAAAGTCTAAGCTAGGCTGTGAGGTCTTCAATCCAAGGATGATCCTTTGATCCTATACATATGCAGGGGTTTGACCTAGTTTTTCATATATTGTGTGTTCCCATAAAAAAGTGGCCTTATTTCTGGTTGAATCCTGAATGTGAGGCACTTTGTAATGTAAGCAATAAAATAACATAACACTACATAAATGGTAAATTGCTGCATTCTCTGTGTTGCTATCTTGAATTTTTACTTTAATCTCATATGGATAAAGCTCTCAATATGTGCTCCAAAACACTGTGACTTGCAAAAAGCTGACAGTTAGTGTACTGAAAATTTACAACACAGGATAAAAAACTCTAAAACTTCTGGAGATAAGAGAGGTGGGTACATTCTGGTACCAAATGTGGAAAAGCCCTTGTGCAGAAGGTAGTTTGAGTGTCTCTTTCTTTCCTTCAGAACTCTTTAAAATAAAAGTCACCATAGAAATGTCATTGTCTGATTATTTACTAAAATAAAAAGGTTCATGCTGGAATGTATTTTAGTCAAGAGAGAGCTTAGTCTTGCCCAAGATTAGATATTATTATATTAGACTTGATATAGAATGAAGGTGAACATTGCAATACATCATGGAAAAAATGCAGCAAGAAATCAGACTTTTATCTATAAGGAGCCATAAGAATGTTTAGCATGAAAACTGGAGGAACTCCAGGTAGTGCATCATGGTGCTATATACACCCAGCATTTGCTGCCTGTTTGGGTTTGTATAGCTATGAGTTCAGACTAAAGGGGTACAAAGATTCTGAAATAGAAAGAAATTGAAATAATGATAGTTCCTTAATCTCACAGTCGATTAATATGTAAGGCTTCTTCTCCTTTCTTAAATCATCTGCCTAGAGTTACATATTCTCATTCTTTAATCATGTAGATGATAAGGAGGCTTGACACTGGCTGTTATATTTGGTGAGCTAAAATATGCTGTCATAAAGTATGTTGTTGAGTCTGTTTTGATACTGTCCTGTTTGGCGTGGTGTAAACATTAATGTTTCAATTGATTTTTTTCTTCTTTTCATCAGCTGTAAAATATTAGTAGGTATTTCTAGTGATAAATGGGTTTTAAAGACAGCCTAAGACACTGGAGGGCTCTGAATGTGAAGTGGCCATGAAGCCCCAGATATTGCTGCAAAGGATGAAACATTTGAAGTTACATAATAAGCAGATAGAAATTCCAGATATTCTATAATTAACTCTAGCAGCTCATTGCAAGGTTCTATGTATTTGATGGTCTCCTTCAAGCTCTCGTGAGTCTTGTAGGTCCTAGATTAAACCAGGACCTAGCCTCCAGTTCTGAGGTACAGCTAATCCTGGGAGAAAGCCCTTGAACTTTTTTCCATAAGATGTCAAGAGGTCAGCAAATTTTGGAAACTCATTTGCATTAATTTACATACATGAATTTACATGCTTATCTGGCTAAAGATCTACTTATAGTTATGTAAAAGTCCTGTCTTACTCCTAGTGCAGTAGGGACAAGTCCTCAGATACATGTCACTGAATTGTAGCACAGGCAGCAGAATGACTGTAATGTGGCATCTCTCCTTTGTTCTCATGTCATTACACCATGAAGTGCAAAATGATTGCTCCAGCTTCTGGAGAAAGGATTTGTGTAGGAAATCTGTCCCATAACAGAGCAAACTGAGTCTCTCAATAACTCAGAGCTATTGTTCCTTGTACAGACCACATGGAGGTCCCAAGGAATGGGGAACTGGCTCATCTTACAGCCATGAGACTTTGAGAGACCAGCCTTCACTTCCCTCAATAATTAATAAAACAATTACTAATCAAATGGGCATTTCCATGCTGAAACAGAATTCAAGCTGTAAAGCTAGAGAGACATCTCAGCATCCAGTTTTTCAGCAGCTGCTATCACCAAGGTTGTTGCAGATGTGCATTCTGACAATAGTCCAGAAGTCTAGCCAAAGAGCAAAGAGCTTCCTAGCTGAAAATCCTTTCTTGCCTTAATTAGTATGTTTTGCCCACTGAGAAGCCCTTTTCAAATGTTTCCATTCTATTTTTTTTTGCTTGGAACATTCGAATACATCAATTAGAAGGTAACTTTTTGAAACAGAGTAGCAATAACTGCTTTCTGATCTCAGATGTTGTGTCATGAGTTGGCATTATTTTTAGTTGCTGTGACTGAGTGAATAAAACTGGACAGAAAATATATGTGGATCACTAGATGCACCCTTTACTATGGAGTTTTTTCAAATTTCTCATTTGTTGACACAATAATTTTCACTTTAAAAGTTTATTTTTGTTGGACCTGACTTGTAGGTCTGATATAAATCAGACCTACTTTGATTTAAGATCAGCTGTAGCAGTGATGTTTTTTTGTAAAATCAGTGCTTTTTGAAAGACTAATAGTGCCTTAAATCTAACTGTAAAAAAAAAAAAAATTAGGTAGTGGCCATTAATTTGAATTACACAACAAAAAACAGAGAATGATGATATTTGTCTCACAGTGATTAAGGACAAAAAGGTAAAGGTATGTGATAGAAAAATCTCCATTAATTCCATCAGCCTTTAGTTGTAGTCCATGATGTGCACATGAGTGGTATAAAAATTGTTCAACAAACATGTCATAAATGTTAAGAAATGCTATGAAAATTTTCTTTTTATTTCAATTGTCTGAAACTTGCCTAATACCACATTTTATAATTCTATAATTTCAAGTTCAGTTTATTACATTTAAGAATCATTCTGAGCTATGGAGAACAGTAACACAGTGAAGAGATTATGGAGTTTTCCGTTAAAGGATCCTTGAATATTTCTAGGAAGGTCATGGTGCTTAGCTACAAAAAAAAAAAAAAGGAACAGAAATTATTGTTTGTCTGCATTGCAGAGAAGCATAAAAACAGTTCTTCCTATAGGAGTACAAGGTATGGAGATATTTCTGTGAATATATTTGTTTTGACTGTCCATGACAGCTGAGAAGTAATACATGCCAATTTTATAACCCCTCTGTGGTAGTGCAGTTATTTTACTCCTTTTCAAGAACTTAAGTGCTTTTTTTTGTTTTGTATTTTTGTTGTGTGTTTTTTTTTTTTATTTATTTGCTTTTAAATAGCTTTAGCCAGTACTTCATATATTGAAATGAGTTTGAATCTGCTTTAGGCTATGCAGGAATGGGGGGTGGGGAGGTGAGGAGGATAGGGCACAAGGAGGGGAAATTTGAGCTAGTCCCTAACAAATTTCTGCTGTCTCCTGTTGTCAGAGAAGGATGCATGCACATGACTAAGTACCTCATCATGACTTTTGCCAATGACTTTAAACATGATATGACAGAGAAAAGTCAAGGTCAATGCTTCTGTACAGACATTTTGTGATGTCTGTAAGACAGTAAATTATAAATTATAAAATATGGTTGTGGGTGTGGAAACTGTAACATCTCTGACTTGCAGTTAGACTTGTGTATTAGGGAGTGATATAGCTGCAGAAGTTAGAGACCAAGCTGCTTAAGGGTTTGCTCTGGCTAGCACTAATCCAAGGGTCACTGTAGCAGTGGAGATGTTCATGACTAGCTGAAGAACATTTGTTTCTTTGTTCAGTCAGTGCTGCACTGACTTGCTGGAGGTCACAGATTAAGGCAGCAGCCCCTTCAGTATGTGAGCACACAAATTTATGCTCTCTTACAACCTCGGCAATTTTTGCAGGGAAAAGATAGGAAAGGTGGGTGAATCAGAGGCACACACACACATATATATATATCTCTAAATTGTGTGTGTCTATATATGTGTGCATATGCTTACCTGGGGAGGGGAAGAGGGAGTGGTTAGGGTGCATGATGCGTATGTTGTAGAGAAGACTTCTAGATCCGTTTTCTGCAGAGTGTGTTGAGTCAAATGCAGCCCACCACCACTGTTAGTGTATTTTAAAAAATGGATTTAAGCATGGTATTAACATTGAGCATGCCATGTCTAAATAATTTCAAACCATACATATCTGTTTGTCTTTTGGTGCACTGCAGCCCTCTTGTTCTTAGTTCATATGTGCATAAAGAGTTCTCAACTCCTGATGCAGCATAATTTCACCCTACTTTTCTCACCATGTGCATAATCTTGGCAGATAAGGCAAAAAGTAAGGCAAACATCTGGGAACACAGGGCTTTGAAGTTGTTTAAGTGTTCACATGGCAGTTATCTGAATTGCACCTGGGCATTTGCTGGCAGTGAACCCCACTGTAGAGGGAAATGTATGCTTTTCTATGAAAATATTAACTTTTCAACTAAAACAAAAGTGCACTGTCCTTTATTTATATGGGTGGAAGTGTTCATTTTGAAAATAAACAACAGAAGTCAATGCACACCACAAGTGTTGGTTTTCCTATGGGCTCCACCGGAATTTGCAGTGGAGTTGTCATTTCTGACACATCTTGTGTGTGTTTGCTGTGAAGGTGGTGAGGTAGGTGACATCCTCTAACCTGGTGCTGGTACACTGGAAGGTATTCTGTTCTTTCTTAGAAAGGCAGAACTATGAAACCTCCCAAAGGGAAACTATGTCATTTGCATGGGAAAAGGTTTTTCTTTAAATCCGGCAAAACAGCTCTGATAAACAGAGACAAAACCACAGAGGCAAACAAAAAAAAAAATTATCACAGATTGAAAAGGATTTACAGCAGGTTTCCAGTACTAAAATGTTCTATAACGACTAAAATTTATAAATTACAAGATACAAAACAATCAGAATGTCTGTTTCTCCTAAGGGCATCAGCCCTTGCTGGGATGCCAGAACGGGCAGAGATGCTGCCTAACATTTTCCACAGGTGCTCTCACAAAGTTGGCCACAGCTTGTCTGCTGTGCACAGCTTCTGTATTTTCAGTAACTCTTTGGAATAAAACAATTCACTTCACTTATCCCTGCTTTACCTTTTACTGAAATATGACCACTACACAAACCTGTGTTGGTTTTCCTCAAGAGACCTAAAAAGTTGACCAAGATTTTAACTGATGGCTAATACATCAGTTTACTGGGAAAAGTGCATTTTTGTTTAAGACTAAATTACAATGATGAGTTTTATTGACTGTGAAGGAGAATACCTGATATCCACTTAGAGCCTAGCCATCATGAAACATTTCTGTGGACACTCAGTAGTGAAAACAAACAAGCTGCTGCTAATGGCAGTCTGAAGTTCATTCCCAGCTAAGTACCGCTCTGGGCCAAACTAAAATAACACCACAGCTGTAGCCAGAGCTCGTAGGGCTTGGTTTTCATGTTCTGCCATGGATTACTGCTAACTGCTGTTTGCTTTAGCAGTCACTCATTTCCCAGAGCAGGATAGCAGTCCCCAGCTTTCATGCCTCTCTTTGTTGTTATGTGACCTCTTGTACCTTTCCCACTTCATTCTATCTTTAAAATAGATACAACACTTCTTCCTACTCAAGAGGGTAAAAATGATAGCAATGTGTGACTCACTGTGTTGTTCCAGGATTGTAAAAAGCAGGGGCTTCTCTGGCCTCTCACTTTTGTTCATCTCCGTTTGGCAGTCATTGCTCTTCTTATTTGTCTTTCTTCCTCCCACCTCCACCCCATCACATTTCCACCTGATCCCCAAGCATATGTTGTGACACCTACATTATCTCCAGTTTTTATTCATGTTTTTGTTTATACAGAAGCATGGCTGGTTATCTTAGCAGAGGACTGAGCACTAATTGTTATTTGCACAGTTCTGAGCATGTTGATGTTAGTCCTGCTGCAGAGTTGAGAGTTCAGTGCTTCTGGGATGTGGTAGAGGTAAAAGCATAATGAAGAGGACATTGTTTGATTTTATCGGGATGAAATTTACTGAGATGTGGCAGAACTGTGTATCCTGTAAGGAAGTGATCCTTAAAGGATGGGTGTTGGGAATTGGGCACGATGAACTGAACATTTAGAACACCATGCAAACAAAAAGTGTATACATATTCCACAAGCTGTTTCCTTGGCTAAACTCTTGAGATTGCCTGTACCTGCTTTGCAAGAACATAATACCCAAGTGTCAGGTTAGATTTTAATTAGATTTTAACATATTGGCTATTATTAAAGCATATCTAAAAGCACAAAAGTGGGAAGTGCTATTGAGAGTTTGTGTAAGTGAAAGAGAATGGGGGTCAATCACCACTTTACACCAGGTGGAACCAGACCTGTTTGGCTGCCCTGGTCACCTTGAAGGGCTGAGGGACTCCTGTTTCTGCAGTAAAACATCTGTGGTCTGTCTCTCAGGTGTATCCAGCTGGCCACAAAGGGCAAAATAGTGACAACAGAGAAGCTGTTCTCACGGCTTGCTTTGGTTAGAACATGAACTTCCATGAGCACAGTATAGAATCCCTGAAAATTTAACAAAATTACCATGGATATATTACAGCAAAGTAACATTCTGGAGTTTTAAATATCTACATCTCCAAAATAATACTAAAAAAAATAATTTTACCTGTTCAGAGCTATTTTCTAAATTAATTCCAGTGACCTCTAAAATCACAGGTATAATAAAATCCTTGAAGGTGAAGAAGCTATCTGAACTTAAGATACCTTGGTGCCCTTTTTTCATGGTTTCAAATACAAATACTGGTAGAAACATACTTCTGTTCTGTGAAATGCTTTGCCAGTTTGTAAAATTTTCTTATATGATTCAAGACCAAGCTTTGCAAATTTCTTATGTAATGAAATACAATGAGTTAAATATTAAACACATTTTCAACACAAAAAGTATTTTTCCTTCAAAGCTATCAAAATGAAACCTTTTAACAATTTGCTTTTTTATTTGATAATTCAAATTCTCTGTTGAAAAGTTATGTCAATTTAATTTTTAAATGGAAAAAGAGGTGGAAAATGTCCTCAATAGTTGCAAGCTCCAAAATATCGTTTCTGCTGATTCCCATACTATTGTTCTTATCCTTCTGTGGGATTTGTGGATCAGTTGCAAACTACTGCACCATTTTACCATTTTTTTTACCCTAAAGTAAATGGTGGTATCTGACCATACCTGCATATGTGGTGCAGCATAGTCAGCAACAAAGAGGCTGTTGTCAACATTGTCAACGTGGAGGCTTTTTGCTAGCCATTAAATAATGGGAAATTTTTCATGTTCAGACTTCCACTAGTAGTACTGGGGCCAATTTTAGGAGATCAGGCAGTTCAGTCTTCAAGACCATAGAATAGCAAACACAGTCATTTTATTCCACAGGGAAAATCATAGGAAAAGCAAAGGTAATACAGAGTGAATGACAGCAAAAAACCCAAGAGATTACAGAGTATTAAACAAAGTGCTTGCATTAGAGCAACATGTGAGACAGAGGAAGTGGAGCTGTAATGGAGCTCTTGTGATGAAAGCAACAAATTAAACAGCAGAAACTGGTGATAAAATTAATGTTCTGCTGCTTTTGATTCTCATTTGTCAAGATGAGTGCTAGTGCTGGTGCAAGATAGGCATGGCCAGCTGAGTCACAGGGATGAATGGTATCATCCAATCTGATGGCAAAATGAGCAATTGAAACGGTTTAATATAGTAAAAAAATACCATGGAGGCACACCCTAGCCCTTACTACAAGTGGCTGCACCTCATGTGTTGGAACTGAATCTTCCTCAATAAAAAATTGGTTATAACCCCCTGGGCTGTAATTGCTTAACATTTGGAAATCATATTAGCATCTGCCAGAGGCGAAATCTCCCTGGTCTGTTGATATAATAAATTCTTTTAGATAAGTATGATAAATTATTACACTTACTGAAATGCATGTTGCTTTACTGTTAGTCTTGTAGCTCGTTTTCTTCTAATCTCACTTGGAACATTGTTGCAATGGCTTTAATTTTTGTATACTTTATTATTGCCCTGCTCCACATATTGTAAACCTTTTTTTTTATAATGCTGTTCAAAAACTTTACACTTTAAAATAGTTTCCAGGCAGTTTTCTATTTGATCAAAGCTTTCAAATCAGCAGCCATAAGTCACATTATTTTCTAAACGTCTATCAATAAGCAAAATAGATACATATTTGTAGCAAAGAGGAAAAAGCAATTTAATAACTCTTTCTTTCTATGACAGTTTTTTGAACCAGCACTGATCTTGGTGCAAAATATAATAAATATTTAGACTAAAGTGAAATGCATTTTAAAAGTTGTGAGTGAGGGTAATTTTGCCAACTAAAATACTAAAAGAGGGAAAATAATTTTCAAAATTTCATTGTATCTTTTAACAGCTGTGCACAATTATTAAATATGCTTTAATATCTCTAGGCAATATTTACAGTTTTAACTTTTTAGAATACAGCTCAGAATATTAAGTTGAGGGTTTTCTAAAGACATGTCTGTGTCCTCTGAATTATTACAGAAGCTTGAAACCCCCCTGTAGGTACTGAAAGGGCTCCATGACCTCAGGAAAATTAATCAGGGTTCCCACAAACTGGTGGCCCATGTGAAAGGCTGCAGTGAGGTCTCCCCAGACCCTACTCTTCTCCAACTCTCTCAGCCTGTCTTCATATGAGAATTGTTTCTGCCCTCTGATCATTTTGTGGCCCTCCTTTGGGTCCATTCCATGCTTTTTCTGTGCTGGAGCCCCCAGAGCTGGATGCAGCACGCCCAGTGGGGTCTCATGAAAGTGGAGTAGAGGGGCAGAATCACCTCCCTTGAGCTGCTGGTCACTCTTCTTGTGAACAAGCAAGAAGACTTGTTTGACTGCAGAATGGGGAACTGTTTAAACTTCTTTGACCCCACCATGAATAGTTTGCAGCACAGTAGCTCAGGTTCAATGGAAGAAATTGAGAATTTCACCTTCCCCCTGCTTTCTAACCTGATGAGGAGGCCAACATGTTGTGTTGCAACAGGTATGAGGCAGAATCACATCCAACCAAGATCTGTCTTCCATGCCACAAGGGGAAATTCTTTAATAGAACTCAGGTCGTATATCAAGTGTGGTCTCTAATAAACACCTCTGCAGTGGTTGTATTTGAAGGGAAAATTATGAGCTCTGTTGTCAGCCTTTGAAGATGCATCTTAAGCGTGAAAATCCAGCAGCCGTTTCAACGCAGTACCAAAGATGGGTGCCAAGTCTGAGAGAAATCAAATTTCTGACACAGCAATCTCAACAGTATTTTCTGTGGAACAGCTTCAGTATTACCATTATTCTCAGCTGACTAACATGCTCTAGGGAACTTGCAAGTGTCTTCCAGATTGAAGATCTCATTGCAGGGGCCAGGTAACTTCAAGTTAAGGGTAACATTGCTGAGTATCATATTACTTCCCTTTTTGGGCAGTAGAATTTTATTTTGAAGTAGTAACTAGGATTTTCTTTCCTCTGTAAACATCTTTCCAAAAGTAGCTAATAAACCCGCTACACAGATGATTGAGCTTTGCATGTGGATGGCTGTTTTCCTCCTTTAAAACTGCCTATATGTCACTCTAATTAAAACCTGGCAGGTCATTAAATTGCTAGAATGAAGAACCAGCATGATTTTCAGTCTTTATACTTTGCAGGACTTTTTTCAGTTTAGAGTGCTTTCCTTCAGTATCAGTGAACCAGTAGGAAGTCATACAGATTTATCCTTTTTCCTCTGCATGGAGTGTCATGTTTCAGAGTGCTGCTGCCAGTTGCTCACTGCAGAACATAAGCTTACAGAATTCAAAGCCATTTTTATTAACAGCAGATGTAAAGTAGCCCTGTCCAAATGCCAGGGTTTATTTGATAGCAAGGATATTTCTGATACCATATCTATGTTGAATAAATTCTCTGGCTTTTTTATTAAATGTCTAGAAGAGATATTTGCATGCTGAACAGATATGCTAATCGCTAATTACCTTTTTTTTTTTTTTTGGAGGGTGTGATTTCCTGAGAGTGAATGATGACAGTTTGACAGGTATTCAGAAATATTAGTGGAAGATAAGGGCATATTTGAAATGGGAGCATAAAGGAGCTAACAACTAATAGAGGTTGATGGGGAAGAGGGAAGCAAAAGATGTGGATGCAAAATGGTCTTTTTTTTCTTTGAAATGGTGTATGATATTACAGGATTGGCTGGCATTACAGAATCCCTGTGCTGATGCAAATTAAAATGGTTTTGAAGTTGTTCAAGTCAACCATTTCAAAATCTGTGTCAGAAAAAAAAAAGCTTTTATGTGACAATAATGTTTCTGGGATGTTATTAAGTAATTGAATCCAGTTTGATGAGTTCCATGCCCTGATCACTTATAGACATGAAAGATTATGGATACCTCAGAGGAACAGTTTTCTGATGTGTATGTTTATTTTCCTTGTTGACTTTATAATGCTGGTGTTTTGCTTCTACCTTCACTTCCACTTCATCTGAGGAGTTCATTTGAGTAATTTGTTTCCACACAGAATGCCTTTCAAGAGAATCACAGAATCATTGAATCATTTAGGTTGTATAAGACCTCAAAAATCACCAAGTCCAGCCACTAACGTAACACTGTCAAGTCCACCATTTAACCATGTCCCTCAGTGCCACATCTGCATCTACACATCTTCTAAATACCTCCAGGGATGGTGACTCCACCCTTCCCTGAACAAACAGCCTGTCTCAATGTTTGGCAGTGATTTCTGTGAAGAAGTTTTTCTTAAAATACAATCAAAACTTCCCCTGGTGAAACTTGAGGCCATGTCAGGTTCTTTATAAATGCAACATGTCCTTTTTTCTCCCACCAACAGACCTACAGCCTTTCTTAAGGTGCCTGCACTGACACTAAGAGTACAGTTGCCTCATTTATGTCACAGGCACATCCTGCTCTGATCATGGAGCACAGGGTGACACTGTCCAGGCAAGCTTTTGGAGACCTTTGCTCACAGAGGTGAACGTGGGATGGCCCTGTTGACACACGGGACTGCTGAGGGGGAGGAATGGACCCAGCATTTAAACGTTTCTAGTTTCTGTGGACTGGTTTACATGCTTCAGCAAATAAAACATGGCTATATCAGCAGAGTTTATCTTTGGCTTCTGTTTGACACTTCCACTTGCAAAATTGTTACAGCTGGAGTTGTACGCAAATGATTTCTGTATTATTCATAGCAGCAGGTGCTGCAGCAGTCTTTTGGCTAGAGTTGTATTCTCTTGGTCTATGGTTTCTATATATTTGATTAGCTGGTGCCATGCTGTTCAGACGGGTTGCTAGTCCTCCAATAAATGGATTTTGTTACACAATCAGTTATACAGTGCATTATAATTTCCATAAATCACTTTTAGTTGGCAGCTTTCTTTTGCCTCTTGAGATTGTTCCAGCAATAATTTGCATCCTTTTTTGTATGGCATCCTAAAAAGATCTTGGAAGTTAACATAGCCTGAGTGTGTTTTTAATAGCTGGTGTCCTGGCAGCACTAGAACACACAAACCAGTTATCCATGAAGGACTGACATATTTATTTTCGATTCATGTATCATTTATGAATTCTTTAAGAAGTGCTTATCCAAAGATTCAGTATAGCAATTTAGGTATCAACCAGGCTTATGCCAGAGTTGTGATTCTAAAAATCAGGTGCCTGTCCCCAGGCGGGGTGATAAACAACACTGCAGCTCACTGAAGACTGAGAGACAATATGATATGCCTCATTCCGAAAGGCATCCCAAAAACCTGGCACACTCATGTGGGACCTGCCTGTCCCTTGCCAATTGACACAGCCCATGCCTGAATTTCCTACTTCTCTGTGGAAATGAGATGCTTGGCCACTAATGAAACCTGATTTGGACTCAGCCACTCATTATCTTCCCATCAGAAGTGACCACTCCACTTAATCCCTGCTGGCTAAAGATAGGTCAGCTTCAGCTGCTGCTCAGGCAGACCTTGCAATGGAGCAAGAGGCTCTTTTAGAATGAAATTGCCTTGCAGAAGGCAAAAAACTGTAGCCTAGCTGTGCTTTCCCTATTATTAAGAGCGATGCCTAATCAATTTGGTTCCATGCTCAGAGGAGGAATTTTTCAATATCTCAGTAAAATTCTTCATTAAATAAAAGGTAAATAAAAAGCATGTTTTTATAGACAGATTCCTATCAAGGCTGCAGAAGCAATATTGACTGAAGAGATAAAGGCGCACTTGGTGCATCTAATGGAAAGGTGCAGATGGTTGCCCATGTGGGGACAAACAGATAACAGGAACAGGGTGTATCACTGCAAGGCACAGGAGTGTCTGTCTTTTCAGCTGTCTGCATATTGGGCTTTTCACATTGGTACCTGGAGGAATCAGTTCACCCTTCTGTTTAATTTAAAAAAAAAAATTAGGTGCAGTTTCACCTATTATGCTAGTTTCATTTACAGCCTGCATTGCTGAGACAATGGATGGATCTATGAAAGGAAATGCATTTAATCACTGTCAACAACCTCCTCATTTGGGCACTGAAAGCTATTAAAGAGAAAAGTAATGGACCAAGAGGTGCATCCAAGTGTGGTGTTAATGGCACCCCTTTCATTTACAGTGGCAAACCCAAAGCAGCAAGGTGAAAAATATGAAGAAAACAACGTGGCAGATCAGTTTGCCCACGACCTCAGGCAGAGCAACCCTCTCTTGGTCACAGGTGAACAGGAACCAGGCATCTACCTTTCCAAGTCACAGTATCCTGTTTCTTGCCCATCAGTAGGGCTGCCTACACAACCTTTTAGCAGCCTGTCTGCTCCCTGAGCCCCACCAGCATTGAAAGACCCTTTCAGGCATGTTCCAGTGTGTTGTACCTTATGTATCCTTGTAGCACATACTCTGCTTGTAGAGTATGCTCCTAGACTCACTCACTGTGAGACAGGTGAACCTGATTTGAGAATGGGTACCAGGTTGTCATTAGCAAGCAAAACTAGCTATTCTGCATGATTTTTATTGATCTATGGATTTTATGCTTTGTGTAAGGTAGTGACAATTAATAATTACATCGACTGTCATCTTGAAACGTGCAATTTATTTGAAGGAAAAAATGTACCATTATTAAAGAAAAATCACTTTCTTACAGATGCTGTTTCAGAAGCTGTGCAAGGAAAAAGCAGGTAAGGCTGCATTACTTCTTGAAATTTTCTTGGTGGCTTGTGTAACCATGTGTGCATTGATGGAGGACCTGGGGAGTCTCTGCTATGAAATGAGTGTTCAGTGCATTTGTGATAATCGCTGCCATGCTGCTGTTTATGACCTATTGGTGTAGGATTAAGGTGGTTCTTAAAGCTGATAATTCATCACCTTTTCTCTTACACCTTGCAAGGTAAGTTCTGAAATGGGGGATAAACCCAAGCATTTGTTACTAGTGTCAGAGTGCAACTGAAGGTCTTGCCATGGCACTGGTGTGTGTATGCATGAGAGAGATGAGTATAGATGAGGAACACCTCGGAGCTTTTTTTTTCTCAGTGGTCACTCAGCAGCTGAATCTGATGAAGAGGCTTGTTACAGAGGCATATTTTCTAAAAAATCTAACAGCCCCTTGGGACCCATATGTCCCAAGTGGCAGAGTCACTATGCCTGATTTCTCCCTTAGCAGGAGCCCACTATCTGGTTGAATAATTTTTCATTATTAACAGCATTAGTGAGTTTCATCACTATGGAGGAATTGTTTAGGGCCAGTGAGGCACCAAGACCAGAGCAGTGAGCAGAGCTAAAGACTCATACCCTGAACTGCACATACATTATCATGCCAGGAGCTAAGGAAAGGTTTGGATAGACAGATATGTACACACACATACAGATCCTGGTTCAGCAAGATACTTAACACACAATTAAACCCACATTTGACAAAACCAATTAATTGCAACAGGCATAAGAAACTGCTTGGATGATTTGCTTAATTGAGAGTAAATGTCCTTATTAAATTGTAATGAAGCACAATTAAGAAATACAGAGAAAAGGAACTGCTTCCCAGAATGTGGGTTACTGGGGTTTAATAACAGCCTCACAGTTTTGCAAAAAGAAATGTTCCCAAAGTCTTGATGAATCCACCTTCCCACAAAAGTCTTTACCAGCTAGAAATATTTCAGTCATAAACCAACTGACCTCTGGAGTCACCCATTTCTGACTGCGTTTTCTGTTTTGTTAGTCAGGATGTATGCAAAGTGTGCCAATTAAAAGGAAAGCAATTGGACATCACTGCTGTAATTACCTCTCTGTCCCTAGATGACTTAGCATCTTTTTTTTTGGCCTGAAGGACTAGTTTAAGCCAGTTTGCTCACTGAGTGATTTCTTCTTGCATCTGTCTCTGATCTAAACTGCATCCACAGTTCCTTCCAGGGGCCAACCTTAACTCAGTTAAAATCAGAACACAGCTTTCTGGAGTCAATTTCACTGGTTCAGTGGCTCTGCTGGCAAATGTAGTGGCTTAGCAAAATGACAGAAATTCTGGGCCAGAAAACTCAGGTCTCCATAGGCAATTTCACCCTCATGTACTTTAATTCAGGTCAACAAAACATGAAGGCTGCTGATCAAAGTGTAAATGTACGTATTTTCATTCAAGCTCTATACACATTAACTTTTCCTGCCTTACGATTTGGATGTGGATTCATTCCATGATGGTATTTGCCAAGGAAACACATGCCCGGGCTTTTCCAAAGCTAAACAAATTTCAGAAGTTCTGAGATTGTTTGAGCAATTGTTTTAATTGTATTCATTGTTGGATCAAAACCTCTCTGTGCCACTGAAGGCTCACTAGATAAAGAAAAGGAAAACCTGTCAATGGCACATGTGTTTTAAACAAAGCATTATTTTGGCAGTGTTTCTATTTTATAGTATGATTGATTTTTAGTTATTTTACTTTTATGATAATATTAATTTTGTCAGAGAGATAAAGTTTTAGTGCCCATCCTAATGGGAGAACTGTAGGATGATGGTTGAAAATCTGATGACTGCAGGCATGAAAGAAGAATGACAGGTCATTTCCTGACACAGTTTGGTTATGGAGGTGAAACTTTAGTCATAGAAATCTAGTATATGGTAAAGCTGGTAATAAATTTATCATTAAAATGCTTCTGGCAGAAAATGTCCATTTCTTCAAATAGAACATTTTACAGGAAAAGGTTAGCATCCATTAATCCATTTCAAATTGTTTCTGTAAAATAGGCACACACTTTTCAACATGCAACGATTAACCAGTCTTCAAAGTGAGAAGTGTATAGTTTTATTAAACTTTGAAACTTTTGGCTTTGAAATTTGTTACATTGAAGTATTAAAAAAGAGAGATAAAAAGAGAAAACCTGATTTAAATTACAAAAAAGGGAAAATCTTTGTCTTGAACTAAGGGACAAGAGTTTCTTCCAGATTTGCAGTTACTTAAATATTTTGGATATTTTCTGTGCTTTCTGGATAATAAATTTTCTCTTTTGAAATTTCTTGCATGAGAAGAAAACCTATCCTGCCCATTCAGGCACACACAGAACACAGCACTCAATATTTTTCTCAAGTTTGTTTTCTGCATCACTCTCCCCTTACATCCTTACTTCTTATTCTTTCGCATTTTCTTTTGCCATTTATTGTTGTGACCCCTTTCTTGGTAAGAGCTCTAGAGATCTCAGAGGCCAGGAGAGTCTTTTGCCAGAGTGCCAGTGGGGCACCTTGCCCTCTCCACCAAAGAGCACCTATAACCCCATGCTGTCAGGAGCTGGGGGTGCACAGGGCAGCTCAGAGCTGCTGCAGCTGGGGTGGGAACTTCTGCAGCCCTTTCCCCAAGGCTGGGCTGTCCTCAGCTTCCAGTCATTCTCCATGTAAACCATTTTGCATGTGAGAGGGAAAAAACCTGCCCTTTGGAATGCTGTTCTTGTTGAATTTTATGTTTCTTTTTCTTTCCCCCAAATTAATGCAATATTTTGTGGCTTCCATTACCTGGATTTGTAGTGGGTGCCTCGCAATATGTTAAGCAGGATACCCAAAACGTGTCTAAGAAAAGCTACAGCTGCACAGACCATCCAGCCACACCAGAGAACCTCATCTGATGTACCAGCATTGCTGGCAGTGTCACTGCATGTTTACCAGCCTTGTGTCATCACTTCCAGATGTAGTAACATTGGTACTTAGTACATGCACTGGAATTAATGATGATCTAACCATTCAAAAAAAATTAAATAATGGTTAGATGTGATTCTTGAGGCACGAATTTATTCTGCTTTCTGTTTTCTTTAATCATGACAAGATGCAGCATGAGCTGGTGGCTCCCTGGGGAATGGGGCAGACACAGGAACAGAGGTCAGACAGCTCCAGGATGAGCCCTGGGGACAAGGATGTCAGTCTGCAAGTTGGGTCACATGGCTGGGCAGGGCTGTGGCAGAGAACAGCCCTGCCACAGCATCATGGGGCTGGGATGGACAGCTCTGAGTTGGCTGAAATGGAGTTCCACAAAGACTCAGAAATTTATATATTTATATAATTTCACGCTATTAAATAAATACAATGTTATTTGGACTTAGATCTAGGCTGCAAATGTGGTGTTGCCCACACCCTTTAAGATGTAGTTAGCAAAGTGCAAGGGACAGGTGCAAGAGAGGACGAGCAGTTTGGAGTAGAAAAGTTGGTTTCACACAGACAGGCTCACCCTTGGCCTGAGGTGAGCAAGTTGCCTGTTGGCTTTCTGTTCAAGTGGTAGACAGGAAGGTGATTCACACTTGTACGGCTTGTATGTGATGGCATTAATAAGCAAGTGCTACAAATATGTGAAAAATACCATATTCTGTGAGTTTACCAAGACCTGTGAAAACACCAGATTTATCCACTGAACTATGCTTTCTTTGGGAATGAATGTGGCTGTCCTGCTGGTACCTGAGGTTTCAGCCATTAAACTACATTCCTGCTGTCATTAATAGATGATGCCATTAATAGGACTGCCCTGGTCCTATCTCTGTGCAACAGACCACCCTGTTCAAGTCATCATCACCAATGCTTTTCTTCTCATATTGCCAGGCACATAACACCAAACCTAGTCTGCACTACCTATCTCTTCTGCCCTTGCAATGTAGGAGGTCCTAATTGTCTGCTGTGGTACCCTAGAGAGCACCATGCTTAGCTGCTCCTCTTGCCATCAGATTGCTGCTGGGTTTGTAGGTAGCCTGTGGCAGTCACTACTAAAACCTGGCTGCCTGATGCGGTGTGTCCTTACTATCCCCCAGTATATGCCTTAGTAAAAAACATTCCACTCAGATTGAGCATTCTAGCTGCCTAATGTATTTTAAAGTTATCACCACATAGCTCAAGATGACTAACACAGAGCACACTTCATCACTGCTAGGGAAAACGAGCCCTCACTTTGCTGACAAAAATTTGAAGTCGGATTAAAAGCTGACACATCCTCTATTTTAGTGGTATGTATGAAACACTAAATATAGCAGCATGCTCATGTATTTGCTGATGCATGGTAATGTAGTCTGTAGCAGAACAGCAATGGGCTGGCAAGGAAGATGGTGCACTGCAGTAATACGATAAAATCCTCATGTGACCTTGGCCATTTCAGAAGTACTCCACGGATAATTGTGTATCCTTGACTGATATAATGCAAAATTCAAACAGGGGCAGTAGTGGTCCCAGGGCTTTAATGAGCAGCCTGATACTGCAATATTTTCCCAGGCACAATGCAAATTGACTTCAAGGAGAGGTCTCCATAGTGTAAGAAACAGAACTGTGCTATATAGCAGCTGTATATGTGCAACTGCCAACAACGGGCCTGATTCTGGGAAATGGGAGGGAGCTGTAACTCCACCTGGCTCTTGTTAAAAACTAAAGGTGCTTGATTCATCACAAAATCAAACCTGAGTAAAGTACTTTCAACTGATTACATATTTTTATATTTCCTTAGTCATAAAAGGTTTTATGCTCCTGGTTTTATTTTACCTTTGCTGCAGTCCCTGGGCAGGAATTATGGGCTAATCACACTCTGAACAGGGAAATTGATGTGGCTCACAGAGCCATATCCTATTCTGGGATTTTCCTCTTGCTCGTAGCGGGGTGGAGGGGATCTCTTTCAGCCTTTCACTTGCCATGGATGTCTGGCAAGTGTGCTGGTGGTGGAGCTGTGACTATGAAACCCCTCTTCTCATCCTCTTCAGGAGGGAGCAGCACTGGATTAGACATTCAGCAGTGCCTTACAAGACCTAGGCAGTACTTGTGTCTCATGCTGTCATTACTGCAGCTATAAAAGTTTACCCAAGATGAAAACCTGACCTTAAATAACTGGAGAAAATAAAAAATTCTCATCCAATGATCCTGTGCACTTACTAGAAAGTGGAGCAGGGTCACTTTGACATGTTTCCAGCACAAAGTGGAGGTGCTTTCTTTGGACTGAAAAATGTACAGGCTGTTTTCCTAAGGAGTGGAAGTAAACTACTGAATAAACCCAGCTGTTTGGTGGCCTTGGCCTCTTAACTAGTTATGCTCTGTGTTGCTCAGATTAGAAGTAGGTAGAGTTGGTGCTTGTCCTGCAGTCAGTACATCAGAGGGTCATTTCATTTGGCTCCAGTTCTAACTTTTCTGCAGTGCCAGTTTGGCTTCCAAAATTAGGCAGTGAGATTGCCTCTTCTTTTCATAATCAGAAATGATAGAACAAAGCCCTTCTTTGTGCTTCTAAAAAGGCAAATCTTTGCTAGTCAGCTCTTACTGATGTATTGGAGTAGTTGAGGTCACTGGGATCTTCTGCTCTCAAAAGCAAGAGGAAAATGAGATATTGCTGTTTCTCAAAAAAAAAAAAAACCCAAAACAGCCAAGTATAGATTAGAAATTTATATTTTTACTGTTTTAGTATATGAATTATAGACGAAAGCTTGATCCATTAAGAAGTACTCTGAATTTTATATGACATTTCTAAAACAATAAAGCACCAATGTATAAAAACACTTTATACACATGCAACTACTCAAAGTAATTCTAAATATATTTTTCTATTTTTCTGCTCTGTGGTTCTTTCTGTGACTTTGATTTTTAGTCAATATTTTAAATAAGAAAGAAAAATACTGAAAATAGCGATGATAAATATTAAAAATAATATCTAGTTCATAATTGTACAAAATATAGGTAATTTCAGAATGAAGATATTATAAATACTTTTCCTAATTCAGTTTTGTTACAGCTTGGACTTCTAAGGAGAGCTGAACACTAAGCAGCTGGTAGATGAGCTTGGGTTTGTAACAGCTCTTGAGATGTGACAGGAACCTTGCTGTAAAAGGTGATCTAATTCAGACTGATAATTGCTATAAAGTTCTGCCTCTGTTGGAATTTGGTGGTGTTGGTTTCCAGTAACTAAGTTCATGGAGACACAGGATTCTCGAGTAATTATTTCTGTGACTGAGCAATTGCCTGACAGAGTTTGCAGACAGAAAACTATATTCAGCTCCCTTGCTCCTAAGCAACCAACTTGTTTTAAACTGGGGCTTCCAAGAGTCATGGCAGAGAGCAAATTTTGCCATTTAACATTTATTCCAAAAGCAACAAATGCCTGGAAAATTTTCACTGAATAATAATAATTTAAAAGTATATTTGTTTTCTGTTTCAATTAGGCCTTTCCCTCAGACCTCTCTGATAGCCACAATGCAAGCCATGTCCTTGTGTATTATTTCTTGTGCAAGACATAACTGCAAAAGTTTGAAGGTTAGACAACCTTTAACCAATGTTAAAGTATACAAGAAGCAAAATAAACCTTTAGCTTTTTATTATGCTAACTAAGCATTAAAGCTCTGAGGCACACACAAACAAAGAATAATCTATATGGTAGGAACCTTTTGTTTTCACATAAAGCATTTCTAATGGGTATCAGTTCCAACAATTTTCGTGTTTCCCATTAGAAAACATTTCCATTACAAACATTCATTACGTTCAGCTTCTGTTATTTAACTCTATAGTATCAGTTCCTAAGGATTAAGGTTTAAGGTTTTATGCTGCATCAGAGTGACGTGCATCATCTCTCTGAACATCTCAGCACATAAGATGGATTTTGCGCTGTTTCTTTGTTTGCAAGTCAGGCAGGACAACAGAGAAAAGCTTCTGGCTGGAACATACTGCAGAGCATTTGGGACAATAAAGCAATCAAACAAAGCAGTCAGCTTCTGGCTTTTGCAACATAGGACCTTTTGTGGGGCTGCAGTCAGACCATGCCACTGATTTCTGCTATTGAACAACCTGCCGTGGTGCAGCCTCTGCTCAGAGGAGATGGCCATGGCTCAAGGACACACAGCATCTGTGTAGCTGTGACTGGCTATGAGCAGAGGCGCCTCTTTCCACTTCCCTGAGCACCATGGAACTGTGGCTCATGCCAGAACCGAGCACAGGACCTCTAGGCATGAGCCTCAACAGCTTGCAGCGGGGTAATGACTGCCTTAATTGGAAGGAAGTTATCACTGCATAACCCTCTCCCTAAATATAATGGGACCACTAGAGGAGGACAAAGAGCTATGTAGAGTTGATGTCAACCACTAAGAAACAGGAGCCTTTTTAGAAGGCTTTTCAGCTGAAAACCATTCAGTCTCTGCCCTTCCTGTTCTCTGTATTAGATTCCACCCAGGCCAGCAAGTTGCTATTTCAGAAATGCACATATAGATGCTGGTATTAATTGAGTGCTCAGCACAAGGCATAAACAAATTAGTAAATTCCACCATGCTGTCAAGCCACCACTGAAATGCAGCCAGAGGAGGAGACTGGGGCTGCATATGAATGCAAAAGACATACCAAAGCCATCCCATATATCATTCCATTGCATACAATGGCATCTGACAGTTGTGATCTTGGCTCTGTGTCTTTATGAAGGCAGAGCAATTTCACGAAAGGCAAGTTCAAGAAAACAGATGACCAAGAGGTTGCTTTACAAGTTGGTATTATTAAGTGAATCTGAATCTGCTATTCCAGTCTTCATAAAGTGTAGGTTTTTGACATAGAGTTTGGGAAGGTAATGGCTGTAGGTTTTTATTTGATATTTATATTGGATATATACCTACACTGGAGTCTTTCTTGGTTCCCAAAGACACTGTTATATAAGGTTTCTATGATTTAACTCTGAGAAGTAAACTGATTCTAGCATAGAATCTTGCAGGTATATCCTGTAGAAATTAGGGATTTTTTCTTTGTAGAGTGAAACTCTCTGCCAGTTGCAGTCACCAGCAACTTTTTGGGATTATACTTAGTCTCTTAATGATGCATTCTTAGCTGTAAAATTATTTGTATCTATAAAAAAAAAAAATAGCCTCTACTTTTCACAGATTTCCGAATCAAGCAACACCTCTAAGTAGCTGAGGAAAAGGGAGACATATATATCTACATAATGGGAAATATTATATTTCATAAGATGTATGTAGTTCTTTCAGGGAACTCTTAAAAACACTGCTTATTTGGATTGCTAATAAGGTTGTTTGTTTATTATTTTTAAATTTTTTGAACTGAGGTAGTGACAACTGGCCTCAGGCCCAGAATAGTGTCCTTGTGAGCACTGTACAGGCAGAACAAAGTCCTTCCCTCACAAACCTTATAGCCTTACATTATCATTGATTGTTTTCATACAAAAAGATGACTTAAAACATTTACATTTGTTTCTAATTCAGCATTCAAATAATTTCTCAGGAGCTTATTTTCATGCATGTTGGTCCATGAATTGATTGGTGTTCAGGTTACAGTCCCCATCCTGCCAGGTGCTCTTTACTGTGTCATTTATTCATGCTAAGCTTGGCTCCAGGAAGGGCTTACAGTAGCACTGTGGCTGTATGGAGAGCCTTTGTACCTGCTCGTGCATGCCCAAAACCACCTGAGTGGTAAGCATTGGCTCAGCCAGCTGCAGCTCACGGCTTCTTAGTACAGAAAAATCAGAGAAGGAGTGTCTATGGGATGTTGGTGATTCATTTCTGTCAAAGAAAGACAGAAGGGTCTGGGGTACAAAATAGGAGGGAGAGATTCAAAAATTGTTTCTTCTCTGCCTGCTTCCCAAAGCAGTGAAGAAGGAATATGGAAAGAAATAATTATAACATCCCCCAACCAACTGGTCTTCTTTTGAGCCTTCCCCAGAATTAGCTGCCTTATTATCCATGCCATCCATCAAGAGAAGCCACAAATTTTGATTTCCAGGCTCTTTGAATAGGCAAAGCGGATATAAGGCCATAGGTTCTTTGGCATCACTAGCAGACTACTGATATTGAGATCTGTTTGTTTGATAAACATATAGCACATAAAGTTAGCCCTTACTTTCACACACTTTTCTTGTCTGCTGACCAACACATGGTCACAAACTTCAATTTACAGCTCTCTGGACTCTCATGTGGTAAGAAAAAGGTAAGATGAGTATCCAAAGTTAAAATAAACTTGTGTTTTATATTTCTACCTATTTATAAGACAGACATAATGGATGCAGTACACTTTATGGCTGGATGATGTATTGGAGAGCTCAATATATTCAGTAGCATAGTTTAAAGTGCACCTTTTCATTTGTTGCTTTTGTTGCTGTGATCCTCTTCTATGACCCCAAATTTCTGGATTTTTTAAAGGATAACAACAATCTTATAGGGATGATATCCAGAGTATTAAGCTACACCTAGGTAAGTGAGTGTATCCAGAAATATGTGAGATTGTCTCTAATTTGCTGTGATGTATATATGATACATTGATGTAAGCATAGTATACTGTGCTGCCTTAGGTCTTGATAAACCCTGTGTCTTGTGAGGCTCAGAAGTAAATAAATTTATTCTGCAAGTGTTCATTTGAAACAGCTACACTTTATTCTTAAACAACACAATTCGGATAGGAAGAGAGAAATTCTTTCCAGTGGTTTTGTTCCCTTGGGTTTGATCCTTCTTTTAGCAGAGTCTGGCACACTGTCCTTGGCGATGTCAATGGAGGCCAAGTGGAGCGATGGAGTACTGGAGTTCTGGGCTGCAGGGCTGTCAGGCAAGAATTGCTGCCCTATGGAAATGGCAGAGCCACATCCATTTACAGCACTAGGCTTATGTCATCAGTATTCTTTTAGATGTCACAGAGAAGCTGCTCCTGGGTTTTGGCAGGAAGCACTCCCCCACACCCACTTCAGACTCTTTCCTTCTCTTTGCCGCCTCTCCTGTGAGCAAAAACTCTGTCAAGAAAGCACCTTTATTTGAGCCAGGAACAGAGGCAGCTGATACTCAGCTAGTTATTTTGATTGCCTGGCTGGTAGGGGTTGGGGGAACAGATAATGTCAAGATTTCCTCTGCATTCCAGATCTGTTTTCCTCCTACAGTTAGCAGGCGGCGAGTGTGACTTTTCCCACTCAGCTTTTCCCACAGTCAGTAAGACTTATCTGACAACGGAGTTAGTGTCAACTGTCCAA
This sequence comes from Anomalospiza imberbis, assembly GCF_031753505.1. NCBI lineage: Eukaryota > Metazoa > Chordata > Aves > Passeriformes > Viduidae > Anomalospiza > Anomalospiza imberbis. Next base: position 79,546,243 of record NC_089682.1, on the reverse strand, counting down.
AACTAACTAGGAGATATCTTCCTTTCACCACTCCTCTGCTGTTATTGCTTATCAATGTCACTCTCCAGCTTAAATGACTGGTTAATTTACAGGCATACTGAGACAAATTCACTTCTGTTGCAGCTTCAGTTAGCTCAGTGGAGTTACACTGAGTTTGGCCGTAGGTGTCTGAAAAGCACAAGTGGTAGGAACGTGATACTAACAGAAACAAGAACATTGCAACAGTCAAAACAAAAAGGAAGCCCGGAGCTTTGGCAGGATGCCCATTTCAGATTTCGAGTGTGATCCAACAAGGTGTTCATGTTTTACAGCTGGTGCTGCAAGAGAAAAGTTGTTATTCAACAGCAAAACAATTCCTACATCTCCACATCAAAACACAGACCATGATAAAAAGCAACAAAGGAAGAAACAAGTTATAGGCTTTCAGAACACAAATTCTATTGAGAGTCATGACAAATCTGTTTTTAGATCTATTAGAGATTTTGAAAGGACTAGAGTGAAACTGAAGCACACTCAACCTGAGATTTTCAAATGAGTCTAAAAGGGTTGAATATGGAAATACTACTAGAATTCCACCAAAACAGGAAATGTGAGATGGAATTGATACCTCCAGGTTTACCTCCAGTCCAAGATGGCTTTCTAAGAACCTCTTCTGTAACTGGGGGTAGAGAGGCATTTTCAAATTATAACATCTTTTTCAGCTAGATTAAATCCTACTCCATAGGCCTACTGTAGCACCTCTTCTAGGCAGCTTGTTTAGGATGGAATGAGATATCCTCTCAAGGACATGTGTTTCCAACCCATCTTTCAACCTCCCTCTATTCTTTTTTAACAATGGGTGTCCAAATTTCAAGGAAGGGAAATCTGTTGCTTTTGAAATTTTATTAACATTTCTGTTTCACAGATGAAGTTAAAATGAATGAAGTGCAAAACCAAGCATTCTAAAGTTAACGCAGTTAATTCTGTTAACCTGGACTAGCAGTGCAAACAAAGATCATTGCATCTAGAGCACTTTGTTCATTGCTCAGCTCACTTCTCTGCACCATGCACAAATCCCACCTACTGGTTTTGTCTGTTATCGTCTCCTGGACTCCCCTGTATCTGTTCCCTTTCTCTGCATTTCCTTCTTTGCAAAATCCAGTTTTAGTTTTCCTTCTTACCACCATTTATTTTCCTCTTACAGTCACAGCCATTTTAGAGTCTGATTATTCTCCTGCTCATGATCCCTTAAAGTGTCCTTCCTTCCTTCCTCCCTCCCTCCCTCCCCCCTTCCCTTCCCTTCCCTTCCCTTCCCTTCCCTTCCCTTCCCTTCCCTTCCCTTCCCTTCCCTTCCCTTCCCTTCCCTTCCCTTCCCTTCCCTTCCCTTCCCTTCCCTTCCCTTCCCTTCCCTTCCCTTCCCTTCCCTTCCCTTCCCTTCCCTTCCCTTCCCTTCCCTTCCCTTCCCTTCCCTTCCCTTCCCTTCCCTTCCCTTCTCCCTTCCCTTCTCCCTTAGCTTCTCCCTTCCCTTCTCCCTTCCTTCTCACTTCCTTCTACCTTTCCTGTTGCCTCTACTCCATACCCCTGTGTCCAGAATATCTTACTGCTCTCTGGTTCTCAGTGAAATGGGCAAATCACTCTGCAAGACCTCTAAACCCATGCATAATACTTCTTCTCCACCCTTGCAATCAAAACAAATTCTTGCATTTCTTTCTGCTGGTTAATGGACATGTCATGGTCAATCATTGCATCACACGTGGGTTATGTCTTCTTGACTGGCTGGGGATTAGCCACCTTTCTGGGTAATAACAAGCAGGGTTTAAAAACTGAGAACCAAAAGCTGAAATTCCAGATTCCTGTTTTTTATATTCCCAGATGACAACTTGCAACCACTTCTGAGAACTGGAAAGGGACTTACACTCTATGACTTAGGGGCACAGTTTATAAAACCATTAAATTTTTGTGCCTGGACAGAGTATTTCCTTAATGCCTTTTCCTTAACAGACCTAATGCTTGGATGTGAATACATTCTGGAGTCTTTTTTTGCAAATAAGAGACAAAGAAATTTCCACTGTCAGAAATGGAGCTAAACTTGGAAGTGCTGGAACACATTCATCAGGTTTAGCTGTCCAAGGGAGATAAAACTATACCCATTTTTAAAGTTGAAAAGAAATCATTGTGGGCAACAAAAATAATTACTGGTTCCCACATTAATTATCATATGTTTCTGAAAACAACAAAGCAATCTATAACATTCCCAAATGAGAATACAGATGTAGGATCCAGTAAGGGTTTGTAAAAAGAAAAAAGAAGCTGCTTTTGCACAGAAAAACAGGAAGAGATAAAACTTATCTTGGCTTTCCAAACTAATATTCCAGAGATATTCAAAACAGAGATGAAAAAATGTGAGAAATCAGTGTGGGAAGGAAATTTTGGTCATAGAACATAAACTTCATAAAAGATCCAAAGACACATAAATTGAACTTGTCAGTTTTCAGAATAAAGAGAGGCTAATAATAGGTTGCCCAAAGGATTTTACTAGGGCAAGTATCATTTAAAGCTTCATTATCTTGACAAGTGAGTGAACAGATGGCAAAATCTGTAGCAAATTCAAGATTTCCTAGGGTCCTGAGGATTAGAAAGATTTCTGAAAACCAAATTCAAATCACCAAAACAAGGTGATTTGACAACCTCAGTGAAGATGGGATTTCAATTTACCTAAGTGCGAGGTCATGTTCAGGAATGATTTGAAGTGTTCACTGATACAGCATACTTAACGAAGTGTTACCAGCTCAGAAAAATATCTAGGCAGCATTATGGACAGCTTAATTAAAACTGCTCAGTGAAAACAGCTGTTCAATTTGCAGCACTAGTTGGGAGAGCAAATAAAACACTGATTTATATGAACTATAAAAACCAGCATTGATATTGTTATAATGTAATCATGTAAATTCATGGAACTATATTACAGTGATGCCCAGCATCATCAACATTACAAAACTGTCTACAAAAAGAAACATTCAGAGAAGTCAGTGAAGGATGGTAAGCAGGGAAGATACAATCATTTTACTTGCCCCATGAAGAAATGTGGCACTAAATTCCTATTCACCTTTAAGTCATAGGGATATCCAATGTATGCAAGATACAGAAGCAGCAGCACACTCTCTGTGCGGAACCATTTTCCCCAATTAATGAGGATCATCAAATCAGCAAGAAGTAGAGGGCTTTATGTTGATGTATTCTTAGGAAACGTGGTGAGAGTACACATATGAGATGAAATTTTCCATTGAAGGATATGGCAATTTTTGCAGTTGCTTCATCAAACTTCACCATCACTAGTGTTTAGTCTAAATTGTGGTGTTGGTTTGTTGGGGGTTTTTTTAAGAATGATTAGAGTACTTTTAGGAATGGAGGTCGTCCCTGGTGATTATTGAAAAGACCCTAAGTTTCAGTGATTTTGCATTAAAAGGGTAATTTATACTTCTGCAAAGCAAAGTAAGCCTATTGTTACTTTCTAGTAGTTCAGTACAACCTATTTTGCTATTATCTTGCTCAGTTATAAAAGATAAGCTATAGAAGAGGAGAGAGGTGGATAAACCCAAATTTACTTAAGTCCTAAAGAAGGAAAATGTTTCCCACATGAAACAGTTTTCTTTATGACTTGACTGGCAGCAGTGAAGTACTTTAAATAATTTCAAAACCATTTAGCAACATTTCAGAATAGAAACAGGGAATAACCTCATACTGGACTCATACTCCAGTATAAGTCAGATGTAGACTAGTTTTTGGTTTTCATATTTACTTCTGGCACTTTTTTTTCCCCTTTAGCATTGACAGTCACATATTTTTAAGGCCTGAACTCTCAAAGTATGTATCTGATACTTTGATCAAACCAAGGATTACTTAATGTAAATGTTCTCTGTCAGGTAAATTAACTGATCTTCTGTCTCAAAAGCTACCACTGTGGTAAGATCCTGCTGAGTTATAATCCCTTTAGCACCTATTCTCCAAGCAATTTGCATGTGTTTTTGTAATGTAAATGAGTCAAAAATATTCCCTGAAATGTAGAAGAATCTCAGGTAATTACTGCTGAACAGATTTGTGTCAGCCCAAAATGACAAAAAGGTGTTGGAATGAATCTTCCTGACAGTAGTGTAAGTAAACAAGATGAGCAACAGCTGTACCCACAGCACTGTAAAGGTGTTCCGAGATCATCTGTAGGAGCTGATTTCACTAGAAGTCACTGCAATACTGAAAAAATTAATTTTGGAACCAGCAATACATACAAGCAAAGTAACAACCTTTTCTTGCCTCCTGGAACAGTCTTGAATGCCTATCTCCTTCATTTGCATGGCACTTAAATGAAGTCAAGGAGAAATGTCTTGGTGGAGTCTCAAAAATTGTCTGTTAATAAGAGGGGGGTTGGGTCAGCTGAATACAGTGTTTCGGGGGAGCTGAAGCCTGCTCTGTTCTTTCTGTAATCAGCTTTTCAAGTAATTATAAATAAAAAAAGATGGTGCTTTCTGGCAGGCAAGTGGTGGCACACTCAGTAGAGAGTTGTGGCTGTGATCCCTGTCATCAAACCGGTCACATCAGTCTACACAGCAGCATTTGATGGGGAAACATCTCCTCAAGCTCTCTCTACCTTTGGTATGCTTGGCCAGCTACAGAGCAGTCCCTGCTACTGCCTTTCTTGGTAATTAAGTTGCTTTACAACGTACTGTTTTCAATCCAAAAGAGAAAAGAAAAATATATTTTCTAGCTTTCTCCCATGGTCTTTGATGTTACTATTTATATAATAGTAATTTAATGTCACTATTAAAATTCAATTATGTGAAAAGCACATGAGTGCATAACTTAGATTTTTTGCCTCTTGCATGCAGAAATTGGAGCCTATTTGGAAGACTACAAAAAGTTGTGCTTTAATTTCTCATAGGTGAATTTTTTTACATAGACTGTAATTCTCCAGCACCGCATCACTGCTCCTATAAAGTCTGCTGCCTATTATGCAGTGACACCTTATGGCTTACCTCTCTGAGTATATGTAGTATAGTCCACATAAAAATATAACACAGTTTTGTTTCTAACATAACAAATCGTGAATGAAACGATGCCATTTTGCAAACCCCTTTATATGCAGTAGGCAGGAAGAGTACAAGCAAACAAAACTAAGGTGAAGGAGCTACAAGTATTTTTTAGACTTGCAATTCACGCTATGCTTTTGCCTACCTGATTATATGAAGCCATTACTGAAGCATTACTGGACATCATTTGGTAACTTTTTTCCCCAAAGCTTTCTGTAGTGGTTTCAAGGGCAGTACTACAAGCCTCTTTGTGTTTCACCCAAAAACAGTAAAACCCTCAGCAACTCAAAGTAAACCCTTCTCTGCATAACTCTAAAAACTGAAACTGCAGTTGTTACTGCTGACTTGTTAATATAACACAGACATGGACATTTCCTGGTTACTGTAAACACTGAAATGCTTTTGGAGTTAATGGAATACAGGTGCTGCTTGACACTACCAAAACATTCGCACAGAAACAGGGACATTTTCGGACAGAAAGAGCTGTGGATCCACCTAGTCCAGCCCCTTCTTCACAGCATGAATATCCTGCTTCTCAGTGGGAATACCCATATATGTTAAATGTCATGAAACAGGCATTCTTCCTAAGCTTAAGCTCCTTTATACTCCCAGGAATGGCCGTACCACTCAGCCTGCTGGAACAGAGTTCTGTAATGCCAGAGCTGGATGATGGAGTGGGCTTAGGCAGGCTCTGAGCCGGCTGGGAAACCTTCCCAATGGAGCTGTGGGAAATGATGCTTACAATCGAATTGTCACCAGCCTTCACTTCAAATGAGACTCAGACAATACTATGGACAGACAATTAGCCCTTCTTTATTGAGGAATCGAGAAGAAATTTTAAATCAGCTTTAGTGATTCAAGATCCTGTAGAACAGTTTAGGTTAATAGGGATTGGCTTGGGCCCCAGCCAAACTTTGATTCTGGTCATTATAATCTTCCTACCTGAAATTGTTCTACACTATCCCCTACTGCAACTGGCCACAACACTCTTTATTTACTGGCCAAAAACATGAGTGCCATTGCTTTTTAATTCTATCAAATGTATACATGTAAAATCTGTTAAATAAGTTAAAATAGTTGCCGTGTGGCCAGTGATGAAGGTTGCGGTATATTGATACTTGGCAATATGTTGCCATCAGTCAGTAGTCTGATTACTCAAAAGGTGTGTGTGCAGAGAAGTATTTGTGTATCTGAAAAAAAGTTCTTACTCATAAGTAAATTTGTTTGGGGAACAATTTGCTTGCATTGTTGTTAGAACCTGCTGTCAAGATTGATCATGTTTTCCTGTGCAATACAGGAGAGTTATTATAAAAAAAGAGAAAAAGCTCCCAGGTCTCTGATCCAATATCCTGCTATGGTGTGTGCTAAATTGCCATTGACTGCTGCAAGGCAAGGCTTTTTTACTCAAATGTTCCAATTATTTCTACTGTGATGGTAATAACAGTTGGAAGTTTAGAAAAAAAAAATTAAAGTTGTGATTTAGACAAGGTCCCAAAATAATATTAAGGAAATGAACACTTTCAGAGCAAAGAAAGATGTAGTTTAAAACAATATATTATTGTGACTGAAGAGGAGGGGGAAAATCAGACACCAGAAGCTGAAATGAGAAGAACAGGGGCAATATTCTGTGCTGAGACATTTTGTGTTTCAACATAGCTGCTCACTTATTCAACGGCATTAATCACTTCAAAATTTCAAGCTCAGCTCCAGGAAAAAAAAAACAATATATCTACACATATAAAATGTAGTGCACTTTCCCAGTTGCTTAATCATTGAAGCATTGGCTATTTCTAGAGACTTGCTTTGCTCAGCACAAGACTTCATATTTTCAATGTAATATATTTTAAAGATGTCCACAGAGCATCTTACGAAAGGAAGTGAAAGTTTATTGGCACTTGGTTTGTTTTGTCCATTCTTCTTGTCTGTTATCTGAGAAATGTGTAAGGGCTCTTGTGGCTGCAATTCTTCAGAATTTCAGCTCAAGCATCAGCTTTGCTGTCTACTGTTCCATAGAAGTGCCTTGTTTACTCAGAGGGCAATCCATCCAATCATCATTTGTACCACAGCTGCCTCCTTGTTCCCTTCTTCACCATTCTCATATGACACAGCAACCTCCTGCCTGTCACACAGGACCTTCACCTGGAGTTTATAATGTCCTGTTACAATTTAGGCTGTGTTAGTACAAGAGACTGGAGAGGTAGAGGGATTATTAAAAAATAACCTGCAAGAGCTAGATATAAGCAGAATGCAAGATGGAGAGAAAAGTGCACATTAAAGCTGGCCAGAATGCGAAAATCCTGCCATGTTAAACCCAAGAAAATAACAGCTATTTTTCAGAAAAATGTATGATTTCTCTAATTTTTATTCTTTAAGAAACGATGAATTTTGTCAGAAGGAGGTTTCTAGGTGAAAATTTTTGATTGCTATAGAAAAAAAATTTCATCCCACATGTACCTTTTCACTTTTGTTCCCATTTACTCTGCCTTGATAGACACAATCTGGTCTACTGCATTGCATCCCAAATACAAATACCCTGGCAGTTCTCTGCTATAACTGCTTATTGCAGCTCCTCCTGCCTTTATGGTGCATCAAGCAGAGGCTGCTTGACTGAAGTCTGAAGGCCCTTCCCTTGCCTCATCTATCTGTTCAATATTAAAAGCTTTCTTCCCACAGCCTGGTTGTGTACAGGATCCCAGCTTTTGCTGTCTACTCATTATGTTTTCAAATATACATTTGCATGCTTTTGTTAAAAATGCCCCTCGTTCTTGAAAGTTAGTCCTCTGAATATATAAAGATACCACATTAACCTCCAAGAGACTCTCTTGCTGACTCAATTTGCATCAGTGCTTCCAGACACTAATTCTGGTGTGCCAGAAGTACACCAGCAGTTACTACTCTGGCCAGTACTGTTCTATTGCTCCCTCATACTCCACCCTTCCTACCCCAATCAGGACTTCTCTCCATTGGTGTCCTGTTTTATATTTAGTTTGTAATCTCCTGAGGGCAAAGATTGTACTTCAGCTCCATCCAGTTTTTGATTCCAAGCACTTTGAAAACACAGTTTGTTATTAATAATGACAACAATAAAGTACCAACCATTGCATGAATAGAATTAAATTAATTTAATTAATTTCCCCCCATGCCCTCTATGTCTGTTCTAGCAAGGAAGAGGGAGCACAGTCAAACAGCAGACACTTTGTTACTGTCGTCTGTATCTGAGCACACTTAGAGTCTTTTCACAGTGAATACTGCAAGAAGTTCCATTTATTTCAGCATTAATCACTGTGAACAAAAGTGAAAGAATTTGGCCCCTACTAATGAAAGCCAGCAGTGCTCTGCTGTTGGCAAAGTGCAGAGCAATCCTTTCCCAGAGTTTCAGAAAGCTAAAATGAAGTAGGATGAACATATATATACCAATCTCTTGATAAACCAGAAAAGAGGGAAAATTTATAATTTTTTCTCATTAAAGCTACCTTAAAATTATGATAATTTGTATATGTAAATAAAAACAAGGAGAGAGTGCCAGGGCACAACTAGAACATTTCATCCTCATTCACAATGATTCTTATTTTTCTCTATCCAAAATATTTATTTGTTTACTTAGATGTCAAAGAGGACACCTACTCATATGCCCTTGGTGCTTTTCACATAACTTCAACCACAGAATTAGTATGAAATTCACTGGAGTCTGCTGTTAGGAAAACAAGCAATGGAAAACCTCAAATCTTTTCTTCCCTTCCAGTGGTAACCCAGACTTACAACATCCCACTCAGACCATTTAAGCTGTGATAGAAAACAAATTCCAGAGCTCTAGAATCCCCAAAGAGATAAAGAGCACTGTCAAAGTTATACATATTACTTGATGTGTTTATATCTAGGCTGTCTGAGCTACTGTTTGAAGCTACAAAAGCACAGCGACACCATTTTGAGTACAGCAAATTTCAAGAAGCTTCATTACAGTTAGTTCCTGAAGAATGAAATTAATTATAAAATTTGGCATTGCACTGATTAGCATCAGACTGCATCATTGATCTTGTAGATCCTGTTATTTCCTCTTTGGCTTTAGTATTACTTTCTAAGGGATACTGGGGTAAGAGCCTGTGTCCTCTAAACAGCACATAGTAACCAAGGATGCACTCTTCCCACATTTTCCTCCACAAGACATATCCTGTCTTTTGTTCTTCTACAAGTAGGCAAACATTGTGAGATTAGATTAAACTAACAAAAAATTCTGACTCGGGATAATTAAAGACAATAGGATGGAAAGGAAAGAAATTGTACTTTTATCATAGTCTTTCAGTAGTTTACATGTGGCAAACCAATGTGTAGTCATGTTTCTCTTTCCTTTGGTCAGATTCTCTTCTTACCAGGTGCATTGGAATTTGTACAGTTACTTTACTAGGACTACATCAGGCTTCATAATGGAATCTGTAACAAATTAAAAGCACACTGCTAATTAGAGGCCAGAATACTACGCAGTGTCAATTAACTTGGCGTTTAATTACCATGGTGATTGGAAGGAACTATAATTTGCTAAATATGTCATTAGCGTATCAGACTTGTGTGCCACAATGGCACCAGAGCATGGGTACAACTAGTTTAGACTTTTCCCCAACATTTTACATGCCTACACGATTTAAAGACAGTACTTTTATTCCTGCCAATATTCTGTTATCAATGAGCAAAGACAAATATAAAAGTTCGGCTTCTTTTAGGGCAGCTGGGAACGTCCTCCTTTCTCTTCATCATATACAGTGGTTTCATTACAATTACTCTGAAAAGAACCATTTTGGCAAGACTAGTATCAAGCAGAAAAACTGCATATTCTGTGGAAAATGTGCTTGCCTTTTCCTTCCCCCAGAAATGTTAGCCATCTTGTGCAGGATGTCAGAATGTTACAAGCAGGAAACACGAGTACTGAGACCAGAATTTTACCATCTTGTCAGGTTTTCTAATATTCTAAAAGGAAATGAAGCATGTTTGACCTATAAATGATTCCTAACACGTACCCTCCTTCAAGCAAATCCTGCAGAATAGCTCTTATTCTAACTGCTACTATAAGGTGTAATACATCAAAAATACTCGTGATGGTAATTAGACTTCTGAACACCTAACTATGATTAAAAGCATAAAATAGGAATAGGCCAGTTGCTTCATGAGATGTGTTCTCATTACTCAATCGTACTGCTTTCTTTGGGGAGAAAACTACAATATCTGATCTTGCCTCTGGATTTAGTTTTCCCCAATAAACTACCTGAAATTAGTAAGATTTTTGTCAGTGCCTGCCACAGAGTTTGGTCTAGGCTTGCCAGTTCAGTTCTGTTGCTGAATATGAAATACAGCCATATCACTGTAGTTTATCTTAGTAACTTGTGGTGAGATAACATGGGATTAGCAATTGCTGCTATCTAGTCACTAATTAGCTTCTTTCAGTAAACCTGGAAGTCTAGGGATATTTTTGTTAAAGCAAGATCTTCAAAAATGCTACAGAAGGGAAGTGAATATCTTTTGTTCTATTGCTACATTCAAAAATGCTACAGAAGGGAAGATAATATCTTTTGTCCTATTGCTACATTCTGGCCATCGCAGACAGCAGCTGAAGAAAGGGATATCTATCTTCCAGACAGGCAGGGCATGCTAAGTTGGTGCATCCAAGTGTGGCTGCCAGAAGAGCGCTGCTGAAGGTTGCAGTACTGGCTGACGTGGGCTGGTGTTTGTGGGTGGTGACACAGCAGTATGATACAAAACCTTCAAAACTGAGTTTATTATTTCACCTTTATACTGTGTGTCATGGCTCATCTTTATAGGGCAGCTGAGTACAGTATCAGGAATTAATTTCTCATCTCTGCCTGGTTCATAACTGATAAAAGCCTGTGGCAGTAAACAGGCATAGAAGGTCTTATGTAGTGGTAATGGCTGTGTTGGTGAGAGATTAAATAAAGAGAGGCAGAGGTCAGAGGCAGATTTACTGGGCAGAGGAGCTGATTGTAGGATCCATAATCCTCTCTTCTCCCATTAACATCAGCAGGTGTTTGCTCTGGGTCATGGGATGTGGGAGTATTTACACAATTATGGTGTCTCCCTTCCAGATCTTGAATGCATCCATCCCTGGAAGGCATCCCTTTTCTCAAAAGTGTTTGTCCAGTCATTTGGAGGACACTGGAATTGCAGGCAGAGGAGTGACATACAACATCTGCATAAGTTCTGGACAAGCACATTGTCTCCACTATATCAGCTAAAGTAGAGTAGTTTAAGAGGAACCTTTTTAGGTGAACCTTTCAAGAACAGGGACAAAGGAAAACAAATTCACACCACAAAGCAGAAGACATTATTAAAACAGTGGTGACATGGAATACATCTGTCTGTTTGCTTTTAGCTTCTGACATTGCAGTTACAGTTTAAATCTAAACAAGATGTGGATATCAATAATGTTTATTTAACGTGGCTGCTTTACCTGGGCATGCAGCCCTTTCAGAGTAGGGCACTCACTTGCAGGAACATCAGCCTCTGCTTTGCACATCACAAATACTCTGCCAAAAAAGCAAGCAGTAAGTAAGTGATTGTGACTAAATTAAATGAAGCCGCTGTTGTCCTTCTCAGCTGTCAGGCTCTCTGCTGGAGGAACATCCAGGATAGGGAAGGGGACACTGTTAAAAAAGTATTTCCAGAGCACAGAAGAAGCAGAGACACAAAATGGCTTTCCTAAATGGGATAAGGGCCCTGCTATTACTTTCTGGCTACCCTACAGCTGAATAAATCAGGATTCATTTTAGTCTGTAAAGTGTGCAAAAAGTGTCTGCCAGGCTTTAATTTTGAAACCTTTTCAAAAGCGCAAGAGCTTGTAAGAGAAGTCATGCAGGAGAAAGGAGGTGGGGAATAAGTGGGTGGAATGCAGAGAAAGTGGGAAAGAAACGGGAGAGGCTGTATTGCAAGGACTATGGCTTGATCTTGGGTGGAGAGTTGATGAACCTAGGCCTCTGAGAGAAAAACCCCTAATTTTCTTTCCGCAAAAGTTGAAGCATGGGCGAAGCACCTATTACAGCCTCCCGGGGAAAAGGCAGCCCGTTGCCAGCCAGGTTTTCTGTCACCTCGTGGCGGATGACCTCTCCCCGGAGCAGCGGACGCCGGTCGTTCGCAGCGCTGGGGCGGCAAGGCTGGGGGGGCGGCGGGCAGCTCCCGGTCGCTGTCCAGGGAGCGCAGAGGCGGCAGCGGGAGCTGACAGCAGGGCAGCCGCGGGGGCTTGGCCGGACAGTTCCCAAATAAGGGCCACGGGCACAAGCGGGGTCACGGAATTTAGGCGCGGGGTCCCGGGCCGTCGGTGGTGCCTGAGCCCGAGGGGCGCAGGGTCCCGCTCAGGGCAGGAGCCGGGCCGGAGCCCGGAGCACCTTCCCCGCCCCGCGGCGGCCGCGGGGGAGGGAAGGAGGGCGGAGAGCGGCGGGCGCGGGACGGGGTGCTGAGGAAGGGAGGGAGTGCGGCTGGCGGCGGGAGCGCTGCCCCGGGGGCCGGGGCGGGCGGCGCTCAGGTGAAGGAAGGGCCGCTCGGCCGGGCGGCGGTGACGCGGCTGCGGCGCGGCGGGGCTGCCCCGCGGCCCCATGTGGCCGCCGGCGCCCGTCCCCGGCGAGGAGAGCGGCCGCGGGCGCTGAGCGGGGCTGCCCGGGGCGGCATGCGGAGCCGCCGAGGATGAGCAGCCAGCGCCGCCCGGCCAAGGCGCAGCTCCGGAGGTCGCTGAGCGAGCAGCTGCGGGACTCCACCGCCAAAGCCTGGGACTTGCTGTGGAGGAATGTTCGGGAGCGGCGGCTCGCAGGTCAGTCCCCGCCGCGCCGCGGCCGCCGCTGCCTGCCCGCGGCCGCCCGAGGGGACACCGCCGGGGACGTCCCGGCCCCAGCGGCGCGGAGCGGTCCCGCTCCAGGGGCACGTCTGGGGGGCACCATCTCTGCTGCCGGAGCGGGGAGAACCCGCGGCTTCGGCCCGGCGGGACGGGGAGCTCCCGGCAGCAGCGCGGTCGGCAGCGTCCGGGCGGGTCGGGCTGCGGGCGGGAGCCGGACGCAGGCAGGTCGCAGCCCCCAGCCCCTGCAGGCAGCACCTGCCGGGTGCTGGCGGGCAGCGCGGGGATGCTCACACCGCAGTCGGGCTCGGGGCTTAGCCTCCCTGTCGCTCCATGTCGGAGCCGCCTTCTGAGCGTCTCTGAAATGAAAAGGGTTGGCTTTGCCTCCGGGAAGCAGGCTCACCTGCTTCTCTGATCAGTTTTCTAAGTCTAACCAACCAGGTTGGTTCCTCATAGGGTTTGTATGTGAGAAGTACCACAACTCCCAAAGAAAAATGGTCTGTTTAATTTCAGGTGCTTCAGGTCACCTACCTGCTCTGGAAAACCAGCCTCCTGCAGCTTTTCCATCCCCAGGTGGGGACCAGAAGGACACAGAGCAGGGCAGGTGCTCCAGGAGGTCGGGTCTCATTTAGAGCACTGCTACTGCAGCAGCGCAGTCACTTTATGCACATAAGCATACATCCACTGCGTATTTGTAAACTGCTCTGTGAATTAGAAGATCTAGAGGGTACATGCAAGTGCAATGTAGAGTTATTATACTAGAAAACAATACATCAAGATTTATGATCAGGATCATGTATAATGAAGTCTAATTTGTAAAGATGGATTCCTCTGTCACATCCTACAGCATTGTTAGGAGTTTGGTGACCTTGCCTAGGGCACTGTGACATGCTGGTATTGTATAATACAGAGGTAAATGATGCAGGTTTTCAGACTGTGTCTACAGCACATTAGTTCTTATGTACATATAATTAAAGTAATAGATACAAATTGCATGGTAGTTGTTTTTTGAAAAATTAATCTAAACTGGGTAGCTTCAGCAATTAATTACTAAAACCACTTATTTTGTATTATGGTTAACCAAAATACTAAACTTTTAATGTTTTAATTTACTTTTAATTCCCTTGTTCCTGTATTGATAGCAGATGCCAGCAGACATTCAGCAAGGATACTGTTGGCTGGTGGTTTTTTTTCTTTTTTGGTCAAAGACAACTATTGCTTGATTGAGCAAAGAACCTAGGCAGGCTGCCATAATACTGTAGCCAACTTCTTAAAGCAACGGGGTATTAAAATTGACAGAGTAAAAACTTTATTTAAGGTGGAAAGAATACTAATGTCCTGGGTTTATGCACTACCATAGTTTAAGTCTATGCCACTATTCGTAATACTCTGGTGAGATGCACTTGGCCTTTAATTAAATTAGTTAGGAATAACAGATCTAAATGTGTAAACTATTTGCTGGTTGCCAGCCCAACTTGTTATCCATTGCAATAGATCTGATCCCAACCAGGTAGATAATTGTACAAGTTTTGTCTTTTTCCTCAAAGTTGGCATTGTAGTTCAGCTCTGTAGTTGGCATTGTAGTTACCAGCAGTGAAGCTGGTAACTGATGTTCAAGAGCAATGCTCAAAGCGAAATGCTCAAAGTGAAATCATTAGTATGTTGTCATACTCCAACTATCGAGCCAAATAAAAACTTGTGATTAAAACCCCATCATGATGACAGCTTTGCAGGCACTTACATAGTTACTGTTTTGGTTTGCTTTAGTCTTTTATCTATTTGTTAAGGAGCAGAACACCTGTTGCCCAAGAGACACCTATAAAGAAAGCAAGCACATTTTTGTAATTCATAAAAATGATATAATTTTTAGGGTTGGATGAGGTGTTGGGCACTCTCTGGTATAGTGTCCAGCTCATAGCAGGATCAGCACTGGGAGCAGAACAGGTTACTCAGAGCTTTCCCCATGCTCCTTGGGAAGATTTTCTGCCCTGACATCCAGGCTGGAGCAGATGTCAGGACACTGTTGGGCAGCAGGGATGTGAGCTGGAGAAAGGAGCTGAATCCTGGCTAGAGCAAGGAGAGAGCTGAACTTTGACTCAGCTACTCCCAAAGAGGCAGAGAGCATAACTGGGTTGCTGTGGAAAGTAGGTTGTGCATAAAAAGACTGCTACAGTGTGCTCCTTCCTTCCCTCCCTCACCCTTTACAGCAGAGGTGATGAGCAGCAGCCTGGCTTCTGGCATGCTCCTGGACAGGGCTGCTCCGCACTGTGTCTTATTCAGGACAGATCCACGGTGCCCAGCAGCTCTTAGTCACTTTTTCTGATTCATTGACTGAAAAACCTATTGTTTTTCAAACAATAGGTGTACCCTCTATAGTGCCAAAAATTGCACCCTTAGGGTTTTTTTGTGCTTTTTGTAATTTTTGCCGAGTTTTTTACACTGTTTCCATTATGCTTATGGTTTAATTGGGAATTCACAAACTGAATGGGAAATGTACCAGAATTTTAACTCCCTGTGGGGACCTATTCACCTGAAAAGTTATATAAAATACTTTTGGCTTAATGTAATCCTGAACCACTTTGCCATTACTGAGAACCATTATTTAAGGAATTTGACTTAGGTGTTTAACAGATCCTCCAATAGTGATCACCTAATGTGATTCTGAGATCCCTGCTCAAATCATGATCACCTGTTACAGTAAAACACAAGAAGTTGCAGTTCTTACATTCCTTGTAAGTAAGGGGAAAGTGCCACCTTCTATCTGGCATTCTTTCAAGTTACTATACACTAAAATGAAATAAAAATAAAATTTAGTGTTCAAATTCAGTACTTTTAAGTCAGGAAGCACCAGAGGTAAGGACCCCGTTGCTGTATTGCACAGCCCCCCTCATTGGGTAGGATTGTCATGACTGACATGATCACCTCACCCTTTTTGTTGCTCAGAATTTTTCAGCCTCATTTACTGCAGAAAGTGATGATCCCTGTTGCTGAATCTCTTAACTTAGAGCCTTCTGTACTGCAGCTTTCTGAAATACTGGACTAAGCACAGAATTACAAATTCCCTCAGGTCTTCATGAGCCTGGTGCTTGCATATGTCATACCATTAATGTTTCAGTTGTTCCTAGAAGCTGCAAGGTTAAATTGTTTCTATTTTACAGATAGAAGCAAGAGGCAAAGTGAGGCTGAGCGCCAGGAATATCAACTCTTGAGAGTTAGAACTTGAATTATCTACTTTAGTATTCGAATTATGACTCTCAGTTGCTGCTGTTGCACAACATTTTGAGCAAATCAGCATTTGGGGTCTAACTGTACTGCACCCAGGGAATGAGTAACTTGCAGTTTCTGGTGGTCTGGTCAGATTTTGTTTCAAGTAATTTGGTGTAAAACAGAGAAGAACGGAAGGTGCTCTGCCACAGGGGCAACATTTGCTTGTCACAGTCTCAGAAACCTGGGGGTTTTTCTGTCTCCCACCTGCAAGAACTTCAGCAGGGCTGATACGTGAACATACCCCATCATCAGATGGGATTCTTGGAAACTGCATGTGCAGATGAAGATGAAACTTTTTCTTACTACCTAGTGGAAAGAGGGCTGAGTTAGAATTTAGCAGGTGACTTCAATTCTGAGACTTAGTAAAGTTTAAAAAATTAATTTTGTGACCCTAGCATTTTTCTGGTAAAAGAAAGCTTTGCTTCTAGTTTCTGAAGTTTAGCTTTTAGCTGTTATTTAGTGATCTACACAGATTGCTGTCAGGATTTCTGCTCTGTAAGGCTGCCTCCACTGTGTCTGTGGCATAGATACACCCTCAGTCTTTTTGACAAATCTCTTCTCACCTGAGCTTCATAGTCCTTTGTGTGTTCTGTGTTCTCTAAGAGATTAAATCCCTACTTGATCTCCTCTAGCTCTTCTGGTACAAAATGTCTCTTATCTATCCATTGACA
Organism: Anomalospiza imberbis; assembly: GCF_031753505.1. Lineage (NCBI taxonomy): Eukaryota > Metazoa > Chordata > Aves > Passeriformes > Viduidae > Anomalospiza > Anomalospiza imberbis. The sequence goes on along the minus strand of NC_089682.1, from coordinate 79,529,420 downwards.
TCCTCTCTACTGCCTGCTGCAACAGCCGTACCAGACAGAGCACCCTTGAGCACTGTTCCAGTTCATACTCAGCTACAGAGCTCTCCAGAAGCAACTGCCTGGGGTGGTTTGGGGGACCAATTTCAGATGCTCCCACTCTTTTTTTTGGCTTGGCCGTACTTTGGGTAAAAGGAATTTGGGATCAAGTTTTCCACCACACCTCCAGTGGTTTGCTCAGACTGACATTTCAAACTGTTTTAACTTGTCCAATTTTGGACAGATTTTTCAGGCACCAGTGCTAAACTGACTCTTGAACTTCCGCTGTGAGGTTGCAGGGTTTTGTTCCAAGGGATGAAGCACTTAATGTCTCAAATCAAGTAGAATGAAAATGTGAGGTGGGACAACATACCATGGAATAATATTTTCTTAGAAATTGATTACCTGAAGCTCCAAAACTGAAACAGGAATGAGGCAGGCTTGTGAGTAAAAGAAAATCTCTAAGAAGTCTAAAGAAGCCAAAATTAAGACCTTTAAATGTAAAGCTTTAGAAGTCCTACTCTTAGGTGTCCTTAACTGTTCAGGATCACCTTGTAAACTGATTAGCAGCTACAAGTGTCTCTTCAAATGTGACTGAAATGCATTTATATCAGAGATGAAACTGAACGTTATCTGATGTAGGTAGAAAATTGAGAATAATTTGTCCAGCAGAAAGTAGCTGTCACATTCAGCATGTGGCAAAGATGACAAGGCAATGCACCTGCTCATCTCAAAAGTAATTTTTTGTTGGTTTGTGGGTTATTTCTGGGTGCAAATGAATAAGCCTAAGTTTTTAATTGCACCTCAGACAGCATGGTGCTCCTTGGTACCTGCTGATCTGTTGATCTTGGGGAATAAAGAAGTGAAAAGTGGGTTTTTAAAAAACTAGTGGTCACAACCAGAAATGTATGAATTTTAGCACAGTTTTCTGTCATGCCAGTATGGACACAAGAACAGCTGTGTTTCTGCAGCTTCTGAATTAAAGAACCATCAAATCTATAGCTTTCTCATAGTTTTTCAGTTTTCATTTAAAAAGAAACTTTTTCAAGAACTCATTTTTGAAGTTTTTACTCTGCAAAGCTGAAGTTTATTTTGGGGTGAAGTCACTGGAAACCCCAAAGAAAATACGTGTACCAGGCTGCCAGGTCCTCTGAGAACCCCTGAGCAAAAGCAGGTGTCCCAGTATGGGACCAACATTGAGTCTGCTGCATCTTGGTATTATTACATTACTGAAATTTATTCTCAATTAAGACCGTTGTGCAAATGTAGCAGATTAGTCTACTCTAAAACCATTCATGAAATTAGTGTAATTTTTTTTGTAAAATAATTTTGCAAGATCAGTTTTCATTAAGGAGTATGGGAGATGCACGTGTGAAAAATGTGGTATTTGGTGAGCATACTTTTATGTTCTATTTTAAAATCATGCACATAACATTTTTAGAAAGCAAAGTAGAGATGTTGCAGTCTGTGTCCCCACCAGTGCACTGGAGAGTACAAGATACTGATTCTCATGTATGTTGATAAGATGTATATGTGTAAATTCCTCCCTAACTCAGCCCCATCAATGGGAAAAGACTGTCCTTTGTCAAGGAGAAAAGTTATGAAAGACATTCTTTATTCATGATAGACTGCTTTAGGGAAAAAAGAAAGTGACTTATGAGTGATTCATTTGGCCAGGCATGCCAGGAAATTTTCTGCTCTCAGTCCTAAAGAAAATGTGGCAGCCAAAAAAGTAGTCATTGATCTCATAAATTAAATTAATTGTACCGTACATTCTCTATTAATGTGAGGAGGGGTTTTAGATTAGTTTAATTAAACTATGAAAAGGCTTTTCTTTGCACCTATGTTTTATGGATTATGTCAGTATCCTGTAAGTTCCATCTCCTTCCCCAGGCACTCCTTGAAGACCAGTGGTTTGAATCTGGAAGGGGGCAGTGGTGGCAAAATACCACCATTGTTAGTTCTGCTGCTGCCAGGCTCTCATGACCCTCAGCAACAAGAAGTTAATTCCAGAAGTACAATTACAAAAATACCAATATGCTTGACCTGCCAAGTATTTCTGTATCAGCATGAGACTGTGAAGGGGGGGGGGGTGATGGAGGACTCCCCACTGTCTCAAAGTCCAGAGAAAGATGTATTTTTCTCGTGCTCATTCCTATGGCTCTGCTGCAATTTGCCATGTAAGGTTTGGAGTGATCATGGAGAGGTTCCTAGGGTGGCAACAGCATTCATCTTCTGGTTTTACATTTAATGCATAGATTTTGTATTTGAAATGGTACTGCTTCCATCAGAGAGAGTTGTATCAGGGATTACTTTCCTGAAAGAAATTCAATTTTGATTACTTAATTTCCTGACAGTAAGAGATACAAATCTCAGCAGATAAAATGGGGAATCAGTGCTGGCAATAGAACTGGATACCATTTGAATCAGTCAGTTTCTATTTGATAGCTTTAAAAAATGTTCTTGACAGATCTCCCTCTTCCTGGAGCTTGTCTGTTCACAGATTTCAGTGACACATTAATCTTTAGAAAATACACTTCTTTTTCCTAGAGAGTTATGATGTCAGTCCTTTTTTGTAGTACAGTTTTTTGTTTGGTTTGGGTTTTGATTTGTTTTTGTTGTTTTTTTTTTTTTTTTTTTTGTCGACTGGCTTTCTGTGGTTTCTTGAGCATTCACAATGTTCTTTCAGTTCTAGTAAACAAATATTTCTCCTTTTTTCTCTGCACATATACATGGCCTCAACTCATTCCACCTGCAGATGCTTCTATGTGACAAGAAGTAGCCTGATACCTTGTCAGTTCTCTACACTGCGACTTTATGGAATATTCCTGTAAACATTGTACTTATCCTGATGTTTGCAGACCAAATATTGGAAACAATTTATAGTACTCTTTTTACAGAAGCAGTAAATATAACACAATACTGTTTAAGTTCCTGTACATTTAGACAGATGCATTTTTTGGTGCTCATATTTTTCTAAGATATATAGGAGCTTATGTAGACTGATAAAAATACTTAATGCATTTGTCTGACATTAAACAGTGATGATGCTTTTCCATTCTAAGATTGCTTCTTTATATCAGTCATGGGATATTAAATAATGTATCTTCTCAGTTATTTCCTACTAGGTTTTTTTGTATTTATTCACATGACTGTAATCCTATAAGCTGCTTCCATTTCCCTATGCAAGTGACTTTATTTATAATAATAACTATGCCAGAACATTTATATGGAACATTTATATCCACAATAAACTTTCAGCTGCTTAGTGAACGTCAATAGTCTATTGGTGGCTGGCCAGCAAATTCCGAAATGTGAAATTTCTGGACTCAGGAAGGCACTGGAGACTGGACTCCCATTCTTCTGCTTTCCCAGCTACAGTAGGATGTTGTGTTTACTTTCAGGAATCATGAAGTCCCAATTCTGAATTTTGTCTTTTTGCTTTAATGAAAGAAAAAACCCTTCAAAATGTCTGATATTGTCATATTTCTAGGGATTCTGAGAACTTAGATGACTTAACTATTTGATTTTGTACAATACTTGCCAGGCATTGGCCTTGTTTCACAGCAGTGCTTTGACTCACATTTGTCTTGTTATATTTTGTACTTCTTGGATTTCTTGAGAGAGAGAAGTTCTGTATTGCTTTTCCTTATTTCTTTGGTTTTTCTGTCATACCATTGCCAAATTTTGTGCTGCTATATATCCTAAGTCCTTTAAAAATCATCTCCTTGAGTAACAATTGAGAAAACCAGCTTTTACTTCTACTTAAGCACATTTACATAGCAAATTTAAAAAGAAAATGTGAACTTCAGAGTCTGAAAAGTCAAGAAGAAAATTCATTTTGTAAAATGTCAGTTTCAAACTAACCTCATGATTTTAAAGAAGTGATGCCTGTCTTGTGATTCCTGAAAATTTGGGTTTGGGAATATTATTTTCAATTAAATAATAATTTGTGATATTTTCCTTTGATTATTACAGGCTTAAAAATATGACAGTGTAGAGGATTCCTTGACTGACATTAGAGCATTCACAAGAGGAATGCATTTCTGTAGCTCCTTTGCACATCCTGTTTACAGTTACAAAAGGAAAATATTTTGACAGTCAGACCAACCTGGTCCACCTTGTACTGCAAATAAGCAAAGGCTGAATGCACACAGATATGTGTGCACTTAACAGCTATGCTCCAAGAAAGGATCGAGAACACCTGGAATCCATGGTACCTGGTTCCATAAAGCACCAGGCTTCAACAGTCAATTTAATTACTTCACAAACCATCCATTTCACGTGAACCACTCTGCCTGTCATTCCAGTAGAGGGCAGTAATTTACATACAGTAATGTCAATTAGTGTGCGTACCCATCGTGCGTCACTCAGTATTAGACACAACAGCTGGCTTTATTAAGGCAGTGCAATATTCAAGGCATCCTCTGTCCTCCAGGATAGAGTGCCACCCGGAGCCTTATTTCCTAAGCTTTTGCAGCAGGACCCCTAGCAATGTAGAAGTAGAATAAAATTTATGAGAATTAAAGAACAAGTTGTTTTCAGCTAGCATGGTGATCAAAACATACTCTGCTGTATATAATCACCGGAGAGAATTTCATTTCAATTGAACATTTCATAGAGATACTGTTTTTTTTTCTTTGTTGCTGTTGAACAGTAAGTATATAGAAAAGATTTTCTATAAAACCTTTTTTACAGATCCAGCAACATGCTGTAGTACAGTGGAAGAGGAGACACTGGAACTTATAAATGTTATTTTTCTTTAAGTTGTAAGAATTTGATTCATAATCTATTTCAAAATACTATGGCTTAAAATTTATACTTAGCAAAAAGTTGTCTCAACCGTAGGTATTTTTTTAGCAGCAAGATAACTTCATTAACTTCAAAATAGCTTGCTTAATTTTATAAATACTTCACAAATTTTACTTGTCACAGATGTAAAATGATGTGGGGATAATTAATTTCTTCTGTTACCTGAGCTAAATGAATGGCACTGCTGCTTTGATAAACCAAGGAATGTTTTCTGGGGAGGACTGGTTTTCCAGGCCATGATGATGCAGAAGGGCACTGAACATTCACAGGTCATTTAATACAGAAGCTCTTTAAAAGACAGACACAAAAGAGGTTGTATTGGTTTTTTTATAGAAAGAATTTAAAGGGATTTTGCCTCAGAGCAGTAGCATAGTTCAAATGTACCTTAGATCATGTGTAGATCTGTCTGAATTTGAGCAAAAACTAGTTTGAAATGTCATTGTATACAGTCTTCTGTTGCTGCAATTTATGAAGAAATGTAGGGTATCTGCATAGGATAAGGGTAAGGTAGCTGCATAAGGATAGCTTAAGAGAATGGTGAAAGAGATAAGTCAAAACCAAAGCTAAAAATGTAACTTCTCTCAGTCAAAATACAAAAAAAAAAAAATTACACATAGCATTGCATAAAAGGGTTCCTAAAGATTTAGGGACCTCCTGCATTGGTTCATAGCTTGGACTTCACTAAAGTGTGTTGCACACCTGGTAAATTTGTGTTGGATTCACTGCATGAAGGAGTGAGGACTAAGCATTTGTCCCAACCTTTAGATTATTTTGGATGTGCCTCCCATCCCTCTGCTAAATACGCCTGTGTTTTCCCATCCCTGTCCCCTTCATCCTGATCTGAATGGCATGCTCTTTCATGGCTTAACCAGAAAAATGCTGTAGTAAATTATTTAAGACTGAGTCATTTATGTGTCAGATGACTGCAGAAATGATATGCAAATGGCATCTCTTGGTCATGCTCATTTTAAGAGGTGTTTTTAACATAAGTACAGATTTTTATTGAAATAAATTTTACAAGATTTCAGCCATTGGATTTACAGTAAGAAAGAAACTTTTTATTTATTACATTAGAAACACCACAGCTGGGAATGTACCCATTAATAGACACAAACAGATGGATTCTGACAAGTCTGTGAACTATTGACACTCTTTTTTAGCAAATATTTTGCTACAATCCCAACTTGCAAATGTTACTTCAGAAACAAATATGTAACCATCTCTCTCAAGGCACAAAACTAAAGAGTAACATTAAAATATTATAATTTCATTATGCATATGGTACTCATTTGAAATTTAGGAAGTAGTGTTTAAAAACACTCCCAAAAGATTGCCTTGGTTCAATAAATGTTTTAAATTATAAAGTCATAGAATCATTTAGATTAGGAAAGACCTTTAAGATCACCAAGTCCAAGCATTAATCCAGCACTGCCAATTCCACCGCTAAACTATGTCACTCAGTGCATCATCAACACATCTTTTTAATATCTCCAGGGATGGTGACTCCACCACTTCTCTGGGCAGCCCCATGCCTAACAACCCTGTTCGTGAAGAAATTTTTCCTAATATCCAATCTAAAACTCCCCTAGTGCATTTTGAGGCTGCTCCCTCTTGTTCAGTCGCTTGGAAAAAGAGTCCAATCCCCATCTTACTAGACTCTCCTTTCAGGTAGTTGTAGAGTGGTAAGATCTCCCCTGAGCCTCCTTTTCTGCAGGCTGAGCACCCCCAGCTCCCTCAGTTGCTCCTCATCAGTCTTGCACTCTAGACCCTTCCCCAGCTCTGTTTCCCTTCCCTGGACATGCTCCAGCCCCTCAATGTCTTTCTTGCATTGAGGGGCCCAGAACTGGACACAGGATCTGAGGTGTGGCCTCACCAGTGCAGGGGCACAATCACTGCCCTGGTCCTGCTGGCCGCATTACTGCTGGTACAGGCCTTCTGTCAATGCTGACATTGGCCTTCTTGGCCACCTGGGCACGTTCTGGATCATGTCCAGCTGCTGTTGACCAGCATACCCCATCTTTTCCACTGGGCAGCACGCTGCCCCCAGCCTGTAGTGCTGCATGGGGTTGTTGTGACCCAAGTGCAGGATACTGCACTTCTCCTTGTTGAACCTCATACAGTTGGCCTCAGTCCTTCAACCCATTCTGTCCAGATCCCTTTGCAGAGCCTTCCTGCCCTCCAGAAGATCAACACCCCTGCCAAGCTTGGCCTTACGTGCAAACTGTCTGAGGGTGCACTCAATCCCCTTGTTCACATTGTCAATAAAGATATTAAGAAGAATTGGCCCCAGTACTAAGCCCTGGAGAACACCACTGGTGACCAGCCACCAGCTGGATGTAACTCCATTCTCCACCACTCTCTGGGGCCAGACATCCATCCAGATTTTTATCCAGCGAAGAGTGCACTTGTCCAAGCCATAAGCAGTGTCTCCAGAAGAATGCTGTGGGAAAAGGTTTGAAAGGCTTTACTAAAGTCCAGGTGGACAGCATCCACGGCCTTTCCCTCATCTGCTAAGTGGGTCACCTTATTAGAGAAGGAGATCAGGCTGGTCAAGCAGAACCTGCCTTTTATAAACCCATTCTGGCTGGGCCTGATCCCCTGGTTATCCTGCACATGCCACATGACAGCACTCAAGATGGTCTGCTCCATGACCTTCTCTGACACTGAGGTCAGGCTGACAGGCCTGTAGTTCCCCAGATCCTCCTTCTGACCATTCTGTTGAATGGGTGTCACACTGGATAACCTCCAGTCAACTGAACCTGCCCATTTAGCCACAGCTGCTGGTAAGTGATGGAAAGTGGCTCAGTGAGCACTTCTGCCAGCTCCCTCAGCACTTTTGTGTGGATGCTATTTGATCCCATAGACTTGTGTGTATCTAAGTGGTATAGCAGGTTGCTGACCATTCCCCCTGGGGTTATGAGGGCTTTATTCTGCTCCCTGTCCCAGTCTTTCAGCTCAGAGAGCTGAGTACCCCATGAACAACTAGTCTTACTATTTAATACCTGAGGCAAAAAAGGCATTAAGTACTGCAGCCTTTTCCTCATCCTTTGTCACTGTGTTTCCCTGCATCCAATAAAAGATAGAGAGCCCAGTGTTCTTCAATGTCTTCATAAACAGCTTGGGTGCAGAACTTGAAGGTATACTCTGTTTGCTGATGATGCTAAACTGGGAGGAGCTGTTGACTTCCTCAAAGGCAGAGAAGCCCTGCCAAGATATCTTGATGGAGGGCTGGGCAATCACCAGCAATATGAAGTTTAATAATGGCAAGTGCCAGATTCTTTTGTTTCCAGATGTCTGGTGAGCAGAAATCCCCAATGAGAACAAGGGCTAGTGATAGTGAGACTTTTCTTAACTGCTAAGAGAATATTTTTTCTGACTCTTCATCCTGTTTGGATGGTCTACAGCAGAGTCCCACTAGGATGTCTGCCTTCTTGGCCTTCCCCCTGATTCTTACCTATGCACACTGAACTGAATTATCACTGTCATCAAGTTTTGGATAATCAAAACTCTCTCTAACCTCTCTCTAACAAAGCTATCCCACCACCACTCCTTCCTGACCTGTCCTTTCTGAAGAGTCTGTAGCTACTCACCACAGCACTCCAGTTGTTTGAAACATCCCCACATCCTTGTGATGGCAACTGTGTCATAGTTTTCCTGCTGCACAGTGGCTTCCAGCTGCTCTTGTTTGTTGCCCGTGCTGTGGGTATAGGTGAGATATACCTCAGGTGGGCTGTTGATCCCCTCATCCTGTCATTAAGCAGAGAAGTTCCCCCACCTGGGCATCCTCCCACAGCTGTGCTCACAGGTGCCACCCAGTACTGGCAGCGTGCTCCTGCCAGAGCTGTCTGGGCAGCTGTGCCAGCCGTGCCGGGTGTGGAGCTCAGCGCGGCAGTGGCTTTCTGCCAGGTGGATACCACTGCTCCCTGGCTGGGCTGGCACTGCCTCAGCATCCTTCCAGCACACAGCTGTGCCACACCCTGCTCACCAGTGCTCCCTAAGGGCTTATTTTATATTTTTGGCCCTCAGCCAGCTGCTGTCATGCTAGGTGTGGGTTCTGGAGGCTTAAGGCTCCTCTTTTCAGTTACAATGAGTTAAATCCTTCACTTCTGGCCCCTGTGTCAGTCACAGGGGATAGGGTGTTTGGGTGTTTGTGTAAATGTGATGAAGTGAGGATTTTCAGCAAAGGCCAACACCACGTCCATTTGTGGAAATCACCATCTGGGAGAAGGTATATGTTCATTTTCAGAATAGCTCACTAAACACAGTAGCAGAAATTAATTATACAATATATAGCTCAGCTGCTAGAGGACTTGGTAGTCAAAGAAAAATGATGGGTGTTGGCCTGCTGGATAACAGTATAACTAGTGACTCAAATCATGTACTTGCAAGTAAAACCAACATGTAGCACACACTTCTCTTCAATTGTTAAACTTTAATTTGTAGATTTAAACTTTTATTCAGCATCACTGTATTTCTGATATCATAGGAAGGTAAAATGACAACTGATTCCTCTTTTCAGCATTATTTATTACTTCATTTACTTTTACCATATCTTCTCTTACTTTTCTCAGTTGAGAATTTTCAAGCCCCATGACAGCATTGAGCCCACCAGCTTGTTTTGAATAAACTGGGAAATTGTATTACCAAAAAGACACAGTGAAAATCCAAAACGTCAGTACTAACCCTTAATGTGCATAACCAAACATACATACATTTAGCCTCTATGTGAATTTCTGCCACATGGTCAGATGTTTGGGACTTGCACAGTTTGTTTCCTGGGAAGAAAGTTTTGCAGCTTCATTATCAGCTAAAGATTTGGATCATTTGTTTTCCTGTCAGTCACTTTGAGGAGAATAAAGAACTTCTCTAAAATCAACAGAAACACCCTGCATTCTGATGTAAGGATGGCTTGACCCACTCATCATCCTGACTTGACCCACTCCATCACTCCAGAACATAAAGAAACATTTGTCGACAAAGAATCAGAAACACATAGTTTTATATCAGTTAGGCAGATTAGATTTGCAGTCTCTGCCTATCCCTAACAGCACCAAGTGCTTTTGTTTCAGAACAAAACTGATAATTTGATTATGGTCTGATTTCAGCAGAGCACTTAAAGGCAGTATAAATTTAAATTATTAAATATTTGTATCGTGTGGACTATTCTGTTTTATTATATTTAACTTTTAAGCCAACAGTAGATTCTTTTAAAAAATATTATCTATTAAATCAGTATGGTTGGATATATGAGTTCATCAGAAAGAGGAAGGTACCAGAACATCCATATTTCCAACATATAATAAAACAGAAGATACTATACCTAATCTGATTCAAATAGAGGACAAATACATTTCAGAATCTAGGTTAGACAAGACAACACCAAATAAAATTGACTCTGAAACATCTGGTTTGTTTTATACAAAACCATAAATATGCATAGTTACTAAACGGCCTAAGCTGTTTCTTTGGAAGGCGCCCTAAAAAACAAGGACAGCAGGACAAGTGTTTACAAAGCCAAGGCATATACATTAATCGTGGCATGGCAGCATTTTAAAGTAATTGTCAAATTCAGAGGGATTATAATGCAGCCGGGATGAATTGTAGGTAGGAACTGTTTTAAATCTCTGGATTCTAGGTCACAATAGAGGCTGTAACACAGGGCACTCACTTGCTCTTGTACTCCTTTGCGTTGCTTTCTCTTAAGGGAGAACCATAACTTGTAGAGGGCTGGAACCATTATCTCTTCTTTTACGGAAAGCATCAGTTGGTGCAATCATTAGGGATCTTCGAACTGGGAAGAAGTTTATTGCTGTGACAGATTGGGCAACATATGGAAGGAAGTAAGATGTTCTCCAGAGACAGATTAAGTTTTTGCCAAGGCATTTTACTGAAATTTTGGAAAATAAACAGGTCATTAATTGACTCCAGATTTAGCTACTGCAAATTGTGCAAAGATGCTGCAAACCAGATGCTTTCCCCTATTTGTTTTTACAACCCTTTCTATTTATAGATGCCCTTATTTGATTACTTACTTCTTTAATAGAGGGCATTGTTTTACACCGGAAACCTCATCTCAGTTTTGCCAGTAGATGCCTGACTAAAACATACATGTTCACACAGTTGCAGGGATGACACACTCAGCAATAATGTAAGTAGGAAATAATGAGTAGGAAGAAGTTAACATTTAATTCTTCCCTGGGTTTCTTAGCACATAACAGTTTTCAGGCATTCTCTATGCAGACCCTGCTAGTGAAATAGTAGAGGCAAAGACTCCTATCCCAAGGACAGCATCCTTAGACTTGTCTTGCCAATGAAGGTGTGAATACAATCCATGTTGGCATTTCTTTGGCTTCCCAAGTTGTGTGACACAGCCACTAATGTACCTGTCAGCCCTGTGGTAGCATAGCTTCAACTTGAACTCCAGATTAAGGTTGGATCCCAAAATGGGAATATAGCAGCCAAGTCAACTAAGCTGTGCCAACTGACAGAAATACTTGAGAAAAGAAATATTCATTCCTTTTCCACTTAGGCTCCTTTTAGTCTTCAGAATGCAGGCTCTATTTTATGCTATATCCACACAATCTTGATTCATGTTATAAATAACATACTGAGTGAAAAGCATCTGTCCTGACTTGAAAGCAGTGATTCTAGTGGGGATGCTCTCTAAAAGGATTGAGCTAGTCACACCAGGTCCTTTACAGTCAAGACAGAAATAGGTACCTCTGAAAGCCAGTCCTGTCATCCTGAAATAGATGTGTGAGACAAGGGGAATGAATTGCCCTACGGTGGTGCTTATTTCTTGCCATAATCCTAGCCAAGTGACAGCACCAAAGACCTGCTTGCAGTGACAGACTGGGAAAAGCCATCCCTTCAGCTGCCACCTAAATGCCTTTGATATGGAAATCAGTGAGCCACTAGCAATGCAGATATTTAATTTTAGAGATTGCTGCTCATAACATCTCTGGCTTCATTCTAAGATATCTCAAGTCAGCAAAGCAGGAGATGGAGCTGATGAGGCACCTGAGACTTCAGTGGCACTTGTATATGCACTTAAAGGCACATGTTCTGACAGTAAACTGTTCAGTACCTGAACCTTGCATAAATGTATTTCTTCATTTCCAGTTTATTCTGGGGAGGCAGATTGTGAATTACACATCTTTAGAAGACATTCTGAATTCATTGTAATAAATGCTGCATGATTTTACTTGTGAAACCTAACAGGCTTAACTAAGCAACAGGGGCAGCACCATACAGAATTCATAATGCATGTTATAAAGCGCATTCTGAGGTTCACTTTTCAACCTAGTAGGTAGTTATTTGATGTATGAATATTTATTTTGCTGTGTCCTCAGTCAGCACAAAAGTCCATCAGGCTCAGGTATCCTGTTTTTCACAACAGCTGCTAGTGAATGCCTAGGAAAGAGTATAACAACATGAGAAGTTTATGGTATGACCTCTTAGCTTCCAGGTTTCAGTAAATAGTTCTTTGCTGATGTTGTTAACAGGACTGCCAGTTAGGAGCAAAGTGAACAGGAGGTTTATGGTGTGACTGTGCACTTCCTAGCTGAGCTACACCTAAGCTTCTGAGACACACCGACTGTTTCCCGTTTGAAATGTTCTGCAGACGTGTAATCCCTCACATCACAATTGCTATTTTAAAAAGTTATTTTCATGTCATTCCCAGGTGTCATGGTCAGAGTTGCCTCTGTGTCACTAGTCTGAGCAAAGTGAAGTGCCACTAATCTGAGCGAAGTGGGAACAAAGTTTATTTTTAAAGCAATACAGGCTTGCTAGTGGCTTGAAAGCAAAACATTCAGAACACCATTTGGTTTTCATTTATCATCCAACCTATTATGTTTGGTAACATATTAGAAACCAGTGAGTATATTATTTGTCATAAGCTCCCCAGGACCTAAAAGGAGAAAAAATAAAGACTGAAATACGCAAATCTCTGCTTCATTCTTTTGCAATCCAAGAAGAGAGTACATACAAAGTATTTTAATGCCAATTCCACTCTCAGCTACAAATGTGCAAACCCTGGGCACATACAGGGTATTCAATGAATTCTGGCTTGGAGCAAAAGAACTCCATGAGAGCATGGTCTGGAAACTTCCTTCAGGACCCAGTTTTGCCTTAATTTCATGTCCTTATAGCTGAGAACAGCACTTGCCTGTCAAAATCTGATAGAACAAGAGGCAAAAAAAAAAATTGGCAAACATAAACAGGACAAACCTTCTTAACAGGTCAGGTGCAATTTCAGTTTTGCAATATTTTGTTGCTCAGCTTGAGATACTTCAAAGAGGTCTTATGTCCAGACTGAGGAAACCAGCCTTCCCAGAAAGTCAGAGCTTTTCAAGTGTCATGGAAAATAGACCCAAGATGAGTAGTTCCTTTTGAAGGTTTTGGCCAAGGAATTTTTCCAGTAAAACTACATTCCATAAACATGGAGCAACACCTTAAGTAGACAACAACAAATGAGGAACACCGTAAGGTTGATTTGAAACAGAGCTGTATATTCAGACAGTGGGACAGGGAGGAAGCCTGTGAGAAGGATGTGATAGGATGCCAGGATAAACATGAGGGCAGACAGCAGTATTATCATCACTTTGTAATTGAGAGAGTAAAAAGAAATTCACAGCTGGAATGGAACTTATCAACCAACTCTCTTGGTGTGCCTATTTCGAGCAGAGGGGGAATCAACAGAGGAAGAGTCTTGGTAAGTGGCTGCTGGAGGAGGGTGTACAAGGGAGTGTGTGAACTGGAGGAGAAAGGAAGTACACCTGTATTGGGGACTGGAGGAGAAGGAAGGAATGTTTGCTGGAAAATAGTTCATCTTGCCTGCACTGCTGAAGGTTCTAGGGTTTTTCTTACCCTTCCTGTACACTGGAAGCATTCTCCAAAGGCAGGCTAAGGGGAAAGAGAGCTGCAGCTTACCTGCCCTTTTTCAGAAGGAGCAGCATGGTGGCTCGAAAGGGAGCTCCAGGAAGCCCTTTCTTCTCTACTGCTCCTGCTATTTGGTAAGTTTCCACTCTGTAAAAAAACCAGCCACCTGCAGCATTATCCAGTGAGACACATCAGCTCTGTGGTGTGTATTTAACACAGTGCAAAATGTGAGTGAAAAGAAGTATGCAAGAAATATGGAGTCTAAAAATGAAATGCAAGAAATATGGAGTCTAAAAATGAAATGGAGTCTAAAAATGAAAAATTAAATATCAATATTGTAAACTGTCCCACTACTGTTTTATTGTGGAAATTCTGCCAGGAATTATTCTGGGGATTTGTTTGGGCTTTTTATTATTTTGTTAATTAAAAAAAATACATATATGTAACTTATACTCCTAAATTTTATGATAGGAAGAAAGAAATAATTCGGGATTAAAAGCTATAAGCATCATTCTTTCTGCTCCAAACGGATGGGGCTATACAGAACACTTGCTGTGGATTGTGCTAAATTATAGCTTTGGGCAAGGAGTAAGTGATCCATGCATGTCTCATATTCCCTCAGCTTCTTTATTTGTGAGCTTGCTAATCAGACACCAGTAGGGCTGATATTATGCAGCCAGATAAGTGTGCAGGTGTGTTGGTCACACTTGCTGTGAGGTGGTGGCTCAGCCTGAAGGCTGGGACAGTGACCAGATTCTCTGCTCATCCATTATGTTTTTTGTACTGGGCCTTTGTTCTGGCTCTGGTGACGGGAAGAAAATGTCGTATGCACCCTGTTCTGCAGGGCATGGACAGGCCCATACTCAGACACCATGGGGACAGACCTCAGCTCTGTGCTATATTCAATGCCCCCACTCACCCTCGCAGCAACAGCACGGAATTGCCACGTGTCAGGACAGATGTCCTCGGGCTGCACCAGGGACAGTGGCTGCCACAAGGCTTAATTCAGTTTGCTTCATTAGGGAGATGGGAGAGGCAGAACAGGTCACCAGCCTCTGCAGAGGACATCTCTCTCCAGGAACAGTTGCCACCCACCGTAACCTAAATTTTCCCCATGCATCAGCCAAAGCCCCAGCTTTCCTGGGTCTCCAGGAAGAATAACCAGCCAAGGGATGGCTTTGCTGTACCTAGTGGCTGTCCTGGTGGTGATGGCCTGGTGACTGTAGAATAAAAAAGGAGTTCCAATCGTCAGTGAGCAAAATACTTTATATGTATCCTACAGAGTACTTCCCTGCGTGCAAGGCTGCAGTCCAGAGTCCAGATTCAGCTTATTGGTTAGTGCACACTGCTCTGCAGAGCCACATGTACAACCCTACATCCTTGTTACACAGAACAGAACTGATAAGATCTGATAACATGCATTTAATAATACATTGGGAAATCTCTGGCCATCTGCAAGTTTAGGCAATAAGTGTCTCATCTGAAGGAATTCACTACAGGTGTAATTCCATTTAAAACGGTTTTTATTTTCTCCTTAGCTCTTGCAGTTGCAGTAGATTTTAGTCTGCCTTTAGTGGACTGATATTACTTGTAAGGAAAATTAATCTTCCTACAAAATTGTATTTCTGTGTTTTACATGTAGGTACCAAAATAGTTAAGAAAGGCAAAGATTACTGTTGTCAGTGAGGAAACTGGTGTACAGAGACAGGTTGTACAACTTCCCTGAAATCTTCCAGCAAGTCACTGCCAGCCAGTCCTGTGCCCTAGCCATCGTGTCTGTCTGCCTTACTGGGCCAGAGACTGAAATCATGCAACAAGTATTCATTGATTTCAAGGAGCCTGGAGAATTTCATGTTCCCAGACACCAGTCCCCTGCTGCTGTATTTGAAATAGTGTTGCCAAGAATTATTCTGTTCTGCCTGGTTGCTTTTTAAAAACTTTTACGAAATCTAACTTTGGCATTGGTTCTCTAGCACGGAGAGAGGGAAAGACTTCTGTCAAAACCAGATCAAAACCTGAATATTTAATCTCTTGCCCATTTGATCATGATAGTACTGGAGTCCTGTTGAAAGGAAAATAAATAGCAAAGCCCTTACCTGAAGTCTGCAAAGGCATGAACCTTCAGCTCAGATAGGAATGTTTGTCTGTGACTGAGTGACACCAGCAGTAGGGCTGTGTGGGGATTTACAATGTATTTGGATAACTATAAGGAACTAAGTTTATCTAAACACTTCCTTATGTTATCAGTGTGTTATCCAAACACTTTGTTAGTGAGACTGAGAGATTAGGATGTGTGTAAGCCTACCACTACCTAAATATATTTACAGAGCTTCTGTGGATTTAGTTATAGGAACTTGTGTATAGATTCAGCATATGGAGTTGCACTAAGGGTATGGAAACTACTTTTAACTAATTTCTGTCATAATACTCTCCAAATACTTTAGCAGAGGCTGCTACGTGAAATGTCTCCCTCTCTTTTGAACTCTATTACCCAACTGTTGTGTTTTTTTCCTTAGTTTACTGTTGAGAACCACTCAACAGAGTCTTTACACAGTTTGGGATGCTGGCTATTCCTGGCTTGTGAAGAGTTCAGCTAAGCCCAATGGAGTCTCTATTCATATTCTGGTTTGCTTTGACTGAGGAAAAATGTTTAAAAACTGAACAAGAGTGAGACCATAATGCCTAAATTAGCAGTCAGGCACTGGATGAAACAACTGACCCCTTCCAATGATCTTACCAGCCATCCAGGAGCTCCTGGTCGCTTCTAAGCCCCTGGGAGAGCAGAAGGGACAGAGAGGTCACATTCTCTAAGCCTGACATTGTGGCAAACAGACCAGCAGCTTGCACTTCACCAGCAAATGTGACAGGAGGGTACGGAGAGGCTGTGCCCAGGGAAATGCTGTCATTCCACAGGCTGCAGCCACAGACCACAGGAGCAGTTATTTTGATGCATTTCTGCATCAACACTCCTAACAGCAGTGCTGTTAGGAGTCCACATTTACATAGGCTGTGGGGTGGTACATCTGGTTAGCTCAGGTGAGAATACAGACTGGCCACTCCTGCTCAGAACAGCCCCAGTGGGGTGGCCACAGGTCGGACCAACCCAACTGGCCAGTATCATGGCCAGTTGGCCAGTGGGCAGATGCAGCTATTTTTGGAAAAACAGAATGCTGGGATAGGCATACAGTGATTTTGTACATGTTGTGTATCCTACCTGCATTCACATGGTTCAAGGAGGTCCTGAGCCACAAGCTGGAATTTTGTGCTTAATGGCCCTTGCTGAATTTTTCTTCCAGGAATTTTATCCTTTTTTGAGTTCTGCCAACTTCTGGCAACCACAGTATCCTCTAACAATGACTTCCAGGGGTCAGCTATACATACATGGAGAACTATTTATGTTCATTCATTTTGAACCTACTTCCACTTACTGTTCCCAACTTTATCCACTGTGAGAAGAGACCTCGTAATTATTGCCAAATGGTGAGCAGACATTTATAACAGCATAACCTTGTTTGTTGGTTTGCACTCAAATACTTTTCCAATGTTTTAAAATCCACTTTGCTATTTTTTTGTTCCTACTGAGCACTTGTATTGGATTTCCATAAACCTATCCAAGATCTGTTTCCTTAGAGATAACAGCCCCATTAAATCTCATCACTGTGCACTGTGTTATGTTTAGGGTGTTTTTGGTCCCGTACATTTATCAGCCTTCAATAGCTTAAATTTTAAGGCCTTCTCAGTCAATATTGTAGTAAACACCTTCAGAGTTTACAACCAATTTCTCTTGACTGACAGACTAATTTGGTATCATGAATATATTTTGCCAACTGATTATTCAATCCCGTTATAAAACCCAAGTATGGATAGTGGACAAAACAGGTTCCAACACTAATGTCTGTGTGAATCCTCTGGGAACCTAATCCCATTGTGAACATAGATTATTTATTACTACTTTTGTTTCTTGTTTTCAAGCTGTCATTAAACCACAAGTGGTCTTTTCCTTTTTATCTATGATAGCTGAGGTTCTTTACAATTGCTTGGTAGAAGATCTTGGAGGAGCCTTTATCAAATCAGTTACTATTAATTTTGCTTATTTAGCATCCTGAGCACCTCTACAGGAGAATTGATGAGATGAATCACACTTTCTTGCCTTGATGCTCATCTTCCTGGCTTTTTGCATGTGTAGCAGTACTATCCATTGAACATGTGGGTCTTAAAATGCAAATGGATTGTCCTCTGATGCTGGAACAGGGACACTGGAAGAAAAGAAAAGGACATGAGGTACTATTCAGAAGCCTCATCTCCCGGTTTGAAGTTTATCTTCAAGGGAGTGTGTAAGCCTGTATCTCATGCATAAGAAGCCCTGTGTAGCAGTGTTCATTTTAAAAATTCACTATCAGACAGTTGACACAGCAGCTGACTTTCTTCCAGAACACATCAGTATCGGGCTCTCCAGTGAAACAATCCTCTGTTGTAATTCTGTGTGGCTATTAGCTGTCTCCATCTCACTTCCTGGCAAGGCAGAAATCTCACATAAACTATTTTCCTTTTGCCCCAGTCTGGTTCCTTGCGGCAGAGCCCTCTTTCAGCCCCCCCCAAACTGTTCTGCTAGCTCAGCCTTGGGGACTTCAGAGGAGCAGTGCCACAGAAACCAGGAGAGAGAGGCTCGTTTTCCAGGTGTTTATTCTCTGGTGGTATGCAGGAAAAGAGACCGAACAATGGCGGGAAGGTTTTTTATCTAGGTCTGGGTCTAGGGGGGCTGGAGCTATCTGGCACTCAGCCAATGGGGTCTAGCTAAGGTTAAGGGTCATTCGGACATTCCTATCTGTGGGGCCCAGCTGCAGGGCACCCACTGAACTGCAACACCTCCCTCTTTTTTGTTTTAAAAGGTTATAAGAACATTTGATTCATTTGGACCCTAAGCGCGGGTTTCCCCACCACTTACGGTCCTTGGGGTAGGTATGCTTTTTTAGGTTTGCCAACTCTATGTGATTGACTTGTGAGGTAGAAATAAGATTTGTGATGGCTCTGAAAATCACGCGACGCAATATCCCGAACGCTATGGTTACAAGGAAAAGGATAATTACAAATAACAGAATTGTTCTAAATACAGAAATCCACCATCCCGTGATTCCCCCACCCTTAAACAGTTCTTTGAACCAATCCTCAGTTTCTTGCTTCACTTGTCCTATCATCTTGTTCATGTTTCGAAGGGCAGCATGGATGTTTGGAGCTTTTGCAGTCAGGTTCATGCAGCACAGTCCTTCAAATTCCTGGCATTCGTGTCCGTGCAGTAACAGAAGGAAATCTATAGCAGCACGGTTTTGCAGAGTGGCCTGTCTGGTAATTTCCTCATCTTCTAGGAGGGAGCTGATGGCAGTTGATGTTAAATTTGCCTGTTTGACCACCCAGCACTCTAGATGTCCCAATTCACCTAGAGCTTTAGCTGCTGCTACCCACGGAAGGAACAGGGATACAGCAACTCTTTTTGACTTTGCCCAATGGAAAATATCTGCATTACAATTTGGGTCCAAAATATCTGCACTCCTCTTTTGAATTTTATTTGCCGATTTGTTCTTGTGAGTCCATTCCCCTATTAAAGTTTGATTGGGTGTCAATACAGACAACCGCCCTATGGTACATGGCCCTCCTAGAAGCCGAGATGGAATTCCTGCCCATGCTCTGTCCCCACAAACCAAAAACAATCCCTTAGGGAGACTTTTGGGACTAGAATGTGATGGATTGTCTACTGCAATATGGCTTATGTTACGACACCACCTTCTTGCAGTAAACTCTCCTCTATATTGTTTTATAACGTGGTACTCATGAGTGTTAGAAACTTGAGAGAGACCTGAAAAATGCATGCAGTAAACTGCAGGTGAGGATCCCAATAACTCTAATTCTTGGGGTTCCTGCCCTGCCTTAGGCAAATTCCGCAACCACTCCCCTAAGAGTCTCCTCTTCTCCTCAACCTGCTTCTGTTGCTCTTGTTGAGGTCGGGGAGTGGATTCTGGAATTTCATTGGACCTATGTTTATCCAAGGCCGCTGGAAACTCTCCAGCCTGCAATGGAATCCCTACCAGACAGGTGGACATAGGATTCTTTGCTGCTGCCGTGGACAAGCATATATTTTCCTGCTGAAGTGTTTGAGCCAGGGTTACCCAGACGTTTTGGCGTGGCTGAGGGATGATCCATGTGTCTACCACACTGTTCAGCATTAGCAAGATGACAATTTGGATGGGGTTCATCCCACGATTAAGTGGACGGTATGTTTTCTCTAAAAAGGAAACACAAACATTTTCAGAACATGTTAAAATTTCTATTTCTGCCGGAAGGTTCACTTAGGAAGAATCTCCTTCCTCCGTCCGACGGCGTCTTCTCTTTGCAGCATCGGCTGCTTGCTTCTCATCCCTTTCTTTCTGACCTGGATTCTTGGGGATAAAAGGTTTTACCCACTTCTGTGGAATCCACCTAGGGCCTGAGGGAGTAGTCACACATGCATAGCCTCGACCCCAGGTCAAGAGCTCATAGGGTCCCTTGGTTTCCCAAGTTTCTGGATCCCTAATCAACACTGGTGGACGCTGAGACAATTTGAACTGTTCACCACTGTTAAAATGCCGTGTCACTGGTGGACTCATGTTTTCAAATGAACAATTCAGAAAATTGATGGTAAACATGGCTTTACAGAGCTTCTCCCGTGGAGACATCCACGCTGTGGAGTTGCTCTGCCTGTCTAAGACCTTCTTGAGCGTTTGGTGAGCACGCTCAACCACAGCTTGACCTGTGGGGGAGTGGGGAATGCCAGTCTTATGTTCCACTCCCCACTGCTGGACAAATTCTAGGAATTCCTTGGAAGCATACGCTGGGCCGTTATCAGTTTTAAGTGTGCGTGGAACTCCCAAGACAGAAAATGCTTGCAATAGATGTTGCTTAGCATGCACTGACCTTTCTCCTGCATGAGCTGAAGCATACATTGCGCCTGAATATGTGTCAATGCTTACATGAACATATTTTAGGCGACCAAAACTAGGAATGTGTGTGATGTCTGTTTGCCACACCTCACAGCTGCCAAGGCCTCGGGGGTTAACCCCTACGCCCATCGATGGCACAGCCTGAAGCTGGCAGTTTGGACAATTGGCCACAATGGCTCGAGCCTGGCTCCGTGTTAGCTGGAACTGTCGAACCAGGCCAGGCACATTCTGATGATAATGCTGGTGACTTAGCTTTGCCTGTTGGAAGACATCAGGGAGACGTGCTTTCTCAACTGGTGCAGCAAGGGAGTCTGCATGACGATTCCCCTCTGCTATTTCACCTGGCAAATCGGTGTGTGACCTCACATGCATCACGAAATACGGGTGCTCCCTGTGGGAAATTAAATGAATCAGCTTGGTGAGCAAATTAAAGAGTTGTTCATTGTCTATTTCTTTGAGCACTGCCTGCTCCGCTCTGGATACTATCCCCGCTACATAAGCTGAATCTGTTATCAGATTAATTGGTTCTGAGAATCTCTCAAAAGCTCTTACCACTGCAGCCAGTTCAGCCACCTGGGGAGATCCCTCCACATACTCCACATCAGCTTCCCAATACTGGGTCTGTGGATTTCTCCAAGTCATCACCGACTTGTGGGACACCCCGGATGCGTCTGTGAACACTGTGAGAGCCTTGAGTGGTCTCGAGCTCCTCTTTTGCTGAGGAAGGAGGTGAAATTCCTCATTAAACAGCTTATGAGACGGGGCATGGACTGATATTTGTCCCTTGTAGCTATCCAGAGATAACTGGAGACTGGCATTGCTCTGGAGCAAATGCTCGAATTTTTCATTAGTCAATTTCTCTGGAGAATCCTTCCCTTCTTCTGCAATTTTGAATGGAAGGTGAATACATGCAAAGTCACAACCCGCCAATTCACACAATCTCACCCTGGCCTTCCAAATCAGCTGTGCCATGAGCTCTTGTGGCTCAGTGATGGTCTTGGATCTTTGGTGAGATATGAAAACCCATTCTATGATCAAGAGTGGATCTTTTTGTCCCTTAACCCACTGAAAAATCAAGCCATGCAGATGTGGTGGCCTTCCTAGAATTATGAATTGAAAAGGTGTGTTTGGCTCACACCTATGAGCCTGTCTCTCTGACAAGGCCTTCTGTACCTTTTCAAGTGCCTTCTTTGCCTCTGGGGTCAGTTCCCTGGGAGAGTCCGTACGCCTTTCCCCCTTCAATAACTTAAAGAGAGGACCTAACTCCTCATTTGTGAGACCTAACCAGGGTCTTACCCAATTCAAAGACCCACACAAGGAATGAAGGTCTGCTAGTGTCTTGGGGTTACAATCGATTACCAATTTCTGCGGAACAACGGTCCTTGCAGTGATTTCCAAACCCAGGTACTTCCAAGGTGGCATCCTTTGAACTTTTTCTTCCTGCATTTCAAATCCAGCAGAGGTTAAAACCTTAACCACTAGGTCAAGCGTGTGTTGGAGTATTGAGTCCTTGGGGGCACACACAAGTATGTCATCCATGTAGTGGAGGATGATAGCATCCCTTCTCTCTGCACGTACTGGAGACAGTAATGATGCTACATATTTTTGGCATATGAAAGGACTCACTTTTAGACCTTGAGGCAAAACTTTCCAGTGATAACGTTTCATTGGTGTCTCTCTATTGCCCGTGGGAACTGAGAATGCAAACCTTGGGGCATCTTCAGGGTGCAGTGGAATTTGGAAGTAACAGTCCTTGATATCTAGGACAGCCAATTGCCAATCTCGAGGGAGCATTGTTGGATTAGGCATCCCTGGTTGGAGTGGTCCCATGTCCTCTACAATTTTATTTATTTCTCGAAGGTCATGGAGTAATCTCCATTTGTCCTTTCCCGGTTTCTTTATTACAAAGATTGGGAAATTCCAAGGGCTATCTGTCTCTTCTATATGCCCTTGTGCCAATTGTTCCTTCACAAGTTCCTCTAGCGCCTTGAGTTTCTCATTACTCATTGGCCACTGTGCCACCCATTTCGGAGTATTATCCAACCATTTTAATTTGTGAGTGGGGCGCCTCACAGTGGCTATTTTTAAAAATCCTGGGGTGTCTTAGGAATGACCAATTTGACTCCCCACTGGGACATGGTATCTCTCCCCCACAGTGGTGCCTTGTAATCTACAACGAATGGACGGACACTGGCTACTTTTCCATCCGGTCCCTCTATTTGCACCATGCTTTTTGAAATTTTCGCCAAGGTGGTACCTCCTATACCCTGAATTTTGCCTGCCACAGGTTGCAATTCCCACTGTGATGGCCACATGGTCTTAGGTATTACCGTGACGTCTGAGCCTGTGTCTAAAACCCCCTCCACATGGAGGCGGTCTGCTCCACAGGCCAGGTTACATCCCATCGAAGGTTTATCTTCTCCCACCACTTCTGCCCAGTAAATTTCTGGTGGCTTCCCTTCTGCAGTGATATCTGCTGGAACAGGAATAGCCTGGGCAATAATTTGCCCCTTTTCTAAGTAGAATGGTGGGTGTGTACAACGGGCTAGAAGCATTAAACCTTTTGTTTTTCCCTTAGTGTTCATGGGAGCTATCTCAATTTCCATTGGTGTGTGTGCTGTGTCCCCAAGAACAAAATACTCACGGTCCATAGAGTTAACCTTCTGGTCTTGTGAGCTGTTAGACAGGTCCACTATAATGACTTCCCAATCAGTAGATCTGAAATGAAAACCTTTAGTAGTTACTAGGTGATATCGGCCTGGCGGCTGCCGTTTCTTATTAATTTTTACATTTTTCTTTTTTCTCCCCCCCCCACCCTGGGTCCCGCCCTCCCCCTTAGCTGTTGAGAGAGTGGCGTTCTCCCGTGGGGGTCCCGCTACATTTATATCTTTGCGCGCAGTTGTATTGTTCGCGGGAACGCGCTGTTTAGTCAGTTTTTTTGTTTGTTGAACTTTTTCTGTGTCTGGTTTTGTGGACAATTTCTGGCGAAGTGGCCTGGTTTCTTGCACCGGTGGCAAATGAGGTGTTGTTGTTGGTCTGATGCCCTCGGATTCGTCCTTTGTCGAGGCATCTCTGTTGCAGCAGGCTGCGTATGCGCTGTCCCTGTACTTCTGTCAGGATTACCAAGCAGTGCTGCTTTCCTGGTACAAGCGTCTATCATTTGTGGAAGAGTAGGAGGTGGTTCTAAAGGTAAGCTTAAAATAATCCTCCGGCAGGTATCATTCGCGTTGCTTAAGGCCATCTCCTTGATCAGTTCTGCTTGTATCCCTGGGTCTGATACCTGTCTCTCCACCTGTGTTCTGAGACGATCCACAAACTGCAAAAAAGGTTCTAAAGGAAACTGTTTAATTTTAACATAACTGCTTTTAGCTTCCGTGGTTGGTAACTGATAAAACGTTTTTTGTGCAGCTGTGCAAATCCTATTTAGAATTTCCTTAGGTAATGCTCTAGTTTGTTTCTCTGGAGTTTGCCACTCGCCTTCCCCATACAGGTGACTCATTGTCAAAGGATTTCCCTGATTATCACTTGCTGTATTAGGGTTTTGTTGTAGTTCCTGTAAAAGTGTTGTTAAAGTGTTTTTCCACCAACTATCCCATAAATCATATTCTGAAGGGGTTAATAAGCACCTGAATAAATCTTTAATATCATTGGGAACCATTTCATTTGAATTAAAAGTTGCTCTTATCATGCCTTTGAAAATTTCACTAGACCTGCCAAATTCTCTTTGAATTTTGCAGACTTCTTTTTTATCCTGATAAGAGAGTGGCTGGTAGGTTCTGTTACCGTTTCTCCTCCCAAGATAAACTACAGGAGCAACAGATGGAATAATCTCTGCAGCTAGGTCTGAGCTATCTCCAGTTTCAGCTTCCCCGGGGTCGGTATCTGTGCTCTGACCTTCCCCCCAGGGCCTGGGCAAAGGCTGCTCCTGTCCTGTGTCCCTGTGTTCCCTCCCCCTGCCGGTGGTGCGGGCTGCCTCCCCCTCCCCTCCCCCTCCCCCGTTTCCCTGGTAACCCGGTGATAAGCACAGAGGAGGTGGGGGAGGTAGGGGCGGAGGTGCTCCGAAGGGGTAGGGATATGGGTAAGGATAGGGGTAGAGATAAGGGTTTAGGACTGGGTTTTGCAAACTCCCAGAATTTTGGGGGGGTGTTGGAATGTGTTCTTTGTCCTCTGCCATGTGCTCACTGGAATGCTGAGGAGAACCCTCTATAAGTGAGGGGTATAATTTGGATGCTGTTTTTTTCTTTGGAGGATCAGAGGTATCTGGTGTTGGTTTACTCTGGGGTTTTTCCTCTGACTGTGTGTTTTTTTCTGCTTCTAAAAGCTGTTTTCGGGCTTGTAAAAATATCGGAATAAACTGAGAAGCCCTATCCTCTCCATCTTCAATTTTTAATGTCAATGTGTGTCCTATTTCATCCCAAAAGGAAACTGAGTTCATATCTTGAATATTAAATTCTGGTATTTCTGTTATTAGCCAGCAAACGAATTCCGATATCAGCTTTTTTGAAAATTTAGCATTGATTAAAATTTCGTTAAGGTGTTTAATTATTTTCTTCTCTAGAATTGACATTTTTCCACCCATCTTGTTGTTTTAGATGTCTTTTTGTTCACTCTCTATCCCTAACTTAACGCAGGACTATATCCTTCTCTCCGCCGCGGGGGAGAAGGGAGGGGGGTGGGGGGGGGCCGCGCCGCCACGGGGGGTCCCTCCCGCAGGGTTTTTCGGTCTCCCCGGCTCGGGAGAGGTGTCCCGCCGCCTTCCCTGGCTTCGGTTCCCCGTCCCCGTTTCGTTCACCCCCGATTTTTCGGGCTATTCGGGTCGGAGCGGCTCTCCGCCGGTCCGAGGTCCGAACAAAGACACGCCCACTTTTCCCCACAAGCGGCTGCCCTGGGTCCTACGTTCTCCCCGCCGCCGCTTTTAACTTCAGTCCCACCCCACCCTGGTCGCTCCCGGGTCGCGAACGGGGGGGCTTACCCGGACTCTGTGGGGTCGTCCTGGTGGAGTTAGGGTTCCCAGCTTCAGACCGGCTCTTCTCTAGGTGCAGAGAAGAGGTCCCGACCTTCTCCTCCTAACTTTTAACCCCTTAAAGGCTGCTAAAAGTTACAAGGTAGCTGAACAGCCCAAAATGCTTTTGAAATCCTGAAATCAGGACTTCCAGCTGTCCGTGGACTCTAAAAAGACCACGTTGGGCGCCAACCTGCGGCAGAGCCCTCTTTCAGCCCCCCCCAAACTGTTCTGCTAGCTCAGCCTTGGGGACTTCAGAGGAGCAGTGCCACAGAAACCAGGAGAGAGAGGCTCGTTTTCCAGGTGTTTATTCTCTGGTGGTATGCAGGAAAAGAGACCGAACAATGGCGGGAAGGTTTTTTATCTAGGTCTGGGTCTAGGGGGGCTGGAGCTATCTGGCACTCAGCCAATGGGGTCTAGCTAAGGTTAAGGGTCATTCGGACATTCCTATCTGTGGGGCCCAGCTGCAGGGCACCCACTGAACTGCAACAGTTCCTGGCAGCCCCAGATGAGCTACAGAGCCTCAGTGCCCCAGCACAGCCTCAGGAAGAAAGTCAAAGTGCCGCTGAGCCAGAGGGGAGCATTTCTGGCTGCTCTAGACTCCCTGCTGTTTCATGCCCTGTATGAAAGAGTTTGCAGCCTGCAGTAATCCCCTCAAACAAATGTCTGTGTTCAAACATAAAACACTTTTCCTAAACAGCAGGCAATGAACTTCTGCTTTTAAAAGTCCCAGTCCCAGAGATAGGGTTCAAAACATATAAAGTAAGTAACAGTTACATCTTAAACATGGCTTTGCGTTCCCCACATGTGAATTTTTTCTCTTCTTGAATTTGAGAAGGGAGAAACTACTTGTGCTTAGTACATGAGCTTCTGTGCAGGCATCTCTAAAGGCAGAGACAAGCAAGAAATATAAAATGTGTGGATAAGATAAGGATAGGTGGATAGGACTTCAGTATCCAGGATATATTGCATATATAAGGTATTGGAGTTAGGCCATAATCCAGCAAACTGAACTATTCTTCTACCTGCAGAATTATAGAAGGGAGTCCAGAGATCAGAAAGTTGGAAGCACATGCCTGAGTTGTTTCTTCTGTGACTTGAAAACAAGAGTTTCCTGCTTCTTCTAACTACATGTCACTAATGTTAATAACAAATGTGCTCCTTTAGTGGATAGGAAGCTGTTTTGTTCTCATAGAACCAGTACTTTCTAATGAAGACAGGCTGTCAAGCTGCCATTAAATTTTAGATGTGAAATAATGAGATAAGTGCAACTAACAATAAAAGGGAAATGGGTCACTTCGGGAAGATCAAGTGGCTGATTACTGTGTGAGAACAGCAGGTTCAATCCAAGCCTGGAGAACTCCACACCAGGTACAACATCACAGACCTATTTCACAGTTCACTGGGAGGTGTGCATTCTAAGATATAAATCAGCACTCCTGACTATAAAATCAGTTTTATATTTATATTTATATTTATATTTATATTTATATTTATGGGAAATTGATGTTCATCTCAATTTATCCTCAACTACCCCACTGTAGCCCTGCCTCCTGGAGTAATACTCTAAGGCCAAGGTGGTGTGTACAAACTGACCCTGTTGTCTTGCTCAGAAAAGCCAGTCATAAGTAGATTGTTAAGGTAGTTTGTTATCAAATATATTTTAGCATTTCTACAATACATTGCGTTGTTTTCTCCAGCTGATGTCAGTACCCCACTCACAGTGAAAAGGAAGCAGATCTCCTGTACTGCTTGAGATACTGCAGTATCTATAAGCAGCCCTGGGGTGACTTTTCCTGCCAATAGTTTACTCCTTTCTCACACCAAATGCCATTTCAGGGAGAAAAGTTGTCAGAGAGACGTTAAAATCAATTAACAGAAATGAAGCGTTGCAGTTCTGCCTGTGAATGCATATAGAGAAGAGTATGACTCCTTGAGCTGACTTTGCCAGTTATACTAAGTCCATGCAGTCATCAGAAGCACTGTGCTATATGAACAAGCCTTTAACTAAAGATTCCTGATATCCCACAGTATTTAAGCATCCATCAAGTCACTGGTTGCCATGTTAGATGTGACATGTGGTTACTACACTATGGATATCTGTGTGGACATTTCTGAACCATTTTTATAAAACCCCACTAATTCCAGACGTGGTTTTATGAAGGAGTCTCCTTTCCTGCATAGATCAGTCACAACATGAAAGCATGAAGTTAGGTTTTCTTCTCATGGGTTGTGCTTCTGTCAAGATTGGCAGCAATTTCAGGTGTATGCTGGAGCTCCCTCATAGTCCTTGTAAAATGCACGAGGAAGCTTTTATTTTGAAGTGCTTTTATGAGATGCATTAGCATGAAGTTCAGTGTTGCTCTATTAACTATTCCAGAAACAGTCTGTAGACTGAGACTGAAATATTAATTAGTGCTATTATATAACAACTTAGACTTCTCTAGTACTTCTTGTCTGAGAGGTTGATGGGCAAAGGAGTTTCCTCATCAATGACATATTTTTGAAAATAAACAGTGAGTGTCAAGACAGTCACCAAACAAGGATACAGTAATTTTAAAAGTATGCAAGGAGGGCTACTTCTTTCTTTCGCCATGCACAACTTCAAGCACAGGAGCTTTCAAACACGCACCACAAGACCAGCTAACTCTTGTTGTTTCTTGTTTTATTTGACTACTATGCAAGTACTGGACTGAAGCCAAAGAATTCAGCCTCAGCACAGGCAGCACTTGTCAGCATCGAGCCTGGGGCAACCCTCTGGCTCTGAAGTTGTGTTTGGACCCTCGTGTCTGAGAGGAAAGTCATCATTCAGCAACAGAGGCTTCTTATTCTGTCCTTTGTGACCTCTGAGATGAGCTGCTGGGAAGCTGGCAGGGCAGCTGGGCCCTGTTGCCTTACCCTCTGGTGGGGACATGGGAAGGACAGGCAGCCACGGGGGCATTGAGGCTGGTACTCTGCTCTCTGTCACAAGCATATAACTGGGCTTGCTGAGCCCTTAGTGGATGTGTTCACTAGTATATATACCTTACTTAGGCTCTTGCCGTGGTTGTTGTTTCTTTGGACTGGCTTTTGAAGCATTACATTTCTCTTAAACTGCTTCCTAGACTTTGGAAGTATTGCAAGGAAGAATGCAGAATCCCATTAGCTGAAAAAAGTCAATGCATTTTCCAACAGAAAAAGAAATCCTTCTGAATATTTAAGCAGAGTGGTATTAAATTTTAATATTTGCTTTGCATGGCATTAGCAATAGCATTTTTAAAATAGAATTAGATCAAAGAACTGTAGATTAATCAAATAAAATTTTCCCTGCATGGAAGTAATGTCTCTTTGGATAAACACTGTGCCTGCTATTGATGTTTGGGGGTCTCTGGGATATTTATTCCTGAAAAGATGGCAGCAGAGTGACTGACACACTGGCTTGGCAAGCTGGGGTAGGAATGGGAGCCATCTCTTCCCTGCTGTTCAGGCTCTCTCTGCTCACACCTGTGAAGTAATCCTGCTTCTCCTCTTTGCACAGCAAGGCTGAGAGGAGACTGGTCAGTCCTACTGCCTGGATGCCACTGCCCAGCCCTTTTTTGGAGTACAGATGGTAGTGGTGCCATGTCTTTGCTCTTGAGTTTGAAGTCTCTGCTTAGAGCCTCAGAGGAGACCATGCAGGCATACCTGGAGCAAAAGGCAGCATGTACAGCACTTGCAGGTGCTGTTAATGGTAATAACAGGTAATAGAGGCTTCCAGTCTACAGCATTCATTTTAAATTTCTAGTATCTGGAATTATATTTCTCCATTTTATGGCACTGCACAAGTCTCACATTGATGAGGAATGAAATTCATAAGGTGTAATGAGAACAGATTGCATCGCAGTAAAACTGTGCCCTAAGGGGGTTTGCATGGAGCAAAATTTTAATGAATAGTTGTGAACAAGAGCTGTCCTTCCCCCTCTCACGTTTAGGTGACTATATCTGCCCTGTCCTCTGTGAAGAGGCAGGTCCCAGGCCGTGCCACCTGATGGCCCTGCCCTGGTCAGCACCTGTGAGGCGGGGAGTGCGAGGAGTACTCCATTGTATCATGGCATGTTGTGAGATATTGTTGGCCTCAAGTCTGGAGAACAGGACACAGCCAATAATGTCACTGGAGATAGATGTCCAGGTAGCGTTTCAGGAGGTCAAGATCCCCCCATGGGTTGGGATGGGGGTCGAGCCCTTGCTGCCTGGGGCTTGCAGCCACTCCAAGAGTGCTGTCAGCTGCCAGGCCCCAGCTTGACACTGGTCTCATGGGAAGGGGCATGGAGATGGCAGCATCATTCCTGAGCTGGGATTCTTAGAAATCACAAATTTCCCGTAATTCTTAGAAATCAGCACACACTAGGGGTGTATTAATCCAAAATATTGGTATTTAAAAATATAATGAAAAATTATTTGACTTAGGGGGTATTTTCAGTATATTTTCACTCAGATTTGCTGCCTTCCTGCTGATAAAAATGGCAATGTTCTGTTTCCATATGATTAAAGAAATAGCATCTTCTGCTAACTCAGTGGTTGATATGTGAGGATAGAATGAAAACACAGGCCCCTCTCTCTGTTTAAAAAAAAAACAGCAACAAAAAAGAAGATGTTATGGCAAGGAACCTGAATAACAGACAACGTCTCCATCCCCTTTCCCTCTTCCAGGCCAGTTCTTGGTAGCATTAATGTTAGGGACTCTTGGGTCTTTTGTTTACTGCTGAGTTGCTGCTACTAGGTGTTGTTGAATTTTTTTCATCCCAAGGGCTTTGCTTGCTCCAGTGCTCCTTGTACCGTGCGGTTTTGGAGATTCAGACTGCCCTTCCGTAAACGGACTTTTTCTTGGCAAACGGGGGTACGATTTTTAGAAAAGTAAGCAAGGGCATCATCTCCAGAGATGAGTCAACAGCTGGGCAGCGTAGAGCAGAGGAGAAAAAGGGTTTCGGCAGCCCTGAGTACTCTAAACCCCGCATTTTCGAGCGTCTTCAACTATTTCTTCTTTGCTTTCTGAAGCGGCCCGGTGCAGCCCCTCCGTGCTTGGGTAAACTTTGGCCAGCCAGGGAGCAGCCGGGACAGGCTGGGGCTGGGGCAGGCTGTGCGGGGCTGGGGCTGGACCGGGACAGGCTGTGCGGGGCTGGGAAAGGCTGTGCGGGGCTGAATCGGGACAGGCTGTGCGGGGCTGAATCGGGACAGGCTGGGGCTGGGGCAGGCTGTGCGGGGCTGGGGCTGCGGTTGTGCGGCGGGCTGGGGCAGGCTGGCTGTCCCGATCCGCAGGCTCACTTCCACAGGCTGCGCTGGGAGCGATTGGCCCGCGCGGATCATGTGGGAGAGAGCCGGAATCCCGAGCTGTAGTAGCTCTTGGCATTTCTTTTGCATTTAAAGCGCTCGCTCCTCGCAGCTCCCTGGGGCTTAGAGCCTCCCTGCTCTCCTTGCCCTGGTTCCGATCGGGGCGAGCCGAGGGCAGCGGCGATGTTGAAGCAGGTGCCCCGGGCCGCGGGCACCGCCTGTTTCTACCTGAACGCGGTGTCCCCCGAGGGCCAGGAGCTCTTCTGGCGCTGCGATCCGCCCGCCCGGCGCCCTCCCTACAGGACCAGCAGGATTCTCGCCCGTCACCAGCTGGTGACGAAAATTCAGCAAGGTGAGTTGCTGGCAGGAGCGCTCCGTAGCCCGGCGTTGGCGCGGGGTCTGCCGGTCTGCTCTTTCGTAAGAGAACAGGTTTTCATGCTTCATGTTTCAGGCTCGTTTCCTGTCTCTATTCCAAATTAATCTGGCTAGAGACAGGGTTTGAAATAGTCATTCATACCTCTCTGTTTCCACACATGCACACATGCACCGACCACCAGGAGACAAATGCTAGTGCATGATTAGCGATTTAACTAAATTGCCTTTTAATCATAAACTACTGTGGTATCTTAGGTGCTGAACTTCGTCTTGTCTGACTGTCTGAGCAGTTACTGGCACCCATTCATCTGCTCTGATTGCTACAGATCAAACCTGCCCGTAGCAACCTGCAAAAGAAGAATAGATGGTCACCCAATTAAAAAAGAAGCAGAAGTCCAGTGCGGCTGGACGAAGGCAACTGGGATAACATCCTTTGGAAACAAGTGTGTGTAACTGGCAGGGCATTAGAAAATCCGTCACATATCCTTAAAAATAATTGCTGACTTGGCTTTCCGCAGCTGAAGTGGTTATCTAAGCAGTCATTACAAATCTATCAATTTGGTTTTTTCCTGAATGTCTGTCTATGGCACTGAAGCTAAATGCAGATTGGCCTCAGAACAAATCCTTTGGCCTGTGCACACAATTTAAAATCATCTTCACAATGGCTAATGAAAAGATAAAAACCCTAACCAAGTGTACCGATTTTTCCAGATTATAAAACAAATCATTACATAGTTTTGTATTGATCATGATTTTGTATGGAATCCTGTTTTCAAGAGCATTGGTTTCCAAAGTAGATGTGGTCCTACTTGCAGAAAAATGTCATATTGGAAAAAAAAATTCCTGATGATAAAAGCCACTTTCTGGACAGCTTGCAAAAAAGGTGTTTAATTCTGCTAACTAGAGACAGGTATAGGGATAACATCATTCATTTTCATATCTGGCAAATATCATAGCAATTGGTGTGAGGTTTTGACCAGCAGCAGTTAAATGGAGTGGCTATTTTTGTGTGCTGCTTTTCAGTAAGATTCTTTAGATCTGTGGCTGTCAAACTCTGGGAGAAGTACAGAATATAGTGATGAAATTTTATTGCATTTGTAAAGAAAACAATGCATAGTTCTTTGGCCAGGTTTAAAAAGATGAAAAAGATAGTTTCTGTGGCAATTAGGAAAGTGTGGTTGTTTGCGAGGCAGTCTCAGGAACTGGTCGTGTTTGAAGGATACTGGTCCTCACTGCAGCTCTGATTTCAGGAAGGATATTATGTCATTCTGTGTACCCAGTGTATGGGCTGGATTGAATGGAAAGAAAGGGTAATTTATTTCTCTACAAGTTTATTTTAAAATGTTTTGGGTGCAGTGCTAGTACCAACTTAGTGTTCAAACAGCATTAACTGAGGATGTGGTGGATTAACACACCTCTTCTACCTGTCATGGTGCTATTTGACATTCCCTCTTGTAACCTGTAATCTGTCCAGGACAGCCAGGGCTGCCAAAGCCAGCCAATGATGCTGAGACTCTGGAGAAACTGTATGGTGGGGAGTTTCAAAGTTGTAACTTTTCTTCCTGCAGCTTGTTGCATGGATGGTCAGTCTGTGGTGAAATACCTCTGCTCCACTTTCGCAGCTTTCCAACCTGTTCTACACAGAGCTGTGGAAATTATATTTGTATAGTACCTTGATCATGTGATGTCTGTTACTTTCCGTATATGAAATATTTATGTATTTTGGGTCACTAAGAATAAATACATCACTTATTTCATTGATGTAAGCTGGGACAGGATCCACTGTTGGGCAGGTGTCAGTTCATTAGCAGTAAGGAAATTATATGTGCAGATAGATGCTCATGTTTGTCTGTAAGCCCATATGCAGGCAGATACACATCTAGTGCAAAACCAAGGCACACATTTTTTCTATAGTGCCTTACGTAATGACTAATAATTTTAATACAAATAGTTGTGTTAGCAGTACCAAAAAATCTAAACCTAGCTAATATGACCCAGTTTGAAACCTCCGGTTTACAGTCTGGATGAAAAACCTGGATCCATCAATCCCTCTCAAGACTTTCACCAAGTTTTGCTAGGTCAGCACGTCACCCTCTCTGCTTGCTTTGTTCAGACTGTAAGCAGTGTGAGGGTACTGGATCAGTCCCCATGCCTTTCCCAGAGGGTACTGGAAGAGTACTCTAAAATGGGTGGAGTTATCAGGCTGTGCTTTTAGAGGTGAATGAGTTTTATCCCATTAACAAATGGGATTCATAACTAGTAGAGTGCCACACACAAACTTATCAATAATATATTGAAAAGTAGATTAGGAGACGCAAGTTGAGAGCCAAAACTTGCTTTCAGTCATCCAGTTGAGTAAAGCATTTAAATCATTATTTAGTTGCTTGAATTTGTATATCTTTGAGTCATACATTTTAAGGCCATTAAGACAAAGTATTTGAGCATAGCTACCCCAGTTCTTGTGTTAGCACCTCTCCAATCTAATAATTTGAATTGTAGCATATGTTTAGAAAAAGATCCAGCCTGCATTTTAAGATTGTTGGAATGGTGAATCCTGCCTTGTTAATTACTTTGCTGAAAACAGATCTGCCACATGTTTAAGTGCTAAGCTGCCCTGGGGCTTGTTTGAATACCTGCTCTCTGCTGCTTACCCAATTATTTTTCACTTGCTGGTTTTCAGACTGGAGGCACCTAATGTAGGATTGTTATATCAGGGGAATTTTTACCTTAGTGGAAGGAATGTTTTACAAAATTACAACATATCCAATTTACAGTGTATAAAAAAGTGAAAGCTTCCATTTCTGGTCAGTAACGTAGTGTGATACAAAGTGTTGCATATATTGCTAGCTTTTCAGTCATTAGCTGCATGTACTGTTTGAAACTATGCTAATTTACGCTATCATATCGCAATACAGCTTTTCTTCCTCTCTGAAAAACACATTTGCTGAAGACTATTTCCTTTGTATTTTCCTTTGGTGTTAGTTAAAAATAAACTAAATGAGTCATTAGAGGAATTATACTATTTAATCATTTCAAAAAAGAAAATCACCACAAGGGAAATGACAGGAACCAGACTGTTATTTCAATCAGATCATACTTTGAAAGTCCTAAATATTTAGTTCATGTACACCACCAACTCCTTGAGGCAGAATTATGAGGTGGCCTGTGAATGTGAGTGCTAATTATGTTTGATATTAAACAGGTAATTTCAAGATGTGATCTTTTTGATGATTCTCTTTCCCCCATAAGCCCATTAGTTTCCACACTGAAGGGGACACATGCCTCAGTGTAAAGGAACAGGGTGTAGCATGCTTGGTCTGAGGTATTTATTCAAACTCTGTATGCAATAACTGTATGAGAATTCATTAACGATTACTCATGTTTTCTTTAAATAAATAAGGTGGTGACTTTCAAGAATTTATATTACATGAGTCACAAAGTTGTTATTTCTTTTACAGTACGTGGCTAAACTCAGTGCAGAACAGAAAATATAAAAAGTAGCTGTAGGTAAAAAGTAATGAAGAATTAAGGCCGTACCCTGAAAATGTTAAATTGAAATCATTGACTCTGCAGTACAGGTAGAGTGTAAGTCAAGGTGAATGAAACCACATCTGCCCAGCATAGAAAGGTTGGTAAAGAAATGTTCCCTTTCATCTACAGTAAAATTAGATTCTTAGCCTGCATGCTCAGTAAGACAATAATATGAAGAAACAAATGAAAATAAGACAAATTCCTATTCTCAGTGAGCAAATTCCTGCCCACAGTGTATAATGTCCTGTGATTTGTCTCAGTTTATGTCCACAGGCAAGAACAGTTGAGGAAAATTGTTTGATGGAGCAATATTAAATCAGACTTTAAACTTTTCAAGGCAAACTCTCCATTCAACGCTCAGCAGATGTTTTATACTCTTAAGTGTTGCAATTTCAGTTTTGATCTTGTATGTCTACTATCACCTTTGGTCACCTGTATTTGTCTGGTTTGAGCGAGTTTTAGAAGTGCAAACAAATGCACTTTTCTGTTTTATAGTCTTCCCTTTGTAATTAGTTCAAGGTGTTTTATTCTTCTATTTTTCTAAGCATGAGTAGAATTTGTGGAAAATGTTACAGAGGTATACAAGTGACTTGGACAAAATTATGCAGTTCAAGTGACTTAAATTTCAACGATTATTGTACCATAAGAGATAATAAGCTCTTGTATTCCAAAGGAGAACAGGGAAGACCTGTAGGTGAAAATGTTGTAGTCATAGGCTGCATTAAAAAAGCCCACATAAAATTCCTGGTATGTACACAGGTGTGGATTGCAGGATGGGAAATGGGATAGAATTAAAAAATTAAAGACTGTGAGTTTGGTCAGACATACAAAGAGGACAAAATACAGTTGTTCAGGCAACCTGAACATGATCTTTCTCATGATCTGGATGCTGGCCACTTTACCTGCATGTGTTTTAACCTTACTGATTGAACACAGGAAAGTGAAAGATTAACCAACAAGATTCAGCCTTGGTGGTAATGATACAAACACCCTCACTTATGTCATCTCTGACCAGTGCTGGTTGTCTACTGCCTCTTGAGCCTGTAAGCTGGTAAGTCAGGACAGCAACACCTTGTAGCCACCTTTCAGCCCCCAGTGCCTCCTCTTGTGGTGCCTCTGTGTCTGCACTCCAGCCCAGGCATGCAGGGCAGGACAGAACTGGGGCTGGCGTTGCTCAGAGCTCTGGGAGGAACATCCTTAACTGCAGAGCTGTTTTGCAGACCTCAGCTGGGACATGGTCCACCCCCTCCACCATCAGATTTGTGTAGGGCAGGTGTGTGCTCACAGAAGAGGGATCTTTGGGTTGGTTGTTTCATACACTCTTTAAGGTCCCTTAGAAACTGAGACCCTATGTCACCTCAAACTTCTTCATCATCTTTTCTTCCTTATACACTCTTTACTCAAGTCCTTAGACCTGGACTTGAAGAAACTAGAGTTCTTCAATTAAATAATAGGATTTTTAAAAATACTTTTATTATGTACTTGTACTCTGAAATGGTTGAAGTATTTGTGTGAAACTTTAACACAAAAAATGTGAGCATCCTTAGAGGTATTTATAAGCTCAGAATGCCCTGAGATGTGTTTATATTAAAAACAATATTGGTCTATAAGAGTGCAGTCCAACTAATTAAAGCTTTAAAAAGTTGTTCTTCATAAACAACAGGACATTTAAAAGGGAGAAACCTTCACTGGCATCACTATCTGGCAAAAAGGTTCAGATATCTAACTAGAAGTAGCCTGTGTGGTACTGGAGATTGGATTCAATAATAGTGGCTATTTCTGGTCTTAAAACTTCACAGCCACAAAATGTCAAAGGCACTTCGCCTGACACATGCAGGTTGGACACCAAAAAGTAAATATTGGTTCTTCTTATAGGTTAGGAGACTTTTACTCTCAATTTCACTGAAAGCAGGATTTCAGCCAAAGTGAAATCGCGACTTGAGACTTTCTTGTTTTGAAATTGTGAAATGAACAGCTGTAGTTTTGCTATATATCTTCTGCATTGATCATGGAGGAGACTGAATTTCATATTAACCCCATGGAATAAGTAGACACAGTAATAATAAAAGACATTTAAACCAATAAGTGCAAGATTTATGCTCAATAAATTAATCACTAGAGTAATAATAATCAGAAGGGGAACTAGTTTAAATTTAGAAGTGATAAGTCACTGTGGCATATAAAATGCTACATAACAGAAGTAAAATGGAAATTACTCACAAGAGTTGATTAATTAAGAGAATATATACATAGCATTTTTTGTTACTCAGTTTCTTGTATCCCTATTTATACAAAAATCCCTGAAAATAAAGTGCAGTATTTGTACCATGAGCACTGTAAATGTTAATTTAAAAAAATCTGCAGTCTTATGTTCCAAAAAGATACTATTATTTCTTGGCAATAGATAGTTGTGTACTTTTTATTTTTATTCCCGTGCAAGCTGTGTAGTCATTGATAGCATCTTAGCCTCACTCTTTTTTTTATCTTACTCCTATCATATGATGTTCTCAGACGTTTAATTGCACTTAAACAAATATATGAGCTGTTCTATATAGGGCATCACATATGTTTGGATTAGTGCCTAAAGGACTGAGCAAACAGGACCCTTGTTAGTAGGTTATTAAACAATTGACTGTAGTTGAGTTTGTTACAGCATTTAATAGCTTCTTTTGAGGGTAAAATTATGAATTATATGTCCTGTAAGCTTGATCCAGTATATACTAGTTGTGTCATTTCTTATTTATACTAATTTTGTAGATATAAAAATGTGAGCAAGTGAGAAAACCCTCATCTTTGAGGCTTGTGGTGCACTTTTTGCTTAAAAACCTGAGGAGTTTCCCCTTTCAGGTTCAGTTTAATGGGTCAGATGAGCACAGCATAGTATGGTGGGTGAGAGGTGGGCTTGAGCACTTTGAGCTGGACTATTTAGAAGCTGTTGAAGAGTAGACAGTAATGATTCAGAGGACTTGGGAGTATTATGGCTTGGCTGAAAAGAATGTGTGTGACTCAGTTTGAAAACATCTTGTGGGTTTTCGCCTCTCATTTGTTACAGGACCGACTTTAATTCTACAGGGAGAAAACAATCACTCCATAGCAGTTCAGAACACGTGGGATTTTGCCTAATACAGACGCAGAGATGAACAAAAGTTTCTGTCCTTGTGATAAGTTAGGTAAAGTCGACAAAGTAACTTGGTTTAAAATAATGGGCTGTGCAGTACGTCTTAAGTAAATACCATCAGCCAGGCATGGAAACTGCCTGCCTGGAACATACCAGACATTTTGCTTTCCAGTCAAAGTCCTTTGCCAAAGAAGGACTCAGCCCTGCTACTTACTCAGATGAACCTTCCCCTGTGCTAAAGGAGCAAAATAATACATCCTAATAATGTCAGCTGGTATTGTTTTAATGAGCTAGATGTTACAGCCTTATGGCAGTAGTTGTACTCTCTTTTAATTGGATTGCGGTTGGAGGAAGGTCTGTTTGTGTGATCAAAGTTTTCAGGATTTGGAACCAAAATTGCTGTCTATTTATTGTCATCTCTCTCCTTTAGTCCCAATAGCCTAGAGGGTATCTGATTTTTTTTCCCCCTTAATGTGTCACTAGTGTCTTTCATGGTTTGTTTATTTTATTGATTTTGCTTGTTTCTAGTCTTCCACCACTTGAATGGTTTAGGAATATGGATAAAAGCAGTAAATTCAAATCAAAATCTCTAATTTAATTCTAGCTTTTATCTTCTTTAATCACAAACACACACCCGCTGGCATCCAGCACCCAGCGGACCTGCCATTTTCTGGGAGACTTCTCAGCTTCCTTCCTGCAATCATTTGCGGGAAAATATGGCACCCTCGGCTTTAAGAAAAGACAACACAGCTATTACTGCTGAATGGGTTGGGAAGTAAGGATAGTGGTACAGCTTTTACTAATGTGTAACACTTCCCTGCAAAGAACTGCTGCTTCTCCGAACCCCCCCAGTACATGCTGAACCATGTGTTTTTTCCCCATATTTCTGACAGCACTTCCCCCTTCCTTACTGCATGTGTCCTTTGGGCCAATTACTTCAATGTCCATTTATCCACATTATTATCCAGAAACTCCTGCTTGCAGATCTTAGGTGTTAACACATCATGTTCCTGTGTTGGTACAGCAGTAAAATGTGCCTCTGAGTCTGGGTGGACATATCTGTGCTGCTATATAAAAGAGATGGGAGGTGAGCTTGAAGTACCCCCTGGGCTGCTGAGCAGATTCTCTGGCTCTATTTTGGGCTTCTCCAGCTGGCTCAGTTCAGACTAAGCCTCAGAGAGGACTAGTCGTGGGTAATGAGGACATGAGCTGAGTGATGCCACTTGACCAAAAACCAAGAATCGGTCTGTTTCATTTAGCAGTGTAATTGTAACCCCTCGTGCTGCTGCCACTGCAGAAGGTACAAAATAAGGAAACACCTTGCTCACAAGGTCTAAAGGTCCAATATTAATGTCTCTGTAGTATTATCCCCCAAAAGAGGTAAAACAATTTTAAAGCTTGAAGTTTCTGATGAAAATACGTGAAAGTAAATGTATCCTGTCATGAAGTGCCTTTTCATTCCTGCAAAAATGCAGAAATAAATTCTGTTAAAAAGCCAAGTACTTAAGTAATTTTCATTATATCATACTGTGAAACAGACAGTTCATATTAGCTAACCACAATCCCATCCTTCTCCTTTTGAAATCAGTATCCCAAATCTGTGTAAGGTCAGAACTTTCAAAAATCATTCCAAATAATTAGATCATATTGCTGATCCCAATAACTGCAGCATCATCGAGTGTCCTTTCAAAAGACCCAAGATTTGAAAAGGGACCAAAGATGTAAGATGACTCTAGATTTCAGGAGGAAGCAGTATCTCTGTCAACCCTCAGATGGCACCAAGGGCAAGACTTGTGTGAAAGGCACAGTCCTTTTTCATAGTTTCAGCTTCAGGAAGCACAGAATCTTTCATGTTCTGTAGTCCCCACTGATACAGGAGTGGGAGTCTGGATAGGACAAGACTCTCAGAGCCACACAATGTGGCTTTTTCATAATATATTTGGCAAACTTTAATGTTCTGCAGGATGAATCTAAGTTTTGTGTCTTTAATTGCATCTGATGGCAGCAGCTGAATAGCTAATCATTTTGTAACTTCAGAGGTAATGGCTTTCTCTTCCTGCAAACATTTATCTGAAAGGGATAATGTAAAATCCAAAAGTTAGTGCTTGGCACAGAGGGTGAGGCAGTAAGTCCTTGGCTTTACATTTTTTTCCTTTTTCTTTTCAATTTTACAGCTACATTTATATGTATTTCTGAGGATATTTTAAAACTGCCATCCTGTCAGCTTCACTTAGTTAAAAGTGTGGCAGTCTGCCTAGGTCTTATCCAGAGTTAAGAGGAGTTTCTTTTCTCTTAAATTCAGCAAGCATCAGTCTATATCTGTCTTTCCAAATCAACAGACTGAGATATCAGAATACTTTTTCCAAAACTTTATTATTCGAACTGCTGATTCTGCATTAAAACTAGACACCCTTGCCAAAACCTGAGCCATGGCAGCAAAAGCTGCATTTTGTACTACTGCCTGAGTGCTGTAGCCTGGATCAAATAATACAGGCACTGATTCATGGCCAGGATTGCTCTATCTTCATCCAGTGCTTCATGCTGAAAGCTGGAGCTGTCTTCATCGTGGTGATGGCTGATCAGACATCACATCGGGGGTGCTACCTGGGGAGATATGTGGCTGCAGTTCACCCCT
This sequence comes from Anomalospiza imberbis, assembly GCF_031753505.1. Taxonomy (NCBI): domain Eukaryota; kingdom Metazoa; phylum Chordata; class Aves; order Passeriformes; family Viduidae; genus Anomalospiza; species Anomalospiza imberbis. The sequence continues at coordinate 79,488,792 of NC_089682.1, read as the reverse complement.
GAGGCCATCCCTCCCCAGCAGCTCACAGCCCTGACATCCTTGCTGAAGGGCCATGGGTGCCGGCAACAGGCAAAGGGGTGCCCTTGAATTTGTGCATGGGGCAATTGTCAGTTCAGACTAAGAACTGACAGTTCTGTTTACCAGCAGCTTCCGAAGGAAGGAGGAGATTTCCGGTGACATTTTAATTCCCTTTTATGCAGAGCTATTTTTAGACAGTGCTGCTGCCAGTCATATCAAATTCTTTGTGTCTTTTGAGTTTTCACTGAACTGCATAATATGCGTTTCAGCTCCCTGGCACATAATGGCAGTGTTATTTGCTGAAAGTCTTATTATTTCGAGTGGCCTCTTATCTGAAGATCAATTCATTAGTTCTGGCCTCTGAAGTTTAAAAGGAAACAATTGCAACTACTAAAGAAAAAATCAAATTACATTTTATTTCAGTAATACTTATTTTTCTCTAATATTGGGTAATGAAAGTCTATTTTAAGACTGACAAAGCAGATGATCCAAATTTCAGGGCTGCAATCTGACCTCTGACATCCACAGCTTATTAAAATGGGTGAGAGAACTGGACTATCACTGAGGGAAATTTAGTTCTTTTTCCATTATTTGGTTTATCTTTTTAGTCAGAGAATGCAAACCAGTTTCCACCTGTTTCCAGGTGCTCATGGAAAGCCACCAGCAATGAGAGATGCAAGGAGAGGTCACTTAGGTTGCTCAGCTAACTTTAGTCAGCTAAGTAATTAATGTGTTACTCAGAAGTGTCTCAGACCTTTAAAGTTGCATTGTTCTAGAAAGTTGTATTTTGGACTATTTCTGTGGAAGACTTAGGTTAAGAAAGTTGCTGTATTGCCGTTGGACTCTCGTTGGGCATGGGGCCTAAAAGTTGTTGTACAAGCAGGAAGACAGTTTTCACCCACCACCAGGTGTGATACTAGGTGAAAACAGGAGGAAGACTGGGGTCTAAAGTCCTGGAAAATCCTCCATCTTGAGTCTGCAGTGAGAATCGGTATAAAGCTATTGGCATTTTCATGGTAGCTCTGCAGAGCCCCTGACTCCCACACCGACAAGGCTTTTTACAGCTTCATGGTGCCTGTGAATGTTTGTAAAAACAGTAAGTTTTCAAAAAAACTGCCAAGACCAATAGAGAGAGCTTTTAAAATGCAATCTGAACACATATAGTACACAGAATTTTAAGGATAAGGACACAAGTAATTGAGTGGGTAGCTTTTCTTGTTCAGCAAAACATTTCTGTTACCAGAATGCTTTCTTCCTCCTGGGCACCTGGATCTGACAGTTAAAAATGTTCTGGTTGAAACTATTGCACTATAGCTTGCTTTTTTTAGAAAACTTAGGAAAACCCAAAACGGTAGAATAATTGTTTTAAGTGAATATTCAATAGACATAGCCACAATCCAATTAAAGCAAGTCAAAAAAGTGCCACTCATTTTTTTAAAGTATTCCTTATTGACTCTGTAGCAGCTGGAAAACTATAGCAAGTTTTAATTATCTTCAGAAAACAAAAAGCTCCCGCCAACACATGCTGGTTATTATCAGCAGCTGTTGTATGCTGACATACTCTTTCAGCATGTATGAGGCTCAGCTGTCCTAAAAAATCATTGTAAAATGTAAAATAGATTTATAGTGATGTTAATTTCTGGTTAGATATTTAACTACTGATGTAATTCATACTGCATTTAAGTCTGCTTCTTTGTTTAAGCTATAAGAAAATTATTTAATTATTTTAAGGATTAATATTTAAGAAGTGCAAATTGCAAATTTGCAAAATGCAAATACCAGGAATTTAAAATACTGAACTGTGGTGCTTTTTTAACAATCCACTAAAAATAATCAGATTCCCTGTTACAAACTACAAACAATAATTTGTAACAAAAGTTACAAATTAATTTGCTGATTTAAGCAAAATCTTTACATGTCATCCTTTTATTCGCAGAAGTGGAGATCTTTATGGCAGTGGTAGTTGTCAAATCAGATGCTGCAATTCTGTTTATTGCATGATTTAGCAGAGTTTGTTTTTTTAATGGCACTAGTGTACTCTTCAGTCTGAGACACCAATAAATACATGCAACATTTATGCTTCAGAAATTATTAGAAAGACACATAGGTATGGTAGATTTTTTTAAATTTATCTTGGGCCTGCATCTTCTCTAAAATGGAAAATTTGTGATTAGCTCTATTTTCCATTACTTTATATTCTCTGTGATCTATTTTAATTTTGCACTGAAAATACAAAATATATCAGTCAATCTGTAAAGTGTGTTGTTGGCACCAAAGCAATTTTAGACCATTTCTTGTTCACATGAGAGATTGACATAGATCTGATGGTTTCCATTCTGTGGCTTAACCTGGAGGGAAATGTTACATTCAGCAGACTGGACTCTTGACATTTTAAGAAGTCCTTTAATATGGATTAAAAATATGCATGAGACTCCACATAGTCCTATTTCACTGAAATGACTATTGACTTTTGGACTTGTGTTTTCACTCAGACTGTTTTTAATCAAACTGCAATCTACTGAAATACAATTCAGGTTCTAGTTATAAGCAGGACTCGGGTGACATTCTCTCAGGCTGTGTCCATGTGGATACACAACGACTTCACACCAGCTGGGTAAGGCACAATATTCCTTTGCTGTCTTAGAGACCCAGAGTTCAGATCCCCAGAAGAGAAAGACACTGTGCTGAAACAGAATATCTCTAGTTTGCATAAAAATGCAGGAGCTTCACAGTAGCACCACTAAGTGCAAGAAATAATCCTGGGTGAAGTCTCACATTCAGAAACCATGATTTCATGTTTGATATGTCTGCTTCACTGAAGCACCCTAAAACCCTCCAAAACTTTAGTGTACAAGAACTGCCCAGGCAACGAGAGAACTTTACAGAATCACAGAATAATTTAGGTTGGAAGAGACATTGAGGAGTTGTCCAGTCCAGCTCCTGCTCATAATGGAGAAAGCAGGATCAGGTTGCTTGGGACCTTGTCAGGTTTAGTTCTGAGTTCTCCAAGGGCTGATATGCAACTTCCAATGTGCTCTGGGAAACTTGTGATGTTGTTTGTTATTCACCACCTTTCTTTTCTCTTATGTCTGATTGGATTTAAAATTCTGCAACCTTATTTCTGTTGCTTTTCATCCCACAGCTGTGTACCTCTAAAAAGACCCTGGCTTCACTTTCCTGTTAAGTAGATGAAGCCAACAATTAGCTCTCCTACCCTTTTCTTCTTAAGGTTAACAAACCCCGCTCTGCTGGTCTTTCTTTCTTTCTTTCTATGTCAAGTGCTTCAGCCCTCTGCAGGGCATGGTGTGATATGTCCTTGTGCTGGGGAACCCCAAAATGAATGGAGTAGCCTGTAGCTTCACAAGTGTGGATAACAAAAAAGCAATCACATTTCTTCATCAGCTGGCTACATTCTTGCTAATGCATTAGCCTAGTGTGAGGATGGTATTATTGGCCAAAAGGCCAAATTTATGTTCAATTTGTTGCCAACAGAACCCTGAAGGACTTTTCTGTGCGGGCTGTATGTCCAGTTAGCCCCAGTCTGTCTGTTTGCACAGGGTTATTCCATCCCAGCTGCAGGACTCATGTGGAATGTGTGAGGTTCCTGTCAGCCAATTCCTCCAGCCTGTCAAGGTAACTTTGAAGAGCTGCTCTCCAGCATCTCAACTACTCCTCCATGGTTTGGTATCATCCACAGATTTGCTGAGAGTGTACTTTATTCCATCATCCAGGTTGTTATTAAAGACATTAAACAGTATCAGCCCAGTATCATTGCCTCAGGGATAGCAATAGTAACCAACAACCAGCTGGACTTTGTACTGCTGAGTACAAACTGTGAGACCAGCGATCCAGTCATCTGTCTCACCATTTGTCATCCATGTAATCTATCGTTCACTTGCCTGGTTTGGCTATGAGGATGCAGTGGGAGACCAAGTTAAAGATAAACTTCCTGGTTCTGTCTCCTTCCCTAACTAGTCCCTAACAGCCCATGGATTATGGTATACTTAATGATGTGTCTGCGAATGACCCAAGTTCAAGATCTTGCCCTATGGCATAAGCAACAGAAAACCTTCTCACTTGCAACTTCTGTCAGCTTCAATTTTATATAAATTAATAACAATACATCAGCACAGATAATTGAACCAGAACCTCCAATTTCATTGATCTGTGCCATAAGCACTATGCTACACAGTCAGTCTCAGTAGACCTTCCAATTGTGCAGTTTACATGGTATAGGATCCATAATTCATTGAATGAAACTAACCTGTGGTTCTGCAGTCTTTAAAAAGAAAATAGGATGAAAGCAGAGAAAAATAGACTGAATTTTTAGCTTTGTTTATTTGTGATTTGTCTTGGTGAGTTGTTAATGTGTAGTCAGTCAAGTCCAATGAGTTGATGCCATTTGAATTATGTTGTTTTATCCCAGCCTGAAGAGCTGCAGATTAGTCTAAGAAAATTTGGAGCAAAGGAGAGATACAGGGTGAGATAAGAGGGGAGTAACAGGTCTGCTCCACCCTTCCCAGTATCTTTATTTCCAATGTACAGCATGAGATGAGGCCACATCTGCAGAGCAACTGAACAAGCCACAATGGAGATCAGATACAAAGCAAATGAGGGGTAAGGAGACAGACAAGGTAGGTAGGTCACTGTTGTCACTAATGGAGGAGATAGAGGCGTCCACCAAAAATATCCAGGGATACTGAATCAGAAGTTGTTTTCCACCCTGGCTTCTGAGTCTTAGTCTTGCCCCAGGCAACAGATAGCCGTATTTAAACTGCCATTATCTATCCAGGATTACAAATATGACTCAGGTAAAGGAGGGCAAGTAAATGCAGGTCTACTGCAGGGATGTACACATAAGAAAATGCTTGTACACAGGTTTTTAGTCCTATGAAGAGAGAAGAGTTTGGAGCTAAAAATAGCCATCTAGTTATTGTTATCTACTTTTTTAATATCTTCTGTCCTAAGTCCTATCAGTAGAGGAAGAAAAAAATCCCAGAAAACAAACATACTAAAAAAATTGCTTACTCTTTGTAGGAAGCATTTAAAAGTCCAAAGGCCATCACAGATATCTTTATATGATCAGTGTAACTGGACTGTAGGAATTAGCTTAGCCAGATAAGTAGTTTTATTTGCTTTAATAATAAAGTAAATCACTAGTTTAAAAAAAACACCTCTGAAGTATTGATTTTAAAATATTTTGACCTTAAGAAGCCTGAAGGACTTTAGATTATCAGGAATCCACTGTGATTCTGTATCTGGAAAACCTAGAAAACGTTACTTGTCTCTTCTTAATTGGTATGTTTTGTACCACATCAAAAACTGTAAAAAGTTCCCACTGGCTAGCAGAAATAATTAAGCTTACCAATTTTTATAAATTGTGCTTTTGAAGTAAAGCATGACCTTAAAGATGCATTTTTTTTCAATCTCCTTGACCCTCCTCCTCAGAGCATTTGAAACCTTTGAGGTAAGCAGAAGTGACAGGTATTCAGCAGCCTTGGAAAACTCTGGTAGCATCTCTATAAACTGGAATCTGTAGCTGCTACTGCAATTTGAAGATCAGAAGATGGACGCAGCAAAGCTCAGAGATTTTGATGGAGTACAGGTGGCAGCAGAGCAGTGAAACCAGAGCTACAGTTCCAGAGTCCCCAACACTGTGTTCAAGTACACTAGATCACACTGCCTTGCCAAAATAGAAAGACACACAAAAGGCATACTGGCACTAAAATACTAGAATACTAGTAAATACTAAAATTTATTTCATGGGGCCTTTCACCTGCAGCTCTTTCCAAAGGAATTGGCAAGGGTACAGGCTTGGCAGTAGCAAGATGACAGATGTGGCACCAGTGAGATGCATAACATCTCTGCACTTCAGAGAGAAGGTATCAGTCAGTGCCAGTAGCTAGCATGGAGCACTCTGGGGGAAATCCTTGACCTTATATAAAAGCTACACCATACAACACTTCTTATAACAGAACTGAAACTCTAACCTAAATTATCTCCATTGAAGACCTGAATGAAATTTCTTATTCTAGCAGCAAAATGGGTTGGAGTCTCTGAGTGAGTGGGGCAAGGCTTGGGGCTTCCTGGGTGCTAGTCTGGAGAAGTGAGCAGCTCACTGCTCAGCCCCAGTGGGCAGTGTCAGTGGGCATGTAATCCAACTGAAATGCACATTCTTGCCAAAAGGGCTGGTTTTGGTCTCAGCCACTTCCCTCCTTTGAATCGAGGCTGGTAAAAGTGTGACTACAGGATGACTTGTTCAGATCATTGGCCCAAAAGATTGTGCTTGTATGGTTTTATTACAAGGTAGGTGGCAAGAATGTGTAGTGAGGAATGGGACAGCTCTGTTTAATGTCAATCAGCAGTGTTACTGAATTAAAAGCAAAGACTGTAGCTGCATAAGCAATGCAGAGAAAGGCAACAAAGCAGCTGGGTATATTGGATTTGTTTGCACATTTCTAATGTGTCCTTATGTCATAACTCAGCAGAATTATTTTAAATAGACATATCAGAGTATCTTAGTTGGAAATCTAATTAAAATATGGCAAGGTTATGCACAGAATATATTTTGTTGTTCACATTTGTTTACAAGAATCCTGTATAAAACCCCCTTTTCCCTTGCCTGAGTTGTACTGCCTTTGTTATCTGTGGTCCACTGATGTTTGCAACTCTCTTGATTACTATTGGAAAGCAGTTATTAAACAGGGTGTTTCATTCTTAACAAAAGTTCCCTAGAAACTGGCAGGGCTAAAGGATTTAAAGGTCTCATTCTGAAATGCAGATCATATCTTTTTATTAAGAATTTCTTTGTGGATATTGGAAATGTAAAGTTGACATTTCAAGAGAGATCAGCTCAAGCAAAGCACACAGTGCTTAGGAAGAGAAAAACCAGATTCTTCTGGCATTATTCATAAAGAGAAGTACTGGGACCTCATGTGAATCAGCAGGTAGGAAGCTGCAATGTGTCAGTAATATCATAGTGCTCTTTGAGCATGTTTAGGAAATGCAGAGGTTCAGAACAGGTCTAAGCTCTTGATTTAATTGCTTATCTATCTACTAGTCTGATTTTTCTCCTCTGTTTGCTTTATTTTGTTGCCTTATCACTCTCTACCATAAGAAATAACAATGCAGATTTTGTCCCTATGTTTTGCATCTGCCTACAGAGATAACTTTCTGTAACTGCCATTTTCATTTTGGTATTTTCCCCTTCCTTATCACACTATGCACATGCTCCCTCTTCCAAATCTGCTAAGAAAGTATGCTAGCAATGTGCCTTTACATGTTTGACAGAACTCTAGTGTGCATAAGATCACTGATCATTAAAAAAGGCTGTCTAAACAAAATCTTCCTTTTTTTTTTAACTTTATGGACATTTTTTTTCAGTGTTTATGCACATCTTAATTTGGCTGCAGAGAGTCTGCTTGTATAGTTGCCCCTTTTACCCTTTTTTCTTTTCATTTTGCCTCCCTATTCTGTAAACAAAATGGAAATGGAAATATGCCTTTTAACTCATCATTTTAAAAAATCACGGATTTGGAATGTTTTTATTATGTATCAACTGTAGTTAAAAATACAAGTTTTATATTTGGGAGCCTTCGTTACTGCACATTTACAAATCAGAGAGATGAATACTCATATGTAGACACACTCATGAGCAAAAATAGCACATTCCCAAGTGGTATCATTTGGGTAGGCTGTAGTACAAATTCCCTGGCAGCTGGGAAAGCAGGACAGAGTGCAAGGCAGCACTAACAGAGCTTCTGTGATAGAGGGGAACTCATCATGGCCCTCTAGAAGTCCCCTTGGGGGCCATGTGCTCTTCTTGGCAACAGCCTGACCCTACAGGAACACTACCAGACTGGAATCAGGAAAATTTCCTAGTTTTGTAGTGTTACAGTGATTTACTTCATTCAAGATGTTCTCAGATCTTTTTCCTTTAGACAAGTGTGTTTCTTGTCTGTAGCTTGTTCAAGAATGGACCATACCCATAGGAGTATGGCTGCTTGGGAGCCCTACACTGCCATGTCACACATTTGAGTGCATCCTCCCATAATTTTAGCTGTTGAGGCACTGCAGAATTTAGGCACATGTAGAATTAAAGCTCACAGAAGGTAGACTGAATTAAGGATTCTTGTCTACCCCGTGTATGTTCTAAGAAACTTGCAATACAGCACAATTCAGTTATACAAACACATAATATATGCTCAATATGCCCTGAATAACTCTGCCATGTGCCATGGAGAAGATGAAACTAATCTATGCAAGAAACTCTGTGCTGCTGACTTCACCCATGAAAATTTTGGGAGCGCTCCAGCAACAATGCATCCATCAGTCAGTCACCTGTTTCCTTCCTCTCTCCTGCAAGGTTTATTGCCAGTTCCACCTGTGAATGTCCCAGCTCAGACCCATGCAGGAGAGCTGTGCCCTGTGGGCACCCAAGGACAGCACTCTGGCCAGTGTACCACAGCAGGCTCTTAGCACCTTAGACCCTTCAGTAAATTGTATGACAGCCTATTTTTTTTTTTTTTCGTGGGGCACTGTGGCTGTCCCTGCTAAGCTTCTGGGTAACACAGTAACTGAAAGACCTTTGGCTGTGCTCACTCTCCCTTAGTTTTGTTATAGCTATGGCCAGGTGCAGAGCCAGTGCACAGAGATGGATTGTTTGTTCCGCAGTGGGTTGTGCCCTCCTTGCAACATGGAGTAGATTCAGTCTAGGAGGTATTTGTGGGGTATTACAAAATGGCTTGTGACCCAAGACAGGAATGGTGAGATCATGAGCACTGAGGGATGGCTGGGACAGCAGCTGTTGCCTATTGCAATCCCAGTGGCACAGCTGCATGCAGACAGGAATGTCTGGCATGGAGGGAGTGCACCAGTGAGGGGATTACACGCACATGGAGTTTAAGACAACCATCGAGTAGTTTTGCATAAGGCTCTTGAGGTTAGCCAGAGGCAACCATGCAGATGCAAGTTTTGAACGCCATCCCAGCCCAGAAGTTAGGTGCCATCACAAAACTGTCACGGGCTCAAAGAGTGTCTGCCTTGGTGTTAGAAGTCAATAAGCAGTTACCCTGTGGGCATTTGACAGAAGACCCAGGTATGATGAACTAGTGGCATGTAAGTATGTAAGATGCTATATGCCTCAGGAGTTACTTTAGGTGACTTGGGCTAATGGTGGCAATATTTGCTAGCCTTGAGGAGTACATCACCAGAAAGGATTGCAGGTGTAAGGTGGCCCCAAAGGCAGGTAGCTGAGGTTCTGCTGACAGTGTGTATGGTGCTGACATGCCCAGGAAGTCTGGTATTACCTGCTTGAGGAGAAGGAATCTCCTTTTGCTCTGAAGAGAATAATTCCTTTTCTCAGTGTCTTGTGCCTGCAGTTAGCTGCTGCTTTTGTGTATGAAACTGCATCATGGGATAATAGCAACTAGAGGAAAAAAATCCTATCACTGTTTTGGTTGGTGGGGAGCACATTTGCCTGACTGAAGGCTAGGTGGTGGTGCCTACAAAGGTGCCAGTGTGCTCAGTGTCTTCAAATGTACCCAGAAACTGCAGTTTTCCTTACTGCAGCTGCTCGGTACCACTGTAGCAGGGAGTGCAGTGCTGTGTGATGCCACCATTGTTTATTTTGACACTGTTTATGTGTCCCTGTTTGAAATACGGTTAAAAGATCTAGATACGGGTCTGTGCCTCTTCTTTCTTAGTTAAACTCTCAGAAACTGGTATAGTTATGGGTCACAACATTTAATTAAAAAATAGGTAAGCATTAAAATACCAACATTCCAAGTGTCCTCATAACAATTAAGTGGTACAGAATAGGCAAGAAAATTGGGAAGTGTAGTGTTCTTTGTGAGCTGAGCATCATGCAGTGAGCGATAATGGAAGAGGAGCCTCCAGCAGGGACGCTGCCATCAAACACACAGTCTGTGGAGACAGGAACTCTGCATAAAAGCTTGTCCTAATTTGACTGATCAAAGCTTCCTGTCAGATTCAAGTGCAGACCTTCTCCACCTAGGCTCTTTGTAGGATATTGTGTGCGTGGTGGGGGGAGTGTTCAAGAGCCTGTTCAACAAGTGCCAAGTACGATTTGTTTAATGCCAAACCTGCTGTGTGAGGTTAGATGTATGTGCCAATGTCAAATATCTTAATCTGAGCCCCAAGTACTGATATAACTCTTTTCTCAGATGCACTGTCAAAGTTAGGCAGTGTATAAGTTCAACAAGGCTTGTGGCTTATGGTGTCTTCTTAATTAATATCATTGTATTTCATATTAACTGACTCAGTAGTGTCCTTATTAAAAATTTAGCTTGCTATTTCTACAGTAAACAAGATGATGTTTGCTTTGCAATAGATAACACAGACTTGTTATTGCTAATATATAACACAATCTATATTGATAATAGATAATACAAACTAGTTCTTGAACACCACCCCCAATAAAGGCTTGTTTGTGGTGAGTTTGCACGTCAGGGTTCAGCTTTGTGCAGATTTTCTTTGGCTTAATAAGGATTGATTTTGCTGAAGCCTTTTCTTTAGTGAGCCACTAAGAGGCTCTCTTTCCATTACCCTGCTGCTTATATTCACAAAACTTATAAGAGTTTAATACCTTTGAGCCATCTGTCTCTCTTTTAAATCAGCCAATTTGTTCAAAAGTTATTGGTGGAGGTGATAAGGATTCTGACACAGAAAGGGAGACAGACCAAAACCACAAAGCCTGGCCATGTCAGAGGCATTTCCTTAGGAAATCAGTCTAAACATAGATTGCACCAAAAAAATCTTACATAAAGTCTTTGTAGACTAGATCCCTTTCATATAAGTTTCTCCAAGTTTTTAATTAAAAATTGGCTTATAAAAATAGGTAGAAGAGAATTTCACCCTATAAATGGGAGCTTTCTTCTATTTTTCAAATGCAGCATGAGAGAAAGACCAAAACAAGGCCTGAGACCAAGAAGTGGTTCAAAAACCACCTGCTCAGTTACAGGAGCTGTCCAGCTGTGGCAGTGGGATCTGCTCAGAAACCTGCACCTGATGGGCATGGACATCTGACTTGCCAGTTCGCAGACCTCTTCTGCAAGGCCATCACTTACATTTCATGTTGTCATATCTGTCCAGGAGCTCTGGCATTACCTGTTTCAAATCTGCTCACACTGAGTAAGTCTCTTAAATCAGCCCATGTCAGCTCAGAGAACAGTGCTATTTGCATTGCAGCCAGAGTACCATTGCTTCAGGGTTTCAATAGTCATTTGACAGAATAACTTTAGTGCTTCAAAAAGCTTACAGTAATGGCTCTAACCCTTATCTTTGTGCACTGTGTAGAGTTCCACCCAAACAAAGGAGGTAATGTTGAGCAACTGAGTGAGTCGTTGTAGGTTCCAAAATGAGCATAGGCTTAGGAACAACATTTGGTTACAACAGATGGGAGGAGCACATGCTAAGATATTACTATCAGCAATTGAAAACATAGCAAGGCCAGAGGCAAATGATATGTACATATGGCTTCTGTATGAGTACATACGCAGTATTTCTTCCACACTCAGTAATTTTAAAAAAAACTAAAACATTGCCTAGTGGGAAATGTAGGTTTCTCACATTAAAAAAGTTATATATGATTTCATTAGATGGTAAAATGAGACAATCATGTAACATTTGTCTCCACTTTCCCTATAATAGGGATAAAATATTCTTAGGGCATAAATAGCAATGGACTTGAGTCATAACTGAATAGTTGCTTCATTATGTTACTGTACTGCAGCAGGGAAGTCTTCATGACCGTATGGAAAGCCCACACCCAGGGCTGACTAGGAATGCCTGATAATCCCATGAAACAGGTCACCAAGTGCACTGGTGGTACTTCTGGGCATCTGAGAAACAGTCTGGTGCTGCAAAAAAATCAGAATTTTCATTGTGTGTGCTTGTCATATGGGGTATGGCTAACATAGCAAATACCTCGTATGTGGATCAAATATCCTGGTCAGAGGTTGAAGCAAGCTGGGGCTTCTTTGCCACTGGGGCCCCATGTCAGGACCATAGAGGCCCATGCATTAGGTGACACCCCAATATAGACTTTGCCCTTTGGGCTGCTTACCTGTTTGTCATCTCTGTGCCTTCTGATTCATTAAATTATGATACAACGCAGTGGAACAGATGCAGTAAGACAGCCTTTCAGCATTAAATCCATTTTGTAATAGTTTCATGCCTGGAAATTCATTTAAGATCTTTATCACCGCCCAGGTTGAATCCAGACAGAGGCATTGGGCGTATTTATCCAAGCGTGGTTTCTCAGGCACAGGCAGCCCCTCACACCAGGTATAAACAAAATCTCTTACCTACCCCTGCAATGAGCAGGTGCTGTCATTCAGTTGCAAGAGCTTAATAGGATTGCAAAAGCTGTACGTGCCAGTCATCTCATGGCAGGGTGATTTCTAATGACCTGCCTCTCTGTTGTGTTTCATTTGTGGAAGAAGCCATCACACAGCTCATCTAAGTGAATTTAGCCCCATTTGTACTTGCCTGTCAACTGTCTAAGCTCTTGTTTAAGCATCTTGCTTATCACAGCAAGGAGGTACTAAAGGTTATTGTTGTCCTGTCCTTTTTAATTATAGCTGGACAGTACTTTAATAAATGGAGACAGAAGTAAACAAGTTTCAGAATAGGAAATGAAGGATTGTATTGTACTGGAGCTGCTACTTAGCATCCACAAATCAGTTAGCTGGAAGCTATACCCTGTTACTGCTAAAGACCTGCATTAGCAGTAGCCTTGTTTCCAAGCCTTTGAGATATATATATATATATATAGTTTTTGCTACCTTATTAATATTCACAGGATGAGAGAAATACAGCCATGAATATCTATCTAGCAATAGACCATTTCGCAAAGACACAAAAGTATTGATTTCTATTTTTCACTGTTCAGTGATGATTAATTTCTCCACACCAGTTGCCATAATTAAGGCTCTTTCTCCTGAGTAGGTGATAGCACACCACACAGGCAGGGGGTTGATGTGCAATGAATAAACACAAATTTTACACCCCAGCTCACACGTTTTAGTGAAAGTGAATAATATATATATGTATATATATAAACTCAGGATGGACATGGATGTTTGTGTTGCTGTCATGCAACAGGAGTCTGAAGTATTGAAAACCTGAGTAATTATTATTTTCTGACAGTGTGTGGTGACTAAGAACGTTTATGAGGCTTGTTGGCCCCAGGATCCAGATGCTGCTCAGGCCATCCACATGCTAGGGCAGATGTAACTACTTAGGGGTGCTGAGCAGAGCCAGAGGCTGTCACAGCTCCTTCAGAGAGGCTGGGGACAGAACTGAGCATCTCAGACTGTAAATTAAGTACTTGTTTTGGATACTCCATGTCACTCTAGTTTCCCACACTAACCCAGTGAGAAAATCAGGCAGCTCAATGCTGTTCTGCATTACTTTTATTTCTTATTTTATATCTTCATGTCTCTGAAATATGATTTTGTTCTAACTTAGAGTATTCCTTAGAGCTCAGTGAGAACTGGGAAATATTTTCCTAATACCGAACAATTACAGATTTTTTTTGGATAGAGGTCCTGCAGAAAATCATGTCATATGTGTGTCTGGTTTGAGAACAATTAAAGTGTTTGAATTTACATTTACATGCATGAAGATCACCTTTGGACTGAGATTAAGCCCAGAAAGCATCAGCCTCAAAGGCTATCTTGACAGAACTTCTAGGAAATGTAAATGAGGGTTAAGAACTGAATTTGTTGTTGAGCAATTATCTTCAAAGCAACTAACACTAAACTAATCTTCTGCAGGAAGTGATGAAGCTCTCTTGCATGGGAGAGGCAGGCTGCAAAATCCTCTGTTAACTGCAGTTGTACGATATGCTCAGTCTTCAGCAATGGAAAAATGAGCTGAGAATAAGTAGGATAAGAGTGAGGGACACTGGCTGGAGACTCGGGTTTGTAGAAGTCTTGCAGCCAAAACTCCTGCGTGAAGCAGTGCCTGGTAGGAAGGGCTGCACAGGCAGGCTGGGAGTGGTGCTTTGCCTTTGGAGTGTGAGGATCTTCTCTGACACACTTTTCTCTCCCAGGATGATTTAATTCGGGTTTAAGCAGGTAATGTCAGTGCCCAAACTCATGTTCAGACCCATGTCCAAATCATTCCTAACCACTCCGATGAGTTGTTTGTGTGAAAAATGAAAGGCTGGGAGTTCTGCCTTGTAGTACGTTATTAGAAAGGAAGGGAGTGTCCCCTGCTTTCAAGAAGAGAGAGGCTTCCTTCATGTTTTACTCATCACTGAAGATTTATTATATCCAAATAAATGCTTTTTCTTCTTAGGCTTCAGCTTTGGAAAACTACAATGCTACATTTTCAAAGCCAATTTAGTTCTTGTGGTATACAGTTTAATAGAACAACTGTGTTAGGCAAATCTCTCTGCAAGAAGAAATACTAATTTGAAAAACTTGGAAATATTGCCTAAGTTTTATTTCATTTTTATTATAAGGAAGTGCTAACTGTATATAAAAAGGCAGAAATCCCAAATGTAATGGTTATATATCATTTGAATGACAATAGCATGAGTTATAAATATATGCTTACTTTTTAAAGATAATAGAATTGTGCTTCTTGCAAATTAAGTAATTGAAATGAGATTAAGGAGTTACTGCAGTTTTAAAAAGCCTTCTTGTTACAAAAAGAAAGAGAAAACAAAACTTCGTGGTTGGTTTCATTTTAATGGATTAATCAGCAATTAGAAAGTAGAAAACAAGTTGGTACCCAGCTCTGTACGTATCTTGGGAGTATAGTTGCGCACTCAGAGCACGACAGACTCATTTTTATCACCAGAGAAAGAAAATTATACCCATAAACAGTTCTTTACTGGAGGCCAAGTCATGATTTGTTGCTGGATCTCAGTGTTTCTGGTCCTGGTCTCAGTGCTGCCCCCTTTCCCAGGCATCTGGCAGTCAGTGATTTGTAAGTTTCAATTAAGTCACTATAAAAAATGAGTAGCTTGAGGGCACTGGTTTATTACTGGTATCCAACTCTGTTTTCATTTACTAAATGACATTCTAAAAGCTTCTATTCTGAACATAATAACCTTAGGGTATGCACTGAGTACAGCCCTGGATGATTCAATTATTTCTGAATGCTCTTCTCTCCCCAAAACATAGGGCTTCGCACATTAGCAGCATGTTTAGTGTTTCACAGTTGTTCTCTTCGCACTCATTAGGGTTTTCCCAGGAACAGGCTGGAGTATACAACTTGCTGCTGCTTCTTGAAAACATGTAACCATTATGTTTCTCTCTAAGTAGCTGACTTCCTCAGAAGAGTGTGTTAAAACTGACAGATATTTACATTTTTTTTTCTTTACAACTGTGTTTTCCCCTTACTGCAAAGTAGGTTTATGAAACCTTTGCATACTTCTCATAAAGTTCAGTTATGGAAATTTATAGGACATGCTTTGTCCACATGAATTGTCAGGTAAAATACAGTTTCCACAAAGTTTTCTGGGAAGTTACTGTGGAGAATCATAATCACTATCAGCATGTGCTGTTTCCAAAACTGTTCCATATTCTGCAGGACAAAAACAGTCCAGACCAAGAGATGAGCCATGAACCTTAGAACTACAGCAAGTCTGCAATTCACAGATCAGAGCTGTCAATAAAATTGCAGAGCTGTGACGATAAGTTATATGGATGAGGAAAAAATGCTGGAAAGAAGGAACATGTCAAAGCCCACACATCTTTTCTGAAGGGACATCAGGAGTGAATGTGTTAACAAGTGCTGAACTTCAGTATTTTTGGTTTTATACAATTTTCCAAATTTCAGTTCATTTCATAGGCAATTTCTGAGTAACGGGATAACAGCCTCATGTATTTGAGGGTTTCCTCAGTTGTTAGTGAAAATCAGAAATTTGCATATTTGCTAAGTCCCTTACCAGTAGTTATCCAGTGTAATTTTGTGCACTCCTGACCCCCCAGCTGCTGTGGTTCCATTGCCAGTACTATACTATGCTGGCATATCTCATATCTCTGAATGGGCATTTCCCCCTCCTGTCTAATCTAGGTATACATGCTCAAAGTAAGTTTGAAGTCTTTTTGCCCTCTGTTCTGCTACTTAACACTTCAACCACCTCAGCTGCCCCAGCTCAGTCCAAACACACACACCAGAGTACTGCTGGGCACCCTGGTATTTCAGTCTCTCAGACTTAAACTCTCTCAGGCCTTTTGTGGCTGAGACATGTGATGGGCATGAAACTTTTGGTGAAATCTTACCATATTTGACAATATTCTGGTGAACCAACGTGTCTTTCAGTATCTCAGCTGGTGAACTGAGGAAGCCAGAGCTGCCAAAGTCCCTTGAGCTGTACAGGGCCAAGTTTCCAGATTCCCTGTGCCCTATTCATGATCTTGGAAATCATGGCAAAGGGTTTCCGACATGCAGCTCAGAGCACTTCTGTTCATATGAGGGTCTTCTGAGTTCATGGACTCAAGTGACTTCAAAACACCTCAGAAGTGCCAAGATTGGAGCTCATGACAGGTGCTGGCTGCTCCTGTTGTAGCTGTTGTCAATGACCTGGGTCTTGATTTCATATCAAAGATTGTGTCATTGCATGCCCTTCCTTTAGCTGGAAAATCAAGAGGCATTAGCAAAGGCCAGAGCCAAGCACTCTTTTTCTGGCATTTCTGAGAGGTGAATAAGTTAGAATTTCATTTTGGAAGAAAATTTAGAAAAATCACCTTTGATCCTACAGAAAATGCAACTGAATTTCTGCATCTCCTGCATGTCCCAAGTAGTGCAGACACATAACTTTCCCTGCTTGTCAACAAGGCCAGAGCAAATGGAAGAACAGGAGAAATCAGTATCTGAGAGCCTCAGGACCAACAAAAGCTTACAGAAGGTAGAAGTAGAGATGGCCTTACTGAAGACCAGAAAATCAATCTCTTTTTTTCCTATTTTCTAACTTGAAAATAGATTTTTAGTTATAAAAGAACATGAATAGCACATTAACTACAAATGGAAGGATGTTTGCATCCACTCAAGCTTGGCAAACAAAACTGTATTACAGCTTAACTTCTGTTGCTTCTGTGGTGCATGTGCTGTTGCAAAAAAGCTGGAATACAAGAGGAAGTTAAGGCATAAAGTATCAGTTGAGGCTTTGTGAAGGCATTGCTAAAATCTTGCCATCTGTGAAGGGGTGAGGTTTAATATTTCTTCCATCTGCAATTCAATGAACTTGTACCAATGAAAATCTGATTAAATTAAAGGGGTAGTCACTTCCAATTATTTTTATTAATGACCATGGATATAAACACTGTAAACATAGAGTTTCTGACACTTAATAGAAAGGTTTGACCTTGTAAAGCTTAAACCCATTAGTTTATTTAACCTGGCCTCCTGTCTATATAATGTGTTGAAAACAGAATTTGGTTGTTTGGCTTCAATATCCTTCCCAGAAACTCAGCCTGTATTGACTAGGAGACAAAAATTTTAAAAAATATAATGTATGAAAATCATATGCTTAACTTCTAATTTGAATTTGTCTGTCCTCACATTTCAGACATTTATTTGTGCTTTCTTTCTGGAATGAAGAGATTTTCACTGTCAGATATAACTACATTCTGATAGAACTATTTATCAAGTTTGAGATTTTTAGATAGGCAAAATTACTGCTCCTCACTATGCTATTACTTAATCCAGTATGTAAACAATTCCTATAGCTGTTTTTTGAACCCTCTCAATTTTTAAAAAAAGGATGTCAAATCTGTCCCCAACATCCTTGCCTGTTTTTTATTCCCCTGACATATCCTTAGGGATCAAATTACACAGCATTTCTTTCCACAGCATTACACAGCTATTTCTTCACCCAGGCCATTTTGGAATCAATGACTTCATGATCACATCATCTTTTCAAAAGATTCTGTCACTCACCTGAAGAAAGAATGAGATTACATCCTAAGGGCAGGGGCTCTTCACCTGGATGGAGGGCAGGCAAATGCAGGAAAGTTGCTGATTATAGGGAAGAAAATTGATTCTAAGGAAAGCTTTAAAATCCCTTTGTGGCTGTCCTGGGGCAGTATTTTGGATTTTGAGGTTGGCAGTTCATCAGTGTTGAAATGGAGGAGCAGGAAGCACAAGGGCTTTTGGGTAGGAAGTGAGTAGCATGTGCCTCCTTTTTGTTGGGATGGTATCCTGTAGATTTCATTGCTCACAGTATGGATACACAGTGATACTGCCCTGGTAGTGCTTCTGTCATATTTTTAGTATGTTTCTAGTTATTTCAATGGGGAAAAAAGATGTATTTTAAGTGGAAAATCTCTTTCACATTCATTCCAGTCAGAGTCAGCCTCTTGAAAATCCATTTAAAGAACAAATCATGGGCCTCTGAAAAGAGAAGCAGGAAAATCTCAAAAGCATGAAATTCAGTGATTTGGAATAAAGGAAGCTTAAAACAGACAACATCTGTTGTTTTCAACCCCGTGGGATTTTCTGGTTTTTTTTTCCAAATCCCAGTCCTTAATGAAGAGCAATGTCAGATTTAGAAAGGAAAAAAAAATTTATACAAAATTAGAAATGTGTCTGGAAATCTGAAATCCTTGAGTCTGTGTCTGCCAGTGTCTGCTCCAGATCTGTCTTTGCTAATGGAGACAGGTCCAAGTATTGTGTCATCACAACAGTTTACAAGTGCTACCATATATTTAATCAGTCTACAATGGGATAAATATTTGTTGGAGAAAAAGAATTTCTATTTAATTTTTAATGGCCAAAGCCAGATGCAGAATTGGACCCAGAAGCTAGGTGGAATTGCTATGGTATATACGATAGCATAGGCTGCTTAAAATAGTTCTGGGATCACACAATTTCAGGGAAATGCAAAAAGTTTCAAAGAATAACCAGGGTTACTAAGATATTGCTAGAAATAGCTTTTTATAGTCAACAGGTTTTTGAATGCTATATTTCAGCATACTAAATAAATGCATATGTAAACCACCTTCTGTCAAAATAACTTCTGATATAAACTTTGTTTTCCTAAAGTTTTGGAAAACTTTAAAGCAGTTCTGAGATATTGAATCAACATACCAAGGTCTTTACAATGTAATATCTGGCACTTCAGGTATCCTGTGCTTTCTGCTTTTTGTGTTAGAAAAGGAAGTGTAAAGGGAAGTAATCTGAAAGTAGCTAAAACACTTCACACTTCCTGTTGCTGCAGGTATGGGAGTAACCTTTTGGTAGTATAAGATCATCACATGCACTGACATATTTTTCACATTGTGCCATGAAGCCAGACAAGAAAATTACTGAATTACATCACAAACAATCTGATCTACAAACAAACTGACGTGCTATGCAGATTTCTGACTTAAGAGAAGAATTAAGTTGATTGTGTGAAATAAACCTGAGCTTTTTGCCACAAGTACATCCCTGAAAATTTAAATTCTATCCTGTGTGTGAGTAAAAATTCATACACCCTTAACTCTGTGAGGGAAACCAAGGAAAAAATCTTTGGATGCCTTGTTAGCAGCTATCTTGATTAGAGGGATTTGTCTCTTAAGTTGTCGCTATTCCTTGCTCAGCAAGTTGCACTGATCACAAGTGCCACCAAGCCAACATCCCTTCCTGAGCTGAAAATCCAATTACCATTCTTTTTAAAGTCACATACCTTGCCTATGTCCTTTGTTGCTGTTGCAGCCTTTCGGCTGGCCTTCAGAGTGCAGTCCAATTACAGTTATCTTCTTGCACAGGGCTTTGGCAATTCTAATGTGTTGACTATACCTGCCAGCTGCCTTGACATCCACACAGCACTGCAGCTCTTGTGCACCCATTTGCAAAGACCTGTAAACTGCATCTTAACCTTCACTGTTTGCAGTCCAGAGGTACACAGCTTGGCTGCTGAAACTCCATGTCATAGGGAAAAAGATTTTGGAGGATGACTGCATGGCCTTCTCAGAGCTGGTGGAGCCATTGCATTTCAGTCTGTGGACATATGTAGGAAAGACCACGAAACAGAGCACTTTGCTTACAGCCTCCCTCTTCCCCCCAGTAATAATGGTCTTGTTTGCCAAGCCAAATGAAGACCTGGCAGGGGGAAATGCACGTGGTGCTAAGCAAGTCCTTCCCTTTGCATATATGTACTGTTACATGCCTATACCAATAATAAGTCTGATTTCTCCATGAGCTGTGCTGAGGAGTTCTTTCAAGATACACATCTCTCTTAAGCTCCTTCACAGAGCCTTTACAAGCAGCATGTGTATGGAAAGAATTCAACAGCTCTGGAGTGCATCACAGATACGTTTGTTAAAGCAGTGTGTGTATGGTGGTTTTTGTTAGTGGACTATAAAGTAATGAAAAACTTAGTCATGTAACTTCAGCTTTGTTTTCCATTCTTATTAATGCTGCTAACACATCTCTGATAGAGCTGAGTTGCAGTTGTACAAGGGAGGATTAGCTTGATTCCTAGCTTTATTAATGATGCTGATACTGTTATTTTATTAAGGTTCTTGTTATTTTTGCTTATCTTGGACAGCTCTGAGAGGTTTTTTATGCAAGTAAAAAGAAGGGGCATGAACTCTGTGGTAAATCCACTGACTCAGTTTAATATTGACAGCTTTATCTGGACTTAAGCCACTGTATATGGGATCCAAACCTGAGCTGACTTCTGACTGTGAGCACACAAGCACACAGGAATTTTTTTTTTTTTTTTTTTTTTTTTTTTTTTTTGTGAATTTGGTAGTGTTTCAATGTTTGCTGTAGTCTTGTAAGTCTAGATGGTTTAAGGTTCATTCACTATGTGAGCTGGCCATCTGCTCTCTGTAATTGCAAATTCACTTCCAGTATTAATGAACTGTTCCTGTGTTCTTGCATTTCTCTGAAATGCCTCCGGCAACTGTTCCTTCCTCACATGGAAAAGTCACAGCAGCTGTGGGATTCACAAGGACCTCAATGCTTGTCTCTTGCTACACTTCTGGCAGCAAACTGCAAAGTGCAAATAACTTTTCTAACTACCTAATAACTGCAAGCCCATTAAGTGTAAATTCTGTGACACCAGAAAAATAAAACCAACCAAACCACTTGCTTTAAAAGAGCTTTAATGGGATTAGAGACTGTATGAACACCTGGGGTTGCTCTCAGGGCTGCCTAACTGGAACACATTAGAGATAAGGACCCAGCTTTGACTTGAGTGTTGGCCAGCAGGACTGCAAGCTGCCCAGTGGAGCTGGGGCTGGAAGTGTGAGGTGAGAATGTGCTTCCACATCTCCCAGCACCCCCCTCCCTCATACTTGCCTTCATAAAGTGGAAAAACACTCGTGCCACTTCCCACATTTTTCTTTTGCCAGCAAACCACCAGACTTCTGTTTTCTTAATAGCAACAAAAAAAAAAAAAAAAAAAAAAAAAAAAAAAGTTGTCTTCATGAATGCAGCCAGATCTGTCTTAAATTTATTTACCCTCCTTTGATAAAGGACCAGTCCCCAGCAAGAGACCCAGACACTGCTTTGCACACTGCTCCCAGCACACTGGTTTGGTGTGCAGGTGTGCTGCACCCTTCACAAACTGTGTGTTGGTCTCCTCCTGCTCTGGAGCTGCTCTCACAGCATGAGCTCTACTGTGGCATCCCTGCGTGCTGCCTCGGGGCAAGCCAAGTGCCACAGCCCAAGGATCCCCATCACACTGTGCTGGGAGGGCCGTCAGCCTCCTCCAGGGCAAGGGGCATCAACCCAAACAGCACTGAGGCACTTAGCAACAGCTACCACTGAACATCCTTACGAAATGCAAAAGCCAAAATCCTCTTCTTCCACACTGAACTGCCTGAGTTGTACACTTGGACACAAACTACCTGATCACTAGTTTCCTGTAAAATGGCCATCCAAGGATGCAGTGGCACTCACATTTTGAGTCATACCTTAATGCTTTTGAGATGGATGACTACCAGCCAGAAGGTACTTAAACCCACATTCTCTAGTCTTAATAGACTGTTTCACCACAAGGTTGCCAAGTACTTGAAAGCAATACAAGACAAATAAATACACGTTTTTACTAAGGTCACTGGTTTTTATTGGGCTGCCCTAAAATGTCATTTTAGGAATTGTGTGACATTTATGCTGTTTAATGATCTGTGGCACAAGTATGGAACATGACAAAGGTTGTAGAAGACACAAAAGTATTTAACTAATCCAGATGGCAGAACACAAAGGAACTTAAAAAAGGGACATAATTAAGCTAGGTGTGTTCACAGCAGAGATGAAATTCAACATTGCAAAAAGCAGGGCAATCGATAGCTGTGAAGAATAATCTGATCTACATTGACCCTTTGTAGTTTTTTAGATAACCTGTCACAAGCTTGCAAGAATATATTTAGATGTGATTTCCAGCCTTAGGCTCTCTAAGGGCCATGTTCCTGTGCCTCCTGTGGAAGCCCAGGGTTGATGTATTCCCTTTCAGCACAGCTCTGGGCAGGTCTCCTCTCCTAATTTTCATCTGCTTCCCTGTGTCCCTCACAGAGGTGTGCGATATAATCCCTGAATAACCAGTGAAGCCCCACTTGGAGTCAAACTGGAGAAACTGTATATTGCTTTTTTTTGTTATACTACCCCTCTGTGTTTCTCGGCGTGAGAAACACCCTCGGATTTCTTCCCCACAAAGCAGCCCCACGGTGTTTTTCTGTGCACATGTGTTTGTTGCTGCAGTTCTCCAGCAATCGCTGCTCATTAAGTCCCCCTCGTGCTTGGCATCCTTGCTGTTGACTGCTGCGGCTTGCCAGGCTCCAGTGAGTGATGTTCAAAAAGCACAATTAATTTGAAAAGTGACCCATTACATTTGGCTACTCATTGTTTACTTTGGGCTTGTCACAGAGGAGTAGCTTCCCTCCGGGCAGCTGTAGCTTCTCATTTTTCTGATCACACTCCTCATCCATCTCCTCCTCAGGTTTCCAGTTGTTGTTGAGCAGAGCTACCCACAGCAGGTTCCGCTGCTCCCACTGGCCTGCCAGGACTGGGGTGCCTCGCTGCACTGAGGAAGCGTTAATATTTTAATGTCAGAAGAAAATAGGTCTCATTTTTTGGCGCTTCCCATTCCTCATCTCCTCTTCACTGGATTGTGAGAGCCGGGCCAGGGCAGGCGTAAGGCCTTCACGGCCTCTAGTGGGCAACGGCCAGAGCTGCAGGACTTGCCAGCCGCTAGCATGGAAAGGAGCGGAGTGTTTTCTGGAAATGGGGATATGTTTACCCTGGTTTCCTATGGAAACAAGGCTTGTGCAAACACTCCCTCTGTGTGCGCTGGCTCCACGCCCTCGGCGGCTCCGGAGCCTGATTTCAGGTTGATTTGACAGAGGTGCGGGGATTTCGCAACCAGTGCCTCCAGCGTTTGTGTCAGTGGGTGTGCCTGTGCCAAGGGGGAACTTTAACGTGTTTTCTAACAGCAGGATTATTATTGTGCAACTTCACACAGTACAAGACACCAAAAATAATGGCATCAGAGAGAGTTTGCGTGTATGGGAAAAGCTGCTTTGAAATCCCTTGTGAGTCACTTTAGTACATGTGCCCATAGAAATCCTGACTTTTAGTTTTGTTTGATAATTTGATTATTGGAGACTTCAAGAACATGTCTTTTCCATGACACTGTCAGATAGTCCTGCTGGGAAGGGAGAGGGGAGAGTCCATGTTGCTGAGACTACCCAGATCATCACAGCGCACTGCCTGCTTTGTTGCTTATAAACTAAACTGGTGCTTGAAAGACCCAAATCTTGTATTTTCTTTTTTTTTTTTTTTAGCTTCCCTCTTTAGACTGGTTTATAACAGCACTCATTAAATATAGCAAATTAAAATGAAGCTCAGAGATGGATTCTTCATCAGAGTTCAGAGAAGCAGTTTCCATATGTCAGTAGGAACAAAGGAATTAATTTAGACCACTTAAAATTGTCCTGCAAAGTGGCTGCACATGTGATGCATTTTCTTTTCTTTGTTTTTGCTTGGCTGTATTAAAGATAGGAGAAAAGATATGGCTGGACTGCAGGCTCACTTTGGGTTAATCCAACAAGCAGTGCTTCAAGTGAACAAACAGAGATGTGTTGTCTCCTTAATCATGACTTGCTTCTTGCAACATTTGTGTTTGAAAATCTCTTTCTCAAGTCACAGGTTGAATGCCTTGGTTTTAGAGCATCCAAAAATATTTTTAAATATAGTGAGATGGATTTAGATTGAAGTTGTAGGAAGTTGATCTCTAAGTGTTACTGAAGTGGTTAGGATGGGATTTTCATTTTAGAAGCACTTACTTCTCATGTGTTGCAAACACTTGAAATGACAGAATTACTGGTAATGACTTTTCTGAGTTCGTACCACAAATGCCAAGCCTGAAAATACTGAAAATGACTCACATGGAACCATTCTGCTTTGTCCTTGGATACAGAGTATTTCACAGAGGTTTTTTTTACACTCTCTTTTTTCCTAGAAGTGATTTTTGTAAACAAAACCGCAGTGTGGCCTTTTAGTGCTAGGAAGTCTTTGTTGAATTTGCCAAGAGAGTTAGAGAAGGACAAGACCAAGTGTGGCATCATTCACCAAATGTGGTATGCAGAAATAGGTCTAATTGGGACCATCTTAGGAGGTAGTAGTGTATTGTAAGTTAAATCAAATATTGCTGTCTCCAACTCTTCTGAAAAATCCTTTCTTTCTGATCCCTTGTACTAATGCTCTTCATTTCTAAAACCCAGTAGTGGCCTCTGCCTTGGCTGCATTGGTTGTAAATGATAGTCTCACATGTCTGGGTGCCTTCCCAGCACTGACATACATAATCAAGATCCTTATATCAAATCTCACTTTGCAGGAAATTACTTTGGGAGAATCCATCATCTTCTTTGCCCAAAGCTGCATAATGTACTGCCAGTTTTTGTTTTTCTTTCATTTTTCCCCCTCTGTAAATCATGCTAAAAGATCTGAAGGATGATGGTAATAGAAATATGATTAGTGAAGCTTTTTGTGCTTATGTGCATTGAAAGAAAATGAATTTGTCAATAGAACAACTGACCAAAGAACCAAAGTCAGATTTCTTGGATTTCTGAAAGGTCAGGAAGACAAGGTTTCATACCTCGATCATGCTGAGTTTTGCTCAAAAAGAATCTTTGCATGTTTAAAAAATAAATTTTATATCGTGAAATAGTCACCAACCAGACTCATTTGCTTTCTCTTCAGTCAGTGTGAGGATGAGAGAATCACACACTGAGGGGCATCATTAACAAGGAGAATTCATGCCCATTCCCCTAAGCAATTGTTCAAAATAAACCTCTGCTGTCTTGATTATAGCCTATTAAGCTTCAGAGCAATTCCTCAGATGAGTTGTCAGCATGTAAGCATTTTTTTCTCCTGATGTTTGAGGCAGGGATGTGCACAAAAACTTTGTCTTTTCTTCTTGGTTAGGGACAGTTTTCTCCTATGATAAGTACTGTTCTTAATTTTAACAAATCCTGCCTTAAAATCTCTGGGAAATGCATGATACTCTGTGAGAGGTGTGAGTGGAGCTGGTTTTGTAGTAGGAGATTTATGTATATGGATGTGTTGTGAAAACTTCATGTTTTCAGTGGAAGTGAAAGAGGAGGTACTGGGACATTTGTTTCCTCCCAAGCTCCAGTCTGCAGTAGTAAAGGTAGTAAAAAAACTTGTACCAGGAGAGGTGCTTTGTGGAGAGATCTGCTTGTCTGATTTCCTAAGTAAGGCTATGAATTTTTGCATGTAAATGTAGGAGCTGAGTTGCCATAGTGTATTTAAGGCCTAACATCCTTCACTCAACAAATACAATAAAGTGTATTTGTTGAGTGAAGGATGTTAGGCCTTAAATGCCGGGAATGTTCTGGCCATAATTTTAAAATGTCTGCATTTAGATGCTGTTATTTATTTCTGATCTGCAAATGTATTTTGGTCAGGCCTTAAGAAAATTAGTATCAGTAGCACATCAACTTTGAGATTCCATATATCCTATGGAATAACCTTGATCTATTTGACATAGTCTCAGATCCTTCTTGCTCATAAAGAGATGTTTGGGAAGATAGCAGTCTAGTCAGATAAATTACCTGAAATAGTCACAGACCTGGCATTGAGATTTGATGGTGATTAATCTATACTTAGTGCTGACACAGTCAGCTGCCTTAACTACGGCTGCTGTGAGAGACAAGAAATTTCACCCTGGGCAGTGACCATACCTGTTACAGAAACTTCAGCAGTCCCACTAGAGCAGCATTTGGAAGGAGGCCCTTGAAGTCTTAGGCAGTACAGGATGTGTTCTCGTCCTTTTACTGCTCCTCAAGCCAGTGGTGCTCTAGCACTTGGCTGGGTATTTGTGGAACACTGTTTCCATATGTATTAGTGCTCGAAACCATTAAGTGTTCCACAGCTCTTTTACAAGAGGAGTAATTACATCCTGTTGGCAGAAATTACTCCCGCTGTTTAATTTGGAAACCATATTCTTTGCCTCCAGCCTTGTATTGCTACACAGCAAGGAGTGACTGCATTTTCTGCACCGGGTGGTGGCACTTCTCTCTGACATGTGCATGGGGGATGATAGCAATGTTGGTGCTGATCCTCAGGATGACATTTCAGGTTTGTCTGTGAACAGTTAATTTTAAATGGTGCAGGCATATAGATTCAGAAATCCAACTTTTATTCACAGCAACAAAAATATCTTTTCTAGCTCTCATTTCCCTGCATAAGGGATGCTGGACCAGCCCCCGGGTGCATTGGGTCTTGAGGCAAATGCTGATGCTGAACATTTCTCTCTTACTCTGTCCTTTTAAAGCCTTTTATGTACAGAAGGAAACTAGCACTGCAGATGATTATTGTCTACTAATGGTGTTTTTAATTACTGATTTTCAGGACACCCAATTAACTTTCTGCTGAAAACAAGGATTTTTTTTCCTCCCTTGAAGCAAGACAGTGATTTATATTTTAATATCAACTTCTTAAAGTTTTGACTCATGCAGCAATTCCAATAATTTTTATTTCTGAACTCTTTGAAGCATTTTAATATACTAAGGAAATACTGTACCTCTGTCATCCACAAAGTGAACCTCATGTTAAGCAGGGCTTGCTGTCATTGAAGCATGGCAAGTGCCATTTTCAGGGCCGTTGAGATGCCTTGTCACACAGCGTCTCCTTAGTGGGAGCATACAGCCACACTGACCCAGGCCCAGCCTGCAGGAGCACTGAGCAAGGGGAAGGTGCCATTGAATTGAGCGTGGCACTGCTGGTCCTTGGGGAGGGAATAATATTGGAAAGCAGAGCTTGGTGAAGAGTGTTTGGAATCAGGATGGAGTTTATCAGCTGACCAGTTCAATCAAACCAAAGGGAATGGTGTTGGGCTGGGCTCTGGGAGCCCCTGCTTTGCCCGTAGACAAATGGGAGATCAGCAGTCCTTTGGTCGCGTGATGAGTAAAGCAGAGAG
Source organism: Anomalospiza imberbis (assembly GCF_031753505.1). Lineage (NCBI taxonomy): Eukaryota > Metazoa > Chordata > Aves > Passeriformes > Viduidae > Anomalospiza > Anomalospiza imberbis. Next base: position 79,461,362 of record NC_089682.1, on the reverse strand, counting down.
GCGCTGCTTGGCTTCCACAAGTGAGACTCAAGCTGTATATTCCAGAGCTGAAAAACATTTATATTGGCTATTAAAAGGGAACACATGTGGCACAGAGATATGCCATTTTAACTCCAGAGATTTTCCAGCAGAAGACTAAATGAGGACCAAGTGTAAATGAGAGAGGTTTTTCTGAAAAGTAAGTTAGGTAATGCATATTTTGATTCTTCAAAGAATGTGTTTGATTTAAAATGCAAAAGTGTATGGATTTCTCATCAGGTGGAGATAGCACAACTGTCCTACTTTACATAACAACCACAATACTAAATGAATGACAAATAGTTCAGGATCTCTTTGGGAAATGGCAGTCAGAGGTAGGAGCATCTGCTGCATGAAAGCTGCCCAGGAGAAAATCCCCCAGACAACATGTTGTTATTAAAGTTTTCTGTTTTAAATAGGAAGCTTTCAATTTGCCTTTTTATTTTGATTTTGCCTCAAAAAATTCATTTTGATTCAGAGTTTCAAATAGTAATAACCCAGGATTATTTTTTCTTTCCCCCTTGTCTTCTTGCTGAAAGTGATGCAGCACTTTATGTTCCCTCGTCTCTATAACTGATCAAATTCCATCATCTCTAGGAGAAAATATGAGTGCGTTTCTAAGTGAAACCTGAAAACAGGGTTCATCCATTCCTGGAAGCACAAAAGTAAAACCTTTGCCTCAAGTTCTCCTCCAGAATCTGCCAGGATTAGCAGAGGACATGCAATAAGAAAGTGGGATGAAAGGAAGGGGTCGTACAGTGAGGCACTGGCTCCACTGGCTCCATGTGCCCTTCCTCTGCAGCTAGCTAGTCTGCAGTTTACCGTGGTTATCAGTGGCGTGGTAGCGTGATTAGGGAACAGAAGCAGGAAATGCTGGCAAAATCTGGGAGGCTGGCAGTTAGAAGCAACAGAGGAGATCAAAGGCTTGAGTGCGTTTGCAGACTGGAGAAAAATTGCAAGTCACTCCTGAAATGTGGGCTGGCAGTGCAGCCCAACCATTGGGTTTGTCTGGCAGTGTATTCCCATGGGACCCTGAGTACGTGGCACTGGGGGGCACATCTGCAATGCTGCACTCAGTTCTCCTTTCCTGTGATCCAGCCCCCACTCAGCTGGCACCAGGGGATTCAGAAAAGCTGTTAGAGGGGAAGTGGCTTGTTTTATCAAAGGAGACTGAAACAGGGCTGTGCTGTAGTCTCCAGGATCGAAAGATCTCCTGGCTGGTCTTGTTGCCTTCAACTGGATGGTGAAAATTAATGAGGAGAGCTTGAGCTGGAGGACCCAAGTGTAGCTCATCTGTGGAGAAGTTTCAGCTGAACAGGGATGTTCAAATTATCAGAGAAGGAAAGCTTCAGAGCAGTGGTACAGAGGATCTGTAGGCAGACACAAGTGCTTGTCTTCATACATAAGCATCTTCATATTGCTCACCTTTCCATCAGTATCCTCATACCTGTTGTTTCTTCTCAAAGAACTCAAGACTTTCCCACATCTGTCTAGTGTCTCATGCATTCTGTCTTAGCAAAGCAAAATCTGACAGTAAGAAGAAATCATGTGTTCTTGAGTACCTTAGAGTTTTAAGATACAAAAGGTGAGGTTTTTAACAATTATATTTACCACATTATAGGCAAATACGCTATAGTCAGAGTGCCTTTAAACTGTTAAAAATTTTCAGCAGACAAACTCAGGGTAGAAGGCTTGACATATTAAATATACCCAATTCCCAAAAAGAGTTCAGGGCCAAGCCGGCATGGCTATCCTGGTTGCATGGAGAAGTCTGAGCTCTTCGAGTTACAAGTCACTGGAGGGAAATGGCAAGTTATTTATTCCTTCTCCTTCCCTTTCCCAGTGCAGTTATGGGGAGCCGAAACCATTTGTGAGCTTGGTGTGCCAGCAGGGTCTCAGCAAATCTCACAACCATTTCCAGGTGAGGGGGAAGTGAAGGCTGCACAACAGTGACAGGAGGAACTATCCTGATGTCCTTCATCCCTGGGACAGCATATGTACTACCAAACAAGGGAGAGTGAGGGATCCCCCAGCCAGGGAACACAGACGGACTCATGTTCACACTGCTTAGGAAGAAGTTGGTAGAAGTGGTCCAGAACAGGGACCAACAATGCAGGGGATCGTTCCATGGCCTTGGGGTCAGCCATACTGGGCTGCTGTAGGACTTTGTTCACAATTAGCAAGTATTGTGGCCCAGTAAAAGATTTGCAGAGAGAAAAAGTCCTGATAAAGTCCTGAAAAAGTCCTGATAAATCATCATCTATGCTACCACATTTTGCTGCCTTATTGGGGATTTACTCTAGTTTGAGCCTGTGAACTGAACACTCAGTCGTGGTAGCAGCAGATCTTCCCTTTCACCCCCAAAGAACTCAGTGCACTTTCTGGAGCTACACCACATGGAGGACAATGTATAATAAATATATTTATTTCCACCTGCAGCAAACATTTTCTTGTTGTTCAGGTGATGGTCAGCAATCTCAGAGCAGAGAAAGAGCAAATCTTGCCGTCTGTACCATAGACATTACTCCAGACATTAAAATAAATGCTCTATAAAAGTCCTTGGAAGATTTCCATCTTATAGTGCATGTCACACTGTTTTATTGAGTATTTAATCTCTTTGGAAACCTTTGCTAGAGATTCAAAATTCTGTTATTAGTCAACTGGATATGTACTACTGATGGGTCTCATTTATGGATTTTCAAGTACACTTTAAAGGTCAAACAAGTAATTTTAAGCGGTTATGTGGGGGTTTTTGACAGCTGATAAGTACTGAATGTACCACAGCACCTGGAAAGCAGATTTGCTATATTTACCATTGCATATTTGGATTTGGTGCAGGGATAGTGCTCTGCCCACACTCATTTCACTCTCCATCATCAAATTACTGGCACTGATCAACCAATGCATCCACAGGAGAGAACTGTCATTGCAGCACTTCAGATCTGAGTCACAGCTTGGACAGGGGCTCAGGACCTGTGTCTTATGGCTGCTGGTTAAAAGACTAGTAGCTGCATCACAGTGGTGTTGTCCTTGGCTCAGAGCATTCCTGGCTACTTAATCCATACTGCTTTCTCCTGGGCTGCCAGGCTAGTAACCATTTGGAAATTAGTCTGGTGTGGTTGTTCTGAAATTTTTGTGTGCAGGTCACTCATGCCGTGGTGGTGGAGATCACAAGGTGACAACTGATTGTCCTCACTTACTGTCTGCAGAACTGAAAGCAAAGAAAGTTAGAGTATTTTCAACAGTATCAGTCATGGACTGGGAGCAAGGCTTGAGCTCGGGTGCTGTGGCATCAGCTTCTATCAGGTGAACAAAAGGGCTGGCTGCAGTGCTTATGGGAGCAGCAGTACCTACGGGGATGAGCAGAAAGGCTGACCAGCCCCAGAATGAAACAGGAGATTCTTCAGCTTAGGGGAAAAAGTCAAATTGGATCTGACAGAAGCGCACAGATTCATCTATCATGTGGAAAAACTGAACTTGGGAGAATTGTTGTGCATGTAATGAAGTGGTTAGAGAGTCAGAATAAATAGACAAAAAGTGCTTTGTTTGGTGTTTTTCCACTGCATTTTTGGAACACTGTAGGGTAGGGTAGACGAGACTCAAAAAGGGATGACATCCACTCATAGAAGACCAGTGATGCAATAGTTCAGCTCCAGCAGCTGGTAGGAGAAGCCCACAGGTCCCAGCTTGCTGAGAGTTGAGCAGCACACTTGGGGAAGAGTTGCTGTTGGCACACGCTGCTCTTGCACACTTCCCTGATTGGAAACCTGAGGAGTTCTTTATCAAGACTCCAACAGCAGCTCAGTTGCTCTTCAGTGTGGGCAGCAGTCAGGGGAACTCACGGGCCACCAGGACACAGGCAGCTGTTAGTAAGGAAGGAGTTGTTTTAGCCCTGACCATACTTTAGCTGGAATGCAGCTCTCACCATAGAACAATCCAAGAGAAAACACCAGGATTTTGCAGCCTATTCAGACTGTATCCAGATCTGTCCAGTCATTTTTCATTTCCACAGCACAGTTTCTTAAGAAGATCTGGAAGGTGGACGATTAGAACAATTAACAGTTTACAGAAACTCAGCTCTGTTTTGCTGTTTTCGTGGGAAAAAGTTCATAGTGCTGGTTTTATGGTGCCACCTTGCTTTTATACTCCATGCTTTGTTAAACATGGTAATGAGCTCAGCGCTGTGTAGTGCACTTAGTGCTGTGCAGAAAATAAAAATATTTCCTGCCCACATTTAGAAGAGCTGCTGTGATGGTAAAGTCTCTTTCAAGCTTAGGGCTGCTAGCCTAAACACTGTGTACACTGGGCTGGTCTGTCAGAAAGCTCTGTATTGCAAATGTAAATTTATCTTTGTAAGAATGAACAAGCTCCTTTTTAAAGCACAGCACTTTATAAAGCAGTTCACCGAGGCAGAAGGTTTTGCCATATTTTCCCCGTGGAACAGAGAGGAGTTTTGTATTACATTAATCAGCATCTAAGCCCTGAAGGTCACAATTATCTGGCCACTATTTTTCAGTATTAGTGATTTTAGTACATGATTAACTTTCATGTGTGCATCATTAAGATGAGGAATTGTTTTTGAAGTTTCAAATAGAGCAGCAAGTCTTAGCTGTAGCATTTGCCATACTTACCCAGCTACTCTTAAAAGGGATGATTTATAGAAAATCCAGCTGTGAGTTTTCGTTTCTTCAAGAGGAGGAGGCGGGACTAGGAACAACCTAAAACCAAGCGGAGCATTGATCAGAGTAGAAATGATGTAGAGCACAGCTCCACAGACAACAGCTAAGCATTGTGGAAGTATTAGCTGGCAGCGATAAGGAGGCGGAAGCAGAGCTCGGTGACAGAGGAGCCATCTGTCAGGAACTGGGAATCCGATTTCAAGAGAGCAGAAAATGAAGTAAAGAGGAAAGTGATTTTGGTTCAGAGGTGCAGTGGAGCCCAAGGATATCTGTGGACAGTAAGTGTCTATACTGGAACAGGGATGTTTAATACAACAGCTAATACTGTTTGAAAGGGCTTTTCAGCTTTGAACAGACATACGTAGCTCCTGTATTAAATAGCTTTTACTTGAAGTTTTTATTTATTTGTAAGATGTAAATAAGCTTATCTGTTTGAGGTGGCATGTTTCAAAACTTGTAAACAAACTTTAAAGCTGCTGGTGCCCCTTACTTCAGAGCATTGTTTTTATTTAATAAGGTCACCTCCAATCGAGGATAAGATTTATTCGTAACCTTTCAGAAAAATATCTTAGAAGAAAAGGCTGTTTTGGCCCCAGCTGTGAGGTGAAAAAGGGTAGGCAAGAATATTTTTTCTGGAAAGGGGAAAGGAGTTCCCACCCAAATAGATCTAAACTAACTGGAACTACAGTGTATAAACACCCCGGGGCTAAATCCTACCCTCAGTTACACTGATGTAAGTCAGGTTTAAGTCTACTGTAGTTAATAAAATTACTCCTGATTTAATTAAGGATAGAATTTGGTTGCACATTTCTTAATAATGAAAAAGCCCCATGGTTCTTTCTAAAGTGCATTTTATGTTAACAGATTATTAAGGACTTGATTGAAAATATGTTAAAATTAATTGAAAACTCACACTGTGATGCATCTTTTGTCATATACTTGTATTCTTCTTTGGAATTAGCACAAAAGCCAGCGTGAGATATTGTAAGCAATCGTATTATTTCTTGTTAGCAGGTTCTCAGATAAGGTTTGCATTGCTCTTAATTTCATGGTTTTTTCACTTCAGTGGCTTGTATTTGGGGTGATATGCTTTAATCCTAAAAAGGTTTGTGGAGCTCCAGCTGAGAGTAATAAGATCATATCTGTCGCAGAAGTGTCAAAGTTCTGTACAAGACCCCAGACTGTCTGATTGGGAGTGAAACTGTTCTATTACAAATTGTACAGAAAAATTACTCTTGTTGCTGTGGTTTTAGTGTACGAGTTAGAAGCAGAAGCATTGGCTGCTGACTGAGAAAAAAAAAACAAAAAGTAAAACCCACTCACTATTATGGCCCAATATGGATGACAAAACACTGTAGCATGTGTGGGAAAATGGCTGCAGTCCAATGTCTGGAACCATTTATCTTCTGGTAGAGTCTGGAAGATGACTGTTTTATGTATTTTACAGAAATCCCTGCTGATTGATTTCATTTACTTAGGAGGAGGGGTCACAGTGACTGATGGCAGGGACAACTGGGGCAAAAAGTGAATTCTTTGCATTATCCTGACATCCTGTTCTGGTTGGGGTTATTGGCACCTTTTGAAGGGACCATGCTGGACGTGTCTTACTGCTGCATCTGCTACTGCACGCAGCCAGAGGTTTGCTGCTTTTTTCTGGGTCTCAGCAAGCTGAGTGTTACAAGTTGTGCTTCCACTACTGCCAGGCACATTTTGGAAATCATGATTTGCAGAGGTTTGAAGAGGAATGGACAGAAATGGGTACAGGTCTCTGTAACCTGCTAAAAGCTTGGCTGATAGTGTGTGCTGTTACTGAAGAGGGAGGAAAGACTTTGTGAAAGGTCTGGGGAAAGTCTGTTTTCAGTGTGTGAGGCTTGCAGAAACAGCTTGTCCCTCTTTAGCACAAGAGATTAGTATGCTAGGGTGATGATACTGTTTTTTCTGATGTTTGTTGCTAAAATAGCCTCAATTCCTGTGATTTTTTTATTTATATGGAATAAAGAGTTTGCCAAGAACATTAGAAACAACAGGGATATGCTGTACATCAGTGTTATTCATTTATCTCTCTGTTATTTTTGTGTGTGCTCTGATGGCCTGTCTGTCAAGGTGTTTGCCTTCAAATCAATTCAGCTCACATCACAGCATGACAGGCACTTGTTATATACCAGGCATGTCTACAGGCATTTGCTTTCATGTTGCAGGGAACGAGTGCCAAGATTTTCATATGATGAAACGAAAGGGTGGGGGATATAGTTTTTAGTCAGTAAGTACACTGCTACTGTGTTGACAAGAGTGGAAAGGAAAATGGATTTTTCAGTTGACAATACTACTTCATTTGGTACCCTTTAGGCTCTTCACAGGGTCCTCTACTAATGATTACAATGCCAATGCAGGATTACATGACAAACTTGGGGAAAGGAAAAATTATTGTGTGTGTCCCCCTTCACATTCAATTTCCCAGACATAACCACTTAGTACAGTCAAGACATTTTTCACTGACAGAAAGAAAAAGAGAGAGAAAGAAAGAGAAAGAGGAGAAAGAGAAAGAGAAAGAGAAAGAGAAAGAGAAAGAGAAAGAGAAAGAGAAAGAGAAAGAGAGAAAGAGAGAGAGAGAAAGAAAGAAAGAAAAAGAAAGAAAGAAAGAAAGAAAGAAAGAAAGAAAGAAAGAAAGAAAGAAAGAAAAGAAAAGAGAAAAAGAAAAGAAAGAAAGAAAGAAAAGAGAAAAAGAAAAGAAAGAAAGAAAGAAAAGAGAAAAAGAAAAGAAAGAAAGAGAAAATTGTGTAATGTACCCTAACTGCTGAGGAAGTATCCTATATTTACCAAGTATTTTTATCAGTGCAGTAGGAGCAGATAAGCACTGTGCTTGAACAGTATCCTAAGAATAAACTCAGCATTACCTCTCTTCTGGACAGCATCCTGATGTGCACTATCATTCAGCCTACTCAGGTACTTCGTTCTCACTGCTCCTCATGCAATCTTGATGTGCACTCATTTTCTGTCTCTGTGTTTTGAGGATGTTCTTATGGCTATCAGACATTTTGTTTTTACTCATGTGTTGACCTCTGATTTTGATTTGTAAGTTTACAGAAATTTAGATTAGTTGTTACTTTTTCTATTTTCTTAATTTCCTTCACTTCCTTCTCAGACACTATGTGTTTTGGTTATCCTCCCACAGAACTGTTCCTTGTCAGCATCCTCACAGAGGCATAGCTGCTTTTTCTCCTCATTAATTTAGTTTGAACCTTTCCTGCCTTTTGGCATATCTAACTCAAGAGGACAGTGGGTAGTGCCATGGATTCCAGAGGAAGGTACCAATTACCTTGGTACCTTCCTTGGTTATGCCACTGAACTGCCTGATGATCCAGAACAAATTTAATGTCCCAGTTACTTTTTTTAGATCTGTCTTTATCAAAGGGTTCTTGATGGGGTCTCTCTTCCTTTAGAGAGAGGATGCTGGTAAACAACTCTGCTGTAAGTCCAGTGTCTCCCTTTAATCTTGAATTTGGGCAGGAGGGCAAAAGAGTGGTCTGAGCTGATTCAAGTTTGTCTTTCCATCCAATAGGACTGCATTCTCCTAGTAATCTGGAGCGTGTTTGAGGACTTTTAGCCACTAATCATTCCTCTTTAGTAGGGATTGGTAGGGTGGTGTGGTCAGGCTCCAGCCCTTTAGTCTGCTGCCCATGCAGTCCCTACATTTTTATTAGTCAGCTCTTAAATCTCTTCGTTACATGGAATAATTTTTCATGTGGCCACCACAAAAGGGCCTTCCTGAGCATGCAAGTTCTTACAAATAAAATATCTTAGACCATATTTTAGACATGTTGCCGTATTACCCCATTTTTGAACAAATTTTGTCCATTTGTACTTTGTAATATAGCACGTGACAAGCACAAGGAGGGTGGTAGAACTACAGCTGCCTCTTGTTTTCTTATCAGATATTGATAAAAACAGTAAATTAGATTAAACAAAAAAAAAAAGGAGCACTGTAGGCTGTGGAACATTATGAACCACCCACTGAATGTCTGCGCAAGACAAACGGCAACAACCAAACTCTTATGTGCTAAATGAGTTCAGAGTGAGGGCCAGCTGAATGCAATGCATAAGTGATTTACTTAGACATTTATAACCCTAACCTAGAATCGTGATTGTTTGCTGTTCCGTAGAAAGGATGGCTTTATGTGACCCTTTAAAGCCTTCAGCATTAAGTAGCATTAAGTTGATGGCTACTTGTTTTGTACCTTCAGAGAAAAATTATGCATAAATCAAGTAGGCTTTCCTTGTAATGCACTCATAATCCTTACAAGCAAAACTCCCACCCAAAACCAGTGATCAAACATGGTTTCTTGAACTCAGAAAGGTCACCTCATAAAAAAATATGGAGGTATAATATTCAGGCCACCCAGGCTTTTTTTTTTTTTTTTTTTTTTTTTTTTTTTTTTTTTTTTTTTTTTTTTTTTTTTTTTTTTTTTTTTTGCTTGGACATTACTTTAATTAAGTCATTGTAAGGTTAAAATAATAATACGGTTCTGATGTAAGCAGATAAAATACAGGGAAGCTACATTAAATTCAGTTTCCGTCCACCAAACGCATCTAGAAGAGATAAGCTCACTTGCTGTTTAAACATTTTGCCCAGGGACAGACAGGATGGGCTGAGGTTGAGTCCTGAATGTTCCAGGGTTTATGTATTTAAATCAAGCCCTTAGCATTGTTTTTGTTCCTTAATTACCTCTGCTTTGTTGATTTATTGATGCTTTTGAAGGCAAGTAGACTCAGTAAAACAGAATCATTCTGTGTCACATAAAATTTTCTCTTATATCTGTGGACATTATAGACAAAAGGAAAGGGTTGATGAAGGGAACTTCTGTGGAGATGGTAAAACCACTGGTAGATGTCTCTAAAAGGTGGAATTGAGCTACTGAATTGCAAATGAATGGAAGGGCTTGTGAAATCACTAATTAGGGGTGTCTCAGTTCTTGAAATCTGCCAGTGCAGCCAAAGTTTAGGCAGAAGGAGCCTGGGAACCAGCAATCCTGCAAAAGGGGTTGGTGGCTGGAGCATCTTCATGGGGTGTTGCTGGGAGAAGTGATGCTGAACTCACCCCTTCAGTGTGACATGTCGCTTTCCATTTGGGGGTGACTTTATGGGAAATAGGAGCACTATGTGCTTTAGCACTTGTTATACAGGCTTTGAGCAGGGACAAAAACTGCAAATGGCAGTCCTTTGCCAGCCATGAGCACTTTTGTGCCATTGAAAAGTCACAACATGGTCTCCACTGGTTTAGTTTCAGGGAAATACTTGGAGACTGCACCTACTTTCTGCTGCCCATGTCCTTGGGGCCCCCGTTTCTGTACCTAAACTCCAGTTCCAAAAAGAACCTCTGTGTCTTCTTTTCCAGCACAGCAGAGCATAGCATTGAGGCATTGCTCTTTCTGCATCTCTCCTGTGTCTGCACATCCCAGCTGCTGCACCAAAAGCAGGGGATGGGCCCTCACTTGTCACAGAAGAAGGTTTCAAATGACTAATAGATGCATAGAATGGTTTGGGTTGGAAGGGACCTTAAAGATTATCTAATTCCAAACTCCTGCCATGGGTAGAGACACCGTTCACTAGATCAGGTTGCTCAAAGCCCTACCCAATGAGGAGCACTGCCAGGGATGGGGCATCCACAACTTCTCCGGGCAGAAGATTTAGAAGATTTGTTCAGGAGATGTTTAATTTGTCGCATCCCTCCACCAGTGGCTAATGACGTGCATGAGCATCTCTGTTGTATTAATTTGGTTTGCAAGAATATGTACACAAGATAAGCAGATGTGAATGTGGTTGATAGAGGCACAATGATGTACACCTCTCTTGTGCTTCTGAGCCACTGAATTCAAAATGTAGATTCATGTTAATATTTAGCACTTACATAGTGCATTTAATCTCCATAGGCCTGCAGGAACATGTCTAATTTATACATCCAAATTAATAGAGGTAATCACACATAGCAGTCAGTCTTTTCATCACTTAACCCAATGAGAAATGAAGACACTATTTTGTTTGGATTATAATTGCTTGTACATACCTGAAAATACCATCCCATATTCTCAGTTATTTGTAAAAACACCATGGCTTTGCAGTTACAAGAATATTTGAGACAGCTGTATAATGAGTTAGCTTCATTTTTTAACTGAACTGAAAATTAGGAGGCAGATCTCAGTGGAATATCTCCAGTGGAGTTTTTCAGTGAACTTAGATGCTAAATGAGCTAAACCAGTTTATTTTTAAAAATTGTTTGAAAACCATCTTTCAGAAAATAGAGTCTTGAAAGCCTGGTACTTATAATGAGCATGCTTGCAGACCTCTAAGGCAGCAGTCAAACATCCTCATGCTTCATATTATTTATTTATATTACATTTGTATTGTCCCCACGAACTTCCTGAGCAAATTCAATAGACATCTATAGTTCTGCCTTGATTATTCAGCCCTGGTTGCTATGGCATCCAAGTTGGGAAAGTATCTGCCAGCTCCAGGTGGCTGAGTACACAGGTGGGTGAAACATAAGCAGTAATTTAGGGAGCCATGAGGTGGTGTCCTGTGACCAGAAGGTATTGTCCACGTTTTTTGCAAAAAGGGGCAAGAAGTTGTGAACATTTCTGGGACACCTGTGCTTTATTTAGCTACAGCAAAAGAAACAGCCTGTACCAGAAGCCTGCACATGTACTGAGAGGTTCTGGTGGTAAGCTATGAAATAATTTAATTAAAATTAAACACAAAATCAGAGATTAGAGGGGGGCTGGCTGGTATCACATATAGTCATGCTTAATAACATCCTGCTCTGATTCGTTACACTCAGATCACTGAGATTATAACAGTTGTTGAATAAGGCAGCAGAACTGAGCTTGCAGGTGAAAAACACATACAATGAGAATTGTAAGACTTGTGAAAAGAAAATCCTTTCTTATTTAGTCTTTGTACTCAGAGCTTGTCCCTTAAAGTCTGCATAATATAATACAGATAGGATCTACAAATTCAATATTTTTTTTAGTCTAAACTATGTTCAGGATCAATATTCAAATGCTTTGATTGAGTTTTAACTCCCATCCAGTTGTCACTGTTTTAAATCACTTTTATAGCAAGAATAAATTTTCACTGAAAGCAGTTTTTTTGAAATGTTTATTTTCCAGTTAAAAAAAAAGAAAGAACAAGAACAAAGACTACCAAACAAAATGCAACTTGTCTAAAATCTCATAAAAGCTCTTACACAAGACTCTATCAAGCCTGGGAAAATATGTGTTCTTTTGTAAAAACATATTTTTCCTTGAAGTCATTGCTAGATTACAGAAGTTCACATAACATATTGGTATGTGTATGTGTTTATGTAAGACAGACCTCTGTATTTCACTTTTTCATGTCATTGTTGCCATGACAACTGTATTTTATTGATTAGTAGAATGTGTGTAATTTGGTTCAGAGCTGCATCATCTTACAAGGTCATTTTTCTTCGTAAGAAGTTGTTTCATTTTCTTATTCTCTGTGTAGAATTATTTTTCTGATATGAGAAATAACGTTCTTTTGATCCTTTTGGGGGTGTTTCTGAGGCTGTACTTAAAACCCAACAGAATTTGACAAATGCTGATAAAGTCATTAAATACATTTCTACTGATACATGCATTTCTTACTCAACTTCTTTTGCTGCATATGTTAACCAGGTATCTAATCTGTAACTTCACTGGTAACCAACTGGAGACTCTATCCATGCAATTCCAGTTATTACATACCTTCAGGGTGCTTTTCCTCCAGAGATCTGAAGTTCCAAGTAGTAACACTTCTCAGGATCTCTTTGAACTAGATATTAATATAGAATTTATATGACACTTAGATAAGCTGCAATGTGAAAAGCTTCCCCTAAAGAGTAAATAGTACTGAGAATAGCTCCTGAAATTGAACTCTTACACCCTTATTCTACCCATTGTGCATTTGTCAGAACTATGGGCTAGTTCCTGACAGAGGACTGTGTCATTTAGCAAACAGCTGTCCCATTGCCAGTCCTATTTCTGTGAGTGCTGGTCAGGTTTATGAGAAGTTTTGGTCCTAACCTGAAGAACTTTGATTTTCACACAAACTGAGCAGGGGAGAGGATGGAAGGAGTAAGCAGGATGCTGTGTCTCGGTTCACATGGTGCCATGGACTGATTATGTGCACAGCTGGAGGATTCACATATCTAGGTTTGCCAGATCTCCTCCTGCTTTGGTTTTGCCCTTTCCCCCTGTGTTTATTTGTCTCATGGTTTATGAGTATCACAGGAGCCAGCCAAGAGCTGTCAGGGTGTGCAGCTTCCTGGATGAAATCAGACAGGGCACAACAGGAAAAAAATAGGCCAAGGAGAAGGAGGAGGAGTACAAATAATGGATGGAAAAGTAGTGAAGGTCAGCCAGATGTTGCTGTAAAAGCTGTCTTTTTTTTATGTACAACTGAAAGCATGGCCATCCCTACAGTTCTAATATTAACAATTTACAAATTACAGCAGTGATTGTATTTAGATGTCATACAGAAGGCAAATGATGGGAATGGGTTGTCAACACACATAGGAAAACAAGTCTGAAAATTTCTAGCACTTTCTTTAAATATAATAGTTCCTGACAATTAAATAGCCCATTGGCTGCTATCTAAATATTTATCTTCAGTGAAATTACAAGAAGTCGACAGTCAGAGAAAACCCATGCTTTTTTGTTCTCTGATTAAAAGATTTAATTTAATTAAGATTAAATTAAATTATTATTATTCTCTGATTAAAAGATTAAAGATTAAATTATGTTCTACTTTTTAAAAAGTGCTTGGTTCCTGGGTCTGTTCTATTGTATTTTTCTGGATAATTTTGAAAAAAAAAAAAGAAAGATGAAAGAGTCTGCCATTGATGGCAAGTAAGGACAAAGGCACAGTTACTAGATTGCAATTTTGGAGGTTGTTTGCTGTGCTAAGTCAGAGACCATAATGTAAAATAATGTTTTTAATCTTTTGGATTAAAACATTCAGCAACAGGTCTTCCTAGCAACAATGCCCCACCTAACACACTTATTTTCTTGCAAGGATCTTGCAGTCTTACATAGATTTTCTAGGTCAGTCATTGGCAGCAACAACACTAATTTATTCCAGATGAAAGTCAGGCCCACTGTAATTAGCAATACCATGGTATTTGTCTGAAAAACCAAGAAACAATGGCATTTGCTAGAAAGATTGTGGAAAAGCCACTCCATTTAATTCAAGATTTAGGTACCTGGGGTTAAGCAGATGGTCCAGTAAATTTGTCACAACTGCTTGTACAGTCTAAGGAGAGCAGCAGTTGCTTACTGAAGATCTGAGGAAGAAGATGTGTTCCCCCCTCTCCATCCATCTATCCATCCATCCATCCATCCACCCACCCACCCACCCACCCAAGGATGATTCAGTCTGCCTCATCCAAGTAAATGCCTCTTCCACTGGGATTATAGAGGAACAATAGGAAATAAATGCTGGCAGCTCCATCCACACAGTTGGGTTTTACTCATTAGAAGATGGATGTGACTTATCTTCCTCTTGCATAATAGCCCAAGAATTAGAGCACTCCCCTCAGAGAGAGGCAGTCCTGGGCTCTACTTGTTCTGAGTGTGCTGAGCTCACATCTCCTGCATTTAATTCAAGAGATAAATTCCTCCCTTTGTAGGATGACCATACGTAAGTCTCCATGCTTTTGATTTTTTATCCTTTCCTTTTCTGCCTGTCTGTGAGGACTGTAAGCTTTGTAGGGCACCAGCTAGTTTGCCATTAAACATTTGAGCATCACTGACTGTTGCAAGGTTCTGATTTTGGCTTTGTAGTGAAATATAAATGATGACAACAGTTATGCAGATTTGTCTCTTCACACCACAAAAATGCTGAGTAAAAGCTTGGTTCTCGTGAATGCATTACATATTTTTGGCTGGTATGGATAAAAGTTGGGCCTTGTACAGCCTTTCATTGTGAAATGGTTTGTGAAACAGTGGATGGGTCTGCAGAGATGTTGAATTTGATGTGTATTTGGGGAGTTGCTGGTTGCTTGATGTTTTGATAGGGCCATGATTATGTCCTCATTTTTGTGGTCTCTTCTAGAGACATTCATTCTGGAGCTTGGTAGATCTGTAGGACTGGGAAATATGATGCTCCAAGGCCCTTTCTTGCAAATTACTTTTAGGAGATGTTTTGGACCTAGGCAAGTATATATGTATCTCAGAGCAGGGGTAGGCTGAAGAGCTCCTATGCAGTGACACAGCCCCTCGATATCTTTTTCTCTTGGAATTTCTAAAGAAGAAAGCAGTGGGAGGGAGGGACAGATGGGGCTGAGAGCAGTGTGAGGACATTGTGCTGTGGGGACATTACGTGGTCACTCCTGCAACACTGGCGAAGAATGCAGCAGTGATGTGTTCCTCGCATGAGTCATCCTGGAGCTGCCGAAAATTGGAACAGCCCATTACCCAGGAATGACTAGTGGTTGACCTTTATTTCCATCTTAGACATAATTGTAAAATTGAGCTAAATGAATTTCTGCTTTCTGAACTCTGACATCAGTGCAGCCTGGTTTCCTACAAATTTGGATTCCTTTCCCCCACCTCACTGAAAACAAGTCCTTCCCCTCCTCCATGTCACTTCCCAGATCTCTCTCTCATCCCTTAAATATTTGCAAGAAAAGTGGTACAGACACTGATGTTGATGCAGAATTTTGTGTACTCTGCAGCCAACTGTCTGCTGCTTCTCAGCATGCATAGTGGGTCACCTCACAAATGCCTTTCCCTTACGGGAATGCTATTATCTATACTTTCCTCTGCTCAGCACCAGCTTTTCTAAAATGTAATATCTTTGAGACATGGCTCCTCCTGTGAGATTCAACTTAAACTGGCCAGTAAATTCTGAAATTGTTTTGGGAGGCAGGAGAGTGTCCCAGAGAGACAGATGGTATCAATATTATTTAAGAAGCTGTTGTACAAATATACTGTAATGCATGCAGAAATTAAAGGACTTGTGAAGAAATTAATGGGTGAAACTCTGTGAGTTGTGTTGTGAAGGAAGACATAAAATGAATATATTTTTAGGTTTCCTGTAAATGTTTTTAATTATTATAGTGAAAAATTGTTGAAGAAATTCAACAATTGAGTTGCTTCTCCATCATGAGGAAAATGTGGGACTCACCCTACCTGTTCATCCTTAATATCTTCCAGCCCAAGCAGTGATTAATTTGGTCTGAACTTATCAAGCGTAGTAAGCACCTGTACAGCTCACAGATGGTTAATATTATATCAGTACATGGCAGCTATGAAATGACAGTTGTTTTGGTCATTTACTACTTTGCAAGTTTTTAAAGTGGCAAACTATTATAAGTGTTATCAACTCTATGTGCCCATTTTATTAAAGAATATTTAAGAGATAGATTAAGTCAGATTTGGAAGTCCAGACTCCGCTTTTTAGAAAAAAATTCTAGATATATTTAGGATTTTAAATTTTAGTTAGTGGCTAGTGCAGGCTTTTTCCAGTAGAAAATTCCTTGAGAAGGTGTATGGCAGAATGGATCTAAATAACTTACAAATTTTGTTTATTTATGGGTGAAACAATAAATAAATATTAAATAAATAAAGGTAAGACCCCACAATAAAACTATTTATTATATTTCAGTTAGGGATCTTCAGTCTTAACATTCCTGAGGTCTCATGTGTGATGCTGTCATTTCTCATTTTTTCATCTCCTGAAAGCAGTATTTGCCTCAGGGGTATGGTATCATTGTGATAAAAATGAGCTGATGCTACTGGTCTCATGGCTAATTGCTGTCCTTCAAGCAGCTCCCTTAGCATTCAGCCCTTAAGGCTGCTTTGGAAGATGCCCTGATGTCTTCCAAAATGATGGAGGAGAGCATTTTGCCCTTTTCATTTTGAGGCATCATAAAGTCTTGGAGATTTTTGAGGCCAATTGCCAGATGTGATTAAAAATTAATGGAACAGAACAATTGTACCTCATCCCCTTGACAGACACTTGAGTAACTGCTTTTTCTAAGACTACTTTTCTAAATGACTCTTTTTGCATCTGTATTTTTCTTTCGTCTGACCACAATGACATCTTCCTTAACATTAAAAATGGAAAACAATAGGAGAGGACATTTGAGGATTTTTTTCATGCAGTTCCCTTCAAGTTCTGTTTGAATTTTGTTCATCACGCATAGGATGAACTATCAAGACAGACTGTAAACTGAAACATGAAACTGAGGTATTATGTGAGGAAGGAGATCTGCTGTTTAGTGCTTTGACACGGAAGACACAGAAGGTGTCTTTGGTAAAGCTCACACTCAGTGTGTGCAAGTTGAAACATTTTCCAAAAAGTAACCTTTTTTTTGGGATAAGCCTACACTGCCTTCCTTCAAGCCTGTTTATATTGGAAAGGAGACTAAATATAATCTTTTCTGTGTTCTACTACCTCAGCCTTCAAATATTCTAAAAGAAAGTAGAAAAGAGCCAGCAGTGGGGAGGAGTGTGGTCTCTGCATTGATGCTTTGGAAGGTTATTGGGGAATATCAGTGCTCAGGCACTGAGATTGAAGAAAAACAATAATTTGACAAAAAAGCAATTAAGTAATACTAATTAATGCTACTCTACTACTTTACATGTGCTGTGGATTGCAGACACCAGCTAAATGTAGAGACTTGGTTATACATATACATTTTGTTCTTCGAATTCTGTTAATTTTTTTCAAAGAACTATAAATAAGCAAGTATATATTCGACTGAATATCTTTCTTTGCCAAAGCAGAGAAATGCAGTCATCGTCTGTGAACTATTCACAAGGTTTTAAATGCAAAAGATTTTAGGGCTAAATGCTGGTATTTTTACGGATACTAAATCGGAATGTACTCTTCAGGTTATTTATTAGTAGTGAGAGTGTCTGGTGTTTGATAAAAATATTCATTCTGAAATATTGTTTTGGAGAGGCATTTATCAATAAGATTATAATTTAGGGATTTTTTTTTTTGGAAGAACATACTCCTGGCTGGTCAGACACACTTTTTGTTCATTGTGCCCTGTGTGGGATAACCACGGGCTATTTAGAAGACAGTATTTGCCTGACACAAATATTGCTCCCTTGAGAGCAGACTTTCACAATAATCCATCACATTATCATGACATAAGTACACACAGTTACTCAGAGTCATTGCAGTTACGTAGTTCCCCCCAGCAGGATACTGTTAAATAAACAATGTTATTTGAGGAATTGGCAATTCCCTCTTCCATGCTTCGCCCAAAGTATATTCTTAGCTTTTCCTTCACTGGTGGTTTTGCTTTCCTGGAATCCACTCTTCTGCCTTCTGAAACTCACAGCTGTGCAGACCTCTGATCCAAACAAACCTGTGATAGTCTGGGGAGATCTGCACTTTTGTATTAATCAGAAGAAGTGAGGGTTAATGAATCTGACCACTACAGGTGAGGTTATCATCCAGCACCCCTTACACACCATGGAAAGCAGCATTTCATGAAATGGCACTATTTCTGTGAGCAGGGATGCAAATGGTGCTGAGATGCCAGTATGGCAGGAATATGAAATACTGCTTGCAAGAAAAAGGAGAAGTTTATGGGGTTTCTGCTACAGGTGTGACAATCCAGAGGTGGTTAAGTGCAAGGTCTGGAAAAGTAAGCCCTGCATTCCAGGCACACACTCCTCAAGTCAATGTCTCCTCCTGAAAACAGAGCTGGAACTGTATCATCAAAACATCGACTTCAGCAAAGAGCTGTAAATTTGCCACCTAGCCAGTTTGAGACCAAAGTAATCTGTTTAGTCAGGTGTATCTCAGAAATTGTCCTTAATCCAAGATTCCTCTAAGGAAGTGTAAATATTAGTCCTGCAGGTTTTGACAGGAAGTGGATTAGATGAACTTTCACTCTCCACTTTGGCCTTATTTTCCATGGTTTATTTCATCTTCTTAGATGAAGTTTTTTTTATAATAAAAATTAGCATGGCCATTCTTAGGAGGAGAAAAAGCCAACTCTCTTTATTTTAATGTTTTTTAAATTGGTCATTCTGCAGGATGTGGCTGCAGTTATTATCAGTCCCAGTACATGAGTCGGATGGTGGCATTATCAAGTTATTCCTTTCTCTGTGTTTGCATAAGATCCAGTGAAGAGAATGTGACTGCCCTCACAGGCAATGGAGTTCAACGTTTTCCTAAATTCAGTGACGGAGCACATGGAGGAATGAAATTTGACAGAGACTCACTGAAGTATCCTGAGCATTAGTGGGATAGCTGTGAAAACTAAGACAGTAAAAAACACAGTTGGAGAGCCAGAAGGAAAAGATACTTGTGAAAATAAAACCCAAAAGGAGCTCAGCAGTAAGGAATTCTCTATTTTGTTGAAAATACAGGAGAGATGAAGGATGTGTGGTTCTTTTTCAGATCTGCTTCTTACGTAAATAGTACAATGCATGCTTTATGGCACAATCCAGGAAAGCAAGCATGGAAATACATGTAAGACATATTTAGGTGCAGTGATTTCAATGACAAAAATCTGTTGAAAATTTTCATCAGGAGAACAACCTTATTCCTTAAGCAGTGTGCAACGCACAGTTGGACCCCTTACAACAGGAGTTTAAATTTATCTTTTCCTCAGAAGAAAATTACTTTACATGTATCCTTTGATTGTGACCTAGGTTACAGGAATATACTGCTGTAAAAATATAGCATTACTGGAATTTTCCAAGTCCAAAAATAATTTAGTGTCCAAATACATACTTTATCTGATTTATGGCTTCACAGCTATGTCTAAGCCAGTAGTGCCAAATAAAATTTTCTTTACTGTGATATGTATGCAGTTCTTTTTAAGGTATTTGGAATGATGTCTAACATTTAAATTAAACAAAAGTTTCCTTCTAAAAATATTCAGCTATAGTCATGTTTTTAAAGTGCAATTTCATCTTTTACATTTTAAAAGTATAACTTCATTTCGTACAGTATCAGTGCTCAAATATATCTATGATATGCTTAATGAAATCAAGGACCCAATACATGCAAAAAAACCCATGAAGTCATATCCTACAAGGGCGTTTTCTTTTCTTGATATCATTGTGAAAGTAGTTTTTTATACTTCAATAATTTACCAATTCCATTCAATGAATATCTCTCAAGAAAGCGATCAGACAAAAAAAAAAAAAGAGTGAATTTGCCCTCAGCTTTCCATATATGAGCAGGTTCCTGACACTTATGTAGAAATGTGTAATTGAAATAACATTTGCATAAATTCCATTTACTAAGGATGCATTAGCTGATGCCAGTGAATGTGAGGACACTTAATCAAACAGTAAATAGCAATGCATGTCTAAGCATTGATCAGTTAATGCAGACATTGTCAGAAGAATTAAATAGATCATGATGTCCTTTGGTTCTTTCTCTTTATTTAGTATAATATACTGTTGCTTTCTAAATCTCCTCAGGGTCTTTAATAAAGAAAGATCTCTTCACTTAATTTTGACACCTGCGTAATTGGGGTGCTAAATCATCCTCAGGGATGTAATCAAAATTATTCTACTATGTCAAAATTCTCTGGGTTTTCTACTTAGTTTAGAGGAGAAGGGACAGATTTTGGTAATTGCAATCTTTTGTATTACCTTAAAAGTCAAGCACTGATCATTATAATACAATAGTTATATTGTAGAAGATCTCCAGGTCACTTGTAAATAAATGTAATTCAAAATTCAGAATAACCACTGTAGTAGATACAATTCCAGTGTAGGAAGTCTGATCCACAAAGACAATTTAACAGAATTATAGGATTTGGTTTGCCAGAATCAAATCACAAAGCAGTATCAGAATCTGGAAAGAAATAATCACTAAATCTGACACCAAATCATGACTTTAGCTACATAAAATGCATCAAATAACTACCTGAACTCTAGACTCTGTTTATGAAAAGTCACAGGATCTGTGCACCAACACTTTCCATGCTTAATGGGAAGGTGATAGCAGTGACTGTGAAACTGAGGCTTTGTTCACAAGGTGCCCCATGTAGAAATGGGATCAAAAAGGGAGACACCAGAGTGGGATCTCACCACCTCCTGCCCTTCCCTGTCTGCCGGTCAGGCTCTTGGCCCTAACCCCACAAGTGCCAGTTGTTATATATTTATTCTGGTTTCAGGTATTTCTGCTTGACAGCAGTGAAGTTTCCTTTAGACTAGGAAATTCTGAGAAAAGGGCAGTAATCCCAGCAGTAACCTGTACAGTTTCAGCCTTTGGTCAAATGCTATGTTTGCTACAAAGTGTACACATCAACTGACTCAGATTTCCTGGATTTATTCTAAGAAACAACAGTAGGGCAGGACTCCAACCTAAAATCATATGCTAAGTAGGAGGGATTTTAGCTAATGTTATCCCTTGGAGTTATGCCGAACTGCTAATTCAAGTGCTCAGTGCATGGTAAAGTTCCTGTAGTGCCACTCTGCAAAAGTAATTTCCAAGCAACTCAGCTTAGAAGTGGTGCAGAAAGATAGATGGAAGTTCAGTCAAGCCAGTGGACACTGCAGCATCCTCCTGGAAACAACCTGCCCATGCTCTCTGAGAACATTTTTCCTGCAAACAGGCAATATGCTAATTCCTTGATACATCCTCAATTTCCACTGTATAATAGCACTAATGACCTTGACAGAAAGCATTTCCTAGGGATTAATAGCCATTTGAGATTTAATGACCTGAGGCTATGCCTCAGGCCATCAACTCCTTCAAGCTGCTCATTAAATTCTTAGGGTACACAGCCTGCTTCAATCCCTCCTGCTTAGGCATTTGCTCAGTGTCACCTAATAACAATATTCTCCCTGAGGTGTTTCCTCTTCAGAGGCCCTGGAAATGTGTTTGTCCTTAAGACTTTTGGGAAAATAACTCATCATTAATTTTTAGGTGATTTGTGTTTCAAGTCAGAGCATTTACTCAGACTGTCACTGAGCTTTTGGTATGAGGAACTCAGTAAAAGTGGGACAGTTAAATTCATAAATTGCACCTTGAAATATAAACTATTTGTTCTAGTTGCTTAGAATCTCATAATATAAATCAGGAGCCAGTAGCCTCCAGCAGCCAAACACTGGTGGTTCAGCCAAAGGTAACTTATTTGAGAGGTGATTTTGGACAGGCTACCACTTTCTAGCAAAGACTGGCTTCATACTAGCTCTAAAAGACACCCCAAATTCAGATCTGTGCAGAAGGAACAATATAGAGCAGTGCTGCCTATTGGAGGAGAAGTGCTTCTTACCAATGAAGTCGTAAGTCAAACTTTGTCCCATGTTATGGTTATGTGTCCCATGTCATACTTGTGAAGGGTGAACTTGTTTTTCTGTTGAAGATTTTTCATTTAAGGGAACATTCTTCCTATATTCAGATGGCACTGAGCACAACTGGATCTTAGTTAAATCTGCTGCTGTGGTGTTACATCGTGTTCCCTGTTTATTTGTGTGAGAGTGCGGCACAGCATGCCAAATAGGCACAGCACAAACAAATTGCTATTATAAGTGTCTTCCCAGAGTTTCAAAACTGAGAGAGAAGAAAATGCTTGGGGAAGAAGGCAATCAGCAACAGTTGTGGGAAGCTGATACAGGAAGCATGATGCAGAGTGATGTGTCTACAAATCAGTTATATTGTCTTCACATCAATTACAAGAATCTTCTGGTGAAGCTCTGCCAGGATCACGTTCTCTCATTAGTCTCTGTTGTGCACTGAGCAATTAGTTCCCTTGTCATGTCTAGGGAGAACTAGGAACAGGGCTCTGAGGGAGCTGGAAAGTGGAGATACCTACCCCTCAGTCTGGGCAGACCTGCTCTCAACCTGACTTGAACTTGGAACCAGCCCTGTGCTTTGAGCTAACACCTTGGTCTAGAGGCTGCCCCTATATTTAAGGAAAGAAAAGCATTTTGCTGGCAAATTCTAAAAGTTTAAAGTACTGGGAATTGTTTATAAGCTTCAGATACTTCATCTTATAAAACAATTAAGAAAACCTGGATACCAAGAATGCATAGCAACAACTGCAGGGGGGAATCTTGATAATAGGAGCTTAATTCTAGTGAGATATATATATAACACATGTATACATACATATATATGGAATATATACATAGATATATATATGGAATCCAGCAGATGAATTGTTCATCAATGAGGCATTGTGGTGATTAGGGGGTGAACAACATAAGTACTTACTTGATTGTTTATGTTTCAGATTAGTGGATTTTGAGGTCAGGTAGCTAATCCCATGATATGCTTTGTGTGGGAAATACATGCTGTTTGTGGTAAACACAGAGCACCTACACAGGAATGTTCCTACATAAATCTCAAATCCCATTGCAAACATGGATACAGATCACTATGCCACCACTGCAAATGGTGAATATGAGGTGCAAATAAGTGAAATTCGGGACCTCAAGTCACACCATCCGTTAACAGGATGTGCCTCAAAGAAGAATCTCACTGGAAATGTCTTTGGCTTTGTTTACCTGTACATCCCATATTCTCTGTATAGACCACAAGAAGAATGAGCTCTTTCTATGCATGAGCCATTTTACCTCTTACACACAATAAGATAAGAGAAATATTTTAAAGGAAGTACCTTCTTCTCTCCCTAGCCTTCAGTAGCACCTAGGATTAATAGTTCCATTGCAGTTGCAGATAGGTGAGATGATTTCCATTCTTTATGTCCAAAAATCCCCATGTATGTTAATAAATATTCTGCATGCGTGATGGAAGGCAGGTCATCTACATATTTAAGTTCTGACATGTCCTATTGAAGGCTGTTTTATAAAACCTGCCCCTCTGCTGAGACCATTACTGTTGTATGGAACATGCAGGTGTGTCACTGACCCAGCTCTGCTGCTTCTGGCTGCTGTGGGTTTGAAACATGCATGCTGCATCATTCCCATGTAGATTTTAGGTGTAGGAATACAGCTCTGGTTGGAATTTCCTCTCTAAAGTCTATTGAGAATTTAAATGAGAGCCAGATGAGTTTTTTCCTGTTCATTTAGAAGAAAAATGCAAAACATCATGAGAAACTAAAACTCTAACACTCCCTGAAAGTCCTCACCACAATAACATTTTTCTGAAAAAGTGCTTTCCAGTGGGATTTGAGCTTGCAGGTGATAAGCATTCATTATGTTTTTCTACCCCCAATGAGGAAAGGCCAGATTGGTAAACAATAAATGAAGGAAATTCTTTGAAATACATCTAACAAATAGGAGCTTTGAAGTCTCAGTTTTGAGGCTACTTTTAGCAGCCTCAAAGTGGCTTTGGCTTGGAGTTATGGAAAGATTAATGAAAGCCCCAGCTCTCTTCTCAAAATCAGCGTCAGCCAATGGAGCATCACAATTATAATTTTCACCTTTTGCAGTGTTGCCTTCCCTCACATCCTCCAGTGCAGGTAAAGCAGTGACTTCCAGGCTGATTTGTTTGGGTTATTGTTTGTCCTTAAAGATAAAGTTGTACCAGAAAATACAGAACTGTAATTTTCAGTACACCAATGTGATTCCTTAGCAATAAATAAGCTTTCAGAGCCTAGTGCCATGGCCACAGAATACTGTGGGTAATGGGTTTCTAACTACCATTACAGCATAAAAATCAACTGCAAAATGCAAAGCATCAGGCAAAACAACATGAGAAACTTTAAAACCCCAACACTCCCTGCCAAACAAAGCCCATCTCCTAAATCAAAATACCTTTATCATGCCTTCAGTTTTAACTAGTGGTTTCAGAGCAACATGTGGATTCTGAGGTGGTTATTTGCTGTCTTTAACTGCTATTTTGCTGAAATTTCATAGTCAGATTTAGTCTTCTTTCAGAAATTGAGCTGGGCATTTTTTATGGTAAAATCTGTAGGAGAGACGGTTTTTTGTAGGCAACTGCCTGCTTTCTGCTTCTGTTTCTGTCTGGAGAATAACTTATCTCATCATACTTCTGGCATATCTGAGGCTACACCCTGCCAAAATCTGAAAGTGAAATAAACCATCAAAAAAAGTCAGATTCTTAAAAGTGCAGACCAAGGTCAAGTCTAGAAAAAAAATATGCTTGGAAAAAAAGGTTTCCTTCAGAGCATACGCAACCAAATTTCAATCTTTGTGTTTATCTGCATGTCTGTATGTCATTATTGTAGCTCTGAATAGCCAAAAATGTCTCATGTCCTCAGCACATACTTTCATTCTTCTGGCCTTGAGGAGACATTAACCCAGGGCAGCCCTGGAATCCTGTACTTCATGGAGTACATCTGGAGATGGGGAAGGGCTGATCCCAGAGGCAGCATAGCAGCTGGCAGGAGCTTCCCTCTGGAGCAGGTGTGAGTGGCTCTGTGCCCCTGGGGACAGCTCCCACCTTGCACTCAAGGTGACTTCCAAAGGAGGGACCTGTCCTCACACACTACTTCAGGGCAAGGGCAGCTATTGTTGTTCAGAGACTTCTCAAGGACTGAATGCAAATTTGGTCAAAACAAATTGAACCTCAGGCCCAAAGATTTTGAATAGCAGCCATCTCTCATCTCTTCTTTAAACAGGGTGTTTTAATGCTTTGCAGAATTACAGAGTGAGGCATGCTGCCTTCCATCTCCTTAATCCTCTGTAAATTTACTTCTAACAGCTACTGCCAAAATACAGTATGGCACTTGCACAGCACATGCTTCTTCAGTGATGAGCACAAAGCAGCTTCTGTTCAGAAGGAATATGTTGCAAGCCCATGAGTGACACATTGTGAGTGTTGAAGATTATGAAACATACTCTGAAACTGAACAAGCCATAAGCACTTCATTTTTCAGAAATAGTCACATTAACTCTGTCATTCTGCTTGGCAAGTGTGTGTGTGCAGGCTTGGTGCACCCACGTAGCACACATTGAACAGGCACCAAGTGTTGAACCTGAGGTGTGCCAGCCGTGTTTTGGAGTTCAGAGGAAATATTTCAAATATGCATTTCAGCACTCTTCTCAGTTTTTTATAAAAACCCATGGTCTTTATTTGTTTATTTTTCCTTTGCTAGCCTCTCTCTTGGAGTAAACTGACATTAAATTATAACATGGACTTATATTCATTGATCTCCTGGTGAATGCTCTCTAATTCGTCCAGAATCAGGTCATGGCTTAAGGCAACTTCCGACTGTAACTAGGTAATATCTGCTGGAAAAGCATGTGTTTTGTGTCTGTCTGTGGGCAGAGGATACCGTAAAATAAGTAAATTTAGAGGTCAGCCAATGGCTGGATTAAATCTTTAGTAGCACTAAAAAAAATATCTCTGGTTTAAAAGGCCATGATTTGTTAAAGCAGTAAAAGAAGACAAGCTCATGGAAGCTAACTATGCGGCCCTCATGGATTTGGGGCATATTTTGAGCATACTACACACTTCAGCATATGTAGTCTAACAATTTTGCTTCCTAAGGAGGGAAGAATAATTTTTCCATTTTTAAACTGAAGTGTAAGCATTAAGTGATGTGTCTCATTTCCCATCGGAAGTCTAGCTGGGCAAGGGATTAGTCATTTACTTTCCAAATATCTAGCTGCTAGCACTGTCTAGAGACCAAACCATCTTTGCCCACTGTCAGGCCAGTAATGATTCAGACGAGTGGGAATGTGCTCTCCAGCAGTCAGAGCAAAGGGACTCCATCCATGAGATGGCAACTGAAACTATCCAAGTGACTTCCCATTAACTATGGGAAGATTAAGAAATAGTTAAAATTCATCCAGCAGCTTAAAAAGTGACAGGGTCTGTATTTCACTGACATTTGTCGAGCCAACCCTTCTGTATTTCCTCCTGGTATCCAACAAGAGACATTGACATGAAAACAGGAGGTCTGTGCTTCTTTGGTAGCTTTGGTGTCTCCTGATGGGTACCCCACAGATCCATTCTCTGGCATCGGCAAGGGGCAAGCACTGGTAGGTCTCCAGCATTCTGTTGTCTCCTTCCAGGCTAATATATGGAACATAGCTGAAGGCGAGGGTCTGGCTTTATAGAGTGATAACTACAAACATCTAACTTATCTAAGCTCTTTCATGCTTTTTGATAAAAGAACAATTTATGTCTTTCCTGCTTGTAGCTAAAAATAAGAGGAAAATGTGTAGAGTTGTTAGTCCTGGGTGGTGCGCTAATTACTTCTTTGCTAACTCTGCTTCATTGCTGGCAATGATTACTGTTAAGTAATTACAGGGTTCCTATGACTCTGGCTCCCGTTTGCTCTGCAGTGTAGCAGGGATGAGGAAATGAGAAGTGTCAGTACTATGGATACCCAGTGTTACTTCTGTCATAGCAAAATTTCCTGTTATAGGAAACAGTTATTTTGTACAATGGCTTATTAGATGGAAAGAGGCCTAGGTGAGCTGCAGAATGGAAAATCAGTTTTTTTGCCACATTAGAAGTCTGTTCTCTACTGGGAGGAGCACATAAAACCCCCACGGCCTTCTATTTAAAAATGTATGGAAAGGAAACTAAAGGCTTCAGCCAAAAGGCTAAAAATAATAACTGTGCCATCATAGCCAAGTTGTCTGTTCCTTCTTTCCTCCAGTATGAATGAATAAATGTTTATGTACAGCTATCATGTAAGAATTGGTTTAGCTTTTCTGTGTGTTGCTCTGTAGCCATATGGACTGCAGCTTTCATTGTAAAGGGGAATGAACAAAAAAAATATAATTATTTGTGTGAAGAAAATTTATGGAAGTTTGTTAGGTCACCTATCCAAAACATTTGAGTTCATTGGTAAAACTGTTTTTTCTGTATCATCCCTTTGGTTGTTCAAAAAACATCTAGATATGTATGTGCTGGAGTACACAAAAATGTCTGCAGCCACCTGGTAGTAGAAGACAGGACTGGGTAAATCATAATCCATTGTGCTTGAAAAGGTAAATGAGAGTTACATGCTTTGAACATCTTTGAAAATCTGCACCCTAGCAGTTTGGAAATTTAAATATCCTCAAAATTCTGGCCCTGGATATTGAAAGTTATCTGTATCTATTCAGTAAAATTAAATAAAATTTCCATCACATGATGGATGATGGAAACCAAACAGCTGTCTGAACAGTAGCTCCTCTGCTCTCTAAAAATGAACCTTAAATTGACTTTCCCACGTTAATACTGTTTACATGTTAGAGAAAATTGTTTGAAAGGCACTTTTGTAAAAATGAGTGCTTTTGTGAAAACAGAGTGAGGAAAGATGTTCTTTTTTTAGTAGGTGAGCAATTGTTTCCTTTAATCTCTTTGTTTTTTCTCATGACTCTACAAAGATCAGCACAGCCATGTAATTAGTGGCTCTGGACTAGATCATGCTGAAACACCCACTGGTGTGACTCCACTGTTCTTAAGGCACTGCATAGTTAAAGCAAAGGCTAAAATTTAGTTCACAATAACGTCTTTCCATAAGCACATGTTATTTCTTCCATCACTGAAATAATTTTAAAAATTAGTTGAACCATCAAACAATGGAGGTCATCTCGCCCAACCCCTCCTCATGGCAGAGCCAGCTTACCACATCACATCAGGCACTGCCAGAGGATCAATCCAGCTCCAAAAAGGAAGGTATTCCAAGTTCAGAATGTCCAATAAAACAAAATAATAATTTGCACGGAATATTAATTTACTGATTTTTCATTTCCTTATAGAGTCATAAAAGACATCATGGTACCTTTCTTTAGTAATGTTCTTACGAAAAATAGCAGCTGGAATAAAGCAATAAACAGATATGGATTTTGATCCTCTCAAAAATAATCATAATAAAACAGTAGCTATCCACAAATAAAGTTAACCTACATTTTATAAATGATTTTTCATTAGTCTTGAAGCATGATGAAATGCTAATAATATTTATATACTTCAGTGGCAACAATAGTGGTATGGTTGTGAATCAGAAAAAGACATCTGGGTTTGTAGGTACGGGTCTTGCCTGTACTTTCAGGATAATGTCAGCCCTCCTGCTTCTGGATTTTATGTAGATGACAGTTTCTTAGAAACTGCGTGAATAAGTCACCATCTGCTGTTTGGGGTTCTTTTTTGGAAGAAATATACAGGACATCTTTCTCCATAGGCCCTTGCATGAAAAGAGATAATAAGGAAACAGATCTAAAGCCAGATCTGCTTGTAGTGTTAACCAGCTGATAACAGCAGATAACACTGATAACACCAGGTGAGATCTCAGCACTCTGCATTGCATTTGCTCTGCATGAGACATGGATTTGGACCTCAGTTTAGAATATTTGAACTCTGCTGTATGGGCTGTGTTTTATCAATGTTCCTTGCAATACAAATTACTCATCTCACACAGAACTGCAAAATAAAGTTTTTTAATCTTAATTTATGATAAACAAGAACTGTGAAGTCTTTTTTATTAATACATCAAAGTATTATCTCCAAGGGGAGTTACTTTCATATTAATGTTCAGTGTTTAATATAAATTCACAGCATGAAGACCACCTCAGATAGGTAGAGTTTCTCTGATGTATATCTGATTACCCATATGTAATTTGAACATCTACAGAATATGAAGGGCATAATCAAAGAATAATTAATATGTTGATAAGGAATTACATTTTGTTCTACTTATCTTCGCAATTCAGAGAGAAAGTTTATGATGACAACATCTATCTTTTGGGGTATTGTTTATATTTTCATTCAGATTATAACATGAAGCATTCTCCTGCATTCCATAGCACCTTTCATCTGCCAAGCTCCAATTACTGTCTCACCAATTAACTTCAGTATTGCACACATGCAAACCATGTTGGGTATTGTGGAAAATCTAAGCAAGTCATTGAAGTCTGAGACTTGACCTCCATTTAGGATACTGAGCTTTAAAACCCTGATTTCCAGAGACATTAAATCTTTGTATTTAATTGGAGTTACGAGTACACATGAGAGTCAAAAACTAATGGTCAGACCAGCACTACATTCTCTTGGGAGCCCTCTGAATGTCAGGGCACTCCAGAGACATCTAGTATGCGGCTTGAGTTCAGGCTGTCTGGAAGTCTCCCCTAGCCTTGCAAGAGATTACGTTTTTCAAAACATTGCAAGGACAGAGGGTAGCTGCAAGCTACATGTAGTGGGGTCCATCTGCTGCATCCAAATTCAAACCAGATCTCAAGGGCTGAGTGCCAGACAAAACACCTTGGGCATTTTATGTGCAGTGAAGAAACATACCTTGTGTACAGATTGAAGAATTTACTGCTCTAGTGATTAAATTATTAGCAATCTAATAAAAGAGTTGGTCCAGCTACAAAGATAATAACACTTATAATTCCAAGTATAAAGTTATGGCAAGTTTCCAGTAATGGCACAGTTGGAATTGGTACAAATATACTTCCTAATAGCTGTTCCTCTCCTTGGTGTTGTTCTTGCCCTTCCTTTCTGGGTTCAAAAATCAATAGTTCTATTTTTCCTCAAGATGAAAAGAGGTGTAGAGGAGCTTACAGCAAGTCTTCATCTGAAATTGTTCACTGAGGAAAGTATGATGTTGCTGATGGAGATACCTTCCTCCTTACTGTTGGGTCAGTTCAGGGTTATTTTTACACACTTCTTGAAATAGTCAGAGTCACTGAATGGTTGAGGTAGGAAAGCACATCTGAAGGTCATCTTGTCCAACCCAATTGCTCAAGCAAGGCCACCTATAACCAGCTGTGTCCAGGTTGCTTTTGAGTATCTCCAAGGATGAAGCCTCCACCAGCTCCCTGAGGAACATGTACCAGTGCTTGGTTACCCTTACAGGAAGTAAGTGTTTCATAATGTACAGAGCCTTCTGTGTGACAGTGTGTGCCCACTGCCTGTCACTGGGCACCACTGAGAACATCGTGGCTCTGCCCTCTTTGCACCCTCCCTTCAGATATTTATCCTCACAGATGAAATTCCACTGGGGCTTCTCTTCCCCAGGCTGAACAGCTGCAGTTCTCTCAGCCTTTCTTCATCTCTCAGATGCTCCAGGCTCATAATCATCATTGTGGCCCTATGCTGGACTCACTCCAGTAAATCTGTATTTTCCTTTTACTGGGGAACCCATAAGTGGATGCAGCACACCAGATGTAGCCTCACCAGTGGTCGGAAGAGGGGAAGAATCACCTCCCTTTACCTGCTGTCACCCCTCCTAGTGCAACCCAGCATGCTGTCTGCCTTCCTTGGCAGAAGAGCATATGGCTGCTTCGTGTTCTGTTGGTGTCCACCAGACACCCATGTTGTTTTCTGCAAAGATGCTTTGTAGTCTTTGGGCTCTTCACTCTTCAACAATAGTGATTCAGTAGAAGATACATGACAAGAATATATGACAGACATATATAGCATGAATAGGTACATGTAGCTGCAGTTTCATTGACTGCTTATTAATAATGTCTGTAGGTATTGGACTACCAATGGTACATTGCAAAAATCGCTTTATAACACATCCAGGGAGCAAGATGTTTTCTAAATACCAGCTGGACACAATATTTCCCTTTTCAATGTGAGCTCAGCAGCTATTCCAATCTTCAGGGCACTATTTCATCCATAATACGTGGAAGTTTAGATGCTGCCTAGATCCCCTTAACTTAGGAACCCAAAGCAGAAACTTCTAAAGGAAGAGTCTGTTTTCAAAATTTGTCCCATAGTGACTCTAGAAGTCACCAGAAATTTTGAAATAGATCCCAAGAGATGGGATTGTTATCTCTTCTATACCTATTTGATAGTGCTTCTTCCACATTAAAAATACTATATACTTAATGTTAGAGTCCTTAAAAACTCACATTTTCCAGACCATTATCCAAACACATTTTTCAGTGGGTATACAGTGCTCATGTATTAGAGCTCTGTTAATTCTCAAGTAAGCAGTTCTCAGCTTTTGAATGACAAGCCAAATACGTGGGATGGGCAGTGTGGTACTGGAGAACTGGGGGGATGGTACTCTGTCCTCCAAGTCTATACAAAGCCAAGACTCATGGGCACTGTCAGAAGGCAAGAAAAAGAATATAATTCCTAATGCGGAAGGAGGAGGATGTAAAGAGAACCAGGTTCTTAATCACTTTTGTCCATTAGCAATACCAGAGTATTTTTCTTAAGACTAAAGGGAGGAGAGCCTGATGTCCTTGTCACCTCCCAGTACACATATATATATATATATTATGCAAATTTATTCTATCTCTTAAATCCTGCTAGTGGTTTCAGCTGGGTAAAGTATTCTCCTTGTTTCTTGTCATAAACTGCTGCAGCATTCTTTTGTGCAGCTGCCACATTTCATCCTAATGCAGCTGCATTTCACCCAGGGATGAAGTGGTCCCTATATACAACTTTCTCTTCAGTTTTTTTAACTGTTTAAAGGGCCTCAAGATGAGATGTGGGTTGCAAGCTATTATTTTATTAGGGTAGTCACAAAGTGCTGTATTGTACAAATCAATTGTAAGCTAAGAAAAGTGGCTTTGAAGTGATACTTGAAGATAGAGAGAGATTTTTGGGATTAGGAGGGATTTAAAATCCTGTTTCAGGAATTTCAAAGGAAGATGGCAAAAAATGGGAAACCAACTAACGTGAAGTAAGGTTGTATAAACTAAGTGGGAATGTGGGACAGTGGGTAGCAAAGATGTCAGGGAAATGAATGACAGAAAGTTCAAGTGGCTTCAGAGAGGAAGACATGGAAAGGAAAGGGGAAATGGAAACCAGCAGTAAATAAGAATTATGATGATGATAAGAAGCAACCAAAAATCTCAAGAGGACACTCAAAAAAAGACCTGAATCTCTTGTTTTTATCACATTACTGGACCATATAACATGGATGGGATTTTCAGCATTGGTTGGATCTGTTAAACATCTTTGCAGTGTTATTAATGTTATTTCTGAAACGTTCAAATGTTTAAACCACTTGGTGTCCATATCTCATTGCATTCTTATGTTTAGATCCATGATTGTGCTGTACACCCTGTTACCAGGAGTTCCTTGGAAATCTATATAATGGGAGAATTCCCTAGGGAGTCAATTTTATGCTAGACTTTCAGGAACAGTAATGGCTGCCTGATAGAGTGGCTAATTGCTCTGAAGTAGGATTCCCTCAGGACATTTCCTACTCCTAGGGTCTTTATTATGTCCCTGCATGCCTGCTGTCTTGGTGTGCTGCCTGCTGTGGTGGGCCCTGGAAGTCACCTCTCAGCTTAAAAAGCATGCGGAGTGTAGCACATTGCACAGAGGTCTCTCCTGCACCGCAAACTCTGATTTCCCTGTTACTGTTTGCACAGCCACCTTCTTGTTATTTGCATGAGAAAACTCACTGTGTTGTACCCCTAGCTCTGATTATACCTAGATGTACAAAATACTAATACAGACACTGTTCCCAGACCTGTAAAGTTTTGTGCTTGATGAACCTGCTATAAATCTCAGATCTACCAGTTTTACCAGTATTCCATTTATTTGGGAAAGGAATTCAGCATAATCATTTCACCCAAGGGGGACATGGCTTCCTAACTCCTTGCTAGAATAACACACATTTTTTCTTTGGGAAATGCAGCCTTGCTGAAGATAAAAGACTAATGAGAAGTCTCCCAGATGGCCTGTACAGAATTTGGTTGCAGTAGAGAACAAAACAATTGCTGTAGTCATTGAAAGAAACATTTAATACTGTCCCAGACTGTCTATGAGTAAGAGAAGTGTCAGCAGCTCAGAAGGAAAAGCTGAATAAGCTGATCATCTAGCCAGGAAAAAGCCTTTTCATAACACTGTCTTTAGCTTAGTTTCATTTATTCCTTTCTGGAGAATTCTTCTGCAAATCTGTGGTGGTAGCGGTGAGTAGTCAGATAAAGTTCCAACTCCAGCTCATCTCCTTATACCAGTGTCATGTGGCAATATCGGTTCAGAGTGCCTTCCTTCTTTTTGCATTCCTTCTTTTTTATTAGTCTCCCTGCTTTTGTGCTGTGTGTAGAGTGACTAGTAGTTCCCAATTTCCTATTTTTTATTACCCCTGATTTTATACCCTTTTAGCATAACCCTTCATTATTCACCTGCTCTCCAAGGTAAACAGTCACACTCTTTTAATCTCTCAGCATACAAGATTTTTTTTTTCATGTTCATAAATAATCAGGCTTCTCACTTTCAACCTCTCTAAGAAGTCAGAGCATGAATGGACACATTTGACTATTACTCACCAAGGGTAAGGAATTACACATAAAGGAACTACTCATGAAAGATCTCTTTCTATTGACATTTAAATTATATTCAGCCAAAGTAGTTTAAAAGGTCCATATTTTATTTTAATATTACTAGTACCGCAATATTCCATGAAAGGTTTAGGACTATTAAAATAACACTTTGACAGTTTTATTTGTCCCTTCCTTGCAAAACATAACCTTGTCTCTAACACTAATTATATGGCATGATATAAAATAATTCCAATGAAATTCCACTTTTGAAAACCTTATTATCAGGATTTATTGACACATGTGCACCACAGTGCAGTAAAATATATAAATTCATTGTATACTTATGGTTTATTTTATTTATTATATATTTGTACTATTAATGGTAATTTTATGGCTGCATGGTACAAATGCTGTTGCATTATTATTGGAATTATTCTGGAAAAGCCCTACAGAGTGGATGGGAATGGGGTAAACCATTAAACCTCTACCTAAAAGCATGAACAGTTGCTGAAAATTGTATCTGTTTTTATTAAATTGCACAGGGATTTTTCCTTAGGGAATATGACAAGTTTTTAATTTTTCCATGCTCTACACCAGCTGCTTGCACTAGTGAAGTGAGATGATAAGACAGTAATTAAGGTATTAACCTGTTCATTGCAAGCTGTAGATCGTGGAATCATAAAAACATAAAACGGTGCTGCTTGGAAGGGACCTTAAGGTTACAACCCCCCTGCAATGGGCAGGGACACCTTTCACTAGACCAGGTTGCTCACATGTGAGCTCTTGTTTTGCTGTGAATTTCCTGTGTGAGTTGAAAAGTCATCTTTTCTGATATTTACAAATATATTCATGTTCTTTCCAATTCAGCATCCTTATACCCTACTGTAATCTAATTTCAGAGCTCTGAAGAAGCTTTGCAAATGCCACTCAGTGGAAACCTGTTAGTATTTAGTGGTACATCATAGCAGAAGGATGGTAGAGTGATGCATTTAAGTATCAGAAATTTGGATTGTCCAGACTAGATAGCTGAGGGTAACTGAGGAGTGGCATAATCCTATTTTTATGGCCAGATAAATGTCAGGCATCTAATTCCCAAAAACCTTACCTCTAACCTGCTTATGTAGTTCTGAAGTGCTGTAAATCCCCATCTGTGAAATAAGAAGAGTAAAATAGATAAATGTCCTAAAGACTGTGAGATATAGGGGCCAGGGAGTAATGGCAGCCATTGCAGTATCTCAGACTGAGCTGCAAGAAGAAGCTGAATCGTGCTAGAGCTGTTCTCATACAGCTTCAGCCTGAACTGAACTTTTCCAAAGAAACCATCTTCCCTCATGAGTGCTCTTCTGGGAAGACATCAGGATGGTGACATTGCTTGTTGTTGACTTGACAGGTTTATGGGACATAAGGGTTGTAGCAGGACCTGTGAGACAAGGCAGTCTGAGTGTCTACAGCTGCCTGGAGCATGCCTCAGATCTAAGACACCATCAGTGTTTCCTCCTCAGGAGTTTACTCCTCAGGAGTAAAAAGGAGTTTTACTTTTTACAGAAAAGTAAAGGAGTTTACCTTTCATGGAGGTTTGCAGCTATTCCTGAGAGCAAAGGGCATTTTACCACCCTGGGTTCAGCTGAGCCTCCAAACTGACCCTAGAATGCCAGGTAGCCTAGACTTTTGTTCTGGAAGATACAGCACAAACTCATCCCAGCAGTTTTCCTCCTCTTGCAGGAAAGAGTAAGACAAGGACCAAAAGGTGATGTAACCAGACTAACCACTTGCTCACTGATGTGACTCCACAGTCAAATGCACTTCTTTCCAATTAATGGATTAATCATTTACTTTAACATTCCTAGATATTTTATCTGAATATAGTAAATTAGATTTAAGTGGTGAGCAATACGGGGGGAATACTAAAGTGAACATCAACAGTGATTTGTTTCAGAAGGTGAACAATAAAGGTTTCACATAAAGTTGACATAAACATAATAGATGGGATAATTGTGTACCTTATTTATTCTAGTTGCTAAATCTTTCAGTGCATTGTGCAAAGGGACATCTGCATTTTAAATAAAAATGTAGTTTAAAAAAAAAGGAGAGAAACACCAAAAAAGAAGACAGAAGAGACAGGGACAATGGCAGAAAGGCAGAAATAAGATGAAATACTGATATCTAGACAGGAAAAAGGAAAGGACTATAGTAACTAGGTCTTAGCATTGATATTTTTAGATGGTGATAAGATTCCAAGCCAGAAAATTATTTTATTTACATGAGTTTCTCCTGAATTAGTTTATTTACATGATTTTCACCAAACAGCTTTTTAGACTTTTTAGTTCTCCTGTGCTCCTTCATGAGGGAAGGACTGTTCCATTGGTTTGACTTTCTTGAGCTGGTTAAAATGCACCGAATATAGATTAAACAGAACCCTTAGAGGATTTGAGTCAGTTTGCTAATCCAGACCATTCCCAATTTGGAGGGTTAGTTTTCTACCAGCTTAGGGGGTTGAGCTGGGTCTCTGAAGGGTTAGCCAGGAGCTGGTGTGGCACGAAGGGAAGCAGGAGAAGCAGCCAGCTGGCATTGGATAGGCAGGGCAAGGATGTCCCCTTCAGTGGCAGCTGGTTGCTAGACTGTCTGGTGTTGAGCAGAAACAAATCAGTTTGTGAAGAATCAGAGAAAGTGTTGGAAGAGCAGGAGAGAAGGCAAACAACTGTCTCCATTTCAGCCCCACAACAGCCAGAGCCACCCACACAGTTTGTGGGAGACAAGCTCAAACCTGTTTAGTACTAAAGATGGACTCAAAGCCAAGACCCAGCTGTGTTCTGAATACTTGTCACATTTCCTGAGTGAACCTCTCTCCTCATTTTGCTCTGAATTATAACTCACTACCAGTAGAAAAATGAAATGGAAAAGAGAAATTTGTTTTCTTCCAAGATTCAACTAGAAACTGAAAAAACTCCTTAGAATTCTAGTCCTGTGAGACATACTGACAGTTGCCAATATTTGGGACTGAATTATATATCTAGCCTAATAATTAATGATTGTTTTTAACTCCTGCCCAAGCAGGTGGAAACCAGTAGGCATTTTTTTTCCAGCCAGAGAGCAGAAAGAACAGTAGTGCATAAGGACAAACCCACCATCAGGTCTGCTGGGGCAAGCAGCCTTTTTGGTCCTGCCAGGGGAGACGCTGCTTGTGGGTCAGTGGTTGCTCACGTGCTTCTGGTAGGAGCTGGAGGAACTGTGCCTCCTGGCAGCCTTGAGCTATATCCTCTCTGAAATCACTTTCTCACCATGACAGCCCTTCTCTGTGCTGTTGACAAACTGCCTTGGTGACACCTGTGAACACACATGGGTTTCCAAGTCCTTCAGTATTGCACCAAGACACTGCATCTGCTGCAGGCAGAATCAAACCCCTGTATTAACCTGGACATGGGAACAGAACTGGGACAACACTGCTAAAAGTATTTCTACCACCCTCCACTGACACAGCCACTGAGGTATTTTTGGTGCTGCTCATGTCGTCCCAAAGTCCTCACTAATGTTTCACTACGAAGTAAGAAAAAGCAAATATTAGGATATGGGCACAAAAAAAAGAAGGTTAAACTTTGCATGTCAAATTATTGTTCAAACGTTGCAGTATGCAGTAATAAAAGCATCTATATTGCATTCTGAACTATAACTTGAATTACATGCCCAGGGCAAAATAGTAGAAATCACCTTTGATGTCTGCTGAGGAGTGAATCCTTTGTTGTGTCTTTTCACCTAAACTGTAGGAGGGACCAAGAGTGGAATGACTGGAACAGGTGGCCTAGCAGGAACACACTTGTATGAGCAAAGTCATGCTTTTGACTGTGCCAGCAGCCTGGTGACTTCTCTCCTCCAGCTGTACTCTAAGTAAAACCAGAAAAAGAGATATGGGAGGGAACTGGGAACTGATACTTGTCTTGAAACTCAGTATTCTGGAAGATTAGCAAATCTTATTCAAGGCTGAGGTAGTCATTCAGAAAACGAGAATACTCCCCAGAAATGCCTTCGTGGAGGATATAGAGTCAAAGTTTTGAGGGCAGAAGTTAATCAGTCAATGATATTTGACTGAATGCAGTGTGTTGCAAACAATCGCACCCAAAAAAGTAAAAAATAAACCAAAAACACCACAAAAAACTAAAAACAAAACCTCAGAAAAGAGCGAGATCTACTTTCCTGGTTATTCCCCATAATTACTCACCCATTGCAACCTGAGATTTTTTAGATCTCATTTGGGATGCAAGAATATTTCTCAGCAAGCTCCTCTGAGTAGCCAACTGCAAAAAAACATTGAAATATGATAAGCGTATAAGAGCATTAAATGGTAGCATTCTCCATCACCCACAGCCTCTGTCAGTTGTATTTCCAGGCCCGATGAAGCTAGAATGTACGTACAGCTGTTCTGAGTTGTAAAATACATTTTGAAATGGGATTGATTTGTCTGTGTTTCATGAGATTGAATTAAGCAAAAGAAAAAAAATATAAAGACTTGTCTTTTTTCCAAGCATTTAATAGAAATAGTCTAACTGGAACATAATAGAGATGTGCTTTCAGCACAGATGTGCTGTAGTGAAGCCACGTTTTATGTAAGCTGCTTATTCTTTTGTGCAGTGTCAAGAACTGAATGTACTTTCATACTCCATTTTTTGGCCTTGACATGAACTAATGTCAAAGCAAATGAAGACCTGGTGGTAAATCCTTTTCAGCACTGCTAATGATTGTGACCATTGTAGAGCTGTTCCTGCCTGTCTAATTGTCTTTGGGATATTGAGCTTTTGATACACAGACCTTGTATTCTGAATTTTGATTTCTGCTACAGAATTTGCTGGTGAATTTCATTTTTTGGGGATCAGAAAGGTGTGCAAGTCACACACTGCAGAGTATATTCAAAGCAGATTTTATAGTGAGCTTCAGTGGGTAAAGTCATTAAGGGTATGATGAGTGATCTGAACAGAATTACATGGGCAAAAGTTCATGACAACGTGTCTTACATATAAAAATGCATTTAGTAGAAAACTGATTTACAACTGGAATTTTTTTCGCATGCAAGGCAAAATATGCAGAAGATCAACTGAGCCTGATCATCTTCTTCCAGTTCCATTGTTTGCTTTATAGTTAGGGTTTTGTATTATGACTGTCTAGATTTTACAACCACAAATGTGCCAAAACCCTTGACTGGTTCATTCAGGTTGATTAATACACAACATAAAATGTCTGCTTTCTTCAACACCTGCATGCTGTGTTTCTTTATGTCTTGCAAATGTAAGAGGTACAGATATGTGCTTTGACTTGGATCCTGTAAACCAAGACTGTTCAAGCGGTAGATCCTGATCTAGGTTTGGACAGCAATGAGGTGTTTCCCAGGTTTGCTCTGAAGCCCACATTTGTGTGGATGAGCCTCTGTTTTCAGTTGTTCCCCCAGCTGGTCTGAGAGCAGCTGCCCATGCAGGCAGTACATGTGCTGGGCAGAGCTGAAGCCAGCATGCTGCTTTCCAGAATGTGAGCCCATGGAGCTTGCTAAAAATGGAGATGCCCCTGCAATTGTCCTTTCAGTATCATGACACCTGCACTGGGGTTTTCCTGGCAGAGATTTCCATGGATTTCATGTTTCATTCTGCTCCGTAAGAAATGTCAGAACAGGAAAGAATGCAGTGCCTGCTCCCTGTCACCCCATTTTCACCCTGCTCCATCTTCATATCTTAGCAGCAACTTACCCTTGAGGGAGAGTAGATCACAGAGCCACAAGCCTGGCTGAACACCTTCTGCCACGAGGAGATGGCTAACACTTTGTCCCAGCCACCAAGTGGCTTTGTGCACCCCAGGGTCCTGTGGAGACAGGCAGGTTTCTTAGAGGGACTCTCTTCTGATGCTATAAAGTGTGATTCACAGTGATGACAGTACCCTAACAGCAAATAGATCCTACCAAATATCTTTGTTATTTCTTTGTCATTGAAAGAACTTCTAATTCAAAATAACAAAGTGTGAACTGTTTTCTCTTACCTCTTTTTGCTCAGAAATCGAAGCAAAGGAAGCGTGTGACTGGTTACGTGCAGCTGGATTTCCGCAATATGCTCAGTTCTATGAGGGTAAGTAGGTCTTTCTCCTCTTTGTGCAGTTCTGAAGTGTACTGGGCCCTCGCCAGGAGAGCTTGCAGTCGGCCAACTCCACATTTGCCTGAGTTATGGCCATGGCTCGATGCTTCTCAGAGCCTCAGCTGCTGGAGTCATACTAGTGCATAAAGAAAAGATTCTTACTCTCGTAACCATGGGAAGTTAAAAAAAATGGGGGGGACATAGCTTGTGTAAACATCAAAGGTTAACAAAAACAACTACAAAATATCTAAAAGCATGAGTCTATTTTCTAAAAACTTTCTGAACCATGCCTGAAAAAAGATTAAAACACTAGAAGTTATTGAAAATTTCAATCATGCTGAAAGTAAGACTGAAAATTCTGCAGCGTTACCAAAAGTGAATAATCTGAGTTGCACTTCACATTTGCAAAGTATGAAAAGCTGATAGTTCAGTGCTACCTCAGTGCAAATGGTGGTGTCCCCTTTCTAGGTTTTAAGTTCATGCCCAGGGAAGCAGTGTCCCAGAGGGCAGGGCCAGTAGTTGCACTGCTGTTGTGTTCCATAGTAGTTTGGGGACTGGAGCTGAGTTTTTTCTGCTCTCCCCAGCTCAATGCTGAGAGGGAAACTGAGCCTCATTTTTCCCAAAGTGCATGCTCTCCCTGCCAGAGACACCCAGCTCAGGCCCACTCAGGCTTATTAGCTGAAAGGCAGCTCTGCCAAACACCTCTGGACACCTTCCAGGGTCAGCATGAGTCTGGAAGCAGCACAGATTCACACATGGAATGAGGGCCAAGGAGCCTCAGGGGTCAGTGCCAAGTCTGCAGGGAGTCAGCTCGGATGCCATCCCTCCTCTCGTGTGGGGCTGAGAATGGCAGGGAGCAGGATGCTGAGGACACCCCGATGGCCAGCTGAGCTCCATCAGGGCTCAGGTGCTGGGTCCTGTTGGGCTGCTCAGGTGCCTGGAGACAGGAGCACCACTCAGAGATGTTCAGGTGCCTCAGGAGGCTGGCATACTTTGTTAAATCCAGCAAGAAACTAAGACTAATAAGACTGCCAGACCAAAACTGACACAAGTGTGTATCTAGCACAGTCCCTGGGTAGCCAGCAGTAATTTTGTGTCTGCGTTGTATTCGGAGTATGTCACATACTGACTCCACCAGAGAAAGAAGCACCTGCTGTCTGCTTAATGCAAAAGGATGTTCTCTCCAAAAAACAACCTGTGCTGGGCTCCAACAGTTCCCATGCAGTCAATATGTGCTCTAGACAGTCTACATCTCTGAAAACAAGGTGTTTTTCACAGGCATCTATTATGTCAGTGTGGAGCAGTAGTGTCTGAAAATGCTGGCTGAAGTTCCTGTATCCCAGCGTCCTGCTGAGGTACCTAAGCATGGCAGAGCAGTCTGGAAAGCAGCCCCAGCACTGGAACCCGTCCCACTGTTACAGAGCTGTGTCACTTTTCATTGCATACATCAGCTTCCAGCATACTATTCTGGCTTTTTAGCTAATATTGGGGATTATAATTCAGTTTTGGGGTTTTTTTTTTTGTCTGTTATTTGAGTAACCCTCTGTCTGAAAACACTGTTATTTGGATCTGTTTTAAAAAACAAAAAGCACAGAATATTTCTGGGGCTTTGGCAAAGTCTATCTAGCAAATAACTCACTAAATCACTGTAATGAGAAGGGAAAACCTTGATGCTCATGTAAAGTAAGTGTGGTGGTAATTCCCTGATCTCATCAATTTGTGCAAGGTGCTAAAATGAACAGCTAATAGTTGAGTATTTTTTAAATCCAAAGTGAAATAGTTTTGCTGTCACTCTAATGCAGTGGACATTCAGCTGTACCTTTAACAGAAAAAATACCCAATATGGTGTCGGAAAGGGTCACAAATACAGCTGGAAGGAAACCAGAGCCAAGTGAAATTGGTCATACTAGATTTCAGTGAGCAAGCACATGCAAAGCAATTTAAATGTAGACAACGTATTTTCATTTGAGTAGCAAGCAGCCATCTTAATATTGTGTCTCCTTTTACAGACTCCCAGTTTCCCATTGACATTGCTGCAGTAAAGAAAGATCATGATTTTCTTGACAAGGACCTTGTAGAACCTCTTTGCAGGTAAATAACACTCCAAGTTTCTTTTCTGATAATTTAAAAGCATGAGATGATTTTTAACTGTTGGCATAACAGCAGTTGAGGTGTGTGCTTGTCCAGGTGCATTAAGTGATGAGCTCGAGAATGCCACCATTCTGAGTTAATTTCTCTTACCGAAGATGCTGCAGTAGGAGACCCACTACACTCACAGAAAGCATCACATAATTTGAGAAGACCCAAATCCAATGGATTTGAAACAGATGCTTTTTAAGAACTAGCAGTAGTGCAAGAAACCTTGAATAAATGAGAGTAACATTTGAGTTGCACATTAATAACTCTTACATCTAAGTCCAGCAAAAAAGATGAGATTTCATTGCAGAGAATTCAGCAAGCCCTTTTCTCTGGTAGCAGGCACGGTTTTCATGCTGCTGTGATTCCCTTGGTACTCTCATTTGGCACCAGTAACAGAAGTGGGACCAGACCCAGTACTACAGACCCCCCAGCAGTACAGATGCTACAACTGATCTGTGCTTTGCCCCTCCCAGCAGTCCCGTGTTTGCTGTTTATCTTGCTTTTTATACTCTGTGATGAATATACTGTACTGCATTGCTCAAGTCCAGTCCCCCAGGACTCAAGACACAGCAATTCTGTGGCAGTTTTGCAAAACCACATTGCAGAGACATTGTTCCCCTCTTCTTTCCCCTATGCTCAGCTCAAGCTGGGTTGCGCTCCTCTCCTCTTCAAGTCAGGACAAAGGAGCGTCTGGCCCTTAACCAAGCAGACTTCATTACATGTTATGGAAAC
This sequence comes from Anomalospiza imberbis, assembly GCF_031753505.1. Classification (NCBI taxonomy): domain Eukaryota; kingdom Metazoa; phylum Chordata; class Aves; order Passeriformes; family Viduidae; genus Anomalospiza; species Anomalospiza imberbis. Next base: position 79,418,603 of record NC_089682.1, on the reverse strand, counting down.
TTTCACAACACCAGCATCAAGATAATTGGACAAGACTCTATTTCCCCTTCTGCAACTGCAGCTAAAGTCAGCAGAGATGGCTTTAGGAGATGCTGTTCGACATCATACTGTACATTGTAAGGATTACTGAGTTTGTGGTGGAAGAATGCAGAGAAGGTTTCTGAGAATCACCAAAAATAGGGCTGGAAGACACTTCATCTAGTCCACCTCTGAGTCCCAGGCTATGCCCCCCTTCCTGGCAGATCTAGGTAGTTTCTGGGCATAGCTGTCAGATTGCTTTTCCAAAATTCCCCTGCTGCAAGCGAGACCTGTTGCTTCTCATGCTGTCTGTTATAGCTCTGGGGAATAGAATATTCTCTTTCTCTATGTAATAGCCTTTGTGTCTGAAGGTAAATCAGTAGGAAAGACTTGGATTCTCCAGTGATCTCTCTCACAGATGCTGAGAACAGAATTAACTGCAGACACTGCAGTTCTGTGCTGCTTGCTGAGAGAGATTGCTCCGTGGGAGATGCTTTCTTCCCATACATAAGTACACCCCCCTGCTTCAGTCTGGCATGATGGAAGACATACTTTGCTGCAGTTTAGGAACTGGAAAGTGATAGAGATAGGAGATTGAGATCTCTTCCCCTCTGCCCTTTACCACAAAATTGAAGGACCATTAAAAATGCAGTAATTATGTCTGTTCCTGCCCCTTTCTTGTGAGAGAAAACAGTGAGATATAGTCATTTCATAGCTCTGTGATGCTCCCTAATCATTCTTCTCTGGAGTAATTGGCAATGGTGTTGCTACAGTCATGGTCACCAGGCTTCCAACACCTACACAGCTAAAATGGGGAACAGCTCATCTCTTGCTCCTCCAGACTTTCTGTAGACTCACAGATATACCTACAGTTACACTATGTTGATATATTTATGAGGATTATTTTAGAAGCTGAGAAACTAGAGACTTGGTTGCATTGGGGTTTTTTCTCTTTTATTAAAATACGAGGGTTTGGAAAATTAACTAGCAGCTAGATAGATGCACTTAAGGGAAAAAATGCTTTACATTAGCCTAAATCAAAGGACAATGATAAGACCTATAGAAAAAAGCATAGACACAGATATTTCCACACTTTAAAGATAAATGGGTTTATGACTGTAACAAATTCTTCTGTAATTATTGTATTCAGAAGACACCTGTTTACTTGAATTTTTGTTGGGAGCTTTTAAACAGCTTAGATCTTAAAAATTAATAGCTCCTCATAATATTAGAAATACAAGTATTATGTACAGGTTATGTTTTCAGATTGCAGACATTTAATTGGATATAACTCAGCAGCTTCAAACCCTTCACTGAAAGCAAGCTGTAAAAAGCTATTGTACCAAATGCCAAGATTCAGATTCATCAGAAACAGTGAACAGTGTCAGCTGCTGACCCCAGTTCCAGCTTTGTTACTCTATGAGCTATCAAACCAGCATCTTCCAAGTTGTCCAGTGCAATGGAAATCCTCGCAGCTCAGCTGACCACTGTGGCCAGTTCTCTGCCCTTCCTTTGCTCTGCAATGGTGTTACTGCAAGGTGCATGCCAATGTGCCACATGAGAGCTGCAGGCTGTAATGCACTTTGAGGAAAGAGAAAGTTAAAAAAGGCTGGTTATTATTTCTGTGTGCAGATTCCCAGGTTGGCAGCCAAACTTCCATTCTTCTAACATTCAAAGCTGCCCTTAAAGCTGTGCGTGACCAAGCCGTCACACTGACTAATAGTGCATTCAGCACATAGTGCTGAACAAAATGGGCTTCTCACTTCTTTTTGGAAGATAATTTTAAAGCTGAAATGCCAGCATGGATAATCAGTTTGAGCAGTTTTAGCTCTGAATAGTAATAGCATAAACACTGAATTTCTCTGCTCTTGTGGGTTGAAATCAGACTCTCAATCTCATTTTATAACCAGTTTTCTTACGGCATTGAAGTATACCAGACAACGCGAGGCACAAATGAGGAGGAACCTTTTTATAAGGCAGATGGTAGTATTTTAGTCAGAAAGTCTAAGACTACCTGCTGTAAAAGATTTCAGTGACCTTTTTGAGATATTCTAACATCCCTGCTGTTTACAATATAATTTGAAAATTTGGCAGAGTAGAAACCAAATTTGAGGCCTTTGGGTTAGAGGCATATCTATCAAGAGATTCCACTCAGATTTTATTATAGTAATGAACAATAGAGAATTGCCAGACAATCTGCAGGCAAATGCTGTCATCCTGCCAAAACAATAATTGAGCATGAAAATTTTATAGCTGTGTCACTTCCAAAATAGCAGCAACCAACTCTGCTCTGGGAACTCTTGTGGCTGCTGTGATAAGAGGGTGAGAAGGAGAAGCCAAGCCACATTGTACTTTTTGTATTCACGTAAATACAGTGACTAAGAACATGAAGAACAAGTATATAACAGTCTGATACATAGTTCCCTAAACCAAGCTCTTAAAATTTGAGCTGTGCCAAGCAGTCAGCAGCCTTTTATTCCATAGCTGTTTTCTCTTAGACAGCTTGTAAACAAAATGAAAGTTGCTGTATGGGATGGGACATCCTCCCACTGGAGTTCTGAAATGATGGGTGTGCAGTCAGTACCAACTGCTGAGTTATCTTGCTCTAGGTGCTGCTGGAGAATAAGCCTGACTCTCCCCATGCAGGACAGAAAGTCCTGCTCTGGAGGCAGTAATGGCTCCCACTGACTTCCAGAAGAGATTACTCATCTCATGTGAGCCTGGAGCCTACAAGGCAACTCCCTCAGTAGCAGCCATGATAAAAAGGTGATAGGACTGGAAAACAGTATATTCTCTTCATGCACAAAACTGGTGGAGCAGGGACATGCCGGTGCCAGCCTTGCACACCAGCCCTAATGATACTGGGAGGACTCTTATTCAGTGTTAAGACCTCAGCAAAGCCCAGCATCAAGAGCTTGATATCCTCTTCCCAAAGCTGACAGCACCAGAAGAAGCCAGGCACGGACGTGTACGTAGCACCTAAACTTGGTTAGGAATAACAGTAAAAGAAAGAAATAGTGTTGTGGTTCCCTCAGAGAGGCATTTACAGAACCACATAGTATTTTTTCCTGGTCAAAATCCATAAGAGGGGGCATTTGTTGATCTGCTGATGCAGGAGACACTGTACTGTCCATGCTTGTCCTCCCCATGATGCCTCTCCTTCATGGCTGCATTCCAAAACACCTGCTTGAAAGCAGTGACAGAACAGGTCCATGGATCCACCTGGAACTCAAACTCACTTCAGAGCTGTCTCCCTATCACTTGCATTGCTCTTAAAGCAGGACAGTAGGTCCCCTACAAGGTTTTCCAGCTGGCCTGAGCCTGCATAGCTAAAGCTTGTATTTATTTGTAAACACTGCTCAGTGCTGTAAAGGATGCCAAAGTTAGAGATTTCCTGCTTCTGAAGAGCTTCTATCATAAGAGTTAACAATTACAGCACTGGGGTTGGGATTCAGAGCCCTAAGTACTTGTGTCTATGGCCATCTTAAATCTCCTCAGACAGCCCAGACTTCTCTGTGTTGTCTGGAGGTACCTGCAGCAGCTAAAGGCCAGGTTTGATACTCCAGGGGATCTCAAATAGTACCAGAAACATCTGTTTGGGCACCTGAATATCTCTGCTGACTTTTAAAGAATTATTTCAAAGTCTTAAACCGCCTTTGATGCTCTGGAGAAGAAATAAAATTATCATCACTGAAACACCTGCTGTAGTACATGTTTTGCAGTCTTTCCCTGAACAATGCAGAAATTTCCAGATGCAGTTTCAAATGCATCCTAGATTATTTGGGTTTTATATAGCCACCTCTCTTGTGTTTAGTTAATGTATTTTTCCCTGCCTTTTTTCAATTCCAGACTTTGTGTTTTGCTAACATTACAAACAGGCATTCTTTTCTCATGCTATTTAAGCAGTCGCATAAAAGTGCAGTGCTCCTCTCACTTCAACTGGGACATTGGTGACAGCCTTTGTAGCAGAAACTTCTGGGTTTTTTTCTTTTCAAAAGACTTGCTGAGGAGTTGACTGTCAGTCATCTGACGACTTTAAACTGATGAGAAAAGCTTTCTGCCACCACTGGCACATCAACAAGATGAAAGAAGCTGAAACAGACTGACACTGATTTGAGCTGTTAGAACCAGACAAACTCACAAATATGATAATTAGTTCTGTAATTTCACTGGCAAATCTTTCCACAGCTCTGGAAAAGCCCCCTAAAAACATAACAATGTTATGAATTTAAAACCTGGGGTTGAACTCCCTGGCGCCCAGCAAAAAGTAGTTTTTATTTTGGTGAAGCAAGTGTGGAAATGTAGCTAGACTTTTCCCTTCAGCACAGGCCAGCTGACAAAGAGGTGCAAGGACTCCAATATTGGCCAATATTCAGCACTAAGAGGGAGCTGTCCCCAGAGATAGAAAGCTAGGCTGGAGTCCTTTGAAAATGTGCCTCTGAATACTTGAAATTGATATCAATACACACATTTAAACATTTTGTGCTTGAATGAAGCACTGAACATTTTTCAGCCTCAGGGCCCCAAGAAAATGCCACTTTGGGTTGAGAAATTCTGTGTTTGGGCGAAAGAGGAGTTTTGCAATAATAGATGTAATCCCAGAAGAAGATTTGTGGGCAGAAGGCTGCAGATATAGCTGCACAGCCACAAACCCTGGAATTTATTTCAACATTGCTATCATGCATTCAGGGTGTGCTTGTGCATACATTATACCCAAATTAATACCACGAGCACAGGACTCTTCTGATGCAGCATAACAGATTTATTGGCTTGACTTAGGGAGGAATATTTGATCTACAAATGAGCAGGTGATTTTTTTTTTAAGGAAGATCCACATTTGGTGGGTCGGTTCTTTTTTTAGTGGTGGCAATCTGAAAGGTATGCTAATATTAGAAGTTCTGCAGAGGAATGTGTTAATGCCATAATCTTCTTATGTTATGTGAGAGATTATATTATTGATCTGATACTTTTTTCCTGTGTCCTTGTAACTTGTCACATGCATTTCAAATGTTAAGTTCTGGAAATTGGAGGTCTCTCCCTGCAACCCAAAAGCAACAGGGACAAGTGTTGCCATAAAGACACAGGAGATGCAAGCAGCCAAAAGAGGAGTGCTATGGGCATGTGGCTCTCTCACTCTGCCTCCCTTTATTTTGAAATAGATATGGAAAATTTTCAAAGTTGAACACATTTAACTTTAAGCCTCTGCTTTTAGAAGTTGGACAGTTTCATGTATCGGGATCTTTAAGTATAAATCAAATCAAATCAATTATCATTACCACAGGAGGTTCTATATTGAAAGAGCATGTTTACTTGTCCTCTGGCTGTCCTTGCACATGGGCACACACACACACACACACACACACACATTGTCATTTTAACTCACAGGATATCCTTGGATTTAAGGAGCAGAAGCCTTACAGAGACTCTGGTAACATCAGTATGAACATGGTCATAAATAGCTAAAAATATTTGTTTTAAAATGCTAGATTTGTTACACGTTGGGAGTGTTAACCTGTGTGTAAGATCCACAGACAGGAGAAAAGAAACTATCAGCTTTGGAGAAACTATAAGTAGCAGTTAGCAGTTCTTTATGTCAACATTTTAAAGCCGTGCCAATTTCCAGAAGTGAGGAACTGCGGCTGGTTTTTCATTTGGTCTTTCACTAGTGCTTTGAAATCCCCATTTTAGACCAATTATGTTACAGTCCTGCATAAGGCAACTCACCTTCCTCTCTTGTCATTTCCCCAGCTATCACAGATGTTTGTTTATAGTTTTTCCTGTGCTAAGTACAGAAATGTCTATAAATTGAAAAACAATCTATCAAACCTGGCTGTCAAGTGAAGTGAAACTAAGGGTTCCTTTTCATACAGTGGTCATATAGCTGGAATAGATGACCAGTATCCTTTCTGAAGCTGTTATATGTGGTTGGCACCCTACAGTAAGATAAGAGAACATGTTTTGAACTTGCAAAAATCATGCCCTTTAGTCAGAGGCTGCTAATCTTTTGAATTTGCTTTGCCCTGTAGACGACTGAACACACTGAACAAGTGCGCCTCAATGAAACTCGATGTGAACTTCCAAAGAAAAAAGGTAAGGGAACCTCATTAAATATGCCCTGGCTTTTGTGATAAGACCACCCCAATTTAGCCTTTAATTCAATAATGCTCTTAAAAGTGAGTTGAGTTTGTTTTACTTTGAACATGCATGTGAGCATTATCTGGATGCATGATAATGTGAATTCCTGAATCTTGAAATTATAAATAGAATAGAAACTGTGAGTAAATACTAGGTGTGTTAGAAGGGCTCACACAGTACTTAAACTCTACATGTGTGCAATTAAAGTTAGTGGGTGAAAAGACAGTAAAGCTTCATTAGACTGGCTTGTTTGTCAATGCCATAAGAGTACACAGTGGAAAATCCTGCTCAGAAAAAATGGAAGCTGCTCAGATGAAAACAACAGCCTTTCTTTGTTTCTTATACTGACTTCTTCCCAGTTAAGAATATGAAAATAAACTCTGTCATCCTTACAAGCTCCTGTGTAACATGGGAATTATGTGAGCGTAAAGGGTTTCAGTGAGGGCTGCAGAACAAGCTTGTTGATTTTGAGAGTTTTGTAACATGTCCAGCATTAACTGTTGAATGTTTGGTTTTCTGGTCATAAATTCCCCAAAGTTCTTGAATGTTATACAATGGTAGTTGTCAGCTCTGAGAAATCTTAGTTCCTGTTTTTCCTTCCTAGAGTGTTTTTCTAGTGCTTTTAAAAAACTGACTCCAAGAGCTGCATTTTTGATGTCTTTGCAAATTCAGTCTCATCATAATCTATTCAGTGTTTGAGGGAACATAAACAGAGGATGGTTTTAATGTCCAGATAGCCTGCTTTGGCACATGTCTGCTTGTTCCTCTGTGTACTAACCAGCTTCTATTTTGTCCATTCCCTGGAGCTACAGGGACTTCTCTTCACTGCATATAGGGTTGGTTTTTTTTTCTTGGGTTTTATGTTGTGTTAGAAAGGGAGGATTTTTTTGTTATGTTGGCTTTTCATTAATTTTTTGCTGCCACTCCTCCCTGTTCTGAATGGATTGAAGTCCTCAGATGCTCTCCTTGCAGATGACCGCTAATTTGTGGTGGAAGAGACATGGCCCTACTTGGTACTCTTTCAAGGGAACAGAAGCTAGTTGGGTCCATACCTGCACAAGGCCACAGAGAAGCTGAGCACAGAAAAATGTAGACAAAGAGGAGTTGGAGGAGATTTTAGTCCACAGATACAGAGCAACTGAAAGTAGAAGAAAATGTGAGTGAGAGAAGAGGAGGGAGAGCCTGCTGACAGGAGAAAATGTAAACACAAATGTAAAAGCCAGAAACTGGGTCTGAAATTGATCACTGAACTAAATCCATCTTTTGCTGCAGATACTGCCTTTCCTAATAGTATCTATGGTGATCTGAACAATGAAATGCAAAATCAGCCTGCTTTGGAGATTCCGCATAACAGGCATACACAGGACAAGCACAGCTGCTTGAGTGATTCACAAAAATATGGCCAACCAAGCTGCCAGGCAGGGTTCCTGTGAAAGACAGCTCAGCATCAGCGTTCCCTACTGCCCACTCTCCCACCCGGACCATTCCCACTGTGGGCTGCTGTCTTCCCTTGGCTTCATCAAGATGCAAACAGAAATCCTTATGTATGTGTTGCAAATATGTCCGTAAGCGGTTTGGACAGACAGAGATTAGCCTTTGGATTAACTGCCTTCTGCAGCTGTCGATTTATGAGAATTCCTGCCCCCAGCTGGAAAAATGTGGCAGAATTCCACTGCAAATAAATCCACTATTTGCCTATTGTTAGCATGCCTCTGTATTTCAGGCAAGTACACCCTCAGTCAAAAAGCTGTACTATTTTAAATCAGCTGTGACAAATCTGTGAATCAAAACCTCTTTCTCTTTGGCAAATGTTACCAGTCACTCCTCAAGAAACTTGCCCCTTCTCATCTTCCCAAATATAATGGTATTAACTGGACTTTTGAATGTGCTCCAAAGCCGTGCACTTGATTTCACCCCAGGTCCGAAGAAATATACAGTCACTGCTCCAAAATGTCTGCTTTGCCTGTGTCAGATGAATCATTGCTTTCAGACCTTCTCTTGATCCGCTGTCCCCCTAGCTGGTGACACGTGGGTGGCCTAAGTGCTCTCAACATTTTTTTTTTTTTTTGACAGTTTAATTTGTCAGGACACTCAGATATCTGACAAGAACAGTGGGTCATTTAGGATGTTCATGGCTTCCAGAATTTCTATTGATTTCATCGAAAGAAAAGCACAATATGTCATGGGACTCACAGTGCAGCTGAATTTGTAGTGAGTCACCATAGCAGTATCTTGGCATCCAGATATTTCATTTCATATTTGCCTGATTTTGCTTCTGATGAAACACAAGCATGTTTGTTTATCAATTAAAAAGAACCCAAAACTAAGCCTTTATTTAATTGAGCTGCAAATTTTGACACTGAAAAGGCTCTGTATTTTCTAAGAGATTCTTGGGGCAGAATGTAATCCTATCTTTGCTGTGGTTAGAGGGAAAACTTGTTTACTGCCAATATCCATTTCTGTTCATCTCTGCTTTGTCAAAAAAAAAAAACAGCAAAAAGCAAAACTCAAACAAACAAACAAACAAAAAAAAAACCAAAAACACAAAAATAACCCACAAAATAAAAACCCCACAAACCTTTGATTTAAAGTATATTTACCACTGAATTTATTTTTATTTCTGTCTTCTGCTCTGTGCTCTCTTCTTGGTGTTTTTTGCAATGTCTCTACCACTTTGGCTACTTTAATCGATTCCAGCTTGTAGAAAATACAGGCTAAATCCTGTCAGCTCATACAGTAATGTCAGTGCAGCTACAGGGATTTATGTCAGCCAAGAATCTTCCTTAAGGTCCCTTTGGCATATTGCAGTGTAGAACAAATTTTAAAAATATGTTTATCCTGCTGGCTGGTGCCACCAACGCTTCAGCAGTGGTATGCTTTGTAGATATAATTACCACTGCTAAATATTTAAAAGTACGTACCCTTGCGGTTTTTAAAATATCCACTTTGTGGCACTATTAAGACCACAATAAATGGATTTTTAAGTTCCTGAGGCTGTGCAGTCCTTTGGTCCATATATGCATACAGCAAGCTGTGGAGGTAAAACAAAGGTAGAACTGTCTGAAGTGCCATTTCTTCCCTGCAGACAAAATGGCCAAAGCAGTATTATTAGCCTTTTCTAGCCCCTTCCCTCATATTTCATTATGTGCCCAATTTTTCTCTTTAACAAGCCACAGAATGAGGATCTCCATTCATTCCTGTAAACTCACGGGAGCACTGCACACCTCAATGTTAACAAAAGAAAGAGGAATGCCTAAACCCAAAATTTCACAGCTATATTTTATTTTATGGTTTGGACATGATCTAAAACATCTGGCTGACTTGAAGTGATAAACTAGCAAAAGTTTATGGCATCAGTGAGACCTGGCACGCTACTGATCCCAATCTCCAGTTTTTGAGGTTTCACATTATTTAAGGTTTTGGGTGCTCTTGTAAAATTTGGTTTACATTTTTCAATTAGACAGGCCAGCAAAGATCTAGTCAGAGATTGGAGATAACTTTACCCTCGAAACTTCATATAAAAATACTTCTAATAATAGACTTTTAAAATGAGAATTTTTCCAGTCCCAAAATAGTCTTTCTGGTTTAGCACTTCGTTTTAGTCTGACAGCCTGTCATATTTTACTGCCTTCATACTGCTTCCAAGAATGTGAAGAGCTGTTTGGATGTCATGTAGGTGAAGTTAGTTCGTTCTGCTTTAAAACAAATGCACAAGAATAATACAATACAAGTCCAGTTCAAAGTCAGGAAAAGGGTATTCATTAGCAACTGTGGGCTTCATGCTGAAGATGTATCTTTTTTGTTTGAGCAAACAGATGAGTAAAATGTCATAGGGTGAGGATTTTTATCTAACTTTTTTTTCAAGGTACACATTCTCTGCATTGCAGAGTAGCTCCTAAACATAAGCGCAGCTCTGCACGCCTGAGGCTGAGGGATGAGACCAGGAAGGGCTGTGGGCTGCTGCTGCCTCGGTAGAAGCCAGAAACAGTGAGGCAGGCTGCAGGTCATCAAGTTTGGGGTGCCTCTACTGATGACAGTGAAGATGGTGGTTGCCCACTGTAGGAAAGCTCACTTCAGCTGCAGATGCTGCCCCATGCCAGCCTGAGCCTGGCTTCTCCTCCTGCCCACACACCCCTGTGGCTGCCTTCTCTGCTCTCTTTTGCCTTTACTCAGGCACACCCTAAGCAATACTGCCAAATCTTTTTTTTTTTTATTGTTATTTTAAGCATCGTGATTATTTATCTGTCGTTATATTCTTAAAACATAAATCCTGTTAGATGTGTCTGGCCTGTGAAGTTTATAGATGTTTATTTAGTTTTCACTGCAAACCTACGTGCAGCACCAGATATTTGCTGTCTTGGATTTTTAAATAGCTCACATTGCTGTAGTACCCAACTAGTTCCCTGTCTTTACCATGTCTATCTTAACACCATCCCTGCAAATCATGATTCTTTTGCTTTGGCCTTTCAAAACATTTTTTTTTCTAAACAGTCACTGTGAGCATCAGCCCTACACAATTCAGTGCACAGGCAGTCCATGGAAGCCAAGAGGTATCAGTGGGACTCCTAACATGGAGCAGGCTTTTATTCCTTTCTTGTTAAGATGTTTGCAGTCTTTACAATTAAATGAAAGAGGGTGTTATGAAATGATTGATGACCAGTCTTCCATAAACTTGGCTCAGAGAGACTTTCTTGCCTTTTGCTCATCTGGAGCAGCCCAATCGCATTAATTCAAATATCAAGTTCAAGCACACAATTTTAACATGTGCCACTTTCTTTTTTTCCAGAGTGAAGATTCAGATGAAGAAGATCTCTGTGCTATCAGTAATAAATGGACTTTCCAAAGAACCAGCAAACGATGGTCTCGGGTGGACGACATTGACACTCTGCTTCACCGATCTGACAGACATGGCTCTTCTGGGGACATTAAAATGAAAAACACGACAAGCAGTGAGAGCGTCCTTACAGATCTGAGTGAACCTGAGCTCTCATCAATTCACAGCGAGAGCAGTGGGGGCAGTGACAACAGGAGCCAATCTGGCACCACCAGTGCTGCCAGGGAGGCCTGCGACTGCTCTGCCCATCATGATGTGGAAAGCACCTTGCTGCAGGACTCCGCTGCAATAAACACCGCCCCGTCCCCCAAGGACGGCCTGAAGAATGAAAATCCAACACGAGCCAGAGCAAAAACCTTTCTAAAACGCATGGAGACGCTAAAAGCAAAAGCTGTGCATGGAAAACTAAAAGGCTCGGGAAGAACAGGTCCTTTAGAGATCAGTGGACCGGTTCTCCAGTTTGAGCCAAAATCCTTGAAAGACATGCACTGTGTACAGATAGTCAATGGCGATCTCCAAAGTCTGGGGCAAGATTCAGTCAAAAGAGGACTTCCCTTTTCTGCCAAATCCAGCAGTGACAGCAGTCAGTCCGAAAACAGCAGCAGTGGGGTGAGCACACCGTGTTTGAAGGAACGCAAGTGCCATGAAGCAAACAAGAGAGGTGGGATGTACCTGGAGGACCTGGATGTTCTGGCAGGAACGGCCTTACGGCAAGTGGTGGACCAAAACCGCAAAAATGAATTTCATTCCCAGGAGAACTTGGTTGTGCACATTCCCAAGGATCACAAACCAGGGACCTTCCCAAAGGCACTTTCTATTGAAAGCCTCTCACCTACAGACAACAGTAACAGTGTAAACTGGAGGACAGGCAGCATCTCTTTGGGAAAGCAGAACTGCTCTACTCCAAAGGAATCCGGACTGATGGCTTGCTGTCCTAAAGAGAGCAGAATTAGTATTTATGACAATGTGCCAGGTTCCCACTTGTATGCTAGTACTGGGGACCTCCTGGACATAGAGAAAGATGTCCTTTTTCCTCAGTTAGATGACATTTTGCAACATGTCAATGGACTGCAGGAGGTGGTCGACGGCTGGTCAAAGAAGGTGTTGCCAGGTCTGCCGGTTGGTGACGTGTCAGTCAGGGAATCCCCATCATTGCCCTTCCAGTCACCTACACAGATCACTCTCGATTTTGAAGGAAACTCCGTGTCTGATGGCCGGACCACCCCAAGCGACATGGACAGAGATGGAACATCCCTGAATGAATCCGAAGCCACTGGAGTTAGGGACAGGAGGGACTCTGGGGTGGGAGCATCGCTCACAAGGCCAAGCAGGTAAGTAGCAAATTTTTGTATACAAATCCACAGACTGTGAAATGCAGTATAATTAAGCAGAGGTTCTCAGCTTGGGAGTCAGAAGGCACAGAGTACCATTACAGTAGTATTCATCCTATATGGAGATGGGGATTTCCCAGGGAAAGGTGGGATTTTGAGGGAAGGGACATCCTGCTGTGGAGATTTTTACATGGAATAGATGCAGAATTGGTTTAATAGAGCAAACTAAGGCATTTTTTATCCCTTGATCCATTGATTACATAGCAGGACCCTGTATATATTGTAGGATGTATTTTTAATTGGTCTTCTAAGTTATGCACCCGGGTCTTTATGAATCTGTAGCTTTATGCACATTTTTAATGCACTGATCTGCTTTAAAAATGTGCCCCTTTGTGCTCAAAGAGAACTTCCCTACGCTGCCCCAGCCCCTTACATGGGTGGGATGAAATTATGATGAATGATTGACTTCTTAATAAAGTGAAAAGTGGAATTTTGTTGATAGTTTACAGACCTGTTTTAAGTCAGAGTGATGAGCTCCTGTTGAGCTAAGTACCAATGGTCCTGGGCAAGAACTTTTATGGGTCTAAACGGCAGCTACTGTAGGGTAGCTTTGTAGGGTAGCAAAAGCAGGGAGAACATACCTAGTATTTTGTGATACTGGTATTTCTGATAATACTGGTATTTTCTGATCTGCTGTCAGCCTTGTCACACCCTCATAGAGGACTCTGCCATGCCATGGTTTGCTGCTGCCTGTGCTTGCTCACCACCGCCACAAAAGTGAAAGTGGACTGGAGGGAACTATTGAGAAAATGAGCAGTGCCAAATTTTTTAGAATTTGAGTCAGAACTTATACTTAGTGAAACAAGAAAGTAAAATTGGGGTTTTTTTTGGTTTGGTTTTTTTTTTTTCTGATGAATCCAGGATACAGAGAAAGTGCATTGAAGTAAAAAGATGTGAATGGTTCAATAGCTTGGTGGTTATAGCTCTAGCTAAGGAGACATAGGGTTTAATCCTTTTCAAAAAAAATCCTTCAGCATTTAATAATAGATCTGTTTGGAGAACCTCATCTACAAATACCTCAGTGGTCAGGTCAGTCCCCTGGGAGAGGAGGGACTAGACATCAAATACCAGTTCTGAGTCAGGCAAAGAACATTTGTCTCTAAATCTCCCACATCCTGTTGGAAGTGTGTGGGCTAAAGACCACAGCAGGCAGCACTGCTTCCCCAAGTATATGGACAGGACCCACATCCACTTGTGAATCTAATGTTAAAATTACAAAACTTGGGCATTTCCAAAATTAAAGAGATTATCTAAATTGTTGTATTTATCTCCAAGGTATATTTTCATTCTTTTCACACCACAAGCCATCACATATGTGTGTGTTTATGTATGTTTTATACATTGCCCAGCCCTATCTCACAGTACATCATCTTTTCTGCCCAACCAAAGCAGTTGTCTGATTTTTCTATCATTTCTTTTGCTAAAGGCAATTACGATGGCAGAGTTTCCAAATCTCTCATCGCCTGAGCCGCTCCATTGCGTCGCTTCACATCAGCAACCAGTCAGCAGCCCAGCTGAATCTACTGCAAAAATTCTCTCTGCTTCGTCTCACTGCCATCATGGAAAAGTACTCCATGTCAAACAAACATGGCTGGACCTGGTGAGTACCACTAGTAACTGGGAGGAGACTTTTTAGAAGAAAATAGTTTCTCCTAATTCTGTTACTCTTGTTGGTTAGTAAATGCAATTAGAAGGAACCATTGACTTCAAGTGTGGGATTTGAAACTGTCCCTTTTAATCCATTGCTGCCTAGTGGCTCGTTGACAAAGTGAGAAATAGATCGTAGGAATCTGAGTTCATTCCTGATCTCTAACAGAGAGACAACCCCGGCCTTTTGAACAATGCTACAGTTCCAGAATAATAAACAGGAATAGGAGAGAGTGACTATAAAGTAGGAAAAGTTTACAGTAAGTCCTATCCAGTATTCTTTTGGTGATTCAAAAAGAAACAGCTGCTGCTTCATGTGTTTGATATTGCTTTGTTTGTGCTTTGAAAGAAGGGTTAGAATAGTTATGGGACTTTTCTCTAGAAATCAAAGATGCAGGCTTTGTTCTAGGCCTGGACCTGTGTTAGAGGGAGCTTGCAGCCCTGGCAGCTGTGACAGCTACCTAGTCACTCAGGGAGTGGAGGGAAGAGAGCATGGATGTGAATGCTCCTTCTCTAGCAACTGGCTACAGAAACCTGTATGCTTCATGGTACAAAACCTCTGGTGGGCCCCACAGACTGAGGTACACCAGAAATGGAAATGGGCATGGCTAAGAGTATCTGAGAAAATAATAAAAAAGGATGACAGAATCTGAGATATAATAAAACTATCTGAGAAATATTCAAAAGGATGACAGAATCTTTCCCTAATACACTAAGGCACCCAGTCCACGTACAGTATGACTTGATATTTATATTGTGATTTTTATGCTGAAAGCACCTCCCCAGAATCCCACTAAATTCATCTGTGAGCTATGTTCAGACAAGTTTTCCTTTAGAAATAGAAAAAATAGATACAATTGATACATGTGAGATCCACCTCACTGACATCAGTCATTAGGAAAAGTTAAAAGAGTAATCTGGTATAAATCTAATCTGAGAAAGTCAGGTTGGCTCTTTGTGGTCAGAAGAAAAAAGACAGGCAACCCCAAAGCAGCCCATTATATCCAAGGCTGAGGGTTTGGGTCACCTTCCAGAGGTGTCTCTCTCTAAAGTGGGTATAGAGGTAGTGCAGACATCTGACTCTTTCTAAATCTCTGTAAGAGTACTAAAATTCAGTAAGATTAATCCCCATTTCACTGTTCTCCTTTGGTGCACTCCCTTTGGCTAGCTGGTATCTGTGCTGAAATGAATCTCACCTTACCAACTTCAAATAAGCAGACTAGAATACAGCAAATTCTAGGTCCTACTGTTTGTACAAGGTTTTCATCCTGAGAGATATTTCTTCCGTTTTTATAATCAGTCTCTAAGGATTTTTAAGAGAGGAGCTGTAAATAGCTGTAGAGTTACACGCTGTACTTCTTCAGTAGGTAATTTAAAATTTTTTACTTCTTCCCACACAGATGACAAAACTCTTAGTCACATTCAGGTCATATTCATCTTTTTAATTTTAATTCCATGGCAGTCATGACTCCCAAAAAGGGAATCCAGTTGATTCTTGTTTTCATTACAATTTTTTGAAGAAAGCAAGCTCACCAGCTTCACTTAAGTTACTCAACTAGAATAAATCATATAACACAAGGGAAGAATCTGACACATAGGGATTTCCCACCATCATTTCTTGTTGTAAAGTTTTAGTCAATAGAAATACTAAATCATGTAACTGGTAGTACAAAGATCGTTCAGCATGTTAGAGGACTGAACCTCCTTTTCCCTCAGATACCCTCTCCACTCAGGTTTGCTCTGCCATTCCTGTGAGTCCCTAAAAGATGCTTTAAACTTTGTTGGCTTCAGCTGGATGACACCTGAGTGGTAAAAAGTTCTTGTTAGAACTGGTTATAATGCTATACATTAGAGGCTATCCACTTTTTAAGAAATTAATCAATTATGCAAATTGTAAAGTGTCTGTGTATAGTACATTAAACATTATTTCACCATCTTTATTAAAATGACCCCAGTTACCAATTTCTGTCAGTAGTGTTACTCAGAAGGTGTGTAAATACCCTGATTTTTTCATGCAGCCTGTTCATGTTAATTTTCAGGTCTGTGCCAAAGTTCATGAAGAGGATGAAAGTCCCTGACTACAAGGACAAGAATGTCTTTGGTGTTCCCCTGATAGTTCACGTCCAGAGAACAGGGCAGCCTCTGCCCCAGAGCATACAACAAGCCCTGCGCTACCTACGGAGCAACTGTCTAGACCAGGTAGGAGCTTTACTCCATGGACTCGTTGGCCTTTTCTGAAAAGCCACTTTAAGCAAGCAGCAGTGAGCATTTCTGTACTAAGTGCCAGGATTATTTGAAGATTATTATCTCTCATGTTGGGCCTCAATCTCCTCTGGTGATTTGATAGCTGGGGCCAAAACTAAAAGTTTTCCATTTTGAGATTTGTATCCAGCTATTCTGTTGAAATTTTGTAGCTGTAACAGGCCTGTTGATTTGTATACCACACTCTACTTCAAAGAACATTTTTGAGATCTTCATGTATATTGAATGAAAACCGGGAAGGGATCAGGACTCCCCACTTCTACATGTATTTGTACTGCTTATGCTTGACTGTTGCCATTGAGGGTTAACTGCATTCACCATTTCACAAGATATGGTACAAAAGGTTTTATTTACTTAGCAAAGAGAGAAAAGAGAGCAAACTCAGCAAAATATTCCAAGTATTCTGTTGACAGAGTCAGATACATCCAGATAGTTAGGTCAGCAGGGGTTCAATGCCAAAGCCATTATGGTACATTGCCTTTTATAGTTTTCTTAGCTACAACAAGCCAGCTGGGACACCCTCATGCTCAAAGTATTTCAGATTTTTTTATTCCCTTTAGCTACAGAGGGACATACTAATCATATTTTTATTGTTCTTCCCCTAAGGATGAGGATGTATATTTTTATGAAGATAGGACTGGGAGAAGCCCCCTGGCTGTTTATGTACAGTCCTCTACTGTTACTGACCTCATGTCATAGGACCTCTTTCATAACTGCCTTTAGATAGTTGTAAGTTCGAAAGGAGCAACCAGCACTTTGCTGTGCAGACTTTGCTGCTTTCCTAGCTCTGAGCACACAAAAAAGGGTGGAATTAGTCTGTTCTGAATCTTCACATTTTCTAATCACTATTCTAGTTGCTGTTCAGGTTTTTTGTTGGGTGACAGTCATCTTCCCCAAAACTGAAATCTGAAAATTATAGGTGTTCCAGTGAATCACAACCATTTCCCTTTGCAGCCAGTGGGAAAAACACAGGTCCTTCCTGTCAGGAAGACACAGGTCCTTCCTACCATTCTCTCTGTAAAGCGATCCTGTAGTGGTCAGACCTTGACATCTAACTCCAGAGTGTCAAAAGTGAGGTGAGATGACTTCTGCCAGCCATGTGCAATGTGGGAGCTGAGGGGTGGGATGAACAGCTTGTCAGAAATTTATTAAGAGAGGATGAAAGGGAAAGATGCATAGAGACAAATAGAAGTGATATATTCAGGAGCTAACATACCTGGTTGCCACGGTGCTCATCTGGGTTTGTGTACTGAGCTGGGAAAGCCAGTGTAGGAAGAAAAGTGATGCAGCAAGCCTGGAATTAGTGATGAGATTGGAGGAGGAGACGCCCAAATAAGAGGAATAGGAGATGTAAGGATAGGGATGGGCCTGTCAGCTAAGAAGCAAAGCAAGAGGAAGAAAAAGAGAGGATTAATTGGAGAGAATGTAAAGGGAGTATAAAGAAGAAAGAAAAAGCTCTTGAGAGATTTGAGGCCATTAAAAGGTGTTGGAAGCCTCAGACAACTATCTGTTCCATTTGTGTTTACAGGCTGGGAAGCATCAGAGCTCTGTGAATTTCAGTTCAGCTTTGGTTTCTTCCTTGGAGTAAAATTGAGGAAATACTGATTAAAAAAAAGAAGGAGGAGAAGTACAAATTGGGGTCCTTTAAAATATCTTTCCACCAAAAACCTTTCTAGACAAAAACATTCCAGGCAGTTCAGCTCCTCTGCTTTACAGTTACTCCCTTTGTTCCCATTTAATTCAAAGTCTGTTAATGCCTGGACAGAGACACAGGTAACCTCAGCATCCTGCTTATGTGCCTCTCCTGTGCGCTGCAGAAGGTGGGCTAGAGTTCAGAACAGGTGTCAGAGCTTCTACTGTACACACTTGGTAAAGTTGAAGTTGCTCTAAACCATTGCAAGGTCTGGCTCCTGCCACTGAAATCCCTAAACTTGCAGGAGGAGCCCCACAGTTACTTGTAGGACGTGTAATTCAGTTTCATGTCGTGAAATAAAAACTGCTTTGCCTTTTCCAACTGCATCTTTATTTCTGTCATGCATCATATGGCTGCTTGTAGGGAAGATGATCCACACAGCATGAGGATAGTAAAGAGATTGGGGCAGACTAACCTCTGGATTTTTGGTCCCTTTTTATTTACAGAACAAGTCTGTAATAATGCATAACAGAGGCGAAAACATCTCTTTTTATTGAGTGAAGAACTCTTTTGATTAATTATTAATCTTTTCCATTAATTAAAAAAAAAAGGAAATAGGACTTTGGATAAATGTCTTTAAACAGAAATCAAGAGTAGTAGAATGATGTACAGCTGGAGATTGCATGGGTGAGATTTGACATCTGACCTCTCAAATCAGACTTAGCTAGAAGTTTTTAATGGTTGTTTATACCAGCAAGGACACTTTCCATCAAAAGGAGAGAACTGAGCCTCTGGTCTGACATTTATCTACCACAGGCCAAAACTTTATTTTTTGGACAGAATTAGCAAGTCTGTCTTCTTCATCTTCATCACACATTTCTAAGAGGAAAAGGCATATAAAAAGAAGAAGAGAAAGGGAAAACCAGATGAAAAGAGCTGGATGCTCTTTCTTGTATGTTCTTGTCAGGAAGAAGAGTAGAGCTTCACTTGGCATCATAAATACAGAACACAGAGCACACTCCAGTTCTCTACTTCCTGTACAGAAATTTAGCTCTCAAGTGACACTAAATTCATCAGTAAGAAGATCTAGAAGAGCTGCCTCACAGCCAGTCTGGTGCAGCAGTTAGTATCCATTTAATTAATTAAATAAATATACCTCCTCACAGAGCTGTGATCTACGTAATTAGTGTCATGAACGTGCAAGTTAACCAAAGTCCTAAATACCCCCCAGGTGAGCATGGGAGGTGTTTTAGAGAGAGGAGGGTCCTCTGTGAACTCTGTGCTGCTTCTTACTCAGAAGTAAGGGGGAGAAGGCCAGAAGGCATTATCCCCTTGCCTTTTCTGCTTGTTGATGGACTATGCCATGCAAGATCACCAGAGAGACAGCAATCACAGAGGAAAACGGGTCTATAATTCCCAAAGGGAAATGTGCCTTTCCCATAGGTCTCTCTCAATGTTTCACCTTTTCCCTGCAAAACTGAGGGGAAAACAGTGTTAACACTTTCCAAATGAAACACTGTAAACTCACTTGGGAATAAATAATGTAGTTGAGGCCCAGGAATTCACCCCAGGGGGAATTCCGAGGGTGGAGAAGGACAAGAAAGGGCAGCCCTGCCTTGAAGGTATAATTTGAAGAATTACCACTTCCTTTCAAAATAGAAAGCAAACAGGATAAAAATGTATTTTAGTGACACTGCACAAGTAATCCCTCTGTGGCCCCCACTCTCGAACTGTACTTTTCAGTGGGATTTGGGAGAACTCTTGGAAGCAGAGAGCATGAAAGGGAAAAAATGCATTTAATCTTGATTTTAAAGCTCTACCAGGAAGTACTAATCTTTTGCCACAGCATTTATTACTTAGCTAAGCATAATATTTTCTTGTTAGTCTTCAACATATATACCCAAATAAACATGAGGGGCCAGATTCTCAGCTGGAGTAAATCAACAGACAGTCACCCAAGCCAAGCAAGCCAGGCTGATTTATATCAGCAGAGCATCTTGCTTAAACTTCTCAGGCAGCAGAGAAACCACAAGGCACTCTGAACCCTCTCTCTAGGATGGGACAGAGAGCAGCAGCATTATTAACCCCTGCAATCCTTCTGTGGGGGCCTGTGCTTGCCTGCAAGCCTTGTAGGACCATCAATTGCATTTGCACATTTTCCTCCTTCTTGCCTAGAGTGAAATAAGCAACCCAAACTTTGGTCATGATCCAAGTCCCCACATATAAATGTATATACCACATATATGTTCTTCAAGTGCCATTTTCCCTTTGGAACATTTTTAGGTGGGTCTGTTTCGGAAATCTGGAGTGAAATCCCGAATCCAGGCCCTGCGTCAGATGAACGAGAGCTCCCCAGAAAACGTCAGCTATGAAGACCAGTCCGCGTACGATGTGGCTGACATGGTCAAGCAATTCTTCAGGGACTTACCGGAACCTCTCCTCACAAGTAAACTAGGAGAGACTTTTCTGCACATCTATCAATGTAAGTTGATATTTCTACATATTTATATTATTATAAACAATTAGAAATTATTATATAGCAATATACTGTGAATGATTTTGGCGTGTTAACACTGGATAGCTTTCTTCCTGCTGGCCTTTGAGATATAAAAAACCCATCTGCCCTCAAAATCTTTCACGAACAGGTCTTTAGGACCACCTAAACATTTCAGTGTCAAATTTAATGGAAAGACAATGTTCATACCAGCCCCACAATCAGAAAGAAGACAGAAGAACAGACTGCTGGACACAAAAAGCATGAAGACTCATACTTTTGTCAGATTTCATTCAACTGTGTGCCCATTTCATGCACTTATATCTCAATATAAGTGAGTCTTCTGGGCATGGAGAAGTGGTACTTGACCATGAGAATATGTGTCTCTGTAGTCCCCTTCCTTGCTGTGACTTTTGGTTATTTGTTTTTTCATTAAAGTCAATAAAATGTACATGAAAAAACAAGCTGTCTTCATGTGGATCATAAGCTCTAAGTAAAGAACTCATAGAGAAAGAAAGATTTCTTCTTTTCTTTCCAGCATAAGCAATCTTCAGAAAAATCTGAGACTCAGGTGCATCAGAATAATGAAAGTCCCTGTGAATCAGGAAATGACTTTGTGTATCTTCTCCAGACTGAGGGAGAAATAAACAGCGAGGAAAACACTGAACAGCCAGAGGAATTAGAGGCTTTTTTCTGACAATGTCTATTATGAGGGCCAGTCAGCCAGCACTCTGGCAGATTCAGCCAGCCTAAGCCAAATAATTGGAAGCACTAAAGAGAAGTATGTCTAGTCTTTTCACTTGCAGACGTTTCAGCTGCCAAAACAATAGAAAGCCATTTTAAAACACTGTGTAATCCTAGTGCTTAAGAATCTCAGATACTTCCGTTGCTTCCCTTTAGTGTAAAAATCTGTCTGTGGTGTGCAGTCACTAATGAATTTACCACCACAGTGTCTGTAGCTGGTAGAGAACGCTGAGATTCTGCATGTGAGAGACAGCATTGCAAATAAATTCAGTGGGTTTGGCTGAACACAATGTCTTGGGACATAAGTTAACTGCAAGAGTTGGTGCCTAGCCCTGGACCATCATTTCCCCTTCTTTTTTCCTGCTCACAAGTTGTCTGCCTGCACACACATTAATAAGCTTGTTGAGAAAAGCAACAGGAATTCTGGCCACTAATAAAATGGCAGTCACAATCATTTCCATGGGGAGGTGGCCAAGGAGAAGATTATCCACTGCAAGGACATGTTCTGCATATCCTTGGAAACAAATCACCACTAAACCATTGCTTGATGAAAACTGGGGATGTCTCTTTGCACAGAAGAGACTGCAAGTAAATTACCCCCTTGCTACAGGAAGAGAGAGATGGCAGATCCCAGTGGCATCAGCATAAGCAGGTCTGTAGTCAGAAGGGCTCCCCTTTTCCAAGACATCAGGCTGAATGGGGAAACATTGACACCGGCCAACAAAAAATGTAAAAAGAGGCATGGGCTGACTCTGTAATGTCTGCTTGGTGCTGCAGTGGGAAATCTGAAGAAATTCTCTTTCCATTGGTCAGAAGGGGAAAAGATGAGCTAAGATTGCTAAAATGCAGCAGGAGTTAAAGGATTTCAGAAAGACTTGAGGATGAGTCTCTTTAAACCAAGGTAGGAACAAGAAAAGATGGGCTCTGTAGACACCAGAAAATATTGTTTGGATTAAGAATGAGTAGCAAGGTTTTTTTTTTTCCATGTGACCAACAACAAGTATATTTTTCTGTTTCAGACAGTACTGACAAAACTCCTTTCATAGAAAGAAAAAAAGTTGAAAATTTCTGAGATACCAATTGTATTTCATAACATCTGCAATTAAACTAATCTGTAGCTGAGACTTTTTCTTGCCCTTTGTTCTGTTTAACAAATTGTTAATGTGAAGTCAGGAAGGATTTTTCCTCTCCTAGTTATTGGCAGGAGATTTCTGATTTTCTGGGACTCGCTGAAGATATTTTTCATATATCCAGAATGGCTTGAATTGCTGTAACACATAGGATTTTGGATGAGATTAATGTAGTAGTCTATATGGCATAGCATTAGTGAAACTTTCTCCATTTTCCTAAGACTCCCAGTTGATTAATGTTTACCTGTGACTTGAAGCACTGGCTGATCTTCTGCTTCATGTACCAGACCCATCAGAGCAACAATAAAGGGGAGGGAGGGATTACCAGGAGGTGTTGTGGGAAGAAAAGACACATTGCATGGATTTAGCAAAGGCTCCTCTGACTTCTCAGAAAAACCTGGCCTTGCTGCTTTCAGAAACTTTAGAAGTATTGAGTTGTGTTCATTTTGTCTTTCATGTCTGAAAGCTTTTACAATAAAGTGCTTGTACAAGGTTAGCAGTCAAATCTTAAAAGCTGGCTGTTCCCTCTACTGTAAATCTGCTTTTGTTCTTCTTCCACTCAATTACAGAGAGTATGTAATACCCAGAGGAGGACTCAAAGTCCAGACTGAGAGAACTTATGGTAGTTTTAGAAATGAATCTGTCTGAGATGCTATTTAAGCATTTCCACTACTTCTTTCATTAAACTCTTCTATGGTTTAGGACACAAATCTAAGTGTTCCCGAACCTTCCCTAAGACTTAAAGTTCTGTCTTGCCAGGGGACAAAGAAAACCTGAAAGATACCATTTAAAGCTATGAGTACTGAGTACTATTCTCCCTTCATAAACTTCAAATGAAGTCCAGTGCCTTTCTTGGGAGCAGCCCTTCAAACAAACAGAGAAATGCCAAACACTGGCAAGGGAAGCTGTGCTTTGTGGAGGAGCAAAACCCAGCTCTCCAGAAGCCAGCTGATCTTTTCCCCTTGGTCTCCTGTCATCTGCCTCTTCACAAAGCCATCGCTAAGGTCTGGAAAGACCTCTGTGAGTCGAGCATTAACCTAACACTGCCAGGTCCACCACTGAAACACATCCCTAAGCACCACATCTGGGCAGTTTTTGAGCACTTGGGGGGACTGTGAATGTCTGTGGTAACTTTATCTTTCTGGCTCCTTACATGATCTTACAACTGACCCCCTGGATGTCACTTGCTCCTTCCCAGATGTCCCCAAGGAGCAGCGGCTGCAGGCGGTGCAGGCAGCAATCATGCTCATGGCCGACGAGAACAGGGAGGTTCTGCAGACTCTGCTCTGCTTCCTCAGCGACGTCACCTCCGTGGAGGAAAATCAGATGACTCCCATGAACATCGCTGTTTGCCTGGCCCCTTCCCTCTTCCATCTCAATATAGTGAAGAAAGAAAGCTCACCAAGGTATGTTTCTTCTCAGCATTATAAATAGTCACATCCTGAATACGGAATAATACTTTCAGTGGTATGCAGGAAAAATTTTCCAAGCCATCTGCTTTCCAGCACATGTTAAACA
Source organism: Anomalospiza imberbis (assembly GCF_031753505.1). Lineage (NCBI taxonomy): Eukaryota > Metazoa > Chordata > Aves > Passeriformes > Viduidae > Anomalospiza > Anomalospiza imberbis. Next base: position 79,394,797 of record NC_089682.1, on the reverse strand, counting down.
GGGCATGGCTTCAGTAAGAGGGGAAAACCCCTGCTGCAGAGCCAGAAGCACACTTGTTTTCACAAGCCCAGCAGGCATTTCTGGTTGTCTGTTGCGAACATGCGGTGCCTGCTTTCCATGTGCAATTTTCAATAGGGCACTAGTGAGTTTTTAATGAGTAATGTTGAATGTTCTGTAAAGGAAAAGGGGTTGATTTTGCTCTGGTTGAAGTCAAAGATTAACCATGTTTTAAAGGATTTTGATATGTAGATTTTAAATGAGGGTTTTTTTTCACTTTCAATTTACTGTCTACATTCTGCCATTCAGGAAACAGGGTTTATTTCAGGCCACATTAAAATTGTAACATGGTGATTGTAGACTAAACAGGGCATAGCCCAGCTAAACATTAGTGGTCCCTCTTGACTTTTTTCCCTCCCATCTGGTTCAGAATACACTGAGATTCTTGGTCAAGTACATGTATAACCTGTGTCTGAATAAGGGCTTTATGAAGTAACAATGTAAACCACTTAACATCATGTCTGTTAAAAATCCATTTCAAAATGTACAACACATCATGCAGGATACGCATAACCTTTCCTGCTTTTACCTTTGGCTGAGCAATATTTTAGGTAAACATTTTTCCTTTAAAAACGGCCCAACAGTTTGAGCAGTCTTGTTGATAAATAGAAACTAAAGATAGGGGGTTTTTCTCTCTGATGTTGGGAGTATCCTGCTGGTTTTTGCTTTCATATTAAAAAGATTCAGCTCTTTACCTGAGATACTGAATTCAATTACAGAGTAATACAGAAGAAATATGCAACAGGGAAGCCAGATCAGAAGGACCTCAGTGAAAACCTGGCAGCTACTCAGGGACTTGCTCACATGATAATGGAATGCAACAAACTTTTTGAGGTGAGTGAGAGACTCAATCAGCATTATTCATGGCCACATAATGCAGTACCCTTTGAAGTATTTATGTTTATGCTTATATTTTCTGTCTTGTGTTAGCTGGTGCCTCACTTATTTGTAAACTTCATCCAAAGTTTATTTATCTCATTTCTTTATGGTGGTTCCCTTTTAGTATTCAAAAGATGGAGGGTAATTATTCTGTTACAGTTTTCAACCCAAACCACTGGATTAGGAAATTTTAGACTAATTCAAATCAAAATCTGCTAGTGTAAAATTTTATTACAATGCTTTTAAGGCCTCAATTAAAACCTATTCATCTTAAAAATAATTGCCTATACACTTCATTTCTGTGTGTCATGCAATAAAGTAAAAAATCACATAGAGACCTGCAGTCAATCCTGCAGCTACATACACTGCAGCTGGAGGAGAGCAAATGCTGATATCTTCTTTCCCCAGAAGCACAAGGCAATATTTCTGAGGGCTAACGGAGTAACAGTGGTGTATTCACATCCAGCTGATCAATCTAACATAGTTCTGCGTGAGTAGTGCTGTTCAGAACCATGGGCTGTTTCATTAGACTACTTTGGTGTTTCACCTTGCATAAAGACAGAAATTGGTGTGCATTTTACAGATCCTAGGTTCGTACAATTGGATGCTGAATGGCCCATCAGCTTAGAAACATATTGCCTTAAGGAAAAGTTCTCAGCAGGAGATTTTCCCTGTGTGTTTTCCCTCCCTTCTGTGGCACAGGTCCCACACGAGATGATCACCCAATCCCGAAACTCCTATGTTGATGCAGAAGTGCATTCTCCTACCCTGGACGAGCTTGGGAAACGAGTGGATGAGGAAGGAGGGAACTATCAGATGTACCTGGAAACTCTCATGCAGAATCTCCAGAAAGAAGCAAAAGAGAAATTCAAAGGATGGGTCACATGTTCCAGTGTAGAGAACACAGAACTCGCCTACAAAAAGGTAATTTGGGGAGACATGAAAGAAGCAGTAAAGAAACCAAGCAAAATGCAGCTCAGCTATGGGGCACTCCGGCATGTTGCATGGCAAAACTCACACCCTTCTTTCTGGCAAGGCACTCTTTTTTATTATTATTTTTTAAAAGATTACCAAAAGCAGTTAAAATGTAATGTAATAGTGATTCAAGTATGAGATTCCAGAAAAAGGCACACAAAGCAAGCTGGGGTCTTCAAAATAGATCAAGTAAGTGACACAGCAAACAACACAACCAGAGAGTGAGCTGAGATGTTAAACAACAGAGAACATTACCTGGACAAGCTCTTTGACTGGAGGACATGAAAAGTTTCTGACCAGCTCTTGATGTTTGTTAGCAGTTTGGAGAACACAGCTAGAACATAGGTAATTCCAAAACTTCTTCAGGCTCTCCTATGCTTTTTTAAGCAGGCTGGTTTTATCCCTGATCCTTTTGTCCTTTTTTTCATGTGGATTTTTGATACTGAAGCTTTTATTAAAATTTCTGAATTTGTTTTAGGCTCCATCATTTCTTCAGAGAAAGCCAGACCACTGCAGTGAGGCAGAGGGTGCTGCAGGGTCCCTGCAGAGAGTGGAGTTCAGGGCTGCTGGAAAATTGAATAGCAAAGCAGAGGTCTCCAAACCAGCAGCAGCTAGCAAGAGGAAGGGATGAATTAGGGGTAGGTGACACTAATTAGGCAGGAGAAGACCACTGGGAGGAATGTGAGATCTGGATGGTGAGGGGGCAGGAGGCAGCATTACCCCAGCTTGGGAAAGTGCAACCCCTCTGTCAGGGCAAAGAAATTGCAGTTACTGGGGTTTGTAGCCAGCTTCTGTGAGTGACCTCTCCAGGGATGGACTGTGAGAGGTTGGGGAGAGAGTAACAGAGCTCAGCTAGGAGCAAGATGTGGGAGATGGGAGAGAGGGAATAGAGAGAGGCCTTTACAGTTGGTGGTCAAGGACCTGTAAGACTACAGAGAGGATTGGGAGTCTGGGGCTCCAGGGCAGGGGAAATGGGGGACTGAAAGCTTTGGGGAGAAAGAATTACAACATGAAATAATTTAAGGTGGGATGTGAGGAAGGTGGGTTTCTGGGGAAACAATCCTGGGTGTGTGGGAGGTACTAGAGGTTTCCGAAGTATACATTGGTATATGAGAATGGTAGGGTAGGGAAGGGTTAGAAAAGCAGGGCTTGCAAGATCCAGTGATTACAGTTAACTTGTTTACTGCCTGAAATAGGACCCCTAAAACCATGCAGAAAAGCTGCATGTGTGCAGTCTAGGATATTCACCTTGTGCATAGCCCAGCACTTTCTGCTCCCTTTACTGTAAGCTGTGGAGGTGTTCCAAGAAACAGGATCTGTGAGCAAGGAGGAGTTAGCAAATAGTCTGTGCTCTTTGAAAGGTGTTTTCCCAACACCTCCCTTGCAGCTGTTTTGAGGAGCAAACATCTGTGTACCTGACACATAACTGAATCAATGTATGTTCTGCTCCCCCAGAATTAACCAGGAGGGTAAATGGGCCCTCAGTCCCAGGTAGTGTATAAGATTGCCTAAGGCAGTTGCTTTATTTCAGCCCAGGGTTTCAATCTCTCCTCTCTTTTTACTTCTGCAGACACATATTTGTCTTTGCACTTAGGATGTTTGGACTTGGAAAAGTGTCTGTCACACCAGAAGTAATGTAGAACCTCACTGGCACTATGGGAACTGGTCCAGATATATTCTGTTGTGAGACCACAGTAATGACTCACTTTAGATTTCCACCCAGGACTAGTAGAGCAGCAGCAATAGCAATAATAGTAATGGATTAGCAGGGAAATATGAATGCTCTTAAGCTGAAGTCAGACACGCACATTGAGATTTTGTCCTCAGTTATCATCTGCTGAACATAGGCATGTAAATTATCAGGGTTTGTGTTCTTGGTCACTTCACTCCAGGTTGGGGATGGGAACCCATTAAGGCTTTGGAAAGCCTCAGTTGAAGTTGAAGCCCCTCCATCAGTTGTCCTGAACCGGGTGCTGAGAGAACGTCACCTCTGGGACGAGGACTTCTTGCAGTGGAAGGTGGTGGAGAGCCTGGACAAGCAGACAGAAGTTTACCAGTATGTTTTGAACACCATGGCTCCTCACCCCGTCCGAGACTTTGTTGTTCTCAGGTAAGCTGAGGGCAGTTCTCTGGTACCTTTGCCTCCTGCAGTGCCTAAAGAAGATGTGGATTTCTCTCAGCCTTCACAACTGTGTAATTGCTCTCCAGGAACTCTACTTCTGTGCAGCACTGTTGATTTCTCAAACTGAATTAGTCATACACCTACAGCATGCTGACCTTTTCTCTGATGTAATTTGAGCAGCACATACTCCTGAGGCCATAAATATAATTTCTTCCTCAGAACAGATGTCTGATAATGGCTGCTCTTCTCTCTTAGCTTTGTTTGTTGTCAAAACAGTGCAAATAGAGCCCAATTGTTTTTTACGCTGCTTTTGCTGTTCTCTGGGGAATGTTTGATGTTTAAGAGCCAAATGTTTAGAAGAGAAGATAGTGGTGCTTTTAAGCTAAGGCTGTTATACAGTGTCTATATAACTTATTATCTTAAATTTTCAGTTGGAGTCTTTTTAAATGAAGAAATGCTGATGCATAAAAATCCTAGTGTGGAAATGAACAGAAAGAGGCAGTAGATTTGTAGTCCCTCTTCCAGGGGATGACTTCTCCCAAATAAATGTATAGCTATGTATCAGTATTCCACAACCAATCCCAGTTCTACCATTGTCTATCTGCTTGTACAGAATAGTCAAGAAAAAAAAAAAAAAACAAACCTCTTCTGTCTTTGAAATCCAGGCCTTTGCCTGCTAGGAGCTATTGAGGAGCTGCTGACATATTTCGCTTACAGGATCAGTCCTACAGTTATTTATTGTAGGATGATTTTGTGCATTCCTGCTTTTGGTCCCTGTTTTCTTTGATTGAAATGATGTGCCGGAGAAATACAAAGCAGTTTTGACAAAGGAAGTAGTACAAGGACGTCAGAATTGTATTAAAGGGAACGAAGATTGAAGGAAAAAGATGAGCCAAATAAAATATAATTATGAAAGTACATCCCTTTTATGAATTTCAGTAGTCTCTTAAAGGATGACTACATGCAGATATTGTTGGTATAAGGCAAGAATTATTGGAACTCTTAGGGGAAGATTTTAAAAATGCTTTCTGTAACCAATTCTCCCATTACTCTATTTCCTTTGCCTTACCACAGTATATTGGGCTAAATTAACTATTTTATAATCAAATACATATTATATATTTTATATAATAATATATCTATCATTATTTTATAAATAATCTTCTTATATAATGTCATTAGCTTGAACCAGTGATAAATTTGGCCCTCTGCATGGCACCAAGAAGATGGTCTGCAAGCGGTGGGGAGGTTTTGATGACTGTAATTTGGTCCTCTCATTTGCCACTTAGTTTACTATTAGGTTTTGTGGTGGTTTATGTTCTTTAAAGACCTGCTGTGCAGTCACATCAGTTAAAGGAAAATCCTGCTATCGAGTTCTCATTCTTTTCACTGACCCAGGCAGAATGACCCCCGAGGACTGAAATGCATATCATAAAAATGAATCCTGGTGGGTTCTTAAGGGCTGAAAACAGCTATCCAGCAGATCTGTCAGATTCTGTTGTTTATCTCATTTGATTGATATCATTAAGTCTAGAGCAAGGTTACCCAGCAATACCGCAGTCAATTTGATATGTTATGATTGGTGGGAAGTGAACAGTGAAATTATAATACACCTCTAGGGACATGAATAAATATATTTTAACAGATTGCAATTTTCTTCTTCTCAGTCAAACTTTGGGCTGTGAAAGGATCAACTTAGTTGCTCCCTTTTTTTTTCAATGTGACAGTCATAACAAGGAGATTAGGCTCCCTAGAGAAGACTCTGATGGTAAGATGAGAGGAGAAATATTTCATATGCCTGGGATATGACACAGGTCTCATCTGCCCTGCACAGGCATCACTTTTATTAAAGAAGTCACAAGTGCTTCATCTTCATTAAGTATGAACGCATTTTGGTGAGTTAGGTGTGCCATGCCTGATTTTACTACTGTAAGGTATTTAAAGAACTACTGAAACTGGCCTAAATCCATACAAACGGGAACAGGAAACCTAAGTCTTCTGAAATCTTTGGGATAGAGAACTTTTCACTTCCCAAATGGCTCAGGGAGTGCTTGGTAATTACCAAAATTATGTGAGCACATCTAAACACTGTGCAGGCACTCGCAGGAGGTGGTTCAGCATTTCTCATCCTGGATCTGAGCTGTGGTTTCCTTCTCCCATATGTTTCATCTGCCAAGATAGCTCATCAATTTTATTAATGCCCAGGGACATAAAACCTTCTGGTCAGAATCTTCCTGCAGTGTCTTGAAACAGCTCGGTTTCATGAAAGAAAAATGCAGAATGTTAAAATGATCTGCTGAAGTCCTAACTTCAACAGTCCTTGAAATCAGCTTACCTGCTAAAATATGATACTTACCAAGGCAGCATAACTCTTGTCTCAGACAATCCACAGCAAGATGATGCATGTTGCACAGCACAGTGGGAATTTCTCATTTCTTCTCACAGCACAGGAAAGAGTGCAGACCTATCCTCTGAGATTCAGTGCAGATGAGAAAGATGTGAGACACAAGGGTACGTAGAGAATGCTTACAGAACAACAAAAAATGTTAAGTATTAAAGTCTAGGAATCTTGAACTTGGTGGAAAACTTCTCCAGCATGTACGAGAGGCTAGAAACATGGGAGAGGAAAGAAATGGAAGGACATTTTGTTTTTAATTCAGACAACCTTGAAACATATTCTGGGTATCCTCATATCCTCATATTAGTGAGGATTTCTGCTGTGCTAAACTGCATTTCTTGCTCTGTAAGCCTGCCTGGGTGCAATGCACAGTTTCAGCTTTTGCTGGATGGCTTATCCTTGGTCTTTCTCCTTTCCAAAAGGCCTTTCTCCTTTTGTCTGACTGCAAAAGGCTCTATCATGCTCTAGAACAATAATGGTTACAAAATACTCCTGTGGAGAAGCAAAATTTCTCCACCTGGAGCCACATAGATGGGTGGCCATTTCACATGGCCATGAAACTCCACCAAGAATTCCTAGGACAGTCCACTAGCATTGCAGGCAACAAGGACAGGCAGACAAGCAAACTCTAACTTCAATTCTGGTTCTTACTCGTGCGCCCAAAAGTTTCATCACTAACGTGATTCCATCTTGCATCCATTCCTGCAGGACATGGAGGACGGATTTGCCCAAGGGGATGTGCATGCTGGTTGCCATCTCTGTGGAGCATGAAGAGGCTCCGCTCATGGGAGCTGTGCGAGCCATGGTAATGGACTCCCAGTACTTGATAGAGCCCTGTGGCTCGGGAAAAGCCAGGCTGACCCACATCTGCAGGATTGACCTAAAGTAAGTATCCCACCTGCACAAGGTAAGGCCCATTCAGCAGGACAAACCCTCAAGCTCACACGCTGGGAGCAGAGGGCATGGTTAGGGTAGCTTTGCTGCTTCAGAGTTTTCCTGCAGCTTTTTCTCCACTCAGTGCCTACCACTGTTAAAATGTGATCTTAGAAAGAGAATCTGCTTATTTGATTACTGCAAGGGAGAACTTCAGAGTACACTTAAAAAGACAAGTATTTGGATCGCCACCATCACCGTGGGCAGTGCGGAGCAGGAAGCATGGCAAGCACGTTTCTGTGGGGCATGTTTCTTGAGTATTTTTCTCAATAATTCTCTTTTCCTTTCTTCAGAGGACATTCCCCAGAGTGGTACAACAAAGGCTTTGGACATCTGTGTGCAGCAGAAGTTGCCAGGATCAGAAACTCATTTCAACCTCTGATTGCTGAGGGACCAGAAACAAAAATCTGATGAAGTGTTCCTGGGAGCATGTGAGCATAAATCAGGGTTTGGCAGGGAACAGGAATACTGAAAGCAAAGGTCTGATTTAAGCTGCAGAAATCTGACCAGACCTGGGTCTATACAAAGCTGAAAAAGGAATTTTATAGGAAAGTTCTTTTATTCTGGAGACTTCACCTTCCCCCCTCCCCCACATCCACTCTATATTAATTTTGATCATTGAACTAAACATTTCTTCAGAGAGCTTTTATTACTTTAAAGACAGATTATTGCCATTACTTGTATGTTACATAACTCTGGTATTTAAAGGCTTCTAAGAAGCATATTTTAATTGTAAATAAGTAATGTACAGTATGTATATATTTATCTATAATCTATATATATATATATGTATATGTACAAATTAATTATTTTGTATATAACTCAGTGCAAATCACTTGCATCAGCTGGAACTTAAGTGGACTTGTCACTTGTTTCTTAGTGTGTCACTGCTACATAAGCTGTATTTGCTGTTATCAGTGCTACCAGGCCTAATTTGTGTGATAACAAATGCCTGTTCCCAAATATGTTTCGTGTTGTGTGTGTGCTGTGAGAAGGTACCTAGAAATAGATGTGGGAAGAATTACAGGAACTAAGGAAGAAGGATGTTATAGTGCATTTAAAAATAATGAGGAGGGAATAAGTCTCACCAAATAAAGTACATGGAGATGCATCTGAGTCAGACATTGTGGAGGCCATTTATGTTCAGCTGCAGAATTGTGACTTTTAGTAGAAGGTGTTGAAAACTTACCTGTTGCCTTAAATGACTGGTGTCTGTCAGTAGAGAACCTCACTGTGTGCAGTGTTCCAGGTAACAGCTCGTCCTCGGACAGCACAAAGTAATGCTGTGTGTCCTGAGATGGCTGAAATCAGACTGGTAACTTATTAAGCTGTAAATTAATTATTTTTGTATGCATTTTGTCTAGGTTCTGAGTGTTTCTGTGTTCTTTCCTTCTCCCGTAGAGATGGCTAATCCAAAGCAGGTTTTCCACATCCAGTGAACACAAAGACATGCAGATGAACACCATGCCTTTTAATATTCTTACTATACAAATAACTATGCTTTTTTAAAATTTTAAACACATTTTGGAGATTTAAGAGACTAAATAAATGCTATTCTTGGAAAGATCGCTTTTATAGTAACAGCAAGAATTTTCATCTTATATTGCACTGTTCTGCATGATCCCAACTCTGTAGGCATTGGTGGGAGCAGGATTAGGACTATGAGGAGTAGGAGCCATTTAAGCCTATTATATAATTTCATTTTCAGGGACCTATTATTTTGCTAATGGAAGAATGCTTTAAAAGTAATAATAATAATTTGTCAACATTGCCTTTGAGGCAGGGTTCCATTTTGTTTTTAACTAACCTACAACCAAAATGTTATTACATCTATGACTCAATAAGAATGTACAAGCTTGATAATACTGTTCTTCATTAATCGTATTTGTTCACTTAGACTTTATTTATTGCTGCATAAACCAGCAGAGTCACTCACAGCCGGTGTTTCAGCTCAGTCCTTCCAACAAAATCCAGAAAAATTAGTATGAGGTTGATTAAGCAGGATGCATTTCCTATGTAAAGCTACAGCTTTGTGCCCCAATTCAATGAATGAGGAAGTCCCTTCCAAGCCAGAGATTCCCCAGGTGTGGGAGCTGTGCCACTGTGTTTGGTGACAGCTACTAGAGCATGACCCCACATGCCATCCTGCACACACATGGGGCTGTGCTGGCAGGGGACAGCCCTGTGAGCTGAGGCAGCACACCTGTGAGAGCTCAGGGTGGACAGGGTAACCCAAGGTGACCCAGAGTGCTCCAGCATGTCCTTGTGAAGGAGCAGGACTCCAAAAAAGTCACTGTCATCTTCACCCATGAGCTGTGTCACTCATGTTTTGTTGTGCAAGTCCTAGCATCAGGGATGTTGGCTGCCTGGGAGCTCCTGCCTCAGAGTTTCTGGCCAGCAATAGTTGCAATGTGCAACTTTCACGAGCTTTAAGTCCTGCAGACAGGGGAGCACTCACAGGACCCTTATGTGGCCGTAGTGGGGTCTGGCAGTCACCTGCTGGCTGCAGGGTATCACCACTGCCCAGGCTCAGCCTTCCTAGGAGCAAACTGTGCCTCCCCAGCTGGGAATGCCATTCCAGAAAGCAGCACCTCCTCCCAAATGCCTGTGGCCATGGCAGCAGATTTCATGCCGGCTGTTTTCCAAAACATGAGCAATTAGAGTACTTCTGCTACATTAGTTTACATAAATAAATAGAGCGGCGCCTCAGCAGTAACAGGCACAGAATTTCTAGCCCTGGGAATGGCAGTGTCTGGCAATAAACAATGTCTTAAGGAAAAGAAGGGAAAACCTGGACAGTGGTTTTATCCTGTCTCACAAGTCATTGCTCAGCTGGAAAAGGCCCTGTGCCCATCTGCCACCCGTAGCAAGGTAGGGTTGTTTTCCTTGCAGAAGCTCTGTCGTGAGCTTTTGGCATCTCCAAGCCATGTATTGCTGAAATAAGATTTCTTCAAAATGCACATTATGCCATGTCTACCGTTCGACTACCACAGTATTTTGTATTGTTACATTGATACATTATGATAATTGCATTTTTAAATGTTATACTCATATCAATACCTCATATTTTTACCTCATCAGTTGGTATCAGTCATTACTTGTAAATAAATAATTTCAGAGTTGAATAAATTTGCATACACTAAAGAATCATGTTCCTTTGTGCTCTTTTTTTATCCATTGACTCAAGAAATGCTGAATTTAAGCCCTCAATTTCTTTATTGCAGCCTCTATACACTAAACTGTTCTGGTGTGGGACTTCATTAATGACTGCAGGCTCAAAATTATATTGCTGTTCATTATACTTAGCCTGTAGTATCCTTATGTATACATGAGCTTCATGGCAAAGATTATGTTTTCCAAATTCAGCCATGTTTCTGCATCTGTGTTCTTGTTAATAATTTAGGTCTAGGTTCACAGGAGTGACTGGAGCTGGGTGAGTGCTGGGTTCACATTGTCAGATATCAGCCATCTCAAATCCATCAAGCCATTGCAAAAGAGTAAAAGGTGCAGTGGCATGATAGCGATTTCTGTAGTTTGTCATACACATTCTACCAAGGGATTAAATATTCCTTTAGATGTGTGTTGTAGCTGGTAACTAAGTACCACTCATCCTGCCACCTGGAGAGATAGAGAAGAGAATCAGAAAAAGGTGAAACCTATGAGCTAAGGATAGTTTAGTAATTGAAATAAAGCAAAATTGTTATTGTTGTTACTAATTATTATTATTATTATTGCTATTATTCATCATAACGAGGGGATAAAAAAGAGAGGAATAAAATCCAAGAAACTCAAATGATGCACAATACAGTTGCTCACCACTTACTGACCAATGCCCAGCCATCCCTGAGCAGCAATTTTCTCCCCCAGCCAACTCCCCCAGTTTATATACTGGTCATGATGTTCTGAGTTATGGAATATCCCTTTGGCCAGTTTGGGTCTGCTGTCCTGGCCATGCTCCCTCTCAGCTTCTTGTGCGGCTCCTCACTGGCAGAGCATGGGAAACTGAAAAGTCCTTGACTTAGGGTGAGAACTACTTAACAATAACCAAACCATCACTGTATTACCAACATTATTCCCATACTGAATCCAAAGCACAGCACTGCAAAAAGAAAATTAGCTCTATTGCACATGTAAGCAGGTCATTTGCCTATCCCTCCAACACTCTCTTGACTTACTAAAAGAAGCAGAGTCTCAGAAAACAGGGTGCTGAGCAGAGTCAGCTATGAGAGACCATCTAGGAGGGGATAAGCCTTTATGTCCCACCATTCAGAGAAAGCTCTGTATTAAAATTTGAATTGAAAGGAAGAACTTTTTTCCAATTGTCTGCCGTGGCAGAGATGGTCAGCTGTGTAAGTCCATCCTTTCTTGCAAAAAAATGCTGCATGTCATGCGCTCTCATTCCCATTTATCCCTCCCACCCACCTGCAGCAATGTCAGGGCAATGAGGTTGTCTTAACCTTAGGAGCACTGATGTTTCAGCTCCCAGTATGCACAGACTTTGTAGTGTTGAATTCTTGGGTGCCTGTCCTCTCTAGAACAACTTGCAGGAGTCACCAGCAGGGCAATCCCTCTGCTTAATGCATTTACACTGCAGAATCGGTGTCACACCCAGAGGATTTTGGCAGGCCTAAAAGGTGTTGCTCTCTGAAATGGCTGGTAGCTGTTAGACAAGAGCACAGGCTGAGTACCCTGAGATGACTGTGAGGTGAAAATATTGGAATAAATATCCAGAAGACTGCTGGGGCCTGCCAATCAGATAGGAGAGGATGAAAACACTGCTGCTCCAGCTCAGTCATGATGTAAAAACACTGGGGAGTGAACACAGACCTTGCCAAAGAGAAAGCAGCATGACCCACTCAAAATCCCATGGGAATTCAGCATGATCATGTCACGGTCTCCCTGCCAGATGTGTGTCAGCCACAGCTGCACCTGGGCTTCATTTAGATGGGTGCTAGACCAGGCAGACTATTGTTACAATGCGGTTACACATCAGGGTGTGACAGGACCAGGAATACAAGGCATCAAGCCACAGATTTGCAACAAGGTAGCCGTTTGGATTTTCCTAAAATGTACATTTCAAATTGTGACCCTCAATATCCTGGGCCACTCAGCAATACAATGTAGAAAGCCAACAAGTCCCCCAGAGCAGCAATGGATGCGGAGCAGAACAAACTGTGCAACTGCAGACTGCCCTGCTCCATTGTGCAAGACTGCTCAGCAAACACAAGGACGTGTGGAACTCAAGGGCAAACGCAGGCCAGAGCAGTGGGTCTCGGTTAATGATTAAACAAGAGAAAATGTCCCAACAATGCAGAGAACTACTTGCCTGTCCTACATAGGCTGATGTTGGGGAGGTCTCACACCTCCCTAACCCCACAGCAGGTCCCAGACACCAGAGCCTCTACGCCTGTGACAGAGGTCAGCATCTCTTGCACAAAAAGTAACCTGGACACTTAGCTGCTTCCACGCCTTCGACTCTGAAACAAGGATCTCTATCCCAGTCTTAGTACTGACCTCCCACAGGTAGTTCTTTTCCACTGCTCTTTTCCACTGCCTGAGCCCAGTCCTTGAGCACAGCATGCCCTCTGTCCCACTCAGTCCCTGCATGCCTGCCTGCAGGCTGAGCTCCAGCCTGCACCTGCTAACCCAGCCCAGGATGCACAGGAGAACACAGCCTTTAGAGCAGTGTGACCATGGCCAGGTGGTCCCAGTTCCAGCTGCAACAGGGAGTCAGTCGTGGCCAGCCTGCCAGGCCTTGAGCACAGAATGTCCTGTGTCCCACAATAGGGACAAAACACCAGGGTGAGGAGTCTCTCTGCTTCTCTTCAGGAAGGCCAGAGCACTAAAACCATAAGCCTCAGTCCCATTGCAATGACAAACTGGGGTTTTTGATCCTCTCCCAGGGATGAGAATCCTGCAAGATGGAGAGGCTAAAAGCAGTGAAATGCTCTCTGCCTTGAGCAGAGGCTTGAATTGCAGTGTTCAGGTCCTTAGCAGCAGTTTGCAAGCGGACAGGATGAGCTCCTGGCTGTGCTGGAGCTTCAACAAGAGAATACCTGGTTCTGCTGCAAGAGCAGTTGCATGGAGATCTGCTGGCAGCCACCTACAGGATTACAGCTCATTTCTTATCCAAAATGGTCAATTCTGCAAAACACACAAGGGAAACACAGCCTAAAACTACAGATTCTGCTCTATCTCTTGCTCATAGCAACCCCAAGATAGACACATGGTCGCAAACACAGAGCCAGCATTTACTGCAGGGAGGATTTGCAACAGCCTGCGATTTATGGGAGCAAATTAGCCGGAGGGCCATCTGTCCTTCCCCAGACCACTGGCCTGCTCCTTGCTGGAATGACTGCTGTTCCTTGAGAGGATGGATGTGTATTGAATTACTTACTCCTTTGTTTTTTTCCTTTTTTTTTTTAATTAAATAAATATGGGAACCACAGGTGGTGGAGCAGAGGACAGTAACCCTCTCAGCAGCAGCATCTGCGGGCCAGCAGTGCCCCACCACGCGTGTGGGACAGATGCTGGCTGAGGGCAGCCTGACTCCCAGACCCACCCAGGGTCTGCCAGCCCACGTGGCCACCCCACTGCTCCCTCATAATACCAGCCAGGCTTGCTCTTCACAGCAGTAGGACATGAAGCAGTACAGCTGGTCTGGCTCGACAACAAACAGAGAGTCCTTTTTTGCCCCCAGATTCTTTAAGTTTAGAGACTTACCATGGGAGTAGTCCAAAGCAGGAAGTTTTCATCAACACCAAAACCCCAGCCCTGTGCCTCGCTGCTGGCCAAAGCAGCACAAGAAAGAAGCCCACCATGACCAAAGTGTAGAGCACTCTGGGGGTCATCGCTGCTCTGGTATTTTGCCCAGTGTTGTCTGGAGCCCAGTGAGATAGGAACTCAGAATTGGACCTATGAAGGATTTTAACTCTTTACCCTGGATTTCTCTTTCCCTGAAGAGTCATGTTGCTTTTCTCCTGGCCCAGGGAGGAGGGATCACACAAGCGCCTTAGCCAGGCTCCAGAACTAGCTCAACCTCATCGGTTGCTTGCAAAAGATGCAAAAAAAAAAAAAAAGAAAAAAAGTTTAGGGAAAACTTCCCATTGTTCAGTGGCTGTACTTCGGGATCTCCAGTGAGCAATGGGGCTGCTGGTCAGGAAGGACAAACTCTGCTGCTGCAGATGCATTGATGCAGTATTGGCAGCAATGCTGACAAGCAGGGTCCCACTTAGCACAACATGGATGCTCACCTTTGCCAACAGGGAACCCACCCACCTCATCAGGGAGAGAGCCACCACCTGTGTTTTAATTACATCCCCCCTTCCCAAACACTGAACCATCCCCCATCCACAAGCATCACCTTGGATGGGGTTCACTGCCTGGCCATGCTCATGATGCCTTTTTAACCTATGGTTATCCTCATGTCCTTCTCTCCACACTCCAAGGAGGTACCAGGACATTCGTAAAGTGTTGGGCAGTGACATTCTTCACACTGCTGAAGCCACCAGGACAGTGATGGAAAAGTTTGTGGTTTTTATCAATACAAATAAAGGTTGCAAATGATGAAAAATTAAAAGGGTATCACTGGGTTAAGACAAAATGTTACAATATGGCCTCCTTGGCCTCCCAGTATGTTTTGCCTTGGGCAACCTTTTCCAGCAATGGCTGGTATTTATCAGCAAAAAGATACAGTTATTACATTTGGGTTTTTCAAATAATTGAGTAATTTAATCTTTTAAGTGCCTCTGAGATCACTTGCTGTAATTAAAGACAGAAGATGAATGACTGAAGTAGAAGAGCATTGGAGAACTCTAAAAATGAACGTCCTTGACTGCATCTCCTGCTCATTTATGTAACGATGATCCCACATTAATATGACCAAACAGATAAAAGGAGAAAATAATAAGAGCTTAGTTGCATTATTTTTCTTCCAGCCCAATAATAATATATCATCAGCCAAAGGAATGTGCCCATGAATACCAAGCAGGAGCAACCATGTCTTGCCAAGAGCAGGACCCCGCTGCCTCCTGCTGTGAGGTGCAAGGAAAGGCAATATCCGCTCAAGGATCCTGCAGCAATGTGGCAGATAAATTAGTTACAAATGTCTATAAAATTCACAAACTTGCATCAGAATTGGACTTAAAAGCTCAGAAAGTGCTGGGAGAGGCAGCTGCACCACTGGCAGTTTCCTTTATGAGCACTTATTTTCTAGCTTTTGGAAATAAGACTCATCTAATCCTAGTGGACAGGGGGAGGCAGAAGAGTTGCTGCAAAGTGAAAACTATCGATAAAAAAAATCTCTAAAGCCTGTAAACATCATTTTGCCTTCTAAGTAAGCGATACACCTTGATATACCTCTGTCATACCTCCCCATTTCATAGACCAAGTGTATATAAATATGTGCCCAAAGGGGAAAGAAGGGGTGATGAGAGAGCTGGAGCTTTCTCTGCCCCATTCTTCACACAGCACTAAATGCCTGGGCCACGCATGTCCCAGACTGGAGCAGCAGCAGCCTTGCACCCCTCAAGGCATCCTCCAGGCTGCCCAGAGAGGCTGCAGCCTGCTGGGAAGACCTCCTCCTTCTTCCTCCCCTCCCTTTCCTGGCAGGGCACCCGACAGCCTCCAGCTCAACTGCACTATTGCCAAACTACAAAACTTTGTCACCTCGTAAAACTTTACAGTGCAGGTAGTTTATACCACTACACCTCTTGAACTGAACACTCAGCCAATTCACAGTTTCCTCTGGCAGGAGGAAAAAACAGATTCCTTGGGTCAGGTGTTGTGTTTGTGCAGCCCTGCTGGTTTACAGAGCTGCTGAAGGCCTTTTACAGAGCCCTGAATGCAGAAGGCAGCAATGCACTGGCCAGCTGAGTGCCCAGAGCCAAACCACTATTTCAGCCAGGATCTCACCAGAACATGCCCTTGGCCCTGCTCGGCCTCCAGGCCCCAGCACGTGTCCCACTTGGGAGGTGTTGCTTCAGCTTGGAAATGCACCTCATAAGGCACAGCGCCAAGGGAAGCTCTGGCTTGGAAGCTCCTGAGAACCAAACAGGTGGGACTGAGAAGTCACTACCAAGGTGCTCTCATCCCCTGCAAGGACTGATGCTATAAAAAACATCATGAAGAAGTCCACCATACATCCCCGATTAAAGGGGAAATGTTAAAACTCACCCTTTCCCATAAAAAAAACCAAAAATAGACAAAAACAAACTAACCAAAAACCTCCAAACACCTTTTGTGTGTTACTCTCAGTAAGGAAGAAACTCTTTCCACTAACAGAAAAGAACTAACACAGAAAGTAATCCCACTTGCTGTGAACTTGCAGCATTTAGAAAACATCACTGCTGTAATTCCCACTGCTTTGCTCAGTGCTGGTGACTGACCACCCCTCCTGCACCTCAGACTCCCATGGGTCTCCTGGGACTTGGGCCAGATTCTGATGACCTCAGGAGAGCTGCGATCAGAGAATGAGGCTTCACCATGTTGTGAATAATTCTTGTGACAAGAAAAAGGCTTTTGACAGTTAAATTCTTCACGGAGGAGGTGTATCATTGAAGGAGGTATATCATTGAGGGAGAAATATGGGAAATATGGAAAAAAAATCATATTTTAACAAAGAATATTCAAAGTCCTAGGGCCCATCCCCACAGCAGGGGACTGCTCACTCAGCTCCCAGGATGAGAAACTTGCACATCTGCTTGTGCCTGTGGCTTTTCTGCCCTGCTTCATTAGTATTTTCCCTGGCTTCTCTTCCTCACTGGTGCTCTTGCTACTCCTTCAGAAACACAGAAAGCATCACAAAATAATAGCCAGAGAAATGTCAGCGCCCACAAGCATCCTGGCTGCAGGCTGCTGTTATTTCAATTTTCTGATTTCTTAAAAATATTAGTTTTTCTCAGAACTGCTTGACAGTGGTGTTTCTGTTGAACTCATGAAGCAAAGTAAAAGGCTCTGATACATTGGGCCCTGGCACTTCCTTCTCACCTCATTATTCCTTTTTTCCAATCTCTTATAAAGGGTAGGCTTAATAAGAAGGGTGGGCTTAACAAGCCTGCACCAGCCATAGCCTTGAGAGGGCTGAGGAAGAGTAGTTTGGCAATTCATGAGTGGCACATCAAAGACAGGAAGAGCTTTCCCTTTTCTTTTCCATGCCTCTTTTTCTTGGCTTTGTTTGAGAGAAAAAGGAACACTATTGAACTTTCCTAGCCAAAGCTAAAGTCTAGCACCTAGAATTGGCTTCTTCACCCTGAATAAGGGAATTTTCACCTCATCAGTCTCTGGAAGCAGAATGGACAGATCGAGTTTTCTAAGTGACTTGAAAGCAACACATACAATGCAAGAAGAAAAGGACAAGTTGTGTGTTTAGACATGCTGAGGCTTGTATGATACCTCTTCCATTCATTGGGTTTGTCCCATTCTGTTCCCACTACCCTTAATCTTGACATTTACTTTCCTTAGGATGTTTAACAACAATGCCACAAACAGACTGCTTAGTGCTGAACTATGCTGACATAATCCCTGAACCTGAGAGTAACTCTACTGGAATAGAAGAGTTTTCTGATTTACTGCAGTGTTACTATGGAATAAGCTATTGCACCAAGGCACTCTTAAATTGGTATGGTTACTTCCAGAGATTTTCTAAATAGCAACAGTCACTTTAAAAAATAATAATAATAAAAAAATCCTCAAATAACAAAAACCCTCCAAACTCCTAGGTCTGTTGGAAAAACATCTGTTTAGCCACAGGCCCCAGAAATCTCCAACGAAAGTTAGAGTTATTTCTGTGTCACTGGAAAAACAAACAACACAAACTCCTTGCAGAGTTATCACAATAGCCTCTCCTGAAATGCTCTATACTTCATGCTGCAGGCGAAAAAACTGGACAGATTAAACAGTAAGATCATGTTACAATTTGTTACATTCAGTATGTTTAGTTCATTTCTGCAACTGTTATAAAAACAATATAACATTCATCCTTTCATTTAGCGAAGACATCCCTCCCACAGTCACTCTGCACAATCTTTTCAAGAAATAAACCAGAAGCTTTGCATACATGTCATAAAAATATTTTGAACAGATATAATGTTTAATCTGGAGCATTGAGTAAACTGGCAACGATATTTCATTCTATAAACATAGTTAAAAATCAAGAAAGCGGTCTACCTAAAAAACTGCAAGTTGAACATGCTGAGCCTTGTTGTTCTTCAGAAAACAAACCATTAGCCACCACCAAGCCTTCTTTGCAGCCTGAGTAGGGAGCCCCCACTGCTCCAAGTCCTTGCTGCTGCTGCCTGCAAGTCTGCTCAGGATGCACAGATGGGGTTGGGAGCGCCAGATCACTGCTCTCAGCTCTCATGTGGGCATCGAAGGCAGAAAGTGCCCCACAGCAGGACCAAAGGAGGTGATTGCCACATCAGTTTGCATAAGCACACCTTGGACAGGTAACCAATCTTTCCCTGTTCAAGGGTTTCTTTGTTGTTACTGAAGAGTGATTTTTTTCAAGACAATTGACAGGAAACTTGCACTGTCCCTGATTACATAAGATAAAGCAGATTTCAGAGGCAAAACTATACCATTATCTCCATCAGAACAGCCCATCATTGTGCAATTCACTGGCCCAGGCAGAACCACAGGCAGGATGCTTGGGAGAAGGATTTGGTGACCACTGTGCCCTGCTCAAGCCAGCTGTGCTCTGCAGTGATATTTAAAACCTCTTCTGAAGGCAACTATGCCAAAGGCTGTGTTAGCTCCATGGGTCATGGCTCCATGAGTGGATACGATCACACAGCAACAAATCCCAGTTTACCTACAAATTAGCTATCCAGCTGGTGCCATCTGCCTGTCAGTGGTTACATATCACCCAGCCTCTATGGGAAGAGCCTGCCGTGTCTCCTCTGTGCTGGGACTGCTGTTTCACATATTGTGCTGCGCCTGGGCCATTCCACAGCTTCTGGCAGCAGCTGGAATGATGGGAACTGCTCATGAAGTATCAGGTCAGGCCAGCGTCCATCAGCACTGTGCCCAAGGCACCTGTGCCCTGCTGGATTTCCCTCCTGAGCCCCCCTCAAACCCAGGGGTGCAGGTACAAAGCAGGTACACCTGGCTCCTCAGAAACATCAGGCCCGATGTTTGACCAACAGCAAAAATACACACCACACACACACCACATACAAAACACACAAGCTAGGCGTGACCTGGGTGCAGCTTGTGCTAAATGAACGTCACTTTTTGTTATGTGCTGCGAAGGCATCTGGCAGCTGGCATAACGTATTGCACGGTGATTCACTGCTGTGCCAGGGAAAAGCCATTCCACATTTCATACACTCAGGAAGAGCTATTTCTTCATAATCCTCAGTGCACCAGGCACCAAGGCATAAATATACAGCAGTTTGAAATGTTCTCTTCTACAGCAAGTCCTATCAGTCTATAAATAATTTTTACACATATTTTTAATACTTCATCACTTACCCTGAAATGTGCACCTTAATCTCAATACCAAAATAGACATAATTGCAAAGAGAGACCATTTGAAGAATGGAACCAGAGTAAAAATATATGAATCACTATGAGAAGACACTATTTTTTTCCTATACATTATTTAAGGAAAAATATAATCTTAAATTACAAATTAAAATCACATTTAATATGTAAGTTTTAATATACAGTATAGAATCATAGAGGGTTCAGGTTGCAAAGAACCCTGGGAGGTAATTTAGTCATCTTCTAGTAATCTAGTAGATAAACATCACATTTAATACAGCATAATCAGCTTTAGTAGGTAAGTAATTCTTGATTAACACAGAACATATTTCTTTGAAAATGTTCTTTACAGTGAGTGACATTGTTCACATAACAATAAAAATACAATTACAGCTGAAGGCAATGCAGGCCTAGAGTTAGCGAGCAGAGAAAGATGACCATACTGCTTTACACTGAGGACCCTCTGAATGCAGCAATTCACAAGGCAGGCAAAATTATGCAGGTTTTTTCCCCATTCTCTCTCTATTTCTACTTATAAACAATGGTGCTAACATTCTGCTATTTTACCTTGTTGAGAGAAAAACAAGAGGCCCTCAGACATCCAGTAATACTTTGGGATGAAATGCTGCCAGGTCCACTTGCTCAAAGGAGAACCTCCAGCCAATCTGCGAGAGATCTGGCCCAACAGCTCCACAGTCTCAGACCCTGGCAGCAATGCAGTGCTGCACTATTACACCAAAATGCTGGCTTTTGAAGTCTCCGCACTCAGCATAAATACCATGCAGAGACCATCCCTGCTAAGTTACCACAAGTTTCCAGCAGGTAAGTAGCCAGGCAGCAGCAGTGGCAACTGAATTCAGCTGGCTCTGAGAAGTGCAGAAATGGGGTGTCCCAGCTGTGCCATGTCCCTGGGTACAGGGCAAGAGGCTCGAGGTCAGGCACACAGCTTTCTCCCAAGTGAGAGTGAAGACATCCCAGTTCCTGTTCTTTGTCTTTTTTTTTTTTTTTTTTTCTGAGCAAAACAAAGGGAAGCCCTTTCACCCATCCCATCCCTTCACAGTAGATGGCATGACCCCTGCAATCCCTGGATATATTCCTGCTTCTTACCCCCCTGAGAAAGACACAGTTCCTTTAACTTAAGTTCCCCAATGGCATCCTGAACTCAGATGTAGTCACAGTACCAGTTAGCGATTTACCAAGAGCTCCCAACAGTACAGACTCATTTCCCCCTGTTCTTCCTCCTGCATCTGCTTTAGGAAAGGGGTTAATCTTTCCCCTGGCACTGCTTTTTGCAGCTCTCCTCCATCCTTCTTCTCAGTCATGATCCCTGCTCCAGTTAGGTTCTAGCTCTGGTTAAGAAACATCAGTGCTAAACCCTAATTTGGAAAAGTAAATTCTTGTTTCACCTCAGTCTTGGAGAAGTTGACATTTAGGCTCTTCCATCACACCATGTTTTCAAAACTTACTTTCACCTGTACAGCTCAGCAAAGTAAATCCAAAAAGGGGAAAGCATTTGCTTAACAAAAGGTCCCAGGGAAAGTTGTAAGACAACCACAGGAATCAAGGATTGGTTATAAACCAAAAGTACTATAACAGAGAAAATTATTTCTGGAAGCCATAGGCAAGCAATAGCTTCTCAATGTCAACATCATGCAGTATCAGGCAATGTAAATGCCTTCCTGATGCTGAAACAATCACAGTATTGTGCATTTTTATTTCAGATTTCCCAAGTGGATGCAAGAAAAAGGACAGTGAGTGATGTATTTAAAGGAGAAGCACTATTTATACCTTCTTTCTACCCTCTTGGAGTAGTAAATAATGAAGACTATAGTAACAATAAAAGCAACAAATACAAAAGAGATAAAGGCTAATAACGATTTTCTTGTTCGGAAGAAGTGGCATTCGGGACATGAGGCAACCTCTTCTGGACACAGCAACTCAGGAGTTTCAGGACCAGGAAAACCATTATTGCCAATTATTTCTCTGTAATGTTTCAGAGAAGGCTTTGGTTCGTATTGATTTGCAACGTAGCTGTAGAGACCATACTTAGGAGCAGTCTTGTCATTAAAAGAATAGACGAAATATCCTTGAAGGTTAACATCATCCAAGGCGTAAGCTGCAAAAGAAAACAAAGGGTTGAAGAAATGAATCAATGTCACTTTGCATTCAAGAGCAGTACCATATGTCCATATGTAAAGGAGGGGCAGGGGAATGTTAAACCCACATCTGCACTTCTCTCCAAAATTAGGTAAGGTACATGCACATCTGTGAAGTGTTTTTCATAAACAGTAAGAATCTGTCAGCCACTGCCAGACAGTGTGATCTGTGAGTATCCTGCAATTTATTTCCTTGTGCTTGGTAAACACAGCTGTGAGTGCCTGACTGTGTTTAATGATCAGCATGGAGCCTATCATGAAAAGATGGCTCTCTTTGTTATGTATGAAAGAATACAGGTTTTAGGTTTCCTGCCCCTAGTTTTCTGCAGCCTGTTTCTCTGATTGCTCCTTCTCCCTTGCAGTGCATGTCATGATGGGGACAGTGAAGAAACAGAGGATGTCAGGCTGCACTTCTCACTAGCCAAGGCACAGTGACACCAGAAAAATCACACAGCCACACTGAGATTGTGTACTGGGATATCACTGGTGCAAGGGGAAAGTTTATGCAAAAGTTTATGCCCTCTCCTGTTATTAACCTGAGTTTCTGATCCAAGATCATCTGTATTAGCCTTTATTGAGAACATGTCCACAATCCATACTGCTAACTCAGCTATTGGAAGAGGCCCAGCAGCTACAGTGTTAACCTTGAGCCATCCGTCCTACTTGACAAAAAAAAAAAAAAAATCAATCCAAAGTTATAAACACAAACTCTAGTAGTTTATCTCTCAAAATCACTGTTTTAACAAATTAAAGCAGATGCACACAGAAGGGAATTTTCATATGCTTCTGGAAACAATTCTTTCTGAAGCCACATGCAAGACTTTAGCACCTCTAACCTACTTTTCACATGTAAAATGAAAAAAATATTTACCTGGCCTTTTACAGAGCTGCTGCTCAGGATAATTAGTTGTGTTTGCAGAACTGCAGGTGGATTTAATGGTGTTACATAAATGGTTACTCCAGTTCTTTGTTTTCAATTGGCAAAGAAGTACTTAAAGAGAGTACAAAGGACTTTTTCAAAATATAGCCTCAGTCCAAAGGGTCCTGTACTGTATCCTGGAATCATTTATCTGCACAAAACTGCTGGCTCCCCTGGAACAATGCAGGTGAGCAATATTACATGCACAAAAATTGCTACATGCAGTACCTGAAATCAGCTGGAGGAAGAAGGCAGAATAGGGACTTTAAGGCCAGGGCATACACATACCAATCCCCCTCTACACTGTGACACTGAGGTAAGGACACAAGATTTCTAATTCATCTTAGTTACTGCACAAGGTCTTGCAAAAAAGAAATGCATGTTTTGGAGAAACCTGAATTAGTCATGATGCCAAGGTTATGTAACAACAAGATGGACAAAAGTGCAGTATCAGAGAGGGAGAAGAAAGAAATGAAAAAGCTGATGGACCAAACACTATGGAGGAGCATATGGTGACTAAAGGGGGAGATTAAGCTTTAGGAAAAGTATTACTGCTAGTTAGCAGAGACATATTTATCCATCACAAAAAAGGTGAAAAGATAAGAAAATAGGTTAAGCTGAAAAACACAGGAGCTGGACAGGCTGGACAGAAGACGGAGAAAGAAGTGACTGGGGGACAGTAGTACCAGAACAGTACAAAGGGCAAAGTTCTGTAAAAAACAGAGGCATGTAGGTGTTCTTGCTAATGGGAACTGAGAGAAAAGTCCATATCCACAGACACTTTGACAACAGAAGTGCCAAGGAGACAAGAAATACCGAAAAAAAAACAGCATGAAACCACAAGCCCAAATATAGCCAAAATATTTTTTAAACTATAGATTTATAAAACATGCATCCAGTGCTACAAAACGCTGGAGAATGAACTCTTGGGCACTTAATATTGATGTTCTGTAATCTGTAAAAGAGGTGGAAATTACAGAGGAGGAAATTAAAGCTAGTAGTTAATAAAGTGGACAGGAATTTCCAACCATTCTTCACTACCTATCAAAAAATTGGAACAGATTATATAAAGCTTGATAAATATAAAATTTAGGAGATAATACACATTTAATGCCAATCAGCTTGGCTTTAAGAAAAATAAGTCTTGTCAAAATAACTTGACATCTTTTTTTCTGAAACCACCAGATCAATAAAAGTAATGATGTTTGACGTTAAATACTTAGAGCTTCACAAGGCAAATGACTTGATATTATATGGCATTTGGAACCAGAAAAAAAATGTTATGAGGTCAAAGGAAGCCCATAATAAACAGATTTCAACTAGTCTCAAGTAGAATTAAGAAGT
Organism: Anomalospiza imberbis; assembly: GCF_031753505.1. Classification (NCBI taxonomy): domain Eukaryota; kingdom Metazoa; phylum Chordata; class Aves; order Passeriformes; family Viduidae; genus Anomalospiza; species Anomalospiza imberbis. The sequence goes on along the minus strand of NC_089682.1, from coordinate 79,370,531 downwards.
AATAGAACTACAAGTAAGTCTAGAAATGTAATTGAAGGTAAGTGTCACAGTATGTGTATTTCTACCATGATCACGAGCTCAGCTTTTAGTACTGTTATTTAATGATCTTAAATATATCAGCAACCTGAAATAAATGTAAAACTTTTTCTCACAGACTTCAAGTCACAAAGATTAGAGACATAACTTAGCTAGTGTAGCAAGCACAAACAAGCAGCAGGCATTTGAACATGATGAAATGTGAAGATGTCAAAGAACAAGCAGACCTACTTTTGAAGAGGCAGTCCTGCTTGGAATGGGGAAAAGGAATCTGTAACTGAGTTTAAAATATCAGTAAATCACCACAGAATCTGTGTAACCAACCTGCTGCCATGGCCAAGAAGGCCAACAGCCTACTTGCATGTAGAAATGAGGAGGGTAAGAGGTTATGTTATACCTGTGTAAGTATACCTGTGTAAGTGTGGCTGTTACAGGAACAATGTGTCCAGGTGTGGGTTTACCCCTCTCATGAGGAGTATAGCATACAGGGAAAAACCTAATAACTCAGAGCTTTGAAAGGATGCTTTATAGCAAGGGACACAAAGAGCTTTGTCTGTATTATCTATCAAAGAGATAAATGAGAGATAGCTTGTCTTGTGTCTGCAAATACCTACATAGGTAAAATACATGTGGAAATGCACAAAAAAATTGCTTAAAGCTGAAGATAGAGCAATTAATAGTAGAAGATATATATATATATATATATACACACACGCTGGGAGGTACCAAAGATTCTTCATTAGTAAAAATTATCTCATTTGGGTCTTGTGCTTTCCTGAAAAAACAGTATGTGCTGTATGACAGGATGACTCAAAATGCTTTTTGCCTTATAATTTATGAATCTTTGAGACAGAGAAAAGGACTGGTATGTGTTCTGAATAGCAGGAAACAGTCCAGGAAATGGCATAATGAGATAGACAGCTGAATTATTATCAAGATCACTGCTGGATAAGATCACTGTTGGATAAGATACAGAGACAACTGAGGAACAGAACTCATACCCAGCTCGGAGGCACATCGGTGGAGCAAAGCAACAAAGCAAATTAACAGTAGAAGTGCAATAAGATAAAAATCTGACTAAACACATGTGGAGCTACTCACACAACTTCTATTTAAATTTGTTGAATGCATAAAAATCTTCTTCTGCTGTCTTATGCAGAATATAAGCAAGATCTTAGGTTTAGTAACACCAATCAATTATAAATCAAGGGGAAAATTACCTGTTACACTGTAGTAACATCTCATTTATGGAGTATTCTACAGAGGACATGTATAATAAAGCTAAGCATACTTTATCACACAGTCTATACTGATAGTGGGATTTGTGACATATAAACCATCTGTGGTTCCTTACCTTTTAAAGCTTCATTGATGTAATTCTTTATGTAATACACTCTGAGCTTATCATGGACCATATTCTGGTCATCGTCAATCCCATTAGCCATAACATAAATTGGGACATCGCCATACTTTGATTTCACCCACTTGAGCAATTTACGCAGTCCCCAGGGCACTACTGCAGCTCTGCTGGGAGAGTGAAGCCACGTGATGTCATTGATCATTTGAACTTCAAGGTAGTGGTCATATTTTACTGCATCTTCTTTCTCTGAGCCCACAAGGGTAGTAGTGTAGTGACTCAAGGCAAAAAAATCAAATGAGCCCTGTATTAACTTCTTTTCATCTTCTGAGAAGTAAGGCAAGTGGAAATTATACAGGTCAACACTGTTTATTCGGTGAAGCCACGCTCTCATTACCTCTGGGTAGTCTCCATTCCCAAAGATGGGCTCCGCAAGCCAGCCAATGTCAAACTCTAAAATTCTGTCAGCAACTTCTTGGTCATTCCTGGAAAAAGGACAAGCTGGTTCTACCCAGTCAGCTTGCAAAGCTATAGATATTTTGCCCTTCTGAGATCTCCTGAATTCTTTGTCATAAAGATGCCAGACTTTTGCATGGGCTTTCAACAGGTTGTGCCCTGCTGAGTATGTCAGGTTTTTCACAGATGGTTCATTCATGGTGATCCAAAATTTGACATGGTTCCCAAGACTTGTAAAGCAGAATCTGGCATACTCAACAAAAGCCTGAACAATTTCTCTGTTTTCCCAAGCTCCATATTTGGCAAGAGAAACTGGAAGCTCTTGATTCTCAATCATAGGTTGCCATAAAGCAACAACAGGAGTTATGTTAACCCTGAGAAGTTCACTAGCAAAACACTGATAGTAATGTACAAGTGTGTGGTTGATTAGAGAAAGGTTACCTAAAGGAAGGATTAAAGACCATTTCAGTGAAAAATGGAAGTGTGTGACACGCATTTCTTGCAGAAGAGAGATCTGGAGCCTGATAGCAGCAAAGTCAACACAGTGACGCTTGCGCTTTGAGGCGTAAACTCCATCCACTTTAATGAGCTTCTTAGTCTGGTGAACATCCCACACGTAAACACTGGAGTCAAGGAACTGGGCGGGTGTCGTGTCTACCTAGAGGAACAGGAAACACACCAGATTCAAGCTGTTTGTTTCAGGTAGGCGGGAACATCTTAACCATCAGGCACATCCTAGTGAAAGAATATCCTGAGTCAAAACATTGCATTCAGCATCTCTGATACTGGCATCTTGGGCTCATATGTATGAATGACTTTTCTGTTAACAAGTGATGTCAGAGAAGCACCAAATCTATGTATTATTTTCACCCTACTTTCCAAATAAATTTATGCTAATGGTCAACATGTTTATGTCTTCTCTAAGCTGTTCCAGTTTCCAAAAGAAACAAGGGATTGCTCAGGGATAAGGCACTAAGTCTGCAACAGATATCTAGAGAAGATCTTCAGCGAAGACTACAGTAATTTTTAAAATGTTTTTCTTTCAAGATTAAGGAGGGTCTACAGAGAGACTGTCTGCTCTGAATTACACAGTACAGTCAGTTTCAAGACCACTCCTGAATGCATGAGAAGAAATAATGAATACAACATAATTTCTGTGTTCTTTTCTTTTCCTAACTATGATGAAAGATGAGTAATGCTCTGCACTTGATTTTTAGCAAAAATTCAGTGGACAAGCAAATTTTTTCCTTCTTGCTGAAGACATCCCTTTTTATTTATTTCATACTGAAATAATTTCCATGTTATTTCAGCAGGCTGTTGATGTCTGAATCAATTTTTTGGGCCTCTGAGTAAACCCACTGCATGTTACTCCAACAGAAAATGCATTCCCCAGAAGGCCTTAGGGTTTCAGATGTCAGAACTGCCTGTATGGCACATTAACACAGTACAAGATGAGCTTCTCAGGGTCACTCAGAATTATACTTTCACTTTTTAATGAAAATCACCAGCACAGTAAGGACTAGAAAATGAAAAACTGAACTACTTATAATAATGCGCAGTATGAAATTTCCTCATTCATACTCTTTATAATTTTTCCTAGATCCAAACCACAGGATAGTGGTATCATGGTCTTTATTTGTCCTTTTCGCTTTCTTTTTAATCTTTGGTGTGTGGCTTCTCCCTGAGTTCAGATTCCTTGTCCTGCCCTCTGTTTGAAAAGCAGGTGTCAGCCTACAACCAGTGTTCAACTTGTAGCTGAGGCTCTGCAGACTGTATAACAGAACCTGCTGAAAACCAGTTGCTATTTTCTCTGGAGAGGTCAGTACTGTGCTTGTAGAAGAAAGTAATAAAAAACAGCATGTCTGAGGGAAATTGCTTTTCTGGAGAATTGTCCCTTGTAGATTACTAAAGCATGCATTGCCACTAATACTGTGGGAATGCTGTCAAAACAGTTTTTCTACTGTGATGCATCTACAAATCAAACAACCTAAGCCTTACAGCACAAAATGTTTGAATGGCCTTTTGAAACTAAAATATTCGGCTTTGAAGGTTTTGGGGGTGGGAAGGATTTTTTAGCTGTTGTAGGCTAACTGACTCCACAACTTTATAGTTGTTACTGACTCCAAAAGCAGCAATTCCATTTCCAATTCTTAATCTATCTGAGAGCTAGGAGGATGACTTGAATTTTCTTGGAAAACGGTGCATGAGGTAAGAAGGCTGCAGTGTTTCTCAAAAGAACAAAGCCAAATCATACTTCTGGAGTGAGAAGAAACAAACAAGCTCCTCACATTCAAGCCTTAAGAAAGATTCTGCCTTTGTGGGAAATATAAATTAAAAATTCTGGTTTGGATGAAGCCTTGGCTTTGAATTTACACCTCTTTACTGTGGTTAGAGAAGCTCTGCAACCCAAAATAGCATCCAAGAATTACAGAGCCCAACAGCTAAAGCAATCATATCTAAGGTACAATTTTTACTCATGTTGTAAAGTATTATAATTTGAAAAATTCTCACAAAGTACCAAATCAGTTGAAATAAAGACTGAGGGCTGTGAACTAGCTAGGTTCTATGCAGGGGCACTGCAGGCCCTCATCAGACACAGTATGACATAAAACGAAATAGAAGGAATACAGAAATTTCATTTAAATCCAGTATTGTTCACTTCCTTTTATATAAAATCTCTCTAAGAACAGTACCAGGATGTATTTGGATAAGATAAAGAAACATGCCACTGGAGTTTTAGGAGTTGTCAGGAAGTTTTCTAAAACATGTATTTTACAGTTTAGCAGATTTAATTGACTTCCCTTTGAAAAGAGCTGGCTTCCCATAACTGATTGCGTATGTTCAGGGAAGACAAGCATCAGACTCCTTTCCATTTCCATATATTTTTCTAAAATGTTATAATGTCTCAATCTGACTGGTTCGCCTTGGTCACACACAGCAAGTCTGGTGAAGAATGACAGACACAGTGTTTGGCACAAAAGCCGCGTACCCATCTCCTTGCGGCACTGTGGCAAAGACACTCTATTCAGCAAATATGTCACTGTGAACTTGTGCACTGATCTGGCTGGACAGCCCGTCGGCTTTATTATCAGACTCACCTGAATGTAGTTGTCAACAATTCCCCAAGCAAAGCCACAGGGAAAAATACCTTCTATGGGCTGGTTTTCAGGCAAAGGTGGGAAGCCATTTTTTTCTATCAGCTTTTGATAGAACAAGACCGAAGATTTGGGCATCAACTTCTTGTCATGGCTTTGAAAATCTACATAAAACAGTCCACGCCGAATGCTGTACCCCCTATGCCACTCAAAGCCATCCAGGAGGGACCAGACTGTGTAGCCAAACACGTTCACTCCGTCGTACCGGATAGCTGAGGAAAGAACAAACACAAACTTAGCACGGTGCTCATTTTTCCTCTCTAGATCACACCCTATCAGCAATGCTTGCAGCATTAGTGTGTAAGAACAATGCAACAGGTCAGATAAGTATCTCAGGGCCTTCCTCAAAGCCTGTTCAGGGTACATATTTCAGCTGCACTCAGGGAGCTGCCAGATTATGGTAGGAGGCAGCAGAGGTACCTGGCTTGGCTTTAAAGCAGCGAGATCTAGAAAGAGAAGCCGTGCAGCAGTGGTTTGAGCAGTGCTGTTCATCAGACGTGCCAAACCTCAGCCTCAGAGTAGAGCCTGAGACACCTGCAGCCCTGGAGCTGGTGACTGCCCTGCACTGCCCCCTGCTCTGTTCATGCTGCAGCTCCAGGGTAGCTGTTACTGCAGCACTAACTACCCTGTATGCAAACAAAAGCTGTACTCCTTTTCATCTCCTCCCCCTCCACTCCAAATACATATTGAAAAAAACCTGACAGCACGTTTGGTGTGCACATGAATTTTTATTATCACAGATTCCAAGTAGAAGTGATAATACAGAAAGACTGTTTATTTGGAAATTCTGTCTCTTTACATCTTCTATGGCACAGCATTTTCCAGCTCAAATATTTAAGGGTTTCTAAAAATATGTGCATATTCTAGGTCAACTGTTTGCCTTCTAAAATCACCACATGCTTTAAGGGTTAATGTCAGGATCTACTGGCATCTCTTAGTTTTACCAGCATTATTAAAATATTCCAAATGATACTTTTAGCTGTATTAAACACTGAGATCCAGCAAAATGTTCCTGGTCAAGGCTCAGCTCCAGGAAAGCACAAAAGAGTGTGCTAATTCTAACTACTTAATTCGACCCACCCTAATTCAGCAATGCATTTAAGCACATTCTTAAGCGTTCTTTAGAACTGGTGTTTGGCTCTGTAGCCAGCAAAGTTTATCTTTATTACTCACCATTTTCTGTCAGCCCAAACTGGATACTGACTGAAGATAATATTTACCAGCCTAGTAACACTGCAAGCATTATTTCAGGCAAGTAGAATAACAAGACCCTAATTTCCTGAGGTACATTTACTAATGTACATCATTACAATCAGTTATGAGGCACCACATGGATTCTTGATTGTAACCTTGTTTGAATCAATTAAAGGAACAATGCAGTTAAATAAGGAACAAATTTGGCCCAGTCTTTGTCAAAGGTCATGAGAAAATGTCTAAGGAAATGGAATATTTCTCCTCCTAAAGGCATCATTCTTTTGTGTTTGGCAAATGTCACTATTTTTCTAACCTCTGCATGCACCCATGATGACATCTGCCATACAGCAGAGTAAAAGCCAGTACGGGTCCACTGTGTGAACCAGTCTCAGTGAAAACTTCTTTGAACAGCATCTCACCCTTCTGTAAGTCATCACTTCACACAGCACTCCCACACTTCCTGAGCACCTTGTAAAAATCCTCCTCAAATTATTTTTTTTAAATGTATTAACTTTTAAGTGTCACTGAGGAAAGAAGCAACTTGATAAATGGTTGGAAGTTCCAAGAGGTCTGGAAGTCTCAAACACCGTATCCCACACAGATTGTATATTACTACAATGAAAATTAATGTATCTCTTTTCTTTTCTTTCTTTTTTCTTTTCTTCTTTCTCTTTTTCTTTTCATCTCCCTTTTTTCCTTTATGTCTGTTGGTGACCAAGCAAGGCTGACTGAAATCTAGACTGTCCTTGCTTCTGAAATTTAGTGGCCTTGTCCATACTACCACTGGAAGTGACTCCTGATCTGAGCAATCCCCCAGGGCATGCCTACAAGTCTAATACTGTACAGACCAAATCTGGGTTAAAAATTAAACAGCAGTTCAGCTCATGCCCTGTTTGGCTCAATAGTATAGAAGTCATGAAAGGAAACATAGCAGACCCATAAGCATCAAATACAGATCTTTAAAACCCTCTCCTCAGCTCCTCTCCAACCCCAGTGCCTGAAGGGGAAGTGTGTGAAGCCTTCAGCCCATGCTTCCATCTGGAAGGTGCCCAGGATCTATATTTCACCTCTGGACATACTTGAGAATAGCTTGCTCCTACCTGTCATGAGCCTGGCTATTCCTTTTCTGCTTAAGACTCTGAATTCAGACCTGGTAACCCCCCAAACAATGACCTGACCTCCACCAGTCAACATGACCCAGAGGAGCCCTTCCAAGCGACATGCTCTGATTTACAAGGCCCAGTCCATTTGTTTGTTGCACCAGAGACAAAGGAAGTGAATATGACCCCAGAGTAAGATCCCCACACAAGGGAGAAGACATGTCCAACCAATTAATGGCTCTAATTAATATTTAACAACTTTATATTACAGCTCTATTTACTCTAATCAACTCTAAATGGTGCCTGGGAAAAAAAAAAAAAAGAAAGAAAGAAATACCAAAAATAGCAAACAGGGCTATGAATCCCAAAAAAATATCTCTTCCCAAAGGAAAATAAAAAAATAAATTTAAAAATGTACAGAGCTTGTCTACAGCATGCAGTAGTAGAATGGACACCTCCATCAGCACTTCAAGGGAAATCAGGAGCACGCTTTTGAGCAAATCTCCCTCAACATGCTTCAGTTCACATCACACAGTGGACTCAGAATGCATGGTCTGGGTTCCTCTGGGGTGAAACTAATCCAGAAACGGGCTTCAGGAATACATACAGTGTGGACACCTGACCCTCAACACCAACTCTTTTTTACTCTAGGTTTGCTCCAACTGGGCTGCACTTACTTGTTAAAGTAGATGCAGAAATAAGCAGCTCTGTCTGAACCAGTGCATACACATAACCAGGCACAGATACTGGCAAGATCTAGCAAGTAGCAAAATCCCAGTTATGCGGCCCTGTGTCTAAATTAATCATCCTTGCTTCTCAGTGCTACAGCTCCAGTGTCATTTTACTGTCCCTTCACCACTGGAGTGATTTTCATGGTAAATATCTCAAAAATCTTCATATTACAATACTTTATTGCATGGGATAGGCATATCTACATGTCTCAGAGAGAATGCTTGTGCCTTTATGTTTGGTTTTTAATGCTGTCCAACAACTCTGCTCACAGCCAGCATGATGCCTTTTTTGGATCTTTCTCAACTAAATTCCCCAAGGTACTGCATAGAGAACTTTGGTATTTATATTGGATTTTGCAGATTCTAACAACAGAAGATGATTTGGGTGCAATACTTTCCATTTTAATGATACCAAAGTCCCTCCTGCAGACCCAGCCTGTCTCTGCTTTCTTTGTTGGATTTTTTTTTTCTATAAAAGGTTTAGGCAAGTGCTAGTGTCTTATGACAAGTCTTTAATACTGTTGTTGCTGTTATTATTATTTACTGAATGACATAATAAATAGAAGGACACTGTAAATTGAGATTGCTTTTAACCAGCTGTGATTAAAAGACAGATCCATGTATGTATTTCCAGCAATTTAAAATCTAAGCAGAAAAAGGGGTAATTGGACTATGACCCCTTCATGAAGATGAGCTCTTCATCTGACTTTATGCTAACCAGTGATACCGTACTTGCAACGGTTAGTTAATGTTTTGCTTGGGTATTTATTCACCTTTTAATTTACTTGCAATAATTAGGTTTCTGGAATAGCAGATGAAACCAGTTTGGAAGTCTTCTGCATCTTCATTACTGCTGAGAATAAAATGAAGCCATTTTTTCTCATTCACCATATGAAAATGGCAATGTAACACAACGTCTGTTTCATCTGGACTAATAGATACAATAATATTCTTTAAACCAAGAACAGTAAACTGTAGACAAGTAAATCACTTGATAAATTGTAAATTTAGAAATTAGAAGACAATGAAAGTGGAAATGGGAACCCCAACAACTTATCAGCTACTACTAGGATTGAAAAAATGTTTTGCCAGAAGGAAATGGGAAAACAGCAAATAAGTCTTATCTAAGGTGGTGTAATTCCTTACTGTCTGGAAAAAATAATAGGTTAACAAATTAAATTATTTTGATTATATATCCTCAACCATTCAGTTCTCCTTTAACTGATGGAAATTCAAATTACTGTGATTGATGCCCACAGCTGTACGAATGTAAAATTTGGGCAAGGGCAAGATGCAGAATGAAAAGGTTCCAATATTTAATTTTAAAATGTACTATTTCAGCCTTATGGGTTTTTTCAGGGGAATTCCTACTGCATAGTATTTACCTTCCCATATATATATTCTTACGTTTTGTACATATGCATTCAGATAAGGAAAGCAGCTATTAATATATAACACAGTAAATTCTCCTAAGGCCACTGAGAATATAGTTTACTTGTCTTGCACTTCCTCCTACCAAAGACAGTAGAAATTTTCCTACTGACCTCAAGGACAGCAGCATGAAGCTCACCAAATACTATCTGCAGATATGAGAGTTCTTCAAGGAAAGAACAAACCCAGGAAAGGGATTTAAAATCTCACTTTGTAAGTGCCAAGATGAATGCTACAGACTAAAATCAGTTTTCAGCCTGGTGCCTAAACACACCTCTGTAGGATATATTGCATTACAATTTTTTCAAGCATGTATGAATACAAAGTAAGTCCTACCTTTTAAAGTTTCCATAATGAACTTTTTGAGATAGTAAATATATTTGGCATCATCTTTCTTGGTGGTACCAGAAACAAACCAGCTGTTCTCCACAATGAATATTTGGGGGTTGTTATATTCACTGTTTATCCAGTAAAGGAGCTGCCTCAGGCTTATTGATTCCAACTGCTGGAATTTCATGTGGGAGTCCAAAAGCTGGAAACTCAGGGTAGCTCCAAAAGAAAGAGCAAAAAAGTCTGCTGTTCCCTTGATATACTTCTTCTCAGCCTCACTGAATTCAGGCAACAGAGATGAGAGGTTGCTCCTCATGCTCTCTGGATAGTCACCATCGATAAATATGGGCTTAGCAAACCAGCCGAGCACAAAATCAAGTGATTTTTGGCATTCTTTTATGTTCCTTTCAGTCATACGCTGGGGTTTTATCCAGTGAGAGCTAAGGGCAATGGACACTTTTCCTCTTTGAGCTGGACGGAAATGGTCATTGTAGAGATGCCAGACCTTAGCATGGGCCTGTTGAAAAGAAAGGCTGTAATTAATGGACCCAAAAATCCATTTTAAGTAACACAATTATTCTCAAGTACTGGGGCTCAGTCTTATTAATTCAGCAATAGTTTACAATACCTAAATTACTTCTTAGTACCATATTAATACCACGTATCAACCAGAAATTGCTAGTTGGTTGGGGAAAAGAGCATCTCAGTTTTCCATAAGATACTATTACAAGCACTGAACACACTTCTGGCTTTATTAACTTATATTCTTAAGTTCAGACATACTGCCAGTATTTACAAAAATGAAAATGCATTTAACCAAATATGTTTCAAAAAAGGTTTTCATTATAGGAATATCACTTTATCTGCAGATTCATGGATATATAAAAAAAGAACCTTAAAAAACTGCCCAAAACTCTGAAACAATACTAAACAAAGAAACACTTTTGAACTTAATGCTCTTTGAATCAGAACACACAACACAGGAATATACGACTACCTATCTGGGCTTTAGAAAGTCTAGTGAAAAAAAATTGCCACAGGTCCTGAAAAATTATTCCAATAATTCCATTTAATCTATTAAAATGTACTATTTACACCTAGCATCAGAATTTAAGCACTCATCTTGGTATAATTTTATCTTTTACCGTAAGAACATATTTTGTACCAAATTTCTTTCCTGAGATCTTTTCCTGAGATGTCAGTTATAACAGTCTCTTGATGTTCCCTTCAAAAGCTAAATATTAAGTTCCTGAAGCCTTACATTATCTTCAGGCGCTACCTTCATGTTCTTTAACCACTCTCACTGCCCCGTCTGATTCTCTTCCAATTTGTCATCATCTGTCTTTCAACTACAGAAGCAGAACTGGACATAATATGCCAGTGGCAGTCCTGCCAGCAGTAAAATCAGAGACAATTTACCATACTACTTCTGCTCATGTGGCCACAGAAGTACAGTGTGAGCATATGCACATCTAAACAACCATTTCTCCAGAGCCCTTCACCATGTAAAACATATCTTTTCTTTGAACCTAGCTTATCAAAGAATGTTGACTGTTCTGTGAATCCATATTCAATCTTTTGTAAACTATACCTTAGTAGAAATTGCCTTTTTTTTTGCCTAGGTCATTGATAAAAAGGTAAAAATATGAGATTTGACAACACAAAGGTGGGAGAGTGGCCAGTACAACAGAGTTCTGTGCAACCCTCCAGAAGGGCCTTAAGAGGCTGAAGAGATGCAGAGAACAACTGCCTGAAGTTCCAGAAAGGCAAATACAGGGTCCTGCACCAAATAACCCTATATCTCAGGACATGCTGGGGGAAATCTGCTGGAAAGCAGCTCTGCAGAGAAGGACCTGGGGGTCCTGGTGGACAATAAAGTGCCCCTGAGCCAGCAGTGCCCTTGTGGCCAAGAAGGGCATTGGTGTCCTGGGGTGGATTAGGATGGAAAAGCAATGCCAGCAGGTCGGGGCAGGTGATCTTGCCCCCCTACTCTGCCCTGGTGAGGCCCATCTGGAGTGCTGTGTCCTGTTCTGGGCTCCTCAGGACAAGAGAGACATGGAGCTCCTGGAGCAGGTCCAAGGGAGAAGAGCAAGGATGCCTGGGGGAGGGGAGCATCTCTCTTACAAGGAAAGGCTGAGGGAGCTGGGCTTGTACAGCCACAAGAGATGGGACCTCACCGTTGTCTTTAAGTATCTAAAGGAGCATGCCAAGAGAATGGATCCAGGCTCTGCTCAGCAGTGCTGAGCAATAGGACAAGAGGCAATAGGCAGAAACTAATGCACAGGAAGTTCCACCTGAATACAAGGAAGAATTTTTTTACTGTACAGACCACCAAGCACTGGAATAGGCTGCCCAGAGGTGTTGTGGAGTTTCACTCACTGGAGATATTCAAGAACTGTATGGTTGCAATTCTGTGTAATGGGATCCAGCATGATCCTGCTTGAGCAGGGAGGCTGGACCTGATGAACCACTGTGATCCCTTCTTGCCTGACACATCCTGTGATTCTGTAATTCTGAGATCCACTCATTAGAATAAAAACCTACCTAATAACTCTACTAACAGTTTACATTTGTATTTTGAGACTCATCACTCAGTATTCATTCATATGTGCTGTGATGACATGAACTTCCACCCTCACCATACAGAGTCACCAATCAAATGAACATATATCAAAATGTCACATGCATTTTTAGCCTTCCCTGAAATATAAATAATATAGAAACCCTTATAATTCCAGTCCATGCAGATGGCATGTTGGCAAATTTTATCATTAATTTATTGATAGCTGCTGTTCAGTTTTATTTTCATACACTCTTACCATTTAAGCTTTGAAGTACAATCACTTCCAGTTGTCAGCATTACTAGGAATATAATTTTTGACATCAACATTGTTAATTACCCAGGAAAACAGCAAATTCTACCATTTTACTGCTCTAGCAGAATTTTAATTATCATTGCTGAGAGAAAAACCACTGGAAGTAAAGCACAACTAAAGGCAAGATCAGTGATCAAGGCTCAATTCAGCAGCCCTCACACAGAAACCTGCTGCCTTTGAGTCATTGTGGGGTATATAAAACATCTGCATGGATCTGACACAGGCCCTACAGGAGACTAGAGACCTTTCAGAGTGGTCACCAAAAGCCAAAGAGAAGAATCTCAGAAACTGTGAATCACAGTCCACACCTATGTGCATGTATGTAAATCAAGCTCTGAGTTGCAGACTTCAGTGTAGATGCTCTCATTTATAATACATCAATAGCTCCAATAAACATGATGGAGCCTGACCATCTGATTCTTTGCAAGCCCATCTCTCTCCACTGATGACAGACAAAACCTGTTACTCAGTTTAGACAGGACATATTCTATAGGCAGATGAAAGGTGGCAAGAAGAAGCTCACTTAAATGTCTACCCTCTGGAGTGTGCATGAAGCGGAATTATATTATTTTGATAAAAAAATGCTAAATGTAGGAAACAGTGCATTAAAGTCCCCTGCAGATGAAGATTAATGAAACAGTCAAAAACTGCATAGAAATAAAGCTGGAAGAAGCCAGTGACAAAGCAGAGAGTCTATATGGAAATTTGGAACAGAATTCATTTGACTAAAATTAGGTGGTTAATACAGTTTTAGAGACTTCAGAGCCAACTGGATTTCCAGCCCAAATTCCAGCCAGTTTCAGAAAGCTGTGAGTCTCCCAATAAACCCTAAATTGCATCTCTTATCCCCACAGAGATACCTGAGGTACTGCAGAACACATCAAATCATAATTTGCACCCATAGCTGTCTTCAGGCAAATTAATCCTATTTCTAGGGTAGGATTCCTTTTGAGCTGAAGACACCTTATATTTCACTGTCCACATGTAAGCCCAAGCTCCTACTACAGCCAGTGGAGATTTCTGGCTCCACCAGCTGCCTTAATACATGCAACTAGTTGCCACCCCAGAATAATAAAGACTAAGGTCACACCTGCCATTTCCATGCAGAAATGGAGACCTGAATAGCCTGGGAAGTGTCAAACACATTTCCAAGGCAGGGAAAAAAAAACCTGCAATGTCATAGCATGGGCCAGGTCCTACCAAAGTCCTGCAGTGACAGCAGAAGTAATTCAACACAGGCACACAAGCTTCATAATCTGACAAAGTCCTACTGTGTCAGAGATTGTCCACTCTATGGCAGGACTGACCTATACAGTCTGAATCGCTATGTGAAGACAGTGTAGTAATACTAAGACATTTGTTTGCCTGACTACTCCCCTAAGTTCCATGATCATTAATCTGGCACTGATATGGATTATTCTGCAAGTTCTCCGTATTTATATCTATCATGATGCACAGCCTTCACAAGAGCAAATCAAGAATTTTAATTGAATCATCACAATTCCATAATTTATGTTCATTCCTCCAGAACAAGTTTTCTCAATTTTAAGTTCTGTATCTTCTGAGCCAGTAATAACACCATTCATTTCACAAATAAATTGCACTACTACCTTGTTTTCCACACTTAGATGAATTATCTTGGTTTAACTGTCTATCTGCATATTAATGAAACTGAATTGGAAAGTGTTACTGTACTTGGCACTGGTGAGGTGACACCTCAAATCCTGTGTTACAGTTCTGGTCCCCTCACTACAAGAAGGACACTGAGGTGCTGGAGCATGTCCACAGAAGGGCAAGGCAGCTTGCAGAGGGTCTGGAGCAAAAGTCTGATGAGGAACAACTGAAGGAGCTGTTTAGCCTGGAGAAACTGAGGGACAGGGAGAACCTTACAGTTCATTACAACCACCTAAAACAAGGGTGTAGCAAGATGGGGGTCAGTCTCTTCTCCCATGTAGCAAGTGACAGGACAATAGGAAATGGTCTCAAGTTGCACCAGGGCAGGTTTAGATTGGACAGTGGGAAAAATCTTGTCACTGAAAGAAAGAGTTGTCAAGCCCTGCCACAGGCTGCCCAGAGAGGATGGTTTTTCCCAAGTTAAATGATTCTATGATTCTATGATTTAGCAATACAAAGAGAAGAGTTAATTGGAAAAGGTGTACAAAGAGGTTTTGATTAGTAGAAACTGGGATGATATACATCATACTGAATAACATCATTATTCAGTTCCACATCAAAAGCCCTTCTGAAATGGAAATAATATTTGAATGACATGGTGGAACCTAGTATGTATTAGCCACAATGGGCCTTGTACCTGGAAGGGGAAAATGTATTTTTTCACCCATATCACCAAAAATAAGT
The DNA here is from genome assembly GCF_031753505.1 of Anomalospiza imberbis. Classification (NCBI taxonomy): domain Eukaryota; kingdom Metazoa; phylum Chordata; class Aves; order Passeriformes; family Viduidae; genus Anomalospiza; species Anomalospiza imberbis. The sequence continues at coordinate 79,355,507 of NC_089682.1, read as the reverse complement.
ATTTTCATCAAAAGCTACAACAAAAGGATGACACATTAAATATAAGTTTCACCCTTAGATCCTAAGTTAGCTTGACCCACACAGTCTTTGGGCAAACATTCTCTTTCACAATCAAACTATATTCTTAATACTGAGTAACAGATACAGGTATGTAGAAATTGCTTTTTTTTTTTTACTCATATTTCAAAACTAGTAAAATAACATCTTCATATATGAAGCAGAGGAATTTTTTATACATTAGTTATATAGTTACTCTGGTTTTTCCCAATTATTCCTTCCCAAATATGTAGTGTTCCAGTTTTACTTTTACAATCTGTTAGCAAACATTTACACAGATGATAATTTCAATTAATTTAGTATTTTTGACCAATCTCAACAACCTTGTAATAGAATTAGGCTATGTAAATGGTACAAAGAATCCCAAGTGAATTTTTTTCAGTCTACAATCAATCCATGTAAAATTTGCTAGAATTACAGCTCTAAGTATTGACCGCACATCTGAACTACACCCTTTGTTCCAGTTCCTTGCTCAATAACCATTAGCCACTGTTTTTTACACCGTGCTGGTCACTGGAACATGAACATGAATGAATTTATGGCAGCCACACATTAGGCACAAAGCAATACCATTCCTATTTTAGGAACTGGAAAGACAGAGATATTAAAATATGCACAGAAAAAGACAAATTAAACCAGATACCCCAAGTTGTAGACCAGTGTATTAACACCAGAAAAAGTGCCTCTGTTTAATGTGATACTCATGTCTACAAAAAAAAATACCCAAGAAAGCATTACACATTTTTCTGAAGGCACAGTGGCTAGATAGAACACCATTTTCCTCATCATAAGCAAAACAGAGTTTTGCTAGCATGAGAATAGGAGAGAAGGCAGCCTGAAAGCATGAAGCTAAGCCACAGGCTTAGTAAGAGTTATTTTTACACTTTGCTATTGGATTTTAGAGCAGATGAAAGTCTTGGAAGGATTTTACTTTCACACACTGTATGCACAGCCACAATGAACATTATCAGAGTTAGATACGCAGCAGGGAGACACAGTGACCACAGCATGATGGAAAGAAACAAAAACCCCTTGATCCCACTGTGTCAGGTGGCTGCTGCAGGAAACTTCTCCTTTGAAGTACAGAAAGCCAAGATGTTATGGCACAAGTCCTGAGTTAAACCTCTCTCAGGCTCACCTTGCTTTGAAAGGCCACCCCCTGGGCCAGCACCCTATGGCATGGCAGCCAGAGAGAAGGCAGCTGGACTGCACAGAGCACTCTGCAAACCCCACCAGCACCATCGGAGGCTGTGCAAACACAGGACACACTCTTTGGCAGGGACTCCACTCACCCCATTTTTGCCATCACCTGCATCTGAAGCACTCCTCACACAGTGCAGGCAGGGACACCTCTGGGCCACAACTCACTGAAGCCATTTTTAATGCCCAGACGAGTAATGAGATGAAAAAGTGCCTGTTGCACTCCACTCACCACAGGCTGGCACAACCACTGAAGTCGACATCCTGTCCAAATAAACTAAAGCACCAAGAGACAAGTGGAGTGGGAAAGCAGTTTCAAGTCTCATGAGATGTAAACAGTCTCTGAAAAGATAAAGGTCATCCATAAAAGAATTAAGCAGCATTTGACTTTGTGGAGAAATGGGAGACAAGATAAAAATAGCTTTATTTCTGACAACAAGTGCTTCTGAGACACTTGATGTGTTTAATCATTTTCCTTCACCTCTGACAGAAAAGAATAATTACGGAACTGCACCAAAATAGTTCAAGGAATGTTGTGACCCATGTGAATATTAAAGATATGAGAGATTCTTAAACAGAGTACAAAAAGAAGATAAAAGTACAAAGCAGTACTCTTGAGTGATTTAGAGACAATTGTGCAGTACTGGACTAAATAGTCACTGATAAAAACTTGTAATCTGGGACACAGTGCTCAGGCAGTATTTAGGGGAAGACCAAGATTAAATCATTGCCATCAAAATTGCTTCAGGCTTACTGGAGATACATAAACATACAAAAGCTCCAGTACTGAGAATGACCTGCAAAGTCCTCTACCAAAACATGAAACTCTTGGAAGACAGGCCAGGCTCCAATCATCATGATGATACTCAAGTACACAAAATATAGATAGAAGGGAAAACACATGAAGAACTTAGTTGTAGTCCAGAAAAGCAAGCACACAGAACTGCCCAAGCTGAAGTAAACAGCACAAACCAAGACAACAGCACTTTGCAGGAGCTGATATTTTCAGACACGTGAACAAGGAGGATAAAAAAAAGCACTATGACTTTAGAGAAACTCATAATGGGAATGATGGTAACAGTTACAACAACTGAATGCATCATTAGCCAGAAAAACAAATGGAACACTAGTGGATTTTAAGCCACATTCTGGTTGGAAAGAAGGATGCTAGAATCAGCAGTGAGCAAAAATGTTAAGCATATAAAATTCTCATAAAACTCACATAAAACTGATATATCAAAAACATTGACAGAATATATAAAAGTGATAAAGCAATGCCCAGTCAGATCACTGAGAGTAAATGAATGCTAAAACCTGAAACTCCCAGTCCTTGTAATAGTACTGTCAAGGAGAAGGCATCCATTAAGACTTCAAACCTGCGGTTTCACAAAGGTTTGTACAAACTCAATGGAAAGAGTAAAAACCAGCAGAGGAGGAAGAAGAGGACTGCCCACAGAAGCTCTCAAACTACAGAACACAGCTTTAGAAGCCAAAGCCTCAGGATTCACGACTTTCCTTGTGCTAAGGTAGAAGCCAAAGGAGATTATTGCCCTCCGAAGCAATAGTGAGGAGAACAACCAAAGTAGCACACACAATCTTTAGTGACATCAGTCTTAAAAAAAAAGTAACTACTTTTGGTTAAATGCAGAATTAAAATAACTAAATAAACATAAAAGGCAAATGTTGCCAATACTTTTAAGGGTAAAAATTCTGGAAGAGGTGCCTAATGTCAAGCATGTATGTTTGATGCATCACCTGATTTTCTGGTAGATGCATGTAGGGAAGCCAAATACTCATCTGTTCATATTCAGCTCCTCAACACACCTCTCTAAATTTGCTAAGCCAGGTTTTTCATAGGAAGAAATAATGTACTTCTGATGGTTTAGTGGAAGCATGTGAAGAAAACTGCTTTGAAAATCTGAGTGGTTAGCAGAAGCTAAACAAACAAGATAGCGTATTAGAAAGAAAAATTTTCATAGCAAGAGAAAGAGGTAAACACAAATAAGACTAAAGTCCATCATCAATATGTGTACCTGACAGATAAGGAAGTGACAAAAAGATTTTAGCTTGCTGGATGTAATCTAACTAGCTAAACCAAAAACCCAGATTGGAAGAAAGCCTACAGTTTGGCAGGAATATTATAGGGTACAGAAACCAGGTTACTCATTACCACCATCCCTGCATTTAAAGAACCCAGAATAGATGCTCTGATGCTCTGGTGTTAGCAATTAACCCTGAATCTTATCTTGGCCACATCAGTAGATTAAAAATAAATTCACCCTACTGCTTCTGGAGAGGTACTGGAATGTTTTGAGTGTGACTTAAGGCTCCCAAAAGACAGACAGAAAAAATCCCAGTCATGTTATTATTACAAGAACATCAAATTATACTGGATTTGGAAGGTCCCTGTTCATAGACTTGGGAAAGGCTGACAGAGGTGCATGAATCTGCTGCCCTAAAAGCTCCTGAAGTTCAACTAGAGATGAATAGGTAGAGGATTTTCCCTAATCAGAGTCTCAAAAGAAATTAGACTGCAAGAGTATGGCAAAGCGTTTTGAGTCCAGACCATCAACCACAGAAGAAGTAAAAATAACCCCAAACCACAGAAAAAAAGCTTACTGGACTAACAAATAATTGCATGAAGATGAGGCATTTCCGATGCTCCAATCTGGCCTATTATAAAAGCAGACAGCAGGATTTACTGGGTAATGGTTGGATTTTGAGCAATTAATTCTGTTACACCATAAACCACACCTGTTGTAGGAAAAAATGCCAGTCTGGCAGAACAGATTTAGCATATGCTGTCTTTGGGATTTTGTTATGAAGGCAAGGATGAGAAGAATTTCCCCCTACATTTGCAGGGCAGCAATAGCATTCTAGAATCATCGACTGCCCCAGGATTTCACTGTGCTCTAGCTTTATGCAATATTCATATCAACCAAGCATGGAAACATTTATCAGAGGCTGATCAAATCCATGTAATTTCACAAACAGACGATGCATTAACCTACAGTCGGACTCAAACACCACTGAAAGAGTGAATTATACAAATATAAGCCATAACTTTGGGAGCTGTTCACTTCTAAGTGAGCTGATGAACAGGTCAAGTGGTACATTAAACAGAAAAATATTTAGGAATAGACTAATGACCTTAGAAAGATGAATGAGAAAAATTAGTAAGAAGCTCCTTGCTCTACAAGTTCACATAAATTGCAATCTTTTGCAAATTTTATTCTTCCCCAGGATTCTGTATCAGTGTTTGCAGATATGATTAAGCCTTTAACCGAGCTTTTAAAGAAGGTGCAGGAATGGGAGTGGAGATCAGGACAAAACCTGACCTCCGCAGCATTCAAAAAGGCTGGCATAGGTAGCCACACTGGGGATGATGTTCCAGCATGGCCATTTCATTTGCACTTTGTTACCCTCTCCAGAAGCCATAGAGGTTGTGTTATTGCAAAACCAAAGGAAGTCAGTCAGTTCACTGTACAAAATGAGCACATGGTGCTCCTGGGAGACTTAATGCGGTGACTCAGAAACTACAGAGTGGGTGAAAGGTGCAATTACCAAGCTCTGCACATTTAAGTGCATGAACAGGGTGGGCTCAGCAGAAGAGGGAACTACAAGCATAGGTGGTCTCCAGAGCATATCATAGGGATCTCATCCAATTTATTCACAAGAGTCGTCACTTCAAAGAGGCTAGAGCAGGAGAAAGGTAGCTCCCTCTGGGAGAAGATATTAAGCAACTGCTACAGAATTATTTAATGTGTATTACAAGAAATGTTTCTAGAAGGTAAACTAGACCCTCTTTCTTTTCAGCACTCAAAGATATCAGTTCCATGGTTGCAAATATAAAATGAAAGATCCTTAATCAGTTTCACAACAGACCAATACTGCAGTGCCCAGGTACATCAAATGGCTTCAGAATGTATTTCCAGATAAATGTGATGGTGGATAGCTTTTCCTATTTCGAGTTCCTCTGTGAGAAAGAAACAACCAGTGGACATCAACAGTAAAGGAAGTGGAAGAGTCTCCATCACTGGAGGGTACCAATGAGTAATATGAAGGCATTCAGCTCAACACAGTTGTCATAAGAATTGCAAATTTAGTCATAATATATGGAACCAATATATTAGAACAGATCTGTGCTATAATATAGGCAAATGAAAACCAGAATGAAGGAGACTTGCTAGAAGCAATTGCTGCAAAATTCTTTTTAAACCAAACACTTGGACTACTCATGCCATAATCTAGTTCAGTCACTTACATGATAACCTGTGTTTACTCTGCTATAACCTTGGCCACTAAATTTAACCATTCTGAGATAAGAAGTATGCATCAATGACAACAGGCTATGGAATAAGATGGAATGTCCTATTCAGCCCTCTAGATGGATGCAGAAAGCAGCACATCAGGATAAGCAATATAAATTGAAGGTACCACTTTTCAATTTTCAGAAAACTGTTTAGATTACAATTTGACTAGATGTGAACATGCAATTCTTCCTTCTTTTTCCAGTCAGTCTGAAACTGTTTCTGTCAGATCCAGCTGTGTTTCTATACACACTTGATAAAAAACAACCACTACAGGCTTATCTCATTGTGTGTAACCTGCCTGAAATGTTATGGCTTGGGCACATGTAACAGAAATGACTGAAGTGTGAGATTTCAATTATACACTTTTAAAAGGAATGCTCAATTGCAAACTCACTGAAACTGTACAGTAAATTAACTTTTGGAGTAGCTTTTGTGTCAACTCAGATCCCACAGAGAACCTGCCTAACCAGGACCAGCTGCTACAAAAGAGTATGGGTCACCTGCAGATCTCTGTCAAATTTGTGAGCCAGTGCAAATATTATGGGAATTCCACAACATAAATGGCAGCAGGTACCTGTCCTCCAGACACTGAATCCCACCCCTATGAAGAAGAAAGCAGCTCCTGACCCTGACAAATGGCATTAGTAGTCAGAAGAGTTAATGTCCATGTGTTCAAACAGAGCCATCCCAGTACCTTTTGGGATGTTCTGGACTATCAAGATACCTGCACAACACACGACCTCTGAAAAACCTGCGTCTTTTGGACTAGCAACTGGAGGCAAGACAGGATACTCTAGGCTTCTCAAATGGTACACATTTATTATATGTGCCACTTTTTTCCTCTTAGTGGCTTCTTAAGAGGTAGCCTTGTGAATGCATGAAGTTCTGACAGTGAGAAGGACATATACTCTTGAACAATATATAAGAATGAATCGAAATTCTAAAAGGATTCAGGAAAACCAAGAGAATCTAAGTAAGAGTTTTTCACTCCAGAAGTTTTACACCAGCACCAATTCCCAAAAGGCTGACAAGATTAATCATAGGACCCTGCAGATGGATAAGTCAAGCAGAACTGAATGACTCGTAATTTGTGGTCTGGATATCTCAGTGGTCTGTCTGTCTTGGCACCAGCACAGTGAACCACAGGGCTAACTGACAAGCTTTAATTAATACAATGGTTATTACTAGCTATAAATCTTCCTTAATGTTATTGCTTCCACTAAGCTAGGCTATGAAAGGAAGATCTGGGAAATTATAGGAGGAATTCAAGCTGGTTACTCAGCAAACTCACATCTTGTCAGTGGGGATACAGTCACTGAAGGAAACAGACTTTAGTCAGACATATTTATTTTGAGGAATCACTACACTCCTCAGCAGCCACCAAGAAGATAAAGAGCACCTATTCAAATCAAAATTCAGAAGAGGAAAGAGAAATTCCAGTGCAAGGAAAGGGCAGGAAAATTATTAACTGGGAGAAGTGAAACTCTTGGGGTATCAGTTTTCTAAATTAGAGCAACAACAAGAATCAAGAGACAGAAGACAAAATGGGGTGTCCAGTTTTAGACTGGAAACAAGCTTTGAATCTTTGCATTTCTTCAGCAGCAAGGATGATTTATATGTATCTATCCATTTTTTTCTACAAGCTTTTGACTATACTGCAGTCACAGATTAAACTGGATTCAATTTATACTTTCTTTGATTTTGGAAATACATTTAGAACCTCATCCAAAGTGTGCTGAAACCATGAAAATACACTTCTGAGGTATGAATAAGTCCCTTTATGTCTGTTTCTAAACACATGTTTAATGGTAGATATAAAATTGCTTTACTGCAGAGATAAGTGTTAACTCAAAAATGTACACATAAAAGTTTTCCTGCTTTACTCTTGTAGCCAGCAAACAGAATAAGAATCACCATTTCTAGTAAAAGCTGGATTCTTATAGAACAGATAACTGCATCAAACTAAAAGTATTTAAAATTAAATATCTAACTCTTGATTTATAAAAAAAATCTTCATATTGTTGATTACCTGTTGAAATTAAACTGTTTCGCCTGTTTGTGTACAAAGAATCTAACTTGTCTGGATGATGTAATAGTGAGTAGATGTTTAAATGTTGTTGATAAGAAGCTGAATGTTAAAAATTTATATAAAAATACCAGCTACAGTTGTTTCTTCTTTTTTTTCAAGCCATATCCCATACTTTTATATTAAGCAATATAGGATAGGGGGGATTTACTACATCAATGTACTGCAATCTCAGCTGTTGCAATGAAGAAAAAAATCACAGTGAAACACCTAAAGCTGCTTTTATCCAGTTCTTAGAGAAATAAAATGAATTTTAAAAGAAACTAGAATATAGCAAAAGAAAAGGAGGTGTGTTGTTAGAGTGCTTAGTCTAAGACACACAGAAAAGGGGGTGTGCTGGTTAATACATAGCTGAATATGCTAATTAGCTACTCTTCTTTCAGCAATCCTTGTTTCAGCCTCTGTGCTCTCACCACCGCCGTACTAGACACTTTCCAACCAGAATTAACATCACATTAACAGACTGAGGTATTCATAAATATTCTGTCAACTGGATAAATTTTAAACATGCTTAGAAAATTTAAAGTTTAGACTTTACTCTAGCAGCACAATGAGCACTCCTGGGGGCCTAGCACATGTTCTTTTTTAAAGTGCAACTTAACATATTTCACTGCTCTCTGACAGTGCACTGTTCTCATTGTCTTTTGGAGATAAAGCAGTTGTCTCTCTTTGATATTGGGGTTTCTTTACATAAGAAACCAACAAAATATTATTTTCCCTTTGGCTAACACTGACACTGTTAAAAAAATTACTCAGTTGAAGGAATGGGCACAAGGGGAAACCAACAAATTTAATCTTTTGTCTACTATATCAAAGTGCAATACTAAACTTTAAATTGCTCTAGAACAAAGTATAAAGCCAGTGATGACAAGACACTTGTATACATAAATGAGAAACATCACTGTATTATGAATATAAAAAATGAAACGCATGCATATCTACCTATTTTCATTCCTACTGATTTCAGATATGACTAAATACTTTTTCACTCCTCAGCTATTTTAAATAGAGATACAAAAATATAAGGACACATTGAAACCTTAACTTATCAATTAACTCAGAGCTTCAGGTACACTTTTTAAGCAATTTGTCAGAGGTTGGCCTTTATTTCTGCATAACCATGGAAATTCTGCCAGTATACTGCAGCATGTAAATATACTATATCAAAATAAAATATTATTTTCCATTATTTAAAGAAAACATATTTTGGGAGAAATCCCAGTTTTAATATCAAACCACACTAGAACAACGGAAATGCATGATCACATAGATCTTGTAGCAGCATCATTCATCCTCCTTTGTCAAGGTATAGAAATTCCAGAATGTAGCAATGCTCTGCTTCATAGTTACCATGAGGGCAGGTACCTCGGCAGTTTTCAGGAGGCCATGTACAATGTGGAAATTAGGTCAATATCTAATCATGAGACATATGCCTGTCATTTAAATATTGCCTATTTTAAAGAAAGGCAGTTAAAAGGAAAGAATTTGTATAGATGCTTTGGTTCTAAGTAAACTGACCAAAGAGTTATGCAGGTACAGCAAAAAATTCCAAGAGATTTCTATGAAGACATCCATTGAAATGCTTCCAGAGCCACAGAGGCTTTTGTAAAAGTGGCCAGTGTTTGTTACAGCCCCACTCTCAGACAACAGAATGAACAGCGACATTTCAGGCTTAAATGCAGAAGGACAGGAACAGACATAAATCAAGCGCCCCAATTTTTTTTTAAATACCCTCTTTAATTTTTAGACCAGACCAAGCTCATGTAAGCCACCAGATGACTTAGAGATACTCCAGGCTTGTTAGATGGAAAAGGAGATTAAGTGTATCACTAATAAAATATGTAGCTGTTGAATTTCCAGACACAGTACCTACATGTACTTTAGCAAACAGCAGAGCTAGGGAGCCAATATCTACAGTAACCCATGGACCAGAAGGTGATGGACAGCTAGATTACACCAGGTGTGCTCCTGAAGAGCAGCTTCCAGGTTAACTTTATCCTAAATCAACCCAAACTATTTCAGGCTATGAACCATAGTACAGAAATTAATATTTTTTAATCAAAATCAAATAGGAAAATAATCTTGGACTTGGAGAGATCCCATACAGTGCAGTGAGAGCTGGCCAGCCATTTTATCCTAGAGACAAAGGCTTTCAGTAGCCACAGCTATGCCAACACAACCTTCAACAAGTATGTAGTACAAAGGATATTGAAAAAAATGGGTCTAAGACAAGATACATTAAATCAGGCATTAAATCAGGATCACGCTTTAGATACTAAGAAATTCACAGGTTATACAGTTTAAGTGGAATCATGGTTCAATCAATGATGCTAGAGAAAGCAGAGCAGGGGGCAGTGCAGCAATTAACTAGTTGCCCAAACACTGATGAAAAGCAAACTGTTGGCCTGAATTAGAGTGTGAAGGGCTTGAAGAGCCATATGTCTTTGCTGAGATGAGAGGAAGGCAGGAAGGGAATAAGAAAGGCAGGAACAAAGGAGGGGAGTAAGTCAAAGAAATTTCATTGTATAAACTGAACTATTTCACTGGAAACTCTTTTATACAGGAATACTCTTAGAAAAGAGCTAAGATACTCTGCAAAAGACACATACACAAGTCCTTACTGCCTTACTGGGAGGAAAAATAATCTCTGTAGAAATGAGCACATGGAAATAAAGCAAGGTTCCACCTATAGCAGTCAAAACCCACTTTCCTCATACTACTGAGAAGGAAGAAAGCAGAGATGTTGGAAATACTGAAGAAACATCAGGGATTTTATGTACGTAATTTGAAACATAAAATAAGAATATTGGGATACGATTTATAGTCAGGTACATAAGATGCATTAGATGTTTATTATCAAATGAGTCACTGGACATATTTGGTACACTTCATATATATGTATACACTTTATATATAGATACATATATAGAGGTTATTGCTATTCTGAGAGTATTGCCTCCATAATCCCTCCTTTCAGGTGTAACTGTGCTGCAGGAGAAAAGCAGGAATGAAAGCAGAGGCCTTTCACAAGACCGATCTACTGCAGACCAGGAGTTAGTCCTGTTAATTGTCAATCTTCCTAAGTTCCTAAAATATGGTATTTTCATTGTGGACCCAACAATGGATGTCACAAAAAGCAGGAAACATTCTAAGTAAGACACTGCAAATGCTTTTTTAAGTGATACAGTAAAGAGGAGACGATGATAAGTGATATTACCATGTTAGAATAACTTGGACTTTCAGGAAATTTTAACAGAAATTCAAAAAATATCTTACTGAAAAAAAATTCATTACCATATTTATGATCCTGTGTCTACTATCTGCCAGGTATTAGGAAACTGGATTATAAAATTAGGAAGAGCCTCAAGGGTATCAGATCCAATACAGTGCTTCTATGGGCAATATATGACACAATCCTATTTATAACCTGATCCAGATTTACTTTAACATAGGCTAGGTATTTTGTTCATACTACTCTCTCTGGAAGATGACTACAGAATCACACTTCACAAATGGTATTCTTTTCCCCCTGACTTTCAGGTTGAATTTATTCATGTCAGTCCAAACACTTGTTCTTGCAGCAAAACTTTCCCTGCACTTAGTTATTTTCCTTCACTTTTTTTTACCACTGATCTATTTATAGACAAAGTATATCCTCTCCTAGTGTTCTTGCTCAGGTAAATAAACCATATTCTCTTCATCTCTGCTGGAAAAATCACCTGATACAGACTAGAAACAAATGTGTCTTTGTCACAGTTGGATTATATTCGCATCTGATGGTCATGCTGTGATCAGCAAGTTCTCTTCTTACAGAAAAAAAAAATGAGTCTTTCTGTTCCATGTGTTTATTATTTTGATTATCCTTTGCACTGACACTGTTTCCTCAATTTTAGCTCATGCTCTAAGTAGTGCAATCCTAGCCTGTGCTAAGGCATGGGAGTTAAAATACATTAAGAAGTTCAGCTGTGAACTGCCCTTTGAGACTGATGCTTCTACTTTCAGCACAACTCACTATGACATTTGCTTTAGCAATTTCCTAGCTGCTGCTGAACATTCTCCTCCTTCTCCACTGAAACAGTAACTCTCCTTGTGCCACCATTTCAAGGGTCTTACTGAAAATACAGATTGATTACATTTATCATATTTTCTTTTTCCAGACAATCAGTTATCACAGAAAGCTATGAGATGGGCCTGGCTTCAGTACTGTAAATTCATAGCATTTTGTGTTCATTGCACCTGCAGTTACTGACATTTATCTAATCCTCACTGTCATTAACCTTTCCTGTCTATGAATCCCAGTGCTCAACATGATCAGTTTTCTTGATAGATCTGACAAAAAGCATTTTGGAAGTACAATTTTTTTAACTCTCTTTTTCCCCACTACCTGATGGCTGTATGTCTTTCCTTGTGCTGCTTTTTTCTTAGGTGACTGGAAGATATCTACATTTTGTTTTGCAATAATGAGGTTTTATTTATTTTTAAGACTGGATGTACATTTTTAAATTTTCTCCTCAGCATAGCTAGTAAACACCTATTCCATTACTTGATGTGGGGCTAAGTAATGCCCTTTCAGAAAGTAATGGAGCTCCTAAAGGAGACACATCTGTTTCCAGACAGAAGGAGATTGTGGCATCTAGTATGTTTACATTTGCATATCAGTTCCAACTACTGGTAAAAAGACTGTAATTTTAAAGGGTTTTTTGTTTGTTTGCTTTGTTTGGTTTTTTTGTTCTTTTTTTTTTTTATGTTTTAAACAATATTTTACAAGGATTGCTCTCTTTATATTTTGGAAAAAAACACAAAATGCCTGCAGCAGCCACAGTGGGCCAGCAGCAGATGACTGGAAAAAGGAATGAAGAGCTGCAGGATGGGGCTACTCAATGTCCAAGACATCTTACACGGGACACCATGGCACTTTGCCTCCTCTGGCTTTACAGGACCAAACAGATGCTACTGACCAAGCTTGCAAGGGGGTACATCAGCTGTTTTCCTGGGTCAGAAGAAAGACTCTGCTCCCTGCCCAGGAAAACCAGGGGAGAGTATGTGATACAGGTCTTCCTCACAGACATGCAGGAGATACCACATGCATGAAATAGGGGAGACTCAGGCAAAATTTACATTTGATCCAGATTATATGTCAGAGCTCATCCTCTGAGAAGTGACAGGAACTGAAAGCACCTTAAGCAAATTCTTGAACTAGTCCCTCAGTACTCCCTCCTCTGTCATCTACTGAATCTCTCCACACTAATTAGACTAAAGGTGAAAGTCTGTCTACAAGAAGTCTGGGCTTGAATTTGTCACCACAGGTTTACCTATACTGCACAGATAGAAATGGGACAATTATTGTATTTTTTGGCCATAGAACAAGAGATACCATGCTCACTACTGTCCATTACCTGGAAAAGGAACCTAGGGTGGCAAGCTCAAACGTAGGTTTCTCTGGTGAACACATCCTAAAATTAGCTCAAGGGTGATTGCTATCCCCTGCATTTACTTCCACAGTCTTCAAGGGAGATGGCTCTTCTGCATCTAATAGCAAAGCCCATGCATTGCACTCCTCCCTCTCCACCCTGCCATCACAAGCCCTCACAGAGCCGCTGCACAACCCTGGAGCTGCTGGCCCATCACTTCATGTTACATAGCCCTATGCAAAAGGATTGCAGGCAGCCAAGGACAACGTAGTCCATGTCTTTACTCACTAGTTGTGGTGCAGAGCCAAAGTACATCCAGCTCCACCCTGGTCAGCCCAGTGGACAGCTGCCTCAGAACTGGAGAACAAGTTCTAGCTGCTCTTCCCTCTGGGATCACTGGGAATGCTGCCAAACCACTTTAAAAGAAGTATCTTTATGCTAAACAACATTTCATAATGGTTACTGGAAAGCAAGGCCAAGCAGATGCCAAACTGTGTCTCAGAGCTGATGCAAACACTGCCTGGAAGACCAGCACAATGATGACACTTTTAAACTGTGGGACTGGAGTAATTTTCCATACTACAGCTTCACTCAAAGTAGCAAAATATCCTGCTACTGACAGCTGTAGCTGGGGGTGGTGAACTCCAGGTACTTTAACATTGTTTTTTCAGCCATTGGGTATGTACCATTTGCTATTGATAATCTTTACAGGTTCAAGACTGTCCCAGATGTACCCAGAAATTATTTCCATGCTGTACAGGATACACAAAGATGAGTGCAGGGATTCTGCAGGCTCTGATCTCCACCCAGCTCTCCTATGAGCCCCATGAAACCTGGCTGGAGAGCTAGTGGCCAACTGGCACCAAAACAGATCATTCTGTATGGGCCATATCCAGCCTTGGTTAGGCAGACTGGTTTGCCTTGCATATTGTCCTGTGCTCTCAATCTGGATGACACAAGCTGCAAAAAAAAAATAACTTGCATATCTGCCAGACTACTCTTCAGTTAAACCATCCATTTCATAGTCAACAAAACAAAATACTATTTTTTCACTTAGAACAGGTATTTAGCTGTGTCTGAACTACCATGTTGTAATACAGTTGCAGTAATGTACATTTTTTTCAGCATTTACATCAGCAGTGTCATTCCTCTGGTGCAGAACTGCAGTGCTTTCATTGGCCACATTCCAGAATGACACCCACTGCTTATATACATATATATGTCTTCTCTATGCATTCTAGTCTTTGAAGATTTTTGAGACACAAAATGCTCTGGGCTGGTGCTTCCAAACCTTTGCCCTGATGGTCCAGGATGGTGCTTCCAAACCTTCTGCATAGTTACTGCACAAAACAATAGTGAATTATTCAGGGGTGGGGTCGATAATTAATCTTACTGGAAACATAATGTAGGGACTGAGAATGTATTATTTTCTTACACTTGTACAAGAATAACAGAAGAGTTAACTACAGCAGGTGTCCAGCCCATCTCATCATCATTGAAGCAGTTCCAGAACAAGGTGCTTCAGAGAAAAATCTTCAGCTGCTTGCACCAGTCACTCAAAAGTCTGGAACTACTTTATTATGTAACAAAAAAAAAAAAAAAAAAAAAAAAAAACCTGACTCTGCCTGGCAGCTTGTCATTGCTACTGTTTCTATTCTATGTCCAATGTCAGTGTTTGTGTCACAGCAACCCTCCCTGACAGTTAACAGTTTATTATGGTAAATTACTCTGTTTTTCACATACCAATTAACTGCCTTGTCTCTGTATACCTCCCAGTATATTTTTTGCTCCTAGACACTCAAATAGTTCACACAGGCATTTCTATGTGATCTTGGGTCTACAAAATGCTAATGTCACACAGGTCCTTCCAGACCCTCCAGGTCCTTTCCCATATTGGGAATGTGTTGCTCCAGTGTACATTTGACCCTTCCTTAATCCTCACTCTCTTTGTAGTTCAGTCTTCCACACTCACTTCACCCCTACAAACATATCTTCCAGGAGCACTCACTCAAAGTGAACACTTCCAAAGCAAAAAATAAGAGATACAAGAATCACCAAGCTTCGTTGTCTGCAATACTGTAGCAAGCCTCTAGCCCCAAACACTACACAAGTAATGGCTATTATATGCTCTCTTCTGGAGAAGCCAAGGCTCCCTTCACAGCACCTTCCAGTGCTTAAAAGGGACCTACAGGAAAGCTGGAGAGGGACTTTTCACAAGGGCATTAGACAAGGGGGAATGGCTTTAACCTGAAAGAGGGAAGATGAAGATCACATATTCAGGAGAAATTCGAAAGTGGTGAGGCAGTGGAACAGGCTGCCCAGAAATGTTTTGGATGTGCCATTCCTTTGACCAAGGTCAGGCTGGACAGGGCTTTGAGCAACCAGATCTAGCAGGAGGTGTCCCTTCCCATGTGCACAAGTCTAGAAGATAAGCTGTGGACCCTGTGATTTTTCTCATTCCTTTTCAAGGATGAGCATCCATGATCTTGGGTGCTCCCTCCCCCTTGAGGGTGGGATGACACATCATGGCAGGGGGGTTGGAACTAGATGATCTTTACAGCTCCTTCTAATACAAACCATCCCATGATTCTGTTATTCTATGTTCGTAGAATTATGAGCCAAAAAGCCAATTCTAAGATATTTAACAACCCATGCCAAATGCTCCAGATGTCACAGCGAGCCACAGGAATAAACCAGGAAAAGCAAAGATATTACCACAATGCCAAACCCTTGCAACAGAAGGCAAATTATTTAGGTAAAAGAATTTTTTCAGTGGAAGCCTGGGAACCTGGCCACAGCACACAGAAAGAGAAAAGAGAGGCCTAAGAAAAAAACTACACTGTTCCTTGACAGTTTAAATTCTTTCCTGACCACAAGTCAACAAAACAGCTCCCACAGGCCAGCATCACTATCTAATCCAGACCAATGCTCACACCCTCTGGTTTCTACAAACCTATTCCAAATTACCAGTAACAGAGGAAACATCACTCTCCAGAAGAGTGCAGCTTGGGTAAAGTCAGATCTGACTGGTGTGATTTAGGGTTCCTGCCTTTCATGGCTTACTCCTACAATATTCTTGCTGTAAGCATTTCACCACCAAACAATTTTGAAGTAGTCTCTATTTCATTATCCTAAGCTGAGCTATGGAAAAAGGCTATTTCAGAACTTCCCTGTGCTACAGTTTGCTGGTTCTAATACTCAGAATAAGAATGACTGTGCCAAATGGATGCTGCTTTTATTAGAATTTTCCCCCCTTTTAAGCAACTGCCTCCTTTAAGTACCACTTTTCTTTTTACCAGAAATAGGAAAGAGGAGCTGGATAAATGACTGAGTAATTACAGTTTCACACAAAAGTGGCACAAGCAGCCCAGCTACAAATATGAGACACAGAGTAACCTCTACAGTGCAAGAATTCTGTCCTGACAGCTCCATTTTATTTTTTTCATCAAAGAATAAAAAGCATCAATCTCCAGCTTCAATAAGTCAGTCATATTGCAGCAGGTTAAACAGCAATTTCACAAGGGTAAACTGACCCAATTTGAAGCAGTGGGCACTCATCCAGTGAAAGAATACAGAAGGCAGAGTGTGAAATGACTGACTAACTCATTACATCAAAATTATTTTTTCAGCATCATATTAAAAAGGAAAACAAAAAATTTCTACAGCAAAATAAAATTACTGATATTTATTTCCCCTAGTTCACAACTTTTTCTGGAAAACTGAAGTCTCAAATATTTTAGTTTCAATGAATCAGCAAATTCTAGTTTCAAAGGTTTTAGATCTTTCTAACTTGCTCTAATGACATTGTATTACTTGTGAATTTGGGAGGTATGAGGAAGATTAGAACCAGCTAACTGATATGACAGGGGGGTATGAAGAAAAAGGGATTGTTTTTTCCACCAAGCATATCATTAAGATGCAAAACTGCAGCTGAATCATATGCCCACAGCTCTGTTCCCTGTGTGATATACCCCAATATTCTCTTCTCTCAAAACAAGAGACATGTTCATAGCTGGCAAGGGAAGTACAATGGTAAACTGAGGTCAAGAGCTCCTTCAGTGTATTTCCAAGGTCTTGCATTTCATATGCAGAGATGCTGATTGAATATGGGAATGCACATTTTCCTCAAGATAAGAGGAATACATCTATTCAGTTTGTTAATTTACTTAACTCTTTGAAAATGATACTGTTCCCCAAAAAGCTAAAGGGAAAATCAATTTTCACTTATTTTCCTTAAGCTCCTTTGAGAAACCCAGATTTAATGTATCATCCCTCTTTTCTTTAGCAGGCTACTTACGGTGTCCCCCACCCCCAGTGCCGGCCGCAAGTGGACACCATAAGCCAAGAAGACTTTGAAGCAGTCCCTATACTTGTGAAGCATGGTCTGTGATTTCCATAAACCACCAGTCAGCTTCCTCAAAATAATTCACATGGCATTTATTTCAAAAAATGAAACAGGGAACAAACAACTCATCCTTGAGGACTCCAGGCCATCTCATTTCACACCAAGTTTAATTTTTAATGCTAAATACACACATGAAAATGGAGTATTGCCTCACAAACCTAACTCGTGCATTCCTACTTTTGGCCAGTCACCCCCACATCTCACCAGATCCTCATGCGTTATCTGTTTTCTCAACACTCCTCCTTCCTATCACACCCCATGCTTTGTTACAACTCTTTTTGGCCTGGATTTTGCCTCCTGGGGGCGTACATAACTGGTCATGGACATTCTGGTGTGGTGATTGTTCTCTCTGCAAGCATCATTTGTACCCGGGTTAACACTGTACTATGACAGGAAAACAAATGAGGAATTAAATAAGTGTGCTACAAAGAGCATGTCAAGGATGTCACCACTGTACAGCCAGGTGTCAGCTGAACCTTCTTTTCAACCGTAAGGTTAGATTTGTTCAATTGATTTTTAAGCAATATGTTCTTACTTACAAAATTAGTTTTAATAAAAAAATCACCAAGCTGACAATTCAATATTTTTCCAACCTACTTTCTCAAAAGAAAATACATGCTGCATAATTCTACCATTTCCATATATATCTAAGGAACCATAATTAGACTAATTAATCAGTAACTATGTTCAACGGTTCCATGCCTGCAGCAAAAAAATTATTTCATTTCTTAAAATGCTAGAAGTTAAACAAACAAACTGAGTAAACTTTGCCTTCAGCTCTGAAAAACAACTGTTCCAGTGAAGCTACTACATATTCAAGAGAACAAGAAAAAAGCTGACTGAGAAAAGGCATTGGAAAATCACTGTGAACTCTTACCAGAATGTGTGACCAGCAGCTACAAGTCTGTCCCCTTCCCCCATGCGACCATTTGAAGTCTTTCCTAGGAGCAGGATCAAAACAGATGCTACTGTCTTCCCAACTGTAAAGCAAGTATCTTGTAAAATATAATCCCAGTGGTACAAATATTTTCTAGCCTTTAGTAAGAGCATTAAGCTGATAAACCTACAAAAGGATACCTCGGGTTGACTTTTGGACTCACAAAATTGCAAGGCGTTTCCATAAGACAGTCTCTCCCAGCCAATTTTGAACCATTCGGCTGTCTTTAGAGTTGTGACTGAAAACAAAAATCGAATCTTAGCTGTCAGCATGACAGCTACTGTGCAAGTAACAAACTGATCATGTGCAGACTGAAATGACAGTCCCCTGGCAATGTGCATGGCCCCCTGTCAGCTCCCCCATCGCTGAAGATTGTGTTGCAGGGCATCTTGCAGCATTCCCCAGCCTTTCAGCCCCTCAGGCTGGCCAGATCCTCAGATGGGTTAAAGTCCCCATGCTTTCCATCATGTAGATGTCACAAAGATCCAGCTGTCAGATGGCACTGGAACCACCTGTGGCCCCAGTCTCTCAGTTCCTGTATCAACTGTTGTAAACAGCATCTGTAAAGATTTCAGTAACTGGGGGGATTTAGAATATGAGTTGGGTTTTTTTTAGAATCAAAACAACATTAAGCTTTAAACTTTTGCCAGTTTTCATAATACAAAAGTCTATCTCTTCTCAAACTAAACATACAAAGAAGCAGCAACACAAATGGGCTTCAATGTGGCCAAATTCAGATATTCTCAAAGTCCTTTTTCTTATTTCAGTGTGCATCTCAAAGGATCCTCCCTAACAAATCTCCAGGCATACACACCACAAACTTAGCAGGCCAGGCTTCTTATGAGAGTTTTGTGCTCTCAGATTAGAGCTGAAGCTACAGCAAGCCAAAAGCTGCCATCACTGATTGACTAAACTGTTTACTGTTAATACAGACTGCATTTTGTTCTTTACATTGAATGATGTTCTTAGATTTAGCCCATGTCTTATATAATTCTGTTAAGAATTTTGCAAAGAGGAAGATTTCATATTTACTGCTACTGTCACCTCCACTGCCACCAAATGCAACAAGTCTATTTTCCCTAACTGCACTGTCTCCTAAGATATTTGCTCCTACCATTAATACTGAAAGGCCATTCCAGCAGCTTTCTTCCAAAGCTATCCATGACTTCTAAGAGTCAATCAATCTAACTGTATTTATATCCTTTTGTGTGTGTATGCATGTTTTTAAATCCTCAATTTTCTTCCTGTCATTAATATTCATGTCCAAGAGTATTTACAGAGAGCAACAGTGTGAGTCTAATTCCTTCCTTTCTTTAGTATCGTTCATCTTCTACTCATCCCATTTTACCAAAGGCTCCAGCTTCTTGCCATGGCTAATTATCCCTTTCTCTTTTTTACTTAGTTATTCTTTCTTCTTGACAACTCACCTGCTCCTTCTGCTGACACTTTTTCCCTCATATGAAATAATTCAGTTGTTCTCCAGAAGCCAGTCTCTTCTTTCATGGTCATATTCAATGAGTCACCATCTCCTTGAGAGATCTGTCCAATGCTCATTTCAGTAATTTTGTAAGAATCCTAAGACTTTGCCTACAACCATATTCTTCTATTCCATTCTTCTGATTTAATCTAAAACCACAGATTTGACTATGATATTTTTCTATACACTTTGGCAAGAAAATATGCAAGCATGAGTAGTTTTTATTTATTATTTAAAACTGGTAACACACATCCTTTAATTGCTAAAACCTGTCATAAAACCATGGTATATCTTGAGTTGGAAAGGACCTTAAAAGCCATCCTAGTTCCATCCCCAAATCTGTGGGCAGGGGGGATACTTTACAGTACACCAGGTTGCCCAAAGCCCCATTCAACCAGGCTTCATCCTTGTAGGTGCAGGTCACCCCCTCTACTTCTTCAGAAGCACGACTTTGTAATTTCCTCTTTATTTTTACCATCTTGAAAAAAAAATAGAATAAATTCTCCTGTGGACATTTCTTTACCTACAAGTCTCTACAAGCAGACTCCTTTGATTGCTGGCTTCTTGGCTTTTTTAAAACTTTGCCAACACTAGCCCTGGACTTTCAGATTAAGTTCAGCATTTTATATGTTCATCACCAACAACAAAACACACAAATCACACACTCATTTGCAAGGATAATCAAACTGCCTTTAAACTCTGACAATTACTAACTGAAAGCCACAGGACTCTACAACTGGAGTTAAGCAAACTACAGATGTGTCTTCATACACATCTGCTCTTTCCTGTTTCTCCCAAACTTAGAAGGATATGCATCACAGTAACCAAAATAATTAAAACAAAATGCTTCTAAATGCCTACATCCTATCCTAATGGTCACTGCTTGCCAACATTGCCAGCAGCTTTACTGACATATTCACTGCTTCTAACTGGTTGAAGAAATAATGAAAGATGGAGGGGAAAACACTTTGTTCCCCAGAGCACATTGGGAAGAAGATGCTGTTAAGGAAAGAGTTAGTAAGTGTGAGGAACAAACCTAAGGTAAGCACAATTTCAACCAAAGCAAGAGAAATCAGAATTTGACCTTCTAGAAGATGGTTACATTATGACTGAAACAACCTCCTCTTATACAAGAGAGCATTTCTTCTTTACAGAAGACAACATTTCCAAAAGGAAGGACAATCTCTGCACTTCCAACCTGCTGGATGCAGAACAGAGGTTTCTACCGGACCTATCAGAGGAAGAAAGCTCTAAGAGCTCCTAGCTTTCAGTCAGAAGGGAAATGCAGGCACTAAAAAATTGTGAACTATCTTGAACTACAAGAGATGTTTCACTAGCTTTATTTCCCAGGTCCCAAGTACAGCTAGGAATTATGTCCAACAACTACCTTTAAGTACTGGAAATCAACCACAGAAACAAGGTGAAATGGAAACTGGAAAAGCTTGTAACAAAGGAAAAGAGTGACATGAGTTCTACCACAAACTTCATTTTGGAATCCCCAAAACTACAACAAATACAGAATCTCTTCTGCTTGAGGAGAGAGGTTGAAGGGAAGAACCAAGAATCTCTCACACCTTATGAGGCTTTATTAATGCAAAATGGAACAGTATCAAGGAGCTTTAAACTCATGCACCCAGTGAGATTTTACCAGATGTGAATCCTGTGTTGCCAATCTAAATGCCCCTATCTGCATCAAACTGCTGTTAACCAGCAGTCATTATCTTCCCACCACTGAGCAGAGCCCTGCCCAACACGAACAACTGCTATTTAAAAAGGAAGCATACTAGACTACCTTGGACAGGAAACAGAAATATCAACACCTAGATGCCTCCAGCAACAGCTACAACAATTAGAAATCAGGCATGTGGCACTTAAAATAAGACATGTAAATGTAGATTTGGGGCTGCCAATAGAATTTACTGAGATTCACAGCTATACAGCCACAACTACCAAGCACTAAACCTCACAACGAACTGACTCTCAAGAAATCCCCATCCTCATAATGAACAGCAAAAGAGTTGAGGTGGGATTTAACATACCTACAGGCTTGACCTCATTTTCTTCCACACAGAGAACAAATTCTGCTTCCATTCCATTTCAGTGTGATTTTTCCAGGTCCTGCCTGTTTAGTTTCGCCAAAATTTCCTGTAATCTCCATCATTTTTTACAATGCATTTTTGTTTTTGTAACAAAGTTTGTTACAATGGAATTTTTGAAAAAAACAATCCTTTTGCAAACTTGTATTGAATCAGGTAAGAGTTATGTAATCTATCTTTGGAGATAAGTTTAATAAAACAAGTATTCTTGAAACCCAAACTCCTCTGTTTATCACATTTTAAAATTAAACTCGCCACATTTTTTGTTTTCATGATTAAAGCTTAAACATAACTTGCTATAGCTTTTAATATAATTTGAGAATATAGCCTAACTTTTGGCAGCTACTGGCACAGAAAACTGCAGCATCAGACCAGAACTTGCACCACAGCTTGACTGCACTTCTTTGTCAAATCTGTTATTTGAAAGAAACCTGATTCAAATTATTAATGAGTAGAATAATCACTAGTGTAAACATATGCCACCCAACTAATTCTCAAACCCAGGTAAAAATAAATTTCTTCTTTGTTCTTCTTTGAATTATGCCTTAAGAAAGCAAGAATAGGAAAAAAATACCATTACTTAGCAGTAGTCCTTTTTTCTAAAAATTAGGTATGCCTTCACACCTGTGATGAGCTATGTTACTTTCAGGAAAATCCCAAAACATTCCATTTGCACTGAGTGAAAGTTTGAGGGCTGTCTCAATTTTGAAAGAAACAATACACACCAAGAAAAGACCACTCTCCTAGGCCAAAATTACTGACACTTTATTAGGTTTAGCACTGAAGGTCAACAGAAGAGTACTTACCTTCTGTTTTGGAAAGTTTGGGAATAGAAATCAGTCTGTTGCTATGTGACTGGTTTCCAGGCAGCAGTTCCACTCACTTCTTCAGGGAAACAACATGTTCTTCTGTTTCTGCAAATGCTGTTTATATTGAGTAAATCCAAGTATGTTCAACTCAGACAACATACTGCAAACCATTAATGAAAAAAACGCATTTGCAAAAACCAGAACTTAAAACACTGACCTCTCTCAACTCCTATTTGGAGAAAAGAGATGCATCATATACATGACAGATTGCTGGCATTACATTTTCTGGCTGTTGACTTGAGAGAATGCCAGCTTTTATGAAATATACTTGATCTATTCCATTTATTTTGTGAATAAACATGAACAGCTTCCTCCATTTCTTACCACGTTTGAAGGGCTTAGACATCTAGAAAGCGACAAGCGTCAGTGGAAATACTATAAAAGGGTGAAAGTTTCACTGAATATTGATGAACACCCCTCAAAAACATACCAAGGATGCATTAATAAAATCACTTTTCCTTACAAATTTTTTACATTATTTTTATTTGGTCCTGACTATAAAAAAATGTCTCTGACAATTTAGCATCTGTTATGACTCACTTAAGGAAGTTCAGAAAAATGAGTGGTAATTAAAAAATTCAGTACAATATGATGAAATCCATTCAAGTTGAATTCAAACATCATTACTGAAATCAAACTTCATTGCCCTGTTTTTACCAGCTCTGAACTGAACAACCTAAATTGAATCAAATACTTATTTGATTATTTCTTCAGATAATAAATAAGTCACTCAGAAAAACAAAGCCCCAAATCCACATTTATATCTGTTGAATTTTAAAGAACTTAAAGGAAATTATTTTGCTTTTTAACATAATTAGAATCCAGTAAAATAAATTAGGAGGCATCAGCTTTACCTGCATATTGTAAATAAGGGGGGGGAAAGTCTGAAGTCATGCATATTAAGAGCTAGTCTGTACATTTTCTGAGAAACAATTATGACAACATATTCTAACTTCAAGAAAGACCAAACATGTTCTGCAAATTCAATTTCCCTGGAAAAAAATAAAATACAAAAATGGCAAAGAGAAGGAAAAAGGATTAAGAAGAAATCAGGGACCAGATCTTATGACATAAGGAGCAAAAGGTTAGACAATGAAAGGGGGCTTTCTATGCATGAGAGGATTCAGCCACGTCTTTTGCAGTGGGTTTAAAAGGACTCTCTCTCTCAGCAACACTGTCCAGTGCTGCACACAACCTGCAGCTCATGTGATAAAGCAGTGCTGCTGTGCACTCTTCTGATACAAACCAAAGACATGTGCAGTCTCAAAAAATGAGCAAACTCACCTACAAAATTATACAACCCACAGACACATATTAAAGAACAACATTCAAGTTGCAAAGTCAATCACTCTAGACCTATAAAAGACAATTTAATCTCCATGTGAAATGTAATTTTCTCTTTACCATATATGGTAGAACTTTAATCTTTTCTTACACAAATGCATATACTTTAGTGATATTAGGCTGTGGAAGCCATACTATGTAGCTTCCTCCTACTTCACTGCATGCACAAGTTGAAAGGTCTAATATTAATATGCTACAGAGAAGTAAAAAGGAGAAGGAGAAACAGATGAAAGCTGTTCACTTCTCTGTGCTGAAGAGCTAGGCTCTACCTCTGCCTCCATGAAGACTCTTACCCGGAGAAGTCAGGGATGTGAGGTCCTCTGCACTTAATCTATGTCGCTAATTTGCTCTGCAGGTGATTTGAGATCTGGGGATATGACTTGCAGAAGAGCTGAAATATAATGTAACTGACCAGTAAGCTACAAAGATCACACACCAGGAAAAGGACACTGACAACTAGTGACCACTTTGGCTCTTAACTGCATCTGTGTTTCAGCTCCTCTTTCATAACTTGTGGGGGGAAAAAAGTGGTCTCTTGCTGCCTTCCACTGCACATAAAAAGAAATGGTCACTAATGTGCAAATCCTGACTGACAGTCATTGGGACAAAACTAAATACTATGGTTCTGTCACTAAAGCAAGTATTGGTACACCTTCCTGGTATAATTGCACTTTTGACATGGTGTGGCCAAGATCATGCCTCAATTTCTAATTATTAAATAGAAAAGTATCTTCCTTCACAGAGCTTTTATAAGAAGAAGCACATGCTTGAGATTATGAGGGTCTCTAATACTATGGCGATGCAGGATATACCCAAGCATGAAACATGGCCAAGTACATACCATGGTAACTACATGAAGAGCTTAAAGTTTTCAGGACAAGGAAATTAACCTGAAATTTTACCCACATTTTCTCCATTTCTATTTTCCCTTTGACTTGTTTGTAGCATTAAAGAATGCAGAAGTAATACTGGAAAGTGGAAAAAAAGTCAAATAAGGCATGCATTGAATGTTTTCTTCATGCCCACATCTAATACACAATGCTTATTAGGATACAACTCCTGCCAGTAAGTGTGCTAAGCAGACAAATATTAGCAGAACTGTAAATGTATATTAAAGTACAAGAGATCATGCCTAAATGACCACCCAGTTCCAGTTAGGAATCCTTACTCCTATCAGTGAGGGGATACACACTTCTGCTTAATTCTCTCAGAAAATCCCCATGCGTTGCACCCAGCAAATACTACAATTACACTATATAGTACACAGAATAAAAATTAAGTATACAAAACTACTCGTGCCACTTACAAGACTAACGGTCTTTCTCCAAAAAGTGCTCACACTCAAAAAAAACCATCATACTCTGTCAAGAAAATGTCTCTGTGCGACATACTGGCCACCTCTACCACCTCCATTAATTCAGCAAGCCTTTTTTATCAAATACGCAAATTCCCTTTACAGGCGTATTGAGCATTTCCAGCTTAGAAAGGCAGCACTGGACTGGCACAGTCCAGGGACTGCAGACCCTCACCCACCTAGAATGGCAACTGAACTGCTGCGGGCAGAAGCGGACATTTCTGCAAAACAGAGCTCTTGAACGCTCCAGCAGCTCAGTCGCAAAGCACCTGCCGTACACCATGAGTTCTGCCTCAGCTGCCCGTAGATGTGCTGCCCGCACTCCGTCGGGCACATGGACTTGTGTTCCATGCCAGTGTCGGACCAGGGGACAGGTGTGCCAGTGGGGCAAGCTGAGCTGGGCCTGCGCCCCGGCACCTTGGCACGGCCGAGGAGCCGCCTTTTACCTGGAGCAGGTGGTGGGCCGCCAGGTAGCCCAGGCGGGGGCCTCCCCGAACGCCGGGCGGCAGCCGCCCCGTGCCGTAGCCGTGCCAGGCCACCACGTAGGGGTTGTCCATGGTCAGCCAGTAGCGCACCTGCCCGCCGAAGTGCCGGAAGCACAGCTCGGCGTAGTCGCGGAAGAGCCGGGGCAGGACGGGGCTGGCCCAGCCGCCGAAGGAGTCCTGCAGGGCCTGCGGCAGGTCCCAGTGGTAGAGGGTGACCACGGGCTCGACGCCCAGCTCCCGCAGGCGGGCCAGCAGCCGCCCGTAGTGCGCCAGCCCGGCGGGGTTGGGCGGCGCCGTCCCGTTGGGAAGCAGCCTGGCCCAGGACAGCGAGAAGCGGTAGTGCGAGACCCCCAGGCGCCGCAGCCCCTCGACGTCGCGGAACAGGTTGTTGTAGCTGTCGCTGGCCACGTCGCCGCCCACGGGCCCCGGCGGGGCGGCCCCCGGCGGCGTGGCCGGGCGGTGAACGAAGGTGTCCCAGACGGACGCGCCCTTGCCGCCCTGGCGCCAGCCGCCCTCCGTCTGGTAGGCGGCGCTGCCCGCGCCCCAGAGGAAGCCGTCGGGGAAGGTGTCGTGGAGGAAGAGCTGGTCCTGCGGGTAGGGCAGCCGGGCAAAGCGGGACCAGGTGCCCGCGCCCTGCCCCGGCGCCGCCAGCCCCGGCCGCCCCAACAGCAACAGCAGTGGCAGCAGCGACGCGGCGATGGCCATGCTCCCGGCGGGGCTCCGCGACGACCGCTCCCGCCTCCCAGCTCCCCGCCGCCCCATTTTATCTCACCTTGCGCCCCCGCCTTCCCGCCCCGGTGGGCACGGCCATTAATAATTACCTCGGAGCTGCCGCCTGCATCATCCCCAGCCGGTTTACATCGGGGAGAGCTGCCGCCGGGCGCGGGAGCCAGGGCGTGAGACGGGGCGGGCGGGGAGTAAAGGGGGGAAGCGGGGCGTGGACTCCTCGGGGAGACGTGGACCTCGTCGCCCCCCGGGTGCCCGTGGGACCCCCCATGGCCTCTGAAAGGGAAGGATCCCGGTCCGCGGGCGGCAGGCGGGGTGCCGCAGCCCTTCGCCCTCCCCGCCGGGTGTCCGCACCTCGCTGCGACTACATTGTCCCCTCGGAAGTGGGACCCTCGCCGCTGCCCTGCCGCCTTTCTTCCCATCGGAAGAGCCCCGGGAGAGACTCGACGGCTGGATCCGTCCCCTCTGAGGGGAGGGATCCTTCCCTCCCTTCCCGTACCCTCTTCCCGTGCCCCGCTGCAGTGCCGTCGTCGGGGAGTCCGTGGGGCAGCGGCCCCTGCGCCGGACCGAGACGGGGGGGAGCGATCAGGGGGCAGGGCTGGGCTGAGGGAAAGGCGAGGAAATAAAAGCGCTTTTCCCTTCCCTCAGTGTTTCCGTCGTGGTACTTTGGCAGGACGCATCGCACCTGCGATCTCTCATGTAGCAGCAGTTGCAGAGAACTCGTTGTCCAAGGACATCATACACTCACTCCTCCCGCCTGCTCCCCGGGAATTCATGGGCTGTCACCTCCCAGTAACAACTCTTTTCTTTCCTGGAGTAGGAGGTTGGTATATTTGCTTGCTTGCTGCACAAAAAACAAGTTCCAGTTAGAAATGCCTCACGGATCTTTACGGAGAGAAAACAAATCGAGTTAAGTTTGATTACTGAGTTACATTTAGTAACCAGCTGAGCAGGCGTGAGGCACAGACTGCTCTGTAAAGGCAGGTCTGAAACTGCCCTTTGCGTCTCCTCTGGACAGAACCATTCAACCATCGGGGAGAGCTGCCGCCGGGGGCGGCAGCCGGGCCGAAGCCAGAAACAGCACAACACATTGTAGAACGTGGTATTCAGTGGTGTGAACTCTTAACAGGATTTGGGACACCTAAGAATAAAATACGGCTACTAGACAGGCTGTTAAGCACAGAGAAATGTTCCCAGGAGATAAGGTTGTTGTTTAACTACTCAATGAAGGCCTTTAGATAATTGCATTTTATTTTTAGAAAATAAACGCCCTCAGGGAAAAATTACAGGTAATCGCTTATAATGAGTCAATGGATTTAAATGCCAGTTGTGAACTAATGAAGATTTCTTTTTGTGCACAGGATGGGCTCTCACCTCTCCCAAATGCAGGCAGGGCATTTGGCTTGCCCGTGCCCGTTTCTATAACTTCCAACTTCCATGTTTTCTGCACTGATCCAGATCAGTTTTGGGGATTGATTTGTGCTGTTTTTAAAGAGACCAAAAATGTAGGAGAGATGATTGGAATTAGTCTTTCATTGTGGCAATTAATTAATTGCCATGTTAGGGGGATGGAGGTCTGAACAGTTCAGGGGACCATCGACAGCCCTTCCCTAAAGGAGAAAGTTTGTAGAGCAGGAACAGGAGGTGGCAGGCCCAGAACCAAGGCTGGACATTGGTTTCCAGGAGTGAGTTTGGGATACAGTCTGAGAAGGTGCTGAAATTCAGTTACAGTCTGAGTACATGACAACTTCAGATACAACAACAGAAAAAAGTGTTGGCATCAGCTGCTAGGTACTTGCAGGAACTGGAGATTAATTGTTAAGTACACTGGGTCATTGCTGCAATTGTTCCTGTGCAAAGAGTGGAGAGCCAGGCTCCAGTTCAGCTGCAGACCTGATTTCAAGGGAAGCATAATGTCTTCACTGGATTTTGCTGACAAAGTATTTTAAAAATAGGAATGTACAGGCTTGTGTCAGAAACACCATCACCTAAATCAGGGTATTAGTGATGGTAGGTCTACTGGTAATATTTAAGGAAAAATATATCATTGAGAGATTTTAAAATACATCATGGTATATTCTTTTTTCATTTCCTAATTATTAACTAAAACCTAGATCAATCTTATTTGTACTTTGACAGCACCAATAAGTAGACACTGAATTGAAGCTCCTTCACTTGTTTCTTCCAGAGCTTTTCAACAGTCAAGGAAAAGAAATGATGTGTTGGTGTTACTCTAAGTCAGCCTAGACAACTTCTTTGGGACTGTACTCCCAAAGCAAGAAGCCCATTTTTGTGGGACAAAATCTCACCATAAGCTGGTGGCACAAAGCTGTCACTTCATCTGTGACTTTACCTGCATGTCTACCAGATGAAAGCTTTTTTTTTTTTTTTTTTTTTTTTTTTTTTTTTTTTTTTTTTTTTGTGTGTGTATGTATGTAAATGACAGAAAATGTGTGGTGTGGCCTCCAGTTCCATGTGTTGTTTTTGGGCTTTTTTCTTAGAAATCTTGTTTTCCTGTCATAGGACAATACAATTACCAACTGCTCTGAGCCAATATATTTATTTTCCTAGCAGAGAGCCCAACAAACTCTGTGCAATATTAACCATGCAGAAAGCTCAGCCAAACACTTGCAGACATCCATGTCTCCCTCGTTGCTCCTTGAGTTCAAAGTGTGTCTCCATTGTGTCCATGTTGCTGAGCAAGCACGCTTTCAATTCTGCCCCAGGTAAGCAGATCAGGATTTGACTTTCAGCCTCTTTGTATTGGTGATTACTGAACATTCAACTTTTGATAATATGTATAATGTATAGTATTGTGTCATTATAATCTTCCTTCAGGCTGTGCTGAGGTTTTCTTTGCTCGGTATAGAGTCAGTACATGCAATCAAACTCAAAAGTGTTCTGACTGAGCACTTTTGTTTACATCCCAAAGGGGCTGGATCTTCTGGGATATGTAATTTTTGGTAAAATTACTCTATTACTGCTTTAGATTCATTTAACAGCTTCCCCTGAAGTAATACCATGCTTCAATGCAGCAAACCCCTTTATCATTTTAAGATCTCCAGAGAAGAGCTAGAAGCGATATGCCAGTAGCATTTGTGGTGGAGCAAGTGATCTCAGTGCCTAAAACCACCATCTCCTGTTTTAATGCCCCTTCTCTGTTCACAAACATACTTCCAAATGCATACAGCCATACAGCCAGTTGAAAATAGCCTTCTGTAATATATTTTCCAGTCTCAGCATTTCCTCTCGGGACACAAAAGTATTTACTAACACTTGGGAAAACTGCTTAAAAAAAATCACCACCTAATTTAGATTTGAGTGTTTTCTCTGCTTCTGACATCACTGCATAACAGTGCTACTTCTTTGTTCTGTCTGTTAAATGCAAACTGCTGAGCTGTGAAATTTTACTTCCACTTCCTCACCAAAGCTGTTTCCACTGGAAAGATGTCCAACAGCATTCTAGATTTACCTTCTTCATCCCTGCCCAAACACCACAGACTACAAGGCAAATAAGTTCTTTCTCTTGCAAGTCCAGTTTCCTTGGAAAAGTGCAGCCTTCCATACCTGTTCCTTCTTTCTCACATGATCACACTACTTAAATGCATTCGCTGTACATTCAGAATTACCTTAGAGACAGCTGGTGACATTGTATTGAAATTAGAAACAGGGTGTTGTTAGGGTCAAAATAAACTTGCTGATAAACTAAATGCAATGCTGTGGAATGCTTGGGAAGATGTCAAAGGCTCCTCTCTCTTATCTGTAAGTACCAAGTCACTCTCAACTCTTTTTTTCCAATGCCTTATTCTGAATCATGGGCACTCTAGTTTGTCAATGAGTGGGTGAAAGAAGGGATGGACAAAGACACAAGGGAAAAGAAGTTGCCTCTCTTCTAAGAAGGGGGTATTGAAAAGGTGGGTACAGCCTTGCTCTTCCAGTCCTGGGCAGGAGACATGGATTTGTCTGGCAAGAGGAGTTCAGAGCTGAGGGAGAAGAGAAAGGATAGGAATGCCCCTTGGCACCTCCAGCCATGCAGCTCATGAAGCTCATGAAACACAGGCTTAATTTGGTTTTTAGATGGGAGTGGAACCCTGATTGCAGTGGCTGAAGAAATAGATGCATTTCCATAGGGTCTGCTGAGCCTGTATGAGTAAGTGACAGTGGGTGCCCAGGAAAATTACAGGCCAAAAAGGGAGTTGCCTAATGAATTTTGGCTCTTTTAGGGTAGAATATCCTGGAAAGCAGAGTGACTGGATCACTCACAAGGGTGAAACAGGTTTAACAATTTAGATGAGGGATCTGAAGGAACTGGATCTCAACCCTAACTGTTGCAGACCTATGAAAATTCTGTCTGTGGTCTCTGTATAAAAAGGACCAGAAAAATAATTTCATTCTTCTCACTGGTGTTTTAATTACTGTTTGTGATACACTGTGATACACTGTTATCATATTGGAACCAATTTCATTCCGTCTCCACAGGATGGCTCAAAAACTTGAATCCTGTGTCTTAGTCTAGAGCTGATAGCACTCTAGAGACGTGTATGGTGACTTTTCATATACAGACATCCTATCTCTTCAGTTCAGGCACAACTGAAGCATTTCTATTCACTCTTCAAATTCCCAGTATTTTAAAACTTCTGCCAAAATGCCACGTCTTCTATGAAAAGAAAGATCCATGGGGACTTAAATGAAGAAATAAAAACACTACTATGCAAAAATGAAAATGCAATGCTGAGTTTTACATACATGAAAGTTGAAATTTTTATGCATTAAATTCAGTAAGGGAAGAATGTGTTGCAAAATTGCTTCTATCTTTAGATCACTTTCTGTAGGTAAATTGATAGGAATTACTCCTGTACTTGCTTAGTCTGTATTTCAATAAGCACTTGAATGACAATGCAGTTCAGATACTTATTTCTTGTTGGTTTCAGCTCATTAAAATATTGGTCTCATTTACTACAAGTCAAAGGCTGGCTCACAAAGAAATAAGATTGGTTTAAAAAACTACTGTAGTGTGTTAATTCTTTGTAAGTTTTTTCTGCCTAGATGTCTCTTTTGCAGTTAAGAGTTATATCACATTAAACTGAACTGAGATTAAACTTTGTAAACTAGTAATTTTAAATATATTGCACTAAGCTGCTGCATCACTAAATGCACAGGCAACTCTGGCTGCAAATGCATAATTATTTTTCAAGGTGACAGGTATATGATGTTCTTTAATAAACACAACTATTATGTTACACAAAATCAACTGAAGAGCAAAAACTTAGTCCAAGTTCTGTGTGAAGTGTGTAGACCTGAAATGGGACTTATTTCAGTAACTGAGAAGTCATTTAGTCTTTTAGTGCTGCTGTCTACTAACATAAATGTACTTGGGAGCCATTTCCAGTTAGTCTACCAAGGGTTTACTCCTGTATTTCCAAGACTGTCTGAAAACCATCAGAAAGTCAAGACATTTATTACCAAAACAGTAAGTATGCACAGTTACACAGGGTCTGCCTCTTCAAATGTGGTTGAGGAGCTGAACCAGATTAGGCCAACCAAGACAGAGTATGCTGCAACAGTCCAGACTTGAAAAGTAGACTCTTCTAAGGAAAAAAAAAAAAAAAAAAAAAAAAAAAAAAAAAAAAAAAAAAACCCTTTACAATTATTGCAATTACTTCACCTCTGAGATATTAAAGTATAGATGCATGGCCAGTAAACATTTTGCATTAAGCATTTCTGCTGCTACCTAATACACTGCTTTAATAACTGAAGGTCTGATAATTTCCATAATAAGTAGGCTTGCAGCAATGAAATTTAAGGTTTGTACTTTACTTTGCAGCCAAGCAATGAAAAGTTCATGGTCAGTTCATCACACATTGTCTCTGCTGATCCTTCCTCCTGAGGGAGAGGACTCCTCACGCAGTTACTCTTATCCAATGTGGAGTCCTGCCCATGGGAGCTAGTCCTCCAGCTTCTTCAGAGTGAATCCTTCCCATGGACTGTAGTTCTGCATTAATTGCTCCAATGTCCTTTCTGTGAGGTGCAATCCTCCTGGATCAGATTGCTCCAGCATGGGTCTCCTGTAGGAACCTGCTAGGAAACTTGCTCTGGATGGGCTCCTCCATGGGCTGCAGGTGGATTTCGGCTTCCCCGTGGACCTCCATGGGCTGTAGGGGCACAGCTGGCCCTCCACATGGTCTTCACCACAGGCTGCTGGGGAATTTCAGTTCCAATGCCTGGAGAACATCCTCCTTCTTCTTCTTCACTGACCCTGATGTCTGCAAGGCTGTTCCTCTCACATATTTCCCTCACATATTCTTTCTCCTCTCTCCAGCTGCAATTGCTCCTTCACATTAACTCCTTCTTAAATCCATTGTCCTGGGAGCTCTACATACATCACTGATTGGCTTGGCTCAGTCAGTGCCAAGTCCATCTTGAGCCATTTGCATTTGCTCTGTGGAACATGTAGGAAGCTTCTGGTAATTTTAATAGAAACCACCCCTGCTACCAAAACCTTGCCACAAAAACCCAATACTTTGGTAATTCCATGCTAATGTCCTGGGGGCCTCAGGGCATCTCAAAAGATGCCTGTGTTCAAGCAACTGAATCCAGCCCTTGTCAGTTCAAGGAGATCTAAGCAATGTAATATGTGCAGCTTAGAAAGTGATTCAGGTCAGCCTAAAGTAAGCACCAAGGAAAATCACCTGCCCAAACATGTATGCCTGATCCCATCTCTAGCAGCCAGCCCATGGCGTCTGGCACATCCACATTGGAGTTGCTGATATTGCACACAGGGCTGGTTTCATCTGCCTACTATGGTTGGAATTACTTCTGGCTAGGTATCTCACCTGTCTTCCACTTAATATTCCAAAACAATGCAAATCACATGTAGATCTTGTGTCATATCCATCAGCTTTGGGTAAACGATATGGTGACTCTATGGCACGACACAATGGTTGTGGAACAACACCATCTCCCTCCTGTGGTCAGCCAAATGTGGGAGATCCCTGTCCAGTCATAATGGCCATTGCAAGTCAAGCAATACCCTCATACGTTCAGAATAGTACCCAGTGTCATGTGTAAAGATGGGAGCCTTGACCATAGTGGTTGTTTGCCTCTCCACTTACACAATCTGCTATTGCCAGATTTCTGTGAGTTCTGCATCATCCAGTTCTTTTTGAAGCCATGTGGGTGTCTGAATCTCAAACAGTCTCACTCTACCAGTACTTTGAGAGAAATTTTTATCTTAACACCATTTATAATATTCCTATACATCATACATCTACTTCTATCATTAATATATGGATTGCTTTAGCCTCATCTGAAATCTAAGGAGATCTATTCTTTTGAGCAGTAAGATGTCCATCTATTTCTTAGAGTGAAATTAGACAAAGGATAACATTTAATAGTGTCAGGATCTTAACACTTCTTCCTGAGCAGGAGCCAGTCTGTTTAGGTTGTTGTCCCCCTTAAAGTGATGGACTTACAACCCCTTCTTTAGACCAAACCATCAAGGGCAAAACAAGAAGCCATGTGTGCTACCACTGCCTTCTGTTCTCTGAGATTAAGTGTTTGTGAGACTATTTTGAATATTCTCAAAGTCAGTGATTAGATTTTAACCAGCCTCTCTGATTCACCTCTACAGTGCATATCTGCAGCAAATCAAAGAAGGATGAGCAATCTAATAAGGAGGGACAAGCTATGCCGCAATTATAATGTGGGTAGCTTAAGGTGCAACTAACAAAAGTGCCACAGCAATGAAGTACCATGTTGGCACATCAGTGTTTCAGTCCTCCTCATCCATCAGGTAACTCCAGAAAATACTAGCATCTGAGGGATTCTAAAGAAAAAAGTGGTTTGTATTTCAATTTCCTCATTGGTTATGAGGAAACTCCCAGATTGTGGCTGAAGGAGATATTGATTAAGCTTTGATATACGTATGTTTGAGATATAGGTAAGGAAGTTAAGCATGCTTATTCTCTAGAATTGTTGGGCCACTAGAAAGGTTATCTGCTATTTGGAGCTGCATCTAAAGCAAGCATTTTCTAAGTGTAAATCTTTGATTTACAATGTTCATTCACATGTGCACAGAATATAACCCATGCAAAAATTCAGCTTGAAAAAAATGGTTTGCAGCCCCTGTAACTATGTTCAAATGCATTCTTTGCTGGAAGAATGTACCCCCTTACCAGTATGGTGCATGTATGCTTCATCCAAACAAATTTTTGTTTTTAAATTACAAAAAAACTTCCTTGTAGCAAAAAATAATTTATCTATACACAGTGAGGCAGTCCACCCCTAGAGAGAAAAGCAGACCCTTGCCATTGTGAAACATGCTTCATAAGAGGCAGCAGCAAGTGACTTTTAAATGTATTAGAATTTTTTTTTAATGTACTACAGTTAGCCATCATCAAGCAATTCCTTCTTTAGACTGAAATAGGGAAGGAACTCTTTGCAAGGAAAATGGGGGAGAAAGTATTTACCAGACTGATTTCTCTGTTAGGTACCAAGGAGTAGCTATTGAGTGAGCTACAATTTTTGGGGCATGCTGTCAGATCAGGTGTCATTTGGGCAATTTATAGTCACAAAGGCTGATATGGCACTTTTCTGTCTGATTTATGATGCTTAGTCATAGATACAAAGAAAAGTTAATTTGGTCTTTTTTTATTAACTTAGCATTTAAGTTCCTCTAGGCATGGCTTTCAGCTGACAAACACATGTTCACTGAAAGGAAGGTATCTGTGTCCATTTCTCTTTATTATTTCTATCTTCAGTTCAAATCAGTTTTTAACTTAAAAAGCTGGAAAATTTAGGGAAGGTGATCTACTAAATACATCCACTTATTTTTCATGCCTATTTTTCATTGCCATCCAAGAATCCCTCTTGTGTATGCAAGGGCTTTTCTGGATGTTCCCTTACAGTGGATGTGCTGTGAGGGCAGTGCATCAATGCCTGCAGTGTGCTAGGCTTGTCTTAGCATGTTTGCTATTATTATTTCAGCAGGACAGCAGCAGTTTCACAAGGATCACAAATGAAAGCCAGAAAATGAGATTTTTCAAAGTGAGGCAGGTGTCTCCAAAAAAAGCTCAGCAAAATTTCACACCATGGGGAGAGCATGATTCCCAAAGCTATGGGCATCCTCCAGATCCATATCACAGGTGTCAGTGCAGTCAGCACTGGAAGACCTCGAGGTCACTGGATTTGGTCTCCAGAGACTGCAGCACTACTCTTGCCTCTTAAAAATGTTGACAGGCTTGGTTTAGTGGCAAAGGATCTGCCTGGTTTGGTGTCTTCAAGCCATGTCCCTTACACACTCATGATCTGCCTGGTGAGGCATTTTATGTTTGCCTGTAACAAGGTGTTCACACAGCCCTCTGTAGCTCCCCAGGACTAGCACAATGTATTTTGATTTCTAACTCCTCTTTTGCAGTGCTCAAAACAGATCAGGTGTCTCATTTACACTTATCATTGCTCAGCTGCATCCTCTGCTGTTCCCATTCTCCGCCTAGGTCCCAGACCATATAATACATTCCCTTCTCCTACTCCTACCATGGAAGGACATCACACTCCATAATAGTGTTTTACTGCCTATACTTCCACATTACTGTGAAGGACATTACACTCCACATTACTGTTTTTGTGCTGCCTATACTCTCACATTACCTTTTTAGCTCAGGTTAAGGATTTCCATTTTTATGCTCAAATTACTCTTCAGGCTTTCTTTGGTCAGCATTGCGTTGGACCTACATTTGAGCAGTATTAAATGGGGCTGCATAGTGAACTCTCTCTACAACAAATATCAGCTAAATACCCATGAGGTGGTGACCACTCCTTAAAGAAGAGCTAGGAAGGCTCTTAACTGTGAAACATATGTAAACTGGAAGGACTGCCTTTCTTTAAGTGTCAGCTTCACCTACACCCTGGTATAAGGGAGATAATTTTTAAGGTCCCTTCTAACCCAAACCATTCTATGATTTTGTGATATTAAGGTAGTATAAAAAGAAGAAGAAGCCTTTTAGCAAATTCTCTTTAATATACAATGGAATAGTAATATTAGTAAAAATTCTGTTATGGGCATAACTATGTAAATGGTGACTTAGTTTGTGCCTCTTCTAAAATGGGACTTATATTCACCAACAGAAGCATCTTTATGCTTCTCTAACAGGGGGCATGGATGCATGAGAAGGTCTCAGTCTGGTGACAAGTGCTATCTGATCTGCAGTAGCAGTCTGTCCAGGTGTGTTTGGCACATGCAACTGTGAAGTTGCCATGCCTTAAATGAAAGGCTTCCCCTCCCTTTCTCCTCCTCCAGCTGCTTGACCCCAGTAGTCAGTACTGCTGCTACTCCAGGGACCAGGGAGGTCACACATAAGGGCTTCTGGAGCAAATTCCTAACTCCAAAGTCTGGGACTTGCACTCAACCACAGCAAACTCTTCCTCATCAACACTCAGCCCTTCTGCTTCAGCAGAGCAGCCTGCATCTTTTAATGAGAAGAAATAAAAATTATGTGACTAATAATCCAACCACTTTTGTCCTTCCTCACATGCACCCTCTTTTTCCAGTAACCCCTCCTCTGATGCACTCAAATGGAGCCAGGGAGTGGGACATGGGTCAGGGCAACACATGACCCATAAACAGGAGAAAAAATTATTTTTGCATAGGATTTTAATTTCTATTCCTATTTGGACATAGGAAATGTTTTGGTCCCCCATGGGCCCACTGTTTGAATAAAGTAATCCAGCAGCCATATAGGCATGAAACAAGAGTGGTCCTTCCAGATCTACACTGTCCTAAACTAACCTACAGGTCCAACTGTACTGGTAAATAAAAGAGAACTGTGGCATGCATGTACACTCATCACCTAATCTGTTTAATTGCCACTGTCTCTGCATTTGCACAACTCTCTACGAGACAAATCTGCTACAAAGGGGAGCAGCCATAACCACTGCAGACCTGAGCCAAATGGTGCTGTTTAGCCCTAGGCACAGGAATCCGTCTCTTTTATTTGCTTTTCTTCAGCAGCATGAAAATAGCTAAAAGTGCAATTAGCCCTTTCTGTTTGGTAAAAGCATTTTTTATTTTTTAATCTACAAATGTAGCAATAACCGGCAAAACATCTCTGTAGCTTATCTAGCCTACTTCAGGGGACACATCTGTACATACACAAAATTCTGTGCAGATTTCTGAAAGTTGGTATAAACATCTATGTAAGTGCTTACAAACTTTTGTTTCCAGCTTTTAGCCAGCTGTTGCACTTTGTTTTACCAGTTGAAATGGTCTCAGATTGCATCAGGAGAGGTTTAGATTGAATACTAGGAAAAATTCCTTTACTAAAAGGGTTGTTAAGCAGTGGAACAGGCTTCTCAGGGAAATTGGTTGAGTCACCATCCCCAGAGCTATTCAAAAAACATGTAGATATGGCAGTGAGGGACACGGCTTAGTGGTAGACTTGGCAATGCTGGTTAATGGCTGGAGTCAATGTTCTTAAAGATTTTTGCCAAACTAAATAATTATATGATTCTATGTTCATACTGCTGCCTAAATTACAACACCCCACACACAGGCCTACCACTGTTACTGCTGTGATGTGAAACCCTTTACTCTTCTCTGTTTCGCTCCAAGACACTTTGTGATGCCAACCTGCACAGAGTGACTGAATTTCCCAAATTCAGAAACATCAAGGATTAAAATCTTGAGTGCTTCTTGTCAGGTGGGATAAGATTTGTCTAGGTAAGGCCAAGGAGACTCATGGTTCCTGGAACTGCGAGGGAAGGAAGGTATAAGAAAAGTTGTCAGGCCAGCTGGGCAATTGCACATTGTTGATTCCATGAAATGTTTGCTGGTGGGCTCAGGAGTGTAAACAAGAGCTCTGATTCACATATGTTAAGAGAAGGAGAAAAATTTATAGCAGTTAATGTATTTTATATTCATGATCTAAATGAATAGTGTAGTTACCTTATCTCAGACAAGTTTACAAACATTTCAATCCTCTCACTTCTGAGAAACTTACATGACCGTCAACTAGATAGGGAGGAAATTCAGTGTGTACACACATGCATGACGTATTTCTAAACACTGGTGATAAAGCTGGTGCTAAATAGTGATAACATTAGATCACAGTTATACAGTAGAACATTGCTTCTTTTATTCCCATGCCTTAAATTTGCAAAGTTTACCTACCTTGCTCACAAAAAGAAATTTGTTTTTAAGCCCCCAAAACTTGACTATACTTGAGCTGCTAGCATGTAGCACACTGTCTGTCATTAATAATATTTAATTGCTTCTTTAAAATCCTTAATCTACAATCATTTTGACATTCACCTAAAGCTTTCCTTGGCACTCGGGGGAAGAAGGCAAAGTGAAGATGTCATCATTGTGAATGTGAATGCTTTAGAAAGGGATGAAAGGCACTACAATAATACAAGTTCTTGCAGTGGTTATATCAGTAGCTTCCAACAGAGATTTGTCTCCAGAGTGCAAGACCCTAATTATGCTACAGAAAGGATCTCATTAAATATTCAAGTTCAGAAGACTAGTTCAAAAACAAGTCAAATGGATGAGGCACAGTGTTCTTTAAATGACTGTTGAACATTTTTGAGCATTAGCCTTCCTTGCTGGTAAATGTATATTAAACTCTAAGTTATTATTAAGGTGATTTTATCTTAGTGAGTTTGTCATCCAAATGGGATTTTGTAGGATATGTTGGGAATTTTCCAGCAGAAACTATTTTTGGTTGGAAAATGCAGCTTTATCAAAACCATGGGTTTTTTAATGGAAATGTAAATGCCAACTTTGATACAGATGGAATTTTCACATCAAAATATCAAAGAAGTAGAGAAGCCTAAGTCTTAACAGCCTTCTAGCTTGGCTCACTTATCTAGCTATGGGGAAGACTGAGATTTCTGGGTGTGAGTGACTCTGCCTGAAGATCTGTTTTCTACCCTCAAGGAAAGTACTCCTTTCACCCAGCTGTGCTGAGTTGTTTTTCATCTAGAAGCAAGAGAGTGAGAAAATTAGGTTTGCTTTGCAGCCCAGTGGTCATGACTCACATGTGCAGTGTCATTGCCAGAGATGCAATGTGACGATAGCACCCACATACAAGAAAAGAAACCAAAGGGAGTTCATGTCTCTGGTCAGATAATAGCAGACAAGATTCAGTCATCTGCCTTCTCCCATTTTAGTTCCAATTGCATCTTGTGACTGCAGCCAGACACAGTATGCATGGAAAATACACTTGGCAGCAGACACTGTCAGAACATGGTATTCCAGTGAAATAAAGGACTACAAATGGAGAAGACACACAAGTAGGGAAAAGTATTTCATCTTTCCAAGGGAGTGACTGATGATGACAGCATAGATACATTCTAGACAAACACTCTGTGATCTGTAAAAATATGAGGCTTTTGCTTCCACATATCTTATCTCTTGGCAGGAATTCAGCCATTTCAGATTTTCTTCAGGTATCCAGAACAGCTAAGTAAGCATGCCATTGCAATAAAAGAACACGCTGTAGCAAGATAATAATGTGACTTGCTTAACAACTGTGTTATCTCGTATGGCCAGGCACAAGAGTAGATAGCATAATCTAAGTATACATGTGCCTTTTGCAAAGAGTATAACAAACTGTAAGTCACACTCTTTGATTTATCATCCATCCACTTGCAATGTAGCCACTCCCCTTGAAAAATACATCTAGACAGAAATTAAATATGAAAATTGTAATGAAATTTATTACATTTATAAAACATGAAGCCTCATACCTAGTGGAGAAGGGTCACCCACACTTTCTTTCTGTGCTGCAAAAATACCTTTTGCAATCATGCTGCCATGAATGGACTTCTGGTAATTTAATGCTTTGTTTCCCACTACAAGCTGTCCTGACAGGTGTGATTTTTGTACCTTGTATTGTGGGAACACCTGACCTTCACATTAATATATTCATACGATAACAGCTGAAAGCCCTTCCCCACTGCAATACTTCAAATTCTTTTGTCTGCTTGGTTTCTGTCTGATTAATATAGAAAGTCCAGAGTTCATATTGAAGCAAAGCAAGAACACTTTTCAAGTATTTCCAATCAAGCTTTCATTTCCTTATATATGAAAGTGTTCACAGACATACTCTGTTGTATGTACCAGATATAGCTATAGATAATGATGTTAATCTTTTTTCTAGTCATACTTTATATTTAAAATCCAATTACAAATGGCTTTAAGTAGATTAGAATTATTACTTTAGTCAAAATCCTACCATGAGGCCTGATAGGTTGCTTTGAAAACATTGTTTGCTGTCTCCCAGAATACAATATAGTAATTTTCTGTATCTATGTAACATGTTTATAGCATTCATTAATCATTAACTAGCCCCTTATAAATTTATTTTTATTCTTTATACTAAGCCTCTAAGACTTGGTGTAAAAAATAACATTTCTCTATTCTTTACCATTCCCTTTTATCAAACAGACATCAGTCTTCTGAGAATTTTTAACTGGTGCTTCTTCTTTATGCATGGAATGCACACCACAAATTTAAAACATAGATTATGGATTTTTAATTCTCACTTATAGGAAGGAGTTAAATGATGCACAGATCTTGAACTGAGCCTTGGCCCAAGACTGTACTTGACCCCAGATACTTCATCACTAATGTAAACTCACCTACCAGTTATACAGTCAGAGTGGCAGGAGATTATGTTAGGTGAAGCCAGCTGGTTTGTAGCTGCTGGGGCTGGAGCATGGGGGACTGGTGTTTTTTGAAACCACTTGTGCTCTTTGCCTTATCTTATGTTTGTAAGGTATAGATGACCTCTTAGTTGACATCCAGTTCAAACTGGGATTTCATCTCTAGTGTCATTTGCTAGATGGAATGAACTGGAACCAAATCTCAAGCTCAGTTCACCTGGTGGACCTGTACAGGTGTCCCATAATGTCCTGCTCAGTGTATTGGTGTAGGAGGTGTCCAGCAACAACTTTCTCTTGGACAGTTCTGGTCCTCTGCTGAACAATGACTACAACAGTAGTCTAAGTTACTGTTCAAATTACTGGAATGAGAATATCAATTTCATTTCTATCTGGGGATTAATCACTGCTGATTAAAATCCCTGTTTTAAAAGGAAAACAAGATTTCTCTGCTTAGAGGGCATATGTATGCAATATTTGCTTCTCTTTACTTTATATTCTGTAAGAGTTCC
Source organism: Anomalospiza imberbis (assembly GCF_031753505.1). Lineage (NCBI taxonomy): Eukaryota > Metazoa > Chordata > Aves > Passeriformes > Viduidae > Anomalospiza > Anomalospiza imberbis. The sequence continues at coordinate 79,313,574 of NC_089682.1, read as the reverse complement.
AATGCAATATTTCACCAAAAGAAAGGACTTGGGATTTTATGTGATCTTATTTGCATGCAGTGTGCCTTGCCTTGTAAGAATATATTTAACTTGCTTCTTTCCTTTGTTAATATGTTTTACTATTAAAAATGATGGCTCATAAAAATATTGGGGTTTTGTACTGCAGTCTTCAATGTGGACAACCTGAAAAACATATTTCTGAAGTTTTTTTTTTTCACCCTTCAAAAATTGTTTTAGTTTTTATATGTCAGCATGTCTAGAAGAGTCATGTAACTACCATTAAATGGCACAACTGGGGAAACTATATCCTCCAGATGCAACAAAAATTACTTTATTTTATTTCCTATTTTCTGGGGAGGAAATTACTTCTAAAAGTCTCCTATGATTTTGCAAGAAATAAAAGAAAAGAAGATAAATTAATTCCTGCGAATTATACATTTCTACAGCATTCCTTTTAATAAAAATATGCAATTTTCAGAAGAAGTAAAAGAGGGATTTTCTAATTGCAATGTTCTCATTTAATTAGATTTAATCAGATATTTTGTAGCACACTGAATGTGTACATATGGGTGTTCAATAAAATTCTTATTGCTCTCATCACTCTTAAAGGTATACATAAACACTGAATGACAGACTACATTTCACCAAATTTATTATCATATTTTTAAATTAGAGGAAGATTTTGGTTCAGTCATGATAAAAAGCTCAGTTTTGCTTCCATGCAACTGTTTGGAAAACTTTGATACAGCTGTAAGAATTTAGAGGAATTCTCAAACTTTTAGTTTGGTTAACTCTGCAGTGTGTACTATTTATTGATAGCAGCAGTAAAAATTTCCTGTGTGCTAAAACTAGACTTAGAGAGATAATGTAATTTATTAAATAGTTTCAAATACGTTGAAATAGATTTGAATTAATTGATTAAATATTCTCGTACTTTCTAGAAATGTGCCTTGCAGTCTGTGGCAATTGCTATTCTTTCAAATGTTGAAATATATTTTAGAAGATACTTTATCTGAAATAATATTTTGTCTTTTAGCTAGCCTCTTGCCTCTTAATTACTTGGACTGTATGAAGTGGAAGAGATTTAGCTTGGATCCATGATAACTCCTCAAAGTCTAGACTCTGTGTAGTACATACCACCTTTATGAGAATCTATAATGTTCCTCTCTTACATTTCACAAATTGCAAAGTCGTCCTGTAATACAAAATAGGTATTAGGTCCCTTGGAAAGAGCTGTTTGAAAATCTTGTAAAAGAAAGCCCTTCCCCCACCCCCAAGCATTCATTTGTTATACTTCTAAGGGGTAGATATTCAAGGTATTGCTCTCCATCTGTATTTGAATAATTAATCAACAGCTTTAGATGGATTCCATTTTCTTTGAATCATCAAGGAGAAAGTGTTTAAGGCCAGCTGTCAAATCCATTTTTCTTATACTTAGGCTGGATAAAGAGAGCTTGTAATTTTCTTGCTGGCCTTGCACAAAAGTGAATCTGCATATCAACACACTGAGGTTTTTGGAAGAATTAGGCTGATTTCTGCAGACTAGGAAATGCAAGTGGCATTTGGAGAGTTGTTGAATTTTTAGCTTGACAATCTGTTGATGAATGAGTTGTCCTAAAGCTGTTTAAGATCAAGGCCCCGAAGAAAATGTCTTGATATTAACATGTGTCCATTTTTTACAGCGCTATTAATGCAGTACAAAAGACAACATGTGTCATGCAATTTATTTTCAAGCTGGCATATCTTTATTTATAACAAAATGGTGTCATGTGTGGCATGGATATGCAATCATTTTCATATTTTCTACGTCTCCTTGTAATCTTCTGGCCGGTAGAGAGGTCTTGACAACAACCCAGGTTTATGGTTACTCTTTCCCACATGCTTCAGTTTCCAGCCTCATGTCATTAATCCAGCATCAAATCAGTGAAAGGCTGAGATAGAGTTGGGAAGGCTCTTGGTGGTACATGTGCTCCCTGAAGTCCACCCTCTTGCCAAAAGGTAGGATCACATTCTCTACAAGCTGGAGTCCTAATATCAGTTTGTCCTACCTATTTTTAAAAATAGCCAAGAAGAGACTCCATCATTTCATAGCCAGTCTTACTTACCAGTGTTTACTACTCTTATCTTTAGGATATGCATCAAGAGTTAATACAGTAAACTTCTTTGATTCTGCTTAATTCTATCACTTTTGTATTATCTTTTGCATTTTCTTCCCTATTCATTTAAAAAATTAAAAAAAAAAAAAAAAAAAAAAAAAAAACAAACACAAAAACCAACCACACTCTGATCATTGAGTCTTTTTGTAATTACAAATTCAGGAACAGCTTTATAGCAGCCAAGTTCTCTAAAGTGCCAAGTGGAGCAGGGGGACTATTTTAACTGGTCTATATTTAAGACTTCTATTTATACATCCCCGTATGATGTTTGCCTTTTTTGCACAATGCTGATTCATGGTCTTCTTGTCCCCTGTGATTCTCAGAACGCTTTCTGCAGAGCTGCTGCCAAATCATTCATCTTCCTTCCTGCACATGTTCCCAGTCAAATGTGCCTGCCTCTGCTGAACTGAATTGGCATAGAAGGGAAGGGTCAGGTGGCTTCCACACGGTTGTCAGGACCACTCTGAAACCTGAGCCACTTCACTGGTAGCCTTGCAGTCCCTCCAAGCTTAATATCATCTGGAAAATAAAAATGTGGTTTCCACTCAATTGCTCCATTGATTAGAGTGTCAGTTGCTGGGCAGCCCTTCTGCAGAGCAGCAGTCAATACCTCCTCCTCCTCCTCCTCCTCCTCCTCTGGCTGGGAAAAGCTGATCATGACTTTGAGAATAAAATTTTCCAAACACTTTTGCTGTTATTCCACAGATGTTTTATCTAGACAATTTTCCCTTCTTTGCTTGAAGGAATGTGAGCCTGTGTCAAATATTCTGTGTACACAAGACATAAAATAGCCACTGCTTCTCCTCTAAATATAAGGATTGTTGCCCTAGCTCCAAATGGTTTTTACTTCTCTTTCAGCTTTGAACAGCCGACATATCACCAGACTGAGAAAAGTAAATGAAAGTAAACAGGGAAAAATCTTTGCTTCAATCAATATATTGCCTCCAACATCTAAGTCATGTGTTTAAGAATACCATACAAAGTCTAAGCTGACAATTTGCTATCCTTATCCAAAGGTGTGCAATAATTCATTGTATACTATAGAGAAATTTGGGGAGTCACTGTGCATAAAGTGCTGGAGAGGTGACACTTATCAGCAGGCTGAGCTGGTGGGGCGTACTTCACAGAAAAAAAATAACCTGAGTAACTGTGCCCAGCTAACAGGTGATAGCTGCTGGAGATGATAATAACAGATCATGGCACAGCACCAGGAGACTTAAGGAGGAAAAAGTCCAGTGAGCTGGGCTCCATCAGAGTGTCCAGAAAACTTCCTATCTTGTGGGAGCTCTCTGCTGTATTTGGCATTACCACAACTGGTCCTGGAATATCCCACTACAGACCGGTGTGTGAAATCCAAGAAGGAAACTGATGGCAAAAAAGCTTAAGAAAATTAAAACGGATGAGAAGACAAAAAAACTCAAGCCTTTCGGACCGCACAGCGGAAAAAAAAGAGTGATTATAAGGTGTTTGGATCACAGATTAACTATCTGCACAAACAGGAAACCAGCAGAAATCCTGCAAAGAAAAGGTTTATTGGTGTTGAAAGCTGAATCTAGACAAGTACACTTAATAAATAATGAAATACTTATCCATTGAAAAAGTGTTTGTGTTGGGGTCTCCATCAATGGCAATTGTGGAAACTGGATTAGTTTTCAAATTAGTTTGTTTTTCTACAAGTTGGGCTGTAGCTCAGGAGTCGCATGATTCATGTCCTGGCTTTAGTTCTGTTCATGCACAAACAGATCAAATGTCATTACCATGTTTCAGTGTGTCTACTAGTTGTTGTATTGCTTTTCTCTAAAGTTTAAGAGAATAGGTTGAATAGCAGAGCATCTCTGTGGAGGGAATCCAGGCACACCTGGAGACAATTGCTTTTAAAGGAAGATAGAGAGAAGGAAGAATCAGAGCAATCTGTGAGGTGAGTAGCACATAGTGACACCCATCAGATCCAGAGGAGTAACACAAATGATCAGGGGGGCTGGAACATCTGTCCTGTGAAGTAAAAACTATGAGAATTGGGGTGTTCAGCCTAGAGAAGAGAAGTACTAGCAAGACCTTCCTGCAGCCTTTCGATTGATAAAGGTGGCTTGTAAGGGAGAGAAAAACATTTTACAAGGGCCTGTAGTGACACAACAAGGGGTTATGGTTTCAGATTGGAAGAGGGTAGATTTAGGTTGGCTATGAGGAAGAAATTTTTTTGGAACAGGTTGCCCAGGGAAGTAGTGGATGCCAAATCCCTGGAAATGCTCAAGGCCAAGTTTACAGGCATTTATAATTCTGTGTAAATCACAACAGGGTTTCTGGGGAGCTGATGTCAGATGATAGCACCACATCCCCAGGAAGTTCATTTTTTCCCGTTTCTTCTGGTGCAACATTTCGAACATAGTACTTCAAATTTTACCATGCTCTTTCATGCAAAATCAATAATAGGAAGTATGTAATTAAAAAGATGACCTCTTTCAAACATAAATAGAGCTGCTTGGCTATCTTAAGAACACTTAATAACAGCAATAGTGGAAAGTGTGATGGCTAAAGGATGGAAACCCCAGAGGGCAGAAGCTTTCTACGAAGCCATCTAAGAATCTTTTTAACCAAAAATACTGAGCAGTTTCTAAACAGCTTTTTATTGAATTTTCAGGAAAAAGAACAACACTCACATTAAGATATTTTACTTTGCTGAACCTAGCTATTACCACTCCCTGTGACCCAGTAAGTAAGACACATACCTAAAAGGAAGAATATGTGAGTTCCAAATCTTACTTCAGCAGCTGTGAGTACCTGTTACAACCCATGGAACACCTCTGACAAGATCAGAGCAGTCCTCCTGGGATATGCAATAGCATTGTGTTGGAGCTTCTAGGAGGGGAAGAGTGAGAGAAATGCTTTTAAATGCTGAAGGGCTTTGAAGGTGGGTTGGTTTTTTTCATTAGACTCAGCCACTGGAAAATTACAAAGGCCCACAGCCCCTTCACTATTGTGAATTGATGGCCTCATTCCTTAGATTTTGTTACATATGACCCATTGTGTTCAGTAACAAAAGAATAAAAGGTGGCATGGGGCTGGGGCTTTTTTTCTGATGGATATAAACCAATGACTCTTCTGTACCTTTTTAAGCTCTGAACCAACAAATTGCTTGATTTATGCAGTTCTACCTTTGGCATTGTCAAGACAAAACATAGCTGTGAGTTGCTAGAGAAGCCTCTGCTGGAGCAGTTTTTCACCCCCTAATGCCACAGAGCAGATCCCACATCAAGAAGAAGCTTTAACAGTCAGGGACCTTCTTTTCATTCTGTGTGTTACACAACTGGGTTCCAAGTGCTCATTTACTCATACAAAATCATGGAAAAATGTTAATTGCCTACAGAAGACTGTCTTTTGCCACCTTCTGACTATCTCACCTTTTCCTCATTCCTCCTATTCCTTCCCTACACCCCTCCTCCCATACTAATTTTTGCAGCTTTATGTGGGACAGGATGCATTTTAGACTGTGAGCAGGTGTGAGAGCTGCACAGAGCACAAGGTTTAGGAGAGGGTCCATTTGCCATCTTCTCCCAGGGAGCTAATGGCTGTCCTCCAGCCCATGAGGCATCCTCCCTTTCCAGCTACCACAGCTCAGACTGAGGTGACAGACACAAGGTGCATTCCCTCCATTCCTGACTTGCCTGGATAAAAGGCGAGAGTGTGAAAATGAAAGCCATGTTGTGCCAAACCTGAAATGCAGACAGGTCTTTTATCAGTGCACTTCTGAGGAAGAGTTGCAATGCATGGCTTAGATGAGCTAGAAAGCCACAATGCAGGTACCCAGCAACTTGAAAAATTGTAGCAAGGGACAGGAAAGAGATCAGTCTGTGTTGTATAACTATCTCTCTGTAATATTAAAGATATCCATTTTATCTAGCAATGGCCAAGACATTTTTCTTATATTTTCAAAATACTGAGTGAATTCACAAATGACTTTCAATAACCCATTTTTATTAATTTTCTTTTTCTAAAATAAAATTGTATAGGAAAAATTATGAATACCACATTCATTACAATAGAAGCTTTTGGAAGACATCGTCTGCCTGATACATTTCTTTACACCCAAAGAGTATGATAAGATAAATTCCATTTTCAAGTTTCTGAATTGTATAGCAGCCCTATTAATTTCAATAGCTAAGCCACATGAAGAAGCATTTCCTGTAAACTCTTGTTTTGATGTACAGTAGAAAAACTTACTGGAGATTGAAGTGCAATCTGTGCATTTTTTTTTTGAGTCTTTCATTATATTCTGCAGGTTTGCTTATTTTTTCCATAATGCATCAAAGTATAAAAACCCTTGTATCTCTGACAAACAACAGCAAACAAGTAGTATTTGCAGACAACTTTGATTCCAGTCTAAAGTCACCTAACTTTGGTCACCTGTTTTAGAGCTGTGGGAACAATAAAGTCCTTTCTATGTTGCATAAAATACTCTACATATATTCACTATCAGCATGAAACAAGAAATTAGGAGGAAAATTTTGAGATTGTGTCTTTTTGTATGAGCAAAAAGACAGCACTAAAAAGTCTCATATTTGCAACTTCATAGCCTAGCCCAGTGAGAATATGATTTCTCCTTGGATGCAAAATGTGCATGAGGTGAACTACTACACCACTGAACTAGGAACAGTGTGTGAAGCCTGTGGCTGGCAGTGACCTTGAGGAGATGTAACATCACACATCCCATCTGTACACCTCCTGGAGGTAGGAGAATACATAAGGGAGCTCTGGTGTTTCCAGTTAGCTCCAGTGAATGGGTATAAGCTTCTGCACTTCCTGTTGGAAGTGCTTGACTTGCAGACCACTTGACAAAGGGGGAGTTCTCAGTTCTGCTCCACTTGAGAGAATTGCTATAAAGAATAACTTCATGGAGTTTTTTTTGTAATTTGCAACAAATTCAATGAAATGTGTAGTTTACATTTAAAAGTAGGCTTTCTATTCCCCAAAGCAATGGAGAAAAATAATGGAAAATCTTCTTTGGCAATCTAAAACAAAATAAGAGTTTTCATTACTTTTTTCACACATTATTCCTATTTTCTGTTTCTTCCTCAACAGTTCAGAAAATCAGATTTCTGGCATTAACACGAAACTAACCTGATAGTCCTGAAGATGTTCAGAGTGCAATTTTCTTCATGCATTGTGCAGTATTTTCTTGGCTATATTCAGCACTAAATATCTGCCAGGTATGGAAGCAGAATTAGTACCACTGTAATCATATCTGGGAGATAAAACACTTCCAAATCTAAGAGCATCCCTAATTATATGATGTTTCTGTGGTCTTGCTGTCCTCATCTTTTGAAGGTACTGCAAATAGAACAAATCCTTTCAACTAGTGCAAACACATACAAAAAGCATACGTGGGACACAGCACAGCCTCATGGCAGGAGAACCTTATCATACCTGAGGTCAAGAGCACATTTCTCTTCACACTGATTTTATTTTGCTGGACATTCCTGTGCAGCAAACCTCACTTAAAAAAAAAAAAAAAACAAAAACAAAACAAAAACAAAAACAAAAAAACACCCTAAACAGGACAAAACAAAGTTTACAGTTGCATTTAAGCTACAAATTGGAGAAAATTCCAGCTGCATCTGAGAGGTGATTAATTTTTTTTATTTTTTTTTTTTCTGGCTTGCTCTATTTTCTGCACCTTATGAAGTTTATTCAGTAGAATTTTGTTGAGCCTGACTGGAACTTAGTTTGTGAAAGGTGTCAACGAATATGATCAGTATCACTGAGTAAACAGAAAAATGTGTTCTGACTATTCCTGTACACCTCAAACACCTTCCGTGGAACACAATACATTTTAAGTATCTTTTCATATGCCCTTGAGATTATAGCAGAAGTGCATAGGTGTCTATAACTCAAAGTATAGAGTAGCATCACTCAATATTTATATGTTGGAAGGGGCCTCTAGACCTACTGCTCAGAGCTTCAAACTGAGAGCAATTTGCACAGGGTCTTGTCCACTTGAGATTTGAATACTTCCATGGAGGCACGTTCCACTTGCTCTCAACAGAGCAATCTGTTTTCCTGTTCTAACAGTTAAAAGAAAATGCATATATGAAAGGAACTAACTTTTTTTCATGTGTTTGCACAGTATCTAGCACAGGTACACTTCTAGTGTATGGATGCTCTTTTCCTACAAGTAATCAAGACACAATAGAAATGCTATTGAAAATGCAATCAAATGCATTAATTATTTATATACTACTGCATTTTCTCATATTTACCACAGAGAAACTCAAGATTTAACTGGAAGCAATGGTAAGTTCTGCCCTGTTCCCTGTGCCTATGAGTTCTCTCTGTTGTGGTGTTATATCCACTGCTTGCTCCCAGAGTTCATTCACATGACACTGAAAAATCTCTTTTTCTGATACTGGTTATTAAGAAAGAAAGGCTATATTTTAAGACAATAACTTTCAAAGTAAGCTCTTCTGGGACCATTTTGCTGAGTCAGCACTTGTTTAAGTCCAAAAAGTGTACACAATCAGGATTATCACACTACCAAAAACTGCTTATTCCTGGAAAATTCCATGAATAGCTTGACTCAGATCTGAAAAGACTTATGTCCCTAACATATCTCTGGAGCACAAGGCCTCATTTTACACATACCTGATGTTTCACTGGGGCATGCTGAGCACCTCCAGCCGATGGTGAACCATAGAAAATAAATGTACTCTGTGTATGACCGTAAGTCTCCCAAACAGAATTCTGCTTGGAACAATCAAAGGTCCTTTGTTTCTAAAAGAAATGTCCTTGTGTGTTTGCTGCAAGACAAGTTTCTTAATGGTTTATTACACTCGTAATTTCCCATTTAAATTAATGGAATAGTAGCAACATTTACTTTAATGGCTGCCATAATATGCAGTATCATTTCTTGTGTAAGTCGCTTCACACAGCTAATCTGCTACAGCACGAAATGATACCAAAAACTATTTTTAATGGTATTTAATGAAAGATATTTAGTTTTGCTCTGTACTTCTTGGGAAATCTGACAGTCTACTATACAGCACAGGATCTGACTTTATTGATACGCATCTTATATGGCAAAAGAAGATGGTGGCTTTATAGAATTTGTGGAATTTTGCTGCCTATTTTTTGGTTTGTTTGTTTGTTTTTTGTCAGCATTCCCGCTGCCATGTGTGATGCTCAGAAATACATTAGTATAAGGGAATATGGTGTTCACAAATCCCTCATTTGTTCTAAGAGAACAAGAATAGAGGAAATTATGAAAATGTATATTCCAAAATTACAATGATCTTCCAACCCCATGACAAACAGCTACAGCCACTGGTCAATAGTGGTTGCTTTACTGTAATAACTGGAACTTAACTCTGCATCACCCTGAAAGATGTGGAGTAAATTCAATGATCACAGATAAAACATGAGATGACCAAAATGCAGCCATTTCTGGACTGGTTTCCTTAATCAGAATATACATTACATCATCAATCACACAGAAAAACACCTAGAAAATACTGAAAATAACCAAATTTATATGGGAAGGTGCCCAAGACTTTGAATGTCATCTTGAAATGCATCATTGCACTCTTAAATTATTGTCATATCTGCAGGTTCCAGTAAAATGAAGGCCCATTTCTTTCAGGTTTTAACTGATTCAAGAAATCAGTATTCTGCTTGTAAATTCATAATCCATACATAATCTAGAGCCATTTGGTTTCAGGCTATTTGGCATGAAAGTTCTGTTTTATGTTATTGGTCTGCTCCCCCTTGAGCTGGAGTCAGTAAACAGATGGCCAAGGACTTCATGAGAAAATGAAAAAGAGCCAAGGAACATATTCAGTGAGACTTATTCAATCTCTGATTTATTGATCTCGTGCATCGGAAGATGCAGGGACCCTACTGTGACCACTGAAATGAAAGTGACTTGTGACATCAAAATCTTCCACTATTCAAAGTGCATATTTCCTATGTAGCTAAATTAGCTACAAACATCTACACAGCACAGGCTGCCTTTCTTCTGAATCTGACCTTCACAGGGCATTTTTTATTAAATAGCTATTGTACATGTAGAAACTATAATGGACAACATACCCTAACATAACCTACTCAAGGTTAGTGTTTGCAGAGTTAGAACATTATTCAGTTGGTTCTAATTTTCTCCCACATTCAGCCTTTGGTTCCAAGCCATTCCAGATATAGAACAGTTCATTAAAAAAAAACACACCCACTTTTTACCATTTTGTCATAGCAGTGTTTAATGAACCCTAGGCAGAGATTAAAGTAGGTCTGAAAAATACTGGGTTTATAAGTGATTATCTCAGATAATTGCAAATATGCAAGGCAGGATCCTTACTGCCCTGTGGAGCTCAGCTGCAGAAGGAGAGAACAGGTAAAGTACTTCATTCTCACAGCAGCCTGTCTTATTTATACACTGAAGTTTTGCTGTGGAGTTTTAAGATACACCTTTGAGGCATCCGCATGTTCCTGGGGATTTAAGGAAACTGGATGCAGTAATAAATTCTCTGCTCTTTTAACTCCCTCCAAGTCAACAGAACTAAGCCAGCAGAAGCTGCTGCTTATAATTTTTAAGGTCAGTGAGAGCCCAGTGTGTTGGGCTCTTATATGACACAGAGCACAGAATATCCTGCCTGCAGAAGAAATTTCTTTTTGTGCTAAACAAGCTACATCTGCCAGCCTGAGTATCCCTGTGCATTTCAGAAGGATGTGTGCTCCTGATTACAATTCCCAAGCAGTTCTGAATTTTCCATTTTCCAAAGTGAATTATTCTCCTGATTTATTAATCAGTGTGATTGTCAACTTGTTTCATTTTACTGCCAATCTTAATTTTAACAGATTTAATAACTGCAGACTCACCATCTCAGAAATAGGGTTGGAAGGGACCAGTAATGATTCAGAATTAAAATAACAAGCAGTTACAGCATAGGCTTACATACAAAGAGTTCGTAGTTAGAGAATGTAAAAACTTATACTTACAGAAGGGAAATCATAGCACTCACCAGTTTATATACAGTTTTTATGAAGGCTCTGTGGAAAGTGAATTTACCTCACTAGGAACAAGAAAGCCATAAAAAGTATATGATGAAAAAAGTGGGTTTCCTGCACATAATTCATTGCATAATGGCTTCTGTCATAAAATGGAGCAATTGCAGGTCTTGACACAGGATTATTACTTATTATATTAAAATGGATATATTTACTTGATAGGGAAAGAATGTGCTATTATTATAAAAGATGGATGTTATTATATCTAACCATCAGTATTATTTTAACACCTCAATAAAAAATCTAACATTTTTGTATTTCTCAAATTTTGTGTAAGACTTGTTCAATATCCTGGAAACAACTTGTACAATTTCATCCTGCTTCTGTAGAAGTGTCATTTTAAATGGGACTTCTAATTAGGTCAAACATGCTAAAAAAATCTGGAAAGGCTGAAATCCTGCCTAAATGAGGACAGCTCTTCTTTGATGTGCTAATTAAGTTTTGGTAGAACTATAGCAATAATTCAGAAGCCTGAAGAGCAGAGACATAAAATGTTTGAATGGTCAAATGTTTTATTAACATACTGAGTAGAAAGGAAAAAGAGGAAAGAATTTAGTGGTAGAAAAAAAAAGATAGAAGATAAAAGACAAGAAATGAAGAGAGGACAAAATACTGTGAAGGAAAAGAAAAACAATGTAAAGGAGGGAGACACAAGGATTAAAAACAGAGGTGTGGGAAAAGAAAAAATAGGAGAAGAGGAGATGAGATCTGAATGGCAAAATGGAAAGTAAAATGAGATGGAAGCATGTGACAAGAAAGAAAAAGTGAAAAATGAAGTTTATTTTTAAAAGTGTGTCAGCCATAGCAGCATCTGGAAGGTGAGGAAATTCAAAGCAACAATAGCAGAGGTGACAATTATCTGTTAGAGCAAAGCTTTCAATACTTCCTGTAGGAAAACTAATAAAATGTCCAAATAACCATCTGTGTATTCTCACAGCTTGACTGCAGGAACTCTTGCCATCCCTTACAGTAATACAGTCTACCAGCATCTGCTTGAGGTAGGCATCATTACTTGTCATTTCTCCACTGAACAGCCAGTGATACGGGAACACAGTGGATTTTTGCCATTCACATACCACCATGCAATATGTCTTGTTATTGCCAAGATCAGAACTCTGATCCAATAACTCCCAGGCTTCCAGCTCATGTTCATGCCCTGTAAAAAATCACTTTAAATCATCACAGGACATTAAGAAGACTGTTAGCAGGCAATCTTATCAGCAAAACCATCTAACATGGACAATTTAAAGGTTTCTTTGTTTGGCATCAGCTACAGTACTCATCTAAGGATGGTGCTGTGTGAAAAATACATAACAAATTACCAGTATCAAAAGCTGAAAAAGATTGCCAGGCAACCATGGGTTTGCATCATTCAGAGATCGCTTCGTGCAAAGGCACTTTATTCTGACTTGGTTGATTACAGCCTTTCTCCATCACCCATACACATTAGGAGCTGAGAACGGGGTTACCACCTGCCTGCTCCATTAGTAGCAAGACAATTCCTGCTTTGCATTCTTGTTTTGCATACTCTGGGCTGTGTCTGAGAGTGGCAGAAGAGAAGATTCAATAGTGAAGCTTAATTGCCATTTCTTTATTATTTGAGCTGGAAAAGCTGTTGCATAGAAAGCAGAGAGTACTCAGTATCCCTGGGATAAGGATATTAGAGAATTAAACTTTTCAAACTAGGCTCTGTGTACTTCCTTCTTCCATATCATGATTAGCTATTCTGAAAAAGGACTGACATGAGAAAAATAGGACATATCTCCATACCAGAATTTTCAACATTAGTTGAAATAGTTTCCTGATATTACTTACGTTGCCACTTGTGTTACTATTTTTGTGATCCTTTTGGATTTCACTCAGTCTCATCATGGTAAAAGATTTTGAAAACTGGCCTGCAAGTTCTGATAAACTTGAATTTCATGGTGCAACCATGTTATTGGTATGGTGAGACTTTCAACTTGTGCCTCCTGAAGCTTAAGATTACTGGGAAAAGCAACAGTGATCAGCATGGACAAGATGACAAAACACATCTGGACAGTATCTAGATCTACTCTCTTGGAAGCATAAGGTTCACAAGCAATTCTTTCTAAAAGAGCTGGTAAACAATCATCAGGAATAGAAAAACATTTTGAGGCCCTCAGGTAACTTTGACATCCAGGGCAAGCAGTTATTAAATTTAAGACCTTAGTTCTAATCTGGTATTCTGATGTCTGAGAAGTAACAATAAAATTTAAAATGTCTTAGTTTTCCCTTCTTCCACCTTGCCGAGCAGCAGATGGAAACTAGCCCACTTCACATTCAGAACTATCTAACTGGAACCTAGGAAAATCTAGCATTAAAAAAACCTCAAGTCTGAGAGGGCATCTTATTTTTGCATACAAATGTTACATAACTGAAATTCAGATGATTACATATTGAAGGAAAAAGAAGCACTCAGAATCACATTAGGGATATAACATCATTTGAACAATCTCAAGCCTCAAAACATAGTCCATCAAGACACTTCATCTGTGCAGGCTGCTTCAAAACTGTTGATCTCACAGGTTTTGCCTCTGAACAGTGAGCTCTGGCCATTTTCAGGGGTTGAGATGCACTGAACTGCTGATGATTTATTTTTTGTTATTATTTAGAGGGTTGTTGTGCAAAAATTTTTAAAAAGTGCCAATATAAGGCAGGCCAAAGTGGCTGCCAGCAGAAGTATTGCAACATATATACTTCTCTACATGGACTAGCGAGATCATTTCACTAATATGCACTGTGGTAAGGTACAGTTAAAAGATTTAAAAATTGGGCTTCTATAGTATATTCATATTGTTCTTACATTGTTTTGCTTCAAATACTTGTTTTTCATATTTTTCAGTACCATATGTATATATAGACATATAGATGTAGATATATAGATATATCTTTCTTCACTGACTGGTTACAATCAGAATACTTTTTCATCTGTTGAACATAAACCAGATGTTCCTTCCTAAGAAGAAGGAACAAGAATCACCATGGTAGTAAATTCACTTGAAGAAATTTAGTATACAATTAGTAAATCAATACTAATGATGTTAAAAATGTAGAAAAACATTCACAGTCACATTTTGTCTTAACAATAAAGTGTTCCATTTTAACTGGAACAATATTTGCTTCACCAAAATAAAAGAAAGCAAAGGGAAAACTTACATAACAAATAACACACAATAATTATTAACTATTGCATTACTGATTACAAGAAAACAAGACACAGCCTTAGACAATACATTAATTCTCACTTTTACTTCATGAAGAAAACAATCAAATGCATTTGCGTATTTTGTAGAAGAAAAGAGCACACACAAAGCACTGATTCAAAAATATTTTTTCCTGAGGACCCCAGTCCCACATCCACTCAAATCAGTGCAACGTTAAAGTAATGGCTCTGCAAATACACTGTCCATATGTAGCATCGAGCACTCTACAACACAGATGTTGCTTTCAGCCAAGGGACATTCAAAGTTATCTGGAAGTGCACAGCCTCCAAAGCAAACCAGACAGTCCTTTGGTCATGGCTTGGACTATCCTGAAGGATCCCACCATACCCACCAAATATAAATTTTAATATTTGGGGCATAGAGGCCAAAGGGTCTCCAAGAGGCCACTATAAACTTTCTAAGTCTGGGAGGGTTTTTTTTTTTTAATTTTGAGATAGATTGAAATGTATTTACCCAAGTTAACAATTAATGGGATGACAGTGGTTCAGAGTCCCAGTAATCGTTGAAGCTAAACACACTTTGTACACACTTTGTGTACAGGTCCTGTTTTCTTAGTCTTGTCCTGGTTCACTGACTACAATGCAAAAGGAGCTTTATAGCTATCTGGTCTTCAAGTCAATTTTTGATAAGATTTCTGGGTACCTTTTCAAGGTATTACTTTGAAAAAGTCACTGAAAATTATAAGTTATCTTCAAAATGTTGAACTTCAGCTGATCCTCAGGAAATTAAGCCATTACTCTATGGCACATTACTGCAAAAAGTAACATACTTCTACCATTTTCTTTTTGTGCTTTGTTGTTGTATTTGTTATTATTTGGTATTTCTTTTTCTTCTTAAGCATAGATGCTTTTTAAAGCAGACTTTAATAGTATTTTCTTGTGAGATAAAACCTGTGAATTGTGATAGGAGTTTTATAAGAGCAGCTAAACAAAATGGTTCTAGCAAATAGATTCAGGTTTTCCCAGATCATCACATCTAAAATTGGAAAAATTAAATCTCAAAACAGTAGAGAGTTATTGTTGTTTTATATCATACAGTTTGAATTAACAGAAAATGTTGGGCATACTTCATACACACAAATTAAACCATCACATTTATATTTAAATAAATTTATCAAAGATTATATGTACATTCTATTATTCCTGTGGTCTTCAATAAACCTGAATCTCCCTTTTATTATTTTGTTCTAGATATTTATGAGCTACATATTTAAGAGAATTAACTGCTTTGTATTATCCTCTGCTCCTCTATGGATTGTTGTGGAAAAATACAACCAAACAACAAACACAATCACTGACCTCTGACACCGCACAAGTGAAGGATTTCAAGGAGCTGATAAAAATTTGGGAAATGTTATTCACATTTCTTCAGTGTGAAAATACAGTTATAGGAAGGTTAAAATGCTGGTTCACATTTACACTACAAGATAGAGGAAAGGAAGCCAAGCATAGTCTTGTCTCTACAGTGTAAACCTTTTCACCTTCACTGCTCTTGTTAACATCTGATACCCATATGTAGCTGGAATTATACTGGGATATTTACCATAATTATGAGCTATCAGCTGTTTTAGATCAGAACTTTGACATTTTTTCTGGGCACTGCCTTCTCACAAGATCTGTCCAGCTCACTTTCAGTTTCACAGAAAACCATCCTTTAGACGCACTAGCGATTCTACCAATTTTGCAGTGGGATATCATTCGTGATCCGGTGCTGATCTGCAATGGGCAGTTGAGCTCCATTCATTTTAAATCTTAGAAATAATGAGTTGATAATGACTGGGCTGAAAGCTGCTGCAATAGATATGGTATTACTCAGAGAAGGCAGGAGGCACAGAAGTCAGGCAAGCAGCTCAGGACAGAGGTGTTGAGGGAGTACAGACTCTATTCCCACACCTGCCCCTAGAAAACTCTGTCACTTGACTCCTCTGCATTTCAATCTCTATGAAAGAGAAACAGAGGAGATGACAAAAAATAATTTGCAACGTGTTCCAAGGTCTACTGATAAAAAATGTCCTGTGGGAGTTGAGTGTTACAATTATCCATACTTGCATGAAACAAAAAAGATTAAATCAGATTTGTCTCTGGGGTCACACAGCACCAACCCCTGAACTTTATTGAAGATGTCTGTCATGCTTAAATCCTACCATTTGATAGAATACTGACAGACATTGAATGCAAAAAGAAAAAGAAGGGAAGGGACTTCCTCCAAATTTTTACCACTGTAAAAAACCCATTTCCTTCAGCCTAGCCAAAAAAATGTCCCTTGCTGAGGCTGAAAAATAGAGCCCTTTGTTCTTTTCTTTGTGCATCTTTCTGGAGCTTTCCAGTTTTTCAGATCTGCTAAAAATACTGCCAAGAGGATTCAGCCTTCCTATATCAGTCTCAATAATGCCACATGCTAAACCAAAACACCTCCTCATTCTTCCCTTCCCATCCATGTTCATTAACTGCTTTAGCCTTCTACATTGCCATGTTCCCTATCAGCTCTTTGATGACTTCCACAATGTTTTCACAGCTCCTATTTCTAGTTACACAGTTTTGAATTCCCGAGAAGAAAACAGGTTTTAGAGTGATCCTTTCCTGCAGTCACCAAGTACCTCACATTTCTAAAAGTGGTTGACCTGTTTTCACTACAAATCGTTTAAATTTTATTTGTGGTTTACTTTCAGAATGTTGATAAAATTGTTGGCAAGATGCATGGCTGCTATTGATTCCTGAGGAACTTAATCAGAAAAAAACACCATTTGATGGCTGAAAACTGCTCTTTCTGTTATCTTGTCAGGTATTATAAAACATTCCTCCACAGTATATGAACTAGAGAGAAAAACATCATTGCGATATCTAGGGCATGGATTTAGCTTTACATACATCTGAAGGTTCAAACCTCTGTGGGAGATCAAAAAGTCCCATTGTGAAAATATTTTCTCATCCAGATTTTAAGGTGGAGATTATTTCAGTTATGTCCAGTAGGGAGCTGATGTCTACAGTTTGCTCTTCTCAGAAATGCAGGAAGAAAATAGGGGAAATCTTTAAAGCAGCCCTTGAAAATATTCTTTGGGCTGCCAGGATGAGGACCTACATTCCAGATGAATAAGGACATCTGATCCTGATAATGACTTTTCAGAGCAGATCAGTCTCTGTTTGGGTTTTCAACAGTGTTTGAATCCATCAGGTCCTGCTGGGAACCCTATTGAAAGTTTCAGAGCTCAGCCCTTAAAATTTTAATCCATGTTGGATCCAAACTTTTTATGAGTTTAGATAAAATAAAATAAGAGCAAAACCACAGAGCAGTGAGGTTTTAATTATTAAAAAAGAAGAGTTTTCATATTTCCATGTCCAGATGCATTGTTGATTTTTCTTGAAAAGCCCCGCACAAATATGCATAGCTTTCCTGAGATGTGTTTTTATGGTAAATTTCCCAACAGCTACATGTTGTCTCTCTCTTCTTCGTGCCTTCCTCTTCACAGAGACAAAAACTAAATCTTTGCTCTCCTCAGAATTTCTCAGTTCTGAAACTTTCAGAAACATGGTATCTTTTATATACTGTAAGCAGGCATACTGAAAGAAAGTTGGTACAATTTCCTAAGCTTTACTTCTTTAATAAAATCCAAGAATTAAGAATAAAGCAAAACTGCAAAATATTTGAGAAAGAAGACACTGTGAGGATTATCTTTAAAAAATAATCCTCATGGCTCTGGTAAGCTTTCTCTCTCCATATTTCATGCTAATAAAAAAGAAGGTTCTTTGGGGCAAGAACATATCTGCTTTGGTGCTTTACCAAGCTCAGTGGGGAGGAAAATCTGACAACTGAGTACTTTTTATAATAATTAATTACTTGCATCATCCGCTGCTGAAGATTGTATGTCCCAGTGCACTAGCCTTCAGCAATATGTATGAAAATCATGGAGGTCTGAGCCCACAACTAAAGAATTGAAATTCTCAGGAGATATATTTTCAATTAAAGCTTTTTATGTTAGTACTTCAGATACTTCAACAACAATTTGCTGAGGCATGCAGGGTATCTCAGTTATAAAGAAAAGAGAGAGAAATAATTCATGTGCCCATTTTGATCTTCTAGTTTCCCCAAATTTATTTTCTTTGTTTTTTCTAGAAAATTTAACTGGCAAACAAATCAACAATAAGTCAACAGCTGCTCTGAAGTTTCCTTAGTTACAAGAACAATCATGTAAAACAAAATAATTCCTCTCTACACTGTTACACAGGCCAACGCAAACAATTTAGCCAACTGATAGCGAGATTTTCTTTCCTCAAACAGTCTTTGCTGTGTTTCAGTGTATCTCTGTGAAGGCATAATTATTGCCAATAATTGGTAAATATTTCTAGTGCAGCAATGTCTCTAACCCAGATAGATTCTAAAGCCCTTTATGAAAGTCAATGTACACAGAAATTGCAAAGATGGTCCCAGATCAGAAAGCTTTAAATTTAAATCAATAAAACATACAAACACCAGGAGGAAAGCAGTATTATTTTGTCCTATTTTGCATGTGGATTACTGAAGCCTATGAAATCCATAGAAATGTGTAGAATCATAGAATGACTTGGGTTGGAAGGGACCTTAAAGATCATCTAGTTCCAACCCCCTTGCCATGGGCAGGGACAGCTTTCAGGTTGGTTAAAGCCCTATTAAGCCAGGCCTTGAACACTTCCAAGGATAGGGCATCCACAACTTCTCTAGGCAACTTGTTCCTGTGTCTCACCACTCTCTAAGAAAGGAATTTCTTCCTGATTTTTAATCTAAATCTGATCTCTTTAGGTTTAAAGCCATTACCCCTAATCCTACCACTACATACCCTCATGCAAAGTCATTCTGCAGCTTTTCTGTAGGTCCCTTTTGGTTTTGGAAGGCTAAATTAACTACCAATGTAAATTGGTATAATTGCCTGTATACAGGCAATTATCTGTGTTTTTACATAAAGACCCTGCTAAAAGAGGAGAAAACTCAACCATGACACACTGGAGTGCAGTGCCATTGATGTGAGCACCTCCTTTCTCAGCAATTTTGGAAATTTAGAGTTTCTTTGTGGAGCTATAGAGAGCAGTTTGAGGTTGACCACAGACCATGATGTGTTTAGAGGACTTTACAAAGAACACAGGAGTCTCCTGACCTTCCCAGACCCACTTCAGTCCAGAGAGGAGACTATTAGGCCATGCATGCTGAAACTGAGTGTCTTTTCACACAGCAGAGAGGAGAAACCCTTATTAACTTTTTATATTTCCACGATATTTCAGATCTGTTTTAAACCTAGGACTGAAATCAGTAATGCCAAGGACATAAATGCCAAGGCTGTTCTTGGTGTATGCTGCCAAAGTTTGTCTGCAAGGAGATGGGCACAAAATCCTCTGGGGCACATCACCACACGGATTTACAGCCACACTTGGGGCTAAATTCTGAGAAAGCAGTTAAACATTTGAACTGTTCTCTAGCCTCAACCAAATCTTAAGAGAGTTGTCAGTAAATAAGCTGAATATGAAGGTAGGCATGGAAAATCACTGAGTACCTGCCCTTCCTGCACTGTTCAAAAATCTAACGTAACACAATGTCCCTTTCTTTAAGAGAAATGCTGTCTGGATGCTTGCTGTGGAGGGCATAGTCTGACTACCAATATTGCATTGCTTATAAAGCAAACAGTATGTAGAAATTTTGGGACTTTGTATTACTTTTTATCTGTTTTTTTAATAGAAAATACTTAATGACTTCTACTTGTGAATAAATGCAAAAATATCACATTTTACACTAAATAGTTACTGTTAGATTACTAATGAAAGTATACTTTGGAGTTTCATAGATTCATTTACATACTTATAAAATTATACAAGTATTTGCAATAAAAAAATGAATAAATATTTTAAAAATCTAGAATACACAATAGGCTTTTTTCCCACTAGCCTCTGGAAATGAAAAAGCCTATACATGGCATAGCCATAGACATCAGCTAGCTCCATGTGACCTAAGAATGGACTGGCTCCACCTGAAATTGAGGCCAAGGGAGAAAAGAGCTGTGAACTCCCAATTTCTGCTTCCACAATGCAGCAATAGGAATTCACTACTCTCAGTATAGCACAGCAAGTAGTTTCTGACTACATGTAGGAGATGCAAATTGTTCAAGAGACTTCCTCAGCTACTTTCCCCTTCTCTTTTTCATACCAAGTTTGTATCTGTTCAGAACTGAATATTCATATAAAGCATTCAAATGTGACAGAGAGCAAATCATTCATAGCAACAGAGGCACACCATTGGGAGAAGAATAATCCTTGTTCCTTTAGTCAAATCTTTCAGACCTATCAACAGAGGGCTCCTGTCTCCAATATTGGGGGAATCAATTATTGCCAGGCTTTGACAGTTACCTTGAAACATGAGCCATTCTTGCATGACTAAACTGCCTTCTCCTTTTCTACATTTGAATGAATCAGGTTTTCCACTGGTTCACACAAGACATTTAAACTCTAACCTCCATTTATTTTCCTGGGGTTGAGAGTGCAGTGATGAGTCACTTGCTTTACCAATACTAGCAAGTGCCAAGTGTGCATCAAAGATGGTGTCCATGGAGGTTTTCCTGTGCTTTTAGCTTACAGATCTCCTATTATTCCAACTCTGGACCTCAGCTAGGCAGTATTTGTCAGCTATTTTGTGGTACAAACAAATAGGGCCTGTGATGAAACCAAAGCAAGATTTAAATTCAGTCCTCCAGAGACATGTGGTTACCCCAGTAACACTTGACCCACCATTCCTTGTCATGGACCCCTTACAAATTTCTGTATTTTAACCTGATTAATGTTTCTTTCCTTAATGTATTTTCTTTTACAATATTCTATTATAGTGGTCTATGGGATGCAGTCTGAGTTCCAAGCAAGTACAGCTCATCTTGGAAAGGCTGTCAAATTATTGGCACCACTGTGAGAGACCAAACTGTTTAGGGATAATGACTCAAAGCCCTCCCTTTTTTGTGGAGAGCCAGGGTGCTTTGTTGAAATGGAGGAGGTGAGCTTCTGATCTGATAAAGCAGAGGGTAGATGATGGCCTATGAGTGAGATAGGAGACAGATCCTGTGGTGCCTCTTCTAATGCTGAGTTGCCCTCCCTTGCACAAACCACTGGCTTGTGGGACACTCCCTCTCCTCTCCCTGGAGAAGTACCAGGACACTGGGGTGTGGCCTGAGATCATTCATATCTGCTGGTGAACCACAATGGGCTATAATGAGTTGGTGTGAATGGTAGCTGTGTTGCATTAGAAGATGTCAAGGACATGATCTACAATTTACATCACCCGGTGTGAAGCCCCTGCTCTGGGTGAGGTACCTGGGCTTTCCCAACTGAACCTGAGTGAATATAAACTCAGTCGGTGTTTGTTCCTTGGATTTTCTCAGGGATTTTTCCCCACAACTTCTCTGATCTTTCCCCACCAGCTGGGAGATCTGGTCTGTGACCACCACTTTGACCAAGACTGCACAGCAACCACACACACAGTTGCACAGCACAGCAACTTGTCATGCATGTGGCTGTGGATTGTTGTCTACATGCACACAAGACACGGTAAGTCATCCCTCCTGAATGGTTGTATCAAAAAGTCTTTTTACAGTTGTGTGTGAATTAAAAAAATACCTGCTGCTCTAAGAATATATTTTTGAAATTGTATAATTTTGTCTTATCCTAATTGCAACTTTACAAAATGTTATCAGCTACAAACCAATATCCTTGCTCTAACAGACCTCTGAATTCTTGGATGTTTCTGTTAATTGGTTCTGTGTCATCCAACTAATCTCCATTACCTATTAGTTCTTCTTAGAAATTAAATGAAAATATATTTCCTAGCAATTGTAACACTAAGGAGGTACATATCAGAGGCAATTTAGCTTTCACAAACATTTAAGCTCAGGACAGAAAGCTGTGGGGCTCTTTCGGGTGGCTGCTCCTTCAGGATAAAGAATAACAACCACAAGCAAAAGCTGTGACTTTAAAGGTGTAAAAAGGGGTTAGAACTCACTAAAATATAAGAAGAAAGTTGGATTAAAATAGATGGCACTTTTCTCAAAATCCCTATGTGCCATTCACAGTGATATATTTCACAGAAACCCTTTTGCAATTTAGCAATCCCAGCGGGAGCTTCTTTCACACACGGACAGGAAGTGCCCATTAGCAGCTTGGTGGCTGACCAGCACCTCTAGTTCATGAATAGGTGACAGCTAAAACAATTTCAACATTGCAACCACTACTGCCTTATTCATCAAGTAATGGTCCTTTGCTGATCTGCCCAATTTCTTCCTCTTCCTTCCAAGTTTGAAATTGTTTGGACACAAGAAAATTTTTGCTCCAGGGTGAATTTAGGCACCAGTCTGTCCTGAAGCACAGGCAGAGGGATTCACGCAGTTCCTTGGGCTGCTGAAAATACCAGACCATCTCTTTCTTTTCTGCTGTAGCTTCTTAAATATTTTTCAATGCTCTTCAGTATAGAACCCCAGGAGAAGTGATAAAACTCCACTGACTGATTCTTTTTATATATGCTAGAAACTTGCACCCCTGGCCAGAAAGCTGTATTGCAGGGGAAACATTTTATTAAAATTTGCAAAAACAGCCCAAAAGGAAGGTTGCTTGTCTTTCATGAGAGCTGTTGTTGCATCTGGCTGGCTCAGGTCATCAAAGTGTTGCTCCCTCTTGGAAGATAGATGGTGGTGAGCAATATTTAATGTGTAAGACCCAGCAAATGTAAACATGCTTTCAATCAATGTTAATTATACTGGTAATTACATCAAATTATATCAAATATGCAAATTATTCCAAGAAATCAGGTGTGCTTCCAACACCATAACTGCATTCCTTCCTGCAAATTAAATGTTCATGGTACTTTTCATTGGCCCTGGAGCAGCCTACAGCCACTTTACCACTCCCTTGGCCTCCACAATGATGGGGTATCATACACCAGACTGCTGAAAATCATCCCCAGCCCACACTAAATCTAGACTAGGGTAAGAGTGCAAGTCAGCCCTGGCCAAAACAGTAATGACTGTGCAGGATGGGTGATTACAGGTGCTGGAGCCTGTGGCCTGACACTGATTTAATATTATCAGTGTAGACAGCAAGCCTCAGGAACCAGAATTGCACCCAGAATTTCCTTCTGACTTCGTAAGTGCAGTATTGGTGGGTCATGAACTCGTAGCATTCTCCATCAGTCAGACATCTATGGAATTAACAGTATTACAGCTGATGCAGCTGCTTTTGCATTTCTGTTCCTTTTTTGGAACAAACCCTACTGTTTTAAGATGGCTATGTACTCTCAATCTCATCCAGTACAGTTTAGTCCAATGCCACCCAGTCCAAGTCAACCCTTTCTGAGCAGGTGTAAAAGAGCAAAGTCTGGATTTCCTGCCCTCCCTCCCTGAGGTGTATATTCTGAACTCTAGAGATGGATGTAGAAATGAACCCATGATGGAGTAACTTAGAGCTGCCTACAACATTAAAAAAAATTTGTATTAATTTCAATTATCTAAATTACAAGAGTTTATACTTCTTTGAGCACTCTTGAAATTGAGAAGGACTTTGGCAAATGGAGCTTAACAGAGCCTATCTAAGGAGTCTAAACATAAGTTTAAAACATGGGTCTTAAAATCAGTCAGGATTTAATTTTTCATCATTTGAAAAGCAGAGAAGGTAGATAAAGCAAGAAGGAGAGTGTAAGATAAGTCAAGCATTGTTGATTTCCCCTCTGATCCATGGGAAGAGACAGATACCCTCAGATTTACAACACTTTGTATAGCAAGGCTTCTGTACCCAATATATTTATTTTCTTTTTTATTTTCAGAGATGTATGGTGCAGTTAACATGATTTTGTAAAACACGGCAATTCTGTATTGATAATGTTTTTTCAGGGAGGGAATGTATAGAAAGAGATGCCTCCCCACAAGAAGCTGTTTGCTTGTGCTGCACTGAACAAGTCAAATCATATATATATCTAGCTCCTGATATATATATATATATATATATATATATATATATCAGGAGCTGTCCTGAAAAAAACATTGTTGTGGGGGATGAGGGAGGACCAGGAACCAGTGACTGCCCTGGGACCACATGGAAAGTGCTACCACACTGTGCTGTTTGATGCATTCACAACAGTGTTCCCTGCAAAATGCAGTCAGCCCTTTTGCAATTATTAACCTCTTCAGCCCAGGGTCATTGAGGCTGCAGGGGAAGTTTGCCATCCATCCAAGCTGATGGCACTCCTTGCCTGGTTCTTACTGCACCCTGCACTCCCACCCAAGCTACGCTCAGGGCAGTTGCCACCATCCCTCACCTTCACAGCTTGCAGCAGAGGACCCAGATGCAGGTGGTGAGGGACATGTGACAAAGGCAGAGCAGGCTCACTTTACCTGGATCAGCTTCACACAGCAGCAGACATGGGCATGCAAGATAAGCAGTGCAGACCATAGCAGTGAAATCATGTTGGCAACACTAATACAAATAGACTGCCAATCGCCCACACAGACAGCACCATTTGAGGGCAATGCCAATGCTTGCATGTTTGAAAGAAACGTGAAATTGCCCTAGTTTCAAGCAAATTCTTTTAGGACAGGTGAGTCTACTTCTCATCAAGCAGGGGCTGCCTGATTTGCTACTCATTTATGTGACATTTATATTCCAATAATGCTCAGAAAGCCTGACCAAAACTAAGACTGAAATTGTGCAAGCAAAGTCTGGGAGGGTGCCAGCTTAGTTAATGGTTATTCCTGCCCTTCAAAACTTTTATTAATCTTTTTCTCTTTTTTTTTTTTTTCTGGAAGGCAACAATTCTGTTCTTAGCAACATCCATATTCTATGCATGGTTCATCACCATGACACCTGGAATTAATATTTACCTTATTCTTAGTCTCAGTTAAGATGAGCAAGTGTCTTCTGGCCAAGTGACCCAAGAGGACCCCAAACGTGAAACATTCCCTTTTGTTTCTCAACTTTTCCCTGAAACATAGACATAAAGCCAAAGGAGGCTCTGTGAAATCCACAAGCTAGGAAAGAGAGGTGAGTGCCCCCATGCTGGTCTCTGTCCACCACAGAAAATCAGCGCTTCTGTTGTCCTGATACTCCAGATGGCACAGAAGAAAGCAGAGACAGATAGCTGGAGATTTCTGAGCAAGTTAAAGCTATTTTAGCTTTCCTACCCAATAATTCACATTTTCAAAATGTTTCAAGCCAATTGATGGCTCTACATTGGAGTCACTGCCAGACACTGAAATGGTTAACGGCTTAATCATTGTTAAGAACACCAAAAGTCTTTTGTCCACTGTAGCAAACTGCAAAGAAACAGCTGGTCATCTACTGAAGCCCACCCCTCCCTGAATATGTCTCCTAATTTGGATGGCAAAAGAACCTTGAGATAAGATAAGGTGGTGCTATTGTCCAAGTATCCCAGGTCAAAGGACAGGAATGTATCCACAAGTGTAAGGGGTTGAACTGCTAACATTTGACCACCTGCAGTATCCACCCAGGTGCTGTAAGAAACTGGTGCTAATGGACCAGTATGGAAGTTTGTTGGACTCTCCCTCCACAACTTGATGAATACAGTCTGCAACCACTGAGACTAGAAGAAGAGGAGCAACAGAGTATCATTGAAATCTACAAAGTGGTGACACATTTTTCTACCTAATGTGTTTCTTTCTCCCCCCTCCCACCCCTTCCTCTCTCTCTTTCTCTCCCCCTCATTTACTGTTTAATAAAATCTGTGCTATTGACTTGGGCCTATGGTGTTGTTTGTACCTCAATTCAGACAGAGGTATCTCTCTAACAATTGGATCATAATGGTCACTGCTGTGAGTGACAAGACATTCCTGCAGGAGGACACCCAAAAGGCTGAGTAGCACCTGATTCAGCCAGCCACTCCAAAAAGTACATGGTCTGGTGCTTGTATGAAGAGGGGAAATGCTCATACGAGAAAAATATCTTCCAAATTTTTAGAAGGTGTGGCTTGGAAGAAGGACAAAGTGGATCACAGAAGTAACATATAATGTAAATGTCACCTTGGGAATCTTCTATAGGCCTTCCAGCCAGGGCAATGACACCAATGAATTATTCTTTGAGGAACCAAGGAACACTTCCAAGTCAACTGCCCTTGTCCTAATGGGGGACTTCAACTTGGCAGAAATTCACTGGCAGCCTCACACAGCTGGTACAGCCCAGGCCAGAAGATTCTTAAAATACCTGGATGGTAAATTTATGGAACAGTTCCTAAGGGAAACTAACTCAGATGTCCTCCTTTATCTGCTTATCAACAGAGTGGATCTCATTAATTAAGTGGAAATTGGTGGCTGTTTGGCCACAGTGACCATGAAGCGATCGAGTTTAGGTTGGATATTAGAAAAAGGTTCTTCACCTGAAGGCTGGTTGGGCACTGGAACAGGCTCCCCAGGGAAGTGGTCACAGCACCAGCCTGACAGAGTTCAAGAAGAGTTTGGACACTGCTTTCAGGCATATGGTGTGATTTATGGTGTCTTGTGCAGGATCAGGAGTTGGACTTGATGATCCTTGTGGGTTGCTCCCAACTCAGGTCATTCTTTGCTTCTGTAATTCTACATTCAATTAGCTGCTCCTTCTGGTTCACTAGTTTCTTTTCAGTTTCAGTCTGTACCATATGAAAACATAGTTATTTCTACCTAATAAACCATGAGCCAAACTAAAAACACTTTTGTAATTTGGTAAGCGAATTGACACAGCGGATGACTGTCACTTCCTAGTGTAAGTGATGAGAGTTAGAAGGGCACAAAACCTAATATGATAAAAAAGACACTATTTTTATTTTCACTTAGCTGTAATTCACATTTGGAGCAACTGAGTGCATTGCCTCCTGGGATATCTGGGATGAGAAAAATTATGACAAACTGAAGAGATTTAATAATAACCAAAAACTGGTGAAAATAAAAGCATTAAACAGATTCTTACAGTTAATTACTCGTGATGAGTGCAAAAAAAATACTTGCACTTCTAAGAAACCAGTAAACACATGAAAAGGAATTCATAATGTTGTCAGATCACATTTAGTTGCTTAGTGACAATTTGATATGACCTGATGTATCACTAAGCAACATACTGCCATTCATCAAAATAAATGTCCTCCATTTTCATGAGTATATAACTTCCTCACGTGCAACTGTAAATGTACATACGTAAACGTGACACAAACATTTCTGCATCAGAGGAAAAATGGGACCTCTTTTTTTTTTCCCATTTTAAATGAGAAGGACAAATAAACTTGACGTCAAGGTTGGTAGCAAGGTCTACTGTGTAAAACTGTGCCCATGAATCAGTACAAAGGAGTTAATGGCTACAGGGACGGCAAAAATATAGCAAGCTGACATTTAAGAGAGAACTGTCTTTGTAATTAAACTGCTGATGTGCAAACCTAGAACAGAAAAAGTGATCACAGTAATAAGCCCTAAACAAAGACTGAGAACCAGAACAAACATGTCAATACCTACAGGCAGGGAGTACATTAGAAGTGATTGTCACTGTCAGTAATCAGTGCCTGAAAATGCTGAAGTTGTCAAAGGGGCTTTGCTTTTGGTGGCTGGGGTTGTTTATCTGTCTGTTCAGAGCACTCCTCTGTAACAACTTTCCACACTCTAGATGTAGGCAGCAGTCCAGCTGAACAGACTTAAAAAAAGATAAATTAGTACAAATGTCAGCTAAAATAGATGAATACCAAAGACGGATTCTCAACTGTGTTTATAAGGGGTTTGAGCTTGGCCCAAAGTCTCTCTGTCTCTAAGGAGATTGGACAGAATATCCGCATTGCTGGAAAGTACCCGCTGTGTATAGCAATCTGTGTCCAAAGGGCATGGAGTTATTTAGCCTACTTGCTTGAATCATGGTATTAAGAATGATATATGAATTCAAGGTCAAAGTAGCCCACTGCTGCCAGACCATTTTTTTACTCCTCTGTTAACAAACCTCTTCTTTATCAGTGTGGAAGACGATTTTAAAACATCATCTCCACCATTTTACACATTTTTAGTCTCACTATGTCTAAACCTGTGATGCCTTAAGTTTTAGCTTTTATATTTTTCAGATTCTGTACTGCTTTAGTGTGTAGTTCTGAGCTTTATATTAGGGGATAGTAAGCTCTCTTCACAGAGTAGGTAGGCAAAACAATTCCTTCTCTAGCTGGGGACCAAGGACAACTGATCCAAATCTCAGGCTCAAGAGCATAAACAATGGCAGACTGAAGACATAAAAACTAGAAGGATGTGACTTCATAATTTAAAGCTATAATTGGACAATTAACTCCAATATATTAAAGGACCACAACTTATAAATGTGAGAGACCTTGTGACCAGTCGTCCATTTGGTGACCATTTTGGGTTCATCTTGGATATAGCCCTGGCTGGGCTCTTGTACTGCCCAAGGTGTATCCATTGAGGCCTTTCAATAAATATCTACTTTATTCTTTAACTCCGTCTAGCCTCTGTTCTAGGACAGCCTTCACAAGGCATAACCTCTCCATAAATTTTCACATCAGTTCTCTAAAGAGAGCCCTGGGAAAACACAAAAAAAAAAAAAAATAGGAACCTTAGACCCTGTTTTCAAAAGCAGAAGCACAGTTACTACACCTCCCCCCCATCCTGGAAATGTGAAGAGTTAACTTCACTGGGGTGTGGGTAAAACCAGCTGTACTCGATCTGCTCAACTCTGGCCAGAGCACTCTCTTTTTGCCATCTCCTTTGCTGTTTGGCGAGGTACATCTCTAAGATCCTTTTAGGATAAACTGGTGTTGGAGGTTAGGACAAACCAAGACAGCTAGAACCACGAACTCCAAAATCCAAAGTTCTGACCACCAAGGAGCTGTGCACAGGAAGAGCCTAAAGCCCCCAGTTTAACAAGCACAATGGTGCATATCTGGACCATACTTTGTGTTGCATCTCAGACTACTGTCCAAAAAGCAATCAAGTATCCTCTCAGCCACCTCTAGAGCTGAATGTGCCTTGTCATTCCTCATGGGAGGCAAAGAGGTTGACCAGGAAATGCCATGTAGTTGACATGAAAATAAGAGTTTTAAACTGAAGTGTCCTTCACTGAAGTCTCTCCAGCTAATTTAGATCAGGTTGGTGTGAATGACCGAGGAAACCTACTATTATTTTTTCTCCTGACAGTACAAGGGTTCTAAAAATTACATGTCTCTAATCCCTCATTAGCTGGTGTTTTAAATTCCCAGGCTGTCTATCTTGTGCTCAAGGAGAAAGTGACAAGAGAAGAATCATAATCCCTATGGCAAGAGCTGTCACCAAATACCTGCTGGGTGATAAATCCACTAGGTTTTTCAACTAGTCTTTTTTTAATGTTTAAACTTCAGGGATGCACTCAAAATACAGAAAAATAAATTAAAATGACACACAATCTAAAATTCATGGCATATAGCATGACCTGTTTATACCAGCTGATATGTGATGAGTTCAGTCTTTACAAGACCCTTCACGTCATAGACTAGAAAAAGCACAGATTGACAAGCTATATATATTCCTAAATTGTTTTTCTATCATTTTCCCAGAAAATGTAGCTTGCAGCACTGCAGCTGGCTTGGAAACTGATCTTCCCTTGTAATGGCCACTAAGACTAAGCTCTCTATGCAGATTTCCAACACATTAAAATGAAACTAATAAACCAGGCATCATATTGAATAACACTCTCAAATTATTTGAGTTCAATATTCAACAGAACCAACTTGAGCTAACAATAGGCAGACCGATTGCAAATGATTGCATTTTGCAAATGAACAAGCACAGATAAAAAGCAAAGATAACATCATCAAAAACATTTTAGCTGATAATCGCTATGTGGTTTGCAGTATTTCATATTGTAGTGCATTTGTCACACATTTAGTAAAAGTCATGGTGCCATAAGCAAACATGACACTTACCAACTGCGCACCTTGTCAGCATGCAAACACAGTGTGGTATAATCCCAGGCTGATGCTGGAAGAAACACTTATTAGGCATTGAGTCAAAATCCTTTCAATTCAGAGAGAAATTGGTAAGCAGCTTGTGTGGTTTTAAGGTATAAGCACAGAAGAGCTGAGGTTGGAAGGAACCTCTGGAGGTCATCCAATACAACCACCTTGCTCAAGCAGAGCCACCTAGAGCCAGTTGCCCAGGATCAAATGTGAACAGTAGGTATGCTTCAGTGGAGAACACAAAACATTGCATTCCCAAACATACATTTATCTACCATACAGATACAGGTCAAGTGACGGGGTCAGCTTTCTCAGGCTATGCTGTCTTCTGCTTTTGACCTTGCTTGTGAGCAGCCAGACCTTGGGGGAGCAGGGAAAGTTAATCACCTGTATGGGCTGTTGATCTCCTTGTTGCTTTACATGACAACAAAGATATCAGATATCAGTGACTTCTTTTTCTTGATGAAAGGATCTTATCATCAGGCACTGAGCAGTGCAAGTTTTCCCATGGACTACTATCCCACCCGCATATTCCCCACCCCTGTTGCTGACAGCTTGGGTTGGAAACCCCAAACTCAGGGATTCTCAAGGTCAAAGAGGATTTTGCAGCCACTGTGCAAGATCTGGATAACGAATAGATTCAAGCCTTTACACTTCACATGCTACAACTTGAAATATCTTATAGTTATGATAGATGAAGCTTTGCTAACTGATGCATCATCCCTGTAGAAATCAATGACAACACCTAATAGTTATGGAGTACCTGGTGCCACAGGGTCATTAAGCTCTCTAAAAAGCAATACACAAAAACATAATAGCATTACTAGTGCTCAGGAACAATTTCAGTTTACCCTGTGGAGAGTTTTTCTGTCCTCAAATTAGTCAGTTATCCTCCAGAAAAAATATTTTCTTTTTATATAGCTTTATGAATATTACAAATAAACATTTTCATTTCTGCTGTTTCACAGGGTCTCACATCTCCAAGTAGCATGAGGAAACAACACAGAGAGTTCTTGGAATCTGTTCATACTGACTGCTGTCAATAGGGTAGGCACAACCCTCTGACAAAAAGAAAACCAAGTTTCAAGGTATCTCTCCTTGCAGCTTCTCAACTCCTGAAGAATTCATCACAAAAGGAAAACAAGAGTCTCTAGTGAATTGTGCTGTGTGGAAGGCTTACTGCTGTATGGTCAGTGAATAGTGAGTGCATTAGCAAGGAAAAATGTACACTGCTGGTGAGACAGTGCCTGAGAATTTCCCAGCAGGATTACTCCAGCACAACAATACTATAGATGGTATGAAAATTTTAGTATAGGAAAGGCTCTGAGGGAGAGACACACATACATATATAAAATATGTTCTATCATTATGGTATTATTGCAATATTAGATTATTCTATATGCATTTGCCACAGTCCATGAGCCATTACATTGAAATCAGAATATTCATGAAGTAGAGTGTTACTGAGTAAATTCCATTCCTAAGGACAGAATGCATACCAGGGAAATGCACTGAATACATCAACAAGAGCAGTGAGCTACACTAATGCAACTTGGTTTTACCAAATAAATATCAAAGAACCAAATATAATGTCACCCATGAAGCAGTTTTCTCTCCTTGTCTGAATATGTGTCTTTCCTTTGCTGGAATACTAGCCTCTGGAGTCCACAGAAATACTCTGGTGATTGTCCACTGAATAGATCACCTTTTTTCAGGCTAAAGAGAACTAACAGATGCATTGATATCAAGTCTATAGTCACAGATTTGAATGAAAGCTGTAGTTTCCCACAGCTGACAGTTTATTACAATAATTTTGGCTACACAACCAGAAACAGAGCCTTCTTCACAGGTCACTGGAAAATGAAGCTCTTCACAAACCTTTTTCACTCCACTGAGTAAAATGACCACTAAAAAGATGGGCTAGGATTCATCTGTGCCATGACTATGTCTGAGACAGTCACCCTGTGCTCTGTTTGAAGTCAGTTCTGAGGGACAGGTACTTTCAGAGGATGATTCAGCTGATGTGATTTATGTGCCTGGCTCAGGATGACATTCATTGTCTCCTGCTGTCTGGAGGATGCTCACTTCTGTCTTTTGACTGTAAAGTAACTGGCTAAGGTCTACTGCAAAACAGTTTGGGAAGTAAATACTGTGGTGACTGGCAATGACTGACAGCATAGCTTGCAGTTTGTGAATAGTTACCCTGTGGCACGCTGCAGATTCCCAAAGGTCCTTAGCACAATCCAGAAACCTCACAGCTGGGCAGGACCAAAGTAGTCAGCCCCTCTCCCAGTGGGAAAGAGAAGTGTCTCCCATACAACCAAAGTACACTGACAAACAATGTTAATTGATTTGCGGAAAGGTTAAACAGGACATTCTTCCTCAGGAACATTGCAGCAGAGGACAAAGGTCAGATCTTTTTGACAAAAAATGTGCCTCTCTAGAAGAAAATGCAAGTTGCTTTACCCAGTCAGGAATGATCATCAGCAAATACAAAATGTGAAACCATTAATTAATTACACCACAGTCACTGTGCTGGAGTGATGTAAGGATTACTGCAGAGCAAGAGCTGGACTTGACTCAGCAATGTCCTTTCTGTAACGAAAAAGACATCATCATGCTCAATTATAAAAACAGAACTGCATCTTGAAGATGCACAAGGTCATGGGCACAGTGATTCACGAGGAGCTGAACAGGCAGAGCATTATGAACGGTCACAGATCTATAAATCACATCATATGAAGAAAAACTGAATGCAGTGGGATTGTTTAGCCTAAAGAGAAGGTTGAGAGAAATATAATAAAACTCTCAAGTATGTAAATGGGTGCTGCAAAGTGAAAAAGAACAATCATTTGTCCATATCTGCATTGGGCTGGTCAAATTAAAACAAATGGATTTGACTCTCAAAATAAAAAAATCCAAGGAACAGCTGAGGGGAATTATGTAGCAGCAAGAATGGAAAAAAACAGTAAAATATAGGGAAGACTCTAACACCAGAGATTTTTGTATGTCAGACCCAGGCATGGAAACAGCACCAGAGGAGGCTGGAAGAAATAACCACCTGTCTCACAGCTCCTTTACAGGCTTCCCCAGCGCTCGGATCCTGTGGCCTCAATCACAGACAATCAGCATAAAGTAACAGTCTCCTCCTGGGCATCTGTTAGGTGGGAGCATGGAAAGGGTCAACTTTTCAGATGAATAGAGATTGCTGTGGGATGTTCACAGTATAACAAAAAACTTAGTACATGTGCGCTGTGAACTACCAGCATCACCCTCTATCACACTACCAGCATCACTGTCCTCTTCCCAGGGTTCTGGATTGTGCTACACTCTGAGCTGCTTCCCCTGCAGAGGTTACCTCAGGTGGCTACTTACTTTGCTGTTGGTGAGACTCTCTTTTCAGCTTTTGACTATAGTAGAAGGGTTCAGAGAAGTAACCTCCAAAGACACAACATGTGTAGTAACAGATCCTGCAGTTAAGAAATAGCTTGGATTTCATTAAAAAAAAAAAGTAACATAAAAATAAACACAGTAAAAACAGATAGAAAAATACCTCTCTACGGTGTTATTTGACACTTCTCCCTTAAAGCATGGAAGTGCCTTTGAAGTTCAACATTAACTGCATGCATTATCACATAGTAAAAGAATGAATAAATAAATGTTAGGGCTTTTAAAAAAAAACCCATTCTGGAGATGCATCTCTACCTGAAAATGTCATTAGTCAGCAACTTCACATTCTCAACCTCCCCACAGTCAGAGCTGCAGCTCAAGGCAGAGAAAATCTTGAGAGCCATCTCCCTCACTAGCCACAGCCTGAGAAATTGTCCTCACTCACTGCAAACAACCTTGTCAACTGTAAGGACCCCAGTAGGGGAAAATGTGCTAGAAAAGCACATGGAAATTTTTTTAACTGTTTCCTTATCTCACACTAGCACCTGGAACTAAACAGGGACTAGTCAAGTGCACTATGAATAACCATGTCTTTAGTGGGCCATAAATCACAGTCTGAAAGACAAGTCTCTGCCTTGAACACAAGGCTGATACTGTAACCAGTCTTCCCCAGCTCCATTTCCTATTCCAGCATGTCTGGACCAGTAGCTCTGCTAGATGGACAATTTCTCCTTCATTTGTTTGGCCCTTTCTTCACCATTAGAAATGTGAAAATGTGGGCTATCTGTCCTTGCTAAGAGAAAATAAACATGTACTTGCAAATTGCTGTTGCTTTGCACAGAAAAGATGATGAAGGCATCCCTGCTGAAGACAGCAGCATTTCTCTAGTTCAGGATGAGGGATTTTACCAATCTTCCATTTTTCAAGCTATGTAATATTTCGACAATCTTTGAAAAAAAAAGTCTACTCTGATTTTTCTGAGCAAGGTGCCAGGAAGAGTGAGGGTGTAACTTTGTGTTTGATTTTCATTTAATTTGTCCTTATGTAATCAGTTAAACCACACATATTACACTTTTTTTTAATACTCCCTTGACACTGGTGTCAATGATTGTACAAGGTTTAAAGGAGTAGGAGACCTGCTGTAAGCTGTAGTGTTTGACACTAGCCTGTTTCCCCAGACTGAGAAAAAATTAAACTAAAATTAGCTAAAAATTAATTCTTCAACCAATTAAAAAACCCAAAAAATTAAAAAAAAATGCTTAGGAAGGTCCTATCCCTTTCCACCTCTGTGCTGCAACTCACTTTCCTCAATATGCCATGGTGTCTGTGGGACCACACTGCAAACAGGAACCATGAAAAGACAGGGGTTAGGGAAAAGTCTGCTGGCAGAAAGTGAAAGTTGCTTCTATTTTTAATCCAGAGCTTTTCCATTGTGGGCTTGATGCACACCCACAGGCCTTTACAGCAGTATAATGGAGCACCTGGCCAGTCACTTCTGCACAGTCCTTCCTGCAGGTACCAACCACTCTGACCCAAACCCCATCACAGCCCCAGGCACCTGCCAACTCTCCTATGTCAGCTTGGCCAATTCTGAAACAAAGCAGGAAAGCCAAAATTATGTGGCATTACCTAATGTTTAATTTCTAGTGAAGTTTGAAGCCAGTCCAGTGAATTATTCAGCA
The DNA here is from genome assembly GCF_031753505.1 of Anomalospiza imberbis. NCBI lineage: Eukaryota > Metazoa > Chordata > Aves > Passeriformes > Viduidae > Anomalospiza > Anomalospiza imberbis. Next base: position 79,278,105 of record NC_089682.1, on the reverse strand, counting down.
TCTTCTATATCAGTAATTTACCATAAAAATAAAAACAGAAGCCTGAGCAGCAGAGCTCTGTTGGCTGCAATGCAAGAGTCATGACCATCCTGAGTCTCAGAAGTGCTGAGAGATATCATCACAAGAGGTTTGAGCTCATGAAACCCCAGAAGCAATCACAGAGACAGAGATTATTTGGGGCACTGTTCTGGTCTTCCTCTCCTGATGCCAACATGAGAGCAGAAGCACAAGCACATTTGACAACAGCTTTGAGCAGTGCCAGGCTGCCAGTACAAGGCAGGTGAAGAGGCAATGTGCTGCAGCCAGTCAGTGTTACACTCCTCATCTTGTCCCTCCTTCCCTTGGGTCTGGGTTGCACCCCTTTCTGAGAGAGCACAAAGGCACCCCATTACAGGTGACTGCCCATGGAACAGAGGAGGAGGAAAACCCCTGCTCCAGTGCAAGCACTTTGCCCCTTCCCAGAACTACCATCTCACCAGGCAGCAGAGAGTGGCATGTATTTTCTAACTCCAAATGGCATCATTCACCAGCATTTCACACTTATAAGGAATTTTCTCCTGGGTTCTAATTCACAATTTATTTAAAAGAAATATATTTTCTCTCTAAAATTGGGAATGTTTATAAAGATGTACAATTAAAAGGCTTGCATTGTAACAACTGAGGCAATTTCAGGATAATTGATAAAAAGATCTGAAAGCTCCTATCATTTTGCATCCCATACCATGTCCATCCTAGAACCTGCAGATCAGGCCGCACCTCCCTCAAGCACTGTCAGTCTCTTTTTTTCACTGCATTATGTTCAGTCAATCTCATCTTGCCAAACTTGTGTTCCCTGTGGTGTGGCAACACAGACCATGAAAGCACTTCTACATCCCAGAGAATTAAGCTAATCTCTAAAGAATCTTCCACACAAGAATCAAGGGGGAAAAAATCCACACCAAAGACCAGACATCAGGCAGAAGTGGAGCTTTTCCACCTGTCAGTATGATGGCTGTACCTCTGCTGGCTCTGCAACACAGGGCTCTGCTCACCTTTCAGTTACCTCATCACTTCATCATGGCACAGCCCACAGCAGGGGATATATTTCTACTATTGCAAAACCAGAACCACTCAGTTATGAAACTGAAACAAGAAAATAATTTAATAGCCTGCCTGATTTTAATGGTGAATGCAAATGCTTAACCAATTATATCCTGGGGTGCATCAGGACACTGTCAGACATTCCAGGGACATGATTGTCCCACTCTGTTCTGCGCTGGTTCAACCCATCACCATAAATGTTCCAGACTTTCACATCAGTTTGTGCGGAGCCATAGGGGCCGCTTCTGGTTTGTGGGTTTATGGTGTGGGATGCCAGTAAGTGATGACTATGGCTCATTCTTGCAAGGTGCTTCAGGTCCTAAATTCCAAATGAATTCAGAGGATACTGAATGGCCTCTGCTGCTGGCAGGATGCAGCCTTTAACATAAGGGTTTTCAGTCACGTGTCCTGAAGTTAAATAAAGGATAAATGAAATAAAAAATGCTGAAAATAATTTTTTAACACTTTACTGTGTTGGTAATACAGTCTAATAAAATATCCAGTACACCTTCTCTTGGAAATATTATGCAAGCTATACATATGCATCACACAATGTACATAATTCATACTGAATATTTATGTTTGTCTGTTTATGTACATACATCTAAAAAGCCCAAAAGTAAGAAAAATGGTCTGCTTCATAATACTGTGAATGTCCTAAAAATTGCAACAACAACAAAAAGGTAAATATAGAATGTGCCTAAAGAAAACACAAACTTCAGTAGAACAAGTTCCAGCAAACCCAGCATCTTTGTAAGAAAATAACTGCCATCAAGACTGAACTAAATCCATGAGAAAAATAAACTGTTTCCTTTAAACATCATCACCCCTATCACCAACAAGATGCATACTGCCGCAAAAGTCATGGAAGACAAAAATCAAAAAAACATTCCAAATTTAGTAAGAGATACAAAGAATACCTAAATTAAAAAAAAAAAATCAAACAAATGCAGACTGTCCATTGGTAACCTATTAATTGGCTGAATCTACTACTGAGACAGAATACAATTTTTCCTCAAAAATCATTCTTGACACATGCTGTTTCCATCTTAGTTTCATTATGAGATAAATGTTATATTTTGTTCTTTGATTAAAAAAGCATCGTGTCTTGCACCCTCCATAGGTACTTCAGCAAGATTCTTCTTGTGCCAAAACACAAAAGACTAGAATATGTGGCCAAGAGTTTACAATAATGTGAAGACTTGTAGGTTTTAGACAAAGAATACCTGGTATTATCACGAACTAATGGCAAGGTGATCTGGAAGTCCTCCTTATTTCTGTGGCTAAGGGGATTCCTAACTACACAGATTTGCAGTTTCCACCGCCAGTGCAAGAGACCTTTCTGAGTGGAAAGTATGCCACACTTGCAATGTGCTGTTTTCTGGTGCCTTCCTCATGAGGCATCTGCTACTAGATCACAGCATGGATTTGCACTACGCTGACCTTGGTTCCTGTCCAACCTGTCAGCTCTTGGACTCCGGCAGCTCTTTGTTCCCCTCCTAGCCCTGTGTAACTGCTGCTTTCAGCTGTATTGTGTAGGAAAGTGTATTTCTTTCTGAAAAATTAGCCAGATCTTCATGCTCAATCTGTTGTAATGTCAGCAGCCCCTCCAGGATGGTAAGGAAATTATCTGAATGCAATAGCTAGTGATGCCTCAAGATCAAGTGCTATAAAACATATATTTCTAGAAACATATTACTTTCAAGTGCAGAACATTCAGGCACACCTTAATAGTTTTCCCTTACGTGAAGTGCATGGTGCTGAGACTAGGACTCTTTTTTTCCCTGATTGATGCTTTCTCATATGTCTTACAAGGTCTTGTGCTGCTGCTAGCCATGAAAGCAGTGACTGGCAAAGCTGCACGGGCTGTTCAACTTAATTTCCTTTTGTTGCTGAGGCACAGTTTGATGTGTATTTGTTTTGTTGGGTCCTTTGGATTTGCTAGTAAATCTGGGTGAGCTGGCATTTTCTGTCTCAGTTTGCTTACCTTTTCGTCTTTCAGTTTTTAATATCATGCTAAGCTGATTTACTGCAAAGACATGAACAAACAGGCATGTACATGCTGATAAAGAACAGACATTTATCCTATGCTAACAGCTCTTCCTCAGATGTTGTGCCCATGTGCATGCAAGAATAGAATGTTTTGAAGAAGAGCATCCATGATGCCCACACCTGAAACACTGGTTGCATATCCAGAGGTCAGGTTGATGGAAGGCTGCTTAAACACATGTCCTTTTTTCTTGGACAAAGCCACTTTCCAACTTAAACATCCTCCTGAGGCCATCTTTTACTACACTGTGATTTTCAGAACTGTTTGGATGGAGTTTTTTTACCTGCCACTAAACTGTAAAAGTGTTGGCTGAATAGACATCTTTAATAGATTAATATATATGAATCAAACGTTGTGTCACAGATAGTAGTGTATTAACTTCTTCATGTACAGATAAGTAGTTCATGTTTCATCCACTTCCAGAATAGCATGAACTATGGTGCATGACATGTCTCTTCATTTCTGGGATGTGCTTTCTCTATTGACCTAGGTTGAGCCTGCCTAGATATCTCAGTTAAGTCTTTTAAGTTAGATAAAATGAAACTGCAGTTTTATCTGTCTCGACAGTATATAAAAATACCCTGACAGTCTATAAGAATACCCTGACCTCAGATCTGTCTTCAGCTATTTTTACCAAAGAGGCACTCACTAAAAAGGTAGTGTCTGTGGAGAAATAGTAAAGAAATCACAAAGCAAAGGGCACAGTTGGGATGCAGGCTGTTTAAAACTGTGCTTAACATCAATTTAACATATTGTTTATTTCACTATCTCTTTCTAAGTAAGATTATAAAAGCATTTATGCATACAGATGAAATTGTGTGATTGAAAGTTTGGCCTTAGAAACAACATGTAGCACATTTTCAAAGTATGAACTCCTATGTACATAAGAAAACTAATTATTCTGCTGTTGGATTTAAGGATGAAGGTCTATAGAAGTGTCACAATCTTGGTGAGCTTATTGATACCAAGACAACTATTCTTCAAAGATCAAAGATCAAACAGTTCTTCTAAGACAAGTCTGGTTACAGAGGCTCATATATTCCCCTCAACCCCAATACAACATATAAATCTATTTCTCTGTCTTTCTACAGAATTGGCACCTTTGTTTCTTTTCTTTTTTTTTTTTTTTTGGTTGGGTTCCACCTCCCTCCCCCCCCCCAAAAAAAAAAATCACTGAATCATCCCACAGGTCTTTGGCTTCCTAGTAATTCACTATTATTCTTCACTTAACGTATTAAGTCATAAATTTGGAGGTATATGGGAATTGTTGATTCTCATTTTAAGGATGTATCCCCAACATTCAGAATATAGTGTGAAATAAATTTAAATGGTATTTAGCTACTTCATTCTCTTCATCATTACCCCTTTATAATAACTTAAAATTTCATATAATTTTTTTTATGTCAACCAGGAAGTTTTTGTATAACTTATTATCTTTCACAGTTTGAAAACCAATTTCATATCCCTTCAATGACTTTGTAGAGGTGACATGCCTCAACATTTCTATGTACTTGTGTTAACAAAATAAGATAGAACTCCTGGTAATTCTAAAACTCCTTTGGTAGACAAGAAAAAGAGCAATTAAAAAGTTTGATGCTCATTGGCAGTGGGTTGGACTAGATGACCTTTAAAGGTGCCTTCCAACACAGGATAGTCTGTTCTATGGTTCTATGATGCTATGATGCAAAGCTTTCAAGGTAAAATGATGAGTTGCTCACTGATATGCTTTCATGATGCCAGAAAAGCAGTTGGGTGAAAGTAAATATTAATTTTATTTCTCCAGCTTCATTGTTGTCTTTAAAATAGACACACAATGGATGATTTCTCTTTTGACTGTTTAGTAACAAGCTACAAAAATCATTTTGACATTAATTTAAGGAGTCATGAACCACAAAAGGTAACACACATTTTTCAGTGAACCCTTTAATTGCTTTCTCAGTTGAAAAAAGTAACTAATCTATTTTGTCAGTAACTCCAGTTTGCACTGTATTATTTTTACTGTGGATGAATCTAAAAACCAGTACTTTTAAGTTTTCTGTCATGACCAAGTGATAGCTATTTGAAGACCTACAGATATCCAGAGATATCTGGCGTTCTATAATGCAGTTCTCTTGCTTCTGCACCAGTCATGATGTTGTTTCTAGTAGCAAAATATAAATACAAACCCAAATATATTTCAAGAGTTTAATTCTTAAAAGTAAAATTATTTTTATAATCTGCATTTATAGAATCATAGAATGGCTTGGGTTGGAAGGGACCCTAAAGATCATCTAGTTACAACCCTGCTGCCATTGTCCGGAACCTTCCACTAAACCAGTTTAGTCAGAGCCCCATCCAACCTGTACTTGAACACCTCCAGGGATGAGGGGTCCACAACTTCTCTGGGCAACCTGTTCCAGTGCCTCACCATCCTTACAGTAAAGAATTTCTTCCTTACATCTAATCTACACCTACTCTTCTTCAGCTGAAGGCCATTCCCTTTTGTCCTGTCACTACATGCCCTTGTGAAAAGTCCCTCTCTAACCTTTTGGAAGGCTTCTATAAGGTGTCCCTGAAGCCTTCTCTTCTCCAGGTTGAACAGCCCAGACACTCTCAGTCTATCTTAATAGGAGAGGTGCTTCAATCCTGTGACCAATGCAGTACCCCTCCCCTGGACTCATTCCAACAGGTCAATGCCTTCTATTGTTGAGGGACACAAATCTGGATACAGCAATCCAGGAGAGGTCTCACAAAAGCAGAGTAGAAGGGGAGAATCATCTTCCTTGACCTGCTGGCCACACTGCTTTTGATGGAGCCCAGCATACGGCTAGCTTTTTGGGCCGTGAGTGCACACTGCCAGCCCATGTCCAGCTTTTCATTCATAAACACTTCCAAGTCTTCCTCCCCAGGGCTAACCTTGACCCAGCCTGTAATTGTTCTTGGGACTGCCCTGACCTGCGGCGTTTGGTTTTTCTTCACCGTAGTCCCAGGCAGCGGGGGTGTCTGGCTAGCACGCTGCTCTCGGCGAGACTGGGGCCTCCGCGTGTGTGCAGAGCTCTAGGGCTGAGCCTCCACGTGGGTCTGCCACGCCGTAGCCAGACGCTGAGGCGAGACAAAGGGTGAGAGCTGGCGCATTCTGCCCACGCAGCTGAGAACTCTTTATTCCCGCATGGCTGCAGCGGTGGACAATGTCGCTGTTCTCAAGCCCGCCCGGTCAAAATGGCGCTGGGGCAGAGGGAACAGGGGATTAAATAAGGGGCAGGCAGACAGGGGCAGAAGCCCCCCTCGCCCACTGGGGATGGACAACAGGGGAGTGACACGGAACACGGCATCCTATGGGAACACAACAGGGGTGTGTACAGGGTTCCGGGACAAATGGAATTACAGAGGTGGGGTGATTGATACAGAACTTTCCAAGGGGAAGAAGGGAGTGGTTACAAGATTGACATATGTAAGCTCCTGTAGCAGACAGCTAGGAGCGAACTATTATGAGGGGGAAATAGGGGTACATAGAACCGATCTAACATTTATTAAAACCCCTAACTGAACCCACCCGGGATGCAATACTGACCCAAGTGCAGGACTTTGTGCACTTGATTTTGTTGAACTCCATAAGGTTCACACAAGCCTATCTCTGGCCTTCTCCGACAATGAAAGGATCCTCATTCTCACACTCCTTTCTATCACCTTCTGCAACTTGGATGCTGTGTCTGGAATGCTCACTGGTGAGGCAATCAAGTCATGAGTACCTCAACCTTTTCTATGTCCTGGGTAACTAGGTCTCCCACACCCTTTCTGAGAACACACAGTTTCAATAGTTTTTATTTTATTGCTGATGTATATTACCCTTATATTCATCCAGATTTACTTCTCCCAGTACTCTAGCTTTGCTTACCAGATCTCTGGCTGTTTAGACAACTTCTCTGTATTCCTCTCAGGCTACCTTTCCCCTGCTTTCACCCTCTGTAAGCTACCTCTTTGTAGGGACGCATTGCGCTTGAACCTGAATGAAACAATCCTTGAAAACCATCCAGCTCTCTTGGGCCCCACTTCCCTCCAGGGCTCTATCTTATGGCTCTACCAAGGAGACCCTTGAAGAGACCAAAGCCTTCTCTCATGAAGTCCAGGGTAGTGTTTACAAACTGGTTTTGATCTGACAGTCCTCCTGTCTTTACTCATTAATGCAACTTTGCAACTTATAAGTTGCAAAGCATGTTTTTAGATGCAAGGGGATAGCTTTCCTTTTTGATAGGATTTAATTACAGACCACAGTCACAGACCATGCAAAAATATAATTCAAAGGATCAAACATAAAAGAACAATAGCTGGACACAAATTTAGTTGATTATCACTTTGACAGCTATATCCTGATGCATATTGAGTGAACAAGCCCCAAGTGTTGTGTCCCACACTGCTATTATTTACTCCCTAGTGATATATATGATGGCTCTTCTTCAGTTAACAAAAGTTAGAGTACTCTCATAGTACTTTTTCTGAAATTCTAGCTGTAATTCTTTCAGGTAGACTTTAGTTCTCCCATAAATTCATCCTGGTGTATCATTTTGTGTTTCACAGGCAATAGAACATATATCCATATGTTAGAGAAATTTAGGGTGCATTATCTGTGCATATCTCATATAAATCACAATGTTTGAGATCAAGTATGCAAACTTTATTTTGTACAGGGTTGCTGTGAAGATAATAGCCTTCAGCAAACATAACTCAGAATTCCCTCCAGAGGAACAGCTTGCACTACTTCTCTCAACCATTCCCAAATCTTCATCCTTTTCTGACCAGGCTATTCAATCTTCACACTGCAGACTTCCAACGAAGTCAGAGTGAGTCCCTCACATTCAACTTATTTGTGAGTTTCTTCCCCTCAGAAGTCTCCTGAACTGCAACTCAGTCCTGGACTGTATGGTTAGCTTCAAGGGAAAACTGCTATCAGTGCATTTCTACCACAGGACTCAGAAGATTTTCCCCTGCAACTGCTTTAATGCTGAAAGTGCTCCTCCGATCAGTACCAAGTAGCTCATGACAGTTCACTATCCTTCTTTTTCAAAGTTGCTAAATTTGCATGGATATCATCACAGGGCACTGCTGAGGGGTCTACCTGGGAACAATCAGGCAAATTCAGAAAAAGATAATAAGCTATTTTACTTTAAAAACTTTTTATGTACCTCTAATCCATCTTACAATAAAATGTATAACACTCAAGTATTTGCTGGCTGCAAAAAAACACTCCCATAAGTGATTTTTTTGTTCTGAATGCAACATCCTTTTAGCTGTTCATGATCTATAGAACATGAATATATGTCTAATAGTCAAACCAGAAACACAAAACCATGTTTGTGACTCTTCCTACTTCTGTGAAATCCAATGAAGTCTAAGGACAGCTTATGGAGAAAAAAAAATCTGAGATTTTTCTCTTGGTTTTTTTTTATGACCATGGGTCTCTCTAGCCCTAAAACAAGACTTAATCAATATATTATCAGGCTGTGAAAATGTTGAGTTGAGTCAACTTGCCTCTTACTTACGCAAAAGATGAAGTGTTGACTCATAAAAAAAGGAGAGAAGTAATTGTAATTACTCTCAGGGACACTTGAAAGAATAAGGAACAGTTTTAAACTAAAGAATATGTAGTCATCCAACAACTCTGCACATGTTCTACACAGCTGTTACTAAACATCATGTGGAGGAAAGCAACAGTCCAGCTGACATTAAGAGTGTGATTCACAAATAGTAGCTCTTCCTTGGGGAGGCTGGTCTCAGGTTCACAGCCACACGCCCGTGAGGAGAGGTGCTCCATTCTGGGACAGTTCATAGACCTAATATTAGTCTTCTGCTTCAGGACAGCAGTGTCTCTAAGGTAAATTTTGCCCTTGTTCGCTTTATCCACTTTGTCCATTTTGTCTGCCTGAAGCATATGTTCTGGGAAATGGGTGCATGTGCTTAGTCTTTGAAATGGGAGTCATTGTTTTCTGGAGTACTTAGATTTTTAATGTATTTCCTTGCTATTTATTTTTGGTGATGAGTTTAATAGCCCTAGTTTACATTTTACTATAGATATACAGCAGTCAAAACAGACAGGACAATGAAGACAAAGTGACCTCACTGTGTTTTCTGGAAAAGGAGAGTCCTAATGAGATTTTAAAGGAATTTATTGTCTCTCTCTCTGTCATGATTTAGCCAGTGTCTGGACCTTTAAAACGGACAATACTGGATCTCTCTTGAGCTACGTAGCAGTAGAGGCTCAGAGATTTGATTGTTTGCTAAGCACTACTCCTGAAAGAAGTCCTCCATACCTGCGGACAAAAGGTGTCCCCACTCCAATCAAATGGTTCAAAACACAGACTCAGGGCTTCAGCTGGAACAAAAAACTATTTTTTCCATATATATATATGTAGGTTTTAGCCAAGCTTACAAAACATTGCAATGAAGTCCTACGAGAGCACAGAAGATCTACCCAAGAGTACTGAGGGAGATGCCAGAAGAGCTCAGTGAGACAGCTTTTCATAGAAAGCTTTTTAAGATTAAAATTAATATTATTGAGTTTCTTTTACTATCAGTATAACTCCTGAAGGCTTTCCATCACTTACCAGCAGTCCTGGAAGGTCCTAACCAGGAAGGTCCCAGTAGACTGGAGGTTAGCCTACGTGACACCCCTCTACAAGAAGGATCAGAATGACGATTTGGGGGATGACAGATTTTTCAACCTGACTACAGTGCTGGGGAAAGTCATGGAGCAGATAACCTTGAGTGCCACCATGCAACATGTAAAGGACGACCAGGGAGTCAGGCACGACCAGCATGAGTTTATAAAAGTCAGATCCTGCTTGACCAACTTCATCTCATTCTGTGGCATGTTGACCCACTTAGTGGATGAAGGAAAGACTGTGGATGTCCTTTGCCTGGACTTTAGAAGAGCTTTTGACACCATTTCCCACAGTGTTCTCACAGAGCATATCCAGAGAAGGGCAATGGAGTTGGGGAAGGGTTTGGAGCACAAGTCTGATGAGGAGCAACTGAGGGAGCTGGAGTCATTTAGCTTGAGAAAGACCTTATCACTCTCTACAGCTTTCTGAAAGAAGGTTGCAATGAGGTGGAGGTGAGCCTCTTCTCCCAGGTGACTGGACAAGAGGAAATTGCCTCAAGTTGCACCAGGGCAAGTTTAGATTGGATAGTGGGAAAAGTTTCTTCACCAAAAGGATGTTCATATATTGGAGGCAGGCTGCCTAGGGAAGTGGGGCAATCAGTATGCCTGGAGGTATTTAAAATATATGTAGATGCAGCACTGAAGCACATGGTTTAGTGGTGGATTTGGCAGCGCTGGGCTAATGTTTAGAGTTGATAATCTTAAAGTTCTTTTCCAGCCTAAACAATTCTATGATTCTATGAAAACAGCCATAATAATTAGTTTCAGAGGGAATTGCAAATAGCAGTGACCTTTCTGTATTCAGAGTGCTGTCTTCATGTACAGATCTAAGAGGACAAACAGAGCAAATTCAAGTGCCTAAGTCTGAACAAAATCCCAGCAGGATTTGGCACAACCCTGCACAGCTGCTAGCTGGAGATGCCTCACTGCTGGGAGTAGGGAGGCAGATACTGTGATGGGACCACAGGAAGGGTCTGCAGGACAGAGCAACCACAGGAATACATGGTAGCTTCAGGAGCTCACCCTAAGCCACAGTCATCTCAACATTTATAATATCATACACCTATAACACTAGCTGGGAAAAGGGATTTTTAAAATTCCTCATTTAGTTGCAGGGAAGAAATTATAGTAATGCAGATGGCCTGTAAAAATCTTGGAAACACAGTAAATTGGTATTAACTATCATAATGAGTTAAGAAATGTACAAAAGTATCCAGATGTTGAATGAACACTGCACTTTGTCACAATTTATTACACTTGTTTAAAAATTCAAAGCCAAAATGCAATTACATGAATCAAATAGGAAAAACCCTCATCTCTTAAGCAGGACACATATCACAGCAAAAGTGCTAGTTTAAGTGGGGGAGACTGGAAACTGCCTGAAAAATAAAACAATGTAATTTTACAGGAAGATCGATGTAAACTACTGCAGAGATTTTCTCATGTATAATAAGTGCTGAGAGGAACTCAAAGCGGCAAAAATCTACCGACATCTCAGTAGCCAGTTAACATATTTTTGTACTGTAAATGGGGGCTGCCTTTTCCACTGGCAGCGATGTCATGGCAGAGATTTCACAACTGAATTTTCACAAGCTGGTAGACTACACAATGCCTTGGCATGCATACAGGATCTTCCAGGGAAAGCATGAAGCTATCCCAACATCCTGCTGTGATTGCAGGGATGGGCCTTCCTCACCTCTACACATCTGTTCCAGTTAGGGGAGAGGAAGAAAGAAAAATAGAAAAAGAATTCTTTTCCTTTAACAAAATCAATCTGTTTTTTTTCACATTTAAGTGATTTTTAAAATATACACACACCCACAAGCTAGCTGCTAGGAGACAAGCTAAGAGACAAGAAGGAATGTGCTTCACACAGGCTTAGAGCAGCTGTGGTTCTGCTGGTTGTGAAAGGAGAAATCCACAACTGGGCCATTTTTACTGAAATGCAAGCCTGCAAGTTTCCCATTTAACATAGACAGCAATCAAAATGTGGCCCTTAAGGTTTCAGATGTCCTGAAGCCTACACAAGGTAAATGAAAAGGAAATAATCCTTCAATTTTGATGGTCAGATTTTATACCTCAATACTCACTAACATGCTTTAATTAAAATAACTCTTCCTGAGTCACATAGAAAGCAATTCTGGTCAATGTGTGAATATACCAAATACAGAGGGCCTGCACTGCCACTTACATGCACTGGCAGGTACTGAAAGCAAGTCAGTTGGAGCATCTCTTTTTGCCCCTTCATTCCCTGTAGAATGTCATGGAGCGTCTAAACCGGAAAGAGGTCACTTCCTCCAACAGCAGTCCTGCCCTTAGAACACAGTAGTAGCACAGCCTGTCCCAAAAATGTTTTGGATACTGGAATTATCAAGGGTATTAACCAGTACTTAAAAGTAAAAAAAAAAATTATGAAGAAGGGAGAGAGATTGTCAGTCTAACCAACAACAGGGATATTCATGGTAATATCACCCCATCTTTCATCTTGAGAGAGTCTGTGTAAGTTTTACCATGCCATATGAGGACATTTCTTACAGAACAGCTGCATTTCATGGAGACCTGTTCAACAATCATGCAAGCAAAATGACAGTAAAGTTTGATTTTAGGAGTAAATGGCCAGCATTACACAGAAAGCTTGAGCCAACACCCACATTGAATTAAGATGGCATCTTCTCTCCTGCACCAGCTGTAAACACAGTGACCAGGCTGAGAGCTGGCAGGCAGAGGCTCAAAGAATTGCAGACCACTTTCAACCACCTAAACACCCTGCAGTGATAAGTATCAGGAACATGTTTATCTACATCTACCTTATGGAAAAAAAAACAAGAAGGTTTTGACATACTGCTTGAGGCAACCTGGCAGGGAGGATGAGTAAGGAGAGAAAGGATGGGGACCTGCATGTGACAGACATGGGGAACACAGGCCAAGATTCCAAGAACTTCTACCACTGTCAATCTCTAGTGCAGCTTAGTGTTCAGTCTTTTTGAAAGTTCAAAACCACAGGCCATGGCTGGCTCCTTGCCTATGCATGACTTATGTCATGCATGTTAGAGGCAGTCTCTCAGCTAGCAAAATAAAGTTTACCTACCAGTATGGGTTTGACTGCATTATCCTTAAAGCACCATCAAAGAAGATGAGTTAGAAGTGCAAAATACAAAGTCTGAAGCGCTGTGAATTGTGCAAGCAGAGCAAAGAGCACTGAAGGAGAACTAAAGACTCTGGTTGAACCTGCAGTTGACCTGAGGCCATAGGAGAAATGTTTTCTCTTTGAGACAACTGGATCTTGAGCATCACTGTCACAACCCAATAGTTTGGCTCAAGGAAAATGAGCTTGACAAGGTAACAGTTCCCCTCTCATGTGGCTCTAATCCTGGTGCTGGTGATCCTTCTGGTGTTGTGTTTGAACAGGGAATTTTAGAGCCCAAAAGCAACTTTAGATTATGTCTTCCAGCAGTCCATGCTGGTGGCTTATTCTGTCCATTGCACATCCTCATCCATTTCTATTACCCACCTGGGGCAATCAGCTTCATTCATTGCCCCAAGACTGCGCACGAGCCTCTCAGGCTTCATCAAAACTGGTGAATCAGGGTGCATATCCCTTAAAGCTCTCGATCCATCCTGCCCTCTGAACCCCTGTCCTTCTCTTTTCTCAAGAACTCCTCACTTTTCTGAGCCACCCTCTCATGCCAAAGAGGACTTTACTAGCTCTTCTCTTTTGCTTTTCATGAATTGAGTAGTCATTGGCACAGGTTGATATAAGTGGTATCCTTGTAGAGCAGAGAAGTTACTTCACTCAGTTGCCACAGCACTTCCCCCCTCCAGTCTGGATGTAGCATCTCCAGAGTTACTTCCTATTTTTATGAAACCTGGAAAAAGTAAGTTCTTCTCCACCTCTCCTCCCATTCTCACTCCTACACAGCAGTGTTTAATCTCTCTCCTTCACAGCACAATCAAGCTCACTGCAAGCTGCCTGTCTGACATAAGTCTGGTAAAGGGTTACCAAATTGGTCAGGGGACTGGAGCTCAGCATATGCAAGGGGACACTGAGAGCTGGGTTTGTTCAGCCTTAAGAGGCTCAACAGAGGAAACAGCCAGAATCATCTCAAGGACAGATGGTGATGGGATGAGAATCAATGGACCCAATGAAAATCCCAGTTAAACAGGAAACAAATTCCTTCTCTGTAGAAATGTAAAACTTGATTAGAGAAGGCCCAGTATCACCTGATTCTGTTGCATTTATGTTGAATGAAGGTTGAACTAGATGACCCACTTCTGATTTAAACTATTCTGTGATTTTATGATTTCATTTACCACACCAAAAACTGTACATTGCCAGACTCCATTGGGAAAGAGCCTAATAAGGAGCAGCAGCAGAACAGGCAATGGGAGATATAGATGCACTGTAATTGCATTTGCCCTGCTGTCAGCACTGGAGCATAGCTATATTAAATATGATAAAACAGCAATATAAAGTCCAATTTTGGAGGTTGTGAGGAATCATGAACCATATGAATGGATTTTACTCATCATTGTGCTTCTTGATGTTTTACACTGTGGGGAAAGCATGAGCCTTTAGAAAGGCCAAGGAAAACTCATCCCTGTCCTGTAAGAGTTGTGTCCATGTTAAGACATTTTCTGCCTCTAACACTACCATTTGTATTCTCTGGGGCTGTCCTTAAGGTTCACCACAATGTTACTGGAGTTTTTTAGCATTTCAGGTTATTAAGACAGCAACAATTTTGTAAGTCATACTTTGAAATGCACTGCTTCCTCGTAACCGTACTCTTCTACGGTTCATAGTAAGTTTAGAAACTAGATTGGCAAGGTTGTTTTATGGTTAAAAAGGCCTTCAGGAGTTATACGGATAGTAAAAGAAACTCAATAACATTAATTTTAATATTAAAAAGCTTTCTATAATTTGTTGATATAAAAAGCCTCCCAAAGAATTTACTGAAAAAATCCATCACAGTGATATTTTAATGAACATAGCATGAAAAGGCTCCAAACATGACAAACTGGTACTGATTTTCTGCATTAATAACATCAGTTATCTAAATGTAAAGTGTTCACTTTCAAGAAAGTTGTACACATGGAAGCCTAGTACACATGGAAGACATTTTTTAATCTGGCACAAGGAAGACCTCAGTAAGTGGAACAGACTGGGATCCGGGAAAGAAGCTGGCAGTGGTATAGCAGGTGTTGTCAGCCTAATGGGGAACAAGGGCAGGAAAAAGGCACCTGTACTGGGTCAGAAATCAGAAAGTGTCTCCAGAGAGGCATTCACTCCTACCTGCTCAAGGTCACACCTGGCTTTAGAAATAGGCAGCTGCCATTTGTGCATCTTTGGATGCAGTAATCATCATTTGCAACTGACATAAAAACCACACAGTCGCTTTGTTCTACAGAGTGCTGTTGGTGGCAGTCAGCTTGTGGAGACTGTGGCACAAGCCCTTGGTGCTCTGGTTCAGCTGCCTGGGCTCCAGCCCTGCCTCTGTGGGTAAAGCACCACAGCAGCTGCTGAAGACCCTTGGGAGGAGCTGCAAATCCTGCTCTTGTTGGTGACTCTTGGTACAACCACATATATCTAAGACAAAATAAGGATGTAGGTTGCCCACCAACACCTATTTATGTCCTTCATTGCATGGGGGGTGGTGGTAGGAAAATAGTCAGAGAGATGCACATCTTATTTTTAACCCATCCACTGAATTTTTTGTGCATGGTGCACTGCTTATTTCCTTTATGAATCACAGCCTGTCCCAGAGACTGATTATTTACCTGTCTGATTTTTAGGAGAGTGAACCAAGTGAAGATGGCACTGAGCAGAGAACAACAGCCTGCATACTGAGAGAGGGAACTTAAGGAGAAGACATCTTAATCTTGTAGTGAACATTTTGTAAAAGGAGAAAATAATGTATATTAGCAGGAATAAATTTCACTTATTTCCTCATAATTTCATTAGTAACTGGTATTTATACAGGATAAATGTCTTGGCTAGATCCCTATAACACTTCCTTTAATTTGCTTGCATTACATTTCTATTGCTCTAGTTTTCTCATCAACAGACACCGAGTATTCAGGAAGCAAGACAACTCAAAATAATGATTTAGCAGCAACTAATTTGTATACATACAAATACAATCATTCTATCAGCTTTAAATTATGAAAAATAAGTTAGTTAAAAGCTTAGTGAATTAGTTAATAGCTAGCACCACATGAGTAAGAAAAGCAGAAAAGTTTCTTGCATCTAACTTTGTCCCAAACATTCCATCAAACAAAGGCATTTTCTTAATGATTAAAAAGCAAAATTAATGATCCATGTTACTGGGGCAATATAAGCTTCTCAACAGAGACTGTTAATAGCTTCCCTGAGTCGTTTGACCCACAGCCTCTAACAGCACTTGCCAAGCACCAACTGCCACAGGTCCCCTGCCGCAAATCCATCACAACCTCTTGGAAAAGAACCGCTGCCTCCCACAGTCCTGAACACAATCCTGCTAATAATGTGGAATGCAGAGATGGTGGCTGGGTATGCAGGAAGCCTGCAGGGTAGTTTTGGAAGACCTGGGCAGAGCCCAGCAGGACAAGGGGCTGGCACAGGCACACAGCAGACAGCCCCTGGGAAAGCACCTGCCATCCCAGTCCTTGGTGCAACAGGCTCCTTCCACAGCTCCCAGTGAGACAAGGCATGGTGCATAGGGCATTCCTGAGAGGCAGTACTGCCCAGGGGAAAAAGCAAGTACTGGCTCTGCCAGGGGTTAACCCTTCACTTTTCTTTCAACAAGCCGTTTATTGCCCCCTAAATATGGCTAATTTTGTGAAACCCTTTCAGGCCCTTTAGAAAAAGGGGATCTGTGAGAACCAGATACTCAGCAATTTCAATCCTATTTAGAAGGCAACAAGTCAAGCCCCCCTTCCAGATTCCTCATATCATGGTGTGCCTTGAATACTGATGTGCAGCCTCTCATGCTGGTTTGCTCAAAGGCTTGAATAAGTGAACAGCGACAGAACAAGGAAGCACTTTACTCATAAAACTGAATATGGTGACAAAGTATCATCCTCATGACAGCAGGAGTGTGGTGGCCTTTTAATCTCCCTGGCTTTCCCTGAAATGCTGTTGCCTTTTTTACCTGCGGCACTTGGCACACTGAGGAAAAACAACACATGAAAGAAAAACACTTGCATCTATTCTTCTCACTGAGTTACAAGGACTACATGATCTAGTTGTCCCTGCTAATTTCAGGGGGTTTGGACTAGATGACCTTTAAAGGTCCCTTCCAACCTAAACTATTCCATGATTCTATTTATACAGATTATGACCTTTTCCTAGCACTGTTTGCTGCAGTAAAACAGATGGTGCACAGTTTCATTCTGATCCAGCACTTTGACCCATCTTTTTGACATGCCAGAAAATGAGAACAAAGTGTGGTTCTGAACTCACTAGAAGTTTGAGGTGTTGACACCCTCAGAAAATAAAAGAAAAAGCATTTGCATAAGGATGCATCTCTCAAGTCCCTGTAAGTACAATCAACAAGGGACAATTTTGAAATCCCATTTTTTGAAAATATTCTTTATCTCCTTTAACTAATTCTTATGTACAAGTTGGTAATTTGACTGCAAGTGATTTCCAGGATAAACAAAAAATATAATGTGAGAAGCAGCTGAGAAGATGACCCTCTCATTGAATCCCACTGTATTTCTGCTGAAGTCCTATGATTTCTTATGCACTTTAACATTTATTACATATTATATTTCCGAGTTCTCCATTGCCCTTGGCATTCCACGATCTCTCTGTACAATATATACAATAAATGGCAAAAGATTTCTGAGAAAAAAAATATCATTCAATAATTGTTTAAAAATTGCTGTAATTTCAAGCTATAAAGATACACGTGGATAAATATTCAGAAGTGTTAGGAGTGAGAGCTACAATTGGAAGCAAAATGTTTGCTTAAATTTTCCCACATTAGCACTTCCATCCTCCCTACAATACACAAAAGACAGAGGAGGTTCCTAGTGAGACAGTACTGAAATAACAAATTGCTGCTCTGACATGGTCAAAATAAAATAATATAAAACCATATCTGGTTTTCCTAATTACTGGAATGGAAATTACTAAGTTCTGAGTGCAATCAGGAGACTGGTGAAGTGTTCTGCCTACAAACTGTAATTTTGTTGAAAACACCATGTTCTTTGGGTAAATCTGCTAGATGAACTCCCCAATTTGGGAGACATAGGAAAACCTCCTGTTTTGCTTTCCCAACAGAATAAAATGTGAAGACAGACATAAACAGTCTCTGAGGCACACATCACCTTAAACTTTAAAAAAGTGGTGTTACCACTACTTGAGAAATTAAATTCATATTTTCAAACAGAGATGTAACAGCCTCTGTATGGAAGTATTAAATGAGAAATTTATTTTAGAATCAGCTCCACTAACATTTTCAAGGCATGTTGCAAATGTAATTATCTGCTATAGCAAGACTAAGTCATGTAACTGCATAATTAAGGTTTCTTCTGGTTCATCATTACAAGAGACTAAGATTAAAACATGACTTGATTATTATCTACTTTTTCTACTTTGTCACCTGACTTTTCTTGATAACTATTAGTAAGACAGATAATAAAAAGAAAATGCTTTGTTCCCCTCATCAGTAATAGCCATTGCTAATTTCCATTAAAAGTTGTTTTCCTCAGGCTTTAGAAGAAAAGAATTGCAACGATAATAAGCAATTTACTTCTGTGAACAGCAAAACCTTGACTTTATGGCTGACAATAAACAAGTAAATATTTTCCTTTAGCAAGGAAAAATTGAGACGTGCCAAAACAACATTAGAGTGAAATCTGACCATTAACACTGATGAAGAGCGGAGAGTTTTTCCATAATAGAATAGCAGCAAATTCTCCAGACATGAGAAAAATGCTGAAGTTGTTTACAGCCACTTGTGTACATAGTGAATGAATAAAAGATGTCTTGGCATTAAATATGAGCCCAAAACCAGAAAATTAAGGCAAGCATTTTGAAAGCAAGTCATTAGTAGCTGATGTCTGAGATCACACACCTGACATCACAGAGGAAAAGCAGATCTTCTGTTAAAGCATTGTGCAGCAGGAAGACTATGACATAGCTGCCGTCATGAAAATGTGGTGGCATGAATTTGTACAACTAGAGTGCTGCAGTGGATGGGTACATCTTTAATTAGACCTGTCTTTTCCTCCACACATCCCAGGCACAGGCAACCCTCTCTGCCTCTCATAATTTGAGTTCAATGACACAGACACGGAGGCATCCACTGCCCATGCTCCTATCCCCAGCCTCTCCTGGTCCCACAGGCCAGAGCATGCATGGATTACAAGCATTAGTGGAAGATGAGACAGCTAAAAGTACAGGAGGGAGCAATTACATCCTACATGATTTAAAGGTAGTTCACTGGTTTGGCTTTTCTTAATATTTGAAGGAAGAGGTGACACCATTTCTCACATCACTTTCTGATGCGTAAGACCTATTGTCTGGTGCATGGTGTGGGGCAAAATAAAGAGGAAAAGCCCAAGTGATGCATAGCCAGCACAGGAACAATGAGATACAATGCCACACAAGAGGATATGCAATATTCAGAGCAGTAATCAAGGCTGTGGATGAGCTGTATCCAAGCCCTCTGGAGAACCACTGTTTGCTCTATACACTCCAGAGCCCATTATGCCAGGCAATAGAAGAAGGATAACTATTACCTTTATTGCTAGAATTGCAGTGTAGAAAAATGTCGTTAATAAAAGTAGGAGTTCTACCTGTCTGTCTCTCCCTACAGCCTTTCTGTGATACCTCCATGCCTACTGAAGCTGCACTCACACACATACACTGAGCCAATGTCGGAACAAAGCTTATTTTAAACAAAGAGAAAACTGTTACGTATCAGAACTTTGAAAAGCTACACATGGAAAAACTGGAGACACAACCTTACTTGTGCCAGTGGCTTCACCACTAACTTTTTTCTAACTGTCAGTCTATATACTGTTTATATGTCAGGTTCTATAGTGACATCTGGTTTTAATAAAGGGCTTTCCACCAGCAAAATTCCTGCTGGTATTGCTAACTCTGTTTTCAAACACAAAGACTGAAATCTATCTTCATCCCAGTTATCTGCTTCATTCCTTTCTTGGAGGTTCCCAACCTGATGCACAGTTTAGCTGTTGAAGGGTGGACAGCTTATACTCCAGCCCCACAGCTGCCTGGGCACCACTACAGTTTCTGAAACAGCTCCTGGCATATGTAATTTCATTTTACAGACTGGCAGTTTAGATCAGTGTCAATTGTCTCAGTACCTGTAACTATTGCTGTTGAGCAGTTGCTAGACAAGTAGCAGCAGGGAAAATCAGAAGGGATAGGATGGGCTGCCAGGGACAGAATCCACTACAGACATCTCTGCTTAGGATCCCTGTGGGCTACCTGTCAAGGGGGAATCATGAGGAGCATTGGTCAACAGAGAGCAGCAAATGCTTCACTCAGGTGGAAATTGCCAAGAACCTCACTTCTAGTCACATCAGTGTATGTAGTGGTCCAGACCTGGCCATCAGTCTTCCCAGCAAGGCTATAAGATTCCAGTTAGAGCAAAAAGAGAGACACAGTCTCTTGTAATGAGCACTGGTTCAAAAGCAGACTAACATGGTCAGCTTCAATTTGAGTATTAGCAATAGCAGTAAGTGGACAGCAACTGTGGTTTAATTATAAGAAAAGTCCAGAAAGCTCTTCTATCTTTAAATATATCCCCCTACACCATGAACAGCTTAACTTTAACAGAAAGCACATTAGATCCTCAATGGAAACACAGCAGAGAATACAGCTGCTAAACAACCTTACCAACATCCTGTCTATTCCTGCACTGTAGCCGTGAATAATTACTCCTCCATGTAACCCTTGCCTTTCTGTCAATGCTCTTCCACAGCTGTGTACTCCTGTAACTCCAAATGGGCCCAAATCAAACTCCCAGAGCTAAAATTACTCTCATATTTAAAGAAATCTGACAGGAAATCCAAGCAGGTGTCTACCCTCCCTCACTACCACTGAATGATGTGGAGCCCTAAATATAAACAATATAAAAACTTTCAAGGCTGTTTTTCTGTTTCAGATTCTGTGGTTCAAGTCAGACTATACTAATTTTCTTACTCTGATCTCTATTGACATCAGCAACTTTAAAAACCAACCCATAAACCAAACAATTTTACCAGTCTTTAAAAAATACTCTCAAAATATTGATGGAAATGAAGCCATTTACTGCATTCACTGACTATTCTGTCCACTCTTCCTGAATGTTGAGCTAGTGCTGCTTTGTAGAAAGAGAAGATTTTATTTCACAACTGAATGAAAGAAACCCAACCAACACAGTGTTTGGGGTAAAAGAATGAATTACTGCCTTCTTAGCATATCTCCATGTTAACAAAAGAAATGAGCATTGCCCAACTTTACCTTGCTATCTGGGAGGCTGTCCAGAGATTCACTTCCAAAGGATCCTGGTCTATTTAAACTCCCCAGATTAGAGACTGCACAAATTTTAAAAACCAGAATTCAATAGAAAGACTAAAAACTGCTGACCATGCTTCAGATGTACTCAGAAAGCTGTTTGCTTTGGATAGTAAATTTTCAGCACAATAATATTAGCACATAGTAAAGTTACATCCCTGAGAATGCAAAATGTAATCTGTCACTGGGATATTGCATCTGAAATAAATATATCATCATACTATTGGATTATATAACTAATAGTTATAATATATAAATAATATTACATTACAAAGATTGAAACACCTAATATTGGAGGAGTTAATATTTATAAAAATAAGCATCTAGAACTGAATCTCCTGTGGCATTATGAGGTATTTGGGAGATACATTTACTATGCAGATTTTTACCCATAAGAAATATTATTCCAGATCTTAGAAATTACAATCTCAAGACAATGATTTTCCATCTTTCCTAAGTATGTTGGACTGAAAATTTTCCATGATGATTGAGGGTTCCAATATACTGCAGTTTAGCCTAGTAATAACAACTTTGATTTTCCTCCACACATACCACAGAGCCATTAGAAAGCACCAGCAGAATCCAGCAGCCTAAGTACACATTGAAAAGCTCTTTTTCCAAACAGTAAACATCAAAGTAGTCATATCTCCTGCCTAGGCAGCAAGGCAACTGCCTTCGGGAAAGAGAAATAGTCTTGAGACTGAAGAACAGGAACTTTTTGGGAATGAAACACTCTGCTTTCTGACTGCAGGCAGGCCATTTAACTTCTCTCTGATCCTGTGTCTGTCCAAGGTCAGCATGTGGCCTTACTGCCAAAGCCTTCTGACATCAATGCAGGATGGAGGAGATTTTTAAAATAAAGAAAAAATACTTGTACTTGGATAGGGCCATGATATTTTACCCTCACCAAAAACTTCTTGTCCTTCCTTCTCTTTCTCCCCCACTAGAAATGTGGGATATCTCATACATGAAAGCACCACATTCCTGATTCCCATAGGCTCACACACCCAGAGCAAGGATGAATAAAAGCACTGCACACACCAAAAGGAAATCGCTGCATTTTCTCCCTCACAACTTACATACCTATACCTGCTCCATCAGAAAATGCGCACTTTATTAAGCACCACTAGCATCAGCTTGTTAATCTCAGAAATGCCTCAGTCTGTTCAGGAAATGAGAACCAGCTTACATAGAATCATAGATGTGTTTAGGGTTGGAGAAGGCCTCTAAGATCATCAAATCCAACCACTGTATTTCATTAACCCTATGAATAATTTTAATATTAAAATAATTGAATAATTTTAATATTTAAAAAATAAACCCATCCTTTTGCCCCCTAAGAAGCTAAAAAGCTCTATAACCACTATAGCTTTAGTCTTAGAGCAAGTTTTTATGTTTTTAACTCTAACAGGAAAAGGCACATAAATGATATATTTGTATTACATGGGTTTTTTTCAATGCAGTTTACAAAAATCAATTCATACATGTACTATGCTGCAAGATAGGAAACTACCTGTTTCATCCCATCACTGACATCCAAAAAATCAGTACTAGCCAGGTGTTATCTTGTCTATGTGCATCCAGGAGGGCTGTGTTACTGTAACAAAACTGATTTCAATAGTCTATTTAAATGTCTCTAATTTTTCCATGTAGAAAAGACATGTACCTCTTTATCTATCTGTCTATATGTACATGGCCATCCAGTAATGAGCAAATGAAATGCATTTTCTTCCTGAACAGTGCCCTCCACACACAGAATCCTGGGTGAAGCATGAAGTTGCAGAGAATTCACGGAGAGTCATTTGGCAACTTTTAAAGCCGAGAGATACAAAGAGGTTGAAATTAATGAAAACAAAACTTTTTACCCTGAACAGAACACTCAGCTTCTGGGGAGACAAATGCTCCATCCTAGCCACATCCACTGTGAACTTGACAGCTTTATGCACTGTGGGACCTTCTCCTCTCTCTCAAACTTCTTCCTAGCTACTTGCACACAAGCCATGGGGAAGCCCTGAGACATTCTCATTGCCTATACATGCAATGTTGAGATCCACTTGGTCAGCAGGACATTGTTCCAGCAGTCTTGCTAGATATTTTCCTTGGCATGCATGTGCTAAAATTTTGGCAGTAATTATCAGGGTTGCTTTGCAATTTTGTGTTGCATAAAACTTTTGTTGTGACCTTCATTTGCAATAATCTTAGCATTCAAAAAAAAAAAAGAACATTAATGAAAAAATGTTTATGAGGGATTAATACAGCAACAAATAAATGCTGTGTAGTTTTAAAAAAAATACTAAATACTTTTCTCGTGACTACCCTAATAGAATATTTATTCTAAATTATTTATACTGACCTTCTGAGCAAATCTAGCTCTTAAATTTAAGCTGCACTACCAAATGTAATAGCAACATTATTAACACAGTGCTTGAAGATGCATGCCTCATATAACACACTGGCAATACTCTGCTGTTTTAACGCTATGTTCAGCTAGCACATAAAGTACATGAAGTTTGGAAGTCTTTGTACTAGAGGTGTATAGGGTTTTGGTCCCTTCCTCTTTTTCCATTCCCTTTGTAGGTAATTCCTGGGCCAGAAGGAAGGCACAGAGAAAAATCAGCTGTAAGGACAAGAGTCATGGCAAAACAACACTGTGCCTTTTCTTCTAGAGACAAGGTTCATCCTGCAGGATACTGATTGAGTCACTTTGTTATCTACTACAGAAATGTTCTATAGCTTGACATACCAAGGAGGGAACGGGCATTTAGGTAATGGTTTTAGGGCTCCTATCAGATCTATTACCTAGCAATCCACAGTTGCTGAAGACAAAAGTTCTGAAGACTCACAGGAACATTCCAGCTGCATGTGCCGCAGCATACACCATAGCACACGTCGCAGTTGAGACAGCCACTATACACAGAGTACCACAACACAACTTCAGAAAGCTTCAACCCATACAGAGCAACACCACACCAGAAGGCTTCATGTGCCAACCCATACAGAGCAACACCACACCAGAAGGCTTCATGTACCAACCCATACAGAGTAACATCATTCCACCCCAGAAGGCTGCAAGAGTCTGCCCTTCTTGCTCTTTAGCCCAACCTTTTATACTCCTCATGTTGATGCACTGCACCTGTGTGCCCTCTGTTCCCTTTGGTGAATGGTCAGTGCACCTCAGCACACCATGCCTCATTACCTTCAATGCTGGTCACCTGCCCTGCACAGCTGTAGCCCACTGGGGATGAGGCTCTGCCGCAGCCCCTCTCCCAATAACCACAACCTGTGTACCTACGTGCATGCTGTGTAAGTGTAAAGGTCCCTTCTCAGCCTTTACTAGCTATCATCCCATTAACAAAAGTGTCCATTTAGATCTCATTTGTGTTGAGCCTTTTAAACATCCGTCTTCATGATGTTCAAGCTTTGGTATGGTTCATGTTTGAAGACTGACTCTTACCTCTCATATCTAAGTTAACTCACTGGGTTTTATGATCAAAAGTTAGACCACATGGTCAGGTGGTAAGGAGAACAACAGGAGGCATAGACACTTTTATTTGAAAAGAGACTGACTGGCGTAGGAAGTTTATCTTAGGAAAGGATAAACCAGACATGATAAACAGATATGACCCAGTCATGCATCTGTAGTTCTTCCTTTAGTGAATTTCAGCAGTCCCAGCTGGTGTGTTAGGGAGATTTATTAAGGCCTTTTCTAGTCTTTCTGTCTAGATGTTATAACAGTACTTGCAAAACTCAATGCAAGTAGTGGTTATTTCAACCCCTTTATTCCCTCCCAGGAGTGCCAAGAAAAGGGAAGAAAATTAAAGGACTGAAAAATCAAAGCATCTCTTCTCAAAGCAGGCATACTTTAGAAATACATACTTAAAAACATCTTTAACAAAATGCCACAGAGTAAGAGACACAACCAGGCCAAATAGCCTGGGGAAATGTTTGTGACCATAGTGTATTCTGCAAGCATATTCAAAGTCCCTTGAGACAGAAAAATATCATGTATTCTCCTTCTAACCCTGCACCACAGAGCAACAGACAGGTTGCTGGTTCTGGTAACTTTCAATGGAAATTCAAAACACTGCAATTTTCATGTTTACATTACAAAGTTAATAGTAAAATTGATACAGACTGAATGCTAACAGAATGGTTTGCTATGTTTTATAATACCATGCATTTTAATCAAATGATCACCTGCCTATACATTTTCTGCTACTTCCAATGCCTTGATTTATATCTCTAGTGATTTATATCTCTATAACTCTTTGCCTACCCTAGATCACAATAACACCAAAAACCCCCAAGTACTTGTGACCATTTGAATATTGCTTACCGTATTTTTGCTTTCATTAGGTAATGTAAACAACTGAAGTAAACCAATTACTCCAAAAGGGATTGTTGCCTTGTTGCACAGATTTTGAGAGTAGTAAAGACAAAGGATGGAAGCAAGAGTTCGGAGTACTCCAAATCAGGGGATACAATGTTAAAATGCCTGACATTGCTAAATAAAACAGGGTTTTTACCCAGTTGTGCATTTCAGCTTTGTATAGGGAGGTGCACTTTCGGATGTCCACTTCTAACACTTCAAAAAACTGTCCCATGCTATCACATTCTCCCAGGACAGATATTCACACTCACAGACTATGGAATATCTTCTGGAGGTCTGTTTACAACAGGTAATGTAGCATGACTTGGGGATTTTGTCAGGGGAACATACTGTCTCTGGACTCATGATGCTCAGGAGGGCTGGCATTAGTCTTGCTGACAAATATGAAATGGAGTTCAAACTTCCTAGAGCAGGTGCCAGGGGAAGGCACGTGCTATCAGTGAAACTGTGCAGGATACAAGCCTTCCTCCAAGATCATCACCCCAAAAGTGAAATGTCAGTTTTACAGCCAGTAAGCTGGTGAGTAGTACTTCATTATGTGCCATACTGCAGAGAAAATTAGTGAGTAATATACAAATATAAAGAGGGTTTTTCTTTCAGACTTTGACTTAAATGCATCAATGACAGTGACTGAAACTTTGTTTTCTGACTGACCTGAAATTTAACACCAGACTAAACTCTGATCTGCTCTGTCAGATGTGTCAGGATAACATATGGCTCTGCATTGTGCAGGCCAACCCAAGTGAAAACGGGAGGCGGACTAGAACATTACAAAGCCATGGTCCTATAGCAAATACTTCTTTAAGCCATTTACTGGGGTTTAGGCAGTATGTAACTCTGTCACAGAGTTAACTATTAAAAAGGCAACAGTTTTAGGCACTGCCCTTCAATACAAGACTATAAAATGCAAAACAGGTAAACTTGCCATCTGGAGTGGTATGAGCTGAATACACAGGCACTTGCTACATTTAAAATGACAGCCCAATCCACAGGAGGAACTATGAGGAGAAAAAGCAGACAAATGCTCTTTTGAAAGCTGCCTTGAATTTCCTAGTTCCGTGTGCCCATGTTTGCCTACTCTCAGGTAAGTGCTGGGTGTGCAGTGTGACGGTTAAAAGGCCGGCGCTATTTTTAGCTGTGTACACATTGCAGGGCAGCAGAAATGTAGGGCAATTCACACCAGCACAGCACAGGCAATTCTTCCCTGAGAGCATGCAAGCCTCTAACTGCTGCTTGAACAGAGAGAGCCACAGTCCTGGCCAGGTCCTGGTTTATAATATCTCCATATCAAAATCTAGTGGAAATATATATGCCCTCCAACATGAGCAGCCAAGTGGAATGGAAGGTTTTATCTGGGGCTCTGTTTAAGCAGGCAAAGGGTTGAAACAAGGCCACCATATGACCCTCAAGGAAGCCTCCCTGCCTTTATGATCTGAAAAATTTAGTTCTGACCAATCTGTTTTAAATTCTGCATTGGCACTGGCTCTGGGTTCATGCAGAAGGACTCTCAGAAGGCAGGTCAACATCCACCTCAGCCTCCTTGCCTACAGCCTAGCAGCAAGGGTAAAAGCTCAAGGACACAGGCTCACCAAGGCCATGTGAACAGGTCCCCAAGCCAGCTCTAGAACACTTTGGGGAACAGGCTAACTAGAGGTATTCAATCTGTTGACCATCCATAATCAAAGGTCTTTGTACACTTTTCCTTCCCATAAGGACATTATTGGGCACTGTTGTCATCTCCAGAGACCTCTGTCCTCCTGATAAGTTTTTCCAGTATTTAGGCACAGAGGTTCCGAGATGCAGTGGAGCTGTCGTTCTACATGGAATGGCATGTAGGAGAGTCAGCAGCAATTTTTCTAGGGGTTTTGGGCAATGAAGCAGCTTTTGCTGCTGGGAGGAGAGAGGAAACACAGCTGCAACCACAAGCTGGTCCTTGGAGGTGCCAGATGAGTTTGACGTCAGTGCAGAAGATGGCCTAGAAGGAGGGTAAGCATGATAGCACCAGGAGAGGGAGCTGAGCCCTGCAAATACAAGGCAATGTTAAATGAACTATCCATGCACACTTTGTGAACTCAACAGGCTAGGAAAGAATTGTTGTTTGGGGTAGAGCTAAAAACAATGAGATGCAGACAGAAACCAAAAATATCATTAATGCTGAATGTTAGGAAATATCTGAAATTATAAGTAGCACATTGACAAATGAAAACAAAGCAAACAAGCAAACATACAAACAAAAAAATCTATGCCTGACCTGCTAGTTTACCATTCTACAAATTCTGATTTAACTACAGAAATATATGTTAAGTTGAATGGATTTCCCACAGAGTTATTACAGAAAGGCTCAGGGTGAGAAAGGTGATGGCTTAGCTACCTCTCAGTAACTGCAGATTATTTAATGTCTTTAATATGCTTTAAAGAAGAAAACCACTGAGTGCTTAGAAAGTTAGAACAAAAAATATTCTCCAACAGTGGCATCTATTAAATTACAAAATAACCTCTCCAGGGAAACCTCAGAAGTATTGTCACTAAATAAATTTAAAACTGAACAGCTTGAAATGTGTTTACTATAGGAAAGAGACCTGCATTTTCCCCAAAGAAAAGAGATGAAATGTCCTAAGGCTTCAATAGTCTTTTATCTCCAATTTTTTATCGCTCTTCCCTGATGCACAGAGGAGAGAGATGATTATTTAAACTCTTTTTTTCCCCTCTGGAACTGTCTGGTGAAATGTGCTGACAGATACTATCCATCGACCGTGTATTCCAGGTAATTCACAAGGCAGGCAAGCACGGGGGCCCACATGCCTTCACAAAAAGCAAGTGTGTGCTGGAGGAGGAGGCAGCTTCTCTTTGAGACCAAGACAAGCTGCCAGCCTTTTCCATTTTCAAGGCAGACCAGAAAAAATGTTACTCAGACACACATACAGACAGATGCACACAGCAAGAAGCAAGCAACAGTTTAGTCAATCCTAGGCTGTCATGGGATGCTCAGAACAAAAGAAAGAGGCAACCTTCTCTTTTTCCTTATGGTCCTACTGCATCTGGCCCATAAAAA
Source organism: Anomalospiza imberbis (assembly GCF_031753505.1). Lineage (NCBI taxonomy): Eukaryota > Metazoa > Chordata > Aves > Passeriformes > Viduidae > Anomalospiza > Anomalospiza imberbis. The sequence continues at coordinate 79,249,387 of NC_089682.1, read as the reverse complement.
AAGAGAAGCTCTCTTCCTATCACTGACAAGAATCAGGACTGAAGTTTATTATATTGCCAATGGCAGAAGGAGAAGCAGGGGTAGGAGAAAGGGAAATGGGAATTTAAATAGCGAAGTCAGCTGGTGGAAGAAGGGATTCAGACAATGCCACAGCAACAAGAAGCTCAGTTGTTTTGGTTCTTATCCCCCATTACCTCAAAGCTACATCTCTGTCTGGGTTGGTTACGGATTGCAGTCCACATGCTGTGGGCACCTCACCTCACAGTTGTATCTGCCCTAAAAAACTATGGAGCTGACTAGAGTCTCCAATGAAGTTCATGATAGCCTGCAGGTAAGGGCTGCCTTGAGTGCCCTGTGAGCCCTGAGAGGCACTGTCAAGTCTGGAGCAGGATTCCTGAGTCACAGAGCGGCCGCCGTTACAGTGAGTACCAATTACACTGGAGGAAGGCCCTTCGATCATGTGATATGAGGCTGAAGTGTGGGCAGCCCTTTGAGGAGATTCAACTCCTGTCCTCCAACAGAACTGTTCTGTGGTTCAGCAAGAACAAGAGGTGACATGGTGGCAGACACTGTCTGAGGGAGAGAGCTAGGATCCACACAGGAGATGCCATCAAGGGCAGCAGGGAAGATAAAATGCATATTTTTTCTTAACTTGTACGCTGCTTCAATACTTCTATTAAGTTACATTTTCTATCATTACTTGATCACCTGTAGGTTTTTGTAGCAAACGGGAAGTATAGCAAAAATCCAGAAATAATTTAATGCTCTTGCTAAGACAAGTGGAGTATATAAAAGTTTTTTTCAAGAGTACACACATGGGTCCCCAGGATAATATGTAAATGAAAAGTTGCCATCTCTGCTTAGCAGTAAAGGGCTCATATTTTTTCCTCTGCATAAAGCAAGATGTCAGATGTTGTACAGATATTCTTCAGACATGAATGTTCGCAGGCCACATAAACCTACAGGGCAGCAGGACAGAGAAATATAAATTGAAACTCCTCAAATGATGTCCTCATTTCCAGCTACACTCTGTAGGTCAGCACATGGGAGCCAGGTAAGAGTTTATAAACCCCATTTCCAAAGGCAATCAGACAAGTAATTTAGAGGCAGGCAGGAACAAAAGTCACTTCATGCAAGATACTTTGGTACAACCAGCCACTACAGAGTCTCTAATGAAATTCTGCCATGCAGCATCAGCAGTAGCTAATGAGGATGGATGGCCACTGTCTGACCTTGTTTTTTTATCTTCATGGGCTTTTAAGGTAACTTACCCAATCCCAGAATTTGCAAACAGTCATATGCTGTTGGTAAATCCAAATCTCCCATCACTGCTTGTCCTACTTTCTGGGCCAAAGTCTCAGTACTGTAATACGAAGTTGCAAGCCAAGTATCATAATTCAGGGAAGAAATATGAGCTGCAGCTCAAAACCCAAGATGCTTATAAGGGGAATATTTGACGGGGAAAAAAAAAATCACATTACAAGATCTTTACAAGTTTGACATCAGAAATCAATCCAGAACTCTATTTCTCAGAGTACTCGGGTACTCAAAATGCTTATTTCACAGTGTAACTGTGTGGGATACAAGTTGTATCTTAATGGAAAATTACTTGATAGCCAACAGCTGCACTATGACAATTAGAACCACAGTTTCATTTGGAGATCTCTTTATATTGAGTGAAATTTGTCATTAAAATTCATCAAGTGAAAATTTCAATATCGGCAAATTTGACTGATGTACTAGAACATTTGTCAAAATGTATATTTAAACTAAACTAAAAAATCAGGATATATTCTAATAAAACTATGAGATTGTTGTAAATTACAAACATTTTTTTTAATTAGAGGCTTGTTTTATGATAAGGTAAGGTAATATTTATATTTGCTCAGGGAAAATAAAGTCACAAGTACATGTGCCAAACCTCATTACAAAGGCATATGATTCAAATCATATTCTAAAAATAACAACATATCTTGTTTTATTGCAAGTTTCTTGTAGCATATCCATGTTACAAGGCAAACCAAAATACAACACATTTTGAATAAAGCCTCATGAAATAACTGAATGAAACATTTACTGTATGAAATGGATGAATCACTAACAAACAACTTCTCAGCTTTTTTCTTAATAACCAGTGATCCATTCACCTTCCTTTCCTTCAAAAACATAAGGTGTAAACAACTTTCCCCAAATCTTATTGATGTACTGATAGCAATCATCCTGAATAAAAGATTCATATTTGACTGAAACAGCTAAATCATAGGGATGCCTTTTCAGAATTTTATCATGTTGTTTCACTTCCTACAGATCAAATAAGCAATTTATTTTATTGCAAATAAATGGCTAAGGAAAATACACAGGATTAACTTTAGGGAATTTCTGCGCTAGTTCACCCCCACTGCTTTTTGCTTAGAATTTGCAATGTGTGATGACCACATTTTAGGAAGGAATTTGGATGTAATTTGTCCAAAAGTCCTGGTTTGGCCAAAAAGACACAACTTAAGAGTGAAACCAACTGTTACTGTCACTGAATCTTTAACACACAATCTTAATCTTGATTTACTTATTTAAGAAATAAATAAAAAGGAGAATGCTATTAAGTCTCAATGGTGATAAAGGTGAAACTGGAACACAAAACTCATAGTACCTATATGCCTTCTCCACTTTACACTCACCTTGCCACTGCCCACCTTGATCCTAAGGTGGCTGGCCTTTCTACCATATATTAGATTTTATATATACTGGATCCTTTTTCTTTGTTACTCCTTAAAGCACTTTCACCCAGTTGTCAGATCTGCCTTTATTTAACCATTGGTCATTGACCATTTATGTGCTAAGCAAAAGCAGAACAAATTGTGTAATAGTCACCTGGTTACAGCTGGAAATTGCTGCTCCAGCTAAACAAGCTAATGCAAAATCCCAGACAGGCCAAGACAAGCCCAGACAAAGCCATAAGTCCTGAGGCCTTACAGAGCTCCTGCAGACCCTCTGGGCTGTTACAAACAACAGCAATGTGTGTTACCATGAGTACAGTAAATACTGACCTACAGGGCTACACAAAGTTTGGGTGCATGGGAGCCTACAAATGTAGTCCATCCTGGAAAAGCTCAATCACATAGTCACAGTACCTCACAGCCAGCAAAGGGAACTTGGGTCAACCAGCCTCCTCTTTGCAGGCACTTCCGTCTCACCTGTAATTAATTGACTTCTCCTAACCAACAGTGGTATCCATCCTAACCCAGCTAACTGGAGACTCTACTTTTTCCTTCCTACCTTAATGAAAGACAGCCTGCTTTAGAGAAGGAAAAACTTGTAACATTTATTTTGCTGGTTATTGGCTTTTCCATGTACTTTAGCCCAGGCAAGAGCATACAGGGAAATGTTTCTTCCTCTGCCTGGATGAGCAGGACCTGGCTTAATACTGATCCATAAATGGGACCATAGACCTAGGAGCCAGTTTAATTGGGTTCTATTCCCAGTTTTTCAGCAGTTCCTTGCATGACCTTGGGGAAGTCACTGGTAATCTGTTTCTCCTGCTAATTAAGGCAGTACTGTCCCTTAAGCCATTATGCCAAAGCAGTTCAACAGCTATAGATAAAATATGCCATTTAAATGCACACTACTATTTTATTATCCACAAAACTCACCTCCAAGCCAATTTTGTAGTTTCTGACACAGACCCTTTTAACTTGCACTGAAATGCTGCATCAGGCCTGAATGCCAGATCCCAGTGAACAGTCACCTGAAGCAAGCACTGCATGTATGGCTGGATGAGCTGCAAGAAGGAAGCTGCCCTACCTTCCTTGATCCCATTTTCAACTGCAATTCAATCATATTCTGGAACTGAGCATTGGGATGTTGTGCTTTTCATCAGCATTCTTCTGGGAGAAGCCTGGGACAAAAAAAAAGGAAGGAGGGAAAAAACCTCGTAATACTTCATGCTGTAGCTCCTTTATTTTTCTTTGCTTGGTCCTGACCTTGCCAGCTTCAAGTCAGCTTCAAAACAGCTCCTGCTGTGCAGCTCCCTATGACACACTTAGAGCAACTCCTGTGCCTCATGAACACGTGCTGTTTGTGCTCACTTCACTTATTCTTCTTTTTAGACCAGGCTGAATAGATTTTGGAAGCCAAGAAAAATTCAGCTTTGTTTAACTGAAGGTTCAAGGTCACAAACACATGCAATTTAATGGACTTCCAGGGAGGATTTCCTTAAACCCTTGGTTGCCCCTATCCTGACTGATCTAGCTCCCAATCACATTGTCATTTTTATTTTGCCCTAAAACAAAAATGCAGAGATACCTATATTCACAATTACTCCTCACTGCTCCCTACGGCACAAACTGTCAAAAGATACTTAGGTTATCTACCTATCTACCCACTGATACTTGAAAAGCAACTCCTCATTAGGGCTGCAAGTGCAAGTGGAGTCTTGGAGTTACCACAGGGAACAAAACAACCAAAAAAAAAAAAACCACCTCACAAATTTTTGTTTAACATAGTTAGCCTCCCTGCCAGGCTAGTGGAGAGTTATGAACATTGCTATAAGCACTGAGATACTACCCCATCCTGTTTTCTGCAATGTACCCTGGTGCTTTGTGCTGCTGATGTGTGTCCTTCAGGTTGCAGGCAATGTTAAATGTTCATGAACTTTCATAAATTATAAAATTCACTACAACTACACATTAATTATTTTGTATCTCAGATTTATACTGATCTTTGCAAAACGTAGTATACCTTTGGCAATTCTTTACTATCCCATTTATAAAAGATTATGTCAACAGGTGATTGCTTCTATTAGTGGTTATTCTAGAAGCAGAAAATACTAAGGAGTGTAGTTGTTACATAAGTGGTTTGGATTATAGCTGTATACTAAGTCAGAGTTTTCTTGATGAAATTATTATCTAAATACCCTGATGCTATTTATCTTCTCTCTCTTCACAATAACTCTTCAATTTATCTTCTCTTTTTAGGGCATTTGTCATCTCCAATTGCTCAAGTTAAGCAGTTTAACCTAGGTGGTCCAAAAAGGGTCTATCAACTCAGCACAGAGACACTAAAAGCACAAAAAGCCCAAACTGCAATTTTCATTCTTTTTACCCCAAACCAAACAATTCCTGAGCACTGCTCTCAAATGGAAACAGAGACACGTGATTTAGACACTCTCATGTGTTTTTCTTTACTAGAGTTTATACAGCTTTTTTTTCACAGAGTACTTCCACTCCTTTGCTTATGACAGTTAATGAAGCCAGGCCTGCACAGAGGAAGGATATTTAGTGTTACAGCACAGAGGTTACTCAGCCCATGTAGCCATGTACTCTACATGTGCCTGTTCAGCACTGCACATTTCTAGCACTCTCTCCAGTTTATTTCTAAGTACTCCTATTCAAAGGTCTTCTATAATTAGTCCAAATGCAATTAATTCATAGAGCACCATTGTTTTCCCATGTTTCAAAGGAGTTTTTCAGAGCTGTTACTTACTCTGAATTGATTGAGCATGGAGATTACTTTATCTCCAGGGGAAATTATGATCAGCATTTCCCACCCAGTTCCAGAGCTGTCTTTAACAATTTATCTTAATAACATCTTCGTGTTTTGAGTCAGAAGGAAAGAGATCAAAGCAGAGAACACGGCAGGCATACTCTCAGGATTAAAACTGGCCAGAGGCAATCAGCAGAACAAGTAAACAGCTCTTCAGCAGTCTGAAGAAAAGCCTCATCTAACGTGAACATTTTTGTGCCCCTGCAAGCTCTCACCAGTTAGCCCTGTCATCTTGGAAGGTCACATCTGCTGCTCATGTTATTTCTTGTCATCATCCCATCCCTATTGCCCTTTTTCACCCTTGAACTTCATTAATGAATAACATTACATACACTCTTTTGGTTCCATAACAAGACAGCAACGACCTGTATTCCTTAAGGAAATGGGCTGATCTTATAATTACACCATGCTTCACTTTAAAACCTCTAGCCCTGGCATGCTGAGAACTTCTATGTCTGTCTGAGGTGTAGGGCTCAGTCTCCCCAGGATACGATTTGGGGCTTAAAGGGTCAGTGTATTTCAGCGTTTTAAAACAATCCCGTTTCACTTTGGCAGGAATAGCACACAGAAGGTGGAGGAACCTATGTTCTATCTGATACTTGATACATCTCACTTGGTACCTTGCCACTCTGATGGTCCTTCCTCTGTGTTCTCATCTCTCTGAGAAATGAAATTTCTTTGCTCTAAGTTGGCTCCATATCACAACTTGAACAGAACAACCTAATCAGAAGGAAAATGAGAGAGATTGCACTCCTTGTCTGTCTGCAGCCTAAAACATAACTCCTTTTCTTGACTTTTATACTAAGATAGAATTGATGCAAAGGAGCCATCCAAAGTGTTCATTTTAGCTTCCATAGGAGCCTGATTTTTAAAGCGGACTTTATTCCTAGTGAGTTCAGGAGCCACCGCAATCTAGTTTAAAAGTGATTTTACTGTTTTGGTTTTCTTTTTTTGCTGTTGTTGGTTTTTTTTTTTTCCTTTTTTTTTTTTTTCTTTTTAATCAATGGGCATTACGCCTATCCTGTGCTCTCATCTTGCTCAAAGCCAGAGGTGGACAGAAGCAGCTCAAATTTAATTGAGAATCAATGCAAACAAATACCAGGTCATGTGTCTGGGAACAGCAGAGACACATTTGCTGTGAAACAAGGAGTCAGATCTTGCTGAGAAGCACCTCTGAAAAGGACATAGGAAGTTCCAGCAGGGCAGTGCCAGAGCAGCACCCTGGAGTCATCAGCACCACTGCTGTAACAAAAAGAGCACTCCTGCTACCTATGTAAGAGCACACTGAACACAGAACTCGGTATTTGGTGGTGAAGAGGCTGTTGCTGACACACTTGAGCCCAGACCTCAGCTTTAAAGTATTGGAGATGTGGGAAATGCATTTGCAATTTGTGAGTGCTGTCAGGTTTGCCAGTCCTCTAATCTTTCCTCTCTTGCCCAAGTTTTCTGCACACTGTGGGTGTCTTCCCTGCTGACAGTCATCCTGGGATGCAGCCCTGTACAAGGGAACAGAAGACTCCAGACATCTTTTAAAAGAAAGATGATATTGGGCAGGTGCAGGTGTTCTTCTGCTAAATGTTTGTCTGAAAGGCAGACAGCAATTCAACCTGTCACTTCATAGCTGCTGCTATGAAAAGAAAAAGGAGGGAAGTCAGCCCTAGCCCAAAAGAAATGGGCAATCCTGTCTCCACAGGACTCCCTGATGAGTGTTGTACCCCAGAGCCCTGCTGTGACACATACCTGGACAGAGATAAGCTAAGCTTAACCTGGGAAGCTTTAAATGATAAACTAATCTTCCTCCTGGGTCACAGCCTTACTAAAGACTAGAATTTGGGGGGACCTTCATGAAAAGCCTGTTGCAGTGCTGGAAGGCAGCTCACAGAGCACAGCTGATGGGGTGAGGAATGCAGCCCCATGGCATGTACAGGCCTGGGGTCAGCTCCATTCCAATACTACCTGCCATCATGGGGGAGCCCAGCACTGACTCTAATGCTTCCTTTACAAAAAAAATGGGAGGACAAAAAGATATTTTCATTTTTCTTTTATGTAGTACTGCTTGGGAAAGCTAACTTCTGAACCTAGAGATTTTATTCCTCACTCACTTCCATCTTTCTTAAATTCATTGGCAAAAATAGGCCAGAAAGGTAGAAAACTAATCTAAAAATATTGCCTTCTGCAGACCACTTCTGACAGCTGAGGAAGTGACCAGTGTCTGGCCATTGCTTTTTAACCAGCTAAACATCTAGCCATTGTTGGGGTTTATTTTCAACCAGCTAAAAAGGCCTGTCAGATTTATCACAATATACAGGGTTCTGCCACTCATGTTGAATCAAACAGCCACTGGGCTCTTTGGAGCTACCACCAGGCTGACTAGAGCTTCTACAGAACTAGATGATCAGCCCTAATTACAATTTCCCAGGACAAAGTAGCTTTAATCTCCATGCAAGGCATTTGTCAACTCTGTTTAACCAGGGAGGAAATTGGGCAGACGAAGTCAGGGTAATTAGCTCTTCTCTCTCCCCTTGATATCCTGTTCAAGGGAGTAATTACAGAATATGAAAACCATTAGCAAGCTTCTCAAGCCATGCCACTAGCACAAATAGAGAAATTGTGCCCTGCTCATGGCCTTCAGATGGGTGATTGCACTCCTTCATGTGTCTCACTTCCTGGCCACAGACAGTGGGAGGTACATTAACTTTCAGCTACATCACCAAAATTAAAAAAATAAAACCCTCCAAACACATAAACTTTCATGTGCACAATTTTCATCATTCCAAAGAGCTGCATTAAGTTTTGCTCTGTAGATCATGTACGATAAGGTGTCTTTCCTAGATGTTGGACCATTTTTATGACACTTCCTTGATATCTCAACAACTTGTGTCACTACACACAAACATCAATACTGAGAAACACTGTCTTACCAGTGTCTATACAATGGGAGGGTGACTTCCCTGCCAAAATCAGGGAGTGTATCTCTGTGGTGTAAAGCTGAAACTGAGGTTTCAGTCACAGTGGGAAGGACAATCTGAAGAATGGACAAGCTCTTTCCAAGCCCTGGCTGGGCTGCTCATTTTCTGAAACACAGTTGCTCATAACATTTTCTTGGGAAATTCTGTACGTAATAGGTTTTCTTTCTAGTGTGAAAAGCAGCCCTTGGAAAGTCATATTCACTTTTGACTTTTTTTCCCCTACGGTATTAAGAGACAAGAGGATAAAACAAGGAGAAAAGTATAAAGCAAATAAACAGGGAGGAAAAAGTTATGAAAAAAGCGTCTACTTCGAAGAGCAACTAGAAGCAGTTTACAGCAACAGCTTTTTGATTTTGATTTATTTTTTCATGGAAATCATGCGCTTGGATGTTATAACGTCAAATAGAGACATGATATGGTGTATAGCTGTAACGGGTAACATCTTTGCAGTATAAACTAATTTACCTGCAAATTCCCCGTTGTGTGTGTGTGTATGTGTGTATATATATGTAAATCCTCATTCAAGGTTATGTTTTTCCAATAAGTTTTGAGTATGTTATTTGTTTGAGGAAACACAATGGAAACAAACGTCACTCACTCTACAGTACTCCTCCCCTTAACGTTATTAAGGAAACCAGAACAGCTCTAAAAGCCAGAGCCATTAACTCTAATGCAACGTGCCGGGTACAGGGTGGCTCGGCAGCTCCAGAGCGGATTTTGAGGCCGAATTATCCCGCTCCGCGGGGCGCTGCGCCGCGGGCGGGCCCGGCTCCCTCAGGGCAGGGCGGCCGCGGCCCCGCCCCCGCGCGCGCCGCGGGGCCGCTGGCGCCACCTGCCGGCCCAGCCCGCCGCCCCTCACGGCCCGCCGGGGCCGCCGCGGGGCCCGGCCGCGCTCGGGGCCGCCGCTACGCCTCCTCTTTCTCTTTTCTTCTCCCTTTCCCTTGGGAATAAGAACAGCACACCGGCCTGCAGCCACGCGGGCCTGCCACCTCCCTGGCCAGCGTCGTCGTTGTCTAGTCGGCGCCGGCGATGTCCGCTGCGGCCAGTAGCCCCCTGAAACCATCCCAGCAGAGCGCTGTTTACAGCCACAGAGCGATCCGAGCTGCTCTTATACAGGGATTTGCAGTTTTACCTCAAATGCGCCTTTATCACGTGAAGTTGCCTGCTCATACCCTCAACCCATAGTTTACACTTCCTTCTGGGATTTCCCCCCCCTTTCTCTCCTCCTGGCGCTGGTGCCGTGTCCTTTGTCCACATTTCCCTCATGCAGTGTCTCCTCACCTTGCTTAAAACACTGCTGCTCTTCAGGAATCCTCAGCAGCGCCAAACCTGCTCTTGACCAACATTAAGCTCTTGAACATTTACCTGAAAAAAAGCGCCAAAATATCAATTTCTGAGAGCTTTTCATTAAAATTCTGCTTAATTTCCATCCCTATATAGGTCCCTGAACACATTTAGCAGATCCCTTGCTCATTTGTAAACATGGGAGGAAAAAACCCAGCTCCAACAAACGTTTCTCTACCTAGAGGTGTAGCTAATGGCTGTTCCCACACCCCTTCTGTCACCTCAGATTACACCAGAAACCCTCATCTGCTACTGCACATTTGCCAGTGCCCCATCTTGGAGCACAGAAATGTAAATAACAAATTCCTAGTGCAGGTCTCACCCAAGAGAGTAACGGAACCCACAGTGACAAGTTACTTGTTACAGAATAAAACCAGGGGGTGTTGGGTGTTGGACAAAAAAGACAACACCACGTGTGTTGGGAGACCTAGCACATTACAGCCCAGGAGATGCGCACACAGGGCATGATCCCTGCAGGGCTCACCTTTGCCAGGGAGCTCTGGCAGGCCATTCCCTTCCAGAAAGCAAGAGAGGCTTGGGCCAGGCTGTGGCTTGGATCTTTTCCCTTCACTTACCCCATGAGTACTGCAAGGTTTCGGCTTATTGCTGAGAGCACTAGGCTGGCTGAAACACCAAAATATATGGCTGGGAAAGTTGGGGCTGTTCAGCCTGCAGACGAGGAGGTTTTGAGGAGACCTCACAGCACCCTTCCAGTACCTGAAAGGTCTTACAGGGAAGCTGGAGAGGGACTCTTCATCAGGAGATATAGTAAAAGGACAAGGAGTAACAGATGCAAACTGAAAGAGGGGGATTTTAAGGTAGATATTAGAAGAAGAAGTTTTTAGATATTAGAGGAAGACTTTTTTTTACTGTGAGGGTGGTGAGACATTGGAACTGGTTGCTCAGGGAGGTTGTGGATGCCCCAACCCTGGCAGTGTTTGAGGCCAGGTTGGCTAAGGCCTTGAGCAACCTGGTGAAGTGAGAAGAGTCCCTGCCCATGGCGGGGGGGGGGGGGGGGGGTTGGGATGGGACGTTATTTAAGATCCTTTCCAAGCCTTAGAATTCTATCAGTCTATTATTTAAATTTGCATATATTTGTCTTTATTCCCTCTCTGGATGAAATTACATTTTCACTGGGTAATTTTCTTCTATCTATGTGGGCACTAGAACTGTATTTGTGACCTGGAAATATGATTTTTCATCTGGAAATCCAGGCTAGTGTAACAGGGATATCACCAAAATGAGTACCATAAATTTTATATCATCTATGCCACCTGAAAGATTAGTTATATTGTTCATTCAGGGAGGCAGAAAAATACACTAGAATATAACCTAAAGAAGATGGTTATAACCCAGTATTTCCTTTTCCTCACAGCACTCCCAGGCCCTGCTCTCTCCACAAGTAGACAGTATTATGTCCAAACCTGCTTACAGAGCCCAAATTCATAGATCATAGATGCACGCAAGTTTGTAAAAAATACACCATTTTTTTTAAAAATGCGCTTACAGAGAATGTACCCTGATTATCTCACTGCAAACACTGTACTAAAAATGAAAAATAAATAAAATTGCCTACTAAATTTTCCAAACCACCATGGTGTCAGCTATGCCCACAGCCATGTGATTTACACAGAGCTAATAGCTAATTATAATTTAGCACGAGATAAATAATGTCCACATTAGACTTACTGTGATTACCTGCTGTTACCCTGGTCTCATTAAAACTGACCACTCAAACTACCTTGGCTCAGGAGGATCTGATATCTGAGGCCTTTTCTAAAGAAAAAAAAATCTATGTCAATGTTATTTAATTCTATTTGTCAGTAGTATATATATGAGAAAAGAACAAAGATTCTCATTCAGTCTGAAATTAAAATGTGGAGAGGAAGAAGAAGAAAAAGAAAAGATCTCTATACCAAAGCAGTCCCTTTTCTTGGAAAAAAGAAATAAAAGATGTGGAGAAGAAAGAAAGGGGAAGTTTCAGGTTCTGTGTAGTTACACACTTTTCTGACACTGCATTTCCATGCCAGACGAAGAAGATGAAGAGCCACTGGATTTATATTCCTGGCTGGTCTATTTGGTTATACTAACAATGATTTAGAGACAACTACGAAGAAGAGTTCAAAGGTGTCCAATTACAGTCTAATTCTGCTCTGCCTAAATTAAATATGGAAAGGGATTAGTCCACCACCTTGCCAAACTCTTAGCTGAGGTAGATCCAGGGGTAGATTCTCGTCCTTCACAAAAGCAACAGATATGTATCGTTAAAATGGTGCCAGCAATGTGCACAGCAAACAGAGGCTGACTTTGAAGCCTTGTCCCAAAATAGGGGGAGGGGAGGAAAAGGAAGAAATAACTTTTTTCCCCCCGCTGTTTTGTCATGCAGAAATACAATTTCTAGAGCTCCTTCGTTATCAAGCTTCCCTGAGCACATCAAAAGATCTTTGTTAACTGCATTTACTGCATAAGAGGCAGACCAGAGCTGCTGCTCTGCCTGCTACCCAGGACTGAAACCAGCCAGTCTGAACAAAGTCGAGCTAGTTCAGAAAGCAGCATCAGCCTGTAACACACAGGACAAACAGTGACACGTTCAGCCTGCTGGAAGACAACCCACATGGCTATCATTTGTAGGCTTCAGTGGGTGCTTTGCCAGCAAGGAAAAAGAGAGTTTGAACAATTGGAGGGATGCTAAAAGGAAATGTCTGCACTTCTGAATAGCTGCACGCTGGGAATATCACTTCTGGCACACTGGGAATATCACCTCTTTCATGCTGCCCTGCTTTTTCCCAGCTCCCTCTTGTCATGCAAGACAAGATCTATAATGGATCAGTCAGGGTGACTAACAGGAACAGAACAAGGAACAGAAAAGGACATGGACAATGTCCACAGACAATGGATAATGAAGGACCTCTTTTAGAAGCTACGCTATGAGGCGGTGAGGTCATGGGCTCATTTTGGAGAGCAGAGAGAGAAGCAAAAGTCCTGGAATAGCAGGGAACTAGAGTCATTGCTATTTACTGAAGATGAAGATTATCTTTTCGGAGAGAGAAGACAGGCATGTCCTCAAACAGCTATCTCATCTGGGAAATGACACTGATCATTTTCAAGTTTATTTAACTTACAAAGAGACTGTGAAAAAACACAGAGTATCAGAACAAATTTAAACCATCTGTTTGATCATCTTGCAAACTGTAAACATTGTCTTTGAGAAAATAATCTTTCTTCAGCATAACAATGTGCATGGATGGATTTGACTAAAATCTGGATAAAAAGGAACTTCCACTAAGTCAAATGGAAATTACCCAGAGCACAAGTCAATATTTAAATTATTTTAAGTAATCCTTCTTTCATCAGCTTCTTACAGGAGTATCCAGGAATTTTTGCTCCCTTCAGCTTTCTTCCACGCCTCCCTGGGCACTTCTTCTACTGAGCAGCAAAAATTATTTGCCACACTGTTTATCTATTTAAAGCCATTATAAGCACATACCCTAACTGGCCCTGTAGTTCATTTTTTTCATTTAGGTTCTGTAGCATCTACATCTGTTCTTTCCTGAAAGTATACAAATTTTAAATGCACTGCAATCCAAATTATTATCCGATGATTGGATATTTTTGTCTTGTTTGCATATTGTGCTTTTAAACTGTTTATTATGATCCATAATGCCCAGTTCAGAGAGAATGGCTGCCTATAAAGCAGAAGCACTGAACCTGCTTTCTTCTCCTAACTCAAAGCCCCTTATCAGCAATGTCACCGGATTAAAATAACAAAGAAAGCAGTTCCTGTTAACGCTTACTGGCCACACTGATAATTCAACCTTAGCCTTTTCAAACAGCCTATTTGTTGCTCACAACAATAACATTAATTTTCTAGATTAAAAAAATTATTCAATACATGTACAGCATCAACATGAATATAAAACAACACTTTGGAAACAGCACCAAATCTGACATGTTGACAGTCTTGGATTTATGGACACAGAGGTTCAAAACAGTAGCAGAAACTACTTTCAGAATATGTTCATTTATGCCCACACATCACACATCAAACCATGCTAATTAAAACATATAAATCCTGCAGAAACAGATAATTTTCAGTACAGTTACAGCATGGATGGGTCAACTCGGCAGAGACCAGCTATGGACTGCAGGCCATAGCCTGCAGTTTTTGCCTGGCTCAGAGCCCCTTTCCCCCAGAGGAAATGGGGAACAGCTGCTCAGGCAGTGTGCACAGAAATATCACCCCAGAACCTCTGCCTGTGCCTGTCCAGAGCCCAACCCAAAGGGGCTCTTGTTCAGGTGAGGAAGGGGCAAGATGTAGATGTCCTCCTACACCTTTCCCTTGATTGGGAGTGACCTTCTGCTGCCTTCTCAGAACTGTAGCTGTGAGTAGGACACCCTGGGTTGGCCTGCAGCTCCCCAGATCAGGGCACCATGAGTTGGCTCCAGGGACCCCTCTCACCATAAGCCACAGGGTATCCCAGTGTGAGGGTATTATTCAACCTTAGAGAAACTACAAAAACATTTTGAGCCATTATGACCCTGTCTTTCTGACGCCAATCACAGCATGCAGTTTCCAAGTCTCTTAAAGTGTGATGTGCACATCTCTACCAATGTAAGCCAGTAAAAAGCCAGGATGACATCATCTTTCCTAACACAATCATGGACACATTCAGGCATTGTTCACAGCAACATGAAATCTGTGTGTGGGAAGGTTGGCACCTTTTTCATTGCTGATCACATTCAGCTGCCTCCTAAGTCATACACATAATCAGGCCTGTTTCTGAAGAACCTTTAGAAATATATATTTACTCAGGAAAAACTAAAATCAAGGCTATGAAGCTCATTCACATTAACATGGAACAACATGGAACAGAGAGACAAAGAAGCATAAACAGATGACAGCACCACAGGCTAAGTTAAACCAAAGTTAAAGAATCAAATGTTGCAGGGCTGACCATAAATTTTGAAGAAGCCAACCACGAAAAAAATTTACTTGCTTGTAACAAGCAATTTGTAGGCACTGGGAGCTCCTACTAACAGGGTGGCACTGCCAGTGAGGTCTTTCCTGTTCAGATGTTACAAGCCTACACAGCTGGGTTTTTTTGACTGTTTAGTAGCAGACTAACAGGATATTATGGTCATTCTATATGTGCTGCTAACTAACTATCAGCTACTAAGTTCATCAAATACTATACTGGTCATACAACTGAGAAATGTACACCCTTTCCTCAGGTATGAAACAGACCACTGTTCCAGCGAATTACAAATTGATCTTGATTGATCTTGGACAGTTTTCTCATCCTGCTGTAAACAAAAAAAAAAAAACCTGTCTTACTGATTTTGGTGTGTGCAAAGGGTTGGATTGCAAAACTGGTAATGGCATTTTTTTAATAGCAAAAAAAATAGAAGCAGTTACCTACAAAAATTCCAGGCTGATAGTCAAGTGGCAAATGCAGCTGTCATGGCAGACATTTTTCAAGGCCTAAATAAACTTTGACATGCAACATTTTGTAAAAATTTGCATGTAGGGAAGGTAATAGAGCCACTGAGAAATTTGGGAGTATTTAATAGGTTGAAGGAAGTTGACAAGAATACATGTTAAGGGAAAACTGAACAGTTTCAGATGAAGAAGTTCTCCTGGGCTCGGATTGGCTCACATACAGCTTCTGTTACACTGGGGCCAGTGCAGTGTTCATGATCCTAAGCAAGAGGGCTCAGCTGTCTGAGACAAAGATCAAATAACATTTAAAGGAAACAATGGTTTAAGGAAGTACTGTCTCTTCATCTCATGTTTTCTGCCACTTAAACTTTATTTGGGTAAGGTAAAGGATTGCAGTCCCTGCTGGAAGAATTAAATTTCCCTCGTAGCTAGGGAATTTTCTAGATGCACTCTCCACTGACTGTTAACTTTCATCAGCAAAACTTCGACATTTTGGTAGATGCTTTCATTAAAAAAGCAGTCCAGTGCTCAAAGAAGAAAACCCAGTGGTAGGAATTATAAGAAATAGAGAACCATCACTATACCAGAAGAGAGACAGTGCCAGTCTCCTAATGTCAAAAAGAAACAACTGGGAAAGAAAAGAAACAACTGGGGAAAAAAGAAAGAACTGGGAAAGTTTGATTATTCTTGCTAACATTTTTTAAATACATGGAATGGCTTCCTTATAGTCTTCAAAAACACCCCAAACTAGAGGTAACTGAAGCAGTGTTATGAAAGGGCTGACCATTCAGCATCCTCTGCCACCATAACTAGGCATGGTCAAATGAAAGCAGCAGGAACTGGATTCAGAAACACATCAGCAGAAGCAGTTCACACAGTAGCTTCTTGCCAGGGAGCACCCTGCATGTGTAGCTTTTGTGGGCTGAAAGGGAAGCTGGACTTCAAAGAGAGATCCATTGAAAGTTATTAAACAGTTAAACCACAACTAGTTCAGGAAATCCTGTGGACTGAAAATAGCTCACAGCAACAGTGATGTCTGGGGGAGTTACTGTATATTTTTATCCTGTTCTTATTCTCCCCTAGATACCCATTTCTGGCCACTCCTGGAGGCAGTCTGTCTCTTTTGTACAGTACAGTTCCCAGTATAGCCACTTTTCCATTCCTTGATCTCAGCCTCTCTCCCAACAAATTCCAGTCCAGTCCATGAACTTCTCTGCTTGACATGATTTTGGCTATTCACATCACATACACGGGCATCTCCCACATCCTAAAAGAAACCAGCCATCCTTGCAGGAAGGAAAGTTAAAATCCTTGCCAATAACTATTACATACAGAACACAGGAAAAGGCCCAGTGGGTTGTTTTGCCTTGTTTTTTCTTCAGTAGATGAGTTCTATGATGAAGGAACACACAGATTTATCCCTGAGGAATACCACATGAATGGAAACAGTCCTGGTTACAGTACTGTGTCTGTTTAATAAAACACCCTGTTTACCCATGAATAACTCTTGGGAGTCTCTAGTGCTATAGGAGAGAACTGGGTGACAAAACAAACCATGTGTTAAATAAAACATTTTTGCAATGAGGTAGAAGCTGTTCCATCACCCTTTTCTCTCCAGTTCTTGCCAGCAGAACAGCTCTGCCATCAGGCTCTTTAACTTGTCCAGTTCAGGTGGATAAAAAAGCCCATTGGAGAGAAGGCAATGCAGTGTTTGTGCTCAAGATGCAGGGGCTAAAGCTTTGTCTTTCTAGGATAGGAAGGTCAAGGTCCAACCTACTTTCTCTGCTATAAGCAGCCAGGCACATTGCAGTAGCCAAAACACTGCCATCCCCATTAAAAGAGGAGGGATGTGGCAGATGAGGCATGGCCAAGCTACAGATATCCATAGTCTTTGGTCCTTGTACAGTGAGATAAATCATCCAGAGTGTCTTCCTTCAACTGCAGCAGTAACACTCAGCTCCTTATGTAATTCTTCAGGGCTTTGCTCCCATGGCTATTTTTTTCATTGCAGTTACCTAGAAGGCAGAGTGTAATACAAACCCACAGATGGAGGCAGCAAGGAACTTCTGGAGGCTAAAGTACCCCCAGGGACCAGGCTTCAGTTGTCTCAAGTTGTCCACTTCTTGAGAAGGAAGTCTGTATCAGACACTCACAACAATGTCACCCATTGGCCTGCCTGCTAATCCTGACCCATAAGCCTTCAGCTGGCTCCTCCTCCGTCCCACAGAGAGCTCGATGCGCCCCCCACTGCACTCATGTACAGGGCAGCTCCCCCTCGTCATCCTCCTTTTCCAAACTCTCTGAAGAGCTTTGATCCATCCATGGTGGCACTCCTGCCATGTGAGCTACCTCACCAGACCTCTGTGATCTGAATTGGGTCACAGCCCTGCAACTGCATGCAGATCTTCAGTTTCTGCTGGTTGCTCCTCATGCTGTGTGTGTCAGTGTATCAGCACTTCAGAGAGGCATGTACGTGTTCCAGTTTCCCAGAAAAGGCCACAGATTTTTCCCCAGAAAGCTCTGCTTTTCTCAAAATTGGCCCCTTTCAGCCCCCTTTTTTCCCTGATTCTGTTTGTTTGACAACCTAATGAACCTGACAACTTGATGGTAGGTCACTGTATCCTCCTCTGTCACTCCTAGTTTCCAAGGTACATTGTTGATGCCCACAAAGAAAAGCACAATCCAAGACTACAGCAGGCCTCCCTAGATACCAGACTGGGTCAGCAGACAGGTCATTCTCCCACTGCTGCCATTATCTGCTTTCTCCCAGGGCTACCAGCTGAGGTACAGAGATGCACTGCAGGGATTCTCCAGCTTCTGGTTTGCTGCTGGAGTGAATCCCTTCCCTGGGAGCAGATCTGCAGGGAGAGCAAGAGCCATGCTTCCAGGCCCAGGAAGACACCAGCCTTTGCCATAGTGAGAGTCCTGCCTTCCTATCCAACAGACTCTGCCTGTACCTCAGGACAGAGGAGCTTTTGGACCTGCGGGGTCCTGGAGAAGATCTGGTGGATATTTCTTGTCATCACTGATGATGCACAGCCACTTTCATCCTCCCACAGCTCTGCTAATGGACAACATGGACCCTCCTAGGCACAAAAGCCCATGTGCTAGCCCTGATGAGAGGTGCCCAGCACTCCTCAGCCCCAGCCCTTTAGAGCTGCACTCAGGCTGAGGCTGCTGATGTCACAGGGGCCACTGACCCAACTCTTCTGGGGTCTGTGCTCTGTGCCACATCCTCACCATGGCAGGGCATGTGTCTGCTGCTCACAGCAATGTTCCTGCCTCTGTCCTGCACTGACTGCTGCTATGGGAATCCATGTTCTCAGCTGGGCAGTGCTTCTCGAGGGCTGCCCCATACCTACTGAAAAGGCCCCTGTCCACTTCAGCCAGGAATCAGCTGAACAGTAGCTCAGAGCCCCCTTTGTTCAGGAACAGGCCAGACCTGTTCGATGCTGCAGCATTTTCACATGCAGCAGCAGCAGCAGCAGCACACTGATGCTCCTCAAATGGCTCTTAAGAGTCCTCTGTCAGTCCTAGAAGAAACTTTCAGAACACCCACAAGATTTCAAAGCACAGTCCAGAAACTGCTGCACAAACTACTGCACCTGTTGGCTGCCCCAACAGATATGCAATTCCTCAAATCTGTCTCCAGCAACCTTCAGTGCTGGCAATCATTCACTGAGGAATATTCATCTTACCATACCAAAAGAATTTAAAATTCTTCAAACTTGACTATGCTAAAGTAGTTCCTTACTTATCTAGATCCACCACAGTATTTTAAGATTTGAATTTAGTACTCAGTGGATTAGGAGAACCATGAATTAATCCCATGGCCATACAGGGCCCTGACTATACTACATGACTAATATTAATAATTATAATAATAATAATACATACATACTGTATTAGCATAACAGTGCATATATTCCTGGTAGTGATAACTAGAAATCAGCTAGAAGTAAAAATCTGAGTTCAAGCTGCCTGCAGGTGTGCAGGCATGGCTATATATATATATATATATGTATATATATATATATATAGAGAGAGAGAGAGAGAGAGAGAGAGATGTCGCAAATGTACGAGAAACTATTTTGAACTCAAATCTAAAAATTTGAGAATAACCAATCTATTCATTTTGTATTTGTTGTCTTCTAAACTATGCTAACACTCGCCAGCAGTGATGCTAAATGGCAGGTAGAATATAGTAGAGTGACCTAAATATGTCAAGCCTATTTCATGATTCCCACTTCAAAAGTTATGCTGTTACAGGAATAGGGTCATACAATAATTCAGGGAGAAAGGGACCTCATAAGGTCTGTAGGCCAAAATCTTGTTCAAGGTAGGGTCAGGCATGAGGTGAGGCCAAGCTGCTCAGGGCTTTACAGAGCTGGTTCTTGAAAATCTACATGAGAGAATATATTCTCCTTGGGCAACCTGATTGCATGCCTTACTGAGTCCATTCTGGTCAGTTTGTCTTTATAAGCTTCTCCCTGCACCCAGCCTTACACCCAGGTTCAGTGTCTGACTCTGTCGCCCTTCTTCCCACCACATGTTGCTGTGAAAAGCCTGGCTCCATCATCTCAGTACCCTCTGTGCCAGTGTCAGCAGGCTGCTCTTCTTTGCTCTTCTTCCAAAGCTATGCTGAAAGCCCAGCTCCGCCAGCCTCCCCACACAGAGCCTGTACTCTGGGCCTGACCATTGTGGCAGCTCTCCACTGAACTCACAGGAATTTATGAGGTTCTCAGGGTGCCAAACCTGAGCACAGTATCCAGATGTGGTCTAATAACTACTGGGTAGAAGGGATAATCACCACCTACTAATCGCCCACTTGCTTCGCTCCTATTAATATATCCTACTGTGAGGTATTAAAACCAACTCCCCCAGCTGATTTTCAACAGATCTACTGCCCAAACTAGTCAGTCCCCAGCACTGCATCATCGTCAAGGGTTCTTCCTCTGCAGGGGCTTATTCATGGGATTTCCCATGGGTGCTTATTCAACTGCATGAGGTGGTCCCATTTCCCCAGGGATTCTAAGTGTCTCTGTATGCCAGCGTGCTGACTGCCCCCTCCCATGTTCTGTCATCTGGGAACTTCATAAGCAAGCACTCTGCCATCTCCTCCAGGTCACTGATAAAGGCATTAAACACAGCACATCCCCCGATAGATCCCAGACAGTTGTTACCAGCCTTGAGGCAGAATAGCCCTTGAACCACTGCTGAGTCCACTCATCCAACCACTGTTTCTACCCCTGTGGTTGACTGATACCTCCTAAGCCAAGAACTGGGCTATCTGGGCTATCTACAAGTGTAAGAGAAAAAAAAAAAAAAAAAAAAAAAAAAAAAAACAAATAAACTTGTGTTAGTATGAGCAGCCAGAATATTCATTCTCTGTCTCATCAATTCAAGTATGCCCTGGAATGAGATACTTTATGGATTACCACCTGGACCAGCCCAGGATGGAGTTTAGCTTGCAGCTTCTTCCCATCCCAGGAATCACATCTTCATCTCGCAGCTCCATCCACTATTGCATATTTAAATATTTGACTGGCAAAATCATTTTGACCAATGCATGTTCTGTATCCCTAACTGCGTGTTCCTCCCTTGACCTCTTGCCCCACCTCTGCAGGAAATCATCTAACCCTGCATCTTGACTGGGCAAAGGGCTTCCTGGGATACAAGCTCACTAAATTGAGAGAATTGTCAGAAACCCATTACCCATTTTCCTTCAGTTACACAAATTTATACTGTTTCCCTTCAGCAGAGAAAATGTTGTGTGATTTGGTCATCACATGACTGTCCATGCAGTGTTCAATGAACTTACTCCTCTTTGCAGAGGACTGAAATACTTTAGATTTTTTATTTATAGAGACACTTTCTCAATAAGTCATTCAAACACCACCAATATCAAATTCACTGCATAACTTAAAAATGCCATGTGAATCACCTTTTTTTTTCCCCTGTGATATTCTCATAGGGTTTGAAAAGCATATTTACTCCCTTACTCCATTCCATTATTTTTCATTTATGAGTTTTCCTCTTGCAGAGCTCTGGCTCTCAGCCACAGCAGATCTGTGCAAACAGGTACATGTTCCAGTGATGGGGGGGATGAACCTTTTTTCTCAGGGCCTGTTTTTAATCACTGCTGTTCATCAAAGCCTTGTGGGCCCAGGAACATACAGAAAAGAGCAGAAAGCACCTGCTGATGACAAAGCAGGCAGAACTTTAGGACTTTTAGTCATTTTTTTTTTTAAGATAAACTTGGGTTTTCCTTATTTGTATTTGTGTCTTTAGACACAACTAACACAAAGGAACGGTATAAAAGTAGACAGGAACAGGGCAGAAACATCAAAAGAAACAGAAAGGTATAAGAGATACAAAAATCCCAAATAGATAACAGGGTATGTGCAGATTATTTTAGTATTTAGCACATGACACTTTCCTTCCAAGGAGTTTTCCATGGCTACTGCCAATGTTTTATTGAACTCTGATGCTGCGTGTTGTGTAGAGCAACAGTGATCTCCACTCTCCCTGAGGATTTCTCCCTAGTTTGGTAGCTCTCCCTTTCATAGTCACTATTTCCACAGCAGTCTACAACGTAGGAAGATAAGTAAGAACCATGGTTCAAATAAGAAAAACAACATACTATGTTCAAGTCTTGAAACCTTGCTTTCAAACCTTTTTCAGCATATTAAACATGTAAATGTGTAAGAGGAAAAATAAAGAGGCACAACTGAAAATAAACATTTCCATAGCTGTGCAAAGAAGCCATAACCATGGAACACCTGAGTTTTTCAGCACATACTCCCAATCTGACCTCTCTTACAAATTTACACATGACAAAACTATTTCAGTTTCTGCTCTGTAGAAGATTAAAATATCAGATGTTTCAGAAGGCTAACAGCAGAAATTGCAGAAAAGAAGCAAATACACACATCTGCTACTTTAATAACAACAGTTCCTACATGGCTGTATTTCTCTCTGGCACATGGGACAGGAGAGTTCCCCTTGCCATACACAAGGCTGCCATGTTCTGGATTCTCACTCCTCTCATACTCAGCATTTCAGCACCTCTCAGCTGCAGGAATGCGTTGGCAGCAGATACCAAATGACAGAAAATCCAAGTAGAATGCTCATGTCTCTCAAAGCTCACCTGCTGTGCATACACCAACTAATGTTTTCTTCAAGTGAGTTGGCCTGCACTCCCATGAAAATGTTACACCACTTTTAGTGCAGCTGGTAGTTTAGCAGTAGCTGGCTACTGCCAAGCACAGGAGAAGGTTCCCAAAAATCCCACCATGTCAGTGGGCCAGATGATCCCCATGAGCTCTCATGATGGAATTTGTGTGGTGAAATCCAGATTTGCAAGAGCATGAATGAGGCTGCACGCAGGTGTACAGGGGATAACTAGAATAGAGTAGATCTTCAATGTTCCAGAAGTCCCCTGAGTCCTGGCAGAAGCCACTCTCACCACTCACCTCCTAGAATTATTTCCCAGAAGGACTGGACACAGCCTACTCGCCTGTTCTACAGTCACTGTCTATAAATAGCAGAACACCTGGACAGAATGCCTGCAGGGGAACTAAACAGCTTAAGATGTCCAAAGGTCTGAATTTATGTGGTTAAAAAAACCCCAAATACACAAAACATCGAAATGCCTTTTGATATCAAGACCATGACAGACAAATTACACATAAGAGCAAAAGGGCTCAGAAGAAAAACATTTAAAAATTTGAAGTAATTTCCTGGCAGAGGTGAAACTCCCACTTCTTTTGAAATTAACACAATAGAGGAATGGAAAAATGTGTTTGAAAGACTAGAGGATGTGAGGTTTAGTATCTCCCTATATCTAGCAGAAGTAATGGCTATCAGGAACATCACACTTGATTAACAGGAACATGGAATCCAGAGATTCAGACAGGGAATCCACTGAGAGAAGCCCTCCAGCTGTCTCAGTCATTCACCTCAGAAATTTTAACTGAGGAACACGTGGGCAATTTTACAATTATAACAAAATGGGACAAACCAGCTACTTAAACTGTTTAGAAGTCCTCATAAGTCTTGAAGTTAAATAGGATGGTGGGTCCTAAGCAGACATGACTACAGTACTAAGGACTTCTTTTTCTTGCATAAACAGAAAACAACACAAAATAAAACAATGTTCCCAATTCAATATCAAACAGTAGCACAGAAACTAAGATTACAAAGTCGCAAGTTTTGAATATATTAATGAATTAAGTATGGATTTAAAGTGTTCTCATGTTACATCAAATATTTTAACTGAAGTAAATATAGCACTAAATGACAGCAATTCTGTGTCATGGCCATGTATCACTTCCCTATTTTATTTAAATGCAAAAGTTGAAAACAGGCAACGGATGCTGACCAGATATTAAATAACAGTTATAGAAAGATAAACAATAAAAGTAACTGAACAGCTTCAGATGAAAACAAAATTAATTTTTAGATCCTTACAGAGATTAAATACTATCCCATGGAGAATAAGTGTAATATCCCATAGTCCACAATCACACATTTGTCAGGATAGCACCCAAGTATATAATCATTAAATGTTGCTGAAGTGATACGTATTTCCTGAGTAACTTTTCCTGTTCTTTCCATGACTACAAAAATGGTTTGGCAAAACTTCATCTTCCCTACTGCAGCAGTCTTCATTTTCTTTCACATTCCTACCAAAGACTTGTTTCTTCCAGGAAATACCAGAAGCAAGAAAGAGTGAATGGAAACTTCTGTCTAAATCTTTCTGTATTATTGCTCCTTTTGACTTAGAAAACAGTGTATTTGGGAACACATAGCTGGCTACTTATGTTTCAGAGGAGTCCTTACTTGCCATTTCACTGGATAACACATGCCAGATTTTGGAAGACACCTTCCTAATTTTGTTGAAATACTATTACCTAAAACCTTGGAAGGAGCTTGGGAGTTGGGAAAATGAGGAATCAAAATGTAGCAGCAGTTCAACTGCTACTTCTCTTGTGAATTACCAAACCTGGGCACACCTTTTTCAATACGCCCTGCAGTCCACAGACTGCTTTTGCTTTACAGCTCAATGCCTGTGAAACAAGCAGCACATCAGCTGCATTTAGAAACACAAATTAACTTGAGTTGGAAAGAAACCATATGGATCATCAGGTCCAACTCCCTGCTCCTCACAGGACTACCTAGAAATAAACTTAATGACCAAGAGTGCCATCCAGACACTCCTGAACTATGTTGGGTTTGTTGCTGTGACTGCTTCCCTGAAGAGGCCATTCAGCAACCAAGCACCCTCTTAGCAAAGAGCCCATGTTACAAACAGAAAGATTCAGAAGCCTGCCTGGCTGGGGCCCACTGAAAGGAATGAAAAGCAGCAGTGACTGGGCATAGGACTCAAACTATCCTGTAGAAGAGGACATCCATATGTGAAAGAAGGGGAGAATCATCCCAGGCTGCTGAGAACATATATTATTAGTAAGGAAGAGCAGATAATCAGGGTTTCACAAAATGCTGCTGAGGAAAGAGGTCACATTGAAAGACTGAATGAGCAGCACTGTAGGAAACATAATTCCAATGCTTAAATGCTGCTATCTGCAATGTGGACCTGTGAGGGCTGCTGCTATTAGGCAGCTTTAAAAGCTCTTGTTTCTCAATGGCTCATACCTTGACCTCTTTTGCCCCAATTTTAGTTTAGCACATAAATGAATGCTGCCTTACTTCCTGCCTATGGAGGTTAGAATCCTCTTTTGCCAAACTGTTCCAAATTACTTACTAATGACATTTGCCCTCAGCAGTAGCCATTGCTCTCTTCCCACAAACAGTTCTTGTACTAGTCTCAATTCTATCCACGTTCTTACACGTTTTCCTCCAAATCAGAGAAAGCAACATATGCTCTGTTCTCCTCTCTTAAATAAAAAATAATATTGTCACCACCAACTTAGTTTTCTGCATCTCAGCTTTTGTTTTGAGTAGAATACTCCTATCGTAGATCATCTCATATCAAGAAACTGCATTCCTACCCCATTTATCTGGTGATTCCCTACTCTTTACTGATCTCTCCAGCACCTTTCAAATCAATAACCCATCCCTAATACCCCACTTTTCACCCAACCACATGCTTGATCCCACTGTTGTTTTTTCATCACCTAAACCATAGAGATTACAGCAGAAGATAATTAAACCATCATTTATTCATCTTTTGAAATGGTCATTGAAGGATAAGAGTAATGGCGAAAACACAAAGGCAGTTTCTACTGCCTTTCAGTGTCTTGCAGGTCAAAGACTCCAGAAAAATGGTGATCCATATCACGCTCATGTAACATGTTACTGCATTGATAGGTATGGCTATAAAAATACTGGTTATTCAACAAAATCCAACCCCCAAAAACCTCTTTGCTTAAAATGAACACCATATTATTTTATTAAATAAGAAAAACTTTTATCTTCTTCAAAATATCTTGAGTTTACAAGAATTTAATTTTGCTAAATAGAAATAATACTACAAAGAACACAGGAACCTGCAAGTTTAAAGTATATCTACCAAAAGAAGCCAGCTGTTACAAACCAGACTATTTCAAGGTGCTGTGATCAAGATGAAAGCTGTTTTACATTATCAGCTTGTCTTCCCAACATAGTAAAGAAAAAGCTTTTTAGGATAAGATTGTTTCATTCTAACACAATCTTCTACACTGTGACAGCAACAGAAGTTACCACCACTGATATTGCTACTAAGTTCTCATGTTCTCTTACACTGCATGTCATAACTTGTGCAATTGTCTTCTACCTATAGAAAAATAATGAAAAACAACACTGCTGACATAGTATTACAGAACATTATCTGAAGCCATCAGCTCACTGACTCTGTTCAGAACCACTAACAAATCTGTGACCTGCAATTTCTTTTTTAATAACAAAATTACTTCCAAGTAAGCAGGGACAGTGTTCAGTAACACTGCTTTGATTTGCAAAATGCTGCATTGCTTTGTGTCTACATACGTGAGGTAGGATACAAGTATGGGAAACACAGCTAGGCAAATCGAACACCTTATGTTATCCATCCTTCAAAGAACCCGTATGTTCAAGTAATTCCAACATACTGCATCATTACTGAAATACCTATTCGCAGGGGTAGAAATCTGTATTTAGAGGCTTTCTTCTTTCTTATGTCGATATGATGCTGCTGTTTCAAAATGAACATACAATATACATCTTCATTACAGAAAAGAAAGTGCTACTAAAAACCACATCATGACTGTACTGAGGTACTGAAAAAAATGCAAGCATGAAACCTTTTCCTTACTGTACACACTGTACAAGACCATGTTTATCCTGCCCACACAAATACAGTGGCACTTGGGGACCACTGTGAAGAGATCGGATTTTTTAGACAACAGAATTTAATGAACTTTAAAGCAAATTGGGTGGAGGTTTTTTTGTCTGTATTTCTTCACCAATTGCCAACATTCAGCTTCTTACTTTTCCATGATCAACAAAATAGCAGAAGCTGTACTGTACACAATGAAGAGGGCATCCTGAGGACGTGGGGCAAACCTACTGACACATCAGGAAGTTGGCTTGTCTGTGGAATAAAGTCACTTCAGTCAGTGTTAGGACATTTCACCTAAGTTAGTAAACATCTTTTGTAAAGGCAACATCCAACAAAGATGCAAAGACTGGAATGGCAATCTGTGAGCACAACAGGAAAAGAATGCAGGCAGATCTTCTATTCCTCCCGATGGATGACTGGTCTAGAACTCATCTTAAGTCACGTGTGTTTGTAGACATGAGGCCTTGATCAAACACAGCGGCATACCTGAATGTGTCTCTTTAAAGAAGTATTTGTAAAATACTACCTCATCCAAGCACCTACTTGGATGAGGTAGAGATGCATCCATCTCTACAATATATATATTTAAACACAGGCAAGTTTGTAAAATTATTCCATCCACAAACTCAGAATTTTGCTTATTGCTGATGTCCTGTTTTAAGATCCTCCTATCCTGTGTGGACAACTGTGAGAATATTCAAACGTTCTTGAGTTTGCACTTGTACTTGCGCAGGATGACTGCATTTCAGAATCAACCCCACAGAGTGATAGGGATAAGTATGAACGATAAGTAAACTTGCAGGAGCCAAAACCTACTGTGTGTATTCACAAAAGCAGACTTGGATAATCTATCAAAACCTACACATGCAAATAAAAGCAGCCAGAAAACTGCACACACTCCTCTCATGTTTGGTGGTGCCTTTTCTAGAGCATCAGATGACAAATGCTATGCCAGAATAATGTATTTAGGATTCAAGACTTGAAGTTTTTTGCAAGTTACTCACAAACTGAGCATATTCATTTTTGGTGAAAATGTCTTTAATATTAGTATCTTTTTGTAAACTAATATTTTTGTTCACAGAGATCCAAATGTCAAAACAGCAAGTGTCAAAATATTTGAAAAAGTGTTCAATTTTGCTAGGAAAAAAAATCAATTGGCAGAGTCAAGTATAGTTAATACAGGATTCTGATTATCTGAGGTGGAACAGGTATAGTCACATAACTTCCAAACACTTTCATGTTTCCTTCCTATTAGTGGGGTTAGCTAGCCCTAAATATTCATTATCTCAGCCTGTGACACGTAAAAAACCACCATGCTTCTGGAATCAGTGAATTATTTTTAAATACTAGTATAAAGATTACAATCCCTATTTGGATTTTGCACATGAACTACAGATCACTGAAAGTTTCCTGTTGCACTGCAGCAAAAAAAAAAAAAAAAAAGGAAATGTAACAAAAGCTGTATTTGCTGCAAAGTACAGCAAGATACTTTGGTAATCTCACAAAAATGTCATACTGGAACTTGTTACAGTGAGTTCAATTTGATCTTTTAATGTAATACAGTACATTTTTATAAACTTAACATTATCATTGCAGAAGAACATGCTAACTGAATGTTAGCAATTTATCTTTTATACATAATTATAATCTATTGTAGCTACTGTATGCAGATCTCAAAATGTTAGTACATAAAATATTCATTTTCTTTATATGAGATGAGAATGAACTTAAAAGAGGTTTGAATATACGAATGACATATTTGCTGTGCCCATTTCTCAAGAAATAATGATTTATGCATCATTACCCAAGAAATCAACATTTAAATTGCAAAAGTATAATTTAAATTTACAATAAACATTATGATCAGTAATGGTGCATCAATATTCCATGAAGTTTAACCTAACCATGTTTATGCACATAAAGCCTCAAGAGTCTGCAGCAGTTTCAGCATTACTTTTTCATATTTTTGTATAAAATTGACTTAAAGGTACATCTTCCATAAATGTTTTCAGTGCAATTCTGTCAAAGAGGAAAATACAAAGCTAGCTTTCAATCATTTTATACCATAAAAAACCCTCAACAACTTGCATTTGCACTGCTGAAGCATAAGTAAGCCAGTTCCATTGTGCCAACTATTTCAAAGTCAATTCACATCAACCATAACTGCCTTTCTAGTCAGCATTTCCCCCATATCTATAGGTATAAATGTTGAAAAGCTGAATACTGGAAGAGGGGGAAAGTTAAGATGAGGCAAAATAATCTAATACTTTTTCCTAGTGGTACCAAAAAAAAAAAAAAAAAAGAATAATGAAAAAATTCTAAGGGTTGCTTGTTTTATTAGTGATCTTACAGTTTGGAAATTGGTGAATTTGTGGTTTAGTATTATCCTTTCCTATAATTTTTACAGGCAACCTTGCAACAATAACTTATTTATTGATGGATTATGTGAAAACATTCCATTATTCAGTGAAATAAAATTTTCTTAGGTTAGAAATTTATTTTTCATGTGTTGTCAACTGTAAGGAACCAGAGGGAGAACAGCACCTGAAATTATGATGTGTGCTTGGCTAAGCAGAGTATAGTAATTTATATATTTTGGTTCAAAGACAATTTGTAAACTGTTAAACTGTATACAGGCTACTGCTCTATGTATTTTGTTTCTTTAGTTGTTTTTTTTTTCCAATTATAACTAAAAAAAAAAAAACCAAAACAAAAAACCCCAAAACAAAACAAAAAACCGCCAAAAAAACCCCAACACAAACCAACCTCTCTCTATTGTAGCACAGAATAAAAATGTAGCTTCATTCAAATCTTGAAGACCTTGACCATAATAATTGACAGCTGGTTATTCAACAAAAAACTTAGCTCTTCATACCAAAAAAATTTGGCTCAAAAAACAAAAACAAAACAGAAAGGTACAATAAACTCTCAATAAAAGGATCTCTCATGAGGCAACCTACCATATACTACTGCTAGATACGAGTTTCAAAAAAAACATTACATCCCATTTTCAGCACATTTTTCATAAACATGCAACTTCACTATAAAATACAAAACACTTGGCTCTCAAGAACAGCTTTATAAAGACACACTGCATCAATAAAATTTCTCTTTGTGATTAACTTTACATTGCAATAAGAACTGTATTTTCACTAATGTTTATATATCAGATTTCATATTATAATGTAGTAATAATTTGCTCTTTGTGAACATCATGTTCAGAAGGAAGTATCTATACACATTAACATACTAGACTATTAAAAACTCAGTTACAGAATTTTATTGATACAGTAATTAATAAAAACTGGTAGGGGGAGATAAAATGGGTAGGGTATTCAGTACATTATTTAATAACACACCTTTAAAATTAAAATATTTTAAATCCTTTTTGAATTTTCAATGCCACTACAAGTCCAGAAAAGTCTGGCATCAATACTGAGGTGTAAAACAAAACTTCTTTCAAAATTTGCATCTCTTGTATTATTCTATCCAATATTGTTCAACTGTAAAAGAAAGTAATTTAGCACCTCTGATGACAGGTAGGTGCCTGAAGGTAAACACTGAAGGTTATATTCATGAAGGAAACAACTACTTTTTTTTCTTCTTCTTCTCCTCCTTGACAAATAGTGGCAAAAGAATGTGGCACTATTTGTTCAAATGACTTGTTTTTCACAGTTAAATGTCAACAAGAGTACAAATACGAACACTGACAGATATTGCTTGAGATCAATTTTCAACAAACTCTGTTCTTTTTTTAAATCAATCGATCCAATAAACAGTGGGGTACTGTCAGTTTAAAGCCGCAGATAAAAGCTATACAAGCACTTTATAAGTCAGAAACATTAAAAAAAGAACTATTTACAGTTTTCTTCTTTAGTTCATATGTCTACAAAGCCAGCGCACATTACACTTCACAAAAATCCACAGTTAATGATATCAACATGTGTGTGGCTAAAGCTTGTGACCTAGGGACTGCAAATGCAGGGGCAGTAAAATAGGTTTTGTCTTTTCTTCAGCAACCCCATTTGTGCACTAACAGCTTCATTCAGTCTCAAGCTTTATATTGAAAGCATTCTTCAAAGCTTTCACCTGGAAGGCTAGTAACTACATGCTCACTCATCGTCTTTCCCTTTTGGAAGTTCTGCGACGGACCTATTTGGAGAAAAGATATTTTAAATGGTTTTACCGAAAAATTTT
Source organism: Anomalospiza imberbis (assembly GCF_031753505.1). Lineage (NCBI taxonomy): Eukaryota > Metazoa > Chordata > Aves > Passeriformes > Viduidae > Anomalospiza > Anomalospiza imberbis. Next base: position 79,218,579 of record NC_089682.1, on the reverse strand, counting down.
GAAAAATTCAAGAACAAATACATTTTATAATGGAGAAAATGCTCAGGCCCACTCAATAAAGTTTGAGTACCCATATACTGTGTCATTCATTACTCATTTTGTCACAAGTACAAGTCTCAGTTAATGGACCTAACTTCATTTGATGTTACTGAGCCCGCATCCTTAATGGAATTCACTACAATGCAGTTTCCTTTCTCAGAGTTTTCATACCCTCAGATGCTCCAACCATTAGATGTATCCGAAAGGGTGAAGGCATTCTCAGTTTTAGTGTGACTAACATTGCCAATGTGTTTGTATGAAAGAAATATAAAAGTGAAATCATTTTAACATATGCTGCTAAGAGGAAGAGATCAGTTTAGGATTCTGTTCCAAGACTCCATGCTTATTTCCCAGTACTATTCATTTTGTGCGTCCGTTTTGTATGAAGAAGATTTATTCATTATTAAAATCTAGATGAGAAGAATGGCAGGAGTCACCTGGAAAATAATTCCTGTTAGATGCTACACAATTCTGGCATATAGATAAGAAAGGCTACACAGGACAGAAACTTCAAGATACTTGACAAGAAGTGATATTTTCTAAGAAATGCAGCTTTTCTAGGAAACTACAGTGCAGCTCCACTACACAACAGTGGCAGCTGACAACCACTCCACTTATTTTAAAGGAGGAAGGTTAAGTTCTAAAAATAGGGAGAAGCCATTCTAAGAACAGAGGTCATTGTCTGATTGTCAATACACAGAGCACACCACAAAGACTCACAAAGAAAAGGTCACACATTTCTCTTACATTGATTGTGGAAACTTCCTCTTCTTCTGTTACTTCTTCCTGGGGAATATCATCACTGACAGGTGAACCACTCTGAAACATGTCCATCTCTTCACTGGATTCATTCTCTTTACTGGCTGCTTGTTTAGAACGCCCCGCACGGCTACAATGAGAAGAAAAATAAAGATCAGCTTCACAGCAGCTATACATCTACAATATGTATGTGTAAACTGTATGAGCAAACATTCCAGTTCACAAAAACAGCAGCCTTACCCTTTCATGTTATATAATGTATAATGCTGCTGTCTTTTATACCTATCTAGTTCATCCATGCACAGAACTGAAGTGAAACTAGGAGGCTGGACAACACCATTTGAAAGCAAAATTGTTCCACAATAGAGAGCCAGGAGCACAAAGTTGAACAATTTTGCCTCTAGAGACATAGATTTTTATCTTCAGTGCTATGACACAGGCCAAAATGGGTTGACACAACACTAACCAGTGAACAGGAAAAGCCAAACAGCCACAGACTGAATATTGTTTGTTAGTTTTTTCCCTATTCAATTCCATGAACAGATGTACTCTACTTCTCCAGGACTTCTTACACAACAAATTTGAATAACTGCATCTATGTTTTTTCAGACCTAGAAGAACCCATATTGCTACTCATGAAATTAACACCTAAAACGCAAATCTTCCAAGCTATCTTAGGGATAACCAGTGTAACAATACCTTAATCACGACAATCAAGAACAATCAGTCAACAATATCTTAAACTGTCTGTGTTGGTTATGGGATTTGTGCCACAAGCAGAAAGCACCCATTTGCTTAAAACAAGAATTTGCCAACACCCCTTGCCTTTAAAAAAAAGCCAACTACAGATGTATCAAAAACTCCACAGCTGCACCCACACTACAGTAGCACAATTCAGAATCAAATCACTGAATCATCCCATTTACTGCAGGTGCAGTCTTGGTGCACCCAAAGTTGGTGACCTTTTGGTTGAAATTAAACCAGAAACTCAGTTCCGGGCACACAACAGACAGACTTCAATGTCCAGTGGGGGCACAGATCCAAAACAATCATACTCTGATGCCATCACATCATGAAAGTGGTAGGAATTTTCAATCCTGAGAACCACTAAAATTCAGACAAAATAAAATCTCTCAATTGCATAGCAATTATAGTATTTCCAAAACCAACCAACATGCCATCCCTTAACACAAATTAGCCCAACTCAAGTCTTCCAAGACCAGTAGAAGCAACAGAATTGAAAAGGAAGCAGAAGAATTATTCACAAGCTAGTTCTTCTTTTCACATATCACAAAAATAAGCCTGTTCACATGTGCTAATTGGTAACCCAATTTGCTATCAGAAATAGGTTATACACTACCACCCACAGGATACATTATCACCTCATACGCAAAATCCCAAATTCTTATGCCAAATCTATTCCCAAGGAGCCCAGAAAGCTTTAAGCACTTGATATAAATATATTTATCTTGTGGTACACAATGCTGGCTCAGTCTATCAATTTCCTTCAGTGAAAACTGATGTAGATGAGGGAGAAAGGCTTGACTACAATGCACTTTGAAGACTGAGAAATGGCTACTGTCTCACCTTTTTCTTGCAGATTTGGAAAAAGAACAGTCAAAATGTGGGTGGTCTGATAAAACAAACAAACACAACCCAGTTTTTTTTAAATGGAATCTAGAATAGATCCAACAACTTTGAACCCTGACAGGAATAATGTACATACATGCGAACGACAGCTATGCTTGCTACTGATTGTGGGTAGTGATATAGTTTACTGTCAGCTTAAAATGGAGTAAAGAAACATACTAACTTCACTGAGAAAAGTTATTTAAGTATTTAGTAAAAGACATGTTTGACAAACACCACATAGCACATCATCCAACAATAACTTGTTGGTTTGTCTTCCCTGCATGGCAGTAGCAGTTTCCAACTCTTGTTCTACTGCATGTGTAGTAGTGACTTCTGGAGTAACCAACCAGTGTTGGTCCTGTGTTTCTGGTTACCAAGTAAAGGAGAAGCAGAGGTCTGACCTGAGGCAGGGAAACTGGAAAGGTCAGGATGTTGTGCATGCAATATGCCAGATCATGTGATCCGGAGTGAGGCCAGAATTTGAAATGAGAGTACAAGCTTGTTCAGACAAGGTTCTCCTGTAGGGAAGATCCCTGATTTAAGGCAAATCAGTACACCACAGTGCCAGAGGAAGAGCAATGTGATGCAAACTAAGCCCAGAAGCTAGAAAGACAACAGAGATATACAACAGTGTCAGACAGTAGATGTCCCCAAGTAGTGCCCCAAGGAATTTATACCAGGCTCTAGAAAAGTAAATATTCTCCATGAGCTGCAGTTTGATACAAGTGGTCAAATAACCCCTTGTGCACCTCTGCTTACATATATTATCTACATGTACAGAAAAGGTACAGATACCTGTATTTTCCTACAGCAGGCACAAAAAAAATGAAGCTAGCCAACAAATTTACCTTCGTTTAATGAACTTAATGCACTTCAGCATTTTCAGAAGCTACTACCCTTCACTGGTCACAACACATCTTTTGCACATGAAAATTACTTAAGTGGATAGTAAGAAGGCCACAAATTAGAAAGCGAACATTAATTTAAGGAGAATCAGAATAAACTTAATTCTCCACAATTCTGTTTCACCAGAGTAACAATTTGATTCTTCCCCATTACCCGAAACAAACAAGGCTACTTTCCTCTCCTTTAAGTCCTAGTAAAGCCCTGTCTTCAAGGCCTTTGTATGCTTTATTGACTTTTCTCCCAAAAAAGCAAAGCCACATACATGCTACCTGAGCACATTAAAATTACTTACAGCCTCTTGCTCTGTTGTGAGATGCCCTAGGAGAAGCAGCTAAGGAAAACAATTTAGAAATAACAATAGCAATTTATTTTGTTAACTGTCAACTACAGCATTCTGAAATATTTTCAGTAAAGGTTTGCTTGGGGGCACAGAGGCATTATTTAATTTTCACTAAACACAGATTTAGAAGACTTACACTTTTTTTTGCTGTGCTGGTGGTGTTTGTGATGACCTTCCTCGTCTTTTCTGTGGCGTAGACTGTGCTGATTCAACTGTACTAGTTTCAGATGGTTCTGCTCTGTTTTGAGGAAGACCCAAATTGCAAAGCATCAAATTATAACTGATGTCCAAAGATAAAAACCACAAAGCTTACAAGAAGATGGACTTACCTCTGCTGTGTTCTTTTTGATGTCCTATTTTGCCTGCCTTTTGGTTTTTGTTCAATGTTTTCAGTTTGCCTTTCTTCCTCCTCCTCCTCCTCTTCCACTGCAGCTGCTGGTGGTTGTTTTTTTTTGCTCCTTTTTGATGACTTTGCCACTGGTTCTTCCTTTGGTGTTGCCCCATTATTTGTTCTGGTAGGGCGTCCTCTTCTCCCTTTCTTTGGTGGACTGTTCTGTTCATCCTCACTTTCTATCACATCTTCTTTTAGCCTTTTTTCCTCTTGCCATTGTGTTTCATCAGCTTCTGATACAACTGCAGGTCTCTTCCTTCCCCGTTGACTACCTCTAAGCTTCTGCTCTTGACCCAGTTTATTCAGGTCATCTATGCTTAGCTTCTCTTCTGAATCTGTGATAGTGGCTTTCTTCCTTCCTCTAGGCTTCTCTATCTCTGACTGAAGAGGCAAGATTGCACCATTAAGTTAGAAAAAATAACCAGCCACATTAAACAGTCACACGTAGAAGCTTCCTCCAACAAGACAGAGTCTTCAAATTATACAAGTTGTCTCAGATTGTTTACCATATCCATTCCAAAAACATTTGCAAAAATATAAACACACACCTACATATAAAATACCAGACAATGAGGAAAGATTATTTGAAAGGTGAGTAGTTAAAACCCTGAAGTGTGTAATGCCTTCCTTATTTGTATCTTCTGCTGTGTCCAACACAGTAGGACAGAACATCCATAACTGCATTTCTATCAACAGGAAAATATAAAGACAGAGAAGATGGGAATTGCCAACTTGTGCCTTCAGCCCTTCTTGTGAGCTGCAGGGTGCTTATGCCTGGCTCCAATGCTGGCACTGGCAAGGCACTAATAGAGAAGACAGTGGGCAACCTGACTTTACAACTGTAGAAGACAGCACAGGAATTACTGGTAGCTGCCAAGTCACTATTGTCAGAGCTGTACCCACACTTGTTCTGAGCAGCAAAGCAACCCAGCCAAGCCTTAAAACAAACATTTTGGATCAGAAGGGACCTCTGAAGATCACCTCATTCCAACTACCCTGCCATGGGCAGGGACAACTTTCACCAGACCAGGTTGCTCAAAGCCCCATCCAACCTGGCCCTGAACATCTCCAATGATGGGGCATCCACAACTCATCTGGGCAACACTGTTCCAGTGTCCCACCACCCTCACTGTAAACAATCCCTTTCTTATGTCCAATCTAAACCTCACCTCTTTCAGTTTAAGACTGCTGCCCCTCGTCCCACTACTACAGGACAAGTCAAAAGTCTTTCTCCATCTTTCTTACATGCCCCTATCAAATTGGAAGGCTGCAATAAGGTCTTCCCAGAACCTCCTCTGCTTCAAGCTGAACAATTCCAACTGTCCCAGCCTTTCCTCTTGGCAGAGGTGTTCCAGCCCTCTGATCATTCTAGTGGCCTTTCTCTGTATCTGCTCTAACAGCTCTATGTCTGTCTTCCAATGGGGACCTAGAGCTGGACACAGCACTACAGATGAGGATCCCAAGAGACATCAAGAATCCCCTCCTTGGCCCCACTGTCCACTCTCCTTCTGATGCAACCCAGGACACAGCTGGCTTTCTAGCTGTGAGCACATGTGGCTGGCTCGTGTCCTGTTTCTCACACAGGAGTGACCCTGAGAGTCCTTCTCTGCAGGGCTGCTCTCAATTCCCTTCATTCCTCAGCCTGTATGGATACTGAGGATTGCATGGAGCCAGGTGCAGGACCTTGAACTTGGAGCTCTTGAACCTCCTGATGTTCCCCTGGGCCCAATCCTCAAGCCTGTCAAGGTTCCTCTGGATGGCAGCCCTTTCCTCTAACATATCAACAAAGGTAGAGCCCATTCTGAATCGTAAGGTTTGAAAACATATTCATAGAAACTATTCCTTTTCTTCTCCATGCTCTAGTTCTCTAAAGAGCACAGTAAAGAACCATAAACAGTGCAAAGATTTCAACAAGCAGCTACTAGGGTAATATCGCCCCAACCAACCCTTAGAAAAATAAAAGCAGAAAATATTACCCATCCAACATTTCATACTCTGTACCATGAGTCTTTCATTTCACATCAAGAAATTACCCGAGAGTCCAAATATTTACACTATTTGTGTTTCTATACCAATGTTTGTTTCATAGTAACACTACTGTATTTCAATGCATTTATTAGTATGTGCCACATTGAAGTTTCATCTACATAATCAGAGATACATCATTTAAAACTGAATGAAGACTTTTTCCCTGTACATCTGCCTTGTGACCTAAGATACAGGTCAGCTTACATATTCAATCATGTCTCCATTTTAACCAAAAACCTTTTTCAAGAAAAGCAGAAGGAAAATCTAAGAAGGATATGAGGGTAAAAAGGAAAAGAGATTGAAGGACAAAAAATTACCCTAGAAAAAAGAAAGAAAAATGTTTGAACAATGATGACATCTCCTGTCAGTTCATGTCTTCAGTGATATTCTCATTATTCCCCACTTTATTTGCTTTTGCAGAGGCACATCTATCACTGCAGCTCCTTTTAGCCGGTAAGTGACTGCTGCCAATTTTGAAACTGGGGCTAAACAGTGTCCCACAACTTTAGAACTAAGGTGTTAATCCGCTAATCTAAGGTGTTAATGTAGACAGATATCCTGAAGAGTGATACCTGTAGAACATGCACCTTCAGCTACCCAATTAAAATCCTGTTTCTCAGTTAATGCTTGCTGTAATCTGCTCCCCATTGCCAAAAAACCAAACATGAGTTCTGAATCCATGATCTTGAGCAACTTGCTTATGGATTTGAAGAGGAATGATGCTCTCAAAAGTACTCAAGACACTGACCTGTATTTGCTTTAACACTGAGCTTTCTCAGTAGTTACCAGCTCAAACTAATGCTTCTAAACATGAATTGCATGCCAGGAGCTGTCTGGACTCTCAGACTTTAGGGTTCACAGAAGTGGGTTTTTTTTTGACAAGAGATTCCAGATTTTTCTTATTTAGTTATTAACTGGCTTGCTTTTCCCACAGTATAAGATAGTTATTTATACTTCAAGACAAGCAAAAGTTCAGGAATTTTTACTAGTCAGTAGCGTATGTCCCAAGCAATCCAGAAAAATATACCAGAATGACATAATGAGAGAAAAGAGAAATGTCAGAGACACTAAAAAGAAATAAAGCAGCAGTGACATCAGATACGGGACATTTTTAATGCAGCCTAGAAAATCCAATTCTAGCAAATCTGATCTTATTACTTTCTCATGCGTATTCCAAATACTACAAAATTTACAGACTGTCAACTGCTATTAAGGCACAAATAAGTGAAACTTACTAGTGGTAAGCGAAATACGTATTATTTTATTTGACCTGATTTTAGATTACAATACAAATATAATTTTCTTCTGTGGTTTATTTTTCTGTATTCAGATACAGATATAAATACTGCTTAAGGTAATATTTAGCCTGCTTACACCTTCTTTTACATATTAAAGCACTACATCTGAGTGAGATGTTTACATCCTCATTAGGAACCTTTCTTATTAGTGGACTACATATATCTATATATATCTATCTATATATATATATCTATATATATATATATCTCTATATATATATATATATATCTATATATCTCCATTGGTAAGAATTAGTAAGGATACTACCACTCTCCAAGCCTCTGTAACCTCAGGGACACGATTTTGTGTTGGACTTCACTCTTCCAAGTTAATGGCTGGACTTGATGACCTTTAAAGGTCTTTTGCAACCTATATAATTTTATGAGAAACAGAGCCTTTTTTTTTGATTGTATTTTCTTATCCAACTCTAAACACATTTTCCAGTAGTTTAAAATATCAGCTCAGTTTCATGTTTCAACATATTTTTTGAATGATCTCAAATGTCATCACATTAATTTTTAACATCTCACCCTTACAAGATCAGAGTCGTCCCTTTTGTCAGTTTTCTTTCCTGGTAAGGGTGAAGCCAGCGTAAATTCTTCATTTTCACTGTGGTCCATTTCAGTACTGTCAAGCCTAGGATGAATAAACATACATTTCCCTCATTATTATAATATATTGGGCAATCATTAAAAAAAATACTAAGGACAACAATTTTCCTTTAAAAAATCTCTTAATAAACCAAGAACAATTTGGCGGAAGGAGCCTTTCACTGTGGGTACTATAGAAATCAAGTATCACAAGCCACATCTTCTAAGTCTCAAGACAAATGTTTGGATCAAAACCACATTCAATTTTCTTTTTTCACTGAGGAAGATAAGCAGCCTTTTTAAACAGAAGAGTGCGAGTTGCAAGAGATCTGTGTTTGCATACAATTGCCTACACTTTCCTACAGCTATCAAAGATCCCCAGACAGACCAGCCAAAGCACACATACCTTCCTATGGTGAAGTTTAGGCAATAAAACAGCAATTCAAATTTCCCTCTGCTTTTCGCAGCAGCAATTTCATTTTTATTTCACTCTACAAATGTAAGCATGGACAATAATGCCTCCTGCATATGTAAAACATTGTGACCCACAGATAAAAGGCAATGCACAAAAGCCAGTACACAAGTCATTTTATTTCATCTGCAGAAGCAAGATTTTAAAATACCAGTGCACGTTTTGTAATGAAAAGAAATATGCTATGTGTGGAAATGAAAAGTGGTATTCTAACACACAAACTCAACTCCCTGGCCTGGGCACTGCATAGTGAGTGAAAGATGTTCTTTCACTCCTACAGATGTACAATCTGTATTAACTGGGATGTAATGGGAAGCTTAGGTTTTATACATTCTCTCAAAAAACGCAAATCTGCCTGTACATATTCAGACAAACCAAACTGGAAATATTGTGCATCCTGAATCCTTCCCATCTCTTGATCTTTGGTATCTCCACCCAAAACACTAATCCCTTAAACTTAAGTGAACTGGAGAGATCATGAAGATGACAGAACATGTTAGACTGTGAGTGCAGCATTTTTTAAAATTTGATCTCAGATTTGTTTTGCTGGATATAGAGAAGAATCTGGAGTCCACCTGTCATTAGTCAGTAATACAGTGCAGCATATGAACCTGCATGACTTGTAAGAAATAAGCTTTTCTGCAGACTTTCTAGTGGAGAAATATTTCTTGTAAAACACTTCACTACATTTAAAATTAGTATTATATATTGAATAGTCACAGAAGTACCAAATGAGAAGTCTTAAATTCAAACATAACATTTCCTAATAGTCTTGAAAGAATGTGAAACAGTAGAAAGAATACAAATAGTGGAGGCTATATAATCTCTCACTATTAGTGGAAAAAAAAACTAGTGACAGTGTGACTTTCAGTTAAAAGAAAAAAATGAACATAACTAAGCTGATGAATAACCTACAAAACTGACACAAAAATAGCTATCATTTTAAAGATAGATAACTAGAAGATGACTTATGTAGCATTACAGTGCACTCACTTTTTCATCACAAAACTAACCTAAAATCCAAAAATATTTGTCTGCAAAGTCCAGCAAAGTGCAGGACTCAATGAGGAAGTCATACAGGACCACTACAATGGTCTACCAGTTGTCCCTGGGTGGGATGTGTTTGTAGCATTACAGCCAGGTTCCCAGGGACTGCAGCTGTGTACACACACACACACACACACACACACACAGGTACATATATATATGTGTTGGGGGGGATATATCTATCTACCGAAAACACACTCCAAAAACCCCAACCCTGTCCTCAAAAAAATTAAAACATATGAGGCTTTCCTCTTCTCCTTCAGCCAATTCTGGATGTAAATTGAATCTGGGTTTTTTATGTTGTTGTTGGATTTGGGTGGAATTTTTTTGTGGTTTTTGTTCTTGATTGTTTTTGGTGGTTTTTGTTTGTTTTTTGTTGTTTTGGTTTTGGATTTTTTTTAAGAAAATCTGTTTCTGGAGTTAGAAAGCCATATTCATGGTTTCAGTTATACCAATGTGGTACTGTAACTTCACTTCAATGTAGGATAAAATAATTCTGCCTTTCCTTAGAAAACCCTATAGAAGTATTCAAAGTTTCCATTACAAATATTTGAAATATCAAAGATCCTTTCTTGTCTACCAACCTCCCTTTGATCCTTCCTGGAGAGCTTGGATTTGAACTGCTGCTGGCATTGCTTACAGTTTCCATTCGTGAAGATTTGGATTGAGACTGCTTGCCTGCTGACGAAAGAGGCTTATTAACTGCTCCAAGAACATTGGCTGCTTTGGGCTGAAACCAAAAATATATTTCCTTTATTTTAAGCTACAAGTTCAGATATTGTTAACATGTACTATGCTTAAAATATTCACAGATTTCACTTTCTGCAATCATTATGTTAATTTTAACACAAAGTGATAAACATATTTGTATGAGGGCTACAACAGACACCAGAAGGAAGCTGAGTGAGCTGCAATCAAATAACTAGCTGCCACCAAAGCTGGTATTCTTTTCTCTAGCCTTAGATTCTGTCCTCTTCTCATTGGTAGTGCTGTGTGCTCACCAGACCATGCAGTCAGGCACTGTGTCACTTTCTGTGCCATTTGCTTTCTGCTGATTTACCTACCTGAACCAGCTCCCCATCTGCACCAGAAAAGCACCTGGCCCACTGAAGCAGAAATAGCAGCACAACGGCCCTTTCTGCTAAGGGGATATTACTGGCAACCACATTATTTTCAACTGGGAATAAGTGAGAATCTCAAAAGCCAAATACTGTGGAGAAAATTCTGATACTTCTTGCACAGATTTAAAAATGCTAAGCTTTTAGTAAGTGCCACAATTTCCAGACACTGGTGAGCTTCAGGTTATGAATTTAACTGGATTATCTTTCAGACCTGCCAAACGCCTCCAGCTCATACTAACTTTTGAGAGACTTGAAAGAGTTCAATTACTCCTAAAGAGAATGCCAAACACCCATGTACAAAATTTTTGAATTAAAGACCATTCCCTGCATTTCTCATTATCCATCTTCTCCTTCAATATTAGATTCTAGCTATGTCTGCAGTTAGTGACAGCTACAAAAAGTTTAACATGCATATCATATCAGCCTTGGGAGTTTCTTTTTTCAGAGCTACAGACCATGAAGTTCTGGTTATACTTTCATAGCCAGAGGGAATTTTGCATTTACAAAGATTCATTCTGCACTGAGCACAAAAGAAAAATAGCATATGCCTTCCAAAAATAAACCTTGGAGAAATAAATCCAGTTTAACAATTTACATCTATTAGTTTAGAACTAAGTGTTAATCAGTGTATGCTGAAAGAGCTCAAAAGCAAAGAGATTTTCAAATTCACACTGAACTGGACTTCTTGCTGAGGAGGGACTGAGAGGGCCTTGCACAAAGAACTCCTCCCTTTCACAGCATCTACACTCAAAGCCTTCTTGCCCTCAGTGTTATCTCCTTATATCCACTCCATTAACACTCACCCAAGCCAGTTTTCCACTTGCAAAAATAAGACTCCCCAAACCAACTTTCATTTCATGTTCCTCTCGTGAAAGTGAAGAAACTGAAAATTTTGGTGGCCAAATACACCTCTCCCGTTTGTTTCAAAACAACACAAGAAGAGCTAGAGTGCCTAAAATTTCTAGGCACTAGAAATCTAAAATAATATAAAAGTTGACTGAGGATTCAAAAGAATTTCAATGATGACCTATTCCAATCCATAAATGCTGACTTTCAATTTCTCAAAGAGAAATCTGCTTCTTTTCCTAGCTTGCACTTCTCCTTTATTATTAAGTTACTAGCTGACAGCTCATGCTTCATTACCAAAGTTAAGTGTAATGAAGATTTCTTTGTTTCACAACGTAACAAATTAATGTTCTTTGTCATCTAGAACAGGATGCATTAATCCAGATGAAAACCACAGTTTGTCACTTTCTTTACCAGACATTAATTTTATCCTAAAGAGTACCTGTGTTTAGTTTTAGTGAAGAAAGAACACTGGCATTCAATAGAATGCATATTCTGAAGGAACAAATTAACAAAACTATAGAACAGTCAGTTATCTTGTAAGGTACTGTAAAGTTGTATTCAGCTTTGGCAAAGATTAATGATGTGATTTTTAAAATTATTTCTGTTAGAGTTTTCCATAGCTGCCACTTTGTATGCAACACTGTAGTCTTCTGCAGTCTAAAAAGGTTAACCATTTTGTAAACATGACAAATATTATGGGTTATATTGGAGTGGTTTTGGATCCTCTCCTTCTAAAGGCAACAGGTTTTGCCTATTGTTGCCACCACCCAGTATAGACAGCAGCAGTTTTCCTTTTACCCATCTCTTTCTCTATACCTAGAAACAATCTTAAACATAGTGTTTCATTAATTACATGCTAGTTTTCTTTAAAAAAAACAAAACAACTAAAAAACCCCACAAAGAAAGCAAACAAAACCATCACTCCAAAAACAAACCAGAACACAAACACAGCATCAAACCTCAACTCCCCACCATACCTACCTTTCCAGGGGTGAAAAAAGACTTCATTTCCGGAGGAAGATAATTTTTGGTGTTACTGAAATTCTGTAAAAAAGGGGGTGGGGGCAATTACAGCAATAATCAGTGAACAAGAGATAAATATTGATACATTCTAGAGATTGCAGTGAAAGATTTTATTTACATCATTTATGCTTTTGAATTTTTAAATTAGATCAGTAATATGGGAGATGGGGGAAGAGAAATTGGTGTGTGCACATATATATATTTATGACAACATATCCATCCATACATTTTCAACTACAATGTAAGAGAGAGAAGTCTGAGGTTACAAGAAATATTTAAGAAAAAGAACCGTGAATTACAACTAGCAAATATTTAAACAGACTTATCTCAAGAAAAATTAAATGCCAAAGTATACCTTGTCAGGTTGAGTAAAATATCTTGCTGGAAGTACAGGGTCTTTAGGGGATTCCAAACTGTATGTTGTACTCTTTGACATAATGATATTCATTGCTACATCACAGACTGTATATAGTTTCTGTAAATAATTAAATTTATACAACAGTTCATTGAAAATCTTGACAAAAGACAGTGTATCTTCTGTGCACTGGACCACAAGAAATCAGAGTTTAAAAGCAATCACCTTAAACATTTAACACTAGCCTGCATTTTAAACAGTGTCTCAGGATACTGAAATACCGATGGCAAAAGTATTGTGAGTCTAACAGTTGAAGACAGATGGTTTTCATGGTCTTTCTGCACTTAGGAGTAGTGTTTGCCATACAACAAGTTTCTAAGACAAAGTTAATCAAATGAGCACACACATCCCACCCATCCACCACCCAAAACACATTTCTGTGGGAAAAGCAGAAAAGGGACAAATCTGGATATGATGTGATGCTAAAACCACAAAAAAAAAGTTTGATACATGCACTACACAATACCAGAGATTTCTAATGTATTTTTCTTTCTCTATTAAATTTACTCTTGCACTTTAGAAATTAAATACTAAAAAGCACTTTAGTGAATGATTTAAACAGTAAATTTTATAGTTTATATCTCTTTAAAGTTAGTGTTTAGTAATCTTACTGAGACAGAAACAAAAGAACTGAAAACTATTACAACTCCCTTGCAAATGTGCAAGAATTACTGAAGCACAGGAAAATAAACGCCATCTAAACTACAATAAATATAATCATAACAGTAAATAAACTATATTTTCATACATACAATTCTATTGAAAGACATTTTAAAGTTGGTGTATAAACAAAAAGCAACTCCTTTACATTAGCAGGCCAGAACTAAATGCAATTTCCAATCAAAAAGTATCACCTACTTCATTCATTTTTTGATCATCTGGTCCTTGAGCATCCTTCGTCTGTTTGATATTTTCTACCATTTTTCTGATAAAGGCATGACTATTGTTTTCATTTTTAGCCATTAATATTTCCAGTATGAACCATAGGCACCTACAGGAGAAATACAGTATCTCGCATGAATCAAAGTACAAAAGAAATTCCTTTAAAAAGCACATTTGAGAACATGATTAAGTCCAGCTTTTACTAGTATTATGAATTTGAACCAGTCTAACTCTGAGAAAACAGTTCTTTTGGAAAAATGAAATGAAGATGAGCAGGAGGTGAAGGGTTCCTCTATAAAATATCACAGAGCACTAAAAAAGCACCTATACTATTTTTCTCAATATTTTACAGAAGTAACTGGCATCATTATGCACACTGGACTGTGTAACAGGGTACCACAATGAATTAAAACTCCACTTAAAATAAAGTTAGAAATAACACTATTAAAAGTGGACTTACTCTTTAATGTCCTTGAGTTGTTCAATGTCCTGGACTTTGACATAATCTGGGTCATGAGCTAGAAGATGGATAGTATAAGGAACAACATACTCTGGTAGAAGTGACAACAGTTTCTCTGAAAAGCAGAAGAAAGATACGTCAAAAACCTATATACCAAGAAGTATGCTTTTCTAACAAAGAGGAGAGGGCAAATTTTGAGGTCAGCATGCATTAAGGTACAAACACATGTGGGCCTATAATTTCTCCATGCTGTTTCATTTCATGGCTGATATGCACATGTTTCATGCACGCAAGAACTAAGATTTTAAGTATCTCTCGCTCAGAGCTGCTTGTTTTCTAGCTACCTTGAGATACAGCTCCAGTTACCTCCTACTCCCAATCCTTTCCTCAGTGTAAAGCCTATATTCTGAAGGACTTTGAAAAGCAGACGTGAGGATGGATCACAAAATCCACAGTGGCTGCAAGATCTAAGACCAGCACAACTGCAGGATAAGCTGTTACTATTTCTTTGGACACTGCAGTGTACAGCTTTGCTGTCAAGAGAACACACGCTTTCTGCAGGGATTTTGCAGTCAAATTGCCACAATATCTGTTTCCAGAGGAGTGGAAGGTCACATGAAAGCTGTAACCAAGTAGTAGTGCACTGAGTTTGAAAGGCTCAATCCCACCTAAACAGAGCAGCACAACTCAACTGTGACACTCAAAGCATTCAAAATATTTTCTAGCATTCTCTGAGACTTTCGGAATCCTAAGCAGGACTGCAAGAAAGTCTTTCCTCCATCACAACAGTCTGAAGGCCTATCTCCCTTGGGGATTCCAAAAGTAAGGGTTGTTTCCAATGGTCTTCTCAGAGTTATGATCACAAAATACACTTTCTGTAAGGTAACAAACTCCCTGACCCAGCCAACATGAACCCTAGCATGAACTCCCGCACATCAGAGATCAAGGGGCACAGACAACAGATGGACAAGTTGTACAACAAAAGTAAAAAAAAGAAAACATTTTTCAGCAAACATCCACACTTATTTCTTTTGCCTGATGCCTGAGTGAAGCCGGAGGATACACAGCACATCTAAGTTACTAAACCTGTACCCTGTGCAACAGGCAAGACAATGGTCAAAAGAAGGCTTCCTGGTATTCCATGCATGGCACAAGTATCTGATCTTTAGTGCTTGTGGCAAATGCAATATCACAGTGTTGACATGACTTGAATGTACATGTGAAGGGAAGAGGGAAATCCCAAGCTCAGCTTTTGAAAAGTCACATTTTGCAATAGTAAGTGCATGACCAAGTCTGGAAAATCTTTCAGTAAACTTTTATATATACCATATTCAGTTGTTCATAAGTCCAAACATCTGTAAATCATTATACACACTAATATTATTTGAAAACTATTTAAAAATACATTACAACAATAACAGTTTTACCTCAAATATATGTAGTCATACGAGATGCGCTTGACAAACATTGTGCACATCAAACAAAATACACCATTATTGCAGATTTTACAAAACTAACAAAATAATTGCCATGCAGACATCAAGTCTTAACCTATCCCTTTCTTAGAGATCTGTAAATAGGGTAATGCACAGTCTACATAAAAGATATGTAACATATAAAATCACCCAATGTCTTTCTATTTCAAGCCATATTTATGTAACTGAAATCCACTGTACTTTGCAAAGCAGTTTTTAGTGTGTTTTTTATTTTTTAGTGTGCAACTGACACTGCACTATTAACTTTAAAAACATCCTTTACTTCTTTTCAAGCACTGTCCTGCATTTTAGCCAGCAGCTGTTCACATTACTAAATAAAAAAATAAAGATGGCAGGGTAGGAAAAGAGTGTAATTACAACTTCAGAACACTAGCAAAATTGGCTTGCCTTAGATATGCCCCAGACAAACCAACCCAGTATTATTTGTACTAATTAGCAGCTTCAATAGAATGCTAATCAAGAGCTCAAACTCAATTTTTCCGTAACTTCCTGCCTTGGACAATTTCTCATATAACTACAATAATTCCAACTGGGTCTGGAAAATAAAATTAACTAGCTACAGACATAACAGGGAAAGAAAAAATATTGATACATATTATATTTAACCCTGTCATGACATAAACAGTACAGAAAAAAAAGAACTTTTATCGCTAATGAAAGAAGACAAAGTAGGGTGGGTTTCCTACGAGCACATAAAACTACAATGTGCCAAAACCCTTCAAAAGAGTCCTTTTAGATAGAACATTCATTAAAAAAAAATATCTTTACTCTTGTAATTTTTCTGCTTACTGACTTTCAAGGAAAAGCCCATCATGAGTACATAAAAATTTCTATGCAAGACACATCTCTACCCAGATGAAACTAGTAAAAGATACACAATCAAAATAAGTCTCTTCCTGAGTGGCTTCCACTCTGAATTGAATTTAGATAATTTAAGAGGGCTGAGAATAATTCCTGCCAGCCTATAAAAGGCCAGTGTGGAATAAACAGGCGTTTTACTGTCAGGTACCAGTCCTTAGAAAGTTTTCCTCAGGCAGGGTAAACAGAAATTTACCATCTTTTCAACAAAAGCTGAAATCCCCCCAAAAAATCCAACAGATATCCTCCTAACCTATATGAAGTTTTCAAGACAAAACGTATCATAAAATCACACATTTGTAGATTCAGCCACAGCTGGAATAATCAAAGGTGCAGATTTCCAAAGGAGGTACTGCCATCATCACCACTCTCAGTTACTGCATGATCAGCATGAAGAGTGGCAGAGGGAGACACACATTTAAATATTGTGTTATTTCCAGAAATCAGCTTTGGCTGAACTGCTGCAATATAGATGTTTTAGGATACAAACAGTTCAAGATATTTTATTTGCTGAAAGCTCAAACTGGTAAATCTGAATGGCACAAAGTTAAGATTGTAATCCTCAAAAACTCCTGCAATCTGTATTTAATCCAGACTCCCCATGCGTTATAGCATATGTCAAATCAAAGACATCATGCAATTATTTCAGCAAGAAAATAATTTATCAGGTGCTCTCTGAAGTCCTATTGGATAAAGAAAACCACACACACCTAGGTTCCTCTTAATTTCTTCCCCAGATCTTTGATAGTAACTTTGCAGCATCTATTCCAAACACATGATAATTCTTATGCTTTCTGTCTACATAATTAAAAAGACATTTCAACTTTCAAGAGAAATAGTCTTAAAATTACTTAGAGGTATTTCTTCAATTTATTTTTTCTTTTTTACATGTTATTGAGTGGGAGAAAAGTACCACTTTTTTCTTTAACTCTAATTAATGATACACAAAAGGATTTGTCTGCAGACTTATTCTCTGATCAGAGTCTAAGGGGACTGAGAAAGACTGACAAAACTAATATAAAGTGATTCGTAAACACAGAAGTCTGTTATCTGACAGCATCTCTGAGATCAAGTTCACTAAACAGGTCTGATTTAGGCTAAAAGGATAAAAAAATCCTCTTCATTTCACAAAGGTCAAACCATGAGTAATCTTTCAAATAAATAAAACTTTCAAAACCTCTCATTCAAAAATTCTATAGCTCTTCACAAAGGTCTACTTTTTCCTATGACCCTGTACCAGCGTTGTAATACTGTGTAACTTTAAGTCAAAAGGACTGATTTAATAAAAGAAAAATAGCTGACATAAGTCCATAATAGCTTCCAAAGCATTCTCACAATCAGACCACTGGCACTAAGAAAGAATTGCATAAACTCATCCTGAAGTGCCAACAAATATAGCCCTTTGCAGGAATAACACAAGATGCTACTCAATACAGCAGTGCAAGGACAGTCTATTTAGTACAGCATTTATGTATTAAAGTTACTTATTAGTAATTGCTGAAGTAAAATTAATCATTGTCACTTCATTTAGAACATTATTAACATTATTAAGTTCAAATAGTACACATAATTGCCTTGGAAAATTACTTCACTTCCAATATATCAGACAACTATCAATGTTTTCAGTCAACTCACATTTATATTTGAACTACAGCACTTGTAGTAAAAAGTGACTTCTATTCTCTTACCACTAACTGCTGCATGTTGCTTCAGATATTCCCTTCTGACATTTATGTTCTTCACAAGGCACTGTCTAGCATGAGCTCTTCTCTCTTTCACGGGATCTTTTGCACACAGTGCACAAATAGCCATATATTCTAGTGGCAGCCGTAGTCTAGAAAGGCCTTTGTGAAGTTTCTGAGCAAATATTTGTCTCACTTGGTAACATTCATCCTATTAAAAGAAAAGGCAAAACCAAAAAAAAAACAGTAAACTTTTCTTAAAGCAATATAAACTGTAAAATAAAGCATGGAAGCTCTGGTAAATATGCTAAAATCAATTAGACCTTGAAGCCACTGAAAGATAGGAATTGCAATATTTTTTTTTTAATGCCAATTCAGAGCAATTTAATTGAATTAATCAGCTGAAGCTTCCTTTAAGCTCAGAAGAAGAGCTAAGGTTCAAAAATTGTGCAGGAAGATATCACACTCAGGACCCAAGGCCTAATTTAGCATAGTACTAAGGCATGGAGTTACTGAAATTGTTTACAGTTGGGTCACTTGCTTTGTAAAGCAAAGATCGGCAGAAAAACATTTTACCCACCAGTAACCACCACCTTGTTGATTTTGCTGCTATGATTTCACACATTTTCATCAAGACGTTAATATTAAAAACTGAATAAAATTCAACAGGATTACCAGATAAGGTGAAACACTGAAGAGAGTACCAAGTATCTCCATTATGCTGTGGAAAGCTATGCACTACAACTGACCAAGGAAGAGAATTGTTTAACAGCTGACAAACAACACAAAGTAAAACAATATGAAGGCAGCAATTGTAGTTCTACAGCTTATTAAGTAATGTGTTCCCACAAAAGGCATGAACTTTAAATATTTTTGTATGAAAATAACCTACATATACCATTTAATACATGACAAACCACTTCCTAACACAGGACAAGGAAGCTTAACAGAAGCACATGTAGAAAAGACTTTGAAGAAAACATACAGAAAAGCTTAAGGTAAACAAGGTCACCAAAATAGCTTGGCACATTTAACCTGCCAAAAATAGGTCAAGAGGAAAGATTTATCTCTAAATACAAAGAAAAAATGTTAACAGGAATAAGCAGCTATTTTAGCCAAATGACAGCTTTGAAATCAGAAAGGATTGAAGAGGGTTTCCAGTTATCAGTCAACTGAAGTGCAGAGCCAAAACCTAGCCACTGGAAACACTGTCTCTGCTAAATTTCCAAATGGCATCAAAGAGATCATGTATTAGATAAAACAATCTTCCCTCTGCCTCCATCAAAAATGAAATTGAGAAGAAACTTTTTTCAATGAAGCCCCATTTTCTCCTTTCTATGCTTCAAGCAATATTCCCCCTCTGTGGACTGAAATCCTGAAACACCTGCTGTAGCCAGAGCTGAAGTAACCAAAGCCCACAAACCCAAACCATGAGATCTGCTCATCATCTCTTGTCTGCTTACCGCAAATCCACCCCCTCAGGAGGCTAAGACAGAGCCCTCTTTTCCTCCTCAGTATCACATAAGTCTAAAGCCTTTAGGAAGCTCAGAAGAGACAGATGCCTAGCTGCTGTTGCAGCAGGGAAACATCTTTGTCTCAGAGGACAAGGGAGGAACAGTTGGTTGCTACTGATGGTATTGTGTGGCCAATTTGAATGACTATATTTTCTTTATCATTTAATATTGGGAATAACCTTAAATTGACTCAGTTACACTAGCTCACTAAGAAGAAGGGGACAAAACTTAACCAAGGTATGCTATTTTTAACAGCATACACAAACTCCATAAATTAATCCCATTTTATATATCTACACCTATAGATTTAATGTTAATTCATCATGTAAAAGTCCACCATTTAAAAGCAAAAAAAAAAAAAAAACATATTTGCAAAACATCCTGTACCACTCAGACACAGCTCTGATTCATCAATTACAACACCATGACTTAATAAAGAAAACTGAAAAAGCTCTGGGAATGTTTTAGACAAATGAAACGTATGCAATCTACAAGACTTATTCTAAATAAAATTAAATTGTATTTTCAACAGCAAAGCTTATCAGGTCTTAAACCTGATCTTAAAGCTTGTTAAACACTGAAGTACTATCCTCAGTTACATTTCACTGTCTTTCAATATGAAGCTCTGCTGACATCAAAATTTGTTCTGGAGATCAAAGAAGTCAGCTGATCAGAAGTCAGATCAAAGAAGTCAGAAGCTTGTAAGATTCGCCAAACACATATGTAACTTATTTTAAAATTACTAAAACTACATGCATTTCATCATCATAAAGCCCCTGTTTACCAATGCCACTTTCACACAGCAATTAGTGACAAAATTTAATTATGTGTTCTGCACTCCAATCATTACATATTAAAAAACAGCAGCATCAGAGGGGAAAAAAAGTGCCAGCACAGAACCACAGCAGAACCTATGCAACCATCACATGCCTTAAAAAGTAAGATTTCTCTGTTTTTAATCTGTTTTCTGATCTGCCCACTTAGAGAATCTTTGCTGTGAATTAAATAAGACAAAAACAGAGTTGGCCTTGTTGTCACCTGATTTGTGGCTAGACTTGAAAGTGTTAAGAATAAATAAACTTTCAGAGTATTTAGTATCTACCATCAAGAAATGGATTCTAATACTAACCACTCTAAGCATTAACCTACATGTATGCATATGTGCACATGCCAAATCTCAAAAAAAAAAATACAGCGCCATTTTATGTGAAAAAATTATTGAAGCTATTAATTCAGAGTAGCTACTCTGCATCTGAGCATCTCCACTGACAGTGAGAAAGGAAATTGGAGAAGGCCTCAAAAACATCTAGAAGTGTTATTTTTAAGTATTCAAAATCCATTAGGAGCTGCAGTGAAAATGAAAGGCAGAATTCCTGACCTGACAGAGCTTACAATCTAAATTCTAGAAAACAACTTAGAAAGTCACGAAAGGCAAAGAAGTATCAATAAATGAAGAGGGAAAAGTGACAGAAATGATACTACAAAGGAATAGATTCTCCTGGAAGCGATGACAAAGCATATTGATATCCACAGGGAGGGGATTACACACACCCAATACAGCTTTACAAAGGACAAATCATGCCTGACTGGTCTAACCTTTTACAATGAAGTGAATGTGTAAATGGATAAGAGATGAGCAATTGATGTCACCTACCTGGATTTCTATAAGGGCTTTGACACAGGTATACACAACAATGCTGTCTCTAAATTGAAGCGATATGGGTTTCAGAGATGGACTGCTCAACTGATAAGAAACTGGCTGGATGGCCATGTCCAAAGGATTGCAGTCAAAAAGAATCAATGTCCAAATGGAGATCAGTAACAACTGGTGTGCTCAGGGGGGGAATACTGGGACTGGCATTGTTCATCTTTGTTAATTACACAGATAGGAGAGTTGAGAACAACCCTCAGTAAACCTGTGGATAACACCAAGCCAAGTGGTGCAGTTGATGCACTGGAGGGAAGGACTGCCATCCAGAGGAACCTTGACCAGCTGGGCCCAGGGAAACATCAGGAGGTTCAAGAGCCCCAAGTGCAAGGTCCTGCACCTGACTCCAGACAAATCTCAGTATCCATACAGGCTGAGGGATGAAGGGATTGAGAGCAGCCCTGCAGAGGACTGGGGTCACTTGTGGATGAAAAACTAGACATGAGCTCGCCACCCAGAAAGCCAACCATGTGCTGGGCTGCATCAGAAGGAAAGTGGCCAGCAGGGTCAGAAAGGGGATTCTTGACACCTACTCTGCTCTCATGGGACCCTCATCTGGAGAGATGTGTCCCACTCTGGAGCAAGGGTTTTAAACTGGAAGAGGTGAGGCTTAGATTGGACACAGGAAAAAGATTTTTTACCATGAGGGTGGCTGGACACTGGAACAGGTTGCCCAAAAAAGCTGTGAGCAACCCATCATTGGAGATGTTCAGGGCCAGGTTGGATGGGGCTTTGAGCAACCTGGTCTAGTGGAAGGTGTCCCCGATCACAGCAAGGGAGTTTAATGGGATGATCTTTATGGGTTCATTCCAGTCCAAAGTATGCTATAATGCTACAGCAAAATGTGATACTAACTGGTTTATAAATGTTGAGAACCCTAATTAGAACCCATGTTCTAATTAGAATCTTATCTCTCAAAATTCCCTTTTGAAAATTCAGGAAAGGTAAGCGTTAAACATAAAAAAGGTGACAGCACATCTGTTAGAATATCCACAAACAGTTAAGACTATTATAGTTGGAAAATAAGTGATAAAATGAGAGACAGCAGAGGGCAAAGGGCTTGCACCTTAACATACTGAAAAGAGTATCAAAACAATGAAGCAAAATTCTGATAGGAACTACAAGGTTAACATTTGCAATAAAGATTTGCCACAGGAGGTAAATGACTGAAGAAATGAACAGATTTGGATCACTGGGTTCACAAGAAAACAGAACATGCAATCACTACATTGGCAAGGCTAGTTTGGCATGACATTACCCAGCCTGAGTATCCTTTCCAGAGCAGGGACAGAACTTATTTTTCATTACACTGAGTGCCTGTTTTTGTCTTGACTAATTTTGTTCTGAACTGTAAAAATCCTTATAACTCATTTTGAGACAAGACTAACATTTCTATTCAGTTTTGGAATAGGAAAGCTGAAAAGTATCAGACTTTGCTTTGGGTGCAAAGACCTCCAGTTATTACCACTGAATTTCTGCTGTAGTTTTGCTAGATTTCATCTGCTTAAGTAGTTTAAAGCTTTGTTCCGTTTCTCTTGTTTTCATAGCATTTGGGAACTGACTAAGTGTTCCTTTTCATAGGAACACAGAAGCTTAAAATCCACATATAGTTTAAAATAGAGACTCTCTTGTCTGGTACAGGAATGATTTTTCTAGCCTGAAACCAACTTGAAGCAACTTTTGAAACTAAAAAATATACTCTGTATGAAAGTAAACAAAAGCCACACGGGAGCCATACTCTCTATTTTCTAACATTAAATGCCATTTTATAGTTTTTTGACATTTAAAATGGGTTGCAGCTTTTAGCTGGACACAGGAATTAAGATTTTAAATAGCATTCCAGAGGATTTCTTGACTTCTGGAAAGCCAGGAGAATACCAGCATCTACACAAATTACACCAACAGAAGTCTCTTCATGACCACCTTACTCTTGGGGTATGAATCAATTTCTGTACAATTCGCTAAGCCTACAAGCCAGAAATAGAGAGGGTCCCTATATCTCTACTTACAATCTGAGTTATTTCCTTACTATGGGTTCACAGGCAGAAGTATTCTACCCAAGTATTGAGAAACCAAGGTGACTGTTTTCACCACAGTTCAACATACTTTACTTAATCTCATTTTAACTTCTAGTAATGTTATAATGCAGTTGGGGTATTACTTAAATACATACTGCATTTCTTAGTTTATCAGTATTCTAACATTTGACAACTCAAAGCTTTCCCCCAGTGGACAGCCCAGTACTACAGATCTAATTCTCATTCACAGTGAGTTTTCAGGATTATGTAATGGAGAAATAATTTCATGCCAAGGCTAAATATTTTGCATAAAATCAGATTAATATAAATAACATACAGAACAAACAGCTATATACTCATACATCTGCTGATAACCTACAACTCCCAACAAATTTCCTTACATTTATGGCTAGTGCACACAGCTGGTATTGTTCTAAGGTGATGATTTCGTGGTAACAAGGTTCTTGTGCCAACTTCACAATAGCATTCCCTGCAGCCAGCCTCAAGCGAGACATGTCAGGTTTACTGAAAAACAAGCACATGGATTGTGAAGGTTAATTAGTAAAAAAATTATGCAATTATTTGACTTAAGTAAATCTAATAAGTTTGCATCACTGGAAAAACAAATACTTCAAAGGAAAGAAGTTTCTGTGAACTTAGCCACTCCCATGCAAGCAGAAGCAATTTCAAACCCAAAATAATTTTCATGGCACCACATTTTACAGCCTATTCCCACTTACCATTACCTGGTCCCAACCTGGCAATAAAAATTTTCCATCAAACTTCCTAAAAGTTTGTGAAACAGTTCTAGCTGTGCATTGAGCCAGGACAGGCCATACTGCCCCTCAGACACCACATCTAGCAGTAAGATACTTCTGTTCAGCTTGCTGGTCCCCCTTCAGCAGGAGAGCCCTGCCAAAGAAGTAGCCAGCCCATTTCTGGCCCCCAAACTTTTCTAGCTCAAAATCCATGCTTCAGGACAACATAAATTAAGATTAATTAGACACTGTAATGACTAAGTGAATTTTATTTTAAGACAATAGCAAAATGTCCTTTGAATGCAACCGCTGAAAATGTAGTATATCAGATGTGTGGCAAATTTTCTATAGCACAGAACTATGAGATTCTAAACTCCAAAAGGTTTTTAATAATTTTTCTCTTGGTGAGCATTAATTTGTGAAAAAATGCAGATGGCATTTCAAGAAAATCTCAATTCAACTTCACATATAATATCAATGCTTTCAGCAAATGCTAGCATCCTCTGATACTGAAATAATCTTATTTTATGCTTAGTATAGACTAAAATCAAAGGTACAACAAAGATATGCAAATTAAACCTAGCTGTTCTACCTAACCACAAACAGAAAATTTGTATAATCTTGAATTTTGTAGGACTATTTATGACTTATAAAATTAAAATGAAATACTTGGAAAGGACAGTTGAGGTACTGTTTATTGATAAAACTAGATATTAGAAAAATACAAGACTGGTGAATTTAACCTACACATGATTAACATCTTGAAGAAATCAGTTGTTGATTTAAAAGCAACTCAAGAAAGTCATCAATCCTACTACTTCAAAGTGTAAAGGATGGACAAGAGAAGGGATTTGTTGTCCAAATGGGACCTTGCCTTCATCTGACACTCCAGGCTGAACCATGCTTTAAAATAAAAAAAAAAAAATATCTTACACTGTCACTGAAAGGTAGTTGTGTAGATTTCAAGAGGCATAGGGGCAGAGTCACTTTTAGGGCTGATGAGAGCAGCAACACTGAGAAGATTACAACATGACTGACGGCCTCAACAGCATCAAAGGCTCCTGAGCCCTGCCACTTTCACTTAATTCAATTATGTTTAGCAGATTATTAAAGTGTTTAAAAGACAAGTTCAAGCCATGAACACTAAAACTGACTCACACAGAATGACCTCACATCAAGTACAATCTAAAAGGTTATGTTCTGTACTGAATGGACAATTTTACTCTTTTCAAAGCCTACTCCAAGTCAGAAGGAGCAGTATCAGGTTTGCATAGAAGGGACACAGAAAGCATTGTCAAAAAGAAGATATCCTTATTGCACTCAATAGGTGAAGAACAAAGGTCAGGAAGTATCATCAAGTTCCATGCAGAACTAACAGGCCTGAAACATCATCTCCTCTGCTTCAGGTTTTGAGAGTAATTGTTAATGTAAGCAGTACTGCTCACACAGAGACAACAGACTGGCCCTTCTACCAGTCTGGAGCTTTCCTGAAAAGAAATAGTGAGAATCACAAAATAATTATTACATGTCCTGTCAACAGGGCTCTTGCCTCATTCAGCAGTGGGTGCACATTTTCCCTAGTCTTCCTTTTGTCACTTATTTACTTAAAGAAGCTCTTCTGGTTGCCTTTGTCACTTCTCACTAGATTTTATCCCACTTGGGATTTGGCTTTCCTAACTGTATCTCAGATGGTGTTCCCTGTATTCCTGCCAGATTACCCATCTCTGCTTCCTCCTTCTGTATGCCTCATGCAACCATAGAATAGCTGGGGCCAGAAGGGACAGTTAAAGCTCATCTAGTCCAGCCCCCTGCAATGAGCAGGTACTTGGAGGCCTGTCCAACTTGACTTGGAATGTTTCTAGGGATGGAGCAGCTATTACCTCCCACCCTTACCATAAAGAAGAAAAGTCTTCCTTCTATCTACAGGCTCCCTTTAAGTAATGACAGGTCACAATAAGGTCTCCCTAGACCTTTCTCCAGGCTGAACAACTCCAATTCACTCAGCCTTTCCTCATAAAAGTGCTCCAGACCTCTGATTGTTTGAGAACCTTCTCTGAACATGCTCCACCAGGTCCATGTGTTTGCTGTGCTGAGAACCCCAGAGCTGGATGCAGTACTTTGTGTAGGGTCTCAGCCTCAGAGTGAGCTGAAGAGGCAGAATCAAATCCCTCGACCTCCTAGCCATGCTTCTTTTGATGTGGCCCAGGACACAGCTGGCATTCTGGGATGTAAGCACACATTGTTGGCTCATGTCCATACTTTCATCCACCAGTGTCCCCAAGTACTACTCTGCAGGGCTGCTCTCAATCCCTCTTTTTGTGTTTGAATTTTGCCAGGAGCACCTTGCTCTTCCAAGTACAGTTTGCCAAAGTATCCATCTGCTTTTCTGCTGTGATCACTCTTGAGTACTGAGGAGTGATTTTTGAATACTAGGTAATCAGCTTTCTTAGGCCACTCTTCCCTCCAAGCCTTATCCAATGGGACCCTACAAGCACATTCCTGTAGAGACCCAGGACTGTTCTCCTGAAGTCCAGTCCAATCTTCCTTCTGACACCCTTTTTGCCCTCAGGGTTTTGAACTTCACCATCTTAGGGTCATTATAGCCA
This sequence comes from Anomalospiza imberbis, assembly GCF_031753505.1. Lineage (NCBI taxonomy): Eukaryota > Metazoa > Chordata > Aves > Passeriformes > Viduidae > Anomalospiza > Anomalospiza imberbis. Next base: position 79,191,686 of record NC_089682.1, on the reverse strand, counting down.
AGGCTGCCTTCAATCTTCACATCCCCAGGAAGCCCCTCTTTGTTGGCAAGTATGAGGTCCAGCAGAGAGCCTCTTCTCATTAGGTCCTTTACCAGTTGCGTCAAAAGTTGTCATTGATGCTGCCCTGGATTGTTATGCACTGCTGTGTTGCTCTTGAAGCAGATATCACAGAGGCTGAATTTCCCCACAAAGGCCAAAGACTGCAAACATTACGTTGTTTTCAGCTGTTTAAAGGCCTCATCCACTTCCTCTTCCTGGTCAGGGGTCCCACAGCAGACACTCACCAGGATCTTGCCCAGAGCAATCTGCTCTTCGATCTTATCCCATAAGCTCTCCATTGGCTCAACATCCATCCCCAGGCAGAGCTCCAGGCTCTGGGGATGAAGGGTTACCTCCACAGCAATGTCATATGTCACTGCAGATTTCTCCCTACCCTGAAAAGATCCCTCCCTAGCCCTCCATTAACTTTATTTAAAACTGGAGAACTGATCACATCATTATATAAAGTTTCTACTTTACATAATTACTTTTTGAGTAGAAAAGGAATGAGAAAATTAAATTTCTGAAACATGCACAGTAAGGAATCATCATTCCAAGCATGAAAACACACAGGGTCCACAGAATCAATCTATTCACTAACTACTGCATAAGCCAACCATGTGCTCCAATAGTCGTGCTGAAAAGCTAAATTACTGCCACTCAACTCCCTGGCAATTGCCATGAATGGTCACATTACAGAACTTAAAATTATAAAACAATTTTACAAAGAACTTTAGGACAGACTACACAGTTGCTACAAAGATAATATACTGGACAGCTTTCAGGTTTGCAATTTTGCACACAAAATATGGTTCTATCTGCATAACTACTGCATAATATTAACTCTACCTGAAAATCAGAACCTTTTTAAACATACTGGCACAATCTACCCATGCCCTTAATGGCTTTTGTAGACATAAATTTTCAATGTTCAGCAAGCAATAGCAGCTGACAACTTGTCACTTTTCCTACCACAGAGGATTAAGATACCCAGAAAAACAAGTTGTCTAACAGTCACCTAAAAGGTAAATTATTTAGAGATTTAATCCTGTTTACACATTTCCTTCTTGCTTTCACTTCTAGAGAACTCAAGGTAGATTAGCCTGCCTCCAAGCAGAAGTGTCTTCTGTACTAAGTATTTCCATCTGGTTTATACAACACACTATTATTCTTTATTAGAAAGCCCACCTATTGGCATTTGACATACACAGCAATTGGTACACCAGGAACAGCAAGCTGCATAAAAAATTAAAACAAATTTTCAGTGGGAAGGAGGAAGTTGCACAGTTTATTCCTGCTATATGAGTAATGGCCTATTGAAGGGATAAATAAAAACAAGAATATTAAACCTAAAATTCAGCTGTGTGTACAGTGTTACAAAACCTGAGACTCAGCAAACTTACGTAGGAAACCAGCCAAGCTTACTATCACATCTTATGAAATAAAATGTATAAATTTTTAAGCAGTCTAGCAGAATAGTTTACACACTACTTCAATTAAAATTCTACCCCCCTCCATCATCACAGACATGAAAACATCACCATCTGTTACATACCTTATTTTCCCCTGCTCTGTTAAATCTCCATCACTGTGTAATATTGTTGTTAGCAATCTCAGAGTAGAAGTACCTGACTTGCTGTGGTTGTTCTTCATTCCTAGCAACCATCGAACCATCATCTTGATGGCCTGAATCTGAAAAAAAAGTTATACCAAAATGTCAAATCATACATCATAAGCCTAATTTTAAAAATAATCTTTAATTTAATCACACAGTATTTTTTCCCAAGTGCTTTTCGCTGGTACAAACATATGTCTGTCAGGACTGCAAAACATCATTTAAATACTGAAAGAAAACCAGACATACTCTCACTAGACAGCAACTTTTCACTCAAAGTCTCAAGCATGTATTACAGCAAATAAAAATTATACATTTAGTTAAAATTTGAGCTGCTTCTTCTATAAGCAATCACATTTTGTCCTTTGAAAACATTTTTTTAATTGAGTTTACATCCATTAAATATTATGAGATAGGCTAAACAGTTTATACTTACTAAGAAAATGTTACTGGATCAAAAAGCAGAACACATTTTCATCTTTATATATACCTAGAATTCACAGAATATTCTGAGTCGGAAGGGACCCACAAGGATCAACAAGTCCAGTGAATCAACCATACAGCAACTGAACCCATGACCTTGGCGTTAAATTCCTGTGCCCTATATATTCTCTATTTATCTAGGTCATATCTGAGTTTAAATTTAAGACACGTACTTGAAAAAACACTTAATAGACAACTTGACTGTTAAGAGCAGCAATCTGTACTACAATAACTTACCCTGGTAAAGAATACTTTTTTCACAGCTATTTTAAGAAAAGCCTCAAAGTCAGGGAGGGATAACTTGGTTTTGCCAATGGAAACATCAAACTTTGAGGCAAGCTTCTGCCATTATGCAGAACCCAGCAACTACCATGAAACACTGAATAATTACAATTTCTTTAGTGAAAATAAACATTAATTTGGAGATTAAGTTTGTTTTAGTATTTGAATCCCTTTATCCTTTCATTTTCCTTTCATATGACAGCAGAGACAATACAGAAAACAAAAAAGAATATCTTCTCACAGCAAAATGAAAATGCTCATCTAAATCACATAGATATCCTTTGGGGAAAAAAAAAGGAAACCAAATAACAATCCAAAACCAAAACAAAATACTGAACTCTGAAGATCAAAACCCAAAAGCTTTAGAAAACTTACACTTTTTGTACATGGTAACTTCAAATATTCTCATTAGAGGGAAAAGCAATTCTAGTAACATTTATATCAACATTCACAATATCAACAAATTAAATTTATCATAGCATAATTGATCTACTCCCTGAAACGAACTGACCAAAATGGTCCCATCAGATCTCAGTTCTAGGACTATCACTTCTATGTAAGTTTAGTTTTTAGGACTGTAGTCCACTTGCTCCACCTTATTAGTAACACCAGTAAGCTGTAGGATGTCTGTCACTCCAGAACTCAAAATGCAAATGGAGCCTGAGGAGTCTTGCCCTCACTTTCAAAAGGTCTTCCACTGGAACAGCTCTAAGTATCTACCAGAAGATTTTAATAGCATCAAACCCAATATAATAATTGTAATATAATATTAGCATCAGATCATTTCACAGCTCACAATTCAGTTTTTTCATGTCATAACCAGAACTTGTAACCATTAGTGCCTCCCATTTGTTGAGAGGATGGAAATATGACAGCTCTCCTTGGTCTTCAAATAAATGACGCATTCAGCCAGGGAACAGATACAGGCTACCTTGTCCCCTGACCAATTTCAGTTTCAATCTTGGCTTTTAGTAATTCCCTCCATAATGTCTTTTCCCCAGTTTTATTATCCAAACCTATTCTAGTCTTCCTTCCATGTAGTCAAGTCCTAGTTGCACCTCGTTCAGAATTTTTGTCTGACCCCACTAGTTTCCCTATTTCTTTGCTGGTGTTAATGATACAATGACATTCCAACAACCATTCAGAATTAAGCATTTCCATGAAATTAGTACAGGGCACGAGAATTCCCCCAGTCACTACTACTTGTGGGATGTGCCCATGGGGAAGACAGTGTGGGAATGCCATGGGGAACTACAGTTGTTTAGCATAAGGCATTTCCCCAGAGTCCTCTGCCCCCCAATGCAAATGAGCACATGCCCATCACCTGTCAGTTTGTGGTTGTCATCTCCCCAAGTTCTGGAAAGTTCCCTGTTCTCGTTGCTCCTAATGGTTCCCTCTGTAAACCACTCCTTCCCTTTTCCCTCATTGGCCCAGTTTATGTTACCCCATCCCTGTTCCTCCCTTACACCCTCTTCCCATTGGATCATTTGTACCCTAGTTACTCCATCCCTCCCCAGTTATATACTCTGGCCCCTCCTTCCCCAGGGCTTTCGGAGTCTGCCTCCCCTGAGTGTGGTTGTCTCCCTGCTCCTGTTTCTGCCTCCCTACTCCTTCGATCAATCCTCAATAAACCCCCTCAGATTCCTGCAGCTCAAGAGTACTTCCATCTTTCTGGTGGGGATTTTAATTACGCTATCCAGGCACCCGATGACCAGCCAACTGAGGGTCACCCTGTGGGACTTGGTCCGGGGTAGCCTATAACTACTGATTACTCAAAGACTTTGTTAAACGTGACATGAGTTTGGACTGCTGACACGTTTTAAATTCTCCCTCTGCAACCAAATAGTCTAGCTATTAAAAGATAATTCCAGTTGGAAGGAGTGTTAGGAGATTTCCAGTTCAATCTCCTGCTCAAAGGAACATCAGCTATGAAATCACACCACACTGGTCTCAGTTTTATGCACTGTGGTGTCGAAAGCCCTCCAAGAATGAAGACTGCATAGGCTCTTTTGGCAACCCGCAACCTTTTGCTACCTGTTGCATTGTCTGACTGTTCACAGGCTTTTCCTTATATTCAGTCTGAAGTTCTTGTTTCAATTCATGTTCCATGAGCCTAGAATTCTCCTCCGAGATGAAATATTATTTTACACAACATGAAAAGAAAGCGAAAATGAGATACAGCCATATCAAAGACAACACTGTCTTCCTACTACATCACCATTATGGCAGCAGCTGGCAAAGGTTTCTACTGCCTGAGGTTTCAGAGCCACAAAGGCTACAAGTTTGTCAGGAGTGGAAAACGAAACAAAGCCCACTTTGAGCATAAAGAAATAGTACTAAAAACCTTATATACCAATGATATGGAAAGAAACAAGAAATATCATTGCTACTACACAAGTCTCAATCCGCTGCATGGTGCACAGTACACATTACAGGTCACTGCCAAGACAGACAATTGTTTTAGAACTCAAGTGCCAGGCCTAGGAATTCCAGTCTAACTCATACAATCATTAATCCAATTCATAGTTAATACTATACCGAAACACTTCTCTGCAGAGAGCCTTTCATACAAGGTTTAGCACCCAAAACTAAGGTTATCCTGTATCAGTCTATATCTGCTAGGCTGGACAATACTAAAATTTAGTTTTCAGCAGCCCTTCCCACTTTCATACACCAACTTGATAGTTTTTAAATCCCCCATAAATATATAATAATGTTACAAAATGAAAAAGAGGCTTGTAAAACCAGAGTGAAGAAAAGTACACTATCAGAGAGAAATAATTTATAAACTAATGGCATGGTCCGGAGCATACATTAAGTTTAAGCTCTACAGTAGTAATAAATGCTAATTAAATTTGCAAATCAATTTTCACAACAACCTGTTTTCACTGGCAAATAAATTCTTCTTACAGTTTTCAGGCTTGGCTTCAACTGCAAATTGCCTTAAGAATTTCTGCAGGTTAATTCCCTTTCAAATAGCCAAATGTATAAGAAGTTTTATCAATATAAAAGTACATTTTAGAGAGATATTACAGCTTCACAAATCATTTAAAAGAATTAAGAAAAACAATATTTACTACTTCAAGCTACATGTATAATCACTCAAGTGAAATCATGTCTATTTAAAATTAGCACCTCATTAAATTAAAACAAAGGTGCATTCTTTTAACAACGTTTGGAGTATACTGTGTAACTATGGAGTTGCACAAATATGAAAAGTATCCTTTGTGGAGTCAAAAACCTGAAAGCAACAAATCAACTTCAAAAAAGCCAAGCTTTTCCAGTAAAGTGTTCTGTACCTCACTGCAAAGCAAAGTACTTAGTAACCTAGCAGAAAGGGAGGTCTGCTGGGAAGTGTTTAACAATTTTGAGAAAAGGCAAAGACTTTTTAAAACCAGAGCCACTCTACTCAGAGGACATTAGAAACTAAGCAACTGATATAACATAGAGCACAGTATAAAAGACAAGTATCTCATTCTGAAAGAAGTGAAAGAAAAAATCTCTGTTCTGAAGGGTATTTAAAAACCAAATACAGATATAGAATAGATTTTCCACATCTTGAGTCTATTTCTAATTCACTGAAAAATTGACTGACTGTATCTCTTACAGAGTACAGAAAATGTATTGCATTACTCCAAAATAAGAAAAAGCTTGAGATGACATTTTTAAGTAAAGTATCAAAACAAACCCCCCTCCATTTTAAAGTGATTTTTTTTCTTAAATCCAGGTTTTTATCTAATACACATTGCAAACACATAAAAATAAACAATGTAACAGATTTATTCATTCGAGGAAACTGACAAATCCAAACCTCATTTTTCTTCTTCCAAAACAACACTGAAAGTTTCTTGGAATGGCATAAAAATTCAACAGAAAAAGGAAAGACTTTTAACAAAATTTCTATACTATTTATCTCCAACATTGTAGAGGAGGGGGAAAATAATTTTACTTTAAGTAATCCAGCTATCATCACAGTCAAGTGTCAGAAAGCAAAACTACACCTATAAAGAGCTTATATAAAAACTTAATGAAGTGTACATGTAAATTTATGCATATAATAATAATTAAAAGGTATGTTCCCAAGAACAAATCCTTAGTACGTATTATAAACATAATAGACAGGAAAACATAGTACATGCTACTCACTTTAACAAGGGTTTCTGGAGACACTTCTTCATCTGGGACCCAAAGTTTTGTTGTCTTCTTTCCTGGAAGCTAAACAAAATGTTACATTTGTTATCATACTGTTACTCTTCGGTGAAACTTGTAACCTCCTCTTTCCTGTTTGCTTCTGGAAACAATACAGCAGCACTCCCTGGTCAGCTGCATGCCTCCTGTACCTTACAGAAGTAACCACTACAGAAGTGACTTATCTCACTCTCCAAGTATCAGCAAATTTAAAATTAATAAAGGGACTGGTTGTTGTTGTTACCTGAAAACTATTCCTTTAGGGCGTAATAGCCATTGCTTTGAAAAATAAGTTTTGCCATATCCAGTAGATTGGAACCTCACACACATTTTACTATTTTAGACAGTGTATCTTTCCCTAAGCAATTTCAAACAATGCATGAGTTCATTGTTTGACTCCATAATCACTTTAGAATCAATACAAAATTGTTCAAGAAACTGAAATTCAGTCTTCCATTTAAATAGTGTATTTTAATTTCAAATGTAATATACTTCCTAAAAAGCACAACTCACTCAAGATAAGAAACAGAATAAAGTCATAACAATTTTCACCTTTTTAATAAAGGCCAAGTCACAAGTGATGAAATGTTGTGCTATGCAGCTCATCACTTTTTTAGGATTCCTAAATTAGTAGAACTCTCCTTACCTGTACCATGGGTTTTGAATGGAGTCAAACTACATGAGGAAATCAAAAGACTACCATATACAAAAAGCAGAATCAGCATGCCAAATATTCTCCCAAGCACTTGCTGAGTATGATACTAGAGAAAAAGCATACTCTTAATATAAGATTTTAAAAATACTCACCCTATCATTCATTAGTAAATCTTTGACGATAAAAGTAGCAACCAAAGATTTCAAGGGGGCAGCAAATTGGTCAGGTGCAAGCATGGCTATATGGCCAATAGTAACCAATGGCGTAATGAGGTGCTCAAAATTGCTTGGATCCAGACTTTTATGCAGCGGCTAAAAAAAAGGCAACAAATTTAGGTATTACTGATATAATCTGTGTCTTACTCAGGGGCTGGGAATGACAGCTTCGTACCAAGTTGTCCATGTCTACTTCAGAAATACAATTTCAAAAGAACTATTGATTATTTGATTTTAAAGATACATTCACCAACCCATCAAGTCTTCCTTAAGTCAGAGGAAATGTCAAGATGACAGACAAAATATTTATCACCTCTGGATAGTTCAAAAAGTGACAGCTCAAGCACAACCATTTAGGAAACAATGGATTAAAAAGCCTCCTTTCTTGTGGGAGAACTAGATCTCAAGCTAGCAATTCCAGTAATGGACAATGATTCAGCCTTCAAGATAAGAGGCTGATGGCTACTAATTAAAAAGTACATTTGCAGGTACAGCTATAAAATTTATTTAGTCTGTACCACAATTCAGTTTTCCATAATTTCTGCAATCATTTAAATACTTTTGACCATTTTCAACAGGGATAAGGAGAAGCATATGGTTCTTCTTTCCATAAATAGTTCATGGCTGTAGTACACAGCCTAACACTTGGTTTTACTCTATAAGCTCTTAAAATACATAACCTAAAATATGACTAATCATGAGACACACGAACACCCTCTACAACCATTCTTCAGGCCAAAATCATGTAAGAACAAAAGGAACGGAGAAAAACTTATTTCCTAAATCTGCTACAACTTGAAACTACATTCCTTAGTTTACATACGCAATATAAAAGATGAGTAAAAGTAACTTAAGTATTTAATGTTACCTCAAATATCTGTGCAAACTGAGTTTCTTTGCTGGAAAATATTGCATGGATGCAGTGAATAGCATACTTGGCTTGACGAGGGGGTCCCTTTTTAGCTTTGTGATGCAACACTGGAAGCAAAGCACTAAACAGTTGTGTAACAAAACAAATAGACAAACAGACCAAGAGATAAATAATTTCACAAACTGAAAATCTTCCAAAACGTCAAACTAACAAAGAAGTACAGATACACATATAAAAACCACAATAGTTCTGCAAAAGCACTAACTGCTTTTGTTTGGGTATTATCTTCAAAAAAAAATTTACATAACTTGTAAGCAAAAAAAAAACCTAGTTTTTGTTGATAAAATATTATGTGGTAAAACAGGCACAGGTACTAAATGTTCTTTTGGAAATATTTTTGCCTACATATTACCATTAAATTGCAAGGGATGTTTTTACACAGCTAATATATAAATATATATATATATATATATATACATATAACCTAGGAAAGAATAAGTAATTCTGAAGGGCAACAATATAAATTAGAGTGGTATGAGTGACATACCAGCTGTCACTACTTTGGGTATATTCATTTCACTTCCTTTCTTCAAAAAGCACTACAATTTAGTTTTTCAAAATCTCTTTTTGGAAGTAATACTTCCAAAACAATGCAGAATAATGCTACAGCAGATGAAAGGAAGAGTGAGAACTTCCAAAATCCTATACAGTAAAGATCACTGCTCAGAGTAAGATACACAACTTACGATCGTATATGAGGAAAGTCTTCTTCAATTTTACTTCCTGTATTTTTGAAAATTTGTAATGCAGCTTCTGCCACTTTTTCATCATCCATTTTCAAGCAAGCCAGGAGAGATTCAAAAGTTTCAGCTGAATGAAATGAGATAGGGTGCGTAAACGAAAGTACCTGCCAAAATATGATGAAAGCCATGTTAACATTTTTTAAAGGTCCACTTATACTAGAACACTTCATCAAGAGTCATTTTCCACTGCCATATTGGAACATTTTTAATACTCTCCCCGGTTTTGACTCATGATCCACATTTCCCTTCATTTCTTTAGTAACTCCTAAAGTTCTGTCTTTATACATGGCCTCATTAGATTTAATTTATTTCCCCAGTCTCAGTTTCTTTTCCTATTATTCTGCCCATGTACTTCTCAGTGGCTACATCTACATTACCAAGTACTGGGTTACAGCAGGAGCAGGTCTTAAGAGAAACACAACTGATGCTAAGGAAGCAATATTCATGTTTCAGGAGTTTTGCTTCAGAGTATTTCTAGACTGACTAAATCCACTTTAGCCAATGCAACACAACATGTGCTTCTGAAGCCCATCTCAATTTTGTTCCTCTGAATGGAATCCAGCCTGTGTGCCTCCAGACTTCAAGATTGTTTCCTCAGGGGAAGAACAGATTCTGCTCTGCAGTGAAATTCCTATCTCTAAAAGAGCAATACAGACATATTCAATAGGGTCTCTAGTCCCCCAAGCTTTCCGCATCAACTTAACAGATTCTGTACCTCTCCTTCAGATTCTTGGACTTGATTGTTTTCTGGCATGACAGTCCTCCCACATTAAAAAAAAAATGAAATAAAGAAACTCTCAATTGATCCTCCCCGAAATTTGGTCTTCTCTTCATTTTTAAGTGACTGTTGATTATTAGCCTCGTTCCACATAATATTCTGACCCATGGTAGAGAAACAATCCTCAATATCTAGAAACTTCTTCATATGCCATTTTCTATTTTAACCAAGTTACCTTCCTTCCCACTTCATTGCATGGCATTCCCAATGCTGGACTCCTATATTTGTCCTCTTTATATTATTCTGATGATGTATAGACTTCTTAGTTTAGGGCAGTCTTACTCCTCTTCCTTAAATGTGTTATGCCAGTTCATATAAATATGTAAATACTGACCTGGAAGCCTTCATTCAAGTATACAGTCCTTTATAACATGATTCATTCTCTCTTATTCAGATGCATTCTTGTGCACTTTTATCTAAATGTGCACATCGGGATAAAGAGCCACACCCCTTCCAGTGAATCCACTCTGTCCTTAGTTCATCTAAAATACTCTTGAAACTTCAGTATGAGAGTCCTTTAGATTTTTAGACCTCTGAAGTCAACCCCCAGCTGGAATACTTGACAGTCTTTGCTATGTTAGCTCAGTCTCAAGACTACTCATAGCTGAAATAGGTACGACCCCAACATATGTGGAACACAGAGGAACCAGAGTGTTGCACTGATGTGCAACAGCACAGTATATATTTACGGATCGCCGAATTCATGCTCTAATAACCAAAACTCCACTGCTGCTGTCTCACATGCAACTACTTTTGGCTTCCAGAAAAGCTTCTAAATAATTTAAAAAATAACCTTACTGATGTAACATGTGAGACAAGCATAAAGCACAAAAACCCAAACCAGTTTCTTCCAGGTAGGCACCACATTCTTTTGACTAAAAGCAGTAAGTGCTAACTAAAAATTTATTTTAGCAAAGTTGTTTGCAAAGTTTCCCATGCTCACTGGGCACTAGGACTATACTTGCCTTCAGCAATTCAAGACCTGCTCTGATTGCCTGGTCAGTAGGTACACCCTCATCTTCATCATCAGCCGTTCCATCTATAGACTTGTTCACTTGCTTGATAAGGGCACTGAAAAGGAAAACAAAACATGGCCTTGTAGTTACTGCAATTCCACCATGTATGATTAAATTTTAAACTTATGAGAACAATCTTATTTAAAGCACCTTATTTAAAACATAAGCCTATTATAAACCAATTATGTCAACAACGTACATGATCTGGTTGCCCTCATCTCCTATCCAAATCAAAGCTTATGAAGCATTGAATTAAAAAATATTTATGCATCACGAATTTACAACTATATACAAATTACTCTGGAAGGATAACCAAAATAAGAAAACAATTTACAAGCATTGCAAGCAACAAACTCAATAAGAATTATGCTGAGGTTACAACCCACTACAGATTCTTAACAATTGATGGAAAATAATTGTTTACAATACTTAGTCTCTAACCAAGAGGAAAAAAATAACCATTTAACAGTTCTGCTGAGAGCTGATGACAAATTTTCAAGACCTATCTTCTGCATATTTCTTCTTGACAGTAAGGCTTATTTCAAATACTGCTGTTAGCTAAATAATCATTTCAGCAATAATAATTTCCACAAACCCCCCCCACCATAACTTCATTGGCTCACTCTTCCTTGAAGTCTTGCTGCCTCATCATCATAACCTTTACTTCCTCAGTTACTTTACTTTTTATGTCACTATGAGCTAATATTCTGGGTGGAAAGTTTCAGCTGAATAGTCTGGACAGAAATTTGTTTTAAAATAAGTCAACTGGTCACAAACCATATTTGTGCATCAGTAACACATCCAGTTTTACTGACAAGTCATCCCAGCTATGCTGAATGACAATGCAATTGTTTCTGTAACTACATTCTGGACAAGGACACAAAAACCCCCACACAAAATGAAACAGAAGAAAACATTGCAGGTCACCAAGCTTTAAGCCATACCCACCCAGCCTATTACTGCTTGTGCTTAAAGGCAAAGTAAGAAACCCCAATTTCAAACCCTGTGGTCTATGGCCGACAACACACACACAAAAAATACCTGATGGATTCGGTATCAATGTGCACAGGAGCAATTCTCTCAAGAAGAAACTTTATCATTTCCAGGAAAGGATTTGTTGGTTGCTTTGGATTGCCCAACTTCTTTGTTATTTCCCTCTGAAATATAAGTAGTGATTAAATTTCTAATCAATTCTATTCCAAAAATATTCACACTTTAAGAGCAATTCTTACCACACATCCTTCAGCCTGTTTGCAAGAACATGTTGGGCTAACAAGCATTTCTAACTGACTTCTTATTTTTTCATCATCTTCTAGAACTTGTGTGAACTTTTTCATGAAATCTTGAGCTTTCCCTGGATCAGGAAGGTTTCCTTTAAATAACCAAAATAAATCACTATTTATGTATTGTAAATTGCACAAGTTTGGAACATCATACAAACCACACAAAAGCGGAACCAAACAAACAAAAAGAAAAACCACAAAAACTCAAACCACAGAACACCTCAAAATAAGCAGACATATCTATGGGGACACAAATTTCTACAATATTCCTCTGGCTAATTGCTTTCCCCACCCTCCACACTCATTTTTCAGCAAGTCTAGTTGCTCTTGCTAATAATATTACTAACAGCTGAAGCTGACCTCAGACTGCAAAGCCTAAACTCCACAACAAAATATACTCTGTATATAGATCACCCAATGCAACAAGTGTGAAAAACATCAAAAAGGGTATTTTTGCTAAATTACCCCTCAAGTAAACATAAGCTTTACAACAAACATTCAAAAACAAAAAATGGCATTTTAAAATGCATTAAGGAAACAAACTTTACAACAGCTTAAAACATTCCCAAAAAAAGGAGGCATTTAAAATGCATTTCTTCAACTACATTTTCATTTTATATATACATTTTATATTACAGCAAGGCAATTTATTGGCAAAGAATCAGTCTATTTAAGATGCTTCATATTTTTTGGTCCAGACAGTATTAAGCAAAGCTGGTACACAATGTGGTGCAGCACTACAGGATGGTTAGTTCAAAACAAGTTCTATTATGATTTTGTTTTGCTGTATTGATTTTTTAAAAAATATAAGCCAAGAACTAAAAGTATGAGAAAAAATACAAACTGGTGAAAAACAGATTAGTATCATGGCCAACGAAGCAGCACAGTTCATTTTTCTCCTCCGTATTTTTTCAGAAATGTGTAGTCTTATGTAGTATATTTTTTTTTGCCAGAACAGATGGCATTTTTTTAAAAAAAGGTGGATTTGAAAACAAATTTTCAGAATTGTAAAACAAGTTTTTCTTCATACTAGTTTTAGTGCTATTGACATGGTGGGCCTGGGGAACAAAAAGAGTTGTTTTTGGGTTGGTGGGTATTTCTTTGTCAATAGCTCAGTTTACACAGAAGTTCTTCAGTTTCTGAAGTGCTTTCCTTGCTAGTGAAATCCAAACTCTCTTGCATTCCAATGACATTTACAATACTAAAACCTCAGAAGAGAGGTAAATTAGTATATAGCTTAGTAGTTAACATCTATGAATATATACTCTATAATAAATGTTAGAATAGACATTAACACCCTAGATCATCTAGACCTTGAATTACTCCACAATGTAGCCAAAATGCTATGTAACAGGCTTCATGACTGATGTCTTCTTATGATTAAGAGAGTAATTCTGCTTAGAGTTGCCTTCATTCTTAAAAGCATATTGCTGCATCACATTTAACATGATTTCCTTTAAATTTTATCTGCTGCAAACGTTTTTTTATAAAGTTATCCCAAATTATTTTTAAAGCAAGAAAGCAATATAGTTCTACTGTTATTTTTAGACACTGTAAATACTTTTACTGACTTACTTGTTATAACCATCACTTTTGAGAATATAGCTTTACTGCTGGCATCTGTCTGCAAGTCACAAAAGAAAAATGGATTAAGTAAAAATTTTACATCATTTATTTCCATTTGAATATTGAATAAGGAAGACTCCAGACTGCATTAACAAGTCAGCATCTATTCTGCTAACACATCAGTGTATTAGAAATCAAAAACCACCACTGCAAATTCAATGTAGACACAAGAAATAAAAGGTAGATCATTTCTACAGATCAACTACATAAAATACTTCTATTACTTTTCAATCTACCATATAACTTATGAACAGCACAAATGGGCTATTCCTGCAGTGTGTAGTCTCAGAAGAATGCCATCATTTTCAGGGCTCTTAGCTGTCACAACTGAACTCACATATTCAGACAAAAAAAATGATAAAAAACAGAAATCAGACATCATTTACAGGATTCAAGTAATGCTGTCAGCAGATACAGACTTCCCATATTCAAACCCCTTGTGACTCAGGAGAAAAACAAAAACTGTACTGTGGAGTTTCTTTCATCCTGACTGTTTTGGTCCTTAATACTACCTAAGTCTTCAAGTACTGACTAAAGCTCCCATCAAAAGAGATTGAGCAAACTACTAATAATTCAGCAAAATGTCAAATAACCTGAGGCAGAAGTATTAACTTGCAGTAGTATAACTCTATCGAATTATGACAGATTAAAGAAGTTTAAGAAACATTTCTTTTTAGACAATCTACTGTGGCACTTGATCTACATAATCTTACATTCATCTGCAGCAAATGAAGATTATACTCCAATAACACAAAACAGCATTCACCCACTTTTCTACATATGAACAAGAAAGGTTATGTATTTTATTTTACTGTATGCCACTGCTGAAGGAGAAAACAAGAGAAGCTGTGATTTATGCTTTTGCTCTTCAGAAAAATAACTAGACTTAAAGGCAAGTTTGATGTCCCTTCTGTCTTAAGACAGGAGAAATTATGACCAACAACATTAAAAATTTCCTTAACACATTTCCAGCCTCCTCCATAGTGCTTTGTCTGAGGAGTGCTTGAAGAGGAAAAAAGGAGGATGCCCGTAGAGTTTCAGTAAGTGGCAGAAAGGTAGACTGGGAAGTTCAAAGACTTACAGTTACAGAATAATGTAGGTTGGCAGTGACAACGTTAGGTCACATAGTTGAACTGCCTACTCAAAGCAGGATCAGGTTTTGCTTCAGGCAAACTTCTAGTTGCATTTTAAATATTTACAAGGATGAAGATTCTGCAGCATCTCTGGGCTACTTGCTCCCATATTTGATCACTCTTACTGCATTTTTTTTTCTTACTACCTAAGCAAAGTTTCTTTGTGGCAACATCTGTACACTATTTCTTGTCTTATTCCACTTTATCTCTGAGAGCTCTCACAATGCCTACACTTGCCACACAGATAACAACCACAGGAGAACAAATCAACAACTAAGCTATAATGATTACATGAAGAAATTAGAAGTGAAAACACACAAAAAGTCATTTTCTAAAAGGTTACTATTTAATCTCAGTTTTGTTTCCAGAAAGAAAGAAATGTTTACATAGCTCTGAATTGATAATGGATATTTGTCTCAAGATTATTACTTGGACTGTATGTGATAGTCCGAGGTGCTATTGCAGGCAGCAAAACAGTTTTGCATCAGGGAATTTTACTTAATTTAGTATGTCAATTTACACAAAGTTTTACTTATTTATTCTGGTATTGAGAAATAAAAGCAAACAAATGAACACTTCAAAGAACAGACCACCCCTCAGACACCTCTCTTCCTTGCTCTGCTCTATCACAAGCCATCTAAATTCCCCCATGTAGTCTTACTATTCAAGAGAATACCCCCAATGCAGAGAACTAGCCTTTAAGAGCAAAAAATAGGATAAAATCCAGATGGACAAATGCAAACATGTCAAAAGCATGCACTGTCTTGAATGCAATGCTTATGCTGGCATCAAAACCCTCCCGGTAAATTCCGTAATCATATTTGATATTTTACGACTGACAAAGAACTTTTACAACTCCCTGAAAACAAAAGGAAAAGTTGAAATTTCACTTTCAACTGAGAAGTAGAAAATGTCCTGGAACTAACTCAGGTATTAAATGCATCAATGTATTTAACCTACACCAAAGAACACTAAACAGTACATGAAAAGCATTTCAAAACAGTCACCAAAATACAATGAAGTATTGTTGTGCTAGCCTTTACTGCACTTAGAATTTAATACATTACAGCATGTTTTTAATGCACTAAGTCAAAATTATTAATTAGCTTGAGATAGCCAAACAAAGGGAATTTTTAAAAACAGTACATTAACTAAAACTGCATATTCACTGGGGAATAAAGATAAGTTGAACTCACTTTGGGTTGCTTTATTAGGTCAACTAAATCCTTTACTTGATGTCGTAGCAGATTTTGACATTTCCACATTTCATTCAATGCTCTAAAAATATAAAAATATTTAAAAAATTGTCAAAATTATCTATTCAAGGAGTAACACAACTCTACAAAATTAGTCTTTACAGTCTTTTCAATTTTAGACTCAAATGTACTTATCACCTGAACTTTCACTGCTGAGTGAGCAAAGGCTAAATATTTCCTAGTAGAATAACATGGAAAATGTACTTGGTCGTAATAGACTGAAACAAAGTGAGATTTTGAAACAAGTTTCATTTCAGATGCTTAAGTACACTGCCTTTCAAAGAAGGAGGAAGTAACTAATCTCTGGTCCATTAAGAACTCATTTGTAGAAGCCTGAAATTACCCTTCTAAAAACATACCAAAAAGTACATTAAAGCAGATGTTTAAGATTTTTATCACCAAAACAAATGTTTTTCTTGCAGACAGGAACGCAGCTACTGGATGAGTAAATTGTGAAAAGTGGACATGATTAAGCTTTTATGAGATGCATGAAAGATACCCAGCAGAACAGAAAATTAACACACTTTCCAGGAATAGTAAGCCATATAAATAGAAGTCACAGCCGCATTTACAAAACTTACATAATCTACAAGTAAAAAAGATCATTTCTATATAACTGAACAAACTATGTCTTTAAAATGAGTACTGTTGCATACAAGAACTGTAGAATTCAGAAATTACTTGTTGCCTGAAATAACAAGTAACTTAAAAGAATCCATTCTGCATTTTCATTTAGCCTACACTAAATATTACTAGAACAATAATTTTTATTTTTAGTGTACTGTTAATAATTTTAGTTTGTTATAGTTGTCATACCTTTGGACAGGCAATACAAGAAATACAGGGGATTCAAATATCAGTTTTTGTAGTATTGGAAGGTTTTGAGATCTTTTAAGGCATTCATTCATGTACAAAGCCCTTTCTAGTCAAAAAGACCGTCTATTTGATTTTCAAGTGACTGAGTACTACTACATGAAAAACAAAGTAAAACTACCTAAAATCAATCCAACCGTGAACATTACAGCAGTCTAACTGTTATTAGTCAAATTCACGTGCATGTACCCATTTTAAGGTGAAGAAGGCACATAATAATGATAATGAAGGAGGAAAGACAAACAAGTTCTTCTCAAGACACCTTGGCTGTGGCAACAAGTAGTTTATTAATTAAAAAGTTGTCAAGTAAGATTTAGGGCTGATCTACCATATCTGTGTTATCTCTTTGCAGACATGAAAGGACTGACATGCCCTCAAGCTTTTTACAGATCTCTGACACTACGTTTTTTAGCTGTTTATGGTTGAAATGTACTGCATCTTGTTAGAAGACACCCTGTAAGTTCAGGTTTTTTAAAATCTCACTTGAAAAATAGATGCTATTTCTACATTCTGTTTTCTAATAGTTTATAAACTATTTCTGTCCATTGGTTTAGGTTACTCATAACAATTCAGAGCTACTTTACAATAACATTTGTATTAAAAATTATTTTGCAAGCCGTAAAAAGCAGCACGCACTTCACAGCATTTGAATCCAGCGTTGCGTAAAGGTAATACAAGCACTTCATCCTTTCGTTTGTTTCCAAGTTATGAGGGACCATGTACTGAGCAAAAATGCGTTCAACAAGTAACCTGAAAGACAGGATTAAGACATTTAATCTGTGCAGGAAGAACACAGCCTGGAATTGTTGAAAAAAAAATTCTCAGCCCTATCCAGACATCAGCTGTTGCATAAAAAATTAGGGATATTCAAAAACCTAAAGGTCAAGTTATTTGACATAACTAAGCATAAATTAAACAGATTTTGCATTATAGAAAACACAATGTTAATGCTGGCATTAGGAGATTTAACAGATCTCCTAACATTATCAAAATCAGATATATTAATCTAGAAGGAACCAAACAATTCAAGAAAGATACTAATTACCAACCCAATAAGATGTTATCATTTAATGTCATTACAAGTCAGTATTGGCATAAATGCATGAACTGACCCAAATGAACTGCCCTAAAATAATACTGCTACTACTACTAATAATGCTTATAAAAAAAGAAATATCATGTTGATTATATCACACAATACCATGAAGCCCAGAAGGAGAATTCAGATACCAATTAGAAGGAGTTGACTTCCACCCTTTTCTGGCCCCTTCCCCACAGGCTGAGTTTATCCCATGTCTTTTGCTTCTGCAATATAAATGCAGGTGTATTCCCAAGGAAATTATTAAAAGCTTCTGCGTAACATGAAGCTCCGTATTTAGAAAAAGGAGGAGAGAGAGGTTTGGGCCTGACAATTACCAAGAAAAGACTGAGAAGAAAATAAAAAAAAAGAGAAACCAAGCCTACATGCTACTCCTAAATACCAGTAAGTCCAATACTGAGGTCGAATACTGAGATCAGTATTACTAGAATGGAGCAAAAGGTAAAAACAATCATGTATGTTTATGCTGGAAAAGAAGACAAAACTCTTTATGCACAGTTGGAGCAGGTGATCAAAACCCAAATCCAGCTAGTTTAAGAAACATGTCAGCAGTTAAAACTGGATTTAAGGATCCAGATAGTCCATTTCCACAGCACCATGAAATAACTACATGTTTTGAAGGTAACTTCTTGAGGTTTTGCATTTTTGAAAAGACTTGTATGGGTTTGCAATGCCATTTGTATCCAAACAGACTGTGAAGGCTCATTTCCAAAGTCAACATGATGACCTTGATTAGTCAAGGCAGACCTGTCCCCAAACTTTTTACCCATGTGCAACCATCTCTTGTTCAATACCAACAACCATATACAAGGCTACAGTTGGTATGACAGAGGCACTGCTTTCACTGCAAATCCAGGAGAAGGCCCTAATTCACGGCTTCTCTGCTACAGAAACATAAATTTCTGCAGTGATATAGCTTGCTTATTGTCACTACAAGCGCTATCTTTAAAACATACAGGAACAACATGCAAATGTAAACCAACATTATTCAAGCAAGTTTACTTCCTGAATTTTAACATAAAAATTAACAAGTTACTGATATGTAAACAAAGATCCCCTCTACTGAAGCAGCGGCAAAGTACACCTAAGACATTTGAAATATTCCAACTGCTCACACCCTTTAGAACCACTTTGGCCTTAAATTAAGAAATAATGAAGTAGAAGAAAACACAGGTCAACATTTGGCTGCAGCTATACAAGATTATGCACTGACTCAAAACATACAAAATTATCAGGATTCCTCCTTCTCATCAGCTCAAAGGAAAAACAGATCTTCAGAACAAGTTATAACAATTCAACACTAAATCACACAGCTTTTACAATTAACTTACCGGTCATCAATACTGTTTTGATAATATATATGCAGAAGTTTATCTTTGATCCATGATATCTGTTTTGCAGCTTCTTTTCCTGCTTCTGATTGCAATGAATATTTCTTGTATATCTGTGCAAGTCCCATCATAGCTTCCTTCCTCACTCTCCACTTGACAAAAAGAAATAGCAGCCAGTTTATCAGTTCTAAACTCAAAATTGAAAAGACTGTTTTCTGTTTTCTGCTAGGTATTTCCTAATATACACCAAATGAACATAATTTAATTCGCAAAAAAGTTAAACTGAGTTCTTAGTGCAAGAGTTTCTCATTAGGACGTATGTTGCATCATATTTATGACACTAAACCTTTCAACACCAGTAACTACCATATAAGTATGCCTCTTGAATTTAGAATTATTACAGATTTAAGACAACACCCTTTCTCACACTCCATAATCACCATGTGCATTTCTGTTATGGCTGCAACAAGAAAAAGCATGTCACCAAGTGAAAAAAAAAATTAGGTGATAATTTTGAAAGTTTGTTATCAACAAACCTTTTTACTATGCTTTAAATTAAGTAGCAAACCTCAAATTTTAACAAATAATGCAATATATCTAAACTAAAATTCAAGACTATTCAAATTTGAAAGCTACTACCCTGATTTGCAGTCTTTCAATGATCTAATTAAAAGCAAGAAATTTACAGTACATGCAATACATTCTGAAACCTGCTTGAAAAATTTCTTAAGAAAAATGGTAGAATGTTTTACAAGGGTTTTCTTTGACTCAAAAGTTTTACTAGACTAGAGAATTAGAACAACATTTTTGTGTTGCAGCCAATTTAGATAATTAAAATCATATAATCTTAAATAAAATACAGCACAATGAAAAATGAAGCATTTTAGTAATGAGAAGAAGGTACCTCACTAAATAGATTTAATCTGTTTTATGGTTTATATTGGTTTTCATTTGTAATTTAAAATGAATATAGCATTTTTTAGAAGTGCTGATTTTAAAGAAGGTGAGTATTACGGTTTACAAGTATAAAACACAGCTACCATCAATGCTAATTATGTCTTACCCGCTTGTCCAGTGTCCTTTCTCTGACGAAATTTAGCAGGTGATCATTGACAAGCAAAAGATCTTTTTTAGCAGCAGTAACTATGGATACTATAACATCATGTCGTATGGCTTCCTCAGGATCATGTGACCTTACTTTCAGATATTCTGGGGGAAAAAAATGAGTAAGTGTAAGTATACACCTTCAGCTACTTTCCCCACTAGACAGAAACAGAAAATTTATTTTATTCTGTTTGAAGCATCAGCAGTAAGAAACCAAAAGTTTTCTCCAAGACTAACTGGAATGTCAGTAAAACTTCATATTTACTTAGCATATTAAATATGTATATTACTGGCATTATTGAAATAGGAATTACATGGCTACTTTTTTTTTTTAATTATTTCTAATAGTAGTTACACTATGCATACATTAGCAACTATCATAGCCAACCAAGACTGGAGCTGTAGAGCAGAATAGACAGTGCTTGAGAACTTGCTAACCACACCATATACATTTTAAAGTCTTACGTCAGGCTAGAAGCTACTCCCTTCCTGCAGACTCCATCCCCTCTGGCTCCAGAGAACATTAGTTGCATTCCTGCTCACAACTTCTCTATTATCCACAAGGAATCTAACTCACTTGCTCCAGGAATATGCAATAGTATGAGCCACGTAAGCATTGTAAGCAGGGACAAATGCCAGAGATACTTCAAAATGTAATGCTTATTTAGACACATCCTAGTTTATCCATCTTAATTTTTCTAGATTATTCTGGTACACTGTTACTTATTTGCTAACACCAATAATCTTACACAATCAACACCTAAAAACTTCTGCTTTCAGGTGTCAAATTTGTTAGCTACCTATTGTCTTTTTAAAAAGTTGGCAAATAAAATGGCAAAGTTCATTTATCTTTTTAACCATATTTTAGCTTATTTTAGAAGCACAAAAGGGCAGTAACACCCAAACAGAAGACCGCAGTTCACTGCATACATCAGTGCAACCCTGAGAACTTTAAGAAGCTTTTCAAATTCAAACTTTATTCTGAATGAAATAACCAGTGGTTACTATTCTCTCATGACTGTTCAATGACCAGTGAAAATTTTCAAGTCTCATCTGAAACACTGGCCATTAACATTACTGGTAATCTGCCCAAGTGTCAAAAGAGCACATTTCAAAATAATGCTTTGCAGTTATGAAGGCTATGGAATTTTAAATCTAAATAAGCCTTTTTAAAAAAACCTATTGCTTCACAGGAACATAAACCAAAACAAATGAAAAATAATGCCATGAAACAAAACAATTCTCATCTCCAATACCAGTGAGCCACAGAAAATTTTAAACTATTTCACTTCAATAAGCACTGTGGGGAGAAAGGAGGGGCAAGCAAAATTATATTTCCCAGAGGATACCATTAGAGGGGGCACAAAATCTTTCTCTCTTTCTCTTTTTTTTTTTGTAAAAAAAAAGATAAATTGAAAATATAATTCTGATCATCAAAAATGAAAATATTTTTACCATTCCATTAAGGAAAGACCCAGAACCTTTTGGGTTTTTTAAGATGGATTAACAATTCGGAATCACAAAATATTCTGAGCTGGGAAGGGACCCACAAGAGTCATCAAGTCCAACCCCTATGGCCCATATGAGGATCAAACCTACAACTGTGGTGTTCCATGCTCCAACCAACTGAGCTAATCTCCGGATAACACTTAACTACAGGGTGACTCCAGCCTGTCTCTATTTGTGTCCTATTTGATACATACTCAGCAAGCAGGAGAGCAATCTCATGCACTTTACAGTCCTTTTAACTGCCTCCTTAGACCAACTAGGCAAAGAGATTGGCTCAAAAAAACTACAAGTAGGAGTTTAATGATCAGGGGAATATACAGTCTACAAAGCAAACCAAGCAATGCTCATTAATTACACTTTTTTTATTAAGACATGGGGAGCAACAAATACTAAATTCTTCTACTGGTGCCAGTTGCCTTCTTCCTACAGAGCTCCTGAATTACAGGCTGCGTTTAATCTGAAGGAGGTGGAACTATGAAGCTGTGGTCAGTTCTGAGGACCATTATCATGTTTTAGACAGTGGCTGTGTAAGACTTGAACATTTCAGCTTTGTGGAACTTAAGTCTCCCCTATGCACCCTAATTAATAAATGCCAGGTTAGGCAGGCTGTATTTATCTGATCCCATGGTGCTTAATTTCAGCAGCAGGTGGGAATGCAACTACTGTATGAGAGGGAGAGAGATCTCCCTAGCGGAGGTATTCTTTGTGTACAATCCCTTCAGGTTGAGAAGCAACAATGAAGGCAGAGACTTTGACTTAGAACTCCACCATCAATTAGGTCCTCCACAACATATGACAGCATTACTTAGGATTACAACTGGACTTTTTGACTCTTTGAGGAGACTTAAAATTGTATTTTAATGTTATAATGAAACTAATACCTGTTAAGTCCTTTGCCAGATCAGGGTGGTTCATAAGGCAGTGACTTGCAAATTTGACACACTCAAGCCGAATAGGTACATGGATATCATTAAACCTAGTTAGAAACAAGACAATGCATTACAACAAAAATTCCACTTCTACCAAAGCAATCTGTTAATTCCTACACAGTATCAAACACTTCTGAAAATGTTTTTAATGCTTCCCATGCATGGTTACATGTATACAGCATCTCAGATTTCACAGTATAATGTAGACTGTCTTTAGCTTAAAAAAAATTCTCATACTCATTTGTTGATTCATGTTCTGAACATGAAAAGAATTATCTTCTCCTGGTACACATTAGAAACTCCCAGGCAGACAAAAAACTATTAGAAAGATTGTATGATATATTTTTATTCCTTTTCTGTAATCCTACACATAATTAACCATGAGCCATGTATCAGAAACTCAAAATTTTATAAGACTGTAACATTCATCCTCTCTGCATGACAGACAACAAATAAATGCACATTTAGTCTACTACAAATTTCTTCTGAGATGGATCATTTTATAGGATTTCCTTTTGGAAGGTCAAAATCCATTTGATGGTTGAAACCTAGTATTTTCACATTTAATTTTTATGTAAGTTATTTAATAACTGTTGATGCAATTAGCTACAGATAACTCTTCCAAAATTAAATGCATTTTCAAGCTATACTCAAAATCCTTGGTATGAAACAAATAAAAAATGTAATTTTAGAACACCGTTGCTTTTGAAATATTTACTTATCAAATAAATAGTTTTTAAGAAATACTTATTTTAGTAAAAGCCAGGTATGTTTTCAAAATCAAGAGATTTTTATGAATGCTTTCTTCAATAACACAGCTATTATAACTTTGTGAAAATCTTTAGAAGCAGTAAATGCATATATGTGATTCATAACTAGCAGAAAACAGTTATTGTGAACAAACTGCACATAATCACATTGTAACACAACAAAGCATTTTCCTTTGGGCCCAATCAAATGTGGTATTTCTTGATGACATTTCATGTTTTAAATACTTATATATTTTCAAGCAAAATACCTTGCTTCAATTAAGTTTCTTCTATTCTTAAAAGTAGCATTTCTTTGAGGACTTTGCTTTTGATGATTGAATGCTACATTATAAACTATGGCACTTGCAATAAATTTTAGAATTTATCCTCTTTTACTCAAATCAAAAATATTTTCTTTATAGTAGCCAAACTTGAGTTTCTCATGATTATAAACTCCAGCTGTATTTTCTATATCAAACTGGCAGAATATTTCAAAATACAAAAAACTATGTTTGCAGCATCGTAAATACTAGATACTTCTTTTAAGGTACTTCTACCATTAAAAACAAATTGAAAGTCATACACAAAGACCGCACATAAAAGCTTCAAAAGCAGTTTTAATATCATCTGATACTAAAAATGTCATTTGATGCTGTTTTAAAATTAATCCATCATTGTATAGTTTCACTTGTGAAGAAAGTAAAATATTCGTTTTTCTTGACAATGGCAATAAAGCTTTTAAGGAGATGATTTGTAAACGTTCACTCTGCAGAATGACAGATGTGGAAGATATGTGGAAAATTGCTTTAGCACTATCTGCCAGATCTCAGATAAAGCAGGAAGAGGGAATTCATGCTTATCTGTGTCACTTGGGGGGGGGAAAAAAAAAAATCAAAGCAACTGCATTTGACTTCACTGAATGTTCTTCCTCCCTAGACAGGGAACTAAACCAGAATATACCTCCCCAGGTAGCACTGCCAAAGTGGTTTGTTTTGAGATGCCAACTCCGAATCCTTCGCCCCAAACATTTTTGCGAGAAGTTTTACAACCTGCAGACGTTCTTCATTGTCATTGCTCTGGAAAATTAACAGATTTTTCTTAAATTGAAATGGAAAAGTAACCCAAAAACCAGAATTCTGTTTTGTACAGTTTTTACACCAATACACTTACATATTTCTAGAAATATAACAATACAGATTCATACACTTCTCTTATGTACAAATGTCTATCTCAAGGCAAAAACCTTTCATTATTTTTTTGAGAAGACAAAATAATAAAGACTGTGAAAATAAAGAACAATGTTGAGAAAAAATGTTGTGAATGAAGTCTGGTGAAAAATACAACTTTTTAACACTTATTTACAGTTTACTGACTGTTAGGAAATCTGATATGTGCCTGTAAAAATTCAGATACAACACAAAACTTACAGAAGTCAGTCTATGCTTATCTGCACATAAAGGTTTACAGTTCTATAGAACAGTGCTTAATTGCCCAATTAAAAATATTAGTTGAAAATAGCAGCTTCCAGAATACAAGTTTCTAGAGAACATCAGATTAAGTACCTCACATCTGAGATCCACAGGATGTGGTCCTGTATTTGAGCCTATATTCAAAACTGCCGAGGTACAACAGATAGTCTTTCTGTTATAGTGAAAATGAGCACTAACAATGATAGCGGAAATATACTGGAGAAAGCCTTGTTTTATCATTGTTTTGCATTACCTTCTTTAATACAACACACAGAGTGTGAATCTGAATTCACACTTCAGAAATGTATGTTAACATTTGTGCAATTAGCGTGTACTTACTGTTCATCGTATTTTTTCCTTTGCTTATTAGAGAAAAGGGAGAAAACTCAATTGGCTGCAACAATTCCTTGAAAAAGGGTAGCTAAAATTAATTTATATTAATTAGCTATTATTAATCCCTCATTATTCCCAGTTTTTTTTTCTGGTATAAGATAAGAACTGTGTAAAATACTGGGTTTTTTTCTAGCATCTTTGAATTCTTATCATTTCAGCATCACCTTTTGAACATGAATAAGAAATAAGAGCACAATATAGCTGTCAGAATTCTTTTATATGACACCACAGTTTTAGAGACAAACTATTTCTCCTGACTCAATACCATAAAAAGGCTGAAACGTTTGCCAGCATGTCTTTTTAATTCAGAACCCTAACAACAGTAAAAGCATTTGTAAAACCCTTAAAGTAACAGAGCAAGAGAAGTGAAGGATGCAGTAATTTCTAACAGTGATATATTACTACATTACGAAAGACTAATTCTTTTGAATACACTTTAGTATTAAGTATTCAAAGCACTAACAGCAAATCCATTAATATAGTTTTTTGCATTTGAGTAATTTTTTTCCAATTAACATTCACATTGACATTACTGAAAGCATTCTACAACCACCTCCTCTTAATCTGCAGTAAGTGATAGTTTTTTCTTAATGAGTTTCAGCCCATTACACTACAAATTCTTATTCTGTGAGGCATGGTTAAGAACTTCTAATTTTTTTTTTTGGCCTACATTAGTCCAGCCTTCATGACTTACTTCCTATCCATTCTCGCTTAAAAAAACAAAATGTTAAAATATTAAGCATCTCTGAATTTTTTTAGGAAACCAACACAGACTCAGAGCAAGACACACCAGAATGTGGAAGAAGGAGCCAGGTGGAAGAGCTGGGAGCACACTAAACATTCACCTACTTAATTATACAGCCAGGAATATAGAGGAAAAAATGACAACCAAATGGAACAAAACAAACCCACAAAAAAATAAAACCCTAAAATATCCTTAATTAATTAGTTGCAGAAGAAGCTTTCGCTGTATCAGCCACTAATCCAATTATAAGACAACCCACTTGTGTTTCTAGTCCTGTTGTAGAAACAATAAATACTTGTGATTATGGACCTTGGTACGTAATTATTTGGTCCTTTCTGAATTTTTTATCCTGATGTTGGCTTCCCTGAAACAAGGTTATATACACTCCAAGGGGTAAGAAAAATAAACCTGTACTTCTTATTGAATGAATACATTGCTGCAACAGTCTCTCTCCTTTATTCTACTTTAATTTCCACTCTTTTTCTGAGGGCAAAAAAAAAGAGCATCTAACTCTGAAAAAAAAACTTAATCTTTCTCCATTCTATGAGACACTCTGTACTTGAAGAGTCACACCCCTCACCTCTTACGTAAATCCAGCGCACTCTAATAGCGTTTCATCATGACTTGTCAATTCAAATAGACACTGAACATGGATATTTTCAGTTCCCCATACATGGTCCCAGCACACAGACAGCTGCTCTTTTCCCTAGACATTTGATTCTGTCAGTAAGAGCAGCTGAAACCAGTCAGATTGTTACCACTACTGAGTCCAAAAGAATAGGCAGCACTCAGGACCTGGAGAGATCTGGGAATAAGAAGTGGACAAGTAACCTGGAACTTTTGAAAATTTTAATTACCATATCCAGAAAAAAAGCCAGCTCTAAAATGTCAATCTTTTATTGATTTTATTCATTACATCATAATGGTTTAGTAAAACTGTAAGATAAAAGCCTAAACCCTAAGACAATTATTTCCAAAACAGTCTATTCATCCACTTTCCATTCTCCTAAATATTTAAATGTTATTTGCTTTCTGTAACAGAAATTTCTAAAATTCAAGTATGAAATTTGAAAAAAGCTTTCCTTCAGTTTCTTCTACAAGCTGACCTATACAGTAATTAATTCTTAGCTCTTTTCTGAGCCCATAGTGCTTCTGTGTCAGTACTAGATCTCTAAACACATCACCTTAAAATGCCAAGATCAGACACAAATGACTGACCCTCACAGAACAGGTTAAGTTAAATGAATATAGTGCTCATTCTCCTGTTAATTCCCCAGACTCCTTTCCATAATCAGGCAAAAACTAAATTACTAGTAAGATGCAACCATGGTTTCACACAGTTCTCACAGAGCTTAACAACAGAGTTCTGCCACCTGAGAACACAGGAGCTCTTTCTTTACATAAATTTGTAGAGCTAGGGCAGGTTAACCCCAGCCAAAAGTTAAACACTCACCCAAGTCCCTTCTCTCCAACAGAGAGAGGAAGGGAAGAGAAGGAAGGTTAAAAGGCCCATACATCAAGAGAACAAGAGTTCAATAGGTAAAGAAAAAGCTATTTGTGCAAGCAGAGCAAAAAGAGGAATTCATTCACTACCTGCCATTGGCAGGGAGATGTTCTGGCAGTTCCTGGAAAGCAGGGTCTCACACAGGGCTCACTTGGGAAGACAAACAGCATGAACACAAATTAATCCTTTCCTCCTCCTTCCCCTGACCTTTTATTGCTGACTACAGTACGTGTCCCCTTTCAACCTTCTGCTCTACTCAGCCTACCTGGGGGGAGGAGAAATGGCACAGGGAGAAAGCCTTTACCTGTGCCTTCACTGTTGCACCAAAATGGAAAGGTGTTTGAACACTAGGTGGCCACATCATTTACATCCCAAATAGTGAGTAGGTTTATCAGTATTAGAGGCACCTAAACTTTCTCACAAATTTCATACGAAGAGTTTTTAACCCCTCTACACATTTAATCCCTCAAAAATTTATTTGGTCTCTGATGAGAAAGTCCTTGGATTTTATCCCCATTCAAAGAGACAGTCTACAACCTTAAACCCATGAAGATAAACCAGAAGGCTTCCTGATAGAAAGAGCACAAAAAATTTCATGGAGATAGAGAGTGAGAGATTTGGATCCTGTCAAGTAATGAGTCACAAACTCAAAGATTTTTATTTACATCCTCAAACTCCCATCAAGCCACAAATCAACGGAAGGCAGTGGAGACGGCTCAGTGAAGCTCACCTAGTGGTTAGGGGAAAACCATCATCACTTCATTTTCAAAGCATGCCACAAAACCATAGGAACACAGAGTCATGAAGGTTGGAAAAATAAAATCTTTAAGATCCTTGAGCCCAACAGTTAATCAAGCACCACTCTGTTTACAAAAACTATTATATCCACTTCCCTTCCCAAAACTTCCAGAGATAGTGATTCCACCACTTCCCTAAGAAGCCTATTCCAATTCTTGACAAGTCTTTAAGTGAAGAAGTTTTTCCTAATACCAAATCTAAGCTTTCCATGGTGCAACTCGAGGCCATTTTCTCTGGTCCTGTCACTTATTACCTGGGAGAAGAGACCAACCCCCGCACTTTGCTACAGCCTCCTTTCAGGTTGTTGTAGAATGAGTGATAGGATCTCCCTTGAGCCTCCTTTTCTCAAGGCTAAATTAAATGTTAGAAGGAAAGAATTAAGATATTACACAGAAAGTCTGTTTCACGTACAGAATATGCAACATTCTGCAACATAGAGGTAACATTGCTGATACTAGGAGGAATTAATTCAAATTCATGCAGAACTTTCCAATTTTACACCTGAAACCAAGCTTGCATCTCAGCATTCAAGTGAGCCAGAACACTTGATGTCTTTCTCAGGTAAGTCTGCCATAAGTGTACTTCATCTTGCCAAAATTTGTTTTCACTTACTGCTTTTGAAGCCAACTAAAAAGAAATGCATATTTTCAAAAACAGAGAAAATTATTCAATTTGTCTTTGTAAAGATACTATGTCCCCTTCCATGTGTTCAACGCATGCAAGATTAGATCATTCTGGCACGTCTCCACAACTCAGTTGTTCAGACAATCACAGCTTTCCTTCAACACTGGACGCAAGAGTAAAGTTTTTCACCATGAGATCAATCAGCCATTGGCATAATCTCCTCAGAGAAATGGTAGATTCTGTGATATAGGACATTTTAAGATCCATCTAGACAGAGTGCTGAGACATTTTGTCTAGACTGTGCTTTTGCCAAGAAAATTTTATCCAGATGATTCCTTGAGGTCCCTTTCAACCTGGATATTCTATGATTCTATGATCATCTTCTAAGGAACAATACAAATCTCCTAAGCAGCAATATGAGATCTTGGAAAACACTAACTCTCCCACTACCTCTTAAGCACTACTGGAGTATTTGCCTTCTATTATCACAGCTCTGTATTCAAGAGCCATATCAGACAATTTCATAGAACAAAAACTGGATGTTCCTGTGAAACTACATATTTGATCTAAATATACTGTACAAACTTTTATTTAAATACCTAGTAGTCCATGGTAAGCGAGCTCAGAAGGACAAGGCTCCTCAACTGGGCATATAGAGACACAGTACTATGCGCCAAGTCCAGAAAAGACAAAATCACTGAGTCAAGCTCTGAAAGATATGAAGCTCTTGGCTACTGTACCGTTAATTTTAATTGACCTTTATTGAAAAAGACAACTCCACTCTCCCAGTTTCCAGTATGGACTGTCATTCATGTTTTTTCCTTTACCAGCCACCGCCACCTAAACTAAGGCTTCATCAAGCTTAATTGGGTTACTACTGCCTAGTTTCTTTTCATTCAAAGCAATAAAAAATTTGCTGTCTTCAATCATAATCACTCTGAGTTTCATTGAAATCACACTTTCTTCTCAACACACTAATGAGCTATTTACTTGGAACTGAATTTAAAAAATGCTGACACTAGCTGCTGCTGTTCAGAGTAAAGCTAAAGCTATTGTTGGAGTGGAAAGCATTTAAACATTGCTGGCAGGTTTGCATATAGAATGAACTTGTGCTGATCTCAGAAAAAACACAGGTTGACTATATTTCATTAATATTTTAGAACACTTATCTTCAAAATACTCTTCTCACCACAGAAAGATATTAAAGACCTCTCAACTCATTTAGAGCCATAAAATGATTTGGGTCGGAAAGGACTTTTAAGGACATCCTTCAACCACCCTGCCATGGGCAGGAACACCTTCCGCTAGACCAGGTTGCTCAAAACACCACGCCAGCATGGCCTTAAACACTTCCAGAAGTGAAGTACCCAAAAGTTCTCTGGGAAACTGATTCCAGCATCTCAAAATTTAAACCAGGTATATCCTATTCCAAATAGAGGTGCTTTTTTTCTTCTGTAAAAGATAGGTCATTTGACAGTCAATGGACAAAAATACGCATATATTATTTTTTCTGATAATGTAAAGTATCAAAACACACACATGGATTACAAAACACACACAAATGATTACAGTGCTTTTAGAATTGCTACAAACTGTATTAAGTTGAAGAAGACAACAAGTAATAAGAGTGGTAAGAATGTAGCTATCAAAACCTACATATCTCCTGGAAACATTGTCAAACTCGACATTGTAGACAACAAATACAAACCACTTACCCTCTAAGGGTTCAGACCATAGTGAGAAAACTATACTAAGGATGAAGGAGACAGAAAGCAACAAAATACATGTACATCATCTGAAAAGAGCACACTAAATAAAGAACAGAAATGCAAACATGAAAAAAATGTGTTGTAAATTAAGGAGTACAAAGAAAACATGGAAATGCTTAGGGCTGAAATCAGCTAGCTTAAGAAAGAGACCAGAATATTTTCCAGCCTGGGTAAAAAGGGAACAAAGCAAAACAAAAGAACAAAAAGTTGACATTGGCCAGTAGACTGATTCCAATAAAATAAGATTCAAAAATTACATCAGTATTGAAAATCATGAAATGAAGGAGTAGGACAACAATTGAAGAACCTGCAGATTTTAGTGGACTTACAGATGGGAAAGGTACTGCAATTATATACTATTATGGCAGCAGGTAAGATCAAATATCCTGAATAACACCTTCAGCTGCAGAAGTACTATTTTTATTGGAGTGAAAATGATAACTGTAGGAACAGGAATTAAAAGTTGAAAAAAGGTCTACTTTGAAGACACAGACAGTAAGCAGTAAACTGAACCCTACTCCTCTTGGAAATGTGAACAGAATGATAAAGGCATTAAAAAAACCTCTCACCCAGCAAGCGTAGCGTGCCTGCCTAGCAATATTAGGGAAAAGTAACAGGCATGAACAACCCACTGTGATAATATATATTACCATAAGAAGAGGCCAAAGGTGCTACAAGCCTAAAATCTGTCCTCTGTAATAAAAATATATTCAAATTTACATGACGCCCATTGCATATCAGCCTTCAAGCTTAGTAACAGATCACATACAGAATACTAATCTAATCACAGTCCTCACAGAAACCCTGTGGAATGACAGATAGAATAAAAGTAATGCCAAGGAGAATAAAATAAAAGGAGAACCAACTGTTATATTGTAGTTGTCCAAGTGATGGAGACACTTTGAAAAGGAAGTCAAAGGAAAAAATACCCATTAAAATAGAGAGCTAGCACTAGCTATTCTCTAGACATATGAAACAAGTCTGAAAAATCATAAGTCATTGCAGCAATAACTACAAGACATACTGATGCATTTCAGTTGTCTGCTTACATCTGTCACAGAACTACATTTTGGACAAAATTATTAGTAAATATATTCAAAATAGGAGGTCTTTCACAATAAGTAATAAGTAAACCAAGAAATAAAGCAGGTCAAGCCCTCAAGTCATCCAAAAATGTAGTTATTGCTTGAAATATACAAGCCAAAACCATCTACCAACCAAATCCCAAATATATACACACACGCACTGTAGGTTAATACACTTGAACCTAAATTATATTTTTGAGGAGTTTTATGGGTTTTCCTTTAAACAATCCAGAGAAGGTAATTTTTACATATAGTTATTCATTTTATTTGCCAAATAGCTTGAAGAACTTGTCAGTTAAGGAAAAACCTAAACAATAATGGTCAAAGCATACATGTTTCAAATATATAGAAAGGGTAGAAGTGTTTACCTTAAGTTTGAATTCGAGCTGTGGTAGTACAGAAAGCAAGAGGTGACTGTCAATATTGTATAACTCCAGAATCAAATCAAATACATGCTCTGACAGGTCACTAATTGATGTTTTACCAAGCATAAGGACTTGATTGAAGAACTAGGAAACAAAACAGATTACACATCAAGAATGAGAATATACATGCACACTTCTAAATCCTATGCTAAATCCTAAAACATTAAGTCACTTTTAATCTTACAGCATTAATTCCACTCCTAAAAGAAAAAGGATGGAAGGTGGCACACACAGATCAGAATTCCATAGCAGAAGTCTTAAAATATCATTGTCTCGTATCAAGTATTATACATAAAGGAAAATACATTAAATAAGATGTTCGCCCCAGCAGGCCTAAAAGTAATTTAGGAAACACAATTTTAAAGGAATTTCAATGCATCATATCTTTTCACAGTGGGACTATATTCAGAATTATTCACTCTTGAAAACTGTCATTTCAAAAGTATTCTAACATTTAAAGCAAGGCTGAAACAACTGGCTAATTACTACACTACACAGCTGACAGGTTAAGGAGTTGAAAGTAAAAGCATAGGAGTTGATAACTGATTGTTCCAGAATTTGTATTTACAAGCAGCATAATGCAACTGTAAAGCAAATATTCCTTCTTGGTAAACTTGACATACATGAGGGAAACCTCATGCTTCTCATTAAAGAAAATATTTCTACACTATTTTCAACTACATCCTCTATGATGGATAAGAGGCAACTAAAGAGGAATATATATATATTATAGTGGGTTTTACTGTAAGTTAAAGACTGTCTTGAAGAAATGTTTTGCTTTTCAGGATACAGAGTTGCCTGAATATTTATAATCCTGGTTAGGAAACTAACCGATATTGTGTTTTTAATGTATCTCAAGAAAATTTTCAAAACCGCAAAATACCTCTTCTGTGAGAAACAAAGTGTCATGGCTTGACATGGAAGTGAATTTTTTCAGGAAGTTGGGTCAAACCAATCAGTGGTCAGGGTTGGTTAGGAGTGACCACTGAAGGCATGGATATGCCTCTGGGAACACAGGGGGTTAAAAGCAGGAAATCCCAGGGGAACTCTCTCTTTGGTTCCGGTCAGAGTGCTGTGTAGACCTCCCCTGCCCAGCCATGGGCTGGGCGGGGGAGGGGAAGCCATGCGGCCTGAGAGAGGTAGGCCAGGGGCTGAAGGACTGGAACCGGCCGGCCCCTGCAGGATGGAAGGGTGGAGAGAAATGGAGATGCCTTTGTCCCTCCCCCGCAGAGGGAAAGAGACAGAGAACCTGACCCACCTAGAATTTGCCAGCGGAGGAGAAGGAGAAGTAGGGGGAAGATGCCCAGCCATGGGAGTCGGAGTTCTGGGCAGAGATTTCAGCTAGGGAATCCGAGTGTTTTAACCCTTTCCTGGGAAATGAAAGCTTTGCAAAATGTTACTTCTCCTCGATTTGAAGGAGAAGAGAGACAGTCTGGGACCTGAGATGTTAGAAGAAGAAATTTTTAGGTGGAAGGAGATGATGAAGTGGCTTGTGGCTGGACTTTTCTTGTTAGCCATAGACTGAACCAAATTCTCCTGCAACAGAGACTGCATTTTTAGGGGGATGCAATAGTGAGCCAAGAGACCTGCCTCAGTGACTGCAAGCACAGGAATGGAGTGAACAGAGAAAAGCTGAGGAGGGGGTGGTGGTGCCCTCTGTCTCCAGGAAGAAGATGATCTCTGTTCTTGACACCCTCATCCCCAGGGGAGGAGGAAATGGGGGGGACTGTTGTCCCAAAAAGGAGAAGCTGTTGGACCCTCGGCCCCAGGGGAGGAAGAAAATGGGGTGGATTGTGGTCCCAAAAATGAGAAACTGAACTGTTGTTTCTTTTGGTCCTTGGCAAAGCAACCTTAAGGGAGCCCTGTGAGCAGTCTGTCCATGCTCGGTGGTGAGAGCACTGTGACATGGAAAGGAGAGTGTCACCATGGCAGATTTTCTCTGGGCGGTTGCCATGTGTGACATGGAAACACAGAAGGGTGGCAATTGTGTTTCCTAGGGGGGTCTATGGTGCAAGAGAGACTTCTCTCTCCCTTGATGGACTGAGTATTGATTATCTGAAGGGTGGCAACTTGATCAGGAATCCTGGGTGGTGTCTCACTATGGTTTTTTGGAAATTGGGTGGGGGGAGGAGTGTTTTGGAGGGTCTTCATCCTGGATTTAGTGTGCATGTCTTTTATAGTAGTAGTAGTTAATAAAGTTTTTTCCCCTGTGTTATTAAGTTTGGGTCTGCTCTGCTCTGTTCCTGATTGCATCTCACAGCATTTATTTGGGAAGGTGCATTTTCATGGGGGCGCTGGCATCGCGCCAGCATCAAACCGTGACACAAAGAAAAGAAGACTATGTGCGTTCTTCCTATGAAGGGAGATTCTTAATGTACAGACTTCCTCAAAGCTCAGAAAACTGCACCCAGTTTGTAATCTAACCTTACAGATGAACAAAATTAAAAACACATTCCCATGCACCAACACCTTGCCAAACAGCAGGTGTGAAGTAAGAGTTTTTATTGAGGATTTAAAAAAATCTTAGGAAGCACCCACTTTCTAAAGTGTTACAAGTCTGAAAGTAACAGAAAGCATTGACGGTTTTCCAGTGTTTTCAAGCTCCTGAGGTTCTGTACAGATGCAGTAAGTCCCGCTAAATCCTCAACTGCTTAAAAAGAGGAGATACTTTTTCCTATTGTGCAGCTCAAGTTAAAGCATACTCCTCTCTGATCTTTACTTCCCTTCATCCATCTTCTGTTACAGTGTCTATGATGTCTACATTCAACTTTGCTACAATCCTCAGTTCACTCAGTTTTCTTCTTTACTATCTATTCTTAGATTGCTTCCTCTTCTACTGCTGTGATAACAGCACTAAAATTCTGCTCCACCTTCAATTCTCTTGACTCTAAATAGTCTTACCTCCTCACTAAAAGACAAATTTTGCTACAGAAACAATGTGCTTATGTATTTTTATCAAAACAATATATAAAAATACATTTGGTATTCCTGTCACTCTAAGGATTGAATTACAAGGTCTTCCAAGACAGCAGAAAGTAAATTATTCATTGCATTTCCAAAATCTCAAGTATTAAGTACTTAATAGTTTCTATATGGTAAAGAATTAGACTCAAAAGGACAGGTTATGCGATGCTTCATTAATACAATCATTCTCTCAAAGAAAAACGACAACCTATAAAAATTCTTGTTCAACCCTTTTCATTTTTCATGCAATTCATTCTTTTTATAACACACTTCAGTTACAGAAAGTATTGATTTCCAAGTTTGTTTGCAGTCCTCACTTACATTAGTAATGTATGGTTCAATTGCTTGTGCCGTCCTCTTTAGTAAAGCCTTTGCCAAATCATAGGCTTGCTTGTTCAAATTCTGGAGCAAAAAACAAACAGAGAACCAGAAGAGTTATAAGCACATACATTTACCTAAAAACAAATCCAAGAATTTAAAGACATCATGTACTGGTAAATGCATTAAAGAAACAGCCTGTTCTTTTTATCTTTTCAGTAATAAAAATAATATAGTAAAAACAAAGCTATTCCAAGCAAAGCTTTGTAGTGTTCACTGGCATTACTGAGAAAAAAAAAAAATTCCAGGCAGATGAGAACTTACTTTTCAGCTGAACATCTAAAATTGATGCTCAGTGAGCTCAGTGCCTGCATTTTACTGCTCCTCCTTATCAGTTTCCCTGAAAACCAGTAAAGTGGTACAAAGCAACACAAAGGCATTCATAGTTACCACAGAAGTGAGACTCTGAACAGGAGTACAGAAAATGCAATTCTGCCCTTGCATCAAGCAGCCACCTGTGAATCACCACCACAGCCTCTCCATCACACCATGCAAAGTTACTTACTCTGCTGTCTAAGACAGCAAAGGCAAAAAAATATAGTTTCTACAATTTTTATTAGTCTTTGCAATTTTAAAAAAAACCCAATATATTCAGTTTATAACTCAACAGTAAAAAATGGGCAGTTTGTGGCTGCTTTTTTAAAATATTTCTCACCATAAAAGGAAGAGAACTTCTTGTAGCACAATGAAAAGCAAACACACAAGATGTCTTGCCACATCCAGGGTATTTCTTTACCTGGATATGCTTGGTTCTTTAGAGTTTTCTGAATGAAAGAGAGGATTTGCAAAGAAATGGAGAGCACTGTCTGAAATGTTAAAAACCCTATAGAACTATAGGCTTCTAAGCAGCAGTGGGAACTGATTAACATTTTCCAATAATATACAACAAAAAAATGTCTTTGACTCGCCTACTGATAGAATTAAGTCAGGTGACTGAACTTGAAACACTACAAAGACTCATGCCTGAAGTGTCTGTTTTAGTCACCACAAGAGAAGGCGACTAGAAATTCCAATTCTGGAAAAATACTTTAATATATAAACTACTTGCATCTTATTACAAAACTGTACAGTTGTTCCATGTCCCAGAAAAGAGAAAACACTGCATGCTGGATTGTTCTTTATGGTCACAATTAAAAAAAAAAAAAAAAAAAAAAAGGTATTTCCACTGGAATAATTTGTTTTCTGTTATTCAAAATTGTAATGGTTTAGGAAATAAAAGGTACAAATTACTAGCAACGTATGCCACTTTCAATTTTTCAATTCTTTTTCTGATCGTTCTTGACTTCACAGTTCACCTCCAGCAACACAAAGAAAACCACTTTCACCTAGATAAGAGGGAACTCTGGATCACGAGCAAGATCTGGTTTAGTATAAAACAAGTCTAAACAGCAGACCTGGCACAGGAGAGTTCCAACAGGCAGATCTGTTCCGATTCACATTAATTACAGTTTCAGCTTGTATCTTTTGCACAGCAGTTCACTTCCAAGCTTAATGCTTCCCAAGATAAATGCTACAAGTGGCTATTTGCAACCCTGAGTAAGAAGGAAGTGTAATATAAATATCTATCTAAAAAAAGCTCTAAAGAGGAAAAATAGTCTAGAGCACAAGCGGCTAAGGAAAGTTAGCTATTTTTTCATGCCTCATGTATTTGATTTAATAGTGCCAATAGTCATGACCCTCAAATGTCCAGAGGCCCCACTTTCTGAAAATAACAATATCAAAGAAATCTTAAAAGCACACAAATTTTCTCCTCATTTTCCACTTTCAGGGAAAAAGCAGAAACAAGCAAAAGTGGCACTGCCTAAGGTGAAATGAAAACAAGAGCAGCCCAGCCTTTACCAAGTAGGTTCAAAGATCTTTTACAGAATCAAACCTTCTGACTAATTCAACAGTCAGAAAAATATCCTAAACTTCCTTCTCCTTAAGGAAAAATTTTAAAAGGATAACATCTAATTTGACAAATTTCTTCTGTTTTTAGATAAGCTCTCTTACCATTATTATCTGTACAATCTTTCCACATGTTTGGAAAGAAAATTGATGTGTATTTCAAGATCTTTTAATTATTTTAGAAAGCCCTCATAATGGGGACAATTATCTTAATCAAGATGCCTTTAGGAGCATGTAAGCATCCAGTAGGCCTAAGGTTTTTAGAGTCCTGAACAGGGTAGGAACAAAGCCATCAATTGGTAACACTGTTTAAAATAATCATTAGCAATTACTACATCTTGAAGGAAAAAAACAAAATAAATACTGATTGATGAGCAGAAACCAAAGAACCACCCCTGAGAAGGCAGAACACAAATCTTCTGCAAGAAAACTGAGGTTACATTTAACATCTGAACCAGACTTTTCTCCCCAGAACTTCTAGTTTTATTTCAGAAAAGAATGTTACTAAACATTTACATTTTTTAAAACCTTGGGAGACCTCCAGCAATAATATCTGAATAGAGGCTATTTTGCTCAGCCACGAGTTCTCTCCTTTGTCTCAATTTCTACCATGTTTTTTAGGC
This sequence comes from Anomalospiza imberbis, assembly GCF_031753505.1. Classification (NCBI taxonomy): domain Eukaryota; kingdom Metazoa; phylum Chordata; class Aves; order Passeriformes; family Viduidae; genus Anomalospiza; species Anomalospiza imberbis. The sequence goes on along the minus strand of NC_089682.1, from coordinate 79,153,185 downwards.
ATTTCTTGCTGGTATTTCAAGGTACTTATACTTTGGGAAAACATTTAACAGTTTTGTCAACTCATTTTTCATACCTGCTTTTCTTTAGAATGACAAACTTCTATTTTTTTACATAATAAGCAGTGGCAACCTCTCTGACAGTATGGCACACACATTTTTGTGCTTATACAGACAATATTCTCCAGCAGAGTATGCCACAGAGCCAAAATTATTTGTTCTTGTACAAGGAGGTCAGCAGTGATGAAAATGCATTCACATTTTTTCTCAATTACTTTTTTTCCAGTTACCTCTCAATAAACAATTTAACACAGATAAAAAAAAAAATCTGAGAGTGAAATAATTTTTACCCACCCCTTAAAAGAAAAAGGAAAAAAAAAAAAGCAAATGCCTTAGATTTTTTTTTACAGGAGATGACTAAACTAGCATCAATCCAGCCTTTATTTTGTAGTTTTGGGAGGAAAATCAAATGTTAAGTCTGTATCTAGTGCAAATAATCCTGAAAAGCATATTTTTCACGTATAATTTACTTGGAATTTGAAAAGCATTTTCATTTTTTTTTGTTATTATCAATGGCACAGAAGCCAAATTAGTATCCAAGAGCACCTGATAGAACAGTTTCAAGAGATTCTCTTGTTCTCCCCAGGAAGGTAAACAGATTAAGGACAGCTGACAAAGAAAAAGCGCAGCTGAGGTGTTGCCAAGATAGGTAACACTAAATATTAAGCAAATTCCTAGTAGAGACAGTTAAAATTTTAATTTAATTTTAAAAGTATCACTTTTTCTAAAACATAGGCATGTAAAGCACATGGGATGTGCAGTGCGGGACTCCCTGTAGCAGTCCTGAGGCTGAAAATGGAACACTGGCAAACACCCAAGGAAATCAAGTACAATTTGCCTTCTAACACACTGCACAAACACAAAATTGTTTGCAGGTCTGCCATAAAAGCATTATAATACAAAAAGATCATTAAAGGGGAAATGAAAACTATTAATTTTTCTTGCCTTTTCATACTAACTATCTCTTCCCTTGCTTCTAAACCTCCCTCTCTGGGTTTAGGTCACTTAAATTCATCCCCTCTTAATATAATCCTATCAAAAGAATTTCAGTTCAGTTGATAGAAAATAAGAGAAACCACATAAGGAAAAGAATAATTCAACATCACAATTAAGAGTTAAGCACACACTCACACAAGTTAAGCTTGCCATTTTATTGGCTTATCTGACAGCTGTACTAGTCAAGCAAGCCTGTGCACACTTCAGCAGGCTTCTCTTCTGATATTGGTGTCAGCTGCTTTCATTCAGGTTTACATTAGTATGGCTTTCATGCTGACCAAGTGAGATGGATGACAAATTTAAGGGAGATATGAGTAGTTTAGAGTTGTCACTACTTCAGTGACTACTAATTATGGTATACAGACATTGGATAATATTATCATGTGCCCAGTATATGCTCTTTATGCCTGAGATTTTGCAGCTATCCTGTGAGCACCATTGCTTTTTGCACTTACCACTCAGGACTATGGACCATATCTATTTTTCATCTTTGGGAAAATACAGTCTTGGTTTAAGGGGCAACAGTATTGAATTAACCTTTTGTAAACTGCTCAACTAATTACTATATCTCTTAAAAATATTAATGTAATTTTTGCATAAAGCTGTCTAATGTTGAATTTCAGCCACCAGATGTATCTTCTGCTCCCAATACATACTTACAGACCACAGGTTAGATAAATTATACAGACTGAGATTTGAGGTGCTCAGTCTTGTTTTACCAATACAACTCTTTTCTACAATGCAGCCATTCAGTTCACAAGGCCACTAAAAATTCCCTCTCACACACAACCTTCCTTTTGGGCATATTAAAAATACATCACTTGCCTGTGTCACTTTCTATAGATATAATTGTCTTATCTTCAACAATCTCTCAATCTGATAATCTTCAAACTGAGCTAGTAGCAGATCTATGTTCTTTCCACTCTATCGAAGATATTTTTTGGTCCCTAGGAAATCTGAGGGGGTTCCCTACAGACCATTACACCAATGTCTGCCCTTATGCCATTTTTGGTGACCAGTCTGATCATTAAATTTCCCAACAGCCGACATAACTGAACAGCGAGGTCAGCCAAGACACAGTTCCTTTTTATGGTAGACCTTATCCTTTATCTCCTAGTTTTGTGCTCAATGGAAGAGTGGAAAAATTCTCAACTCTGAATTTATTACACTTTTCCAGCTTGACATCAGTAGCCAAAGAAAGCAGTTAGAGGACCCAAATTTTAAATAATTTAAAATAAAAATTCTCTACCTGAGGACTTTGAGATGAAACAGAAAAATATTAGAAGCTCCTTTCCATTAGTATGGAAAAAAATAAAGGTAAATATACTCAGAATACAATCTGACATTAGGTATCTACTTCAATTAAAAAGCAGGCTATAAATGAATATCTTATCCATAGAGAGACTTGGATTAAAAGAAAAGCAGCAGAAAATGCAAAACCCAAATATATTTCCCTTATTAAAATATTCAGTCAGTAATTTTAAGACCACTATGAAACAGAATTGTTTTAGTGCTACTAATTCTTCAACTCAAAGTCAGTTTATTAAACATGAAACATAAAAATTATATAGTCAAATCAATTTGAACACAGATGAAACAATGAAACAATAGATTCTTAATATGATAGATTCTTAACTGAGAAAACAAACTAAGGTATTTTGCATATTCTTGCTTTTGTTTTCTGTATTCCAAAGCTTTACTTCATAAATCTGGACTTTAGCCACATAAATTTCAGTCTAGACCTGGCATACAAGTATTAGACTCCTTGAAGGACACAGCTAAAACATTTCCAGTGATGGGAAAAAATTACTAACCAATACTAAGCATTTAGTCTAGAAAATAGAAAATAATTTATGTGCTATTTATTTACTGAATTAATGGCTAGTAGTAATGGCACACTAGTAGGCATTCCAAAGCATCTCTCTGTTAATAACCACTTAACCTTACACTTTTTAGAAACTACAGCAGTTAACACCTTTCTGATCACATTTTAAGGAAAAAAAAAGGCTACTAGATTTGTCCAAAATACAGATAAAGATACATTTCCTAGATAATTTCCCACATTTTTTTTTTGTCATGCACAACTTACGAGAGAATAGCCCATGAGATTTCAGTAGGACACAGATTCCTGAACTAAGAAGTCAGATCTTCATGCTTTTTAAACATTTAAGTATCACAATACATGCACAGTTCTGAAGTTTTTCCTTTATTTCATCTATAGGAGACTTTTTTTTTAAACACGACATTATTCATTAAGGTAAGAGAGCCATTCCTTGGGCTCTTCCTGAACCACCATTTCTGCAGAGTTTTAATTCTATGGCTGCATCAGAAACAGAACACCACCAAGCCAACATTTCTGAAATACAACAGAGCCAATTACAAATCAGCAGTCGTAACAACTTTTTCCATCCTTCTCGGGGCAGCACCTTAGTTTGAACTGTTGATACAGCATTACATGAATGAAAAACTTTCCAAAGGATGTTTGTAGCTTCTCTATTCCATTCTACCAGCATTGATGGGATGTAAAAAAACTGTGTTTAAATTCATATGATGTTCAACCTTTTAGATTACTGTGACCACTGATACTTTGCTTATGAAAAGTATATCAGAGCAACGAAACTAGACTGTATTTTCTGTCTATTAAAATTACTTGTTTGCTAAAAGAAATCCAGATAATACAAAAACATTTGCTACAGCCATTCTCTCAATTAGATTTACATAGCTGAACACATACATCCAAGAAATCATGATTACGAAAAAAATGTAGAACAAAACAAAACATAAGCCACTAAGTCTTACCTTATGTGCTGGCACTAGATTAACCAACACTGTATCCAAGAGTTCCTGTGACACAGTATCTCCCTCACAAATGATAGAGCTCATTAGATCAACCATGTGCATGTGTACTTTTTGGTTATGACCGTTGCTGAAATTAAAAACAAGAATTCTTAGTGTAATATCTATGTAAAGTAAAACTTCTGTTCAGAGTACTCCCTGTGGTGATGGCAAACAACAAGGAATAAAATCAGCAAATCACAAGTTTTCTTAGAAATCAAAATACTTTGATTCTTTGATTGCATATTACCACCATTCTTAAATTTCATGCTCTCCTCATTCACTACTGCAGTAAGACTCTATCTGTCCCTGCCATGAAAAGAGAGTGTAGAGCATCCCTCTGCTCTGCCCAGCACTGGGGAGACTTCCTCTGGAGTGCTGTGTCCAGTTCTGGGCTTCCCAGCACAAAAGGAACATAAACATCCTGGACTCAGTCCAGCAAAGGTTCACAAAGATGATTAAGGGCCTGGAGCGGCTCTCATGGAAGGAGGGACAGAGAGCTGACATCTGTTTTTTAGTCTTGAGAAGAGATGGCTTAGAAAAGAACTTAATGACAAGTTACCTGATGGTGGGAGTACAGAAGACAGGGCAAGACTGTCTTGACACCCCACACTCAGTGGTGTCCAGTCACAGCACAAGAGGCAGTGGGCACAGGGTGAAATACAAGACATACCATTCAGACAAAAGAAACTTTTTAAATAAAAGGGTGATTAGAAGGTTGCCCAAAGGTGGCACAGCCTTTCCATCCTGGGAGATGCCCAAAACCTAACTGGCTACAGTTCTGGGCAATCTGCTCAAGTTGACCTGGTTTGAGAAAAGGGAAAAGACTAGACTACCTCTAGCAGTACCTTCCAGTGTCCGCTACTTTCTGACTCATGTTTTCACAGCAATAATCCTCCAAACTCCTTAGAGTTGCATATTACACCATTCAATTTCAAGAACAGAATAAAATAAATGCAGTAAACTACAATTAAATCTAAGTTTCTTAGGGAAAAAAGATTATGTGCACTGTGTCTTGATTCATTAAAACAGAAAAAACTGACAGTTCTGCTACCTTTAGTTAAACTAAATTACAAAACTCATTAATGCTAAAAGTTAGAACTTGCTGACCTCAGTCATGCAATAATATACTGTGAAATTTGGGGTGAAAATACTTACTTTATTACTGAAAACAGCGTTCTATACAGCTGTGTAAAAATCTCATTGCTGTCTTCTAATTCAAAGCATATGTTATAAGACTTAACCCAAGCAATGTTCTGTATTGGAACAGAAAAAAAAAAGTAGTTAACAAGATTAAATTGAAAGATTATGTTTAACCATTATTATGAAATAAGTTATGAAGCTTACCTCAAGCAAATAAAAGTATCGATTAAACTGGGGGCTTTTTGTATCTTCTAAACCTTTAAGTTGCCTTGTAATGAACATAAATATATCCTGAAAAGAAAGAAGTGTTAGTTATTCAATCAACTGCAATTAAACCTTCAAAAGAAAATAATTACCTTTTAAAGTTACTTGTATTATTTAGTCACTAGTAAATATGCAGCAATGACAGACATTATTTCACTATCAAAAAGAAGATCATCTACAAAAACACCATGGAAAATGTCAAGGAGTAATTTTAAAATACTTCATATTTCTTTAGAGGGTTGAGAAAGTAACCTTTTCCAAAGAAAAGCGTTCAATTTGACAAACACAGCTGCAACTGTCTGGCTGCAGAAGTAGAGAGATTATTATTCAGCAGGACAATGAATTTAATATTTTTACTTCATTTTACAATCAGTTTCAAAAGAAGGGGAAAATAGCAGTAGGCAACTACGTATTTCCTAAGAGATGTTATTATACGTTCACTCTGTATTCTTTGCGCATTTCTCAGTCATCAAGACAGTGACACAGATAACATCTATTGCAAAAACTAATAAACCAAGTTCCTCCTGCTACCTTTATCAACTTTCACCACCAAAAGACTCCTTCAGAAAAAGTCTCACACAGAGTAAATTGAAGCAGGTTACAAGGAACAAATAGTCAATTATTAACTAAATAAAAACACATAGGAAGGTATCTTTTTATTTTTTTTTTTTTACATTCAGATAATTAACAGCTGGAAATTCACAACTACAACTATATTAATCTGATACAACTATATTAAATCAAAATATTTAGAAAAAAGTATCACCAGAAACACTCATCCCAGCCTCAACTATATCTATGTTTCATCTAACAACCTAGGTGTAAATCAAATTCCAAAAGGTATAAAGTCGCCATAACAAATAGAATAGAGCTTTACTGTTAATCCTGAAAATCTATCCTAGAAATAGTTATAAGGTGTTTCTGTAACACTTTCAAAATTACAATTTCCCCTAAGTCCCCCAGGAAGAATACACAGACAAAAGACAAGAATATGGTTTCTTTTTTTCCAACACTATAACCACAAAATCCAGCCTTAATCATTAAGCTGAGCACTTACTGTGGATCTAGGTAAAATCAAGAACTAGATTACACGTGACATCACAAACTCTTGGCAAAACAGCACAGCAAACACAATGTTCAGAGCTACAGCTACATTAATGTTTTAATTTGGTTTGAAACTGATTTTGAAGAGGTAAGGATGATCAGAAGGATCACCATCTGGTTCAAACTTCAGATCCTTTATAGAGCACACAATCTAGACTCTTTAGCTAAAGTTAAACCAAAAGACACAAAGGACACATCCAATGGTCTCCAACCACTCAGAAGCATTCCGTTCCCATGCAAAAGCCCATCTGAAGAATCTCTCCTTTAAAAATTAGTGCCTGAACACTAGCAGGCCATCAGTCCCCACCCAAAATGAATGCTGTCTTATGGAAAACACAGGAAGGTTCTGTAAAGTTTAGAAGACATACAAACTGAGTCTCAGGGAAGAATAAGAATGAACTGAAGAATAAAGGGGGCACGTGACAGACTGACCAATGCCAAACATAAATACTTAATCTTAGAAGCCATGCTCTGTGTTAATTATTTCTGTTAAACTTTACTTGTAGAGGTAAATCTCAATCAGTTCATTTAACCCAGTATCTCAGTTTCCATCCTACAGGTCAGTATGCAATATTTACCTACTTAATGTGATTCAAAGACCCTACTAATTTTCTGAAAGAAAGTTCTCATCACTGTGCTGTATATAACTACAGACATTAATGAATAGCATAAATGTACAGTAAGTCCAACACCTGAATGCTTCAGATAACAGCATGGTTTGAAAAAGTAAGCATTTACTCCTAAACTATTTTTCCTATTTAAAGAAAGCAAGACTGACTAAACTCAGAAGTACTCACTAATTTTTAATATCTCACATACTATGACAAATTTTTCCCTTTTTTAAGCACACGTAACGTACTACTTGAACATGCATTTCTAAATTCAAAACACGGGCTAAAATAAACTTTTGCTGCAGCCAAAAAATTGCAATAATTTCATAATTGGACAATAGGTTTCCACATGAGACTGCGTAAAGCAAATCTACATTAGAATCCAGATTTCAAAAATAAACTGCTCACACTTCAACTTTAGGGACTTTTTTTTGTGGATTGCTGTCTTGATGCCAACTACATAATGGCTTCAGTAATCATCAGAGCCATGGCTCTCACCAGAGAACACCTTCAGATAACTGAAGTTCTGCTACCATATACCCTTTTTAAAATCTACATTTCAGCAGAGACAGGCAGACAGTCCTTCAGTTCAAGTCATTTTCAATGGACACATATAAATTATTAGATTATCTTCCCATCAAAAAATTAGATTTGGGCTCTAGGCTTCACATGGACTCAAGAGGGTTCAAAGTTTTGAGATCCCAGAAGAGCAAACCTACTCTAGCTCTGTTTTTATTCTACTCATGGCATTTTCCATCCCTGCTATCAACACTCTTTCAATGATGGGCAAGGAATGTAAGATTTACACTAATGATACACATAAAAGAGGGAAACCTGAGATTCTTATCCCTTTCCTCAGCATCTCACTTGCACAATGTATAAGTTACAAAGAGATCCACTGAGTCTGAAGCAAGGGCAAAAACTTAAGATTTAAGTCTTTTCCTCTCAAGATATCAAGTCTTTTTAGCACACCCTTTGCCATTTTTAACTTTGGTGTTAAACATACAAGAATAGACTCAGCTGCAGTATGGATTTGATATTAAATACTGGGTAAAAATAGTGCCAAGATATAACCCAAGAGGAAGCATTCTTCCTCTTACCTCTGTCATAAAGTGGAGGGAACTCTTCGACATTTCTATCAGAGCTTGTCCTGCAACCACAAAAGCTGATTTCAGAGGAAACGGGTTTGCAAAAAACCTACCTCAGCAGCCCTAGGCAAAGGTCCCTATTGTTTGGCTTTTCTTTATTTCTCAAAATGTGTTTAGAAAACTGCATCAAGAAACTGAATTCTGAAATCCACACAGATTACAGAACTCAATGCTAGCACTGGAAGTCCCTCATCCATTCCAAGTTCTGTCCAAGCAGTGGTTGTAGTATTCTGATACTTCAGGTATGAGATCAGTATGGTAAACCTTCTGATACTGTACACCACAAAATCTGAAGCTTAGCAGCATTTGGCAGATCAAATTCTCTAAGGAGGAACTTAGCCCATCTCAGAAAGAGAGAAATTAAAGCTCTTAGCCTAACAAGTAAATGAAAATATATACTCAAAACTGACATAAAACCAGACTTAAATATAGCACAGTAGAGAAAGCTAGTATTATCTCCAATTGGAAGATGGTGCAATCAATAAGTATGGGAAGTAGATGTTGTACATCTGATTACACACTAATTCAGAATTAAGAAAACAGAACTAAGAAAAATCCCTAGGTATCTCTCCAGTTTGTCTGTTAACAAAAGATGTACTGCAGCAGTTGAAACTGCACTGTTTCCCCAATTAGGAAGCACCGCTGGTGCAACCAACTAGATGAGAAATTGAGTGATTTCCTCTTAAGTGATAATAGACAGACCATCCACCACAACCATCCTACTGTGGAATAAACAAAGACCAAACCAAACTAAACAAAAAAGACTACACACATTTCTAAATCAGGGAGACAAAAAAAGCACACATTTTTCAGTGTCACTTTCACCTGTTTTTTTTGTAAATTTCCCCCAAAACTCAGTTCACCACTCTAGATTCTGACTGCGCAAGGGAAATAGTTTGATTTTGAGAGCTGGGAACTAAGTTAGATTTCTACTTTAAAAAATAAAAGAACCCACTAAATAATAGAAAATTTATTTCTTTCTGGAACAAATTAGTCAGATTTGTACTTCCTTTTCAAACCTGACATTTCTCTATCAACCATCTCCATCTAGTGGGATCAGTGATGTTTGTAATTGCAGAATTTTCCAAGTCATATCAAATATAATTTAACTCTGTACAAAAGTACTTTATCTTTGTTTCAATAGAACCTTTATCTATAAATATATAAGTACCTGCCTCTTGGTAGTTTAATTGGAGATGCAGGGGTATTTTCCCAAGAGAAGGTTTTAGCTATCTTGCAACAGATTGTGATAAAAGCTATACATATAATCAGTATTTCTAAAGTAAAGTAACTTGCAAATCCCAAAAATAGCTCAATAAAATGATTATTTGCAATACAAATCCAAAACTCTGCAAGTTATTGGAATGTGTACTGTATAGCCCTTTATATCATGGACAACTGACTTGACCAATGACATTCCAAAATCAAGTGAAAACTGAACTGTTTCGGCTGAACCAGAAATAAAAGGAGAGAAAAAGCAGTCAGGACCAATTATATTAATCACTGAATGCAAAAACCTGGTGTGGAAAAAGAGATTAATTTTATTTACCTTCAGTTTATCTGGTGAAGTGTATGGAGCTTCAGGGGCATAAATTCTGAAAATATCGGCAAGACAACATGCTACCAACAAACGTACATCCTTATCAGGATGTTTGAGGAAAAAATCTGAAGCAAGATGTAAAGCAAGATTTAGGTAGAGCTCCTTTTCTTCTTCAGAGTCCTGGTCCATATCCATGAAAGTTTTCACAACCATCTAAATAGACAGACACACATTAGTACATAAAATGAAATACTTTGTGTCACAGAATCGTTACTAAAAGTTTTTTTTTGTTTAGTGCAACTTCTGTCAGAAGCATTATTAGCTATGCAGCAGTACTTATTTGAGCAACCTGTGTTTTCATTTTTCAGGGCACAGGAAAGACCTGGCCAAGTCCTCTATCAGCTGCCCCAGCACACAGTCTCAGCAGAAATACTGAAAGTCTAGTTGTAGACTTCCCAAATCTTTTTGAGAAACCATATGATCAAGTTGGACAACAGAAAAAGTGCAATAGCATTCACTGTTACAGTAATTCACTTAAAATTCAGAAAATGGCAAAACTTTATTAAAAATATTTATTTCTCCCTCAACTATTCAGTGATTATTTTTTCCTCCTATTCTCTTCAGTTTCAGGGTTTTGCCTATTACTGCTCTGAGGAAAATTCTATTCCCTGTGCTGTCCAGAAGCAAACCCCACACTTTCAGCAAATGCATACATAAATCCAGGCAGCTCCACAGCATGGATGTTGTCCAACAAGATTAAAAAGACCACTAGGATTATTAGGATACAGTTACTGAAGTTATGGAAGAAAAAAAAAGAATCTGGGACACTAAATATTAAACATGCTGAATAAAACAAAAGCAGGAAAAGCTATATTTAGTAACTGTTAGTTGGTGAGAATTCTTACATTTATCTGAAGGAGAGAAATTTATTGACAAAACAAAGTAATTCCTTATCTAACTCACAGAGGCAGAGTTATTTTAAGGAGTTCAGCTCCTGTAAAATTAACAAAATTATACTAAAGACTTAATTACACAATCCTGAGAACTAAAGCCAAAACTCCCATCTATTTCTTCAGTGCAGGAAGAGATATTATTCAAAGAATAATAATGTCAAGTCCTAGAAGCCTATAAAATACTTTGCTATAGTTTGTTGTTTGGTTATGTTTTTCCCCCCTCCAAAAAACTTACTGTAACTGGTCAGGGAGCAAGAAGCCCAACTGAAAAAAAAAAAAAAAACAAAACCCCAAACTTCTGCATAATCGGGATCACAGAAGCTGTGAAGTTTTCAAACACAGGAGAATTCTTTACATAAAGACACAGACGATCAGCAGCTTATGCAGACACAACTTCTATTGCAAGAAAAATAAAGTCCTCCCCAGTCAGGCACAAGATGAACTACTTGAAGTGCACTGGTGCCCTTACACACTAATTAATTTACAAGTCAGAACTGCTTACATTTCCATGAAAAGTAGTCTTTTCATACTTCTTGCAACAAGTATGGGTTTTTCTACTCTAGAAATGAACCTTTCATGTTTTTTCCCTGATAACATGAACATCTGTACAAGTCAGGACAACAAAGATCAGTCATCCTGTCTGCAGAGCAATCCATCACAGTGTTGAAGGAAAAACAAAGGAAAACAAGCTAGTTGTCCTAGCACAGATTTCCAGGTTCCTGCAAAGCAATACGTTAGAGGACTCCAGAGCCTGAAATCACACCCAGACCACCATAATTTATACTCCTGGAGCTTCATCTACCAGATGTGGCATATATTTCTTAACCCATTCAATTTTTACTGCATCATTCCACAGAAACAAGGTTTGGAATTTACTTGTATAAAACTGACAGAAAAGTGTATTATTAGACTGCTGGTCTAAAATTAATATTTCATTAGATGATAACTTGGTTCTTCTGTATTAAAAGAAACTGTGGAAAATGCTTTTCTCACACTATTCATCATTTCCAAGAGTTTATCACCTTCTTTCTGTCTTCAGTGCTAGTTCACAACTGTCACCATTTAGCTTCTATGTCATTTCCAAATCTATTATAAACTTCAAGAGGGCATCAATTCAAAATGCATTAAATGTCCAACATAAGTTATGCTAACACAGAAATTCACTCTGCATATTTTCCATTTTATTCTCAGATTTCTTGATAATTAGCATTTATATTAATATATCATTATCAACAAACAGCAGAACGTCTGTGCACAGAAAAATGTTTTTTCCCTAATAATTGCATGAATTTGGCAGTCAGGGAAATCAAGAGGCTAATAGTTCACTTATTTATCAACTACTGGTCTTTAGCCCCTGCAACTGTGTTTATACTGAGGTTCTGTACACTTGTGGTGTAGCATGGATCATCCAACCTCTTATAAAAGAAATACTGCAACTTCTTCCCTGCACCAATGAATTCATAGTCAGAATAAACAACTAACAAGAAACACAAGACATTTTACAAAGTCCTCTTATTCTGCAAGACAGATCAAGATGACAGAAGGGACTAGACATTCAAGGCCAGAAATTAAATTAAGCTACAGGAAAAAAAGTATTAGTTAAAAAAAAAAAGTATTATACATATACAGGAAAAAAAGTATTAGTGTGGTGCTGCATTTCCACAAGCTGAAAAAAATATGCAAGTGCTAAAAAAGAATTCCTTCTCTTAGGAATCATTTATATGTAAAGTTATAAATGTTGTCTTTTATTCAGCATCATAGAATGCAAAATACTCACTGAAGTCCATCAAACAAAATCCGAAAGCCTAGACAGGTTACTGGGGGAGAAGACAAGAAGCAACCCTTGTGTTTTGGGATTTTACTGGTTTTTGTTCATTTACCCATAGTTCCAACTGACTCAAAACTACTTCTTCAGAAAACTCCAAAGTAAGCTCTTCCATCTGTTAGATTACTTAAGGTTCCTCTCCCACATCAGCTCCCTCCTGTTTCACAAGGCAAGCCCAAGCTACAGGCATTCCTTCTGCACAATACAGGCCTGCCTTTTTGTGAGAGTACACAGGTAGATACAGAACTGTAGTAACAAAATTAGCCTCCAAATCTGTCCAACTTTCCTTTACGCTTAGGCCAAATAAAATGATCAAGAAATTCAACACGGAAATATATCAAAGACTGTAAGTATAGTCAAAGTATATAGACTAAAGTATAACAAAAACTACCTTCATCATGATACAGGCTAAAACAATGAGAATAAAGGTTTTTATAAACAAACCAAAGAGCACGAAGGCATAAAAGGAATGTATTGAGAGGTATCCAAATTATTTCCAAAATTATTACTCTCTTTTAGAGAGGAAAATACTAGAAAACAATGAAAGTACTGATTTAGCATAGTAGCAGAAACAAAATTTTAGTATTTTAAATTAATGCAGCTCATTTCTATTTGTGATTTTTAAATGCATTTAAACCTTTTTGAACAAGTCATTTCAAGAAAGTGGTAGAAGAGAAGGCACAAGAGCAAAGAAGTTTCTCCTATGCATAGAAAAGGTAAAGCCCAAAGGGAAAAAAAAAACCCTTCCAGATATAAAATATAGTAATAGGATTATTGAATATCCTTTACAAGAAACTTTAATCTGCAAACAATTAGTTGCTTACTAACCTTTAGCCTCCTCACCATCTCTTCTTTAGATATTTTATCAGAGATTTCTTTGACTCCAGGAGGATATGTGATTTTTCCATCATTGGCTCTCGTCTTTGAATGAGCCATGATTTCACGGTTTTAAAACTGTGGAAAGAAATTAAGAAGACAATGTTGTTTAATTAGTTCATGCTTAACCATATCTGTCCCACTTTGACAAACAAAATCCAACTAGAAATATACAACAAACCCAAAAAAGACAAAATATTTGGATTTGTTTCAGTAATCTATATTGTGGGAGACAGCAACAGTTTTGATATTCAGGTAAATCGTCCTATGACACAACAAAGCTTTCAAGAAGTATCATCAGAAAAAAGCTAAAACTCCTCATTTCAGAATGTCATTGATCTTCACACTAACAAAGACGCAACCAAGAATCTTACTGTACTGCATGATCTGTTTCCACTTCTTGGTAATAAAAGATCCTAGCTAGCTTGGGTGTTCAGACATCTGAAGTGGACTTTGTGTTCATTTTTACTCTTTTGGAAAATGCAATTTTCCAAAAAGCCTAAACACCAGTGCTGTTAATTGTTACACATCACCAGTTGTAACTCCCCAGTACTGCCAGACAAGCAGCAGATAGAGAATGAAATTAGAGACAGAAACAGAGCAGACCAAATACAAGTCTTTCCTCTATGCCATTAAAGCCACATTTTCAAGTGAAAGACCGCAGATAAGCAATGGTTTCTTCTTCCTAAATTGTAACTAGGAACATAACTCAGTTACTTGGTTTCTCAGTCCCTTTAAACTGATGCAAATGAAGACTACCATGTAATCCACTCTAAGTCATACAGAGTTTCATTGCTTTACAGAAGGAAGCTGAACTGAAACCTTTACTTACATAAAAGCAATCAATACAAAAGGCGGTGAAAAAATCTCGATGGCATGTGTGGGAACAATCAAGATCTTAGAAAAAGTCTGCACCAGGGCAGTTACAAATGAAGAATGTAACAAAAGAAACAAATTTCTTTGTCATTGTCTTGATATTTTTAGTTATTTAGTTAAAAGTATGATCCACTTCTAGCAGTCATGACTGTTCTGAACTGTGAATCTCAAGTAATGGGATTTGTATTCTTAAGTTCATATTTCATGAAAACAACCAAAGTTAGAAATTTTGATTAATCTTCACCTAATTTTTTACCAAACAAAAAGTTAATACTGGCTTTTAATTTTTTTTTTTTTTTTTTTTGCAAAGAACACATACAGCACAACACATTTTATTTCTGTAAATAGGAAAAACATGAATAGAACGAACATAATCAGATGTCATTCAACAGGCATGACATGCAATGGACTGCAACAGATACACGAAAGTCAACTCAGTTTCTGTCATCATCTCTGCACCTACATGCACCCAGCAGTGGAACAGTGCCACATGCTTGCAGCTGTAGTAAAAACTGACAATGACAAAGCTGGAAGGAAACAAAACTCATTGAAGTAACTTTTTCTAATACTAAAATAAGATGCCACTTTTATCCCCATAATATTTCTTTAATGCACTGCCATGACAAGTCCATGTCAATCCTAGGACTCATCGAAAGCACACAAATTGTAATGAAGTTCACTTTTCTTGCCATTTGACATAGATATTACACACTACCTTTCAGATGGGATGATGTTATATATTACACCTAAATTCATTTTAACAGCTCATCACAGCAGAAGGGAGCCTTGCTTGCCTGAACCTGAGAATGTATAAAAGCATCCGATGCTTTGATGGGCCAATCAAACTCACCAACTCAAAAAACAAGCCAAATTGTTTTTGAAAAGTGTGTGACAAGCATCAAAGCTAACTCAAGGGAAAGAACAGGAACTAAGGGAACTGGGGAACAAAACTCCATTTTCCAGTGGTGGATACCTGTCAGATCAGATCAAATGCAGTGGAAATCTGATTAGAACAAGATGATGTAGTCCCATTTAGAGCACATTTTGAAATAATTCAAAGACTGAAACTCATACATTACAGTAAAGTTCAACTGTGCAGCCAATATGTCCAATGGCCCCACAACCAAGCTTTTAAGCTTCAGTGGCATCCAAGGTATTGTGATTATGTAGCAAGGTTTTGGTAGTGGGGGAGGCTGAAGGCATGGCCCCTGTGGGAAGAGACATGGGGCTGCTCCTGTAGCAAACAGAGCCAGATCCAGACAGCTCCAAAATGGACTCATCCCTCGTCAAAGTTGAGCCATCAGTGATGCTGGCAGTGCCTCTGTGATAACGTATTTAAGAACTGACAAAAAATGCTGCACAGCAGCTACTAGGAAGAAAAGTGAGAAAAACGTGAAACAAGCTGCAGCCACCAAAGTTAGTGAAGAATGAAAGCAATCTTCCTGCATTTATCTTGACCCATGAGCTTTTTTGTCTTATTTCCTTCCCCGTTCCATTAAGCAAGAAGAGAGAGCAGAAGAGTTAGCACCTAACAGCCAGCCAAAGTTACAGACAGTGTTGTACACAGCTTATCCCTCTCAGAAGTAAGGAAAAAAAATAGGACTTCATTTTCTAGAGAATTAATACATCTAGTTTTACAGGGTCAAAAATAATTCTAAAAAGGTTCAAAGAAAGAACATACAGGATAAAGAATTATAAACCTTCTAATACTGAGAGAAACAAAAACCATTCAAAAGAAACAGCAGAAAACAAAACCTATAATTCAAAAAAAAGAAAATTCAATGCTAAGAAACCCCCTTGTACAACAGTTATAACTTCAACAATTACCTAAGTAAAACTTCATGACATTCCACTGCTAGAAGTTCCCCTTCTTCTGGACTGCCAATATAGCTGTGCATACCTAGCTTTATCAAAATAATCTGTGTTGAACACTTAGTAGAATCTAGGATTTTATTTGGGGGAGGGGAGGGTGTTTTAATGATTCTAACCAAATACAAATCTCTGATTTCATGTTAGATACATCAGCTGTTCCAGTAAACTTCTGTCATGGAAAAAGAAGACAGTAACAGCTAAGAACAACAGCCTCAAGGCCAACTGTATGTACAACATGTTGAAAACAAAAATCCATAAGCCAGTGATGTGATATTCAATGACTGAATTTCAAAAAGCTTTTAATATTAATTTTTATAGATTCAGTGTATTGCAAAAGAAAACAGTCTAAGATGACAAGTATTTTGAAAGAAGGAAATTCTTTGAAAGCATCTTTGAGATTCAACAGACTCAGCTGACAGTTTCTATTTTTTTTAACAAATGAAATTTAAGAAGTTCTCCACCATGTTTTTAAAAATCCAGTATTATTCCATATACACCATCAGAAGGAAAGAGCACAAGTCCTTACAAGAAGAGGGTGAGGGTGCTGTGGTTGTTTAGCTTGGATAAAAGGAGACTCAAGGGGGACCTTACTGCTCTCAAAAACTACCTGAAAAAAGGTGTGGTAATGTGGGGATTGGTCTTTTCTCCCAGGTAATCTAAGACAACACAAGAGGAAATGGCCTCAAGTGGCACTGGGGAAGGTTTAGATTTGACATTAGGAAAAATTTCTTCACCAGAAGAGTGGTCAGGCATTGAAACAGGCTTCCCAGGAAAGTTGTAGAATCACTATCCCTTGCAGCGTTCAAAAGGTACGTGGATGTAGCACTTGGGGACATGGTTTAGTGGAGAGCCCAGTGGTTCTGGGTTAACAGTTGGACTCAATGATCTTAGAGGTCTTTTCCAACCTTAATGATCCTATGAAAAAGGAAAACGTTCACATGGATGCCTTTTTTAAGGCAAGAAAACACTTCAGACCATGAAATGTTTTGCACCATGCAGAGTCCCAGCACATAAACTAAACTTTAAGATGTGCCCTGTTTCTGCTGTTATATGAGGATAAAGAAGGGAGATAGATGTCACAAGAAACTTGAACAAATATGTAACAAATTCCAGTTCTAACAAATAGGAATAAAAATCATTATTCAATCAGGCTTTGGTTTTTTCAGTTATGTTAAACAGTACTGTAAGTTAAGTCTTCAAAAACTATGAAGAAAATAAATATATTTTAATCTAATAGAGTATTTAAAATAGAAACTCTACTTTTTGTACACACAGAGATGATACAGTAAGACTTAAGATGTCTAGGAACTGCTTCTTTCAACACAGAAGCACCACTGCAATTGTAATTTCTCAGAGACCTGAAGTCAGGAACCAAGAGCCAGTCTGTAGAAGTATATTGAAAAACAGTATGTATAAAATAGCACGACAAATTAAAAACTAAGTTAAAAGGGAGGTGAGGTGGAAAAAACTAGTACAGAAAAAATAAAGCAAGATGACAAACCACATGCCCTTTGTACAATGCCAACCGGAAAACTATAGCACAGGATAAAACCCCAAAAGTCAAAGTCACATTTATTGGGTATTTGATTAGGATGGATAAAAATGTCATTCACCTCTTGTGACAAAAATCAAAAGACCATATTTAATGTAAAATTATGACTATCAGCCACACCACAAATGGGAACAAACAATTAATCTGAACAGAGTTAATTAGTAATATCACCGCCAAAATTTGGTCAAGCTCAAATAAATAAACTACACATCAGTTCTGTACATAATCAGTAGCATCCAACAGCTACTCAGTTCCAGCTAAGTCTACTGGCCATTATATTACTAAAACATTCAGATGTTTTCTATATAGTAGATACCTTTATGAACAGCTTAACTTCACATATACTACTTGCTCAATACTTTAAAATACAGACTGTGATTATGGAAATAAAACATGGACTGATATCTTGCATATTATGTATCTATGCAAATATACTTCACAGGTCAATAAATATCATTAGAGGATGTTAAAGTCAATGACCTAAGTGGAGGACTTAAACCACACTCCAATTAATTGTATTTTGTTTGGTTGACAGTTTACATTGCCTATGGTGACTTAATTAACTCTGCTAATCATTAAACAAACTGTGCCTTAACACACATGAAGACATCATGTGTCAACAGTGACTTTCCAGAGATCTATACAAGTGTTTAAATCCTCATCCTCCAGATAGTTTTGTAGAAATCTTACCCAAGTGATGAAGCAAACTTTAGCAAAGCAACCCTATATTCCTTGCAAGTCTGTCTCCTGCCTTACTATCACTTCCTCTTAAAATCCAGAATCCAAACACTAGAACTTAGAAGATCTTCAGAAACATTATCAACTTAGCAAATTCTATCATCATTATAATTTTTCAGAACTTTCACTGAATATACGTAATTACCTATACAGCTATTCTTAAGGTTATTTTAAAATAATGTATATAAAATCTAAGAAACTATACATCAAATTTATGTAAGCTAATATATATACTTTTAAATCTATGTTTGCAAGACATTTTTCAAAGTCAGAGAATGCCAGAGAATAACACTTTCTTCATGTTCACAAAGGTATTAGAAGCTCAAGTGAATTTAGTAAGTGGTTCACATGGAAAAGAATTTCAATGTGTAAAGAACTAAATATGCATTTCCACAGTTCATATCACTCCAACAAGAAAGTGTAGGCAAAAAAAAAGGATTGGCAAATATTCATCAACGCTTTCTCCACAACCAAGCAGGAAGACCAGTGGCCTCTTACTGCCACAGGCCATTCCATCAACAATCCAAAAACAGTTTAGAAGATGCAAAAAACGTTTTCCTAAATTGTGTCATGGGACATTGCAAGGAAGCAAAATATTTTCATCTCATAAATCACTACAGATTTCACTCCAAAGCTCTACTCCTTTTTCAACATACAGTTTGTAGTTTCTTTTTATTATTTATATGAATTTTTTTTATTTTTGCACCCTCAGTGGGCAGCATCCTTGTATGAATCAATATAAACCATGACAAATGCTTGAAGATCACAAACTTTGTTTCAACAACATAAGACATACGAAAAAAATTGTCAAGATGTAATTTCCACAAAATATGTAACATGATATCACTAAGAGATTACTCAGCAACTTACAGAAGTGGAAGAGGCAGGCATCTTTCTACTTCATTAGTACTCTTAATAAAACACAAATAACACAACAATTTAAGTCATTGACAGAAATTCTTTACATCCTGGTAAATTCCTGCTGGCATATAGCTGATTGACAATAATTGATCAAGGTGAGAAGTGACTTTGGTGTTAGAGACTTGCATTATCCAACTGCCACTAAATTAAACCTATTTCCATAATATATTTACTGTTAGGCAGTTATAACTTGGCTATAAAAAGCCACCCCAAGCTGAAATTTGGCAAGCTGAAATTAATTTTCTGTTGTTGAATAAAATAGAAAACTTTAGTGTGCTGGACCAAAGGTGCTTATTTAAATCCAGGTCATTCTTCATACTGATTCAGGTATAATACCTAGACTAATACTTTCCATTCTCTTTTAGAAATGTATCATGTTATACTGTTTACTTAACTATCATTAAATCAAGATACTAGTATTATCCATAATATCAATAAAATGCTAGCTTCCCATTTCTGTAAGGCAGCATAGTAAAGACTGTTACAGAAGCCACTAATTAAATGTCTTCTGGAATGAAGACCTAAATTATAAGGTAAAAGTAACATTCTCAGTCCAACAAATGACATAAAAAGTACTGGGTTTCACTACAGAATGCCATTAATGGCAGTCCTTTGACAGTCATACATAAGTAATAACCTGTTTAAATTAGGAAATACTTTTTTCAAACTTACACCAAAAAATACAGCAAAGTGCATTAAATTTCTTTATTAACATCTTAAGTAAGCACTTTGTGGAAAATTAAAAGATGTGCAGGTGGTAACTGGGCAAGAGACATCATCACAATGTAGAGTGGATTTAGAGGATTCGGAAAAGAACAAAGAAGAAAAGATTAAGACATGATACCAAAATCAGCACATGCGCACTAAAGGGCCTCAAACAACTTAAACAGAGCTGCAATCAGTTAGCGAATGATCCCAGGCAAGTCCCCACTTCCGCCGATAAGATTTTTTTCAAACTTGATTAAAGAAAGCCTCCCTAAAATTTAGCAAGTAGGAAGTATTCAGTACCAACTTATCTCAGCACACAGCTCTCCCCAGTGGTGTTGCAGACACTTGCAGCTTCCACAAAATATAAGTGACCCAACTTTAAGTTTCAGCATTTTTCCATATGTTATTGTTGTCATTTTTCTTTTAATAAAGCTGCCTCTTTTTTATGTCATTTATGAAACAGTATTTTCACTGAAACACACTCAAACTAAAAAAAAAAAATTATCAGAAACTATATAAAAGAATTTACCATTAAACCATTCAACAATCTAAGGAAAAATAAAAATGACTTATTATTGTGAGATCTCTGCTTTCAAACTTCTACTCAAGACTAAGTAAAAGGGAATGTAGGCTTATTTCTCTGTATGGCTGCAGGAAAAGAAGTTACAAAGAGATAAAAACTGGAAGGCAATAGTAAAATAATCCGACAAAGAAAGAAGAGTGTAGGCTGACTAAATATGATTTTAATAAAATAGACATCTGCAATATATTTGTCAGTTAGCCAAGTACTAGGGAAAACATTCCTTAGGTGGTCACATTATGCAAGCATACTACACAAAATCTTACGAAAAGACAAACTATGACCAGTCCTCAGAGGTTCAAACAGAAGTGATTTGGTGATGTACGTAACTCCAACAGGGGGGCCACACGTAATGTCCATGCCAAAGGAATAAAATTAAGCTTTAAGCTTTTATACCCACGACTGGGGTGCAAGAAAAGTTTTTATACTACTAAGGGAACTCCAACAACCACTCAGTGAAATTGTAAGTAGTAATTAGAGCCCTCAAAACAGGACAGTTCTACCACAAAGCCCAAGAAATACAAAAATAAAGATAAAATTGAAGCCAAACTGAGATATCCACTGTAAAAAACTGCAAAAAATTGTAAAAAAAAAAAAATGTACTTCAGTGGCTAGAATCAAAAAGGAAGTACTCCTGTATAGTAATGACTGTAAAGAAAGAAGTTACTGAAGTATCCTGTAAAAATAGCTGAATTCCCATTTTCAAGGAAATGGCAGGTAAAACTTTCCTGTGACAACTAGTAACAAGTATCTTTAATCAGAAGTTACTGTGTCTATATTTAGGAACTCTACATTTTCAAATCAAAGCAATCACATGGGCACCATCCAAGAATTCATGAACCTCTGTGGACCACAAAGCTTTTTAAAGGTATTTAAAAATTGAGGTGCAGTACTCTTCAATTTAAAAAATTTAAATTAACTTTAAAAATTAAGGTATACTGCAAGAAAATAAAAGCAGCACTCCCATTACTAATGCAGAGCAAAAAAAAATGTAATAAAACTACCACTAAAGCTGCACTAGTTTGATCTCAGTAATATTTTGAGAGTTTAAGAAAAAACCTGCATGCTGAAGTCAGAATTTCGAAAACAGGGATAAATGTAACTTCTAGGTTTATCATATTACCCAGGGATAATTTATGTTTGGTTCATCTGTGATAAAAAAATCAGCACTTTCCTTGCACCAAATATCATTTATTATGGAAGCATTAAATTGGAAATCATAGACAGATGGATGCAGAGATGAATGAGATTGTCATTCAATAAAATACTGAAAGTTTAGAGTAACAGAAATGTTTGCAAATATAAAGACTACATATGAACATGTAAACAAGAATACACACTAACTGAAAAAAAATCAGCTGTAAGGGGAAAACAACAGGGGTCTAAAGAGGGGCCAATGCCTAGGTTATAGTCTCATGGTGATTTTTCTACTCAACATTAATTCTAGGACAAGGAACTTCAAGAACCTTCTCTCATCACTGAAGATACTCAAGCACTATCTGGACACAATCCTGTGCAATGTGATCCTGTACTTGTGCTCAGAGAGGTTGGACCAGGTGACCCACTGTGCTCCCTTCCAACCTGACCCATTCTGTGAAAGAAACAAACAAACCAATGCCCACAAACCCAAAACTTCATCAGCTAACACCCATCTTAAGGTACTGAGAAGAACTAGCTTGGAATACTATTTGCAGCCACCAGCACCTATCATCCAGGTGGTATAAACTAGGAGAAGCACCCATGAAGTCTGTTACATGAGGACAGTATGTGCACAGAGGTGACAAAAGAGACTGCCAGAAGGGTAAGTAGAAAAGAGGCAGAAATCACCATAAATCACACAAATACCAGGAGATCCCACCCAAAGAAAATGAATCACATAAGGCAAAAGGTCAAAGATAAATAGCTCAGTGAAGAAAAACTGATCACAAGAGGCAGACTTCTAGTTTTTAATTTAAATTTTATGAAGTACTTTCTTGTCAATATCTGAAACAAAACAGCCAAATAGAATACAGTACAACTTGATCAATATGCAGAGATTAGATCCTTGCTTTCATATGGTACGTTAGGAAAAGCAGACCATGAACTCCACAAAAGAGTCTTTTTCCAGGATCACCAGAAACATTGGAAGTTCTTAGGCTGATGCTCTAAAAGAAGAGAAGAACTGACAACCAGCCTAGGTATCAAAATTCCACAATATTATGGATGTAATGGTTTATGGTCGTAATATTGACACAGCTGTCTTTTACCAGGGAAGTTACTTTAAGACTTAGTAAGGCAGGAATTATTTCTTTCCTTCCTCCAGCTGCTAGAAAAGAATGGAGGAAAAGAGGCAGGAATTACTGTCTTTCTTTACATTGACTATTTCAAAAAGCAGTCACAGAAACCTCAGATACCTTGCATTACATAATTTCAAATGATTAACAGCTGTAGTACTCACACAAGCAGAGAAAAAAAACATGCAAGAATGGCATGGAAGCCATGAGGAAAATAAGGGGAACGTAACAGGAAGCAGGAGACAACTACAACACACAGACATCAGGCACAAATCAAGTTTAACCTCTGTGTTGCCCCATGGGAGGAAACAACAATTGGTATTATTTTAGTGTACCATTTCTTTGGCTAAAAGTGCCTTATTAGTCTTACCATGAAACTTCGTTGGGTTTTTTTTTGTTTGTTTTGGGGGTTTTTGGTAAGAATTAAAATTAAACAAATGTCCCCCCAAGGGAAAAAAATCCCAATACTAAGAATATTAAAGAAACAAAATAAAATACTAAAAATAAATAAAATAGGCAATTAAAATTTTTAAAAATACTAGCATGCTACCACAGAAGCAAAATGACATTATGTAAAACTTCACAGCGGTCAACCAACACAAAGTTGCTTTTGTAACAAGTCAGAATTTCTATACCTGAATGAGATGCACTTCCGTTCCTAACTTTTAATGTTAAAAACCACAAAATTATATGCTTTACATCCATGGCAAATTATTTGATACAGGATTACTAAAGATCAAACAAAGAATGCTAGTGGGGTGGATTGAACCGTAAGACCTAAAAAAGAATGGGTATTCAACTGCAAAGTCTGATGTTGTTCTACACAACAGTGCATCCACTCCTAATCAACATGAATTATAAACAGACATTTATATTATAACTGTATATAGCAATCTTAGTACCAAAAACACATTCAGCTGGGCGTTTTACAAATAGAAGTTGTCTACCCAGATGGCTTCTATCAGTTCAGCTTTTCTTCCCAGCTAAAACATTTTATTTTACTTTTTGCAAAACTGTGACAGAAAAGCAGACTGAAAAAAATAACTGTGTCCCCAAAAACAGAGAAAGAACCCATAACTGATCACAAAGCACAAATTAGATGAAGATATACTACAACCAGGTGAACAAAGTGCACTATAAGACCACAAGGACCAGCAACAGTTTAACAATTTAGTTACCTACTATCATATGCGGATCTATCAAGTAAGATTGCTTCAAAAAAAAAAAAAAGCTGAAGATTCTTTTAATATTTAAGTCTTAACTTACCTTTGACAGCTACCTCAACACTCAACATCTAAGTTCTCTGCCAATAATATATTGACTCCTGTAACTTTTTCTAATACAATTATTCATCCCTTACAATTATTTAGCCCTATGGGGTTGAATTTTCACAGCATGGTGGAGGTTGGAACTCTGGAGATCACCTGGTCGAATCTCCCTGCTGAAGAAGGGTCGCCTAAAGCTGGTTTGCCAAGGAGTGCATCCAGATGGCTTTTAAGGATCTCCTAGGAAAGTGACCTTGCAAATGCCCAGAGCAACCTGTGCTGGTTCTTGACCACAGTCACAGTGAAAACATTCAGAACGAACCTCTTGTGTCCCAGTGTGTGCACACTGCCTCTGGATCTATTACTGGGCACCACTGAGTGGTGTCTCTATCTTCTTTGTATCCCACTTTCAGAAATTTACATACATTAGTACATTTTAGTCCTGTTTTTTGTCTAAACAGCAGCATATGTACGGTTATGTCAACTTTCTTGACAGTAAATTCACAAACTCTGGTTTGTCTTCTGTTTAATATTTAGTTATCCTTCAGTTGCAGCTCATCATTCACATTAGGATGCAAGGAGATGGAATGAAGCTGCATCAGAGGAAGTTCAGATTGGACTTTAGGAAAAGGTTCTTCACTAACAGGTGATCAGTTACCCCTGTCAAAGTTCAAGAAGAATCTGACAACACTCTTAATTATATGATTTACTTTTAGGTAGTCCTGTGTGGAGCAGGGAGTTGGACTTAACGACCCTTATGAGTTCCTTCCAGCTTGAGAATTTCTACAGTTCTATGCCACATTTGCTGCACAATGACAGACAAACTCGTGGCGTGCATCACTATGTGGGCTGTGCTTCTGTCAGGCTCAGATCTGTGCTGATGAGCAGTAAGGACATGGACCTCATTTTACCAGACTGGATCACTGCCTTACAGTACCCTGTAATCCACTCCCCAAGAAGACCTCTCCCTCTACCCAGGAGAGCATTAACAAAAAATCAAATCAAAAACAATGATGAAAAATTGTATTACACTCCCCACTAGATTGTGTTCCATAAATAGCAACCACTAGGACACAAGTAACACCTATAGGAAACTAATGCTTATTCATTTTAAAAGAACAAGGTTTTCAACTGAAAGGAGGAAGTTTTAAATTATTAATAAAGAAAGATAGCTGCTCACACTATGACTGTAAGCATAGAATCATGATACAACGGTTCAGAGAGTTTCTACCTATTACTTAAAGGTACAAGAACTTTTCTTGCACACACAAGAACTGCTCTTTGCCCTCTCCTTATTCCCCTGAAGTTAGAAGGTTCACACAGCCAAACCAGACTAACAAACACATCTGGTAAATCCTGCTGACAGCTGAATCCATCACTAATCCACCTGTAAGTCTGCTTACAGCCAGATGTTGCTGTTTCTTTAGCACAAGAAGCTGGATTTGTTCACACCTCAGCCAGATTCTCAGTTCAAGAGCAGTCTGTCTTAATTAAGACAAAAAGCTCAGCTTACCATAGAAAGAGCTGAGGTTTGGACACACTTCTACTAACCCCACTGGAGAGACCAACAAGCTCTATTAGACAAAGGGACTAGAGAGTTTAGGGGTTACAGGAAAGGCATTCAACCAAGAAGCAAAGTTAATGAGAGAGGGAAGAAAAAGGGGAGGGAAAAGGGAAAACATAGAAACAAAACACAGAAAAAATCCCAAACAAACAAAATCCTGCCGCCATACACCACAGCTGACATACCCTATCAACCTTGAGGTTCCTAAAATGCACAATGTACATAAACATCTGAAGGGAGGGCATCAAGAGGATGGAGCCAGTCTCTTCACTGTAGCACTGAGCAATAGACAAGAGGCAATGGGCAGAAACCAAGGCACAAAGTTCCATCTGAAGACAAACTCCTTTTCCATAGGGATGACTAAGCACTGAAGCAGGCTGCCTAGAGAAGCTGTAAAGTCTCCTTCCACAGAGACACTCAAATGCCATCAGGACATAGTCCCAAGTAATGTGCTCTCAGGGACACTGCTGGAGCCAGGGGATTGGACTAGATGACCTCCAGTGGGTCCCTTCCAGCCTCTTCTATTCTATCATCCTGTAAAGCCTAAGACGTGTTGAAGAAGGTGAGAGAGGAAGTAGATTGTACAATGAAGGATTGGAAGCCCAAGAGGTATGAGGACAAACTAGACAGAGAAGTCACTGAAGAGAGACCAGAGTAGAAAGACCAGCTGCCGCAGGCAGGAGGGGAATGCAGCCCCAGCAGGTCTCAGTCCTTTCCAGAGCACACAGTGTGCAAACACCACGTTACACTGCCCTTCTACCAGTAACAAATACTTGCAAGAGTCCACTGAAAAGCTTTCATCCCTCACCCCACATAAAGCTGCTAAAAGAGAAAAACTCATTGCTACTAATAGCATTCCATCAATTAGTCATAGATACAAAGCTAAAGGTTACAACCTAAAGACTGACAGAAGCACATTCATATAGTGAATTTGTTTACTATGTTCTATTAAAAAGGAACAATGAAAATATAAAAATAGTTGTAAAATCATTTATAAAGCGTTAAGAAGCAGATTTTAAGTTTCTTATACAATATTAAAGAGAATACATACAAAGGAGCTGATATACCTGATCCTTCACTACTTTTTTCCACACCACAGGATTTCTTTTTCATTCAAAGCAAAGAAACTATTAAATTTTTCTCCTTATACTTTTATGTGTGTGCCTTATTAGACTCTATTTAAGCCACACTATGAAGAGACTTAATTTCTTACTGGGCTTTTTTAAGCTGTACTATGTTAGCGTGCCATAAAAATTAACTTTTTTGCAACACTTTCACTTATTTTTCATAAAAATAAGTATTTGTCTCATTTCATAGATTACTAACCCAAGATACAGACTGAAGGTTAAGAACTAGCAACCAATTTTGCCTATACAGGAATTTAGGAGGAGGAATTTAGGACACAACTTTTAAAGTATGCCAATTTATCCAGCGCTGCATCTAAAACTAAAGCATCTGATGAGCCAAGCAGAAGTAGTCCGGGTCTAGAGCCTGTCTCCCAGGAAATCAATGCACTACTAATAAGCTCTTGTGGGAAGTTTGGTTTAAACAGACTTGCCTGGGATCACAAGAAACTGACAGAAGGAATGAATTCCAGTATCCCAAAGTGACACTCAATCATTCAAATTACTAAATATGCTTCTCCCTTCCCACAGTCCCCTGTCAATTCATTTTACATTTTCGAGCTTTTGGAAAATATGTGCACCGACTTTGATACGCAGCTCTAATTCCTAAATAAGTGGGTTGAAAATACCCCAACACGTTATAACTAAAGACTACCATAACATATACTTAGAAGGACAAAAATTAATTTAAATTGTTCACCATTTTAAAAAATAATTTGCATTTTTAATATTGTTTTAAAGCTTTTTTGTATGTAATACAGAAGATTCAGGGGGCAATGGCCCATTAAGAAATAAAAAATTACTTTAAATGTGCTTTTATATGTATAGACAAAATGCAGTATGGACAACCTAATGGAGAACTTACTACAGGCAACATTCATAACTTTGGGGAAAACTTTCAAAATGTTTCACATTCTCAAAGTACAGATCAGCCAGTAATTAAAAAAAGTGCAGAACATTTATTCCCAAAAATTGTACATGCATAAAAATCTTTTTCTTAGTTCTTGCAAGTATTTCTGTAACTGAAGGAATTACGAACTGCATGATCCAAGTTGGGCAAATGGAAGACAAAATGCATCTCCTGTTTGTTGTCCATTTGAAAAAGTTCCTCACAACTCTTTTTATGAGTTTATCATTAGCTTATCTATTCTTTCTTTCATTTTGAAAACCCAGGAAAGCAAAAGTTATAGCTTTATTCTGACCAGATCATACTCAGAGGAAGAAAAGCAATTGTAAACTTTATTTTGTACCATGAATTATGTGATTTTGTCTCACTTAGACTTTTGAAAAGCACTGGGTAGCACTTGGACTGTCCACATACGTAGTCCCTCACAAGTTTTCACAAAGTGATGACACAAAAAGCTACAGTTACTTCCATACACTTTGTTTCTGTGTTCAGAAACTACACATAATGCTACATCCTGAACTGCCAAGTAACAAAATCAACAAAATTATCAGAGAAAATATCACACCTAATGGCAAGCTGCCTAGCATTTCTGTACATTTTCCCCAAGAAGTCTTTGAAATTTTACATAGGCAGCTGCAGAAAAATTTAAAAAAAAAAAATCCCTAAATTAAATTACAAGTTTCCATGAAGTGTCTTCTGCTCAATTCTCATAACTGACAACAATTAAATTATTTTTTGTTAAGAACAAAAACCTAACATATGCAGTGACAAAGATTTCCTAGAAATCAGATTGTCTTCACTGGAATGTACATCTAAGTGACAAAGCAGTACTAACAGAAGTGAACAGCCAAACTCATGGTAACCCAAAGATTACACACAAGTTTTGATTTTTATTTTTTTCAGGACTTCCTCACGAGTAGTATGTTTCTACTTACTGTGGGTAACTGTTAGCTTTTTGGTTGGTTTTTTTTTTTTCAGTAGTTTTTTATTGGTTACCTTTCTTTCTAAGACTTTCAGGATGAAGGTTTTTGACACTGAAGCAAGAAATGTGGATATACTGGGATGTCTCAGAGAGAACCAAAGACTGCTTTGGCAGAAGTTGTGGACAACCAGCTTCTCAAGAGTCACTTCCTAAGTTATCAAATTTTAGCTGAATCAAATAATCAAATAATAAATCTTTACAATTGTTACATACTCCTGTCCCCAGCACAGGAAGGACATCAGTCAGCAAGCCCAGAGGAGGGCAACAAAGTTGATTAGAGGTATGAACCACCTCTCCTATGAGGAAAGGCTGAGAGAATTGGGATTGTTCAGCCTGATGAAGAGAAGACTTCAGGCTGACCTAATTGTGACCTTCCAGTACATGAAAGGAGCCCACAAGAAAGATGGATGGACTTATCACAAGAGCATGTAACGACAGGACGAGAGGGGTTGGCTTTAAACTGAGAGTAGGTTTAGATTAGATATTGGGGAAAAGTTCTTTACTCTGAGGGTAGTTAGACAGTGGAAAAGGTTGCCCACAGAGTTTGTGGATGCCCCATCCCTGGAAGTGTTTAAGGTCAGGTTGGATGGGGCCCTGAGCAACCTGGCGTAGTGGAAGGTTCCCTGTCCATGGTATGACAGTTGAAACTATATGATCTTTAAGGTCCCTTCCAATCCAGATCATTCTCTGTTCTATGAATTTGTAGGTTAGTTGACTACAATGGAAGAAATTAATAACATTTTTGACTGCTAACTTTATGTCCATTTTTTGTCCATTAAAAAGCATGAAAGCAAAGCATCTAATTTCAGCAGCAGAAACATTCACCAGGATTTCTAATTAAGTCAGAGAAAAAGTACACACAGTTAGTATTGTCTGGAACCGATCCTTAAAGAACAGGGTCTGAATTAGAAAACCCCAGATGGGGTCCTGATCCCTGGTTACGGTACTCCTGTACAAATGGTGACAGACACAAGATGATTAGTACAAACATCCCCATCTGTTCCCAATGAGGTATGGCACTTTTTTTATTATTATTTCTTGAAGCATATTAATACCTAAGTTGTTGTGAGCTGAAAAAATAGAACCAAAAATCAGGCAGTATTAAACAAGCGGAATGTTTTTCCAGTGCTTGCGGTCAGGCGCAAAAGAGTAAGTTCCACAGATGGGGACAAAGTAATACAGGTCTTAACCCTCAGAACCTACTTCAAGGACTTCTTCACACTTTAGAAAAGGCTGAAAAGCAGTATACACTGAGACAGACAGTAACAACCTTTAAAAATAATGGAAGTGTTAACATTTTGACTCTCAGAAATGAAAATATTACTTGTATTTCATTTAATTCTTTCAAGTTGGATTTGTTACAGCAAATATTCACATAAACAGCTTTTTTTATTGTGGAATCCTTAATGTTCCAAAGAGGTTTTGAAACAAACCACTAACTTCCTAGAATAACAAAGTTAATTTTCATTAATACACTTCACTTTTCATAATTTTTTCTTACTTTTACTTTACAGAATTATGTTAAGTTCTGTTCTTAGTAACAAAGCTAAGCAGATAAACATCTCAGCTTTTCTACAAGACTACATTCAACTGCAGAGGCTACCAATGGTAAAGCAAGAGGTACAAAATTTGTATACATGCATAGCCTTGCATTTTAGATGTTCAGTCTCTGAAGGAAAGAGAATATTCTCTTTTTAGAAGCATATATTTTACAATTCTTTAAAAGCCTTGATTCCTTCCCAGATCTGTCAGTGCTGTTCAGACCGTCCAGAGGGTCTAGAGATCTGGAAAATTACCACACTTCACCACTAAGCACTATCACACTAATGCACCTTTTAAAAGTTTCCTCAGTTTTCCCTTACCACCTAGTTTCAGAATTGACTGAAAGCCTCCAGTATTCTCTCAGTCTATCCAAAAATTATTTCAGGCTGCAGCATTGATATTTTGTGCTAAGAGTAAAAACACCATTACTTTAGATATGTGTTAAAAGAAAAATGATACTGACAAGTGGTAAGACAATGTTCCACATATCAGAACTACTTTTTGATTCTAAAAAGAAACTTCTCTGAAGGCAGCAGGAAAGACATACCTTCCTCTTTCTTGGCATAATATTTGGGGCAAGCAATATAAAGGGATAGGGATATTAGAGTGAAACTGATAAGGAAAAATAATGAGTTGCAGTATCACGTTTTCCTTCCATCTCAAATTTTGCATGCTTTTACTGTTCAGCTTCATATTTTCTTACTTATTGCTCCCATGAAAATTCTCCTTGTGCAACAAGTAGTCTTTATCACCTCTCCCAATTCGGGTTTAAAGAAATAAAAACCATTAACACCAAACACCTTTAAATGAAAATCCTTTACTAAACCAGAAGACTCATACCCATACGTACACATACACCCTCTTACTCTTCTGTATGACTATAAATTGTGTGACTAAATGAAGAAAAAAGAAAAAGGCATAAATTGAAAGCTTGGTAGAGAGCAACATCCCAAAAGAAAATGCATCTCTCCCAATTTACAGGAGGCAACAGAACCTCCTGTTCTACAGGACAAAAATGGTTAACACCTGAGGTTATGCCCATATTTCATTGCTGTGCTTTTCCAGATGCTAGCAATGATTGTTGGCTTTTATATGGTTAATCACAGCTTAATAACGACTTAGGTGACTTGTTCAATTTCAGTCCATAAGCAAGCATGCTAGATAAAGTCTAAATTCATTATTTACAAGAGAAAAAAGAAGTTGTATACAAGTGTTAAACATATGATTTTCCATTTTAATTTATTTAGTTGTTTCATCAAAAACTGAACCACAGTTTATCCAGTCTGTATACTAACTAATAAAGTGGATGCAAGAAACACTATACTCCAGTATAGTATCTATATAAAAAATCCCAAACAAAACACCACACCCCACCCAGACACATCATACCCCCAACCCTACAGTAATTAAGTTCAACCTTGCTTCAGACACAGACACAGGATGTCATGCAAGTGCTAAAGTACTAAACTACTTTCTCCAGCAGTGCACCGCTTCAAACGCTGTGATGAACAGGATACACACACCTCTGCTAAACCACCTTACCTGATGGCCTGTCACTGTCAGTCTTCTTTCAGGTGATCAGAGCATGGAACACATTCAGCTCTTTCACTTCTTTTTGGGGAGTTACTTTACACAGTATAGTATCTAGCATATCTACAGTACAAAAAAAACATACCAGGCAAAATTTCTACCACCTGAAAACTGAACAACTCCACTAGTTTGAAAGGGGAAAACCTTAAAGAATGCACGTCATCTTACTCTCTTCCCAAAACGCGATCTGACGCTCATTTTCAACTATAAAGCCACTCAAATTTTCAACGCTCCTTCTACTCCATCCCCAGCGAAGAGAAATCAATTACAGCCAAAGCACCTACCCGGCAAGCACAAAACAAAGACCAACATGAGAACGCTTCAGCAGTTGTGTTAAACGGGAAAACACAACGCCTAACTAAATAACCACAGCTCTCAGAAAGCAACCGCGCAGCAATCAAGCATAAAAGTCGGAATAAGGCTTGTAAGACAAAATCCAGCTCTGTAGGAGCTGGTCTGCTGCAGTTTAATTTTCCAGGACTGTTCACCGTCATTAATTGTTGATTTGTTTTAAAAAACAGATAGTGATTTATTTGCAGCAGGATGAAGTTACGGACCTAAATTCCTGACCGGAGGCTCTCAACGTAAACAATACATACATAACCTATAAATTAACCATTCTCCATCTGGCAATTCAGATGTAAAATTCATAGTTTTCCATCTACCAGGCGGCGGCAACCACCCCCCCCAGCTCCCCCCGTCCTCTCTTCCCGAGCGCTTTCTAACAGAGCCTGATGCAAAGTGGGAGGGAAAAAGAAAGAGGAGGAAAGGAAGGGGGCAAAAAAAAAAAAAAAAAAAAAAAAAAAAAAAAAAAAAAAAAAAAAAAGAAGCTAAGCCAGCATGAAAAGAAAAAACCGGGTTCGGACACAAGTAGGGACCCAGCAAACCGCGGTCCCCGGCAGCTCTTCCCGCTGAGGAGCACTGCGAAGTGCGGCGCGGAGAGACCGAACCGGGCGGGGAGGGGACGGGGATGTCCCCGCGCCCAGCCCGGGCAGCAGGCGCGCGGGGCGGCGGGAGCCCCGTACTGCCCCGCGGAGCGGGGACCAGGCCAGCTGCCCGGGGCAGGCGGGGAGGGAGGGGACGCCCGGGGCAGGGAGGAAAGGGACACCCGGGAAGCCGCGATCTCTCACTCACTCACTCATAGCCACGGGCGAGCAGCCTCCCCGCCCCCCCCTCCCCGCCACTTCGCGCCGCGAGGAGCCACCGGCGCTGGGCGCGACACCGCCCGCCGGGCCACCGGGGCGAGGGGGTGACCCCCCGGCCCCCGCGCACCCCAGCCAAGGTCACCCCATCGCCCGGGGTGCCGGGCGGGAGGGAGGGAGGGAAAATTTAGTATTTGACGGCCGCCACGGAAAAGGGGGGAGGGGAGCAGCCCCGCGGAGGGGCGAGGGGGATGGGAAGGGGGAGCTCCACCACGGGCCAGGGGGAGCTCCACCACGGGCCAGGGGGAGCTCTGCCCTCCCGCTCCCCCTCTACTCCCCGTCCTCCTCCAGCGCTGGCCGCGGAGCTCGGTCCGGGCCGGCGCCCCTCACTCCCCCGAGAAGGGAAAATGGAGCGGGGAACGGGGTGGGGGTACCTGCGGCCGAGGTGCCGCGCTCCTTACCCCGCTGCAGCCGCCTCGCCTCGCTGGTCGCAGGCGGGTCCGCTCCGCGCTGCCGCCGCTCCGGGCTCGGAGAGGCGCTGCCGCCGCTGCCGCCGCCGCCGCAGCCAATCGCCGCCAGCCCCCTCCCCTTCCGCAGCTCGCCCCGGTCCCCCTGCCGGCTTCAAAATGGCGCCAACTCGTCTCCGGCTGCTCCAATGGAACCGCCGAGGGGAGCGAGCGCGGCCAGCGCGGGGCAGCAGCGCCCCCTGCCGGCCTGCGCGGGCAGCACTCCCGGCCCGGCCCGGCCCGGCCCGACCCGACCGTGCTGAGGGTGGGCCCGGGGCGGCTCCCGCTGATGTGCGCTCTGTGGGCAACTGAGGCAAGCGCTTCCCCAAAACGGCAAATTACTACAGGATTGTTGTGAAAAAAATAAGGAATAAAGTCGCTTAACTGAGGAGAAAGAGCAGAAAAAGTAGCATAAATCACTTTACTCTTGCTTCAGCGAGTGCAAGAGTTTGAGGGGTGCCCTTACAGGAAAACGCAAACAGAAAAGCAAGTGTGGTTTCTTCTCACCGCTACAGCTAAAAGGCTTCATTTATTGTAGAACCATAGAATAAGTTGAAAAGGACCCATGAGGATCATCGAGTCCAACACCTGGCTCTGCACAGCACCATCCCCAAGAGTCACACCATGTGTCTGAGAGCATTGTCCAAACCCTTCTTGAACTCTGTCAGGCTTGGTGCTGTGACCACTTCCCTGGGGACCCTGTTCCAGTGCCCAGCCACCCTCTGGAAGAACTTTCTCCTGGTGCATCAGGACAGCATGTAAGTGTTTAGAGGATTATGATTTAAAAAACACAAATGACACTTAATAGACCTTCTGAAATATACACACAGCTTTGTCTAGTGTGAAAACCACACTTTGACAGACTGTTAGCCAATACATTATAACTAGTGGTTTAAATCTCTCAGAAGGACCCCTCAAGCTTTCGGAACTTCCTAGTACATCGTACCCAGCATGCCTTCTCTTTATTCAGTGCTAAACTACCTCATTGTCTTATACAGACTACGTCAGCCCAACCAGAACTATTACATACAAATCACTTTTCAAGCCCCAAAGCTCCCCTTGTTTGTTGGGTTTTTTTTGTGTGTGTTTTTTAGTTTTTGTTTGTTTGTTTGTTTGTTTGTTTGTTTTTTCCCAGTGACGTACATTTGGTCCACTCCTTCCAGGAAAGAAAAAAAAAAAAAAAAAAAAAAAAGTAGAGACATAAAAGAAGAGCAGAAGGTTGTCTGACAATTTTGTATTGGGAAGGATCCTGAACCTGGAGTCAAGATATAACTTTTTGATGCAGGTTGAATAATTTGCCCTCAATTCTCCCATTGCTGTCTATCTGAGCTCACCGAGTATAAAGCGTTAGGTTGAGGAACACATCCTTTCCCAGTGGAGAACTTGCAGATGTCTGTTACAAAGCAGCAGAAAACTGAAACACTTTTTGAACTCTCTTAACACTGCTATTGAAATTGCAAAACCCAGCGTATGACTGTGAAAGCAACCAGGGCGCTTAGATCCTCCGTTTTGCTCCATTTTTCTGATGGAGCAGGTCACAGCACCACCACTTCCAGCGCCTGACCAGGACGCCAGGAGCGGCGGACGCTCCTCGGAGCAGGACAGGGAGCTGAATAACGGGACCCGTCTAGGCACGCTCCGCCCATGTTTCTTGCCTGCACCGAGACCCTTCACGATTTTGGGATTCGACAATTGAGAGGCGGCTCTCGAGTCGTCCTTTTCCCACCGCGTCTCGGCTCCGCAGTGACGCGCGCGGCCCTGCGGAGGGAGCCCGTCCGCCACCGCTGCGCTCACCCGCGCTCTGGAACCGCCGTGGAAACTGCCGGGAACCAACGCTCTGCCTACGCGAGGGGGCAACACGCTCCCACTCCCTTTTCCATGCGGGCCCACCCGGAAAGAGCTGCACGGTGCAAGCGGTGCCAGCCCTGGCTGTGTCCCGAGGGCAGGCTCGGCCTTCCCCACGAGAAATGTTGCATCTCTCATGGAACTGGTGACTCTAAGCAGGCTTGCTAAATTTTAGGCGATTTGCCACCTCCTGGAAGTGTAGGTAAGTTGTGTTACTTACAGAAACAGTATACTTGAGAAAGATTAAAAATATTTGTGCAAAATAAATATTTTGCTTGCAGTAAGACATATAAGGAATGTCAGTGCCACAAAACTTCCAAGACCACATATTTTACACAGAATCACAGAAACATTTAAGGTTGAAGAACACCTTTAAGATTTTTTTGCCCAACCACTGACTCAGCACTGCTGAGTCCACCACTAAACTATGCCCCCAAGTGCCACATTTACATGTCTTCTAAATACCTCTAGGGATGCTCACACCACCACTTCCCTGGACAGCCTGTTCCAGTGCTTGATCACCCTTTCAGTGACGAAATTTTTCCTAATATCCTAAACCTCCTAAACCTGGCACAACTTGAAGCCATTTCCACTTTTCCTGATACTTGTTACTTGGAAGAAGAGAATAATCACCTCTTTACTATAACCCCCTTTCAGGCAGTTATAGAGTGCAATAAGAACCCACAGCCTCCTTTTGCCCAGACTAAACAACCCCACTCCTTCAGTTGTTCCCCAAAGGACTTATGCTCCAGACTGTGTGTGCTGAAGACACTTTCCATATCTCAGTGTTTGACTGGCAATGATGAACATAGTCAAAGAACACCCTTACACAGCAGTATTCTTCTCACAGCCTTCTCTCTGGAAAAACATTGTGTGAAAACAGAAGACTGCAGTGACAAGGGCCTTTTAGTCCCTACTTTATCAGATTGATAATCTCTCCCATTTAATCATTTTAGTTATCTTTCTCAATTCATTCTTTAAAATTGTTGTGTTCTTGCAGACCAGAACTGTGCACTGAACTCAAGATAGGAGTACATTGAGATTTCCGTCAGAGCAGCAAACTGCCTTTTGTCTTGCTCTCAATATTATTCCTGATGACACCTTACATCTCTGTTGTTTAGGGTTTGGGTTTTTTGGGTTTTTTTTTTTGTTGCTGTTGCAGTTTCAGCCAAAGATTTCAGAAAGCTGACATCAGCAACTTCAAGATTTCATGAACATAGACTTCCATGTTTGACAGGTGATTCTATGCTTTACCTTACACTGATCCAGTTCTCAAAGCCTATCTTTTTACCCACCCCCTTTTGTGAGGCCTTCTGAAGTTCTTTACACCAGCACAGCATCTGATTACCTGAAAGAGTTTAACATCCTACAAGTATCATTCTGTGTGCATTCCCTTTTTTGGGTCATTAATGAAAATCAAATATTGTTGCATGAAACAACATAAGTAAGCCCAAACATTTCTGGAAGAGAGATTTGCTGACTTTTCTCCACCTGAAAAGTAACCAAACGTACTCTCTGCTTCCATCCTTCAACCATATTTCCAACTCAGCATAGGACATTTACTTCAATTCCATGACAATTTTGTTTGACAACTTTTAGTACGAAAGCTGCACAAATGCTTTTTAAAAATACAAGTATGTTCCCTAGTTTGTCCTTGTCCATGCACTTCCTGACTCACAAACCTGCTGGAATTCTGTGATTGTGTCACTATCTCCCTTCACAGAAACTACACTGGCCCTTTCCCAACACATTATCCATTGGCGCTGTGATCATACTCTTCTATGGCATTGGCCTTTCAGTGTAAGTATGAACAACTGTCAAGGTAATATCAGGTTTGTGAAAATGATACGTTTGTTTCCAGCATAGATAAAACACTCCCCTTTGTTTCTCTTTTAATCGTGACTCTAAAACAATTGCATTAAAAGTATTTTACTAGCAAAACAATTCAGATTAAATATATGTAATTTATATACTGAGCCCTTCACACTGGAAGGAGCATTTGACATATAGGAGGGAGGATTTCTTCTTGCAGGTGTACTGATTTGTCTCAGAGAAAGAAAAATTTCTTCATTTATTGGTGTTCCTCTTCAACTAAATAGCTGATAATATTATGAACATGATGAGTTAACTTTGCAACTAATTTTAGTATCTCATATGTCTCTTAAGTAATTTACAAGGAAGCCACATGGAAACAGTGACTTTAGATTACTGGAATTTTTAGACTCTTACTGTCTGTGTGTGCGCTGTTTCCAACACTATCTCCTTGTAAACAGAAATCAAACAGCTGAATAAGACAGTGATCCTCAGAATCTATTAGCTTCAATATATGTGCAATATAAATTCTGAAGTTTAAAAGTACCACTTTCATCTTAGTGCTAACAAGTCTGATTCTACCAGAAATACTTATTTGTGCCTGTCTTGTGGCTGTTTTCTAATAGGAAGACAAGAGTCATTAAGTACTATATGGAATTTCACAAAAACAACCAAACCAAACCAAACAAAAACCAACAAGAATTAAACTAGAGAAGATACGAGGATGTGATGTTATTCTTCAGGGTGAGGACTGCAGAAACTCTTTCACTCCACCTACTTATCTGCTTTCTTCATTCAATAACTAATAGCCACACTGGGACACCATTAAGATTAAATGACCTATTAAAGCACGTAGCACTAAACTTTCGTAGTGTTTGATAACTTTTTTCCTCTTGCTTAAACATTAGTATATTAAGTATTAAACACTTGAATATATTGTCTTCCGTAAAATGCTGAGTATTTTTTAGTTGCTATATCTGGTGCTTTCTTTCTTCTACTCACACTTTTTGCTTTTACCATTCCACTGTCTGCCCTCTGTTTAAAGCTACTTACTTTAATGTCCCATTGAATTTCAGTGCACTGAAGACATTACACTCAGTCTCCTTCATTTTTATGTAAATCAGAGATGCTATTTAGAGCCTCCCGAAGACTAAGCAGTGACTGGACCTTCACCTTGAATGTCAGCTTCCTAGAAACTCCCCATGCTCTGCTTTGAAAGACATGAATTGTTAGGAATCCTGTTTCCTTGGCTGGCTTTCACAACCCAAAATCTCAGCTTTGTTGTGGGCCAGCAGTTGTTATATTGTCTAGAGCACTCCGTCTTAAAAGTTAAATCTCTTCCATTCTTTTAGTCCTGTTTTGCTGTAGCACTTGAGACCTAAATCACAGAACATGTGCCTTACTGTCAAGAAAAAAATCTATGTATCGTGCAGATTTCAGGTAATAATCATTAAATTAAAGGTTTCAAGAACCTCCAAAATAAACTAACTAGGTGTTACTTTTATTCTTGCCCCACTATTTTTATCTCCAAAAGGATTCATCCAGTACCAGAAGGGAATCAAAGAACAACATTTAAATTACAAAGTAGATATATCATAGTCAAAAGAAATACTAATCTAGCCACGATGTAAACATCACTTGCTACAATCTGTTGAATATATAAAATAATACTCCTATCTCACATAATCAGCAGGCTACCTGGAATTTTTTTTTTATTTGTAAAAATACATAACTTCATCAAAACTCTACTTCTTAAGTTAATTTTCAAGTTGAAGTTTGCAACTGTGGAAATTAATAAGCAAAAAGCTCTTACTGTATTTTTACCACTGAAACTTTGATGTGACATTTGCATATCAGAATTCCTCTTTGTCATATAAAAGCTTCTGAAAAACAATTTGGCAAGCAACATTCCTGGTTTGTTGAGTAAACCAGTTCTCTTAAAGTTCACCAGAATTTCTCCTGAGATAGTTCGATTTAAAGTCAAAGAATTACGCAACAGTATTTCTTAAATCATCTTGAAGCCTCACTTTTTCAAACAAGATTTAGTGAAGTGACAAGACAATCTATGACCCAAGGCCATTTAGAAAGAGGCATGATTAAACCTAAGTCTGTAACTCGTCCTCTTGAACTCAAATAGATGCTATATTTAAGTGTTATTAGAAGAAGAAAGAGCACCCTGATATGTTAAGTCTGATAACCAGATCACATGATCTAGAGGATTGAGGTATCATTTCATATTAACCCTTAAACAAAAAAGTCAATCTCAAGTAGTGCCCATTGGATAATTTTAATTTTTTTCCCCTTTTAATAACGGATGGAGTCTCATCATTCTGTCTATCTTAAATTTGCTTGATCTTTTCTATTAAAAGGCATAACAAAGGCATTTATTGTTTCACTAACAAATATTTCATTTTCTGCATTAATATTTTTTATGCCAGCTACCTTCTTTATGCTGAGTTATTTTGGAAAATTTTATCTAAAATGTTTCTGGAAGCAAATTTAATGGAAACCTTTCCATACACAAAAGAATAGTATGATGTTTATATTAAAAATACCCAGTTCTCAAACAAGAACAAAAGCCACCAGTTTAGAGGAGGCAGGACAGCAATTAGGCAACACCATGGGTGGGAAAGAGTAGCAGAAGCACTTTCTCTGGCAATAGGTTAATTTTAGTGTGGTTTACCTGCAAGTTGAAATTGCATCTTAATGTATTTTTTCCTACTGAACCTGAAACCGGGCCCATGCAGAAGAAAGCAGTGAACAACTTCGTTTGGTACAAGTATCAGAGATCTCTGCATTGCATTTAAAGCATCAACTGTACCAGTGAACCATAAATGAATCAGGATGATCCTCCAAAGTGGTCAGTTGCCATCTTCCCTTTGTAATGTAGGAAATCAAATGCAAAAACTACTCGGAGAAGATGCTCCATTTGCAAGTTCAAATACTCAAGTTCTGTAACATCAAAACACTTAAAAAAAAAAAAAAAGAACATTACTTATTTCCCATATGCATATAAATTGATGTGATCTGTAAGTTTCAAATAAACTTAAACTTACAAGTCACTTAGAAAACTGAATCAAAATCTGATTACATAAGGTGGAAAATTTTCCTTTCACTCTTCTCTTAGATCAGTTAAAGCCTACAATTCATCAACTAATATGAAGGTGATGTAATAAATGTCTAGGAACACAGGAACAGATAATTTTTGATATCTTGTTATCTATGCAATAACACTACCTCACTCTAAGATTTTTTACCTCTGTGAGACACTTCCACCACAATCATAGATGCATGTTACAGGAAGCGTGGTTTGGGTGACACTTAGTAGTGGTACATGGTAGCATTGAGTAACTTTATAAATGTATGTGAAAATAAAATTTTAAAATTCAGACTCCTCTGAAAACAAAGAAAAAAATGTGATCTATTAATGCTTCTTTGTAAATATTTTCACTGTTACAGTTTTCGACCTCTCGGATACTGCTTTTTCCTACCCTATCAGCTTCTCCTAACAATGCTTCCAATGGAACTTTTTTAATGCTCTAGTGCAGGAGAAGAAATATGGGGGAATTATTTGCAGCTTTTTCTCAAGCAAGAGTCTTCCCATGTGCTACATGATTCACACGTAGGAGCTGTAGCAGCTGTAACAGGATCGTCAGGAAAAGTCTATTTCATTATACTCAATGAGGTTGAAAAAATGACATTAGGGTACTGCCAGTTGTAACATGTGGCTTATTTAATTAGGTACAAGTAATGGGAGAGCTCCCCAAATTAAATGCATCTGAGACAATTACTACACACACAACATGAATGCTTGAGAGCACTGATCTCCAGATATTACCTTCAAAATATCTATGTGCAGCACTCTTACTTTCTCTTAATGGTTAGCTTGGGTGTTGCGCAACTTAGCCTGTGTAGGGAAGCATTTAATTATGACTACAGATGAAAAATAGTGGAAAACTGGGAGATTCACTTCAACAGCTCACTTCTGATCTAGATTAAAATGCTGCTAGAGATACGTCCATACCTTCCAAAAGCACGAGGCCATCACCTGGCACAGGAAAGGAGACTATGCTTTGGTTGCAGGGTTAACCGGAAGGAATGCCTGGCCAAGTGGATTTGACCAGTTCTCTTTGTACCATTTATAGCAAATAGACTAATTTCAGTGACTTTATAAATCATATACTTTAAAACCTTCATAATCCATTTGGGTGATGTGAAAGAATAAACGTTGCAGGTGTTTGGAATGGGCACATCGCTACTGGAGCTCGTGTGCGCTAATGAAATTTGGGGAACTACAAGAATGAGGGATTTTTTTAGGAAAAAAAATGTGGCTTGGATTGCATAGTATCACAAGATTTGGGGGAAAAAAAAGTAGTTACATCATATTAAAATCTTACTTTATACATGCAGGAGGGAAAGTTGCAAATCCACGTTAAGTACAACACACGTCTAAGAAACTTGGGCGGCTTTTACACTAGGGACAATCCTCACCGGAACTCTGTTCATGTTCCGTGACAAAGAGCAGAATGACACCTAAAGCAAACGCCCCGAAGGCAGGCGAACCAGGAAAAATCCCGGCCCCGGCGCTGGCACCGGCTCTTCCCGCCAGGCAGAGCGCGCGGCGTGGGGGGGAGCGCTCCGCCCCCACGGCGCCACGCGCGGGGTGAGGGGGCAGCGGGAGGCGGCGCCATTTTGGGAGTGTGGGGGGGGGCCGGAGCCGCTGCTCCTCCCGCGGCCGGGAGCCGCTGCCTTGAGGTTCGTGTCCTCCCCCGCGTGTGGCTGCGTTGGCTGCTGCTCGGCCGGGACGCGAAGGGAAGCCGCTTCTCCTCCGCCACCAGCTCTGCTGCCGCCAGCCTGTGCCGCCACCAGGCGGGGAAGGGGCAGCGTGGGGATGGCGGTGTCAGCGCGTAGCAGCCGGCGGCTGCCGAGGTTGTTTGACGTGGGCGCCGCGCTGAGGGAAGTGTTTGTGCGTGGGGGAGAGGAGTGGGCTTTGCACCGTGGGGAAAGGAGGGACGGGGCGGCTGATACACCTCCCCGAGCCGTGAGGCCGGCGGCTGCGCCTTGGCCTCGGACACGCCGCTGCCAGCCCGGTGTGGGAGCCGCGCCTGCTTCTCCCGGCTCCCACGTGTGTCCTGCGCCGTGTGAGGGGCGCTGGGCTGTGCGCCTCGTGACCGCCGTGCAAGCAAAGCCAGCCAGTTCCCCCGTCTGTAGGTACTGCCAAATAGGCCTTGTTTTTCCGTTTAGGAAAGGTATTATACAGGTGGAGTTCAAGGCCTTGAGTTAGTTAGTTGATTGAATCTTCTGCATGTTTTACAGGTCAATTAAAGTGGTATATAGGTCTGGCATCCCCGTGTGCTGGCTCAGGTTCAATGCTTACAGCCAATTCTTTGTAGAAATTATATAGACCTGAACTTGCCCCATTCAAGAGATGAGAGTGTCAGAGAGACTGCATTTTCCTTGAGCATACTTGCTCTGTCCTCGCCAAGGACGCAGGCAGATGCGCTTTTGCATGCAGCTTCACTCTCTCCAAGGTTAGTGAGGGAAAGTGTGTCAGAGATTAGCAAGAAAGGATATTCCTATGTGGGACAGTCACAGAGCAGCATTTTTTGTCAGTGGAGGTCTTGTCATGCAGCAAGTGTTCACATGTTTGCTGTTTTAATTCCACATCAGGAAATGGGGTCTGCTTAAACACCATCCCAGAAGATGAGGACATAGAAGCTAATAAAGTAACTTTTTTTTAACCCAATACTGTTTTTGAGTGGAGGCAGAGGAAATAGATGGGGATAGACTCAATGATTAGTCAGTGATTAGTAGTAATGTCATACTTGCTTTCTAATGCACAAAAATGAAGAGCGAAGAAGCTGGAGGTATGCATACAACACATAAATCTTGAGGCGAGAACATGGTATCAGTTCTGAGGAAGAGAGAGACTTGCATGCCCATGTTTCTTCCCCTTCTGACAGTAATGCTTTCTTCCAGGTACTAAAGTCAAGTGTGGAGTGTCATATCTCCTTGTTTTAGCCAGTTTGAGATTGAGAATGGCAGGTTCCTCTTCCTTTGG
Source organism: Anomalospiza imberbis (assembly GCF_031753505.1). Classification (NCBI taxonomy): domain Eukaryota; kingdom Metazoa; phylum Chordata; class Aves; order Passeriformes; family Viduidae; genus Anomalospiza; species Anomalospiza imberbis. The sequence continues at coordinate 79,109,973 of NC_089682.1, read as the reverse complement.
ATGGTAGGTGAGAAAGTGCCTAGAGTACACCTTTTCTTCTCAGTTTTGCAAGTGAACATGTTGGATAATGGTTACTTACAAATCTTCCCATAATACTACCTACAGATCCTTTTCAGATAAAGAAAAATTTTTCTTGTCCAGGGTGAACGGCATGTGACACTTGGTAATATTTAGTCATGGAGAGTCTAAATGTTTCAGAAAACAGTAGAATAAACCTTCCAGTAGGAGAATGATGTTCTTTTGTGTTTGAAACTGCATTTATTTGGAGGGGAAGCGTTTGCGCTGTATTGCATACTCTGTAGACTTCAAAATCCAAGAAATTCAGACCAATAGATGGCATGTCATAGTGGTTAGTGCCATCTTGCTTTGTAATAGCTTGTCTCTGAACCTGTCTAGAACTTAGTGGTGTAGTTCTTAGAATGCAGTCTCTTTGGGACAGGGATTTTTTGTGTGTGTGTGTGTGTTTTTAATTTTAGAAGACATGCAAGCAAGTGATCTTGGTCCCTAATAAAAGTCTTTAGTAGTTCCAAAACCAAAACCATAATAACAGATTGCAGCTTTGATTTTAAGTCTTACATGACTAGTTCTAAATTACAAATGCCACCCAGCACCTGTTTGATTGGTGTTAAATGAGTTGGTTGAGTTTGGTTCGTGTCATAGAAAACAGCCCTCTTGGTTGAAGTATTTGCATTTTTGTTGGTCATATTAGTAGTGATGTCAGGCATCAGTTTGTGCATTGGAAATTGGCATATGCTTATCTTTAAAAGAGATTTCAAACACCTGGCAGAATAACATCTAGTAGGGAACAGTAGTAATATCGGTCAGATATTGTTGATGTAATTAATTTTTCAAATAGTCGCATTTGTAAATTATTTATATATATTATATATATTATATATTATTTATATAGTCGCATGATTTGTAAATTATTTAAGGAGTATCATAAAATGTGACTGCTCGACTGATACGGCACTAACGTATTTTTTTACTAAAGATGAGCAATAAGTAATGTAGCAGTCTAGTTTAAACCATACTTGTGGTAGGTGATATCTGTTTTTCTTCTGGTTGAGTACATTCCAGTTGTGACCATGGAAAGTGTGATGTCATAGGCCTGAGTAACTTCAGCTTTTTTATTCTTTACTTTAAAAATGTGCATGCTGATAATATATTCATTCTTTTTTTCTAAGATGCTTCATGCTGAAAATACAGTAAGTCTCTTGGAGTGTCTGGACGAAATCGGAATTGAACCATATTCTAAAAGAATGAAATCAACAGAAGGGGCTTCTGAGAAACTCCCTGGTGATGATAACAAAGGTACTCAGAAAAAAGTGGATGTTGAGAGAAAATCAAATGTTTGGATACCTACGTGTGCCTTAGATAACCAAGGACAACGTGGCATGCAGAAGCAAGAGAAAATACCTACTGGTGTCTTGGGATCCTTGAGTGAAGTTCTCCCAGACAGTAATCCAGTGCTTAGTCAGCCAATGGATTTAGAATCTGTGCAGACTATAAATCCTCCATTTACATCAGTGAATGACTCAAAAGTTCAAGATGAGAAGGACCCTTTTATTACAAATAATGCTGGTGAAGATAGTGTTGAAAAAAGCAGTGCATCATTCTCAGTAAATAGAAATCAATCAGATGAAGACTTTTTTACAAGCAAAGATTTTATAGGACCAATTTACAAGCCTGCCAAAAGTAATAAGCAGGACAAATCTGGCAGTTGCAATGAATGTAGGAACACTGGAGGAGATGAAAATGAATTACATGAAAACAGATGTAAAAGAAAGGAGGCGAAGAAGATGCAGGCTGTTTCTGCCACTGTACCAGAAATAGATGATCAGCTGGATCAGTTCTATAAAGAAATTCACCAGCTGGAAAAAGAAAATTTAGATACTAATGCTCAGGAAAAAGAAACTGAAATTTCTGAGGAGCAGCATTCTCCATTTAACTCTAGTCAGAGCTCACAAGAGAATTATCAACCTGTACTTTTTGGCAGTCCACACCTATTTTACGAGAATGGACAGTGTTCTTTGGAGGAACACAACAGTCAGAAAACAAACAATGAGCAGCAGTTAGTTGTGGAAGCAGGTGGCTGGAAAATGGAAAGTACGTTTAATGGCCAAATAGATACTGGGAACTGCTCAGTGCCTGAATTCAGACCTGCTTGGCAGACTAGAGCATCTTTCAAAAAATCTCAGGGACCTTTTCCTTCTAGATTCAACCATCAATCCCATTTTCAGATATTTGATCTCTCACCACGAATCCCAAATGTTCCCCCTTGTCAGAATGGGGAACTTCCTTATGAAAGTTACTGTGGAAATACTGATATCAACAGTCATGGTCCGTTGCTTGATCAAAACACTCACTATTCTGGTCATACTGACATCCATACTACTCAGGTCTTCAGGAATGGGAATAATGATCAGAATGGACCCCAAAGTAATGGTTTCTGTGAAACCAGAGAAGAGTGTTGGAACTATCCAAAAGCTGACAGTACAGAAGGAATGCACAACTTCTCTTCATTGCAGTTATCTGAAGAAAAATTCAGTTGTTCACAGAAATTGCTTGTAATCTTAAGAGGCCTACCAGGTTCAGGGAAGTCAACACTTTCTTGGTAAGTGAAGACTTAAAGCTTGAGAAGTTCATTCTAGTAAAATTTTTTAAGAATTTAAATATATCTGTAAGCACCAAGGAAACTTCTTAGTTTGTAAATTAGACTCTTAAAATGCAGTAGTTTAAAGCTGTCATTTGTACTTTAATAGTAGTTTAATTTGAGCTTAAGGAATCTCACTACCATTTTATTTCTGCAAGCATCAGACTCCAGGGAGGAACAGACTTCCTTTAAGTAAGCTGGTGGAATTGCTTCTCAAGTTTGCTGAACGTGGACGTGCTCTTTAGCTGGCAGACAGATTGAAACAAGAGTCTTCTACTGTCCCAAGGCTGCAGAGACCTCCATGGGACTGCCATCTGTGCTGCTTCCCCTCTTTGCTCCCTAGGCAGATCTGTGTCTTCTACACAGTTTCAAACCTCCCTGTCTCTCTATTCAAACAAGCACAGAGCCAGGCTTCTGCTTGTCTCCAGAGGAGGAATCCACACTGCTTGGTCTCAGACATCAAACTGAAACCAGGTCTTCCTTTGGGCTTCTGGTTAGACTTGTCTTGATGAGCCTGCACCACAGTGCACAGGGAGGAGCACACAAGGATTGTGAAAGGAAGACCCTAATGCTGGATGTGTGTCAGGAGTATGTATGTCTGTCACCATGGTGCCTGAGCTCTCCCTCCCATGCCAGCCAGACTTAGGGTTGTTTTTTACTGCACACTGCTATGTGTGACCTAAAGTATCTTGTATTCAGCTGGGAGCAGGTGTGCTAACAGTATTGCTATTGTTTATATATTGTGGACAGATATTCAGGTGCATGGCTGTCTCCACTTGCAGGGATATTCTGATTACAGGGAAGGTGTCTTGTCATGAGCTGGGGGAAATGTAAGGCAGTAGGCTTTCCCCTCTTTAACTACACAATGTGGTCACAGTAGAGATATTTTAAATTTTAAAATTAAATGGTTTTTTTTTTTCAATCATTTTATTTCATGAGAGCCTAAGGACTAACCTCAAAACCTTTAAGTCTTATAAACACCTGGGCTCTGGTTATTGTATGGTTTGGCTTGGTGTTTTCCACTGTTTCAGTGGTGTATTTACAGCTGGTTCTGTGCTGCAGCCAAGTCATGACTTGGGCAGTCCCTTGGGGCTTCAGGGAAGCCAGTCCTTGCAGGGATAATCTGCCTGCCAGCAAAAGAATTATGTCTATATTCATCAGTCTTGACAATCAGTCCCTTTTGCATTGGTTCACTCACACCCTGTGTTTTTTGATTATATTGCATTGTACAGCTTCTTTTTTGGACTGTTGCAGGCAGCTGGAAGCTGGAAATGGAAGGCTTACCCATCTGTCTAGATCCTTATGAGACTTAGATTTGGATTTGAGAGATGGATTGGATTAGATACAGTTGATCAGATCTGACAGAACTTTGCATAAATTCTCTAGCTTCTTTATTTTCTGTTGGTGACATATTTTATGACCTTCTTTTGTTTGTAGGTGGAGTTGGCATGAATCTGACAGCAGCAGATACAGTTATATTTACTGATAGTGATTTTAACCCACAAAATGACTTGCAAGCAATAGCAAGAGCTCACCGGATTGGGCAGCACAAGTGAGAAATGTCACTACTTGTTGGTTTGGTTGCTGACTCTCTTGGCCTCTCAGTATTACTTTCCCCTTCCATAGGCAATGGAAGGTTAAAGTATGAGGATAGATTGAAGATCAAAGGGGAGCAGAGAGGATTTTGTTTCTTCCTTTTCCAACTGCAGCCTCATACAATCTTGTCCTTGTCATGTATCCAGGGTGGTAACTTTGTAAATTTGGAGTAGGAGATGGAGGGTGGAGGTTTGCCCGCACTTTTGCAGTGAGCATTTCTCCTGTGTCAAGCAGAATTGTATCAGCATCACATTAGTGCTGATTATTTTTGCATTTTGTTCTTACCTTCTTTACTTACCAAAGGAGTGGGTGGGGGGATAGTAAATACCTTAGTGCACCTCAAAACTAAGTAAGTAATAAGAATTTTCTTACACTCTCCAAGGCCTGTAAAAATTATCCGTTTGATTGGGCGAGATACAGTTGAAGAAATAATCTACCGAAGAGCTGCCTCGAAGCTGCGGCTGACCAATGCCATTGTTGAAGGGGGGCAGTTTGCTCTGGGAGCGCCCAAGCCTCAGGGAACAGCAGAGTTACAGGTAAACCAGAGTTGTATCCTCAATTTGACTCCAGTAACCACCTTAGAAATGTCCCAGAATGTTTCTGTGTTTACATTGGATTGGAACCCCTGCAAACAGTTGTGCATTGACGTGACAGCTTTTGTATGTAGGAACAAAAACAACATCCCAGGTCCAGACAGCATCTGATGTTTGAAGACAGTTTTTGCAATTTTGAAGTGCGTTCATTGTGGAAAAAGGGTGTGTTGTCTTGGAGAAGAGGGGAAGACAGAACCTCTCTTTGTCTTACTTGTTTTTTAATTCTAATTAGTGGAAATTATAAGAAGTGGAAGCTGGACTCATTGTTTCTCAAACTGATCTGTCTCTGGTGCTTTTCTCTCACAAACAGAGCTGATAAGAAGTCAGGTGATAACCTAGTCAGCTTTTGGTTGTTAGTCTGAAACTCGGTCAACCTTCTTTTGGCCTCTTGGCAAATACAGTGTCTCAGGAGTCAGGGCATGATTTATAATTCTGACCTGAAAGCTGAGGTTTGTGTTGAGAACTTGGCTTCAAAACATCAAGTGAAGTGACATTTAAGGGAATATATCCCCTGTGTGCAGCTAAACCTAGGAGAGGTTTGGTTTTAGTGTATCCTTTCCCCCTCTGCCTGCCCTCCCAGCCCTGTTTGTATGTATCTCAGCAATTAAAGTTTCTGTAAGAGAAGTGGAACTGAGCCCATAGGAAATTCCATGCTGATATTTTTCTCCCCCTGGATTTTTATGGTATTTAGTCTTTTGTTTTAAACGAGTTGAGGGCAAAAGCAAGCCTGGCCTTTCTGACTATGAAGAAAGCTGCTTGAATGCATTCAGTATAGTGCTATTTTGTCATTTAGCCCTGAAGAAAAACAACTGTTCAAGTCTGGATGAGTTATGATTAGGGGGAAATGTTGTTGGGGCTTGTCCCATCAGGTGTAGGGAGAATGGGGCATGTTAAAGAACAAGTATTTTGACAGGCAGCCTTAAAGCTTAGGTTCCACCACTCATACATCCTTTGCATTTAAGCTTGAGAAGCTTGAGACACTGGGATTGACATGGAATTAGAGGATAATAATACTGAACTTCCCCTTCTCTTTGTTAAAGCTGAGTGAAATCTTGAAATTTGGCCTGGATAAATTGCTGTCCTCTGAGGGAAGTACTGTACAGGATGTGGAGCTGGAAAACATCCTTGGAGAGACAAAAGGAGGGCAGTGGATAATGGACACTGTGCTGCCCCAAAAGGAAGAGAATGAAGAGGAGGATACAGAGAGTAAGTTAAGAATCTAAATAGCTGTGTTACTTGAGTGCTGGTAAAGAAGGCTTCCCAGGCAGGGGTGGCATTTCTCAGGAAAGAAGAAGAAAAGCAGAATTGTAATTAAGTTACTTGAATTTTGTTTGTTGCCCATCTACAAACTTTATTTCTGAATCTTTATTGGTATTTTTGTTCTTTTTTCTGTCCTTATTTGCCTGTTTGTAAGATAATGTTAACAATACTTGCCCAGTTTTGATGACTGGCAGTTGAATTCCTTTTCATATTTTAGTACCTCAGATGGAGATTCCTGAGAAATGGGGAAATAGTCATATTGTAGCTACTGTTTTTCCCACAGAGAACCATTAAGATAGATCTACAGTTTTGGAGATAGAGTAAGTTAAGGAAAAGCTGTGTAGCAGGTGTTTCATTTTTTATCTCCAAATAAAGGATTATTGGCTATGAAAATCCAAAAGGTGAGGTAAGAAATGCAGAGTCATGGTGTCTATAGAACTAAAACAAACTTATTCTGTTTTCAAAACTCTGCTTTCCAGCCCAAATGTCACCCAGTTGTGGTTAGTTTTTCTTAGCCCTGTACTACATGAAAATAAATTCTAAAGATACTTCCCTCTTCCAGTGCCTTCTTTCCCAGAGAAAGACTGAATTTTTGTCTGGGTACACAGTAGCACTTAAATATAGATTTGTGACTGAAGCTGAAATATGGCTCTGCAGGATAGTAACTGTCCATCCAGCAGCACTTGCCAGCAATGAGTAATTATTTGCTGAGAGTCAGCAAAGAGTGGTATTTTCTGGTGATGACTTAAAAGAGGGGCAGTGGTACCACACTGCGTAATAGGTATAGGGAAAATAACTCACGTGGTGAGCAGCAACCCTGGGCTGCCAGAGTTCTGTACTTTCATTTCATTTGGGAAGTCAAAAGCAAAAATTTGCTGTCCCTTTTCAAGAGCTGCCTGTAATTACATAGCAGAGCTGAAGGAATTCTCCACTGGCAGAGATGGAATGACCAAAGAGAACAGCAGTGGAACCACAATTTAAAATAATTAATTAAATGAAATAGGAAGAACGCTTCCTTGCCAAACCAAACATGTTAAATTATCTTAAATTAAAAGCTTTTGTCAGAGGAAGGAAATCTTGATTCTCTCATTTCTACATGATACTGACTCTGGTCATACCAAAAAGTTGTGAGAGTGAAGATCTTTCTCTGCTGAGGGTAGAACAGTGTCACAGAAGAGCCAGATTTTTTTTTGATCTCACTGTACATTTTGGGTGTTAGTAGGTTTCAGTTCCTTTTCACACTTTTAAATTATTTTTTAAAGATCACATGTACGTGTATGAAGGCAAAGATTATTCAAAAGAACCCAGCAGAGAAGACAAAAAAGCATTTGATCAGCTTTTGGATCTTCAGAAAGCACTGATTGAAGAAACCAGTAAGGAAGGGAGAGCTCTCCGGAACAAAGCAAACGTAAGGCAGATGTGACAAGGAACATGATGTTCTTTCATTTGCTTGTGGAAAATGAAACTTGGCAGTTCTCTCTCTTTACCTACAGCTTGCAGAAGGCATGTTAAAAGATTTGGATGTCAGTGTACTAAAGCTGGCTCTGGAATCAGGGCTTGACAATTCAACAGTTCTGCTAGCAGATCTGAGATACGCTGTAGAGGGCACTTCTATAAACTCAGGTCACAAAACCACGTATTATGTGACAATTGAGTTCTGATGATTAAGACTTGTGAACAAGTTAACAAGTGGGAAAGGAATGTAGGTTAAGGAAGGCATCAGGCATGGCTTTAAGATGAGCAGTTTGTTTCTGTGATACCTCTTTCTTTCTCCAGGCCCTTCTCACAGGCCTTCGGGAACAGTCAGCCAGGAGGAAGCACTTGCTGAGTGAAGAGGAGCTGGAGGCTCGGAGGAAGAAGCGCCAAGAAGCAGCAGCAAAGAGAGCAAGGCTCATGGAGGAAAAGAAGGCAGCAAAAGCAGAGGCAGAACACAAGAAAAAGTATGGTTTGTATTGCATCTACTACTTGTAAATCAATGTCTGTTGCACTGTACTCTTGGAATGTGTCTGATTGATGGAAGTAATGTGCTCAAACTGCATAACATGGGGATGTGAAGGTGGAAAAATGGCTTGAGTCCCTAGCAAGGTTCTTTCCTCCTGTATACCCTGCCTGATTTTACCTCTACTTTAATTCATAGAGGATGGCCTGAATAAGAACTCCATGTCTGACTGTACAATCAATGAGTGAGTGGGAGAAGCTTTCTGAAGTGTCACAGCTGGCCCCTACAAATTGGTCTGACATCTGTGATTCTCTGGCACGTCTTAACTTTCTCCTTCTTGTTTCCCAGATATTCTTCCTTTTCACCACTCCAAGTAGCTCCTTGCCCTTTGCTATGTGCTCACTTTTTCCGTGCCTGCAATTGGCTTATCACATTGGCATGTGGCTCTTAATATTATAAATAAGAACTTTGGTAATTGTTGTTCTGGCCTGAAATGGGGAGGGAGCAGAGGGAATGCAGGTCTAGGTCTCCTGTGTTTCACTGCAATGATTTAAACCAAGCTGTGTGCCCCCACCTTTGATTTTCATTGAACATCCTCTTCTCTTGGTTTCAGGATGGCCTGGTGGGAGGCCAATCATTACACATCTACCTGCCTTCCTTCAGAGGAAAGTGGCTCCGAGGAAGAGTTTGAGGAGGATGAGTTGGGGTGGAATGTGGATTTAGATTACAAAGATGGAGGCCAGAACTATATTAAATACGTCATGGGAGATGTAACCCACCCCCAAGCAGGAGAGGAAGATGCCATCATTGTCCATTGCCTAGGTGGGACTTGTGAACAACAGGAGTATTGTTGGGTGGGGTGAACAAGGGAGCTGAATTGTCTCTAATGGTTTAATAGTTTCTAATTCTGAAATAATTTGGATTTGAGTCTGACTTAATCTAAAGTGGTGCAGAGGCAATACAGCCTCTACTCCAGCATGTATAACCCACAGAAGTACTAGCAAGGTGTGCAAGGGTCCTTGCATGCCTGCTCTGGATTTATGGGCAAACCTCTTCAAAGGTGCCTGTAGGTCTTGAAATTTTATATCTGTGGCTAAATTATGACAGTTCCTGTTTATCCTGTGGAAGCTGTAGGAATCAAACTGAGATACTAAAATTCATCTTCTTTTTCTGGTCAGTAGAGAGAGACAGACTTCCAGAGGCTGAGGTCAGAGTTTCTTGGTGGTTGTCTCTCAACACTGACAGTACTGAGGCTCTAGGCTAGTCTCCTAAGTTAAGGCCCTCTTTTAAGACACTGTAGCTGAGGGAGATAGTCACATTATGGAGCTCCTCCTGAAGCAGTGTTCGAGGTGCTCTCTGTCCAGGGCTACAGCAAATCGTCATCATCTGCTTTGGCTTATGCTACACTGTGCATGAAGGCTCATGTTTGAAGTGCAAATGCCAAGCAGAAGTGAAAGACTGCAAATATCAAACACCTGGTGTGGGAAGCCCAAGGCACCAAATACTACATGCATGCTCTGTGTACCTATATGTATGTATGTGAGGATACTGTTAGGTTTATATGCTCAGTGCTATGGTAAGTGCTTGTTTCAGCATTCTTGGTGGACAGTGAGGAATTTTTCTGCGTTGTTTTTCAGAAAACTGTGATAAGTTAGTTTTTCTCCAGGGCTGAGGTTTATCCTTTAGGATAGTCCCTTAAATAGTGGTTGACTTAAGTTTGTATGTAGTTCCCATATCTGGTTTTGATAATCATTCATTGCCTGTGTACAGAGCAGGTGCCTTTCCTGCAGGGGTGGTCTCAATGTCACTTCTGAAAAGAATCTAACTTGTTATTTTATTCTAGATGACTCTGGCCGCTGGGGAAGGGGTGGTTTATTCACTGCTCTAGAGGCTCGTTCTGATCAGCCAAGGAAAATATATGAGATGGCAGGAAAGATGAAAGGTAAGAGATGAAAATATGACCTGAGGCTAAGATACTTGAAAGAGGTAAAACCCCACTGACACTGCAGGAGTGAGGTACCTGGATACCTCGATACTCATGTTTTACTCTTTCTCTGGATATGTGCATCCCTAGATCTGAAAGTAGTACTTCAGCAGGTGCTTTGACTTGGCTTGTTTGGAGTGTTAGAACTCTGAATAGGGGTTGATCATTCCAATTCATCCTGCAAGTCATTAAAAAGGGGGAAAAGCTCTAAACTACATTATTCACAGAATGTTTTTCACTAAATAAGACAGAGCACTGCATCTTCTCTGAAAGTGCTTTCAAGAAGGATGAAACCACCTCAGGCACCATTCAGCTGAGCCTTTGCTTCCCTCGAAGCACTAATCTTTTCCTGATCATATATTAACAGTTTTGAGATACCTGCAGCTGGCTAGGAATGAACATCTTGCTAGATCTTTCTAATTTCCTGGGAGATGCTTTCTTCTCATTTCAGTGTCTCTCTTTCCTTTTGTTGTCTTTAGTTGGGATATGTGTGTTTGAATGTGTGGCTCAGGGGAAGATGTTTGTCTTGCTTCCTTGGGCAAAGGATCTGACTGCTGAAACCATCATAAGGAGATACAGTCTCAGAGAATAATACAGAATTTGACAGTGAAGTCACTGCTTCATTGACTGCTTGTTTACTCTTCAGGACTGATTTTTTTATTGTTTTCCTGTTCTTTTTTCTGGACAGACCTGGAGTTAGGAGGAACCCTGCTATTCCCTATTGATGATAAAAAAATCCAGGAAAAAAGGACAAGATTTGGTGAGAATGAGAAGCTCTTTCCTGTTTTGCTCTATCCGTATGTTTTTGAAGCTGTGTGAAATGAACCTTATGTCTTTTTCACAATAATGGCACTGATTACTGAACATGGCTAAGTTGCAGTTAAATATTAGAGAAAATGAGTTCTTGTCTTAATTTATTAAAGGTAAAAGTTAGTAATGCAGTTTTCCAGCACTGTCACTGTGTCTCTTAGTACTGTATATGGATTTTATTACATTTTTTTGTGTTTTCTCCTTAGCTGGCCTTGATTGTAGCTCAGCACCGGGATCGGTCCAACAACTTGTCTGGCATTAAACTGTCAGCTTTGGAAAAGGGCCTGAAGAAGATTTATTTAGCAGCCAAGAAAAGGAATGGTAAGTGTCTGTGCAGTAGAACAGCAAATCCATACATGTGTGGTTGCTCCTAAAGATGATGACCAGTTTCTACCTCTCTTGTTTTTTTTCTGAAGTAAAGTGAGATCTCCATTGCAGATAGGCTGCTCAAAAGTATTTCTTCTGTTATCTGTTGGGTAGCTTGAAGTCTTTTTCTAGATTGCTTTCTGTATGCGTATCTTCTGCTGAAGAGTGTGCACTCTGTTCCCTCCTCAGCAACAGTGCATCTTCCACGGATTGGGTATGCAACAAAAGGCTTCAACTGGTACGGCACCGAGCACCTCATCCGAAAGCACCTGGCAGCTCGGGGTGTGCCCACTCTTATGTATCCTTTTGGAGTGTGCCTCATTCTGTTCACCATCTAGTACTGAAATGATCCTGTAAATATCTTGGTAAATGCAAAGCAAGGAAGTAAGGCAAGGCACAGATGCCACAGTCCAGCTAAAAAAACTGGTTTCTCTCACTTTGCTGTCAGCATCCAGCATTTCTGACGGCATCCAGGTACTCATTTCACACTGAAGACTTAGCATTTTGGGTGATAATGACAGATGAGTGTGATTCAGCATGCCTGTCAGGATTTGTTAGAGCCAGGTGCTAGTCTCCTGTTGACAGCATGGACTTACCTGTATATGCCACATCTGTGGGGGACATGACTGGAATTTCAGATTAATGGAAGTGACTCAGAAAGCAGCAGAAGTGAGAAAATAAAAAAACATTACAATGTTCCAAACAGGTGATAGCCTGCTTCCTTGGCTGAACATGATGAAAGTTGGTGTGTTAGGACAGGCTTAGGAAGGCTTTCACCTTCCACAAAAGGAAGCAGGTTTACAAGGAGGCTCTGTTTTGTCACTTCTTTTGGAAGACATGCATTTGCTATACTGACGCTGTCAGCAATTCCGTGAAACCGAGAACCTGAAACAAAGACAAAAGTATTCAGAGCATTCTGGCTCTCTTCCTTGGTAAATCTGTTAGTGGACATGTCGTCTGGTACTTGTTGACATCTGACAGCATTTCCTTGACATTTTATTAGATACTACTTCTCTAGGAATAAAGGTTCTTCTTCTGCTTCACAGCCATATTTATTTTCAACAACAGTCTCAAAGCCATGAAGATGAAGTAATTTCACCAAGAACATGCACAAAAATGACCATCACTCAGGCAGTCCCTGTGCATTCATGTCAGAAACATGGGTTGCACAGCTATTATTCACACCTGTACCTCTCTGCTGTGACTGGCCCCAACATTTGCAAGTTGTCCATGGCTCTGGAGTGGAATGAGACTCTCTCTGGCTTCAGCATCCAAAGAGGAAGGATCTTGGCTCAATCTCAGATCTCTTTCGGAGATGGAAAATTAAACTTTTAACTGACAGTCCATTGTTATCCCTTACATGAAGTTATTGTTAGGGCTTGGAATACAGTATCATTTAGCTGTATTTCCCTGCCCCCTCACTCCCTCTCAAATTTCATACCTTATCTCGCTATACCTCTTTTCAATCAGCTTTTTAGTGGTTACCTGGCATTTAGTCTACATGTCCACATATAGCTCAGCAGAAAGAAACCTGACAGCTGTATGATAACCAGACAGGATAAATTGTTTATACTCTTCTCATTTCTCAGAAATCCATTTGACTTGCATTTGTTCAAATATAAAATTTAGCTACCTAATCATGTGGTTATAGTCTAGCAAAATGCTGACCAGAATCCTTGGTGAAGGTGTGCAAGGCTGCCAAAATTTGAGACTGACTATAAATGATACCTTTCCTTCTCCCACAACTCTTACTTCATTACAGCTTTTTGTTGCAGCTGTAGGGCAAAACTGGTTCCTTACTGCTGTCTAAAAAAAATGTGTGAAAGGCTCCATGACCCTTTGATTCACTTTTTGGGGCAGAGTTTTTGATGTTGGCTTTGCTCTACTACAAGAGAACTTTCCTGTTTTTCACACTGTTGACACTATTATTAGCCAATGTATTTTTAGGGTCTTTTTGTACAACCAGGCAATTAGTAGCTCTCCTAATAAGTGCTGTGACCAGAGAGACTGTGAGGTGGCAAACTTAATTGAATTTGAAGTTCATCTTCCAATAGGCAATCACCCCACAAGCAGTGGAAAGTATGTCCCTAAATGTCTCATTGCCAACATACATCTCACTGGCTGCGTTTACACTGCCCCTGTGGCACCATCTGGTTATTTAATAATTCCAGGCCTGCCATGGCTCATGCTGACTGGTGTGCTCCACTCGAGGAGAAGCCCTCCTGAGCTGGATACTCTGTCCTTCACTCTTGGCTGTACCAAACAAGCCCATGGGATTTGTTACCTCCTTTGACCTGCTGGAGCTGAGGGCAGCCAGTGCTGCACAGCACCTCTGTGGGTAAGACCTTTCTTGCAGCTGTTCCCAGGAACAGCCCCCTCTGCATTTGGCAAAGTGCCTGCAGGATCAGAGTCCGACTGTGAGGGCTTGGAGGGGTGAGAGGTGGTGAGTGGATGTACCTTTTTTCCCCCAGTCTCTCAAACTGGCCCTCTTCCAGCAGGCCTGCTGGTGGCACTGTTAATCAGCTGCAGCAGCTCACAGTGCTTCTCCAGCCTGGAAAAAACGCTCCCTCTTTCCCAGAATTAAAACACCAGTTATGCTTTTTTCTTTGGCAGCTTGACTGAACACATAATTTCAGTCTGCAGACTCAAGGCTCTGTTCCTCCACCTCTTCTTTTTCCTGCATGTTTATTGCCCTTTGTTAAAAGCTTTAGTTCCCAAGTATTCCAGTGCATGCAGTCTTGTCCTCAGCTTCACGCACACCAAAGGGTTCTCTGACCACCAGCTGCACATGAACAGAGGATTTGTCCTGTGGCTGGGTCCCCCAGAACAGACTGAAGTAGTGTGTCTGCCCCCACTATGGCCAGCCATTCCTTTTTGAGGCCTCATGCTTTCCTTTGTTCCAGCCTCTGTCCTGTGCCCCCTACCCTGCTATGATTGACTAGAGTTGCAAGGGAGAGGAGTGCTGACTGTTACTGTCTCTTAGCCCTTAAGGTCCACAGGGAGCTGAGAGGTACCTGTAACACAGAGGAAAAGGCATGGAATGTTAAAGATTCTAGCCCTCTAACTCAGGGGCAAGTAAATAAATCAGGTTCTTGTCCTCTCTTGTCCTTTTCAACTGTACAGATGAAATCTACCTTATTTTGTTCCCTTTAAATATACTTAGGAAATGTTTCTGGAGTATGGGGACTTCATTGTGGGTTTTTTGCTTTTTTTGCTTACTTTTTTTTTAAACAATGTTCTTCAGTATTCTTTAAATCTGCTGAACCCAAAGAAAAGCTCTACCTCTGTCTGCTTTGAAATGGAAGTGAGATTTTAACTTAGTCCTGAGCTGGGTTTTGCAGAAACTCAGCCAAGTCAAGTTTTTCTAGTATTGCTACCCACCACCATTTCTCTTTATTTGGGCAGAAATCATGTATTTCAGATAATTAATTCCATAAAGGGCTCAGCAGCGTTTATACAAGTTGCTATACAAAACAAATGTATCATGCTGTTTCTTTAGCTGCGCAGTACTATGCATTTTCCCTTTCTAAATAGCAACCACCCCAAAAGGGAAGGAAGGTGTTCTTTTGTAGTCATGTCCCTCTGGCCCCTCTCTCTCTCTCTTCTTACAAACAAGATTTTTTTGCACCAGAAGAGCTGAAAAGTGGCACCATGTGCATTTCTATTACTGCACGTTTACTTAAACTTTCGATGTAAGCTGCTGGAGTGAGGTCAGTGGCTGAGAGCTCGATCATGCACAGCTCAGATTGGCAGTATGAGCAGTTTCATCAGATAGGACCTACGAAGTGACATCCAGTCTCAGGAAAAAACTCTGCACCCCGTGCTGGAGGCTCCAGCTGATGCTATATAAAAGCAGGCTGTAATTCAGAGTGACATTTATACTTGTGCTGGCTCAGCTCATGCTTGTGTTTCTTGACAAAGCACTGCCTGAGTCTCAGGACATTATGCACACAAATTTTCTCTTTAGTGGCCTGTAACTTGAGAATGATCTTTCCCTTCTATTCAGGAAGTAGTAAAAGCAATACCAAGCTCAGAAATCAATCAGGTTTTATAGACATATGTAGACGTGATTTTGTCAGGAACAAAAATTATCTGGGTATGTCACGGTGTGTTGGGGAAGGTGGAGTCTGGGTTTTGAGGAAAGAAGAAGAATGGTTTCCAAGGTGATGGAAAAAAATCTACACTGAATTCAACCTCAGTATCTTAACAAAAATATCATATGTGTGTATCTCCAAACAGAGCAGAATCTGACCCACAAAAATATTCAATAAAAAAAAATAAGGTTAAGGAGATTGATTAATTTAAAAATAAGTGAAGCCACGGTCCTGGGGGAAAAGAAAACCAAACTTTTGAGCTGAGAGATGACTTAAAAGTGTAACATATATGTCAAGTTATGTGAAAACTTGCACAATTTTACAGTATATGATCCTGGAAGAGAGAATGTAGACCTTTTTTCAGGTGATTTTAGTGAGTAGCAGGTTGCTCATGTACTGTGATCAGCAAATCAAAGTGTAAGACAGAATGATTCAAAACCTTAAAGGATTTGCCATAAGAAAGGATAATGTCTGCATTCCAGAACGTGCCTCATCTCTCCCTGGTTTTCTGTCCAACTCATGCTTTTCACAGTTAAAAGTCCAAGCCTGAGGAATGCAGTAGATGGATTAATAGAATGACATACAAGTGTCTTCTCTAGAAAACTCTTCTCTGTATCATTTTGGATTTCCTGCAAGTGTGTGTATTTCATGTTGGACTACACCATCCACCCATCTTTGCCCTGGTCAGATGGTACTGCATTGGTGGGAAGGCATGTAGACCCTTCAGAAAATGTGATGAAGACAGGAACTGTCTGGATCCTCATGTTTCAGGCAGGAAGAGAATGTTCCCGCTTGCACTTGTAACATTTTCCTGTGTGTTTCTTCAAAGCTAAGGATAGAAACAGCTCCTTGAAGTAGCTGTATGAAATGAGAATGCTAATCATGTTGCTATTGAAAAAAGCAAATCAACAGAGAGTTAAGGAAAGACAGAAGTTGCCTTTTGTAAAATCTGAAAAAGGCTTGGGTTTTGGTGACTTAAGCAGAAAATAATTACTTAATTAACTTGCTAAGTGCAGGACATCTATTAGCCTTTCTCTGCTGCTTCCAGTGAATTTGAGGCTGCAGTATTGACATTCACGTGATAAGGATTGCTTTTTTTTTCCATAGAAGAGAGACAACTTTGGAACAAATCAAAGGTATTTATGGTCTCATAAAATGATCTCAAGTCTGCTGTAGAAAGGGATGAAGAATCTGAAATCATATCACTTACTTGTGTGCTACTTCATGAAACAGTTTGGGCCTGGCTTCATATGAGTGCCCTAGCTCCTCACCTATCTGTGTATGCATCTAAGATCATGCCATAAAGCAGGGCCAGACCAAATACTTGACCACTTATAAATCCTTCCTAAAACATCTCCTGGCCAGTGCTCCAGCAAGAACAGGAAAAGATCAAAGCAGAGGAGAATGGAACAGTGAAAGTGTCTTGCATTATAAGCACACTCTGGACCAGAGACCAATTTTGTTTGACATGGACATACTGGAGTCCACTGATATGATTCAGGGATTGGCACATCTGACACACCAGGAGCTGGGATTTTTTAGCTTTGAGAGCAGGTTTCAGAGTGGAGTTGATGTGTGTAAATGTGTATCAAAATGTATAAATATCAGTTGGAAGGGAGTAAAAAAGTGGAGGCAGACTCTTCTCAGTGGGACCTAGTGAAAGGAAAAGAGGGAACAGGTGCAAACTGAGATGCATGAAATTACATTTAAATGTGAGAAAAACCCCACTTTTACTATGCATGTGTTAAACACTGGAACAGGTTGCCCAGGGAGCTTGTCTTTGGAGATGTTCAAAACCCTGCCTGGCACAGCCCCGAGCAACCTGCTTTAGTTGACCCTGTTCTGACTGGAAAGACTGGACCTCCAGAGGTCTGTTTGAGCTGAAACAATTCTCCTGTGAATCTGTAAGATCAATTCAGGTACCTTAAAGAAAACCCTAATCAACTCTAATTTTACCTATTCAGTAGTGTACAGGAGCAGAGCATTTCACAAATTTCTGAACTATGACCCTACTACACCGGTAGCTTGACTCATACAAAACATTTCCTCATGTCTCAGAGGTTTAAACAGATGATGAGAGATAAGCATGTAACAATATCAGAATCTGCCCCTGAGCCCATCTTCAGTGTATTCCTCCTTTGCCAGTCTTCTGTGTAACACCTTGACCTAGTTAGGTGTGAGGGGCTTCACAGCTGGGTCTAACAGGTCTGGGCAGGGAATGGGTGCTGGTCCTCACTGAGGTTTGTATACATCCCTAGCAATCTCCTTTCTGTGGGGTACTGCAACAAGTCCTGCTGCTCTAAACCATGAAATGAGTATTGAGAAATCCTCTAAATCTTCTTGAGCAGCTGCTGGGGCAACATGGTAGGAAAAGAAATAGGTTTAGCAGAGTTTTTTTGTTGCTTTCAAAGGTGTCTAGTTAAAGACCTTTGGTAAAAGCCTCTTTCCCTTGTTGATGTTTTCCTCTGAGTTTCTGTAGCCTTTCAGGCAGGGCAGTATCTCCTCCACACGGCATAGGTAAAACCTTGCTCCTTGGACCAAGTCTCTCCCCTGCCCCAGATGGGTGTCCTGCTTAAGCTCAAGCCTGTTGGTTTTTGTCATATTTTACCCACCTCTGAGCAGGGCGAAATGTGACAAAATGAGCAAGCCCAAGAGCTGTGGAGAGCCCTCATCAGGCAGTGAGACTGAGGCAGGCTTTCAGCAGGGCGTCAGATGCTTTTCAAGGCAAAGACAGTCCCTGGAATGCAGCAGAGTTCTCAGGCCTTGGGCAAGTTTAGACACGTGTTGATGCATAAAACAAGATGGAGCCTATCAGTTGATATCAGACTCTTCCAGTCAGTCACAGGCTTGGGTAAGCATGTATGCCATGCAAAATAGGAGGTAATGTAACTACCAAATCAGAGTGATATGGAAAGGTTTCTTGTCATTCCTGGTTGACTGTTTCATTGTGAAGTTATTCCATGGGCTATGGGTGTTGAGTAGGGGGCAAGCACCACAAATAAAACTGTGGCATTATTTTGGAAAAAGGCAGGGAAGGTGAAGTGGAGGGGAAAAATAAAAGATGTCATCTACAGAAGCCACAATAATGCAAAACATACAGTATCTAATAGGAATAACTTCAGTTTCTCCTTCATTTGTTCCATTTGTGGCCTGGGTCATTCCTGAGCAGTTCAAAGTGCAGGACTGGAATCTAGGAGGTCTAGATTTTCTTCATACATTCCCAGTTGCTAGCCCATTGTATGTTCCGAAAACGTAAATATTTTTAAAGGGTAAGGCAAACCAAAGGTGAAATTGAATAGGACCAACATTTTACATGTAGAAAAAGTGACCTGTGCTAACATAGGACTCTCCTGTTTTTTTCCCACCCGCCCAGAGTAAGTGGTGCCAGGAATTTGGTGCCCAGGGCAGGCTTCAGGCAGACCAGGCCCTTCTCCCTGTGCGGCAGGAGGTGCTTCCTCATGGCAGTCCTCTTGTGACCAGGGGCAAAGGGCGCTGCAGCTGCAGGCTTTGGGTGGAGAACAGACCAAGCCGTCCCGAAAGCGAGGCATAAGAGTGCCTGGCAATACACTTAGCCTCGGAAGAAACCCAAGGCCACCGTAGTCTGGGATGGGATAGCTCCAAGGGACTGATCTTTCTCCTGGAGGAGAAGGTGACGGCATAGGACAGGCGAGGAGTACGGCTGGCTGGAAGAGGGCTGCAGAGCCTTGGGAAGAGCTGCGGGGCTCATGGGCTGGGCACCGGGAGCAAGGGGGGCGGCGATGCAGAAAGCAGCGGCAGGAGATGTGAAGGAGCGTGTGTACGCCCGAGGCGCAGAGGAGGCTGAACTACGGGGAGAGGTTCAAGAGTCAAATCAGGCCTCGGGGGCTGAGTAGCGGGTCCCGCCGCACAGCCCCACCAGGTGCGCCTGCAACAGGGCCCTGCTCCGGGGGCATTTAGGCGCTGGAGTCTCAGCGACCGTGAGGGCCGCCGCTTCCCGGGCAGGCGAGCCTCGCCCGGGGGCGGTGGCTCCGGCGGGGGAGGGACGGAGTGCGGGGCGGTGCCGGGCACAGGAAGCGGAAAGCAGCAGCAGCGACGGCGGCCGCCGCCGGGGAAGGTGGCGGGGAGCAGCGCGGTGGCGGAGGGTCGGGCAGCAGCATGGGACGGCCGCGGGAGGGAGGTGAGTCCGTCCATCTGTCCGTCTGTCTGCGCGGGGCCGGCCGCGCTGCGGGGGGGCGATGCCGCCGCCGCCCCCACCACGCCCTCCCGCCGCCGGGACCCTGGTGCTGGGGCGGCGGGAGCGGCGGTGTGGCAGCCTCCGGCTCCCGCGCCTGGCCGCAGGTCCGTGCTCGGCCGGGCGGTGCGGCTGAGAGCCCCGGCGGTGCCCGCCGCGGGGCCAGCCCGCCGCGTCCCGCTGCCCTGCCCGGCGCTTTCCGGGCTGCGCGCTGGTTCCCGTGCCCGGACGGAGGTGGAAGGCGGGCGGTGGCCTCCCTCCTGCCGGCCGGGGCTCAGCCTGCCCGCCGTGAGGCTGCTGGGGCTGCGGGTCCGCGATCTCGGCATCCCGGGAGAAGCCGCTCGGTGCCGGCGAGGGCCGTGGGCGCAGCCCCGCACGGCGAGCAGCGCTCTGCTGCCGAACCTCGCCTTGCAAGGAGCCCGTGCGCTGTTCGTGCGAGACGCTCGCGTTGGTGTGAATGCTCTGCTGATGGTGCCTTGCCTGCCCACGCCGTGTAAAACAAACTGCTCTGTGTTTGGGCTCATCCCGCTGGGCAGCACGGGAGGGAGAGCAGAACTGACGAGAAGGAGAGCTGCTGCAAAATAACAGGCGGTTTGGTTTTTTATTCAGAAGGTTGTCAAGGTGGTGAACTAACTCTCTTATGCCAAGGGTTGCAGTCTTTGAATTGCAAAGTCAGTGAAAGCATAAGTGACTTGATGGCAGCGTTTTCGATCCTAGGAGGCAGGTGGGTGATTCTGTGGCTGTTTGTAGCGGTGGGATTTTTTTGACCCTAGGTATGTCAGTAATGAACTGCCCGCAAGATCTGTGCAGCTATAAAGAGTTAAGAAATGGAGTCACGCTGGCTGGAAGTGCAAATTAGGATGTTATGAAGTATGTTCTGTGATATCATTGCCTGTGAGCTCAGCCTGACTTCAAGGAGGAGAGTTGTGGAGAAGGGCGCTTCAGCAGTGCTTTGCTACCTTTGAAAAGCTTTGTTTTGACCATGCTTGGCTCTTTTCCCCCACTGGGGTTTGGCTATTTAGCTGGCCACAGCTATGAGGTTAATGTTGGCTCTGTGATCACAACACAGAGTTGTTAATTTTGAAAAATAAATATGAATAGTGTCTTGTAGAAAGCCTCCTTTAAAAATGTTCCCTGTAGCTCAAATTCTGGAATAATCCCAGGCTATACTGTAACCAGCCAGGCAAATATCTAACTGCTCCCAGCCATTCACCAGCAGCTCCCAGTGGTTGCTTCTGGCCTTTTGGTTTTGGTTAGTAGTGGCAGTTGTTCCTGGTGGCTGTTGTCGGATGAATATGTGCACCTGGAGAGGGCTTCCTGTCATTGTGAGACTGGGATACAGTACTAGGACAACACCACCAAATTACTGCAGTTGTACTAACAGAACTGCATGTTGTGGTGTTGTAGCCTGCCTTCCTTACCCCCCTGCCACCTCTTGCAACCAAAGCAAAGGATGGTATCAGAAACGTGCCTTTGCTGCTGCAGGGCTTGTGCTGCTGTGTGGGGACCTGAGAGGCGGACCTGAGTGGAGAGCTGTGATGTCCAGTTCTGCTGGTGGGAAACAGTAAGCTCATGTTTCTCCATGTCTGGTACCATCTCTTGGAAGAAGAAAATGAACCCGTATAAAAACTATCTTAGTACTTCTTTTAATTTCTCATTGGCCTGTATGTCAGAATTTTCTGACTTGGGTCAAATTAAAAATCAATGGTTATTTCCTCAGGGGTCAACACCTTTGCCCTCTCTCCTTGCAAGGATAGAATGACATTGAACTTGTACAGATTTGAACGTGAGAGAGATATAGAGAGACTCCATTCTGTGGAGTCCCACTGTGCTGTGTCCTGGGGATTTTCTCAGGGTCTGTAGACTTCTTTTTTGTTCTAAATTTAAATAAAAAATGTTGGCAGATATGAAGTGTCTTAAAGATGGGGGTGCTCTTACAGTAGAGAAACCTTTTGCAGTCCATACCTTTTAATGCTAACTCAGTATCTAAGTGCTATGGCTAAAAGCAAATACTGAAAATGAGGTACAGGTGCTGTCTGCTGGAATAGGCAGTCAGCAGTGTTTTGTGAGACTCTTTTTCCCATTTGTTTTGTTTTAAATGTCAATATGGAAGACTGTATTCCTATGCACAGTCCCAGTGCCTCTGGTGTCCTGAGGTTGAGGCCACAATACCTTGTGCCACTTTGCATGGCTCTGGGGTTAAGAGGAGCATTGGAAGGTCTTACAGTACGGAACAGACCCATGAGTGAGGAAGGACAAGCTTTCACTAGTCTGACAGGATGGCACTGAGGTGTAGTTTGCATGGTAGTCTCAAATGCTCATTGTGCTTCAGAAACTTGGACAGCACAGGTGTGGCTCTTGGAGCGGGCAAAGGACATCCTCCAGGAAGTGCTTCACAGAGAGAGCTTCCAGCTGTGTAACAGGGGAACAAGAGGCTGGGGGTTACTGCTTGGAAACTCCAATCACCTGAGCGGTGGTTTTGCCTGGGTATTTCTCTAGTCAGTTGCTGTGTTTTCAGACCTGTGTTGTTGTATGCTCTGATTAAACAGTAGATTGTGTCAATAAACCAAGTGGCTTTTCTTTCTGAAATGTCCATGTCATGGACTAATGGTTTTCAGCTTTTGGGCTGGAAATTCAAGGGGATCTGTGAAATCTTTCTGAGGACCCTCTGATAAGCAAAAGAAAAGAGAACCTGTTGCTAGAGGGCTTGAATTTGCCAACTACTAAATGGCTTTTTTTAGAACGAAGGGCTTGCAAGTCAAGAGCCTCCACCACAGAGTTAAACCCTGGTTTAGTTATATATATACCGAAGGCCAAAATTGACCTTATTTAATGACATGCAAAAAACCCAAAATATTTTAGAAAAACCTTGTTTCCCAAAGCTTATTGTCCGTTAAAACTGGAAGTCTTGGCTCTGTGAGTAGATGGCATGGATGAGCTTAGGTGCTTACAGATCAAGTTGCTGGACTGGGACCTGCTCAGGAAATTCAAAAGCAAGAGGTTCCTGTGGCATTGCTCATAGGTCTTACTATGTCTGCAGTCGAAGTTACGCAATTTCTCATTTTCCTGAAGTGAATAATGGGAATGTGCTGCAGCAGTACTGTGCAGCCAAGCCAATGCCAGAGTTGGAAAAGCTTCCTCACTGCTTAGCCGTCTTAATTGTTTTTGCTTTTGAACCCTCAGTGCTTGAGGTTCGGTGTGTTTGATTTGCAAAGCTCTTCGTTTCACTAGTTGAAGGAAAAAAAAATAGATTTCTCAGTGCAATAGCTCGTGGGCATCCATTACCCCACAGACAGCTGGTGCTGTTTAACAAGTGAGGCTGATGGCGTTTGGAGCTGAATTGTGTGCACATCCTCACGGACACTTGTGGCTGCTTACTCTCCAGATGGCACTTCCAAATACATACAACTTCATGAACTGACTGGTAAGCCAACTCTAATTGATTGCAAGTTTTAAACAGAGCAAGATTGAAACTGTGCAAAGATTTCAAAGAGGAGCTGCTCTGGAGTTATTTGCCTCAACTTCACGGGGAAAATCCATTGGGAAAGCATGGGATGTAAAAGGGAGCTGTTGTTTGCATTTGCCCTCTTTGATTTAAAGATGTAACTTGCTCTTTTAAATTTCTCTTGGGCTGGGAGCCAAACTGCTCTCCCTTGAAGACAATCACAAAGCAAACTTCATTGGAAATAGGATTGGGCTTCCACTGTGGAAAAAAGCAATTCAAAAGAACTCTTTCTGAGATTTATGAGTGTATGAAAAGAGAGAGTTACAATGAATTGTGTAGCTGTGTAGAAACTGTAATTACAGTGATCTCTGTGGTATTCAGGGTAACTACATTTCTTCACCGTCTTGCAGGGTGCGGCAGTCCTCCTTGCCAGCACAGGGTCCCAAAATTTACTTTGAGGTGCCCTGACATTGTTTTCTATCTAGTATTTGGCTTCTTTCTGTCATCGGCGAGTAAGGGAGAGGCAAAGTGAGAGTGCTGGCCCTACTGGGAGCAAAGTTCTGGGTGTACAGTTTATACAACTGTCGTGGTAGAGCAAAGGAGGCATTCCCATCTCCCCTCTAGCTGTTCGCTTGTGCTGCTATTCACCCTGATGTTGGTTTTGATGTTTTGAGCGGTGCTGTGAACTAGGTCACGGTAAGGATCCAAGACAAAAGCGTGGCGGGGGGCGAAAAGGGATTTTTTGTTTTGTTTTCCAGCAGTGCTGTTTGCTTGCTGAGAATTGTGTTGACACAACCAAGAGTGGTGAACCGTGGTGCGGAGGTGGAAGCTACTTACACCAGCTTTCTTGTCAACGCTGAAATACAGTGCAACTGTACCCTCAGGCCAGCAGAGCTTTGTTTCATGCAGGGCCAGAAGCTCTGCAAACAGACCGTGCCTTCAGCAGAGTCCTGCAAGATGTAATGATCTTTTGTGAAGCCATTTCGATTGGCTACATTGAACTCTGAATTCACACTCTTTTGTGAAGGGATGAGGCCCCAAATGATGGGGCTGCTGCTTTAAGCAGAACAGTTGTTCTTGCCCAGAGGGGTAGGGTAGGAATCATCATTAACAGTGATTTAGTAGTGCAGGTGTGTAAAGACTGTGCTTAGTTTGGATATGACTGTGTTATGAAGGACACATGTACCGCTTGTCTTCTCTAGGTCTCGTCAGGCTCTGGTAGTGGGCACTCTTGGGGTGGTGGCTAATCCAGGGTTGACTTATGTCTGTGCCATTGGAAGAGCTTCAACCCAGAGATGTAGTTTAGCTTGTTAATTGTCTTTTGGTCCCTTCCTTACCTCTTCCACAGCAACTTCAGAAGCTTTTGTGGTATAAGGCTGCCTTGCCTTCCTGCTATGAAATAGAGCAGGAGGTGGGTAACTGGCTTGGCATGGCTATAAGGAGTGTGTGTCTGGACTGTGCTCCTTGGACTGTTTGGACTGCTCCCTCCTTGGCTGGGAGTGGTGTCTATCTAGCAATCCAGGCTACCCTCTGTTGGACAAATCTAGGAAGCCTTCTTGACAATCAGTCTCAGTTGGATGCCAGGCAAAGCCAGTGGTCTTCTGCTTTTTGCAGCTGAGATTGGGCAGATGTATTTTGTTCCTGACTGGCCTGTGAGTGCCTCGACAGGAAGATCTATTTAGCTACTGGTGTATCCTGCAGTTGGGGCAACGAGATGCAGAGTCCATGAGTTCATAGTAGAATCATTTAGGTTGGAAAATACCTCTAAGATTACGGCTTTTGACGGTGATCCAGGAGACTTGATGGTTTTTGGGGGCCGCCTTGTTGACTTTTCACAGAGCTGTGTCAAAACTGTTGCTCTTGCTTACTCAGAAAAGAAAAGTTGGCGTGATCCAGCCTGCCCTGATGTTCTTGTGTTGGTCTTTTCTGCCTGGTGCCCAAGCACTGCCGTACTTCACTCACCATCAAATGGGCACTGCTTATTCATGGTACCTGCTCAGGCAGCCTGTGCATTTCCACAGCAGCCTCTACCTGCAGAAATGTTCCCAGAGGCCTCCAGAGAAGTATGATCCTGTGCTGATGGGGTGAGAGGGGTCAAAAGAGGAGCTCTGTACCCGGTCCCTGCCTCAGCTCTGTTTTACCTGGGATTTGAGGGAAAATTCTTTTATGTGGTTAGAGGAAAAGGGTGAGAGTTTATACTTTCCTAGAGGGCTAGGAAAAATACGTAAACCTTACTGATGTATGCCAGCAGCTCTCCTTGCTTTTCCTATTCCTGTAATGCAGTGATATGTATCTGTGAAGGTAATGATTGTTCTCAAAGGGACTCCAGTAACATCACAAACAGTGGTTTAAGACTACGATAACTTGTCACCTTTTCTTCAGCTGAGAGTGTTTCTGGTCTGTGGTGCCTAATGACTGTAAAAGTCCTGTGTAGCCATCTCCTCATAGTGCTTTTTGAACGTAGGGGGGTCGTGGCCTCACCCCCATTTATCAGACTAAGACAAACACAGAGAAAGGATTTTTCTGTGGTTGCCTAGCAGGACAGTAGAGGTAAAAATCAGCTTTAATGAGTCACAGCCTATTGCTGGAGCAGTAAGATAGAGGCTGTGTGCAAATCTGGGGAGTTAACGAGTGTTAACATCACATCCTAGGCTGGGGGATTTTTATTCTTGTTACAGTAATGATGCCATTTTCCAAACTATGCTATGCCTTGATTTTGTTTTACTGAATTTAAATCCATCCTCGTTCCTTTTCTCCTGAAACCGGGCCTTATGGTCCCATCCTTATTCGTCCTTTCCATATTCTCTGAGGCACAATATGCCCTTAGAGCTTGGGAATCCTGCACACAAAAGGTCCCCGCGCCTTTCTGCTTTCCAAGAGCCCTGGAAAGCCCAAGTGTTGTGCAAATACCTGCAGCTCTGGATGCAGTGGGGGTGTTGCTTTACTTTGTTGCAGATTGCACCGCCAGCCAAGGAACCCTGTGGGGGAGAGGCTTCCTTCTTTGGCACTGCTTGCATGTGGTAGAGCACTCTGCTGTGAACTTCTGTGGAGGTATTAGTGGAGGAATCTTATGGCTGGCAAGAATAGTTGGCCAAAACAGGATTTCTGTTGTTGTCCCTTTGTCTTTGGGAAAGGAGAGGGATGAAAGCAGTGGTTGCCTGTTTTATTGCTAACAGCTTCAGAAACTGCTGTGAGCAGAAAATGACAGAGGGATCTAATTTAATTTTAAAGTGCTCTTTTGCCCACTCTGGAAGCATGGCATGGCTCTAGTCCTGTGTTGGCTGGAGGCAGCAGTTGCCTAGGCAGAAGGCATGTGAGAGTGCTCCTGTATGCCAGAGGAGTGCTGGGCTGTGCCAAGGTACCTCTGTCCATAGCTGCCACCCTTCTCTCTTCCTCTTCCCTATTTACTTGTGTTTCCCCAAACTGGTGATTAACTCCCCTCCTTTCCATTTCTCTGCTCACCTAGGGATGATGTCTACCCTTCCTTCCCACAGGGCTCAGGGATTTTGACATGTTACTGTTGGGGATTGTCCTAATGTTGCCCTGCTCCTTCTCCAAAAAGCATGACCCTCTTCTGCCCTTTACAGATGTGACTTCAGCTGCTGTTCCAAATGGAAGTACATTGTAAGAAGCGTTGGCCCATATAAGCTAGATGTGATCTCTAATCAACTCTCCCCAGTGTTATTAGTATGTGTATATATAGAGATGATTTTTTTATAAAATTGAGTTCTTCGAGGCCGGAATTAGCTTCTGGAGGCAAAGGTTACAAAGGAGAGGGAGGTGTTCACAGTGCCATTGATCGTATAGGAACTAATGCCTGTATAATGGGCACACCTTGCAGTTATGAAAACAAAGCAAGTTCAGACATGGTGGGCTGATTCTGTCCAGCATTTCTCCTAGGGAAGTTGCACTCACCCCCACCCTTTGTAAATAGGCTATAATGCTGCTGTTCTGAATCTGGGGTTATTTGGGCTGCGTGTCTCACAGTAGAAAAGATGTGGTGTCAAAGCCAAGCCTGGTCATTTTTCTGTGGGTGAATTTTGGTATGTAAGGCTGCTGTCCCTTCTCCAAGTCCTTGTCCCTACCAGGTGACCTAGACAGTCTCTTCCAGATTTTTGGATGAATGGGCCAAACTCTGCAAAACAGATGCCCTGAATCCATTTAAAGCTCTTCAAATGCATATATGTCACTAGATCGGAAGGAGAGGCTGACCAGGACAGGCTTGATGAGTGTGATATGTGGCTAGAGTGAGGGAATTCTTGCAACAGGGATGATGTCTTGCTTTGCTTAGAGTGCATTTCCATGCCTGTTTCTCGTTTCTTAGGTCAATCGTGAGAAGCCAAGCACCCTCCCTCCCCTCCCCTCTGATCAGGTTCCTTTTAAGTGAAGTTCACTCAGTCTCTGAGGACCAGATCTCACCGATGACTGGGAAGCAAAGAGTACCCGGGAAAGCACTTTTACCACGGACTCCACCTCAGGAGCACCAGGAACTCATCTTCTAAATAAAATCTGTGCCCCTTCTGTGCAGACCCGATGTCTGCTGCAATGGATACAGAATCAACATATTCGGGATACTCCCACTACTCAGGTCACTCCAAAAAAGCTCACAGACAAGGGTAAGGAAATGTTTGTTTTTAATTACTTACTGCTCTAAGTTAGGGTATGTCCTATGGGAAAAAAACTGGAAGCCAGGATAAAATCAGTGGACCCACGTCTCTGAACATGGAAAGTCCTCATGGGGAACACAGTGAGGAGACTTGAAGCTGCTAATTCAGTGATATTCAGCCTGTTGGATGCATGCTGGGATTATGTGTTGCCAAAAAGATTGGGATAGTGCCAGCAGAAAGAAAAGATCACCTAACTTCCCTCTTAAAGGGGAGGGGTGAGTACAGGATCTGGGGATAAGACATGTTAAACTTTCTAAACTGATAATTGCTAGTTGTCTTCTGATGCCATTTCTTTATTCTGTAATAATAAGGTTTCCTGCCTCTCCCCACCCTCCTCCAGCCTACTCTGTTAATGGTGTGTTGAGTTTTTTTAAATAGAATTTGAGTGGTACTTGAGTCGGCAACAAGTCCTTTATCAGCGTTGATTGGATTAGAAGTCAGGCTGTTCTGAACTTGAATAGCAAGTCCTCTCTGTTGTGGTAGTTCAACAGCCTGAAAACCCATCTGCTCTGAAAATTCTGATTATTTGGAAACGTTTCCTTTTCTTTTTTTTTCCCTACATTATACTTAGTTTTACATGTAAAATATGTGCCACTTACTGTTTGCAACTTATTACTGAGCTGGTCCAAAATAATTTTGCAATTCGGAAGCAATTACCCTGTGTGGTTGGAAAAAGAATTCTTCCATGAAGTCTCTTTGCTCACAGCCCAGTTATTGAGTAAAACATGTCTTGCTTGCCTTTTTTCCCTTCTTTAGCATCCAACCCGCAATAGAGATTGCCCTTTTAAACTTAGAATGCTGTGTGGAAAGATGCCTTCAGAGTTCCAAAAACAACATAAAAATCCTAGAGCCTTTCAACTGGAAAAAGTGTCATCCCATGAAACCTTTGGGCTTTGGTAATTTCAAGAGAGAGGCAGAGCTGGGATACTCATGAGGGTTAAGCCAGTCCCTGAGGGTTTCCAGTGCAAAGGCTGCTTTCCTGTCCACGTGGGAATGGGGAGGAAAGCATTGGTGAGCAGATTGGTAGGGCTTAATTCATCTTGAGACTTTCTCAGATGAGAAGCTGTGAGGTCTGCAAGGGTGCTCTGGAAATAAAGACTGGCCTTGTACGCTTGATGTTCCTGCTTTCTTTGTGAGAGGTTAACTTGAGGTTATTAACCAGTGGAAATAAACTTCACCAATTGTCCTACGGTGTTAAGGTCAGAGATGACAAGACTCTGCTTTGCAGGAACTAAAGCTCTATTGATTAATTCCTTGTGTTAACTAGGCATGTCCCTGCAAGACACTTGCTTGTGAGAACTGTGTAGACCGGTAAATTCCAAATGGCACTGCCAGTTGTTTGGAGCATGCAGGCTTTCATTTTAAGCACAGCACGGATGGAAGGGGTTTTAAGAGAACGTGAGGTGGTGAGCATGGATCCCTGTCCTCCCCTCTGCTATCACTGAGGGGGTGGTCTGTCCCAACCTCCAGGCTGTCACCTTGTCTGGGCAAAGTCCCTTTCTACCTCCTCCAGAACTTGTTTTATCGCAGCCTGAGTCTATGTTGATCAAGTGAAGGACAAACTTGGCTGATCTAATACTTGGGGCACCTGTTGCAGGTAGAGGTGCAGCACATTTCAGGCCCTGCTCCATAGAGTAACTGGTGGTATTGTTCTCCTCCTATGTTTGAAAAAGGAGCCGGGACAGACACAAATCTCCCCGAAGCAAAGATGGCAGTCGGTCTGAGAAGTCCGTCACTATCCAGACACCTCCTGCGGAGCCGCTGCTCGGGAATGACGCCTCTCGAGCAGAGGAGGGCCAGGTAAGGAGGGTGTGAAAACAAACGTGGAGTGTGTGTTGTGGGACAGAGCATGTGGCTTGCTGGCTCATGAGTAGGAAGAAAGAATTCCTTGCATGCTGTTTAGTAAAGAATCATGGCTTACGGGTACCCTTTGCTCGTGCATACAGCCAAGGTCTCAGTCACTTCTGTCTTGCTCCGAGGGTGTTATTTCTGACAACTCCTTGGGCACTACTTTGACTCTCTCCAGAGTGTCATCTGCCAAGCTCTATATAAACATCTGTTTCCATCATCTCACTGTGCATTATTCAGGTCAACCTTTTCAGCTGTATGTGTATTTCAGCTTTTAACCAGGATTTGCTCTAGGTAATCTTGTAAAATGCATTAGAACCAGGATTCCATTAGGGAAAGAAATCAAGAAATGTGAAACTAGTGTGAAATAGATGTGAAGGAGGGTGGATTCAGAGAAAGCTAGTACATTAACAATGGGTTCGGTAAAAACTAGAATAATGCTGCATTTGGATTGTACCTGGGATGGATCCAGTGCTCTGCTCTAGCAGGTGATGTAAAGGTGCATATTCATTTTCAAAGAATGGCTGGTGCTGCAAGACCTAGAATACAGGATGCTTCAGTACCTCCTGGGCTGGATTTGGGGTTTGTTAATCCTTAGCTGTGGGGCTCCACTTCTGCCTTTACAAAAAAAAAAAAAAAAAAACCAAAAAAACAAATCAGTGTGCAGTTTCCAGCCAAACTGTGTGTGGTGGTATTTGTAACAGTATTCGTGTACCTAGGGGTGTGCTCATTTCATGTCCTGTAATTTGGTATTTTGTAATCAGTTTCTTGTTTTCATGAGTCCCAGCTGTTATTTCAAATAGTTCTAAAGGTGCTGGTGAATTCATAAGTCCTTGTTTTCATGCAGACCTCCTCGATTAAAGCCAAAGCTAAATAAGTTGATGTGTGAGCCAGACTTTTCTCCTAGGGAGCAGAGTGTCCTCATGTCCAACAACCGTGTACCACTAGAGATTTAGCCTCATATATCCTCTCCTGTGAGGAAAGGCTGAGACAGGTGGAGTTTTTCAGCCTGGAGAAGAGAAGGCTCTGAGGTGACCTTGTTTTGTGGCCTTTCAGTATCTGAAAGGAGTCTACAAGAGAGCCAGAGAGGGACTTTTTACAAGGGCATGTAGTGATAGGACAAGGGGGAATGGCTTTAAACTGAAAGGGGGTAGGTGTAGATTGGATATTAGGAAGAAATTATTTGCTGTGAGGGTGGTGAGGCACTGGAGAGGCAGAGAAGTTGTGGATGCCCATCCCTGGAAATGTTCCAAGGCTGGGTTACATGGGGCTTAGAGCAACCTGGTCTAGTGGAAGATGACCCTGCCCATGGCAGGAGGGTTGGAACTGGATAATCTTTAAAGTCCCTTTCAACCCCAAGCATTTTCTGAGTCTGTGGTTCCATATAAAAGCACATTTTTTTGCAATAGGCTGTAGTCCACTTTTTCAAGTGGCAATACTTGCAAGGGCTAAACTGTGACTAGGGTTGCCAGTTGTCTTCTGGGACATAGCCTTAAACTGCCCTGGTGTTCCTGTCCCTTCTCTTTTCTGCACAATTTTGCAGCTCATCAAATGGAGGAAACTATGCAGAACTACTTAATGCATAAACATAAAATAGTTGAAATGCTTGAATTGCAGAGGTGCTGTTAAAGAGTACAATGTGGCAGGAATATGCTGCATTTCAGGACATACTACAATGCAGATCTCTTCCGGGGCCTCTGCTTTGGTGAAAAGTGACTCAAAAAAACCCTCATATTAATTCAAGATGCTGACTGTTTGTGGTTGGTCTGTCTCAAAACCGTACTGCTCTAGGCATGGGAGGTATTCATGTCTTGGAGTGCATTAGAAGTTAAATCCATGGAGTTGGGAGTTGGTCCAAGTAGTTGTGCTGCTTCAGTCTAGTCCTTTCCCAAAGACTCTTTCCTCTAGCTCTTAAAAAGAAGTGAATAAAGGTTTAAAATTATGCCTGTCTCTTTCAAATAAGTTGTTTTGGTCAGCATGTGCAGTTGGAGAAGTCTGAGGGAAGTTGTAAATCCTATTAATGACACAGAGTGCAGGAAGATAGTCTTAGGAAGAAAAGCAAAAATGTGCTTCTGAATGAGCATTGTGGCTACAAAGGTGCCAGGTGCCAAGCAGCAGAGCCACATGGGTTGCCACTCTTTGGCATGCATTTGTGGGAAGCATCATGAGCCTCCATGTGCATGAGTCACTCCAGCAGCAGCTGTGAGTCAAATCCATACATGTCAGTGTAGCTCTTTGGCTGTGCCGGCACCTGGAAGAAGTAATTGGAGGCATTGTAGCATGGGAGAACCAATGCAGACATTGTCTGATGTTGGCTAGGGAAGAAATGAGACTTTCAGAACATGTAATGTAATCTGAAACTTGCCAGCATGGTGACTGTATTTCAGGTCACTTACTCTTTGTAAGTGGCTTCTGACAATGGCCTGGATTGTAATACCAGAGCTACTTGGCAGTCAAGGGTTCTTTAAACTTAAAAGCCCCATACCTGGAAATATCCTCTGTGATCACCTGTAATGCGTTGGTTTAACTAAACTTTATTAGATTGTCAGCTACTGAGGGCAGTGCTACTGTAGAGGAGAATAAAAGACAATGAAGTGGAGGAACTTGCTGGAGGTGTGGTTGCTTCTGTTACGGATGGAAAAATAATGTGTGAACATGTTTTTGATTGTGTAACAACAACTGGCTTGAAACGCTGAAATGAAAATTTCCCTTCCAGGTGCTTTTGTGGTGCAGTTGCACTGCAGAATTTGTGGGCTGGAAGAATACTAGTCCTTGCCCTGGACATGGGAACTGGTGATTACTACAGTTTCCAAGACTTATGTCATGTAACTCGTTAAATGTGCTGGAAGAAGAACCTCTGTGGGTACAGTGAGTGGCACAGCAAGCTGAGCTACCTGCTCTGAAGTTAGGGCTTTTAGCACCTGATGTTTACAGTCACCGGTTTGGACAAGTTGCTGTTGTTTCCAAACCTTTACTAATTGTCAGGGTTGATTATTCACTATGTTTAAGGTGTTGCTTTTGCTGTATGTTTTTTCTGGAACTTAAGGCTATCATAGCAGTCTTTCCAGGCAAGAAAAATAGAACATCTGGAAGGAATAGCCTGATTGTTTCAATGTTATTTCTATGTATCTCTTCTTCCTTCAGGATGACAACTGGGGTGAGACCACGACGGCAATCACAGGCACCTCTGAGCACAGTATTTCCCAGGAGGACATTGCCCGGATCAGTAAGGATCTGGAAGACAGCGTTGGGTTGGACTGCAAACGTTACCTGGGCTTAACAGTGGCAGCTGTTCTTGGACTCCTAGTCTTCCTTACCCCCATTGCCTTCATTCTGTTACCCCAGATCCTGTGGCGAGATGATCTGGAGCCGTGTGGTACTGTGTGTGAGGGACTGTTCATCTCCGTGGCGTTTAAACTCCTCATTCTCCTGATCGGGACCTGGGCTCTTTTCTTCCGCCAACCCAAGGCAGACCTACCGAGGGTGTTTGTGTTTCGGGCCCTTCTGCTGGTCCTCATATTCCTCTTTGTGTTTTCCTACTGGCTTTTTTACGGCGTTCGCATCTTGGACTCGAAGGACACCAACTACCAAGGGATAGTGCAGTATGCAGTGTCTCTGGTGGATGCCCTGCTCTTCATCCACTACTTGGCCATTGTGCTGCTGGAGCTGCGGCAGCTGCAGCCCATGTTCACCGTCAAGGTGGTTCGCTCCACGGACGGAGAGTCGCGATACTACAGCTTGGGACACCTGAGGTAGGTGCAAGGCCTTGGAGTCTGCTGGTGTAGATACGTGTGGCTCTGCTGTGGCGTGAAGCGTCAGCTGCATTTGAGTCTGTGTTGTTCCTGGTTCCTGAATCTTCTCCCAGAAGAATTCCAGAGTTCCTCCGGAGTTACCAAACTGAATCTCTCTGTCCCCTCTCTGAGTGTGGGAGAGGCTATACCTGCCTCAGAGGAGTCCTGTGCATTTCAGTAAATGAAAAAAAGCTGATGTCATAACTTTGGGATGTTCAATAGCCTGATGAGATCTTTAAAATCATTGTCTGCACTTCTTTCCCTGTCTCCTTACTGGAGGAAAGTGGAGAGCTCTCCTTGTGTAGTTGGGGCTTGCTTGTGCATTTTGATTGTAGGGACCAGGCACTGCTTTGGGAGCAGCCCTTCAGGCTGTGCAGAGCATAACTGCTCAGAGACTCCTGACAGCAGGCCAGGCCATGTGGCAGGAGCTGAAGGTTTTATGCCATGATGCTCTTTTTGCCATTAGGTATGGATTAGTTTGCTGGGTTGGATGTATCTGGGAGTATTTGGGAGCCATAGGTAAGACAAGCATGCTGCTTCCACCCTTCTGCTGGCATTAGTGCTTCCTTCAGCAACGGTACAAAAAAGGACAGGTGTCTGAATTGCCTTAGTTCCTGTGTCCTGCAAAGCTCTCCAGAAATCCCTTAGTTCCTGTGTTCTGTGAAGCTAGCAGCTGAGCTCTGGAGATGATTCCCTAGGCTGAATGTGCACTTAAACATCTGTTCAGCTTATCCTGTCCAGACCCCAATGGCATGTGTGTCTGAGGCAGATGAAGAGATTAGCATCTGCTGATTTAAGTGGATGTAGGAGCAGTCTCCTGCAGCCATTAGCTTAGCAGTGGAATTGCTTTGAAGCAGATTTAGTGGCTGAAGCTGAAGTCCAGGAGTTTTCTCCTGGGTAAAGAACTCGAGGCCTGTTGGGTGAAGTAGATCTGGACTCTGCTTTGTTTTCCTTCTCTGTAAAATGTGAAGGGGAGAGCCCTTGGAAGTGCACTGATT
Organism: Anomalospiza imberbis; assembly: GCF_031753505.1. Lineage (NCBI taxonomy): Eukaryota > Metazoa > Chordata > Aves > Passeriformes > Viduidae > Anomalospiza > Anomalospiza imberbis. The sequence goes on along the minus strand of NC_089682.1, from coordinate 79,075,716 downwards.
GACTTAATAAAATGTCTCTTTCAGGATTTCAAAAATCTGTTGGTTTTCTTGTGAAATCAGATTTTTTGAGCTTAACTGCCCTGTGGTCAGTGATCCAGCATAACCTATATGATGAAAGAGATGGAAAGATGACTGCCCGAGTTTCCCTGTGCTACAGTATTGTGCCTTGAGGTGTGATGAGGCAGTTCAATCGTAAGTGAATTCTGCAGAGAAACTTTGGTATGTGTCTGTATTTACCCATACACACACACACAGCAGTTTTGGTTTGAGAGTGTTTGCTTGGTGGTAGATTGTGAGTTTGTGTTTAGAGGAATTGAGATCCTACACCTGCCAAAGTCTGCATGTCTAGCTTGCCATTGGAGGCAAAGAATTTACTTGAGAATCAAGGCCTGAATATTTAATAGTGCATGTGTTAGAAGCAGTGATTTCTCCAACTCTTTCTTTGCAGCAGGGTTTGAAATGTCTTGGGTGATGCTAAGGCAGCAAAGAGTTGTGAAACTTAGGATAAAATCTGAGATGTAGGAAAAGTTGTAACTTCTCTATTGTTGGCAAGCTGATTTCAGTTTTGTTTGGTATATTGAATGCAAGCCATGTAGCACATGGATGCTCCAGTGTCTTGTGTTACAGAAGAGACTCATCGAGTGTGTCCGATAATGCTAAACTAGTGTTGCTTTTTCCTTTGTTTGGCAGATGAGCATAATCTGTATTGCATGTGTTTTGAAACCTGTGTGTCTTTCCATATTTACTGCTACACAGGTAAAGCTGTGGGTTTGATCAGGGGCTGGGTGTCTCACAGCTAAAGAAGAGTTTGTCCTCTCTGTGTGTTAGAGGTCTTGATCTTGATAAAGATTGTGGCTCCAGTGTAACAAACTGCATAAAAAGTGAATGTAGTTTAATATCTCCTTCAGCTTCTAAGGGCTTAGGATTGTGACATGTTTGTGAATCATGAAAAAAAAATCATGATCATATTCACACCATAATTTTGCAGAGTTTCCATTAAGGTCTTGTCATGCTTGTTGATGGAATGTAGGTCAGGGTCACAAGGTGCTGCCTTCTGCCCCTGTTTCTCTGGCTGAGGCATGAGGCTGGAGTGGGAGGTCTGTTGATGGGAGAATGTGAAGACATGTAAGGACAGTCTGGATTTCAGGAAGGTTGGAGAAGCAGCCTTGTGGGTGTGCTGGAGAGGTAGTTCTAATTATGATGGAGTAGCTATGTATCAATAGCTGCTGCCTTTGGACTATTTTTGCCACCATGCATGCTTTCCTCATCCTAACACTTTTAAAGGGGTCTTGGGGAGGTTTTGAGCTGCCACCTGGAAGAAAGCAGCTTGCTTTTACAGGTGTATCAATCTGGCTGTCTCCCGAAATCAAAACCTTTTGATTCTTTATGCTCTCAAATATCTTAAAAGTTTTGATGACAAACAATCCATGGAGTCTGTCTTCCTCATCAGTCTAGTGTGCTCTGGAGAAACTGGTGGTGAGAAGGGACTTGAGACATCTTGTGTTGTTCAGTGTTGCTTCTTTGAGTAGTTCTGAGTTTTTTTCTTCTCAGCAAAATTGTTGAATATCACCCTTTTTAATCCAAGATGGAAGCTTTCCAATTCCAGGTCTTCTCTGGTGAGGCAGAGGGAGCTGCTTTGTAAGTATGAGAACAGCTTGCTTTCTGGGGGAGAAGGGAAGAAAACAATAGCTCAGCCACCCTTCTGGCAAACCATGTTTTTGCGAGGCAGGGTACAGACAGGATTTTCCACCCTTCTTGGCTCCAGATGCAGTAAAGAAGTTGAAAGTGCTGAGTTAGGTATTCCACTCCACCCCTGAGAGCCCTAGGTCCAGGAGGGTAAGCATATCTGGGACTAGTTCCCCAAATTCATATTATAATCAGCCTATTAATAGGCTGCCTTGGTCCCACCCCCAGCACTTTGGCTATAACTTTTCTTCTGGGAGACTTGACTGCCAAAATGAACGTTCCCTTTGGCATTGATTCAGGAGCTTGGAGGGGGGAGGTAAAAATTAAATAGGAGTCTTGATGAGTGTGGTGCCAAGTCTCAGCTCACTTACTGCTCTGCTGCTCCTGGTAGGAAGGGTTGCCACACAGGGCAAATGCTTTCTGGTGGTACGTGTGGATAAAGAGCAGGGAGCAGCAGAGATGCAGGCAAGGTCAAGCCTGGGAAATTGTAGGAAGTTGGCTGGGAATGGTGGTGAGACTTTGAAAGCAACAAGAAAGGGAAGCAAAGGTGGGGGAGCACAACAGTAGATGACTTTTCAGTTGGAAGGCTAATACTTTTGCGAGTGGAGGCTTGGATTTGCAGCTTCGGTTTTTCCCTATAAATAGGATGCTGATGACACTTGTCATCTGGAGTTCAGTACTGTCTTTATGGCTCAGAAACTGTGTAGGAAGGATCTTGCTGGAGAAACCCCTCCTCTCCTGTAGTTAGGGTGCTAACCATATTGCCTTCCTATCCAGTGTATACTCTTTCCCACCCTAGAGCTTTGCTAGTCTAGACAGCTCAAGAAAATGAATGTCTCGTAATACACGTGGTAATTACTGATCTTTCACATAGACTGAATGCTGGGCTGCAGTGTAGTTAGTCTTGGTTTCTTAGAAATGTTTGAGAGTGGGTCCTTCTCCTCCCTTTTGCTCGTCCTTGCAGCAGGTATATGAGGAGCAGAGCTGTGATAGTTTATCTTGTGTTGGGCTGTTTAAAGGTGTTGGAGTTTCAGTCTTCTTTTCTGTGTGTCATGGTTTACCCCAGCTGGCAGGTGAGTACCATGCAGCCCCTCACTCACACCTCGCTCTGTAGGATGGGGATGAGAATCAGAAAAAAGGTAAAATCTGTGGGTTGAGATGAGAACAGTTTAATATTTTAATTAATGTAAAATATAGTACTAATTATTATAACATTGATAATAGTAATTGTAATGAAGAGGGGAGAGAGAGGGAAATAAAACCCAAAGAAGGCAAGTGATGCTCAATGCAGTTGCTCTTCTCCCATTGACTGATGCCCAGCCCATTCCCAGGCAGTGACTGGTGGCTCCTGGCCAGCTGTCCTCAGTTGATACACTGAGCATGATGTTCTGTGGTATGGAATATCCCCTTGGCCAGTTTGGGTCAGCTGTCCTGGCTGTGCTCCCTCCCAGCTTCTTGTGCAACTCGTCACTGAATGGCAGAGCATGAGAAAATGAAAAGTCCTTGACTTAGAGTAAGCAGTGCTTAGTAATAACCCAAACATCAGTTTACTTGGAAGAAAATTAATGCAGTCCTGGAGAAAACCAGGACATTGTCCTTTCTGGTGTGGGCTTGCCTTTATGAAGGTGGCTAGAAAGCTGGTAGGGAAGCCTGTGACACCTTTGGAATCAGGGTGCAAGTTTTGCAGATGGCTGTGAGCCGGTCAGTGTTCTCTTGTCAATCTAATTAAGAGAAGTTTGGTACTCAGAAACAGCAGTTCTGTATGGTAAAAGTGTACTTGAACATTCCTCGTATCCCTGTTAGCCATCGCCATTTGCATGGGTGTTTGCTGAACTGTGGTTTAAAAATGAAATTAAACTGTGGTTTAAAAATAAGGGTAACAGCTGCTTCCTCAAAACAAGTACCTGTCTCTGAAAACCCAGTACCTTCCCTGCAGAAATTATCAATACCTTACTGAGAGACCTGGTGGCTTACACATGCTCACAAAAGAAAGGAGGTGCAGACATGTTCTGTGGAAGGGGATCACATTCAGTCTGCCTCCCAGCTGCTTTGGGTGTTTGTTGGACCTGTTGCTTATAAAGCTGATCTCTAGGTTGTCAGTATTTACTGATTAATCTGATGAGTGCTCTCTTGTCAGGCATTCCTCGGTGCCACTGGTTCTTGGTTCGCGACTGAGGGAGTGTGTGGAGGGCTAAGGAGTGGGAATAGGCTTCTCCATATTCCAGCCTGCATTTGTAAGCCTTGACATCTGATCTTGTTGCTCAAGTATACCTCCCCATATCAAGGGTGGTAATGAAGAGCACGAGGTCAGCTGTTGAACTGGAGTCTTGTCTTGAGTCTTGTCAACTTGTCTGGAGTTATGTCGATACTTATGCTGTTCTACAATCTTCTTACTCCTCAAAAGGAAAGCTTCCATGCAATATAGACACCTTGGTTTCTAGCATGGTTGTAACCGTGGGTTTAGGAAGTTGATCTCTTCCCTGAGCAAGAGCTGCTGAAATCTTGTTGGTTTCTGTTGAAGGACTGAGCCCACACATACATTTCAGGGATATTTCTGTTTCCAATAGGGCAGTCAGAAGGGACTGCAGGACAAGCATTGGTGCAGCATAGTGCAGTGTTCTACTTGCCGAGCTAAATCCTGCTGGAGACACTCCAGTCTTTTCCTTCTTCCCTGTGTGCAGTTTGTTTGTTCTGTGTTCCCAGGGACTGAGGAATTACACTGACCCTCCTTTCTCCTTGGGGTTTCTTCAACCTCACCATCTTCTGTAATGATGCACGCTGATGAAACAGATTGAGCTGATGAGTTTTTACCTTGCTCTGTAGCAAAACATATTATTAACTGTCCTGCTGCTTTGATTGCAGGAACTTGCTAGAACAGCATGTTACACAGACTTTGCAGACCAGCTCTGTTGCTGGAGCCTCTGGCCTGTGTGAAATTAGCCTTGTTCTTGAATACATTTTCCCTGTCCTGAAAACTGTACAGGTGTCCTGGTGCCCATTTGTGTGATTTTCTCCTACCCATCACCAAACGGAATGAGCACAAGCATTGATCAGTTTCCCCTCCCAAGAAGTTCTGGGATAGGCGGCTAAATGGGTGTTAATTGCATCTGCAAGTGTGAAGCTCCTGGGGAAACTGAGGGGTCTCTTCCAGAGCAGCTTCTTTGGCACTGAGAGGTGTCAGACTTGTGACCCCCTCCACACCCAGTGTCTCTCCAGCAGCACTTGACAAAATTGCGTTTACAACCACCTCTTTGCAACTCACCATCTCTGCAACTTCTTGCAGCTCATCTGGGCTGCTTTTCCATGCTCCCAGTCCTGACGGTGCTGAACCTCGTTCACAGTGGGCAGTTGAGCATTAGCACCTTTCAAACACCCCATGCCATGAAGTAGTCATGGAATAGGAAAGAAAGCTCTGACTTGTGGATGAACTGATAATGCCCTATATAGGAAGAGCTTTTCAGTCACATTCTTAACCATTTTTAGTCACAGGCCATACTTTCCCCCTCTGTGTCTGCTGCCTCAACTCTAGAGGATGGTGCTGCAGAGACATGATTGCTCTGGCCAGGAGGGTACCCTTGGAATTGCAGAAGGAAATTTTCCAGTAGCCTCTGGGGAAAAAAAAAATGCTGTTCCCTGCTGAGTAGGGAGCAGTCTTCTTTGATGTTCCAGATGAGTTATGGGAATGGTGCCTTGTTCTGTTTTACAAGGGTCTGTTTGGTTGTGCAAGGGGTGCGTTGCCAGCAAAGTTCAGCTAGGACTTATGACATGGGTCAGAGCAACACCTCATTAAGAGGCTGCTTGTTTGTGACAGAAGTGAACAGCAAGCTCCAGGAAGGCCAGGTACTCCTCATTAGAGGTGAGGGGAAGTCTAGGATGGACTGTAAGTATTTACAACATGCACAACTTGTCTGGGAGTTTCTGATGTGGTAAAATCTGTCTCTGAAGCCATGGAGGGTGTGCTTTACGTATGGGTTTCATATGGAACTGCTCCTCCTTTTGATTAAGGAGAGAGAGCTGGGGGAGCTGAAGTGCCCACATCTTTCTACCCTTCTCTCCTCCCTTCCTTGATCTTGATCCCTGATCGCCCTCAGCACCCTCTGCACACACCATCTCTCCTCTCCTTGTCACCCGGAGGAGCGTGAGCTGAGTGCACCAGACACCATGCCAGCTACCAGTCTTATTTGTGCTCCTGCAGATGCACCAGGCAGCAAGGGCAAGTGGTGCAGGCTGATCGTTATACCCTAGAGCAGTCTTGCATTTTTGGAATACTTAATACTTTAAAAGTTTACAAGCCTGCTTGCAGGTGACGTGCCCGCTGTCAATTATTAACCCACATGGCCCGTACAGTGTTACTTGCTCCCTGGTGAGGAGCTGCTGTCTTTCTGAAAGAGACGGTGTGGAGGAAATGCCATTGGGTTCATCTGCAGGGATTTCCTTTCTTGTTGGTTTATCTTTCAAAACCAACACTGCCCAGAAGTCCAAGAACGGTATGCGCTCCAGCCTACCCTGTACTTAGGGGGTTTGTCGTGGAATTTCTGTTCCACTGCTGTCTGTGCCCTCTGAAGTGCCTGTGTACCACCCACAGACACAGATGGCCTCCCTAAGCTGCCGAACAAATTTTGTGGCCATGAAGATACTTTTATCTTCAAATGCTGCAAAAAAAAATGCCACCCCCTCAACCTTTGACGGTCTGTTTCTTGTGGTACGTGATGAAATACAAGTATTCTGCAAAGAAGTGAGCTGTGTGTTCTTTGGGGGAAAAGAGGAGGCTCAGGTTTTGCTAAGAGGACAAGGAACTGCGAATTTACAGTTCTCATACAGCACAAGTAAAGTCCAATAAATATGGAAACTAATTCCTGACTCTGCCCTGAAGAAGTAAGGAAAAGTTAATAGGAAGCTATGTGGTAGTAATAGAATTTTGTTTTAATTATATATTAATGGCTGTAAAATGGAGGGCAATATTTTCACTTAAAACTTGATTTCCCCTCCAGTACATGCTTAAATGAACTTCAGTGCTTAAATTTCTTTTTGTTCAGTGTAGGTCAAGTGGGGACATCAGCTGACAATGTGGGGAGAGCTATTCCCTGGCTGACAGAAAAACAGATTCCTGGCATGGCAGTAAGGACCTTGGCTGTAGTTTCAGGCTGCTGACTCTGGCTTGCCTTCCTCTAGTCCTGGTAGAGGGTTATCTGCATCCTTGCTGGGGCTGGATTTTTTTCTCTCAGCTTGGAGCTGCAGGTCATGTCCCTGTGGCCCCAGTGTTGTTCATAGGGTTGCTGAGTGCTGGTTATAAAATCAGGTGGCTCTTGCTTATGCAAAGCTTGCTGGGGTGGAGCTTTGTGAGGGATGCTGTGCATGGAAGACTGGGCTGTAGTTTGAGAGCTGATACCTTTCTGTGTGCAGAGGTCTGCTAGTGGCTAACATGGATGCTGCCTCTTCAGGCCTGTCTGTGTCGGCATGCAGAAGAACAACATTCCCAGGTGTTTTGAGAGGAACCCTAGAACAAGTTAAAGCCGCTCTATTGACTCAAAAGACAGCTTCATTCAAAGTCCTGCCATCCCCATCCCCACCTGGGAGTCAAAGAAGAGATGGTCCTCTTTCCTGTGAGAGCATCCAACCAGGCAGCTGTAGGATCAAGAGCTGAATGCAGATGTTTCATGGCTGCAGCATCTAAATCTAAATGTAAAGTCCTATTACAGCACTGGAGTTTCACTGCCAGTAGAAGCTTTGAACCCTTTGTTATTTCCTTGGAATTAAAGCAGTACTTGTTAGCTTTGAAAGAAACACCCTAAATCAGCAGCTAACCCCTTCTCCCACCCTCAAAAAAAAACTACTAACAAAAAGCCCCACCCTTAGTTACTTCATCACTATTCATGTAGCTTGAAGAATTCCTTGGCTAAAGACTGGCCTTATTTGAAGCATGAACAGTGGCTTTAAATTATCTCGTGTAAATGCAGACTCTTACAATCTTCTTGCCATACCTGCCAGTTCCTGCATATACTTTTTTTTCATTTGAGGCTCAGATTAATCAGAGGCATAGCATGTGTGTATGCTGGGAAGAGGAAATGCATCACTGTCGTGGATTACGCTGCTCCCAGGAACTGATTGGTAATCCAGGTCCCATATGTTCCCAACTTCTCCAGGGTTCCTGGGTGCTTGAGCAGGACACAGGCTTGAGCTGGAAGCTGAAGGGTGCTCTGTAGCTCAGGGCTTGGGGGTGTCTGGTATTTCATCCTTTGTGTCTGCATTGAGTGCCTGTCTCAACTCACCTTTGCATGCAGGGTAAGCTTGTGATCTTGCTCCTAACTCCTGTATTCAGAAGGTAGAGCACACCTTGGTATTGTTCTGTCCCCCTGAATTGTTTGAAACTCTCTAAATCCTAAATACAACCTGAAGAGTGTAGAAGCTTTTGAAAGAGGTTACACCTCCCTCAGAAGTACTCGGTACACCCTCAATTACATAAATGTTTGATCATAGTTCCGCATCACTTCTTAAGCTAATGCTGCTGCAGAAAAAAATCCTGTCAGCAGCCTGATCCTTCCTCACCCCTCCCAAAGAAATATTGTCTAGTTGCACAGCAATGCAGTGGTGGAATTGGGGAACTGGTAATTTATATCTCTGTTATCTATCCATGTAGCTTTGCAGTTTGTGTGTGTATTTTTCTACTTGGATTATTTTGCTCAGCCTAATTTCTGCAGTCTTCTTAACTACCCTTGTGGTGTTTAATGGTTCCAAAGGCTTGTGGTGGCAGAGGAAAAGTTTGGTGGAGCTGAGGGAAAGATGAAGGCTAGAATTCTCTCATGGCCGCAGACTGACATTCAGCTTGTCATTGGCCAGGACCCCCACGTCCCTTTCTGTGGCATTGCTGTCCAGCATCTCATTTCCCAGTCTGTCTATACATCCAGAATTGCCCCATCCTACGTGCAGAATCTGTCCCTTTCCCTTGTTGAACTTCACGTGTTTGGTATTTGCCCAGGTCTCTCTGCAGAGCCTCCCTGCCTTCAGGGGCATCAGCTGTTCCTCCCAGCTTATCATCTGCAGGATTGCTTAGTATCCCTTCTAGTCCTGTGTCCAAGGCATTTATGAAGATTTTGAAGAGCACAGGGCTGAGGATGGAGCCCGTAGAACCCCACTAGTGACAGGTCACCAGTCTGATGTCACACCATTGACTGTAACCCTTTGTGCCTGACCCAGCTGCTCACCCATGATGTGTTTATCCAGCTGAATGCTGGACATCTTGTCCAGTAGGATCCTATGAGAGACAGTATCAAAAGCTTTACTGAAATCCAAAAAAGTTACATCAGTTGGCTTCCCTTGATCAAGTAGCTGGGTTACCTTGTCATGAAAGGAAAGGAGGTTTGATAAGCAGGACTTTCCTCTCATGAAGCTGTGCTGGCTGTGAGTGATGACTGTGTTGTCATCACACTTTCAGGTGTTTTTCAATACCTCCCAGAATAATGTTCATCACTTTACCAGGCACTGAAGTGACACTGATAGGCCTGTAGTATCTGGGATCCTCCTTCTTGCCTTTCTTGAAAATCAGGACAATGACTGCTCAAAAATCCTCAAGAGAGGCTTTGTGATGACATCAATCAGCTCTTCGAGGAGTATTGCATGAATCCCATCAGGCCCCATAGATTCCTGCAGTCTGCAGGAGCCCTCCTTGGTGGGGCACAGCTCTGTCTGCACATTTGCTCCTCTGCTGAGCCTTGGGGAAAGGAGAACCTCCAAGTCCTTACTTCTCCTCCCCAGTCCATCTGACCTACAGAAGACCAGCCTTGGCCCAAGCACGAGGGATTGGTCTGGAGCACCTCTGGTCATGTCCTTGAAGATTCAGAGCTGGACATGGTGCACAAATGGATGGCAGCTTACTTCAGTGGATTTGGTTTATAGTGATATCTCTGGCTGTGAGACTGGACTTTGTAAATTATTATCTTGAGTCATGCAGGTCTCCTTCGAAAGGGCTCATTGGCCTCAATAATCTGCTTAGCTGTGCAGATGTTAACTGTAAGATTGACTTCAAGTGTCCCTGACTCTCTCAAATTGGTCATTGGTCTATGTCGAATTGGGTGTGGACAAGTCTGTTAGCTGGATGCAACACCCACAGTGTCTGGGGAAGCCAACTTGTCCCTTCTTTGTCAAGACCCGTGTATTTCTGGGGTGCCTGTGTCTACCAAGCTGTGCAGGTTTGTGGGGAAGGCTCAGCAGCAGCTTCTTCCCATCACCTTTTCACTTAAGTTGTTCCTTTGTGTTCTTCTCTCACTGCTTTCCTTCCCAAACTGCCCATTTGCTCAATAGATGAAGAGGGCCTTTTACAGTTTTGGCTTTACTTTAGTGTGAGCAGGCAGTAGCTGGTGGTTTGCTTGCGGGTTTTTTTTTTTCTCATGAATAAGCAAGATAGTACTCTCATTAGCTCCCTGCACGATACCCCTGCCACCTGGCAAAACCATATCATGGAGACAAATATTTGGTGTGCTAGCAGTGCCCTTGGGAAGACCCCTTTCAGAGCTCTAGCTCCTGGGTCCGGTAGCTGCTGCTGTCCAGGTCCGGTTAAACTACTGGTGGCTCCTGAGGGTGCTGGGTGGGGCTTGAGGTGTGGATGTCTGACCAGGTGTTGTTTTGGTCACTGCAGGTGTCTGGGACATGGCAGATACATGGCAGGGCACAGGCAGCTCCTTTGCCTCTCATGTTTCTTGTTGCAGGAGGCCCTGGAGCAAGTGTTCTCTTTCTGTTTGATGAGAAGGTAGTGCCTTCGCATGTTTGAATGTGTTGTATGGCATCAAAGGGAAGTGGGTGTCTAGTTTGAGAGCTCTTGGGGCATCTGCATGTGGTTATTGGTGTCTGAGGAACTGGCTGAAATGCAGCCCAAGCTGTGAGTGCCTGAAAGATGCTGTCGTGCCCTGGCTAATCCATGAGCTATGCCATTTGGATTTAATGGTTCTGCTAGGTATCTGCACGGTAGGTGCTTGACAGCAGCTCCGCACACACGCTGCCCCCCTTGGAGAGGTGGTCTTGGCTTAAGAGGATGTGGGCAGTTTGCTTTGGAGCCTGCTATCCTGGCATCTGGGTTCCTCAGCCTTCAGAGGGAGAAGTTTGTTGCACCACATGTTCAGGCTTTCACAAGCTGCTCTTTCAGATGCAGCTCCTGAAGCTGCTCTTGTTGTACACTCACACATCCATCGCTGTGGGTGAGCTGAGGCAACTGGGGCCACGTGGCTTTGCCGCGTGTTAAACTCCCTTTGCTGTTCTGTGAGGGGCTGGGAGGGAACCTTTCCAGTTACCTAGGCTGACCTGTTGCAATAAAACTTCCTAGAATTGTATTCAGGGAACCTGGCAAGAAACTTAGTCTCAGCAAGGGATTAAATCTTGTTTTTTTTCCAAAGAGAGTCCTCTGCCTTCCATAGGAAGCTCTTCTGGTGCTCCAGAACCTCCATTGTTTCTAAAACTCAGGTTGGACTTTTACAGCTTATTTCATTTTCTGTCTGTTGAATATGGTGTTGGAGGTAACAAGTGTCCTTATGTTCTTTGTATCCCTTGGCACTGCATACTGTGAAACGAGATGTTCACGGTGTTACTGAGGAAGAGAAGTGTGGCGCTGTCACAGCATCTGACCTCAACACAGTGATTGTTCTTTCCTGGCAAATCATATTATTGGACCTTCTAGACCACTCCTTGAGTGAGAGGACTGTGCTCTCCTCTTCCTCCTCCTCCTCACTACATAGTACCAATAGTGTTCTGGGGTTTTTTCCTAGTCTGTTATGCTAGCTGCCAACTTCAGCTGTTGGAAGTGGAAGGAAGGGCAATGCAGCTGTTGGGAAAGCATTCATCTAGTTTTGAGGTTCTGCCAATAAAGGTGACTGGGGAAAACATTCAGGCTGTGTGCTGGTACCCTAAAGACCAGTTAACTTCCTGAGGTAAAAGGTTTGGAAGTTTCTCAGAAGGAGAACTGCAGTGGGAGTATGCCATTGGGTTTACTGGGGTTTTATAGCTGCTGGTTAAAACTTCGTGTTGTGTAGTTCTATAGCAGCATCTTTTTAGTGCTGGCCTGGGAGTGCCTTTATAGGATTCCTCAGGAAGGCTTAAGTAAGTAGCTTGTTTGGTTTGCATGAGGTAAAGGAGTTGATTTCCTCCCAGCCCTCAAGTTTGGTCATACCTTCCTGTAAAATCCTAGTTTTTAAAAATACTCACACCTTCTCTTCAAAACAAAAACATTCAAATGTAACAGCAAAGTTAGTAGTAGACTTGCAGGGATCTTTTTCTTTTTCACCTGTACTTGAGGGTTTTGACTAGGCTGCTTTTGAGGTTTGAGGAAAACAAACTGAAAACCCAACCTGAAAATGAATTCTGCTCCTCTCTCTCTCATTCAGAAAATTTCTGTGTTGAAATCCTTTCTACATCAACAGTGAACTATTGTATTGCTCAGCTGGTGTGTTGATTCTGATTTTTGACTTGCAAAAGATGAGACTTATAATGTCTGTTGGAGAGTAACGTGTCTTGGACTGCACAGGGCAGAAAAGGGAAGATCTGTGGTTAGAAACTCGACCGGTGCTTTCCTCAAATTTACAGCAGTCATGTGTTGTTCAGATGTCCAGTGTTGGAATAGATGGGGACACACTTTAAATTCCTGTCCTTTTCCTTCCATATTGTTAAAAAAGGCTGTAAGGGGAGAGAAAATATAGAGATGGGTCACTGCAAAACTGGGGCAAACCTGATGTGTGTTTGGGTTCCATATAAATTACACCATTAACGGATGGATGTTCACTTCCTTGGGGGCAGCAGCTCTGCTGCCATCAGGCTGACAATCTGCTACTATGATGAGGTTCCTTCCCTTCCCTGATAAAGATTTGACCTTGCAAATTATTTTCCCTACCTCACCAAATGCCAGAAGTTTGGTATCTAAAACAAATCTGCTGTGTCCTGGTTGCCCAGTGCCTGTTCCAGGGAGGGCGAGGATTGTGCTTGCCTGCCTTAGCCAAGTGGAGATCTCAGTTGTGGTTGTCTGACAAGAAAATGTGGTTTTCCTTTTCCTAGGAGCTGCAGTCCTGTTCTCTTGACTGTACCAAACTGAAATGCTCTTGTAGTTACAATGATCAAAAGGCATTTTTCTGCTCTGCTTGTTTGGCCACAGCTGCTGGAGAAGTTCCTTGTCTTGGCATTATTGTGTGGCATCTCTGCTGAGATCTGACTCTGGCTCCATTTACTGGAGAGGACAAAACTAGCCGAGGCATTTGTACTTCTGCCAGCACTACAGAGTGCTTCTGCATGACCTTGGTCTTCTTGGGAGCCTTACTCCAAGGTGTTGCTTGGGAAGGACAAAGAGTACCAAATCCGTTGCATCTTGCCAGCTCATGGCTCCTGGTGTGGCACTGCTACCCAGGGTCACCTGTCTGGGCAACCTGTGCTGGCCTCCCCTGTAGCTATGACAGGCAGAGCAGGGAGGCAAGTCTGCATAGAGGATAGTGGCAATCCCTTCTGTAATCATCTTCAGCAGGGATACTGGTGTGAGAAGCATTTTGATTTTAATTGTCTATTTCCAGTTTTATTTCTCATTCTGTTGACTTTCCTCCAACACAGTGAAGGATCAGGAACCTGAGCCCTAGCTCTGTACTCTGGCAAAAGTGTATGAGAAAGGAAAAAAAGGGAGTTTTCTGGGAGGGAGATGTGATTGTACAGCAGGGAAGGCAGAGCAGTCCTCTGAGTCTGTTGGGTGTGAGCTGACAGCACTGCTAGAGACTACAAAGTGCTGTGGATGGGCAGCTCAGTGTCCCAGGAGACCTCAGTATCTCTTGCAGTAGGCAAGTTTGGTGCAATTGTAGGCTGGAGACATCTGGTAAGGCAAAGCTGGCTCTCCTTGGAAGGCTGTGTTGTGGAATCTTTTCTTAGTTTTTCTTTGAGGTGCCAGACTTCCCAATTGGCTGTGGCAAGTGTTTAATGTGCCCAGAGACCTTGGCTTGTTTTGATACTGTGCCTGTTTTGAGGAATGTTGAAAAATGTTGTTTGGAGGAGAGGAGTCTGTGCTGGGAACCATTTGATTAAATAACCCCAGGCTTCCTCAGTGCTCAATTAGCACAGCAGTCATCAAACCTGACTATCCCTGTGTATTTTAGGGGTGTGTGGTTCACTCTAAACCCTGATGCTGCAAGATCTGCATCCATAGCAAGAATGCTGTGGTAGAACAGCTCAGCTTTCTGGATGTGTACATAGATCTGTTGCAAAAGTGTGGGGCACTCCTCTGCCACTGATGATTCTCAGTGTCTGCTGATGTTTGGTGTAGTACCATGACAGGCTACATTTCTAGCTTAGCAGGAAAGCACAAAACTGCTAAAACCATGTGAGTGACAGGTGCATAGAGGTGTGGCTTCAATTTTAAATCTTTTTTTCACTCCTTATTTTTTATTTTCACCAGCTCTTTCCACCACTTCATAAAACTCAAACCCCAAAGCCAGTATTTTGATGATCTAAACAGGCTTCTTTCCTTGTGCTTTGCTTCAGTATAGTACTGGCCTGTTTTCCTAGAAATACACTAAGAAAAGCCAATTTCAGTGTTGGTGTAGTTGTGTCACAGAAGGCAAATACTGAGTGGCCTCTGAGGCGCAGAGTATGGCAAGACTACAAATACTCTAATCTTTTGTAGCAGCAAGTACTCAGCAAAACTGCTTCTGACTTACCCTTTTAAGAGAAAAATACAGTTGCTACCTTTGTGTCACATAGTCCCCTCCTCCACTTCCTTGGATGCCCTGTAAAAGTTAATTCATTACTGTTAGTAAAGGGCTCTGCGTTTCTCTGCTGCCAAATGCCACTGGGGTACTGTGTGCTTCTGCTGGGTCTGCTTGTTTGCTTTCCCTCCTGGCAGCATGCTGTGACATGGCCTTCTCCAGGGCAGTGAAACTAATCGTTGGAAACAAGCAACCCTCCAGCTGCACAAAATGCAGAGCAACAAAGCCTAGAGCCTCACTGGCACTGCCTGTGAGGAAAACTGTGTTTACAGCAGGCTGCTGGGTTGTGCAAGACGTTTTCCTCTTGTGCCGTAAGTTTTGAATCTGAACTGTTCCATGGAAATACATTTTGTGTCCTGATTTTTGTACTCTGCCCATGGCGGGGGTGGAGATAGAACTAGATGATCTTTAAGGTCCCTTCCAACCCAAGTCTTTCTGTGATGATTTCTGTGTTTCTGTGATACGCTTTTTCTGCGTTCTGGTAGTTTGCTACAATGCCTGAAATATGCTGGGCTGCCAGACCCTCTCGGTGGGACGAGAGAACAATCCTCACTCTGACCTCTTTCATACGGGCGATTAAATATCAAAACTTTCTGTTCGTTCTCTTCCTGCCCCTCCCCATTCTTTCAAAGCTCTGAACAAAAGGCAGGCCTCGGCCCAGCTCGCCGAAACGCGAGGTGAATGAATGCAGTGGCCGACATGGTGCTGAACTCTTCCCGAGACAGCGCGGCAAGGAAGCCGCCTCTCCAGACGTGGCCTCTCCAGACGTGGCCTCCAGGAAGGCCGCCAGTTTCCACAGCCGCTGGAGAGGCGGCTTCCTGCGGCCGCTTCACCTTGCTCGCAGGGCAGCACAGGGTCTGCCCTGCATGGGAAGGCCAGGGCTGCTCTGGGTGCTGCCATGCCTGCGGCTGGTTGTCCTCCTGCTGGCGTGTGGTGTTGGCCGTGCCCGGGGTGCTGTGCCGGGTCGGGGCACAGGTTCTTGTTGCTTTGCAGCAGCCGTGTGGGGCAGGGCTGGCTGTCCTGCGCCGGGCAGGGTGAGGCTTCCCCTTGATGTGGGTGAAGAGGTTGAGCAACACAGCCCAGGAGGCTCTGATTCAGCCTTTTCCTTGCTTTTGCAAATCATTGTGACCCTTTTAATTTCCTTGTCTGCAGTTTCTAATTCTACTTGTTTTTTTTTTTTTCCTGTAACAGAGAATTTGAAGAGTTGTAGTTGAAGCTGTCTTCCTAACCTGCCACGCTTAGGGTGGACTACATGGGAGACAGAAATGGGCTGGTAGAAATTCAGGAAACTGATGTTTATTGCATTTCTCTTCCAGAGAGCAGACTCCTCTGTGTTACTGGGGTATCTCGTGTGTGGGATTGAGCCTGTACTGGATTTGCATCAGCAACAAATACCTGGGCTTTAATTTTCAGGGCAATAATCGTTGCTTGCTGCAGTGTAAAAGCTTTGTTGTGTTTGGATTTTGAGTTCCCGTGCCAATGAATTGCTGGGGAAGGTTATTTAGTGAGGGGATGGAAGGGATGTTAGGTGGGGAAAGCTGGCGTCCTGATGATAATGCTGTCGGTGGGGAAAATGTGTCTGTATGAAAATAAATTATTCTCTGTTGTGGATGCATTGTGTTTTGTCCTAATAGAGTAGTTTGGTCAGTGGAGCTCCCAAACATTTCCCACTGCTGGGATGGAAGTTCCAGTGCTGTTTGAAATGAGTACAGTGTACATTACATTGTGTTTTGTGATGAAACTATGGAATTTTATCTTCCTGGGAAGCAGAGATGGAAAAACTTTATCATGTTTGAATGCAGTCAGAAGGGGGAATATGTGCTGCTGCCACATGATTACTTTTATGAAATTTTATTTATAGGCTGCAGCAAATTCACAGTAGAAATCAGAAGCATCACAGGGAGAAATAAAATGGTTTTCACCTGTTCTGTGTCAGCATCTACATGAGTCTGTCAGGGGGTCAGTCTGTACTACTTTATCAAAGAAAAATTGTTTCCTTAGTTAACTTGTGGCTCTTTATCACAAATCAGAAGCTGAGTGCTTTAGTGGAGTTGCTTTTACCAAATGTAAGGTGAGGAAATATGAAGGAATGGCACCTGAAAAGTAAAGCTTCTTTAAGATGCTCTAGCTGGATCCCTCCAAACAATCCTAAGGATGGAATTTGCTTCAAAAGCTAAATTCATCATCTCAAAGTCTCAGGGGTACACAGCAAATGAATTGTGATGTGCCATAATACTGACTGATGAAGCTATTCAGTGAACAAGTCTGGGTTTGTTCTTCTTTCTCAGAATCTCTTGAATGGGCTGGCGTCTTTGCTTAATTCGCTGATCAGTGGGAGTGTGGCATCTGTAGAGTGAGGATGGTGGGGCGTGTGTGTTTTTAAATGACTTGGGTGTGATGCAGAAGTTTAGTATTAACACAAAGCACAGGAAAATTTAAATTGCTCCTCCGGGAACACACGTGGAATCTGTGGTAGTGCCGAGCACTGAATTTAGGGCTTAATTTGTTAATGTCTTATTTTCCCACGTTACCGTCCTTGTAATGTTTTCTTCCTGTGTTGTAACATGTGTGAGAATACTTTTTTGCTTTCCTTTGGAGAGGCCTTGTTGGTAAGTGTGACTTTTCAAATTAACTGGCAACAAATGTGTTGGCAGTTACGCATCAATTTTGAACGCAGAAAAATTATTTTTAGTGTGGGTCCTTGGCAAACTCCCTCTGAATGGGTGATCTCGGTGATTTGTGCTGAGAGTGCCGGTGCCACGCTGAGGCACAGAGCCAGAGCAGCATGGAGAGAGCTGTGTCCTATTCCCGCATTTTTAAACACCAGAGCTCGGGCTTGTTTTGAAGTGCTGCCCTGTTTGTTGGTAACAGTGCCTACAGACATCTCTCTCCGTTGTCAAAATGATCGCAAAGGAAGATACCTCTGGGTTGAGCCTTTCCTGCTGCTGGCGCGTGTGTTTGTTTTGCTCCCATGTGTCATCATTTTATGTAGAGGCATCCCTTCAAAGGGATGGAGGGAGTGTCACTGCTCCTCATTCTGTCCCTAGCCAGGGATTTAACAAGCAATACTGAGGTAATCCCGTCTCTGGCAGCCGTACTCCTCAGGCAGCGATCTTATCTTGCTGTGAAAGCTCAAGAGATCACACTCTGGTCGGTGCTGGGATGGAGGAGGTCTGGGGATGTGCAGCTGGCAGTGACTGAGAGGGAAAAGCATCCATCCTGAGCTGGTGCCTCCATCCAGGCTGGCCGGCTCCATCAAAACCCGTGTGGTGTTGTGGTGTTCTGGTCTTCAGCCTGAGCAAGGTCTTTGCAGCACAGGGAGTGTACTGCCGAGGTGCACTGAGCTCTGGTTCTGTAATTTCCCGTGCTGCTTCACTTTATGTGCTGCCCTTGTTTAGGGATTTCCTGACATCCTCCTATTGAACTGAGGGCAGAGATACTTATCTTGCATCTCAAATGAAATATCAGGTCCTAGAGAGAGTAATTAATGTTCTGTGTATTGCACGGTCCTGTAGGTGTGACAGCTCTGTTCCGAGTAATATCGCTTCCTTCCTTCCTTCCTTTTTTTTTTTTTTTAATTTAATATTTATGGAAACAAGAGAGCTTATTTCATTCTGAGGGGATTTGTCTGATTTTGTTTTTTTCTTCTTTACCCAGCATCCAACGAGCTGCACTGGTGGTTCTGGAAAATTATTACCGAGATTTCACAGTCTACAACCCAGCCTTGTTAACAGCCTCCAAATCCCGAGCAGCCAAGCACATGGCTGGCCTGAAGGTCTACAATGTTGATGGTAGGTGAGGTTAAATGTAGTCTCTGAGACTGGGTGGGATGGGGAAGGGCTGGATTTGCTTTATGCTTTGTTATGCATGCATTCTCACCTTTTTGCTTTGCCAAGTCCTTGTCTCCTGCTGGAAATCTTCCTACCAGTGCTGAGTTTGCCAGTTCCAGATGACTTTACAGATGTGTTTAGCCCACAATAAGGCTTTTGTCTTTGCCAGGTGAAATGGCCACATTTTGGGTCGGGCTTAATTGTCATGTGGCTTGACACTTTTCAGCACCACTGCTTGTTTCAACCAGCCTCTGCTTTTTGTCACCCTTGGGTCATCTCTTTAGTTGTGATAGTACAATAAACACAACTTTTAACTTAAATGAGTTCCCCAGTCGTTTATTGTGCTGCTTTCACATGCAGCCTTCAGGAAAGTGGAGGAGCCACGGTATAAGCAGCAGTTGCTGATGAAAGTGATGCTCATCAGCCTGCAGCCTCAGCACTAAATGAGCCTAGCTCACCCGTGGCCATGGAAATTCAAACACAGATAACGATTCCCGTTGAGCTTTGCCTTCTACAAACCGTTTTTAGTCTTTGGGGATTTAGAAAAGCTGATGGATGAGTGGATGTATGGATGCTCAAAGCAGTGAAAACTGGACTTAATAATTTGACATTCTTAAACCCTATCGGTGAAAGCCATGCTTGGTAAGCAAGGTGTGCCCAGCAGCCTTTATAGAGGTGCACATTCCTTTGGAGGAGTCAAAGTTGAGTAGTAAAGCTTGTATGGTGAAGGATGGCTGAAGTTGTCTGATAGAATGTGGTAAAGGCATGTCCTGCCCGTGAATTTGTTAGTATTGAAAGGCTTTGAGAGCTGGGAAGAGGAGACTGAAGGGACATAGCTGGGCAAGGTGGCTCTGTGTGCGTGGTGTGGAGACTGAAATACGAAGAATATCTGTCATATTGAAAAACATGCGATGTGATTGTTTTGCTTTCAACAAAGTTTCAGTGCCTTATGGGTGTGGAATATTTTGTTCTCATTTTCCTTTTTGGTTTGTTTGTTTGGCTTTTTTTTCATTTTTGGTGAGTTTCAAAAACCATATCCTAAAGGCTTCTCCAACCTCATGCAGCTCCCTTGAGTCCATTACATTAATTGGAGGTTTAGATCCTTACAGTGAGATATTCCCATCCTGACAGAGGAAAGGAGAAGTGAGGAAGGGGGAAGGACAGGTTGCCCATCATGTGTCCTTTGCTGATGGAGTGCTGCTCTTGGTTTCATTGTGTCGTAGAGGGGAAGCAATCAGACATGCAAACAGAAATGCTCTGTGTTTTTCTAGAGGGGAAATCATTCATTCCAGCTGCTTGCTCTCAATGAGGCCTGGTGTAGGGAAGGTGAGGGCCTCCTGATGCCACAGGTGTCTGCACACTATTCAGACCCCACAGCCTGCCAGGCTGGCTTCAGGGTGTGCCATTCTGATTGCTGGCTGGTCTTCCCCTGCATTGCAGCATCTCTTCAGGAGTTGGCATGCTCTCTTTTCCTGCAGCACCTGCTGGTTCAGTGTGACTCCCGAGCTCAGAGAAAAGACTGTCGGTCTGGTAGTGTGAGTGGCTCAGAAGGCTAGCTCATGAGGCTTCCTTAGAAGAGAAGGAACCAGAAGCAAGCTGCAGATATGGCCGGCAGCCTTTCCAAGTGTCAAGCTTGTGAGCCTGCCAGGGCCTGGAAACTCCTGCCTCCCCTTCTGGGGCAGTACCAGTTGCCGGGGCTATTCTGTGTGCAATGCTGCTGCCTTTGTGGACATGGGAATCTCAGGCTTAGAAGCATGTCCTTAAGAAGATTCCATCCATCTTACAAAGCAGAGTGTAGTTCTGGCTGCAGCTTACCCTGGCAGCCTGACAGTCTCTTATACCTTTCTTGTAAAGAGACAGTAATGCTGTTAAGGCAGCCTGAGTTGTTGATAGCTTTTGTATTTGATACTGCAGCAGCCAGGAAGGAAAATATATTGCTGTAATCTCTCTTATGCAGAGTGGGGAAGTTCACCTTCAAAACCAGGATTTTCATTGCCAGGTGTAGTCAATGAGGCAAATTACAGATGCAACCCAAATTTGGGAGCTAGTGTCTCCCTTGAGTCATATCCTCCATTTCAGGGCTGTCAAACAAAGTCTGAAATGTTTAGACTCCTAAGAAGCTATTTGTGTGAGTGTTTGTTCTTCCCACTGCTGAGTTTCAGGCTTCTGTCTTGGAATCTGGTTTGGGCTTTTTAGGAAAAAAATTAAAAAGAGTTGCCTTTGCTTGAGCAGAATAATTTTGAGCGTGTCCATGCAATTGATTTGCCTTAACCACTGCCAGCTGAGGGTGTAGGCCAGAGAAGTTTGGCACAAATCATCTCTTCGTGGCTTGGAGTTAGTCCTAGACTACTACTTAGCTCTGGGTAGACCCACCTCTGCCCTCTATCTGGATAGAAGAGTTTGTAAACTCTTCTGGGACAACCTTTTTCCTTTCCCTACCTGAAAAGCCAGAGCTGAGGGCTTCATGGGAGAGCTGAAGAACCTAGAACTGTATTTTAAGGTCACTAGTTAAGGTCTTGCAGTAGACAGCTCTGTGGACTGACTGGGTGTTGCAGAGCAGATTGCATCTTCCCTGTTAAGAATCTGTTAAGAGCAGCAGAAGTTCTAATGGCAGATGATGCTCAGAGTGCCATGAGAAGCTACTACACATACAGACCCCACCTTACGCTTTTGTGGGACTGCTGCTCTAACAGCATTTGCCCTTCTGGGAAACCCTGTGCTTTGTCTAAAGGTGACCCTGCTGTCCCCTGCACCCTGTTTCCTCTTCCTGTGAATAACTGTCTGGAGTTTGGCTTTCATTTATTCATCTCCATGTCTCATTATGTTCTTGTGTTTGTCTCTTTCCTCTTTTCAACTTCTCACTTTTTGTGCTCTCACACTGTCTTGATCCTGAAATGCGATATGCTCCAGCTGCCCTTGCCTTCAAACTGAAAGCATACATAATGGGGGGTAAGTTGCATCCTTGGCATGTTCACCTCACTCTGCCTTTGTGTATGTTGTGTGAGACCCTCCATCCCAACTAACTTCCCTTGTCCACGTGCCAGAATGCCCTCTCTAAGCCTGTGCTGCCTTGCAGGGTTTCTACTGGAGCTGCTGAGGACTGGGGAAGGGTTCATAGCGTTGTCTGGGAAGGCTGGAGCCCCAGAGCGCAGTGACAGCTGCCGTGGGGTGCTGGTCTGTCCCAGCCCCAGCCCTGTGGCCCTGACACCGCCTTTGTCTCCTCTGTGCCCGTCCTTGCCCCCGCAGGCCCAGGTAACAATGCGTCGGGGCAGTCCCGGGCCATGATCGCGGCCGCTGCCCGGCGCAGGGACTCCAGTCACAACGAGCTCTACTACGAGGAGGCCGACCACGAGCGCCGCGTGAAGAAACGCCGGGCCAGGTAAAGCCACCCTGTCCCGGGTGCTGCTGTGAAGCTCGGCCACGTGGGGCTTGCTGAGCCTGGAGGGTGACACCAACCCACCATGGAGGGCTGGCTGCAAATCAGTCACAGGGAGGGAGCTTATGAAACACAGATGAGTAAGGGACAGTGGCACCTTGCAGCTGGAATTATTGGCAGAACGTGCATGTAGTTGAGCTCGCGTATACAAGGCAGATAAGCTAATGCAGTGTCGTGGATTAGGGAGCAGTCCAGTGCTTGACAAATCTGTAGTTACTTGCTGTAGGAAATCCCATTATTCTCGTTAATGCCCCTGTTTGGCAGCTGAAGTAATCCAGGGACAGGATCATTTGAGTCCTTGGTGTTGCTTATTCATAGGTGAGGAGAATATTTGTGTTTGCAGGCTAGTCAGAGGGACAGTTTGACTGGCTTTCAATGAATTGAGGAGGAAAGACTTGACCACAAGCAGTTACATTTTATTTTGAAATATAGATACATCTTCTGTCAGTCATGCTTAGGCTGCAGAGGTGATGCTTTGTTGAGATGACCCGAGACAGTGCCTCTGTTTGCTCAGGAGCCTAATTGCAGTCTGTAGTTAGCATACCAAACAGTTTGAGGCAAGTTGCTTTTGGGCAAGCTCCCCTGAACTGAGCTGTGTTTGGAAGGAATGTGTCATAACTGGAAGGAGCTGACTTGTTTTGAGTTTTCTTTTGGCAATTTTTTTCACTGGGAAAGTGCTGCACTATGTCCCCTCCTTGCCTGCTTCAGTCTGACCTGTGCTCTGCAGCCTCTGTCTTTTAGGCCCTCTTCTAGACTCAGAGCAATAGGAACTTAAACTTGCCCTTGTGTGAAGTGTAGCATCCTAACTTGGGCACATCTCCCATGCTTGCTGAGTTTGGTTAGAACAACTGCGTAGTCAGAGGGAAACCATCAGTCACTAGATAAGGCCAGATGTTTCAGGCCAGGAGTTTAAAACTGATTTCACCCCCACCTCCCCCATGTCAAATTAAACAAAATGGGCAAATGTCGGGATTTCTAGTGCTGTTCCTCATGTGCATTCTGAATGCAATATGCTGTACCTCTGCTTGTGATGAGGCAGCTGCGCCAGTTTTAAGATGCATTGGATATTGAGATCACTGTGGACAGTCATTGGTGACTTGAGAGGAAATTAAGTATAAAACAAGTCCTGTCTGAAGGGGCCAAAGAGTTATGTTTGGCTCTTCCATGATTGTTTTTTCCTCACTAGCTGCAGTGTAGCCCCTTACTTGCAAGTTAGCCCAGTACGAAGTAATGAGTGTCGTAAGACATCTGTTCCCCTTTTATGGTGTGGGCTTCATGTTTGCTCACCTGTGCCAACACAGGAGTGGTTTGCAGAGGATGCCTTTAGCCACAGTGTTAGGAATGAAGATGGAGGAGTGTTTTCACCCTTGCTGTTCAGTGGAGGGGTGCAGGGCAGTCATTGGGCAGCACGAGTTCTGCACCCAGCTGGTGGAAATGGGAGCAGACTGCAGCTTGTGAGCACAGAGTGTCTCGGAGCAGGCTGTGTCCTGGGTGACACTGGGGCATGGTCAGCCTCCCCCCAAGTGCTTACCTGTCCTGTGCTTCATGCTGCAGCCCTGTGTGCTGGGACTACTGTACTCAGACACGTGTAAATGCAAGGGCAGCTGTGTCTTGTTTGAGTCACATTGCTGATGTTTGTGCTGCATTGGCAGAACCAAGTGCACTGCTCAGGGCTTTACAATCTTAATCCTGGTTTATGGCCCTCATGCTGGGCAGCTTGGGCAAGGAAGGAAAAGCTGCTGTCTACCCCTCAGACTGTCAGTAGAGAACATTTTGTGTAAATTGGTAGCAGGCAGCGACTTGATGGCAGGTGGGAATAGGAAGCTTGCAAATCCTGACTCCCAGGCTCTGCCTTAACCACAGACCCATCCTACTTCTTGTTATGACTCTTGCTGTCCTGATTTTTTTTGCTGCAGGCTGGTGGTTGCAGTAGAAGAGGCCTTCACTCACATCAAACGCCTCCAGGCAGAGGAACAGCAGAAAGCTCCAGGAGAGATGATGGACCCCCGAGAAGCAGCCCAGGCCATCTTCCCCTCCATGGCGAGAGCTCTGCAGAAGTATCTTCGCACCACCCGCCAGCAGCAGTACCACAGCATGGAGAGCATCTTGCAACACTTGTCCTTTTGCATCACCAACAACATGACACCAAAGGTAATGAATGCATTCTCTAATGCCATTGCAGGAGGGAGGGAGAAGGGGATGGCACATCTGTGTGTGCAAGCAGAACAGAAAGCTGTCAAGGGACATGAGTGAAGGCTTTCACAATTGCTCCCTGTGAATTGAGCAGTGTAGTGTAGGTTGCATCAGGTCTTGAAGGGAAGTAATATTTCCTCTGCAGCATCTTCTGTGTCTTTTTTTCTGAAAGTGCCTATGAGGTATTTGTTCTTGAATCCAGTTCAGCAAAGGGAGTGCTTAATAAATGTTTGAAAGGGTGGCTTTGAGTCACAGGAGTTTTCTCAGCTGGTTTGTGGTAGAAGGATGATGCAAGTGGCAACCTGCAAAGGATTTTTTTGGTTTTCTGCCCCCTCTGCCTTGCTGCATTTTGGAATGCTAATGATTGCCTAAATCTCTGTCTCTCTGACAGTATTTCTAATTCATGAGCTGCTTGATCAAACATAGTTTGCTGCTTCATGCCCAGGCTGTGACTTTTGACTTGCAGACACAGGGAAGGACTGAATGATAAGGGAAATAGGTTACACAATTCCCCTCCCACTCTCTATCTTCCTTTCTAAGAACACCCGACAGTCCTAGGGAAGGGTTATTCTTGGACATTCACCCAGGAATTACTGCAGTAAGAGCAGAAATGCTGTCAAGAGATTGGGCTTAGCACCCTCTCACTGTGAGCCACCTGGGACCTTGCCCAGCTATGCAAGGGGATTTCTGCTACTATTAAGATTGCAGAGGGATGTTAAAATACAAGCAAGGTCAAATGGTGTTTTGCATTCTGTTTTCAGTTTTGCACACTCAGGCTGAAAACTTGGAGACATCTGTTTACCACCTTAGCTTGACCTGAAGGAGAGAGCCACTATCCTGTCTGACTGTCTGGGACTGTAGTTTTGGGATCCGTTATGGGGCTGGTACAGGAGAAATGATCTCTGCTCTTCTAAACTGTTGCCAGATGGCTGTGCTGATGGCAGAAGTCAGGGCTATAACTCTGTAAACTTGCTGGGATGGACTGAAAGAGGATCGCCTGATGTTTGTGTCTACTCCTGGGTCTGAAAAGCTGAGAGGGACTGGGGAGAAGATGTCTTCTGAAGTGTTAAAGCTAAAACAATTTGCAGCACGGCAAGCCCGTGCTCGTGGAGCTGTATTTGGGAATGGGAAGAGAGCGGGGCGAGTTGTGGGGCTGGTGCTAACGTGTGTCCTGCTATTGGCAGGCATTCCTGGAGCGTTACCTCAACCCAGGCCCAACCCTCCAGTACGACAGGGATCGCTGGTTCTCCAAGCAGTGGACGCTGGTCAGCGAGGAAGCGGTCACAAGCGGTTTACAAGACGGCATCGTGTTTGTCCTCAAGTGCTTGGACTTCAGCCTTGTTGTTAATGTGAAAAAAATCCCCTTCATCAAACTCTCAGAAGAGTTCATAGACCCTAAATCTCATAAATTTGTCCTTCGCTTACAGTCTGAGACTTCAGTCTAAGGGATTTTGAGGGTGGGTTGTTGGGAGATTTTTTTTTTTTTTTTTTTTCAATATCATGCTTTTGGGTTTAATTTCCCCAATGCTGACTGAAACTGGCAGATGATGGACCAGTAATATTTGACCATCTGCACTTTATTTGGAAAGGGGAGGGGGGAGTTGGGATATCATATCTAGGAAGAAGTATCTTAAAAGGCAACAGGGCAACTTGGCTCAGTTAGCTCAGCCTTGGAGACAGAACAGATATTTTTCTTTGCCCCTCTTTCCAGGCATCCTGTAAATCTCACACTCTCTTTCTCTGCACGGCTGCAGTGTCAGAGTTGTTGTTGGAGCACTGCCTTACACCGTGTACGCCTGCACCCTTGTGTCTCTGCTTTTGCCACCTGTGGCTACTCCTGAGGGCTCATTGCTCGCCTGTCCCTCATAGAAATCTCCTGGCACACGGTGCCACAGTCCCTGCTCACTTAGGGAGGAGGGGATATCAAAGGGTGGGGGTGTGAGGGGACTTCTGTGTTTTATTCTTCTTCTCTTCCTTGCCATGTGCCTCTTCTGTATGGACATAATGGGATGGTTTCACCCTCTGTGAAATTGCTTGTCTTGAACTGGATCAGCCCATTTGCAGCTCTTCAATATTTTTTTTTTTTTCCTTAATCAGTGCTTGTTAGTGAAGTTGTTCTTCATGTCACAGCTCCCTGTTACCTCTCTCCTGCTTCTCTCTGTCCTGCTTGTCAGCATCTTTCTCAGGCAGGCCCAAGGCTTCCTTTTTCTGTCTCCTCTGTCTGGCTTTCTGAACGTTTCTCCAGGCACTGCTGCTTCCTTTTGCACCTGCAAGGGCTGTGTATTTGCACTGGGACAGGGTCAGTAAGTTGCTGGCTCCTCCTTAGATAAATCACAGACCCTCCCTCTGTCTGACAGCCTCTTTGAGGGGAAGGGGGTGCAGGCAGGAATGTGCCCCTCCCTCTCAAGCCAGCTTCAAGTGTGTCTGGAGAAGAGGGGCAAAAACACTTCTCTCCTTCAGGGGAGGAGCCAGGGAAAGGCTGACCTCTGCCCCATTCACTTGCTTTGGAGAACCGTTGTGCTTTGGAAACACTGCAGTGAGTCCTTCCCCACCGTACGCCTTCAGCTGTAGCTAAGAAATACCAAACAAAGCCTGAATGTTGAAAATCTGCCTGCCTTTCTTGGCCTTGCTGTACTGTGGGAGTTTCTGCTCAGCGTTGGGATCTGCTTCTGAGAGCTGCAGTTTTGTTTGTGAGTCTGCCTTTGCCCACCAGTGCAGCTTTCATGTGTGATTTTAGTCACCTGAGTTTGGAGGGTTTGTTTTTAATGGCAGACACCTAAATCGGTGTCTGAAGTCTGATTGCCAGCACAGAGCATGGAGTGACTGGAGCCAGCTGCAAGGCTGGCAGTTACCTGAAGGTCCCTTGAGATCCATGTGAATGTAAATGATCAGTTTATTCTGCTCAGTCTTTTGCCATGCAAATATTCCTTATCGGGCAGGATCTGGCCTGCCCTCCATATGGATGTCTTAAAGAAGGAGGCCCTAGTTCCAGCAGTGTGTAAGTCAGTGCCTTTCATTGCCAGCCTGCACAGTCTTCTGAGGAGGGCTGTGACAGCCCCTCCTGTCCCTTTTGGCCTTTCCCAGCCCTTCCCACAGCAGGCGTGGGCTGGCTGGTGTCCACAGGGAGCAGCCACCTTAAACAGGGATGCTGGGAACGGGGCAGGAGGGTCCACCCTCTTCCAGCTTCATCAGCAGTGGAGATGCATGTCCAACAGCACCTATGGATAGTCCTCATAGGATCAAGGGAGCACCCTGGTCCAAAGTGATGATTCCCCATCCAAGTGACACCTGCAGTTTCCTGCACCTTTCTTACAAGCACATGGTAGTCTCCTGGATCCTTTTTAGTCTGTGTAATGTGCCAGATGTGGTAGTGAAGAAACTGGATAGCACGGCACATGATGGGATTATGCCCTTTGCCCTTAAAGGATGGGAAGTAGGTAGTGTTTTCCCTTCTCTAAGCTCAGTGTTTGGGTTCTTTGGCAGATTGGGGTTTCTGGTAGTCTGTATGAGGACTCCTTTATTGACTGTTCCCTTTGCAGTGTTTTACTTTGAAAAAATATGTTGGTTTATTCCTTTAAAAGAAAAAAAAAGGAGGGTGAACATACAGTATCTTACACTTGGCTCTCCTGAAGGTGCCTACACCTGGCTTTTATAATGTGTAGAACCAGCAGGGTGGGAGAGACTGGGAGTAGTTTGGGAGACTGTGGAGAGCTTAATACCTGTGTGGAGGCTACTGCCTGTGGCTGAGTTGGCTCATTTCTGTGAAGCCAGAACAAGAACCACTTTGCCAAGGGCTTGGGTGTGCCATGTATGTGAGAGCACCTTGTCACAGGCACATCTGCAAAACTTTTTTACTTTCCCAGGATTTCCTTCCCCTTTCCTTTTCCCTGCTCCATGATGGGGGGGCGGGGGGTTGTCTGACAATATGTGCTCAGGAAACTCACGTCTTAATTTTGTTAAATCCTTTAACACATGGAGAACCAGAGGGAGGAACGTGTGCTCAGTCTGGGCCTGCTTCTTCAACTTTGTGCTGTGGTTCAACACTGCCTTTTCTGCCTGCTGCCAAAAAGGACACTGTCAACAGGGGCCAAGTCCTACATTAAATGCTCTTCCCTGTATCAGCAGCATGAATGCTTTGCCTGATGAAATATGAAGGAGAGGACTCTCTCAGATGGTCTCTTTAGAGATACAGCCTGCTTAGAGGTGAGGACAGACTGAAAGGGGAATCATGATTCCTGGATATTCCCTGTTCTGGTATTTTTAGTGACCTTTTTTGGGGTCTCTCTTGCTTCCCTTCTCCATGCAAAATCAGGGGACCACTGTCATACCTACCTCACTGGAGTGTTGTGAGGCTAAACTCAATTTGCTTTCAAGTGCTTTGAGATCCACTGTTGGATCTGTGGCATCTGTAGGAATTCAAACTCCATAAAAAATACTGAGCGGTGAGTGCGGACTGGTTTGTTTAACTCTGTTTATAGCCAGCTAATGAGTAAGAATGGAGTCATAGGGAATGAAGCTCTGATCCAATTCCTGCAGCCCTTACTTCTGCCGTGCTTGCCAAGAGCTGAGCATAAATACAACTTGGAGGGTTTGCTAGCCAAGTGCAGGCTGTTCCTCTGAATGCCTCTCCTATCCTGCACTGTCTCCTTGCACATATTTTCCTTCCTCTCTCCCAGTCTGGGTGTTTGTACCTTGTTGGGAATTGTGGGGGGGGTTTATTAAAATTCAAGTGTTTTTTTAAGATAGCCCTGTTGATGACAGAGTGGTCAGTGTCCCCCTTGGAGATAATCCTTGCACTGGATGTCCTTCACTGGTAGCTGAACCATTTGATAGGGTGCTGTGCTGCCCAGCCAGGAGTGGTGGTGCCCCCACTCCTCTCTTCCATGTTGGCACGTTTCCTGCAACTCAAGTATGCTGCTCAGATACTTTAAAGGCTTTGGGGTTTTTGCTCTCAGATTTGTTACAGCCTAAATCCAAAGCCATGCTGAGATCTTGCAAAACCAGATGCAGCTGGGACTTTCAAGTGTTCTAGAGCAGATGGAAATGGCTGTGGGTTTCCATGAAGGCCGGCTTTCTCTTTCCTGGCTATAAATTTAAATATTTGAATTTCTTGCAGCTTCCAGGAGTGCAGAGGCATATACTGCTCTTAATACTTTGCCAGTCCTGTAACTGGGCATGGGTAGGTGGTGGTGTCACATCTGTTGGCCTCTCACGGCCGTATGACTTCAGCCATGGGTGCAGACGCTGTGAGGCTGCCCGGGGTCTCAGTGTCCTTTCCCTGCACCTGGAAGCTGAGCAGGCAGCACTCTTTGAAGTGTAAGCATTGCAGCACTCCCATCCATAGCATATCTGCAAGGCTGGGAAGTGTTGAGGCTGCACTTGGAAGCTTGGAGGCAGTGCACAGTAAGGCTCAAGTTTGGAGATCTGAACAAATCCCAACCCTTATGAAGCCTCCAAACCCTTTCCTTTGGGATGGGGCTCTCTGTGCAATGCCTTGGGAATCTGCTGTAGCTGAGTTCAGCCAAAAGCTGTAGGGAAGGAATATCTGGAGCTGGTCCTGCCCCACATAAGTAACTTTGAAAGGTCTTGTTTGAGATGTGCTTGCTTCCAACACTTGCTGCTGAAGAAACTGAAGAGATCCATGACTTGCTAAACATGGAAACCTATTCAAGCCAATTTCATCTTGCTCACCAAAACTTTTAATTCTGCCCTTTTCAAAGGGTAAACAAAAGTCTTGCAGTCTTCTGCAACAGTGTTGTAGTTGGTCCCAGGCTAGCTCCTCACTTGGGCTCAGTGCTGCCCAGCCATGTGAGAGCTGCTCACGAGGTGTGTGTGCAGGAGTTTTCTCACTCAGCTTGTGTGTGTCTGTGTGCTTTTCCCTCTCTGGTGTGCACATCATATGTGTTTAAAGCCTCAAGCCAGACTTAGTGGCTCGGTGTTTCAACTGTCCTTAAGAAGGAAGTGCTCTTGGAATTGAGCTGGTTTTAGAAAACAAACAAGAAAAAGGAAACTCCCCAAATTTCTGTTTTGAAAGAGCTGGCTTTGGGCCATGACGTCTCCTACAGGAATGTGCATCCTCCTGCATCCAGGCTGCTGCCTCCCATCGACGATGACCAAAACTTGCCGTTTCTGACAGCTGTGAGCGCTGCGGATCGCTCTGGGCCAGTCCCCAGCGGGGTCCCCGCCATGCCAGAGGGACAGCTGGCATTACCTGCCCCTCAGCGTCCCTCCAGCAGACTGCATTGTTTTATCCCTGCTGCACACGGAGCCCTGTGGGCAGCAGGCAGCCAGCCCTGCCCTGGGTGTGCTCTGCGCAGGGAGGGAGGGAGGGGATCCTTCCTTCCCTCTGGCTGCTTCCCCGGCACCTCTCACCAGCACTGACGATGCTTGGGGTATCTCCTGTGTGCACAGGGGGGAGGTGCTGTGGCCACTACCTGAACAGGCATAACTGTGAAGGAATCTTACACTCTCCTGTGCCTGTTTCTTTGATTCAGCATTATTGTGTCTTGGGGAAGGGGGTGGGAGCAAAATGCCCTTCCCTCACCCTCCTGTATCACTGTGTAATACTTTTTCTACACACACTGTGTATAGTAAGAAGGGTTTTGCCAAGGTTTTCTAATTGATAGACACTAACCAGCATTTCTTTCTTTTTTTCTCTTCTTTGCACATGTGACTGTAACTGCAGTGGTACATGGTCTTTCCGTTCTTTTCTAATAGTGAACTTAAGTAAGCAAATTCCTGGTGTCTGTGACATTAATGCACTGTGGGTTTAGCCTTGTAAATTGTTCTGTTCCAAGCTGGGTTCTCTTAAGTTATAGCTGGATGGGGTTTTGTTGTTTTTTAAACTGAAACATAAAACCGTTTTACACTTTGCATATTTTGTACAGTAAAATTCTGGAAATAAACTGAAACCAGATTTGATTGTCCCACTCCTTTCTCTTACCCTTTCAGACAAAAAAGCTCTTCTGGTCTTCAAGCATTCCTTAGATGTGGGCAGGAGGGGCCCTGCAAACATGTGGTTTAGCTTTTTTGAGGCTGTCTTTTTGTCACCCTCATTTCTAGGCATTTCTGGTCTGCCCTGCCACAGTAAAATGCAAACTCATTTATCACTCCTGAAGGAAGACTGGTAAGTGACTGCTTTGAACACCTGAAATCTCAAATGATGGGGGAGCAAATGCAGCTGGGGAAGTGAGGTGGTGGTGGGGCATGACTGGAGTGGGAACAGGTTTTTCTGCCTCCTGTGTTCTCATAGTTTGCACACAAATTATGAAGTGCAGGATTTATTGCTGAGTTTCTTATTTGGCTCTGGTGGGGAGGAGGAGTGGTGAGAGGCAGAAAAGCCAGTGCTCCTTGTTTGTGTGGATGCAAGCCTGTGCTCTGCTAAAAAAAGGTGTAGGGAATCTCACCTTAACAGCATCTCTGGGTGTGGCTTTCCCCACCATCAGTTTCCATCTCCAGCACACCAAGAGTTCAGAAAGATTGAGCAGCTGTGCCCAAGGAAATGTGGGAGCAGTTTTTTTTTGTCTAGATGTTCTTTGGTGACCACTCTCTTCAGGCCAGCCCAGGAGATCTTACTTGGTGGCTTCAGCTGCTGGAAAAATCCACAGGATGCTGCTGTTCAGTGAAAAAAGAGTGCAGCAGTTGTGAAGATAAGCAGCACAGACATAAATGCCTGTGGAGAGAAACAGCCACATGGGTAAATCTCTGCTTGTATTTGGGCTAGAGAGAGCTGTACTAAGGCCTGGGAGGAAGCAGGAAGGGTGGGATGGGGGTGTGCTCTGTTCTGCCTCCTGCCCTCCCTTGATCTTTGCTTTTGATCTGTCCCTCTCATCCCACTGGTGCTTTGGCAGTGCCCAGCCCTGCACTGTTTGCAGGTCAGCTCTCAGAGGTGGCCAGGGAAAAGGAAGAGCACTGCTGCCACCCTGCAGAGCCTGAAATGAGGCTGCAGCCCTTGCTGGTGCCCTCCTGCCCATCAGAGGAAGACCTGACTTGTTGGACTGGAGCCATGGAGGGAAAGACGCTGTGGGAGTCGGCCACAGGTGTGTCATGGGAAGGTGTAAGCATCAGGAATTTGGCATAAACAAGATACTGGGCTTGTCAGCCTCATTCCAGGCTCTTAGCCTTGAGAGCTGTGTCTTTACATGTGAGTTCAGCATGATCTGTTTCATTTCTGGGATAGTGCTGATACCAAATCAACACCTGACTGCTGCCAGTCGTGGTGCTTTCTGTCCTGCTGTGGAAGCTGATGGACGGAACAGGCTTTGCTAGAGGGACTAGTTCCCTTGGCCTTCACCCAGAGCTCACATACCTGAATCATAAAGGACTGTGATATGTAGCTCAGCAGAAATTAGAGCTGAGGGAGCTGATCTGGTTTGGTCAAGTCTTTTCACTGAAGTTGCACAGACCTTTGAGGTGTGATGGAGCCTCAGGTGCAACGTTGGGTTACGTATTTCAGACCCAAATCTCCGACAGAAAGGGGATTGAAAAAACCAAAACCTTGGAGGGACCTGGCATCCTGAACCAGAGGTAAGCACCTTTTGCCTGAGGGACATACTGGACTTGAGGAGGAGATGCCTCTCCTGCAGTGCCCTTCTTGACCATATGGGCATAAGACACTGGCTGCCCTGAGGCAGCACAGCACCAACCAGTGCTGTGGGTATTTGGTGGCTGAGCTGTGGCTTAATTCACATGAAGATTGATTGGTTCTGGTAGGTGATGGGACCAGGCCTCACAACTGTGAACACTGAGAAAACATCAGCTGGGGGAATGAAGTAGGAATCTGTGGGGAAAAGGGGCCACATGCAGTCAGGACATAACAAATGGGGAAAGAGATTTGTCACCTTCAGCAACTGGCTCCAGAGCCTTGCTTGAAGCACTAGCAGCACCTCACCATGTGATATTGTTAGCTAAATTAATAGTTCAGTGAGACATCTGGCTGTGGAGGTTGGGGGACTTCAAACTCCTAAGCACCTCTGCTGCAATGAACTGGCTCTGCTGTCTCAGCTCCAGGTCTCGACTCCTGGGAAGTACAGGACGGGTTGAACTCAAGGGCTTCCAAGGCGTCCTGGAGCTTGGAACAGGTGGGGTAGGTGCGAGGGAAGGGGATCTCTCAACAGGACATGGTGTCTCACAACAGTGTCCAGGAAAGGAAGGTATACTGGGAGTTGGCTAAGCAGAGCGCTTTGATTTGGCTTTCAACAGCACTCCTGAGTTTATGTTGGATCGGGAAGGGGATGGGTTTAGGTTACAGTCCTTTCCGGTACTGACAGATAATCCACTGGGGCAAAGACATCCATTCCCTTTTCACATGTGCATCCATGGACTGCTGGGTCAGGAGGTGCTGAGAGAAAAGAGAGCACTGAGCACAGCGTGTCTGCAGAAGCAGGGAGGTGTAGTGGGGTGATGGCATATGCATAAATCATTAGCTGTGAACAAGGTTACCCGAGTTGCTTTGAAAATCTGTAACAAGTTTTACAGCTGCTGTGAGCTGGTGTGCTAGTTTGTGCTGACATGGTGCAAGGAAAGTGGGGAGTACCGTAAATGGGAAGAAAGCTGTTTTCCTGTTTGTTCCCATCTCCCTGTCCCTCTCCGTAATGAACATGTAAAAGGTTGTGGGGTGTTTGGGTTTTTCCCCCCTGACTCCTGCTCACATTTTAGTCTGTGTTCAGGTTGGGGCATATTGCAAAACTGCTGGCCTATTCCAAAGTCCCGCGCTAATCTTCTCTTCCTCCAGAATCTGGGGACCTGAATTAAGACGTCTGTACAGGACTTGGGGCTTGCTCTGGTTCCAGCTCAGTTAATGTGAACAGCCTGGGGCCCCCAGGAGCCCTCCCACAGTGGCACTGCTGCTTGCTGGCCTCCCAAAGCCCGAGGGTGCTGCCTGCAGAAGAACAGGTGTTTGCTGCAGAGACCTCAGCCAGGACAGAGGGAACCATCACTCTTTGGGCTCTGCGTGGGCAGCACTAAATACAGCTTAGAGAGGAAGGAGGAAGAAAACTTTTCCCTTGTGGATGTGCATTTGAGGTAGCTCACTGCATCCACCTTGCTTATGTGTCAAAATATGGAGCAAGAAGCAAAGCCTCAAGAGAGACAGTAACACAAGGCAATGTGAAGTCAGTGGAAGAGACCTTGGAGATTAGGGTGTGGGTTTTCCCTCCAGCATGCTTAGGAACATGAAGGCACAAAGATTTAAAAAAAAACCTGAGACACCACAAATTGCTCTAGGCATGAAGCTACTCTGTAAATTGAAACATTTAAAGTCTCTTCCAAAGGCAAGAATCAGGTTTACAAATGCCTAAACATCTAGTCTTGCTTGTCTTTTTTTCCTTTTTTTTTTCCTTATTATTTAAAAAGGTAGCACAAATGAAAAGTGGATGCATGGGGAGAAGGGAGATGTGTTTGACAAAACACATTTGATTCAACCTCTTTGAAAATTTTAAGAGACATTCAGAATGGTATGGCCCTTTGGACCTCTCTCAGCACAAGTCAGATGCTGTGGGCATGCTTTGGAAGAGGGAACAAGAAGGAGCTGATTATATCGGGGCCACAGATGTGAAGCAGATCTGCAAACCTTTTAGCTTCTAATTTATAAAAGCTCATTCTTGAGTACTCATAATACCAGATCCTAGAGTTGATTATAATTTTGCTTTGCAAGTGGTTGTGAGAAACTGGTTTAGTAATTCAGTAACTAGACTGTGGGAAGCTGTGCAAATTCCTTCAGCAACTTCATCTTGTGGGGACTAAAATGTTCCCCAAACATTTAGCTACTTTTGTTGCTCAATAACCTCTCTCTTTGTCACTAGAAGGAGCAGGACTTTGAATGTTGAATTGAATTTTAAAGCAAAAATCAAAATCCGACACCAGGCAAATTTCAGGGCTGCTCTCTGGTCAAACATCACTTTATTTTTCAACTGTGTTACTGAGGGAGGGACCTGATTCAAGCTGGGCTTTCTCCAAATCAAAAGCACATGAGGCTGCCCATGGCTATTTAGGTGATTTACCACCCACGACCAAGGGAGGGCTCACTCAGGGCAGCCACTGGTAGTCTCTGGCTGCTGTTAAATTTGGGATACCCCCTCCAGCAAACTCAGCTCGTTTAACCCTCAAGGCTTATTTCTTGTATGTGAAGCCATGACACTTGTCTTCTGCTCAGATGCTGTGGCGGTGTGATTGCTGGTGGCACTGGGTGTTACTGGTCTCTTCCCACAGTGACACCAATCAGGGCTCGGTTGCAGGGTGGTGATTCCTCTTCTAGATTTTGGGACAGCAGGAAAAGAGGTCTAAAAAATTCTGCTGCTTTTACCCAGGCTGGTGAAATGGCTTTTCCCTGAGCATGTCTCATCTGTCCTCACAATAAAAGCCAGTGACAGCCTTGTCCAGACATCTTTCTCCTCAGAAAGGAAATGTCCCTCCTCATGTTCACAGCTGTGGGGGTCCAGCACAGGTTTGTGGCAGTGCTGTGAGGGAGGCTGCTGTCTCCCTGAGCTGGGGAAGGGACAGTAGGGGCAGGGAAGGGCTCTGTCCTTCAGTGACCCACAGTACCATATGCTGTGGGGGTGGGTTGAGAACAAAGAAGGAAGGAAGAGGGGCTACATAGAAATGGAGAGAGAAAACAAATTCAGTCAGAAGAATAGTATGTCAAGAGGCATGAAAAGAAGGTGAAAAAGCTGTTTTCTTGTTTTCCATAGCATTAAGGGACAATGTCCTTTGAGTGCTTTGCTGATCCCCTTTATCACAGGGCCTTGGCAAGAGAAAGCAGGGAGCAAGCACCGGAAGGATCTTTGCTTCCATCCCAAAGGCAGTTTGTAATCTGATTCCTGAAATGGGTCTTCAAGCTGCGAGGAAGCTCTAGCCTTTTTTTTTTTTTTTTTTTTTTTTTTTTTCCTTTAAACAGCTTAGCACCTTTTAAGCCTGGTGGAGTATTCTGGGAGCTGGGCCAAGACTCTGCCCTGGGCCCCACCCCATAGTCCCCATTGTCATGAGATGTCATCTTCTGCCAAAGAGGAGTGAGAGTCATCCCACGGCTGTCCCCCAGGGGTACTGACCAGCCAAGGGCTGCCTTGCTAGAGGTCAGTGGTACAAGGGAGTGGGGAGAAGGCAGGGGATGCTGCAGTGCAGTGGGTTGACCCAGAGTCTTGGGTCCCAGGCAGGACACAGTCCTGCTGGCACAGCCTCATTGCTGAGGTCAGTTATCTGTCCTGCTGTGCTCTGCTCTTTCCAATTTCTAGCAGCTGGTCTTGCACTGCGTGGCATGGAAGTACCTGGGGTGTGAAAGCAGCCAGGAGGCAGTGAGCTTTGCCTCAGAGGGCTGGGATGCTTCTTGCCTTTTTCCCATCCTTCTCTTCAGTCCCCCAAGTCCAGGCATCGGTGTGCAATTGGCTGCATGTGGGGCTTCCTCAAAGCCAAAGCTTTGCTGCAGTGGAGAGGAATCCAGATGCAATCTTGGCCTCTTTTCACAAGACTGTAAGTCAGTGGCA
The DNA here is from genome assembly GCF_031753505.1 of Anomalospiza imberbis. Lineage (NCBI taxonomy): Eukaryota > Metazoa > Chordata > Aves > Passeriformes > Viduidae > Anomalospiza > Anomalospiza imberbis. Next base: position 79,039,379 of record NC_089682.1, on the reverse strand, counting down.
GCTGGGAAGTGATATGTTCCTGTCTAATTAATTATTTTCCAGGGAATAAAAGGCAATGTTTTGTGTTTGGTCTCTGTAATGAATCCATCATTTCTTTAGGTATGATGTGCAGACAGACATGGAGAAGCAGCCGGTGTCCTCAGCTCTGTGTTCATGTTGGTGTCTGGCTGAACAGCTTCATTCTGGGACGGGAAGCAGCTGAGATCTCTGGTTTCACTAGGAGGCCGTTCTTTTCCCAAGGGAGACAGGAGACTCATCACTCCTCAGAAATATCACAAAAACTGCTGACCCTGAAAACATGGAGTAATCTGCGATTTCCAGAGTGCTTCCCTTGTCCTTTCCTCCTGCAGCTGTTTCCCAAATGGTTGCGCACTTTTGGGTTCACAGAGCCTCTACATCAGCAACTGCTGCAAAGGCAGAAACTTTATCCTCCATGCTGCAGTGTGCTGCTCTTGATGGGTTTCCTTCCCCCTTGATGGTTGCCTATAAGCAGCACAGGCTGTGCTGTGGTACAGCACCCCAGTCGAAACCCTCCAGCCCTGTGTCTGGGGACTGGGAGGAGGTGCTGCACAACTTGGTGTTCTTGCCACATATAACATGTTAGGAGGATCTTCACTGTCACTGGGGAGAGATAAGACAAGGTTTTGGAGTACTTTGGGTATTAACTTGACGGTGGTGGGCTAATGGTCACACTCAATGATCTTAGGTGTCTTCTCCAACCAAAATGATTGAATGATTCTTTGAAGAAACTGATCAGCTTGAAGCACTTGTGGTTGGATGAGGGCAAAATACAATTTCTGTCTTTATCTGTATAAAGACCTGTTTAATGTGTCTAGCTAACATGCTGGACTAAAAGAACTATTTGTGAAGAGAGACGTGCTTGTTAAGCACTCAGAGCTGCCCATGTACACAAATTTGTATTTTTTTAATAAAGGGGTTTTTTGCAGGTTCCTCATCCAAATGTGCTGCCTGTTTCTTCTCAGTGTATAGTGGGTAGGGTTAGGCTGGCTTTGCTCCTCAGGGCCACCACTGCCTTTCAAATGCCAGGTGTTCCCACTTGTGACCAGTGGAGCCTAGGAGCACCTGGGTCTGGGGTCCTGTGTGTGTCATCACCATAACACTGTCTTACATGTCCCTGCAAGCAAAATACTCAAATTCAAGCTGCCCTCTCCTTCACAAGGGCCATTGTGTCCTTCAGCTGTTTGGTCATTAGGATCTTGGGGCAGACAAGGTGTTATAGTTAAATGGGAAAAGCTTTGCTGCCCACCCATCCTCATTGCTGCAATCCTTCCTCTGTGGCAAAGCTTTCCTAACTTTTTGCGTGATTGCCCTGAAAGCTGGTGACAAACAGTTCCTGTTTGTGGGCAAAGACAATGCTGAGAACTGTAATGGCAGACTGAGAGAACAGAGAAAGGGCAGCCTCATCCCTGGCACTATGAAGGAGTGGCAGCTGTCGGATTAGCTCTTTCCCTGCATAACTCAAGGGAAACTTTCCATAAACCACTGGCACCACTCCCCAGTATGAGTTCAGCCTCTACACTTCTACGTTATTTATTTCTTTTCCCCCCTAGAGGTCTGTTGCATTGATGTGTTCAAGAGCCTGTGAAACACCTGTGCGCTTTGAACAAGTCCCTAGTGCTGTCTGCAGGGTCTACCCGCTCTGCCTGGGTAATCTGTACCTCTCAGAGCATCTCGAGTGGGGCGCTTCAGAACAGAGGGGCATCCACAGTGGGAGAGGAGCACACAGAAAGCACTCTGGCACTCGGTACGTCTGGAGATTGTGCCAGTATGGAAAGGCAGTAGAGGAACTTTTCATTATTCTTTGTGTTTGGAGTGACTGATGAGGAGGCACATGGCCAGTGCAGGCTGTTACCTTATGCAGGGTATGTGCATGTTTTGTTCCTGGGAATAGCCCAAAGGTAAAGATAAGCTAGTTATTTTCTCAGTAATTGTCCTTTAATCACAGACCAGGAGACTACCAGAGGGCTACTTCTGCCTCTTCTTGCTCCTTACCAGTGTGGGTGAATGATACTTTGAGTCCTGCTCGCTCCCTCCCTGAGCTGGGATCCTCCAGCAAACCTTGAGGAAAAAGCAGAAGGAGAGTGCTGGGCACTCTGTCAACCTGCAGAGAGTAGGGTGTGAGTGGAAGAGAGGAGGAGACCTCCATACTGAGAGCATACTGAATTTCAAGACTTTTGAAAGTTTTTATCATCCCAGTGCAAGCAGTTGATTGTTCTCCCTAAACAAACTTGGTTCATCTTCTAGGCAACCATAAGGAAGCATGGAAGAGCAAATGGTTGACCTGGGGGCTTTCTTGCCTTGTCTCTTCTTCTAACAATCTGTATGTGAAAAGCACATGTTGAGGGTTTGATGCTCAGCCAGGAGCTAACTTGGCCTACAGTCATCTACTATGTTAGCACAGTATTCATTCAAGTGCATAGAGACAGAGAGAAATCCAGCTATGTGTTGTTCATACTGGTATTTTCCAGCAAGGGGATATGGCACACATGGGAACATATCAATACTTCAGCTTTTTTATACCAGTAGTTTCAAATTTCTATTTCAGCTAATGTAGAGAGAGGGAGTAAAAGAAACTGATCAACAGGCAGGAAAAAAAAATCTATAAAATCTTGCTTTGCGGTTTGTCTGATAAAGGAAATATATAGTGTGTAAACCTTGTTTCTCATCAGGCTGATTCACATTTGTGTAACTCTGATTCTGTCCCTCACACTGTTATTTCCCCTCACATCACGTACCTTTGTCCTATGCCAGTATAAGGATGGTCAGAACAATGTTTTTTGTTTGTAGCAAGAGAGGAGATGTGTACACTACCTATGCTAGCAACTCTGAACAACTGGAGAACATCTTTATAAATGTATTTATAAAGATAACACCATCTCTGAACTCTCTCCATTCATTGCACTATTGCCAAACATAAGAAGCTAAGACAATTGAAATCTGCCAGCATGAGAAAGCAGGGAGACCTAATGCTGCCACAGTGACCTGCACATGGATGGTGCTGCACTCACCAGGACCGTGGGACAGACCCTTGACTTTGTGAGTGACCCCCTTGACTGGTACCCTGAACTCCTTCTCAGCCTGCAGTCAAAAGAGGCTTCTCACATGGGATATCTGAGTCTCTAGGCAGGGAGTAACTGTGCAACTAAATACTCAAAAGCCAAACAGCTTGAATTCCTCCGCTGCTCACACCCCAATGCAACTCATCCACTATCTAATATGTTTGGATGGATCTGTTCCCTCCTGACATCTCGATCATGGAAAAGATGCTACAAGGGGTTTGGGTGAAGAGTCAGCAAAAGCTGGAAGGTCATGGGGAATAGGAGCGCTTCAGGGTGGCCCCTGTGGATGTTTCCATTGGTTTGGCTCAGTGCCATGATCTTCAGTGGTTTGGACTCACACTGGGCTCTGAGCTGGACCAGCCTGTCCAGCAGTTCAGGAACTCATGAGCTTTGTGTCTCATATCAGGCCCCTGCACTGACTCCAGCTGTGGCCTGAGCTTTCAAGAAGAAAAAGGTTCAGACAGGGGACCCGGTGTTTGGTTTTGCATTGCACTGCCAGACAAGAATATCCTGTCGTTACGTGGAATCACTGAAAACTTTAATAGCATCCCTAAAACCTCCCTCCCCTCCCAAAGCATTTTTCTGGCTCTTGGCATATTAGGGAGTAGCTACGGACTCCCGCAGCACAACTTGCAGGATTGAGTGGTCTTGGCAGAGTAGCTGCAAAGGGCATTGTGTTTAATAAAAGGGCTAAACTTTACAGTTAGGGTTTTCCCTATGTCTTGAAGTGAGATTTGGTCTTTGGATGTTAAGTGCTGGGCTGATGAACACAGAAAATACAAACTGGCTCCCTGTGTCCCTCTGGCAGCAAGCAGGCAGGCACTTTTCTCCTGCCCTGGGACACTCGGGGCAGATTCCCTGCAGATTCCTACTGTCCTTACTAAAGAGGCATGATTTGCAGCGGTGCTGGGTGCCTGCAGGTGCTGCCCTCCGCAGGGGCAGTCCCGGTGGCTCAGCACCGCTGGGAATCAGGCGAGGGGGTCCCGGCAAGGGCAAGGGCAGGGGGAGCAGGGCCGGGGGAAAAAGAGGAGCAGCGGTTCTTGCTGACGCTCAAACATAGGTCTTCCAATGGAGGGACCTGCCACAGGGCCTGGGCTCTCGGGCCCCACAAGTCATACTGCACAAAGTCACAGTTAGTCGTCATCATCGTCATCATCGTCGTCGTCGTCGTCATCATCGTCATCATCATCATCGTCATCGTCATCATCGTCATCATCATCTTCATCGTCGTCATCATCTTCGGTATTTATCTTCCCAGAAAGCACATCCTCTATCCAGTCCTCCAGCTCCTCGGCTGTGGGCAGGTCGTCATCGTCTCTGATGTCCATCCAGACGCTGTCAGCCTGTGGGGACAGTGATGAGGGGTTAGCTGCCCTCAGGGACACGGGGAAAAGGCAGGACACAGCTATTGGCGGGGTGAGGGCTGGAGCAGGCTGGGATGCAGGGCACTGGCTCCCTCTTTCTACAGCCTGTGGGCAGGCTCAGCCAGAGCATCTCTCTGCCCATGCATTGGGATCCCCACTTCCCCATGGAGTGCTGCTGTGTCTGACCAGGTTTATGGGAGTGTGTGGTGCTGTGTGCCCTGATGAGATGTGTGCCTGCTGCCTAAACCTGTGAGCAGGAGCCCACCTGATGCATTCCCCACCCTATATGGACGGCTCTGTAAACTCCAAGTCTACGTAAAGAGATATCAAAGAGACCTCTGCCAGCACCTGCTGCATCACCCCAGTTTGCAGGACATCACAGTGGTTCCCTCCTTCCGTCCAGAATCCTTCTGGGACCTCTTCCTTGGAGCCTTCACAACCCCCTGTCAGCACTCTTTCTCCCCAGCCTCTTTTACAATCACCTTTGCCTCAGGACCTTGCTCTGGACTCTCCATGTGTGATAATGGTTCCTGCTCTTGGAATACCCTTCCCTTAGATCATCTCAGCCATTCTCCCATGCACACCACGGATCTCAGCTGAAGAGTCGTGAGAAACACCAATGCCCTGGACTGCAGGTACCCCTGCTCTTTCCCTCCAGCTGTCTGCATTATTTCCATAATCCAAAAGGGATGGGAGAATTCAGTAAGAATACAACAACAAATTTGTGACTGTTACCCAGGGACAGCAAGATTATTTGGTCTCTGAGGTCTGGAAATGAAAGTTTTGCTCTCTGCTTTGCTATAGTTTCCTTGGATAAATGCCTGGATAAGCCCCTTTCTGTTCACTGCCTCCCCTCCATAAAACAGAATCAGCCTCCTGTTTTGCAGACGTGCTGTGAGGCTATCTCATTCAGCATTTGATGTTGCAGAAGCAACTTCACACATCAGAAGACAACTACCAGATTTTGCAAATGCATCCAACTTCTTTCCCTGTCTGTGGTATTTAATTCTCTTTGATTTATGGCTTGCTAAAAAGCCAGACCAATTTCTGCTCAAGGAAAGTTGTGTCTCCCATACAATATTTTCCTCCTAAATCACCAAAACTGCAATAAAAAAGAACCCTGGAGAGGCATGCAGTCCTTGCTTCCCTCAAATGTTAATGTCCCTAACCTCAGGACTGTATATGTGTGGAAAAAAGTGACACTTTTAAATAATGGGAAGAGGAGTGGCTCCATTTCACCTCAAGAAGGTGCTGTGCAAATAAAGCAGTGATATTTTGCAGGGCATCATGGCCCTAGTCCTGAGCCACAGTCACCACAATGTGATGAGCCAGTTGGGGCTGCTGGGAGCTCTGGTGTTTGCATTGGCAAGTTTTTACAGAAGTGATGGGGTCACAAGGGTTATGTTCACTGAAGCCAACAGCAGTGTTTATTTTCACTCTGTTGTGTAAGTCCCACTTTGTACCTGTGTAACACTGAAATAACAAAATGAGCTCAATGTTTGTTTTAGATATCACCTGCCAACCTAGAACTTTCTTAAATCTCTCTTGAGAAATAAAAAAAGGACTTAAGAGGAATGAGATAAAACCTGCAAATACTGTAATCAACAACCTGAAACATTTACAATATCAAGGCCAGATAATGCATGAGTTTTTACAGGTTTCTTGGTGACTGCTGAATAATAAGGCATATATGTTCTTACCTAATTCTGCTTTCTATATTAGTCTCATGCCACTGATAATCCTATTTCCATGAACTTCTATTGATTGCTGTTTAATGTAGCTTTGATGTGACTTAAACATGACCAGTCACAGTAAATATAATGAAAGGAGATACTGAATTCAAGGCTAGTATTAGGGGCATAAGACTGGAAGACTTGGGCTCTCTTTCTGGCTTGTCCATTCATTTCTCTCATGGTCTTAAGTGACAGGTGCTATTTTGGCCCTTTTTCCTTTTGTCTCTCCCTTAACAATTCTGCTAAGAAGCATTAACTCACTGGGTCTTCACTCTCTAGGTGTCTGCCCCATGGTCTGGTGGAGTACTGCTCTATTACAGGCAAAAAGCTCACATGCAGCCAGGGCTGAAACTACTCCCTGACTCCCAAGTCAGCCTCTCAACTGCCTCAGTGTGATGAACAAGATGCAGGGGCTCTGCTTTCCTCACGACACCATTGCTTTGCCTTCCCCGCCACGTCTCCCGTGTTACAGCCTTGCAGCATCTGTTGTAACGGGAGGCACAACCATCCAGTACACCCTTGCTAACCCTCTTCTTCTGAGGCAATACAGGAGAGAGGATGTGGAGGCTGGAAGCAAGGTCACTGTTGAGCCAAACCAGCACCCTGCCTCACACATTTGTCCCAAATTTAAGTCCCTCTCTGCTCTCTTCTGATGAAATATCAAGTTCACTTAGGACTCAAATTTCAAACATGAAGTCAAGCACCAATTTACAAACACTTCTGTGGTGGAGAGATTTCTGCTTCCAGAGACACATACTCACACAGGTTCATTTTAAAGAGACTAAAACAAACAGCCAGCACTTAAACATTAAAAATAAAGTAAGGTAATAGTTTAGGCAGGAGCATGCTGCATTACGGGCTCTCTGATCATCTGGACCGTTATTGTCAGAAAGAGGAAAGAATGGTTTCTCTCTGTGTCAGGGCTGTTTCATTGCACTCAGCAGCTCTCCTGAGATCTCTAATGGTGAGGGTCAGATGGGTCCCTCTCCCACCTGCCTTAAAAGCTCACAGTGTATGGGCAACTCGAGATCAGTCCCATGGCTTTCTGGCTTGAAGGCAATCACAGTGAAAACACTAGCTGCTGTATCCAATAGCACAGCTGTGGGTGATGTGGGTGCTGTTGCTCCCTCAGCTGTGCCAAAGTAGCACCTGCCCCTGCAGGTCTCCCTCTGCAGCTGCTGCTTGTGGGATGGTGAGGAAACCTTCACTGCCACCAGGTGTGGGGCAGGCAGGTCTCCTCTTCCCACCCAAATCCCACCAGCAGTACCTGCACAGCAGTGGCTGAAGGGGAGGAGGGCCTGGATGAGCCCCAGTGTACTCTCCTTATGGCAGGAGGATCCCTTGATTACCAGTTTATGCTGTACTTCTGTTAAAGCTGTGTATTTATTTAGCTTTTTTCAAGCTGTGCAGTTTCTCCCTGTCATCTGCTGGGGAAAATCTTTCCCTCCTACACTCAAGCTGTGCCCTTTTGCTTCTGTAGAAAATAACAACCTCCTTTTACTCCTCTTCTCCTCCCCTAAGCATGGCTTTCTTTTCCCCCTACACACACTTTTTCTCCACAAAGCCACCCAAGCTGTCAGAGCAGGGAATGGACAAAGGTGCGTGCTGTGAATTGGGGTGGAAATGCAAGACCTTGAAACCAAAACTGGGCAAAGCCCTGAATCCCAGGCCACAGAGGCTGATACTGTCCCTAGCAGATGTGGTTTGTGTGTGATTTGGCAGCAGAAACACACCCTGACTAAAGCCCTGAAGCCTGACATCAGCGGTGTTACAAACCCTGTGGCATGTGGGAAGGGTGAGGTCTTCATATTTTTTTCCCTGTTCTACCTGCACTTAGCAGTGGAAATCCCACTGATTCCAGTGTCCCTCAGGACCCAACCTTTCCAGCACCCTAATTTTGGGATCACTGGATTTTCTGGGCACGTGCTACTCACGTCCGTGACGTTCACCACCCCGATCTGTGGTCTGAACAGGTCGATCTTGAAGGTCTTCTCCCAGTAAGTGATGAGCTGCAGGAGTGAGACACAAGGCTCAGTCAGGGGTGTTTGCAAGGCCCCATTGCATTAGTTCAGTGAGCTGGGCTGGGGAGTGAGGAATGTGCATCCGTGTGTGCAAGAGAGAGAGGAGAGACAAGCTTGGGCTGCCACACATGGCAAAGGAAAGTGCCAAATCCAGAGGTGTTCCCAAGACAACGCCTTCTTGGGAGGCAGACCCAAACAAGCAGCTTTCAGGGGATGGCCTGTGGTCCAGTTTCCCATCCTTCCCTATCCCAGATTCCCTGGGGCAATTCCTGCACTCACGTGTGCACATGCACACCCCCACACACCCCCTCATGCCCATCCCGTCCATGAGTTAAACCAAGAAAGGCAAAGAGCCTCTGCCACTCACCAAAGGAAAGTCGTCAGGGTCAATCCAGACAATGCTCAGGTCGGGATTATCGGTGTTGTCCCTGGCAACCTGCTTCAGGATTTCCAGGAACTCAAAACCATCTGAAATGATATATGAACCACTGCAACTCTCCTGCAAATGCACAGGCACTTTTTTTTTTTTGCTTCTGGGGTTTCCAGCTTCCCTGGCTCCCCTATGCACACAGGAGTTGTTTATAGTTCTCATTAAAATGCTGTCTCCCAGCGCTTTCTTTTGATAATAAGGCTTTTAATTTCAAGCATCCTCCTTGGGTATTTAAATTAGTTACACATGAATTAAGCCCCATAATCCTTCCGTGGAGTGGAACAATGTCACTATTTTCTTGTGGTGAGGAGAAACTGAGCCCCCAAGAGGCCAAAGCTTTCCGATTTGCTGATGGCTCTGAGAAGCGCCGATGCCACGGCTTTTCAGGAGTTGGTGGCTTTGTGTTTCCCACATGCCTATCCCACACCCAGCCCTCAGCACTCTCCCAGAGCTGCACAGCAAGATGGATGCAGAGTTAGGGAGCGAATTCTGGTACTGGGGCGGAGGGAATGATGTTTTTTTTCCCCAGGCAATCATCCATTTCTATCCAAAATTTGAGTCCTGGCTTGCACACCTGCTAGCATAAACACCAGTAGGTTTTTACAACACAACCAAAGCATATGAAAATACACTTTGTTGAAGGATGGAGAATCACACAAGGAAGAAAATGGGCTCCTACCTGGGTCATCTTCTTCAGCAAAGGCTACAATGTGAATACCCTCCATGTCATCCTCCTGGAAACAACACAACTATTACTGATGGGCCAGGAAGGGAGGACAGAGTCTGGGTGGTTGCTGGAGATAGGAGCAGTGATATGCCTTCAAAAAGGACAATTACAAAGGGAGGCTTGCCTAGAGCCCCACTGAGAAACCAGAAATGGAAGCTGATGTGAGGTTGACTCATGAAGGGATTTAGTGCTGAAGAGGGTAGTTTAGGTAGTGTTGCTGAAACTCTTCAGATAAAAATTAGGTGGACACCATTATGGCAATGGAAAGGGAGCTGCTGATGATGTGAGGCAAAAGCTTCTCTGCAGAAAAGGTCAAGGACTCTCTAGGATGAGAATAGAGGCTCCCCCTTCATGCCTGATGCCACTTACCCTCATTAATTTTCAGCTCCCAGGGGATGGTTTGCAAGGAAACAAATATCTGCCACCATGCTCAGCTCCAAAACATGCTCCTTCGGGGCCAGCAAAGGAGGTTTTCTCACAATATGAGAGGCAAGGTGGCTCATTTGGGCCCCTATTTGAAGGTGAAGGGTCTCTGCTTTATGTGACAGTCTCTGTGAGCAGTGAGGAAAATTGAGTGGGGGGCTCATTTCAGGGCTCCAATGAGGGGAGGACAGAAATTACAGCCTCATGGATTACTTTTCTCCCTGAAACACGTGAGTAATGGTATTGGCAAAGGCCAATGGATCTGCTGGCCAGTTCATCATCTGCCTGCTATGAATGTCATTTCTGAATTATCCCATGGATCGGTTTTGCCTTCCTCACCCGCTGTCGGTCCCAGTTTCTATTTCAATTGGTTTTAATGCAAGAAAAAATTCCCATCTAAATGCTAATTTCTTTTCCCTTCTGAGACCAGAGGTGACAAAGCCACTATCAAATAGTGAAAGGGAAAAAAACCCTGAAAGATTAAGTGGAAAACATTATCTTTAAAAACAATAGCGGATGCTCAGCCTTTGTGGACATCTTCAGGGAATATGTTTTCACTGGGACATTCCAGGCAGATTTATTGGGATTCAGACCACTTACAGCTGGCAAAATTTACACTGTTGCTTTTTCTTCATATTCACCAGCAGCATTGTCAGACAGCAAAATAAAAAGTATATATCTATATGCCATATATAATTACATGTATCTACTGATATAATGCAGCTCTATTCTGGCCTACAAGGCAGCAAACAAAACTGGACTAACTCCCGTGAAGGCAGTGAGGATGTTGTGAACTGGCAGTGAGATCAGAATCCAGCCCCCTGTCTTCTGTAGTTATGAGCCCACTGCTTGTAGCAGAGGCAAGCTCTGTATTCCCAGGCTGCTGGTTGAGCAAGCATCCCACCGTTGGGAATTCACACTTTTCATGAGGCTATTTTAGAATATGCTCCGTATGAAAGTGAACCACTGCACGTGTAATTTGGGTCTCACTGAAGCGCCTTTAAAAACCTTGGAGGGGCTTTGGTGGATCTTGGAAGCTGTCTTCTATACAGAATCTGTATTTCAAAACAAAATGAAAAGCTATTGTGCCTAAGTGACTCATAACTCCTGGTTCAGTTTTATTACCTCTTGCCTTGCTGTATTAAAGACTCCCAAGGTTTTTGCCACTTTGGAGTCCCGTGGCGTTTCATGTTACACAGCCAAGAAGGGGACATCTAAATGCTGTTATAAATGTGTCAAGTCTTTGGAAGAATGACTGCATCTTCCTTAGTGTCTGTAAAGCACCTGTTCAGCTTTGTTTTTCAGCATTCCTCTGGCACTTGAGAGCCCCTGACTAGCTTTCAACACCATATTCACTCACAGTGAAGGGATCATTTGTTATACACAATTTTTCTGTCATTTTCACCTTTCTCTTCCCCACCCGTGCAGACCCCGAGAGTCCTCTGTGCGTGATAGGGGACAAAATCCTGGTTAATTCTTCACAGTTGCTGATTTGCATCTTGTTTGCACTGTGAGAAGTGCAGTCAATGCACGATCTGCTTTGAAATCTGTATAATTAACTGTACTGCCTGCCTTCACTTCCATTTTGAATTGTTCAACTGCTCTGGGACTTTTACCAGGACATGTAGTGAGTGACAAGATGGGGGAGAATGGATTTAAACTGAAAGAGGGTAGACTTAGACTGGGTGTTAGGAAGCAATTCCTTACTATGAGGGTAGTGAGGCACGAGAACAGGTTGTCCAGAGAAGTGTTGAATGCTTCAGTCCCTGGAAGTGTGCAGGGTCAGGTTGGATGGGGCTTTGAGCAACCTGGTCTAGTGGAAGGTGTCCCTGCCACAGCAGGGGATTGAAACCAGATGATCTTTAAGGTCCCTTTGAACCCAAACCAGCCTATGATTGTGAGTTTCCATGAGACATCTGCACAATCTCCATAGCTCACCCAGTGAGCAGGCCACAGAAATCACCCCACCAGCAGCTCTGGTGTCCTCAGCACCTAGCTGAGATGGAGCATCCTTGATCAGGATCACTACACAGGCCCCACACCTGCCAGGCACACTGCTTAGCCTTCCCTCTTCCTTCTGTGAAGCAAGCAGGAGCCAGCCCAGCTCTCCATCGCTGCTGCGCAAGCCTTTGAGCACCCTGTTTGAACTGAGGCACTAGGCAGCGCAGACAAGGCTTTCCCTTTTCCCCAGAAGAGAGAGAGTAGCTTTGCAAGGAAGGAAAGGTTATGTTTTGCCCAGGCAGAGCATCAGTTTCTTGTTGGAAGCTGGCAGGGGACACGATGGTTCCCACCACATGTGCTCACCCACGTCTCAAACATGTCCTCTGGGCGCAGCTTCCTCAAGGTGGCCCTGAAAGGAAGACAGAAATGTTCTTTGAGGACATATCCAGCACTGTCAGATATGACACTGTCAGCATCATGGGAAAGATCACCATGGCACATTTGGCTGGTAGCTAGAGCCAGCCACCACATTTTGAATGCAAAAATGGGGGCACTGTAGGTCAATTTATGCTTTTATTTTTGGTGATAAAACCCTGCCCATGGCCCCACTGAAGTCACTGCAGCCACTATTTCTGCTTGGGAAGATGAGACACCTCTCTGTGCTGGGATGTGCTGATGCATTAGTCCCACACAAGGCAGACTGTTCTGTGCTGCCACAGCTCTCTCCACAGAGAGGAGCAGGCACAACTTTCCCAGGCGTTGTCCTGGGGAAGGCTGTGAGAAGATCAGAGAAAAGAATGAGAAACAATTCTTATCCTCACTTGATGCACCTGTTATTGTGCACATGTGGAATGTATTATGGAGATTTGTTTATTAAAGGGTGATTTCCTAATTGGCCACTGGCGATGGAGTTTGGATTTCAAGGACCGGTCTGGTCTGTCTGTATCGGACTGTCTGGAAGGATGATGAGTTTCTTAATTAGTATAGTATAGTAGAATAAAGCAATTGATCAGCCTTCTGGAATCATGGAGTCAATGCTAATTATTACCCAGCTGGAGGCCTACGATGACAATTCTGTCTGTGCTGAGATCATGAAACCACATTCACTTTTTTTTTTTTTTTTTTTTTTTTGGAGTCTCTGGGACATTCCTAATGGGCTCTGTCCCCTCTTTCTCCTGGTTTCACCCCAGCATAATTTCAGAACAGAAATCTTTTGCACCTCTGCTGAAGCAAAGAAGACAGAATTAACTCTGGGAAGAAAATTTGGATCCTAACAACCACTGACAAGAAAATCTAAACCCTATTCTGGTCAAAGCAATTTTTTTTGAGAAGTAGTTCATAAAGGAAAAAAAGATTAATTTTCAGACACATCTGTAGCAGGAAGCCTGGCAGGCTGAGAGTTGACTGTGGTGTTAGAGAGGCACCCAAGGAACACAAAGCCATAGAAGACAAACAGAAATCATCCTTTGCACATCTGCTTGCTGTGGTATCAGCTGTTTGGAGAGGATCCCTCAGCAGAGCAGGTCTCCCTGGCTGACCTGCCCCAGGACCTGCTGCAAAGAGAAGTGTCAGTCTGTGAGGTTTTAGAACAGATTGGTAGGAGTGGTAGCATGTTGGCAGAAACAGGTGGAATAAGTGAGATGTGTAACCTGTCACTTCAGTTTGCCTCACAATGAGGCAATGGAAACAATGAACATTGCTCTCCAATGAGAGCAATGGAAACAAGGGAACATTTTTTAGAGGGTCCTGAAGGACCTGAGGAACCATAGAAGTGAGTTCCAGTTAGATCAGAGGAGGAGAATCTCCTGTGGATTAATAACATTGAAAGGTGGAAATGAATGGTCAGTTTTCATGACAGAGGGAATTTACCAATTAAGATTCATAGCATATTCTTTGGCATGATCATATGCATAACATATCCTCACATATTCTGAAAAAGATGGGAAATAGGAATATGGCAGCATTTGCCTATCATATCCAATTCTTCGGCAACCAACAAAGGCCTGACTATGAGTTGATACAGAAGATCTCCTGAGACTTGAATGTCTGCATGATAGACAGACATATAGCAAGTAACACACTTGCAGAAAACCAAGCCTGATTGTACAGGTGCAGCAATTGGTTCTAAATTAGTTGTAATTAATTTTTGCCTCTCAGGAAAGGGGCCCAGGTGTCACAAATTGAGAAAGAATCAGCTCCAAAGGAAAAAGGCCAAAAGAAGGTTGCAAACAGTTGGGAAATGGCCAAGGAGTAAAACTTTTTTTTTTTTGGAGTAAAACTGCCACACCATTATGGCAGTGGACAGCTACACTGTGAGCCTCCACAGTGAAGTTATGTGCAGTTCTGGTCATCCCAGAAATGATATGAACAACTGAAAAAGGCACCTGGAAGTGTGGGAGTGGTGAGTGAAGGTATGGAAGGACCTCTCTTTGATGAAGATTAAATAGATAAGAATTCTTTATCTTGTGACAGAGATGACTGAAGAGGGTTTTGGCAGGTATTCTAAAAAATGGGAATGGTAATGAAAATGTGAATAGCTTAGAACACGGCCAAGGCTCTAATAATGTCAAGGATGCAGATTTGATCCCTGCACAGGCCATTCACTTAAAGAGTTGGACTCGATGATCCTTGTGGGTCCCTTCCAACTCAGAATATTCTGTGATTCTCTCCCTACCTTAAGTATTAATCATTGTTCCATTTAAGAAAGAGTTAGTAGGTGCCCAGAGAAATTATTAGGTAGCAGGTATAAACAAAACAAATAAGAATGGTCTCTTGATACAATGCATATTTGAGCTGCTGAACTCATTACAATTTGGTACATTCAGCATTAAAACAGAAATATGGTAAAAACAGCTATAGAAATTGAAGAAATAGCCACTAAACACAAGATCAGGGATAGAGTTTTTGAACCAGCAAGTCCTTTCATTGTTGATGATCCAAAACTAGAGATTAAATCAGGTGAATGCATATTATGTATTTAGGCATACTTGTACTTGGCTTTTAAGACACTTTCCCTAGCTGTTCTCTGGGGGAAGCTCTTGGAGAAAGGAAACTCAGTGGGAAGGATCTGGCCACACCCACGTGTACTGATTGTTGTGTTGACTCTGGATACTGCCCTGCGCTGGAGGAGTGAAGCAACTGGGGTTTGGGTGAGTAAGAGAGAACAGAATTCAGCCCCCATATGGCTGCACCACAGCTTCAGAGAAGTGGGGGTCCAACCCCAGCATTTTTGCATGTGAAAGAGGTATCAGCCCCAAGGACTGCACCATGTAATTTGTATTTGTGCAACTGAGAGTGAAATCTTGGCTGAGACCTTGGAGTGGCAGTGACCACCATGCTCAGATGGACACCCATATCTGCAGCCTTGGACAGGTCACCCCACGGTGCTGAGCACCAGCTTCCTGACTTTCTTCTGTGGAGAGGATGAACTTTCCCACCACAGCCTGCAGTTGCCCAGCTGAGCTCTCTATGGGGAACCAGCACATGGCACCTGCTGAGGTTGCTCCATTTTAATCTACAGATCATCTCCATGTCTGACTAATTCCAGCCTGTGGCTTTAGGTCCTTTACTGGTGGCAAGGCAGGATGAAGCACTTCTGCTCTGAGAAGCTCAGCATGAACTACTGGGAACATATTGCTGTCACTCCAGGCTTCTTCCCCTGCCATGGCAGCACCTTGGCAGGTTTGGGATTTCAGACAGATTGTTTTATGGACTCCTTTTAATTATTTTCTGAGCTTTGGCACTTGCAAAATACATGCCCACCCCCTTGCTTCTACCAAGCACCACAAAACATCCTGAAATATCTAAGACTTGGGGAAAATCCACTGCAAGTTTGTGCTGGTGAAGAGTTTGCCTTATTAAGATAGAAATTAGATGGCTTTGTTTAATCAGCCTTCTGATGCTGCTGCTGCTTGACAGAAAGAGCTTGGGGAAAAGAAAATGGCAAGGACTAAGGCCAAGAAGCCTAGAAAGTCAGCAAAGTGAATTGTGGGTACATGGAAGATAGAGGAGCCCTTCATATTTCAGAAAAAGCAGAGAACTGTTTCTGGTGAGTCTCAGATTCTGGAGATGATCTCCTGTTTGTATCAATGTAGACCTCCAGCTGAGCCTGATTTGACATTCCCCCTCTATATAGATGGCCCTGCTTTTCTCCAACTCATCTGGCCCCTTGATTGTCTGCTGAGAAGTGCAGTTGTAGGAGCAGCAGGTAGCCTGTGTCACTCTCCTGAGAGGTGTTTCTAAGGGTATAAAAATACAACACCTCTGGATAGTTGTGCCCCTATACTTAACCCTGTGTTTTTACACAAGATCAGCCTCTCCAGTGACTTCCAGACTCTTTTTGTAGCTGAGTCCCTAAGCAACTGTGCAATAAACTTGATTGCAAAAAGCACGAGCATCCACAGCTCCTGCTGAGTTGATCAAGCACTGTAGGTGCTCAGCATCATTCCCACATGGGCCATAACAGCTGTGGCTTCTTCTCTGTGCCTACAGTCAGCAGGAGCCTCTTAGTCCATTGTGGCTCCTCTGAGCTTGGTCTGAGCTCAGAGACTGCCTCCAGATATATCTGACATCAGGAGAGGAATACACCCGTTAGTAAATCTGCTTTCAGGAAGAAGGAGATTGGACAGGATTTAGATTTGGCTTGAGAGGCCTTGGAGAGGGTCATCTTCTGTACAGACCTAAATTAAAAGCATGGGCAATTAGGGCAAGGATTTCACTCTCCACTGCCTTCCAGCCTTACTGCTTTTAGAGTGAGGAGGAGGAAGAGCAGGAGGAGGGAAGCTGTGTTATCCCAGCTCCCTGGTGGTGAACTATGGCTGCTGCACAGATACTTGCACCTCTGGGAGTAGGAAAAAACCAGCAATTTCACAATTTCAAGCCTGGGTCAGAAAATCATCAAAAGTGGTCATCATCCTAATGTTTTTTGAGAGCAATGCCCTAGAGAGGCAAGGTCACAATTGTGGGAAATTGATGACCAGGAGCATCCTGTATGCTACATACCTTCTGTGCTCTCTCACAAAATCAACCAGCTCCTCTTCTGAGTAAGGCTTATCAGGGATATGAACAGGCTCATCCATAAAGGGTTCATAGAAGTCCACCTCATTCATCTTTAGGCCTAGCTTCTTGGCAACCTGTTGCAGTGCAGAAGTCACAGGTGAGAGATCTTGATGTGCCTCTTTGCCTACCCAGAGTCTTTGCTGCTGGCAGAGCTGAGATCAAGGTGCTTCTCCCAGAGCATGCGCTCCTAGGGGTGGCCCACAAAATAGAATGGATCTCTCCTTGTTTAAAAACCCACCGATGCCCCCTACACTACTGGTGTCAAGCAGTGGGGCAGAGCAAAGCCACAGCCCAGGGCCTGCTGACCTAGAGGGGCTGGGTTCCAAACCCACATCAGGACCTGCCTCCAGGTCCTGCAGAAATTGCCTCCATGCTGCTTCATGCTGCAGAAATTGCCTTTTGTCTTGGAACAGGGCCAAAATATCAATGCAGACACCAACACCACAAAATCCAGGAATGCTGAAAATGAGAAGCTGAAACCAGACAATAGATCTGGAAACATCCTGAGCTCTCAGCAAACAGGTGGTGGCATATGTGAGCTACCATGAAGATGTGTGGAGGCTTACCCCTTTGTCAAAGGTGGCAAAGAACTTGACGTAGGGCTGGAAATGTTCAGCAGCTTCTTCAAATGCCTTGAAATCTGGAAGGAGAAAAGGGGAATGAAGAAGATATTTCAAAGACAGCTGGCCACACTCTGATCAGCCCAGAAGGTATTGGGGGAAGAACAAATACGAATTACTGCAAACTCCATCAGATGATTGCCCAATGTTTCTTTCACTCTTCTGGGGTTTACAAAGAAGGATGATTTCATGTGCAGCAACCAAATGTGCTGTGCAGTCCCACAGTGTTCAGGAAAGCTGCAGAACCCAGCATGTCACACTTAACTGGGGCTGAAATCAGCAGCTCTGTGAAGCAGGTCCAGGGGCAGTTCAGCCTGGGAAATACATGGAGTTGCTCCAGCAGTAGGGATTGCTGCCACTCCCTAAACAGTCACCAAGTGTGATCAGGCAGGCTTCTCCTGCTGCAGGAGGATGGGGCAGGAACCAGGTACGTTTTTACTGTAACTGCTACCAGGTCCTCCTGAGCCTCAGGGTTCAGGAAAGATGCTCTCAGCCTGGCAGGGGATTTTACAACAGGCATTTCCCACCTTTCTTCCAAGTACTTATTACTGAACAGTGTTAGGGTCACAGCCCCGCCCAAGCTGCCCTGCAGCCCAGTTTGAGAAAGATGAAGGGAGAGGTGGGTGGGCTGTTGCACTGCAGACGTGGCGATATGTGGCTTGTTTACCTAGGAATACCTGTCCTTCTGCTAAAGGCAGGACATGCTCGCATGAGGTGCACACTGCCAGAACTGCCCAGATAGCAGGGAGAGCACTTGGGGCTGGCAGATGAGACTGCAGGGCTTGACAGGGAGATTCTCACGTGAGGATTTTTCTAGGCTTGTGAAAGTTGGGTTTGCCCAGAATGGCCCTGAGCTGCACATCCCGCAGGGCATGGGATCAGCCTCTACCCAGTCTTGGGGCTCAGCAAGGAGGAACAGGTCAGTGCCTCTGCCAGGCTGCCCCCAAGGGCCCTGCTTACTGCTGCTGTGCGTTTGCCACGGTATAGTATTTAATGTGTGTCCCCCTTTCTTTTCCCTTCCCTCCTTCCTTCTTTGATCCTTTGGACTCATTGCTCACAAGAAGGGGTATTTTGCTGTTTTTAGTTGCTCTCTCAGTGCAACTGTAACCTCAGCTGATTTTTGGGTGAGGTAAACTCACTTTACTGCAGGAGCCGCTGGATTATGGTCCTTTTCTCTTGTCAGCAGATACCTTGCAGAAGGTGTTGGTGTAGGACTGGGCTCATGCATTAGACCAGCAGAAATTTGCCTGCAAATGCACTCATCCTCCAGCAGTTTTCACTGTCACAGGCTGCCATATACCACACAACCCTTAATGTTCATACAGAACAACCAGTGCCCATCCCCTAGAGCTCCCAGGCAGGCTCCAAGGCCCATGAGGAACACGTTTATCTTACGTTCTGAGTCTTCTCCCTTGAAGTAGCCGATGAGTTTGATTTCGTCGTCGATCTGGTCGAAGGCCTGAAGCTCCAGCTTGCTGTTTATGACCTCCACGGGGTCTTCTAGCAACTGCCATGACAAATGCATGTGGTAACGCAGTGATTTGCAGCACCAACCTATGCCTGGTAGGGTGTGTCACAAGCAGCCTAAGCAGGGAGAAAGAGGTCACCCAATTTCTCTGCTGTTGGAAACCCTGCTTAGTGCTCTCTGCCTTAATGTGAGGAGCTGAGAGAAGCGGGTCACCTTCAAGGGAGATGTTCACTGCAGAGGTGGAAGCATCGAGAGGGAGGCTGATAGAGGACTGGGTAACCCAAATGAATGCTGAGGGACCTACTTTGATGAGGGATAAGGAGTAGCAGTTGCAGCTGGCTTTAAGGAGGCCAAGTTGAAAGGAGCTGGTATGATCATTGTGAACATCTGTGAATGATACCTGTGTATCTAAATCTATATTTTTTTTTCAAGTGTCATTTGCTGGAAGAGGTCATTGCAAAGACCAGCATAGAGAGTAGCCAAACAGTGGTTTGGAGCAGTAGAAAGTCCGGATGTGAATTTTCCTGGGTGGTCCTCCTCCTGTGCAAAGTAGTTTAAACCTATTCTTTGGTCCTGCACACATCACAATGTTAATGAGGAAGTTGCAAGACCTGTCTGGCACTTTAGACGGTCATTGATCCAAACTTTGTTTCTTTTTTCTGAACTAGTCACTGCTGGTGAAAAGGTTCAGTCTGATTATTTTGCCCAGCAATAGTGGTATAAATCAAGTGTGTTTTCACTAGAAGAAAAAAAAACAGGCAAGCCACTGCCTACAGAGGAGTAGAGAACCTCAGGGTTTCTTTTACTTTTCAGATGAGGCTGCCAAGGCACCACAGATATGTCGGGTTTTATTTTCTTGCTTTGCCAGGTATTTTCTTTTCTGAGTGGAAAACACAAAATCGGAAATCCTTGCTCTCTTTCTTTTTTCACAGTACATGATTTTTCAGTGACACACTGCATGGCATAGCAGGCAAAATCTCATTTAGTGCCTTACAGCATCCCTGAGAGTGATGCTCCGGTGTGAGGCTGTGCCTTTGCTGTGCCCGCAGCAGCATGTACAATTTCCTGCTGCCATAGTGGCCTGAGCCATGGGAACCTGGGATCCCACTGCTGCAGGGTCATGGCAAAGCTCTGGCCTGCCTGTGGCCCTTATAGGTAAGGCCCATAAGTCCCTGAAGCCACTTGCATGTGTTTTGGTCACAATACCCGGTGCACACAGCCACAGACATTGTCATGGGAGAGCTGAAGTCCTAGGGATCTGTTTTAATTCCCCGGCCATGCCTCTCCTCACCAGCAGTCCTGAACCACAGGTGACCATGTAGGCAACCTGTCACCCTGGGAAACAAACCCTGCCAGCTCTGCTGATCACCTTACCTCCCTTATCTGCATTATTGCATGGCCACTTACAAAGAAAGCCTCACTTAAAAGGAAAGTCAAGCCACTCCAAAATGTCTTCATTTAAAAAGCAAAGACCATGGGTTTTGTTGCCTCTCCTAGGAATAAAACGTAAATAAAGAGAAGTGCAACACGTACATGTGGGATTCAGCCTCACCTTTGCATTTAGGCACAAAGGTGAGTACATCATTGTGCCCATGCACAAAATGACCCTGGACTGTTTAGTTCTAGGAACCTGATCTCTCACTCGTGGCAGTGCAATTTGGCAAGTTCACTGAAGAGTTGCTATGTTGCTTGTGTCTAGAGATGGGCAAATATTTTGCAACATAAGCCTTTTTCAATGCACTGAGCTCTTTTTAGTTGCTCTATGAGAACCCTACTTCTTGGATATTCGTTTTTTTGAAAATAGCTCTTTTCTAAAAAAAAAAAAAAAGAAAGAAAAAGCATGAAAGATTATGCAAATGACGAAGTGTTTTCACACAAGATTGCTAACTGAGGTGGGTGAACAGCAGTCAGTTATAAGGATTGTAGCTGATTTCCATTCAAATACTCTATATAGGAAAGAGGGGAGGTTGTCTGTAAGATATAAAGTATTTAGTGGTATATAAGGGTACCACCTTTCCTGGGAACTCATGGTCAGACAGGTATTGGGGAAGATGCCAAATGCCATCTCTACCAGTGAATAGCAAACAGGGATGAAATTTCAAAGGTACACTTGTTTTTTTAGCAAACTAAGTATTTGCAGGGTCTTCTCTGAGAGGTTTTATCTAGCCCTGAGCTTATCTGTTCTTACATCCAAGAGGAATTCCACCAAGACATCTGCAGACAGTTCCCCATCAAATTCAACCAACCGCTC
Source organism: Anomalospiza imberbis (assembly GCF_031753505.1). Taxonomy (NCBI): domain Eukaryota; kingdom Metazoa; phylum Chordata; class Aves; order Passeriformes; family Viduidae; genus Anomalospiza; species Anomalospiza imberbis. The sequence continues at coordinate 79,018,263 of NC_089682.1, read as the reverse complement.
GTCCTTAAAGACATAGAGACTTCCCTCTTCAAGCAAGCCTGAAAGAAGAAGAGAGGAAACAGTAAGTGGTTAACATGTTGTTAAAAACATGTTTAGTGCAGAGTGTCTTGCTTGTTATCCCAGCAATTCCTCCTGGAAAAATGCAATTGCCAGTTTGCTGTGTTGGTCTAGTTAGAAACAACCTGAGTAATGACACAGGGCCCAGACTTCAGCCAGAACTGGTGCTAATTTCTTCCCAAATGTTAAACTTTTCATTCAGGTCACAGTTTGGTCTCAGCTGGAAAAATTCTGCACCAGAAACTTGTTTTAGCTTGGCTGTCTATCTTGCAGTAAATACTGGGCTCTAACTGGCAGCTCAGATTTTAACAACCTGTCACTATATGGAAATTGGATTTTGATTCGGGTTATGCTCACTGTCCAGAGAAGGCTGAACTATGTGAGCGCAGCCAGTGACCTGAAAGTGAGCTTCAAACTGTCTGAGGTTTAGCTGGCCTTGGCAAAAGGGTTAGAAACCAATGACAGGGATACCACAGTCCGCAGGGTGACAGATTTCAATGCTCTGTCACTGGACTGAGGACTGAGTGCCACAGAACCTTGTTGGAGGCTCCAAAATCAACAGCATTGGTCTCCTGCAATGCAGGATGGCAGGGTACCACTGGCCAAGGAGGTTGGTAGTTTGTTCCTTCTTGGAGAGGCAGAAGCTCTTGTCTTTAGTTTAGCTCCCATTAGCACTCACAGCCTCCAATTTAGGAAAGAAAATTACAGTCCAGTATGCTTCAACCTTAGGTTTAGTGGTATATTTGTGTACTGTTGTATTAATGTGACACAGTATTTCTGTATTGCTTTGTGGGCTAAAATATGAAGGGAGCTTCCCCGGGAAGGCAGCTGTGTCCAGGGGTGGGCAATGCATCACCCTTCCACCTTTAGAGCAGATTTCCTCTTTCAGTCTGGGGAACAAGCCAGAGTGATTGGCACCTGACTGCCAAACCACTGCAAGGCTGCGGCTGCCCCAGCTGTTGACAGGGGTCACTGGGTCATGGAGCTGATGACGTTTGGGGGGCTAAGTGTTTTCCCCCTATGTTCTGATTCTGCATTGCTGTGTCGGTCCTGTCTCTGTGTAGGAAGAGCAGGAAATTACTGCATGGCACCTATTTACTATTTCTGCACAGAAAGCTGTGAACTTACACCCTGTCATCATTACAGCATGAATTGACTTTCACTTGGTTTGGTGTGGTTTGGTTTGTCTGGAAGGGTCTTGGCTTGTCTCTCTCATCCTCACCCCCGCCCCTGATCCTGCCCCTCTTGGGATGGGCAGGTGGTCAGTGTGCAAGTGCCACCATCATCCTCCCCATCCTGGTAACAAGGATTTGGCTGTCCTCTATGGGACTCCCATAGGCACATCACTCCCAGAGTCTCTCCAAACTATTCCAGAGATGTCAGACCTGGGACTCACCTAACTTTTTGGCAAGCTTGGCATCCTTCTTGGAGTCCACCATCCCAAAGCCAATGCTCCTGGGCTCCAGGACCTGAGCTGCCAGCTGTGGGAGGAAGCAGAGAGCCCAACATAGTAGTGTTAACACCACAGGGTAGCTAAAGGGCATCATGCCCTGCTAGCACGACATGACAGACACAAGTGACCCATATTCTGCTGTTGAACAGCACCAGTGGGTGGGATGTGTCACATGCTGCCTCTCTGCTGAGATAACCCAGAGGTCACAAGGGTTGGGTTTCTTCCCATTGTGTTGCAGCAGGGAGTTTGCTGGCACTACTGTGTGCTGTTTGACAGTGGCCTCAGGAGAGGTCTCCTGAATGAACTGGGAACACCAAAGCAGGGTGGTGGCTGGAAGGAAGTCCTGTGCCACCAACACAGGTGGCCTTTCCTCTGTGGTGCCTTGGTGGCCTCCTGCAGGGTGTGTGATGTGGGCACCATGGACATTTTAACTCTGGAAGTGCATGGTGCCAGGCAGCAGTGTGTGCAGGACTCTGCAGCATCATGTTTTCTTCATGCATGTGGTGGGGTGGCCAAAGCAGGCTCCTTTTCCTATGAAGTGCTTGAAGTCATGCCTCCTTCAGTAAGCCCCCAGATCCTGGTCCCCTGTTTTTACTAAAGAAATGCATCTAAGCCCAGCCATTCTCATGTTCACCTTCTCACAGCTTTGCAAAACCGCTGCACCCTGTTCCCACTATCTTTGATGAAGGGGCCTCTTGAAGATATCAAGTTCCTGCCTGTTTTGTGAAAATAGATATGTGAGGAAAGGAGAGACACTCTGCAAGGGGCTGGTGGTGAGAGCGACCCCGGGTGAGACCCTGTGAATTCCAAATTGGCTCCCAGAGATGCACTGACCCTGGTAAATGGATCCAGTTATGCACTGGATGACTGACAGCCCCAGCACAAGCATACTAGAGACCCTAGAAGGTAGTAATGATGCTCTGAGAAGCAGCAAGCAGCTGTGAGAGCCTTCTCCTCCTCCCTCTCCCTTCCTGCTGCACAAATGCTTCTGATGCTGATGGTCTTCTTGCTGTTCCTCCTCCCAGCCCTGCCGGATGGCGGGGGATGATGGAGATGAGGGGTCAGGAGCCTCTGGGGCAGGAATGTCCCTATTAGGGCACAGCTGTCAGTGCTTGGCAACAGGAGGCTGGAGGGGGGCAAAAGAAAGCCATGGCCAGAGAGATGGTGGGTTGATTTATGAGGAAGCTCCCCCCCTGCCCCGGCTCATTTTGGCTCCCTTCCCCAGACTCAAAGCCAGTTTGAATGTCACCCAGCGGCGCTGCCACCGTGGCCACGTCGTCCCTTGGCTCCCCTGCTATAAATAGCTTCTGCCTGTGCCAGGCCTCTGTGAGAGTGAGCAGTGATTAGAGGCATTGGGGAGCAAAAGTGGTGGGGGCTGCCACCTCGTCTGTACAACGGGGTGTCATGGGGCCAGCCAGCTCCCTGTGCTGTCAGCCTGTCCCTGAAATTCTGGGGGATGGTGGCAGGCACCCTGGTGATCAGGGCTCAGGGACCTTGCTTGAGCAAACGGGAGAGATGGAGAATGTAGTTGTTTTCTCCCACCAATTACACATCTTCAGGGCTGTCCCGAAGCCCTCCAGGAGGAAAAAGACTCCACCGACCACCACAGCATTGCTGCAACCTTGATCCCCCTGAAGCCACCTGCCCTGTTGTCTTTAGGGGCAAATGCCACCATGGGAGGCAAAAGGGGTGCCTGTGTTACACAGGGTGTCAGTGCTCTTTCCCTGCTCTTTGCCAGTGCTTTGAAATGAAGATTCAGGGCTAGTGCTTACAGTGGACACTGCCTGAAAGGGGCAGAGCACTAGTTTGTGTTTGCACATCCATTGATTAGGCTGATAAAGCACTGGTGTGGGGTGGCCCAGGCCACCTTAGAGCACCCAAGAGCAGCTGGAGCCCCGTATTTGCAACGAGAGATGGACGCCTCTCGTGAGCTCTCTAGACATCTGCAAGTGAGTGGTGCTACGAGAAGAGATTTTCTGTTTCCCGCTATGGGGATCTGCCCTGACTGGACAAAAGGATGGAGCCTGTAGGATCATCAGCTTTCTGGGACATTGTCAGCACGTCCCTGCTTGTTGGTGGTTGTGCACACCAGCAAGAGGTTCCCAAGAATCACCACTTGAGGCTCTGGCTGCTCTGTGAACAGAGGAAAACACAGAATGGGCAAGGGAAGAAGACTTGTTCAGTCATGTCCAGTCCAGTCCATACTTGATTTAGTCACAGTTATGTCAGCCATGTGCCAGACACAGTCAGGGCAGTTTAAGCCCAATAGTTCTTGACTCCTGCACACAGGAGATGGTTAGGGTTTCTTGTGAGTGTTTGAAGATCAGAAATATGCAGAAAAGCTGCAACACCTGCTACAGACAAGTGGTTGGATGTGAGCAGGGATGTGTGCAAGAGAGGAGGCATTGAGCAGGAGTCGTGTATGTCAGCATGCAGCACACACAAGGTAGCTCTTCAGAGGGGTGTGGGTGCAGTTCTGTAGCTGTGAGCATGGAGGCTTGCTGGAAAAGAGTAAGAATGTCAAGAAAATGTGGGTGATGTGATGAAAGCCTCTTTGTGTGAGACTGTGGGAATGCTCAGTAGTCAAAAATGGTCTCAGTAATGCTGGAGGTGTTCCTGTTTGTGTGGCAGGGCTTGTGTGACTGTGTCTAGCAAGACTGTCTCCTGGAGGTGTATGTATGGTGGGTGTGAGTGTTTGGAAGTGTTCCTCTGACAAGGCTCATGCCCAGAGATGTGCAACAGTTTGGGCATATAGGAGAGTGCTTGTGTATGGTGTGTGAGTGTGGCTGAGGGGGCAGAGCTGGGAGCTCAGTGGGCAGCCTGCCTCCTCTGCAGGGACCTTCATGCCAGGGAGACAATGAGGAGAACAGTACAGCCTGAGCTTCTCTCCAGAGCAGGGTCTCACAGCAGGGAGGTCTTTGTGCAACATGAGACTTTCGGGAGCCCTTCCCACTGTGGCAGAGCCTGGAGGCGGGAGACTTTGCAGGGTGTTTATGGTGGCTTTTGCAAGTGCAAGCTATGCAGGGGCTGGGCATTGCTCCTAGCCTTGCTTTCTTTGCTTTTCACTGCAGCAGGTGAGTCTAACCCGTGCATAGGTGACAACACATTCCCACACCTATATTTGAACCCCAAAAGGCAGCAAAATATGGAGCATGCCAGAGGCACAGCAGTTTGGCTGATTTCCCCCTACTCATTACAGTATCAAGCATTTATATATCCCCTTACAGTATTTTCTGATTCCATAATGCTAGTGGGATTTGAATGCAGATAATGTTTCTAATCTTGACAATCCTCTTGGCTCAGGACCTTGGGACAGAGGCATCTGTAATCTAAGAGCACAGCCCCTCCTCCTCCTCCTGCTTTTAAATTCATATTGCTCGAAGTCTTGGCCAGCCAGAGCCCTTGCCTTTGTGTCAACCTCTATCTCTACAGCACGTAATTTAGCTTCAACAGCTGCACGGAGACATGGAGGGTAGAAACTGCCCTGGAAGAACTGGACATAACAGATCCTGCAGTCCCTGAGGTAGAGCAGGAGCTTTGGGCTGGCAGAGTTGGCTGAGAGCATGAGCAAAGAGCCCAGTAGGCTGTAAGTTCATGTCCCATGCACATTTTGCAGCCTTATCCTCATGTTCATGAAGTCTTTGCACTGCATACTTTCTACCCATAGAATCCCAAGCTGTGTCCTATGCAGCAGAGATGTGAGTTTGGCAGCACTACTCCTTTCTCCCATATCCCTCAGGTAATAACCACACTTGAGTTTGGGTGAGTGTGAGGGGGTGAATGGCCCTCTGGGATGTGTGGGAGGTCCAGCCCAAAGTGAAGCTTGAGTACTACCAAGTATGCAAGAATCCTCTCATCCTGGATGGTGTCAGCAGTCACAGGCACTCAGAATAATGGATATGGAAAGGCACAGCTCCCTGCCCAACATCTCACCTTTACTCCCACTGTACCTGAGCCTAGCTGTGATGCTGGGAAGTTTTGGGAGATTTAAGCAGTCCCACAGGGTCATTCTGAAATTCTAGGTTATACAGCAGCAGAAATGTCACTGTCTGCCTGACCATGCTCCTATTCCAGCTGCAGGCAGCACTGATTCTGCTAAACCTTGCACTTGTCAGTTTGGCTGCTAAATGGCAGACAAAAATCCCTCAGAGAGGGTTAAAATGGGAGTGGGAGGGGTGGCTGCTTCAGCATGGTCAGTTTTCATTGTGAAGTGACATTATGGCATTCTGGATTTTCTTCCCACTTCTCTAGCACCTGCCCAGAGCTCCCACAGACAGTAAGGCTCATCTTCCTCAGCTGCTCATGCTTGGGAGGACGGGCTGGGGGCATTTGGGTGTCTCTGAAAGCCATCATGAGTACACTTCTCTTAACCATGGGGAGCTTTCTGTTTTGCTATTTAGCAGCGGAGAAAGAACAAAACTCCAGCAATGCAGGGAGAAGAGCAACAGGAAACGATGAGAAAATGTCCTTCAAGGAATCTACACCCCTCTGCTGCTTCTCTCCTACTCTCTTTAATGCTGCAGTTGATGCTGATGGTCAGAACCTGGTTGATGAAATGATGATGATTTTATATCCCAAAATGTTAGGTTTTTATTTTCAGAAACAGCAGGAGGAAATGGCAAGTTTTTAGTGTATTCCCCCAGAAGTTTTGAATCCTTATGCAGGACTCCCACCTACACGCTATAGTTGGCTACTCTTTTTGAGAAATTGGGCAGTTTCTTTGAAAACAGAGGCCATTATTTCTCCTTCCTAATGCTGTGATGTCCCCACTAGCACCCCCTTACATACCACACTAGTAATATCTTAGGCTTTTCCATAGTTCAGGCTGTCCTGAAGCACTGTGGTGATCAAAGAGAAGGGCCAGAGCAGCTGCCAGTAGAAAAGTCACTTTGCTGGCAGCGGGGACTGAAGGAGAGTATGTTGGTCCCACCTTACTACACTTTTCCACCACCTGAGCTGCTTGGAGAAGCTGAACCTCCCCTCCTAGGGATCACTACTCCTTGGACTAAAAGGCAAGTCCCCAGATATGGAACACGTAAAGGTCACTCCCTCAGAGCTGGCTTTCACAGGTAATGCTTCAAAAATGCTGCCCTGGAGCTTTAATTGTTGTGCAGCCGCTCAGTGGGGTCAGACATACGGCAGCGTGCTCTCTGGCTGCCTCTCTAAAGGTTTCACATAGCTAGGGCTGTATTTTTATCTGCTCCTGGCATCCCTAATTTTAGCCAGCTGCAAGCCAAAGCACAGCCTCCCCAGCCGCGAGCTAACCGAGGCTGGTGCCCGTGCCACCGAGCACCCATGGGCACAGGGGCCACCTGCCACTGCTCCCAGCCGCTCCCTGCTGGCACGACATCGCAGATGTTTTGGCAACTCAGCTGTGCAACCTGCATGTCAAGGGCGAACGAGGACGTGTGTCTGTGTGTCTGTCTGTGTGTGTGTGTGTGCTGCCCCGGGCATCTGGGACTGGGCAGGGGCCACCCCGCTAAGCTGCCCTTCCCAAAACAGAGACTGACAGTGTAGTTTGGGGGCTGTCCTTGTCACAAGTGAGGCTGTTGCTCCCTGGTTCTCCTTCTGGCCTCAGAAAAGCTGATTTGAAATTGAAGGCTGGATGTTGCTGTGAAGCCCATGCAGGGCAGAAAGCTGGGTGCTTTTAGTGGGTGCTGGAGGAGGGAGGCATGCTTGGTATTAAGCCCGTTCACCTACACATGCCCATGTCATTCCTATACCTCTGGCTCTCAGGAACAAGTCAGATTTCTCCAGTTTCTGACCCAAGTGAGTGTAAGCCAGCACCTCTGAAATCCCAGAGAGTCCAGGATGCTGCGGGCAAGAGCTGGGAGCTCCCATCCCGCATACACAGGAAGGATCAGCGAGGCAGAGCCCTGGGGGATCAGAGTGGTCCTTGAGACAAGAAAGACCTTTTCCCCAAAGAGTGAGCAGAGAGAAATAAGAACTGAAGAAAGCTTTAAATATACACCCCCCTCCTTGCACTGGGTTCGAGGTGTCAGAGGTCTGCTAGCTGATGGCAGTGTCTCCTGCCAGGGCCGGACAGGGTTCCCAGAAAAAGAACATATCATGTACAGCAGATGGCCTTCATCGGAGCTGTGTCAAAGAGCACACAGGAATGAGCACCATCAGCACCGCTCGGGAGGGAGCGCTGACCCTCCGGGGTGCCGGGGAGGGGAGGAGCGACTGCCTGGGAATTGAGTTCTTGGTTGCTGCTCGCTCCATTTCCTTGGGCAAGTGTTTTTTTTTTTTTGGTTTTTTTTTTTCCTCATGTATGTAGGTAAATCCCAATGTGCAAAGGGAAAAAAAAAAGGAAAGGAGAACTTGGACCTTGCTAAGTTCTTGCAGTTCTTTCCTAGGCCATGGATTTCATGCCTGATTGCCTGTTATTTAGGGACAGAGGCTGCAAAAGGATATCTTTGGTCATCAGACTCAGAATCATGTCATTCAGTCTCTGTCACACAACAGTCAGTGTCCATTTAAAACTCATTGGACTTTTCTTCCCTTCCTCCTCTGGTGATTAGGGGCTTTGTAGTTCCAGACTTGTTTTATTCATAGCCCATTTGTCCTTAGGCTTGCGCTGAAATAGCTCTTCTCCCTCCCAGGTGTTTAAAAAGAATTATCATATCCCCTTTCCATTCTTCCTACAAATTAAGTTCAGGAGTCATGGGCTTTGATTAGTTTGGTTTTAGATGAAGGGCACTGGCAGACCAGGCTCTGGAGTAAGGTCAGGGTGGGCGAGCATGGCATGGCCACCCCTACCCAGTCTGCCTCACTGAGCAACAGCTGCCCCAGCCTGTGGTCAGCTCCTGCAAAATGTCAGGGTCCAGGGCAGGGAACTTGAAATGCTAACTACTAACACCACACATGCCCTCTGAGTAGGTGAGTGTGAGCTCAAGCTAGCCCTTCTTGGGCCCCTCACTCAGGATAAGGCCAAGAAAAAATTCTCCATTGTGAGCCTGGTGAGACAATGGAACATGGATGCCCCATCCCTGGAAGTGTTCAAGGCCAGGCTGGAGGGGCCTCTGAGCAACATGGTGTGATGATCCACCCTGAAGAGGAAGTCACACCTCATTTAGTGGAATGTGTCCCTGCCTATGGCAGGAGAGTTGGGACTAATCTCTAAAATCCATTCAAATCCAAACCAGTTTGCATTTGTATGAAAGGCATTTCATGATACAAAAGTGAGACCCTGCCTCCTGAGAACCAGACCAGCACAAAGACACTGGGAATTCTTGCTAGCACTTTTAGGGGAACCTGATTAGCATGGCAGGATGGCAAGACCAAGGAGGATGGACTTTGCCACATTTTTCTTCAATTGCATTTCTGAAGGGAGGAGTGGCTCTGAAATTTGAGTCTCCATGCAGCTCAAGGTCTTGCATAGAAATGGCCTCAAATTGCACCAGGGGAAGTTTAGATTGGATATTAGGGAAAATTCCTTCATTGAAAGGGTGGTCAAGCCCTGGGACGGCTGCTCTGGAAAGTGGTGGAGTCACCATGCCTGGAAGTATTTAGAAGTCATGTAGATGTGGCACTCAGAGATATGGTTTAGTGGTGGGCTGTGCTGGGTTAAGGGTTGGACTTGATGATCTTAGAGGTGTTTTCCAATCTAAATATTCCATGATTCTATCACATCTACAGAAGTTGTCTGCAACAGCTGGACTGTGATAAGAGCTCTACACTTCAAGGCCAAGAAAGGCCACAAAACCTGAGCAGACTTGGCCTTATACTCTGCCAGCAAAGCAACCCAAGCTCACAAGGGTCTGCCATGTCTCCAGAAGACATTTGCATTCTTTAGATCCTGGGATTACAGCTGATTTCTGCTCGTGTCAGTGTCAGAAGAACTCAGGTTGGTACAATCCCCTCCCCAGTCATAATTTAGCAGATGAGAAATGTACCTTTCAAAGCACAGTTATGGCTGTGAAAGTGCAGTCTTAGGAGAGATGCTACTCATGCAGTCAGTCCTAAGTCACTACTTGGAACTGACAGAAGGACTTCAAAGAAAGAAGCATTTCAATAATAGGTAATTCAGCCTTGGAAATTATTTTGGCCACACTTACACAGAAAGATCAAGGCACACAGTTGTATCTAGATGTCAATGTGCTCATCTGTGAAACAGGGAGCTTTCTGTAACCTGTTTTTGTGACTGGCATGTCAGTGAGTCAAATCCCCCTGGGTGCTACTGCTAAAAATCAGTACTCTGCTGGCTGTTGATGAGTTGAGACCTACTTACATGGCCTCAAAGGGGAAGTAATCAATGCACACTTTTCCCTTTTCTTTTCCTTCCTCCCTTCCTTATTTTTACATTAACTTAGCTGTAGTGGAAGCACTTCTTTTGTAGACATAGATGTCAAAACACCTCTTTTATTAGAGGCTCTTGCACTGTAAACTTCTGCACATACCTATCCAGCCAGATGTTCCTCATCTCTCACCTTGAGGGCTTGTTCTGTAGGGATCCAGAGAACTGAGAATTTCTGTGACACTCATTGAACATGTCTTGCATATCCATATTTATACTCATACCTCGACATTAAATTATGTTGAAACACTGTCCCATAAAACATGGCCATTTTCAAAGAAAATGTCTGAAATCTGAGATTGAGAAACGAACAGAAAAGGGTGCTTAAAGAAAGGGCTTGGGCTTATATTTCTATTTTTACTGATATTTTATATCTTTTTAAGATTTTATGTTTATATGCTTAGAGATGAGGATAAAGTAGAATCTCATCTCCTCGTTATGGATTTTTGGGATAAAGTATACAGACCTAAACTGGTAAAACTTTATTCTGTGTTATATCAAATGCAGAGAGAGACTTTTTGGTATGTATTATATGGCTCTGAACTCCTATGGGACTATCTGCTCTCAAGAGAGTTCAAGACCATATGAGTGAAACTACCCCCAAACCAGCTGATCCTGTACTACTTTTTCCATCCTGACTTGGAAGCTGCAGTAGTTTCAGTACTTGGAAATAAATTAATTAGAAGGTAGAATTTACACACAGTTTAATCCTTGCCTCTTACTGGACTTGAAATCCCTCTTTCCCTTTCACACCCTGTTGGTGTGAAAGGGAAAGATACTGGCTGTCTTTCCATGTGTTACAGAATTGGCCAAATATGTTTAGGAGTTTCACTTTGTTCTGCCATTTATTGCTAGAGGCTGGACTGATCCTAGACCTCATCTGGAGAGGTGAGTACCACATCCCTCTTATCTTTCCTCTTATCAGACTGGTTTGTGCTAGGGCAGTTCTCCACGAACCTTCAGTCCAGGGGCATCTGTTGCATTGAAGGGACTAAAATATCTGGGCTTAATGAGCCTCTCTTTTTTAAGGATATTACACATGCACACAGATGGCAAGGGAAGAATGGCAGGGGAGCTGGGACTGAGGGAGTTTCAGCAGAAAGAGGATACCAGAGTGCATCACAGGCAGCCTGCTATGATAGTGAGAACCCCTCAGCTGCTGGAGAGAGCTTCTCAAGTGCAAAAGGAAAGCTCCTAAAACTAATGCTCATTTATTCTTGCTACATGATTCCTAGAAACAGGGGCTGGCCCACTGGAAGGCAAAACTCCCTATTTAGGACATTCAGAAATGAGAAGTGAGAAGGTCTTAGAAGTGATGGTAGGAGACAGGGTGAAATATGGTAGAAGAGATAGAGATGAGAAGAAAAGCACAACAGGTATTTCTCAGCTTCACTGCTTTGATCTTTTCCTCTCTTAACCCTTCTTCATTAAAGTCAAGACCATTTAGGACAAGTAGCTTTTTCTTTTACTTGTGTGTTAAACAATCATTGTGATTGCTTGGCTGTTTTGTCTTCTTCACTGTGCTCACCTCATGGAGCGTGCAGAGTTCTTGCAAACATCACCACAGGGTAGGAATGGCTACTGTTATCTCTGGGACTACTTGGATCAAACTCCCCATTGCCCTGTACGGAGGCTTTTCCCTACTCAAGGTGCAGGTGCTTTCCAGTAGCTAGTGGTGCAGAGTGGACTCATAGGAGAAAGGTACACAAAGGAAAGGAACCTGAGCTGTGAAACAGCCTGTGCTCATGATCTCTCTGCCCAGGGTTGTCTTAGAACAATCCTTCCCCAGTTCTTTTCCATCCTAGCCGGAAAGCAGTAGGCATCTCAAATCAGTCCTTTGGCTATTTTTCCTGACAGACCAACCTAACAGACCCCATCTTTCCAATCTGGACCTGAGGGGCTGGCACTGCCACCCCTGGAGTGGAGCTGTTGTCATGAACTAATGATGGTCCAAAGAAGCTGCTTTTGCTCCCAGAGGGGTTCAGTTGTCCCCGGAGCCTGTTGTCACCAGGTGGCACCCAGCAGTGTAGGTGGTAAGAGCTGTTAGGACTGCTTCATAATGCTCATCACCTTCATTCCCCTTCTAAACTGGAAAGTGACCCTGTGCTGCGTGGGGTTTGTTGATCCAGTACACCTGGATACATGGAGCTGAATTCCCCCTGTGCTGTGCCAAGTGCAATATCAGCTTGATGACATCATCCCTTTTCTGGTGACAGTGGGTGTACATCCTCAGCTTTCGACAGTGCCAGTCAGTCCTACATGCTTCTCTTCTTTCTTGGGAAGGACATTTTTCTTATCATATCACTTCTTGGTCTGCTGTACATAGTTATGGTTTAGTAAAGTCCTTAAATGAATGCTTAACTTTCTTATGTGCTATCATGTTGTCAGTTTGATTTCCTAAGTAAATGAGAGCCTTGTGATTCTCTTCTCTCTCCCCTGTCTATCAGCTGCCTTCCCTAATAAGCTTTCTACCTATTGGCCCTTCTAAACCAAATTTTCCGGGGTCAGTGATCTCAAACATAATGAAGCTATTGCAAGTTTTGTGAAGAGCAAAGACTTGGAAGGGAAAAGGCTGAAGTGCCCTGAAAGAAGGAAATGTTGCCATATGAGCTCAGCCTCCATGGAATTTCATTAAGGACCCAGTTAAGAGAGAGCCTTATGTGTTCTTCACTCCTGGGAGAGGACCGTGTCAGCTTGTTCCTGATGAGCTACATATTTCAAGGAAGCCATGGTGGATCTCTCTTGCTCTTTTCTTTGGTGTCTAAGGTAATTCTTCATGTCTTTGATCTTTGGAATTGTACATTTCTTATAAGGCACATGTGAGAGAAGCAGAAAGGGTGGACTATTGGACTTAAATTCTTTAAGCCCATGTGCCCACCCATGCATGTCCCTGATACAATCTGATGTAACAACCCTTAACCACCAGCTCAGACCTTTGCTTTGCTCCACACCTGCCTGTGTGTTGGATGGAGTCTCACTTTTATTCCTAAGGATGGAGACTGATGACATTATATGAAAGGGGGCTAAAGACACACTGTATTGCCAGGCTGTGAAAGCAGCATGTCTCAATGTGAAACAGCAGGAAAACTGTCAGTAAAGTCAGATGGAAAAACATGAGGTGCTCTAGAAAGGAGCATCTTATCACAGGCAGCACCCTGTTCTGGGAACCTCCCAAGACACCTGGCAGGGAATAGTGAGGGCTGGAGTATTTACCTCTTAGATACTTCATTTCAGGTGTAAAGGACCTTCAGCACTCAAAGTTCTGATCCCTCTACTGAAATTAGATATGTAAAACCTTCCTGAGTGAACTTTTCTCAGGTTTGGCTGGAAGGAGAGCCCTGTCACTGCTCCTGTGCCTACAGAGCAGCTCACTACTCTAAGACTTGCTCAAATTACAAGAGAGCTGGATTCAGCAGCTGACTGCTTCCAGGAATAATGATCCCAGGCAGTTCATCTCACAGGCAAATAGCTCCACATCTCAGTCAAGGAGCCACTGCAGACATTTCTTTCCTTCTCCCTGTGCTGGTGAACATGCAGTGAAGTCCAGCAGCTGAATGAGCTCTGACAGGGAAAATTAAGAGTGACCCCCAATGGTACAACATATTATGGCTTGAGCTGAGGGAGTTGAATGCTCTCACAAGAAGGAGCAGATTACAACCTGGTTTGCCCACTCCTTTCAGAGTCCTCCCATGGCTGAATTAGTACAGAAATTGGGAATGTAGCACCATGCTGGCCTATGTCCTCTGCAGAACATATCTTTTCTGTTGCATTCTGAGACCCTCTCCCCTTCTGATTCCCTCTGGGTGACAGAAGCAAAGAAGTGCTCAGTCTGCAGATTTCTCTTGTGCTTGGGCTGTCAGATTGCTACTGCTGCAGTTCCCAGTCCAGGGGAGGGACTGTTCTGAAACTGTGATACATGCACTGAATCAGCACTGCAAGTGCTTTGGAAATTTTGAGGTCAAAGCCACAAGTGCCAGTTGATGTGTGGCACCGTTAGCCGGAACCTGAGCACTAGGGGACTGGAGCACTACAATTATGTAAAGTCTGCTGCAGGTCTAACCCTCAGTCTCTTTCTCAAGGTCACATAAGAAGTCCATAGCAGAGAGCAATTGGAAACCAAATAAATCACCAGAATCCTAAGCTAATGTACTCATGGCTGAATCCAACCCTGAAAAATAAAAGCTTAAGGCCAGATTGTATTGCTGTCACACCCTTGATAGCATGGGTAATGGTGTCATGAGGACTCAAACTGATGGTGGACATCAGACCATAGAATCATGGAAACATGGAATGGCCTTGTTGGAAGGGATCTTAAAGATAATCTAGTTCAAAGCCATTGCCATGGACAGGGATACTTTCCACTATGCCAGGTTGCCCAGTATTCCATTCAATGTGGCCTTGAACATTTCCAGGGATGGGACATACTTCTGTCAGGTTTCTATAAATATGTACCTAGTAACTGTTTGACACCTATCAAGCACAAAATAGCTATCCTATTAAACGACAACGTCATTATACTACCAACACTACTAATTTCAGCTGGAGTTCAAGCATTGCTTTTTTCTTTGCCAAATGTTATTTGATCACTCACCTGCAGAAAGTAACCATTGCCTGACAGGTGAGTAAAATCTGGTTAGTTTTTGGATCTTTCTTCCTTTCTTCATTATACTACCAACACTACTAATTTCAGCTGGAGTTCAAGCATTGCTTTTTTCTTTGCCAAATGTTATTTGATCACTCACCTGCAGAAAGTAACCATTGCCTGACAGGTGAGTAAAATCTGGTTAGTTTTTGGATCTTTCTTCCTGGTAGTCATCAGGCTTGCTGAGGAGGTCAGCAGACCTTGAACTTGACACTGAACTTTTTTGGGTTCTATCCTCAACAAGCATATTTTCTTATTCACATTTCCTACACTCTCAGGAGTGCAATGCATTTTCCCTCTGGATCTGATAAATAAAGCTGAAGTGTTTCTTCTGCAATTCTGAATTCACTTTCTTTTCAAATATGTCTTTTAGTTAAGAGGGAATATTTGCAAGCTCCTGGTAAGAAACATGCACCTAACAATCGAGGCTTTCAGCTGTATGATTCCCTAGATTACAGCTAAAATACAAGAAAGAATGCTACAAATCTACACTGTCACTTTTACCATGATTTATTTTACTGAGGATTAATGAATCATTCGTTCACAAAAGAATTAACAACATTCTTTTTCCATCACAGAAGAGAATGATTGCATTAACAAGCAGCTATAGACTGATTCCAAACAGGCAACCAAGTGTCAGAAAAACAAAAAGGGATTTAATGCTGCACCAGCAGGGAGCTTTTGAGATGGGGAGCTAGGACACCCATTTGCTGCACAGCTTGATAAGGTTTCTTGGCTGACTGCTCCTAGTGGGATAAAAAATAGGACTCAATCCAGAATACAAGTGGGATACTGGCTTGCACAGAATGAGAAAGGATCAAAAAATTTCCAGCTATGGATTCAGGTGCTGAGATTTGGGAAAGCTGAGCTGAGTTCATGTTTCTGAGGTTCGCAAGGTTACTTGCTATTGCCTGAGCTTCTGACAGACAATCCAGAAAAGCTATTTCCCAGCAAACTGAGAAGAGCACAAAAGAGGCTTTTTCCTGGGCTTTGCAGAATTCAGGCAGGGGCTAACTGAAATCCAACTAAACAATCTTTTGGATGCCCATCCTCCCCTGAATGAGACCATTTGACTCTCCTGTCCTGTGGCTCCTCTCCATGACTCTGAGCAGTGCTGTGGTACTGACCCCGCCTGGGACATGCAGCGGCACTTACCTCCAGGACCATCTCTGTCATCTGGAACTGCTTCTGGGAGACCTTGTCAGAGCTCACAGGCTCATGGAAGAGCAGGCAGAGCATGTCATACTTCTTCAGTGCCTGCTTGTAATTCTTCTCGTTGAGGTCGATCACTCGGTCTTTTCCATCGTAAGTAGGGAAGTTCAGTCCCTCTTCTGCCTTGCAGCTGAAAAGCAGGTAAAAACCTGCCAGGATCCAGCAAATTGCCTTCATAGGGGCACCCTTGGAGTGCAGCAAAGGGTGGGTAAATGTCCCCCTCTTTCTTAATTTGAGAAGACAGGGAGATCAAAGACTCCAGGTGAAGTTTGAACTAAGTTTCTCTTAGTTTCTCTAAGATTCTCTCGTTACTTTCCTAGTGTTGAGTCTAAACACTACAAGACTGGTGGGGAGCAGCAAACTTTTTGCTGTCCTGTACTCACAACAAAGAGAGAGACAGACGGGAGAAACTGTCAGGCCAAGCCCTGGATACCTTACATAGCTGTGTCCAGCTCCCGTGTCATTAGGAACTCCATTTTTAGGAAGCAGTTGTTTCAGGCTAAAAATAAACCCTGCAATGAATAAAAAGGACAGATATGACACCATTGAGGGACTTGCTGGCACTCTGCATCATCTGAGAGAAGAGAGGGAGTGGGCAAGAGGGAGGGAGTGGGAGATGTCAGTCCTGGGAATATGCAGGCAAGGTCTGAGAAGGGGCAGACTTCACTTGCACAGGGAACCAAGGCACAGGCTGTCCTACTAGGAATTGACAAAAATAGAAGGTATTTACTGCAACTTATAATAAGGTTATCTCTCTTTATATCCCTTTGGGCATCACAGTGATTAAGCTTTTGATAACAGATCTCAGGTTAAACAGTTTCAGAGCCTCATCTGCACCACTAGAGGAAATGTCCTGTTTCCTCAGCAGCAAAGGAGGTGGACACTCCTGGGACTTCTTTCTCCTGCCTGGAGCACCATTTGGAGCTGCTAGCTGACATTTAAGGTGCTTTCTGAATCACATTCTCTGCTTGTGGGACAGCAGGAGAATTGCTGGCCCTTGGACCTGTAATCCAAAAGGAGAGGGCAGCTTATGTTGCAGCCTCCCATTTTCACAGCCGTTCCCATGCTGCATACATTGCTGGAGAGTGGTTAAACCTTATCGTGCTAAGGGGGCTGATGGTGGGAGGCATGTGCCCAAACCAGTGTCTTGGGGCAGGAGGCAGGGCTCTCCTTAAGAGGATGGTCAGATGGCACCATCACTGCCAGCCACCCTTTCTGGACCTGTCTGTTGGACTGGAGCGGGTTTTTCACACAACCCTCTTGCATTTCCCAGCAAGCTGTCCTGCATATTCCTCCTTCATGTCCCAGGGATGGTGGCCAGTTCCTTCTTCTGTGGGAGCCGAGCACCAGCTGCTGCTTTGCTGTATCACCTGCACAGCACTGCTGGGGGAGAGCAGTTCAGAGGCACAGCCCCTCAGCTCTTCCCCTCCTCTGACCACGGTGTCACCTCTGACCCATGACTGGCAGCAACAGGCAGGTGGAGACAGGCCAGCTGGCCACAAGCCAGCCCTGGGGCTGGCATGGATCCACTGGAAAAGGCCTGCTGAAGGGCTGGCAGAGAAGAGCTTGACAGGGGGCATGGCTCCCTTCCCCCTGCCAAAGTGATGTGCAGACAAGTGGCCTTATCAGGTGTTTTCCTTGCATGCTGCTCCATCACAGCTTTGCTCCATCCACACCAGGGAAGAGACAACATCCCTTCTTAATGCAGTTGTTTCCATTTAATTGTATGTCTGGGATTATTTCAACAATGAGAGCAAAAGGTAAGCATTCCTTAGCAATTACAGAATCATAGAATCATTTAGGTTGTAAAGGACTCTGAAGACCATTGAGTCCAGCCATTAATCAAACACTGCCAAGTCCACCACTAAACCATATCCCTAAGCATCACATCTACATGTATTTTAAATACGCAGAGGGATGGTGACTAGAACACTTTCCTGGGCAGAATAAACACATCTCCTGGGTGACTTAGGAGCACACTTTCACTTCTATGACAGCTTTCACTTCCCACCTGAACAGCCCACAACATACTGAGACCCTCTGGGCAATAGTTTCCAAATCTGTCTTATTTCCAAAGACTTTCCAGAAGTTCAACATTTCCTGTCAAATTAAAGTCCTATTGACAAAGCCTGAGGAATATGGGTGAAAGCCAAAGTAAGACAAGCCTCCAAACTACACTGCTTAGAGGCAGCCTTCAGGGGCAGTAATTTTTAGAGGGAGAGGTAAGTCTGAATAAGTCTGATTTCTTTTAGTGGCAGACACAAGTCTTGTGTCACAGTGGGTGGCAATGGCTGGTTACATTTATGCTGAGTGTTTAGGATGTAAAACACAAAACCAAGTTTGTGGGATGATTAGGCATACATTAGGCTGGTTGCTTGCCTTTGAAGGACTCCCATGGATCTGGGGTGCAGGAGCAGGCTTCATTGGCATCACAATGTGTTCTAAAGCAGGAGCACATTAGACAGGGTGTGAAAATGAAATGTTCGCAGCTACTTCAAAAATTGCCTTATGAGGCTCCTGACCTCCTTTATTCTTGTAGATCTTCAGCAATTGCTCCACTTTGATATTGCTCAAGCTATTTTTGATGCGCTTTTTCTCTAGTCTGAATAACTTTTTAATCTGCCTAAAAATAGATATAGTCCAATTTTCATTTTCTCCTCTTTTTTTTTTTCCTATCAAAAAAGGAAAGAAATGCTTCTTATTCCCAAAAATTGTTGCTTTGTTAGCCCCACATGAATCTTGTTCATCTGCTTGTGGCATGAGTAGCAAATATTTGTGAATTTTAGGCTTCACCTCTGCATCAAAGGGAATTCTTCCAGCAGACCAACCCTGGGTGTCATGGTCACCAGAGAGTCCATCTCTTTGTGTCTCCACTCAGAAACTCAGTGGGGCTGCTTGGGCTAAATCTAGTGGACATTTTCTGTGGTCTTCTAGCTCTAGCTGCATCTATATGAAATTTAAGACACCTTGTTCCCCAAGGCAGAAGTAATGGTGAATTCCTCAAAGTCGAAACAACTGCCTCCATCACCTGAAATTCTTAATTCCAATAAACTTTAGTCACAGCAGATGTTCTCCTTGCAGTCCTGCCAATACAGGTCTGAAATCCTGGATTCATGTGTTTTGGGATGTTCAGAACAGCAGATAAACACTTGAATCAGAGCAGAGCTGCTTTGGTTTTTTCCCCTGGGGAATAGCAGAGCTGGGACTGAAGCAGATGCTCCCACAACCTGACAAAGGCCGTAAGTGTTGTGCCTTTCTCTTCATCATCTCTCTTCAGTGTGCTAAAAGCAGCACACTGAAATGTGCTCATCTCAACCCCAGAAGCAAAACTCCTTGGAATTTCAAAGTGTGTCCATTGACTTTCAGATAATATTTTAAATTTGGAATTTTGGTCCAGGCTCACTGTCAAGGAAAGTATAGTGTGCAGACCCCATGCATCTAGGGAATCTGAGTTTTGTTGAAGGCCCATTTCTACCGGACACTGGCATAAGTTTTCTCTGCATGTCACATCCTCTTTCATAGGGTAGGAGCAATAGCAGTTCCCCTCAGGAGGGAAGGATGAGAGGAGCAAAGAAATTTCACAGGCTTCTCTGTGAAACTTCAGATTTTGCACTCCTCTGTTCACTGCAAATACTTTGTGCTCTCTTCCTGCATGGTCTAGTGTCTTCCAGATCCCACTTAACTGCCTGAGGTTTCAACACCTGTGTTTCTGTGGGCAGTGTCACACAAGGGAATGATATGGTCTGAACTAAATCCTGAGACACTTGCCTTTCAGTTCAGATATCTCATTTCCTGGCAAAGCTGGCATCTGTTAGTCTCTGATATAAGCTGACTGCAAGGTTCAACTTCCCAGCTCTGATTACTTAACCATTGACTCCTTCATCCATTCTGTTGCCGCTTCTCTTAGCCCTGTCTCAAGAAACCAGTACAATGCTTTCCCCCAGCTAACTATTCCAGAGATGTTTCCCTGAAAGCTTTCTGAAGAATGAGCTGGCAGGGCTCACTGCCTGTCCACCCTGACATGTTGTTCAAACAAGCTTTAGAACTGGCCCAAAACTTGAGGCAAAGAAAGAGATAATTAAGAGGAAACACTTGCTGTTGGTTTATTCACTACTGTTGGCTTTCTGGGTCCATCCATTAAGCAAAATCCCAGCTCCAGGGATTTAGCTTGCAAAACCAACCCTGACATTCATTGAAGTAGGATTTTACTTTATTTCTTCCGATTTTGTGAGGATAGGTAGTCAGTAACAGTGCTCAAAACAGTACAATCTCATACCTTCAATTCAGGCTTGCAGAAATGCAGGGTGGGGACATAGGACAAATAAAAATCTCCTTCTTCTTGATATCTTTTTCCTACTTTTATTATAAATTAGGGATACACACTTGCTGTTCTTCCCTCCTGGCCACTGCAGCCGCACTCCATGCTGCTGTTCTCACCTTCACTGTCCTTTTTATCTCACATAGTAAAAGAAGTCCCCAGCCACTGCTGATCCAAATGCTTCAGCGAGCCTTTTTTCCAGGGCTTCAGGATTTAGGGTCCTGCTTTAGCTAATCTCTTTTCAAGCTTCTAAGACCTTGTATGTTTTGCAAGATAGGAGTATTCAGAAAATATGCCTTTTGCCACCAGCTAGCTAAGCAAGGTCACAGCGGGTAATAGCTTGCAGGGTACTGCTGTGACCAGGGCGGGAGCCTCAGAGACACACTGAACCTTCCTAAACAGACCAAGGGAAACACTGTCATCCTGAAAAAAGCTTTGCAGTGTAAAAAATGTAGTTCTCTCTCTCTTCTCTTCAGCCCTGAAAGGTGGTAAGTCCTTCATGGTGCTTTATATTGCCTGTACTCCAATGCAGTCATGCCAGTGATGGCAGGCAAGTACAAGGCAGAGGAGCTGTATCATTGGCATTCCCTCCCTTTTTCACCTGTTACAAATGGCCAGAGATCTTTGTAGTACCTGACTGTAGTACCTGACAGTACTTTTACTGAGGTGTCTTGAGACCTGCTGTGTGATAAGAAGATGCTATAAACCCTTTCTGACTCATGGACACTGCTTTTGATGAGGAAAAACAAATATAAGACAGACAAAAGCACTTCTATGAAATTATATAGAAGTTGTAAAGGGAAGGTCAAGAAGATAATCAGGTGTCCTAACTCATTCTCAGACAAATAGGCATTTCAAAAAAAATCTTTGTTTTTTTAGGTATTGTGTCTCCCAGAGCAAAGTTGCTCTGTGCCACTTTGGAGGGATCATTGCACCTCTCTGCCTCTGGGACCTCGTCTGGCACCTGTGACTTGTACATGTCAAAAAGTAATTTAGAAGGTCAAAACTGGGACTGTCCCAGAAAGACTGGGATAGTTACCTCTTAATGAGCTAATAGTCTCTACACAGCAAGAAAGGATTTAACTAAGACATCACTGTGGCCAAATGGAAATGTGCCCATTGGCATGTATGGAAATGGGAGGGAAAGAGAAAGAAATTAATTGAAAATGAAAAGCGTTAAGAGAAATTCTGGAAGGAGACAAGGCTGCTGCTTCATGCAGAGGCCTGACAAGGGACATCTGAGGGCAACCTGTTGTGGTGGTTGGGGAACTCATCAGGTGGACTGGAAAAGGTGGCAGATAGTTTGCAAAAGGACACAGAGGCAATGACCTGCCTACCCCTCCCAGCTGGGCTGGGAGCTCTGCCAGCCTGTGGCAGCAGGGTTGTATTTGTCCACATGCAACTCACCCTGGAAAGGGTAGAGGGGCTCCCTGGAGGGCTTCCTGCATGTAGCACCGGGATGGGAGAATTTTGTGCACGTGACAGCTGTAGGCTGGTTAGTAAAATCTTTGCTTTGCTGGTAATCACAATGACCTGGGGCCCTCCAGCTGTGACTCAGAACTATTCCAGTCATGCTGCACAAAACAGCCCACACAGAGGCCTGGCCACAGTGCTGCCTGCAGTGGGCTCCTGCCCATCTTCTCTTCTGCAGGACCTGGGAGCAAGAAGGGGTCTGGCATGCATTTGGTGCTGGGACCTTCAATTTTTCTTTGATGTTTAAACTCCTAAAATATGCTGGTGTCAGTGCAGATCTCTGCTCAGCACGCTCAGCAATTTTAAGCTTACTGATGAGCAGTCTGGTTTGTTTTTTTTTTCCCCAGATACCTCTAATGCACCCTACTTCAGAAACACCACCACACCATTTCACTGCCACCCTGCCCTGTTTAATGCCACTTTCTTCTGCTGAGATGTCACAACTGATGAGTTAAAGCAGTTTCTCCTGAGACAGTGGCATAATCTCCCCTCGAGGGGAAGCACCCTGTAGGTGGGTGCTTCATGAGGGACAGGAAAGGGCTGTGGATAGGAGATGGATGTTCAAGTTTTCCACAGTCACAGGCTTCCCAAAGGGCTTTGTAAAAACCTTTCCATGTGAACTGTGCCAGCAGGGTCCAGGGATGATACGATGGTGCAAAGTGCTTAGACATCAGACTCACAGGGATTAGTGCTTTAGGCAGGCAGGGAGCCTGGGTCCGGTCTGGACTCCTGAAGGTTTTGGCATCATGGAGAGCTGGAGAAAGAGATACAACTGCTGCTGACCATGTTTTGAGAGCTGGCTCAGAAACCAGGCCAGGTATGTTCCTGTGAGAAGTACTGAGATCTCTGTGAAAGCCCAGTGATCCACAGCCAATCTGTGAGCCAGTGTGAAAATTTGGACCAAAGATGGTGCCCCAAGAACTGGAGTGTGAATGGTGCAGACTGAGCTCTGATCCAGGGACCTCAGCAATTACAAATAATATCATAATAATTAAATCATTATTAATAAATTAAATAAATAAAACACATGATCTGACACAGTATGTTCCCATATGAAATATCTTAGGGCACATACAACCTGGCCATTTCCATCAGTCCCCTGCCTTTTACTTGGAGGAGATGGGATCGCTGGACTCCTGCCCAGCCTTGGCCATGATCGGTATGTTCGAGCATGTGTCCATGTGTCTGTCTGCACGCACCCATGCACGCACGCATTAACCACTGGCACTGCTTCCACCCTGCTCTGCCAGGCCAGACTCTAAAAGATGGATCCCACATGGAGCACACCCATTTGGGGTGGACAGGTCTGGGGTGACACCTGCACCTCAAGTTTCTCCTAGCCATGAAGGCATCAGCATATTTACAAACATCTTGATGATTGGAGGGCTGTTTAATTTAGTGGTGTGGCGCCTGCTGCTGCTGACGGAGCTGTTCCCAGCAGATTTACACCTGTTTCAGTGGAGTGGCTGCTCAGCTCTCCTCTGCTCCCAGCCTCTTGTGCTGCCCCTTAGAACCTTTGTCCTCCCCTGCCTGGACAGTGACGCCTGTTGGGGCACAGCTGACAGGCTGGGAAGCACTGGGGTGAGCTCACTGTGCCACCAGGAACCTCATTCCTTTTGAATGATGAGCCAGACAAGCTTAGCACGCTCCTTAATTTTGTAAGGAGACAGGATTTGCTGCTCTTGAATTTCTGCTCCATTTTTACCTTCTTGTTCTCCTCTAACTGGGTTTTATACTGTCTGGGATGGCCCTGAGTCTCTCTAAAAAGTTAATTCATCAGGCACTTGCATTTCTGGAGTGAATTAGTTTCCAGGCAGTCCAGATGTCTTCAAGGCAGTCCATTATGCATCCTTTGGGCATGCTTTTATTTTTGGTGCCAGGCAAATTTTGCAAATTTTTCAAATTCTTCCATGTGAATAAGTCCTACTGGCAGCAAAACCACCATGGATATTGGTATGTAGCTGGGTACAGGTACACAGTGTTCCCAAGTATTCAGAAGTAATGACTCAAGTATCCCCTTCCCTTGGATCATTAAGTTAGCCTAGAAATATGGAGATCTGGAAAGTGTCTTGCTTGTGACTTTCTCTTTCTCTGACAATTTCAGGATGCTTCTGCTCAAGCTTTTACCTGCAGTCACAGAAGAGAGAAAAGCTTCTCTACTAATGCATCTCTGATTGAAAATCGAAGTGGAAATTTTTGGGTAATAGCATGAAACTGTCATGAAGAACCAATGAAGGCTCTGAAAATCACAAACTGTATGATGATATGACAGAAGGTTAGCAAAAACTGGGAGACCTCGCCTCCCTCCTTAGGTATGGCTGCAAACTGCTGCTGAAGCTGATGATGGGAAGAAGCCTGTCATAGGATCACAGAGTCATAGAGCAGTTTGGGTTGGAAAGGACCTTAAAGACCATCTGGTTCCAAACCCCCTGCCATGGGCAGGAACACCTTCCACTAGACCAGGTTGCTCAGAGCCCCATCCAGCCTGGCTTTGAGCACTTCCAGAGATGGGGCACCCACAGCTTCTTCGGGCAGCCTGTGCCAGTGCCTCACCACCCTCAGAGTAAAGGATTTCTTTCTAATAGATAATTTAAACCTACTCTCCTTCAGTTTAAAGCCATTATCCCTTGTCCTATCACTACATGACCTTGTAAAAAAATCTCGGCCTTATTGAAAAAATGTCTCTGCCATACTGAAAATCAGCCACTACCCACAATTCACGTGGCTAGCAGAAACATTTGGGCAGTGGAAACATTTTGCAGCTTCATCTGAATCTTTTTGCCCCCTCCTTAGAAATGGCCACCCACTCTTGAAGAAACATTGGCTTGCCTTGATGAAGAGTCTCTTCATCCTGGGACAGAGCACTGACCCATTGGCTGTGTCTGCTGTGGGTGGCTGGGAAGCAGGGGCTGGGAAGCAGAGGTTCTACCTGGGTAGGCTGGATGCTCAGAGGAGCCCTGCTAGAAGGAAGATACCTCAGCACCAACCTCCTGCACCAGCTCGGTCCTGAGAAAGAAAGAAAAAAAGCCCAGCAGCCCCAAAAACATGCAGTCAATGATTTCCTGGAGGAAAAAGCAGTAGCTGTGTCTCTCCAATCCTGGGGCTAGCAGGGTGTTATACCAGAGCATGGTTTGGCTTTTCTTTCTAACCTGAGGTTTCTAGTTCAGTACCACCTGGCAGCACCCCTGAGCTGCAGCCTGGGTCATGGTTTCCATAAAGGGCTGCTGGGTTCACTCATATTTATAACACTTGCCTGAGCATGGCATGTCAGTTTGCAGAGGTCAGCTCTCCTCCGGAATCATTCCACAAGCTGTGCTTCTGTTTCCATCCCCGCCTGCCAAGGGGCCTCCCACCCCCTGGCAGTAGGACCTGGGGGTGGCTCACTGAGGGGCATGGCAGAACGGTCTGAGGGGTGAAGGGCACGAGGAAGGAGGGTGCATTGGAGATACAGTGCCTGGTTTCTAGTGTAAACTCTAGAGGTAGGTGTGTGGCTTTCTCTAGTGCTCCAGGGAAAGTGGGAACCACTATATCCCTGTGGGAGACAGGCTGTCTGCAGGCAGATGAAGAGTTTTCTTCTTCAGGTGCATTTCAGTAGGTACTCTGGGTAAGGAGGATCACAAAAAATAAGGCATGGCTCCAGCTCGGTCCCTTCTTCTCTGAATTCATCAAAGATGGCTTCAGACTGATTCTTAGAGCTGCCAGCTGTACCACATGGTACACTCCAAATGGAGTTGTATCAAAGAGAAGATCAGATGCCAGCCTGTGGCCAACATTCAGACATTCCTCATGGCTTGTCAGCAAGCCATGACATTGCTCTCAACAGGTCCCTTGCTGGGTCCCGTGGTCCTAGTGAATGCTGAAGATCCCTGACTGAGGTGTATTTTGATGGGCAGGAGACAAAAGCCAGTTTGGAGGATGTGACAGGTTTTAGAAGTCAGGCTGTACACTGATGGTGTTCCTCATCCCCTTGTGTCTCAGAGCACGTGCGTGGGGTGAGGAACCAGCACTGCCAGCTCGGCTCTTCCGCCGCTCAGGAGCCGCACGTCACAGCTGTGTGTAGTGCCTGCACGCTGACGGCTGCAACTAGGCTCCTACAAAGCTCCCTGGATTAGCAGGTGTGGATATACAGGGCAGGGATGCAGTAATTTGAGATGGAGTAGTTAGTGCAGTCAGGCAAATGTCACATGTAAAAAGAGGATCTAAAATGATCTAGCACAGCAGTTTGTGCTCAGTCCTTACTGGCCTGTAGCAGGAAACCAAGATAGCTTTATTTTAGTAATTATAACTGATACCTGTTCATCCTTGGTCGATGTATTTTTCTTGTTGGGTTTTTTAATTTTTTTTTTTTCCCCTATGTCATGTCTTTTCTTTTCTCTCTTCTCTTCTCTTCTCTTCTCTTCTCTTCTCTTCTCTTCTCTTCTCTTCTCTTCTCTTCTCTTCTCTTCTCTTCTCTTCTCTTCTCTTCTCTTCTCTTCTCTTCTCTTCCCTTCCCTTCCCTTCCCTTCCCTTCCCTTCCCTTCCCTTCCCTTCCCTTCCCTTCCCTTCCCTTCCCTTCCCTTCCCTTCCCTTCCCTTCCCTTCCCTTCCCTTCCCTTCCCTTCCCTTCCCTTCCCTTCCCTTCCCTTCCCTTCCCTTCCCTTCCCTTCCCTTCCCTTCCCTTCCCTTCCCTTCCCTTCCCTTCCCTTCCCTTCCCTTCCCTTCCCTTCCCTTCCCTTCCCTTCCCTTCCCTTCCCTTCCCTTCCCTTCCCTTCCCTTCCCTTCCCTTCCCTTCCCTTCCCTTCCCTTCCCTTCCCTTCCCTTCCCTTCCCTCCATTTCCATTTCCATTTCCATTTCCATTTCCATTTCCATTTCCATTTCCATTTCCATCCAGTACAGAGGGAAGGATTTCCAGGAGGATTACAGAGCTTTCATTATGCTCTCTGGGATGTTTTGACAAAGATACAAATACACACCTCACCATAAAGTGGTGTTTTCTGGACTACTCATATTACTATTTTGCCACATTTAAAGCCTGCAGATTTATGAACACAATGACCTTTTAAAGACCAATTTCAAGCTGCAGCCATTTCAGGATCATTATTTCATCTGCGAGTAGCAGATTTTTGGGGTTTAAACAGCCAATTAGAAACTTAAGGATAGTTTTGTGAAGATGTGAAACCCTGATGTTTTTTCCTGCTCCTAGAGTTTGTTCTTGTCCAGATCAGACCCACAGAGGAGAGAGGCATTTATTTAGGCAGTTAAATGAATCAGAACAGGGCCTGAGTCATTGATGAATTTAAAATTTTTCAAATCTGATGAAAAGCCTGAGTATTTGAGACTCAAGTTAGTCCTTTGGACTTTCATGGGTTGTGACTATATACAGAACTATGTGGCTGAACAGCATCATTTATCCTGACAGTGTCAACCCAAATAACTGCACATGCTGAAAAGGAGACTTCCCAGCAATCATGTCAGGCAGGCTTTCCATGACATTAATTGAAGTGCTAATTGAAAAAAACCCAGCTAAAACTCTCCAGTGGTAGAAACCACAGATCCTGCAACACAAAGTACTTTAAAATTGTGTTTTAATTCGACACAATGGTTTGGACTGAAAATATGTCTTTTGATGTTTTGATGTATTTTCATTTTTATCCAAAATTCCCTTCCTATACCTAAACTATGTCTCAGATGAGAGCTGGGAGAGCACTGCTTGAAGATCAGGCATGCACACACAGACACACAGACACACACACACACATTTACTGGAAACATTTTGAAGGAAACCTGGGGAGCCTCATACTCAGGAAGAGGTTGCAGGAGTGGCCAAACCTGCCCAGAGTTATGCAGCCCTAAGAAATTTCGCTTTTTAAACCCTAGTGAACCAAACACTATGACCAGCTGCTCTCTTATAGCTATCTAGTGTCAGTAGCTTGGCTTTTTTTTTTTTGGCCTGTAAATTACTGTACACAGGTGGGGAATTTATTAGCATAAGTAAAATTAGGAAGCAGCACTCCATCTATCTCCCCACTGACACTGACAGGCTGTGAGATGTTGACCTTCTCTGAAGTGTTTGTCTGTATGGCCCTGAACTCAGCGAAAACACTTAGGCCTGTGCTTAATTTTGCGTCCCCTTAGGTTTGCCCTCGCACTAGAAGTTAAGTATGTGGGTCACTGTTTTCCTGGATCAGAGCCCAGCTCCTGAAGGTCCTTCAAGATTTAGCTAGATAGAGCTTCTTAAATGATATGATGCAATTAATGGAATGGGATTCTGCTCTCTTTTCTGTTAGTGGCTGATTTGTGATGGGGAGGCTAGGCTGTGCAGAAGTATACAGCCAGCCATCAACAGTTTCTCACAAACTATCAACTATAAACACATTAATAAGTTTTAATTATCAAAGTCTCTGGAAGATCAGCCTTTTTGTAGCTGATGAAGTCTGTCCCTCCTTGCAGACCCAGCATCCACATGCTGAGGTCTAAGTTAAGAGCCAAACTCTGAAGCTCAGAAGTGACTTTGCTTTAGCTAGGAGCTGTTAGAGCTGTGATCAGGTCTTCAGATTGAGCTGGTGGCTCTTGAGTCTCCTTGGTGGTGGGATATAGCCCCCTGTATCACATGTACAATGGCATGCTTGTCATGGCAGGAGACAGGGACTGATCTTTCCATCTCCTCCAGCACAGGCAAAGGAGGTGACCGTGACCTAGAGCCACAGAATCACAGAATGTTTGGGGTTGGAAGGGACCTTAAAGATCACCTAGTTCTAGGGATCTGAGAAGCGTATTGCTTAAGATATTTCTCCAGCATGGCAGCTTCAGGATGCTTCTGCTCAAGCTTTTACCTGCAGTCACAGAAGAGAGAAAAGCTTCTCTACTAATGCATCTCTGATTGAAAATCGAAGTGGAAATTTTTGGGTAATAGCATGAAACCTGTCATGAAGAACCAATGAAGGCTCTGAAAATCACAAACTGTATGATGATATGATGGAAGGTTAGCAAAAACTGGGAGACCTCGCCTCCCTCCTTAGGTATGGCTGCAAACTGCTGCTGAAGCTGATGATGGGAAGAGGCCTGTCATAGGATCACAGAGTCATAGAGCAGTTTGGGTTGGAAAGGACCTTAAAGACCATCTGGTTCCAAACCCCCTGCCATGGGCAGGAACACCTTCCACTAGACCAGGTTGCTCAGAGCCCCATCCAGCCTGGCTTTGAGCACTTCCAGAGATGGGGCACCCACAGCTTCTTCGGGCAGCCTGTGCCCGTGTCGTGTTTTTGAGACCCTCAGCTTTTCCTCGGCCTCAGATACTTGTGTCCAGCCGGTCCCTGTTTTCCCCCGGCTCCTTTGCGGCCTCCGCCGTGCCCGCCGGGCGTCCCCAGCCCGCGGCCGCCGCCTCGCGGGGAACCGCCAGGTGGCGCTGCCGCCCCGCGTGAGGCGCCGCGCGCCCCGCCCGCCTTGTCCCGGCAGCCGCGCGCGGGGCGTGAGGGCCCTCCCGGGGGGACACGGGGACAGCCCGGCGGGAGCAGCCCGAGTGACCAGGGACAGCCCGCCATGGGACAGCGGGGCAGGCCGCGCCTGATGCCGCATGTGCCGTGCCGCGGCCTGCCTCGCCCGCGCAGTGCTCCCTGACCCCTCGGCAGAGAGAGGGCTCCGCTTCTAGGGGCACCTTCGCCGTGTTTCGCTGATGGTGCCAGCAGTGAGCCTATGGCCATGTCCAGGAGTATCCTGGGGTGCTTTTGGAAGAGCAACGCCAGCAGGTCGAGGGGAGTGATCCTATCCCTCTGCTCAGCCCTAGTGAGGCTGCATCTGCCGTGCTGTGTCCAGTTCTGGGCTCCTCGGGACATGAGAGACGTGGACCTCCTGAAGCAGGTCCAGTGGAAAGTTGATTAGATGATTAAGGGACTGAGAGCACCTGCCTTGTAAAAAATGGCTGAGGGAGCTGCACCTGTTCAGCCTCGAGAAGAGAAGACAGAGAGAACCTTGTCAGTGTAGTCAAATATCAGAACGGAGGATGCCAAGAGGATGGAGCCTGTCGGTAGTACCCAGCAACAGGACAAAGAGCGACAGGCAGAAACTGGAACACAGGAAGCTCCACCTGAAGATGAGGAAGAACTTCTTTACTGTACAGGTTACTGAGCACTGGACAGATTGCCTAGAGAGGATGTGGAATCTCCTTCCATGGAAATATTCAAGAACCATCTGGACACAATTCTGTCCAGTGTGCTCCCCACCCTGCCTGAGTTGGGAGGTTGCAGCAGATGGTCTACAGAGATGCCTTCCAGCCTTACATATGATGAAATTCTGTGTTTTAACTAGGACCTATACAGAGGTCCAGAGTGGTTCCCATGGACAGTGTTTGTGCCGCTGACAGAGTGTCTGCAATGTACGAAGGAGTGGTGAGGAGTCACAGGACTTTGGAGGTAACTGCTAGAGTGAAATTAAGGTCTTGGCTTTCCACTTTCAAATTCTGAGGCTCCCCTTGGCCCCCAGAGTTGCAGAAGGCAGCTTGAGGCAGGGTTTTAAAGGGTCAGAAACCAAAATGTAAAAAAGCTCACCCCTTCCCAACCAAACACACACATAAAAGTCTATTTATGCAAATTAAATCTTATTATTTTAAAATGGTCTTGTAACTTAGGCAGCTGCGATTTTTGAACAGGTAAAGATGGGTCTGCTGCATTTTAGGGGTGTGATAAACCCTTCTCCTAAGGCTGAATCCAGCACCAAGGCACATCCCCTCTTTCCCCACGGTGGGATGCTTTTTCTACGTTCTTCCAGCACTGATGGAAACAAAGCTACATGGCCAGTTGGGCTCAGGTTTAGCCTTGTCTGCTGGGGCCCCTTTTCATACCAATTCAGACAGCCTGGCATCAGTCCCCCTCTTTGTACACCGGAGAGAGGGGCAGGTCGGGGCACACAGCACAGCGAGGAGCGGCGGGGTCTCCAGGCAGCGCTCGGCGAGCGCCGGCGGGCACAGATGGTGTCATTTCCCCCCGAGGGCCGCGCGGTGCCCGCAGCGATGCTGGTGCGCGGCTGAGCAGGGCGCTGGGATTTGCATGTGCCCTTTGCACGCCAGGCGCCGGCTATTTAAATGACAATGGGGTGAGGGGCAGGTTAGGTATATATATAGACAGAGAGATATTTCTCTGTCTGCGTGGGCTGCTGCTGGCAGCTGCAGTCCAGCAGCCATCCTCGCCTCCCCTATCAATATCCTTTCCCCTGAGCTGGAAGGACTAAGGGATAATTTAGTCTTTATGCTAGTTTGGACTTTGTCTGATTACCAGCTGAGCCTGATTACACAGGCCTTGCTGTCCCTTCTGGGAAATAGTCCAGACAGCACAGAGGGGCCACTGCTCCTCCTGCCTGTTTTGCCACTGCCAATCCCTCTGATTTTATTTTGGATTGCAGGAGGGGTGGCTTGTTCTTTCTGCTGTCCTCCCTGTGCACCCACTGTCAGGGACCAAAGGGCCTAGTTTTTCATGAGGACCATAAATCACATTCACACACAGGGCTTGAATACCACCATGTAGAGCCAGCTGGTGGGGAGCTGAGCTCTTGTGACTACTGATGACATGGACCTGGGTCCTGCAGCAAGGAGCAAAGTGGGGCCCATCTTCAAGTGGGCCTCCTTACTCACCCCAGTTTCCCTTTTCTTTCACCCTTTGACACCTCACTATGTGTCAGTGGGTGCCTTGGATATGTGTGTAACTGGGAGCAAGAGTGAGCTGTCACGTAGAAACCAGTCCATGCAGCAAAGCTGAAGATCTGTTCCAGCTGAGCATCCCAGCTCCAGCTATTTCACTGAGAGCAGAGCTAGTGTCAGGCCAGGCAGCGTTGAAGTACTGGGAACTGACAGCAGCCAGCAGTTGCAGTCCAGCAGCTAGCCCATCCTCCCCCACCACTTAGGAGCACTTGGATCAGCCAGACACAAGATTCAGATCTCCATCCATATCTACAGTTCTACAGAGTTCAGAGGAAGTGAAGTTTTGGCTTTGGGCTTGTGCAATTTTCAAAGCTAATGAACAGATGGTGTTTTACTTGCTGTCTCCAGCCCCTTTGTATTAGCTGTGATCCAAGTCTAAACACCATAGATGAATTAGGATGGTCATGTTCCCATATTCACTTGGAGAGGAATTATGTGGGGAGATGGAGGGACATAATGCAAAACCTCCTAGAGGCAGGACCAGTTTAAGAACACCTCTGCACAGCTGGAGCAGTGTGTGTTACACAGAGGAGTTACCACAACTTCTGAAGCTCAATGAAAACACTTGACCCTTGACTTGAACTAAGACCTCTGGTTATTGATCCCAGGAAACTTTAGAGAGAGGGCCATTGCATTCTGCCTGCAGCAGCTCTGGCTCCTGAATGGCTCCTCCTGTTTTTAGGAACTGTCACACTGAGCTCTCCCATCAGCTTCTCTACACTGTCTCCACTCCTTGTGGGTGACTAGGACAGTACAAGAGTTTGGCTCAATCATCTCTGGGGCTCAGTTTGAAATAAGCGTAGGCTGCTCTTATATTGCCTGGTAGCTTCTCTTCACCAGAGTACAAGCCCAGCTCCTAAAACCTTTTCTCATAGGTTACGTGCTCCAGGCCCCTCACCATCTCAATTGACTCTTCCAGGGTTTTCAACATCCCTCTGGAACCTGGGAGGACCAAACAGAGCAGAATATCTAGGCACAGTCTCACCAGCACTTAAGAGCAGATTGGGATAATTTCTCTCAATCTGCTGGCCACCTTCCTCCTGATGTAGTCTAGAATGTGGATGGCATTATTTGCAGTGACAACACTCTCCTTGGCCTCCACTTGTAATCCCCTTGTCCTTTTCAGCTGGGTATAAACAGGTGTGTCTTCACTGATAGATCATACAGGGCCAAGGAGTGTTCCTGGTTGCATCAGTCATGGATCTAGGTGGCATTTGGGATTTGACCCCCTGAGTCCCATTGGTGGTGGCACCCTGGCCTTTTTCCTGTGTCCTGTTCCATGAATCTGAGACAATATGAGAGCTTGGGGAACAGTGGGGTGCATCAGCTGCTGAGAACTGATGCAAGCAAGTGTCAGAGAATGGAGCTCAAGCAGTGGTTTGTCTGGTGGCACCAGGGGTGCTGACCTCTCCTGTGACACAGGTTCAGGTAGCACAGTGCTGTCCTGTGCTCTGAGGCACAGATGGTCTGAAAGAGACTCTCTAGTACATGGTAGAGCAAAACGTCACACACAATGTTGTGACAACTCTGTTGGACCAGAGAGCTGTCTGTCAGTATCCTGTTTCCAAGCATGACTAGCAGCAGCTGTGTAGGGAAAAGGTATTGCTACCAGGAGGAGGATCACTGTCAAGCCTACCTTTGTAGCTTTGGGACATTTTGGAAACATCCACAGAGAGGACTTTAATCAATCTTTCCATGACACAGCCTGAATGAAGCTGGATAACCCACAGCCCGAAACATTTGCTGATTTTGCAGTGGCACTCTGAGCCCCTTTTCATTGTACACAGATATCTGTGCCCTCATAGGTAATTTAAAGGTGGAACATCTCCAAGTTATTGAAATGTTCTGTATTAATAGTTCATTTTCAGGCAGCTTCTTGCTTAGGCTTTATTTAAGGTGAAGCAAAATGTTTTTATTGATCTGAAACTCACTTATTTGCCAAGAGTTTTTTCCAAATGTGTAATTTCAAATTCCAGGCTGCTTTTCTGGTATGGGTTGAACACAAGAGTTGCGTTTTTTTAAATTGCCTCTGCTGAAGAGACAGGAAGACTATGGAACCTCAATACTCCTAGACTTCAGTTGACCTTTCTGTAAAGATTGCGGGGGGCGGGGGGATGGATTTGTTGTTGTAATGGTCTGGGTGAAAGCATTGCCGTTTCTTGCTAAGGAGAGTGCAAGCTGCTGTGCTGTGTCATGTTTGCCAAGCCCAAACATCAAGTGTTTTGCTTTGAAGAGCTTGGGTGCCTGTGTTCCTTGGTTGGCTAACTGGGATTTTAGGAATAGAATCTATTTTCGATAAATGATGCCATGTAGACATGCTAATGGGCAAACTGTTAGCCTCCAGGTAACAATATTGCTCTTACAGCCTGCTGAAAATGGTGGTTGGTGATCTGGTCTCTCCTGCTAACCATTGCTTGCCTAAAGTGCAATTAAAGCTGATGTGAAGTCCAGTCCTGGGCTAGGAGCACTGGGAAGTGTGCTACAGAGATCTAGGGGTTTCTCCTGAACATTGCTTTGTTCCAAGAGATGTGTCCTGGCCCTGGCTCCTTTTGCCATGCTATTTGTGCTGCCATCACTGAGGAGAGCTGTGCTATACCTGCTTGCTGCTGGTGTGGGTCCCTCCAGGTTCATTAGCTGTGCTCTGCACCATGCTGAAATGGTGCTGCTGCAGGACTCGAGCTGTGCTTCAGCTGCTGAGAGCAGTTGTGCCTGAGGTGCTGTGCCATGGGGCTTGATGCAGGGCCTCCACCTTCATGGTGCAGCTCACGTGCAACCTGGACCCACTGCCTGCAAGCCTTTAGCTTGCTCTGTGCCGTGGTTGGCTGGCAGGGGGCTGCATTTGGGCTCTGCCCCCGGCTGCTGTTATTTATGGAAACTGGGCAAGTGTTCATGGAAAAAAGCTGTTTGGTGCCTTGCCAACTTCTCGTCTAGGGGCAGTAACCTGCAGAGCATGTGTATGTGCAGTGGTGTTCAACGAGGTGTGCGGCTATGGAAACCTGCCTCTGCATGCCCAGAGAGCGTGTGAGAGCCTGCGAACAGAGGTGCTAATGCTTCTCTGCCTTGGCTCCCCTGTGATCTTCTGCAAACAGCCCTGCGGGGAGAACCACTTCATTTTCTGCTCTGCATTCCCTATGCTCACAGTACCTGGGGAAAAAATGACAGCTCTCTTTTTCTGAGACTACATGTCAAATGCCCGGGGCTGTAATGAAATATAGATCTACCTGATGCTGGACATAATACACGGGTGTTTCATTCTACACTTGAGGAAAGAGCCTGCCATGTCTCCAGCTCACTGCAGCCTACTGCAGTTAGAGGAGAGCCATTCTCTAACTTCACTCACTTTGCTACCAGACACCTAAAGTAATAAAATGGTGTTCTTTAGGGTGTAGTGAGGCTCCTTGGGAAATATGATCAACTACAAAGATCAGTCAGGGGCTTTAACCAAAGACCCTATTTGGGGAATTGGCTCCTGACTACTCATTTCACCAGTGCTTGTTTCAGAGCCACCTCAGTGTCTGTTATGCTTCTGATCTGGGAGGTCCTTGTTAAGCAGCTGCAGATGTCTGGCACATCTTCCTTTCAGCCCTGACCCATTTAATACTGGGGAGGACAGATGAACACAAGCTGAGCCAGAGCTGACCTAGAGAGGAAGGAAGAGGCAGGGAGATCGGAGTTGCCTGAAAATGCTTTCTGCACTGCAGTGATGGTCACCACCCAGAAAGGGGAGCAGAGGAAACTCTGTATCTGGAGGAACCTGCCGTGCTCAGACAGAGACCCATTCTGCTGCAGTTCCAAGCATGGTTTGAGCCCGGTGTGTGGCTGAAGTACAGCACCTTAATGAGTTGCCACATGTCAGCCACACTGCGGTAGCCATCTGTGTGTGATGGATGTGTGGCGTGCAGTGGGGTGCTGAGGAAGCTACCTCACCTCCCCATCTTTGGTATTTCAAGTGGCTTTGAGTTTGTCACAGGCTGCAGGCATTGATCTCTGCTCAGCTGCCATGGGGTGGTGAGCCACCAGGCTGCAGAGCTTGGAGCTGCTTGCCCTTTTCCAAAGTGAGGAGTCAAGCTTTGCTGGAAGGAGACATTTCCTCACATACTGCCCATGAAGGCATTCACTGTGACAGGAGATCACTGAGGCCAATGACTATGCCCAATGCAAAAAAAAAGCATCAAATATTTATTTAAGTGGGCCTTCCAAATGATCTATCAGTAAATATGCAAAAATATGCATGAACCATGAAGGAAATGGAAGAACCCAGCTTTGAAGTGTTACAGCCTACCCTGGCCACAGTGTTCATGAGATATTCTTAATGGACAGGTAGTCCATCATGGAGGACAGCAGGTTTTTGAGCACCTTTTCTAGATGAGGCAGCCTTGGCCCATGCCAGGATACTGAGCTACACAAATCTTGTCCTTAGTCTGGCAAGTTCAGCCTTAAACCTCTTTACACAGCTCACATCAGACCAAGACAAAACCAGTGCTCCCAGATCAGGTGTTAGGCTGATTTAATGACAATCTTTCTTTTAAAACAACCTCAACACCACATCGATGAAGGTTATTTTTTAAATTGGGCGTCTGAAAAAAAAAAAAAAAGAGAATGACCTATAAGGACTTCTATTAAAAAAATAATTTTTAAATAGTTGCTGAAGAGTCATTGGTAAATGCCTAGTAGCTGGCTCGACGTGGGTCTTCTGTCTGCCTTTGTGTACGGGTACATATGGTCTCAGTGGATATGTGTGGAGTGGAAGCAGTCCTGTTCTGTAGGTCCCCTGTGCTCAGGTTTGTGTTTGTGTACTGGGAGCGTTAATGAGAACAGACTGCCTTTCTTTCCCTAGTTCCCCAATCCCATCTGTTCAAACAAAAGGCTGAAAGGGAGAGAGAGCTGAGACCCTGCTGGTCAAGAGGGGATGGATAATAACACATATCCTTGGGCTACATTTCAGCACATGCAACCCTTTCAAGCTGTGCTAAAGCTTTTATTCAGGCAAGAGAAAGAACAACCAATATAAAATAAGGATTTAAAAATTTTTTTTAGAAAAGCTGCATCAGGCCTGGAGGATGTTACATTCCATTCTTTCCCTCTAACGTTTTATAATGCTGGTTTATCAAAAAAAAAGGGTTTGAACCCATACTGATTATATATTTGTGTGTGTACAGACAGAGCATGATATTGGGCTGGAGCGAGTGACATATGCAGAGGGGCCAGGGATGGCTTAGAAAGTCAATTTTCACTCTGTTTGCACATGGTAACAGTTCCAGATTCGTGTAATTAACTATACATCAAAAGGGTGTGAAGGAAGATATATTCCTCTCCACCTTGGGGATTTGATAGGTACTTTGCAATTCATGGTTAACCCCCCATTCACATATTTGTCATTATGGTCGTGCCAAACAACTCATCTGAAGATCAAAACAGCTTTCTTGGGGGCTGTAACAGCGAGAGAAGCACAAGAGATGGCACCTCGAATCCCAGAGCGGGTACCGAGTGGCAGAGAGGGATGCAGCCCTGGATGGCGGCGCTGGTGTTCAGCCCTCTGCCAGCCGTTCCAGGGACGTCATAATGGTTTACGGGAGAAAAATGGTCTCAAATGCCATTAGTTTAATGCTTCATAATGTCGTTGTGTCTGTTTTAAATGCAATCACCGAGCTCAGGGGACACCCAGGACTAAAATAAAAGAAGAGGAAAAATGCTGCCAGAAATGTAACGATGGAAAAGGAGGCAGGGAAATCTTTGTCGAGTGAAGAAATGAGATTCACTGGTTCTTTTCCACTGAGCAGGTAGCACATGAGTAATTGGTATTGGACGGCTAAAGGGATATTCATCATGAGAACTGATTGCACCCAGGTTGTAATAAATACACCGAAGTAACATAATCAGTCTGGAGACATAGGAGAGTTTTGCAAAACACAAGACCTGATCCTGGCCAAGATTTTCAGAAAGAGTCATTTCAAGTGAGATTTCTAGTGCTGTGTTACTGTCTTTGCCTTGTTTTCAGAAGTGGTGCACAACAAATCCCACCAAATGCGTCCATCATCCCCTACCCATCCAGCAAGTTTATTGATGTGTTTGTGGGTGCCTAACTCCAGGGTGCACTGTCTCAAAGAGAGGGAGCCAGAAAAAATGAAACGTATCAAAACCAATGAACAAGCTGAATCTGACCCGTTCACACTATTAGAAATGCAAATAAATAAATTGGAAAAACAATGAGTACAAGCAGTGGTTGTGCTCATGCAAGCTTAGAAATCTTTCTAAGTGTCTCATATCTTATTTCAATCACACAGGTGGAGCTGTTTCCTTAGGGATTAAGTCCTCCCTTGGTTGACATCTCCCACTCCAAATGAGGCAGGTATATGTTCCTTTCAGACAGGAGCTGCTTGGTTTCAGCAGTCATCAGTTATTCTTTTCCAGGGAGGGATTAAACAAGGTGAAGGGAACATAGGACCATCTAGCACTGCTCCTTTGTGTCCTTTTTCTTTGGAATCCTAATAATTGGGAGCAACCTGCTTCTAGCATTGATGCTGGCAGCTAATCTAATGTAGAAAATTTACATGAGCAGCACATCCCCTCTCATCTCTACACCTCTTCTCACAGGGCATCCATCTCACACGTAGGTTGCACACTGTGGCTGCCCTCATGTCTATCATTAGAAAGCAGACCCTTGAGCCTGGCCTAGCTGTGCACCACTGATGTATTGCAGGACAGGCCTCTGCTGAATTCATCCATCAAGCAACCGCAAGAAGTGATTTCTGCGGATTAATGTGCTGGTGGGTGCATGCAGAGGTTGAAAGAGGAAAGGTTCGTGGTAGAAGCTGGCTTACTGAAAAGACAGAGAAATGAGTGTGGCAGAAATAGGGTCCTTAGCATTGCAGATAGGTACAGATCAATAGGTTGTTGCTTTCAGTTCTTGTATTTGATTTCTTCTACAGCTATTGGTAGAAAACAAGAAAAAAGGAGGTTTTGACAATGTTTTCTACAAGGCTGGTTTTAAGAGTCTGTTCCCAGAGTCTTACAACCCAGCTGAATGCAACTGTGGAGGCTGAGATTCACCATGGTGGATATCTGTGGTGGTTTGGGTTGAGGGAGCTGAGTTTAATCTTGGAAAGAGATTAGAGAAAAAGAAACAGATGTATCTGTAGTTTAAAATTGACTAGCAGTGCCTTTCTTTGAGAAGATCTAAAGTTTCTGTGGAGCAGAGATTAGAAATTTGGCTTGAAGGAGCTCCACTGCAGGGGATATGACTTCTGTTATACCCTGAAAAACTGTCCCAGTTTGGCCAGATTGTGTATCTCCAAAGAAAACCAGATTAAATCTCATTGGCACTTGGCACTAGACTTTTGTCAGAGTTTAACAGCTGAACTGCCTGTCCATCCTTGACATGTATGACCAAAGTGCCTGACCCGTCCCCTTGGAGCACAGCCCTAAGCTGTGTTTTCCTTGGAATGTGCTTAACCGTGTCGGACTGCCTTGGTGACAGGTACCACAAGTGCAGACTGTGGGAATACAGCTGCAAGGGACACATAGAAAAGGTTCTTTCGCATTTCACCAATGGCTAAAAGTGTAACCAGATGGACTTAAAGCATCAGGAATCACTGAGAAAAGTCAATGAAATAGCTATTTATTGTCATAGATGAAATAGATAAAATTCTTCCATTAGTTCCTGATGTGAAACAAATAAATTAGGGGAAATGTTTTTCACTGCAGGCCATCAGAGACATTTTTTGTTATCCTCAAATATATTCCCTGGGTGTGATGTATCAGCAGGCTTCTGGCACAAGGCTTTAGAAAAACAGAGTGTTTGTTGGCAATGTGTTCAACACCCTTTCTAGGAAACATCCTTTCCTTCTTCTGACATTCAGGTCATGTTTCATATATTACCCTGCTTCCTAGGAAAATAATAGCAAGATTGGTGACATTAAGATACTTAGGTCTGCGGAGGTGGTATTCGGATATGGGAAAGATCATATGAACAGCATGACTGGTGACTTGGAGTAACTTTGGAAAAAGCCAGATGAACTAGCAAAATGGTCTGTTTCTTATGATGGAAGTGGTGTGCCCGAAAGAGAAGTTAATACAGACAGGTAGGCAAGAAAAATATTTTCAAAGAGTCACATCAAAGGTGTTCAGGAACTGAAAAAATCAAAGAGAGGAGCCCAAAGAAGTTTCATGCTGACATCAGAAGGTCAGTAGCATCAAGGAAGCTGATGAAGCTTGTCAAATATCTAGGGATAAGTAACAGAAATAGTAGGGTTACCAGGAGTGAAATAGTAAGATTACTGTAAATGAAACATGAAAAAAATACTAGTTTGTGTGATACCACAAGAAGCAAAAAATAGAGCAAGGGTTGTTAGGCTGGTCTGTATTGAGCATCAAGGGTATGACTTCAGCAATCAAACTGTAGACACTGAGGAAGATGCTGTTTATGTCAGGCTTGGACAGGGCCCCAGCACAGACAATTCCTCAGCAGGTACTAGCACTGATAAACAGGAGGATGGCAGCAAGGTTGCAGCACATTGAATGTGCCATTGTTCTTCCCGTTATCCCAAAAGGAAGGCAGGCAAGTAACCATGAGATGCTCAAAATGAGAATTCAGAGGTGGTGTGTGCCAGCTGTGCCTAGGGTTTATGGAGGCTGAAGTGAACAAGACTGTGAAGCAAAATCTGCTCCCATAGATTCTGCTGACTCTGAAAAAGTATAAAGGACTCATTCCAAAATCAGGTAGTTGTCAGCCAGCAAGGGGGTTCCAAAAACATGGAAGGAATTTTTCCTGGATACAATATACCTGATACCAAAATATCTGTACTCGACAATCTATCGGACTGGGTACTAAAGTACTTACTGAAGATGTAAACAGATCCAAATTCAGACAGATGATTACCACTGCTACAGTTCAGAGTAGTACCTCAACAGTGTGGCTTGTCACATGGTCAGTAGGAAACTGAAGAACGAGAAAAATCCTGATAAGAACACTGAGAATCAGAGTTCCTGGTGATTCTAACATTAAAAAGCCAAGATAAAAAAAGTAATATGTGCTTCATGGACCCAGGAGTTGCTATTATGTATCCTTATGATCAGAGGATGCATGACGTAAAGTTGCAAATGGTGAGTTTTGTTGCCTCATTTCTCTTTACAGAGAAAAGCAAGGCACAACTTTCCCTAAGGATTTACTGGGAAAGGCAGTGAGAAGCCTCAGAGAGAACAAGAGAGAACAATTCTTATCTGCTTCTGTGTTTGTCCCACATGGAATGTGGTATGGAGATTGTTTACCCAAGGTGATTGCTTGATTGGATTTTGGTGAAGGTTGTTTGGATTCATGGACCAATTGAATCCAGCTGTGTTGGACTCTCGAGCAGAGAGAGTCACGAATTTTGTTAGTAGTTAGTTGATAGATAGTAAGTAAGTATCTCTTTAAAATAGTATATTAATGTAATATAGTATAGTTTTAATAAAGCAATCCTTCAGCCTTCTGATCTGGAGCCAGACATCATCATTTCTTCCCATCGGGGTCACCTAATTTCCAATAGAGTTTAGCTCTGCTACTATGGAAGGTAGGTAAATAGATCCAGTGAAATAAGGAGCAGCTTCTCACAACGCAAGTGAAAATGAAGCTGGAATGATGCACTCTCTGTTCTGGAAGGGCCTCAGACAAAAACAGCAGGATCATGAGGAGACAGTTGATGTTATGTGACCACAACAAGCAGGCTTACTGCTGCTTGCCAGCCATGCCATTGCTCTCTCAAAGGAGACATTAAGACACAATAGACTCAGCATTTTTGAATCAGCTAATCCAGAGGCTCACTGGATATTTCTGCTTTTTGTAGATATTTTTTCAAAATCTGTGCTGTGGGGATGTCAAGCAGGGATCCCATTATATGGTGAAGCACATCAGTAACTGGCTTTTGTGACAATGAGCTGTGGTGCAGCACATATGGAGACTGAGGTCATCCTGTACCAGTCCCTCCAGGAGAGAATGATGGTAACCTCCTGGCTTCTGAGTGCTTGCTGAAGGGTGCAACCTTTTACTCACTCTCCGTAATTAGAGAGAGTTTCTGCTCTCATAAAGCAGTGGCCAGCAATAAAGCAAGGCTAACCCACAGCTCTGGATCAAAACAGCCTGGGATGTTGATCTGTTTGAAAGCTGGCTCCTAGTTTGGTGGATGAATTTAGTGCCTTAACAAACTGTCTGACTGCAGATGGGCATACACAGGCTGCTCAGCTCCCTTTTTTATCTTTCAGATGTCACTGCTGGGAACAGTGATTAAATCCCCATGTGACTACTTTCAATCCATAAGAGCAGGTCTTGTTTCTCCAGAGTCATGGCACTGAAAGAGCACCTGTGTTAACCAAGGATTTAGATACTTCTCATGGTGGGATGAAGCTAGATGAGACTGGTCAGCAGGGTGGGACTGGGCAGGTTGCAAATTCTCCTGCTGTGTGGGTCAGGTCCTTATATTGCTGACAGAGCATTTGCAGTCTAAACACGTAAAGGGTGGAAGAGGGGAGCATATGTTGCCTCCCAGGAGGATGTGAGACACAGAGAAATACCAGACTGGCTGTGAGATTCAGAGATTTAGAGAAATGGCTTTGCTGGTGTCAGTCAAGCCAGAAGCTGCAACTCTTAGAGAAACTCAAGGAACCACCATGCAAGGGAAGAAGGAGCTAGTGTACCAGAAGTGTCTGGTACGTACACTTCTCTTGAGTGTGACAGTAGTATAACTTCCTCATGACAGAAATTCCCCTGCTGAAGATGCTATTGTTTTGAACGCAATTATCTTTTACAAGGTTCTTCCAATCCACCTAATCATCTTTATCTTAATGTGCTTTTCCTTTCTACATTGTAACGTAAAATCCATTTCCTTTCAATTTACTTCAGATCTATCTGCCTCCAGATTACTGTAACTTGGACGCATGGTAATTAAATGCGGTTTGTCTGACTAGACAGGCAGTGAATGCTATTACAGCTTGTTTATGCTAGCAAGCAGTGCAGGTTTCTCTGTGCCATCCCACCAGCATGGTTTAACCCTACCCTAGAGAGTCTGTGTGCTAGGCCATGTGCAAGCTTCACCATGCATTTGGTCCTTGGTTCATGGAGTGACATTGGTGATTAATGCTCCTTGGGTTTCAGATTCTGAGATTTCAAAATATTCATCCCACTAGGATCTGCCTCAATAGTTCAAGCTGTGTCAGCTCCCACCTGAACCTCTCTTTCTGGTGGAGGCATTTAAGAGGCTGATGACAATATTTGCATGTTTAAAAAAGGATACAAGGGTTCTACCCTTTGGCTCTACAATGCAGCCTTGTGCTAGAATCCCTGTGCGACTGACAGGATTTGACCCTAGCCTTGGCTCCATATAACACTCTGTATTCTGGGAACTTGTTAAATATGTACTCTGAATCCCATTTTATGTTGTACTTTCACCTTTTAGATGCTACTGAGAAGCAAATTGTGTGGTAGCAAGAGTCCTGGATGTCTTGAAATGATACAGAGGAGGTATTATGAATGTCTGTAGTTCAAGCATGCACTGTAAATGCAACATTGAGAGGT
Organism: Anomalospiza imberbis; assembly: GCF_031753505.1. Lineage (NCBI taxonomy): Eukaryota > Metazoa > Chordata > Aves > Passeriformes > Viduidae > Anomalospiza > Anomalospiza imberbis. The sequence goes on along the minus strand of NC_089682.1, from coordinate 78,975,597 downwards.
GCTTTAAGAATGATTCAAGAAAAGGTCAAGTGAGGTAAATTCACCTTTACAGACTAAGGTTCAAATTGGTTCAAATCTTGGATACTGTTACAAGGCAAATTGAGTAGGAAAGTTTTGTGCTAATTTACTTTGCACATTGTCAGGAGATACTTCATGGGTCAAGAAAGCTGGGAGGCCTCCCTTAGAAATCCTTTGGCACTGATGAGCCTTGTGTGGGGAACACTGAACTGGGAGAGACAAGGGGCCTGCTCTACAGTTTTTAAAGACACTTTCTTGGAAAGCAATGCTTTCTCTGATAGAGCCTGAACTAGAGAGTGTAGCCTTTGAGACAGTCATATGATTATGTGCAGCAAAGTGACTTTAGTGTTTAAAGATAATTTCTGAATCTCTGGATCCTTTTTGTGTTCTGTGTCCCCATCAATAGAACAGGGTGAGTGCCCTCAAACCACTTTTGAAGACTCTCTCCCTAGCTGGTCAGAAAGACCTGGCTCAATACAGGAGGTGGCCTCTGGCCACACGATTTAAGCTGCTCTGTACTGGGATTTTCTGAATGACTACAGACGGGGTCTGAGACTGGTTATTTGAGACACCTTTGATCATCCAAAAAAAAGCCCCAGTGGGATGAGCTTTGAAGATGATTGTCCATTACCCCCATAGTTCATGTAAACCACTATTTTCACTCTTCCTCTCTTTGTTATCATTTTAACTTCCTCTTCATTTTCCTTGTTTCTTCTTAATTTTTTGAGGTTTGAATCTAAAGTATGTCAAAATTTGCTAGGTTTTGATACCCACAGTGGCTGAATCTAAACTCTTCAAGTCTCTCAGGAGTCCTTTCTTGTTTCAAACACTTTGCTAGATCAATATTATTTAAGGTCTCCAGAGCTTTGATCTTCTTGGGGCAATTCAAGCAAGATAAGAAGTTGTGACCCTGACTAATAGGACCTACATGTTCAGAAGGCACTCCTGTCAAAGTAAAGTCTGAAAAATATGTCAGGACAAGGAGACTGGGGCTGAATTCAAGGCAGACCCCATCCTACATTTGACCATCCTACCATACCATGATTATCTTCAGGATCCTTCTTAGGAATGTTACTCTGGTGACAATAATAAGTAACTCCTTTGAGATCATGGAACTGCTGTAAGCTTACCTTTATGTGTTTGACATCAAACTCCAACCTTCTGACTTTCAGAAAAATCACATTTGTTATGCTTACTGCCCCAGGGAGCAAGTCCTCCTCTCTCCCTATCTAAAAGATTATATTTTTCTTGTCACATTGGCCCACTGAGGACTCACCTTACAGACAGCTTTTGTGGACAGCTTTTGTGTTCAGGTCCAAAGAGACTAAGGCTTGAAAGATGTTGGCATTTGTCAAAGATCTATTTCCTTCAGATCATGAAGATGGAAACTGAGCCAGTCTGAAAATCCATCTATCCCAACATCCCAGTGCAAATGGGAGCCAAAGCAGATGCCTGGGGAATATCACAATAGCAGAGATCTATATGATACTTCCTGCTAGAGGTCTACTGCCCTTCAGCCATTTGTGGTTTGAGGAGAGCCTGAGTTGGGAGGAACTTCTACACATTTAAAAAATCCATTTAAAAAAGCAGATTTCTATTTTGTGAGCTTCTGTCCCTGAACTTGTATAACATTTTTGCTTTCACAACATCCTGAGGAAGGAGTTCCACAGTTTTACTGCACATGGTGTGACAAGACACCTCCATTTGTTTGTTTTGAGCTTGGCATCCAACAGTTTCATTTTACGCCTCCTGTTATCAAATTATATTGGATGAGACAGGGAACAACTGATCCCTCTCCACCATTCCCTTGTTAAGTGGGATATGATGGCTTTCTGTAAAATCACTGCTGTCTCAGTCCTTTTCACTTAGTCATTTGCTGCATAGAAGCTATTCCATGCTTTGTATTACCCTTGCTACCATTCTCAGATGCTTTTGGACTTTTACTTTGTTCTTACTGAGACTGAACCAGAGCTGCACATAGAATTTGGGATACAGACTTTGGTTTTATGCAATGACATAATGATGCTCTCTGCCTTGCTCTCTACCTGTTCTGTTCTCTCAATGGTGATAATAATATCTTACATTTCATTTTCTTTTTCCATGAAACAACGACCCAAGCTGATGTTATCATGAGGCAATATATCATAGCTACAAGATCTTGCTTCTGTGCTTGGCTAAGGACTGATCAGTTATATATGAAGTTAGAAATGTTCTTCCCTGCATGCATCACCTTATCACTTTATTTAGATTGAATTTCTTGTGCTATTTTATCAGTCTCACACAGTTCTTCTGCAATTTTTCATGGTCAGTCTTTGTCTTTATTATCTTGAATAACAAAAGTCCAATATAGCTTTGTGGCTCTATCCTGTAGGGATCATTTCTGGGGTAGTCTTGAAGCCTGTCTTAAATCTTGAAACTGCTTAAATGGTCAGAAGACCCTTGGTATTGGGAATATTGGGTCTGATATGTGGGAAAGAGTTGTCTTTGAATGCTGTGACTGCACACAGTGGAATTCTGCTTTCTCCTGCTCTGTTCTGCATTTCCTTCCTTCCTTCCTTCCTTCCTTCCTTCCTTCCTGCCTGCCTGCCTGCCTGCCTGCCTCTCCTTCCTCTCCTTCCTTCCTCTCTTTCTTTCCTTCTTCATTGCTGAGGTCTAGCCCTAGGGTTTGCAAATCTTTCTGCCACTTCTATGCACAGAATCATTTTGAGCAAGGAGACAGAGAATTTCTCTGGAGGATAGATGTTATGTGATAAACCCCATGTCTTTTGGTCCTTGAAAAAATGTTACTGTGCCAGTCCATCCCTCTGGCCATGACTATAGTTGTGGTGATCTCTCCTGAGTAGCTTTGAATGTCAAGTTATCAACTCCTTCCAGTTCCCTTCCTGCCTGGATCCTGTCTGTTCCTGGACTGAACTCACTTTTAGCCCCTGAGCAAGCTGCTCCTTCTGACTTTGCTGGAGCATCTTCTGCCCATCCAGCAGCGCCATACCAGCAGCTCTACCCAGCTGCTCATATCCTTCTCCTTTCTCACACTTCCTGCTGCTGTCTCCTCCTATGTTTGCTGCCTGCCTTTTCAGATACCTTTTGTTCCTCATTATGCCCTGGTGTAGACCTCAGGTTCATATGTGCATCCCACCACCCTCATAGAAAGTCCTTTATGTTTTGCCCAGTTGCTGATTGATGAGGCCCCTCCACCTATGTCAGCTGGGTTCTTCTGCCATTAATTCATTCCATGCTGCTTTTGCTTTGATTTAAGCACTCCTAATGGTACTTTTTTCATGCTTTCTTCCAAATCTCCTCTGAATTCTCCCCAAATTTCTTCTCTGATCATCTTCTTGTTTCAGTGAGGAACAGCAGAACAACTGTCAGCTGTTGCTTTTAAAGTGACTCTGTGTCCAGGCACTGAGAGCAATCATTGCATGCAGCAATGTGTGTGTGCACTCATATCTAGGAATGTTTGGGACAAAAAAAAACAGCAAAAAAAAAGGTGGGGGTTGAGGTGGGATAGATGGGGGTCTTTTATTAATTTGCTAGGAATGCCTTAAGCAAATAAGTGGGTTTGAGACGTGTAAGTTCTGTAACATCACCTCTCTCAGATCAGTTGAGTAGAAGTCTGTATGGATGAGAATTGAGACACCAGCCCTGAGCACCAAGCAGCTCCCTGTAAGAGTAAGGACTGGCTCCACTGTAGGGCATGGGCTGGTGGGGTGGCAGAGGAGCAGAATCACCTCTGCACAGCTGTGCTTCTCTCAGGGACCTTGAAGAGCAGGGTGGCTATGGGAAGGCCAGAAGGAGCAGCTGGAGGGAGGGGTGCAGGAGCTGCTGTGAGACCTGGGCTGTGAGGACTTGGTGGAGAGCAGTGGTGGGCAGAGGAGCCTGCTCTGAAAGGACAGAGGAGGTGACATCAAAGAGCACAGCTGTAAGCTGAGAAAAACAGCAACTTTGTGCCTGCACTTGTGTCTGAAAGTGGACAGGGTCTGAATTGTCTTTCATTTTGAGCCTGAGTTATTCCAGCCCAGTGACTCAATTTATTTCTGTCTCTGCTCCTGACATTTCTCTTTCAGGTGGCTGCTGCATGGTTTTGGGTGGGGCTGTGGGCTGGGGTGACTCGTGTTTTCAAGCTCTTATCGACATCAGTATGATGTTCTGCTTTTCTTTTCTGTCGTGCGGCATCCCGCTCCCCTCCCCTTCCTCCCCTCCCTCTGCCAGCTCCCAGAGGAGGCGACAGACGGTCCTGTAATTTGGTTCCATTCGCTCGACTGGAGCAACACCTGCCCCCCTCTCTGGGGACAGGAGGGTCTCATCCCAAACCGTGCAAGGAGCCAAAGATGAATCTGAAACTCACATGCAAATAGAGCTCAGGATAAAACAACACGGCCATTCTGGGCAGGAAAGACAAAATCCGTCACCAGGGGAAGAGGCAGGAAAAACGAAATCGGCTCTGAAGAAATAAATAAGAAGCGCCAGGAGATTGCCTTTTCCTTTTGGGTCGGTTGCTATTGTGGTTATTGATCTGTCCCACTCTGGAGAATAAACTGAGAGTACTGAAAAATAATGGCTGATATTAGAACACATTTATTCACCCTAAAAGAACTGGGTTAATTGGGTTACAGGATGGCTAGATGGATAGATATGCGAAGACATAGATAGAATGTCTCTGCTATTTCTTCACAGCTATATAATGGAAAAGATCCATTTCTTTGTTGAGTTTCATATACAACATCCTCTTCAACTCCCCACCCCCATCTCTTCTCAAACACACACACATTCCCTTTGCTAGAAATACAGCAAAGATATCAAATCACATCCAAGACCCTCGGAATTTATCTGCTGTAAGTATCAGTGGTTATATCCTACCTGGCTCAAACACTTTTTAACACAAACAATAAGACACGACTTTGTGGCTGGAGAGTAATGTGATCCTGAATGCACAGTACCATGCACTTTGCTGACAGTGATGGTCTATGCCTAGAAATTCTTCCTTTTGTATGTGCATATGTAGTAGCAGCATAAATTCAAGTCTATATTTTGGAATATTTTGTGCTTGAGATCGTTTAATCTCTTAGGAAACTGTATGATACTGAGATACAGTTCCCCCTTAGCTGTACAGTCCTGTCAAAACCATTATGTTTATTTGGAGGAGTTACTTTTGGCTTGCTGTCTGTCCTCGTTTGCTGTATCAGGGTCAGGATCTGTTCCCAGGGTTCAGATGAATGCATTAGCTGCCCTGCTTCCTAATGATACCATGTGAGTGTGTATTGCACCGTGTCCCTGTGAGTCCATATAGGCCTGAAAATGTGTCTTAATAGGTGTTATAACCCAATGTTGGCATGCATTGGATATCCCTTGTACTGGGATATTCTAGGTTTATCTATTAGAACTACTTGCTCTCTGGAAATGCTGGAGGTTTCCATTCAATGTTTTATATATTTTATATAATGTTTTAAATGTTTTATATATTGTATTCAGTTCAGGCCTAAAGTCCCTCTTTTAGAGTCAGCTAAAGGTCCAGAGGTAGTGCTCTGCCTTCTCTGTCTTTGAGTGCACTTTCTTTCGTGGTTTGTAGGATGAGCTCCTCTTCAGTTGTGAAAGAAAGGTATCTGAAAGTAGCTAAAATACCAGGAAATATTAACTGTTTCTCTTCCCTTCCAGTTTTTGTAAGGGCTGAGTGTGATATAAACTTCCATTCAGCAGTTCCAACACCATTCCTCCTATAGTATTGTCATTCAAGGTCATTCATTCCTTTATTGCTGAGGGAACATAGACATAGGCAAACTTTGATTATATAATTAGACTTTATTGCTATCTAACCCAGACTTGCAATGAGATGGAGTTAAATTTGTTTACCCATTCTTCATAAATCCAGACTTCTGAGCACTTACCCATGCAACCTTCTTTTTTGCATGGGCCTTGTAGCTTGTGCATACTACTCAGCTCCTTAAGAATAAAAAAAAAAAAGTGTGGAATGTGGGAGCAAAACCTACATTCTGTTTTCAACACTCATCAACTGCTAGATGAGAATGAGCTTCCTTCTTGTTGCCAACAGGAAAAATAGAAGTAGTTGGGGTGATGTTATGGTGGGGACAGGATTTAAACAAGGTGTTGAGTGTATGAAAGTGAGACAGGACTTGTAGGAAAAAGCAATTTCTTCCATCAGATAAAACTTGGGAAGAAAAGCACATCTTTTCAGGTCAAGTGCCCTGACCCTTTTGCAGGTTAAACTTGAGATCTGACCCTTTGGATATCCCCCTTTAGATACCACCAAAAGCAAAGCCCTTGCTGCTCTGTGTCTGAATGCAGTCAGGCTCTCTGTGTTCTCAGGGATGGTAAGAATGGAATAGCCCACAGATTTTCCGACTTCCTGAGCCTGTTTCCACACATCTCCACACTGTGCTCTTCTTTGCTCACAACACAGCAGCCTTTCCGGCTTATCACCTGGGCACAGGAACCCGAGACCCAAGCATTATCTCAGCCTGTGCCTCTGACATGTGTGTGACACCCCCAGAAGGGGAAGCGAAGTCAGGGGGAATGCGGGGTTGACACCTACAACTGCCAGTGACTGCAGCCATCATACTTTACAGTCAGGTGTTGCAGAGCACTCTCTTCCCCTAAAACATGCATTACCAATGGTCAAGAAGAAAATAATAGGTTTATCTTTTTATTAACTAAGTTCTCCCAAATGCTAGTAGCATGAAGGCTTTTTGGATGGCAGGATTTATAATATCACTCAGGCAATTACATCAAACTCCACACAGCGCCTTGATATTGAACCTAAGAAACAAACCTGTCCCAAAGGAAGCCAACTCCAAAGTTGGTGGAGTTATTTCAGCCCTGAAATGCAGGATTTGAAACTTGTGCATTGAACTACCAAACCAGTGTGTGCTCCCTTGGGATGTGGCAAGCATGTACTTGTAGGAAATGGAATTAACAGTCTCTTTGACAGGTTTTCTGCATGGAGCTTTTCAGCTGGTCAAGACCACACAATTACATCGCTGTGCAAAGTGTCAGCCATAAAAATGGGGTAGAGGGGAGGGTTTTATCTCTCCAGCAAGTAAGAATGGATTATGCAGCCACCAGAGTCAATGACAGTATGCAAATTATAGGTAAAATTAACCCCTTGTGGGAAATGAGGAAAGGGTTTAATAAATGAGACAGTCTCACATTACTCAGGTAATAACCTATCTGCCATTGAGTCTGTATCTGTTCCATGTTTCGAATGACAAGATCTGGCAATTGAAGCTGTGTATGAAAGATTATGGTTGAGGTTTTCTAAAGTAGGGAAAGGGCACAAGATTTTTTTTCTTCGTTTCAGTAGAATAAGACCTGGCCAGAGAGGGATCAAAGCTGAATTTAAACAAGAGAAAGAAAACCCAGTGCACTCAGGCAGGACACAACACATACGTTTGGGTGGCAAAGCCAGACATTTCAAAGAGTGAGGTAGCAAAACAGGTGCTTGCAAGCATCAGATTGGATTGTACAGCTTGAACTTTGGGACATGTGACCAGATGCCAGTCATGATGAGACTGGGAGAAAGTGACAGCAAGGGTTCTGTGTCTCCTTTGCATTTGGGCAGGGCAGCCAGCTGAGAGCAGCTGCAGCAGGGGAGCTGTGGTGGAGGGACTGCAGTCCGAGTCTCCCTAGGAAGAGGCAGGTAACCTGTTGAAGCTTCCCATACACCTGAGAAGCCTTTGCAATCCTTATTCATAAGGACATCTCATGTCTGTCTTACAGAAGGACCAACAGGGAAAAATAATTAGGAAAAAACAGCTTTTATTTGATACTTTTATTTATATGCAAAACAGCTCACCATTCATGAGAGATATGAAAAACGCATCAGATAGAAACGAGATTTATCTATTTTCACTACAAAATATTGCATTATATAAAGCAACATAGACACACAAAAAAACCCTGAAAAAGACTAAAATCTTTGGATAGCAGATGTGGTTTTTTTTTCTTTTTCTCTTTTGTCCCTAAAATGCGCTTCTTGTTTTAAGAGATTCACAGCAAAGAACATGAAACATTTTCAGGTTATAGAATTTTTTTGGTTGTCACAAAGGAAAGCAGTCCTGGATTTACTTTTCTTTCTTTTTTTTTTCTTTTTTTTTTAGGAAAAAATGTCCTTTCCTAAAAATATACCACACACATACACACCCACGCTCACTCCCACACACATGCATGTGTACACACACGCACATATACACCCACAAAGAAACTACTTCCCTTATAAACGATTTGCAAAGTACTTTTCAGACGCAACTATAGATCAGAATAACAACAAGTTTTAAAAAAACCCTCTCCTAGTTAAGTGCTAGTGGTTGTTTATCCCACACAAGGAAAGAAAGAAAGAAAAAAGTTCAAGAACAAATGTCTTGATATATATAAAATATACTTATAAACAGGGAGGGAGGGCAGGTTTGTGGTACACAAGTGCAATATAATTGGAGGGGAAAATAAATTAAAAAGAAAATAAAATTAACACTGTATTGATCCCAACAAACACTCATAAAGTCAAACATAATATTCCACAGGAGAAAGTGTAAACACCCGACTATAGAAACCAATTGGCACGAAGTATCCAAAGTAAAATTGCCACCACTCTGAAAAATAAATAAATCTTGAAAAAAATAAATTGTCAACTCCTTCTACCATAAATAAAAAATAGTTATTTTTAACTGCACCCATGGGTCACACGTTTAAGGTCACAAGTAGATGTTTTTGGATATATATAAAGGGGCACTTGACAGCCTGAAGAGACAATCCGGTTTTACACTTCTCTTCGAAAAGCGGGCTCTCGACCCGGGGGCTCTCCGGGCGGGAGCTCTCCGGGGGGGAGCGTAAGCAGCAGGGACCCCCCGCCCCGCCGCCCGCCCCGGGGAAGGCGCTGCCCGCCGCGGCCGGACCCGGGGCGACGGGACTGGGGGTCCCGGGGCTCCGGGCGTCCGTCGGGCGCTACACGTCCAGCACGTGGTTGAGATAGGAGATGTAGCAGATGGCGAGGCGCAGGATCTCGATCTTGGAGAGCTTCTTGTCGGGGGGCAGGGTGGGCAGCAGCTTGCGCAGCTCGGCGAAGGCCAGGTTGAAGGCCTCCACGCGGATCCGCTCACGCGTGGCATGGGCCGAGCGGTACTTGGCCGTGGCGCGGCGCCGCCGGCGCTTCTCCTCCCGGCTCAGCGGCGGCGGGTGCAGCCCGGGCCGGCCCCCGCCGCGGCCCTCCCCGCCGCCGCCGCCCCGGCCCTCGCCGCCGCCGCCCTCGGCGGGCTCCGGGTCGGAGACGCAGCAGCTGAGCGCCTGGGCGTCCGCGCCGCCCAGGGACTCCGGGTCGGAGGGCGCCGAGGAGGGGTGGTCGGAGTCGGCAGCTTGGTCCGGGCTAAGCATCATCTTGGAGGGGGCGGAGGAGCCTTCCCGAGACAGAGAAGCAGAGAGAGCGGGTCAGGGCCCCGTCCCCGGGATACAGGGCAAGGCGGGGAGCAGGGACACAGGCAGGACACGAGGGACATGCCGGTCCCCGCGCCCTGCCACCGGCGCCGGTACCGCCCGACCGGGGCGGGGGGAGAACCGGGTGGACGAGTTGCGGCTCCTTCAGGGAGTACTAATGAGAGCAGTATCGGGGATAAACGATACCTCGTCATTTAACCATCCCTTCTCTAGCGTTTGACGGCAGCTTCAGCGGAATATACTTCCTGCCGTTATTCCCTGAGCTTCCTTGGGTGTTGAAACAGGCTCAGAGAGCAAAAGAAGATTTTTTTTTCAAGCAAGCTAATATCCAGTGTTTCAATAATATGGTGATTCCCCGCCCCCCTCCCCGTCCAGGCCCCCAGTTTTAATATTGTCCTTTCTAGCCTGCCAGTTTCTGCTTAACTGTTTCTCTTTCGGAAACGCTCTATGGGATCCAGGCTACAGACATGATACTTTTAAATAGACAGCTCAAGGCTTCACAAATATAACAAGGCCAGTGGGGAGATTTATTTCCCCGATCCCTACGGGATCCGATGTATCTGCTAGGCTGTCCCCTCCGCTCTTTTCTCTGTGCTACTTCTTTTTTTTTTTCTTTTTCTTTCTTTCCTTTCCTGCTGCTAATCGTGCAGACAGCGATTTGCTAGCGATCAATTGGGAATGTTTGGAGAGTTTCCGTTTCCTAAGCGTCGGATTCAAAAAGAAACAAAACCTCAAAGCGGAGGCCGAACTTTTCCATCCCTTTAAATTTTCCCTCCTCTCCCCTCCCTGCGCGAAAAGAGGGGGAGGCTAAATAAATAAATAAATAAATGCGGACGTGCCTTTCAAAAGAAAATTGAATCGTATCTTCTTGCGGCCTCACAGAGCACCATCTGTCATGTAGACAGCAATACAAATCCGAGCGCGTCCGTGGACATGCCGGCATGTAATAAAACAATACATCAGGCAACTAGTGAATAACCTTGGACACAAATGTATGTGTGTGTGTGCGTGCGTGTGTGCAGCTGGGGTGTCGAGCGAGGTAGGGAGCGAGCCCAGTGGAGGAGAGAACATCGCATCCTCCCTTCCCCCGAATTAAGATTGCAAAGTATTTCCACATAAAGTTTCCAGGGAAAGTCCCAGTCGAGCCTCAGACCCGGTTGGGAAAAATAAACTATTGTTATTATTATTGTTGTTAACAATAATAATGATAATAATAACAACCACATGGGCAGGAGGAATTCTTCCCAGGCAGGGCTAGAGCCAAGCCGCCCCCAACGGGGCGAGACGCAAGGCACGCGTGGCGGGGCAGAGGGGCTCCGCCGGGGGCCGAGGCTCAGCGCTCCCCGGGGTGCGCAGGGAGCCAGGACTGGGGAGTGGGAGAGAAGAGCTCTTCCTTCTCTGGGAAAGGGCCGTCTCTTGCCAGGGCCGTCGGAAACGCTTCCTCTTCGATTTTTAATAAGAAGCGTTAATCAGGCCCACAAGGCAGGGGTAAGGGAAAAAAAAAAAACATTAGCGCGCAAGTCCGGTATTAGTGGTCTCGTGGGGCAAAAAGATACAGAGGAAAGGTTTAAAATCACCTTTCAACTGGCATCCAAGCGAGGAGGTTTATGCAAAAAGCACACTAGAGAGGCAGGATTTGCAGGGCGATTGTACGAAAACAGGCGATTAAAGCGGTGGTTCCTGAAGAAAGTTGCTTAGAGGTTTCTCTACCGGTGTGTGTTGAATTTTTCGCTTTAATTTGGATTTATCTGTATGGTGGGGTTTGGCGAGCTGATCCGGAAAGAGGCTCTTCCCCCCACCCTCTATTTTTAAAAAATTATTATTATCATTATTACAGTAAACCCATGCCCCCTGCTACCTGCAAAAGGGAAAGATATTGTTAAGGCTGCTTACCTCAGTGGAGTCGTTTGGATAGCCTCTCTCTCCAGGTCCCCTCGCCCCCTCGGCGATTCCTTTACAGTTCAAATGACCCTTCGGGAGCGGAGCATGGAAAAATTAAAAAATCAAAATCAAATAAAATTAATTACGAGCGAAAAAGTGTCCTGCTCGAATAGGGAAAGGCAGATCTCATCCCTCGCCGCGGCCTCCAGCGCTCCAGAGATGGGAGATGTTATGCTGTCGTGTTTGTTTGCGGAGTATAAATAACAACTTAAGTTACTTACGATGCATCAGGGGAGAAAAAGCGTTTCCCCATCAAAGTCCTCTTCCTCCCGCTTGTCCGGGGCAGCGGCTTGAGCGCACCGGCGGCTTCGGCCGGTCGGTTTTAGAGGAGGAAAGTGCCCTCTCCCCCGCTTTTCTTCCTCCTCTTCCCCGACCGCGATAAATAACAAAAGGGATGCGGCGACAGCACAAGCACCGTCCGGGATTATTCCCTCTCTCCCGCCCCCTTAGCCTCTCCTTCCCTGCGGCAGCCCCGCCGCTCCCGGGCCGGGCCGGTCGCGGGGCCCGGGGCGCGGAGCCCGGAGCCCGGGGCGCGGAGCCCGGCGCGGCGCTGCCGGCTTTGTTCCGCCGCGGCCCGGCGCACAGGCACGCCGGAGGTCGGGGTAACAATGCGTCGCTCCCTCCTTTCTTCTCTCTTTTTTTTTTTTTTTTTTTTTTTTTTTTTTTTTTTTTTTTTTTTTTGTGGGGGGGTGGGGGTTGTAACGTGAGGTTTTGTTAATTCACCGGTCCGGCGGAGAGGGGCAGGAGCGGGGGAGACGCCGTCGGAAAATGAATGTTTGGTTTAGCTCTTCTTCTGGTCCTTCAAGAACTGGCGAGGGGAGAAAAAAAAGGATAAACGAAACCCCCATCCGTCCCTGAGCTTCCTAACTCCTCCTGCATTTTTCGAGTGAAAAATAAAGGAAAATATACGAATGCTGAAAAAGAAAAACACAACTAAATAAACGAAAATCTCGGCGCGGGTTCGGAGCGGCTGTGAGAGATAACGGCGGTGCAGGACAAGGTACGCTCACATGCATAAAAAAAAAGTGCAGTTCCTCCTCCCACCCCTCCCGGAGTGGCAAAGAAGCCAAGGAGGGGTGCGGAAGGTGGCAGGGGCGAGACAGACAGACGGAGCAGAGATGCGTGTGGCTCCACTTCTGGTACCAAAGGGTTTCGCCTAGAGATGGTCGGAAGAGATAAAGGCTTGGAGAAAAGGGGGCGGCATTTTTTCCCTCTTAAATTGGTATTTAATGGGAAAGCCTATTGGACAGAAACCTGGACACGAGTCACTTAATTGGACTTGACATCTGTCACAGTGTGGGAGTTTTCACAGCCCAAATATTTTCAGCAGATCAGATTCTCGCTGAATCTGTGCCACAAATTATAACAGTCGAGAGCAGCCCATGATATAAACCCTAGCCTCTGGATATACAGTCTCTAGCCATGCTCGCTCCCACTGCCGTCGTCTCCCCCCGCCCAAATATTGGATACCCACTGATCTAGAAAAACACCGCTGGCATTTCACATGTAAGCTAATAAATAAGCTTTAAACATCAATTTGCATCATGTATACCAAGCTTGTGGAGAATCATCAGACTGGTTTCTTAGTTCATTTATTTTGGTGGTCCCCCTGCCCTGTCTCCCACCCACCCCCAATCCCAGTGCATGGCAGGCATGGACCTGTCAGAGCCAGGGGGACAGAAAGGCTCCCACACTCCCTCTACCTCCTGCCTTCCCTGCTCCAGTGCACAGACAATGAGGCGAGGGAGTCAGCCATGAGTCTGTGGCTTTTCTGCTCTCAAGAGGCTGGAAGAAGCCAGGCCCCTTAGTGCCTGAGTCAGGGGATGCCTGTGACCAAAGTGACTCCTCTTGCTGTCACCCTGCTCCAGCCCCTGCCAGATGGCAGTGCCTTCTCTGCTTTGATCCCCATTACCGTCCCTGCAGATCCCTTCAAATGGGTGCCATAGCCACTTTTCTGGGTGTAATCATCTTTTTCCACGGGGACTTTGCTGTGCCAGGAGTCTGTACTGGCAGGCTCCCTTTGAAGCCCCCAAAAAGGAACAGCAGGAGGAGTGGGTAAGACAGAGCAGAACTGATTCTGCTGCTCATCAGCAGCTCAGTGGGTAGTTGTGGGTCCCATCAGCAAGAAGCATGGGGGAGAGGTGGTAGGAAGACACTTGCAGGGATCCCTGAAGGTCATCCATATGCAACAGGCTGGAAGATCTCTGAAAGGGGAGAGGTTCTGCACTTGATATGATTTACAGGACCTCAACAAGAATGAGTAGCATACCTGAGTAATTTTGGGTTTTGTCAATTGTTTTTTTAATGGTGGATACTGTTGCACAGAATACAATCCCCCTGCATGACACCTGGCCCACTAGGGAAAGAAATGCCCGAAAGTGGATCCTAATGAGCACTTCTCCCAGGGAAATTTTGAGATTTATCTCTCTTCCCCTACCCATAACAAGTCTCCAAGGCAGCAGGAGGCTATCACTTGCTCTGACCCCACAAACTGGCACTGGTTCAATGGATATCCAACATGATCTCAGCAGGGCTTCTGGAGATTCTTGGCTAAGCTATCCTTGCCTGCAGTGGGACATGCCAGGAAGATTCAGATGCAAGTCACTGAGGCTGTGGCACTTCCCCAATCAGCCCACCTTACTGGTAACCTTCACAGGTGCTCTTTGGAGATCAGGATCTGAGCCATTCAATGTCACCCAAGATCCCATTCCATCAAATGACCATGATCCCAGACTTCAATGAGAAAATTGTGGAGGAACCTTCTCCAGCTCTTTTTTGACTGTGGCTCAGTGCTGGGGGCTTTGGCTTGCAGTGCTCCCCAAGGTGTAAGTCTGAGGCCTCAGCCCACAGAAGCTGCAGGTGATGGAATAAGTAGCTGGCTAAGGCTGCCACAGATAACAGCCAGGAAGCTGCTAATTCATGCAAGCCACCCTGCTCTGTGCTACAGATGCTGTCATCATATGGCTTGCTTTTTAGTTTTAATTTTCAGGAAAAGACCAAACAGTTGCTTCACAATGCTGTTCAGTTATGATGGACATTTTTGACACCTCGTAAAACACTGGTTACTGCCCCTGGGATTTGATTACCCCACTGCTCCACTACCAGATATGTTAAATCTAGAGGATCCCAGTTTGCCCTGGGCATGCCAGGCCTGGGGTGTCTTCCCAAACCTCTCTGCTGGGGCACTGCAAATCTTCTCACATCAACTGCAAGACACAGTGTGTAGTCTGTATCTTTAGCCTTAAAAAGCCAGTCAGAAATGCTGGAGCCAACAGCCTGGCTCTTCTTTAACCAAATAAAGCCCCAAAGCCCAGAAGCAAAGCCAAATTCTCACAGCAGAGAGCTCCCCTGTCTCTCACCACTCACACCTGGAGCAAGAGGCTGCTTTTGAGGGCTTAATATGCATGGAGCCAACTGGCCCAGGCATGGAAGTCACCTGAAACAATCAGAAATTGAGGGACAAAAGTGCATTTGATGGAAACTAAAAGTTCCCCTTTGATAAAGGAAGGATGACTATAGGTCCTTCTCAAGCTCTTTTTGTCTTTTCCCTCTGAAATAGCTCACAGCAAGTGGAGACCTGCATGTTGGCAATCAGTATGGTCCCAAAGGAAGCTGCATAGATGCAAAGCCACCTTATGATTTATATCTCCAAATACATACAGAGCCAGCCACAAGTCTATGCTTGGCCTCTTCACTAAGCAAGCACCTCACTGGCATCAAAGCAAGCTAAGATTCTCACTAAGAGGGAATCAAAGATGCCTTCAATGGCATGAACAGCATTAATTTGGCTTCTCCGTAAAAGGTGAAACTGAAACCTACAAGGTGCACCTGTTGAAGAGAAAGTGAATAGGAAGAACAGTGGCACAACAAAGGTCTCTGATCTGTACAATGGGCATCCAGGGGTATTGTATTGTTTTGTATTGTATTGTATTGGCCTTACTGCAGACTAAATCCAGGATAGTGAGCCTTGCAGCATAGGTGGACATGAATCTCCTGAAGGAGAATTTGGGATTTCATTTTGCCATGCTAGAGGGCTGTAAGGGAGTAATGAACATCTCTCCTTCTTTACCTGGCTTGAGATGTTGCCTGGCTGGAGGTACAGAAGGGTAAGTAGTTTACTGTGGACAGCACTGCAGCTCACACTGCTCCTTCCAGTCGACCTCTTAGGTTTAATGAGAATGAAAGGTGTCCAGAGAAAGCCTCAGTATGAACAAAGCCACACCCAACCTTTGTCGGGGCCATCTCACTGAAAAGCAAGATGAGAATCATTCTATTTTGACTTCCAGGGCTTGCTGACAAGCCAAGGACTTGCTGACAAAACCTTTTGATCTAGACTGCTCCCTAGGTAAGTCTTAACACAGAACTAATATTAGTTAATTAATTAATGATAGCCAATAAAAGTTGCCCACTCCTGTGAG
The DNA here is from genome assembly GCF_031753505.1 of Anomalospiza imberbis. Classification (NCBI taxonomy): domain Eukaryota; kingdom Metazoa; phylum Chordata; class Aves; order Passeriformes; family Viduidae; genus Anomalospiza; species Anomalospiza imberbis. The sequence continues at coordinate 78,959,782 of NC_089682.1, read as the reverse complement.
ACTTATTGTAAAGTGTAAGAGGCCACCAAACAATATCAAGTCATAGGTGCTACTGAATTTGTGACAGAGACTCACAACTCACGGTCTTTCAGGCTTCAGTGGGATCAGACTTTGTAAAGGCAAGATTCAGAAGAGGATTGTCTTCAGGATGTAGTACAAAGAGGCAAGACTGAAAACAGTGCTGCCATGTGATGGTATTTTATGAAAAGAGGGCACTTTCTTACTTGAACATCTCATATTCACGTTATACAATGATTGGAAGGTGATGTCATTTGTGAGAATAGTCTGGTTTGGTGTGTACCTCTGAAAGTCTAAAAGGGTGAAGGACTAACACCCTGAAGTGGCTATATGCCCATAGGAGATGTCCTCCTGGCCCAGAAAAGTACAACAAATGAAAGAATCCAACTGCTCTCTCCAGCGCTGGGCCACATATTAGATATTAGGTAATAATTTTTCACTTTCAGCTTGAACAAATCTCTCAGGTCCGGAGAGACATCAAACATGAGAACCCAGGATGCTGCTTTTATGGTGTTGCTTGTCAGAGCAGAGCTGCACTTCCATTACCTACATGTCCTCTGTCTGCCGAAAGGACAGCTTTCTAGGATGCTTGAGAACATCCATTCTCTTTTATAGCCTACGCCATTCACATTGCTGGCATATGCTGCCCATTGAAATAAATGGAGCTTGTCACTCTTGGATGTGTTCCTTGGAAATAAACGGTCAAACAAATTAGAACGCTGAGCCATGAAAATCCTTGTCCTTTTGAAAAATCTGTGCTGGATGTTGCTCATGGTTTCCTTAGACATTTGGGTGATATTTTTTGTTTTTCCATTGGTCATGTTTACTTTCTCTGAGGCTGTTTTAATAACAGGTCAGGAGCTTTGAGACTGCTGGCAGGAACAGCCTGCAACTGGGTAAGGGGGAAAAAAATAGTGCCCCATGAACAGAGGTTCATGGATGGTTCACCATGAACAGAGGTTCACCAGGTCTGGATGTGAGTTCACCCTGGCTGAGGTCTGCCAGTGCTTGTGGGACAGGCAGGACCTTCAGCTGCTCCACCACAAATATGAGTGTGACTTCCCTGGGAGTGGCTGCTATGTTTAAACCAGTAGTCTCCAGTTGAGATATATGGCTTTTGGACAAAATCCTATTCTTTTTTGTCTGTTTGCAGCTGTTGGGTTGTGTCTTTTGGTCTCCTCTTCCAGTCTTTTCCTTTGCTTGCTGGACTAGAGGAGACATGGCATTAAGATCCAGCTGCCACTGTAAAGAGCCAGGTCTGCTCATGAGGGTGGTCATGTCCCTTCACTGCCATGTTGTCTTGACCGCTCCAAAGATCGTCCTTGTGATGTCAGTGAGTATTCACAGCTCTCTTAAGAGAAGGGTATTTTGAGAAATGAAGAATGATGAGGAGTTTTTAAAGGCAGAAGGGACCACTGTGAACATCTCCCCGCAGGTTCAAGGCTACATGACTTGGCTCTTCATTTCCTTTATGAGCATTTTTCAGAAATAATACCCATTCATGGTTTAGACATTGATGGTGGTGGAGGATTCCCAATGATGCCTGGAAAGTTACTCCACCAGCTGTTTCTCCCCACTGTTGAAAACACTGATGTGAAAAATGAGTGTGCACACCTTCAGAATCCAGCTGTGGGATTTTCTTATATCTTGGCCCCTGGATTAAGTGTTCTCTTTTATTATGTTATCAAGTTTAGGTGGGATTTTGTAAACAGGTATATGCATGTGTGCTGTACTGCTGATATGCCTACATACACCAGTTATTAGCTTGCACTTTCTGGTCATGCAGAACATAGCTACAGTTATTGCTGCTGCTCAATTCAAATGTCTGGGAATTTTGGAAAAATGGGAAAATTCCACCTGGGCAAACATTTCAGACAGAAAGAGAAGACATGCCTGAGTAAACCCAGACATCTGTTGGTCCTTCGTAGGTCAGTATTCATTAGTAGTGGCCGTATCAATTCTGCAGCCTTCTTTTTGTTAAACTGAACAAGATTCAATGCCTTGTCATTATGCAGAAGAGACCAAGTCTGTTCTATTTCTAAGGTTGTTCTGATAATGGGATATTTTCTATTCTTCCTGTCCATCTTCCTAGACCAGAAATGTGATGCTTAGCATGCCAAGCTCTGAATGTAGAACAAGAAATGCTTACTGTGCTCTACAGTGTGTCTGTAAGACCCTAATGCAGCCTGGATGCTCCTGGAACAGATTTATTAGGAAATCATATCACAACCAAATTATGGAAAACACATGTGAAAACCTAAGAATGTCCACAGTGGGTTAGACCAAAGGTATCTTGTTTCCAGCATTACCAAAAGAGGGAAACCTGTAAGAATAACATAAATCTACAGTGATACTGCCCTCAAATAGTTCCCTGACATCCAGTTAATTAAAGTTCAATGCACTGGATGAATTTTCCTTTTCTGAATTTGTCAAACTGTGGTTTGAATGCATGTGACTTTTCAGCATCCATAATTTCCCATGGAAAGGACTTCTCTGTGAGCCATGTGATTTAGGTAAATTAATAAAGAGATGCTTGTAAACATATTTGCAAATAAAATAGCCAAGTTTGCTGAATTACTGTGGCTTCTATTGCTGATGAGCACATGAAGAGTAGCATTGAGTATGTGGGCAGTAGTGCCTTATGTTTTCAATGAATTAATTTGGTTGGAAGCATAAACAGTGGATGGATTAAAGCCAGTTAAGAAAAAGAGGAGGAATCTCATGTAGTCGGGGTAAGAGGAAGGAAGCAAGACCAAGACCTGTTCCTTGAAATTGATCACCTTTAATTGACCTGGGCCAGGGTCTGAAAGTGAGACCAGTCATGCACAAGCACACACAATCATTATATAGGTTGGAGTCATGTAAAGTGTCCATGTGGATCAAGCACTAAAGGAGTTAACAAAACAAGCCAGAAACAGAGGTGTGTTAACCTTTGCAAAGAACTCGATAGCAATCCCCACACATAAATGACTAGTGAGGAATGTGTAAATTAAGTAGGACAAATAGGAGGAACTTGGTGATTTTATACATGCCTGATGCACTAAATGGGGAGCGTGGGTTCATGTGGCTCCCAGACACACACAGCTGGCAGGCAGCAGTCAGTGAATTGAGGGGGAGGCAGATACCATGTGCTTTGCCACTGAGGACCTTACCTGTGCACATGTGTGTGACTGCTGGCTGCCAGGGTGAGGAAAGAAAAAGTAGATGTCAAGTCTAGCTGGCAGCCAATACATCTGTCTTCCGTCTTTCACTCACCCACAGTCGAGGTGGAACTTGGCTATTTTTAAATCTGATGTCTGTGTGTGTAGTCATGGGGAATGCTCTTTCCTATGAAAAACAAAAAAAAAAACAAAAACAAAAAAAAACCCCAAAAATATAGAAAAATAAAAAAATTAAGATTTTGCAGCCACCTGCATTCCATAAGCAGATGTTTCTCCCTCTATTGATGCCAAGCACCCCAGCCCACAGTCTTCCTTTCTTCATTTGGAAACAAAACTTGTAGAACAAAACCCACTGATCATTACTGGACTTCTTAGGCCAGTTGACCAGGGAAGAAAAGCTGCCATGCTTTTCTTACCTTACATGCAGGGTAAGAATGGCCTCACAGGAGGTACCATGTGCCCAGTTCGGTGTCTTTCCCCAGCCATGCCCAGTATCAGCATCTTCTGGAATGAGCAGGAAAGTTTTCATGAGCATGTGGAGTGTTCAAGACCATTTTATTTCTACTTGTATAGCTTAGGCCAGCTGTAACTGCCTTTATACTGGCTTCTGTAAGTTGTATGGTCATTCCTGGTAAAGGAGGAAAATTGATTTATTCCAAGAAGTCATTCAGACCTAACAATTTTTTTTTTCTATCAAAATGTTTCCAGGGAATACAATCAGGTGTCTGAAAAGCCATTTGTTTCCCACAGAGGCATACACCATATCCTAGGCTCCATCCTTGTGCAGGCTTAACATCCTCCAACAGCTGCTTCTCCCTCAACTTCCAGAGCTTTGTTTCTCCAATCCTGAGCATGTGGAGGGTGGTGTTGGGTCTTCTGTGTCTTCAATAATTTCCACTGACCACCTTCTCCATTTCACTGAGGCTCGGTAGCACTGGTGTCCTGATTTTTGAGATTCTCTTTGAACTTAAATCAGCTAGGTCACTAAATGCTGGATGTTCCTCTCCTTCTATTCCTACAGTTTTGAACTCTGTCTTCTGGTGTGGGCTCTAGAGTTAGTTTTGCATCCTTTTCTTGGACATGTTTCCTCATATCTTTCTCAATAAGAAGTTTGTCCATTGGACACTGTTATCCTTCCTGCCTGGACCCCCCATTTTCCCTTTTGTTTCCCCATGCTGTTATTTGTTATTGTTCATCATAAACTATTCTCAAACTACCTAGTTGGGTGGTCCCTTGTTTGAAGGGGAGAAGTCTTAATAAGAAGACTGGCTGGTGAGGACTCAATCCAAGTGAAGAACACAGCCTCCCTGAAGGATAAAATAACATCTGTTATCTTTTCAGGATTTCCTCATGAACTGAGACCATTTCTCTTTGTATCTATGACAATGCTTGATGCTTACAGGAGCTCCACTGAAACATCCTAGGGGAGTAAAGGAGTAACTCCTTATATATATATATATATATTTTTATATATATATATATATACACATATATATATACAAACTCGGGCACATTTGTAAGGCAGCTTCTTTAGATTCTTCTCAGGTTCCAGATTTTCTGCTCGTCTTCTCAAGAAAAGTCCACTTTAGGGCTTCAATTAAAGATGAAATAAAAAAAGCAAAGCAATTGCATGTCTAGGAAACTTCATGTTATAATTCACATTCTAATTTACTCCTTCTTCTGTGGCCTCTGTGTTCATGTCTGCAGGGTTAGTATGAGACATATCTGGTTAGGGAGTCTGGATTTTTTCTGGAGTCATGATTATGTAAAATTACAGCATCCCCTTAGAAAAGTGCTTCTAGCCCTCATGGTGTTGAGATGAATTTGAAACTGTGCCTGGAGAGTGTTAGACACAGAGAAATATGAATGTATATGAAGAGTACTGAGGTCAAAATTCTGTGAGATATGAAGTATCTTGCATCATTTTGATGGGGCACAATTTCATCATTCACAGTTACTGACAAGATTTTTAAGAAGACTAGAGTTGTAGTAGGATGCTGTAAAGCACTTGAAAGCCCATATGTCTTAGCAAGTATATGAATTTCTAGGAGGTAAAGAGTGCCTGATGTTGAAGGGTGTGGGATGGAAGATGTTACCATTTCTGCATATTGTACTTAAATGTTCAGTTCTGTGTAGCTCCACTTCAGCAGTCTTTCTCATCCCTGTCAGGGCTGTACCTGTTACCCCAAGAAACTCTCATTGAATGACTGGAAAGGGACTTTTTACCAGGGTGTGTAGTGACAGGACAAGGGGGAAATGGCTTCAAAATGAAAAAGGGTAAGTTTAGATTAGCTGTTGGGAAGGAATTCTTTACTCTGAGTGTGGTGAGGCACTGGCACAGGTTGCCTGGGGAAGTTGTGGATGCCCCATCCCTGTAAATGTTCAGGGTCAGGTTGGATGGGGCTTTGAGCAACCCGGTTCAGGGAAGGTGTTCCTGTCCCTGGTGGGGGCATTGGAACTAGGAGATCTTTTAGGTCCATTTGAACCCAAACCATTCTATGATTCTATGAGCCAATTCAAGCCTTTCTTCACCAAGACTCAGATGTCAGGAGCTTTTATGCAGAAGAACAGTCCCCTGCCTACCTCCATGAAGTGGCTTAGGATAGAGCAGTAACTAATGGTACTCTGCTAAACCAAATAAGCTCACACTCTCAGGTCTGCTGATGCTGTCATTCTCTGATTCCAGTGTTTGGAGAACATTCCCAAGGGAATTATTCCACAGATTGGTGGTAGCTATAGTCTCCATAGGGTCATTTACAATGGATGATATCTCTGAGTCCTTGGTTCCAGAAAAAATGAAACATCTGAGCTGGTTTTAGACTGTAAACACTCTTGCTTGCTATTGACCATAGTTTGCTTGTATTCAGGGTCCAGGTTTAGAGAAATAAACATTAGGCTGTCTTGAAATCCTTTTCTGGTTTTCTCAGGTAAGGTCTCTCCACTGCTCACTTTCTCCAGAGTTTCTTAGAATGAGGACTTAGTTGTGAGTTGTACCCCTATGTCTAGTCAGCATGAACTTCCTGACAACTGCTGCTCTGCAGTATGGAGCAGAAGCTAATGCAGTTTGATTCACCACTCGCTTAGGGTTGACAGATGAACTGGCCAGTCTTTTTGTGGCAGTTTAGGCTACTTTTATATCCAGCTGTCTGCCTCCTCCAACCAGCCACAAGTTATTGCCCCTGTGACAGAAAGTCTCAGCAGCTCCAGTTCATCATCTGGTGTCTCAGTGCTTTTAAGCTAATGCATCAAACTTCGCCAAGGCAGAGTCACAGGAGGATGCACATTCCCATCTGCCAGTTCTGCAAAGGGAGTAATGGGAGGAGGGTCACCAGGAAGTTCTTAAACTGCTACTGTGGGGCTCATCAAAGCTCATCTGTCAGAGCACTAGAGTGAATCAAGTTACTGGTAATTGAGATCAGTATCACTGCTCTGTGCCTGAGCAGACTGCAGCTTGCAGGGTATGGACGCTCCAGCCCAGCCCTAGGTTCTTAGAGCCTTAGGTCCTAAAAGGAAAAGTCTTTGTGTTTTTTGATGGATTCAAGATTTCATGACCATATCCATATTTTATATGCTATAGCTGGAAAATGAGTACGCTGTTCATTCAGAGCTTGTCATCTCAAGGAAAATTACAAGATGGGTCACAGAAGGAAGCAAATTATGGACTGCAGCTAATAAATGGCCATTTACTAGGGCTGCAAAGACTCAGGAGATGGAGGGTCTTCTAAGGCTGCAGTTTCACAAGCAAAATTAACATTGCTGCATGAAGCTTGACAAGTATATTCAGGCTCTTTATGAAAATCCCTCAAGAGAAAATAGATCTCCCTTTTTGTGAAATGGGGGAGCATGAGCAGGGAGCTGGGGAGGAGAGAAAGATTAAAGTCTACAGGTTGAGTCAGGCAAGGCTTGGTTTTGTCCCTGCTCAGAAAGTTTGGAGGGAGGCTACTTTAAGGAATGTAGTCTGGCTCTGGAAGCATGCCTTCCCAAAAAGCTCAGCCTGGCTCATGGTCCATTTGCAGGAAAGCAGGAGGTGGGCCTGCACCCGCTGTAAGCTTAAAGCAGGGGCACCAGTGTGGCAGCTGGCTCCGGTCCCTCTTATGGCTGCTTGGGCATTTCCCTGTGACATATCCCTATAAAACCCAGAGGCATCCCAGAGCCTCAGCAGAGACTGAGACTTTGCCATGGTGCAGACATTGGTGCTGGGCTCCCCCTCACCAGCTGGACTGCTCTTCCAGCAGCCAGGAAAAGCAATCATTGGCAAAGGTAATGAGATGGAGTCAGGCACACTATGTAAATACTGTTTGGGCTACATTCATAATCCGACACCATGAGCCACATTTCCATGAGAGAGACAGTCTGGTCCCCTTGGATAATTTTAATCATTTCTGACGTGAAGACTTCTTCTCCTATTTCATGACTTATTTCCCCAGTATCATTTAAATATATTAAAACACTGTTAGTGTAGAAAGTAGGCATCATGTTAGCATAATATCTAATCAGAACTAGTCTGCCTGTCCCCCCAGGGTTTATTTATTTATTTATTTAGTGTCTGTTTGTGCTGTTTTCTTGTTAGATTGGAAAGCCCTTCCTTGACATACTCATTTGTTCTGCTGTGTAATAGAATAGGATCCTTCAGAGCTGCTGACATCTTCTTTATTTTTGAGATCTGCAACTCTCAGCCCACAAAGCAACAATGATAATAATAGCAATAATAATAATCATAGTGCTAGGAATCCTGAGAAGTGAAGTTAAACATGAAGAGGAGAAGACAAAAAATGGATGAGGAGAAGACTGGGTTGGCAAAGAATGTTTCGATCACTGGGAGTGTATTTTTATCAGCCCTGATTCTCCACTGAGTCACTCATGCTTTATGATTGCACACTGCCCTGTGGACTGCAATTAATTTCTTTGTGACTTGCAATATTGCAAGGGAGAGGGGATCAGGCACCATGGTGTGTGTGATCAGGACACTTGTTCATGGGTATATTCAGCTCTGCTCTCACTCAAGTACATTGCTTTGATTTCTCAATGGCATTGCGGTATTGATTTTGAAGGGAATTAGTTTCTTCAGAGCTCCTGAAGATCTGGCCACTGTGATTTCTCAGGGACTTAGTCAGCCTCCTCCCCCACAACTTTATCCTCACATGTCACAGCTGAAATAATTGGCATTGCACTGTATCAAACTGGCAGGATGCAGTCCTGAAGGCTGAGGGGAATCAAATCCAGAGCAAGCCTTGACAAAAAGCTGCATGAGGAAGAGAGTTGTTGGGCTAAGCACTGTCTGAAATAGGCCTGGTAGCCATGATGGTCCACTCCAGGTTATCTTGTCTGAATCCTGCTCTGTACAGGGCTTTTTACTAAGGAGAGGAGACTGTACTGCAAGGAGGCAAATGATAAGAAAAGGTATGAAAAGGAAGGAAAGAAGAAAGGAGTAGGAAAAGAGGAAGGAGAAATTACTTTAAAAAAAGGAAAAAATGAAAAAAGAAGATTCTTAGCGGTAAGGTCAGGTCATGTTGAGCTTTGAGCATCCTAGAGGATGGTGAACGTATTTGAGTGTGTTAATCTAAGTGGTTGCCACACCATCCCCTAATGTAATTATTCACATTTAGGAATTCTGCATGATTTTTGACTTGAGATGGAAACAAAACTTAGGACTTGGGGTATTGAAAAGTTAGGTTCTAAAGACAAGTTTCAAGGCTGATTCAATAGTTGTGGCTAGTCAATAGGAAGACAAACCTATTGCTTGAAACTGGTGAATTTACCTCATCCTGAGCAGCTGAAGCGAGTGGCTCTATTGCTCTTTAGCCTAAGGCCTTCTGTAGTAAAAACAGGGTGGATGAGCAAGTACAGGCACCTAAAGAAGTCTAAATAGCTTTATTAGCAAAGGCACAAAACCACCCAGGCCCAGAAGCAAAACTCAGGCTCCAGCATTTGTTGCCTTCCACCTTTAAGAAGGACAGTCTGGGCTAAAGACTCTCACTAATAATGGTTTTACCAAGTCTCACTTCTTCTGGCCCAGAGCTTGGGTGTCCTCAGGACCCCCAGTGCACACAATTACTAGCACTGGTGGCATTATTTTTTACACCAGACATATGCGTGACAGCTTGCAAATATTGCTAGGGTCATCCTTCTGCTGAGTTCCTTATGAATATGACATGCAGGCATAAGGTAAAACAAAACAGGAAATGGGCTTATAAAACTAGAGATGGAAAAGATGTATGAGGTCCTGTCTGCTCCTTTTTTCTCCTATAATATGCTTATAAAGGATCGTACCTCTCTTACTGTTTTGCCTGGTTTTAAATACTCTAGCCACAGGATTTCTGTGTCCCATGGAAGGCTTTTCCATCTACCAGCAGCCCTCATATGCTCAGAAGGTGCTTCAGGAGACCTTCTCCAGCTCTTCACCCTGTGTCAGATGCACAGAGGATATGCATGTTCTACAGCTTGTCTGATTTCCCACTATTTGAGCTACATCAAGCTGTGGCATCCCTCAGACACTTAGAAGCATTTTAGTTCCGTTCCATTCCATTCCATTCCATTCCATTCATTAATTTTCTTTCAGGAAGCATAGGAATCTAATGGATTCTTATACTTCTCATGAGTGACACTGTGCCACCAAGCTGTATGGGCCAGCAGAGTCCTTCACTGGCATCAGACTGTGCTCACCACTCTTTCACACATCGTGATTCAGGCCTGTTGGAGTGGCCACAGGCTCACTGGCAGCCTCTGTCTTTAAAGGACACATTTTCCTTCTGCTATGTCCTGTATGCCTTCTTGTTTTGCTTCTTAATGCAGTCCCACAATACTTTCCTTTCTCTTGTGAATAATCACTGTCTCTGCTCCCTGCTGGTTGCTGCCAAGAGCTCCTTGTCTCATTCTCTTTCCTCAAAATAGAACTGTTCTTCCCAAATGTAGGGTTCTTTCTGTTGTTCCTCAGTTTCTCCTTGTAGTTTGCTCTTGTGTCTGTGGAAATCAGGCATATAAAATTAGTTCACTAGGCAAAAAGGCCATTTTGGAGATAATGAAATTGTATCTGTGCTTGTACTCCTTAGTGAGGCAATGCTTTTGAGTTTGAGAGCCAGAGGATGAAGTAATAATACTTTTCTTGCCTTGTTGGTTAAATAAGACTTAGAAAAGCTCTGAGAAATTTGAATATGCCAGTGGTTCTTGGCATTGGAGAGGCTGGAGTGGGCCTCAGTCTCTTGAGGCAGGTGGGCTAAGTGTGCAGACAGAAAATGAGCTGTAAAATCAGGATGCAAATTTATGGCAAAACCTTGAGTTCAGCTGAAGTGGAAAAAAAAAAGAGAAAAAAGTAAAAAGAAATAAAAGTGGAAAGTATACTACCTCCACTGAAGGGAGGAGAAGCCTTATGGCTTGGCTGGCTGATAGGACTCTTGGAAATGAGGGCAGGTGATAACAGGCTGTAGGGAAGTACTTTCTTGTGAGAGAAATCTGCTACCTTTCCCAGTTTAACCAATGGGAAAATATTATCTAAAGAGCAAGAACAGAGAGCTCTGTTTGATGAGGGCCATAATGCGTGTCATTTCAAGAAGAATCCTCACAAGCACTGTTAATTACCTATCCAAGCAAAGTGGCTCGTATTTTTATATCTGATTGTAATAAAATTAATCTCAGATCTTAATATCTAAATAAAAGTGTCATTTATCTCCCACAGCAGCTAAGGCTAGAGAATTTATGGATGTATAGGAGCTCTGAAGATAAGGCCCTATTTGTTTCCGTGTGTCTTTATTTTAGGGAACTTAACTATGGCCACCCAAAACAAGATATTCTGTGCTCTGTTCCTATGGATATGATCATGTAATCCACAGCAATTTAGCCAAAACAGAGAAATCAACTACTCAGAATTTCTCTCAGACACCAAACATGCCAGTTTTCTTGTACTCCTGTGTCACCTCATTATGGGATATTGATTTCCATTACCATGTATTTCAGAAAATTCCCTGGGTAATGCTCTGGTGATTTGCTCCAAACAGGGCACCTCAGTAATCTTTTGGCAGGCAGGAGAAACTGTCAAGCAAAACCCTGTCTACCCAACTGACCAAATTCAGCCCACTGCACAGTTCCTATTCCTCTTGCAAAATCTCTGAGGTGGAATTGAGCCAGTTTTCATATTTGTTCACTAATCAAGTGAGATTCAGGATCATTTGCTTAAAAATGCTGTATCACAAGTTGCCACCTCTTGGTGTGATAGCCCAGTGAGAAAACACTGCAGTAATGATGTTGCCCTCCAGCCCTGAGGATAACAAATACCCAGTTCTGCTGGGAGATAGATGCATTGGTAATTAGCAAATGTTTGAACATGCTGCGCCCTGCCAGCTTATACCCAACCTGATGCTACGCTTCCCATTTATGTTTTACATCTATCCTTGCTGCTGGTGAGGAGCCCTTAAGCATCTCTTACTGTATGATCAATGTCAGTAAAGCAGTGGTACTTCTCTTAAGCTACATCAGTTGACACAATATGGGAGAGGTAGTGGAGAGCTAGGAAGTTTGATATGAGCTCCTGGTGGACTATTAACAGAACCAGAACCATCAATTCTATCATAGGTTTTTGATTTGTTATCCCAGAAAAAAATGTCATGGGAGCTGGCCATGAGTACCAAACTTGTTTAAACACCAAACACTATTCAAACTCTTGCAGGAGAACAGAAAGACTGAAAAGTAGACAGAGACACTGATGTTTAGAGGGGTTGTCATTCTGGTCATATAATGTCATAGAACATTCTGCTTTTAATGGAGTAAACAGAACAAATTTTATCTGAAACAATACTCGCCTTTAGACATGACATTGCTCTAACAGTCCTGGAACTCAGCTCTTTCTGCATGCGTGATCCGGTTTCTGTTAATTTCAACAATCCCACACATGATAGCTGGACTCTTAGCTTTCTTAGGGCAATTTTGTCCCTCAGCTAGTGACACTAATCCAGTGTCACTGCCTTACACTCAGAGAGATGCAGTACACTCCTGGTGAATTACTAAGGTTCAGAGGAATAACTAGTGTGGTCAGGGGGATTACGTTAGACCTTATCAGACTGCCATGTGATGACTTGTTATGTTGCATTTTCAGTTTCTTCATTGCAAATCAGAGCAACTTTATTGTTGCAGAAATATTCTGTGTGACTTTTCACAGGGGTGGTTGAGAATAGGAAATGACTTTGTGCCTTCATCTTCCTTGAAGGCATCTAGAAAAAAATACTTTCAGAGCTGTAGTTCATCATCTCCAGCATCTTCTTGGCTTTCTGATTTGCTTCCTTTCTATGCTTCCTTGAGGATAGGTAAATAAACCTTTCTTTTAAAAGGACTTATTTGGAGAAGAAACCAGGAAATCTGACATTTCTGAAAATAAGGATTTGAGCTGCAGGCCATCTTCAGGATTTGCAGAACTATTCTGTGAATTTGGTAATGCTCATGGCTATTTTTCTTCACTGAAGTTTGGATTGTTGTGTCAACTAGAGTAAAGGTCAATCTATGAAGTAACGTTAGATATCAGTCGGGTCAATATCCTGTTTCGAATGTTCCACAAAACTCCAGGAAAGAGAGATCATGCACATGACTAATTTTTATGGAGCGTGAATACAGATCTGGTCCTCTCTACCCACTCCTTAAAGTAGAGGCAGATTAACACCTTCTTGAGAGCTGGTCTCAAAGAAGCCCCACTTCAGACAACCATCAGTCCTCTGCCCTCTCCTGCCTCCCCCAACATCAGACAGGTACCATATTTAGGAAAGGATGATTTTCATTTCACTATTTAAACCAGATATGGTTAACTTCAGGTGCTGGCAGTTACCAAATTTTCAAGTTGTCCACTGCTCCTGAGAGCAATTTTCAAGGTCACTTGAGTCCCCATGTTTTGAAGATGAAGCATTTTCCTCACCTGACAATGTCCTCACAATGAAGGTATCATCCTCACTATTCTTGACAAGCATCCTGGGAAGGGATCCCTAGGGACCAAATCCCATTTGCTGAGATGTGAATTCATGTGTGTCTGTAAAAGAATGATTGAAGGGATAAAGATGAGCTATTTAGCAGGAGTCTTGGTGCCATTGACACACCTGGAGTGGGATTTTTCACTGTTAACTTCTTATGTCCCCACTTCATCTGAGATAGTTCCTTCCAGCTCCCTTTACACTCACTGGAGAAAGGAAGACACGATGATGGTGTGACACATCTTGCCTATTTTAGATTATGGTGGTAGAGGGAGGTGAAATACTCACCAGAAGGACCTATTTCTCCCCAGTAAGAGTAGTTCAGACTGATGACTGGAGATGCTAAAGCACTGACCACATAAATCCCACCCCCAGCTTCCAAAAGAGGCCCATGCAAATCACATACATAGGTCTGGCTTTCTCCTGAGCTGAGATTCTGCACCTTGCACTTTCACACTCGGCCTATTCATTTTCAAATCAGTTCATACTGAAAAGGAATTTCCACTTCTTCTACAGCTGACAGCAGCAGAAAAAATGGACACCTTTGCTGTAAGATTTCAGAGAGGCTCTAACCTGTCTCATTTTGGTATCTCCCTACCAAAGTGATGGTACAAACACCAATTTTTTTTTTTTTTGAGACACTGTTGGGATCTTAATCTGATCCTTCGTCCTACAATTCCAAGACCCTTTAGTGATTTCTTCGGTTATTTGGCATTTTCACAGGGGCCTTGGAGAGACACAGTTTTTGTAAGCGCTGTACAGACAGAGGAGTTCCTGCTGTGAGGGATTTCAGCAGTTTTGCTTGTGCCAGTCACCTCCAGGCTAGTGAGAATGTCCAGACAATGCAGAGGTCCTCAGAGGTAAGCTGCAGGTGAGGCAGCTCTGTGGCTCCATCTCTCACATCCCCATAGGATGTCCAGAGGGTAGCTGCAATCCTCTTGGTGGCATGGAGCTGGTGCTGGAGTTCTCAGATTGTACCCACTCTGGCCTGGGGAGGGGTGAGAAGCTCTGATTTCTGTTTAGAGCCCTTCTCACATCCTTACAGAGAGACCTTGTTTGGCCTGACTGATTGCGAGGAGGGGTCAGCTGTTGCAGGGGCAGAAGTGCGCAAAGGCACATTTACCACACTTATGTGGGCTTTCCCTTGGATTTGACCCGGTGTTTTTATACTTCTATTCCTTGATCTCTCTCAGCAACAATCTCCACCCTCAGAATAAGACAGACTTGCAGGCAGTGTAAATGACTGCTGCTCCACCCAAGGCAGTCCCCCAGAAATCACAGCAGCTGCGGACCCTCTTTTCACCTCTCCCTCTTTCCTTTCTTTCTCCTGATCTCTTCACTTCTTTGTCTCCCTCCTCCCCACTTTTTCTGTCTTTGTTTTTTTTACCCTGTTCCCTCATGATCTCCCTCTGCCTGTGTCTCTCTGTCCCTCTCCCCGGCTTGCTCTCTCTGGAGACAGGTCTAGTGGCCTGGTTGCCATCTGCTGCCTGGGTTGTTTTTTGTGTGAGTGCGTGCGCGTATGCGCGCGCGGGTGCACGTGGGGCTTTTTTTATGAGGTTGAGATCAGATGGCATCTAATCGATCGTCATGGTCTCCATGGTTACCTGGGTGACAGAGTAGTTGGGAGAGACACATACTCCAGCCTGGGGCTGTCAGACCATTCCTGAGAGAAATAATAAAAAAAAAATTAAAAAGAAAGGGAAAAAAAAGAATAAAAGAAAGAATAAAAATCAAAGCTCTTCCATCACATTTTACACATTTACATCTTCCTCAGATCCAGGAAAATGTAGCCTGCACTTCTGTTTTACATCGTCACCCTTTGACTTGGCTCGAGGAGGAACAAAGCAGACTTGTTTTTCTTTCTGCATGGCACAGGCACAAAAGTGAACCACATCTTTGTGAGAAGCTTCCCTTTCCCCTTCTGCTTCTCTGAAAGGTTTGAATTTTTACCTTTTTTTTTATCCCCCCCCCCAGTCACTGTTGTAACCATAATGATTATTTTTAGTCTTCTAAATTGGTTAGTCTTTTGAATTGACTAAAGGCAATTTCTCAGGTATTCTGGGGAAAGAATTACAGTTTATTAATATGAGCAGTATCTTTTTCTCCCTGGCCTCAGCCCCTAACACTAGACCATCTTCAGCTCTTTTTGTAAAAGATCAGTCAATCTGTATATTATTTTATGTTTGAAAGCAAGTGAAGTGTGATCCTAAGGATGAATTATGGAATTAGGTGAGTTTCTTGTCTTTAAAAGCAGATTGAGTTGGGCATGGCAACATCTCTGAACATGGCAATTAGTGTGTCAGGAGCACGGAAACTAAAACCACACAGCGCACAATATGAACCTGCATGAATCGGGAAGGAAAAGGATATTGCTGCATTTCAAACAATCCCATTGTGGCAGACACTCCTCAATGATCCAAGAATTTCACAAAGTTTGCTTATAGTGCACCACCCAGGCACACCCTGTCTGGTTCCCTGATAGCCATATTCTGCCTGGTCCAACACAAATTTGTGCTTGATTTGACCTCAGCATGGCCCCCAAAAGGCAATCAGGTTACATCTTCTGTTGTCTGGCTGCAGCCAAGGTGTAAGTGCTCATCAAAGCTCACCCATTGCAGTGGTGGGGCAGCTGCTGCCTGGCCATGTTCCTGCTCAGGGTAGCACACAGGGCTTTGGAAATGGCAAATGTAAACACAGGCAAATGGAGATGATAGCAGCAATGAGCACGGTTGTGATGGGCTGAGAGGCTGGTGACCCATCAGAGTTCTCCAGAGATCCTGAAGAGCTGACTTAATGCTGACAACTATGAAATGCATCAGATCAGAACACCTCTGGACAAACAAAGATTTGAGAGCTGGATATGCATTTACTTTTCTCTTCCCCCGTTTTGAATTAAACTGACTTTTAGTTGAAGCCTGTGGTCTTGCTTTGCTTTTTTGCCTTCCTGGTAGAAGTACAAGGTGCCCAGTTTGGGTCGCTCAGTTCAGGCTGCAGATAGGCACTGAGGGTGGTATTAAGTTTTCTAAGGGATGTCATTGCAGGTGACATCCTATCCAGCATGCATGCACCACCCCCAAAAGGCACAGGTCTTTAACTGTGCTTATGTGTGATCCTTTGTTTAAAAAAAAAATCCATGATCATGCCTATTTGAATCCTGATTCTGCTCTCTCCCAGCAGCATAACATCCCTGCTTGTAACCAGCAGGGTGGGAAATCCTCTGCTCTTCAATATTCCCTAATGTTAAATAACATGGGCCTCCTAGATTTTCATACTGTACAAACACAAACTAATTAAAGTCGTACAAATACATCCTAGGCAGAGAATGAGAATCTGCTCACTTGAGGGAAGACCGCTGGCTTCCACATCCCAGGGAAAGCTCCCTCACAGTTTACATTGTTCTTTTTGCAGGGATAATTTATGGTAAAGCCAGTTTCCACTGAAACAGCAGACGTGCACAGAGAGGGGAAAAAATGTAAACACAACAGCATCTTTGTGAATGCAGCAAGGTGGTGGTGCCTGCCTCTGCATGCTCCATAATATATTAATACACATTGGCTGGCCAATCCCGCTGGAGCATTCAATCATGCCACATTATAATAGAATTTAATGGAGTTGACAGCTAAGACCTAGTTGCTGGAGACATGTGAAAGACCTTTGCAATGAGGATAACAATTAATAAAGGAAAGCGCCATAGATTTTTGGAGAACCTCATAAAAAAGTAAAATATCGACATTGATCACAGCATGCAAGGATATTAGACACGTAAATCGAGCTATTGCCTTTATTTATTTATTTGCACATCTTTAATATTATAGGCACAGGTTTCCCCAAGGCCAAAATGCAATTTCTCTCTCCATTTCTCAGCAGGAGCTTTTCATCTCCCTATTCACCAGGTTTTGAATTGCACATTTAATAAGCGATAAAGAATTCCTGTCTCTTTTCCTTGGGCTTTCAGCCCACAGTTTCTCCCTCCCTTCTGTCTTGTGATGGAAACAACAATCCCCTTTACCTGGCAGTAGGTTGTCTGGGGATGTGGGGGCGGTGTAAAAGGGGACTTGGAGCCCACAGGGAGTGTCTGGACTTCAATGTCTGCTGATGTGCTTTGTATGCCAGGTTGCACTGGGTACGGTAGAGAGTGCATAGGATCAACATAAAAAGAGGGAGAAAGAGTCTACAACACTGTAAACCAGCATTTCCCCGTCTGCCTCACCAGAAATTTTTGGTAGGAGGAATAGCTTATGTCTTCACTGCCTTCATCCCTGTCTGGGGAGAGACACTCTTCACCCTTCATAGGATATTGTAGTAATTTTAAAGAATCAATCCTGTGGGTAAACTGCACCTAGCTCAATCCTCTCCCTGATGGAGGTGGCAAAAATTTCATCAGCCATCAGCTGGGAGCATTGCTGGGCTTCCTCAGGCTCAAATCTCTCTGGATTTCCTTGGCTGTGTTCAGTTAACACACTTCTGAATCAGGGCTGGCTCCTCGCCTCAGAGAAATCCTGAACAGCATTTTTACAGTATTTAGGTGTGTACTGGTACCTGGTGGGATATTTAGAAACACACAGGCTCCTCACTGCCCAGAGGTGCTGCCCAAGCCCCTGATGCTCACAGTCCCTGCATCTGTAAATGTCCATGTAGCACCGGAGAGCTGCCCTTACAGAATGACAGGCTTCTGCTCCTTCTGGCTTCAACTGTACACAACTACAAGTCCACTCATCTCATTGGGCTTCCTTTTAACCTCCCCTGATGAACACCAAGGACAGGATCAGCCCCAAATGAACCCAAGCTTCTGGTAATGTAAAGGTCCAGCTTTCTTAAGTTAGAGTCAGTGGGATCCTTGTGGGATCCTTCCAACTCACGATTGCTTCATATGATTCTATGAGTCCAGCTGTGCGACCTCAGCTGCCCTGCAGCTTGGGGCATTGATCTCACATGAAAGCCTGTTGGAGGAGTCAGGAGAAAAACCGAGGGGTCAAATCCATCCCTGGTTTAGGACTCTAGAGGCTGATGGTTTAATAAAAGGGATGACTTTAGCATCATGTTTAGAAATTAAAAACAACTGAATGGGTACTTTGAATAGGCATGGTGTAATTGTAAAAAAGGGACTAAATAATTAAATACTTCCATTTTACAACCAGCTGCAGTAAGTTAATTTCTTGTCAAGTAAATCAACCTTGTTTTTCTTTCACTTACCTATGCACAGATGCACTTCCTCGGGACAGGTGACGTCTTGCTTGGAACAAAAGAGGCCATTTGTCCATAACACAGCAGCAGCGACTGTACCGTGTCATCTCATGCTCTTCTCCAGCAAATTGAGTTTGTCAGTGCTCAGCCACGCAGCTGAGTGGATTGCTGCATGATGCCTCACCTCTCCTGGGAGAGAGAAGTTGGCATAAGCCATATCGTAATGGGATCCAGGAACAAAGAAGCGTGAATGAAGTGCTAATTGCATTCATAAAGACATTAACAAAGGAATTAAAATGGCAGAAGCTTCCTTTCCCCCTCAAGGTTCATATAAACAACCAAAAATATATCAATAATCACTAAGGTTTACACTACTTTGAAGGGATTATACAGAGATAGGGCATCAGGGCTTGGAAAGACAATTTCAGTGGTGTTTTTTATGGGATTCTGTATCAGAGATGAGACACTTCACTGCTTCTGTTTATCCAAATTTGTTCTTTTCTTTCTGTCTTTTCTCTAGTCCTTATGCTCCCTTCAAAGAACAGGAAGACTGCTCATTTTCCCCTGAAACATTTAATATGCTGTAAAAATAATGACATAATATAAAAACCTGTAAATTTTCCTAAAAGTTCCCCAAAACAAAATGATCTCAGAAGTTTGGCCAATGGCACAATGGAAGTTTCTTCTATAAAATGGCCTGAAACATCCTGCCTGGGTTTTTAATGTCATTCAGTTCTGCTTACCTTTCCATGGAAAAGGGAAAAAAAAGTAATGCTTTCTGCTTTTTTCTCAGTCAGTTTCTACATTATTTAATCCTTCCATTACCATACTCTAGCACTCTGTTCTTATTTGCATGCTACTACTGAGAAAAAACATTTCTTGTTAGAATTCTCTCCAATCAATGAGGTCTTTTTCCCTCCATGAGAATAGTACTATCAGCCTTAAACATGGAAAGAGCTCATTTCACAGATCCTAAATTCTGAGGCTACTTTAAATCACTTGTATCAGCAAAATGATAGCTCTTGATTTTTCAACTATTTAGTTGTATTTATCACACCTCTCCAACTCCTGCACTCACCTCCTTTCCACCTGCTGATGTGGGTGTTGTGCTACTGACAGCTACATATAAAGTCAGCTAAACAGCTTGTTCTGTTCACTAATCTTCAATCACTCATAACTATCTAAAATATTTGTTCTGGAGGCTGCAGTCTGCTGGTTTCTTATGACCACTCAAGGGTGAATTTCTCTAGGAAAGTTGAGTCCAAGCCATTCAGCAGTTCTGTAGAAGGAAACACTTCTTTCAGCTCAGTACTGAGGCTGAAGTGCCTGAAGAGGCACCATGCATGGAGAAGAGGACCCTGAACCAACACAGTTGTCAGCCCTGTGTCTCTATGTTTGCTCCATCCCCAGCTAAGACTCAGGACTTGTGAGTGCCAGGATTGGTGTTTCCAGCTCTGGAGGGCAGAAGACAGGGAGAATTAGGGAGCACATCCAGGGAGATGAGATGGGATATGCCAAACACCTGAAGGAATGAAGCTCAGACAGTCATGCATGTGGGAGGTGTGTGGGAGCATGGGAATGGGGTCCAGGATGGGGTTATGCACCTGCCTAATACCCCAGCCCCTTTAAAGGATCTGAACCATTCAGGGAAGTATCCTTGTTTCAAAAGCATATCTCTTTCCATGGTGTGCACAGTTCTTTCCATGAAAGACAGATTTGGGGTCTTAGGACAATGAGTACTATTGGAGCTCAAGCACAAACAATGGTGGAATAGTTGGTATTAAATCCTAATTCTGAGGTGGATTTAAAGCCTGTAGACCCTCCCACACTAACATGACATCTCCCACTCCTCACTTCCCCATCTTTGCTTCCCTTCTTTACTCCCGGACGCAAAAAAATCCCTCAGAAATATACTCATAGCCCATCCTTTCTCCTTTGCCCCCATCCCCCTGTCATCTCTCCTGTCCCCCACAAGGTCCTGCCAACACCTCCATGGAACCTCCACTTGCAGTGCTCTCCTGGCACCTACTCTACTGCATTAAGAGCTCCTGAGGTCATGTGCTAAAAGCATAATGGAAGGAGTGAGAAAAAGAGTTGGTGATAGGATGAAGAATGAGAAATGCTCCCACATTAAATGCAAAAACTGAAATTAAAGCAATTTTCCGCATTACAGACAGCTACAGGAAAACTGGTTACCAGTTAGCAGCAGCAGGAGTTTTCGGGAGGTGCTGGGAGTCAGGATGGGGCTCAGCTATTCTTCTCATGTCAGTATCCCCAATTCAGGAAGGAAACATACCCCTGGCTGTGACTTCAGTGCAGGTGAATGGAGTGCAGGGGCAGCGTCAGCCCAAGTCTTGTTTCTGAATAAATGAAATGTGTATCTTCCATGTTTTCAGCTGGGAGGGAGAAGCCTATCTCAGGAGTGATGGCAGGTGCTGCTGAGCTATTTCCATTTTCCAGCTCTGCAACCTCAGGAACCTCTTTAATCCAAACCACCCACCAAGCTCCATTCACTGGCCCTGAAGATCAGCCAGTGGATTTGGATTCATTTTTAAGGCTGTCTTTAATTTTTTTGAAGTATCTTGCTGGCGGATTTTTGGTCTCACCTGTGACTCAAGAAGAGATTTGCAAATCTCATTCTCACATTTTCAGCCATTTAAAGGGGCACATCACACCAAGAATTTAGGTTCTGCTTTCAATAGAGGAAACACAGGGGTAAAGGTATATGAAAAGAAAACCAGGAGGTACAGAAATGCTTTGACAGATTTGTTAGAGATGAAAACATACTTTATTTGATTTCTGCATTCCCTGGGGC
The DNA here is from genome assembly GCF_031753505.1 of Anomalospiza imberbis. Taxonomy (NCBI): domain Eukaryota; kingdom Metazoa; phylum Chordata; class Aves; order Passeriformes; family Viduidae; genus Anomalospiza; species Anomalospiza imberbis. Next base: position 78,938,660 of record NC_089682.1, on the reverse strand, counting down.
AGTGAGGGGAGCCCATATGCAATTGCATTGAACTAAAGTATGAAAATCAGAGAGCGAATTTGACAAGAAGCTCCACCAAACCCACCCAGAAGCTCAGTGAAGTGCAAAATGTAAAGCTAACAGAGGAAAGAGTGGTGTAGCTCAGGGGCAGGATTTCGGTTACCGTGTGCTAAGGCATTGGTAACAGGAATGGAGATAAGAAAATACACAGAAGGTACAACCCAGTGTGATCTTACTTGAGGGTTATGCTCCACAGTGTTGACAGCTATTGAAAGATGTCAAAGGAAGACAGTAATTTCTTAGTCACTCATACAATTTTTTAGTCAATCATGCAATTTTTTAGTCAATTCTCACAAGGAAATATGCACACATGGACATGTGTGTGCTGCTACTGTCCAAGCGCCTTTTGGTGTCTCGCTTTCTGAAATGCTTTCAATTAGGGTTTGGAAGCGGTTGACTCAGTCAGCCTATGTGACACTTGCCAAAGACAAAATTAGTTTCAGTCATTGATGTTTTCCTTCCAAAAAAACCAAAGCATCACTCTGCCCTTCTCTCTTTCCCCTTTATTGTGGGAGACTGTTTCTCAGGTAGGTGTTTAGTTGATTTTTAATTTCATGGAAACTTCATCTGCAAATTCGTTAGAAACTCTTTAGTAAAGCAGCCTAGTAAAACAGATGATTAATATTGGTAAGCTCCTCATTTGCATATTAATTAGTCTCTGTACTCAACTAATTAAAACAGGCCTGCCTGTTTGTAGACTTTCTGAATTCCAGATTGTTGCTATTGCTCCCATGTAAGTGCATTTAGTGCAGCTAAGGCAGGCCATTGATATTACAAACAAGGCACCCCAAGCAGCAGTAGCAATATTTTAAGGCATTTAAGTCTATAAGGGAAGTACTTTCAGTGTTTTCTTAAAAAAAAAAAAAACGAAACCAAAAACAAGACTGATGCTTGAAATGGCAGGATGTAATGACTAAGCAGTGCTTCTACTTCCCCGTTATGCTCTCACAGACCAGGACAATTCCAGAAACCAGACAAATACAAGGCCAGAGAGAGAACAGTACTGCAGGGCACAAAGAAAATCAGTTTTCAGGCTGAGCTGCCCTTAAGCCTCGCAATATTCACTTTTCTCCAGAGATGCAGCCTAAAATTAAGCTCAGGCTGATGAATCAAGACACAAAAATTCGAGGTTAATTCTGACCTGCATTGCTCTGGCAGAATTCTGTTCAGTCCTCCAAGGCCAGGGATGGAACTGGGGCTTGGAGTCCTTGCATGTCAGCTGGATTTGCCCTTGCAAGCCTAGTTCATGGCCCCATGTGCTCTACAGAGATGCTTTATAGGTAAAGAGCTGCATTTTCCCCATCCCACATTTCCCTGCTGGATGTGTGGATAGAACAACAAAGAAATTCCCCTGTTGATTCCCTGCCTTCAAGCTTTAGCACACCAAATGCAGCCCTCACATCAGCGACAAAGTTGTCCTCCAACCCAGAGCCAGACACTGCTGCCCTCTCCAACAGGATCCTGCCTCCTCCTCCCTTTGCCTGCCTTGAGTACACACCATTTCCTCCTCTGCCATCCAGGCCAACAGGCAGCCCCCTCCTGTTTCTCAGCCAACACACCTGCTGGTGGCCATGACACTCCTCTGTCTTCCTACTACCCCTTCTAACTCCTCCTGCTGTTCTTGCTTCTGCACCTCGTCTCTTTATCTTCTTCACCTTCTTGTGCACCTGCTTTTTGTTCCTCCCAGCTGTTAGCATTCCCCACTTTGCTATCCCCACAGTCATGCTGGACTCCTGTAGAACTTCAGGGACTGAGGATAAAACACTCAGGGCTGAGAGGCACTTTATGATATATATTTACTGTCATAAAATATTTTGCATGGCAGTGACAAGTAGGTTTTCTCAAACTGTCTGTGCACTGAGACTTTTCCTCACCCTAGCTGCCAATAGCAGTTTGACAGGTTTTATTATACTCCATTATTCACAACAAGCCAGGTCGCTGTGCCATATGCTGTCCAGTCCTGCTAAAGCTAACCATGTGCCCATGTTGGCTGCAAACCAAGCCTGGTTAAAACCTGCTCCTTTTTTGCATGCTATTTGTTTTGAAAGAATTGGAGACGGGCTTCATGTCAGATGTTCCAGTGTGTCTTATCACACACTTTGCTCACCCTCAGCAGCCTAAACACCAAAACAATTGGAAAATCAGGGATCCTCCTATGGTTTGGACCTGGGGTTCTTCTAGAAACGTGCTTTTCTGGAGCTGATGGAGTATAAGGCAGGAAAAGAGCCTTAAATGTCTCTGGGGCTGCTGGCAGTGTGTTCAGCTTGGAGTGCAGCTTTAGAAATGGCTTCATGCACTGCTTAGTAGGACCCACAGCAAAGAAAAGTGCAATGTTTCTAAGACTAAACCTGTGCTTCACCAACAACAGCTGTTTTAGAGGCATTGCAGTTACAGCAATCATTGTGTCTGTATGTGGCTGGACAGACTTCCTACTGCATTCTCCAACGCCCAGTCTGCTCCAAGCCTGTACTCACAGCTCCATGGCCCACACAACTTGCTGCTCCTTGCTTTTTAGCTGCTTTTGTTGGTCTGTTTTGTTTGAATGTTTGCTGCCTTGCCAAACCCTGCAGTTACCAACACACAGACCCATCTAGAAGAACATTTATTGCTGTCTCTGCAATCTGCCAGACTTTGGATCCCTCTCCTACTCATTGTTTGCACTGTTCCTGTTCTCAGATGGATGTTTTCCTTCATCTTGCTGCATCCATTTAGCTGATCCTTCTTGCTGTTCCCACAGCCTTTTCTTCCCAACTCCCTATCAAGTAAGCTGATGGCAGAGGCTACTTACAAGTGCACCCATTTCTGGACATGGCTCTTGTCTCTTTTGGTGTGCTGTCTGCTGGTTTTCTTACATTGCCTTTGATGGTGTTCTCTGTTTTGGGAAATGAGCAAAGTGGTGCATTCCTTTCACCCTGCTCCATGTCCATCACCATCCTGTGATTTCTCTGATCACAATTACCAGGGACCCTTGTGGGGAGTGGCACTGTGAGGACCAAACAGAGGTGTTATCTGCCCAACACTGTGCACGTAATGTCACTGTGATGGTACATGTGAATCATGGTGGCAGCCTCAGGCTGGAAACTGTGTCTCCCATTATCCCCAGTGAAGGCAGACTTAGGTCTGTACTGATGACACAAAGTATGTTTGATTTAATTATATACCCAGATTTGCACTTGAAACCGAGTGTGAGGCCTGATTCTTGCATCTTCTCATAAGGTTCTTGATTTCCATCACATCCTTAATGTATCTCAGTTTCTATGAGTACAGCCATTTGCAGAAATTATAATTTTTATGCTGTGTATGAATATGAATTGTAACAGACTGCATACTTCATTTTTGTTATACAGTGAGGGATCTTTTTGCCACTGTCTTTTTCTCTTCATGTTGTCAGAAAACATCTATAGATGTTCTTCATTGTTTTCTGGCTTTATAGTCAAGGCCAGCAAAACTCTCAGCTTCATTAGCCTCACAGGTGGCACAAAGGGGTTGCTATCTAACTTTATCTTAGTGTTGAAGGGCTTTCACCTTCTTGAAGTATTTTGGTACAGAGATCCAAGATATAAGATCTACAATAACCTCTTCGTCCTCACATATGACAAGGATGTTCTGGCATTCCACCATGATCCCATACAATAAGCTGAGTACCAGCATCTCACACAGCCTTTGTTAGGCTGTCTGCCACCGGCCCAAGTTAAGCTCTGGGCACAGATGCCCAGATCTAGACTGAGCTGTACCTCTGCCTTATCCTGCCTTACTTTCTCGTTTTCCAGACCTGTGTTGTAACCAGCTTTGTCCTAGCTCTGACCCTATCTCCTACAGCTTCTGACTGAGCTCTCTGACCTCACTTCGTCTTGTCTAGGACAATCAGTGGACTGTAATTGCTCTGCCCTGATCCAGAACTGTGAGACCATGTGGGTGAAGGTGCTGTTTTGCCTATGCTGAGGTCACCCCCAGCTTCCTGCCTGCCCTCCTTAGCAGAGCAGCCCTTATCATGCTGCTCCTTTGACAGGTATTGTGTTGGTACTGTCAGGCATGTCCTGTTTGGTCAATGCCATAGCAATAAAAAGCAGACAGCTTTCCAGGAGAATAGAAGGAGCCAACTTATCAGGAGAATAGAAGGAGCCAACTTATCAGGAGAAATGGCCCAATGTTGTTGTGGTAGATCTAGAGAGGCAATTAAGTCATCACATCTATAACCTTCAGGGAAATGTTGGCACCCAGGTAACCTTACTTTAGTACACTGCACACATCAATACCGAAATTCTGCCTGCTGTTGTGGGTCTGCTCTTGACTCTTCTAAAGCACATTTGTTGCTTTCTTTGAATCTTTCCTGAGATCAGGATGTTTAGCTGTTTCAGGAACATAATAGGTTGCTGTCTCTTGTACAGAATAATGCATTTTCTACTATGAATTGCATTTACCTTCCACTGGCCAATGCATAATCAGCACACAGATATATTTCTCCCAGCTCATTCTCCTGCTTATCATTTTTCTTAGTATTGCATGGCAGCTGGGTCAGCAGTCTAGCAGAAATCACATTGGTCATTGATCTTAGAGCAGAGTTACTACAATGGTAGCTGAATGGCAGCCTTCAGAGATGTGCCTCGCATATGTGAATCTCCCTGGCTCTGTTGTCACACTACAGAAATCTTTTGCACTGGAAGTCTGTGTCATGTACCTTACCATCCATTACACAGCTGTGCTTTCCTCCTGCAGAAGCGATCCCAATGGGAAGTGAAATGGTGCTGTTTCTCCAGCATCTTCCACACCTGCTCATGACCTATATGTTATCCACCTTGTCTCTTGAATTGTTTCTGTGGGATGTGTCCTGGATTATGATTTATTATTTGGTTTCCCTGCTTAATGAAAACTGTTAGCTCTGGCAAATACACATGTTCTTCTACATCAGCCATTGTTTTGATGCTGCTTTTTGCTCAGTTCAGCAGCCCATGCTACTCTTTCCCTGAGTTTTCTCTGGATTTGTATCTTTGGGCAAGCTGGAGTTCTCTCAGTTCACAGGTAGGATCACTTGCCTGCTCTTTACTGAGGTTCACTGAAAGTTTTGTTGGTGGTGGTGTTTCTTACTCTGCTATGTTTATTCTGCATGGTATGTTTGTATAAGCATCAATACATTTTAACTTCCCTAAAAGCAGTTCTCTCAGTTCTTATTGCACTAGGGTTACTGTGCTCACCAAATATATTTCAGGCTTCCCTATATCATGGGGGTATGGGTGTGTTTTCCCATAACAAGTGTATCTCACTCTACTTAACCTTTTACTACAGTGAGATGTGAAAGGGAGATTAACTTCTGTGTCCATGTGCCCCATAACCAATGATGATAAAAACATCAAAGCAGGAACACTTCCTTGGAGGCTAGGGCACATATTTTGAGACTTGAAGCAGACTACCCTGTGGGAATCCTTAAAAATAGGATTCAAAAAATTAAATCCTTAAATCCTTAAATGTAATCCTTAAAATTAGGATGTCAAAAAATATTTAAAGTAATTTATAACATTAAGTTCTTTGCTGCCAGGGATGTGAGCTGCAAGCATCTTCCCATTGTCATAATCATGTAATGAGACTAATGCTAGAAAATAAACAGCTTGAGACATGCTCCTCAGCAGTCCCGTCCCATTTGTGATTTATACATAGATCCCCAGCTGACAATACTACCCCTGCACCCTTTCTGCAAGTTGCTTTCCTTCCATGTAGTCTCATTCTTGCTGTAGATCTCACAGGATTGTAGGCAGTCACCCTCTTCTCTATTGCCACATGCTCACTGGGTAAGAACCAGAAAGGTTCCAGCTACAAAAGAGAAGAAATCTCCTTAGGGATGAAGACGTCTTTTTACAAATAGCATTAAAATACACGTGCAAACTGACTTAGCAGTTCCTCCAATATTTCCTTCCCACTTCGACACAGACTGCTACATCAGAAAAGATGTCTTTTGCTGGATCCTCAAAATCACTCCAAATGCTGCCCAAGGAGCTGTGAGCCCTCAGCCCCAAACAACAGATGGATGGGTTTCAAAGGCTGGAGTCTCCACTTTGTCTAGCAGCTATTTTATTAGTGCCAAACAGATGTGTGTGCAAATGCCTCCTGCTGGAAGCAATGCCTTTGATCCCTGATATCTAAACTACTCACTGGTGGAAGGAGTCAACAACCCAGGTTTAATAATGAGTTATTGGTACCCATTTCTTTCTTAGTCCCTGGATCCTCTCCAAGATGAACCGACGGCATTGGTAGATCACTTGATAGACAAAAATAAGACATTGGCAGCTTCTACAAAATATCCCAGGCTACAGAAACTGAAATCTTCAACCTCTGCCCTTCAACCCTCAAGGAAGAATGATACAATACACTATTGTAAAAGGATCTGAAAATTATCTTACCTATTAACAAATCACAGAGATGTGCCCTAAACCCTATTGATTTCTGACCTTTATCTGACCATAAATGCTGCCCCTCTTGCCCAGCCCTGGGAAACACCTTGAGGAGTGGTATGATTGACCTTCCCTGCTTATCCACCTGACACGGTGTCTTTGCATGAGCTTACAGAGGATTCTCTGCACGTGACACCACTTCTAGGCCAGAAAGAAATGTCTGTTGGATATTGTGTGACTCCAGAGTGGCAATTCATACTTGGGAACTCCTACCTCTGTCTTGTTTGACAAGTAATATTACAGGGTGAGCGATCCAAAGAGCTTGCTGAGTCTCACACACAGGTCAGTGCCTTTGTTTAAACATTCAACACGCTTCTTCCAACTGCCTGGCAAAAGGAATGTGTTTGGAGGTGTAAATGATTTTGACAATTCAAGTGTTGTGTGTTAATACACTGATCAAAATGCTGAGAATTTTCAGGTCAGGGCACATCTGTTCATCTCAGCGATCTTGTTAAGAGGTAGACCCTTAGAGCCTGGGAGACACTGAGGAAGCATTGCAGGATTTCTCTGTCTGGCGGGATTCCTTTCCAGTATTAACTAGTGCTGGATCTTCACCACAGAAAGACTCCTGTCAGGGCCTTAAGCACTAAACAGACACCTCAGCAGATCAGTGTTAAACCAAATGGGACCAAAAAGGCCAGAAGCGCCTCCATGCTGTTTCCCAGCCTCAGCACTGATGAATGGCGAAAGTCGACAACCATTCATCAACATGGCTAAATGAATGCAAGGAGTTTAGACAATGCTAAAAGAAGGAGCAGAGTCATGGGGCCAATCTGCAGAGCTATTCTTGCTCATGTGAGCTTTGGGTCAGTTCCCTGCCTGTGCTGCCGATTCATTAGATAAATCTGGGCACTTCTGAGGCTAACGGGAGGTTTCCTGTTGTCTGACAGGAGTTTGGCTTTAAACTGTCATTGCCTTCCCTGCTTAGGAAATATGGATACTTCTGCTCACTAGGGAAGCTCCCTTTCAGCTTGCACCGCTTAGGATGTAACAAAAAGCTAAATTTCCCCGCCTGGGTGCAATGCAGCTTGTCTATCAAGAAATATCCCTGAGAATAAACACTTATGTTGAGTTGCTGCACTTCATTCCTAACAAAGCAGAACAATTTGCATTACAACTCATTTGTTTCAGAAGACAATGGGTGAAATCTGGAGCTTGACACTTGGCTTTCACTCAGTCTGTCTTCTGTGGGACTATCGCCAGCTAAAGAAGGGACAGAAGACAGTGTAAGATGCAGTAGTACCAAAAGTGCATTTTTACAGTACTATTTGTCCAAAGGCTTCAGAGTGAGTATATTTATAAACTAAGGTAAAGTTCAGGCAAATCAGTTGAAATCTTTGCATTGATCTTAAGTAGCTTTTAGATCAGTGTCAAAATAAGGAAATATGCGGGTTCTGGAAAATCCTAGCATGTAGGCAAGAATACTCTGGTTCCTCTTGGAGGCTATGGGGAGGATTGGAGGCACAGAGGTGAAATGGCTTGTCTGGTGCTGCTTGGATAATCTGAGACTGACACTAGGTAAATGCAAAGATCTTTGAAGTACTGAGCATGGCGTGAGGATGTTCAGTTGATGTGTAATGGGATAAACTTCAAAATGCAAATTCAAATTGCTTCAAGAAACTTCTCAATCTAAAAAAATCCCAAAGTCTCGCATGGATTTGGTATAGCATGAATTAAGGAAAAACTTCTTTTAATTGAATCTAAAGAACTCTCTTGACTATTCTCTCTTCCATTTCTGCCTTTCCCCTCCTTTGGTGTCTTTGTAGCTGTTATGTTTTATTTACAGATAACTGGAAATGAAACATAAATGATTGCAACTGGAACTCTAAAGAAATCAGCAATTTATGAGTGTATTTAAAATAGTCTTGCTTAGAGGCATTAATGATGGATGGATGGATGGATGGATGGATGGATGGGGTGGCAAAAAGTACATTCTGACACTTGGGGTGAAAATATCTTAGATTATCTATATCTGGCCCCAGATTTTCCTGGTTTAGAGAAAAACTAAATCCCCAGACCTAAAATCTAGGAACTGACTTTCTCACGTGTTTTGGTTTCTGTAGAAGATTGATCTGCCTCTGATCACAGCTCTCAATTGACTCAATTAACAAGTCTTTATTGACTTTCAAATAGCTGGCAATATAATTTAAGTGGTCATGATGAGCCAGAAAATGACAGAGGAGGACATAGGACTCTGGCCAGATGACTAAAGTTACAGCATGTTTATAAGAAGGGGGTGTTGCATTTTACCTCAAGTGATACATTCCCTTTCCTGGGAGATCCCTGCTGGCTGATTGCTAGTTTTCCTGTCCTCCCCATGGACAGATCTATGGTTCTCACCTCTTGACTATTTGCTTGTAGGTTTAACAGTGCATCTGTGCCATAAAAAACCCTCTCAATTCCCATTTTTGCTTTTTCTCTCTCAGTCTACATAGACATAGATGTAACTTTTCTCACTTAACTTCTTTCTGTTGATTTCTTTATTAGCAAGTATTAAACCATAGAGAAGTTTGCATTGAAGTCCATATGGCACATATGATAAAGTTGTTTCAAGTGGCACTGTGGACTAATCACTTCCCAACTGTTCTCCACTCATGAAGAGCAAAAGCAGCTCTGCCTGTATTCTTAGCAAATCTCTCCTTGCTTTTATTGGCAATGCTTCTGTTTTGGCAGCAACCTGTCAAGTTTAGAGCTGGCAACCACAGTTTTTTCGCATTCTCAGATGGAACGTAGGCAACATGTTTTCTATGAAAACACCCTTCCTTCTCTTCATTAGTGCTTCCAACATTATTGTTCTTGGTACAGAAAGCAAACATTGGTAGCTTTCCCTCTCCCAGCCCTGTAACTTGAATGGAACAGGGCTGAACTGACATGAAGTTTTTGACTGAGAAAAAAATGTTCAGTGAAGAAACAACAAAGTCCTGCTTAGCAAGGCCAGAATGGCTGAGTCTGGTGTGCAAGTGCATATCAAGTCTAAGAGTTGTAAGCTGCCTTTGAATGGACTGCCAGGTCCACACTGTGCCATGCAGAGATACTCGATTCAGAGTACTGGAAATGTTCCTGTGTGTTAGCTTCACTGCACCATGTTCCATTCATGTCCCATGCATGTCTTTCAGCTCCAACAACTGATCCTTAGAAACACATTTCACAGGAAGCAAAGCAAGTCAAGTCCAAGCAGTCGGGTTTCTTTTTCCACTTGGTATAAAAAACGTGGCATACATCTGAAGCATGAAAAGGATCAGGATACTCTTTGATTGAGAAATGAGCTTGTCCCTACAATCTTTGTTTAAAACCCATCTGGCTCCCTGTGCATCTCACAAATTATTTAAAATTAAAATCCCTGTAGGGACTTTATTTTATCCTCCTAGATATCTGTTGTCCTAATGTGTCTACACTTACTGTGAGTTTTCTACCTTTGGTCCCCTTCTTGCAGGAAGGTTGCCAGCCCAGTCTTTGCAAAAAGACCTGGGATAGTGGCAGTCCACTTCACAGCTGTATCTGGAAAAAGATCTCATAACATCTTCCAGCACTGCTGCTGACTCCCTGTGCATCTCACAGAGCTTACAGAAATCAGCTTTGCTCATGGCCTCCATTTCCCTAAGACTCCTAAAACTGACTTTTGAATTCTTGCTCCACTCTAGCCCCTAGGACATCTGGTAATTTAGGGTGGGATTCAGTTCCCCATACTCACACATGAGGATTTGAAAAATAAACTGGGAGGCAGTGAAGAAGTTTATCTCTGCTGAGAAGCTTGGAGCCCTTTCTCTTGCCCACCCTGGGGTTAGGATGGATATCCCAGCCTCACTGAAGAGTAACGCAGCTGTTCACACTTGTGCTTCCTTTATCCCTCCAAATGGAGGCTTTGCCCCCTCGACACAATGCACTTCAGTGACTGCAATCATTAAAGGCGTTGGAAATAGGGTTTGAGACTTATGCAAACTCCTGCCTCAGGTGTCATGACCAATGAACCGATCAAAAATGCCAGCTCCTCTTAGAATGCCATCCCTGAATTCATACCCCACGGCAGATCTGTCACACAGTAGCCAAACATGTTAATACAGCTGAAGCCTTTAGGTACACTTGTTCCCTCAAAACTCAGTGGAGTTGCTGTCATTCTCCAACTGTTCAGTGGCCTAGATGAAATTAGTTAGAAGTCTAAATGCAGCAGCTAATAAAGACACTGTATTTCCACCTCAGAAAAAGCAGCACCTCCCTTTGCTACCAGATGTCCTCCTTGGCAGTTTGAGTCAATGAGGAGCTAAGTGATGGAGAATGAACCCAGTCTCCAAGAGGAGGCCTCAGGCCCCGAATGCCATCAGTGGAAACTGAGGAAGAGAAGTTCTCTATTGCTGCTCCCTACTGGGGCTTGGAGTTGATGTCAGTTCCTACTGATGCTGTTTGTCACCAGAATCTAATTTAGTTGCTTGTGTGAACTGTCCCCTGCTCTTCTTTCCTTGGCTTCACACAGGTCTCCTGGAGATCAGTCTGGGGGTGGATCAGCAGAGCAATCCCATTAAGAATTGCAGGGTCTGAGGCCAACTGATGAGTACAGCTTGTGGATAACTAGATTTTGGGGAGAAGAAATGCGTATCCTACCCTCTCTGCCTACTTGTTACTACCAGAATGAATTAGACTGGGAGACCAAACTCAGCTGGATGGATTGTTCTCACAGTCCAGAGCTCCCACAGAAGGAGGAAATCGAGCAGGAACATTGTCTGCAATCTTTTCTGAGAAGTCTGTAGATATGAAGGCTCTTCATAACTTGAATTCAGCACCACCGCCACCTTTGACAGCAAAAGTGCTCTCCAGCTTTTACTTCATTTATATCAACAGTCCTAAATCAGATTGCTCCAAACGGCCAGCTCTGGACTAAAAGAAGTGCTTTGGGAGCTGGTTACAGAAAATCACACATCTGAGAACCTTTCATGCACTTTCTCCCTGCATTTCCAGCTGAGAAACTTTCCCAGGTAATTCTTCCTCTGGGGACTATCCCAAAAGAACAGCAGATGTAACAAAGTAGACAATCTCAGAGAGTTGGGGCTGATCAGCCTGGAGAGAAAATGCTTTGGGGAGACCTTAGAGCACCTTCCAGTACCTGATGAAGGGGACCTAAAAGAGAGCTGGAGAGGGAGTTTTCACAAGGGTATGTAGTGAAAAGCCAAGGGAGAATGGCTCTAGACTGAAAGAAGAGAGATTTAAATTGTATATTAAGCAAGAAATTCTTTACTCTCAGGGTGGTGAGGTACAGGAACAGTTTGCCCAGAGAAGTTGTAGATGCCCCATCCCTGGAAGTTTTCAAGGTTGGGTTGGGTGAAGCTCTGAACACCCTGGTCTAGTAGAAGACCATGGTGAGGGAGTTTGGAACTAGATGCTCTCTAAGGTCCTTTTCAACCCAAACCATTCTATGATTCTGTGAAAGTTTACAGAACAAGTTCTGTAATGGAAGATGCAAAATCTCCTCCAATTTCACCAAATGAACAACAAGGATTTGGCAGGTGGCGGGTGTCAGGATAACAACAGGAGGTCCTCTTTCAAAGAACAAGCAGTTACATGGTGGAAATCCTTCCTACAAGACACAGTGAACAAAAGAGTGGGCAGGACTTTCAAAGGGCACTGGACAACGGAAAAGAACCTATCCAGCTGTACTAGGCATGAAGGCATCAGCTGCGGCTGAACCAGCCACACATTGCAAGAAGACAGGGAAAGGGACCTGGGAAATCTTGGGGTAAACTTTCCACCTTCCCTATAGTATTCCCTTGGTATCTGCAACTCGTCAGTGGTAGAGAGACAGGACTCATCTTTGTGGAGACACACTACAGCTACTTCTATATGAGGTGCATACTAATGACACTGGCAAGAGTCAATGGGACTAGTCAGGTCTTAGAACGAGCTAATTTCAAAGTCAGACAGCCCACCCTGGCCAGCTTAGGTACAGTGGGCTTTCCCTGTGGCCATAAGACACTTACAGGAACTGAAGTGCAGGCCTTTGACTCTGGATTGAGGAAGACATCCAAACCAACTCTCATAGAGCTGTGCAACAACTTTTACTGAAATCCACCCAGAACAGCAACACGACATTTTGGAGAGGCATCCACATTTTCAACAGACCTACAGAGTACAGAAACTGTCCTGGAATGAATGCAGCAGAGTCACCAAGTTTGTTCAGGGAATCACCCAAAATTTTCCAGGATAGAAATACTAGTGGAAATAAGATCTCCCTTTCCTTTATCATACAAATCCAGAAAGACTGGAAATGTGGTTGCCTCTTGCTGAATGTATTTTGAATTCCTCTAGAACACGATTCAGAAGATCATGTATTTTTAATGTGGAGAAATCCTTCTCTATTTGGAGGACAAGGATGACTCTCAAATTTTAGCATCATCCAGATTTTCTAAAGTCTTTGAGTTTGCTGCATAACACTTGGATTCTACCATTTCAGTTTTCTAAAAGGATTTCTCCCATTCAGCCTATGCTAACTCAAGACAAATTTGCTTCTGTGCAGTAGCCCAGAGACTTAAAAATGTATAAAACTGCCACATGCATTTACCTCCAGGAATTGAGCTGATGTGATTTAGACTTGGGAAGGGTCTCATTCTGCCCTTCTCCTAGGTTTTGAGAACATAAACAAATTTTGCAGCTACTCTGTACTTGTTATGGCAATTTAAAACACCCCAGCAGTCTGGAAAACGTGACCATCATGGCCAAGAGACAATATATTGGTAAGACTGGTACTTATCATTGCCATGTTGAGGAGGTCAACCCTTTGTAGAGTAGCTGCCGCTCGCACCTCTATTAGAAAAATGCTCTTTGGTTTTTGTTGTATATCACAGCTCCATGCTGGTATAGTGTGATGTAGTGATGGGCACAGTGACTAATAGTCATAGCAATTAAGAACTAGATCTTTACAAGTCTGAATGGCAAATTTGCATATCTTTTGCCAGAAACATCCGACGAGACCGCTTTCATATTCTGTCAAAGATTAATCCAGGCTACAGCATCCAACCCCAGATTTCAGCCGTGCCTTATTTAAATAGCACATTTAAGCAGCAAGATGTGCAAGTTGCTGTCATGCCCTATGCTTCAGGAGACACGCCAAGAGGGCTGATGCTCGAGTGCCGCCCTGCATAAGCGTCTTGCAGGGAACTAATTAGCAGCGATGCGAAGCCCCGCGCAGCGCACCGCGGCCCCTCCGCGCCCCGCCGCGGCTTCGCCCGGCGCGGCAGCGCTCGGCCGCCCCCTGCGGGCCCCCGCTGGCGCCGCAGCCGCTCTTTGTTCCCGGCGCGCAGGGAACCTCCGCCAGCTGTTCATTTATTGATGGGTTTTGTCCTGTCCTGAAAAGAGATTTAGGCATCTTCCTCGGCTCCTGCCTTCTGTTGGGTGGAAGGGTTCCGCCCTCCCGTTTGTTTCACCCGCGTCGGGCCAGAATTGGAGGCCGGGAGGGAGCCTCTGACCACAGAGGGGCTCGCTGTTGCCTTCTTCCCACCCTGCTTTTTTGCCCTAAGTGCCAGTTGCTGAGGGTGCCGAGCAGAAGCATGAGAAACGTGGCACCAGGTTAGGTTTAGATTGGATATTAGGAAAAATTTCCTCACTGGAAGGGTGGTCAGGCATTGCAACTGGCTGCGCAGGGACATGGAATTGTTCAAACCGTCTAGAAGCGGCACTTGGGCACATGGCCTTGTGGTAAAGATGGCAGTGCTGGGCTAATGGTTGGACTCAATGATTTTAGAGGTCTTTTCCAACTGTAACAATTCTATGATGCTATGAAACAGTGCTCTGTGTGTCTTTTTTTTACACATAAATGAATTCTGATGTTGGAACACAAGGATGACTTGAAACCTCCTTCTTCCTTGGGTAGCAAGGGAAGTACCTGGGATTATCTTTTTCGACTGCCTAGCTGCATAAGTTTCAAAAGTGTTTTTTGCTGCAAAACCCAGGTTGTGTTACTGTCCCTTCCTGGTATTATTGAGTGAGGGTCTTCCCTTGCAGACATCTTTTATAGATGCTCTACAAGATCACTTTGAGAACTACAGTTCTTTGGAGAAACAAAGGCCACAAGACCTTTGTGTCTTTGGAACTCTCCCAAGCTGCAAATCCATCTGCTGGAGAAATGCCCTACTACTACCTATAAAAAAACCCTTTGTGGAATTCTGTTTATTCACATAATGAGTATCCCCCACCTCCCATGTCTAGAGCTAAATTTACAGAATCCCATCATCCATGGATGCTTCCTCTGTTTCGTGCAGAAGCCTAAGGTACATCTACACGGTTCCTTAGATCATACTTTGGGATAGGCCTGAGCTAGTGCCAGCCAGAGCCTGGCAGTCCATATAACACAGTCTGTGCCTACCCATCAGGTCCAACAAGCAGGTCCTCATCAAACTTTCCATAGTGCTGCCACAGTGCTCCTAGGTCTCAAAACTTCTGATAATTTTGTCTATCAGCTTCTACCTTATACTCAGCCACACTTGCCTGGTGTCTGGCTGTCTTTACACCTTCCTTTTTGAGGGGTGCTCCTAAATTATCACACTTCTTTTGTAAGAGTGGGACAGGAACAAAAGCCCTATTTTTTCAGTTTGGATTTGCTGTTGAAAGATGCATTTCTCCTGTGATAAACTGCAGCAGTGGTAATTAAGAAATTTAATGGGGGGAGGGGGGGTCAAACATACTGAGCAGAATACCAGTACTGCACTACATGGCACACCTGGGATAGAAATAGCTGCTGAAATCCATGAGGTTATCCTTACTTTTTGCATTTTGAGGGAATTGTGAAAAAGCTATCACTTGCCGAATGCCCTCTCTGCCTCCAAATCCAGAGTGCTGTTGCTTCTGCCAGACAAACCACCTGTAAGTGCTTCTGCTTACTTCTGTGGGATCTTCATCAGTCTCCAGAGCAAGCCATGGTCCAAACAAGTCTTTTGTGTGCTGGTGATATGGCAGAGAATGAATGGTGTAAATGTCAAGATTATGAGCAGTACTGCAGCCAAATGATGACTGCTTGGAAAGAAAAGAACCTACAGAGAACACATGGGTTCTCTCAAAGGCAGTGTGGCTCAACTGTTCAAGACAGCCATTTAGAGGTAAAAGCACTCACCTTTATGTTCAACATTGTTATCTCTGTCCCAGTCACTGCTGGGAGGCCACAGAGGCCAGTTCTGCTTCTTAAGACTACCCTGGTTTTTCTTTTTTTTTTTTTCATTACTAAGATTTTAGTATGTTTAAGCACAGAGGTGTGCTTCATAAACTCCTTTGCCTAACCTGAAACCCCTGTCAGTGTTTGTGATGAAAACAGAGCTCCCACCCCAGGATGGACACTGTGGGAAATGTCTAAGTGATGGGAAACTGAGCAGGATTGAGAGGATTACAGAAGCTGCTGGCCAAGAAGGTGGTGGTCACAGATGTGCACTTTGGGGTGTGACCAGGGGAAACATCCTGAGAGCAACTATCCACTGCCAGAGATACATGATATGTGAGCAAGCTCAGATTTCTCAGGAACCTGAACTGGATCTGTTTTGCAACAGACAACTGTCCATCTAGGAAGGGACAGGGAATCAGCTTTTAACATCATTCACAGTTCAGACAGAAATTCAGTATCCCCAAGCCTCATCTAAAATTGAAAAGTGCCTCCAAAGGAATTGTTTGTTGCTTTGTTTGCAAAAAGTGCAAACAACACATCAGAGAAGCAAAAATGCCTTGGTGGATTGTTTGGCTGCACACTTAGTCAGGGCATATTGTAATGAGCCATATGCTAGCTTTGCATAGTATTATGGGGTAAGCCAGCTGCAACGAGCAGCTGATTAGTCTGGTTGGGAAAAATCTTCATTTTCCATAACAGGAAGCCAGAAAAGGCAAGCATTCTGGCAGATACTGTCAACCCTCTGATTGCTCCTGTCATCGTGCTGTGGACCAGATGAAGTTAAGAGATCAAGAGAACCTCTGCTTTATTTTCATCGTAAAGGAGGGACCCATTCTTAGCTCTGGGCTTTTTTAATAGCGATGGGTTTTATGAACCACAACCCTTTTATATTCTTGTGGAAGAGATTTCCACCACTCTTCCCACAGCTGCCATTCTCACTGCCACAGACAGACTTCAGTCTTTTGCCATTCATTCTTCAGCATTCAGCACAACTGATGTGGTGGAAACCTCCTGTGAGGTAGGGGGGTGGAGGTCATGAGGAGATGGGAACCTGATGAAGTGCAAGACCACAAAAGTGGCAACAGGACTGCAAATGTCTTTTCTGGCCCAAATGCCATCTCCTGTTGAGGCCAAAAGCTACTGTCTACACAGGAGTATCACAAGAGAAGGTAAATATTTCCTTCAGATATCAGCTTTGAACAATTTGTCTCCGGGGGCTTTTCAGAGTCAGAAGTGTTTCCTTTTTTAGATAAACCTCAGAGGAATTTTGTATTTTTTAGTACTTGTTTATCCTTCACTTGAACACACTTATCATCTGTCATCTACAGCAGCCTGGCTACAGAGTTTCGTATCTAACTCACACTATCCACTCATGGATGACCTGTAAGTTCCTCCATCAGGAACAGAACTTCTTTAGGTATCATCTGTGCCAACTGCTGAATCAACAATTTGTGTGGACACCTTTGAATGCGTAAGCAATCCCCAGCCAGAAGGTAGGAACATCAAAAGTTCTTTTAAGGTCTTTTTTAAAACTACTATTGCTTATGTTTCCAAAGAAAAATTACTGCCCACTATCATTACTACAAATGAATATAGCAAATCTGGAAACAGAACATCAGTGAACCAGCATGAGTTTTTAGTGCTAAAACTCTAAGATATCTGATTTCTTTTAAAATTTTTTAAATTTATTTGTTTCCCAGAGAGGAACATAGTTTAGCGTTGTCCCTTTGCATTTACATATATCTAGTGCTTTGAATGCTCTGGGTCATCATTACATAGAGACAGAACAGGGCAGAATGTATCTGGAACTATTATTTCAGAAAGGCTGAAAAAAGAAGCCACGCAGCTGTCTCAGTTTTGGGTTGCCCAGATGAATTTGATGTGTATGCCTCTAATGACAACAAACCCATGAAGCAGTAGTAACAGAGAGAGGTTTGGGAGTGATGTGGAAAAACCTAGGGGGCACCACATTTATGACTGATTTGCTCTCATTAAAAGAAAAATTCCTCACAGACAGGATTATTAAGAGTATTCTTATTTGACATGATTATTAATGAGGAGGAGGAGGGAGCAAATTTTACATTAATGAACTTCACAGACAATAATTCTCTGGGAAGATCTCAGGGCTCCAGCAAGGACAGATCATTGGCTAAGTGGAGTGCAGTGCTATTGTTGACTGAAACCTCTAAAAATTGCATCCAATCCTCTCTAAAACCACTGGCCTCATGGGACAGCGGCCTTTCATCGGCAGTGAGTTTTTTTTTAACTTGCCCCCACTGCCTCTTGTCCTGCTGGAAGGCAGCACTGAGAAGAGCCTGGGCTCCTCCTCTTCATTCCTTTCCATCAGGTTATTTACACTCTTAGTGAAGTTCTTCCCTGAGCCTTCTTAGCTTCAGGCTAGACAGTTCCAGCTCTCAGCTTTTCCTCTCATGACAGATGCCCCAGTCCCTTAGTCACCTTCATGGCTCTTTGCTGGACTCATTTTGGGAAGCAGCAGCACAAGAGGAGACAGCTTCCCAACAGCTGTTTTCCCCAGACACAGGGCATTGCTGCTCGGTGTTGCTACATGTAAGGCCAACGCTGTAACTTCACTATGGTTGGGACTGGAAGCTGAATCAGAGGTGTTATCTCAGCAGAGGCATGGCAGGAGCAGAGCAGAAGCATCATCTGGAAGGCAGCACCCCATGGAGGGTGCTGACAGTTCTCAATTGCTGCCCCTATAGCAGGCAGAGCTGGAGCTTGGGTGGCTGTAAGCAAGCAGGGAGCATAGGAAAGAAAATCCCCAGGCAGGAGTGCTGGAAGTCCTAAGTGAGACAGAGATGAGAAGTGCCTGGGAAATGCAGGGTGCACACAGCAATTCGGGGGACGGTACAATCCTGACAGGGAGACACATACCACCTCCTTCCCTAGGGTCTGTTCATCTTGGCTCAAGAGTCAGGGAGGAGCTGGGTGTTGATGGTAAAGCTCCCTGTTACTGGACAAGCTGGAATAAAGCTGTGGTTGCCACAAAGTGTGGCTGAATTGGCAAGAGTGGGAAGGATGCAGGGGAGATGAGTGCAGAGCTCCCGAACACAAAGACATGTCCTCCACATCTTAGCTGAGCAATAAAATGAGAAAAGTGCAGTTGGGTGAACAGCAGAAAGGTCCTGACATTTCAGAAATCCTTTGCTGTTTTGCCTTTAATCAACCTGTACTAAGCCTCAAATATGAAAAGAAGTACTTAGGGCAAAGGTGAATTTCATTTTAAGAGTAAATTGCTTTGATGATTGTCGATTTGCCAAGATTTTTTCAGCACAGAAATGGTATTCTTTCCCAAGCTCCCGGCATGGTCCTAAAGGTCACAACTCACAACAACTCTCTTCCTTTCTATTGTTCTTACAATAAAAGCTACAAACATAAAGATGTTGCTGCTGCTTCTTGGTACCACTAGATAAAAAAACGTCTCAACAATATAAGTTGTTTCATGTTCCTGGAGCTTTATTGTAAAGGTGTAATGAAAATGGACCATGAAAAGCTCATTGCCATTTCGCAAGATTTTCACTTGCATTTATCTCCCTTCCCTTCTCTATGCAGTAGGGTTCATGCTCCTTCCCAAACCACTCCCATTACTTCTAAGTGAGAACTTCTACCCCATGTTTACAGTGAAGGCTCTCAAAATTCTTTTCATAAAATACACTACAACTACAGTTTTGTGGAAACTGGTGTAATGGAGAGAGGCACGTCCTCACCAGGCATTAAATCAAAACCAGTAAGATTTGTGTAGGTGCCGAACTGACTTCTAGTGGCACCTACACAATAGCCTTATGTCAGATTCAGCTTTTTTTTTTTTTTTTTTTTTTTTTCTTCTTTCAACTACCGGCAGGTAGGCTATGAAGTGTCATTACAGAATATTCCACAGCTGAGGTGCGTCAGCATTTTGGGGTCCGCTGTCAACTGACAGAACTTAAGCAGCGTACACTCTGTGGGTGCAGCTTCCCACGGTGCAAACCCGCTGAGCGCACAGTGACTCCGCTGTGCTTTGTTGGACGAATCCGGACGGTGGGAGCCCAGCCGCTGCATGGACAATGCCATCAAACCGGGAACATCTCGCCACCATGGACCCGGCGCAGCCTTCTCGCCCAACCCGCAAGGCCAGCGTGCTGCCCTGCTCTAAAAAAGGGTGCAGAGGCTACACCTCTGTGCCCTCTCCCCTTCTCAAGAGCTGTGCCCAGGTGAGACCTCAGCAAGCACATCCCCCTAGCGCCGAGCCCGCTCACTGTGAGGCCCCTGACAGCGCTGCCCCCCTGACGGCGCTGCCCCCCTGACGGCGCTGCCCCCCTGACGGCGCTGCCCCCCTGACGGCGCTGCCCCGCCCAGCGCCCCACACGCCCCCAGCCCAAACCACTGAATCCCGGCCCGTGCGCCTGCGCTGAGGCCGCGAGCGTTTCCGCTTCCCCGCCGGCCGCCCGGGAAGGAGGGAGGCGGCCGCACCCCGGCTGCTCTCCCCGGAGCTGCGCATGAGCACCGCATCGCGCCTCCCGCCCTTCCCTCCTTTCCCTTCTCCTCCCTCTGCTTCTGCTCCAGCGCCGTGAGGGCCCGGCCGCCGCTCCGCGCCCCGCCCCGCCCCGGGAATGCGCTGCTCGGCGGCCGCTCGTAGGAGCTGCGCGGCGGGCGGGGAGCGGCATGGAGGTGGAGGAGGCGTTCCCGCTGGTGGGGCAGATGGGCCCCTATCAGGTGTACCTGTGCGTCCTGCTGGCCGTGCTCCTCCAGGTGAGAGGCCGCCCTTCCCGCCCGCTCTTGTCCCGAAGGGGAAGCAGTGCCGGGAGGGGGATGCTCTGGGTGCGGTGGACAGCTGTTCCCACAGTGTTGGGTGGATGTCCCTGCGGTGAGTGCTGCCCGGTGCGAAGCTGGTGTGGGAGGGCTTCTGCTGAGAGCTGCTGGCGGCACTAACAAGTTTTCCCCTCTGGGTCTGTCCAGCAGCGTGCTGCGCTCCTGGGACACTTGGTGTCTTGGTGACCTCTGCCCAAAGGCAGCGCTCAGTTCTGCAGAGCGAATTTGGGGCAGGCAGCTGATGCTCTCTGTGCCGCATTTCCTGGGCGGTTACACCTTGTGCCACTCGTGGAGCACATTAGGAGCTGGTCAGGTGAAGGGCTGGCTGAGGTTGAACTGAGGTTTCTGTGACCTGGGCTGGAAGACGTGGACTTCTGTAAGAGGCTCTGCTGGGAATCTTGTGCAACCTAGAGTTAATGGACCTGACTGGGTATTTCTAGGTTGCATGTGGCTTGATTGTCACTGATAAAGTGACAGGTGGCCACTGATACCTCTGTGTGCAGAAGCTCTCATGTAACCAGCTGACAGGTGATGTTTGCTTATGGTGTTTTGATTTGCCCTGCCTTAACTCTTAGACTAGAGGGGCAGTGTCTCTCCATTAGGTATTGGATGAGGCCCTGCATTTTGGGTAGTCAGGTTTGTGAAATACAAAGCTGGAACTCTTTTAAGTTTCGTGATAAAAGTGGAGTCCAAAATAACAGTAGAGTGCTGGAAGATTACACTCTTCTAGTGCTCTAGAAGAGACAGACTCTCTCTGGAGGGAGAGTTTCAGAGACTGCATGTGCAAGTGATGTGCTCTGCAGCCATGTTTATCGCCTTTCAATTTTGCTTCATCTTTGTGCATATTCCATGTTTATCGCCTTTCAATTTTGCTTCATCTTTGTGCATATTCCTGTGAGGACAGGGAAGGAAGACAAGAATAATACGTGTAGTGTCACAGTCAGATGTAGGACTGAAGTATGGTATGAATCTCACAGAAGTTTGGTTTACCCCATGTTAGCATCAAAAACTTCATTGTCATGAATTCAGCTAGGCTGACAGGTGCTGGCTTACTTCCACTGTGGAAATTTAATGGTTGCAGGAAGGAAGAGGGGAACTTAAGTGTCCTCCCTCCTCTGCTGACCCATATTTTGTACTAATGAAGAACTTCAGTCATGGGCTGTGAGACTGATGATGTCTTCACCTGGCAACCCCTACTTCCCCTAGACTGACCAAAATATTCAGAAGCTTTATGAGATGACTAAAAATTGAAATGCCCAGTCCTATTGGATGGGAACTCTATACTTGGTTGCGAAGTTATGATGATAAACAGCAAAAGTTTTGTAGGTTTCTATTTCCTTGTACTGTTTTTTTTCCCCTTTCTTTTATACTGATTTAGCTGATTAATTCCTTAAAATTAGGCATTGATTGTTCTGCTGGCCAGCTGGCTAGAAAATGTATATGTTCACTGAAGATTAAGAATTAAGGAAGCAATAGTTACTTCTTCCAGTGCTGGTCATTTTCTGCAATGAACTGCAGACCGTGACAAGTGCTCTGTGTTTCCAGAATTTTTAGTATGGGTCATCTGTTCAGTAATGTTTGTCTTTGTTTGTTTTGTTTTTAATGGATTAACTTGCATTTCTCATGGGAGAAGTAAACAGAAGGATCTTTGCAAATCCTGGAACTAATTCAGAATAACTAAAGAAGAAACAATAGCAGGTTTGCAGGTCTGTTTTTTTTCTTCTTATGTTATCTTTAATTCTTGAGCTGTACCAATGAGTATCATCCTCTGACTGGTAGGCTTTCTTTACTTCTGCTCATGCAGGCACAGGAGTGTGTAAGGAGTTTAGATGTGAAGCTTGTTGTCTTTCAATTCATGAGTAGATGTGGGTTTATCTGGTTCCTGCTTGGGTGGTTGATTGCTTTTTGTGTTCCTTTATTGGTGCCAAGTTACATAATGTGTCACTGGGATGTGCGAGAGCAAGACTGAAGGCAGGTTCCACGACTGCTGTTAATCTTTTGTTGTGTTTATCATCCTTTGGAGAACGGACCTAAAGGTAAGTAATGTATCTTGTGTGTATGTGGTGTAGAATGTAGATCAAGGTAATTGTGGGCTCCTGTAGTGGATTAGATGCAGCATATGGCAGCAGAATGGGAGCTCCTGGTAATCTATATCACTGGCTGTGCCATGATTATTCCATTTTGTTGCTAGTTTCCCTCTCCCTTTCCATGTGCTCACTCAGGCCTATATTTTTATGTTGGCCTGTTGGTATAAAAAATATTTCTACATTATTAAAGGTAAGAATACCCAATGTGTGAAAAATATTTGTCTGCTTTGTCAAGTGCCTTCATCTTTGTAGCCAATATCCAGAGCTTAGACTCTGTGCTTTCCCTTCCCAGTAAGATTCCCAGCAGGTGCACTTGCTTTGCTTGTAGGCTTTTATGCTTTTTCATCTCTGCATGTTATTAATCTCCTTGAGTTTCATACTTTATAAGTATTTGCCTTCATTTTTAGTGGGTTTTTTATAATATAAATTTCTACAGAAAGCTGCTTCCACCAGGAAGCCTTAGTGATACACCAGTGAATCTGGTCTCTGAATTCTAATTACAGACATAGTTTAGATCACAGAACTTCTTTGAGTCAAGCTCTACCAAACACTTCTGTCTGTAGGGGTGTGACTTTCCACATGAGTCAATTTTCAGGTAAGCTGGAGTGAACTGGTACTTGATATGTGGAATGAGCTTACTGACATTCTGGCAAAAACCTCCAGGTTGCTTCTAATTAGAAAAATGGTTTTTTTATGTTATCAGTGTAAAACTAGATTAAGTGTGAGTCTTGTGGGCTCCTTCTTTCATCTTTCCTGGTTTCTATTATTCCTCTGCTACCTGCTGCTGTTACTCATTAACCTGATGGGCTGTTACTATATCAAGGTATGCCTGGCTTATTCACTACCAAGTTAATAGAAATTTGGAAGATTTTTTAGGCATATTCTGTAGCAATGGTTGCTAACTTTATAATGGACTGACAACAGCTAACTGACAATAGAGAAATGTTTTTCCAAATGACATGGAATTACAGAAAGACTTATGTGAAGAAAGTGAATTTTGACTAATGACGTGAAATTAAGGCTGGATTAGTCTTGCATTGCTAGTATATCTGTAAGAAAGTGAGGAAGAAACAAAGGGAGCTGATAACTCTTAAAAGACTTAGGACTTTATTTTGAGCTTAAAGTAAGTACTTGATACCTGTTGATTACAGGCAAGGCTGTCGCAATCTTTTGAAGAAATTATACTCAAGTATTATTAAAGAATAGTCTTTTGGTGTTTGTTTAGTGTGTGTAGCAACATGAAACAAAATCCCACACCTTGATCAGATGCTTGAGGGCACACAAACATACTTAAAAAGTTTCTTTGTCTCTTGTGGTTCAGCATACCTGGCTGAATGAGTCTGGCCTGTGCTGGTGAATCGGAGCTACAGGATTGCCCAAGCCCAAACTGAGAATGGAAATGTGCTCTTACTGTATATCTACTGAAAGGCTCTAAAAAATATGGTAAAATTTAAAAGGGAGTTCTTGTTTGCACAGCTGAAAAAGGTTTTGCTTTAGGTTGAGTAATGTACATTGCACAGTAGTATGGATGATTCCCAAGGGTGGTTGTTCACATCCATCTTAGGAACTCCTTAGTAACTGAAGGGAGGATGTAAAAACAGTTAAGGTAGTTACATCAAGTTGCTTGAATTATACCTTTGCCTTAAACTGTGTGTGATGCATTGCAGCTGTAATGAGTGGTGTTGCTAACATCACTTTGTTGTTGACAACAATATCATGTATGACTTAGGTCATTACAATATCCAATGCAGAAAGATGGTCTTTAATCGTCCCATCTGCACAAATGTTTTGAAGGAAAGCACATTCTGGGGCATGTGGTTTAAATAAGGCAGGTTCATTCCAAATCTCTAGAAATAATTCAGAAGAAATAATGTCTGTCTTCAGACAGCATGCAGATGTGATTCCCTGTGTATTCTTGCTTAACTGTTTCTTGACATTTCTTATCTATGCCCTGTACATACTCTACCTCTTCTAATGGCACGAGACATCACTCTGTAGTTGCAGTGACAGCAATGAAATGCTTGGTCAGTGAATCTTCTTTTAATACTTACATTTGGTTTTAAATTTTCCTTTGAACCAGCCAGAATTGATCATACATTGAACAACTTATTCCCAGTCCTTGATGATGTATGCTGTTTAGACTTTATCTGAATAGGAAGAGCAGAACAAATTGGAAATGTAACGAACAATTTAAAATTAAGAAAGGAGAGGGATATTTCACAAATTGCATTACAACTCTGGTATAGTGTGCTGCAGTTTTTCCAGGGGCATAATGACAGGTATGGTGTTTATCCAGAGTTACTTGCACTGTAACCTAGACACAGGTCAGGTACAAGTGTCTGCAAGGTAAGTGAGCAAGGTGGCAGATGTAAAAAGAATTTTCAGAATTTCTGTGTAATATTTTTTGAGTTTGATTACCTCAATGTTTGGAGTTTTTTTCTGTATGTGGGAAAAGTATGAGTTTTAAATCTCTCTGATTCTCAATAAAGCAGTTGCAGAATGTGTGGCAGACATGTGCATCCACTTCCGTGGAGGAGAGTTTTCAAATGTGGCATGAATACAAACATAAGTAGGGACCCAGATGTTTTTCTTGAGGAAAGCTTTGTATTCCCACCTATTTTTGTGCCTTGTATCCTACTCAGAACATTTTTATGCTGAAGGATGGTGTTGCTTTCTGTGTAAATATGATGAAGGCTTTTAGAGTACTTGCATCACTGCATACAAATCCTTGTTCTGGTATAGCATACTCCTATTTGGGAGGACAAATAAATGAGGTGGGTGTGAGTATGTAAGCTATTGATGCATAAAGATGTGCTGCTACTCATTTAGCTAAGAATATTTCCATCTGAAAGTTGATGGAACTGCTAAGTTTTTAGTAAACTACCATTTACTTCAGTTGAGTGGGGGAAATATTTCAAGGAAAAAAAAAATTCTTTGTTCACACATGACATTTGATTTCAGTGGTGCTGACCAACAGTCCTTGGTCTCTTTGTCCTTCTTTCAGATCCTAAACTAACTTCCTTAAGAGAGACAATCACCTGCCTTTAATGTTAATACATTTATAACCTTAATAAAAGAATGCACCTGATGTAGACACTGTAGTATTTTCTGCAGAAAACCTGAGATAACAATGCTGGGCTGTGACCTGCCTTATTAGCAGTGGAGTCCTTAACTCTCAGATACAGTGCAGAAGTCTGGATACTAACAATTGCTTCCTTGCTGATTAATTTTAAAAAGCTAACTTGCTTCTTTCTGTTTTTTTTTTTTTTTTCAAAAAGAATCCCTAGTGGAGGGAAGTTAGGAATATGAAATCAGCTGCCTATGCCTTCATCTTCCCTTAAAGTTATGTTGTGTCTTAATCAAACCAGTGCATCTTTCACATACATTTATCTGCAAGAGTAGGTCAGAGCAAGCTTGAGGTAGAGAAGAAATGTGAGCTGTAATTTCAAGACCTTCCTTTCTTTAGCTGTATCTGAACTGCAAAGCACATGCAATTGAGCTCATATTTAGGTGTTTTAAATGCCAGTTGTTGGATGTTCTTGCTCTTCTAATGATCACAACATTCACTCTGACACTAAACCACACATTCTGTGCATGTCTATCTGTATAAACATCTTCTGCTTCTGCTATTCTACTCAGCTTCTGCAATTTAACTTACAAGGCTGACTTCAGCTTCTGTGCAGTTCAGTCCAAGAAGATGCCTGTTCAATGTGCTGTTGTGAAGACCTTAACAGAACTACTGCTGATGGGCATAGCAAGAAGTATGAGTTTTGGGAGAGGCACAGAGCAGACATTCTGAAGGGTTACCAACAAAGGGAAGGTAGCAGTGTTCTGCCTGTTTAAAAAGGAAAAAAAAAAAAAAAAACAAACCAAAATGCAACTTTCTATTTTTTTTTTTAAAGGCTACATGGTGTGTGGAGTGAAGTTGTCAGAAGGAACTTGCTCTGGGGCTCTTTACTAGAGGTGTGCCTGAATGCCTTGATTTTTGCAAAGTCCTTTCAACAAGGAATGGAAGGTGCCTGCAGGCACAGTGTCAATAGTGATTGTCATCTTTGTATGGGCTGTGGGTAAAACATAAAGAGATGTTTTCAGATTATTAATAATAAAGTTGTTACTGCATAAAGAATATTTGGTGAAACAGTGTTTGGACTCAGTGGGAGCTGAAGCAATCCCATCTTCTGCTATTTGCCTTTCAGTCTGGCAAACTACAATCCATCTAGCCAATGTGTCCTCTAAGCACCCTTGAAAGAGTAGCCTGGAAGTTAAAAGGCATAATTCTACTGGGTAGCAAACACTATGGGTTAAAAATATTTGTATTATGACACATTATCTTCCCTTCCTTCTTTCCTGTCCCTGTGTACACACAGTCTCTAACTTCCCATGTTTTGTTGGCAAAAAATTACCTGTGTTTTTCCACTAGCAATTATCAAGGCACTCCTCACAGACATGTCTCCATTTTAGAGGCTCTAAATTCCTTTCCTCTTGGGTGAGAGAACTAGTAGGTGTGTAAGTGAATTCAGAATAGTTGTTTACCACTTCCATGAGATAGTTGCTCTTCATTTCTGATAAAGTTTTGTGTTCTCGAATGTCTTTGTTATTTTAACTGGAGTAGTTAATTTAACTACTTATTTAAGACGGTGCTTCTTGTGTATTGTTTACATTAAGCAAAACCTGTTTGCTTTTTCCAAGTGTTAGCCCAGTGGGACTGGAGAACCTCTGGAGCAATAACATCTGTTTTCTAGGTCTTGTCTGTTTACAATATGATCTCTGAATAGGTTTGCAGTTTAACCTGGTTAAATGTTGTGTTTTCCTAATCATGGTGGGCTCAGGGTGAAAGGGTGTTAAGAATTTGCCTTGGAAGGCTCGATGAAGGTGTTGAGATCCTCATGTAAGGAAAGATGCAGTGAGTTGCGTGTATAGCTTATAAAACTTTGTGGTGTGATGTTTAGTTACTGGTGTCTTAAAAATATATAAATACCAGAGTCCTTTAATATCTTTTAACTTGTAGACCCTTGATAGACTTCCTCCTGAAGAGGTTATGTCCTTTTACAGTAAATTTAGGAGTGCTGAAACAGTTCTGTAATTCTTAATTATTTTTCTGAGCACTTTTAAGAAATAATTAATGGAATTCTGAGGCCTGTAGGCTGTAAGCTGAAAATCAGTGGTTTAGCAAGTTCCACAATGAAACTGGAAAAACAGATTTTTTCAGTTCTGGAGCATCATGTTGCTCTGAAATAGTAGTAAACAGAAGACATATTTCAATTTAAAAACCCTATAAACAAAACACAAGTAGATCTTAATTGCTTACACTCAGACAGGTCCTTAAAATGAATAAATAAAGGAAAGTAGCTTATACAAATGTCAGCATTGTCTTTTAGTCTGGATAATTAAACAAAAACTTTGGAAGTAATCAGTAAATTACCAAGTCAAATGCTTTAGCCAAGGATATGATTTTCTTATAGTCTTAGCAGAACTGCCTTTCTGAAACCAAGATGCTCACCCAATATTCCTTGGCAGTGTCCCAAAATGTCATGCAAAGATGAGGACTTTTATTTCTTAAAATACTGCCTGTGACTCAGACAAGTTTTTAGCCAACACAGGCTGGAAAGTACAGAGAGAAAGAGGGGCAGACATGAAACACAGACCAGAGAGTAACCATGCTCGTGGAAGCAGGACTAATCCCTGCCTGATACTTGCCAGCCCGCAGTTTCTGCATTTTTTTTTTTTTGCCAGCAGTTGCTGATTTTTTTTCATGTTACCCTGTAATACCATTGGGATAGTCCACTCCTGGTCTGCTTTATTATATTCATACACTGGAATAGGAACTTACAGCACTTCTTTGCTTTATTCTAAGTCCTTTTCCTCATAAGAAGAGTGGATTGGTGCTTCTGATGTGATATTGGTGAAACTATGTAGCTGGTATTTGACTGAGGAGTTGTGGCACTTGATTGCATATTAATGTAGTTTGATTTCCTCAAATGTTCCTATTGAAGCAGAGGTAGTATTAATAGTGCTTTTTTGTAATTTTGGTTCATATGTATTGCACTGGTTCTGTAACTTACCAGTCCATGAGCTTTCTTTTGACTTCTGTTTCTAAAGGCAGAAAAATAACACTTCCAACTTCATTATTCATGTTCAGAGATGTGTCAGCCTGTGATGTGAGTGAGGGTGCTGTGTTCCTGTGGCCCTGTCAGACAAAGGTATGTACACAGGAGGTGTTGCAGAAAGCATGTACAGTGAAGGTATTTGCTCTTCAGACACCAAACACGTGGAAAGTAAAGCAGCCCTTGTCTGTGTATGGCAGCAGTCACCTGGCTCATGGACACCCAGGCTGAGCAGGAGCTGCTGCCACTGCCCACCAAAATAACACTGAGCATGAAACAGCTGAAATGTGTGTATTTGGGTATTTTGAACAGGAGGGGTAAGCTAGAAGGACATTTTCCGTAAACCTGTAAGAGGCGAGGCTCTAAGAGTTGTGATCTTCTGTGTTTGTCTCCATTATGGATGTTAAAGAATTTCTAGAATGAAGTTACGTAAGGTTTTGGACAGACTTTCGACTTTTTGCTGTGGATTCTGGAGGCCAGCAGTTTCAGGCTTTAAAACTCTAAACTGTGTGGGTTTTCTCTGTTTCTCTGTGGAAGCCCTAAGTTCTTTCAAAATATGTGTCTGCTCTGTCATTGGTACGCCACAGGTAATAACCAACAGTGGGTACATTCTGCGTGGGAAGTGGTCTGTCAGAGTGGGTCTGGCCTTGGTGAGGAACTGAGATGTCACGTTCTTCTGCACATGCTGATTCTTCACTTTAACTACGACAGCTATTCCTTCTGTCTTACAGTGTTCTCCCTCTTCCCATGCCACCAGGAAGGGAAGGATACTTTAATGGAGGAATGTGTTGTCAGCAGCAAATAATAATTTTGCAACAAGAAGACGTTGTAGGGCTTTTCTACATTGGAGCTATTGAGAAGAAAAAATAATGTGGATTTAAAGCCAAACCACCCTTTGGAGAGGACTTGGAGCAGATGAGATCATCAGATTTTCAAAAATTAGGTTACCCTCCAGCTTTTCAGCTGCTTGTCATGGGTTCAGAAGAAATTACTCCAATCTTGAACTGTAACCATCTCTTTATCAAATGCTTCTACCAGAGCAAGGTCATTCATTGTTCTTCCTTAATTTCTGTCTTTCCTCAGGGCGCAGTTTTAATGCTTCTGTATTCAAAAGATCAGAAGTTACTGTCTTACTCATTATTTTGTTCGGCAATGAATGCTTCAGCTGCTACTTGTCTAGAATGACCAGGCTAGTTGGGAATTGCTGATGAGCTGACTAAAAAAGGTTGAAAGCTTCTCTTCCTAGAATTGAAGTCTTGCTTTTGTTTTTACATTTGTGCTTCATAATGGGTAAATTATAAGGTCTAAAAGAGTTTTCTTAAATTATTTTTGTGCTCATTTCACGATACACAAATGAAACGTTGAATTCATTCTCCCCCTTCCTTGCTTGTCTTATTGGAGGTTCTGTATATTTATTGGATGCAATTTATTATGAAAACGAACATCCGGAAAGCTGGTCACTTCTATTAATATTAGTTTTAAGTTAATTTCAAAATCTGTTAGTGAAACAGCTTTGACTGGCTAACTAAAATTCCTTCTACTTAGCAGGGAACGTGAAAGTTTACAGGTTATTAGGGCATTGCCTTTAAATAAATTCCCTTACACCACAGTCTTCTAATTTAGGCAGACTATAAGATTTTAACCTTAAGAGAATATTAACAAATAGGAGAAACCTCAACTAACAGAACTCTAAGCATCTCATCATCAGTGACTGGGAGCTTGTGCCTTATCCCTGTGTACTTGGTATTCATCTTGATTAATACAGATCAGTGCAGGTAATTTGGTAGGGAACTGTTAACATCCATATAGAGCCAATTAAAATGTTTTATAAACAGGAACTAAATACTAAATGACATATATTTGACTTCATTTGGGTTATAGAACAAATGAAAAATGAAGGGCTTTGTTTGCCACAGTGCATATAATGCAGTCATTTTATATTTTATACAGTTGTTATATAATATTCCTATTTGATTTGTTACTGTTTTGTGTCGTCCACCAGTCTGCACAAGTATGCTACTTTTAAGTGCAAGCATTTAGAATTCTTAAGGGAGAAATCTTCAGATTCATTAACACAACTCTTACTTAAATGAAAACTTTATTTTGTAATTAAGTGTAGAGTTTCCTTCATCATGTTTTTAAAATCACTTCTAGAAAATGTTTCTGACCTTCAGAATTGTCACTGACTTTTGGGGGGTGTTTTGTGGGCTTAGTTTTGTTTCCACAATGAAATTAATAGGGTTTACTGTACCTTTTACCCAGAAACAAGGCAGGTGTCCACTAGGAAGGAGGGTTTTGTGTCAGCAATGACTCAGTGAACTTGAGTATAGAACAATACTATTTGATAATATCAGAACACATTCCCATCTTCATATGGTTTGCTGATTGCACAGATCAATTGAAAGTGTTTCTATCTTTATGATATCCTTAGTTGGTGCACCCACTAGGTTGTTGCTGATTGTTGAGGGTTTTTGATAGAAACAAAACAGTGTAGTGTTTCCGTATCTGCCTGCAATTGCTTATTTTTTTCTATTCAGTTTTCTGTAGCTGGTTTCGCCTCGTACAAAAATGAAAAGTATTATGTTTTCCTTCTTGAAACCAAATGCCTTGAGGATTTTGTTTCTTGATCTACTTCAAATATATGATTATTGTTTCACAAGACAAAAGCAAGGATGTTATCACTTAGTCCTTGCACATAATTGTCTGAGTGAATCAGTGTAGGGGGATGCACCACGCGTCATGACCTCTAATTCTCATTTCTCAGTAATTTCAAGCTGTTCTTAAGAGTACTTTAGCCACACATCCCTAGCAACATGGTCACTCTTTTTTTAATACCTCTTTCCCATGTGATCTTAGTCATTGCCTTCTTTCCAGATGAGTTCTTTTACTTTTTATTGTTGTCAATCTAGAAGTTGTTCTTAAACTCAAATAATAACTGTTAACTGTTTTTATTCCAAATTTCTTCTGATATTTAATGATTTTAATGGAAAAGTGAAAGATAATTATTTTAAAATATATTTATCTACCTCCTGCCACTAAAGTAGCAGCTTATTGTGTAGAATACAAAGAGGAGCTGATGGGAAAAATTGCTTCCAGGTAATAACTCAGGGCTGTGTTTTAGTTTAGTAATAATTCTCATTTAGATCTGGGTGTAACTCCAGCTGCTCAGCTGTTGTAGAGAACAGAGCAGTATTATCTGATGTTGCATGCATCAGATTCAGAGGTCCTCAGGCTGCTTTTTTGTACCTATGGTTCTCCCAGTTTTGCACATTATTTGTGAAGCAGCCTTCTGAGAGAACGCACTTCCTGTGGGTACATTGTTCCTGAGAACACAGGGAGGAGATGCTGGGAGCAGAGCAAGGACTATTCAGGAGGTACCTAAGTAGGGTTTGAAGACTGGAGAGACATGAATGTGGGTTTTTTTATGGAGGAAGGTGTTTGTTTGTTTCGTCAAGAACCACTGTGCTGAGTTCAGTTTCTCAATGAGGGCTTGAGATGAAGCGGTTTTATTTGGAGAGTGTGTGGGGCTGTTACTCGCAATGCCTTTTGTCCCTCTGAAGACTTTATGATCCATCTTCTCATGTGGAATTTGTGCCACTTCTGTGTTCAAACAGGTCTCAAACCATGGGGTTTTAAGTGGTAGTTGTAATGTGACCTATGAATGTTGTTCTTTGCAAGCAGCAGCAACCCACCTCTGGACCAGGCTTGAAATGTCTGGGTTTCCAGCAGTTTTATTTATTCTTTTCTAAACAAAAGTGAGTGTTGATCACTATTTAGACCTTGTGTGTGTCTATAAATATGTAGGTATATTAAAAATGCATGTGTGTGTTCACATGGTTGTCTCTGTCTCTTCTAAGAGTAAAACAGGTCCACAGACGGTAGAAAACCAGCAAGTAATTAATTTTGTCAAAACTGGGAAGGATTAGATAGGAAACCACGATGAGGAGATCTAGTCCAAATACCAAATTAGAGGAGTGAACAACACAGGAGGAAGGCGAGCATAGAAGAGTAATTTATTGCATTAAAGAATAGGGGGTTTCTCCTCCTTAGCACATCTAATAGCTTTTCCTCCATCCATGATCTGTACCTGCTGTGAGTGGGAGTTTGGGGCCGTCTGACTGAGGGAAAGGTGTCAGGAGGGAAACTTCTTTTCTCTCAAATATCCAACACCTAAAAAAGAGCAAGAACCACTTTGTTAAAGCTGTAGTTCTTCAGTGTGTGCCATTTGGTAGTCAGGGGCTATACACAACGTCTCATAGTGGTAGAAGGCAAATACAACAATAGGAATGTTTTTAATACTGATTTGATCCAGCTGTGGAGGACACATGGCTTGGATTCAAGCTGAGCATCTCTGATGTTTTTTGTCTTTCATGCCAGCTCTATGTGGCCACTGAAGCCATTCTCATCGCATTGGTGGGTGCAACTCCTCCCTACCACTGGGATCTCCAAGGGCTCTCAGCTAATCAGAGCCATGGCAACCATTCAGTGAGTGAGCAGGGAGCTTTTGGGGAATGGCTTCTGACTGCCAACGGCAGCGAGGTGCGTAAGCACGTACACTTCGGCGGCAGCAGCTTCACATCCATAGTCTCTGAGGTAAGTCTGAGATGTGTTTTGCAGCTTCGTGTGTGAGTAGTAAATCTTACCGAAATGGTTTTGGGGGTCTCCTTGTACTGCTTTTTTCTTGCAAATTAATGCATGTTCTGATTAGCACATGAAACATGCTAGCTCCAGTTAGAGCCTGGGTAATGTGCTCACATCTTTACCAGCAACAAAAGCTAGCTTTCTATTGCTGTGCAAATCTTGACCAATGTTCTGCTCCAAAACTTCCCACCTTTTCTGTGTGGAGGTTACGTATTGCATCCTGCAGCCTGGTTCCACATTTGAGCTGTAATCGTGACATTCATTTTACTAATTTGCTCAAAATTCTTTATGGACTCTGAGCTCTTTCTGGCCATCCCCTTGCTGAGCTCCAGTACATGTATTGCACCCATCATGCAGTTAGCAAGCACTGGAGGGGAAGTGGCTCATGCAGTCTTTGCAACTCCAGATACAAGAACATGGGCGGTGGGGAGTCAGGTGGACAAAGCAGCTCCCTCACATTCGATTCCAAAACAAGCTTTGGTTTCGTTGGCATGGCCTCTGTGTTTTTTAAGTGGTTTCTTTCATGGACTAGCCACAGTCCCTACAGGAATGATTCCAGACTCTGCACTGATGTGTGCAACACCTGCCCTTCTTGGGTCTGTCAGTATCTGTTAATGTCAAATTTTTCTTTATAAGAGCTCTGAGTGCATTGGTTACAAGGTCTGAATGCAGAGCTGAACCGTGGAGTCCAGTGTAGTACCATTTGATAGTTTGTGGCTATTGTCCTGCAGTATTAATGCTACCCAAATTACTCCTGTAAAGCAGTTTATTGGTTAGGAGCATATTAATATAAATGGCCAGCTTTGGAATAGTACCAAGTCATTGTGTTCAAAAGGCATTGCTGCTTATTCTCACAATAAGGAGGATATGAGCACTTATGATACCATTTAAATTAAAATTTTAGTGGATGGTGGATTTCTTAAGCATCATTTAAAACTCAGTAAGGCTTTTGAATTTTCTCTGGAATTTTTCTTTTCTGTTTTTTTTAACTTGCCCAAGAATCTTTTACTCTCTCAAACTTGACAAGCAGACATGCTTGTAGAGTGTAGCATATGACACAGATTTTATACAAATCTTTATACATTTTGGTTGCATAAATAAGAAATGCAGGTAAAGAACAAAGCCTGCTTGAGCAATAAAAAAATCCTAAAAAAACTCCCCAACCAAAAAAACTCAGAAAATGCCAACCCAAAGCCAACTTGTCTAGAGTCTGCTTTCTAACTCTTTAGTATGTGTTTCAGTAGAGGCCCATTTGAATAAAATCTTTGTACCTTTTTTGTTTCCCTCTATTAAAGTATAGTTTTTATGAATTTGTTAGCTGAATATTTGGAGGTTATTGCTAAGCACAAACATTTTGAGAGAGAACATACATATCTGGAGAGTGTTTCACCACTAATTTATTATTAATCTAATTTCATGATTCATTGTAAAGAAGTTTTTTCCTACATTTAAAAAGGGTGTGTCAATGCTTAATCTTGTGGCATCATTGATAACTTGACCATTACAAATTTACACTGAAAAATATTCTGATGTAAAAAGCTTGATTTTTAAGCTTTTCCATATATGCTTTTTAATAAGCATATATGTAGGATGTTTTTATGTAGAAGAGAAAAGCCTTGAGCTCTCTAAAGAGCTTAGACATTGCAATAAATCTTGAGGAGAAATTTTGCTTTGCAACCAAATTATCCCTTAATCCCTGAATGATTCAGAAAGCATTTCATGTCAACACTTTTCATGTTGGCTGCTTTTTAAATTTTTATACCAAAAGTTAGGGCATGATTCTTGTAGCTGTTATAAAACAAACTGACCATGTTATTTCAGGATAAAATTAATCTCATATGCAATTATTTTACAAATGTATTTGTCTGGGAATTGTTTTTGAAGTCTGCAGATGCTTCAGAAGCTGATTTATGGTCATGTGGTTGGTTTCAGTTGAATTTTGTCAGTCTTGGCACTTTATGGATGCATTTCCTACTATTATCAGTAACTACCTTCCTGTTAAAGTAACAATTCAGAGTGAAGCAGATATAGAAAGTAAGCAAGTTATTTTCTTGGAGCTTATGAATGATGTTTTGTTAGCATCCTAATCTTTGTGAGATTTAATTGCATGGCTCTGTTCTCATGATGAGGTAGTTTATAACTGAGCTTTGAAATAATATAAGCTTTGCTAGAAAGGATATTTAATGAGAATTTGGTAGAGGAAGAGAAGATTATGAGGAGAAGATTAGACAGAGTTATTGCAGGGATAATGACATAATCACCAGCTTACCAGCACAGGAAGAAGAGTTGGTTGTCACTAAAAGGAAACATTATCTCAAGGTGCAAGAGGAATAGAAAAAGAAAAGAACAGAAGATGTTAAGTGTTTAGAATATGAAAGGAAATAACTTTTGAACATTGAGAGCATGTCATATTTTCATTCTGCACTTCTGTGGAGCAAAGAATTTTGTAAGGTTCAACTTGAGACATTAAGTCTGTAAGAATCAAACATTTCAAGATGTATTTGTATTGGAATTGAAGAGAACTGGAAATGATGAAGTACGCTGTAAAAAAGATGAGTGTGTGCAGAAAACCTGACTAACCTGTCTAGTGCTGCCAAAGTATTTCTCAGGGACAAGACAATTCACAAAGAGGAGCATGTGCGGGAATATCTTCAGACATAAACCACAACTGTTTTTTCACAATGTGTGTTCTACACACTGCAGTGACACATGTCAATAGGTAGAGCTGAATCTATTTAGGTTAACAGCTTTATGGAAAAGAAGGCAGAAGAAGGGAAAGTGGGAGAAAGCTGCAAAAATTAGAGTATTGTGAGGAATCTGTTCTTGATTTCAGAACCAAAGACTGCATTTGATTTGTAAGAACTGCAGTTGTTAGTATCCTGCGAGGAGTTTGGGAGACAGCAGTGGGGACCAGTGATTTACTGAATATAATGCTTAGGAGATTTATGAAGAGTTTGATCTTCTTTAAAATTTGTAACATCCCCTCCAGCTATTAGCTGTTGGTGAACTGTTTGGATTCTGATTAATTTGCCTTTTTGCTGGTTTGTTGTTTCTGTTTTTTTCTTCTTCCTCCATCCAGTGGTTTTTAATTGGCAATGCATCATACAAAGTCAGTGCTGCCAGTTCTTTCTACTTCAGTGGTGTGTTTGTTGGAGCCATCTCCTTTGGCCAGCTGTCTGATCGCTTCGGGAGGAAGAAAGTCTATCTCACAGGTAACCCCCTGACAGAATGAATGACGTGAAGGTCATTGGCAATGGCCTGAAGATCTGTGGCAACGGCCCGGTTTCTGCTGAGAGCTTCATGTGCAACTGTAAATCATGTGCTGTGATTTTGTTTGTTTTGGCATTCCAATATACTTGTGCCATAGAAGTTGAGACAACAAATCAGTATTTCACTGTTCAGTCACCATTTGGATTTCTGCAAGGTGTTCTGGGTTTGTAAGTTACAGCGTAAAAGGCTTTCACTTGTGCAATTGTTGTGCTCTTAGGATCTCTGCAAGTTGCAATTAGTATTTTTAGTTGTTTTGTAACAGCATTCTTACCTGTATAACCTGTTAGGAATTTGTTGCACCTTTTATCCCCTGTTTGTATGATTTAATTTTTATGTATTTGTGATCCTCATACTGTTTTGAAGCTCATAAGCTTTCTAACTGTCCCTGGATCAAACAACATTTGAAACTGCATGTTTTGTGTATGTATAAAGTTGTGTGTCAATGCACAAGCATGTAGAGTTTAAAGAAATGTTTTATGCTTTTTGTTTTTCTTTGAAGGAACAGCACTTGTTCAAAGCACAAAAAGGTGGGCCTGCTCTGCATACGAACCCACCATGTATTGTCCCCTGGCAATGTTTCTCTTCTCTGGTTTGTATACACCAGTCTCTAAAAATGAGGAGAGATACCTGGTCATATATTTAACCTGTGGCTTCTTTATCAGGGATAAATATAAAGCCATCTTTAACAGGAGTCAGGCAGTGGTTCTGAGTGTATAAAAAAATTGTCTGCTATTAACTGAATTTAAAGGTTCAAACTGCAAAATATGTATCAGAAAACCACTCCTGTGTCCCCTCCTTTTTGATATTGACTCTAGGTATTTAAATTTCTTTTCAAACCTGTGGTGCTGGTGTTTACTTTGATGGCTTAGGACAGATGCCAGTGGGCATCAAGTAAAGATACCAGTAAGTGCTTCTGTTTCTTTAGGCACTCTTCTAAAATTAAACTTTATGCTTTATTTTCCAGGCTTTGCACTTGACATCTTGTTTGCCATTGCAAACGGATTCTCACCCTCGTATGAATTCTTTGCTGTTTCCCGGTTCTTAGTAGGGATGATGAATGGTGGGATGTCACTGGTAGCCTTTGTTCTACTGAATGAGTGTGTGGGTACAGCCTACTGGGCACTAGCAGGTAAACTGCCTTTATTGTCAGAATTCATAGATTTCACTCTCTCACACCACTTGAGGCACACAAAGCAGCTGCAAATTTAGCTCCACTTGAGCATATCTGTGATCACAGTCTTTGAACTCTACTTGTTCAATATGAACCTTGGACAAGCGAGGTAGATGACTTGGGGCCATTCAGATCTCTGCATCACTCAAGGTGACAAAGATCCAGCTGGAACCTCTCCCATGAATGTTACCAGCTAGATACTCACCCAAGGTTCATCACAACTGAGCTCTACTAATCAGAATGCTGGACTCTGTTAAACAGAGCCAAGTGTTCGTATGCTAAATATAGTTCTTTCCTTCCTGGCAGTTCTTAAAAAGAAATCAAAAGTGGTTTTAGCAGGATGAGAAAACTGTTGCTTATATATTATTAAAAAAAGTTGATTGCTAGTGTTGGACCTGTCCTTCAGAAATGTGTGTAACCTGTATTGCTACTGATGCCTTGTCAAGGCTGACCTAGAACAGAGGCTAGATGGAGTTAAAGAATAAAGTAGCTATTTATTAAAAGGCCTCAGTGGATGCACCTTGGGCAGTACAAGAACCCAGCCAGGGCTATACCTAAGATGAACCAAAATGGTCACAAAAATGGACGGCTGGTCATGAGGTCTCTCACTTTTATAATTTCTGATACATTTGCATCAGAACTTACAGCTTTATAGCTTTAGCTTATGAAGTCCCATCCTTCTTGTTTTTCTCTCTTCAGTTCATGTTGTTTATGCTCTTGGGCCTGAAATTTGGATCAGTTGTCCTTGGTCCCAAGCTAGAAAAGGAATTGTTTTGTCTAGCTATTCTGTGAAGAGACCTTACCATCCCTTAATATGAAGTTCAGAACTGCACACTGAAGCAGTACAGAATCTGAAAAATTTGAAAGCTAAAACTTAAGGCATCACTAGAGCTCCAGGGCCTGACTTAGAAAGCCCAAGAAGTGCTATGCTGAGACTGGCACCTTTTAAAATAGGGCGTCTTACAAATCATGGAAGCTACAAATGAATACTACATATTCCTAAAACTACCAGTTTTTCAATGTTTTGTAGTATTTATTTTTACACATTGAAAGGTGCATACTTATGCTGCATACATACAAATACTTATATTTGGAATTAGAAGACTTCATTGTTCACAGGGCTTTGTGGAGTTTGGAAGATGTAGAAGAACGCTTTTGGGGCTTTTATTGATTTTGCAATTAGATGTAAAAGTTCTGCTCTGCATGAATGAAGGACAGGGTGTTCTTTGGTCAAAGAGCTGTGGTTGTGCCTGAATTGCTGAATGAATTTTTGCTGGTGAAGAGTTAGTTCTTGTCTGATGCCATTTGTTGTGATTTACTAATGTTTCTAACAGAAGTGATAATGTTTTGTTTTTAATTGTATGTTAGGTTCTATTGGTGGCTTGTTCTTTGCTGTTGGAATTGCCCAGTATGCTTTATTAGGGTATTTCATTCGTTCCTGGAGGACTCTGGCTGTTGTGGTTAATCTGGAAGGAACAGTCATCTTTCTCCTCTCTCTGTAAGTTGTTCAATCTGAGTTTCATAAAGAAAGATGTCAAAAAAAATTTGAACAGAGTACCCAAACTATTAAGTCAGCTTTCCTTTCTAGTATGGCATGAAATGGTGTAAATAAGGTATTTCTCTCAATACACCCCCTCCCCCCCACATGGTCTGTGGTCTCTTCAAATAGTAGTGCTGCAGTATCTGAGCCTGTAAGTCCACACTGTACTGTGTGTGCAGTATTACTGTAGAAGGGAACAGATTCTATGGTGGAAGAAAAGAGAAGCACATCCTGTTCTTTAGCTGGTGTATGTAGATGACCTAAACTGGTGCTATGAGGCACTATGAATACATGATAAAAGGTACAGGAATGGTTTCGTATTTATGTGATAACATGATGCTTCTCCTGTGTTTACATAGAGGGAACAGCACCAAAATTGCTTGCCTGTCCTGTCCTAAAAGTGACATGCAAAAGAAAAAATGGGCAGCTCCCTTTAGTTTTTCAAATGTGATCTTTTTGGAGATAGTAGAGGCTTTGTGAATTTCAGCACTGAAAGCTCTGTGATGCAGTGTGGTCTTCTTTTCTTACATGCTTTCTGATCTCTAAATCTCAGTAAATAAAAGAGCAAAATTACTTTAGCTGCTGTTTAAACTAGAGGTCTTTTCCTTTCCAACGTCTGTTTCACTTCTGTATCTCTTTGAATAAAGCTTTTGCTTCTCAAAAAATCCACAAAACCCTTTCAAAGGAGCATCAGAACTCAGGGAAGGGTCCTTGAGGCTGTTCATGAGGTGAAAGGCAGAGATGACACTTTGGATATTCAAAACCTTGCGGTGATAGGCACCCTTGGGAAAAAATTACCTTTCAGATTGATAGGTACAACTTTTTGAAGTGAGTTATGCTTGTGATTTCAGAGCTATGCTCAGAGGCCTATCTTTTCTGTAAGAAAAGGGTTTTTTTAAATTCCAGATTTCCCACTGCCTCCCTACCACATGGCTTAAAAATTACTCAGTGTAGAAAATACTGTCAGATATGTTCCTTTCTAAGCTCTTTTTTTGGTGAAAACACAGAATCATATTCTTTTAAACTTAGAGGAAAAATATAATTTTTGGTCTGAGGCAAAGAATCTTTAAAAGCTTCTGGCCAAAGGCTAAAGTTTAAATTAGGTCGGGAAGCCTGAAAATAATAGAAGATGTGTGTAATAGACATTTTAGGAGTTACAGACCTGTCAAGTGAAGAATGCACGTGAGGAACATGACCTCTGTACAGCTTCTGCCTTTTTGTCTGCAGGAGAGAATTTGGCAAAAAGCTGAAAAATAGGAAGTTGAAGTTGGTCTTGTAGAAAATGAGATATGGAACTAGTGGCTCTTACAAAAGCATCCTGTATTACTTGTAGTAATGTGTGCCTTCTTAATTCTGAATTCTCCAAAGACAGGATCCTAATCATACTGTAACTTGTAATGTTGTTCTTTCTGTGTGTGTATTTATGTATACATGCTGTGCAATTTCTTGTTATCTCAATTACGTACAGCTCACGTTTCCTTTCAACATGCTTTGTTTCCATTTCAGTGCATGAATTTTATACCTGAAGGGTTGTTTGAAAACTCTTTATTATACTGAAGTGCATTTCAGCCTTACTCCTTTAGACAAGTCCAACCTCACAGAGAAGAAAACCCCTAAATGTGTCTGTGTGTGTTTCAGATTCATTCCCGAGTCCCCCCGCTGGCTCTATTCCCAGGGCCGTCTGAACGAGGCAGAAGATGCCCTCTACCTCATTGCAAAGAGGAACCGCAAGCAGAAATGCACTTTTTCATTGAAACTCCCAGCAGAGAGGAGCTCCAGAGAGGCTGGCAGCTTTCTGGACCTGTTCCGATACAGGATTCTCCTGGGACGCACCTTGATCATGATGTTCACCTGGTACTGGAAATACTTTGTGGGCCCAGCTGTGCTACTGCGACCTCTTTAAGTCTTTGAGAGAATGTGGTGCTGAGAATTGCCTCATCCTACAGAATGTTAGGGACACTGTACCTAAAAAGGATCCTTTCTAGTATTTAAGTATCTATTACAGTATTTCCTTAATACATTTCTAGCAAGAAGCCATTTTTACAGTCCAGTTCTGAGGTGTTTTCATCTCTGCATTTCCATCTTGTGTTTTGAGTCTCATAACAGTTGAGAACTACCCCTTCTGTTCTGACCCACAAGGCTGCTGAGATTAGTCACAGTGTCCTCCTCTTAGGCCCAGAGCTGTCAGTATCTCTTCACATGGATTATTCCTTGTTTTGTGTGTAAGGAGCCCATTAGCAGGTGCGTGGCCTACCTTGTCTAATGAGTAGACATTGTAGGCCACAGTTCTTAAGAGAAAGTGCTGGCTGTTGCTGCAGTGAGGGGCAGGAGTCCGTGATGCTCCCTCTAGTTACTAGCAAAAATTTAACTCCAAAAGTTAAAGCCTGTTTTTTTCAGATATCTCGCTAGCCCTGAGGTCTTTCACTGCTTCTTTAAAAAAACCTTATGTTTGACATAGTATGCAGGTCTTTGGGCATTAGTGCTCATGTAGCTGCTTTTATAATGCATATATTTGGGAAATATGTATCAGTTAAGAATAAAACAAATGGACAAATGGTTTTGTCAGCATACAGCACTGAGCTCTTTCCATGTTGCTTTTCCAGGTGCTTACTGCAGAATAACTAGTCGATTATTCTGTTCCTTAAATGAGAATTGCCAATTTGTTGCAGAATGTATTAATGACCAGTTTCTTTCCTCTCTGTAAAGACAAGTCCCTTTACAGGGGTTAACATGACAATAGGGTTACAAAAGAAAAGTTAAACAGAGTTGGAGAATGAATGAATAAAACAGGACCAAGGTGTAGAAATTAAAAGAAGGTTGAAGTGTTGTTTGAACTGCTTGAGAAATTTGGTTTAGACACAATTGGAAAAAGTGTGGATGAAAGTGTAACCTGATAAAAACAAAAGGGACAAGAACATTTCTGAAGTTAAATAATATAGTCATGATTGTATTTTAACTTTATACTGGTTTATGCACATTGTTTGTAAGTGTAGTCTTAAGTTTTACTCAGTAGTAAGTCAGGAATTGGGTCTTTGCTGGGCCAAAAAGGTTTATTTCCCTAGAAGGCATCATACACTTACAGAGAAACATTTTAGACCTATTTACTGAAACACTAAATATAGTTTATAGTGTACTGTGCCAGACCAGTGCTTTGATTTGGCAGCCAAAGTGTCAGCTCTGATTTCACTTTTTTTTTTTTTCTCCTGTCTTTTGCAGGTTTGTGTGCAGCTTGGTTTACTATGGTCTTACCCTTAATGTGGGTGACTTAGGTGGAAGTATTTATGCCAATTTAGCCCTGTCAGGCTTGATAGAAATCCCAGCGTACCCAATCTGTATTTACTTGATTAACCAAAAATGGTAAGTATGGAATTTATTAACCCATTCAGGATTTCCTGATAACTATTCTCAAAGATAGGTTTTCTGTGTATCACGCCTCCTAGCTTGTATCTGTTGTGTGGGGCTTCCCGCTTCGATGTGAAAGTGGCATTGATTTATGTCTATTTCAAATAGCAGTTTAACTTGTTTTCAGTCGCTCACCTCATGGTGAGCCACCCTCTGGCTTGGGTGGGATTGATGTAGCTCAGAGGAACCTGCGCTGCCTCCAGGCTAACACTAGATAGCGTCCTTCCCACCGCTGCCCCGTGATCCCATCCTCACTTCTGGCACAGAGCTATCCCGAGTCCACTCTGCCCAGGCTGTCCTGTGGTCTCAGGACCTGCAATAGCAGTACCTCTGTGAGCTGTGAGAGCAGAGCAGATATGCAGCCTTTTCCTTAACCACGATACTCTGGACTATGTGTCTCAATTTTTGTAGAATTTCATCCCAGCCTCTGCTCTCTGTCTCCTGAAGAGGTTTACAAATGTCACACACAGCAGGAAGCAACCCCAAATCCTAGAAATTGTCAGTTGCTGTATAAAGTTGGCACTCATTTTGTTAAGTGTGCAGCAAAAGCTTGTTTAAAAACGGTGTGAGAGGAAGCGTTGGTGGAAGATGAAATTCAGAATTCCCAGCTGCAAAGAAAGAGTCAGTGTGAATTCAGAGGTTTCATTACTCTGCAACCCACAAACCTAATGCAGAATATAAACCGTTGTTATCTTTGCGTATCAGGTTTGGTCGGAAACGAACGTTGAGTGCATTTCTGTTCCTGGGAGGACTGGCTTGTCTTATTGTCATGTTTCTGCCTAAGAAGAGAGGTAAGTAGTTTTTTGTTTCTGGAGTATGTGGTAAGAATTGGTTAAAACAGCATCCTACAGCATATCAATTTGACGGCTGCTGGAAGATTAGGCTCATACAACATGTGAGTCTCAATTTTTGAAGCCAGAGAAGCCAGCTCATTAGAGAAAAAGAATAAGCATTAGCCTCCCTAAGACCTTAGAGAAAACTTGTTAGTAAGGTTTGGATTTGAATTTTTGCCTTTGGATTCTGCCCTTTACTTCTGTTCACATCAGTTGCTCCTTTCCAGTGTTTTTGACATCATCCCAATGAATGATATTTCTTCTGCTATCTCCAATAGCTAGATGATAGGTTAGTGTAAGTAGTACCCATGCAACTTGGATATATCTCTCTGAGTGGAAGACCAGTGTCAGAAGATCTGAAGAACTGAGTGACGGAGCAAGTTTCCATCTTTCCCACACTGCTCTGTAATATTCAAAAGTAGCATGGTTGTGGTAATAGTAATGTGGCTACACAATTTACAGCTCAGGAGAGCATTCTGATTAACTTCTGAATTAGGGGATCTTTAAGAAATGTGAAATTAAACATCTTTTGTGTAAAGATGCACTAATGATAGTTTTCAGATTACATAGCAATTTTTCTTTGTAAAACCAGATAGATAAATTCACCTTGCTTGTAAGATCTATGGATGTATATTACCTTTCATAAAGTAAGAGAATGTTTCAAATGCTTGAAGAGTGATTCAGGAAATTAA
This sequence comes from Anomalospiza imberbis, assembly GCF_031753505.1. NCBI lineage: Eukaryota > Metazoa > Chordata > Aves > Passeriformes > Viduidae > Anomalospiza > Anomalospiza imberbis. Next base: position 78,894,475 of record NC_089682.1, on the reverse strand, counting down.
ACATCTATGACAGAGTACAGAATTTGCTCTAGATGACAGTAGGTCTGATAGGCAAAGCTTTTTTAAAGGGATGCAACTCATGTTTTCAGAATTATTTCGGGTGCTTGAGCATGGACATTTGGAAATATTCTGGTTTGGCTGGTACCAGTCACCAAGTATTTTTTTCATGTCATTCCAAACATAAGATGTGAAAAGAGAGGACAGAACTGTGAGATCCCAGGAAATCAGCTGTGTACTGAACTGCCCAAGTCAGGCAAGGGTGATGTGCCTGGGGAAGTGAAAGGGCTCACTGGCCAGAAGCAAGCACCTGTCTTCACAGGGCATGAGCTCTGATTTGCCTGTTAAAAGCAAATAAGCACTGCATCTTCTGACAAACTAAGCTGGATGGAAAATTTGGTGTGATTCTTCACAGCATCTTCCTTTCAAAGTAATAATGTTAGAAGAATATTATTATACTATAGAAATGACAATGAATAGGACTCTTGTTAAAAAAAATGTGCTCACTTTTGGAAAATATATCTGTTATACTCTTCTTCAACTTTCTGATAGAAGTAATTTAGTATTTAATTAGTGGTAGACTGAAAATACTGAGTTGTAGCTTCAGCTTTTAGATTCTCCACTTGATTCCTTTTCACACCATACTATTGTGTGATTAAAATGATTCGAGGTGTATTGGAATGCTCAAAAGCCTTACAAGGGTTGCATTTTCTCTCTCAGATACTGGAGTGTTTGCAGTGGTGAATAGTCGCTCTCTGTCTTTGCTGGGAAAACTGACAATCAGTGCTGCATTTAATATTGTCTACATCTACACATCAGAGCTTTATCCCACAGTCATAAGGTAACACAAGTTAATTTTAAGTGTTAATTTTTCTAGTTCTCTTACATTATCATCTTTTATTTATCTTAATTTTTTTTCTATTAACTATAGTTTTTAATTTGATTTTTTCAGTTATATATAATGATTAGATGTAGTTATACATTTGAAATTTTTCCCTTCTCACTCCCTCTTCCATCAAGTTTGCAGTGTCCTCTTCAGACTAACCATATTTTTATGTAATAGTAAAATAGACCTTTAGCTGCTTGGCCTGCTTACAACTCCCCTTCTACTAATGATGATAACTATAGCACTGCAGATACTTCTCTTAATGAGTGCTTTAGAAAACCAGACAACTCTAGCATCATACATGCTTAACCAGGAACACTGAAGGTGACTGCTCAATAAACTTTGTAGAAGTCACTTGATGCTTCACAGGCTGTTTGGGAGCAACAGTAGGGGCAAAAGCACCCCCTGCTTGTGCTGACAGAGAAGACAGAAACTTCTGCCATATGGGTGCATATGATGGTCAGCCACCAGTGAAACTATACTGTGGTGTTTTTCATGACTGGGTAAATCTGATGATAAGTAGGATTTGAATAAATTAATTTGGCCAGACACAGGCAAGATGCATGAACTGAAATCACACTTGTTTTGCCTAGGTGTGTATGGAAAAATTCTGAATGTAAAGGGGATTTTTACTTGATTTTAATTGCAAAAAACATGTTTCATTCCTGTCTTGGGATGCTTTCAATTACATTTGACTTTTCTTTGCCAGTTAATGTGCTCAGGGTCATGACTGATGAGTCTTTTTCCTTGCTCAGTAACACTTTTCAAAAGATTAATTACTTTTGGTTCTTTTCCTTAGGAATGTTGGAATGGGTGCCTGCTCCATGTTTTCCCGTGTTGGTGGAATCATTGCACCTTTTGTCCCTTCACTGGTTTGTCTGAACTTCTGTTATGTATATTTTTGTTTTGTGGCTCTGGTGTTTCAGAGGCATACGGAGATGGGAATATTTGGGATGAATTTCATTTATGAATTAAGATACATAAATTGCCTGTCTTAACAGTATCATGGTAGGCCAAAAGCATTGCAGTATCTTCTGTGTGATTAGACAAAACCTCAGCATTATTTAATTTAGAAATTTTATTTAATTTAGAGTTTTTAATCTATTTTATTTAGAAGTTTTGTTAATTTATTTAATTTAGAACTTTTAGCTCTGTAGGAGCTATCTAGTGGACCTTAAAATATAATAATTTCATATTACCAAGATGGTGATACCAGATTTTAAATCCTGCACAACCAATAGCAAAAGACCCATGTGGTTAAAAGAGCTACTGCATCAAAATTAGGCATATGGGCTCAATAACTCATATTTTTGAGAAAAAGTTCATTTTACTGTCAGTCCACTTATATATCCATGGGTTATAAATATCAGCAAAGCAGTTCGTCTTTCAGTAAATGAAGGTGATGTGGAGATCTGATACACCCTCAAGGCAAAGAAAGATTCTGAAGAACAAAACATGGGGATGACACCATTACTTTCCTGTGCTTAGAGTGTTACATGTGTGCAGGTAAAAAGTGTGCCAGTTTTTTCCCCCAGCTGTTTGCTGAGGCCCAGTGACAATTCCTTTAATGTGACAGATTTCATCTCAGGTAATTTTCCTCTCTGCCATTTGCCATTTTACATGTGAGGCAGAAGGTTAGGAAAAGGACAGGTGAGCACAGGAAGCCTTTTAATATGCAGAATGAAGCACTGGGCAGGTGAGAGCGTGAGCACCTCTGGGGAGCAATAGGCAAAGCCAAGACTGCTGCCAGTCTACCAGGTGGATTTAGTAGGCAGCTTATATGTAGCAGTTGGGGCATTCATTATATTGTGTCTGCCAGAGATTTGATACTACATGAGACACAAATCTTGGATCATAATATTTGAAGGGGTTCCATAAAAATGAAAGTAGTTATGATTACATAACAAATGAACCCTGATTTGAGAAAATAATAATTTTTGTGTTTCATAATTTCTTCCAATATTTTAAAGAATTTTCAGTGTCTGGAGATCTCATAATAGTAAAAATAGGAGAAGTTAACTGCTGAGATAAGAGATGAAATGTTGGTCTTTTATTTGATCACAGCCTGTTATTTTTCTCAATTTAGAAATGCTCTCTACAGTGTGAGTTTTTGCTAAACTCTTTCCCTGTTTTAAAATAAGCCTTCTTTACTGTGGAAACAGCGACAGGCATCAGAAGAGGAGTATAACCATTGCTTGGGCTGTCACAGGTGATGCCAGGAATGCCAAAACTCAGTTGAAGTTAAAACTAGCAAGGAGCATAAATAGGGATTTTCTCAGCTAAAGAAATATGCCTGTTGATGAATGGGAAGGGCATCCCATTAGTGGGTGGCATGAAATAAGCTGAAATATTTGTGCTTCAGTCTGGAGAGACAACGCTTCTCTCCAATACTCTGCCTATCAGCGCAGCTGAGGAAGCAGAAGGCCAGCAAACAGTAGGAGGAGCAATAGGTTCAAGAACACTTAGAGCTGAAAACTTTCCATTCCATGGGGTAAGATTCTATGAGAATGGTTGTGATAGTGTAGCAAGTGTTCATCATCTGTGGTAAACCACTGTTGTAGTGAGGGATCACTGGTAGCTGTGGGAAGTAAAAAGCTAATCCTGTGTGTCTCTTCAGTATCAGAAAGTGGAAAGTATTAGAAGCTGAGCACCTCTAACTCAGTCTGTGGGAGGATTGAGACATGACCTCCCAGAATCTGTTTATAAGCATGTGAAGGCAAGAAAGGTAATCAGGATCAATGAACATGGATTTATTAAGGACAATTCCTTTTCAGCCAGCTTGATTTAATAGTCAGTCATTTCATCATGGAAGACAATATGGATGAGCAAAGGGAGGAGAGCAGAGAAGGCCTTTGACACTCTCCCACATTGTTAGCATATGTTTATCCCAAGTTTTGGCTTGGGGGTTAGATAAGAAATTTGGAAAATAATGTTCTTGAGAGGCTTAATGCAGCCTGGAACAATCTACTTGGAGGGGAAATCTCCATCCATGGAGTTTTTTCGCTATTTGATTATATGAAGCAGTGATTGACCTTATCTAACTGAGGCTGTAATTGCGCTTAGAGTAGGTGGTTGGCCTAGATAACCTCAAGAGATCTCCGGTCAGCACTTCTGTGTTTCTGGGGTATCTATTCCCTTCTACAAAAGGATTTTGCATTTGTTAAAAAGTACGTATGTTAGAGGCAAGAATTGAGTTCAAATTCAGCAGGCATTTCTTTTAAAGTTCATGACAAAATCTGTGGGGTTCTAATAGTATTGACAAGATACAATTGACAATACTGGTAAAAAACCCAAACAAACAAACAAAAAACCCATGACAGAAGGATTGGTGAATTTTGTGCTAAATAGGAACACAAACACTGCCAGAGGGAATGGTTGTAAAGGCTAGGTCCTTTAGTAATGGAACATGAACTACAAGGAACCAATCTCAACCTAACTCTGTTATTTTTTCCAGAAATCCGTACAGTGGTCTCTGCCTTACATTGTGTTTGGAGCAACTGGTCTGTTGTCTGGGTTCTTAAGCTTATTGTTGCCAGAGACCTTAAACAGCCCTTTACTAGAAACTATTTCAGACCTGCAGGTGTGCTCCTACTGGAGGCTGGGTGATGAAGCCATGGCACTGCAAGCCCTAGATGGCTCACAGGTACACTGATTTTTTTCCTAATACTTTTCAGTTGTGTTTATTTCAGCTGTCAGCTTGAATCTGCCACTCTAAATAGATTAGGATAGTGATTCTTGTCCTGTGGAAGATAGGCCCCAAGGAGAAGATAGCATAGCAACCCTACCATCATGTCTGAAATGTTTTCTGGAAATGCAGGCTGAAATATAGCTGGATTAATTCATTCCTTCAAGGCCACAAGCTTACAACATTTCCCTTTGGGGTAAAGTGATGTCTGTGCATCTCTGATCTCTAGGACTGATTGCTGCAGTGTGCTTCAGCCAAAGCTGGACACTGGAGCTTGAGAAGCCTTAGATGTTAACAAAACCAGAAGCTCCTTTGTGAAGGGTTACTCTCAAAGGCAGCACACTACTTCTGACTTGCCCCAGCTGAACTTCAGTGGAAGTTACCAGGTCTGCTCTAGACAGGCTCTGAATGGGTTAAAGCCAGACTAACCTCTGAGATCTCTCTCACTATTGACTCTGGGAAATGAGATTCATTGAAAACATTGGAACTACGGAACTCCCGGGTATAAGCATAAATAAATGTGGCAGCACGATGTTTTTCAATGAGGTTTCCTTGAATTGTGTTTTTCAGATCACTTTATTTTGTTAAACTGCTGGACACATCTCTCTGGGTGTCTGTCTTCCACTCATGTGGAGGTTTATTTGACATGGTTAATTCCCTGTGAATGAAGTGGGATTAGAAAGAAGTGGCTAGAGAGCTGGGAGTGGGTGTTTGAATCTGGGTAAAGTTTTAAAGTTTAAAAGTTTAAATCCTGGTCCCAAAACTTTAAGTATGGAGGGACTTAGAGAAATAGAGTAAGTGGTGAGAAGGCTTGAAGGGAAACTCCTAACAAACAATGTTAGTTGCCCCATTAGGCTGAGATGAGACAAGATCCTTTTAACACCTTTACTTTCACTGAATAGTTGTTGGTCTGATATTCACAGGTAATCTATTTATTTTCACAGAAATCAAGTACTTCTAGAACAGGGACATTTGCTTCCTATCAGAAGCTTCAATACATTGCCTTGTTTACCAAGTTTAGCTGTAATAATTCTTGATAGGACAGCGCAGTTCAGTGACAAAAGCCTTGAAGAAAGGCTGAAAAGGCAGCCCTGTAACTGTTAATTTTATACTTTAGCTACTTTACATGCTTATTTTATAAACATTTTCAACCATACTGGATAATGTGTTGTGGCACCACCATCTTGCTGACTACACAAATCCATCATATACGTTTACATCAGCTGTTATTTTGGGAATTACATGATTATTACATCTTAATTGTGCAGATGGTTTACCAACGAAAGCAATTTTTGTCAGCAGTGCAGGTGTTCCAGCTTACAGGTGGGAAGTCACATTTTTATTTTCTTCTTTAACCAGCTACAGTCAGTAATACCCTTTGAGGTGATAAGTATTGTCTCTTAATATTCCCACAAATTGGTTAGCTTATGTCAGTCAGTCCTCTCAGGTTTAAATCTTTGCTTGTCCTTCTGTAGGCTTAAAAATCCCAAGCTGAATAGGACCCACAAAAGGGGGTGTTGTTCCAAATGGTTTTCAGGAACATTTTGCCCAGATGGATTAAAATTACTGAATCTGAATGAAAAAGTCATTGGTTCAGGCCTTAAGTAATACTGTAACTTCAGTGAAGTTATATCTGGAATGCTTTAGGGATTTATTTTAAAGCTCACAAAGAAAGTGCTGATAAAATGGAAAGCTGTTAAACATTAACCCTATTTGACAAGGCCATGAGAGGTCTTATGAAGCTGTTGTGAGAAAGATTTAGAATTTATTTGGCATACCCTGAATTCCCCCTGTGGAATCCATTGTCCTTTTGTACCATTTTCAAGATAACATGTGTTCTGATTCCCCAGAGCGGAGGTTTTGTTCCTGTTAACATACATGAATGTGATATTCAAGTTGGACAGCATCCAGTGATAGCCTGACTTTCCTCAAATAGTTTTAGAAGTCTAGGGGAAAAAAAAGCCTAACATGATTCCCTTTACATCTTCTGACAGGTCGTAGTGCTCAAACTGCTTGAAATTCCTTTGCAGTTAGCACACATTGCTATAGCAAAGCTTCTCTAAAGAGAGATCGAAAGCTACAGATTTTGCTTGCATGGTACTGTCAGTCAGGAGCACTATTTCTATTTCTCTATTTTTTTACCCTCTCTCTCACTCTTCTTAGCATATGACTAGGCAGGCAGAGGTCTTAGGACGGATGCAAGCATATTGGGGAAAAAGTCCTGAATAATCAAATTAGATGGAGTTTATACTAGCAGGAGAACCTTTTTAACTGGAATCATTTGTATGAGTTCCATGGAAAAATGCTACACTGGCCAGATAAAAATCAACTAGCTGTAATAACTGATTTTATTTTGGGTATGTGTATAAATTATGTTGTGAAAAGAATTCTGACTGGAGTAGGTATGCCTATAATAGGGATTTTACCTTCTGAACATACAGTATGGTAATGATTTTCCCTTTTCCATAACATTTTCATTTAGTATTGCAGGGGGGATCTTTTTAATTCAACTTCTACAGTAAAATGTCTGTGCTACCCAAGGAAAAGTATTAATTACGGATGGAGAAGCTTTACCTAAACAAGTAATATGTGTGTTCTGAGCTATGGTGAGCTACTACGTTTCCAGTAGCTCTCCGCAGAGTAGGCACCTTAAACTAAATTTAAGAGCGTTTAGTAGATTACCACTTTAGAACCACTCTAGCCACTCTCTCCTGCATATATTCTCTAGGGTGCTGGTGGAGCAGAGAAACATCCACTACAACCCCATGTCTTTTAAAGATACTTGGAGGAACCAAGGATTTGAACCTGAATTCATGTGTCTTCTACAAAGTTTTAATACAGTGGTTTGGCCTGTTTTTTCTTACTTTTTCTATACCATCAGTCCAAAGAAGTGTAATGGTTCATGCTCTGTTTGTTGAGATTGATTTAGTGGCTTCAGTCTAACTAACGACTTCCTTTTTGCATCTAGTCTGGAGACAAAGACAGCTCTACAGGGAGTGGAAGTGAAGATGAGGAGTTCTATGATGCTGATGAAGAGACTCACATGATCAAGTAATGAAAAGAAGAAACACTGGCCTATTTTATGTCTCTTCTTGCCCAGTCAGTCCAGTTGTATGAGAGCTACTGGGGACATTGCTTGCCAGGCAATGTAACTGGGCAAGTGCCTGTGCTTTTCCCTACTTGGAGAGGGATTTGAGTAGTGTACAGACTGATGACATCACTGATGCTCTCTATACGAGGCAGCCATTCCAATTCTTGTGCTTCAGAATGACAGTGCATGGATTGCATTTGAAGCCAGGTGAGACAACAAGAGTGGGATGATGTATTTCAGAAGCCCAGGAAATAACCTAGGCTTAGACAGATTTGGACAGATCATCAGTGCATGTGTTAGTATTTTATTTTCAAAGTGGTGGATTTTATTTCAGTACAAATTGGTAAACTTTGAAACAACCACTGTATTTTTCCACAAGGGGGAAAGTGGTCGGAGAATATGCTGTTTGCTACTCCAGTGGGAACAAATTGCTGAAATTTTATGTTAAAATGGCTTTTGCATATTCAGTAGAGGAGAGGCAGCTGTGAACAAAAGGTTTCTCTGTGTGCACACCTGTGCAGAGTTACAGGTGCAGCTGGTTAGTCATGATCTGGGCTTTACCTTAGTGATAATGGAAGGCTGGGAGGAAGGACTACACAAAAGAGCAGCCACAAAGCCTGCAAACATAAGGAATATTACTGACTTTTTTCCTTCTTTTCATACACAAAGCTTTGTCTTGGTCTGTCTTGTGCATATGTTTGCCACATGTTCCCCACATCTCAGCATGGCTGTTTATAGCTTTGCCTACTTTTACCTTGTCCTCACTTTGCCATAACTATTGAAGCTCAGCAACTTCTCTGTGGAGTGAAATAATTCTGTGGTGGATATAATTTCCTGGGTGCGACAAAGGTGAGGTATTTCTCACATACCATGTGTGTGGTGTGTTAGAATGTATAGCTCTCTTTTGTGGACCTATTTGGGTCTTTGTTTCTGGAAAAGGCTTAACTCTGAAGTGGTAAGAGGAACTGTGGGGTGCGGTTATATTTTGGGTGCTATTATCAAGAAGTTGCTAGTGTTTGTTTTAAAATCTTGTGTGTAGCTTAGGTTTTCATTTAAAAAGACAGCAAACCTCTTTGGACCTTTTTGGTTACTTGATGTTTTTTAACCAGTGCTTGCTCAAGCACTTGGTTACTTGACCTTGTTAAGGAAAACAACTTCATTTTCCCGTTTCACTGAACTTTCTGTAAGTGCTTCATTAGAGGGATATGGAATCCTGAAGTATGAAACATGAACATGTGGAATGTTCCAGCTACAAAAATGAGGCCTTACAAAGATCCAGTTTTCTTGATGACATTGTCATCTTCATCCTCTAACCTGTGGCTTTCTCTATTGATTGGTTTCCATACAACATTAGTCTTCCTACTTTGAGTTCCTAGCAAAGTGGCACACAATGGCAGTAAATATATTTTCAGGCTCATGAGTCATTTTTACAGATCTTAGAATTAAAAAAGGTGGGTCTGAAAATATCAAAAAAGCTGTCTGTTGAATATTTCCTGGTTAAAGTGGGAAGTTCCTTTACTCTGCAAGGAAGTGAAAGTAACCAGCATCTGAAGTTTGCAGCTAGCTGCTTGAACTTTGTTCACTGGGAACTGTAATACAAAGAGCAAAGTGCAGCTGCCCTGATTGGTGCAGAGAGCAGCCCAGAATCTGCAGTTTCACACATGCAGCATTTGAACTGGGTCTGAACTTGATCCAGGTGTTGACTGTGAGCAAAGCTGGGAACTTCAGTCCCTATGAACAGTCTATCAATATTGTTGAGATTTTTGCCTGTATTATGAGTGTCACTGGCAGAATTCTCACTCATGGTATTCACTTTTTTTCCCCCCCGGACTGTTAAGTAGTTGTTGTAGATGTGGCACTTTTTAACCCAGCTGGGTAGTCTTTCTGCCTTATTTAGCCCTTTTGTGTATAAGAAAATTTCACCAAATAAGGTACTCGGAAATAGTTGGGGAAGTTGAAGCTATTCAAATATTTTTAAATTTTTTACTGGCACTTTAATTTATGGACAGCTGGGAAAATGACTTTTTATTGCTGATGGCAGACAGCTGCAAGCTTGGCAGTAATAACATGTCGCCAAGAACCAACAGTTGTTTTAGGTGTTTGTTGCCTCTGTCCCTCTTTGGATGTTGGGTGGAATAAGTCAGGAACTGTCATTACCTGCTCCTGGCAACCTTGTGTAATGCCACAAGACCCTCAGTAGAATTTTCATCAACAGTAGGATGCTCTAGTGGTTCAGGTGGAAGAGATTACTCTTTGCAGGACCTGAGCTAGATTTTGAGTCTTCAACTGAAGTCTTCTTGTTAGTCTTCAGTTAAAAATTAAATTTACCTCTCCACCCAAGCACTTCTGAATCATTGGTATACATATGTAAAATTGCAAAAAAAAGAGTGAAGACAAAATTAGCGATTTTTTTGCATAGGAATTGCTGCTCTTTTTTTTAACCTTAAATCTGTCCCATGTTTTCACCTTTAAAATTTTAAAGGGAATATTCTAAAAGGAATTTTAAATCTTTCATTGATACTTTCCCGTATCAGTTAATTCAGAAAGTTGAGAGGAAAGAATCCCTACCGGAGGAGCTCAGCAGTGTAGCATCAGACTTTCTTCTCCAGCTTTGTGTTCTGAAGTTCAAATCCATTAGGTGCATTAAGTTTCTTTTCTGAGGCTGTTCATTTTTAGTATGAGCTTGCCTTCTGGTACAGAAACCTTTAGGATCACTTTTTTTCTTACCCATGATATGTAATGCTTTACAGTATTGAGATAGTTGTATCTCAGTGTCTGGGTAATAAGTTTGCCATGAGGAGCTACTGGAAAGTAGAACACTGGGTACATACATCAGTTTACTGCATACTGTAGTGCTAGGAGTCTGAGACCAAGGTTCTTGCTATAGTTTAGTGCAGTATGATAATCTTCTGCCATGTTTTTTGCTAGACTAGCCAGTATTGTTAGCTATTTTCATGTTGTGTAGGCACTAAGATACTACTTTTCCCAAGATGGAATTTCTTCTCTGGATTCCTTTGTCTGTCATTTTTTCTTTTTTTTTTTCTTTTTTTTTTTTCCCCTCTCTTTTTTTTCAGGTAGCTCACGTAGTGGGATTATGCTAGAGAGAAGAGAGCCTTTCCCATGGTGCTGATTAGTCAGGTCTCAGCAGAATCCCAAACATGCTTTACCTGCCTGGGGAGCTCACAAGTGATAAGTGAACACAGCTAAGAGTGACAGGTCATGTGAGGCAGCATGGAGGAGAATAAGCTGGAAGAAGTAAAAAAAAACCTGGAGGATTCAACTGAAACACTGTAGGGCAAGGGTAAGTGAAAACACAAAATAGCAACTGTTGGGTAGAAATACCCTTTAATACAATACAATTTTAAATTTCTCCTGAAAACAAAGCTAGTTCTCTCTATTTAGGAATTGGGAAAATGCTGTTCAGAGACCCCTGACATACCAGAAACGTAGAAGCTCTGTGTTAAAGGAGAGCCAGAGATGACTCTGTGTTCAGGTCAGGATGCTGAGTGAAGAACCTCTCCAGAGACACCTAACTAACATGGAGCAGGTTGCAGCTTGTTTCCATCATAGTTACAGTCGAGGCTTTAAGGATGGGAGCCACATGCTCATCAGCTCAAAGTGTGCAATCCGTGCCAGCTTTTCCAAACTCTGTGGATGTTCTGAGGTTAGTAGGGTATCATTTACAGAACCATGGGGAATGCAGTTGAGCCATACATTTTACAGTGTATTTCACCTAAGCATATAAAAGCAGTTTGCAAGAGAATGTCTTTCTTGTACTCAGGAAAAGGTGAAAATGAGGAATTTTTCCTGGAGTATGTTAAAGGGAACATTAGAACTAAAGCTCTTGTTCTTGAGTCTTCTGAATGCAGATAATAATCACTGAATGCATACTGGGTGAGTAGTATTTTGTTTTAGCTGAAGGTTGTGTGCTGTGTATCCCTTTTCCCACCCTGTGAGCCCTTCTCTGGTCATGCTCTTTGACACAGCTGAATCTGTGACTGCAAACTGTGAGCCTTGCAGTAAAGATGTCAGAAAAGCCCAAGAGCAGTGCTGTTATTTGATGGTGGAAGCTAGTCTGGCCTGACACAATGCTTGTATCAGAAATGTCTACATTCAGCTATTTACCAAACAGGAGACTTAGGGTATAGCTGTATTTTGAGTCTCATTCATTGTATCTTACTGCAAGATACGTGATAGAAAGACACCTATGTAAGAAAACCTCTCTGGCAGATCTAAAGGTGGAATTGGAGGGTGAACAAATTTATACATAATTTCTCCATGCTGTGTATTTTAATGTATTTTAATTTTGTCTATTCTGTTGTAGCCTTCAGATTTTCCAGGTGCTACTGTTAATGAAGGCTAGTAGAGCTGGGTCAAACTTTTACCCAGGTAGTCTGAATTTACTGAACTTTCTCATCCTAATTTTGGTACTATTCTCTGTTTCTGTCATTCTGAAAAATGCTCCTGTATTGCCTAATAGGGAACAGATTTTTTTTGTTGTTCTAATTTGAAATGCCTGTTTTATGAAAGTAGTCTTTAATTTCCTCCGTCAGTTTTATATGGGGCTATGTGTAAAGTAGCATCATAGAAGTGGATTATATGAGTGCCAAAGACAGTTTTTGCTGGAAAGCAATAGTCCAAAACTAGTTCTAGCTGCCTTTATTTAGACTTAATCCATGCAGAACTGGTCCGTCAGAACTGGTGTTTACAAGCATCCCTGAAACTATAGGGACAGAGTGTTACCTTTGTTTGCTTGTCTTTCATTGCTCAGTTCACTTCCGTAGCTTTTGTTTCTGAGAAACCAAAGAAATTAAATGAAGGAATAAAGTATTCTTTTTGTAGAACATTCAGAGTTTATACCAGGTAGCCATTACAGAGAAATCTGCAGAACCTATTTTGATTCTGAGTTGCAAATGTCAAAGTTTACTCTCTAAGACTGATAAAACCTAGTTAAAAACTGCACACTGGAAATTGTTAGTTCATTCATCAATCTTACAAATAAGCACTGCTAGTAAACAGTTTGCCTGGAGCTTCATGGGATCAAGCAGGTTTTTATAAAATACACACTCTGTTTGAGGCATTGCTAAATAATAATGTATGGATTTTAAATCCCTAATACAACTAATATTCACAAGTCAGCCTTATCATGGCTGCATGTTTGTCAGCAGAAAACATACGGATAAAACTTTATGCAGCAAGGGCTGATTAGGCCCAGAAGAAAGATTATCTCTTTCAAGCAGAGTAGCTTGAAAGAAGCTACTCTGCTTGAAAGAGATAATTCTCTACACATTCTCTGCTGTGTACAGAATTCTGGGGGACCGTGGGGTGTATACAGCAAGATTGTAGGATGGAGTATGTTTAAGTACTTGCCTGCCCTCATTCACTAAAGGTTTCTGGAGGAAATTTGTCTTTAACATGCATGTTTCTGCTTCCCACCAGCACATCTGAGGTGTTCATATTGTACCTACTTTGTCAGGAGCCAGGCAGAAAGTATGCTGGTAAGAAAACCTTTGCCAGTATGTACTTAAAAATATCCTAGGAGAGGTATCTGGTACATCTGTTTTCAAATAAAATGTTTTTAAATTATGGAAGCCTGATTGGGAGACAGGTATTTCTGATGTTAGTCTGTAAGAAAAATCAGTTTTGCAGATACTAATGAAAATTGTTACAGGGCAAACAACTGCTAGGTGATTTGTGATGAGAGTTGTGTATGCTTTGATTTCTAGTAGGCCTCTAAAATACTGGTTTCTAGTATTTGAACCCTTTCACTCCTCAAAATCCAACACAAATTTTATTTTGTTCTTGTTAAAATTTGAGTAATGTGGAAATGGGAAGTATATTTTTCATATGGATGCTTTTATTGCACTACCTTTGCTTCCTGAATCAAATAGTATTTTGATTTTTTAAGCTACCTCTTTCATGTTGAGCTTTTTTTTGTCACTTCTGTATTTAATTGATTTTGAGGAAACTACAAAATATTTCCTTTAATTTGTGTGGGAATCCATTACTTAGTACTCAAGTCATCCTTCCCTTTTAAAGGTTTTGTCAAAGGCCTTTTAAATTTAGTTTTAAAGACTTAAAACTTCTGAGGAGCTTCATAATTATGCAGTTAAAACATGGCTTTTCTGTATATATTGTTTACCTTTAAAAGGGACAGAAAGCCCTTAATTTTATACAATGTCAGCTGAAGGCATGACTTTTCAGGGGCAGTAAGTTTTGAGTCAGGGGGCTTTAATCAATTTAATTTATTGCCAGTTAGAGTTTTGTTACTGCTTTGGTGTTGGAATTAAAAGTAATTATGACACTTAAGGAAAATACTGCTGTTTTTCTCCAGACACTGGTCTTCCTTCTCTCTACCCATGCCATCCACCAGTTCCTTGGCTGCTTGTCATGCTCAGTCCCTACAGCAAGGCAACAGGCAGCGCAGGAGACTGGGATCAGTCTGTTGTGCTTCTGTTTATTCACTGCTCTTTGTTCCTTGTTCCGCTGCTCTCTTGTGGGTTTCATCACCAGCCACAGTCCATTTAGAGTTGTAGCTCCTTTTGAGTCTACTCTCAGCCTCTGCTCAGGCTGATTTTTCTTTGATGTTTCTGCCGCTCAGCAGTCTGTTTCTCTTGTGCTGGTGTGGGCTTATCCTTTTTCCTCATCCTGTGGTAGCACTGTAATCTCTTTTTCTTGGCATTTACAACCCTGTCTTAAACATTCTTTTGTCCAAGTGCCATTAGCTGCTCTGGCAGTGTTGAACTGCAGTGGGTCAGTGCTCACTGGGCCCAAGAGGCAGTGGGCACTACCTGAAGCACAGGAGGATCCATCTGAACATAGGGAAGCACTGTTTTAATGTCAGGGAGATGGAGCACTGGCACAGGTTGCTTGGAGAGGTTGTGGAGTTTCTGTGTGTGCAGATACTCGGGAGTCACGGGCACATGGTCCTAGGCAGTCTGCTTTAGTAGTTGGCTCTGCTTGAGCAGGGAGGTTGGGCCAGGTGACCTCCAGAGGAGGTGCCACCTTCCATCCTCAGCTGTTGTGTGATTCCTGTGCTGGCTGCTGCAGAGCTGTCTGGGAGCAGCACAGGCAGTTCCTGGCACCTTCCCTCACAGGATGCCCTGCACCCGCTCGCTGCCCAAGCCCTGACAGCCGTGCTCATACACCACTCCACAGGGTTTTCTTGCAAGTCAAGTCCTTGGCCTGGGCTGACAGGTGGCTGGTACTGTATTGCCTTTCTGTGTTGCTGTTGTCTTAGGTCAAGTAACTGAAACTCCTAAGGACATGAACAGACATTTATAGCCAAGCGCTGTCTGTGTGCATTTACATCCTTGCTGATTTCAGAAGACAGAACTTAGACCTCCTCTTGACCAGAGGGGTAAACTACTTTTTTTGCTGCTCCACCTTTCATCATCATGAAAATAAATCTTTATGTAGTCTTTATATCCTGTAGACTTTTGCACTGTTTTCTCATTCTTGTTTAATTTGAACTAACAATCAAAAGTCATTGCCAGTTGAGAGCTGAGTAACAGAAAATTGGTAACGGGGGCAGGGGGAACAGATCCAATTCAAAAATGAAGTTGTGTATGGTTGATGTGTGTACTGTTAAATATTTAATTTGGATTAATGTAATACTGAGTGTTATGAGCCTTCCCATGTTAAAATGAGGACTGATGTATTTGAGAAGTACTTTCTCTTCTTTAACTGTATTAGTGTGCTGTTGTTAACTCAGAGCTGTACTGCTGGAAAGTCTGTTTGTAGAATACTTCATCTGAGAAGTCACAATTGAAGACAGCATAAGCTTTTCCACAGTAGACCTTTTATGGTGATATATTCATATGTTCTGTGAACAGCTGTAGAATCCATCTTTTTAAGATGTTCTTTGCCATAGGTAAGGGGCCATAACAAATGTTGAAATATTCAGAATAATTGCACTTATCTATTCTGTTTTCTTAATGTATTTCCTATGCATACTGCCTTACGTGTATGTATTGTACTTCACTGGAGGTACAAAAAGTAAATATCAGGTTCTTAATTTAAAATGTGTTAATGAGTTTTTAAAATAATTCTCTACTACTAAATATTTTCCAGTGATCTCTGTCTACTAAGAGAGGGTGATGATGGGTAAGCCCAGGTGAATTTGGTCAAAAAGTTAATATTGGTTGTCTTTACTTTCTCTTTTAATTTATGAATTATTTCAATAATTTTAAATACATATTTTCTTTTAAGAATTTTGTAGAGGCTAACCTATTAAGCCAACTTTTAGGTGATTTGTAACAGCTCTGATACTGCCTCTGACTCGTACAGTTCATCCAATGTCTTTGTAACTTACTTTGTGCCTTTTCTTCCCCTGACACAAAATGTCTCAATAAAAACAAGTTCTTTTGCAACACCACAAACCTATTTTATTGTACTGATTTTTTTACTTGCCTGACCGTTTTGTTTTGTTTTCTGGAGGGACGAGAAGCTCTCAGAATAGAATAGATATTTCTAATGGACTCTGCAGAAGAAAATTGACAAGGTGGAAAGCAGGTCATTTTGGAAAGGCAGTGCTACAAAGCGCCTGGGAAACTGGGACTGTCAGTACTAATCAATATATTCCACCATATCTATCACAAATAATTTCTAACAAAAACTGGCACCAGTGGAATGTGAGAATCAATTTACTACTGGCTTCAGTTGTGCTGATTGATGTTGAAAGACTGGAAACACTTTGGGGGGTTTAGCATAGTGAAATGTCTGTGGTGGTGTTACTAACATGTACTGGGGGAGTTCCCATGAGCTCTAGTTGTCCCTTAAACACCCCTTCTTAAAGTGGATGCAAATGCACAAGGCCATAGTGCCTGTCCTCAGTGCTCCTGCAAAAACGGGTCCTCAGTGAATGGCAAAATTTGAATATTTGTCTTCATTACCTGTCAATGAGGTGATAAATAGCTTGACTTCATTTCCTGTCTCCTGTCCAGTGGCAAAGAAAATATTGTCAGAATCTGGAAAAAGTGACTGTAGGGGAATAGGGATCAGTGCTCTGTTCTAAACTGCCATTTGATTGTTTTCTCTGCCAGCCTTTGCTTTGTTAGAGAGCAGTTAATGGAGACCCTGGTAGCAGAAACTGAACAGCCCTGTACTCCTGTGAATGCCATTTTTCCCTCCTGCACCGAACTGTCCCTCTCCCACCAGATGACTGGTAGCATTATTCACCTCATTTTCCATTTGAAGCACATCTGCTCGTTTCCCTCCCTCCATGAAAACCCAAGGAGCAGAGAGATGGCTTGCTCCTTCATGCACAAGCCTGGCCAAGCAACTTGCTCTGCATATTCCCAGTGGTTTTATTCCATTATTGTTTCTCCTCCTGCACTCTGGTTTTCAGTGTCCTTAATCTGCATTTAACTAGTTCTTGCCCTGAATATCTGTCCCATGGCCTGTCACTGCCTGGAGCAGATACAGCACAAACGATTGACCCTCTCCCTTTGGCAGTTTGGCTTTGACTGCACAAAACAGCCAATAAAGGGGAAAGGGCTGGGCAGCTGATTATGGGAATTAGGTTGATGCTGTATAGTTTTATGGGTCTGAGATAAAGGAGGAAGTGTTTGCTTGAGAATTAAATTGCTTTCTCTCTTTATTTCTCCTGCTACCTGCTCTTCAGATGACAAATTTTCAGAAGTTATGGACTAAAAGAATAGCATATGTATTAGCCAGACATAGCTTGGACTGGAAGCTGTTAGCTCATCTTCCAGTGACTGAAGCTGGAGTGTGTAGCTATTCAGGTCATTATCTGATCTGTCTAGAAACTCTCTGAAAAGACTTTACTGACGCCTCTGTAGAGATTCTGACAAGGCTTGTTCTCACTAGTTTGCTGATTATCTTGGTCTGCTTTGTGGTACATACATCATACTTCTAATAAAAAGCAAATTATTTCTCACTTCTGCTTGTGTTCTCATTGTATAGTAATTGTTCCCACATGGCAATTGTTTCCCTCTGGGCCCATGCATTGCAGAGTCCCAGTGACTCTCCTCTCCTACTTTCTTCCCACGCAAAGCATGTAGTTGTCTGGGCCTTCCCCTGTGTTTTTCCTGAGACACTTCTACAGGTATATTGGCAAAATCTTCCTTTAATCCGTACTGCTTCTCCAGCTTCTCCTTTCCATCCTCTCCACAGTGCCACGTTAGCCCCGGGACACAACACCGTGTCCAAGTTGACATATCCTAAGGATCACCTGGGAAGTTTGGGATCTTTGACCTTTGGTGTAGGGTGGCAAGCTGAGGCGTTTGATCAGACAGCTTTTATAGTAGATTGGCAATACTGCTAACCAAGATCATACAGAAACACATCTGCTTTTCATGCAGTTCCGACAGAATGTGGTTGTCAGCTGTGTTCACTCTGTTGGGGGCTTTTTGTGAGTTTTGTTTATTTTTTGGTGGGAGGGGATGGGGGTTTTTTGCTTCGTTGTTGGGGTTTTTTTTTTTTTTGTTTTTGTTTTAGTTCAGCTTTTTTAAAATCTCACTCTCCTCCCACACAAGTATTTCTTCCACCACTCTAAAATAGCTCCTGAGGACCAGGCTTTTTTGGGCCTGGAGTTCCTTCTCAGTTTCCTTGCTCAAGCTGACTTGTTTGTTCTGTAGTAATTGTATTTTGATCAAGAAAAGGCAATAGATCTTAGGGGTGTGTGCCTGTTATTCGGCTGTGATATATGAGACCTAGTTTCTAGCTCTGGCTCCAGTGAACTCTTGTACATTTTTTATTAGTCAGTGACTGCATGAAGCACATAAACAGGGATGCCAGTTTGAGTCTTCTCTCTTCCAAGCGAGTTTGTGTTGGAGTGACTGTTCTCACTTAGCACTGGTAATTTACTCAATTTATTCAAACTGCTGTGGACTCAAGCAGTAAGTTCTGAATCGGGTCAATTTAGACACAACAGCAAAGTGTAAAAATAATACAGGCTAACATTGTGCTCTGAGAGCAGTCATGAAAAAAAATACCAGCTCCTGGAAATGCAGTGATCCAGTCTCATTCAGCCCCTCTTGTTGACAGAGCATCATTGCAAGCATGCTTCTTGGTTTGGCTCATTTAAATCTTGGACTTGGTCACTCTGTCCCAAGTTACTGTGCCCCTACATTTAAAATCCTTTTTTTGACACGTGAAAATAACCAGCAAATCTATGCTGACATCAAAAGTGAGGCAGCTTTTTTTTTTTTCCAGACTTCCAGTGCTAAAAGTTTTCCCAGTTGCTCTTCCAAACATGTTTTTTCCAAATGCTATTTTTCTAACCATGTGTTTAAATCAGTGGTATCAAGTATTTCCTTTTCAGCATGCAGGCTCTTTACCTAGGCATATAATAATAAAAAGTGCTGGAAGGCTCTCATTTTTGTGGATGTTGGCTGCAGGTAGGTTTTCAAGATGGTGGGACATCATCCTGATTGACACAGTAGAACAGTAGTTGTAGTTTAGTGATGGATAAAACATAGAGGAAAATTATCCTTAAAAATGGTCTAGTGGAATATTTTGTGTTTAAATTATGATGCATTGAACTTACACTATTTCAGTGAACTTTCAGAGGACAGTACATGGATTCAGAACTCAAAATGCCAGTTTTGGGACAGTTTTCCTGTCCCACATCTCAGTAAACTCTCCTGGAAGCCTCAGAGCTGATGCAGCCAGGACTCCCAGCTTCCTGCCTCTCTTGCCATCTTCTGAGCTGACCATTTTAAACTTGGAAATTTCCAGACCCTGAACACATCACCACACTGGGTCCCAGCTATGTTGGCAATACTAGAAGCACTGCTGTGTGATTTATATTTGCTGCCCAGTGGCTTGATGCTTAATAGCAGCTGCAAAATGGACCGGATTCTGATGAATTTCCGAGTTGAGGCTGGTCAGTGATGGGTAGCAGCATTAGAATCTCAGCATTTTTCAGAATTTCCCACATCCTCAGCTGGCGATACTGGAGTGATCACTCTCTTTGGAAATACTACACTGCAGCCTGAAAACATTCAGGTTGTAAATAATTTGGGGTTTCAAATCTCTCCCCAGATTAAGAGAACTCATTTCTGCTGCCTTTTTCTGACATGTCTGGTATGACCACGAATGGAAAAAAAATACCAGGTTTTATAAATGACTGGACCTGATACAATCCTGTGCTTACTTTGGAAAGGATGTAAACCTTTAACTTGCATGATATGAAGTGCAGGTCCAAGGCTAATGTGAGAATGTGTGGCAGTAAGAACAAGCAGCATAAGCATTTGGAGCATTTTTGAGCCTGCCAAGTATTGATTGGTAATGGGAGGGAATGAGTGGAGATGCATTTCAATTTGGCACCCATATGTGATTCTGGTGCTGTCACAGTGAATTAGCAGGACTTTCTTTACCCTCTAGTCCATCCCAGGCTTTTGTCATTGAAGTATGCCCTTTGGTGATATCAAATTATTAAAAGACAAAGTGGAAAAAACACAAATAAATTCCCAGAACTTTTGCCCCCAAAAAGCCTGATTATGTTATGCTGCTATCCTCTGAATGGAGGCTGAACAGTACTAACGACTGTCACAGCATAAATGTTATAGGGGATTCAAGCTACAATTACTCATTTTGCACAGTCACTTAATCCACTAATGGGGAGAAATGGGACAACAGTTTAAGAAGGCAAGAGAACTGTCAGAGATTATTAAATCTGTTGGGATCATTTGGTTTAGTGGTCTGTCTTGACCCAAGTACATGGTTCAGCTAATGCAACAGACTTAATGCCTCCGGTAATTAGAGCAAGAAGAGATGGGTCATCATTAGCAACTAGAAATTCAGGGTTGTTATTTCATCTGGAAGGCAGCATCTTCAACAGGGCTTATTTGTTGCCACTGCAGATCATCTGTGAGTCACAAGTGGTACATTGGTCTGACTCATTTGTGTGATTTAGCAGAGGCTTTTTAATACATGCTCACTGTTCCGTATGAATAGTTTTTCTAAATAGTTGCCCAACAGAAAAAGACACAATATTGGACAACCCTGTGCAGTTAATACTGCTGCTCTTATTTACAAGATGTTGGTGATTTCTTTATTGTTGTGCAATTCACAGTTCATATTACTTTTGATTGTAGGTTTGAAATGTCTTTGTCATATCTGTGAAACTGAAGAGTGAAGAAAGGAAAGCCAAGCAAGCATGGAAAGCATCAGTAATTGGCATCTTCAGAACATACAAGAGCCAATCTAATACCATTCAAGGCATATATTCACAGAATACTTTCACAAGTGTTTCACTGATCCAAAATCAAATTCAGTCCTGCATATTGCCAACAGCATGAATGAAAATTATATACCACAGATTCAGTGTTTTTGCAGATACTAGTAAATTTCTAAATCCTCTTCGAAGAGTACTGCTAAGTAAATGAAGATGCAGGTACAAAGGAAATTATCCACAATCTGAACTCCATTACAAGGTACTATGAAATGGGAACTGAAATAATATTAATGGGGTGATGTAATACAGCTGAGTCATTTCATATGATCTTACGCAGATCAGCAGGCAAGGAACTGTGATTTGAGAAGACCAAAGTGTTGGAAGTGTGGCTTGGAAATGCTTGAGAGAAACTGTATAAATCAGTGGATGCTCATGAAGCAGAATTTGGGTGTCTGTGGTTGGCTAATTAAATAAGTGATGCTGGAAACCTCAGAGACACCACCAAAGAGGGAAGGAAGGTTGCAGTGCTTCAGCAAGAGCTATCTGGAGAAACTGTCTCTCAAAAATATGCCAAGACCCCAGCAGGGGCTTAAGGCACTTCTAACAATCACTAGAAAAGAAAGGGATTCAGAGGTGTCAAAAAGATAGCCATTCTCAGTGTGGATGGGGATCTCCTTAGAAACAGGTATACTTGGGAGTTTAGTTTGCCAAATTAATCAAGTTCAAAAGTGCTCAGTAGTGCTCATGTCCATGATACCTGATGGATTGTGAGCTAACTAGAACTGAAGAGTGGTTTTGTCTTCACATGGTTGCCTGGCTTCAGCAGAGTGGTTTTTATCTCCATGAAGCTGTTGTGAGCTTTTCACAAAAGAATGGGTCATCTGATCCAACCTCTCTGCTCAAGCAGGGTCATCCCAGATCACATGGCACAGGGTTGCATACATACAGTTCTGGAATATTTCCAGTGAGGGAGACTCCACAACCTCTCTGGGCAACTTGTTCCAGTGCTTGATCAGCCTCACATTTAAGAAGTTCTTTCTCATATTCAGGTGGAACTTTCTGAGCATCAGTTTCTTCCCATTGTTGCTTGTCCTGATGGTTGAAACCACTGAGAAGAACCTGGTTTCATCCTCTTGATGCCTTCTTTCTTTCCTTCTGTGCTCCTTGAACACCGAGGAAAAAGAAATAGCCATTCTTCACTCCCTCTTGCTGGTGTGCTTGGGGAATTAAGTTGTTGTAGGCTCAGGGGAAATATTTTTTCATGAGATTGTATTTATCAGCCATTGGAGCCTGGATCTATCTCAGATTTTCTCCACCTTCGTCTTACTTTATCAAGCACTGTCATGGTAGAAGGTTCCTGAGAAGGACCCATCTGATGAAGGTTTCTCTGCAGTACCACTGCATCAGCTCAGTAGACCTCACTGGAGAAGCCTGGATTCTTCCCACTTTGTGTCTACATCCTCTTTAATCTATGCAGATGTTCTGATTTCTGCTCTGTCCTTTCTCTTTACTCTTTCCTTCTGATGCAGGCTTTTCCACAGTAACATTCCCTCTTCACACATGGCCATCTGCCTCTACTTTTCTGCTGCATTCTGTGCTATCTGCTCCTCATGTGGCAAACACAAGTTCTTGTGAGGTCAAGACTGCTGCTTCTGATACCACTCTAACCTGTATTTTGCTGGTAGTGTAAAGGTCTTTATCAGTTGTAGTATTTACTGTCAGCCAAATAGTAGCATAATATGTACTACTTATAAAATTGAAATAATGGATGCATTATAATAATAAGGATTATGAACATAAGGTATGTTATGATATAAAAGACAAATGACCAAAACCACTTCATCTCTCTGCCAGCACCATGTCTCTGGACAGCTGTCATGAGGAGAGACCTTACAGGTGCAAGAAAGAGAGACCCTTAATCTCTCCTTGCTTCATAATACACATCTGATGTTCTGAGTATTAATGTATGGTGGTGTCAAGAGTGTTAAGGAAGTTGTCTGCTGTATGTACAGCTGACTGTCTGAGGGAGCACAAGGGACTTAATGTTTTAGGGGCATGCTTTTAATGCTCTCTTGTACACTCTGCTTGGATATAATCCCATCCAACCAGGCCCTGCAAGTTCTGTTCCAACCTATTATTCCACTTGCCTTCTTTCAGACCCTGCCTTTTATCTAGCTTCCCTAGCAGAGCTCACATAAACTGCTGTCCCTTCAGAGGAAAGATAGCCAGTAAGTCTTGAAGTGAGCAAAAGCATGGTATGAGTCCCTAAACATTGGGGAATCAAGAAAATCTTTTTCAGTGCCCAACTCTAGTAGAAACTGGTTTGGGAAGTAAAGATGCCTACACAACTTTGTGAAGGAATCCTCAAGTCTGCAAAAAGACAGTGGCAGCTGTCTGTCAGAGAAAGGTTTGCTTTGTAGGTGCTGGGAAAGCAGATGTCCTGCAGGTATATGTGCTCCAATTAATTACTTAAATTAATGTACTTTGTATTTGACTTCATGAAGGACATAATGAAGGATAAGTAGCAGCAACAGTACCTCTCCTGAGGTAGCACCCAGTGCCCACCCATGTGCTGCCTTTTGCCAGTTGCTGCAGAGGCAGTAAATTGGTCAAGGGATGTCAAAGTTCATTTTCCAGGAAGAAATAATGATCTTACCCAAAAGTGGACTGTGCCTTCCTTAATAAGGAATGCTTAGCAGCATGGGATCTCATAGCTATACTCTGTCACTCCCTTCCATGTGCTGATGTACCCTTCTTTCTAAAAGCAACCAAGCTTCACTGGATCAATAAGGCCTGATCAATTGTTTTTGCCTCTGAATCATCCATATGGGGTTGTTAGCTGAGCTGCTGGCAGAAAACGAGAGGCAGCTTTCTGTCTGTTTACTGTAAAGAAAGCAAAGCAAGCTGCAGGAGGGGACAGACTGCACAATATTTACTGTCAATACAGCCAGAGAGAGAGGGGAGATATAAGGAGAGGGGAGAAGAGGGGAGCAGGGGTTGCAGACTGCAACCCCAGTGAATAATCTGAGTGTAAAAATACCCATATGTTTTCAGATGGAAAGAGTGTGGTTTAGTCGACAAGGAATAACTGAGAGCATTTAAGAAAGGGTGTAGTGAAGGGCTAGTTAGGCAGGGGCATACTAGTGGCATGCAGAGTAATAATGCTGTGCATGTATGTACTGAAGCTGCACTGCAATCTGAAAAGCACTTCCAGATCTGCCCTGAGACAGAGCAGTTGCTGGGATTTTTTTGTGTATGCCTGCATGCAAGGTCCACCATTTAAAAGTAATAAGATGAATAATAACAACTGAATGTAGAGAATAATATTTGGAGCTAGTTTTCTGAATGAGCTGGAAGTCACCATTGTAGCTCAGACCAGAAAAAGAAAATTATTAAAAATAGGCATGCTTCCTTGCTTCTCTCTTCTCTTACTCATCCACAGCACAGAGATACTAAGTGAACTGAGCTTCACAGGGCAAGAAGGCTCTGAGCAGCTCTCTCTGAGTGTTCCTCTACTTCCAGAGGCAGGTGAACAAGTGAAGAGTGAATTCACACTTTAAAGAGCAGCGAAGACCATCTTGCCATGAAACCATTCACAGATGAAGATGTAGAAATCTACATCCAGAGCAAGGTAAGACTTTATCTGACCAGATTTTCTGTCTCCCACACTAGGTGTTGATTCTGAAGGGTGCCAAATTTGACAGTTAGTTGCTTGCCTGCTGTCTTCATTTCTGAGACAAGATTGGGTGAAGTTTCATGAGAACTGTATTTCTAATGAGATTTCTAGGTTTCTGTTGCAGAATCTTATCTGCTGGTAGCCTAATTTTTCAAGGTGCTTGTCCTCTTCTTCTAGGTATCCTGAATTTTTGTTCCTGATCTGGAACTCCTGATGTGAGACTAGCTGTAATTGACAGCATTTAAATCTAAGGAAAGTCCTTGCCTCTCTCCCTGTCTGGTGGTCTTGGCTTGACCGAAACAAGACCAACACCAGGCTTTGCCTCTAAAAAAGATTCATGTAGGAACTGCAGAGACAGACCAATATTGTTATAATTCAGTCATCAGTCTGTCACCTCAACTTAGGATACTTTTCTATATACCATGATTAAAATACCATGTCTCATTAGCACATGCAGACTGGAATCTCATTTTCTAAGATATTCCAGCACTCAATTTTTCTCCCATTATGAAATGAAATAAAATAGAATAAAATCTTCTGTGAAACAATACTGTTCAATAAAACCTCTAAGTGAGCCATAACATTTTTTAAAGCTGACATGTTTCATGGCAGTACTTAGCTAGATCCTGTTTTATGGTCTGCTTTCCCCAACAAAATGCAAGATACCAAAGTGACAAATAATTTCAAAATGAGAAAGTGTAAGGCTTTATTTTCTGTAAAGGATCACATATTCTAGTACAATGAAGGGGCTGGTAAGAAAGGTTTGTTTTCTCTGTGGAAATGTTTTGGTGGCAAGTAGGAAAGTTCTCCCAGAAATATACCTTCTTCAGGCATGCAGTGTTGTGCACAGGAAAATCATTCCATGAGAATTTGTTCAGTGAGCTATAACAGAGAATGCTTCTCTGAAGATTTAAAAAGCAGAGCTACAAAGAGGGGAACAGAGGGAAGCCATGCACAGGAAAATGCTCATATGACAGCCATAAGTACAAGGAACAGAAGGAGACTGTAGTTAAGTGAGGCTCATAGTTGCCAATATTTTAGGTTATACTGGAAGTCTGTTTTCTAGCAGCCCTCCAGCTCTGATAGATTCTTAGTTTCTGCCTGCTCCTGAGTCTCTTGTCCAACTTCAGGCAGTTCAGCTTGTCAAATGCTGCCTGTTTTTGGAAATAGGTCAACCACCTGGTGCAATGAATCTCTATAATACCAGAGATTTCATCCTTAAGCCGCTCATCAAAGGAAAAATTTGAATGCATATGGTGGGGATATGGCTTGGTAAATAAGAGAAAACCCAAATGTTCTTAACAGTTCCTAATAAATCCCAATCCTGCTTCCTTCCCCCTTAATAAAACCTTAATTGACCTTGTTATTCAGGTTTTGTGCATTTGTTTTAGCACAATTCCCTGAGTTAAGACCTGGTAAGGGGGATGCCCGTGAGTCACAGAAAGACCATACAATGTCTCTTCTCCCAGTGAGTCTGTGCTGGTACTAGAAGTATCTGAGATAAACGCCTTGGCTCTTCAGACTCACCTTCTGTTTTCTGATTTTTTACCCTCACTTCTGTAGGAAGCTTATATTTTGCAACAGGATGATTAGGGAGCTAATTATAGTTAGCTAATTATAGTGAGCACCCTCTGTCAGTCACATGCCCATTGTTTTTTATCCCTGCTCCAGTGATGGGGAGTACACATTGAAAGAGGTGTTTAGTGGTACTCCCTCAACTGTTTTTTTGAGTGTATACTCTTATAAAGAATTCATGACAGCTACTGTAGCCTAGCCAGTAGGTGATGAAGGTAGAATTAAATGAGGCCAGGTTGAATGGATTCTCCCTGGATACTGGAAGTGGCAAAAAATGTTTCCAGCAGGTGCCTCTTAGAGAGAACAGAGCATGAGCAATGCATACAGAGGGCACTCTAGGTCTCTGTTTGAGCTGACCCACTTTGTATACTTTTTATACTTTTCAGTTTAAAAAAAAATCTATTTTTTTTTGTCTAAGAGCTCTTGGACATGGACAACTTTCTCTGCCACTCACCATTCACTTGCTGGAGAAACCATTAGGTATCTTGTCAAGCTTATTGGACTGTTCTAAGGAGTTGTTCTGGATGAACCAAAATAAGGTGGAGAAAATAGATACAGTATAGCTACAGATGGAGAAGTGCCATAAATCCATAAATGAAAGCTGAGATGAGGAGGTGAAAATGAACCTAAAATCATTCTAAAGTCTTTCAGTGTCTTTTGTTTGTGTTTTTTTTTTTTTTTTTTAAGTAGATGTAAGTAGCTAAAACTGCTCTTAGAGAAAAGGATGAATTGGAATGAGGAGGAGGGTGAATTACTAGGGAAATTAAAGGGCATTATATAAACGTAAAGGACTACATGGTGTTAAGATAGCAAAGGAACAGATTGTCAAGGGTGGATGAGAGCCCAGTCAAGGGAATATAGTGCTGTTGTCTGACGAATTTCCCACTTCCAAAAGCTATTCAGGCTTAGTAAAAGTACTGTTAATTTTGTTGTCTGAGGGAGGAAGGTATTCAAACTCTGCTCATCTTCAAGTTCAGTTTTAGTCAATTGCTGTCCATGGGTTAATGGATGTGAGGCAAGCACTAGTCCACTTTAGTCCATTGAATGGTTCCTTTTTGTAATGAAGTGAATCTATTTATCCCCTTCCAGGCCATGAGGACACTTTTCAACACACTTGTGTGTTTTTGACTGACAGTAAAAGAGAATACAGAGGTGTTTAGATGCTGAAGAAGATGCTGAGTAAACAGGACACAGGAATTTTAGAAAGCCATAGGCTGGTTTGGGTTGGAAGGCACCATTAAAGATCATATAGTGCAATTTCCCTGCCATGGACTGTGACACCTTCCACTGGACCAGGGCTCAAAACCCTGTCCAGCCTGGCCTTGAACACTTCCAGGGATGGGGCATCCACAGTTTTTCTGAGCAACCTGTGCCAGGGCTTCACCACCCTCACAGTACAGAATTTTTAACTTATGCTTTTGCTTCCTTTTGGTCTTTGATAATAACAAAAGACTGTAGCAATTATGTTTGACTGTGGCAATTATGCTTTATCATTCACTTTAGCCAAGTGATGAACTCTGTTTCTGATTTTTTTTCTTGCCTGCAAAGAAGAAGGTTTAGTAGAATATGGTGAGGAAAAAGAAGAATCAAGAAGAAAGCAAAAGCTGCAACCAAATGAGATGAAGCATAGGATTCAAAAAGAACAGTAAACAGTCTTAATATTCCACTCTCCATTAGTAATTCTGGTTGTATAAATAATGACAAATATGTTCATGAACTTCATTAACGGTAGCTGAATCTCCTCACTTCGGTAAATGTGTAAGGATATTTGGGAAATATTAAATGTCCTTTACTAACATGGTTCGTTCATGTTCCTCTTGTTGAATCTCCTTGTTCAGATTGTGAAAGTCCCCCTGTGCTTCCTTCATTTTTGGTCATAAGTGAAGGTTCAGGTTCATCTTATATTTTTCTGAGTTGTCCACCCCTCACCTCAGTTCTCTCAAGACTCAGATATTTCACTGAAATAATTTTCAGTAATTCATTATGCAACTACTTCTTGAATTGAAAAACTACCCTTTAAGCCACATAAACACCTAGTTCCCAACGGGGCCAGCTTTGGAAAGATGTTTTCACACTATCTAGGAGTAGAGTCTTATCTGTACTTCAGCCATAAAGACAGTGTGGATACTTTCAGTGTAAAAGGTAGGCATCTAAATGATGCCACATACATCTACCACCTGACTAATGGACAGATCTCTAAGTCTTGATGTCCTGTCAGTTCTTGGAATGGAACATATTCTGACTTTGAGAACGGCTACCATATACAGGGGAGTAACTGGTATTCTGCATCAAATGGATAAAGAATTGAGACTAGAATTAGTTGATAACAAATTTATCTGTGTAATGAACTCCTTTCCTTCCATCCAATGGTGTTGGCATGGAAATATCAATTAATGCTCAGTAGTCTTGAATATTGACCCTTTGGTGTTCTCAGCTCTGTCTCATGGTAAATTGGTTGCAATAGACAGGGGAACAATTTTTATTCCCAGTGCAGCACAAGCACAAATGTTTCAGGATGCTTTAAGCTAATTTGTGTGCTTCTCACTGGGAGACAAAGACTGCAGTTACCTGTAACATGAAGTGTCTTTCCTGGAACTGACAGGTGGAACGGCGGCATTACCTGGTTTCCAAAACAGTGGAGGAAGTGCAGAAAATCATCCAGCAGCTGACCGCAGAAATCAGCTACAAGGCCGTGCGATTCCAGGCTATCTCCAACTCTGGCATTCACAACGAGAACATTAAGGTAAGAACAAGAGCTCTAATGCACTCTCTGGCAGCCTGTAAGCAACCAGAAAGTGATTTCTCCATTATGTAAGTGTTTGTATGGGCAGGTACCTCACCCAAACACCACAGACAATGTGCTGACACTTCACTGTGGAGTTCTAGCAACTGGGTCATTGGCACTCACTCATGGACTTCTCACAGCCAGAGAAGCATCAAAGAGAGATGGGTAAATCAGGCAGAGCCTCTTCTTACAGCTGCTGTGTTTACAAACAGCATCTATTGCCAGAGCTGTCAATCCACAAACAGAAGCCAAAGCTCTTTGGGAGACAGAAAGAAAAACTTGTGCAGCAGTAACATAAGAAAAAATGCTCATGCCTTCATGAGCTATGACCCGTATTTTTCACAGGTGGAAAAGCTGTCAACTTACTAAAAAAAAAGAAAGAAGAATTAAAAGTCCTTCTTCTGCTATGAACATTACAAAGCTCCTTCTGAAAAATACGTTTTTTCTTTGTCATGAATTGGAATTTCTTTTTCATTGGGAAAAAAATAATGCTTATTAGTGGGAGAAGTGAAATGCCTCCCTGTTTTAGACCTTCAGACTTAAAAATAATAATGCCCTGTCTCACCTGTGACAGAAGAAGGCTGCTTATTTCTTGTGACTCCATTACACAAAAGTAACTAGTAAAGACACAAGAAACAATCACAGCAATGGCAACTTCAGATGAAAACAATTCTTTTCATCTGAACTAGTTGAAATACTACTGTAACCCATTATACTGAACCACAGCCATTTACAGATCAAAACACAGCAAATACATAAAAGCACATGGCAACTTTTGCAGCTCTCTGGGACTGAACCACAGCCATTTACAGATCAAAACACAGCAAATACGTAAAAGCACATGGCAACTTTTGCAGCTCTCTGGGACTGAAAGGGAAGAAGCCTTTGTATGAAGCTGCTGGAAGGGTATGGAGGTGGAGGCAAAATATAATCACCCAGTCTGAAATGTGGCCATTGCCCTGGGGACAAAGACATTCAGATTCATAGCTTTTCTGGAATTTTGTGTATCCCAGAGCATGTGGTCTTGTCAGTAAGTATGGCCACAGTGACGTAAAACAGTGACACATCCTGGTCCATGAGTTCCTTAGTGCCAGACTCTGCTAGCCACCTCTTGTGTGAAACAAACCTGCTTGGCTAGTGAGGTCTGACAGGAACGGGGTAGGGTAAAACTGTTGCTTTGGAAAGCAAAGCAGAACAAAACCACGGAGGCAATCCATTATGAGCAGTAACTTGGTGTTATAGTTTGCAGATCTGAACAAATTCTGCTTGAAAGAAATCCTCGAAATCTATTTCCTTAAAAGTGGCAGATCTGTTGTTCATGCTTAACTGAACCCAGCATTACAAATCTGTGCAAGTAACACTAGGAGGACCTGACTAACTGTCCTGTAGGTGTGGGGCACCAAAGAATGGTTTGATGAGAAATTATTTTGGTTTGGGCTGTCTACTCCAAAGATTGAAAACTTTAATACTGTTGCTGACATACTTTAACATAGAGGAGACTTGTGTCCAGGAAAAGTCAATGTATTCATTATTCCGTGTTCAATTTTGCAACATATTTTTTTCTGTCAGTTAAATCTACAGGATTTTTTAGAACTTTCAGCTTCTGACTAAAAGGAATCCATTTAACATGGTGAAAGATCTAGATTTGTTGAGAAGCCTCAAGTTCCCTTCTAAATATGAAGGGCTGAGTGGAGAATAGTTAAGAAAAGTCTTTAGGTATTCAGTGTGTTTTCCTGTGACCCACGTAACAAAAAGTTATGCTTTAATGAAAACCTGAATTAAAATTCATATGAACAAAACCGATTATTTAATTTTTAAAAGTTCTATCTGTTTGTTTTTGTTGTGGCCCACCATTTTTGGAGCTGTCAACTGTGCAGGGCTGATGAAAACGCTGGGGAGGCTTCAGTAAAGTTATAATGAAGAGGTCTAGACTAATCACTGGTACTGCACTGCCCAGTGGCATTGCCAACTGTTTAATCAAGCTGGTGGAAATGGGGGGATTTTCCTTTAACAAACTCCAAGCATCCAGGGAAGCTTGCAGCTTTGCTCTGTGAATGAATGACCTTTGCTGTGAATGAATGATGCTTTCTCTCTGTTCTGTGTACTTGTCTTCCTTTCTGCTTCTCTCAGGATCAGCCAGCTTTACTGGCCAAGTGGTCAGCTATGCTTCGGAGGAAGCGCCCATTCCACCCATCCATCCAGGTACAAAGCCTTCCTGGTGCCTGACAATCCCTGTGCTTACTTCCTTCTCACACACCCTCTTCTCCAGACAATTTCACCCACCAAAACGATCCTTCCATGACTGTTTTGTCCTCTGCACAAGAGACTTGCTTTTTTTTCCCTCAAAGCATAATTATTTTCTTTCTAACCTAATGTTTCTGTCTCCCTGGAACAGCCTGACCAGGTTCACAAGAATGAGGTTATATATCATTTGCCCAGCATACTCTAGACAGGATTTTAACACAGCAGAACTGGCCACAAGTTACACATCCAGAACTGGAGACTTTTTCTCGAGCCTATGACTTTCTGGGGCCTGTGGCCTGCACACAGCATGTGAGACCATCATGTGACAGAGCATAGTTGTGGGACTGGGATTTGTTTAGGCCAAGAAGATACCAACTGCCCAGCTTTACAGTGCTAATCCCAGCCTTGTTCATTCTGTTGTTTTCTGGTAAGCCCCAGGTAGAGGACCCTTGTGACGTGCATTTGTAGGCACTCACATAACATGTGCATCTCTTCCCTTTGCAATCTGTTGGATGCCAGTGCATACATGACAGCATTTTGGTATGGGGGAAATGGTTGTTTACCTGAAAATGTGGCTGAGGCAGTGAGCCACAGCCACACTAACTGCATGACAGCCATTGTATTTTTTCCTTATGAAGCCTACTACTCTGTTTCTGAGCTGCCCCACCAAACCCGACGCGTGCAGGTCAGCTTGATCTGCAATGTCATCCTTTCAGCATCCTCCTGCCTTTATGGTTTATATTTGACAAAAGAGCAACATCCTGGTGTTTTCTTTGCTATTTCTGTGCTTCTGGCTGGCCATCTTTTGTTTTCCAAATCTCTTGCCAGGGAGCAGAGAGGACCAGCTGCTCCCTGTGTGAGAGAGAGAGAGAGACAGGAGGTGAGCATAGCAAGACAGCCCCTGCGCTATGGTCCCTGAGTGAGACAGATGCAAGGAGGGCATCTGGGTCAGCCAAGAGTCTGGATCATCAGGGAAGTCTGCTGATAAGTCAGGTCTGAGGTCAAGCTACCTACCCACACACTGGAGCCCAGGGCTAACCTGAAATGGGGGTCCCAGACCCATGGGCAGAAGACCCAGAAAGGCTGCTTAGGGACAAAAAAACCTGTTAGTGCCCTGGCACCTCTGTGGTAATACTTTAAATCAGCTGAGCTGAGGAAGGCTACCAGAGTGTTTTGGATTATTACAGGAGAATGACAAGCGTGTTTTGTTTGCCATGGGTGTAACCACCTCGCGGCAGTGGCTGTCACTTCACATCCTGCTCATGCAGCAGCTTCACCTTACTTATGCCACTGTAAGTTAGGCTTGGTAGCAAGTGGACTTGAAAAGTTCCTAAGCCAACATGGTAAAAGTCTGAAGGACTTTGAACACCCCTTCTGGAACCACAACTGCCAGATGCTTCCAAAGTAGCACTTGGACATGTCTGGCTATGCCCTGGGCCAGACAGATGATGTTTTGTGGTATTTGAGTCACCTCATTCTTTCCTTGCAAATACTGGTTTTTATTGGAAAATACTTGTTCCCCAAGTGAGGCAAATGAACTGGCTTGCAAACAAGGCTGTTTAAGGCTTCCTTGTCCATTGGTTGCTGCCTCCATCCTTACACTGTTTCTGTCGTGCTTATCAGGAGATGCAGTTCCATACATTACAGCTGGCCAAGACCCGGACTTATTTCTGGGAGTGACACTGCCTCTGTAGGCTCAGGCATGTCACTTGCCTTATGTGTCTGTCCCTTTAAAGGCCAGTCAAACAGAAACACTTGAAACACTCATAAAATGAATGGGCCATAGCCTTATTTTGCTAATGTCTGTAGTAGACTTTGAAAGAGATCAGAAAGGTGAACTTTTTGCCATAGTTCTTACTAGCATTGGACTCTGGGCTTATCTCAAGTAACAATTCTGAGATAATAACTACTGCTATTTGGGTTTCCCTTGGCTGGCTCTCAAAACATATTTTCTCATGCCTTCCTGCTTCTTGGAAGCTGCTGGTTATTACATCTCATGCAATTGCAGACTAGAAATAACAAGAAAAGGGGGAAAGCATGGCAGGTGTGGTGGCAAATCAGCCAGTGAGCTCTTATCTTCTAAGAGCTTCACATCATCAGACGCCTTCTAAGACAATTTCCTTTTAGTCTGCATGCCTCCAAGGTAACGCTTAGACAGGTCCTGGCTGTGTTCAGTTAGTCCCATCATACCATTGTTTGTCCTTCTTTTCAAAGGTCCCAGTTTTACCTAGTACTTCCTCAACCCTGTTTTCTTTACTTTAGCTCATGGATCTGCCCTTGTCTCCTCTCTCAATCTCTCTGAACTCTCCTAGGTCTTAGCACCCAGCCAATTCCTCATCACAGTTCCTCTGCGTGGCCTGACCGGTTACAGGGAATGCCAGGTACGGCACTGGCGCTATTACACCGTGAATGGAGCCAAGCTCCTCTCCTCTGTGCGGGACCCTGAGGAATTGCATCAGTGGCTGGAGGTGGAGCAGTTCTCAAAAAGCCTTCAGCAGTGGCATGAAGAGGATGTGAACATCGAAGGTGATCTGGTTCCAGCCAAAGTCCTTATCGTCTTCCGGGAGCTGGTGGAGAAGTCGATTGTCTCCTGTAACCTCTCCAGTGAGTTTGGTGGGGACAGATGTGAGGGAAACCATCACACACATAGAGTGTTTGGATTGCGTGGTCAGAAGCTGAGCAAAACTCTCCAAAACCAGGAAGCCTTCAAGTGATTGCAGTGACGTACACAGACCTGCACTGAAGATAGAATTCAGTAGTTCTGGGGCTCTTTGTACCCAAGATGTTTCTCCTTTCTTAGGAATTTGGGTAGGGTCTCCAGCAACATCACCCTCACAGTTCAACTGAGAGGCAGCGCAGATTTTTAGAACATTTAGGAGTTTGTCTGGGAAAAAAAAATCTTTCTCTACTACAGCACCTGCAATATATTTAAATTATTAAGGAAGGTAGTATAGGAAAATTGGGTACCGGAAACTGGGGAACTTGGGTTCTACATCTGAGAAGAACATGTTTGAAGATATTTATAGGGCAGATAATGCTCTGGGGAAACCTTAGCTGCCCACAGCTTTCCAGCATGTGATGGTGGGAACTAAGTAGAAGTACTTCTACTGAAGCAAAATATGTTGGACAAGAGCTCTTTTCCCCAGTGTCCAGGTTACTCCTGTGGTGCCTCTTCCCATAGCATGTTTCCAGAATGACTTCACTCAGTAGCCTAATGAGTCTTCTATATTTCAGAGCAATAGAAGCTATTTCCACTCATCTGATTGCACTCTGAATTGTAGTCACAAGGAAAAAAAATGTTAAAGTCAAGCTCTTCTAGATAATGGCATTTTTTTCAGGAAATACTTGCTATCATAGGAATGAAAAGGTGGATAGGAATGAAATTTCACCATTGAGGCTCACAGGAAAGACCAGCTGGAACAGGCTTGCTTCTGAGGTTTTACTTATGTGAAAGTTTTTGTGTTGGGCGGCAGTCACATCAAGTTCCTGAATGAAAGTTGAGTGTTGCAGGAAAGGTACTTGCAAGTACCCCAGAGAGTGGTGTATAGGTTGATGATTCTTACGCCTTTTTTGTAAGGTCCGCTGGGAGGAGATGAGCTAAGATGAAGTCAGGAGAAGCAATTACCATTTTTGGTTTTTTCTGTGAAGAATGGACTTTCTTCATCCCACAGTATGGCTAAAGTTACAGAAAAACTTCACTGATTTCTTTGCTTCCCTATTTTTTAATTATTTCAGCACCAGCAAAATCAGTTTTTGACATGTCTCACTTTTCATTAGTGGAAAAATAGGTATAAGCATTGCAATGCTTTTGGAAATGCTATGAACATATTTACATGCTGACACAGTGGTTGCTCTAACACTTTTCAGCTGCTAGGGATCCTTGTTGGGAGCTTGGGAACAGAACAGTTTCTTTTTTGATGCCAGGCTTGGCTCAGCAGGGAAATCGCACATCGATTTTCTGAGGTTAATGAAGTGCTGGTTGGGATGGACTCTACTCTTTGCAAGGTAATTCACCCCATGAATTGCTTCTTAGCACATACCAGTCAAAATGAGGTGGGATAACACACCGTTCTTTAAACTGCTTATGTTCATCTGCTCAGCCTTTCACTCAGTGGGTTAGAGGATGAACACGCAATTGACTCAGATGGCAGAGCTGAAGGGACAATGATCCTGCCAGAGTGACTGGGACACAAACTTCTTCCATGAACTCAACTGGACCAACAGGCAACATCCCACAAAGTCCATTAGTTGCAGCTTGTTTTCCTTTCTGTACTCTTAGATCATGCTGCTCCTGGAGACAAGCGCCACTCTTCTTTAACACTGAGGAAACTTCTTTTCTCCAAATCACCTTGGAACTAATTCTTCTTAACACTCAGCACTTGCAGTGATGTAGCAGTTAGCCTTTTCTATGTGACTGCTCGGCACAACAGACCATAAATTCTGGTATTGTCTTCTGTGCAAGTGCATCTCCAGAAACAAACTTTACAGATACCCCACAAAACATTCTGAATAACTGTCAGTGGTAAGTGTGATCTGGCATAGGTCTGATCTCAGGTTCTCTGAAGGAAGAAAAACATCTTCAGATAGGAAGTGTTCATCTGGTCATCTGCAGTGATCTCCTTGTAGTGTATCATTAGAAATGTTAGGTTGCACCACTTGTCTAGCTTTATTTTTAAGAACCTGATCCTAGTGTTTAAGAGGAAAAAAAAAAAGCATGATAATTGAGTGTAAAGTTAAGAACATTGTTCTTTCATCTTCCTGTTCTCTTTCCCCAGGATAGACTTACATAGATTTAGGCTTTTCTTATAGTCTTCGTGTGTTATTGAGGAGATGGTGTTAAGACAGAACAATAGAGCTCCAAGTCCTAGACAGCCTCTTGCTTGGCTTGTGGAAAAGGACCTTTTTATCTATATTTTCTTCTCTTGTTGTCCTTTCACAGGTAAAGTGACAGTGCTGGAGACCTTCAGCCCAGTGGTCCGGGTGGCTGTGGAGACGTCAGAATCCCAGGTTGAGGTGGAGCTGGTCCCTGCTGTGGAGATTCCGACGTGCTGGCCTGAGAAAGCCCGGTGGCCTCGTTGCCTTAAGCGTTGGCCTTCTCAGGAAAAAGTGCAATGCATCAAGGTAAACAGTGTAAAAAACACCCTTACCTCTGGGATGGAATTTACCTTTCAGGTATCTGACAGTGTTTTCCCAAAGGAAGAACTGCATGGTGATGGCAGTAGGGTTACAAGATGTATTCTCCAAAGAGAGAAGCAATGTGTCAAAATATTCTGTCGGAATTTATTTGGATTTTGTTTCTTCCCCCCTTACAGTGGTGAATTTTATAGAAAAAATCTGAGTTAAGTTTTTATTGCAAGCAATTCTGCCTGCATCACACAGCTCTGATGTGCATCATTCTTGCTCTGCCTCATGTAAGACTTCAGCAAATGGGCTGGTGTCTTGCAGTTTTCCCTCCAGCTCAATCCCATCTTTCCCTACAACACTCATGGCTGGATTCTGGCACTTCAGCTCAGCCCCAGCTGCCAAGTTCCTGCAGGTCCCATTCCACCTTCCAGTCCTGCTCCCCTCTTATGCACAACCTCCTGCTCCACAGCAAAGTGCCTGCAGAGCTGTACCTCTGCTTTAGTGGCACTGCTGGTACTGTGCCTGATGGCTGTAGAACAGGATCTCCCTGCAGTAACTGATACCAGCACAAGGAAACAATGCAAAATGTATGTTTATTCAACTAAGAATTAAGATGGGAGCGTGCCTCTTGTTTGCTGCCTCTGCTAACCCTGTTTAGAATAGGCTTCGAGAGATGTCACACATACTTTTGTAACCTCTGTCTGCATTGCTGGGAGAAGTTTGCCTCTGATCTGCTGTCACACTTCCCCTGTCGTTCCACAGTCGCTGGGTTTCGACCTCCTAGCCCGCTCTAATTACCACTGGCAGCTGTGCTTCTCCCGTGCTGAGCACATCCTCATGGAGGGACTTGATGAAGATGGTGGCTGTCGCATGAAGTGCTTCAGGGTCATGAGGCAGATGAAGGAAGATGTCTGGTGTGCTGGGAATAAGCCTGTCATCACAGCTTATCACCTTCAGGTAGGCATCACCGTGATACCTACATACAGTCACGGGATCTGTTGCAGTGGCTTCCATCCAGTAATGTCACAATGTTGTGGTGTAAGTCAGTGTAGCATCTGTGTAACTTCTAAGGTAACTGTCAAAACTGCTCTACCTTTTAATTGCTTTATGGTGGCAAGGAGTTCACTAAATATGTGTTCCAAACTTCAATAAGAAACTAAGGCCTGTAGGAACATTATGATTGCAGTAACATAAATAGAGTTGAGGCCCCTGCTCTGTTTTGACTTCACGTTGTACTCTTGTCTGTAATTGCACACTTACTTCCTGCTTCTTGACTGTTCCAGCCATCTGTATCCATCTGTCTCTCTGGTGGAAGACGGTGCTTTTTTTCTTTGTGGATATGCACCAAACAAAACTGTCTTAGGTGAGCATTATTAATGAATTAGGTGAAAACTACAGTTCTGGTGGTGTTTCACTTGGGCTAGGAAGGGAAGAAAAAGTTAAAGAGGTGCTGGCATCCTCCCTGCACCTATTTCAGGGTTCAAGATGGCTTCAAACAAGATTTGTGAAGAAGAGAGAGAAGACTCTGCTATGACTGTGTCCCCACATCTGACAGCTGCGGACACCAATGGGCCACAGGCAGCATAATTTGTTAGATTATAGATTAAAAATCCTGTTTTCTGGGACTTCTTCCTCCTGGAGTTGCCAGGGAGAGGCTGTACTTTTCCCACCTTGAGGCCTCAAGCCATTAGGTTCCTACAGTAGTTAATGATCTTTTGGTGTCCAAAACCAGATGCAATGCTAAGATTTCTCCTAAAGAAAAAGCTGGTGACCATCAAATGCTGTTACAGTCATGGCACTACTCTAAGTCAGGATGGAGTAAAAAAATAATTGATGAGGCTGATTAGAGCTTAACTGAATGCAAAACTCCTCAGTGTCTCTAAGAACTACCCGGTGGGAAAACTGTCATATATAAGACAAAGTGGAAAACCATTTAACCATTAGGAACAATGTTTTTCCCTGGCTGAAGGAGCAGATGTGCAGGAAGTGCTGTTGCATGGACTCTTGATCAAAGTAGGAAACTTTTTAGAAGCTCTTCAGTTCTTTATTGTAACTATAGATCTGGCTTTTACAGCAAGAGAGGATTGGTTTACCAGACAGAAAGAATTTTTCAAAATTACTCACATTAAAATGAAAAGCAGGAAAAAAAGAAAAGAAAAATGAGAGAAACAGTCCGTGGTTAAACCAGCAGCTGAGCAGAGGCTTAGTGTTAAGTTTCTTCACATTCTCATGTTCCCCCTGCTTCTTCACAAATTCTCAGGTTGCCCCTGTCAGAGGTATCCAACAATTAGGATTAAACAAAATCCTCTGTGACAGAGGAAATCCTCATAC
This sequence comes from Anomalospiza imberbis, assembly GCF_031753505.1. Lineage (NCBI taxonomy): Eukaryota > Metazoa > Chordata > Aves > Passeriformes > Viduidae > Anomalospiza > Anomalospiza imberbis. The sequence goes on along the minus strand of NC_089682.1, from coordinate 78,855,937 downwards.
CAGGAGCTCTGAAAGCCAGAGAGGACTATGTAACTGCCCTTCTTTTGCTTACCTGCATAGGAATGAAGTTTGAGATGTGAAATTTCAAAAAGATCTAGGTACATGCTGAAAACCAACTCTATGCTGTTGGTAGAGAGCTGGCAGTTAGGGACATAAATGCTGGGGATAAATCACTTGTTTAGGCTCCTGACTGAAAAAGCAGCACTGTTTTCTTTGCCTCCAGAAACTTCATTGCAACTGCTGCCTGCTGAAGTAGTTTTAATGTGTCAGAAGGCAACTACTCTGCAAGTCTTCAAGGAGCAGCTCTCAGAGAGTTATAGCTTGAATTCCTCACTATGTCTTTGTTCCCTGGTGACATTCAAGAAAAGGCTTTGTGGTTATTGCAGCTGTGAACAAAAAAAATTCACATTTGAAAAACTGCTTAAGAAGAAATTTGTCAGCAGTGCAACTACAGATGAAATTCTACCTTTGTAGAAACAGACAAGTTGAAGGCTGTGGTTCTGCCACCTCTCAAAATGTCTGTGAGTCTCTTTTTGGGTAGCTGAATTTGCAAAATAAAATTTGGATTCAGAGGACAGTTAAGGAACTTAGCAGAATTATTGAACACCGAATAGGTGATTTTGTACTTTAAAACATTATTTCAGGCTGACCAAGGCAGTCAGTATGGCTTTTTTGGTACAGTAAGTCCAAGTTCCTTGAGAAAATTCTTCTCAGTCACGGGAAAGTCTGAGAAAATGCAACATAGGCAGTGTAAAAATAATACTATAAGAGCAACAATCATGTATTTTGTTATTTTAACTATGTATTTCTCAAATGTTAAATTGCATAAAATAGTCTTGGAGGAATAGAACATAAGACATGAAGTTAAGTATCACATGTCAGAAAAACACAGGCAGCATTTGAGCAGAAAGCAAGCCTTGCAATAGCTTCTTGGAATCTCAGTCTGTTTAGGATGCAAATATTTGTGTATCTTCAGCACAAATACAGCTCAAGCTAGCAAATAATTATATTGATCTCATTATGCTCTGTCCCTCCTTGCATCTACTGGCTTCTACCCTTGCATAATAGGCCATCTTCTACAGCTTAAAATGCCTGGCATTTCTACAGAGCCTCCTGCTGGCGGATGGCAAATAGGCCAAGATTATTTTAGTGAGATCATTTTCCTTGGGCTCCTGGCTCAGTCAGTGGAGAGTGGCTCCTCTGGGGAGAGATCCTAACCAGGCACCTCCAAGCTGCTCTTCCTGGTCAGTTGGGATCCCTCCATTGCAGAAACGTTAACACAGGGAGGTAGCAACGTGAGTCTCTGTGCTTTCCAAGGCTGTCAGCCATTTACCAGCACTAAAAGTGCCTTAGTAAGCTGCGTGAGCCCTCGACAGAACCTCTAACACATCTTCTCTCCCATCTGCTTCTTGCAGACAGTGCTATTCTGGACGTGTGAAAAATACCCACGCACCAAGGATTGGCGCTGCTTCCCTGAAGCCTTTCTGAGGCTGGTACAGAAGCTGCACAAGTGTGTAAGCCAGCACTTCCTCAAGCATTACTTTCTCAAGAACACCAATCTGCTCAAATATGCCAACACCAGTGACCTGGACCTGGTGGCCAGCAAGCTGGCAGTCTTCTTGGAGAACCCTGTTTTCTGTCTGGACTAAGGCAGGCACAGGTCTTGCCCCAAGCCCGAGTAGATCCCCCAGCTCCTCTCCCCACCTGTGGTTGCTCCCCGTCCTTCCAGTAGATGTTGCAGCTGGCTCTGTGAGACAGTTGGCACATGCAGCGCTAAAGAAAAGTGTCGAGCTGGCAGCGGTGGGTGGTGAAAACTGATGGGAGGTATTACTTGATGCCCAGCTGATCTAATTTGCTTTCAACAGTGACAGCCTGCCTGGAAGCTACAGCCAGTGAAACCCAACTTTGTGTGTCAGTCAGAGCAGGCAACTGCCTTGTTCCGTGTCTCCAGTCTTGTGGCACCTAAGCTGAAAGGCAGTGCAAAGGAGTCTCGCTCCGCTGCCTCTGTAACCTAGCACATGTATTGTTGCTGCAGTCGCCTTTCTCACAAGGACAGCGGGTTTAATTGCCTGCTTACCTCACAGGCCAGCTCTGCAGAGGGGCAGAGGACCATTTCTGAGGTGTTCTGAAGCTGGAAGCTTTCTCAGAGGAAATTCAGTTCAGTGAGATCCTGCTCCAGTAGGAATCCAGTAGGAATTTAACCATGCTGCTAGTGTTGAAGAGCTCAATGGAAGCAAGAAGAGGAACAGTGGGTTTTGCCTCTTCATTTTTCTCTCCTCCACTTATATTTTTCTTCCAATTGCTTCAAATATGTCTTTTTCATTTTTGCCTTTGTCAGTTGTGTTAGTGCCATACAATCAGGGGGCTTTGGCAGAGCAGATTTCACTCCCATCCCCAGCTCTATCCAGCAGGCTGGACAAGAAGCAGGTCTTTCCCTAGTTGTTAACACCCACCTGTTTTTGGGTGCAGTGCAGAAGGACTCCTTTTTACAAATGCTCTTAGCTCCAAGACCCCCAGTGCTTTTAATTTTGTGGATGCTTCAAAAGAAAATGGATTTTAGTATTTCAAAAGAACAGAGCTTTAGAATTAATATAAAGAATGCTGGGTTTAATGTTATTAAATTGCTGAAACTAAACCAAAATAGGGGGGATTTTGGGTTTGGTTTGGTGGGTTTTTTGTCACATCTGTGCAGGAAAGTAAACAAGTCCTTAGCCAAGGGGGCTGGCCGAGGTGGGATTTGCATCCCACGCTCCAGGAAGCTGCACAAGGCACATCCGCGGCGTGGCGTCTCCCCGTCGTGGCAGACTGCAGTACAGCCACGCGTCTCCAGCGCAGCCTCTGCCTCTGGAGCAGGCTGTCTTCTACAGTTTCTTGAGCAGAGTAGATGTGGGTCAGGAAGGATCGCAGCTGTGTGGTCCTGGTCTGGTCGTGGTCCTGTGTCTCCTGCATGAGATCTCACCATGTATAGACCTGATCCCACCATGTAAACTGGCGCCCACGTTGCTCCAATCCTCGGAATAGCCTCCAAGTCGCCTTTCCACATGGATAACTGCGTTGTGTGGAACTGTTTCAAACAGTTAACTTCTCTTGCTAAACCTTTGTTTTCCAGGCTCCCTAAATGGAACACAAGTGTCAGTTTCATGATGACACCTCCTGTTCAAGTGTGGCTTTTCTGTTTCCTGTAAGCTGAGCTGTTTCATTAAAGCACAAGGAAATGCCAATCTGCCAGCCAGAGTCAGACAGCTGTGGCAATGAAGTAATGTCTCCTGTTTCATCTTGATTTTGTCTTGTGGTTGAAGGGCTGGCTTCTGAAGTTAGAGGAGGGCAAAACCAATTCAAACTGTTCGAGGATAATGCAAAACATTGAGCTGTTAATCCCAAATTTAATATATTTTACTGCTCTGATGTATGGTTCTTGTGGGATTTAGTTGTGGCTGTTGAAGAATTTATCTCCCTTTATAGCTGGGTGAAAAAAAATGTTTCAGCGGTGATACCTTAACTTGGATGCAGCTGTGTATCAGTCCTCAGCTGCTGGGCTTCACAGCCTGCTGTGAAGCAAAACCATGGGCATGCACGGTGTGCTGCACAGCCGTGACACGGAATGTTGCACTGCTCTGCCAGAGTGGCAGCCTCTTACAGCCAGGAATGACTCAGCAAAGCCAGGAAATAAGCACAGAATGATGGACCCCTGCTTTGAGCCAAGTCTGATCAGTTTTTGCTGTTTTCTTCTTGTTTACACAAGCAAATGCATCAGCTAGCATATGCTGCTGCAGAAAGTAATCGTGTCACCACTGAAACATGGAAGGTACATTACTACTGACCACAAAGACACAGGAACAGTCCTGCAGCTTTTTCTCCAGAACAGCAAGATGTGACACAGCTCACCCTTGGCAAAGGGAAAAGGCTTTGAGGAAAGGACTAATGTGTTCATAGAAGCAGTTGAATACAAGAATTAATTCCTTTCAGAGACATCTTTGAGATACTATCTTACATCATCTCGTGCAGGTCTGCTTGGGTGTGGGGAGTTTTGTTGTGAGGCGGTTTTTTATGGTTGAGGGAGAGTTGTGCAGGAGGTCTCTTATTAAAAAAAACCAAACTTGCCAAATATATATATCACATTTCTTACCACAGTAAACTTTCTGCAAATAGCTTTTCACTTACACATCAAGCCTGACTGCAAAATCATGGCCTCATCCCAAGATTTTCCTCCAAAAAGAGATACCACATTGTGTTTTGGCTACAGAATAAGTTTTATGTTTCATATTTATAATTTTTCTTTTTAAAAAGTGAGCATCTGGACAAATACTGACTTTCTTGAAGTAAGTTTAATCAAAAGTTCTTTGTCCAGAACATCTGGAAGGAATGTGATGACCATTTTCTCTCCCTCTCTTTTTCATTGCTTTCATGAGTATTTGCTGCATTCTCAGCCCTCGCCACAGTCAGCATTGCTCTGTCTGTCAGAAATTTCAATTGAATGTGTTGCTCTGACATATAAAACTGTACAAAACTCATGATGTTTTGTCTTTTTACACAGCCTGCCTTGTAGTCGCTAGAGGGCAATGTCTCTCTGAAGAACAAACACCGATCCAGGCTCTTGCTCTTAAAATCAGCATCTTGTTGTTATCATTGAGCTGAGACAAATGAGCTTGATTGATTTAATGCTGAATTCTGTTGCCAAAAAGGAGAGAAGAGACCATGGGGGAGCTTTCTAATAAATAGCAAGACTTGGGTAAAAAGTCTCTAAATTCTGGAAGCCACTCTAAGAGCCAGAATATGGATTTATTGTTTCTGATGGTCTTGCAGTAACTCCCTACAGCCTTCAGCTGGGAAAGCACCAACAAGCAAAGTGCAGGCAGTGTTCTGGGAAGGAGGGAACTTGCAAGAATAGCCACTGCCCTGCTCCATTAGGGTCCTGCCCTCTCTCCATGGGGCTAGGCCATGACTCTCATGTGTGCCTACCTCTTAGGCTCCTCTGCCTCCCCCTTGTTTTCTCCCTCCTCCAGAAAAAAAAAATAATTCTCAAAACAAGCTTTCTGATGCCACCCCTTTGGCTCTGGTGGGAATGGTTATTTTTCAGTGCACATCAACTCTCTTTTAGTTCATGGGACCCAGGTGTACACAGAGGCCATCACAGACCATCTACTCACCATCACTTACACTCCATCTTTAGTTTGAAATGGTGCCCAGCAATGAAGTTAGATCACCTTGCAATCCTATGTTAGATCCTGTGTTCCCAGTGGGAGCAGCCTGGCCTCTTTGAGCAAAGCTGAGACATGGACGATGATAGGCAGGATAATTCTGCCTTCACACTAAATATTTTTCTGCTTACCAATGCTAGGGTTTCTGGTTTTGAGGAAAACATATTTTTTTTATTATTATGCCCCACCCCCAACACTCATCTGAGGGCCTTGCAATGTCACGTGAAATAGTGACACAGCCGCTAGTGCTCAAATCATGGTAAGAGATCCCACTCACCCTATCAGGCCAACCTGTTCCATTACAGTAGGAGGCTGTGGTGCCCTTGACCTCCTTGGCATCCGACTTCTCTGGCTGGAATAATATGCACAATTTCAAGGGAAATTAAACAGCTCCAGGCAGCAAATGCGTTTTAGTCTGTTCTGACCCAAACCATTGCAGCACACGGAAATGGATGACACTTTCATCATGTTACTTGTCAGTTCTGCTTCAAGCAGCATCTTTGAACTGAAAGAAAGGACAGGATCAGCACCTGGCTTTGAAAGCATCTCCTGGATGGGTGATAAAGAATGCACAGATGCCACCAGAGACCAAGCTTATGGAGAGTACAGAATGTATTTTTCACAGGAAAGATTGTCTAATTTACCATTAGCATCTTCACAAATACAAATTACAAGGAAATGCATTAAGGAAAGAATTAATCAAATTGAAAGGCTTTGTAGTAATTAGAAAAAAGAATAGCATCTTCCTAGGCTCCCCTGGGTGGTGTTAATTACCAGCTGCACAACTGTGGCTTGTGCCACTTAAAGATTTCTAGACTAAAAATCTTAATATCTTTTTGTTTCCATTCTTAGAAAAGCCACTCTTGGAATCAGGCAGCAGCACAGGCCAGCAGCTCCAAGAAGCATGAACTGAGCCTGCTTCAGCCTGGGCGGGCACCGGTTTACATTCAGGGTGGTCCAGAGCCTGATCCCAAGCCATGGCTCAGTTGTATCTGGCCCAGCGCATTTTTCCTGTTGCCTTGGAGGAGATGGGTACCATTTGTTATCCAGCAACTTGAACAGCCAAACCTCTTCTGCCACAACTGCAGGCAGCCTTGCACCCATCTGCTTCTGCAGCGCATCCCAGCAGCAGGGGGCAGGCCATAGCCCCTTCTGGTGACAGTATTGTCACCAACACAGCTGGGGGACCCGAAGGGCAAGGCTGCATGCACTGCAACTCCAGGAGGCTAGCTAATGCATTCCAAGGAAAAAGTTTGGTTAATTCAGGAGAGCCTAAGAAAGTCCAGTTTCAAGCTAGTAGTGAACCTAAACGAAAATGCAGCTCAGAGGACATTTTTTAAAATCTGTGGTAAAAATTACTAAGGAAATGAACATCAGTGTTGAATTCCTGGGATCCCATTTTAAAAGGATGAGGACTGGGAGGAATGTCATCAGCTTCCAAATCCATCTGCTGGTCCTCCTGGTCCCTTCCCCCAGATTAACCAAGAGCAGTTTCAAAGGCAGGTAGATACTTTGCCCCTGGCTCCCAAGGCAGGCAGATTATTTCAGACCCACACAGATAATTTCTTTGAACTTTCAGCCTAGATGTGTCCGCAGCCAGTGCAGTCTGGTTTGTACCAGTACAGATCAAGCTGCTATTCACCCTCCATGGGGTTTGCTGTCTGTGCAACCATCACAAGGGTAATCATAAGCTCCCTTGCCTTCAGCTGAGCATGACTAGATGTGCCAGACTCTGTGGTCTCTTTCTGTCTGATAAAACCTCTGTTCCAGTCTTGCTCTACACTGAGTGTAATTCATCTCTGCACAGATAAGCAGGCTGGTTTGCAAACTTCCAGATGGAGTCTCATCAGTATCCCCAGTAATAGCATGTCACATTGATAATACTAATCCATGTAGTATAACCCCTGTACTGAAGAGGAAAGAACACACAGAGGTCAAGTTCAAAAACTTAAAACGCAACTGCAACTTTAAAGGAAGAGCGACTATCATCAATAATTTCCTTGGCAAACCAGGTTAGGCTGGTTGAAAGGCTTGCTGTGGTCTGGTTGTCTTGGAAGTGAATCATATTCCCGAGGCCATGGGCCAACAGCTTCATCATCTCCATAAGACCTGAGGCCAGAATCAATGAGTCTGCTCCAGCCTGCTCCTCGCTGCCTTCCCCAGGCAACAACCAGCTCTGGCCTGTAATTCTCCCACACTTCTTCCCCTTCAGTTAGTGGTAGACACTGTTTTTCTTTGTAGCACATATCCAGCTTTTACCACTAAGCTGAAGAGTTTGGCTGTTTTCTAGCTGTGTCATTAAAATGCCATAGAGGCAACAGATCAGTGACCAGAGCCAATATCAGCAAAAAGGATTAAATGAACAATGGATCTTCAGGGTAATTTATGAATGTCGTTAGCCACTGAGAGGGAATTATATTTTGGCTGCAGTTCTGAAGGGGAAGGGTGGGTCTTATCTAGGCAGGAAGGAAAAAAGTGTCTGATTGCATTTGGATTAACAAACAACTATATTGATTTGCTATGCGATACATTTTGGGCTTTTATGTTTGGATCAGATGTAATAACATCTGACCAAAGACAAACTGTATTTTCTCTATCTTGTATTCAGACCCTCGTGGCCAGACAACATTGTAGTCACATCTCACACCTCCGCCAGTCACGGAGCATCTGCCACCCTGCCTGATAGAGCACGGTTCTCCATCAAAACTCTTGCAGAAGGGCAGGTCTTCTCCTCTTACAGAAGAGACACAACATTAGTTGCATGAGTGTTTCCTTGTAGCCCATGCCCCGCATCCTGGGGATGGGACTGAGCAAGCAATGCCTTTGTCTGTTGTGTCTCTTCTGCCTTTCGTTTGATAACCGACACAGTATCTCATTAAACCGCTTAGCCTGGCAGCTGGGGCCATTTGTTGGAGTGTGATATGAAGGATCATAATCAGATTAAACCTCAGGGTCATATTTTGGAGACAGAGATTAGACTGGAGAATAAAGAGAAAGTTTAATTTTGTGTGACAGTGCAGAGTTGCCTCTGCTTGGGGTGGTAAGGAGGGTTAAAAGTTATTGTGGAGGCTCAGCCAGAGAAGATTTGTTTCATGTCTCCCTGCTCAGTTTTGAGCAGAAGGGTTTTAGCACCCACTTTGAAATAGGGAGTAGCTCTGCAGCTACCAGCCCCTCATTGCTTTTCTTCCCCAAATGAGGGCCTGAAGAGGGGGCTTGCATGGGAAAGGAAAGCTCAGCAGGTGTAAACGATGCCAGAAGCCAAAGCTGCACGTACACTGAAGCATGGTACTTCTGGGATGGAGTTGCCCTTGGCAATAGCCACTTAGTTATCATTATTTCTGTGCTGGAGGCCCAGGTCCTTGACTTGAACTGCTGTTCCCTGGGTCCTTCTGTTCCAGTGCATTTAGCACAGCATCCTATGAGTCCTCCAGCAATCTGGGGACAGGAGGCACCCTCCAAAAGTCAGTAGGAGCCCCACAGTGAGAATATACATCTAGGAGGTCTTCTTGTGATCACCTCTGAGCTGGTTTGGCTAGTATTAGAAGCAGCAGTAAGAGAAAAGCTGGCATGTTGGGAAAGGCAGCATACAGATGGATTTCAGGCATCTGTGCCATCAGAGAGAAATGACCACAGGTCAGAGCAGCTCGGTCCCTGTTGTGAGCCCATTTAACAGACAAGTGTCAGGAAAGACCCCAGCTAACACCAGCTTTAGAATCAAACTCAGACCTCTGCAGCTCTTTCCACGGACATTATCTACTCACTTGATGACTCGCACATCCCATCATGAACAATAAAAATAGTGGGAACATATAAATACACTCATTTTCAGAAATGGTGGGTAGGCCTACTCCTATCCCAAATTAAGTAAACAGATGTCAAAAAAAACAGGAGATAAAAATGGGTATATAAATTTTTTACAACTGTACCTAAGCCCATTGTAAATTCTGTTCCTGCACTCCCTCTGTTACTTGTTCTGGAGATATACTTAATTAATAATATATTCTCTCGCTGGCTTGATCTTTTGCTCTGATATAGTACCCTCTTTCTTCTCTTTTGTCTGCCCTCTAGTCCCTGAGGACTTAAGTACTTTAGGGCAGGAGCCTGGCATACAAAGATCTTCCTTTCTTTGTGCTCTCTGAAACTTAACACAATGCAAACCCTTAGCAACACCTCAGAGTAACAAAGGAGATGCTGATCTGAACAGCTGGAAAGACAACAGAGCTTTTCCAGCCACCCAAGATAACTCCTGGGGTGATAAGGAGGTAGGTGGGGAGGAGCAGATGGATGAGTGCTCCTTGCAGTGCCACAGCCGTGCAGATCGCTAATGACATCCCCTGGTTTAGGATGATGAATTGGCATCATTCAGGGGATGGCAGTGCCAGATGCTCGGTGTATGGCTTCGGGGAACTCACACCCGATATTAACAGCCAGAAAAAGACAGCAGCAGACTGTCTTCCCCTCCCGGTGCCTGACAGAGACTGCAGAAGGGCCCTTGCACAGAGGGAAAGCACACACCTAGCTGTGCCACTCCTCAGCCTTGCAGCGGGGAGGAGTGATTCTCTCTGCTTCCTCCGGGCCAGACATAGTCCTGGGCTGTTCCCAGGACTTCTGCACAGCATGGTGGCTTTGGACAAGTGCCTGGACCCATGAGGAGCCAGGGAAGCTGCTCAGGAGGCAGAGCCTTTTGATGACACTTGGGAGGATTTCTGCTCAGCCTACAGCCATGGTGGGAGTGGAGCAAGGGCAGAAATCCTACTCTGGCTGGCCAAGCCCACCTTGGGTGTAGTGGCAGCTTGAGACAGTGTTGTACAGGATGGCAGCAGCTGTGTGCCCCCAGAAGCTGCTCCCCCTCTGGCTCCACACACTCCCAAAAGCATCCCTGATGATGAAAGAGGCTGCTTCCAGCAATGGCACCTTGAATCTTGATGAAGATTTTAATAAGTGGTGATGATCATACGCAATATGCATACAACAGATATTCTATAATGTATGCACCAATCTAGCCAGACCTGGGCTGTATTTTCCTGCATCACTCTCTAGAGGTATGTGGGCACCATCAGTTTGGGGCAGAGCCCAAGCACTCTCTGCCTGTGCCTCCAGCTGGAACTGAAGGCAGCTGCCTCTGTAAGTTCAGTGCAAAATGAGCTGCCCAGAGGAGAAGATTGGTCAAATGTTGTCCTGTCACCCTGGTGACTCTGTCAGCTAAGGCAGCCTGTGTTCAGGCACTGTCCTTGTGCTAAAGGCTCCTAAATGCAGCGATCCTGCTCGAGCCCCCATGCAGGGAGGCCCTGGTCCTTATTGTACCTCTTGGAGCTGCTGTAACATAAGAACTGATTTGGAAGTGTTTTCAATTAGGTTCCTCCAGGCACTGAGAGAGGGGATTCTGAAACACAGTGGTGAGACATCAGAGCTGACAAAGTCAAACCACGTGATACTCATGGATTTGGGAGCTATAGCAAGGGAACACCTAAAAACATGGGTACCAAACCACTGGCAAATTTAAATACTTAAAGAGCTGTTAAAGAAACCTCAAAACATGATCAAAGACCTAGGATGATCACTGTTCTTCCTGCTGTATGTGAAACAGCAACATGGCAAACTGGACTGATGGAGGTTGGGATGTGGGGATGGCTGGGATTGGAGGTGGCAGCAGCCTCACCATGCAGCCTGGGCAAAGCCCCTTAATGTGATCCCATCATAGAGAGGCTGTGGCAACCGATTGCTTTCATTTGCTAGGATTTAACAAGAGGAAAGTTTTTCTATTCAAAGTGGAGGACCATTTCCCTTTTTGTGTTCCAGTACTTAGCATTCCCCTTTTGCTTAGGAAACCACAGCGAAGGCTACTTTTGGTGTTCTAAAATTTAATCTCTTTGAACCTTCCACCTACAGTCAAAACAAGAAAATAGAAAACGACATTTCAACAAATAGTCATTGTTTACATCCAAAATATATGTAATTTATTTAAAACATGCTAGCATCCAAACCCAGTGCTTGTTTCCTGAGTTCTTTGTAGCACCTGGTTAGTGAATAGGAGGGCACTGGGGGCTTGGGGTGTCTTTCTAACCAGGAAACATATTAGAAAACAAATGTAAGTCTTGGCAATACTCAGTAGTTGTTGGAATACAGCCTAAGGCAGTCTGGGAGAGCCCTAATACTCATTTCTGTTCTACCCAGGGCACTTCAGGCATAGCTCCTTGGGAGGCTGGCCAGGTACCCACAAACTTGCTGTGCTAAACCTTCCCTGAAATTTCACACAAAACTCATGGGTGTGAGCAGAGGCATCCCTTAGTTCACACAGAGACTGATCTGATCTGTGACCAATAATAAAGGGAATATGTAATATGTGCCCAGGTCTAGGGCTTAGCAGGGAGAAGCACCAATGTCAGCCCAGCAAGCATCTTGAAATGCTGACAGCAGGGCTGTGTGGGAACAGTACAATGGTTCCTACCTACGTACGCTGGACAACAGCTCAATCTAAACCTCATTCTATTAGAGGCTGCAGTTCAAGCTTAGCTTTCATTGATTGTTTTTTTTCTTTTCCAGTGGTCTGCTCTTAGAATCTGGAAAAGCCTGGTCAAATGAAGTGCTGGGGTGTCATTTGAGACACTTGTAAGACAGACACGTGGTACTGCTTTGAAAGATGACCATTAAAATCAATAGGACTCCCTCTTTTTCTTCCTTCCATTTATCCTAACATCCTCAAACGTATCTTCAGACCCTCTCCCTGGCCTAGACAAGACATGAACCCACATCAGCCCATCTTGAGAACCTAGAAGAACTGGGTAAAACTTGAGCTAGATTTAGCAGGATTTTTAAGGTGAGGGATCTGAAGGTTTTCCTTCCAAGTATGACATTTGGGCACCATTTTGGGAAGAGGGAGGGAGGTGTGATTGTGGTGCTGTATATTCCAGGCTTCTCCTTACTTGTATTGGTGCGTAGGGCAAAAGGATGGCCTGTGACTTGTCCGAGGTAGTGCAGCAGAGGGTGATAGACCTGGACCCAGCTCTCCCAGCCTTCTGGCCTGACTCCTAAACATGTGCTGAGCTGTGAAAATCATCTGTGACTGCCTGGCTGCTCTGTAGGTGGAAAAGCTGCTGCTGCTAGTGAGGCTGTGTTGTTTTTCCCTCTGTTGATATTTGATGTCATTAATGGTATGGTTCTCTTTCTGTTTGCTTGTTTAAATCCTTCTTGGTGATTATAGTGCCATCTCTTGCCAAATTGCAGTGCTCTGTCTGCACATTTTTTTGTACCTTGGATGTAAATATCATTTACAATAGTTTCTGGCTGTAAATGCAGGATTTGTCATGAAGAGAGCATTTTTTATGCCACTGCCTTGGCCTCTGTTTCAAAAATGGTCCCTGCAACAGGGCAGGGCTGACTGGCAAGGTCGTATTCCTCAGACTGACCAGAAATAGCAGTATTTGCAGTAATTCTGTTCCTCTGGCTTGGGCAGGAAGCTGTATGAGTATTTGGACTACTGTCAGTGTCTGCCCAGAAACGGGGGCAGGGTGTGAGTGGATGCTATCTGCTATTGCACTATCCTGCTGCAGGGAGGCAACACTTCTCCACCCTCCTTTCTGCTGCCTGATCCAGCCAACTCAGGTGGGAGCCCTGCCATGGATTGTCTGTGCCTCAGCTCCACAAAAACTCCACCTGTATTTGGGAACAGTTTCTTCACTGCAGCTGCACCTCCAGGTGAAGGGGGCATTTATTTCACCCCCAACAGGGGCAGGGCATCACTCTGGCCCTGCTGCTGGCAGCTGGGTGCTCTGGTGCCCATCAGGGTGACAGTGAGAGCTCAGCTTCTAGCTCTGTTCACTGCCTTCCAGGGGGAGCCCTTCTTGCTCTCCTCCCCTGCTCCTGAGCTTGTGGGGTCTGGTGGAAGAGCTGCGAGCACTGGGGAGAAGGGACTGGGAGGCTCCAGGTTGCCTTGGTTGTGTTCTCCCTTAAGCTCTGTGTGTCTTTGGTGTGCTAGGGAAGGAGGTGCTGCCAAGGGTCCTGCTCTGTTTACTTATTTTACTCGTGTGTTCCTGTACCTGCTGGAAGCAGCCCCCAGCTCCCCAAAGCCTGTGCCCCAGTCCTTGTGCAAGCTTTTCTTCTGGCTGCAGTGTTGCTGGAGGAAGACTGGGACCGAGGGGAAGCAGGATAATGGGGGGCACTAAAGTGGCCGTAATACTAAAATCGTCTGTGTGACAGAGAGGCGCTGGGGAGGGCTAGGAGCTGTCGCAGTGGGAAGGCTGAGGATGGTGTGAGGGATGTAGAGGGGGCCCGAGGGATGCCTTTCCCCCGCAGGCATTCTGCTTGCGGGAGCCCGGCAGCCGCTGGAGTGCAGTGCAGCCCCGCCATCCACACCCGCCTTGGGTCCCCACTCGGTCCCGGCTCGGATCCCCACTCTGAAGCCATCGAGGTGGCCGAGGGCTGCTTGACAATAGCACATAAAAGCCTCTTCCTTTTCCCCCAAAACCTGACGTGGGGAGCGTGGTCCTCTGTGAAGCATGCTTTAGGAACAAGCCCCACTGGTGGGCAGTGGCAGAAGGAGCTGGGGCAGGTAGAGCTAATCCTCCAAGCCGTTTTAAGCAGGGGGCTCCAGGATTTGGGACAGTCCAGCACCAGAGCCATCCCTGGCAAGGCAGTAGGTACTTGCCCTTCCTGGGCAGAAGCCAGGGGGGATCATGTCTGTACCCCTGGGCAGAGTTTGTTCTCACAGTCAGGTAGTGCTGAGCAGTGCTTCAGACATGGGCACCTTGTTATAAATGTTCCTAAAAAGTTTCTCACGCAGTTTCATTTCATTTGAAGGTGCACAGGTTTGGGATTTTTGTTCTCACCTCTTCTGATCCAAGCCTAAATTTTTCTCTGCATTATCTATGTCAGCATGACTGAGCAGACCTTCCCTGGGCAGCAAATGTGCCCATTGCTCCATGCCTGCTCCGTGTCCCTCCTTGGCCCTAGTTTGGGCCAAGAACATTATGAAGCTGGTGGTGGGTGGTGCTTGTCTGTGACTGTGCTGCACTGTTACGTTCCTCAAGCCAACACCAAAAGTTGTCCATTTTCATTTCTTTTTTTTTTTTTTTCCTTTTAAATGAATGCACTAGATTTATTGAGTAATGGAAACTTTCCATTCCAAATGACTCAAGTCACACTGGGAACTGAAATATTTAAATATTTCTCATCAGCCCTTTACACAGCTACACAGCTCCCTCATGTTCCTTCTCTCTGGAAGGGCTTTTAAACCCACAGATTAACTGAGACCACTCACTGCCCCCTGCTTCACCAGACCACGGTGCAGACTCCAGGCTGCTGAGCACAGCAGCCCCCCTTGCTGGGATGGAGGTGCCCTCAGGCAGCATGGGGTCCAGATGTAGCCAGGCACTTTGGATGCAGTTGCTAGTCCTAAAGCCAGACTTTCAGCCTGTGAAGACTGCATGTGCCTCCTTAACAGTGCTGGCAATCAGATCCACTGGGTCCAAATTCCTTCCCACCTGCTGAGATACCAGCTCAGGAAGGCAGTGGGTGCTGTGAAGGAAAGTCCAGGCATATGGGTAGCTGGTGGGGGGGGATGGGGGTGCCCTTTAATTGCTTAGCATGATGCTTCTACCCTCCTGCTCTGATGTGGGGCACCTCATGGCTCCCCTGGTCACACACAGCAGCCCAAGAAAGTCAGGATGATGCTGTGTGGAAACTGTAAGCAGTACCTTGGATCTGCTTTGAGCTTCATGCATCTCAAAAAGCTCATCTCTAAATGAAGTTATTTCAGAGTAGAGGAAAAGTACTCACACTTCATACCACACATGGTCTTACTTAGGCAGAGTAGTTATCATGCAAATACTACTTGCATCCAAATTAATTGCTGGTCGAGGGCATGCCCTGTGTGCAAGTCAGCGTTTCCCTGGGTTATGTGATTTTTCAAGACAGTGCTTCCTGGGACAGGCAGCCAGGGCACAAAGAGCATTGGGCTGTTGGTGTGACTCCCTGCTGGCACTCAGTGCAGCTTGGCTCAGCCCTTGGGACAGCACCTGTGCCCTGTCAGCACTCCCCCTCCCTGCCACCATCCCCAAACCTGCAGCAGCCCCTGGGTGTAGCTGGAAAGGGGTGGTCCCAGCAGGGATACCTCTCCTCCTGCACACCCTCGCAGTGCAGCAGCCAGTCTGCCTGGTGTGTAAGGGGATGAGGTGTGGGAAATAGGATGCCAAGGGGGCCTGGGCCCTCCATGTGCCTCCCAGACAAAAAAGTCACAGTAAAAATCATGCTCCCTTGCTCTGGAGAGGATCTCTTGTGAACATGATGGCATGCCCTGGTACATTTCTTCTGTCCCACAAGGCAGATTTCCAGTACCTAAAGGGGACCTACGGGAAAGAGGAAGAGAACTATTTGCAAGGGCACATAGTGATAGTACAAGAGGCAACAGCTTTGAAGTGAAACAGGGTAGGTTGAGATTAGATATTAGGAAGAAAATCTTTACTCTTATGGTGGTGGGGCACTGGAACAGGTTGCCCAGAAAAATTGTGGATGCCCCATCCCTGGAAATGCTCAAGGCTGGACGGGGTTTTGAGCAAACTGGTCTAGTGGAGGGTGTCCCTGGCTGTGGCAGGGAGCTTGGAACAAGATGACCTTCAGGGTGCCTTTCAGCCTGAACCATTCTATGATACCATGTGTCCCCATGTCATGGACAGGTGCTTTTGGCTGCAGCCCTGAGGACTACAGAGGATAATCATGGCCCATTGCAGCCAGCAGGCTGAGGATGGTCCTGCAGCTGAGCCGGATGGGGGGAGCCCAAAGTGCTTGGCCTTGTCCTGGTGTGACCAGATGACTCATGTCACCCTGGTTTTCTGAAGAATAACAGGCAGCATCGGGCAGCCAGGGTGAGGCTGGATCATTGTGGGCAGAGCAGCTGCATGCAAAGTGCAGCAGGACATCTCGGGTCCCTTGGCAGCAGGAGCGCCGCTGCAGTCAAATCCCTCCGGCCGTGGGCTGGCTGGGAGCAGGAGCAGGGGCTGGAGCTGTGCCGCAGCAGGAGCAGCATCGGAGCAGTGTGCTGCCTGTTGCAGCGTGGCTGGAGACTTGGCTCTGCCCGAGAGGTTAAAACAATCCTTCCCTGCCCTTTGGGGGGTTGGATTTCCACTGTGAGAAACGTCGGCTTGGACAGGAGATTTCTGACCGAAGTGCTGCTTTGCCGCAGTTCACAGGCAATGGAGACAGCAAGTCATGGTGATTTATTTCCTAGCCCCCCTTCCGAGCCCAGGCTCTGTGTATGCCATTTGCTGACTTCCCCTTACTCTGCACCCAGACCTTCTGCATCCTGCTGGGTTTTTATTTGCGTTGTGTACAGGGCAGCATTTAAATCTGGGTCATTTCTCTCTTGATAGTTAAAAAAGACGAAACAACCCTAATCTCTTCAATTTCAGCTGTTTAGTACATCAAACTGGTATCAACCATCACAGTTATTTGTAAATCACTTCTAGGGTTTTCATAATAAATATTACCTCTCAAAGCCTGAAAGAGAGGATGAGAGGACCCTGCTCTTCATCTTAAATGTAATAGAAACCTTGATTTTTCTGCATGGGTGGCTGCACTGGGCAGCACTGAAGAACACCCACAGTTACTAGTTTTTCCAGTAAAGCTCCATATTTTCATTTAAAAATAATAAAGTAACTTTCCAGGCCTGGGCTGTGTGTGGGGGAAGTGTGAAAAATGAGCCTACAAGCCTCACATTTTTCATACTAAGCAGCAAATAAACCCCCTACAGATTAATTTTAAAATAAAATCTCTCCTTTTTTTTAATCCACCTTCATGACACTTCAAAACTTCACATATGGGGTGTTTTTATTAGTTATTTTTCTCCTTCCCGCCTCCACCCCGCCCCGAAATCTGGGGAGCTGGCAATAAAAAAGCAGCCATTAATCCACCCATCAAGTGGTTCTGAAAATGTGACCTGTGGCCATGTAGCTGAGATGGATGGTGGTGCCTGGCTGGCTGTGTACATAGCCAGGGAGGAGCCTTCTATATTTAAAAGGCTCATATGGTGGTCAGAGCAGAAAACAAGACAAGTGAGTCTGTTAATTAGGAATAGAAAGTCTCAGTCCCTGCAGCTCTGGTACACATCACACTTTCCTCTAGCCCTTGACTTCATCTCCACCCGGGTTATTCCACCTTTCTTGTTTGTCTTATATTTGATAATGAGGTCGTGGAGCAAAGGCTTCTTTGTTGCAGCAGAGCAGAGTAGTCAGCTGCAATGGCCTTTTCTACTCCTCAAGTTGCCTAAAGAATTACTCAGTGCTTGATTCCTGATTCACATGTACGGAGAGCTAAGAACAGTGTCCTGAAAGCTCTGGTCAGCTCCTCTGTCCCTAAGGGCAGCTTCCCAGGGGATCTCATCCACTAATTTTTTAAACAGATAGAAGTTCACTCTGCTCCCCACAAGACCCATGTTCCTCAAGATCATGGACTCATCCAGGGCCTGGCTGCTACAGTCCAGACAGCTTCCACTTAACTTCTCTGATGAGCTCATCAGTACATGTGAGCACCAAGTCCAGCAACACTTCTTTGGCAGGTTTGTCCAATACCTGAACCAGTAGGTTGTCCTCTAGGCAGTCCAGGAGTCTCCTGGATTGCTGTCAGCCAGCTGTACTGCTTTCCCAGCAGACATCTGGAGGGTTGAAAGCCTCCATTTGAATGAAAACATGTAGTTGTGAGGCTTCTGCTGCTGAAGCAAGAAGCCTTATCAATCAGTCAAGTACCTGGAGCAGACCCCACCCACAAGCTGTTCTTTGGTGGTCCCATCCTCGATTTTCATCCACAAGTTCTCAACCTGTCTGTGGCTGTTTCTCAGAGGCAATTCTCCACAATCCGTCCATTCCTTAACCTAGAGCACAACAACCCTCCCTCCTTCCCATCCTGTCTCTTCTGGAAAACTTGTAGCCCTCAACTGTAGTGGTCCAATCATGCTACTCATCCCACCGTGTTTCTGGGAGAGCAGTTAGATAATAGTTTTCTAATTGCACCATGGTTTCCAGCTCCTCTTGCTTGATTCCCATGCTGTGTGCATTGGTGTAGAGACACTTCAGCTGGGCTGTCACCCTCCTTACCTTTTGGGAAGAACCCTGTCTAACTCCTTTGGGATGATTGACAGGTGTTTCCCTGCTGCTTCCTAAAGTATTGGTGTTTCATAGCTCCTCTCTGATAAACGAATTTTGTGATTTGTGGCTCCATGTGAGACTTTTTAAAAGAGTCATATTAAAATTGGGACAGCATGTGTTGCTGTGTTGTGCTTGGCCTGCTATTCAAAGCAGAGAGTGCTCGAGGTCTCAGGAACCCGGTTTCCACAAATCCAGCCTAATTTTGGCAAATTCTAGATGCTTGGAAACAACGGTCAGCTTTTATATGCCCTTAATCACATGTAAGTGTGCACTGGTGAGACAGGGAAGGCCTGTTTTGGGCTCATCAAGAAAAAGCAAAGGCTGGATTGTGAATATTCTCAGAGAACAGTGTGGGAGCGAGTACCTCTCCATCATAGGCTCACTGTAATAGTCCAAAATGCTGCAAAGGACTACTAAACCCAGTCATTCCCTGGGGTAATAATGGTCTGTGCCACACTCACTCCAGCTGCTTGGGTTTGCTCCACAGCTGAGAAACCATTCTGTGGCAATCAGGTGGTTTCCCATTAGAGGTCCATTACATTTAATATAATCCATCCACAAAGCTCTCTGCTTCACCTGCAGCCTTAAGAGATCTCCTTAATAATTCAGTGACTTTAGATACACACAGTAACAATTTGGCTCCTTTCAGTGGGGATTTTACCTCCCAAGCAGCAAGAAGAGGTCTCTCAATGTGCTAATGCTGCCCTTTTCCCTCCGGAATTGGCTTTCCTCAGCAGATACTGGCAGCAGAAATGCAGCTTTCCCTTGGTGCTGGAGAGCTGCCATGCCCATCTGCCTTCCTGGAAAAGCCAATTTTAGCAAAGCTGTAGCCCCCCAAAATTGCTATCCTGCTGTGATTGCTGGTGGAATCCAACGTGGGACATCCCAGGGCTTCCCAACAACAGCTGATGTTGGGCTTGGTACGGCTGGTGGTGCTGAGCTGATTTATCAGCTGTTGTTCCCTCCGTCCCACAGCTGCTCCTGGCTGTGCCAGGGCCTGGAGTGAAAGAGCCTGTTGTTCCCCATAAGGGGTACAGTCTTGCCAGGTATATCATGTCCCCATTAAGGGAGAGCTGCTTATCTCCAAACCTGCTGTGGCGATTGCAGTGTTCCCTTTGTTACATCTCCACTACAAAGCAGCCAGGGACAGAGCCTGGACACAGGGAGCATGGGGCTGCACACAGCCCCACTGCTTCCCTGCAGCTGGCCAAGGACTGAGAGACCTGCACACCCCCCCCCACCAGCCTGCTGCCCTGAAACATGGTCATCTGAGGAAATCTAATTAGATAGCAAGGAACAAGCGGAAGGCAGGGGGAGTTAAATGGGTAGTTGAAGGAAAGAAAAGTAATGAGATTTATTGGGTTTTTTTAGCTTTCTCCCATGGGCAGTGAAGATGTCCCCTCCTGCTGCTGCACCTGAGAGCGCTGGCAGCTGCAGGCATTCCTCGTTAGACCTTTAGCTGTGGCTACACTGATTTTTTAAAAATTTCTCTTAAATTAACTGTTATCCACATGCCCTGTCCCAGCAGAAGGAAGCCAAGAGAATGAGAGGGACTAGAGTTGTCTCTGCCCAAGGACTCATAGCTCTTCTTTGCAAGGTAACTTGGAGTTAGACCACCTGGCCCAGAAAACATTGCACCCCTATGTCAGGGACATCCACCTGCAGTCCCCATTTTCATTTCAATTACGGTTTTGGAGGGGAGTCTCTTTGTCAAGAGCATTCCTGGGAGCTCTCTTCTGCAGATGGGGTTTGCTCTTGGTGTGGTGGCCAGGCCTCGCTGAGCTGGGTGGTGGGGACGGAGCCTGGGCTTGCTGGCTGGGTGATGTGGCTCTGGTGGCTGTGACATCATAGAGGATGTCTTACAGTGGGAAAATTCACCAGGGACATCAGTAGGCAGCCCCAGCTCCACCACAGCTGCACTCATGTAGGACTTAGGTGTTGGTGAGTGCTCGTGCAGGGAGAAGGCTGGGCTGGATGGACAACAGGGCAGATGCCAGCGGGTTCTGAAACAGAGAGAGCGCTGAGCCCCTCAGGATAGGGCACTACTGCCCTTGTGTCTGGGGGCAAAGAGGCTCAGGGCTCCCAGAGATGGCCTAGAGAGGCTTTGGGAATGTTCTGAGTGCCCCCAGCTCCCTACTCTCTCCCACGCAGACCTGATGAGCCCCCTTTCTTCCCTCCTCCTCCAGGCCATGGCTGCAGCAAATACTCTCCTCCTAGCTTTGATGGCCAGGGAGATCATCCAGCCTGGCCAGAAGAAGTGTCACCACATCAGCAGAGCTACGGCCAAACAGATGCTGGAGCGTGAGGTGTATCTGCACCAGAAGTTGATTAATTTGCTGCAGGAGATTGAGAATAGCAAGATTGCAGAGGAAGGCCGGTTCTTTTCTGGGTGGCTGTTTTGGACTGCTGCAATTGCCCTGGTCCTACTTGCTGTCATCTGCTGGCTGGCCAGGCAAAAAAGGAAGCGTCAGGCGTCTCCTCAATCGATTAGAGTCTTCTGTCCTGATCTCCCAGAAGAGATTGATGAGATTGAAATTGGATTAAGTGTTTATGACCACAATCGCACAAGGCACAACAACTTGACCTTGACCAGATCTTAAGTTAGTCCAGGCTGTCTGGATGGCATCCCTTGCTTCCATTGTGTCAACTGCTTCATTAAGATTTCTTTGGTTCCATATAGGACTAAAGGAGTCATATTAAAATTTGGGAAAGCAAGCACTACTTGTGTTGGTTTTGGCCTGGTATTCAAAGCAGGACTTGTGCTGGTAACTTCTGCTGCAGTAGTTTTCCATTGAGGCTGGGTATTTTCCAGAAAGTGAGACAGAAATGTTGACAGCTTCCAGGACCCCCCCTAGTCATCAGCTGGTACAGCTGACTCATCTTGTGCCTGCCTCTGTGCCTCTTCCTGTCTCCCCACCCCTGCATCTATCTCCCTGCACATGTGTACACTGCTGGCATTGCCGGTGCTCCAGGGTGGCTCTGACCACTTGTGTGGCACGTGCCATGCAAGAAGCAAGAGCCAACGTGCTCCATCCCTCCTCAAAGCTATGTCTCCAGAAGCCTTGCCAGTCCCTCCTTTTCCAGGGTTTCTCACCTGACCTCTCTGCTTCTTGTAATTTGGCTCATCGGGGTCCTCTGCACTCTTCAAAGACCACAGCAGCCACAGTTCCCCTGCCCTTTGCAAACTCTTTTGGAAAGTCTCAACATACCCTTGCTGCAGCATCCTCCCCCCACACCACCATACCTGTGGGCACAGCACAGAAGCTGTGGCAGTTCATCTAGTATGTGATGTGGTTGCCAGTGTGTAGGGAACAAACTTTTAAGCAAGGCTCTGAGCAGGTATTTCCAAGCTATGTCATGCAGGGCCAGCTGCCCTTTCTCTGAGGGAGAGGTGCCATGTTACTCCCTAACAGCCTTAATTGCACAACCTGCATTTTTCTGAAATTGGAGGATTTTTGTCTTTTCCAACTGCCTTGCAGCCCTCCCCTTTTGCCTGAGCTCTGATGCGCATCTGTGCCCCCCACCCTTGACCCCCATTAGCCCAAGAGGCAGCTGCCTTGGTTCATACTCGTTCTTTCTTGTCTTGGAGGGTGAAGGAGAGCTTCTCTTCACCTCCAGCTTGGTGGCTTGCAGGCACTAGGTCGTTGTCATAGTGAGCAGGCTTATCTGAGGATCTTTTCCATGAGAGCAATGCAAAGGCAACAAGAAGCTGGGTTGTCCCCTAGGCCTTTTCCAATAGCCCTTTCACTCCCCTTCACTTCCCCGTCCCTCCTCCTCTTCCCTGTCCTTTGTCTTGGCTCTGAGCCGGTGCAATTCCAGCCAACTTGGGTGCACGGGGCTTGGATGCACGTGCCTGTCCTGTTTACCAGGATAAAAAGGGCCAGTGGAGGGAGATGCAAGCAGAGACACGGGCAGGCGCTGGAAGGCGGACACAGAAAGAGGCACACGAGCGTAACTGAGCAGAAAAACACAGATGGATGTGGATGTGCAGGCAGCTCCGGGCAACCTGAGCCTTTACTGAGAGCAAGGCACGCAGACAGGGCTGCACGTGCAGGCAGGCACATGGGGAAGGGACACTGGCACACGCCGAGGAGGAGACAGATGAGCAGACAAGCAGAGAAATACCAGGACAGGAGGAGCTGCAGAGGCCTGTGGTGAGGGGAAGCAGCAGGAGCTGCTGTGCAGGGTGTGTGCCCTGGCGTGTGCCACAGCCCCTCTTCCCAGGAGAAGGGGTGAGCAGCTGGATGAGTCTGGCCTTCTCTCTCCTCTCTCCCTCTGGCTGGATCCAGACCTTAGACATCAGCTGCTTTCAGTGCTGGGACCCCACCCGGAGCAGTTGCCCTCATTTATACACAGTTTCCTGCCCTTGGCTGCCTCACAGACTTGTAGGGAAAATTACAGTGAAGGAAGTTTCTTGAATGTTGAATGCTGACCTGCACAAGGCCAAACTCAACAGCCCAGAAATGTGGGCTCATTAATGCCACTGTGCATAATGAGCAGAGAAAGTAAAATCCTTTCTCAGTCAGGAAATTTTGAGACTGTCTCCTGGCTGGAATACTTGCTTGGCAGCTCCAGCTGCTTGCTATAGACTTGACATGAATAATCCTTTTCCTCTTGGCTCCTTGATCTCCTTGACCTGTCTCCCCTCTCTCCACCAAGGAGAACAATGAAGTCCCAGTCTTCAACAAGACTATTTATGGAGCCCCCTTGAAGCAGGGGCTCCAGACCACGTGAGAGGTCCAAGGGGGGCTGCCCAGAGGTGCCCTGCCCAGAGCCTGCCTCACACACCTTGCTGCTCTGGCACTGCAGATGGGAAACCAAATCCCCGTCACTCTCTCTGAGCCACCAGAGTCTGCTGCAGGTCACTTCCTGGAGACAATGGCTTTATTCCTTGGACCACTGGACAGCTTTTGGCACAGGAGCCAAATCAGTGAATGGAAATCTCCTCCCTGCGAGCTGCAGTGACATCCTGCTATTGTTGGCATCCCTTGGCAGGTTTGTTCAGCTGCTTTGTACCAGTTGACATCTCCGGGCTTTCATCAGTGCATCAGCATCACCCTAAGGCACATGAGCTTCCTGACCTAGTGCCCAAGGAAAACCCTCTTCTTCTGTTTACGGTCAGGATGCGAAAGTAAAGGAAGCTGAAATGCTACTCGGGAATCCACTCCAGGCTTTAATCACCACTGTCACTGCTAGAAGACGTGGGGAATGTTGAAAAATAATCACTATGCTGTGTAATAGGATGCAGATGTTCAGGTTGTGATCTGTGCAGACACTATGACCTCCTGGCTACTGGAAGACAAGCCCTAATCAAAACTCTGGAACTAAAAAAATTTTTTCTTGCAAACTTCCAAGAAATCTGGAAGACCTCTGTGTGTGATCAGTAGATGTACAATGGCTCTGAACACAACTTCGGTTAGGCCTCTCTGCTGACAGCACAAGAGAGCAGAATAGGGCAGACAGGGTTAACTGTGTCTGGAGCTGGTTTGGAAAGACCCTTGCTGGACAAGAAAATTAAAATCACGAGTGTCTTGGAAGCTGTAGGGTATTAAGGTACATACACATGTGTATGCATACAATAGGCATGCACTCACACCTCCCTGGGGAGGACTGTGGGCTGATGAAGTCCTTTCCTTTCTGTTCCTGGCTGGCCACGTTTGGCTCATGCTGCTCTTTCCCACACAGGAGCAGGCTGTCTGGGAGTTGCCAGGGCAGTTTTGGGAAGAGCAGAGGAAGTAAACTGCCTTCTCTTGTGGAGCATCACAGTCCCATCATGGCCCTGGGAGGCAAAATTGTGCAGACTTCCTTCAGCTGTCATGATGAATTTTCCTAGAGCCACAAGAGTGCTAGAATGGGAGAAGAGGTCCCACTGCAGCCAGTTGTGCCATCCATCCCAGTCTCCTTCTCCCCTCTCCTCCATCCCTCAGCACACCCAGAGGCATCTATGCTGGGGACTGCTGAGCCACTGTAGGCATCAATGCTCTCAGAAGAGGAAAAGGAGGAAGAGAGGAGGGGATTAGAACTGCATCTTCCTGCGGTACCCAGGTTCCCAGAAATGAGCTCTGCACTGGCCAAAAATATCAGCCAAGCAGCATAGACGCTCTCCCTTCCACACACACCTCATTGGTGCAGACAGTTATGGCAAATCCCAAAATAGCAGAGTTAGATAAATACAGAGAAAAGAGTTTACAAATTTCCGAGATGGTGACAAACAGCAGTGCTCGCTAAGGAGGGGAGCTCTTTTTAACTCAAGGGCTTTTTCTTCCTGAAGATCCTTTCCCCACATAGAATAAAAAATAAGATACTTTTCAAGCAAAATGCCCTATAACTTGAAGACTGACTGATAGGAAGTGATACTGGGAGCTGCACTGAAGCAGAGAGGAAGTTTTCGGCAAATACATGCCTGCAAGACAGAGAGTAGCCTGAGCCTCAGGTTTACTTTTCACAGCTCCAGTGCTTTCTGCCTGCTTAAAGACTGAGAGAGTAGCTATTTAGGAATCATGTAGGAAAATAAGTATGTAACTGGATCTGGGAACCAAGCTGCCTGATTTTTCACACAGCTCTGCTGAATGCTTCCTGCATTGCCTAACTTCAGTGTACTTGCATGGATACAGATCATGGTACCAATTTCTTTCAAGTCAGTGAAGCACACATTCACCTGCCATTTAAAGGCATCAGCTCATAGAAAACCTTCCCACACTGCAAATGACCTACTTTAAATCAGAATTTTTGATCATAACTGCTCCTCATGCCATACCTGTTGAGGATAAGGAGAACATACGGCCCTATGTTGCTTGCTGGGGATGCACCATCTTCTGCCAGCGCTCCCAGAAGGCACAGGGGTGCTGCTGAGGTTGGGGTGAGAGGTGAAATGGACTGGACACCATCCTCATTTTACTGTCAAATAGGCACCATGAGAGGATGGTGCCTATATGAACACCCCAGCAGAGGAACCGACGCTTCTTCCTGAGCTCCTGCACTTCCCGTAGCGGGGGCACTGGGACAGCAGCTGCTGCAACGGGTAGAGGGCAGCCCAGGGGATGCTCGTCCGGCTGAGCTGCAGCTGGGCTTTCAAACCAGACTGGGAGCACTGGGAGTAACGGAGACCCTGCCGGTGCCCCTTTGTGAAAGGAGTATTGTTATTCCACGGAAATGACCTTTGGAGTCCAAATGTCTTTATTTAAAATGAAACAAGACCAACCCTAACTGCTCTTTGGGCAAAAACAAATTAGCTGTTATTGCTGCACAGCTTTAAATACACTGTGGTGATCTTCCACACTTCTCTGTGCCTGCCTGGTCAGTGAATACACGGTGCTGCCTTAACTCCCAGCTCCTGGCGCTCCCAGCTCCCACGCAGGTGAGAATGACAGGAAAACCTGCAGCTCTCCTCCCATGACTCGTATTTAATTTCGCCTCGGTGAAAAGATCTTAAAATGACCAGAAAAAGAGGAAAGCAGTTGGGTTGGCTTAAAACTGTTGATCAGGAAGCAAAAACCACTGCAAGTCTGAAGTATATTATTTTATATTTTAAAAAAACCACTGTTGGTTCACCAGGGCTCTCCTCTTTCTTCTGTCCCTGCCAGGAATTGATGGCTTTTTTCAAGTATCTCCCTTTGCTGTCACTTCAGCAGAAGTTTGCAGGAGCTCTGCTTCATCTGCCTCTTGGCTGGGTGGTGAAAATGAGCCGTAAAAAGCAAATCTGGAAATCAGTTCCTCTGGCTGCATGACTAGTTTGTTTTCTTTTAAAAGCACCAAACTCTTTTCTTGGACCTTTATGTCCAGAGGGAGCAAAGCGCAAAGAGTTCCCCAGCCAAGTTTTCGGTAGCAAAAATGATGTGTACTCATATTCTTCCTCCAACTCCCTCCTCTTTTACAGCCCCAGCCAAACGTGGCTTGTGCTAAAAGTTTGTGACCCTTGCATGGTAGTTTCTGAGCCTTTTCAAGCCAAACCCAGAGACTGTTTCCAAACAAACTTAAATTTTCCATTGGGAGCTAGATAATCACAGTGCAGAGGAGGACACTAAAACCAGAGCTTGTGCTCTGGATTTGCATATTTCCATAGCATCCTTCATCCAGGAAAATTCCAGAAGCCTACTGAAGGGTGCTAGCTGTGAGGGGGTCAAGTAACCTGCTTGCCTGGAGGACACTGGTATTTGATCAGCTGGTTTAGGAGGCAGGAGGGGGCTGCCCAGGGTAGCCAGGAGAGGAGGGCTGACCCAGGGAAGGGGGCCTGGTATGACCGTGCCACCGCAGTGCAAGCACCAAGCAACCCAGACATCTCATGCCAGCGCTGGGGAGCAAAGCCCCTGCACCTTGGAGCCACAGGTACTGCCAGTGTCTGCCCTTGGGGCTTCTGCCCCCTCAGGGTGCCAGTCAAAGGGGAGGGGCACAGAGCAGGCAGGAACTTTCTGCCCCAGCCCCTGCACGACCTTGCATCCATGGCGGGAGACTTCTCAGCCTGGGCAGACATGCTGTCTCCTCTCTCTAATTGCAGCCTTGTGCCTGTCCCAGAGTGGGAGCTGGCTCCTTCCCCTCCATCGCATTGTCTCTTCCCACAGCCCAGCTCCCACGGGGCTCACGGCTTTTCCTCTCCGGCTTGCAGCCCAGCTCTGTCTCACTGGCTCTGTCTTGCCCCTCACATCTCAGCGTCATCTGCTCTCCCTTCCCCCTCCTATTCATTCAGATTTTCCTTTTTTTTAGCCACCACCTTACTCTGCTCCCTTGTATCGTCTTTTGCACAGAAGTCCAAAAGCAGTGGGGCTGCACTGTGGAGACACAAAGGTGGGCTGCCTGCTTCAGAGGCTTCCATCCATCCCCTTCACCTTGTTGTCTGTGCTGCTGGGCTGCAGAGGTCCTGGCTGTGCCTGCATCCTGGTGGGGATGAGAGGGCCCAGAGCCCAGCTGGACAATGGCAGCACTGTGCTGGAGAAAGCAGCTCTGTCTGGCTGCCACCGTGGTCTGCATCCGCTGAGCACAGGGCAGGGGAAGGGTGTCCCTCCGTGCCCCTGCATGCCCCTCACTGGACAAAATCAGAGAGAAGATGGAGGGACTCATGTCTGAGAGCAGCATCACCCCACTCCCCTATGCAGTGTGTGAAGGCTGATGCAGGGACTAGGGTGGCTCTGCTTCCACCAGGCACTGGCTGGGTCACACAGAGCTTGGACATTTGCTTTGCTGCAGACTCCCAGGGGAACCTTGGATAGGTCCCTTGGGCCACACTGGTGCTTTGTGATCCCTGCAGGGCATGGAGCCTGCCTGGGTCAGCTGCACAGCTGGGTCCCTGCACCTCCACACTGTAGGTGTGGGCTGGGAGCCCAGGTATGGAGCCACACCGGTGCCCCCAGCCCCAGACCAGCACTGCACACAGGGCCATGAGATGCACCAGCTCTGGGGTCTCTGAGGCAGCCCCATGCTGTGTGGGTTGGGAAGACCCACAGACTCTCCCTGTGTCCCTTGCCCAGGTGGCACTGCGGGGCACAGTAGCACAGCTCTGCTTATGGGGGCCATCAGACAGACCTTCTTCAGATCCTGGATGTGCTTCTGGCATCACTGCTGGGCTGCTGTAAAAAGTGACTTTGTCATTCCTGTCCATCAGCAGCACCTCTCAAAGCAATGAGTTACCAAAAAGGAGTGATTGCAGCATCAAAATAATATAGCTGTGGTGGCACACAACACCCCTAAAGAGGGCAGAGAGCTCCAGCTGCAAGCCAGAGAGGACAGCTTCCAGTCACAATGTGGTGGAAGTAGGGGCTAGCTGCTTACTGCTTACCAGTGCACTGCCTGCCAGCATCAGTGGGGAAGAAATCACAGCTTACTTCCTTCTGAGCTCTCTCTAAAGTGTAGTTTGTGCTGAGACAGATGCAACCTTGAACAGAGACTTTCCCATCAGAGCTATAAACCTCCTTTGAACCCTGGCTTGGAAAACACATATTTCTGTTTCTTCCTCTAAGGTTATCACCATTAAAAGGACCAGAAAGGGCTCTGCAAGCCCATGGCAAGAATGAAGGGCCTGTTAGGGTTTCCTTCCGTGCCACAATTCCTTCCATGCACATTTGTGCACATACGTGCCATGGGCAATATCTCTATTGGAAAGCATCCCTGCAATACATCTTTTAGCTCTTAGAGAAAGAGCACGTTTCCTTTGCTTCAGTTCCATGAATTAAAACTTCAGTTTAATGAATTGAACTTCCTGCTTCTGCCCTGCAGGGATTAGAAGATCAGGCTGGGAGTTAAGGACCAGGAGGGAGTTGGGGGTCCTGGGTGTTCCATCCTATCCATGGGGGCTGTGGTGGAGCCATTCCCTTGCAGCCACAGGTAGATGGGGAAGCTCTCTCATGCAGGCTGAGCACGGCACATACTGGGACATCCCCAGGCCACTCCTTCCTTTGGCCTCATCAAAATGGGTCCAAATCCAGCTGGCTTCCCAGCAGCAGAGCTAGGAAAGGCCCAAGCAAGTGCCAGGCTGCAAGCCAGTCACTTTGTGGTGAGGACACCTGAAAAGCTTGGTTCCTCAGCTCCTCTGTCTGGGACAAAAGCCCTCAAACAATAGTCTGGCTTCCCAGCAGCCGGTGACCCAAAGGATGCCGTGCGCTGAGGTCGCCAAGCCCACAAGGATTAATGACAGCTAGAGGAAACCGCTCTCCGGACGCCTTGCCGTGGGACTTGGCAATACAATAGCCAGAAGGAGCATTTTTCTCAGGGCCTAGGTAAATAATCCCCTTCCATGGGAGCTGTATAGATTCCCATAAAGCTGAATAATAGAAGCAGTTCCCAGGCTTATGGTTAACAATAATTTTTTCCAGGCCACATAATTATTATTATTTTGGGAGTCAGGAACCTGGGAGAGAATGCACAGACAGTATTTCCCCAATAAGCTCACAGTGAGCAATTTGATTTCACTTAGAAAGACATAGCTGTGGAACAGTACCCCTTGACCCCCAGGAAAGGAGCACAGTGCCCTCATGCTTGTGGACCCACTGCCCGTGCATTAGCCAGGACTCAGAGCTGAGAGCACATGACAGAAACCACATCTCCACAGCTCATGAATTTGTCTCTGGGTCTTGGATGCCACAAAAATGCTTTGGAAATTGCTGCAGGGCAGAGTGAAGAAGAGAGAGAAGAAGGAATGTGCTTAATCAGGCAGGGGAAAGCAAGACAGCTTCTTTCAAGGGTTAGAAAGGAGCAGGATGCAAGACCTTCTGCAGACAAAATCCAGATATTTTGTGTGCCTCATGCAGGCGAATGCAACAAGACATTGGTGGGCATTTGTTCACAGCTGAACTGGCAGCACTGGGAGCCAGGTCTCTCTGGCTGAGGGTGGGAGGGCAGCTCCACAGAGCTGGCAACTTGGGGGCTTTCAGCAGGAAGAAAAGGAGGAGAGGAGTACCAGCAACTCCAGCACAGGTAGGTGGTACAGAGCACTGGTGAGATCCCACTTCTTGGTTAATTCCAAATTAATTTGCATGGCTGGAGAAAAACATGCTGTGGGCAAAATCCTGCCTTTACAGGTTGGAGCAGCTGCCCCGGCAGCAGGGGTGGGATCAGCATCAGATTTCACCTGAGGAGACAGGACAGCTCAAGCCTGTACAGTCCCACCACACAGCACAGCACATGCCAGTGCAAGGAAACAGGATCCATGCCCTGCTGCTCACACGTGCCAGAGCCAGTCTGGCTCAGCCAAACCCTGCCCTTGGGAGCAGCAGGGCCCGGCTGGTGGAGGAGCCAGGCATGGCGTGGCATGGCATGGCATGGCATGACACACTTTCCAGGGCAACAGGTGGCAGGCTGTACCCTGTGGGGGTTCCCAGCACCTTCCCAGCTCTGCCTCCAGAGCCTCCTGTGTTTGCATGCTCCATGGTAGCATTGGGAGAGAGAAGACAAGATACAACTCAGTGAACATGTGGCTGACTTGATGGCTTTCAACACAAAAAGGTGATACTTGAAACATGTTTACAAGGGTGAACAGCATTTGCACAAGCCTCCTGTCTATTGGCTTTTCAGATTCAGACTGCTGCTTTTCCCAGCAGCATCTTCACCTTGTTGTCCAGATCTGTCCACCTTTCATGGCAGAGATGGTCTGGGAGAACAACAGCAAGGAAGGAGACAGTCACTGGAGTGGGGGTTGGAACTAGGTGATCTTTAAGGTCCCTTCCAATCCAAACCATTCTACAATTCTATGACATGTATATCTCCTCTCTCCCAGTTTCCTCATGGGACATGGTTTTCACCTCAGCAACTGGAGCCTCCCACTTGTATCTCCTTTCTCGTGCCCCTGCTAGAAGGGTTTTACCTCCTGCATATTGCATAACTGCTTTCCAGTGCCAGCACCAATTTTGTCTGCTCAGGTTACAGGAGGTTTGCAAGAGCCATTTGAAATACAGAAGCAGCAATTAAAGGGCCCAGGCCGCAGCTCCAGAGGGTCTACATGGCCAGCTAAATGTGGAGAGTGGTATGTGCTGGGCTTGCAGAGGAACTCATGTTCTTGGAGAGTTAAAGGAAGACCAGGAAAGGGTACTTTTAGCAGGTTTGAGGTGCAGGCAACCAAGGCAGTGGCTTGCCTGAGGCTACAGGGTGTACACACAGCCTCCTCCCTGACATTCAGAAGAATGTCCTAACTTTGGGACCCTGCTTTTGGCTGCTATCTGGTTTCAAGGCATTTCATGGTACCTATGGTTCTCAGAGACATGCTATGGAATGAAGAAATGTTGGCTTTTTTGTTTCCAGGTCTGAGTAAAGGGTCCTCTAGCTTCAAAACTTTTCTTGCAAGCAAGCACATGATTTCTCTGAGGCTTTGGGAGCTGCAATTCCCTCAGCCACTGCAGTTCTGCCAGTGAATGGAAACCCATGTCCAGGGGTCTACCTTGTACTCATTGCCAGTCAAATGCATAAAAATAAATACCTTTTCCCTGTATTCAGTTCTAGGACAGCTCAGTTGTCATGGGCGCTGAGGGTGAGATTGTGGTTTAAAAGAGAATCTTCTCTACGTAGATCTTCTCCAGGGACTTTCCTGGCACTGTGCCCTCTGTAAACCTTTTTCTGCAACCCGTGACGTTGTCATGGAAATGGGCAACTGAAGTTGCCAGACTGTTGGTGTGGAGCACGGATAACCTCTGTCCTCTGGCTCTCCTGCTGCCTGCGGATGGATAGAGGCAGGTGGTGCAGGAGACATGCCAGTAGGGAAGGGTGAAGCAGATTTCCTGAGGGACATGTGGTGTCCCTGAGCCCAACACTGCATGCTTTGCCTTGGGGAGGTAGGGTGCAGCCCAGAGGGTGGCAGAACAACCCTTGCCCATGCCAGGTCCTTTGCAGGACAAGACTTGCCTGGACCACTCGCTCCTTGGACCTTCAGCTGAGCCAGCCAGGAGAGGGGCTGTGTTGGACTGGGTGGCAAGGGCCAGGTTTCTCATGGGGAGGGAGATGCCAATGAGATTCATCTTCTGCCAGAGGTGGTTTGGAGGTGGTGGTGCAGGAAGCCAGCACCATCTCTACAGTTTGAGCTTTGAGGTCAATACTTCACCAGGACACTCGGCCTCTCTGAGCAGCCAGAGGCTGCTCCCAGCAGCTCAGATGACAAAGATATTCTTGTCACCTTCAATTGCTGTCGTATTTGAGCCATTGCATCTGTTGAAAATATGCTGTGGGGAGAGCTGAGGTGCTTTCAAATATGTCTCATCAGGACCAGACTGTGAGTGATGTAATTCCTTGGTACCCTGTCAAAGCACTAGCACAAGCATCAGCTCAGCACCCTGAGAGGCAATGGTGATTGGAGGCTGGAAAGAAAGTGAGACAGGGAGGGAAAAGACAGAGAAGGAGGTGAGTGTAAGGATGGAGACTATATCCCAGACCTTGCTTTTGTCTTTTCAAAAATGCTCCCCTGCTGTAGCACTTACAGTGAGAGAACCCATTTATATTTTGTTTCTGTTCTGTTTCTCTCTTCAGGGTTGATAGAAAAAAATTTAAAAAAAAAAAAAAAAAAAAAAAAAAAGCCAGCAGATGCAATGGAAAAATGAAGTGAGAACAGCAATCCTCCCAGGTCACCCTCTTTTTCCTTTCCACTGTGCTTGCCAAGCACAACCCATTTCAGTCTCTGCTGACAATGCTCCGTGCTGCAATATGGTGTGTTCCAGCCCTCCGGGGCATGAACTGAAAGAGAAACTCCTGGCAGCCCCCAGGAAGTGCAGCACGGAGGAACTCATATAACTTCCACAAGGTTCCTACCCTGCCACAGAAGCTGTGCAGTGTCACTGTCCTGACATGTGTGTCAGGGAACTTTGTCAGGGTTGCAAGCAGCCTAGGAAGACACCATGTCCCGTGTCTGAGCAAAGGCCCGGCTGCTTCCCTGAGTTCGTGAGAAATGGCAGCGCAGCCTGTGATGAGGTTGTTGACAAGCCCCAGGGGGGTTATAGACCAGTCTGTCACTGTTAATCAAAAAGACTTTTTTTTCCTCTCTGCCTGAGCACAACTCCCTTTACACTGAACTGCTTGTTTTTAGGTCTGTCCCAAAGAACATCTCCGAAATACAAAATGCTCCCTGGGAGCGTAATCCAAGGCAGAGTCCCAGGCAATACCATGTTCAGATGCCCGATCCCTTCCACTTGGTTTTGAAGAGCCTAACTCTGAATTCTCTTCAGCAAAGTGCCCTTTGACCTGTGGCCTGCAGACCCTCTATCCTGAAAGGTAATTAAGGAGAGCAAGCCTTTTGCTGGCCACTTTAAATTCACTCTATGGGGCTTGCATCTGCAAAGGGAGAAAATCATGGGAAGATCTATAATCAGAGAAGTTGAAAGCCACCAGTCCAAAAAACTGGAAGCACTTACAGGAGAGTTTGCTGTGCTGGCTGTGGTTTATCTTTTTGTTCCCACAGGAGAAGTTCTGCCTGCATTTAGAAAGCACTGCAGGACCTGGTTCCTCTCACAGTCCTCCCTTAAGCATTGACTACGGAATAAATAGAGGATGTTTTCCTTCCCTGAATATCTATTTCCTTCCTAAATAAACCATGGGTGAGTCTGTTTGGTTTTTTGAGTTTTTGTTTTGTTGTTGTTGTTGTTGGGTTTTTAAATGGAAGAAACTCAAACCAATAGGGATCTTACAAAGCTTTTAATAGCTGTATTTGGTTCCTCAATACCATGAGGAATGGGGAAATCACTGAACATAGAATAACACCTTGGGATCAGCTAACTCAGGCTCCTCTCCAAGGTAGGATTAACTAGACCTAGCCCATGCCTGACAAATGCTCTTTGACAAGTATTTAACAGCTCTACAACCCTCCAGCCTACTCAGGAAGTGATTCACTCACCTTATTATTTAGAGAATGCTAATAGTATTGATGTGGGTCTTCTTAGTGTGTTTAAGGCACATAAGTTTGGTTTTTCCCCAGTGGGAAAAGAGAACAGGTTCTTTTTTTCCCCCTTTGCCTTTTGCAGTGACATTTCACCTGATTGAAGCCTGTTGCAGTGGCTCCTCACAGTCACCTCCAGGCTGGATGGAAACATAGCCCATGCTTCCTCACTTCCCACCACAGTCAGAGTGGGAGAGGCAGCTGAGCAAACCTTTGTGCAATTCTTTCACTGTCTGTGATGGTGGTGATACAGAGGGAGTGGATAAAACCAGAACTGGTCAAATGCCATCAATGCTCTCTACTCACAGAGCTCAGCTGAGAGCAGTTCACATGCATCAGCATTGAGGTGCCTTCTTCAAACCATCCAAAGGCCTGAACCTGTGATTCTGCAAAACTGCCCTCATCCTCATGAGTCACTGGACAAAGCTGGAGCTGCTGGATTTGGACTCTCTTACCTGGTTTGAACCCTCTGCTGATATGAACCCTGGGATCTCTTCTGCTCTGACTCTTAACCTCTTACACCACTGAGCTTCCAGGAAGGCTTGGACTGAGACCCAAACACCCATTCTGCATGGGCACGTTCAGAGACAGGTTTTTGCAAGCCAGTCTTTGCTTCACCCATGGACAATTTTCATTTGGATGCTTTTCCTCCAGCCCCGTCTGTTGTTGTGGCCTCACAGATACAGCTCATGGCTTGTTCTTGCCTCCTACTCCTTGGCCTGCCAAAGTCCCATTGCAATTACCACAGCCCTGCAGCAGCCAGGTACAGTATTCCCCTTGTGATACTGGAAAATAAATCCTTTTCATTCACAGAGAACTAGAACTGCATTTAACTGTTTTCTGAGTTAGCACCACCCTTGAAGCTAATGAAATGTCAGGATTTGGTCCATGATTTCTGCAAGGCTGTGATGAGGCCAAACTCTGTTTATGACAGAACATTGTTCCATATCTAACCTATTGCGCAGGCACACTTCCTATCTTTAGTGTTATTGTCTAACCCTCTTACACCCAGGTCACCCCAACAATATGGCAGTGGAGTGCAATATTGTCTTGCTGTATTCAGCAAGACAAATTCAGACAAAATCATGTTTGCAGGTAACATTGCAATAGCTCTCCTTAGAGCTGAAGCCTGGGGCATTTTTAGGTGCTGGGGAGGTTCTGCCTGTGGAAGGCTCTCCAAAGCCAGTATGAGGACCCTGCTTTGAGGCTTTTGCTGGGATGCAGTTGTCATTGCACAGGAGAACTTTGTGATTCACCCCAGTGAATGTGCTCACAGAGGCTTTTGGGAGCAGCTGAGCAGTTTTCACAACCACAGCAAATGTGTGCTGCGGACCGGGGTGCACTTCATGTTGGTGGCTGGGTGCCATCTCCCAGTTGCAGTTTTTGGTTGTTCACTGATGTGGGGGCCACGCCACGTCCTCACCAACCAGCACAGCAGTGCCTCTGGCAGCTTGGTATTACTGTGCTCAGCACTGAATGGCTTCACCTCCATCCCCAGAGCAACTTGTGTCACTGACCTTGGAGATGTGATCAAGTCAACCCCACTCAGGATGCATGCAAAGGAAACATCCTCAAAACCATAAATATCTCATATATCCCTTCTGTTGAGGGCATAATTCAGAATTCCTGCCCTGAGATGGAAGTTTTCCAGAAGTGATCTGTGCAAAGGGTCTGTGGAAACACTTGTGAAGGGCTTGCTTTCTACATGGGGTGCAAAAAGTATGAGTCTTTTTTTGACTCTTATGAGTCACACCTCTGTTGCAGAAATGCAGATGCTGCTACAAACTCTCCTGATGTACACAGACCAAATGCTGCCTGTGTTGTTAGATTCCCAGATCCAAATGAGGAATTTTGAAGCTCCTGGCAGAATTTATTCTGAATTCATATTCTAAAAGAGCAGAAACTGCTCATGCATTCCCTTATTCCAGAAAAGGCTGAGAAACTCTTGGATGGTGACCTAGCCTTTAAGGTGCTGCTTTTGTTCAAAGGGTTTCTTACACTAAAAGTTTGGTGCTTGCTTAGCTGCTTTGAGCAGCATGAAAATGTTGAATTATGTAGATGTCAGAAAACCATAATGAGGATTGCCCACTTGGGAAATTTTAGGGACGTGACTTCTGTGACTGTGTGAATTATGTGGTGTAGCTAAACAGATGACAGATATGACCACCTATGACATGTCACTCCTTAGCTAATACCGGGCAAATATTGCTTGTTGTGGCCAATACGCTGTTTTGATGTCTCTGGCCTGCATCAACTGTAGCTTCCTCAGACTGCAATCAATTCCCAAGATTGCACAAAGGTTATGGACTGCCTCCAAACTTCCAGTTTGAGACCACTGCTGTGTGCAGGGGTATAGTAATAGCTACACTATATAATTACATCTGATCGCATTCACATGAGGGACTTCAGGACCTTCGCCACATCTGCTACCACTTAGGGCTGTGCAAAAGCAGGATCTTTGGCTTACTGAGCTGTGTTGGCAAGCCCCTGCTTGTTGTACATGGAGGAGCTGAAATAAACTACAACTGGTAGCTGCTGTAAACCCCTCATGTTTTGCTGTACAACGTAGCAGTGAGCTACATTGAGACGGAGTTTCTTTATACCGACTTTGTGAGAGAGTGGCCAGCCAAGAGAATTTTGAAGCTGGCAGCCTGTGATCAGTCTGCATAAAGGAAGGACAAGGGTTTGGGGGTCTGAAGGGCAGTAAGGCCCAAAGAAACTGCATCCCACAAATCCAAGCAGTGGTCAGATCCATGCAGTGATGACAGCAAAGCCTAACAACTCTTTGTACCCTGCCTGGTCCTCCCTGCCTATGGACACCTTGCTAGCTTCACTACCTGCTGGGAGAATCAGGCTCCCAGCAAAGAGAATGGAGACAGTCCTCTATCACCCTGCCCAGTCCCACATCACTTAGCCTGACCAGCCCCATCAGGATCCCAATAGCTCTGGAGATGGGCAAGACAGAAACACTAAAATTCTACTAAAGTAGAAATGTCAGACATCTCTTTTTCTTTTGCTGCAGCAAACAAGTAAGAATCCAGTCTTTATCATCTGCTTATGCAAGAGGGATGATGAGGACAGGCCAAAGCTGGGAGGCTGAGCAGCCCAGGTGTAATGGAGATGCATGTTATGCTAACACAGAGCCCTGCACACAGGGTGCCATTTGTTGAGCCGCTCTTTGGCCGGGCTCCTGCAACTCAACCAGTCACACAACAACCTCTCACTCCCATTAATGCCAGATTGGGTTCCTACTGCCGCTCCCCTGCTGCTTTTAATTATGTGGCCACCAGCCAAGGACTGCTGGGGAAAACCCTACCCCTCAGTTTGGGTGTCAGCTGATCCTAACTAAAACATATGGCTCTTGGAGGGGGGAGAGGGCATAAAGGAAAACAACAGAAATGGGAACAATTCACAGGATAAAGAGGATGAAGGTCAAAGGTTAAAAGTGCAAGAATAGGGAGCCAGGAGGGGACACGGAGCAGAACACCACCATTTCTGCCCACCTCTCCCTACAAGCATACAAAGTGCAGGGAAAGAAATAGCCACTGTGGTCTCCTCTCTTCATCCACCTTCTCCTGGGGCTGCAGGTGGTCAGTCTGACCAGGGCAAAGAGGAGGTTGCCAAGATCTTGTGGCATAGTGGGCCTGGAGGTGGAGAAGGTGCTGGCGCAAAGGCAGTGAGAAAAACACACAGCCCTTGGGGAAGATGGGAGAGGCACTGGGGTATGCAAGATGTACGTGTGCCAGGTTCTGTCTCATGCTGCAGAAGGGATTTGTGTCCAGGAACCCCATAAACCATGCTGTGACTGTGCCTGTGCCTGCTGCTTCTGCAGGGTGTGGAGTTGGCCCATGGAACTATCAGTTCCAGTGGTGTCCTTCAACATCTTCTGAGGGTGTTGGAAAAAGGAAGCGAGTGGGGACTAATCACTTGTAGCTCACAAATCACTTGTAGTTCAGAAAAGCACCAATTTTGGTGACACCTGCCAGGACCATTCTCTGGAGAACTTGGGTCTC
The DNA here is from genome assembly GCF_031753505.1 of Anomalospiza imberbis. Classification (NCBI taxonomy): domain Eukaryota; kingdom Metazoa; phylum Chordata; class Aves; order Passeriformes; family Viduidae; genus Anomalospiza; species Anomalospiza imberbis. The sequence continues at coordinate 78,818,256 of NC_089682.1, read as the reverse complement.
TCTGCCACTTGCACAGAAGATGTGGAAGATGTACAGTGGGGACTGATCAAGGGCATCCCCCCTCTGCCCCTTGGTGGTTGCAGGAGACCTGGCTGCTCTGAGCTGGAAAGAAATCAGTAGCAGAGACAGTTCTGGGCACCCCGGTGTCCCGGGATAGCACAGAGCGTAGGCATAGGGACACACATGGCTGGTGCTCTGAGCTGCACTGATGTGGGCAGGGGAGGCTGCCGTGGAGGTCTCCACATGCCCCAGGTTTGCTCTTCAGCACATGCTGGGAGCAGCACCTCCCAGCCCCCCTCTCAGCAGGCCCCTTGCCTCACTGCACAGAGAGGCAGTGGTCTCTGGCAATTCTGAAATCCCAGTCTGGCAAGGCCAGCCCAGAGGCAGTTGCTGTACTGGGATATAGCACCAGTACTGGGTGATATTTTCAGGGGCAATGACAGCTGTGTTCCCAGGCATTCAGACACAAGGTCAGTCTGACCTTGGTACTCCTTCCTATTGCCCAGCCCCAGGCAGTTCCCCACACAGGCCGTCTGAATTGCTTACCAACCTCCAAAGAATCTAAAAAATCCCTAACAAGTCCCTAAAAATCTCCACTGTCTGCACACAGGGTCTTGGGAAGGAGGCAGGCCACCCGAATGACAGGACAGTGGTGGACTGACCACGACTGGCTGCCAGATGCCCACTCACCCACTCTCATTGCCCCCACCTCAATAGGTCAGGGGGAGAAAAAAATCCCCTTGTGGTCAAGATCATTACAATTCAACAAGAAAAGCAAAAGCTGCACATGGAAGCAAAGCAAAACAAGAAATTCATTCACCACTTCCCTTTGGGAGGCAGATGCACTAAACAGGCTGCTGTGAAGTTACCTTCCTAACTCCATTCCTGTCAGACCCAGCACAGACAGTAGACATGTCTTGTGTATATTGTGTACATACTTGCAAGTGCTCACCTTTTTATTTTTATTTTTCACATTCCTGCCATCTCACTTGGACCTGAGTCTGTCTCCCAAGTGATACTCAGTTCTTAAATGCCATCATGTCAGCTCCATCCTCTATACAACGAATGAAGAATGAACCGTACTCAGATATCCTCAACAACCTCAGGAGTGCTCCCACCCACAAATGCCCATTTCCCCTGTGCACGTTACCACAAACACCTGCAAATGGGCCATTACACAGGTCTGTACTCATACAAACCCATTTGTTCCTACCACAAATACAGCTCGGACATGAAGGTGGACCTCTGTGCTGGCAAACTACTTAGCAACATGAACTCTTAACATAAATTAGGCTGACTGCACTGGTGAACAGCTCTCACAATAAAAATCACGTTACCTTCCCTTCTGGCTTCCCATGCAGACAATGTGGCAGCCTGGGAGTCATGTTAGGTCAAGAGATGTAGAAGTCTGAACTAGCTGCAGCTGCCTCAAACAGCTCTGGAAGGATCTTTTCCTCTTTGTTCATTTTGATCCTGTTTTAATAGGCAAGAGTAACTGGTTTAAAGCAGCACACAGAGTCCCTGGGAAACCCACGGCTAGAGCAGACACTTGGCTTTGTCCGGTGCCTGGGCACCTCATGCAGAATGGGGACTTTGTATTTGCTTTTAGAAGATAACCAATTCATATAGGAGGTTCATGAATATTCAGCTTGTGCTTAGGGTTGGGGAGAACAATCTCTAAAACAAAGAGGCAAATTCTTTTACCCTTCATTTGGGGGAATGTGTTTTTCAGCCCAAGGGCTGCAAGTAGCCTGCGATCCTTTCTGTGCAGGATCCATTAATGACCGGTGTTTTTCCAAGCCTGAGCGTGCATCGCTGCTGAAAAATAGATGCAGTCAGCGAGGGCTTGGGGTTAATGTTTCTGGATGAAGGAGAATTTGGAGGTGAGGCCAAGAGCATAAGGAGCCAGGCTGAAGTCAGTCAATCCTGCTGGTGTAGCCTCTCTGGTTTTGTCCCCTTTCTGTGGCTGTAGCTGCCCTGGGAATCTCTATCAGAGAAGTCTCCCGGCAGTGGGAAGACAAGTGGACATGTCTTTTGCTGCATAGCTACTGCAGTTGTTCCTCCATGCAATGAAAAATAACTACTGAAGATTCTGTCTCCCCCAAAGTGGTTTGTCAGTTGCATGCTATTCCCAAAGCTGCATTAGCCTAATTTTCCTTGCACAGCACACATTTTAGTGCTTAGAGCCACTGTCTAGGTGTGGGAACAAACTACCAAGAAATAATGATTATAGCTTAATTTGTCTATCTGCAATGACCCCGCATGTGTTGTGAACTCAGATGTTCCACCCCAGGCAACATGCAGCTGATGAGCAGGAGTTTGTCATAACACAGTGACCTGGGTGCATTTCTAGGCTCTTGTATACATACTTCTTCCACACAAAACACTTGTTGGTGTTGTTTGCAGGAATTTCCACGTGAAATAGGCTTTCCTTGAAAAAGTGAAATAACCTTTCCCATTAAAAGTACTCCTTTGCAGTATAACTCTACCCATACTTGGGTTGTTGCTGCTCTGAGTGCTGTCTTCCCTCCCCTTCCCAACCCCCTTCCAAAACTATTACACTGGTAACACTTTTAAATACAGCCTTGTTTTCCTTGTCTTCATCCACATGGGAACTGTCCTGTAATTGTTCCCTGTTGTCCAACCAAAGCAGCAGAACAAGTTGGGTGACCCCTGTATGACTGATCACCACCCTGCCCTGGGGAAGACAAACAGTCAGGGCTGGAGCTGGGCAAAGTGGGCACTGTTTGCACCAAATGAAGGAGATGTTGCTTCTGTGGATCTCTGGCCTGGTCCCAAAACCATTCCAGCAGTGCCAGGTGAAGCTGGTTGCTAACTGAGTGCATCAGTGCTCCCAGGCCACCTGCCTGGAGCAGTGTGTGTTGGGAAAGAGCCTCTGTGTGACCTCTCATCTTTTCCCACTGGCCAGGAAATGTGTGCAACGCCAGCTCCAACTGACAAGCCCTCCTCCATGCTTCCACTGCTGCCTTTCTTTTGCAAGCATGTCTGTGTGCTCCTCTCTCCCCTTCCAGCTTTTACCTCAGGACCTCCATTTTTTCCTTCTGTTCAGCTCCAGATTTTCCATCCTACCCCCTGCTGCAACCCTCTGTTCCCCTGCCTCCCTCCAGCCTTGTCCTTCCCTCTATCACCATTCCTCTTCTGTTTTTCCCGGGTGAGAGGCTGCTCGAGCTGTCCACCTGTTGACCAAGGGGGAGGAATGGAGATTAAGGAGAGACACGGCCCATGGGCAGCAGGACCTGGAGCAGCAGAGCTGCTTTAGCCCCCAGCAGTGATGGAGAGAGCTGTCAACGTTATTGTTGTGTTGGCATGGCAAAGGTGGGAGGGTGGGAGGAAGGAGGCAGAGGATGGGGTGGGGGGGAAGGGATTTGAAACTTCAACTGCCCCTTTGTGTTTTCACCTCCTCCAGTTTATCTGGTGCCCTGTGGAATTTATGATCCTCCCCCCTGCAACAAGCTGCTGTATTTAAAGTCACAGAGTGCCTTCCAGCCGGGTGATAGACTAGCTAGCCTGCTCTTTAACAACCTCAAATGGTGTAATGAGCAAAGCCAAACTTTCTCCCAGCAACAGTTTAGGGAAGACTGATTATCTCTCTTTTACAAGTGGGAAAACAGTGTCAATCCATTCCAAATCCCCGTGGTGGAGCTGAGCAATGGATACAGATGATTTATATGCTATTTCAAGGCTGCAAACAATCTCTTTTTCTTTTTCCCTCTCCATGCTCAGCTGGACATTTGCTCAACTTAGGGAGAATAAGGAGACTGAGAACAGGTAAAGCAGAGAACAGAAGCAAATACAAAAGTCAGACAAAACTCCCATCTGAGCAGCAGGAGTTGCCATCTGGGTACTGCTATTCAGGCACGCCAGATGAGGGACTTCAGGAGTCTCATCCGTATCTGATTCTCACCTCATTGCTTTGGTGTGTTGTGCAGGGGACAGGAGGCACCTTTTGAGAGGATGCAGCCCATGTGATGGACAATTGGAGAACCACAGCTCCCAGAGCAGCTCTGCCAGCGAGGGATTATACAAACAGAGCAGCCCCACAGTGAAGCCCCAGTGCTAGCAAGCATGAGGGGCAGCCCCTCACTCCATCACCCTGTGTCAGGTCACTGTTCAGGATCCACCCTTCCCTCTCCTCCAGCAAGTTCACTGTGGGTTGGGCCCCAGGTCAGCCCTGGCAGCAGACTCCTTCTGAGCACCTGTGGCTTTTTCTGATTAAGGGGCACAGAGCTAGGAGGCACTGGGAATTAGAGATAAGCTCCAGCACTGGGAGCACTTCTGGCAGCCCCGTAGCACAGCTGGAGAGACAGAGCAGTGCGGAGATGTGGATTTCACAAGCCCTGTGCAAGGCTTGAGGCACATCCAGCTCTGGAGGATGGAGTTGAGCCCTGAGCACCTGGGGATGTGGCAGGCTGGCCAGAAGCCCTCTGAGGAAGGTGCTGATGCAGACACCTGCACACTGAGTGCAGTACCAAGTGCCCCAGCTCCTGGAGCAGGTGCACAGTTGCAAGGTATCATGTGTTCCTGGTGGCTCCATGTCCTTTGCCAGCTCTGCCAGGGGTGGAAGGACACAGAGCTCAGACAAGCAGGATGCCTTGCAGCTATTGCTTTCTCCAAACATCACCAGCCCAGTCTGCTTTGCCTGCACACCTGTGGTGGCTTTTATCGCTGCAGCGGCACCGGTGCTGCTGTGTGCAGCCTGAGAGCCCTTTGCTTCCACAGGTCACCCCAGACACCCTGCAACCCTCCCTTTCTGTATGCAGCCTAAGGGCCCCTCAATCCACCCCTCCTCTCTGCCTGGGCACATCCTGTGCCTTCAGGCTCGGGTTGGAAACTACAAGACTGTTAACTCCCTCCTCCCTGTCCCAAGAGATAAAGGCACAGATGCATTCGAGCCAGGCAAAGCCTTCTGGCAGCTGAGATCCACACTGGCTGCTTGATAGGAGTGGCCTCCTCTGTGTATTACCTGGAACTCCAGATGTGTGAGTCTTCCTTCTGGTTGCTAAACTTCAGAGGTCAAGCTTCTCCCAGTGACATTCAGCTCTTGCTGTGACTTTCTTACACATGCCCTCTCAGGTTCTCAGTTATTATGACAGGGACACATAATATGGAAACTTATTTCATTTGCATGTATTTTTGTATTTATAACTGTAAAACGTGAAAGGCCCATTCTTCCATAATCTCTGACACAGCAGTACTGACATCCTCTCAAGTGGGATTTGCAACTGGATAAGCTGGGGGACTGCACGTTTATTGGATCAGTTTCAGCTTGCCTTCTTCATGCTCTGCCACGGCTTCTCCAGTTACCACAGGTAGATGTGCTGAAACCCAGAACAGTAATGCACACCATGCCTTCTGCTGTCCTTGCTGCTGGGACAGGGAGAAGGAATGCCACCTGGAAAGACTCCTCCACCTCTGCTGTCATAGAGAAGTCACGCAGGCCTTGGTGCTGAGACCTGCAACTCAATCTGTGGACATGACCTTTTGGTAAATCAAACTGAGTGTCCCAAGTTTCTTGTGCATTATTAATGTCTTGCTCAGGAATTAATGTGGGTCAGGCTCTGCTTATGGGCCCATGTGTGCATTTCAAGTGTAAGTTTATCCGGAGTTCAGAGATGGATAAAGGCAGGATTTTGGCTCAGTCTTTTTAAAAAAAGACTCTATGAAGTAATGACCCAGTGACAAGTATTCTCTTTGATTTGGTTTCTATTCTCTCACCGGGGAAATTGTTCATTTAGGGCCGCAGTGAATTTGATGTAGAGGCCAGGATTCAGACTTATGTTTGCACTATATCAGGATAAAGGCTTGGAGAGGGGAGCAAAAATTTTAAGAGGAATTAGCAAGCTGGGCAGAGGGCTTAGAAAACATGACCTCTGAGGAAGATGTGGTAGACTCTGTCATGTTTTTCCTCTAGGCACATCTGTAAAAGTTGTGATGCATTATTCTCCATGTCCATGGATGCAAGGCAGGCCTGACTTGATTTAAAATAACGGTGATTTATGGTAGCCATAGGGGCAATATTTTCAAGTTTTTAAGGATTGCTAGTATTCCAGTAAGTACCCACAGACAGTGCTTCTGGGCTACCACCCATCGGTCTTTAAAACCTGTCTCCACATTCGGGGGGGGAGGGTGAGGTATTCTGGATCCTGTCTCAGAGCAAGGGGAGGCTTAGATCACCATGAGCTAATCGGTGAGGCAATTGGGGATGGCCCATGGCCTTTTTGGAAGAAGGCTTTAGGAATGCATTCAATCAGCATCCCCTTCATTTAGCTGGGTGGGGCTGGGTGACAACAGCCAGAGAGCTCATGGCTAAACTGCAGGAGAAAATGTGGAGGGCACCTTGCATAGGAGTGCATGGTGCAGTGGGGAACTATAGTTTTCCACTTAGGATATAGCTGGAGTTTCCTAGGCTTCATGATGAATCCTCATCAATTAGTACATGGTGTTTGAGACTTAAGTATGGCTAGAAGCAGGGCAATGCCTGTGAAGTGAAGTTTACCGCTTGATCTCCTTCACAGTTCAGGCCTAAACCCTACCCTTTGGATCAAACTTTTCTTTCTCTTTCAGATGCTGGGTAGAAATCTAGTCTTGCAATCCAACTGGTGTAAAGGTCTAGTAAGAGTGAGTAACATTGCAGCTACACAGTGCTGAGCACAAAATTAGGTGCAGTACTCAGATTACCTTTTTTTATTACACTTCAGTGTTCTTTCAAGGCATTGCCTTTTATAGAGGCAAACCCAGTCCATACTCATTAACTCAGATGGACTGATGGCAAGGAGCTTGGCTTTCCTGTCCCAACCACATCAGACAAGCAAAAAATAATCCTGCATCAACAGAGACACAGGCACTGTGTTGCCAACAGGAACCAGAGGTGTAACCTGCATCCACATCCATGGTTGTTTTCCACCCTGGCCTTCCCTGACTATTACATTTCCTAATGGCGTTGCATCTACAAGAGACATTTTGCAATCTACTGCCCCATTTCTGAGCAGAGAAAGGAGGCTCCACATGGCATAACTGGAGACTGGAAATTTAAAGAGTTAACAGCACAAGACTGAATACCAGTCATGGCCAGGTCCCTCTGCAGTCCTGAAGACCTTCAGGTGAAGAAAGGGAGCTGCCATCTTTTGACTGTATTCTAGCTTGCCACACCTGCCTCATGGCACCCTGCCTGGTGGCACCCTCCCCATATCTGATCACACACCCTTCCTTGTTCTGTGACCTTTTTTTCCCTCCTTGCCATATTAAAGGCTGATTTCAGGATTGCTGAATGTCCACAGAGCACGAAAGCACCTATGTTTTGCTGTCAAGGACTCTGGGAGTGCTGCTAGAATCAAGCTGACCCCCCCACTGCTGCCTGTGTTGGCAATATTAACAAAAGGTTATTTCCAAAACTGAAGTGAAGAGCCAACTCCCTGATTGGAAGAGCAATAAAAAAAATATATCTCCTCTTTTACTCTCACAATTTTTTCTTTTCTTCCAGGGGGTTATGTCCTTTTATCACCATGTCTGTTCGCTGTCTCCTGGGAGAGGTAAAAACCCCAGCATGACAAATCCGTCTTTCTTAGGGTGGAAGCTCTCCAAAAGCCTTAGCACACTGGTGAAATCTTATACTCAGAAAACCACCCACCTCACTCATGCTAAAATCATTGCTTGAAAGATCACATAAAACAGTCTGTTACGCAATTCTCAGAACACCAAATAACCCCCGTATTTATAGTATATACACTTGCAACAATAAACCTCCCTTTTGAACTGCATTGGTCAATATGGATTTAAAAAGCTTTTCCTATTTCAGCCAATATCTCAATTTGTTGTTTAAGCGTTCAGTGTTTTGGCTTGAGAGGAGCTGGTTGAGTGACTTCCTTTAGGAGCAGGTGATTAGGTTTGCAAAAACTTCTCTAGTGTGGTTCTCTGGGAGGTGGTACTGCTCCAATTTTTTTAATGCTAGCTTCTTCCTCTATACATTCAGCCTACATCAGGAAGCCTACATTTTGAGTTTGTAAGTATCCCTGGAAAATGTTGCCCCAAAAGTTAAGGAAGAAGATAAAGGCTATTTCTTCAAGCTGCTAAGCAAGATTTTAAAAGTATCTGTAACATTTGAAAGGCCCTTTCTGCAATAGGTCCAGCCTATAAAGGCCAGCAGCAGAGCACTAACCACTTGCAAGCAATCCCCTCCAGGCCCATCACAGCTCCTTCGGTCAGTCAGCAGAAATAATGTTTTTCTGCAGTGCCCAGGGCACTACATCAGCCACCAGAAGCCACAGATTTCTCTAAGCTCCCTCCCTGATGGCCAGGAGAGCCAGACAAGCTCAAGCTGGGGGACAGATGCTGGGCAGGTGCAGTGCCCGAGCCATCCCAGTCCTGCCAGGCAGCAGCACCCCAAGCTCCTTCAAGGGCCACCACAGCTGCTCAGCTCGGGTTGCACTGAGCCATGAGGGGAACCCTCTGCCCCACTGCCCAGTCCTGCTGGCCAGTGTGGAGGTTTTGGCTTCTCCATCACCCTGCTTCATGGAATCACACAATATGCTGAGTTGGAAGGAACCCACAAGGATCATGGATTCCAGCTCCTGGCCCTGCACAGGACCATCCCCAAGAGTCACACCAAATGCCCAAGAGCATTGTCCAAATGCTTCTTGAACTCTGTCAGGCTTGGTGCTATAACCACTTCCCTGGGGAGCCTGTTCAGTGCTCAGCCACCTTTATGGTGAAGAACCTTTTCCAAATATCCAACCTAAACCTCCCCTGACTCAACTTCAAGTCATTCCCTCGGGCCCTGTCACTCCCACCACAGAGAAGAGATCAGTGTCCCTTTATTGCAGCGACCAAAACCGCACACAATATTCCAGGTCAGACCCCTGTAATTTCAACTAGAGAAGAGCTGACCCCTTCTAGATCTTCCCCAGTCTTTTCCATCTCTTTACTGCTGTTGACTTCCTCGGGGCAAGGAAATATTTTCTTTTACACTCAGCGAATGATTTGCATATTTTTATAAGCCGTGCTGAGCCCTTGCCTGGAGACGCAGGAAAAGAGGATTGCCTGGGTGTGACATGATTTAGCTCTTAAGAACATACCTCGGGGAGGCTGTCTGGTGAGTTAGGCAATACCCTTGGAGAGGTTTGTGTGCACACTGTAAGGAAATAAGCTTCAAAGAATGAAGACAAGGCTGGCAGTGTTTGTTACTGTTGTCTTCCTACCTATTGGGGCATAAATAAGAGACAGGAAGCTCCCTCTGTTTATGTAAGAAGTGGAAGCTTTCTCATTTGTCCATTGGGATAGGCTGGAGATTACTCAGGCTGTTTTCTTCATCACCTCTTTGCAATATATATATTTCTATGTATTTACTTCAGTGATGTCTTAGTCTTAACATTTCCAGGTGTAAGTACTCTGGAAAAGCTATCCAAGCAAACCTTCCTTGTGGGAGTACTGCTTTTGCTGTCACAAGAGAGTTCTCTTGGTTTAGCTGATTTCAATAAGTTAAACAAAAAAGATTACTTGTTGGCAAGAAGACTTTTAAGTGGATTCAACTGCATTGCACTAAGGTTCTTGTCATTATGGAAATTTCAACTTCTCTGCCAAAGGAAAAAAAAAAAGATGAAGTAAAAAAAGAGCTGTTCCTTAACAATATTGTTATTCTGGCACAAAAAGCCCTGTCACAGATGTGCCTTAAAATTAATTTTCCCAGATATTCACTGAACTCATTATTATCCTCTCCCACTAAACATTTCCAATTTAAGTGGAGACCAGGCTTGAAACAAGATAATGCATCCAGCAGTCCATCTGAACATTCATATATATATGAGAACAAGATCAGAACTCTGACACAGCCCTCAAACCAAAAGAAATTCCTCAGGCTTTTTAGAAGTGAGAAAATTCAGCTTTGAAAATGTTGGGTTTGGTTGAGGTTTTGGGTTGTTTGGGTTTTTTTTTTTTTTTTTTTTTTTTTTTTTCCTTTTATCTGCAAGAGAGGAATCTGCTGGATTTGAGCACTAGATCAGATCTTGAGGCTTAAGGGTGGATCTCAATTATCCAGCCCAGGTCTATCACTAACCATAATGGGCCTTTTGCATCGTTTCTCGAGGACATGCCCATGCAGACAATAGCTATGTGCTGGCAAGCCAAGGTCTAAATGTATCTAAATACCACAGAATCATTAAAAAAACCACACGGGGGATGGGGAGCTGGGCTGCTGTACTGCATGTATTTGGCAGATACCTGTGCCCTGTGCAGAGCAGTGGCATGGGGGGAGCAAAGCACGTCCTCCTGGGACATGCTCTTCCTCAGAGCTGCTCCCCCGCTCTGCAGTCTCCACTGTAATTGCCTCTTGGAGTGCTAGATGTTAACGCTGTGGCCCCAGGGAATGCTGCTTTTTCAGCAGCCTGTGGGAAAGAACAAAGCCGACAAACAAGAGAGCGCCTGGAGCAAAGCACAGGAGTAGACATCTCGCTTTTCATCAGGGGAAAACCCAAGCTCCAAGTCAGCAGATTTACCACAATTTCAGGTGCTGTTAACATAACGTTGAGGTCCTGGTACACATATGTGTATCATGAAAGGGAATCTGCACTTGCCCCAAAGCAGCCAGTGCCAGAAGGACATCGAAAAGATGCATCAGCATTCTGGTGAAGAGTTGATGATATCCTCTAAAGAGAGGCTGGGCTTTCAGGTTTGCCTGGAACTGTGTGATCCTAATCAGAACATGGGCAGATCTTCACCGTGAACTTTCCAAAGAGCTGAGCCAAGACAAATTTTTGTGCAATTCACTGCCCCTAACTTTAGCTTATTGAAAAGTTTAGGTCTTTGAACAGGGCCCAAGTTAGTGGGGAAACAAGGAGTCTTCCAGAGTGACACCTCACTCTAGGATCAGTGGTGGATATCAATGGAATGAGTTGCTCTTGGAGAGTTGCTCTCAAGTGAGTTTGGAAATAGCACACATTCAACCCTGGCCCCTTTGTGCTGTGTTTCTCTCTCCCTCATGTACTATGTAGACAATGACATGATGGGGCTTTTAGTGTGGGACTACAACTGGAGAGTCAGTTTGCCAGCTGGGTAAATCCACAAGTGGCTAATGCAGTGCATCAGAGCAGCTAGGAGAACACAAGCGAGCTCTCAGAAGGATGTACCACTGCACTTCTTCTTATTCATGTCAAATGGGCAGCATCCTGTCCTCAGCCTTGGGCAGCCACAGGAATGGATGCATTATAACCCACATGATCTTCCCTGGCAATAATTTGTTCCTGTGTGCGTGGTATGTGCCTCTATCAGCTGCTAGTTTGTACTTTTGCTAATTTGATCATACACAGGACCAATTTCTCCTAATCTGAGCACAATGCCTCAGACAGAGCTATCACTGCCTCTGGTCTATGTGCAACTCTTATCTAGGGCAGCGAGGAGTGTGACAGGTGCATGATAGCCTGCCTGGCACAATGGGAGGCCCCACAAGAAAGGACTTGCCACCCTGTTTCCCTCAGATGCACAGAGGGACCGCTGAAGTGCCTTGATGGTGCAGGGGAGTGCCTGGAGCAGCCTGAAAGTTATAACTCACCAGCATATCAGGATATGTCACTTGGAATAGCCTTGTAGCCATCTCAGCACAGGGCAGTAAATCCCCTTGGCTTGCAAAGCCCCCCAAGGCCAGAGAGGGTGGAGGAAGCAATGGAGCAGCATCCTTGCCAGAACTTGCCCTTGGCACCTGGCTCTGCCCTGCCAACACGGACTATGTGGCCTGCATGCCACATAGAGGAGATAATGCAGACCCTTCTCTGGTTTTAGCCTGAGCCATCATTGCTCTGCAGGAACTTTTGGAAAGGCAGTGAGTTCTGCTCTGCTCTGCAGTCAGGCCATGGCCATGCAGTGTCCAGCCGTGCTCCTGGGAGTGTGTCAGACACCAGTGCCCACGGCCCATTTGCACTCTTTGCAACACATGCTGAAGCTGATTGAAGTGTGAGAGCCTCTGTGTCCTCTGGTCTTTATGCACAGTAAGCAGCAATAGAGACAACACTTGCTAGGACTTTGCTCTAATTTTTCCAGATCTAGTGAACTTCATCCACAGCACAGGTGAAACTGCAGGTTTATGCAGGTTCTTTCTCAATTACTACTAGTTGAGGCTACTTTTTAAGGTCTCGTTTAGATTCTGAACATGTAGGCACAAAATTTTTTAAATGACACCTTTGTAAAAGCCAGTGACCTTGTCAATTATGCCTGTCATCTGAGTTCTCTCTCACACTCAGCAATTCTCTTCTTCTAATTAATTTTCTTACTTTTTTCCATGGAGTAATATTAACTTGTGTTGATAAGCAGTTCTTTTCTTTTGCCCCAGAACAGTGATGAGTGCAAATACGGAGGGTTTTTAAGAGGAGAAAGATTTTCTGAAAACAGGTCTTATTGCAGAATTAAATTGTTACAGAATTAAAATTCTAAGGAAGACTTGAAGCAAAAAATCTATAGCTGGTCAGTGTTTTGCTTGCTCATGCCTATTTGAGTTGCTCTGAGCAGTAAGTACTGGGAATATAACACATCCTTGGGCTACAGCCCATCTTCACAGAACAATTTTGCTGCTGAATATGCACTTCTTAATAAGGGTAACTGCTCATGTCAAGACTATAATGATACCAATGCACTCATGCCATGGACTGCAACCTACTGTTCTGGCAGTTCTCTTGTTTTATTTTCCCACCACAAAAGCTACAATTAAATGTATTTGTTGGTGAAGCTTATTTTTGCTGGCTTTTCATCTCAGGCAGTGGAAGATTTTATGGAGCTATCTTGTTCATTTCAAAACCATTTTTTAATCATCCTTTTCCCCAAGTTACGTTGTCCTCAAGTAGCCCTGTATTTAAACATCAATCATGCAAATGGCTTAGTGTTTCCCAGGGTACTAAACTCCCTCTGCAAACACAGTGTAGGAGAACTACTGTGAGCCTGCACCTTCTAACCACCAACTTGGCTGGTGTAGGTGACATTCTTACTCTTCCCTCGATTCTTGTGCATCTCAGCTAAGACAACAACCAATTTATCTGCACATAAATTCCAGGAGTAAGGAGTACGTCTGAGTGTCAGGGATTAGGACCATACTCGGAATGTCCCAAACCCAGTGTGGGGTGAGACTCGTGTGTTTCACAGCCTGTTCCCCAACTCTGTCACTTCTGCAGGACCCCAGGGAGATCCTACTTGAGGCCCTGCCTCTGTTCCTCGGGAAGCCAAGAGCATTTCCTTAGTAATTCAAGGTGGGCAGGGTGCTTTTCCTAACAATGAAAGACTTGGCCATTATAAGCTATAGGAACTATAGCTGATTACCAGCAAACCTGGGGACTCCTGTCTCCCACACTGTGGTGGCAACACCAGTCTATGACAATGCTGCCTTGTGCTGGCAGTGCTGTTTGTGTGGGTCTGGTGTAAGAGCAGATTTCCAAATAAAAGACTCCATCAAAGAAAAAAAAGTGGGGGATGCTTTCTGCATGTTTGTTTCAAGTGGGACCGGTTCTCCAACCTGTTTCAGTGTTTGTCCATAGCACTTGAGCCCACTTGAGTTGCTGCTGGGAGAGATGGGAAGTGCCAGGGCAGCAAAAGGAAAGGCCAGGGGATTGTGGTGGTGAGACAAAGCTTTTGCCCTGCAAATGCTGATGGATGTTTTGGGGACATCCAGGCAGTCTCAGACTCCTGAATGATGAGATTACCCTTCCTCTTTCTTATTAAGGCATGTTCCTGGGGGATAGACCTTTTAGCACTTTGGTTTCTGCTTACCACATGGTGCTTTGTAGACAATTACACTTCAGGACTACTAAAATACCTGCTCTGCAGTATTTGCCTTATCACAATACTTGACTTTATTACTGCTGCAAAAATCTTAATGGGGCCTGGATTCTTATACAAGTGAACCTGCATAACAAGTGACTCCATTTCAGAGCCCAATACTATCAAACTTTTCTCTCTTATCCTGAGGCTGTACAGAAGAATTTCCCTGGTTCAGGGAAAGAAAACCTGCAACAAATCAGTGTTCAACAACCAGTGCTTTCCCAAAGCTCAAGCACTGCCATGACAGTTTGATAACCAGCTGAAAAGTGAGTCTGGTGGAAGATCCAGAGTGGGAGTCTGGGCCTTGAAAATAGGGTCCTAATCCATAAGGAATTACTGTGTGCAACACTTGTCCAGAGAGCCCACACAGTGAGGCAAGGTTGCACCATGCTCTCTCTCCTTTCTTGAATAAAAAGTGCCGACTCTAATGAGAGGCAGGTCCCTGATTCAGCAAAGCATTTAAGTGTTTTGATGAACTGGGGCCAAACTGAACATCTTGTGCAGAACTCAGTTGTCTAGTGAACAATATCAAATATTTTATTCATGGATGCAGACTTAAATTAAAATTAAAGACATGGCTATTTAAGGCCTTAGGTGCCCAAACTCATATTGTTCATTTTTTATTATCTTAAAGTAATCATTTGTACGGGAAAAGAAGCAGCCACCTCCAGAAAATCCATCCCCGTCATGCTGGGAAGAATATTCTCAGTTCTCCCCCAGCACCCTGTCAATTTAATGGCTTATGTAGCTTGCTTAGAAACTTGTCACATTCAGGCTATTTCAGATCAACAAGTTCCAGCCAGTATCCTCTTTTCCTACCAGACACACTAGCTTTAGTACCATTATTGGCTGCATAAGGTATGGGCAAGTGAGGCACAGCCTCCAGTAGGCCAGATCAGGTATTAAAAGGGTCTTAATATTGTGCCATCACCTTTACCTGGCTATCAGTCCCCAGGTAAGGCAGTGAGCTCTGTGCTGACCTCGGCCTCTGAAGCTGCAGCCAGCAAGGGTCCCTGTCAGGCTGCTCTCCTCACTCCAACACCTTGGGCAGTCCTGCTGGAAAGGTCTCTCCAACCCAGAGAACACCAGCCTTGGAAAATGAAGCATTATGGCAGGTGAACACAAACCTCAGCCTATGAAAGCTTTTGCTGAGCAGTGTTTCTCCTGAAATGCTGGATGCAGCAGCATGCTGTGGCTGAAGGCTGCGCCACAGGCAGGTGGAGAGAGCAGAGCTTGGACTTGGGCACATCCTGACTTCAGGGTGTTTCTCCTTAGAAACATCATCTTTTTCTAATGAAAATTTTCAGTAGAACATTATCTGTGCCTTTTGTATATTTGAAAATATTTCCGCAGATAGTAAAATGCCAAAGAGAGCTGTTTCTAGTATGGCAACACATACTTTATTTTCTTCTCCTTGTCCGCCCTACAGCAAGAATCTTCAACTCCCTTTTACTTATCAACACACCCACTTGTCCTCTCAGGCAGAAAACAGTCAAAGTATGGATTGAAAAGAAAATCTGGCATTTTTCAACAGCTTGTCTATACTTAGATGCAACCACCTCCCTGCCACGGAATACAGGCAGATGCAAACGGGAAGAAAATTAAAAAAAAAAAATTAAAAAAAATAAGTACATGCAGACATTTTTTGGCTAAACCTTATGCTCTCTTTGATTTATTCCCATACAGCTACTAGTGCTCAAATGATTTCCAGAGCAGGCATAAGTTACATGGCACTCAGTTTATCTGCTCTGGAATGGCAAAGTGCACACACAGATATATACACTGTGGTTCCAGGGAGTCTAGGGATTTCAAAGGTGCTTTATCTCCCAGATAACTCACTGGCAAAGTAGGGTGAATTAATAACAGTGTTGGTGACTAAAACCGGAATGATAGATTATGAGTATGGGCTTTGAAAAAGAAGTGTCATTTAAATGCAGATTAAATGCAGTGTCATTAAATACAGCTTTGTTCAGAGCAAGATATTAATCCTTTATTTTCTTTTTTTGATTTGTGGATTCCTAAGCACAAATCCTTGAATTATGTATTTCAATCTACTGGCAATGGCTTTTTTTCCTGTGCTCTCACAGCATCACCCCCCTCCAAGCAGTCTTTGGGGATCTGTGAACCAGAAGTAAAACCCCATCTCCTAGCAGTCAGACAGGAACCACATTCCCCTAAATCCCACACACTGATCTGATTCACTGCATGACTCTTGTAAGCCTCCATCCACCTCCTCTCTGGGAAAACACAAAAGATGCACAGTTTTTAAGTGCTCAGGCTGAGGGACTTTGAGCTTAGCACAGAGAAAGGCTGAGCGGCCAGAGTTCCCACTTAGGGAAGTGCCAGTGCACAGGAATTTTGTACAGGCATAGCACTGAGGCACTTGAAATGCCGGGAATGCTGTGTATTTGTGCCCTTTGCCTCTGCATCCTGTGACACCATTGCTCTAAAGGAAGGTGAATCTATTTATATGCAGTGGTAGAGGCTGGAGCCCTCATTTTCACTGGGCCCTTCAGAAGCCTTTGTCATGTTTTTGCACCACTATTTGAATGACTTGGAAGGCTTCATAAAAATACTAAATACTGTCAAAAATGCAAAATGTTTGTATCCCTCAGCCAGGGGGAAGGAAAAAACATGCCGGAAGCTTAGCCAAGCCTGACAGGGTATAGTGAATCTTGATCTTTGCTCACCCCATAGTTAGATATTGTTCCCCCTGCCCCCCCCCCCCCCCTTTTAATGAAGTCACTGCCTTATGCCTCAAAATGATCTCATTAAAAGCAGGGGACAAGACAGCAGAGGGTAGGAGGCCTGCAATTACAGATGGAAGGTCGACAGAAATACTGTTTCATACACCTTGTCATCTCTGTTTCCCCTCTGAAGGAGGGTGGTCTTCAAAAAAGCATGAACCCCTTTTGACCACTTCTCTGAACCACACTGACAGAGAACTCGAGATGGAGATGTCACTGAAAGAAAAAACAGATGAGAGATGGCGTTCTTTCCTATTCTGGGTACTATCCACTGCTGGGATCCTAGTTTTCCCAGCAAATGCAGCCCTAGGCTGTGGCAGTTGTGAAGGGGTAAAGATTTGCTTCTCCGTATCAAGCTACACAGAGTCTATTACTGGAAGAAGGAATATGTTTGAGAGCAAGCTGTCATATCTAGCAGCAGGAGCAAAGGGCTTTCAGATCCTTGGACTCCTAACTGGAACTTGCTAAAGCTTTTCTGCATGTCGGCCTTCCCTCACAGTGACTGTTCTGTTCTGAAAATGGCCATAATAAAACTCCCTGCTGTAAAACAATCCATGCTTCTCAAAGGAAAAAATGTGGCAGGAGGGCCTTGTGATGTCCACATTCACATAACGCCCTGCACTGCTTAGCTAAGGCTCATCCTTCTCCTTTCAATGCATCCCCATGCTACCTATCCTTTGAATTCATCTGCTGTGCAGCAGCCCACAAACACACCACAGCTGCTGTCTGAGGGGAAAACGATGTATGGTTCCAGACCTGCAAAGGAACGATTCAAGATTACTCCTGGGATGACCTGGACTGGGACACGCAAGCCAAAGAGCAGGAATTTTCGGGTATCAGAGCCTGACTGGGATTTCAACTGCTGGCAGGAGTGAAGTTCCCTGTATGTTATCTCTGCTTCTCTCAGTCACCGTGCCAAGGTCTCAAAGAGTTTGTAATTGCTTGTAGATACTGAAAACAGAGCTCTCCTGATTTTTCTTAAGCTAATCTCACTGATACCTATTAGGGAAAGAGAACACAAGCATTTCCAGTACAGAACATTACAATCCCTGCCTGGTTTGATGTAATAAAATTTCTTTTGATCTGTATGGATTTCTTCTCTGTTTAAAACACTGACAGTGACACTGAGACATTAATCCAGGTTTACAGCACCACAGCTGCATGCTACAGTTTTGTATGATGCAGAAGTGACAATGCATCAACTACCCCAAGGAAAAGATGGGTCAAACTGGTTAGGGAGCACTTCAAGGGGCAATATAGTGCAGAAGTGGACTGGAGGTCTTTTTTTAGTGTCCTATTGCTAATGTTTCTTCACTGCCACATAGAAAGCAAGCCAAGTTTGGTACGGTGCATTGCTGTTCAGGAGTAAAATGCTGTTAAGGCGTGAAAACGAAACTAATAGGTGATTTCCAGTGAATAGACACTGGAATTTTGACCCAGTTTCTAATGCTTATCCCCTTCTCCCCACTCACAGGCAAAAGCCAAACCTTTCCTGGGAAATTTCAGAAGAAAGTCTCAAGGGTAAGTAATGAAAGCTATCTGAGTGTCTCCTCAGGGTTGGGTTGGTGTAGCTTGGTAGGGAGACAGCTGTCCAGGTATTTTCTAGGTAAACCAAAAGCTTCAGCCTCCCAGTCTGTCAACTCAGTGCAACATCTAATAACGACCATGAGAGGCTCCAATATGGAGCTTACACAGACAACTAAAAAGTGTCTCTGAAGTGCTGGTCTGCTGTCTAAAATTGCATCTGATCTCACTGCTAGTTTTTGCTTTCATGTTCAGTATGTTCTGTTGCAGAAGCACCTCAGAACGGAGCGATCAAGATGTTTCTAAGTCCAGCTGGAGTCACAATGATGGAGCACCCCCACATCTGCAAACAGCAGGTCCATCAGAAGCTCTAAAAGCTGGTCTAGGGAGAAGTGACGGGGCCAAGCCTCACCACCGGTGTGGTGCCTCTACACATGATTGTTTAAATAAACATGATGGTTGCAGTGGCACATATTCCCCTAACAGACCGTGGTTCTGTGGGCAGTTTGATGGGCAAGCTCTTTGTGCAGGATGTTTAAGGCTTGAATTCAGTTCTCTTTTCCTGTGGAAAGGTTTCAAGCCATGCTAAGCTGGGAAGTGCTCTAACTATGTTCCTCCTTCCCAAGAAAGTTCATAGCTATTTTTGGGACCCTCAGCAGGTGAAGCCTCCTGAAACTTTCTCATTTCCAAAATTATACAGGGTTCCAGGGCTTCTACTAAGCCGTGCAGAATAAAAAAGAGCATCAGCTCATTTGCTTTATTAGAAAATCTAGATGGAAGTAAAAGCAAAGTCAACAAACTTCAGCAAGAAAACCCTCAAACCAACAAAGTAAACAAACACAAAGTCATAATTTCTGCATCTGTCTCTCACAGAATTTGAAGCATAAGGGAAGGATGACCATAGCCAAACTTGGTTCCCTAGCCAGGCTCCCTGAGCAGCAGAGGGCACAGAAAGCTGCCCCCTAACTCTCCACCGAATCCTTAATCACCAGAAGTAGTTGCCGTCAAGAGCATCTCCCACGGAACGGAGCGCGCTGAGGCTCCGGCAGGTTGGCAGCACGGCAGGGACCATGCCCAGCACAAAGCGCGTGGGTGGAAAGGGAGCACCGGGGCTCTTGAGCCTCTCAGCGAGCGGCGGCAAAACCCGCGGGGAACCGGCACCTGGGGGCTCCGGGCGGCCACAGGGCCGAGCTCCCGCAGGGGCGGCGGGCAAGGCGCCCGGGGAGCCCCGGCCTGACGGCGGCGCCGCAGGCAAGACGGGCGCCGCGGAAGGGGCGCTCGCTCCGGCGAGGCGCGGTCGGGGCAGCCTGGGCGAGCCTCAAGGCGAGCCCCCCGTCCCAAGATGCACCCGGGACAGCGGAAGGGCCCGCGGGCGCTACTCCCCGGCAGCCCGGGCCGCAGCCACTCCCCCCGCACCGCCCCCCGCTCACGCCCCCTCAGGGCACGGGGCGGGGTGCCACACGGGCTGGGCGGGGCGGCGGAGCGAGGCTCTTTATGCGGCGGGAACCCGGCGGCGGCCGGAGCTCCGCGCGGTTGCGGCATCGGAGAGGAACGGCCCGGGCGGGGGCAGAGGCAGAGGGGGGCGAGGCGAAGGCTAGGAGCCGAGGAGGAGGAGAAGGAAGAGGAAGGAGGGCGCCGGCCGGGGTGCTCCTATTGTTCCGCACCTGCGCCGGCCGGGACACGTGGCGCCGCTGAGCCCCGCTCCTCGCCCCCCGTCACTTGACCCGCACGCAGTCGCCCGGCACCATGGGCAAGGGGGTGAGCGGCGAGACCGGGCCGGGGCGGGAAGTGGGAAATTCACGGAGCCGGACGGTGGTCGATGCCCCTTTCCCTTCGATGAGGCTGCGCTTTGTGTGTGCCGGGCCGGGGCGGCCACGTCGGGCCGGGTGCGAGGGCGGCCGTGGCCGCTGGCGAGCGGCGCCGGTGCCCGAGCCGCCCAGCAACGTGCGAGGGCGGCCGCCGCCGCCCGCGGGAAGGAAGAGCCGGGCCGAGGGCGTGGCGGAGCCCGGGGCAAGGAGCCGGCGTCCCAAAGCCCCCGGCTCCTCCTTGAGGCCGTGTCTCCCCGACGAGGGGCCTCTCGTCCGCCCGCAGCCCCCGGGGCTGGTGTTATCTGGTGGCCTTGCGGAGCTGGCGAGGAGGGAGCGCGGCTGCTCCCCGGGCTCCTGAGAGTACTTTAGACTTTTCTTGAGACACGAGGGCCCGGCGTGGCGGGGGGCCGGGAGAAGGGAAGCCGTCAGCGTTATTAGGGCTAATTTGCCTGTTGGTAGCAGTGAGAGTGTGATGGGAGATGGTGGCAGAAGGGAGGCGGACACGCCTGAGGTCTCCTGTTCACCGGGGAGATAACTTCTCGCAGGAGGCTGTGCAGCGGTTTCTGTCCTGGATCAGCATTGTTTCTACCTTATAGCCCATTACAGGGCTATAGGGAGAAGTCCTTCATTCGCATCGTATCTTCTAACTAAAGAAAAGTGTATGTGAAGGCTGTTGGGGGATGTTGTACTCAAGCACTCGTGTGTGGAGCAGATACACCTCTTGGCGTGCTCTGATTTCATTTTATGTCAAAAAACTAGAGACCAGTTTCTGGGGTTTGTTGCTTGGATGTTTGTTTTTTCCCTTCGAATGCTTCCGTGTGTATCTTGTGTAGTTGGAGGTGTGTAGATTCGTGTTTACTTTTGGTTTAGACGCATTCCTGTAAAATTCCCAGATTTCTCTGCTTCTTGAGGAGAGGGTGACCGTGCAGGGCCATGGCAGCGGTGGTAGCATGTTCCCTGCCAACAGGTGTTCAGTGCTTCCCAAGCGCCGTTCAAACATTGACTTGACTTTGTATTGTCCTCATCGGTGCAGTACAGCAGCAGCAATGTTGACATAACTGCATGAGTAGTAGGGAGAGCTGCAAGAACATGGCTGAATGGACAGTTGCTTGGAAAACAGGGTTGAGGAGTGTGTGGGGAAGGCTTTCAGCATTTGTTCTGTGTATGTGGTTTCTTTTCCTAAGGAAGTTCTTCTGTTGCTTGGCAGCCCAGCCTGTTGTATTTAGGTCCAGTAGGCAACAGGCAGTATGGACAGTAAAATTCACCTAGGAGATAAAACACTGAGGAGAGATCTGGCAGTGTGGGCAGTGTTCTCATTCATGTTTAAATCATCAGAGCAGCCTTTGAGTTGTGTGTGTGTAGGATTGCAGCACAAAAGGCTTCAGGAGCTTCGCCTGCCTTGGAGGGACTAATAGGAGGTACAGATGCTTTCCAAGGTAGAAAGCTGTCTTGCTCCACTTCAGATTTCAGAGCTTGCATGGATAATAAAGCAATTAGCCCGAAACTGAAGCGTCGCCACAAGGGATAATTCAGCAGGGATAATACTGCTGCCTCATGCTTTCTGGTAGCAAGTCACAAGATTTGCTCGTTCAGCACTGAGAATGTGTGCGAATGATTGGGGACCCCCTGAAAAATGGGCATGTGAGAGAGTGAGGCAGTGAAAAAGGCGGAGTGTGGATGCAACGCTGAACAGCATGTGCCTGCCCTGAGTTAGGGTGCCCAAAAAGGAAACTTCTTTCCCATGGGTGCATGGGATGGAAGAGAAAAAAAGAGCCTAAGTGTGAGAAAACAAGTTTCTTCTCTCTGTGGCTGTGAGGAGAAGCTGAGTCTGTTTTACTTTAAATGGTAATGGGGCAAGGGGAGGGCCAGCTGCTGCTATGCAGTCCAAAAAGCAGATTATCCAACAGGGGAGTGTGTAGTGGAGGAAAGCACTCTGGATTTCATTCCTGTTCAGAGCTGACTGGAAGCTGTTGGTAGACAGCAGCATATTTCACTCCATCTCCCTCGCCGCACAGGCATAGCACAGAGTTGGTGGTGTGTGCTTTGGGTCACTTCTGGAGGTCAGCTCTGCCTTAAAGGCCATGAGGAGGAGATGTCCTTAATTCAGATTGTATCTTCTGAATAAAGAAAGGTGTGTGTGAGGGCTGTTGGAAACAGTAGTGAAGATTTTTTGAAGCTGGATGCTGTGATTGAGTACCCCTGTGTGGAGCAGAAACACCTTGTAGCTAGCTTGGATTTCCTTGAACCCCAGTTAAGGGTTTTTTTTCCCCCTGTCAGAAACTAGGAAGGTTTATTGCATAATGGAACCAACTGAGGGGAAATAATGCAAATCAAAGCAATCCTTATCTGGTGCAATTTAAAAAATCATATATTGCCTTCTCCTTCCCCTATCTTCTTCATTCCTTTATTACTATGGCTATTTTATGACAGTTCAGTTTTTATTACTATGGCTAGGGGCTAGTCCTTTTGCCAGAGAAAACCCTGGGCCTAGTCAGCATGTGTTTCTGGAAAAATGGGGGAACAGGGACAGGGGTCTCTGGCAAGTGAGGTGAGCTGTACAACCCACTCCAGTCATGACCTGCTGAAAACTGCAGCTCATCCTTCACCCAGGCCTTTCCAAGGGATAGCCTTCACCAGCTAGTCTATGGGAAAACTGGGTCCAGTCCACTCAACTTGATGTGTTTGTCAACTACTAGAGATGTCTGGAGTTATGGTGACTTTTTTTTTACAGGTGAGGAAGCTGACTCTTTGTAGTTGGCACAGCACCAAAAAACCCAGAATGGGCTGCTCAGCTGTGCAGTGATGACATTTGGAAATGTCTGCTCTTGAGTCTTCACACAACTCCAGAGCAGTAGAGATGTTTGTCCTAATACCCAGACAGGGCTTAAGGTGTGTGGGTAGTCCTTGTTTTATCCTGATGATTAAAAACCTGATTAGGTTTACATCTCTTCTCATGGGAGAAGAGCTTGTCCAAACTTGGGAAGCAGCAGACTGCACAATTAGCAATTACTAGCTGTTGAGTAAAAACTGCCTTGTACTGTCCTAGATGCTGAGAGTCCTATCAATTGATGCAGGTTAAATTTTTGATTCAAGATAGAAGATTGAACACAGTTCTTGGGAAGGAGTAAGAAGGATCCAAAGAAGCCATCTCTTCCATCTCTTGCTAGGATTACATAGGGTCATGGAACAGAGTTTGCAGTCCAATAGGCGGAGTTAGTTTTATGACTCATCTGGTTAATATATTTACTGTCTCATAAGGCAGCAGGACAGTAACTTTTCTGTTTTCTGTGCACAATTGATTATAATGACATAAGCAGTAAAACAGACCAGGTCTCCAGAGACTGCATAATTTGTTTTGGCTCTTACTTGACATTTCTTGTTGGATTAGGTGATCTTAGAACAGGGTACTTCTGAGCTTCTCTGCTGATTTGTACCCCTCCTGTTTCCTGGTCAATCATGGCTTGTATTGAGAACATCAGCCATGAATGGCTCAATTAGTCCACAGCGGAAAATCATCAGCTGTAGCTGAAAGACAATAGGATTTTCTAGGGGATGTATAAAACTTCTTACGCTGGTGTGTACAAATGTTGTGCTTAAGCCAGTGGAAAAAAAATCTTGCATGAAAAAAAGAAGCTGCATTGTTTTTTTTTTCCGAGGCAGTTTTGATGAGTCAGTTCTTGGGCTAAGTCAAGGAACAGGGGTGACATTTCTGATGAGACAGACCTTCCTTTGTGTTCAGGCCATGTGATTAAATCGTGATAAGATGTGGATGTGGAGTACCACAGGCCTTCTTCTCTTTGTATAACAGGAAAAGAAGGGGAGAGCAGGGAAATCCTACAGCGCCGAGGTGGGATGAAAACCTCTTCCCCTGGCAGCCCAGCCAGCACAAGCCTTTGTTGAACGGATTGGGCTCATCTTGCAGGAAGAGAGGCAGTGGCCCTGGAGGCACAGAACAGGGGCAGGACTTGGACTCTGATGCCTGTGTCAAGTTCAGATTTGAATGATGGAGCAGGAAGTTTGGATTCTGCATGAAATGACTGTTTAACAAGAGCTGAAGCTGATTCTCCTGACTTACCTACTTACTTTTTCAGTAAGGGTGGGATGTAGTACTAAAGCAACAGAAGGGAAAGTATTGAAAGTATTGTGCTTTATTCTTTTTCAAGCTGAGGAGTTGCTGAGCTCCTGCATAGGATAGACTCCAGTAAGATAGACTCCATTAAGACTCAAATACTTGGGTGCTTAGAGAAACAAGTAACTCTCTCCTCTCTTTGTTCTGACTGGAGCTGATCGCTGGGTTTTTTGGCTTTGTTGTTGTGGTGGTGGTTTTTTTTGGTGGTTTTTTTTTTTTAATTTTTTTTAAAAGTAAATCATGCTTGAACAAGGGCAGTGAGCCTTTTCATGTTTGGCCACTTGTAGATTGATTCAGCTGCAGCTGAAAAAGCCTAAGCACCTCTATATTCTGGGATTATTCACTGCCCCCAATGAGCTGAGGAACTGTATTTCTCACTGAAGTTTCAAAGAACCAGGAGGTTTTTAGATCACCTGCAAAAGCTTGCCAAGCTTTTCTTGAGGAGAAGGGGTGAAGCTGAAGGTGATTGAATGGTAGTCAAACATGGCACTAGCTCCTTCACCTTCATTAGGAATCATTTCCCATCTCAAGCAGTAATCAAGAGGCATGTGTTTTGTGAAGGGCCGTGTTTGGACTTGTCTGCCATAGTTCCAGCAGAAGTCAAAGTTGTTTCCTTCAGAGACTGAAAGAGATGTTTCATGGTGGCTTTTTGTGAATTGCCCTGTGGCAAAATCCTGTGATGCTGGAATGCAAGGATCTTGCTGGTTTAAGTACTGTGGCTTTCACTTTTTGAAGAAGGGAAATGGGAGTTTAGGTGCAAGGAAGAGAATGTCAGGAATGCTGACAGTCTGGAGTTCTGTGTCCTTTTCCTGGATCAGTGGAGGCAAATAGCTTTGTTCTGCTGTACTTATTAAAAACTGTTTCCATTGCACAGCTCTGTAGTGGCATGCAAAACTTGCCTTTACTGAGCAGGGCAAGGGGAGACTTTCTGTGCAATGTGAAATGTGTGACTATGGCTGCAGAGTGTTGCACACAGAGCTTTCTCAGCACAGTAAAAACCCTTGTCTAGATGTGACTGACGGGTTCTTTCAGAGAAGTAATGATCTTCCTTCTTTTTCATGTAGTTTCACTTTTGGTTTATACTTCTCTCAAAATAGATAATAATTTCCTGTGCTAGCTGCACATCAGAACCAGTCTTGGATCCAAACAATAGTCCCTTTGTCCAGGTCACTCAGGAATCCAGCTTTCTGGAGTCCAGTTCATGGTTTGAGGTGTTCATGCAAAGAACAAGCAAGGCAATGCCTTTGAAACCTTTTCTTAATCTTGTTAAAGATTTTACTCTGGTGCCACTAAGTGCTGTTTCATCTTAAAGTTCTTCTCAGGGATCTTATTAGGTGAAAATCTCATCACATAAAACTTGGCAGAGTGTGGGGATGTAATTGGTCCCACACAGAAGGGAACAGAAGGTTGTCTTAAGGGATGTTTATGTGCACTAAATCATCATTTGTTTGTCCTTATATGCTTATTTACCCCATTGTGACTAGATCTAAATCTTTGCACAATTTCATGTAGAATTAACCGTAATAAAAGTGAATAAAAAATCGTACTGAATAAAGAGGCTTTAAGGAAATCATCTGCTCTGTGAAGTGTAAGCAGGACTAAGCACAGATTGAATCTGCAAAAGTGTACCACTGCTTTGTACACCATTCTTGCTGCTCAAACTGCCATAAATTGAAAGCAGATTTCTGTTGTGTAAACTGGCCAGCTAGTTTGCCAAACTGAGAATGAAAGTGTTGGAATTTAGCCCCCAGAATAGACCAGCCAGAGGTACCACCTCTTATTTATCTTTGGTTGATAGGCTGCTCCTCCTCACCAGAGGAGGTGGAAGGCTGGGAGGGGAGAGGAGGAGTTAATGTCTTGAAGGAAACATACGTTTTCTCTCAGGAATTGGTTTCTTCTGCTCTTCATCACTTTTTCAGCTTCAGCTGAGGCTCGTGCGTCAAGACTGCCAGAATAGTGTATAGCTTGCTTTCCTCCTTGCTAGGCTTGCACAATGTCTGGGACTAATCTGTGTGTTTGATATGATACTGAGCAGACGTCTTTGTTCACTAGCTCATTTTTGTTATTTATTGTAGTGGCATAACTTTCATAGAATCATGTAGGCTGGAAAAGACCATTAGAATAATTGAGTCCAACCGCTAGCCCAGCATTGCCAAGTCCACCACTAAACCATCTCTCCAAGTGCCACATCTACACATCTTTTAAATACTGCTTGGGATGGTGACTCAACCAGTTTCCTGGGCATCGTCTTCCAGGGCTTGACAGCCCTTTCCGTGAAGAAATTTTTCCTAATAGCCAATCTAAACCTCTCCTGACACAACTGAAGGTAATTTCCTCTTGGCCTGTGGCTTCTTGGGAGAATAAACCATCACCTACCTGGCTACAGCCTCCTTTCAGGGAGTTGCAGAGAGCAATAAGGTCTCCCCTGAGCTTCCTTCAGGTTCAGCAACCCCAGCTGCTTCTCATCAGACTTGTGCTTCAGACCTTTCACCAGCTCTGATGCCCTTCTCTGGGCACTCTCCAGCCCCTCAATGTCTTTCTTGCAGTCAGGGGCCCAGAACTGGGCACAGAACCCAAGGTGTGGCCTCGCCAGTGCCAAGTACAGGGGGACAGTCATTGCTGAGGTCTTGCTGGCCACACTTGCTGACACAGGCCAGGATGCCATTGGCCTTCTTGGGCGCATGTTGGCATGTGTGGAGCCACTGCTGACCAGCTCCCCCAGGTCCTTTTCTACTGGGCAGCTTTCCAGCCACTCTTCCCCCAGCCTGTAGCGCTGCCTGGGGTTGTTGTGACCCAAGGGCAGGGCTCAGCACTTTTCCTTATCAAACCATCAATCTAGCGTGTCCAGATTCCTCCTCGGAGCCTTCCTGCCCTCCAGCAGATCAACCCTCCTACCCAGCTTAGTATTATCTGCAAACTGACTGAGAGTGCACTCAATCTGCTTGTCCAGATCACTGATAAAGATATTAAACAGGACTGGCCTCAGTACTGAGGCCTGGAGAGCCCCACTGGTGGCCAGATGCCAGCTGTATGTAACTCTGTTCACCACCACTTTCTTGGTCCAACCCTCTAGCTGTTTTTTACCCAGCACACAGTGCACCTGTCCAAGCCACAAGCTTGTCCAAGCAGCCTGTTTCTCCAAGAGAATGCTGTAGGAAACTGTGTCAAAGGCTTTACTAAAGCTTTAATAAACTGCAATAATTTTGTCTGCCTGGCAGTCTTGTGTGTATAGTTCATGTCTACTGCTGTGGAATTTGACTGTAAGATGTTTCTAATAATGCTGTCTTCCCTTGCAGGCTGGAAGAGACAAGTATGAGCCCACTGCTACATCAGAGCATGGCGGAAAGAAGAAGGGGAAGAAGGAGAGGGACATGGATGAACTTAAAAAAGAAGTTGTGATGGTAAGAGTTTAGGGCACAGAACGGGCAGCTTTAAGGATGTTAGCTATGCCCAAAGCCCTGTGCCTAATCTGACTATAAGAGAAACGAGCTGGTGTGCTGACAGTGTGGTGTGACTGAAGGCGCTGATCTCCCTTCTCCTCCCCTCTGTCCCCAAGTCAGGTGTGCTGTCAGTGTTTCAGCATCAAGAGGAGCACACAATAGACCCTGGCAACATCACTTCTCAAAAGGCACTTGACACAAAACCTAAGTCTGTGCTTGCCTGCAGTACCCATAGCACAGTGTGGATGTATTTCCTCAGCCAGGCGAGCGCTCTCTGCATAGCAGCATTACAGGCTTTATTGTGCTGATATGTGAGTGGGACTGCTGTTCTCATTCCAGCTGAGGAGTTGAGGCTGTACAGCTCCATTTACTGCTGGCCTCTGCTCAGACTGACCTCAGTGTTATTCCTTCTAATCATGTTTGAGGCTGTGGGGAGTGTCTCCCATCTCCATCTGTGAAAGCTGGATGATGCTGTATCTGTCTGTGAACATCGTCTGGCTTAGATCTGCTGTCCTTAAAGGTGATGCAGATTTTGTTTCTGTTCTATGGGTTTGAGACTGGGCTTTAACATTTTTGACCCCTCTGATAGGAAGAGGGCATTCTAAATATTGCTCAAAGATTACATTCTGTGTTCAGTAGAGATGTGTACTTAAAGCATCTGCTCCTCCAGTACAACTTTTTAAGTGAGGCAATGCTCTGAACCAACTCAATCCAACTGAAAAATAGCCAAGCTGTGAAAAGAAGCCTCTCTGGGGAAAGAAACACTTCCCCCAAAGTAGTGCTTAATATAGCAACACTGCTTAAAAATGTGTGAAATTACAGGTTTAATCTTCTGTACATTCCTACCTTCCTTCCCAACTCCTTTTCTTTCCATTCCTCTCTCAACCTCCCAAAAAAACCCACCCACTGAGGTTTCACAGAATCTGCTGGGGGTGTAAGGACTGCAATGAGAGAAAGTCAGACTTTTTCAAAAAAGCTTTCAAGTACCCAAATAGTCACAAGAATGCTCAAGATGAGACTGTGCTGAATTCCAGAATGAGTTTGAGATTTCTCTTCACAGAGAGGATGAACTGTAGTCCTGCTATCACACCAGCTGTTACAGATAGGGGACCTGGGGTGGCAGGTGAAATTGCTGAGCTCTTTTCTCAGATTCTTTTCTCTTCCAACTATTTCTTGTCTTTCAGGATGACCACAAGTTGAGCCTTGATGAACTTCATCGTAAATATGGAACAGACTTGAATCGGGTAGGTAAACATTGTATTCCTTCCCTCTTTGCCCTGATCTGAAAAGAAACAGCCACAGCTCAGAGCATTTCAAAGGGAGAGCTGGGTGGTCTGATTTTTTTCCTTTTTTTTTTTTTTTTTTTCTTTTTGTGTTTAATCTCCCCTCCTCCAGTTAAGTTTCTCAGGCTTTGGGAGAACTGTTGAATTCACAAATACTTTTCTTTATCCTCCCACTGTACAACTTGACTGAAATACTTCAGTGACTTTTCTTCTAACAAAGTCACTGTTATCTGCCTCTGAGTCGTTCAAGGTCAAGTTGATTCTTGGTGTTATTTTTTTCCAGAGGAGCATGTAACGAAGACAAATGTTTGTTATGTTGCAAATGTAGTCTAGAGAGCTAGCACATACCTAGAGACTTAATGTACCAGTTAAAATTCTGCCTTTCTGCAGTAAGAGGTGTGCAAATGTCCTAGGCTACCTTAGAGTTCAGTGCAGAAGCACTGCAGTGGTTTAATACTTTTGCTGTTGTTTGCTTTGCTTAATGCATTTCTTGCATGATTGCATATAGCATCAAGTCTGCTCTTTGAAACAGTACAGAGATTTGCATTTTTGTGACCAAGATCTTGGCTTCTGAAAGGTGGATTTCCTGGAAGGTTGTTCCAACATGTCATCACTTTTATGGCCTCCAGCTTTCACTTGTTCCATAATTTGATGAGGGTAGATAGTACTATGCTGTTCCTCAGAGCTCAAAGTCTGTGGCTGTAGCCTCCTTGTCCTGCCCTTCTTCTGTGTTCATAAGCCCATGGCCTGGAGGCTCCTCAAGTAGCATTCAGCTCTCACATCCTGCACTTGTGTTGTGGAACCCTGGCAGCTTTGGACATCTCCCTTTTCTGTTAGCACCTCCTTGTTGCTGTGGTAGAACTCGAGCAAATTCACACCTACGTTCTGCAGTTGGTCTTGCCACAATGCCTAAAAAGGAACCTCTCTTGCAGGGTTTGACTACTGCACGTGCAGCTGAGATCCTGGCTCGTGATGGCCCAAATGCCCTCACCCCCCCACCCACCACTCCTGAATGGGTCAAGTTCTGTCGGCAGCTCTTCGGAGGATTCTCACTCCTGCTGTGGATTGGTGCTATTCTGTGTTTTCTGGCTTATGGCATACAGAGCTTGATGGAGGAGGAGCCCAACAATGATAACGTAAGTGAAAATGTCTGGCTTACCTCAGAGGCAGGCTGAGCAGCCTTTTGGGCTCAAGGCAGATTAATTTCCTTAAAGCATTCCGTCCAGAAGCTTTTCCCATAAGCACGGGAAATTCAGTGTGCAAGCTTAACATGTTTTGGAGTGCTTCCACATAATGAAATGAACAGGCAACTTCCTTTGTGTTAACAACACTAGCTTGTGGACAGCCTTTGTGTTCAGACTGAACAAAGACTGCAAGTACCTTCATGCTTGCGATGGGGCACTTAAATGCCAGGCAATTAATTTGGACAAACTGGAAGCCTTTCAGGCAGATTGTCCTCTGACTCACTTTCTCTGCTCTTTGTAGCTGTACCTGGGTATTGTGTTAGCAGCTGTGGTTATCATTACTGGCTGTTTCTCTTATTACCAAGAAGCAAAAAGTTCCAAGATCATGGAGTCCTTCAAGAACTTGGTGCCTCAGGTATGGAATAAATAATTTCCTTGATGTCTGGCAAGCCATAGCTTGTTCAAAGGTATTAATTGTTTTAAACACTAGCTCCAATTTCAAGGGCCTGGCTGTTAATGTGGGTTACTAGCTCTTAATTTTGAGGGATCTGTGAGACTGCTCCAAGTAGCTATGCTAATAGGCCAGGGTAGTTCCTGAAAACCTGTGGGTTCCACCAGCTTGTTAACAATCATAGGATACTTTCTCCATAGTCTAGGGAGTTCAATAACTGGTGTGATAAGCACTAAAATTTGAATTCCTTCAGGGACAATCTGGATCATAACTAACTATCACACTGTCACATTGGTAACAAGGAGCTTTAATATCAAGGGAAAAACAACTTATTTTTCTTAACTAACATAGATATAAACATCTCTTAGTAGAAACCTTGTAGAAGCATAGCATAACTATTTTAAGATTCTCAGATCTTTAGAGCCTTTTCTTAAGAGTTGCTTTTGACACAGATTGTTTCTTCACTGTCTTTCAGCAAGCACTTGTTGTCAGAAACGGTGAGAAGATGAGCATAAATGCTGAAGGTGTTGTAGTTGGAGATCTAGTGGAGGTAAAAGGAGGAGACAGAATTCCAGCTGACCTTCGGATCATATCTGCACATGGTTGCAAGGTACAGTACTGACAGGCTGTTGGGAAACTTCATTCTGAAGGAGTATGAATTAGTCTTCTATGCTGTGAATGGGGGCTGGAGTGGAGGAGAAGGACGGGGAAAGTACCTAGTAGGCATCTGTCTGCTCGTGTATGACAAAGTACTCTCTTTCATGTAGGTGGATAACTCCTCGCTTACTGGTGAATCAGAGCCTCAAACCAGGTCTCCAGATTTCTCCCATGAGAACCCACTGGAGACCAGGAACATTGCCTTCTTTTCCACCAACTGTGTGGAAGGTATGTGTGTCTCCTACTTCCCTGAAGTATGAGCAATGATATTGAGCTGTATAGATAAGCAGTGGGAATGCAAAAGCAGGGTAGAAGTCCCCATCAAAGTCCTTGCCCATTCCAACTGCACTGCTGTAGGATGGGCAAAGACTCCACAGCACTACTGGGTTTTTGTTCTTGCTTCTTTCAGAGGAGAAGCAATGTGGTGTGTCTTCTAGCCTGCCTGTTTCATTACAAGTAAAAAGTGTTGAAATGCAGATAATATAATGTGAACCATGAGGTAGAGCTGTAAGAAGTACTACAGCTGCTGCAGAAAGCAGATGTCAGACATCTCTGGCAGGACTTCTGTTACAGCTCTGAATATGGGGTCTTTGTGCTGAAGCCCACCCAGGACATCTCTTCCACACCTACAGGATATTAAGCTGTGGTTGTTTTTGTTTTCTGAAACCCATCTCTTCCAGGCACTGCCCGTGGCATTGTCATTAGCACTGGGGATCGCACTGTGATGGGCCGTATCGCCAGTTTGGCTTCTGGACTGGAAGGGGGGAAAACTCCAATTGCCATGGAGATCGAGCACTTTATCCACCTCATCACTGGAGTGGCTGTGTTCCTGGGTGTCTCTTTCTTCATCCTGTCCCTCATCCTTGAGTACACATGGCTGGAAGCTGTTATCTTCCTCATTGGGATCATTGTTGCCAATGTCCCTGAAGGGCTGCTTGCAACAGTTACGGTGAGTGAAGTCGGAAAAAAGATTGAATTTGGTCCTGAAGGAAGTGGAGTGCTTTATCTCTGTGTGCATTCAGAGAGGTGAACACTGAAGTAATGGAAGGTGAATGTGTAGGGTTGGGCTTTATAAGTTCAGTGTATTCTAATTGCCTGAATCAACATCAAGTTCTGCAGCAATTTATCTCATGAAGATAGGTCCCTAAGTTAGACCTGCACAGGGGCTTGGTATCATACAACTGAAGTGAGTAAGACTAGGAGTTCCAAGTCCTGCCTTTTTCTGTGGCAATAAGGGATTTTCCTGCTACAACCATCAGGGTTTCTACACTCACATGCACACCAGCCCTTCCAACCCTTAAGGACTGGCAGAGCATCCAGCAAGCTTCACTCTAGTCCCAGTGTTTGGTCTGGGATCTATCAGAGGTTTTTGTAAGTTTGGTTTCCTGAAGAGGTGAAGGAGAGTATCTAGGTGTTCTTAGGTGTACGGAGAGTGGTGGTAGACAGGAGAAAATGCTTGCATGCTGCCTTAGGAAGCAGAGTAGCAACCAAGCCAGGGAATGAACAGTTGGGAACTGGAACCAGATAAAAGCCTTTAGCAAGAAAGTGAGCTGGAGCTGCTGACTTTCTACCCCAGCAACTTGCAAGCCTTATCACCAGAGCTAATTTGGGCCTTCTCATATGTGGCTTGCCTTCACCTATTTTGAGAGCTCTTATCATTAGGAGGTGGCAACTTTGACTGAAATGTTAGTCTGAGGCACGTTATTTCCTTCCTAATACACTGAGAAGTAGGCTGAAAGGCTGAAGCCTTTGCTGGAGGTTTTGTAATGAGGAAAATGTCATTTAAACCTAGCACCTGGGCTGAAGTGTTGCTGTTTATTTTGCTTTGGCAGGGTGAGCAGGGAGTTAGGGAATCACTGCAGGGCATGGAAGCTGGTTGTCATTCCATGTGCACATTGAGTTGAATAGCAGTGTTATTACTGCACAAGTGCATCTAACCTGACATCTTTCTTGTCCCTAGGTATGTCTGACACTAACAGCCAAGCGTATGGCTCGTAAGAACTGCTTGGTAAAGAACCTCGAGGCTGTGGAGACCCTGGGTTCCACATCCACCATCTGTTCTGACAAAACAGGCACTCTGACACAGAATCGTATGACAGTTGCCCACATGTGGTTTGACAATCAGATCCATGAGGCTGATACTACAGAGAACCAGAGTGGTAAGACAGCCTCTCCGTGCTTGAGGCATTTCATTAAAAATGGCTTTTTCTGGACCTACCTGGACACTAGTACTTCTAAGAACCTGTGTTTGTAGCTCTTCAGTCCAAGTGATGTTCACAATGCAAGGATTTCTAACGTACAGTCTAGAATGAGCATAAAAAAATTGAAATGACACATAGAAAGCTTTGCACTGTGCCATGATTCTGTTTAATCCTTAATTTCTGTTTAGCCTGCCTTTTGTGCAGAATTACTCCATTGGAATTTGCGCCTTTTGAATGTTCAGCCCCATATGTTTGTCCCGTATATAGAAATATTTGCAAAGTACCTGATGATCTTTCCTAGAATGTATCTTGATGAAATTGCTCAGTCTTAAATCTGTTGAAAGTAATGAGAGCCAAAGTGTTGGCCCTGATAATAATTACTTGAGGCTGCACATAGATGGCAAGTTCCTGTGTGGAACTAGATGGTTGCCTTTGGACAGGGGTTTTCCCAGAACATCTAGGTTGTGTTTGCATACTGCCAGCAATGAGTGTAAGACTTAAACAGGAATTTTCTCCTAGTTGATAAGAATCTGAAGTCTCAGTGTGCTGTACAGCTGAGAGAAATGCTTATCTCTCCAGAACTGTTCAATACAACCAAACTCAGGAGTTTCCTAGCTGTTGTCTACCTTGTGAAATGCTGTGCTTGCAACACATTATTAGCATGCATATTTTTCCAGTGGTGCTGCTGCACCCTGCCCTGAACCAGTCCAAAACATTGTGCCTATCTGCACTACTTAAAAAAGCCACTTTATTTAACACTAATGCAAAGTAATGAGCTATAAATATTTTGGAAGCCCTAGGCCTGGCAATGGTTGGCTTGGCTGCAGTGGAAGTAAGCCAAGAAGATTTCATTTCACGGAAAGTTTGTTAGGTTATCGGTTAACTGTCTCTTCAATTCATCTCCTTTAAAGCCAGCTTAAGAGCCAGAATGAGAGAGTATCTTTATTTAAGCATTGTTCCTTTGGGAGCTATTGCATCCAGTTCCTGGGCTGATGGATAAAGTGAGACAACCTGGAGGTAGAACCTAGCATCCCTTACTCAGGCCCTCTGAATGAACGTTATCTGTCCAGAATTCCTTGGCTTTGTCAGTGTGTCCCTCTGTTGCTGCTGGATACAGCCATTACTGGAATCTTGAAAGCAGAGTTTTTTGCACTGCTGCTGTCCTAAAATAATCAGCTGCTCATCAAGTATCTGGGAAGGGAGGAGGACTGAAAGGGATGCAGTGATGCTCAGAGTGTTTCCTGTTCCTGAGATAAAGGTTTCTTGCTCTTAAATTTGTGGGATTTTGAGTTTATGTGACTTTCTTGAGGGGTGGTTTTTTGACATTCTTCCTCTGCTTTCAGGTGCTTCCTTTGACAAGAGCTCAGCCACTTGGACTGCTTTGTCCAGAATTGCAGGTCTCTGTAACCGTGCTGTGTTTCAGGCTGGCCAGGAAAATGTACCAATTCTCAAGGTGAGTTCCCAAAAAAAAGTGTTGATCTTGTTCCTCACCACCATCCTCTCATAATGATAGTGAGATTACGTCCTGTGGGTCACACAAACCTGCAAAGTAGAGGTAGCTGCCACTCTAAATCTTTTTTGCAGTCTAGCAGTCTTAGAGGAACTGTGCTGTGGGCCGGGGAGATGGGATTGAAAAGACATTTTTTTTTCTCCCACAACAGAATCCCTGCCATCCACTGCCATCTACACTCAGTTTGGGAGGCCATATATTTCAGACAGGGCTAGAAAAGACCAGAAAGCTTTCCTAGGCATTTCCCAGTATCTGGCTGTTCCAGGAATTGCTATCTCTGGCATTTGTACACTTCAAAGCTACAAACACCTGGTGCTGAGAGAAATAAACATCAGAGCAGGGGGAGCAGTGGCTGTGGGAGATTGGCTAGAGACAGTCTCCTTAAGCTTTCACTGGGTCACTGCTGGTGCAGATGCTGGCATAGCACCAGTTTACATTCCTCCTTCTGAACCGTGACCCAGCCAGGGCTGAAATTAACTGTGCAGTGCTTATAATCTGTCAAGTATTAGTCATGTTGTTAATAAACTTATTCCCAAGGGTGTTCTGATGCAGTGGTAGTAGAGATGATGGAACAAACTATTTTTCCCCAGCACTCCTCTGACTGTATCTTAAGTCTACAAAATGTGACCTGAAGTTAAAGAGCTGGAGTTCTACCTGTTTAAGGAATGCTTGGGGGAGGGAAGTTTTGAGAAGTCTTTAGATACCAAAAAGTAGTACAGAAATGAAAAAAAAAATTGCTCACAGACAAAGAGAGAGACCAGAAGGGCAAGAAATACTTGGTTTCAATTGCAGCAAAGGAAGCTCCACCAGGACACTGAGCACATACAGATCTCCTGGGCTGAAAACCCCCATCTCTACCAGTGCCAACCTTTATGGGGAAGGGACAGATCAAATTTCTCCCAGAGGCTTGATAAGCTGGTGTTATCTTGGAGTGGGAGAGCACATGGAAGTGTTTCCGTGTGCATGTAGTCAGTCTTCATCTCACATTAGCTATTCTTCGTGGCAAACAGCTTACAGCAGTTCTTCTCAAAGTTTACCCTTCAGCCTCACTTAGTCCAACTGTACCTGGTTATGTGACTTTCTCTAACCCTTTTAAAGGGCTTCTTGACTTTGTCACAAGAAAACTGCTGTTCTTTCAAGATGGGAGGCCTGGCTTTCTGAAATGCAGTATTTGTTGATACTAGATAATAGAATTATTTCTTCTTTGCTTTCATATAATGTTATGTAGAAGCTGGGACTGGGCTGTGATGAATTCACTCTTAAAATCTATTTTAAATATCCAATCTTCTGTGGTTGTATGTTTTGATAGTTGTTTTTTTTCCTCAGAGAGCAGTGGCAGGAGATGCCTCTGAGTCTGCACTTCTGAAATGCATTGAATTGTGCTGTGGTTCTGTGAAGCAGATGAGAGAAAGGTATCCCAAAGTGGTGGAAATACCATTTAACTCTACCAACAAGTACCAGGTAAGCAAGTGTCCCCTTGAAAGGAGAGCTGCTGCGTGAAGTACTTGTGTAAATTTGCACACAGTGTGTCTCAAAACTTGTTCTGCCACCCAAATCTTGTCTAGCTATTACTTGCTTGAAGGCTGTTCTATAAATCAGACCATAGTTAGACGTGTAGGAGCTGTACTGACACTAAGGTGTTAGCTGCTAACAAAGGATCAGACATGCTCTCAGCCTGTGTAGCAGTAATGCACAGAGCAGGGAGTAACTCAAGTAACTCAAGTCTGGGAATAGGAGAGAACTGCTGGGAAGTGACCTTAACAGGTGGCACTTGAATACAGAAAAGGTCATTACAACACCTGCAGTTATACATTAATGCTAAAGAATGCAGAGATTACTTAGTTTGTAAACCTCTTTAAAGTGTGGGTAAATGAGAACTAGAGCAGAATATCACAAATGGCCCTGAGCTGCCATAGTTGCAAAACACTGATGTTGATTACTGTGTCCTTCACAGTACATGTTTATAGAACAGATTCATTCTTCCACCCATAGCTGTCTATCCACAAAAATGCAAATCCATCAGAATCCCGTTACTTGCTGGTGATGAAGGGAGCTCCAGAGAGGATCTTGGATCGCTGCAGCACTATTCTCATTCACGGCAAAGAGCAACCACTGGATGAGGAAATGAAAGATGCTTTTCAGAATGCCTACCTTGAGTTGGGAGGCCTCGGGGAGAGAGTGTTAGGTAAGGAAAACCAGCCTGATTACTTTGGAAAAGATTTGTCCTTCATGTTCCCGTGCAGTCCTCACAGATTCAGTGAAGGGTCACTCTGTTCCTGCAGCGTAACCACAGTATTAAGGTCACTTCAGCAATCCATGTAGGGACAGTCCTGACTTTAATCTAAAAGGCAGTCTGCAGGGTCTGGTCTCTCCTGGCAGTGAAGTTGCAAAATGCAGCAAAGCATTTGGGACCTTCCATGGGACCACACAGTATTGTTGGGTTTATTCCACTGCACAAGAACCAGGCTGTGTCTGGGCACCTAGCCACAGCTGGGAGTTATCAGAATAGGCGCTCTGATCTCCTGTCTCAACAGCCCTGGCTAAGCCTCTGACTAAGCTGCCCTGTTATTCTTGTGCAGCTGTTTGCAGAAGCAGTAAGTGTTCACTCTCTCTGCCTCCTGATGTGTAGGAACAGAGTAAATGTGGGTTTGATGTGTTACAGGATTCTGCCACTTGGCTCTGCCTGATGATCAGTTCCCTGATGGCTTCCAGTTTGATACGGATGACCTGAACTTCCCTGTAGACAAACTCTGCTTTGTAGGACTGATGTCTATGATTGACCCACCTCGTGCTGCTGTGCCAGATGCTGTTGGCAAATGCAGAAGTGCTGGGATCAAGGTAATTTATTCTGGGGTTGAAAATCACCTTACTTCATACCTGTGGAAATAAAGGGCTTCCTTGACCTCCTGTATGAGTGTAATGTGAGTGGATGAAGTAATTGATCAGGATTTAACTACTACTACTTCAGGCTTAATTTCTAAGTTAAATACAAATGGTTGCGTGCTCATGAACTGAAAAATGACTGAAAGTCCAAACTGCTAGGGCCCGGCAGGTGCTGAGAGCATGGTCTCCCAAAGACCATGATTTGGCTCAGGGTGAGTTCTGCATGTGCCACTGTACTGACTAAAATGAGAGGGAAGCACAAGCTGGAGGCTGAACTGGCTCCATTAGCTCAACATGAACAATTTTTTGTCTTCCATCCACCTCAATCCCTCACATACTGGTAGCAGGTTACTGCCTGTACCTCAGACTTGCTGTGTGCTAGGGCTTGTGAGTAGAACAAAAGATGTGTGGCATTTTCAGTGTAAGGGACTCTGCCTTTTGGGCAGCATTGCTCTGCAGTACAGGCAAGGCTTTCATGGCAGTCTGTTTGCATTTCAGGTTATCATGGTTACTGGAGACCACCCAATCACAGCCAAAGCCATTGCCAAGGGTGTCGGCATCATCTCTGAGGGCAATGAAACAGTAGAAGATATTGCTGCTCGACTCAATATTCCTGTCAGCCAGGTCAACCCTAGGTAATGTCTGCTCGGAAAGGCCAGAGCTGTTCAAAGAATTCAGCATTTGCCTCTCTCCTTGCCTTGGATAATCCCTCAGCATCTCCCCTCTGACATGAAAAGCTTGGCTTTTTGCTTAGCTCAGCATATTGTGGCTCTTCAGTGTGTATCATGAGTTATGTGAAGAATGCACAAGATTGTATTAAATGTGCAGGTCTTGTGTGTGGGAAGTACTTAAGAGTAAGACTGTAGGAGAGCAAAGGGAGCAGGATTTATGCCAGGTAGAGGAGTTGACACTAGTGCATAGCTACAAGCAGAATAAATGTAAAAAGGGAGCTCCTTTCTCTTAAGGGTTAATGATTGCCTTCATAACCTAGCTGGGACTGAGGCATCCTCAGAAAATGTGCTTTGGCATAAGCAGGCTGTTCACAGAATGGCTGGGCTGTCTGCATTGCTTAGCTTGACCCAGCCTGTGTTTGGGCTGGAGGACAGCCATGTAGCTTATGAACTGTGAATAGAGACACCCTGTGAAATGAAATTGCTTGGGGTATTTTTTTGGTTGGGATTTTTTTTTTTTTTTTTGAGATTTTGAGGGTAACTTCAAAACCCAGCAATGCAGGCTGGGGTTGGCTGGGCTGTATGACTGAACAGGTCAGCAGCTGGCTCCAAGGGTGGGGAAGGAATTTCCCTGTCTAAACAGGGTGATGTCAAGAGCTGCGTGGATAGTCTCCTAGACCTATAAGGGATGGTATGCTGGGCTGGAGAGATGGTATTTTGCTGCAGCATGTAGGGTACCAAACCAGTCTAAATATAACATTGCATGCTTTCGTGGCCAAAGGGTGTAAATTAGTTGGAACTTGCATGGTGTGAACACTCTCTGAAGAACCATGTATCACCAGTCACATGGTCATCAATCTATTGCAAAAAGGATTGCCTGCAGAAGACTGCAGCATCTCTTGAAACCTTGGAAGCTAACTACCTGGGCCAGAAGTTTCTTTTTTTCAGAGAGGCTAAGATTTGTGGAAACAACTAGTCTTTCCCTCGATTCCTTTTAGAAAGCTATGGAAAGAATTAATTTGCTCATGAGTTTTTTTTTTGTCTGTTGCTTGGTTCTGTTTTGTTGTCTTTTTCTTGGTGTTGCCCATCTGCCTCTCAAAATTTTGAGCATCAAACCTCTTCTGCAAAGGCTGCCTGGATTAATATTTAGTCATAGAAGTTGGTCTTTCCCCAGAGCACTGAAGAGCCTTATTTTTATGGGGCAAGTACAGCTTGTGAGAAACTTATTGTCAAGTAAAACATACTTTATCTTGTTTTCAGGGATGCCAAAGCTTGTGTGGTTCATGGCTCAGATTTGAAGGACATGACTAGCGAGCAATTGGATGACATCCTGCTTCACCATACAGAAATTGTCTTTGCCAGGACATCTCCTCAGCAGAAGCTTATCATTGTGGAAGGCTGTCAGCGACAGGTAAAGAGGGGGAGAATAAGGATGTCATATTAGAGAAATGCCCAGACATATATATATGTAAACTACCAGGCAGTTCTGCTTTTGAAGTGCTAGGGCTAAGTCTCCTCAGTGCCCTCATGCAAAGGGCCAGATTAAATCTGTCTGTCAGCACCCTTCAGCTGCTGATGTCAGGCTGCTCTACAAAACATAAATATAAGGGTCTGACAGGAAAACATCTTCTGTTTGTACTGAAGTTTTCTTCTGATCCTAGGATGTTTATTAGTAAATTTGATTCCTAAATTCTCTGAATGTGCTTGGGAGAAGAGGATCCAACATGCTCATATGTTGTCAGTGTCTCCTTTGGAGAGAGCAGCATGGTTCTCTTGGTGAGCCTGATCAGAACAGGGAAAGGGTGAGGGGAGGGCGAGGAGGAACTAAGGTTTATTTACAGCAAAGTGAAATAGTTTTTTTGTGCTTCATCTCTAAGGCAGGAGAAAGCTTTTCTGCCAAAAAACATCTTACATGATGATTTTAGTCTTGCTGTTCCTCTCTTTGTGACTAGGGTGCCATTGTAGCAGTCACAGGTGATGGTGTGAATGATTCCCCAGCCCTGAAGAAGGCTGACATTGGTGTTGCTATGGGTATTGCTGGCTCAGATGTCTCCAAGCAGGCAGCTGATATGATTCTGCTGGATGACAACTTTGCCTCCATTGTGACTGGGGTTGAAGAAGGTGAGTCTATAACTTGTGTGCTGTGGTGGTAAAGTAGCATGCTTCAGCATCCCCTCTGAAATAAAGGCATCTGGGGGCTCTTTGAGCTTGCACCCATGACAAGAGTTTTCAAGGAGAGCAGCGCTCTTCCTCCTCCCTTAAAAGTTTTATTTCTTTCCATGGGTGCTCTGCATGACCCTTTGGGGATGGGTAAGAGTAGGAAGCAGCTGAGTAACAAAAGCTACTTTGTGCTGTTGCCTAACATGTGACCTTACAGTCATCTTTGCCAGCTGAGTGTGACATTTTCCTCCCTGATGGAGAAGTAGCTCTCAAACAGGAGCAGAACTGAGGGTCCCTCCAGGGGCACTTGATGATGTCCAGAAACCAAGGCTTAGTATCCTACTGCTGTATGCAGTGAGCCCTGATTGCTGTGACCAAAAGTGTCGCTCCCCACAGGTGTTGCTGTGGATGGAGCAGTCTCACCCTTACATACAAGAGAACCCTTTCATTTGCTGCACTAGCATTTTGCCATTTGGTGTTAGCACTGAGGCTGCCTGTGAGCTGCTTGGCTGCCTTTTGCTGACAAGTGAGAGTTACCCTGTTCTCTCTCCTTGCCCCAGGTCGTCTGATCTTTGACAACCTGAAGAAGTCTATTGCCTACACCTTGACCAGTAACATTCCTGAAATCACGCCGTTCCTGATCTTCATCATTGCAAACATACCCCTTCCTCTGGGAACAGTCACCATCCTCTGCATTGACTTGGGCACTGACATGGTGAATGTGGTTTTTTTTGTCTCAAGAAAAAATGTACATGTTCTTAGGTACCCTAAAGAAAGGACAGGTGGGAGGAGAATGCTTAAATAGTTTTCTCTAGTGTTCTGATATAAAGTAAGCGACCATCTGATACGCCTTTTATTCACATTCATCTCGTGGCTCTTGAGTCTGAGGATCTTTCAGCTTCCTGTAAGGACAGACTGGGGAAGGGGAAGGGGGTAAGGTCCTTTTGGAGTATCAGTCTGGGGAGTGCTGTTTCTGGCACTGAATACATGGGACAGGGAAGACTCTATGCAGTGGAGACTTGAAACTCTTCTAAGAACAGTCCTGCCACCCTCAGGTCCCTGCTATCTCCCTGGCATATGAGCAAGCAGAGAGTGACATCATGAAGAGGCAGCCCAGAAATCCCAAAACAGACAAGCTGGTGAATGAACGGCTGATCAGCATGGCCTATGGGCAGATTGGTAAGCTGCTCTGTTTTCTCTGGCACCAGTTTGAAC
The DNA here is from genome assembly GCF_031753505.1 of Anomalospiza imberbis. Classification (NCBI taxonomy): domain Eukaryota; kingdom Metazoa; phylum Chordata; class Aves; order Passeriformes; family Viduidae; genus Anomalospiza; species Anomalospiza imberbis. The sequence goes on along the minus strand of NC_089682.1, from coordinate 78,776,584 downwards.
TTGGTGGTAGCAGGGGTTGTACAGTCTTGAGTCAGTGACTGCTCTGCTTATTTTGGTAGGGTTGAGGTTTGGGGTGTGTAAACCAGAACCTCAGGCAGTAAACAACTTGCCATGATTCTTCCCCCATGGCTTATAGCAGTGGCTTGTGCAGCTTGATCCATTGAATCACTTTCACAGTAATTTTGTTTAATTGCACAGTGCTGTAAAGGAACTGGCTGACAACCAGCTCTCCTCTGGTTCAGACTTGTTCAGCAAGAACATAGATCCCATTGTTAGTTTAATTAGAAGTAAAGGATTCTCTCCAGTGTATCTCTGAACACACAGCATTAGGAGCCTTGATTAAAGGCAGCTACAGAGATGTGCCCAGTTCACAGGATGGGAGCTCGTGCTTAATTGCAGCAGACCTTGGGAACCTTCTTGACTGTGTTTTGCAAAGGTTGGGGGTGGGCAAGGCATAATAAGAATACAAAGGGAGTTTTATCTTGTGTCCTTGAGTATGGTGCCATCACAGCACAGAGCAGAACAGAAGTAACTCTGTACAAAGTTGGAGGCAGAAGCTGTTCAGCAAAAGGGTTGCAGCTGAGTTTGATGTTAGTATGAACTATTTCTACAGCTGCTGCTTGGGACATTGAGCCCTGGCCTGCAAGGAGTAATTTTTAAGGTGGTTAGGGTTTCCTGCAAACTGTTGTTCTTTTATAATTGCTCTGCACAGTAGCTTCATCAGTTTTATCATTCTTTCTTACCTGTTTAGGAATGATCCAGGCCCTTGGAGGTTTCTTCACCTATTTTGTAATCATGGCAGAGAATGGGTTCTGGCCTTCCGGCTTGCTAGGGATCAGAGTTCAGTGGGATGACCGATGGATTAACGATGTGGAAGACAGCTATGGGCAGCAATGGGTAAGTTTTGAGGCACAGCTTAGAAGCTGCCAGCCAAAATGTTAATGCCTGCTGAACTTGGTGTGAGGACCAGAGAGCAAAGGCAGCATGTCTGAATAAAGGCTCTCTGCTTTGTCTGCTTCCTAGACCTATGAACAGAGGAAGATAGTGGAGTTCACTTGCCATACAGCCTTCTTTGTCAGCATCGTGGTTGTGCAGTGGGCAGACTTGATAATTTGTAAGACCCGAAGAAACTCTGTCTTCCAGCAGGGGATGAAGTAAGTCAGCCTGTCCATGGAGGAGATTTACAATTGGACTCTGTGTTCTCCAGCACACAGCATTCTAGTCCTTCATCCCAGCAGTGTCTGAGTGTTCTGGCAAAAGTCTTGACGAGACTGCCTTGGTAGTGGGTGAAAGAAGACTGGGTGCTCTCTTCCTTGTAGATTTGCGGTTCTCAGGCTGAGACAAAGAAATGGTGGCTTCTGTTAGCATTGTCTGTGGGAGCTAGCGCACCTCAAAGGACACTGACACTCCAGCATACAGCCTTGATCTCCTGATGTTGTTCATCAAGAGATCTCATGGCATGAACCCCAGCCACCTCCTGAATTTGTGGTGAAAGCAATTGCTGGTTGACTTGATCATGAGCTGTCTCTGAAGAAACTGAAAATACCATCATGGCAACTCTGCTGTCACCTTGGATGGATGGCCTGGTAGTCCCCACCTGATGATCTTCTGGGCTGAACTGGAATGTCTGTTTCCATTCATTCCCATGTGGCAACTAGGTGTTTTTTAGGAGGTCATCTCTGAAAGTACTTTGTCCTTGACTTCTTTCCTGTCTCTTCTAGGAACAAGATCTTAATATTTGGTCTCTTTGAGGAGACTGCTCTGGCTGCCTTCCTGTCCTACTGCCCTGGGATGGATGTTGCTCTAAGGATGTATCCTCTGAAGTAAGTTGCATTGTGCTTTTTGTGTAACAGATTGTACCACAGAACAGTAGTGCTTGAGGTAGGGAGATGGATAAAAATAGTTGTGAACCAGTGGAGCATCAAACCTAATCTTAAGAGTTCAGGCTAGAGGGTGTCAGTGATCTTTTGCTGTCCTGTGGCACACTGGGGTTTTCTTCTCGGTGTGTGGAATGTTTATGAGGAGCCTTCTGTTCAGTGCCTCACTAAAAATCAGCAATACAACTTCAGTACCAGTGTGCTCTAGTGCAGCTGCCTCTTGCACTTATTTTCATGGAGAATTTTTATGGGTAGGGTACTGCACCTCCAAAGAAAACCAGTTTTATTGCTGTAATTCATAGGCCAAATGACTCTTGGGTACTGAAGAACTGCTGATGACATCTTGTGCTTTTTTACTACATCCTTTGGGAAGAGAACAAGTAGTAAAGGCTTTTAAAAGCTGCTATGTAGATGCAGATGACCAGTTGATGCACACTTTGTAACTTGACACTTGATGTAACTTTCCTAATGGTTGGGAAGGTGCCAACATTTAAGTGTTGCTCAACAGCATTGCAACACTTCATGGCAGGGTTTAGTCTTAAGCCGGAGGACTGTTCAAAGTTTAAGTGTCATGAAATCTTCATGAAAAAAAAAAAATCGTGGTACATCTTGCATTCCAAGAGTTGGGTGCTGAAGTGTGAGCATTTCCTAACAAGAAGGTTGGCCTCTGCCCAGTGCCTGCAGCAGCTGGATGTTAGTATGTGTAAATCACGAGGGAAACAATACAGTTCCAGTAAGCAAGGCTCTGGGCACAAAGGTTGTGTACTTAGAGGAAATACTGCTTGATTGATAGCTGGGGAGGTGCTGGTACAGAGATGAGCAAAGGTGCCATGACACACCTTGTGTTGGAATTATTATCCAAAAGTGAATTAATCTACTGCAGCAGAAAACCTGGTAGTAATTCTTGGCTTGGAGGATTCTTGACTAAACTGGCAAGCTGGGTCATGCCAGCCTCCTTGTGCTTGAGTGTGCCATCAAGTCAGAGCTGTGCCAGGCAAAAAGCATCTCCACAGCCCATGTTCTGACTGTCTCCTCTCCCAAACAGGCCGACCTGGTGGTTCTGTGCTTTCCCATACTCCCTCCTCATATTCGTGTATGATGAAGTCAGAAAGTTCATTATCAGGCGCAACCCTGGCGGTAAGAATGTGCTGCTCACCTGTATGTTTCCTTCCCCACCTCTTCATGCTGCTGAGTTCTCCAGAAACCCCAGCAAAGCTTAGGAACCCCTAAGCACTATTTGGGGCTGTATTTTGCTGTGTTTTCCCCTTTTTCAACATGAATTGTGCAGTTAGTTTCAAATTATGGACTTCTTGCTGTCCCTACATTCTCTCCTGTTATATAAAAGTACAGATGTACTGAAGTAGATGGGAAAGACTGATTAATGCTTGGATAGTTCTAGGAAGGTGGAAGAGGTCATGAGAGCTGGAGAACATCAATTTGACAAGATTTTCCCATTCTGGCAGGTCACTTATTAGCTCAGGTGCTACAGTGCAAATTTTCAAGAACTGAAAAGGAGCTCTCATGAGCCTCATACTTGGTTTGCCTTGAGTCTAACTCTGCTTTCTCCCTCCTTTTCCTTCAGGCTGGGTGGAAAAAGAGACCTACTACTAAAAAGTACCTGTAAAACATTCCACGCACAGCCCATGCCACCTCTCCACCATCTCCCCTGTGTGCATACTTCATCTTTGCAAGAGCAGAACTGTCTGAGCAGGAGTGAGCTGAAAACTGAAGGAAACATGAAGAAACGTGGACTGGAGGAGAAAGCAAGGGGGAGGTTGGGGTGGGGGGAATGTCTGACCATCAGTCCAGGGGGATGAGAGTTTGAGTAGTTTTATGTGCCTTTATGTTTTTGTAAAAGGAAACAAAGATTTTATATGTGGATTTTTACAAATAAAGATGGATTATAAGAGGATGCCCCCACATGGTCTTAGGTGGATGTTTTTCTCAAGGCAAAAACTGGTTCAGGGCAGCCTCCCTACCGTGGCTTAGGGTGTGGTGGTGAGTGCAAGGGTTAGTCCCTGGCTTCCTGTTTTTGTAATAGGGAAGCAGAGCTGCTTGACCCACAGACAACAGCATGTGTAAAAGTCCCAGCGCACCTTACTGTAGCTCAGTGCTTAATGTGACAAACTGTTTGCCAGCACTTGCATCTCACAGCCTAAAGCTCAGGAAGCTTCCTGGCCTCTGTGCATCTTGGCTTCTTTGAGCAAATGGAGCATTGAGTGGAGAGAAGAGCTGGCCTGCCTTAAGGGGCTCTTTGCTGGGTTCTGAGTGAGAACAGGCTTCCACTGACTGGCACTTGGATCTGAGCAGCCTTGTTCTCAAAATCAACACTGATTTTCCTGCTTGCTTAGCCAAGCAAGGGATAGTGTTTCCTGGTGTCCTCTGTGCATGGCACTTGCCCCGTCCTGATCCTGGCTCATGCCTCCTGTGGAATGAGGGCAGGGGCTGATCATGGATTCTGCATCCTCCACTTTTGAGGAAGGCGTTGCTGTTGTCTGGGGTCTGAGCTGTCTCTGTGAGCTGAAGTGAGTCATGCTGCTTCCCTCTGAGTATCGAACCTTTTTCTGTATGCTTTGATTTACTGTTAATGCCTGTATGGCTCTCTTTTGTGAGAACTCTGTGAGAGAGCTGGCCTTTTGCATGTGGGCAGTCACCATGAAGTCCTAACTATTCATTGCTCCTAGTTCTGTTCTGCTAAAGCAAGCTGGAGATGCTTCAAGCCCTGTTCCTGAACTACTGGCCTGTGCCCCTCTTAGATATGTGTCTATCTCTGCAAAGGATCACTGAACCACAGCACTGAAAGGCTCTGCAATTAAAACTCCATGTTGGCATCCCTCTTTCCTCATAACTTTTTGGTTTTTTTAAGGTGGTGTTTTAAAGCTGGATTGCTTACCTCATGTACTGAACAACATAAACTCAGAAAGCACTAGGGAGGGAAAAAATGAGAAGTTGAGGGTGGCAACTGTTTCACTTTGTCTTGGACACTCTACTGTGGAACCCCCAGTTGGAGATAATTAAAAATAATAATAAAGTCTTCCAATTGTTGGAGTCTGCTCATGCTAGCAGTTGAATTGATGCAACTGGGCGTGAGGTGATCCCATCTGGGAAGGGGAGATTGCGAGTTGCACTAAGGGAGAAAGGAAAAAAAGGTGGGATGTGTGTTATTGGATCTGATGATGACTGAAGTGATGCAGAAATGACACTCAGTCCACCCAGGCGTGACACTTCCTTGACTCGGGCATTATACTTCCTTAAACATTTTGGTTAGTGCCTCAGACCCACTGCAGTGAAGTTGCAAAATCAGTGTTGGTTGTCAGATGCTAGCCAAAAAAAAAAAAAAAAGAAAGAAGGGGGAAAAAAAAGGTCCTGTTACTCTCCCTGACATTTCAGCTTTAAACAGCCTTAGCACTGGGCTTCTCACTAAGAATCAAAGGGTGTAGGTGAGGAGGGACCCCCTGAAGGTCCAGCTGCTGCTCAGAATATTGAGGCCAGAGATGACCCCCTCCCCAGTGCCTCCCAGGGCTCCTTGTTCGGCTGTCCTTGTGCTTCACTGTAGTTGAGACTCCTTTCCAACCACATCTTGGAGGAATGCTTTTTTGGCTACAGTTGCTGCTCAGGAGTTCCACCTCACCTGCACATTTCACACCAGTCCAGGAGCATTTCTTGCACTTCATGCTGTGACTCACCAGTTTAGTTGCCGTCTTCTCGAAGAAGACTACTCTGAAGCCAAGTCTGGACAAGCAGTGACTCATGTTACAGGAAAATTTCACCCCACTGTTCTCTGACATCCTTGCCTGGGTAAGGGGCTGAGGGAGCTGTGACTGGGGTGGATGGGGCTCCAATGCTTGGGGAAGGGAGCAGGTAACCAGGACCAGGGTGGTAGAGAAGGCAATGGAGGATGTTCTATATTGGCTCTAGCTGCTGGTCAATATTCACAAGCTAAGTTATGAGCAGTAATTAGAGACAGCATTTACAGCAGCTTCCCTGTAGCACAGTGAGCTCTCGTCACATGGCTGAGCTCACCCTCACTTTTTTCCCACCCTCAAAGGGCAGGATGTGCTTATGATGGCAACACCATCTCCTTTAGCCTGAAGTGGCATGGAAGATTTTGCATGAGATGCCCATGACTCACCACCCAGCAAAGGAACCTGAAATAGCATCAGTGCCTGAGTGGATGGACACGAGATGTCTGTGCCAGAATTATGCATATCCTTTGCTGGAGGTGGGGGCCTGGGGCAGAAGGATGAGGGCAGGGCATGGGGCCAGCTGGGAATGGTACCCCTCAGGATGTGGGGGCCTCAGCAGACCTCTGCAGAGCAGTTACCTTGCTCAGTGCTGGGCTCTTGCAGAGGAGATTTTTCCCTAGTAATCCTTTGTTTTCACAAGATCTGCCAATTAGCAAGAAGAAAGGCACTAGTCCCTCCTGGGGACCTGCTCCCCAGCACCATTCCTTAGGGGATAAAGCACTTTTCTACCAGACTTGACAGCAGGCAGCTCTGAGCCCCTCCACAGTGCTCATTTGCCCCTGACTCCATGGCCTTGAAAACAGGAGGAAAGCAAAACTTCCCCCTCCAACCTATTAGGCCTCTGAATCAGCTGATTAGCCAAAGCAGAAAGCAGATTAACCCCAATTAGGTGAAAATGTATAAACAATTATATTCAGTAAAGCTCTGTGGATAGGCTTCCCAGGAGTCTGGCTTTGAACATGCAACCCAGGGACCTTCCATAGCTTACACTTGCAGCTTCTTATTCCATCACCTCCTAAATTGTACCAATGCTTAGAGCACCTTCTGTGTTCTCCCACAGCTCACTGCTGCAGGCTTGCTCACATCCTGCCTGCACTTGCTTCAGATGTTGCTTTGTTCCTCTACCTCTCCTCTCCTCCAGTCTCTGCAGCCCTTCTTCTCTTTCCCCATCACTCTATGTGCCATCCCAAGGGCCTCTGGACTCCTGGGCTTTGCTGATGAAAAGTATGGCAGAAGGTCTGTGTCTGTGGAAAGTTTTTATTCCCTTTATGGAAGGATAGAAATCCTTCTCATCACACTCATCTTTGCTCCCATTATATCATCTATCTGCCTTCTTTCATCTGGCTTTTCAAGCACAGTAACTTCTTCACTTGCGTGAACCTTTAAGCTCTCTGACTCTTCAGAAGACTGGAAAGAAAATATGGCTGATTTGCCCAGCTCTGATAACAGCAGCTGTACAATCTTTCATTTATGTGCTTCCTTTCACTTTAGGAGGCCCCACACTTTCCTGCATGGTACGCAAAACTTTCCCTCTGCCCCTGGGAGGCTTATGCTGCTGACTGGCAAAGAGCCAGCTCAAACAGCCCAGCAGGGAGATCTGATCAGGAAGGAGATACTGAAAACCTTCCCGTGAAATGCCACCAGAACTTTCCAACTATAGCTGGAAAACAGCTGTGCTTCCTAAGCATGCCTGGGAAGGTTGGTGTCACCTCCCAGAGGTTTGCCTAGCCAGCACTCCCATGTCCTATGTGCTCACTGAACTGGATCCCTAATGCACTGAAATAAGCCAGAAATTCAGGGATGGTTAGAAAATTGTCAGCCATGAGGAATGGGAAACCTCTCCACAGGCACAGCAGCTCAGCTTTTCCCTTTACTGTGGCAGAAGACACTGAACAGCCAGCAGAAGAAAACCCCACAGCTGTTTTTTAAATGTTAAAGGGTACAAAAAAGGGATTCTTGACAGTGTGTCACATTCAAGGACTGGGACCCACAGCTGACAGGAATCAGGGCTAAAAATAGACATCAGTGCTAATGGGCTCGGAGCAAACTTCAGCAAACGAGTCCCAAGGTGAATTATGAAATCTAACACGCGTTCTGTCCCTAACAAGTGTGGCTTCTATTGAGGCTTATTTACTTTGGTCTTCATACCTGATGGACATAGGATACGAGGGTCAGGTTTCACAACTAAATGGAGCCCGAGCCTGATGAGGAGACAGCGAAGAGGTCAACAGGAGCACTATTGTGGAGGATGCAGCTCCACACATCCCAGCAACAGCGCTGGCCAAAGGAGTTCTGGTGGTGGCCCTTGCCCAGACAAACTGACCCAGCTCAGGTGTGACTCCCCTTGGTGACTTGGCTTTCACACAACCTCCTGATACCCTTCATTCATACACTTGCCTATCTATCCACACATACCTTTGGTGACAGGTATTCTGTGGTGACCATCTGATAGTTTTCATCCAGCCGCTGCCCTCCTGCATTACCCATCCCTATAAATCTGGTCTGGCTGAGGCACAGTGACAGGACTCCCTTCTGTTGAATAAGCATTGTGTGGTGCTCTTGACGGCTTCGTTCCATGTGTGGGAGAATGAGCAGCACCAGACCCAGAGAAAAAACAGAGCAGCACAGGCATGAAGCTTGGCTGTGCAAGAACTATTGTCTCAAAAGCTCAAAAAGTACTCTGAACCAACAAGTTTATACTTATCTGCCCTGTGTATGGCATGGCTGGGGTGTGTTTGATCTGATGGCAGGAGGTTTACCACATTGTCAAGCTACAACCTGAAATGGCTGAGAATAGTCTTCCCACCGCTCCATGCTGCCCCAGCAGACAAAGCAGGGCTCATGGGCAGAGGGGAAGGGAAAGGGAGTGCTCAGCAGACAGCTGGGCTTTTTCTTTCCAGTTAGGGTATTTTCTGCTGTTTTTTAAAGTTGTATCTACAGCTAATCATGCAGGCACATTTTTCTGTCCCTTTTTAATGTTTTTCCCTTTTACAGAATACTTTCTAAAAAGCAAGTCTGTACAACAGCCAGTCTGAAACATGGTTGTCCCCAGCCTATCCTTATCACAAGTGCTTGCCTGCATGCTCTTACTTCTCTGGTCTTCCAGTTTTTTTTAGGAGGCAATTAATCCCCAGAGAGATTAAAATAGAAATGAAGGGAGTTTTTCCTTGGAGCAAACATTTCCGAATGACCTTCCTTCTCCTCCACAGTGAAAATTGACCATCTTGGACAAATCACTCCCCAAGCAACAGATACTACTTGAAGGCTTCCGGCAAAGCCTTCTAATTACCACAGACCAGGGGTCAGGAACAGCTCAGCTGCACTGCTGGCAGTCAGAGCAAGCTACTGGGAACAGTGTGATCACCTGGAAATAATCAAAGTATGATAGGAAAGAAAACTTAATACTGAGATGACCACCCTCAGGATCTGCTGGGGAAGGTCTATTTTGGTCACAGACAGAGCAGTCAGGACAGAGTCCTCACTACCTCCTCTGGAAGCAGTCAGCTAGCTACAGTTTGCCCGAGCCTTCCTCTTTTTCATTCTGGATTTCAGTGTGTTTTTTGTAATCAGCTGCCTGAACTCATCCACATCTTTAAACCCCCACGCATCATTACTAGAATCAAGGAACTTGCACTGGTGTCAGCAGGGTCATGCCATGGGTGAGATCCCCAAATTGCAACCAAATTTGGAAGAAGCACCCAGAACCTCTTCCTGCTCTTGGTGCCTTATCCATGAGTTACCCTCCACCTGAAGCTCTCCACCCTGTGCTGCATGCACGTGGTTGCTGGATTCTCAGCCGACATCCATGAACCCCCCCCTCCCCAGAACACACACACGTGGTGCGTAACAACCATGTCAGGAGTTTTCTGTTCGTGTTGTCCGGAAGGACTGTCCTGTATTCACTCATATCAGTGGAGTATTACCACCTGAACACTCAGGCAAGATCTAGCTGTTTCAATACATGCTCACAGATGTCCTACAGCTACAGCTGTATAAATACAGCTACATAAATACTCTTTTGCCTGACCACCTTTCAGGCTTGAATAGGCTTGTCCTGCTGTCTAGGGAGAGCTCAGCAATGCTATTGATCCCAGGGTGTCACTGGGGCTTGAGCCCCAGCAGCTCAGCATCCCAGCTGTGCCCTAAGGGACATCAGGGAGCTGGCTCTGGATACCCTCCAGCAGCTGTCTGGGAAGGGTGCAGCAGTCCCCAAGGACAGGGATTGCATTGTACATCCAACAACACAGGGAGAGACATGTATTCTACCCAGGGTTTCACAAAAATTAACTGAATTGCCAGCAGATCTGAGCAGCAGTTTAGGACATGCCTTGTTGGGCCATAAGTATGTGATTGTTCACAAGGTATGGGGGAAGCAAAGCCTCCCAAGCCAGTCTTGAGAAAGACACCCTGCTACAGTAAAGCTTGAGAAAGGAAGGAGTAAATAAAAGCCTTTTCTTTCACAGCTTCATGCCTATCAAGTCTTGATCAGGAAAAGGAAGGTCAGTCCCTCTTTGAATTTCAGGCTAACATTAGTGGTTCCACCCTAACAAGGCCTGTCCCACCTTACTGAGGAACAAAAGTGTCTTCAGATGCCATTTGTGTATTACTGTTAGAAAAACAGCTTTTCACACATCTGTGGGATGAGCTTCTGCACCCACTGAGTGTGCTGGTGACACAGCTCTCCAGTCTCGCAGAGGTGAGAGATAGGTTTGATGGAAGGAGATGTGGCATGGGCAGGAGAAGAAAAACCCTTGAGCTCCTGTACTGTGTGTCCCACCTCAATCCATTGGTTCTCCTTGAAGCTGTTCCTCCTCCTGGTGCCTGTTCCTGACATCTCCTCTGTACCCTGGACAGTCATGGTGTAGTCTGAGGCTGTTCAGCAACTCACAGCTCGTATCCCCTTTCTTGCCAAAAAAAGTGAGGAAGGGGACTTTTGCTTTGCTTCACCGTGAAGCACTTGGGAGCAGATAGATTTTGCCATAAATGGCAACCTTATTCTGCTCTGTGGGGAAAGCTTGGCACAGGAGTACAGAGCTAGCCAAATTAGAGGTATTCCTCTGTACTCACATCATTCCCAGCTCCCCAGACCTCCCATCACCAGCCAAGGCCATGCATTAGGAACACAGGTCAGGAGGTGAGAGGCAGGAGGGGAAGGGGTTCTTAGAAGAAGATCAAATCTCAAAACATCATATTTGCATTCATTAGGAGGCAGTAAAGAAGCTAGGCAAGCAGGGCAATTAGAGATAAGGGTGAGCAACACATTGTTCCCAGACCAATGTCCTGCCTGCTGGTAAAAGTGGGGGTGCAGTGTGATGCATTCTTGACATTTTGTTCTCCCAGCTGATGCCAGCTAAGTTCTTATCAGATATCTCCACGGCCAATGATTTTTCATAGGGGATAATACAACTGAGCTGCATAGAAAATAATCATAAACCTCTGTCCAGGCAGCTGAGCAGAATGTTCCCTTCCTGGCCTTCAAATATTTGTGGCTTTACCTTTTCCACTCTTCCTCACTTAATCTCTTTCCTGCCCTGCACATTCAAGGCTCTGACCCACCCTGAGTTACATGAAAGTAATGAACTTCAGATGAGATCTTTCCTCCACTCCTTGGATCCAGTCTGATCTCCTCTTCCACAAATAACACAGTCTCATCTTTATCTTGAACACACTCTTTGGTGGTTCCCTGCTGGTCAAACAAGCCTTAAATTGCAGGGACAGTACAGCCAGCATCCAGACTTGGAGCTGGGGCAAAAGGGCACAGCCAGAGCAAGGCTGCCATCAGTGACCAGCATGGCAACAGGAGAGGCCATGTTTTCCTCCTGACTCCCCAACTCTCCGCAACAAAAGAATGCCTCTATCCACCCTCTCCAGTGAGGAAAGTTATCTCCATGCTCAAGGATGCTCCCAGCTTGATAGTTTCCATGAGAAAAAATTCCACAATCTTGGCAGTGCTGGACGAGGTGGAGGTGCATCCGCTGCCCACCACCAGCGTTTCAGACTCAGCGTGGAGATCATCTTGCAGCCAGCAGAGCCACCTCTGACAGGAATCTGACCTTGGGCATGCTGGCCTGAGCTCCCAGCAGAAGTGGCACCTGAAGTTCCCTCTCGGGCGGATTCTGGCCAAGGCTCAAGGATGCTTTTGCTGCTATTCTTCCTTTATGCTGAACTTCGTGAAGCTGGGCTCGATGTCACCGCACTGTGCAAGAGACACCCTCCTTGTTCTGCTCTGTGTCCAACTCTCTGCTAAAGCAATATTTGGGGAGCTCAGTCATGTGTGTCAAAGCCAGAGGAGCTGAGGATGCAATCCAGCTTCTTCCCTTTAGATTCTGCTCTCCAGGGTAAGGAAGTTTTCCAGTAAGCACTCACACCCTGGTGATAACGGTGACAAAAGGACACTCCTGCCCAGGTTAACACGTGATGGTACTGTTAACTCAGGCAAGGTACTGCTCTGCCCTCCACATGTGCATACCACAGCTTGAGACTCTTCCAGAACTCCCTGGGATGAGTTCTAAATATTAGGCAACAAAGAGCATGTTAATTTTGGCCAGGAAGTGCTGGCTTCAACTTACCTTGGGCTGCTCTGCCCTTGGCTATGTGCCCCAGGGGCTCCCCTTTTGCAGTGCCCTCACTGCCAAGGCACAGAGCACACCCCATTGAGGCTACCAGTGATTCTGGGGCTGTTCAGAGCCTCAGGCTCTTTGAAAGAGATTTCTGTGTGCCATATATACATGCATGCATATGCAAACATACACATTTATACAGACATACTTATATCTCTGCAATCTGTGTCTGTATTGACACACTTGACATTACACTGTTACATCATAGTTGCCCTGCACCGAAAAGCTTCTTGACACTGTGATAGCAGGGTTGCTGGGAGATGAGTTGTGTAGCAAGTTTCTGAGCCAGTTTAAGACCATTTTGGGGTCTTTTTCAGAATAAGCAGGATAGTTTCCCATTTTGTCCATTATTCCATTTTACTGGCAATGATAGGCATCAGCAGCCATCAAACTGAATCTCTTCTATGCTGTATGCTCTACCACAGCCCCGCTGAACTGGAGCCAGTCTCATGCACTATCATATTATGGCATCAGCTGTACCCAGCCACGTTCAGATTTTTGTGGCTTGCATGTCTTGTGCAGAGCTCACAGGTCTGTGTGCAGTCATCCTTTGTCCACACACTGTGCTCTGCAGGTCCTAGCTCCCTTTCTTGCAGTGCTGTGGATTCCCAGCTCTGCAAACACTTTCAGGACACTATTCACCCAGGCATAGCCATGTTTTTAGGGGGGATACACTGTGTTGCTTGGCACAGCCAGGGTTAGTTCTGGCTCTCCAGCAGTCCTTGTTTTCAGTTCCAGCCATGGGCTGGTCTCTTCTAAGGGAGCTGGCTATGCTCCTCTTTTCCCTTCTCCTCCCCTAAAACTACCAAACCTAACAAGCACATCAGAGCCAGCCAGTGTAAGAAATAGGACTATTTCTTGAGATCTTTTTATTTGCTCACATTTCATGCAGGCACTGACTGAAGCAGTCTTTGACCTTCCTCTGCTTCTTCCCATAGCCCCAGAGCTCCTCTGGAGCTTTAAGACCTCCAACATTCTGCTCTGACGTTTCCTTGGTATGTCTGGCACTGTGTGACCATCAGAGTTTACTCAATAATTCAGTTATTAATTTGCAGGACAGAGGCCTGCCTGTGGTCAATAAGGAGGCACTTTTGTGTTTATTACATGCAAACTCTGCCCCTCCTCTGTCTCAAGAAATCCTTCCCAGCACCTCTAACTGATGGGAACGTTTCCAAACAAAAGCCTATAAGCACAGGAGTGCCAGTTCCCAGCTCCTTGCAATAGCAGGACTACATCTGCCAGATGAAATCCTGGGCAGCCAAGTCACATTCACACAATTCTTCCCTACCTGACCAGAACAAAGTTGTTTTTTTTTTTTTCCCTGGCTTCAGTCTGGACACTGGTTTACCCTTGAATTCATGAACAAGAGAGATCCTTGAGAGGGTTGCCAGCTCAAGCTGTACACATCTCAGCTTGTCTCTCTATCTATGGTCAACCTCTAGAACTTCAGAGAGTCAGCCAGAACTGCCCTGATTTTAGAGGAATATTCACCAACGAGAAGCAGTTAAGCAAGTGGCTTGCAGACAAAGACAAAATCTAGGCCAACAGCATGCCTTCCTCTGGACCATGCAAACGGTAGGCACATCTGTGATGGAGAGGAAACTTCAGAGTCATCTTCACGCCTGGATAGCAGCTCAAGAGAAAAGGGAAGCTGTAGCTCAGCACCTGCTTCTGTGCACCAAGTGTGCACTGCTACAGGTGCCACAAGGACACTGGCAGTCACAGGACCCTGTGACCTGTCCCCTCTCCCTCACTCCAGCAGCTGCCTGGGGCCCTGAGAGTGGGAGCCACAGGATCAGGACTGCGTTTTTCAGCAGACAGGGGCAGGGCCCTTTTGCCCAGCGTGGATGGGTGTCAAGGGCAGGGACAGCTCACCTCAGCTGGCTCCTGCACATGGGGCTCCTGGCTGGCTCTTGTTCCAGGGGTTATCTAATGGCAACACAAGGTCAGCAGCCAGCAACCAAGCGTCACTCCACAGCCTGGCTTCCTTGCTTGCGCTCCCTGCCAAGACCAGCCCCCAGCAGGACTGGGTGTGGCCTCTCTCCCAACCCCAGGGGAAACTTACTGGAAGACCCTGATCCAGTGTCTACCCAAGGTCCTGGCAGCCTGAAGGAGCGAGGTGCACTGTCCCACTCATTTGGGTGGACATGACACAGCTGATGCACACCAGTGGTGGTTTCAGTGGTTAACATTGTTTGATTCTCTGAGAGCTGTGTTGGAAAAACATTTGATCTCTCTAGAAAGACAAATACTCAGCTGTTTCCTCCAAAATAGGAGCTAAATAGAAGGGAGAGGAGTGAAAGTGTGTGTGTGCATTTGTGGTGCTTGTGCTACAGAGAAAAAGGGAGAGGAAATGAGGCTTAGTGCAAAATACAGGAAGTGGAAGAAAAACAGCACAAAGCAAACGTTGCATCCATTGAACAGGACTTGAATTGGTATCTTGGCTGCTGTTTGACTAACTATGGTATCACTAAATCCCATTCTCCTCACAGGGAGAGAAACCCTGCAACTGTGCATTGTCAGTGTGACGGAAGAAACAGCGGCAGCTGATGCTGGTTGGGTCAGTATTACCCTCGGTCTCACAGACCAGCCTTTGTTCCTGGTGTGGTGACAAAGGGCTCCCTTCTTTCCTTCACCTCCCGCAAGTTTTTCATAGGCGTGTTGGAACAGGGCATGTTTTAAGACTATATCAGCTATGGCTGACCTGCCTTGGCCAGCTCCCATCAGGACCTCAGCCACCCCTGCCCCTGTCCCTCTTGTGCACCGGAGCCCTCCACGGAGGGTGCAGCCAAAGGCTCATTTCCTTATCACTTGGTGGAGTTGTGTGCTCCCAAGAGTCTGTTGGTACTAAACATGACCACAAGCCCTGAGCCAGCAGGTCCACAGGATACCAGGAGCACACACGGTGCTCCTATCACTTCCTTGCTCACCTCTCTGGTTACCCTCAGCTCTCCTAGACTTGTCCCTTGGGCACTCTGCTCCCCCATCTTTCTTGGCAGATGAGCACTGGGGAAAGGGAGCTGGTGTTGGTGAGTCTTTGCTGCTGTTCATCAGGGTGACCTCCTTCTCCCTCCACATTGAAGAAGAGACTTTAGAAAGTTTGGCCAGTGCCTGAAAAGGGACAAGTTCTGGCTATTGGTGTAACCCCAGACTACGGTGCATCGTTTTTCTAGAAGAGGTAGCCCCTCAGCCAGTGATTTTTGGCAAGTGGCTGTGCCCAATATCTGTCAGAAAGGAAGGATACAAGGCATTGTGCTGAGTGGCAGAGCTCTCCCAGAAAAGGAACTCAGCGGGAAAGCACACTTCCCACATTCAGCCACCCTCTGACTGGTGGGCTCTCTGCCATCTCATTTCCAGGGTGTGAAGGTCTCCCCTCCCAGCATCTCTCTGTTGCAAAGGGAGAGCATGCACAGTGGTGCAGTATCTGAAGACCTGAGATGTGATACTGCAAGACCATTTGATGTGATCCCAGCATTCCCCATCTGTGCACTCTGAACAGTTCTAGTCTGCGCTATTAGAATGGCAGGATTATTATTACTATTATTGCTATTATTATTATTAGTCACCTTTCTAGTGCTCTTTAACTTGTCAGCATAAGGACTTCACCCTTGTTACCTTTCTCAGGTCCTTGGTACAGAGGGTTGAATGTGCACAGAGACATAGAGAGGTACAAAATAGGACCCATGCCCTGATGCACACAGGTCCTGACATGCAAAAATACCTGTTTAGAGGCAGGGACACAGGCATCCACTTGCAAAGTGATTCTGTGATCTTGAATGGACATGCATAATAGTACATGGAGATAATGACACAGGCAGATATCTTCTAGTGCTCTACAAGAAAGTGTCATTGTTCCCTAAGGGAACCTGGAAAAAGCAGTATAGTACATTAGTTTAGAAGTTGATGTTCAGTGTCTCCCTTTCAGAAAAGGGGGAAATGATTTTCAACTTCTGAGAGCATCAAACAGCAACGTATGGAGAAGTCAACATAGGAGCCACTGCTTCAGCTGGAGTGCTTCACCAGAAGTGCAAGAAAAGGCCTCAGCAGGAGAACCACATGCTGGCCACCGTGTCTGCACACAGGTCCCACCACTGGGAGATGCCTGCAAGCAAGCGATTCCAAATCTTTTTTTGGAAGTTGTGTTCCCAGGTCACGTTTGTACAAGCTAGCACAACCACAAGGAGCAGTTCCTTGAACATTAGAAGAACATGTCTGAGTGGCAGCTGAACAGGTGGAGTTGACCACATCAGGCATGACAAGGGGTTTGTGACCAATGTTCTCCTCTATCCTTATGCTTCCTGGGAGCTTATTTTTCCCCTTAGGGCTTTGTCTGATGCCAGGCAGCACAATTCTGTCATGAGGCCTCCACAGGCGGCCCAGAAACACAGCTCAGACTCTCCTCTGGGGTTTGGATCACAGAGTGCTGATTTTTGACAGTAAGGATGTGCCAAGTGACTCCATAGATAAGTAGTGTAAGTTCAGGAGAAAAATGAAAAGAGAAGATAAAAGATGTTTAGGGGTGCAAGACATCCTGCTTAACCCATATGTGTTTATTTCCCTTACCCCCTGTAATACTGTCTGGAGTAGCTGTGGTAACATCCCCACCTCTGTCAGGGACTGCTCAGTGGTGAAAGCTGTGACAAATATGCACATTTTTGGGAAAGTCAGCACAGAAGCTTCTTCTGTATGCTAACAGGAGCCACCTATGCATTCAAATCCCAGGAGCAATAAGACCAGGGACTGTACCTCACAGCTCATGTGAATCTGGGCAAAAAACCATGACCTTGAATCCGTGATGTTTAAAGAGGAGGTGGGGCTTGACCTGCAGCAGGAATTACGAGTTGCCTACGGCTTGGCTTAGTTAACATTTCCCACAACAGAGCAGAGGGAAGGGCTTGAGTTTGTTTGAGATTGTTTGAGGGAGAGAGAGAGCTTGTCTCCAGAGCTGTTTTTTATGGCATACGTATGAAAACAGTTTACATGTGGCTAGAAGGAAATCTCTTTGTTATTGTGGTTCAAATGACCTCCTAGTATCTAGCCTCTATTTTAAGCAGGTGATGTGTATTTGTTCTCATGCCAGTACTCTTCAGCCTTTTAGCTGAAATAGCAGCTCCCTTTGATTGGGATTTACCCATCTGATGTATTAATAGGCAGAAATCATATGCCCTCTTAACATTCCTTTTGCTAGGCTAAAAAAAGCAAAGACCATCTAGACTTCTACCATCACCTGTCTTTTTGTCCAGAACACTCTAGTGCCATTCTTTCCACTTGTCAGAAATTCCTCTCTCCTTTTCCAACTCTTTTGGAAGGTATTTTTCCCTTTCTCTGTATTAGCGATGCTTCTTTGTTTTGTCTCTTTAGCTAATATTTACATTTTTTCTCCAAGGTCATCAGTGAAGATATGAAATTAGCTCGTGCCAAAACCAGTGCCTAAGGAATTTCGTTAGCCCACAACTTTATGTTTCAGGATCTCATCGTTAAACAATTTGTTACCCTCTTTTGAGTTTAAGAGTGTATCCCTACACTCCCCTGCTTTCACAACTTTCCAGCCACCCTCTGTGAAACCTAGATATCTTTCATATACCACATAACTAGTGCTTTAAAAACTATTTACTCTCCTATTCATATATAAAAATAATAACAAATACTCTACCTTTTATACAGCCACATCAAATTTTATCTGTTTGTCTGTGCACTTCCATATCTTTAATTATCCCTATTTTGTTCTAGAATAAAAAAGAAAAGCTGGTCTGAGCTCTTGGGTCTGTCAGTAACTACCTCCCTTTTTTGTTCCTTAATTAAATTTAGGTAAAATTGTTGATACTAGGTCTGATCCCCATCCAACCTCCATCTGCACAGGCTGATTGTATATCAGTGGTATTGGATTTACCACTTGATCTGTCTCTGGGAACCTTCTGATCTGAACAAACCTTGCAAATTTTGCCTTGACCTATGATGAGATTCTTTGTGTGTCCAGAAACTTTTAACCATCAGCTTGTAATCACCTTCTTCTGCACCATCTCTCCAGCAAAATGAAGCAAAACTTATGGTTCCTGAAGTATGCCTTGATCTTTTCTGCACTGCACAGAGGTCTGATGCCTTGGCTGTTCTTTTTACCTCTACAAAGAACTTCATTCAGCAACTCTGCCAGCTATATCTCACCTGGATTTCTGCTGACTGACGTGTCTTTTTCTATAAACTTTGTGACCTCTGCAATGTAGATTTCTTTGCTGACCACTCCCATTTTTCACTGAGAAATTTTTTCCCCAGTCAGACACATTTTCTATACAGTCTCCTCCTGCTCTTTGTTTGGGAAAGTAACTTAGCTATTGCCACATTGAGCCTGAACGCCTTACACATGCAAATACTTAGGAATTTTAAATCAAATTGCTTCATCACTTCAGTCTTATAACTTCCCTGATCATTAATGTTTTCAGGCTGAAAAATCTTAGCTGTGGCCCCACAGTATTTACTCTTCCATTTAATTGAAACTGAATCAGGCTGTGCACAGTCAAGGTTAAAAGTTATCTTCTGCCACATTGTTCTGCAATGTCTCACTGGCTGTCAAGACCAGGTCAAACACAACAGCAGCTGTGGTTCGTTTGCTGCCTCTTTAGTGAAGGAACATCATCCTAGAAATCCAAGGCCTAGCCTATGTTAGTAGCAATGTTTTCTCCATGTATGAAGTTAAAACTTGTAGTAATGGCAATCCCTAGTTCTGCATATCATTCTAAAAACATAAGGGACCATCATCAATATTTAGACACAACCTCGGGTAACATCAGCAGAAGTACAGGTGTCTTTCCTCAAGCTGATTTGAACCCAACAAAATCTGTTTTATCACCTCTGCTCCTGCTTTTGCCTTCACACTCAGCAATGTCATGCACAGGCAATATTAACACACACTCCACTGGTCTTTGCTCCTCTAAGCAGCACAAATCTTTCAGTATCAGAGGTCCAGCCATGCCAGTTATCTATCCAGCCCCTGAAAGTCCTGGCATACACAGTCTGCATATTGCCCATGAGGTCCTTGTCTTAGCATTCAGGTACTTCCACTTCCTAGTTTCCCATATACATTGGTTATATAATCTTGGATAGAGTATTGGTTTCCTGCTCAAATTAGTATTACACTCCTGCTCTCATATGTTCCTTTAGTCATCATTGTATCTTAATATCTGTGCTCTTCCTTCAACTAAACATGAAAATCCAGGATGGAAACCACACAAGTCCCACCTAAAAAGCCCAGACAAATTCCCAATCCCTCCTCCTTATGTCTTAGTCTAAAGCCTGTCTCGGGTGTCTCATCCCCAGCAGGCTGTGTTCTTCCACATGCACACTCGAGCTGCCAAGGGTCCTCGTTCTCTGGACGACTTCAAAGAGAAAACACACTGCTGGCAGGAGTTCCCAAAGAATCTGTAATGTCTGGGCTATGGATTTGCACTTCTTCTCTTAGGACATGGTTTACTGAGGCATGTAAAATGCCTTGAGCAATATCTGCAGTCATCCTTCTTCCATTTCAGTGGGAATCTAGCTCCCTCATTTATCTCAACATGAAAGGAATCACTGGATTATTCTTTTTCCTGAAAAGCACCTTTTCAGATCCCCTTTGTTAGAGGATTTGTCCTAAAGTGTTCCCCCTTACATAGACCTATTTTCCCTGGAGCTCCTGCTGGTCTCTATAGCTTCATTTTGTCTTTTCCCCTTGCCCTTTGCAGTGCTTCCTGCAGCCTCTTCTTCTTTCCAGGTTTATGGTCTCATGCTTCCCTGGCATCTGACCTCAAGCCATCCCTATCTCTTCTTTTCATTTTCTTCTAGGTTTAGTTTTTCTCTCCTTCTTGTTGCTATTCCACAAGCTTTTTCTTGAACTCCAAATGAAGAAGCTGCAGGGAAGAATTTGCATGTGCCTGATAAACTCTGCTCTGTTTGCTCAGAAGGTATGTAGCGATTACCTGAGTGCATCCATGTCTACATTGAAAACCTGAAATCCTGAAAAGAGATCTGGGATTTTCAGCAGCACAGAAGTTGTAATCCTAATTTAGATTTACCCAGATCCCAGCTCTGAAGTGGCCTGCTGATTTAAAGCAGAAAAGCAGGCTGTAGCAGCACAAGGCCAGAACATACAACAGCCTTTGCTTCAAGGCAGCAATTACTAGTTTTAATGGAGAATCTAATTTCTCCAGGAGGAGGGCAGCTACTACTACTTGCATCGTACATCATGGTGACAGAGGTTAAATAACCTGCACGTTGTTGTTGACCAAAGCCAGCTCCAGATACCTGTTTCCTGCCCCTTGGCACCAGGTGAGAGCTGCCAGGAAGGTGGGGAGCGCAGTCAGTGTGCCTCCTTTGTAGATATCTCAGCCAAACTGTGCTGCCTTAGACAACACAGGTGGAGGCAGAAATGATGGACATATCTTCAGCACTGTCATCCAAGTGTTTGAGCCTCCCATCTGAACCACAGTCCTGCCCTACAGCACTGTTCGGCAGATCACCATTGGGCAGCATTCCTTAGGTGGAAAATGTGTATTTCCTAAATGAAGTTTCCACCCCAGATAGATAGGGTTTTGTTGTCTAAGGTGAGTGACATGATGGTCCCTATTGCTGGGCTGAGGAGCAAATTGTCACAGCACAGCAAAGGACATTGCTGTCACGGGCCCATCTCCCCTTGCCTCCCCTCAGCCTTGCTCAAGGTCATGCTGCATGGCAGCAACAGGAATAGAGCTTGTGAATTCTAACTCCTTATCCCACTTGACCCAGTGCCAGGCTCAGCTGGGAAAAAGCAATATCCATCCAAGCACAGCGGCGGTGCCCGGGTGTTGTTGTGCAGTTCGGGAACAGGTTAACATTCGTGCTGAAACCCCCGTCGTGCACACAATAGGCAGTGAGAGGTGCCAGCTCTGGAAGCTGGAGACCTGAGGACACGCTGTGCTGGAAGCGCTGGGGCCCCATCCAGCTGCACCAGCACTCCCTCGCCCGTGGGACTACGAGTTCCTCTCTGGGAAAGCAGCAACGCCCAGCTGACTGCACTCCAGCCCTGGCAGGAAAACGCTGATTTTTATGACAGTGCCCAGCTGGGGTGATTAAAGCTGTTCAGCAATGCATGGTCCCATGGGTGAGTGGTGTGCACACCTTGGAGTACACCTGCACTCTGGGATGCTTTTTGTGCTTCTTTTTCACTAAGTTCTGTGCGTTAGGGATGCTTTTTCCTAGAAAGGCAAAGGAGTAGCAGAGTGTGTTACCCCATTGCTGACCAAGCAGCTTCAGCTCTGCCCCAGAGGCCTCCTGGAGGAGGATGTGGGATTGTTTACCCTCAATGAGATCCATCAAATCTGTTAGCATGGACCTTGGAGAGCCTGAGGGATTTGGGCACCCAACCACTAGGGAGTAAAATGTGCTGCTTTGACTTCAGTGGAAAAGGTCACGCATCACAGGCTACTGCCAGCTAATGAGAAATGAGTCTGGACAATTAATCAATACACAATCTCCTCTGCTAATCATATTGATGGAAGATGAGCTCCATCCCCCAGGAAGGGCAAAGGCCATTGAGCTAAGCCATTTAGCAGCATTTATTTATATCCTTGGTGGTTCAATAATTTGAGTCTTACCCGATAGCATCAGGCCCCTGAGGGCTGGGTAATATTGTCCAGCCGGAAAAAAAAAAAAAAAAACAAAAAAAAAAAAAAAAAAAAAAAAAAAAAACCCACACAACACAACAGGTATTACTTAGCAGAAAAATACCCTTTTAATGGAAATGGACACTTTTAAGGGAAAATACATTCCTTTTCTACATTTCAACCACACATGTACATACGAAAGAAATTCTGAAATATTCCATGTAAATGGTCAAAAAAATATTTTCTAGAGAGAATATTAAAAGAGTTGTCGAGGTCTCAGACATTTATTACTCTCAGTTGCACCAGAATGCCTTTCTGTAGAAGCCTACCTATTCTATTAAAATAGAATTTGTCCCCCAGTCATCCATCCTAAAACCATGCCTTTCTTCTGGCAGGCACAACCCATTTTGTAAGAATGCTGGCCCCATAGGTAAGGTGAGTTCACACTTGTGTCACTGTAACTATAGCCTATGTTGAAACACATACACACTGAGGGACAAAGATGATGTCACAGCACAGCTGTTTCTGCGACACAGCTGGTTTCCCAGCTTCCCAATACAAATCCTGCTCTTTCTGAGCTGCAGTGAAGCAGGTGGTAAAACTGTCAATTGGAAGTTGCAACTTGTCCCTGCCTGGTATGTGGTGCTTAGGCTGTCCCTGCAAAAGCTGACAGAGCCCTTCCGCTGCATTACGTAAACTGTGGAGAAAGGCAGTGGTGCTCCCAAAGAAGCTGTTTACTTACACAGTTGCCTGCTGGTACTTATTTACAGAGTACTACTGACAGCCACCAAATCTGCTTGTATAGCTCTGGAGACAGTTCAAACTCTCTGTTCCCAGGCAAGTGATTAATGGTGTATAGAGAGAAATTTGGACTGAGGATAAAACTGCGCTTTCAAAACAAGAGCCTCTGATCTCAAACTGAACAAACATTTCCCCTTGCCTGTGTCAGCTAGTTTGATTTCCAACAAAAGAGCAGATTGCTTGGGAAACTACAGTCACGCCAATGAATTACTTTCCTACAAGCAAAAGAGAGTTCTCTCAAGCACCCTGTCCGGCTCTCTCAAATCAGGTTGAAGGCAGAGCTCCATCTGCAAGCAGCTAGTGCAAATGAAGATCAGAGGAAGGTGTCCCAGCTCAGACCTTTTAAGGAACAAGACATAAGTCTTCAGAGCCCTACCTCCTTATTAACCCTTACTTATAAATAGCCATAGGGCCAACTTGTGCTCAGAAGATGCACCCAATCCTGCCTGCAGCAGATCCAAATATGAAGGCATCAAGGGAACAGTTAACTCACCCTTTGAAAGGACTACAGAAGCCAGAACAGTATTTTCTTACCGTTTGAAAACATCTCTGAACAGGAAAGAATTAATGGCATTGGCAAAGAGGTGCTCCATGCATACAGGTCTGTGGCAGCAACACAGAGACCGCTGAGATAGCAGGGGCCCAAGGCACAGTGTCTGTCTGGATGGCATGGTCAGACAAAGCCAGCCTTCCCCTGTGCCCCATCCACAGAACGTATGAAATGTGCTGGGTGATTATTAACAGCTCTGAAAGCCCATGGGTTTTAGCCTACATGTACAGAGCACACAAGCAATATAGACTCATATATGTGCACACACACACACACACACACACACAGAGCATTGTTCACTGGAAAGTGCATCCAGCCTGAAGCCGTTGCCTCAGGCTCTGCCAATAACTGATGGGATCTTGCTGAAAAGTGCTCTAAGCACAGGTTTAACTCTGTGTGAGCCTCTTCCAGCTGAGCCCACGGAGAACGCCGCTATTGTGAGGGCCAGAGCCTTCCTGCCATGCCAGCACACGCAAAGGCTGACGTTTCATAAGCTGCCTGCCATCAGGAGGACAAAGTCCCGTTGAGTGGGCATTGGCTCTGCCTTCCCTTGCAGATAGCGAGGGATCAGCTGAACTCGAGTTTGGCAGCCTCCCATGGTATGGCACAAAGCTAGCCAAGCATGTGAGGTAGAGCCATTATCAGTGCCCTGTTCCTAACAAAGTGAAGACATTCTCTTTCATCTCAAACTAATATTTGTCCCTGTTCTTTCCAAGTAGAGGAAAAAAGAGCACTGTGCCAGATCCCTTGCTGTGATATGTATCTCCTAATCTCTGGCTTGTATGGTTATAGGGAGGCTGCAGGCATGGGAAAACACTTAAACATCCGAATCCAGGATAACATCCTGAAATCAAGGTGTACAGTAGAAACAATAAATAAAGGTTCTTTGGGAAGGAGGGAAGACAAAATTACTTAATTTTGTGTGTTTTCCCACCACAATGCCTAAGGAAGCTAAGGTTTACAGAGAGCAAGTGAAGAAGGCTGGTGCAGTCTATTTTAGGAGAAAGAAGGTGCTCACTGCCCAGATTCCATATCCTGCTGTCTCTTCAGTTGCCTTTATCACCAGAGGCAGGAAAGATGAAGTTCTAGGACTTTTCTCAGGACTTTAGTCCTGATTTAGGGCATAGACAAGTCAGCCTACTTCTTTCTGCAGAGAGTAATCCTGATTCTGCATGACCTTTGTGTATTTTCTTTATAACTTTGACCTATCCATGAACTAGATTCACTTGAATTTCTGCTTAAAAATAATCCACCTGTAAACACTGACTTAGAGCTTAGCTGAACCTAAGTGATGTCACAAGTACTGGAGACACCCTGCTCCTGCTAGGATGTTGAATATTTTACACAGAGCTGTTCTGGGAAGCTGCTTGCATGTCTATTGGCCATGATGTAGTGGAGATGCTGAGAGTCCACGTAGCACTGAGCTGAAAGGTCCTGGTTCTAGGCAGGCAAAACAGGATGCCTGGTTACAGAGGGTGTCTGTTCCTCTGCAAAGGTTAGACCAAGACAAGCAGGGAGGCAGATTAGAGGCACAGCTCAGGAGGTCACTGGGAAGTAGTTCAGAATGACCTGAGGATGATCAGACTACCCTCATATCTTCAACCTTGTGAGCTCTCAAGAAATCCCAATGAGAAAGCACTAGAGAAGATTTTGCTCTGTGTGCTTGCAGTTCCCTGAGTCAGCCAAATGAGGAAATAGAGGACTAACATTCATTTAACACATTTTGCAGTTAGCTCTTGTCCAGAACCAGTTGATGACACACAGCCTCTGAACTGCTCAGAGAGGCAGAGAGGAAAAAGAGAGGAAAGCTCCTGTATGTCTCATGCCAGCAGTAAACATACGTAAGTGGAAAGCAGTGGACTACAGACACCAAGAGACGGGTTTCAAATCAGTCTCAGGTCTTTTGTACCTATGTTTCTCCTGAACTGGAGCTATTTCACACACAGCCAATTCAGAGCACAAGCAAGGAGGTGGGCTTTGCCCCCACTCCCTGTGGAAGGATGTGCCCTTGCTTCAGGAAGGAATGAAAGAGTGCAGTGAGACCGGAGCAGGCCAGACTTTCAGCTATGCCTTTCAAGCCCAAGCTTTCCCCAGTCTTTGCAGATATGGGCCCCTTCAAACCATCTCCCTGTGGTGCTGTCTGGAGGAGGGGGCAGGGAGCAGAGTGAAGGAGAGCTGGTGATAAAATGGATCACACAGCCCTGGAGTGCCAGGTGCCCTTTACTCACCAGCTTTGCTTTCCCTTAGCAGCCTGCTAAACTTTGATCTTTGCAGGTTACCACAGACCTCTGACGTAGCACCTGCACCCCTGAAGCAAAGGCAATGTTTGGCTGGGTGACTCTGGAGGTGTGAGCAGGTGTCTCCTCAAAGGGATCCGTCAGGAATGCAGAGATACCCAGCACCACACAGGGGTCGAAGCCCAACATCACAGCCAAGAGGTTACAGGGCAGGCTGGGCAGCTGTGTGCAGCCTGTGGGGTCACCACGGGAGGTGACCACAGCACAGCATTGCTGTGGTGTGTGATACATGACATGGAGTGGGACAGGCCCTCATCACACATCTCACATCCAGCTGTGGCTGGGCATCAGCAGGCCTGCAAAACACAACTAGCCAGCCTTGGAGCATGCACATTTCTCGACTCTTCAGTCTATTCCAGGCACTCCTTCTGCATCCAGGGGACAAGGGTCACTGCAGTCCTTTCACAGGGTGCCAGTGAAGCAGTAGGGAAAGAGCCAAGGTAAACTCTTGAAGAAAAGCAAAAGCCACAACAAACACAACTGACTGAGCTCAGCAGGAGCAGGCGTGTGCTCTCTGTTGTCCCTTTAAACAACATTCAGAGAAGTAGTGTTATAAGCCAGTGGCTGCCTCCCAGGAGGCAGGAGTCCTGGCTGCCATGGCCAGCCTTGCCAGTCCTTTTGCTTTTTGGCTTTGCCTAGGCCACATGACCTCTGCGTTTCCCTTTCCCTGCTATTGCAGCATGTGGCAAAGCGGAGGGACTCCTTCCAAAACCTTTTCCTTCTTTGAGAGAGCAGCAAAGGACCAACTTGGCTTGGCACTGGCCAGCAAAGACAGGGGCAGCAAAACGCCTGTGTCAAGTACACAGGCTGCCTGCAGAAGTGCTTGGAGCACAGATCCTCAGGAATTAAATCCCCAGGGAAACAGCCACTGTTGCTCATCTATTTACTTCCAGCCACAGAGCTCTGCCTCCACAGGGTCACTATGCTGAGTGGTGAAAGGCAGAGACTTCGGCACCTCTCTCTACATGGTACCTGGACATGATGGACACAAGCCAAGTATCTAAGATACACCTGAGACCCATGGCCTGACCCACCCTCTGCCAGTATCTCAGCTTCTAGCCCTCAGCCAGGGCCCTTCTGCAGCTGGTGGCACCCATCTGCTGGGGTCTCAGCCCATCCACACTTTTTACCACATCACATGCCCTTCATGGGCCTCCCATGTCTGCCAGGCTGAGCAGCCACAGAGGAGAGACCCTTTCCCCTCTGTGTAAGAGAAAAGGCTTCAGAAAGCCTTCAGAGCAGAGAAACCAGACTGGCTCTCTTGTATCCCCTCGCAGAGCTGACGTGACCGACTATTTCAGCTAAGGGGACCCTTCCCTGGGTGACTGGCATCTGGGGATCTCACCTGTAAGTCTTCATTTTTTCCTGTATGTCAGTCAAGAGAAACTATTCACAGATGCTTTTTAAAGTACTGGATGCTATCCCACCAGAGACTGTCTTCTTAATTGTGTTCCTGGTTGACAGCCTGCCAGGGCCTCTGCACCGTGTCCAGGAGTTAATGTTTTATCTAGAAGTTCAAGGGAAGCTTGGTGCAAATTGTGCTAGCCTTGAAATACCAAAGGTAACTTGTAAATATTTCCTTCCGGACCCTGAAATGTTGCTAGTAGAAATTTATTTTCTGAAAGGAAATGGCTCCAGACCTAGGCTAACAGCTGGGGAGATTATTCATGGAAATCAGTGCCCTGAGGCTCTGTATCACTTTCATCTGTCTTTCCAAAATCCCCCACCTTTATGGAGACCAAATGCATCTCTCTTCCAGGGAGATGAAGGAAGAGCAGCTCTCCAGCAGAGGAATATGTGCTCATCCTGAAAAGGTTCCTTTGTTCTCATTGCACGGGATCGTTTTTCTACTGTGCAGCAGATTTATGTGAGGAACAGCAGTGGCAGAGGGCATAATGATTCCATTTTGTTTAATAATTAACTCACATGGTCTCCGGGTGCCACGCGTTCCAGCAGACACTGCAAGGCAGGCAGGCTGTGCCAGTGAGAGAGCAAAGCAGCAGGTGGGCAATAAGGACAAACCCATTTCTCCTCCTGCTCACTGATGTTATGCCCTGAGCAGTTCTGGGCTCCTGTTACCTGAAGTGTGCTGTCCCAACAGCTCTTAGAACTCTGCAGGCTTAGAGTATTTTACCAAAACAACTGATACTGAGGTGAATTTTTATAATGGGGAACATACTATTTCAAAGAGCAAAGCCAAACTACACAGCAAGAGTGAATGGAAGCCAAAAATTCATCTCACTGTGTTTTACAGCTGCCATCAAGAAGCACTGTCTTTCAACTCATCAATGCTTGGCTTGCAAATGGCCAGGAAATGCTTTACAGTGAAAAGATACATGCTTCAGGAGAAATTTCTGAAAGCTTTTCACCAAACTTTTCTCAAATTTATTGCTGATTCCTCAGAACCAGATAATTTTTGGAGAAAATATGTTTTCAAAGAACTTGTCAGCTTGAAATACTGCTGAGGGAATCCCTTTTCTAGGTACCATAATATTTAGATATTTTTTTAAGAAAAAAAACTTACTACAGATATACAATACTTATACAACACTTAGTTGTTAATACAATACTTGGTTGTTAAAAGCCAGAAGGCTAGAAATAGTAAGATGGTTCTAAATAGACCATTTTAAGGTTACTGAAATGAAATATTTCTAAAAGGGCTTCCTTTCCCCTAGAAAAATGGGAATTATTTGAAATGTTAGAGATCTAAATTTCTTCTCCAAATATAAGATAGACCTCTTTCCACAATTTCTCAAACCTTTGGGAAGGGGGGAATCTATTTCCTGCTCAGCTTGGCTTTTAGAAAACCAGAAAACAATACAGTAGAATGGAATTTGGCTGGAAGAAAACCAAAAATCTCAACCAGAATCCTTTCCTTGAGTGAAAACATCCCTAAGGTTATCAGACACACTTGCAGTCAAGGCTGAGGCAGCTGTAGTTTCAGCAGAACTTCCCTTCCTGACCAAACGCCTGAGATGCCATCAAGCCCACATTGCCTGGGACCTGAATTCTGTTCCTATATCTCTGTCTATTTTAAGGCATATCCCATACATGGCTCCTCACAGTCAGGAATGCTGCTCTTCCTGGAAACCACCTGCTCAGGGAGACAGCTGGACTTTTCCTGAGGGCCAGATCTATGCCACAGCCCCTGCCAGGTGGGTTAAGGTGTCCTCCTCGCAGGGTTTCACAGCCTCAGCACTCAGGGCAGAGCACCAAATGTGGGAGGCACTTTGGTTTACACAGTTACAACTTGTTACCAGCCCTCAGGCATGAGATCCTGGTACAGGTACAACCTGACAGCCACATTCTCCCCACCTGCCCGACGCGAGTTTCCTTTGCAGGCCTCCTCTGCCCTCTGCACTCATCAGGCTGTGAGTCCTGCTGATCGCTGGTGCCAGGTGACTGCTGCTCCATGTCCTGTGGAGGCTGCCAACCAAGCTTTGTCACCCTGCCTCTCCAATTGTCTGAAATGACCTTCAAGAGATTGGCTGCAAGGTGGAAGTACACTAACAGGTTGAAGTTGGTCACTCAACATCCAGGGATTAGAGCAAATGAGCAAACAAAGCTGGTTTGATTTGTCTGCAAGACATCCTTGTCTAAAAGTAAGAGCTGCAAGCCCCAAAGCAGAAGCTAAGAAGAGCCAAGGGCCAAAGTAACTCAGATTCAGAGGACTAGAGGATTCTCAACTGGGCTGCCTGGGACAAGGGTAAGAGCTGGTGAGAAGTGAGAGAATATTATTGCAGACCATGTTTAACTGGATGCTGAAGTCTAGATGCCAGTCAGTGCCCTATCTTCTCTCCTACAGTCAGTCCCACAGAAATTCTGTATGATGGCATCATCCTTGGTTCAAAGAGGGAGAGAAAAAGTCCAAACCACTTCAGTAATGGACAAGTTCCAGAAAGAGATCCTTGAAAATCCTTCCCCAGCTGAATGTCCTAGTAATGTTCTAGTGGTTCTTGAGAGCCCTAATACAGATTTTATCTGTCCTGTGACTGCTGAATTGTATCATGTTACTTACCCTCTGAGTACCTCAAGAACAGACTGGCTGGGGGATGCACAACTGCACATTGGCACCCCAAGATCATCAGGTGGTTGCTTAATTCTTTCAGAGGAGGGTTGAGTGATCTGGGAAGAGGAAAGTGTGGAGGATCTCAAGAGACCTCCCTGCTTTTTTGCTTAGCAGCACCACATGCCTCCTGCAATGCCAGGTCTGTAAAGGTGGTGCCCAAGCACAGAGCACAGTGAGGAATTATAGCTAAAGTTCTCCCTCTTCAGTCCTTGAACATGCAAAGGGTGGCTCCACAATTTCTCCCAGGGCCATCCAGCTCAATGATGTGTGACTAACTCTTTCATTGACCAAAGACCAACCACTCCCTCATGTGACCTTACATAACTGTTCATCTATTCCGTTAATGAATGGAGCTTGAGAAAATTTCCATTGCCTAAGGCCCTTAGGGGAAAATGCGCGAGCACTGTCTCCACCTTTTGTGTGCCGATGTGGGATTTTCCTATGGATTAACTGAGTACAGTAGTATTATTTTTTGGTTGCTGTCATTGGTGACTGAAATGGTAAGCTAACTGTTGGGTGCCAAGGGGGCGGGAAAAAAAAAAAAAAGGAGTCTCTGTCTGAGCCAGAGGAAAGAGGAGACTCCCCCTGACAGGAGGAGCAACAGGGAAGTCATTGCGTCATCAGTGTGGTCAGGCACTGCACCTATTCCCAGGCAAAACATGCTCTGTTTACTCAACCCTCAGAAGAGCCAAAACACCTCCCAGCTTCTCCTCACTCCCTGCAGACATCCAGCAGTGCCAACTTGCTGGCATCCTGGGGGCCAGACCCAGTCCTGGGGCTGGCAAAGAGTTCTCCCTGGACTGCTGTGGTCAGGATGGAGCAGTCTGATGCTGGTCAGCAGCAGACAGGGGTGATATGTTCCTCTTGGGTATATTGGCATGTCAGACGTACCCGCCTCAGCATTTACAGCAGGTAGGAGCTGGAAGGAAGATGGGAATACCCCAGTATTTTCTATAAGCCCCTACCAATGCTTCAGATTTTCTCATTTTTACCACTTCACTGTGGTGCTGCTTAAGATAGAAATTATTTCTATGGCAAAAGTCCTTCTGCCAGTGAAAGACTGGGTAGGGAAGAGCTCAGCCTCTTCTCAAGCAATGTCATGCAAAGGTGCTTGCAAGTGCTAGAGAAACATGATTTTCAGAAATAGGATTCATGTTGTTCTCTGAGGATGTAACTTGGAACCAAGGAATATTTTGGATGTACAATGTGGCCTCCCCATGGTGTGGGCTACAAATGTCATGGTTTAGGAATGTTGCTGAAGCTAAGAAGGTGGCTAGGTTGAACAGGACATGACTGGACTACCATGATGGATAGAAGTGGCAGCACTGAAATAATGGAGGATGCTCCTTTTTCAGTTTATGGGGAGAAAATGCAAATGTTGCTCAGGCTCCTGTAATGCCTGGTCCATGCGCAATGATAAGTAAATATTTAACTGCAGAAAGAACATTGCCTTCCAGAGACTGAAGCAGCCAAGTTAATCAGTTCCAGACTATATTCAAGTCATGGGTGTCAAGAGGACAATACAGGTTCAAAAGCCTTGAGGATGTTCAAAGTCTGCTATTACACCTCAGCAGTTGCCATGTCTTCCCTGGGATGCTAAAAAGGAGGATATTTTCACCTGCTGAGAAAGCAGGATGAGGAACTCAATCAAAGACATGCTTCATAGGGTGGGGGAAGGGCTGAAGATGTGGCAAACAGGAGTTTGAAGATCCTATTGTTGCACCCAGATGGTGCTTCAGAATCTTGGGAGAGGAGGCTGCCGCAGCAGTTGGACTGGGAAAGCCCTCAGGCAGGTCTGGAGACATTCCCTGCCCTGGCAGCCCATGGGATGTTCACCATCAGAAATGACAGAAGTTGCCATTGGTAGTTCTCAGGCTTTGGAAAGTGCTCAGTTTCTGCCAGACCCTCTTCTTACACAACATATTTCCAGTTGTTCTTTTCTCCAAGCGAAGTGTGTTCTCATCTGTCTCTCCCTTACAAAGCCAGTCTGTTTCCTTCAGAGATTATGCAGAGAAGGTTGTTAGTACTCATGTCTCTAATAAAACAAGTTTCAACTGATATTATATAGTTCATATTTTCATATAATGTCTGTAGGGCTTGTGCTGCACTCCTGGAACACTGGCAAGAGGCTTGGCTTTCAGCACCCTTTCTCCCACCAGTATGAGCAGTTGAGCTGGGATCTTGGCTGCTAATTCACCTCTGACTTTTGCTGCTGCTGTGGAATTGAGACATCTCTGTGGAGAAAAAAAACACTCCAAGAATATATTTATCTTTGGATCCATCTGTCCTCTGATGTCTTCCTCACAAAACCCCCTGAGGTTCAAGGCACATATTTTCAGTCCCCTGCTCCAGACACTATTCTCTAGAGCCCATTTTGCTTTAAAGGGCCTCTTTTAAAGTTGGGAGGAGAAAGGACAGAAGGGATTCAGTGTCCTAGTCCATTTGGATGACTGAACATCTCTCAAGTGCTTCAGCCAAAGCCCTCATCATTTACTATTTGGGGTGCTTTTTTGTTAACTGTCAAGAGTCAAGTATTTTATCATGAAATTGCAGTCTTCGGGTACTATTCAAAGCTCAACTCCTCCTAGAGAAATGACAAATCAGAATAATGGTAAACTGAATTCTGGCTACAAAATAAAAAAGCAAAAGTCTGTGTTGCTATTTCTCACTTTGGATTTAAATCCTCTGGACTGAACAGCCCTTACCAGGCACTGTGTAAAGTTTTTTCCTAAAATAAGATGACAGGGGTCAGAGGCCCAAGCTAAGCTGATTAGCACAGCTAAAGCCGTATCACATTGCTACAGTGGGGTCATATGATTGATCACTGGGATAAATATTTAGGAAGCTTCCCAAGGGAAGGGGAATAGATGGAACTGGCCATAGAAACCAGGCAAAATGGGCAACTGGAGTGTAGCTAACGATGGGTCTGATAGCATTCACCTGTCATAATACAGATCAAAAAAGCAGGGGTAGCTCTACCATGGGCATTACCTCTGCCATCAGCTTCTCCTTTGAACACGTGTTCTGCTCCACAGGACTCTGCGTCACCTTCACTGACAGGCAGCTTTTTCAGCAGGCGGGACAGAGAGATGTCACTCTGCAGCCACACAGCCCCCATCCTGCCAGGCTTTGCTGCCTCAGGTCAGTCGTGCTCCCCTTTCCCCGCAGCCAGGGACAGCCAGGGACAGCCAGGGCATGGCTCATCAGCATGAGATGATGGAAGGCCATGAAATGGCCTTTCCGTGGGCTCCAACTTTCCTGTAGGCAGCAAGGGACCCTCCGTGAAGGGCAGGTGGGCCAGGAAGTTTCAAAGGGGCTCTGACAGCCCCCAAACCATGACAGTATGTGAGCAGTATCTGGGGGAGAGTGGAATTCAGCACGACTCAGCCCCCAGGTGCTCCTCCAGCGCCAGGTTGTGCCCCTTGTTGTGCTGGGCCTCTGTTAGGAGGCTGCTGACTGGCCCCAGGGACCAGAGAGGCCTCTGGGCCCCCTCTTTCTACCGTAAATGATGGGCAACATCCTGGCCAGAGCCCAGGCCTCCATAAGCACAGCCAGGGTCTGACTCAGCCATAAACCCACTCGCCATGAGGCACTCAGAGCCCTGACATGAAGAGTTTCCCAAGCTCCCTCCATAACTCACAGCAACCAAAACTGTCACTGGGAGGGCTGAAAGGAGGGAGGGAGGTACTGCCCCAGTGACCACCTTGGAGCCCTGCTGCAGCCCCCAGGGAGGAGGCTCCTTCGTCCTGCTGAGACCTGGGTACCTTAAACACACAGGAGCAAAGGCAAGGCACAGGAATTTAGAAGGATAAACATGAAGACAAGGAGGTTGTTGGCAATGGAAAGTGAGCACACAGCCATTCTGGAGAACCTGCATTATTAAACAGGTGTAAATGCCAGCTGCTCTGGAGGGGATGGAGGGCATTTGTTTCCCATACATGTGATGCTTTTACAAAACCTTTCCCCCATGAAACTTAAAAAATGAAGCTGCCAGAAGTTAACCTTCTCCTCTAACCCCAGTTTTACCAGCTCTCATTTCTTCACTGTTTGCCTTTCCTGCCTTGTTGCAGACCGAGGTTGTTTGCCAGAAAATAAGACAAAGGCTTGTTGCTGCCAGATTCTGCCCTTCCAACAACAAGGAATAGCAGTAAGTGAGCAAGTAGGAACACACAGAACTGTACAGAGAGCAGGAGAGAATGGCTCCTATTATTTTGGTAAGTTGCTGTTGACTTTGAGGCAGGACTCTCAGGGAAAGGTAACAGCTGGTGTTAGACAAATGATACAGCTAGAAAAAACAGAAGAGCTTTTAGACATACAAATCCTTCTTCTGAGCTGAAGCAAAAGGCTGCAAACCTCAGCCTAAGCACAGATTGGAAAAGTTTCCTCTAAGTCTCTATCTTTTGGGAAAAAGGAGGCTTCACAGGAAAGAACTTGCCTTTCTTCAGGGAGCAAAATGGACTGGATCCTTGATCCCAGCTCTTCTGCATTGGGATGGTGCTTCCCCATCTGTAGAAACCATGGCTGTTGCTGAATCCATCAAGCAAAACCTGTTAAGCTACTGCAATAGCACCCCCAGTACTTGTGAAGCATTGGCAGATGCTCTGCCCCACTGCATCACTGCACATGAGCAGTTTGCAAGTGCCACTCAGGCACAGACTTGTGAAGCTGAGCTGTGATTTACACTGGCCCAGACATTTCAGGTCAGCTTATGCAATTGTCGAATTCAGTCTTTGGTGCAAACATTCATTGTATTTTACAAAAACAGAAAAAAGCAGTTTTTAGGGAGAAGCACCAGGGTTGAGCAGAGCTCAGAACTTCATTAGCACTAGCAGAAGCAAGTGAATTAAGGAGACACAGCATGAAAATGCTTTTGAGCTGAGACATGGTGATGGTCAAAGAAGCAAACTATGCTCTGTCAGGTTGCAGGTCAAGCAGCAGTAGTTGACTAGTGATGTCAAAATGGCCAAAGGACTGCTCTCAGATGCACCAGACAGTTCTGGGATCTGTACATTTGCCTGATTTGAACTGCAGCACCATTTGTCCTTGGGCACATGCCTTGGCTTTGACATAGTGCAGTGGGGCTCACACAGGAGACTGCACTCAAGTATAACCACGTTGTGTGTCACAGAAGAAACCCAGCAGCCTGTGGGTGGCAAACTCTGTCCCTGGTGCTCAGCCACACAATTTTCCTATTGCACAGCACGGACACTTTCTGACTTGCTGTCTCAGACCTGCCTCACCCTCTGCCTTCCCTCTGTCACAAAACTCTAGAGACACTTCTCCAGCGACACCACTATTTTGTTCAGGAGGGAAAAACCTAGGGCTGATCCACCCTGCTATCAACACGCAGGTGTCTCTGATAGTAACAAAAGAACCAGCATCAATAATGGAGAGGGGAGAGAGAGATAAAGGTGCAATGAAGTGGAGAGAGGGAAGCCAATCAACCTAATGAAATAAGGTGCAAGGTTAGTGAAGGGCTATTTATAGACTCCAACTGGTTCAGCTTCGTGCACTTAGAGGCTGGTTCAAACTGGCTCCTTAACAGCAGTAATAATCATTACCAAAAAGAAAGAGAAAAAAAACCGTGAAAGCTTGGAAAATTCACTGCCGGAGGTAAAGCTTTAGAGCTGGGTCTGGCTGGAGTCAGAAGTAACTGCATTACTGAGAGATTGAAAGGTTAATAGGAAACCAGCTGACACTGAAAGGGAACAATTAGAGAGGTTAAGGGGCTTAATATTAGATTAATGGTTGCCTGGAGGAGCAAAAGCAGAGATTTCAGGAAAATGGGAGAATGGTGTGCAGAAAACTGTTTTCTTCACAGATGAAGAGTCTCAGGTCTGCTCCTGCCACTCTCTGGATAAACTGGAAGAAGATGGCTCTGCAATTCCTTGCCTGTCTTGCTCAGCCTCCTGTTTCCATCTTTCTTCTTCTCTATCTATTTGTCTCTTGAAGTCTTTTTGGGTTTATTCTCCCCAGCGTAAGCACCATCTGTGTGGTCTTATCACAGTGTTTTCCTTGTGTTCCTCCTCTGTCCTCACACAGTCTCCATAATGAATAATGCTTAGTATTCCCATGGCCCTTCATTCCTCTCCAGTGTGCTGCTTTCCGGAGGCAGGGGTGGTGGGAACTGACACCTTTATTTGCATTGCATATAACCAGGACTCAACACTTTATAAGAGAAGGGAAAAAAAAAAAAAAGGGTTGATAAAGATCAGATGACATATCTGTTCCCCAGCATATTCTCCACAACTAGATGGACAATAATAATGCTGGTGAGGTCCCTGACTACATAAGATGAGCTGTTCTCCCTTCCTCCTCATTATGAGGTGAGTAGCATAGGATTTGGGATGGACTCATTTCATCTGTTCAGTGCAGACTCCCCAGCTGTAACATGTCCTGTCCCATTTCCCCACGGTCACTGCAGGGACACAGTCAGCCCCCCGACAGTCCCTGTATTTCAGTGCCACCAGAGCCTTGTCACATAGCACCACCAGCTGCTGCTTAGGACCATGCTGGGAGCACTGAACTCCCTGCACCACCCTGAGGGACTCCTGAGATGCAGGGAAAGATTCTTCCCTCCTGCACCTTCAGTTGCTGCTGCACTCAAGGACCTTCCCAAATGCATGTGCTCCTCCCACAGGATAGGGAGAACTTTCCCCAGGTGCCTGGCCCTTGATGGCTGCTTCTGTAATCAAACAAGTGCAAGCTGGCTGGATCCATTTTAATCTTCCACTGCTTCCCACAGTACAGCCTCCCCTTTGAAATTCTCCACTGCAAGATTAGAAAGCAATGGTCTCAGCACTTCCTTCTCGGGCTGTAAAAGCCAGGCTGGCACTCCAACACTTTGCAGGCACCCAACAGAAAAGTTTCCTCATTTGTGATAATGACAGATAATGTCCCAGCCTACAGAAGTTATGGCTATTCATGGAATATTAGCCCCAAAGACTTGAAATGCAGTGTTCTGGCTTAATGCAAACTCATGGGGTCCTGAGGAGAAAAGACTGAGGAAGCTCTGGCAGGCATCAGAAGGCAACTCAAGCTGTTTGCGTCTTATATCCATGACAGCTGAGCACTGACTTTC
This sequence comes from Anomalospiza imberbis, assembly GCF_031753505.1. Lineage (NCBI taxonomy): Eukaryota > Metazoa > Chordata > Aves > Passeriformes > Viduidae > Anomalospiza > Anomalospiza imberbis. The sequence goes on along the minus strand of NC_089682.1, from coordinate 78,739,932 downwards.
TTACCAGCTGGGACACTGCTAATCAACAGAAAGACCAGAAAGATGGCTAGAGAAGCATTCACTGGATGTGTTTATCCTCAGGTCCCTCTTTCAAGCAGCCTCATTTGCTTAAAAGAAATGAGCCTGAAGGAACAGGTCCTCCCTGTCACCTTCCCATTCTACATAGGAGCACTTCTCCGATCTAAAATAAACCTCCCCTATGAGTCTGGCCAGCCACATCCCTGGAGCTGCATGTCTGCTTCAAAAGATGTGATATACTCTGAGTACTGGCCTCTGCCAGAGCCTGGGGGTACCCATCACCTGCAGCCTGAAATGCCCCAGAGTTCAAAGCAGTTTTCAGCTAAGGATCTTGGAGTGCTGTACAAACAGCCATTAATCCTCAAACCATCCCTGGGAGCCAGGCCTGTAATTATTTAGCTCACCATTTATCTCTGGAACTCTTTGTGCCGGTTCTCCCAGCCTGGGGATGAAGAGAGGTAAAACAATACCTACCATTTCATAACAAACTGCAAATTAAATCAACCGCAGCTCAGCCGTTAAGGGAAATGTTACCTTTTCCATAATCACCTCCTGCAGGCAAGTGCAACAGCTATTCTTTAACAGCTAGGTAAACTTTGACAAAAAAAAAAAAAAAAAATAAAGAAAGAAAAAGAGAGACGAGCTCTGAGTGAGACAGCCAACAAGTGGCAAAAGATTTCCAAGAGCAGAAATCAGGAATCCTATCTCTTGGTTTCTTGATTTATCAACTGAATTGTCTTTGCTCCACCCCTCACCCCCCTCAAAGATGACTGTCAAAGAAAAAAAAAATGCTGCCTTATGCCCTTTATGTGACTTTGTAATAGATTAAGGAGCCTGTAGGATTTCAGTCCAATGGAAAAAGATTAAGTGTTTTTCCACTTGTTTTCTTACATTAGACATGCAGGTCTTCTGGAGCCTAGAAGTCTCCAGTCTGTCTAGATCATGACAAAACTAGGACCAAACAAAGACAAGAAGGCAAGAACAGGGTGGAGAAGAGGAGAGGGGAGAAGAGATGGAGCCAAACTCACAACGTGCTGTTTGCAAGCAACAACTGCATAAACACAGTAACAAAATGACGCACAAAATATCACTAAGAAATTATGTGCTATTCAAGAGTTGATTTTCTTGCAGCTCCAGACAGGGTGTGAGAATCCACAGAGGTCAAACTCTGAGTACCCCAGGAGATCTGCAGAGCAAGAAGAAGAGAAAAAAAAAAAAAGAGAGAGATCCTCATACGTCTTTTTTTTCCTTCTCAAACAGAAGCCTTAGTGGCCTGAGATCTCAAAGAAGACAGACCCAACATACAAGAATGAGGAGAACTGGGTAATAAAAGCAGATCAATGGTTGTCCTTTCTCTGCCTGCTGTGTTGGCCAGATTCATGCAGAGGAATCCCTGGAGAGGAGAAGTTGAAGGGAGGGAGCATGGGGATGGGTGGAGTAAACCAGTAAAACAAAAGGCAATTACGAAGTGAAGCGGAGATGAAGAAAGCGACAGAAGGACAGGGCTGGAGCAAATGTCAGCATGCAGAGGAAATGGTCCCACTTCAGTCCAAAAAGCAGAAAGGTCACTCAGATGGTGACAAAGATGTTTCTTCTCTGCCCTCTTCCTACACAGCTCCCTCCCCTACCTGTTCCAGGGAGGCAGCAGGATCCCTGCTCTGGTCTAAGCACAGAAGGCAGTAAAGGAAAAATTTGGTCCACTTGAGCTGTACCTGTTTAAACTACCTCTGTGGATGGGAGGTTTAATTAGAGCTAGTCTGCAATATTCAGGCTTTGCACTGCTTTAATAGCCTGGGATCAAAACCCGTATGACCAGAGGATGGAGTGAAGGGCAGTGAGGGGCAAGAGGGGGGCACAGGGGCGCAGGGGGTATTGCAGCTGTATTGAAAGCAGTGCAGTTGAACAGGTCCTGTCTAGATGTGGCTGAGGAGTACATAGACTGTGTTTGCACAAGGGCATTTGGTTGCAAGTCACTGAGTACTTCAGGGGCTATAATGCAATGCTGGAAGCAGAAGCCTTTCCTCAGGAAATCTGTTTTTCCAGTCCTTTGCAGGTAGCTCCTCCAGAAACCTCCAAACACAAAGCATATAATAATCACCCGTTAAAATTACCTCCCTCCTGTCCAACTACCTTCCAGCAATGCTTCATTGCTATCTCTATGTATCCTGAAACCCAGGAGAAGTCCAAGAACTGCCTGCAGTAACCAAGTGTAAATCTTGTGGCAACCCCTTCCCTAGGTCAGGAAGCAGGTAAATACACTCCAGACTGGTGCCTTGAGCTATTAGGACACCATTCCCCCATAAAAGGAAACTGGAAGGGATTGTGACCAGCTCTGTTTCAAATGCCACAGCAGCCAAGCAATTGCTGATCTTAGAGCGGTGCCTGCTGGCCAGTCATAGCAGAAGCACTTGAAAATATTTCCACAGTGGACAAAGTTGTAGTCAGGTTCAGGAAAACATTTCTAGGGAAGAGGTGTGTGTCCAGCTCTGCCGTGCTTCTGCCAGAATTCTGCCATCCAAGTTCCCACGTGCTGCAAACAAGCTGTCCTAATTTTGTAAATCAGTCTGGTATTTACTTCTATCAGATCTCCAGCCCACACTGTTTTTTGTCTTTATTCATTAAAGTTTTATGATTTTCAAGCCAGTCACAACGTAACTGATGACTTTATTATTTTTGTATAACTGATGTTGTCTTGACAATGCAATTCCCTGTAACAGTTCAGCTTCTCAACAGTGTCATCCCAACAAGATCCTTAACCTGTTTGGTGTTGGATGCTGGGAACATAAGGCACTTCACAACACTTAGAGCTTTTGAAAAGTCTGCCTCATTTGCCATACAGAAACATGCTCAAAACAGCAACAATGCCACTTGTGCAGGCTGGGTGAGACAGCTGCCAAAGGCACTGTTGTTTTACTGTTCTTATGACATGCTGGTCAAATAAATATTGTGGGTGATATTGTGGGTGAAACAGCTCTGATCACAGAGGTGGTGTCTTGCATGCTCATAAACAGAAAAATACAAAAAATATTAAATTAAAAAGTAATTATGTCTATAGAAATAATGTAGCACTCTTATGCCACCGTCACACGTGTATAACAAGGTATTAAACTGGAATCCATCCTCAGCCTGAGGATCTGGAGGCAATTTAGATATGAACAAAAGAAAATAGGTAGTGTATCTTGTAATTCCTGAACTTATATTATGAGGGAAAATAGAGTTCAAACAGAAGATTGGAATTTTGTCCCCCCAAAGTGCACAGTTCTTCTAGGTAATGACACACATCTCTCCATACACAAAGACACAGAGACACAGAGCTCTACTCCTAAGGCAGGAGTTTAAAATGGCTAAGAATGGTAATGGCAGAGGGTTGCATCCATCTTCATGGGTCTTCCAGAGACAGTACAGCAAACTCTCTCTTGGACCCATGTTTTCCCACTGATGGCAGGTGGGGCTGCCTCAGGTAGAGATTTCCCATTATTCACCTTTGTTTGCTGTTTTGCTGCACTTGAACTCTCAGTTTGACATTTTACATCCTCAACATGAGCAGGGCAGATATAGGTGGGAGGTGGGCAGGCAGACAAAAACAACAATAAGGCTGCTAAATGCCTTTCTGAAGAACTGGATGTTATCTGCACATCTGTTTGAGCTTCTCCCATGCTGTACATAAACCAGAACATTCAGCTGAATATGTATTTAAGGTAAACACTGGCCAAATGTCTGTGTTGAACTGGCAACTGCACAAATTTGAGCTGTCCTACTGTCTCAGAAGATGGAAGGACCCCACATCCACTCCAGCTTGGGAAATGGTCATATGCTATGATATGAAACTTACAACTCAAGAATATCTGAAAGAAAGTGACTTACTTAAAAGTACATCTCAGGTTATGCACAAAAGCCTGTGGGTTACACAAAGTTAATGCAAAATATCAAATGAAATGTTGAAGCATAATTTTTCTACCAACAACAGGAATCTGCTGAAAATAAAAGTATATTTTGAGAACTGGGGGAATAAGGGAAGACTGCAGAAAGTACTGAATTCAGCAATTTCTAGTCTTTCAGTGTTTGACTTTGGTACTGCAATGAACTTCTGTTCTAATTTATTTGGCTTCAGAAAGACAGAACTGAAAAACAACCAGATAATAAATAATTATTAATGTGGAGCACATTACTAGTGATTACAATGTTCCAAATCACCATATGCATGGTACCACTGTGACACTGTAGTGATTAGAAAAAGCATCTCATGAGTTCTGGTTAATATACTCGAGTTGACCAGAGGACTTTCATACTTAATCAGTGCTGTTCAGCAAAACTCGTGGTTCAGAGCCATGATGGGGCCTGAGAACTGTAGTCTGACTACATTCCATACAGTTATTTACTTGGAGATCATATAACAGCGATCCCAAATTAAGTATTGTTTCCCATGACCTTTTTGCCTGTTAGGTTGGCCACAGGAACCAACCAGGTCCACACCACTGGAAGCCAGTGCAGCTTTTCCCAGGACCCTGGCACACTTCAGAGTAGATGCAAAGGGAGATGTGATCTGCAGCATCCCTGAGTCACAACATCTTTTCACAGGGAACAAGGCCCCCACCCCCATGGGCTGGCTCTCAACCCCAAAGGCCTTCAACCTCAAAGTCCCACAGCCAGTTCCTTATAGTTTTCTTATTAAATCCAAGCTTTGGCCCATCCTGCCTGCTGGCTTTGCATTACCCAAAATCCAGATGATATTGGTGAGATCAATTCCCCAAGTACAGGTTCCTCTTTCAGATGTCCTAAAGAGAAGTTAAAATATTGAATGTCTTCACCAATTTCTAATTTCTCTAGGGTAAAAAACCAACTCTATTGGCCCTTGAAAACATCTACAACAAACCATCCCACATGGCAAATCACCCTCACAGTCACCAAATGCCCATTGAATAACTGGACATCAATCTGCCTCCTACAGCTCTTAATGCAAAACAGCTAATCCATAGGTGATTAATCTCAAGAAGCCTTTTTCTCTCCCTCTGAATCAATGCCCTTCCTTGGGAAGCTTCACACTCCACACAGCAAAGAGAAGCTGGGAATAATTTCCTGCACTGCTGGGCCTAAGTCCTGCCCCAGCAGAGCAATGTCACCCAGACACACAGAGCTTCAGGCTGCCATTCTGGCACATAAAGCTTCTTGCCTCTTTTTCAAGTGTTGTCTCTCTGAGACAATCCTCCAGCTTAAATGAGAGACACCACCACCAACATCAAGGTGATTAGTTTAGTTAAATTAGTTGTTTAATTTAGCTTAACATTTGCTTAAAACTGAGAATTTGCAACTGGAAGTGAAACATCTGAAAATGTAATTCTCAACCAGAGCTAGAAGAGAATGCATCAGTGGAAATGCATGACTCCTGTGTTGTCAGGACTGCAAGACACAGTTTACTCCAGTATAAGGCCAGCATTAAAAGAGGTTATTCTGGAATTAATTTATCCTTGTAACCCTAAAATCATCTATTTTGCAGTACTCTGCACAGAATTTCTGGACCTTCTTTGCACTTACCCCCACCAATCACTGATCATTCTGTTCATTTACATTCCTTCTTCCTGCTCCAACTCTACACTCTTTTCTCCCCTCTCTTCCCCAGGAAGCAAAAGAGGATCCAAACTGCATACTTGAAGCACACTGATACTCCCCAGTGAAAAGCAATGGTAAACAAATATAACTGGATATGATAGAAGAGGAAAACATGTCCTAAATTGGAAAGAAACTTGCAACTTATAAGGCTAGGAATTAATTTTTTTTGGTAGAGAGGCACAGCTGATAGAAAAAATTTATAAGTTTGTGACCCACAAGCATATCTTCAGATATCCAACAGGGATGAAGAAGCAGCTGCATTTTTTATATAAAACTTTGTAGATTAGAAATTTAAATGTGTCCTTGAGCACAGGATACACTGGTTTCTCCCATGACTGCACTTGCTAAGCCACACTGGCCAACATGATAGCCCACAATTAACCCTACTCACCACCTTTTAAGGAGGAAAATTCCCTTGAGGTCATGCCTAAGGCAAAGTTCCTCAAAATTTTGCTACATGCTCATTAGGGTCCCTAAAAATGTTTCATGTCCTTGTACCTGCCCCACAGTTCAAGCTGCACCCAGAGACCGTCAAGCAGACACGCTCACCTCGCCCTTTTGCTTTGGGTATCCCTAAATGACACTGCTACTGCTTGAAGAGTATTGCAAACCTGTGTTCCAGCAGCAGGATGCCACACATGGTGTGCGTCACCTTCTTGCAGTCTGCCAGGCATAATCAGTCCGTGGTTATAAGGCACAGATACAAGTCAGCTCACAAGGCAACCACGCTGCCTGCTGGTGGTCCTGCTGCTCCGAGCTTTTGCTGCAGTCCTGCTCCCGGAAGCTAATCCTCTCACCTCTGCTCATGCAGCTCCGTATGAAGCTATCTCTTAGGCACTGATGAAGGCTGTCTTAACTCACAGGATTGCTTTCACACTGGAATCTGTAAGAGATTGTTCCCAACAATTGCACCGCCAATGCTAATGTGTGGAAGATGCAACTTTTCAAACAGCACAGACAGATCCAGCACAGTGTGTTTGCTTTACAACACAAAGCTGCCTGCACAACTGTGGGTTGAGTTTTGTGACCAAAATCCACACTTTCAGCTCTACAGCAGATATCGAGCTCTGATCTCATTTATTCTGGGATTAATTAGAAGCAACATCTCCTGTAGGCACTGCTTTCATAGGTTAAAACTAGCATAAAGAGCCAGGACCAAGGAATCAGTCAGGCTGTGTCTTGTGAGCACAAGTACTTAGCAGCCGCTTCTACTCACTGTGAGTTTGCTTATTAGCAAAAACAGGTCTTACCACCAGCATCAGGGATGTTGGAGGGCAGGCTCACTTCCTGGAATACAATCAGCATTTCCTGGGTTCAAGTTGTTCACAGGCCAAAAATAACTGCATTTCAAGTGAGCTTCTACTTTCTGCTATTGAAAACTGCCTATTTTTCCATTCACTGGAAAGTAAAATTGGACACAAGCTTTTCACAGAAAGACAAAGTTTATTCTTCTTTAGTTACTGAGGAGACATTTGAAGAGAAGGACATAGAGAATGGCACTGCAAATACTGTCACCAAAACCAGCGGGAAGTCAGGTGTATTTATTCTCCCAAATGTCTGACTTCACATCCTTATAGGGGAAAAAACCCCCAAAATCTACCCCATATAAAACCCAAAGAAAAAAACAATACCAAATAAAAAAAAAAAGCTTCACTGTTGCTTTGAAAACTGCAGTTTGCACTTCTACCAGAAATTTCTCATGCATAGAAGAACCTGTGCAAGGTAAAAGGGTGAAAGCTGGCAGTGAGAGACTGTAGAGCCTGTAGTTCTTGGTCCTATGTCAGCCTGCCATGTAAATGGGTATCTCTGATCAAGTTCCAAAATTCCACAAACTATTCTGAAGACTTCCAGCCACTGTGGTTAATTTACCACAACTGCTTACTATTTTTGAAGGCTGCTGCTTCTTGCTTTGGCAACAATGTCAGTTATACCAGGTGTCAAAGAATTTTCAAAACCACACTATATGAGTCCTTTCTGTGTTGTTTAGCATGAAATTGCATGCCATGAACGGAGACCATGACACAAACTGGTATAGTTTGTGGGAGCAGTTTCAGCCAGTGCCACCAATCATTTTTTTACTATTATTTCTCACATTAATAACAGAAAGTAAGACTCTGCCCAAGCAGGCAAACAAGCTACAGGTTTACTTTTACCATGATAACCACAACAAAGGATATCTTTGTGTGGAGACTTGTTAAAAATTTATTAAGAAGCAGACAGAATTATCCTGAGAAATTTTTTGAAGGTGGAAAGGAGAAGGACACTTGGGTCAGGAATACTGACCCCCCAAAACACATCAACCAAACAAACAAATAAAAAACCCATATAAAATATATCACTTTGGTTAAGATTATTTTGGGGATCAGTTAGTAACTTTTAAGGTTAAATAAAAAAATGCATGTATACATTACAAAAATACATGACAAAGTTTTTTTACATCTTGAGTATTTTTTTTAATAAATTACAAATATTTACAGAGAGCAGTAGACATAAAAGGTCTAATCCTACCAAAAGTGACTTTTGAATGTTTGTACAGTGTTCAAACTGTACACTTGTACAGTACAGCTGCAAATAGAAGAAGAAATTGTGGGAGTGGAAAGAGCATAAATTGAAACCAGAGGAAACCTGAAGCTTCTGATCTCCGGTTACCAGTGTCAAACCTTCATGATTCTTTACACATACCATGTTCAAAATGAACTAAACTGGCTTTCAACTTTCATAAACAACCAGCATGTAAACATAATGAAAAACACTCCATAGCTTGATGTTCTGAAAACATTAATGCATGGTGTTTTTCTTTTTGATTCTTTTTAAACTTCATTATATACACAACCTCCGTTTTCAAGTTTTTGTTCTAGTCTCAAGCAACTTTAAAACATACTATTATTTCCTAGGAATGAGTAGAAGTGAGATGACATTCTTAGAAAAATATGAAGTGCAAAGGCTTAAAAAGTCCTAAAAGTTCAAAAAAATATAAAAAGCTTTAGGAAAAGCCCAAATCTGCTGTTAATAACACCTTTGTTTCAGTGCAACAACAAGCTGAAATGTAGTTTTATCACAGAATGAACCAGTGTCAGGACATGATCAGTTTGCCAGGCATCTAGCAACTGTAGGACATAGCTTTGTCCAGAACCAAGACTAGAAAATGCAAACTTCCACCCATCTGGACCTGCTGAAGGATGAAGGTTTTTTTCTGACTGTAAAAAGGCACTGATAAAAAAGTGAAAGCTGATCAGTTTTTGATTTGTCCACATTCATGCAAATATATAAAACTTTGTAAATCTCTAAATATCAACTACAAAGAGGCTTTAGTGTGTTAGTAAAAAAAAAAAACAAAACTATAAAACAAACCATATAACAAACCATAAGGTTTGTTAAATGTTGAACCATATGGTTTGTTAAAATCATATACAACAATTCAAAGATTTTGTCCATGATTTGGCCTATTTGTCTTCACATAGTATCACTAGAAAAGGAGGCTGTTTTTCCTGAGGACAGAAAAATAGGCACTGGAAACAGTTCAGCCTGTCTTTAAAGTGCTTCTTGATGAAACTCTGACAACTTCATTGCTTGTGGAAGCCCTTCAAGGGAAAAGGTAGCACCTCCTTCATCACTGAATTCTACTGCTTCTCTTCCATATTTGTTTGGGCAACAAAGCAATTATTTGCTTATGCTTTAGGATCTGAAACAAAAGAATAAGAAAAGCACACAGGTAAATTTCTATATCTTTTCTTCTAGAAACTGAACTAGCTCCATGAGAATACTGCAGGCTTTAAATACTAATGAGGTGTTGTGACCAAGACACTTTCACATGACTCGTAACAATCCAGTTAGAGCAGGTACATGACCAATGGTATATGATAGCCTATGATCATTTTACCCAAATTATCTGTTTATGATTAGGCACATTCCTCTGCAACTGGACCACATTTAAAACATTTCTTATTTACTGCCAGCCACCTGCTAAGCAGCTGGTAACCTGTGAAGGTGTTCTGACTCCATGACTTTGGATCACATAATCAGGCAATTAAGACACCACTTCTATTCAAATATTTTATATCTGATCTCAGTATCAGCTATGCATCACACATGCATGTGTTGCTGCTATTTCTTCCACACAATAATGCCAGATGCTTTTGGAGTTTTCTCTTTAGAGGATTGAAAATACAACTCTTATTTGACAAGGAGACTGAAGGCAAAGGAAGTTACAGTGCAGGAAGTTCAAGACTACAGCCTAACTCATCACATGAAACGTGCATCAGCCCCTAACCAGGCTGGTTTCCAACTAAGCACCCACAAGCCCACTTACACTGGTGTTTCCACCTTGTTGCACATGTAGCAACTCTATAAGGGGAGCCACCTGGATGTGCCAGGACACCATGCCCTTTGGTCTTTGCTCCCATTTTGATAGCATTACCTGTCCCTTCCACTAATCTCTAGCTCAGCATCACTCCAGGATAAGATGTCAGGAGACAGTCTAGGAGAACAGAGTATGGTGACATATGGTACACAACTCTCAAAAAGAAAGCTGTCCCTAGTCTGGTTCTCACAAGGTCCCAGGATAGGCCCGAAGTATTTTTATCATCTGTATGTTTAAAATCCAAGCAGGTTTACTGCTTTACCTTAGTGATGATACTAAAGAACATGATCAAAAAGCCAGTTGTATGTATGTGTGTGTGTTTGTGTGCTATTTCCTCGTGTCTGTACAGTGAGAGGGTCTGAATATGAAATAGGGTTCTGTCACTTTACAGCTTCAAGGATAAGCATCAGGTTTCATACCCCCCCTACCCCAGAACACACAAAATGTTCTGTTCTCACATGGTTTGCAAACAGAACCAAAGCAAGCACAGCTGCATCTGGTGCCTCAGCATGCCATACCAACAGGCCAGTTTCACATGCTAAACCTTTGAGGGTGATGCAGGAGCACAGCTGTCTAGCCCAGCAGAGCAGCACATCACATGGACCAGGAATAATACACTGAGTTACTTCATTTGCCTTTCAGTATTACTCATTGTTAACTAACAGAATCTGACTCTGTTATTACGACACACCACACCTTCCTCTGCAGCTATGCAGATTGTTCCAAGTCCATTTCCTGATTTCATGGCAGTTTTGTCTGCATCACAGAGTCAAGTTTTTTATATTCAGTCTTAACTCCTTCCCACCCTCCCATTCATCCCTGTTTTCTCACATTCAGAGATTTTTTCACCCCTCTTTTCAATGCTGTCTTCAGCAAATACCAGAATTTATAGACGCATTGCTTTGCTGGTAATTCAACAGAAGTATCAAACTTGGCAGAACAAAAAACCCTGCAGCAGTAAGGTGCCACTTGCTTTCACACTGCTGTGCGTTTTGAGAATGTTTAAATGGATTATCTGCACTAGCAGACTCCAACGTGAGTGTGCACAAGGTAATCCATTGTGGTGCAGGAAAAAAGTATTTTTGCACCAGAACTGAAATTTTAAAAATCTAAGTACTATTTATTTCATCATTATAATTTTAAACCTTTATTTTGTGCATGTTTTATAATGTATGTCATACTTGAGCATGGTAATAATTGTATGTAACTTATAAATACACATAAATTGGGTGTGCATGTTCAAAGTATTTTACTGATGTGGTAGACAATCACAAAAGGTTTGGTAACCACTCACCTACAATATAAAAATCAGAAATTAGTATGAGAGGCCCACAGTTACACCACTCAAGTAAGGACTGTATAACAGACAAAATTACATTTTTCCTTTTTTTTTTTTCCAAGAAAGGAAAATTATTCACATTCAACCTCTGTGTCAGTCAGCACACTCTCCCAAGACAGAGAGCTTGACCCTCACATACCTTCTTTAGTGCAGCTGGAAGAGTTGTCCAGGTGCCCCCCATTTCCACCTTCTGTATCCTGGGTCACTTCTGCAAGGACAAAGGCAATACTCAGACAATCCTGGACCTCACAACACTCTGCCTCTCTGCCCCAGACAGACCAAGAACAATCTGACTGGGATTTGAACCATTTGTTTGGCAACAATAGTAAACCCTGACCAACATGCCTCACTCCCATGGGATCACCATCCAACACCTCCCTTCTCTCGTCCATTCCTGACTCTGCACTGTCTTCACGATCCCTCACACATCCTGTAAAGGCCAAGCACAGGAAGCGCTCAGCACCTGTGGTGCCACCCATTAGGTGGCATTAGGCAAAAGTCACACTGAACAAAGACTGCTCCACAGTCCAGGCACTTACCTCCTTCATTCATATCATGGCCATCTGCATGGTTACTGTGTGCAAAACAATATAAAAAAGCTCCTGGAGAGCATCCAAAGGAGGGCCATGAGGATGGTGAAGGGTCTGAAGGGGAAGTCTTATGAGGAGTGGCTGAGGTCACTTGGTCTGTTCAGCTTGGAGGAGACTGACGAGAGACCTCACCACAGTCTACAACTTCCTCGTGTGGGGAAGAGGAGAGACAGGTACAATCTCTTCACTCTCATGACCGATTACGGTATTAGAGGAAACGGCATGAAGCTGAGTCAGGGCAGGTTTAGTTTGGATATCAAGAAAAGGTTTTTCACCCAGAGGGTGCTTGGGCACCAGGGGAAACAGGCTCCCAGGGAAGTGGTCACAGCACCAAGCCTGACAGAGTTCAAGCATTTGAACAACACTCACAGGGATATGGTGTGATTTTTGGGTTGTCATCTGCAGGGCAGGAGCTGGAGTCAATCCTGACGTGTCCCTTCCAACTCACCAGGTTCTATGATTCTATGAAGGGATCATGGCCAGTTTGCCTACTGGGTCAGTAGCACTGACTGCTCCATAGAACAGCCACTTACCTTCCTGATGTACACCATTCTTAACTATCTGCTTGTCTTTCTCATGCACGTCCCTGTCATTCTCATTCAATGCTCTGTCTGAAAAGAGATCAGAGAACAACTACAGTCCCTCAGGAGCACAGTCCATTGCTTCCAGCCCTCCCCAGCACAGGCCCAGGGCTCAGAGCACACCTTCCCCTCTGCACGTTAAGTACTACTGTGCTATCAGCAAAAGCCCTGCTTGAAACTGCTTTGTACACACATTTCAGAGAACATCATAGCCTTGCCTGCTATTTCCCATCCCTAGAGCAGTGACTGCCTGTTCCCCAGGTGCTGGTGGCAGCACTGCACAGAGGTGCACGACCTTCCCTGCCTGATGTTCCCATTCTATTCTGCAACAAAATAAAGGACTTTATTTTCTGCATCTCGTGCCCAAATGGAAAACCTTTATCTATGGACCTGATTTCTCTCTTGCCCGAACTCTGTGTTTCCCTCCTTTCTACTTTAAATCAGGTGTAAAATAAGCCTCCTTTTCCTATACCCATGTCTATGTATATGGAAACAGTTGCACAAGTGATGACACAATCCTGCAGTGCACCACACCTTCACCATCAGCTACACAATCCCTGTTTCTTTAGATGAAAGAAAGCTGTTCCATACCCATATTACAATACATGCAGGAAGAATAAGCAGTAAACCCCAGGGGCTTCTGAATTTTTCTGAGTTTCCTTTTCCTTATTGCAATCATTGGTGATTTTTTTTCCTTTACAGGAAAGACTTCTGCCTTCTCCAACCCCTTGTTATCAGCCACTTGTGGAAATAGTGGAAGAGTTAGTGAGTGAATGAATCACTAGTGCAAAAGACTGGGGAAAAATGGACTTTTTTTCTTGAGTTGAACAATAATGTTCAATTTCAGCAGCCCTTTGGAGTTAAAAGAACTTCTATTAAAAATACAGGTCCCAGAACTTCCTTGAAATTTACACATTTAAGCTTTGCTTAACTCCCTGATGAATGCAGTCAAAAGACTTTCCTAAAGCATAAAGCAAGTGGAAGATAAAACAGACTTTGTTCCTTAGAGAAGCACATTTCTGGATGAAGTATCTCCCAAATATGAATTTTGTAAGCTGGTAAGCATCCCATCTCTAAATTGGTGTGCTGAGGCTCTTATCTTTCCTCCATGCTTAGTTCTTTTTCCCACAGATGGCAAAAGCAGCATCATTCTCATCATATCAAGAGGGAAGGTAAAGCCCCAAGAAGGTGTTTGCTCTGTGCTGTTTACCAAACACAGCCTCCAGGTCTTTCTGATTTCTCTTCTAGTGATCTACCCATCAACATTTACTGTTCCTAAGGCAACAGGTTCTTCTAGGCCAACAGGGGAACAGTAAACTCTATACTCAGGACATGCTAACATGTCTTGGACTACAAAAGGCCATGTGCAAAATTACTTTCCCCCTTCATGTTCCTCTGTTTTAGGGCTCCATCTCACTTATTACCTGCTTCAGGCTCTTCATTCTCACAATGAACAGGGTGTGAAAATGCAGCTGCAAGAAAACAGAAATCCTTTTCCAGAAACGTGTATGGAGGTAGCACAGTAGTCTGCAAAATATGCAACTCAGCCTTAAAGTGACAACTTCATTATAACACTTTTTAAAGATATTCCTGAGAACCACTACGTTATGCCACTTAAAGACTCACAATAATTTCAATTTCCCTCCAGCAACCACTTAAGGTCCCAGACCATGACCAACACTGTTTATATTTATACCTACAACTTTATGAAAGTCTTGCTGATGTAGATCTATTGGTAAAGCTGCACAGATCTGCCATAAAGAGCCAGAGATAGCTGAGAAGAGAATCTGCATCTACTTTTTTTACTTCATCTGTGTTGCGCTAACACTGTGACTTTAAACCCTTGCTCTTTGCAAACCTTAAAGAATATCTTTAATAGAAACATTCTAAAGCAAATTTAGGTGCAATACCAAAATGAGGTTTTTTGGGGGCTTTACTGAGGTTCTTTTCCTACCCATACTTCTCATCCTCTCGCTTTCAGATTCATCAATAGTCTTGACCTCAGTGGGCTCTGAACCATGAGCGAAAACCACAGCTTTAACAAATGTAAGGTACCAGACTGAGCACCCACATGAAGGCACTGTGAGCTCAATACCAGAACAGTCCAAGAGGGCAGTGAGCCTGCCACCTGATGGCAGGAGCTCTGGCCATTCCCCACTGAAACACTGTTTGGTCTGGTAACAGAACATTTCTTAAGAATCTTACCCTGTGCTCCCCAGCCTGCTTGACTGCCTTGGGGATTAATTTCGGTTGGTTCCTAAAAACAGACCACAGTCCTGGCAACAAAACTCCTCTATGTTAAAGCTAGATTATGATAGCCAAATTTGCCCCTATGAAAGGGGCACAGACTAAAGGAGTTGCCGCCTTCCTTAGCTGCTCCCTATATAGAGTGATTTCCACAACCCAATACAAAAGAAACCAGAAAACAGCACAATCTTGCTGCAAATTAAGGAAGTAAAAAACCCCAAAAGCACTCCAACAAAACACTAAGAATAAAACGAAACAAAAATACACAAGCAAACAAACAAAACCTCCCTAAAACCCAAAAAAACCTCAATGCAGATTAGAATGGACAGCAGAAGCCCAGGCAGAGATCTGGACAGGACGAGGAGAGAAATGACTGATTGCCCTACAGTGTGCACTTCTCCAGCCCTTATCCTGAGGCCAGCCCCAATTCTCCATTGTTAGAAAGGTAATTCACCTCCAAAGACAGCTGCTGACCAGGAAAATCTCAGGCCCTTCACTGTCAGTAACTTTGCCAGCCCCACTAACACATTCACTAGGTGCAGGTCCCTATAATCATCCAATATTGGACCTCAAGTGAGATTTTGACTCTGCATGTGCACACTTTGAAAATCAATTCAAAAGCTCAGACCCTGCAAAAAAGGAAAGAGCAAATCAGACTCCCTGCTCCAACCAAGAGCAGGTGTTTAGAAACATTAATACCCCAATACAGGTTTCTTACCTCCCTCTGAGTTAGATTGTTGTTGGCTGTTCCCAGAGAAAAGTTGCTCATGCTCTCCTATAAAGAAATTTATTTGTTTTAGAAAGTATGTATTAATGACCTGGAAAAAAATAACTACACTCAAAGAAAACTTACTCCTTTACCTCTTCAATGAAAGACTACACTGACACAGAATAAAAACTGACAAGGCCACACCAAGCACCAGTCTGATTTCCATACATTTGTGACACTATCTTACCTGAGCCATTCACTGGACTGTTATTCTGAGCAGTCCTTCTTCTTGTTCCAAGTTTAATTATACCTGTACACAAATAGAATATTTGGAGAAATTACTCAGAAATGAAGTTTTGTGCCTTTGGAAACTTGCTGACAGCCTCCATTCATTCCATCCCCCTTCTCCAACACCCAAACAAAAACTAATACACTTCACTGAGAAAATGCAACTGAATACTTGACTTGGAGGAAAAACAAAAAATGAAATACTGTTTTGAGGGAAAGACAGTCAGTGAGAGATTAACAGAATGAGTCTCCTGCAACAGCAAGTCAGAACACATCTAGTCAAATCTAAGGTGGAGCTTAATATTTCTGATTATATGTCTTGCACTTAAAATATCAAACTTCTGCTGTTTGATTATACCTGTGCAATACTTATCCTACCAAGGTATAACAGGTTTATTTTCTTTCCCTCATTGTTTCAAGGGAAGTAACTGAACTGTTTTGATTCTAACTGATGGTCAGTTTTGAGTGACATTCTTTGCGTGTTAACACCAAGAGCAGTGTTGTTTAACACCACCAACATGAACGAGTACACAGAAGGCACTTTCAAAAAGCTTGCAGATGACATCAAATTGGGGAGAGTAGAGGACATGGTGGAAAGCAGGCTTGCCACTCAAATTGAATTCAACAACCTGGAGAAACATGCTGGCAAAAATGATGTGCTATTCAAAGGCAAACAAAGTCCTGAATCTCTTAAGTCAGCCCATGGACCACTAGGGGCTGGCCTCTGCCTGGCTAGGAAACAGCTCTGCAGAAAAAGACCTGAAAGCATGAACAAGCTCAGCATTACTCAGAAAAATGTGCCCTTGCAGTAGAAGGCTCCAAATACTGGGCTGTGTTAGCAGAAATGTAGTCAGCCCATCAACACAAATAATTCCTCCTCTCTATTCGATATTTAGGACACCACAGGTGGAGCACTCTCTCTACTTTTAGTCTTCCAGTTAATGTAAAAACACCATCTTTCTGAAGATAATTCAGCAAATGTCCACCAAGATGTCTAGGGGCAGGAGCTGTGCAAGGAGGTGCTGAGACAGTTGGGTTTGTTCAGCCTCAAGAAAGATAAGAGGATGATGGCTCACTGCAGTCTACAACTAACTACAGAGAACTCTCAGAAAAAAACAGGAGGCAATGGCTACCAGTTGCCAAAGGGCAATCCCTAACAGAAATAAGGACAATATCCATTCCTACAAGAGTGATTCAGCACTTAAACACATGCTGAAAGAGGCTGGGAAATTCCCACCCTTGAAACTATTCACAGTTTGACTGGACAAGGCCTTAAGCAACCTGATCTAGCTTTGAAGTTGGTCATGCTTTGAGCAGCAAGTTGGAGGAAACTTCCAGAGATGACTTCCCACATAGTTTATGATTCCACGCCAACAGAAACTAAATGGACAATGAACAGGAAAGCAAAAGGTCCACATGCAATATATATCTATTTATGTCCTGATCAGAATATCATCAATTAGTCCTTCCCAGATGGGAGATGCATCCAGTACTCTTCACCCTGCAGCCACCTCCAAGTGGTGGCCCCATCATGAATCTTCCATGCAGAGCATGCATAGGATGAAGAAATGTATTCCTGTTTGGGACACTCTCCAACACAAAGAGAAAAGATGGCATGCCCCTCTTTTTCAAATCAGAAGACAATTTAACACAGAAATTCAAAAATGTGGCAGAAAAAGATACACAGTAATAGCCTATAATTACTATTTCTGACTAAACTGTCAGATTTACAAAAAAGATACTAGAATTCAGTGTAGGGATGGATCAAAAAACAAATATAGAACTCCAAGATGCTTTATAATGCTCTCAAAAAAGGCTGTGAAAACACACTCCAGTAAGAACGGGACAGGCTACAAACACTTGGTTAGTAGAAACACAATGTAAATTAAACACCCAGTCTGAAGGAGAACCATGCAAATGAAAACTGCAGTGTTTCCTAGGACTCAGAGCCCAGTGTCAGAATGCAAGAAAGTCCAGTACATTATTTCCTTCAAATATATTCATTTTTGCCTAAATTTGACTTGTTTCTTCTATTGTTTTTACAAAACACTTGATGGTCAGAAATTTTCACACATTCTACAGAGCCTTAGATGAGTATAATCTGGAAGTACATAAAGCTCAGTTAGGAAGTTTATGCATACCTTTCCTGCACAGGAGTACTGGGATTCCTACCAGGACTGCTACTAGGATAATAGCTGCAATAAGGTAATATCTATGTCGTTTGTGAGAACTGTCTCCTTTAAAAAAAAAAATTGAAAAAAAGAAAGGTTAGTTAAAAAGCAACTGTGTGATACACTAGTTCAGTAGAGATACAGCCCCAAATATTTTTATAGCTATTTTTTTCAAAGTAACCTCAATTAATTAATGCACCAGAGTCAGTTATTAGCAAAACCCTGAGCCATCTCCAGGATAGTTACATGTTAAGTACCTCATTTCCGTGAAGGCACATCACCACTTGAAAGGCAATGGCTATTCCAGTTCTTGGCCTATGAAAGGCTAAGTCAAATTTCAAACAAATGAAATTTCAGCAAATGTCTTGTATCGGGTTTGCACTGCAAGGTTTTGATGGTTTCTGTGAGAAGATGCCAGAAGCTGTCCCCATGTCAGATAGAGCTAATGCCAAGCTGGATCTGCTGCTGGCCAAGGCAGAGCCTATCAGCGACTGTGGTAGTGACTCTGGGATAACACTTCTAAGAAAAGGGAAAAACTGCTGGACAACAACAGCAAGGGGGAGAGGGGAGTGACAATATGTGAGGGAATCTGCCCAACCAGACACCAAGGTCAGTGCAGAAGGAGATACAGGTGCTGGACTAGGGATTCCCCTGGAGCAGCCCATGGAGGACCCCACATCAGAATAGGGGGTGCCCAAAGGAGGCTGTGACCCCATGGGAAGCCCACACTGCAGCAGCCTCCTGGCAGGACCTGTGGCCCCATGGAGAGAGGAACCCACGCTGGAGCAGCTTTGCTGGCAGGACTTGTGACCCTGTGGGGAAGCCACACTGGAGCAGTTCATGAAGAACTGTGGCCTGTGGGAAGGACTCATGTTGGAGAAGTTCATGGAGGCTGTCTCCTGTGGGAGGGAGCCCACACTGGTTCAGGGGAGTCCTGCCCCTGAGGAGGAAGGACAGCGATTAATGAGCTGACTGCAAGCCCCATTGCCCACCCCCCTGTGCTGCCCAGGGAGACCTGCTCAGGTAACAATATTGGGAGTGAAGCTGAGTCTAGGAAGAAAGGAGGGGTTTCAGGGAGGTGTTTTAGATTTGCTTTTGTTTTTCATTATCCTGCTCTAGATTTTGACTGGCAATAAATTAAACTCATTTTCCCAAAGTCTAGTCTGTTTTGCCTGTGACAGTAATGGCCAAATGACCTCTCTCTGTCCTTGCCTCAACCCATGAGGCTTTTGTCATATTTTCTCCTTCCTGCCCCACAGAGGAGAGGGAATGACAGATCAGCCTGATGGGCACCTGGCAGCCAGCCAAGATCAACCCACCACATACTTCACATCTAACAAGTTTGTCCAGTAAAGGAAGAATTCTGTACTAGTAAACCATTACTAGTGACAATTACTTTTGCACAGAAATGAGAACTTTTGTCAGTTAGGGACTGCCTTATGCACCCTTCAAACCAGATGGTTCCAAACCTATTCCCACTCTGTGTTTAAAGACACCCTAAAAATTCAAGCCTCATGCTGAAGGCTGTCCCAAAGCAATAAGTAACAGGAGGAAAATTCTTTTTCTATTTTATACCTCTCCATGAAGGAGGAAGGAACTATGCTCGTTGACTCATGCACTTGCTGGATGAGAAATTATTTTATCTTATGGCTGCTGGATGACTCACTTGAAATGGCTGAATAGTTTCACTCCAACTCATGGAGACCAATACAAAGAGGACAAGTTCCTAGCACTAATTACATAAGGACAGAAGGTTCAGAAGAGATATTCTAAGACCTTCTAATCCTTATTATTACTCAATCAAGTCACAGCTAAAGGTTTTATTCTGTGGAGATCCCTGCAAAAAGTATCTTTCCAGTGGGAACAAACTGTCATCCTCATACTTTTCACAAACTTTATACACACTTTTAGCCAACAAATCATTTCTGATGCTTTTTACTCTTTAAATTCAGTTTCCTGGGAAATCAGGAGAAACCTTACAAAGCCCATGCTGCTTCCCAAACAAGCCTCTTAGACCTGTGTTTGCAACATGACACATTTATTACCTTTTCCTTCTGGAAGGCATTGAATCAAAGAGATTTCAGACCTCCTTTCCGTTTGTGAAAATTTAATGATACATGTAGCATTGGTGGTAATATCAACATTCTCCAAAGGGATGGAAAGCTCCTGGTTCTGATAACTGCGTGGACTGTTACTGAGCTTCCAAGCATAATTCAGAGACCCCTGGAAATTTGCTGTACAGCTTAGTACAATTTCATCATCGCTGGTGTTGCAACTTATTTTAGGTTCTGGAAGGGAATCTAGAAGGAGAGAAAACATTCTGTATTACTTTAGTTATAAACTATATAGAATTTTAGCACAGGACAAGGGCTGGAGCAATGAAAGCAGCAGAAGAGTGCATAGACAAAAGTGTGGGGATATGTGCATACATGCCTGAGAGAGAAATGTGTTTCTGAAAGTGACCTGTAAACCACCTGTTTGTGGTTCTCCCATTCCTAGTCCAAGAGTCTTCATGGTTCACCATCCACAGGACTAATAGACACACTGGTCACATATATTTCCCAAAGACTACTAGTGAGGCTGAGTAGATCTGCACAGGATGATACCACAGATATTCAGGCATGTGTAATATGCCTGCAGGAATATCTTTAATAGACATATAATGCCTGGGATTACCCGGTCAGCTTGCTCAAAAAGCTTCATTGTCTACCTGAAAGTGCAGTGCGCCATCTACACATTCTAGAAGTCATCCCAAGGTGAGTAATGATGGGCATATAAATGAGATGCCACCTTTGAAAATTTGTTCAAAGTGGCTAAGCAACTTAAAAATAGACAATGAACAGCCCCCTCTGTTTCTGTTTGATTCCTTGACAAATATACAATGCCCTTTCTAGATATTTTAAAGTGAAGAGTGGTTCACATTCTTTATGCAGTTCTTCCAGTACTTACCTAATACAAAAAGTAAGAAGTTTAAGTGGTGATCTGTCACAGAATCCCAGTACTGTAACTCATATGTGCCAGCATCATCCTTCTCCAAGTTAACTATAGTCAAGGATCCATTCTCCATAAGTACACTCCTGTTGCAGAGAGGACCAAAATATGTCGGTATGTTTTGCTCTTCCCATTCAGCCACTTTATCCCTGTTTTTCTTCCAGATAATTTCCACTATTTTTCGGTCTATTTGTACTGGAAAAGTAAAATTTTCTCCCATGATGCCAACTAGGTCCTTACAGTAGATGTGTGCTAGAGAGGGGGGAAAAAATAAAAAGTTACTTTAACAATTGTTTTATAAAACACTGCTTGACTAATGCCCTATGCAATATCAGATACATTCAAATTTAGGTTAGAAGCACATCACAAAGTTGCAAACTAAGGTACACATCAGTTAAGAATTACCCAAACCCAGGTTGTCAGCACAATTGTATGACAGGCACGGCAAAGGAATCCAATTTCCATATTTTGGTCCCAGGCAGAATAATTCCCCAATGATCTTCCCTATCCTAAGCCCCTCTATCCTCACTACTTTCCCTCTGTTCACTTGAATTATGCCTTCTGCCTATGATCTGGTGAAAAATATTAAATGAAGAATTGTCACTACCAAAATCTGTTTTAGCATCTTGTTGCAGAACGCCCAGACTGAAGTTCCTGCTGATCAAATAAACTACACTTTTTCCAGTATGAATATTCACAGTTAGTAAAACTGTTAGTAAAAAGTACACTTCTGATGCAAAACTGCTATTGAGTTCAAAGCACCTGCTCTGAAGCCATGGGGGTATTAGGGATTTCCCTTCAAATGTCACTTAAGCAAGTTTATTTCACAGCCAATATATGTGAAACAGCACCCCATCCTCTGAGATCTAGCAGAGCTGTCAGCAAGAATGAAGCCGTTCAGAAACCTCCACTGCTCTCAGTTTTGAGTAAATTGCATTCTGCTAAAAATGCCCAGGCAATCAATATAAATAAACAAACCATAACAGAGGAGAGATAAGAGATTTTCCCTAATTTTCATTGAAAACAGCTACATTTCTGAGAAAAAAAACCTACTGATCTAACAGACGAAATCCTGCTGTGGGGAAGGGACCACAACCTTTAAACACACAGTATCTTTGTGTCTCTGCTTCAGTCTTCAGAAATCACCTCCAACTTCTAAATAGCTCCAAATGGCTCTAGAAGAATTGCAAGATCACTGCCATGGCAGACAGGAACATAGACAAAAGCACTTTGGTATTGAGTTCAAGTTACACTTGCATTTAGGAATCGATTTTGGTCCACAGTAGCTGGTAAATTTTTACTCCTATGTTGAAGGAGGGGCATGGTTAAGATACAAATGAGGTCTCACATTAAAGCAGGATTCCCAATCTGCACCATGTAAAACTTCCCTTTAAACAGTAGCTATGCACGGTGAAACAAATATTTCAGATGTAAACTCCTCAAGCCAACTGTTTCCGGGTGACAGCTAGTATTCAGGGTTTTGTCTTTTTTTATTTATTCCTAAATGGCATCAGTTTAAGGACCCACCAATTCCTATATCCTGACAGACAGAACGTCAGCTAGGCCTTCCTTTCCCACTGGTAAAGGACAGTGCTCATCAGCTCTTCTGCCACACCATAGAAACACAGACTTTCTCTGACAGCACAATGAACACAAGCAGTAGAAACTCACTTCCGTGTGCTTGGCTAGAGAACTGCACACACGTTTCCTCCATGCCTTACTCTCTATGGAATATCCATTTTGTTTGCAATTTACCCATGGAAGCACTCTTCTCACGCCACTGGAGTTGCAACTTCTTGTGGTCTGTACCTACATGGTCACCTTCTCCAGGCACAGGGATTGTAGAAGTAACCAGGGTAAGCTATCAACTCCCACGTCTTGTCAACACAACCTACCTGCTTTCTTTGTATTCTACCCTGTTCAGGCAGATTTAAACATTTTACTTGAGCATCTCTTTCCACCTATCTCAATTAGTGATTTCAAGAAGAAAAAAGAACTCAGAAACTCCAGACTTTGTGTCTGGAGATCACAAGATTGCAAGACCCTGGGTAGGGTGGAACACTATTTCGATCTGACAAAGCCTGGAGTCTTGTTAGAGACCTCTGTTTCATAAAGACTGTTTCCAGGAGGACATATTCCTCAAGAAGTCATCCCTCACTGCCTAAAGACCTATGGTATTCCTAGTATGGAGAAAAACTCCCTGCTCTTCCCACTGTGAAATTCTACCTCTCAGTAGCTTTAACTCACAATCAGGCTGTGGTGCCTTGACATCAGCATAAGCCAAACCACAGTGGCTCTTGACAAGAGCCTTCAGCAAGGACAGCAGCTGCTTGCTGGGCCCTGAGAACACAAGCAAGGACAGCCACCACTGCTCAGCCAACCACTCATAACTTCCTACATTTGGGTGTTGATGCTCCATGTCTTTACTCTCTTTCAGTTAGTCATAAGTGCTAGGCTGGAGTTATGAGAGCAAAGTTGTTGCTTCTTCAAGTCCAGGAGTGAGACTGAAGGAAAGCAGAGCTGAAAAAAACCCCACATTTTCTCTCCACAGGTTCTGCATGGCACAGGGGGGCAGTGGTGTCTTCAGCACACCCTCTTCATGCTGGCTGGTGGAACAAGAGCTTGGCAGCAAGGAGCTGATGAGCTCCTCCCATTCAGGGCTCCCAGCAGCAGAACAAGGAAAAGTTTATTCCTCAAGGATAACAGTCATCTCCTTCCTTAAAACATCCAATCTCTGGGTTTATTTCCATGTTTCACTGGTCTAGTGAAAATGTGAAGAAGTCTCCCACCCAGTGCTGTCAGCTTCCTTTTTTCAAAGAAAGCATACAGAAATATTGCATAAACTCATAACCATGCATCTTTGAGCTTCTGGAAAAGCATGTGTCATCATGTTTTCTAAATTCCTGAGAAACCCTTCCCCATTTTTTCTACTTCATTTTATATGGAAACATATTTCCTATTCCACAGTGGTGAGCAAAGAAGAAGTGACAACCAAACACTCTCTCAGACACTCGTTTTGGAAGGCTAGAACTGCCTTTTCTTTCATTTCTTTGCCTTCTCCCTCTCTTCTTATTGTAGCCTATTATTCCAAGATAAAGTTCACACAACAAAATAGTGCTGTGCTAAGGGGTCCAGTAGCCTCTACAGAAACCATCAGACTACTGGCTCCTGTATCTCCTAAAACCCACTCCAAATTCCTTCTTGTGCCAAGTCTTTGTGTTCTTTCCTTCCAGTCAAATCACATGCTCAAAGTGGCACAGACAAAGAGGAGCGAGCATGGTGTGCGCAAAGCCTCACCTGCAAACCACCAGTTCGCCCTGCCTACATCATCTTCTGCTCCCACTTCTCCAGCAGCCAGACCCACACAACTCAGTGCTGTACTCGAGTTTTAATACTCCCCAGACTAATTCGGACTCTTTCAGCATTTTAGCAGGCTAAAGGCATCCATATTCAGTTCAGACTAAGTAGAACTTAATACTCCATTTATCAGCAATAAACACTTCATTACTGTATTTGTCTACCTGGTTTGACTTGCTTCACTATTTTTCTTGGAGCTGACCTAAAGCCTAGTTATTTTGCAGAACATCTGTAAGCTAAGCCCTTTTTATTTTTAATGCTATCATTATTTTTGTTCTCAAATTTGAAATGCACATAGGTATATATTAGGTCTATACAGGCAGCAGCTAGGTTCTCCTATTACCATTAAGACACTAACCTCCCACCTGTTGAAACTGGGTGGAAAAGTCCTTACTAATTAGTTTATGGCAAGAAACTATTTGCTTCAGGAGTAGGACTTTCTAAAGAGTAGATTTTCCTTTTAATTGTTGGAACTTCCCAACTACCCCTCTCTTCAGCTTTTTTAGAATTTTGAATTCCCCCAGCAACTGTCACCAGCAGACAATTATGTTCCCTCCGAACCCTCAAAACCACCAGTTGCAGAAAACCCTGAAATAAATGTTCAGTCCAGAAGGACTATGAGTATATTCACCAACCATAGTCCTCTGAATTCCCCCACAGGCCACAAACACAACCCACTTCCCGAACTCCAGTGAGAAAGCACTTAGAGCCACGGTGTAAAAGCACAGGCAAAAGCCACAGCCAGTGGAGAGAGAACATAGATGACCATAAGCTGTAGCAGCAGCCCAGGCTGTTGCAAGATAAAATCAGATTTGTGCAGGAATGAATGCAAATCCTACATGTAACATCCAAATCAGAGGTGTTCTCCTGCACACTGCAGTACATTCAGAGATGTGTGTGTTGTTCTCCTGGACAATATGGGGCTGCATCTACAGAGCTCTACACATCAGCAAAGGCAGGACCCAAGGGTGGCACCTACCAACAGGCCCGAGTCCCTCCCTACCACAAAATCCATACCTTCAGACATATCCCTCAGCAAGGGCCCAACAACAGGCAGCATTCCCATGTAGAGGCTACCCAGTCATTTTTAAACTATGCTGGTGACCAAACGCATGTGGATGACTTACCTGTTCTTCCTTCTCCCTTTTTTTTGTCTGCCTGTTCCTGCAGTGGAACAGGCATGCAGAGAGTACAATCTGCTGACAGATTGTACTTCACACACATCCCCACTCCAACTAAAGAAACAACAAAAAAAAACCACAGAAGGACTGTAATTTCTGGATGTGACTGACTGTGGGAACACCAGTGCTTGTGCATGGAATGGAGCAGATGTGAGCAAAATGTGGAAGAATGAGAGTGAGAGCATAGAGGAGGGGCAGGCACTGATGTCTTCTCTGTGATGACTATTGACAGGATGCAAGAGAATAGCCTGAAGTTGTGTCAGGGGAGGTTTAGGTTGGATATTAGAAAAAGGTTCTTCACCCAGAGGGCTGTTGGGCACTGGAACAGGCCAGGGAGGGAGAGGACTGGGAATCATCACTTTTAGCACTGGTAAACTATTATGAAGGATCATTGAGTCCGGCAGATTATTGATTATTTACAGTCTCTAGGCTTTGCTTCGGGACAGAACTGACTTGCATTTAAGCCTGCCTTGAACTACAAAAAAAAGCAGTTGTTTGAAAGCAGTCCAGAGACACTGGACCGGGTTGCCCAGAGAATGGATGCTCCATCCCTGGCTCAGATGGCACTCTAAGCAATCTGGTCTAGTGGAAGATGTCCCTACCCATGGCAGAGGGTTGGAACTGGATGATCATTAAGGTCTCCTCCAACCCAAACCTTCTATGATTCCAAATCCTCTGGTCACTTATTCCCAGCATCCAGACAGCAGCACTTCCTACGCTGTACAAGTACATTTTCATGTAGGCTCTGTGATCAACAGCACTGAGAAAATAATCTGTCTTGGTAACTCTTTCCTTCAGTCGGGTTCATTTTCAGCCAGATCATCTTTGCAGTTCTACTGATAAAGGATGGCACAAATTGATGCCATAGACAGGAACTGTTCTCAACCTGTGGCAACACCAGCTTAAATAGACTCCAAATTACAACCTCTGTCTCTTACAAACCCTGTATCACCCAGCCAGCCCACTGTCACACTACCTTGAACACAGCCAAAAGTCACTCGTGAGACTGAGAACAGATAGGACGACCAGTAAGGAAAAAAAACAAAAATAAACAAATCTACACCCATTTTTTATGAACACCTTTAACACACCCAGGATCAAAGGAATCTGTGTATGCAATCCAGAGATGAACTTGCCTTTCTAAAGTCTAAGACCATTAATTACATTAAGGCAAGAAACTATCTGAAAAAATTTTCACTCTGTTCATTCTGTAGCTCTTGTCAACAGTTTTTAAGCAGAGGGCAAAGGTTTAGTTTGACTTTTTTTTCCGTCTCTCTGAGGAATTTATAACTGATTACAATTCCTCTGTTTATTCAGGAAGATTCAAGAGTAAGGGGACAGGACAACATAAGCAGGTGTCAGCTTCATAGTGCTGATAACTGATTTTTCCATTTATACTATTTAATATTGTGTTTGACATTTCTAGTAGCAACACACAAAATAACCACATTCCACAAACTACCTGATTTTGTTAGGAGTCCACATTTCCCCATATTCATCACAATGCCTTGTAGTGTAGTTCCTATGACACCTCTCATGGAGTGGAGAGACACAGAAGAAACATTGAGCAACCCCAGTGCTTTTCTGATCTATAAAAATGTAGAAAGGAGCATATATTTGTGTGTACAGAGAAAAAAAAAAGACAGGAAATTTAAAAATAGTAAGAAAAAAAAAGCAAGACGAAACTTGTTGAACTGCCTATTGACACAGACACAAAAATCCACATTGAGGGAAATTTGGTTTCTATGCTGGTCACTTTCAGAAGAAGTCTGAAAGAAAAATCCTTTTTATCAGCTCTCAGGTTGTCAGTCTATGCTCAGTACTGGAGATGGCAACTTCTGCTTTTAGTGCACCAGGTTTTCTCAGTTTAAATCAATTTTTATAAAGAAGTTAAATTGAGAAACAAAGCAACCATTAATGCAAACATACAATGAAAATGGCATTAGGGAATACATCTAAATATGCAAGAACTAGAAGGCAAGAACTAATACTGCATAAAAAAAGAGTTGATGCTCAGAACACTGAAAGATGTGTGGCTTTCAGATGAGCCTTACTACAGATGAAGAATGCTTTAGATGTTCCAGTTCCAGCTTACTTCCCATATCCCCTCTGCTTTTGGGGCAGGATCTTGATGCAGCTAAAGCAAGTTTGGTCGCCATCTGCATTGCAACAGAACATCCTCACAAGTGTGGCTTGCACTGTGATCCCCCTGTTGGGGTGGTATTATTCATTCACCTCCTCCACAGGAAGGACAAAAAGATCTCTCTGTGGGTTCCTTCACCAAACTAGGCCATAGATACCACACTTTCTTTCCACCCACATACGATATCCAGGATCCCAAATCTGAACAGAGTTTTGTCTTGAACTTCCAACAACTGAACAAGCATACTCTTGGTAGGTCTGAAATCAAAGTCCTTCCATAGCCTTGAGGTGAGGTTTTGTGCTGCAATTGACAAGTCTGAGGTTTCATCAGATAAAAAACTGACTTGGCCTGGCATTGTGAAAAGCAGGAATCCCTATGTGGCGAGTAGGAATTCTGGACACCAAAGCTACACTGCAACTTCTGGCTTCCACAAGGGAATGAAGAAGGACATCTTCTTCCCTACTCCAGACATTCAGCAACGTGACTGGGATAAGTGCAGTGCTCTGAATTTGGCTGGAGAAAGGATTCTGGAGGGGAAGGCTGACAAAGGACGAGGATCTACCAACAGTATCCTGGTGTACAGAACAGGTGTTTGCAGGGCTAGAAACTGGCATGCCAAATTGAACTGCTACTGATTTACTTCATGCACTTGGGCAGATCAGTCTGACTTTCAGGGTCTTGATTTTCACATAGAGAGATGATGGATTATTTTACCTTGTTAAATTAACATGAAACATTTACACATAGTCAACATGCACATAACAGCAATAATGCAATCATGCAAACAAGAACATGGTGTGAAACTGCAGCTATACAGTTTAATGAACAACAGTAAAGCGTTTGCATTCCCGATCTCCCGCCCTAATCAACCACTTTAGAATCAAAGTTTTACAGAGAAGACAACAGAACTAGCTATGTTTTTCTTTAAAGGAGGATGTTATGATACCTGCAGCCATAATTACCCTCTCCTGCTGTCCAAGCACCATCACCTCTTCCTTTCTTTCAATTGTAAGTTCTTTTGGAACCTGGAATCTTTTTTCTCTAGGCAAATCTATAGCACGTGGACTGAGATGTGCAGAGTAGCAGCAGCATGCCAGCTTACATAATGCAAGCTAACAAAGTGCCTCGACTCACAAAAAAGTTACAAGAAGATACTCAGTTAATCATGCCTTAGCGGCGCTCATTTAGAACTCTCAGCAAAAGCGCTGCAGGTGAGGTGAGAAATTGCAGCTAAGGCTTAACATGGGCAGACTCATGCAGGTGCGCAGTGTCCCGGCTTCTCCACCGGTCCTCCCTGCACACCGGGACCCCCAAAGCTCTCTTACAGAACAGGATCTCTCCACATCAAATAAATAAAGCAAACTGAAGACCTCAGGAATAGTAGGAGGAGGAAATAGCAGGGAGTTGCTCTGAACTCTCAGCAGCAGAGAAGTTCCTTTTTAAACAGAGGGATACAATAGCTCCTATTTTAGGCACATTCAGGAAACTCCCAAAGAAAAAAAAAAAAAAAAAAAAAAAAAAAAAAAGGTCAGAAGAGCAGAGGAATGATAAGGTCTTCATAGATTAAATAATGCTTTTTGGCCCATCTAGCAACAGCAGCTCGCTCTGATGACAACAAGAAAGTCTGTACATCCATCTTCAATTTCAAAAATGAACCGATTTTGTTTGTACTTCTCAAGTTCACTGCCCAGTGCAAGGGCTATGCGTGTAAGGATTATGCTCCGAAGGCACAGCAGTGGCATTTGGATTAAGAAGGCCTTTGACTAGTATTTCAACAGTAATCATTAGTTGCTAATAGTTATCATTTAAGTTAATAGCAAAAACGCACACATCCCAAGTTTCCCAGCGACACAAGTTTGAAACAAACGGGGCACAGGAGCCTGCCGACAACAGGGAGGGGAGCTCCTGAACGCGCGGTGCGGTCGGCCGCTCCACAGGCCGACACACAGTTCTGGTTTTGGGCGCGGGACGGAAGCAGGGGCCCGGCTGTGCCCGCCGCCCCGGGCAGGGCAGCGAGCGAGCGCCCGGGAACGCCCGTCCCGCCAGGGAGCCACTGTCGCAGGGCTCGTCAGGGGCTGGCGGCGGCTGGGGCAGCTCCCCGGGCACCTCGGGACCCCCCGGCCCTCCCGAATCCCTGCCGCCCCCGGAACAAGGCCGTCCGAACGCCCGGGGAGCGGCGGCCGAGGGTGCCCCGCTCCCGCTGTCCCGGGCGGCACGGAGGGAGGGAGAGAGGGAGGAAGAAAAGCGAAGGAGTCGGGAAGGGTCCCCACCGCCCTCTCACAGCTTACCCAGGAGGGGCCAAAGGCACAGGAGCGAAGGCAGCAGCCACACGGGCGCCCACATCATCACGGCTCAGGCACACAGCAAAACGCGACGAGCAGCCGCGCCCCGTCCCGCCCCACTGCCGGCGGCAGCTTCCGCTGGGAGGCGGCCGAGGGCGCTTCGTCTGGGAACTCCGGGACGGTGAGGAAGAGGGGTTCCAGCCTCCTGTGCGGTGTCGGATGCCATACATGGCCTTGAAGTGCCAGCGAAGGGGGTTTGTGGTTTGTGGGGCGCAACTTCTGGCGACGGAAGTTGTCGCGTTGCTCTTCCATCAGGGAGGTTCAGCTCTGATAACTGAAAGCCTGGAGGTAAATCAATTTAGTGGGGAGTGTGAGCCACGCAGATTAGGCGAAGAACGAGTTTCAGCAGGTGACATGCAACTCGCCACCTCAGAAAATGATCCCAGAATAGTTTGGGTCAGCTCCAACCCCTCTGCCACGGGCAGGGACAGCTCCAGCCCCTAATGCTCCCTGGAGCCTCCTGGTGTTTGACACTTAGCTCCCAAAAATCTCCACTGTTCTCTTCGAGGGACACCTGGTAATATCTCCTTTTGAGGGGCAGGCTCAAGGCTAAGCCTGGCCATGCTCTCCTGTTCCACCCAAGTTGAGGCTGATCTCTGGGGAAGGGGAGTGAAAGAAAAGAAATAGAACAGAAACTGTGAAAAATGCATATTTTATGATTGGCTTTTCGCAAATATTAAATTGAATACTATATGTATTATGTTATATTGATTAGAAGTGCTGTATTAACATTTTAATAGTATGGTATATGTAGTTTTGTAGTTAAAATAGAGCCTATGTATGTGGGGGTTTTTTTACTAGCTCAAGCAAGAGGTGAGATAATGAAGAAACTCTTCACACAGAGATGACAATGATGGGGGCCCATAAAGAATTACTGCCTCCTTATCGGAAAAGACAAACATTCTTCCACCTTCTCTCCATCTTTATGGAACCACCAGGATTAAGGGGAAGAAGTTGACAAAAACCAGAAAAGTTCTTAATTTGCAAGAAATTTATGCATCATGTATGAGATGTATGAATATGCAACAGGCTACTGCTCTTAAAGATTATTCCTTTGTTCACAAGGCATGCTTATCGGGCTTAAGTGCCCGAGAGCATCCGGACGTCCGTAATTCTTTGCTTTTTATTTTCTTGTAATTGTCCTAACTCTAAATTTTCATTACTCTAATTGTATTACTATTTTTATAACCATTTTATTATTATTAAACTTTTAAAATTTTAAAAACCAAGTGATGGGCGTTTATAACAGAAACCAACTCTGACTTCGAGGGGTTTTCTTTGGCATCAGCTGCTAAGCAGCCCATTCACAAAACTCGAATCCACTCAGATTCTCTTTCATGAATGCCTGATCTCTTGACACTACTGAGTGTTTTTGAGGAAGAAAGTGTTTCCACAACAGTTTGCAAAACATAAGTACTCAACAGCTATTGAAAAATTGCTGCTCTGACAAATATTCCAGTGGCAGCCGTGAGTCAGCTTTCTTCTCATGGCATTGAGTTGCTGTGAGTGGATGTTTCAAACCTTCTCTGCCTGCATCCCACTCCCCAGTGCATTACTCCAGCTGAGAGGAGTCCAGGTGCAGACCTTGCAGCCCCAAAGCATGCTCAGCTCGCAGCAGCTTGTCTGTCTGTCCTGGAGAGCACCAGCACAACACAGTGCTGTGAGGGAGGCTCTCGCCACAGGTTTATCTCTCAGTCAGGTTTCTCCCAGTACACTTGGCCCCCACACTCACTGACGAGCAGCTGTGTCGGGCTATTCGCTGTCCCTTTGAGAGACCTCAGCTTTGCACTTAACACAATCAGAAAAATAATTGGCAGCCATGGATATCTCTAAGCAGAGGGCCTACCAGAGTAAACACTGCAGTTATTCCAACTCTGAGGGATTTTCCCCCTCCTTCTAGGAGCTACTGTAAGCTCCTTTGACTCATCACTGAAGGCTGCAGCATGGGCTGGAATGACACTGCATCTTGAGCTGAGCAATGCTGTCTCATTCAGTTCTTACAAAAACAGAATAATACTGATCCTTTCTCCCTAGCTCTGTTGGAATGCCATGAAATGTAACTCACTTACAAATGGAGACAGGCCCATCCCATAAATTCCTTCTGCTCAGTGACAGAAACCCACATGGAGCCTTTCTGTCCCTCGGTAACCTTGTCCCCTCTGTTTGTAATCTCTGACAAGTGCCAAAGGGAGCTCCCTACCCTGTAAAGGCTCCAAGTCAGTGTTTACACCAGAAATGTAACATGGCCATCTTCCTGC
The DNA here is from genome assembly GCF_031753505.1 of Anomalospiza imberbis. Taxonomy (NCBI): domain Eukaryota; kingdom Metazoa; phylum Chordata; class Aves; order Passeriformes; family Viduidae; genus Anomalospiza; species Anomalospiza imberbis. The sequence continues at coordinate 78,707,750 of NC_089682.1, read as the reverse complement.
AGCACTCTCATGGCAGGAGCACATGTTCTCTGCTGCTGACTCATCCTCTTGTCAGGTAAAGTATCCTCCCAAGATGTCAGAGGCTTTGGATTGAATCTTGTTGCTGGGAGATGCTTGCACACTACAGCTTTCCTGTAGGTCATGAAGTCTTTGAGGTTAGGAGAGGAAAATCTGAAGCAGACAGTTTCACTTTGAAACAGGTTATTTTAGGATGGAAGGAACCACAGGAGGTCACCCACATGCACTTAAGGCAGGCCTGTGTTCTTCCTACTGAGCTGCTCCATGTTGTACAAGATGATTGTGGCTTCACAGGGCAGAGAAACTGAGAGAGAAACTTGAACTGGAGGCTGGTGCCCTCACCTAGGCTCTTCTACTTGGCAGTACATGGTAGAGATACATTCTTCCTTATGCATACTTATACAGGCATACCAGGTGGAAGATCCAGAAAGTACTCAAAAAAGGCTCAGATGGCTGGTTTTCCTCCTGTCCTGACAGAGTACCCAAGCAGACTTGCCCCTGTTTTCCCTTCCTCAGTTGCCAAGATAATCTTTGATGTTTACTTCCTGTTAGGACACACTTCTGCAAACAGGGAGGTTGTCGTGGTTTGAGTTTTCTCAGGAAGTTGGGGTCAAACCAAATTGCTTTTTGTTGAGATGAGAACTAATCCTCATTCCTCTGTCAATCCTGGAAACAATACACAGGAGTCTGCATGCTTAACACAGAGCCATGGTTTCTACTTCACAGGAAAATGACAGAAAATAGAGGAGCTCTGAGACCAAGTATTCCAGCAGTAAGGGGGATCCAGAACTTAATGAACAGTGAGCTAAGCTCTGGGTCTATTTCATGCCCTTCTTCGAGTGCAAACCTCTCTCCACAGGGAGAGGTTTTAAATAGTCATCATTTGCTTAGCTCACACTTGGTTTCCCCCAAGGTCTGGTGCTGCTACCCCAACTGCATTGTTTCCAGTATCAAAAATTAGTTTTACAGGCTAAGTGAATTTTCCTGCGATCAGATTTCCACTTGACCATTGGCTATTGGCAGTGCTTATATGCCTCTGTTGCTTTGTGAGAGGAGACTCAACACTTTCAGCTGAGTTGGACACTTTCAGCATTGGCTTGAATGTGCAGACAGCACATTTTTTAAATTTCCTTTTAATTAAAAGAATTTGTGCACTAAATCAAGCTTGTTTGCTTTCACTATCCCTGACATTCTCAAGCAAATCACATTGTGCTTCATGACTGTGTGCTGTAAGGGACTGTTAAAAGAAATCTAAAGTGGTTTGGAAGTCTTTGCAACAGTGCTCCCTTTGTCATTATAATCACTCCCACTGGGAAGCAAAATAAGTGGCATTAAGTTACTGAATTAATATAACTGTAATTACTCTGTAATTAAGTTCACAAGCAATAAAAAGAAAACCCTTTATATCAAAATAGCTTTACTTAGTAAGAGCATTTTAAGCACAGAGTAACTTTAGTGGCTTTTGCTGTTTGCATAAGGAATTGCCACTGTGTGCTGCTACAATAAAAAAATCCAGGAATTAATAAATCTGAGAATTCAGATTTAGTAGACAATTTAAAATACATTTCTTTATTAAAAAACACTAATTTTGTGCATTTGTGAAATTGTTAAACACCAGGATGTTGTTGAACAGCTCTGCAAATACACAAAATAAAACCAAATCTGCAAATCTTGGCCAAAGTCTTGATTAACTCTAAGTCTATAATACTGGTGCCTGCTTTATATTACATGGCATTTCAAAATTTCCATAGGACTTGGCAAAGAAGGAATGGGCCTGCTGGAATGCATAGGCTTTATCTTGCAATCTGAGAATTGTAAGATAAAATAAGATGAATCTGATGCTCGGGATGGAAAGATGAAGCATGGGCTGGAAGCCAGGAGATGGTTATTGGCACTGCAGTTTTCAATCTTGGAAAGCTGATTGGGTTGACAGACTCAGGCATGTATTTGTGAGACACTGAGGACCTGCTTCTCTGACAATAAGCCAGCTTGATCCTGGAGGCAAGTACTTCAGGGCCAGAAGGTATCTCAGTATGTATATCTGAGAGGATGCAGTTGGGGTGGGGTTCAATAGTCCTCCTTCAATAGGCCAGGCAGATAAGGCTGCCTGACTTTCAGTGAAAACTGGAGAAATTTATCTCAGAAGATTTGGCAATAAAAATAACTTCTGCAGTCCCAAAGCCTTCAGCTGGAACAAACTGGGGTAAGGAAATTTCTGCTATCACCAATAGTTCTAAGGAAAAGTAGTATCTGATGCTTTTTGAAATATCTTTGGTCATCTTTCTGATCAGACTGAAGAAATTTCTTAATTTGGTTGTTCAGCTAAGGCACTGTAGATTAGTACCTGGACAGGGAACTTTACTTTGCTCGTTACCCTTCCTGCCATTTAGCACAGCCAAGGGCAAAGCTGCCTTGTCCAGCATGATGGACCAACAGAGAGGATACAGGTGTGTCCTTACCTGAAAGTCCATCTCAGCCAGGAATATGATACCTCCACATCATCAGTGTCATGTTACACATCTGGGTGTGCACTTATGCTTCTCCATTGGTATACATCAAAGTGGTAAAGTTTTTTATTCAAAGGTCTTTGTTAAGTATTTGCATGCTTATGATGCTGGTGCATTACTGAAGGGTGGCCTCACCCTAAGAAATGTAGTCTGGGCATGTTATGGTGATATGACCACCAGTTACATTTTAGCCTGCCTTTCCCCTGACTTTTCAGGTGTAATCCACTGTTTTGCCTTATTTAGACTGTTACAGGTGTCTGACCAAAAGCAGAAATACAGGAAAGACAGCAATGCAGTAGGAAAATACGATGCAAGGCTAATATGAATCTTCCTGGCATGGACTTACTGTGAAGCCTTGTGATAAACCAGCATCCCTAGTCAGAATTTGGCAGAAAGGTCTAGGTAGCAAGGATAAAGCACTGTAACTCTATCGCTTGCTGGGACTGGTTTCACTGGCTGATTTCTGAAGTGAGAAGTTTCCCTTGAGGAAAGGGAGGTAGAGAGGAAAGGAAGGTCAACATCTCCTTTAACCAAAAAGTCATTGAAGCCTCTGCTTCAAATTTTGACTAATGGTTAAATAAGATTAGAGGTAATTGCTCAAAATCCAAATTAGGTCATTTTCCGGAAAGTGCACAGACTGATTGATCATTACAGAGTCAAGCTGTTCATTAACCACGGCTGGTTTTCCTCTGTACAATCCTTATACTTGTATTGGACAAACAGGAAGATGGTTGAAGATCCGAAGAGAAAACTGCTCATGGTTCTTGCTCTCCTCTTGCTGCCCAGCTCAGCACAAACAGGTAAGAAAAACATGACTGCCTGGCAAGGGATTGAAGGTTTTACAGAGAAGGATCTGAATTCAATTCTCCCTAAACAAGCTGTATGTCAAGAGGTCCTGGCAATAACCTTGTTAGGTTCTGGGGAGAAAAAGTGGTGCAAGAATGGTCCTTTCTTCTTTTATGCTTTGATTCAATCACCCTCAGCGATTTAATTCCATGAACCTGATTTACAAGAATGATCCATGTTTACCTGAAATGTAAGGATGCAGAAAAGGGACCACTTGGCCTCTGGCAGTGGCATCTTTGCCATATTGCTTCAAAAGGTCAGCAAGTGTGATCTGCAGTAGCTGAGAGAAAAATAAACAAATGCCACAATTCCATTTCTTTCTTGAATTGTACTGTCAATGAGACTGCCTTAGTGATCACATCTACAGTCCCACACCACCTGCAGCTTCACTGCAGTGCACCTCCTGCCTTTCCTTTACTGATGATCCCCCTCATGCCATTTCTGACACTCACTGTGCTGGCACTGGACCCACTTTTGCTACTTAGACTGGCTCATGACCTACATTTTTTCCAAGCTGATCTCTAAAAATATCTCTTTCTTCCTTGTCAGTGCACAGGAAGACTGAATAAACAACAGTGAGGGATAGTCACATCCTTCTAGGGGAATCTGAATATTGAATCTCACCCCTTTGTGCTGATCCATAGGCCATGTTTTGTCTAGCTGGTGTAAAGTATCTTCTGAGGGAAACTGGGAAGCTGGTTGTTCAGTTTAAAAATACATAAATGAATAATTATTTTATCAAGGCTGCTTCACTTCATCCAGTCCAGAAAGGAAGGTGCATGTACTGCTATTGCAGCAGGATTCCAGCTCTTAAAGTGATACTGCTAGTGACACATACTGCTGAACTTTTGTGCTTGCTTTCTAGCCTAAATTTGCTCAGGTAGTTTACTAGCTACAGGTCGGATGTTTATTTTTTTTCTGTCTAGGTCAAAGTGCCTTCCAGCAGCAACCTTTTCCTTCTCATAAAGCATTTTCATCAAGTAAATTAATGAACTGTGAAATTATCATTGACATATTTTTTCATCAGCATTCTCATGTTTTATCATCAGCATTCTCATACTTCTGGATTTTTGATGCAATTGTCAGTTAGACTTGCACCTTCTACTAAGCCTACCAGAATTTAAATACCCCCCATTCAGCGGTGACTACCTGTTTGCAACCATTTTTTTAAAGATCTAACAACCACCTCATAAATGTACTTAGTAGCTGGTGTAGGTGGCCAATTTGCTTAAAAAAAACAGCAAAATATCACTCACCTCATGGTAAAACAACTCTCAGAAGTCAAAGCTGGTATGATATCCATGGTGATTTTCCCAGACAGAGCTGGAATTCCACCAAAGGACAGAAACAACTTTATCAGTCAGGTAAAGTTTCCAGAATTGCCTCATTTTCTTTTATGCTAGATACTTTTAATCTTTATCAATAGAAGTGAAATTGCTACCTTCATTTTCTTGATGAATTAGAATGAGGGATGGTTTTTTCCCATTCCACAGGACCAGACTAAATGTGCCACTCCCTCCCTCCCTCCTGTGCAGGGAATACAGACAGACTCTCAGAGCATCACTGCATGGACTTCCAGAGAGCCAATTTCCTACGGGGCAGGAAACTTAAGGTCCAGTTTCTTCTGTTCACTTCCTCAAGCCCCATCTGTGGAGAGCTGATTTCAGCTGATGATGGCATCAAGAACTGCAGCTTCAACAGCAGCCTGGAAACCAAAATCATCATCCATGGCTTCAGGTGAGAGAAATAAGAGCACTGAAACTAAGTTTTCACTGGTAAATTAAACACTGCATGAGTTAGTATAAATTTCTTTATTTCCTTCCTTCTTTCTTTCTTCCTTTCCTTCTTTCTTTCTTCCATCTCTCTGTTTCTCTCTTTCTTCTGTTTCTCTCTTTCTCTCTTCCCACATATTTCTATTTATTTCCTTTTTTCAACATTTTTAGTTAAGAAGTCATTTCTTTAAGATTCATGTCCCTTTAAATCGTCTTCTTGGATTTCATGCCCAATAGCCTGGGTTAATGAGCCATTTGGAACCCCAAGCAGACAGATTATCCTTCTATTCTTGAAAGTGTTGGGATTGGAGCTGGGTTTTTTTTAACTGCCATCCTTCTGCAAGTTTCTGTGCCATTTTTCAGTCAGGTGGGACCATATAATGTTACTTGTTTTGAAGTGCAAAGGCCTGAATAGAAAGTGCATAGAAAACTGGAATGAAACCATAGCAGATGCTGCAGGGTCTTCTCAGAAAGCCAGCTGTTGCCTTCAAGTGAGACAGCACGCTCTTCATATTAGGGGAACTGGGCAAAACAGAGCCTCCTCGGGTTTTCCTGGGATTCTTTGGTATAGATTCTTATTTTTGATTGTCTAGACATGAGAAAATGTAGCAGTGAAAGACCAGGTGATCTGGCCAAGGACTTCCTGCCAGCAGCAGCAGAAGACAAGGATCCAGGTGTTCCCAGTCACCTCACTTACTCCAGGTGGGCTCTGTGGTGGCTAAATGAATCACCACACAGAGAGTGAGATCTCAGCCTGAGCTCTGCAAATGTTCTCTCATTCATTAAAATATGTGGTTCCCTCCTGAATCAGAGCATTCTGGAAAGCATTATTACACCACTGCAAAAAAAAATTTCCAGGTGTGGGTGTCTGGCACCAAAAATAACTTTCAGCCACTGTCTGGCAGCCTCCTCTGAGACATGTGAAGCTCCAGCACCAGTGAACAACACAGTGGCACGTGCCCTGCTTGGGGAACAGCTAACATCCTTGTCTCTGGTGACTCTACAGGGCTTTGGGTACCAAACCTTCCTGGATTGAAGGGCTTGTCCAAGCCATACTGCACACCAGGCAGGTGAATGTGATCGCAGTAGACTGGGTTTATGGATCTACAGGAGCCTATCCCTCCGCAGTGGAAAATGTCACACAGCTGGCCCTTGCCATCTCACAGTTCATCAGCAAGCTCCTGGTAAGCTACTGTGCATTTCCAGTGCAGGTAGCATGGCCAGGGAACTGCTCCCAATCTGCTGTATCCACGAGTTGGACAAGTGGATTTTTTTATTCCAAATTTTTCCTTTTTCCCTTTTTAAATCCAGGCTTGAGCATGCTAGCATTTTTCTTCTTCCTTTGGAGTTTTGACATTTTCTGGAAAAAAATTCCCAGTTGTCAGCTGCCTCTCCAGTTCAGAACAAACCTAAAGCCTGCCTTGGGTCTTCTTAGGTCCATATTCACTGGACAGTCTTCTTCTTCTGCTGAGAAATTTTGTCCAGGAAGCTAGAGGGAGTGAGATTTGAGGCTATATTATATTTGCTCTGGGCTTCAGATATACTTCCCAGTATGTGAAAATACCCAGATGTGCCCCATTCTGTTCGTGCAAAGCACAGCTGAACAAGACTTCTGCAATCAGGGCGATGAACCCTTGTGTTAACCAGCTAAATGTAAACACTCCATTAAATGTTTGCAGTGCTGACCAACCTGTTTAGGGCTGGATTTGCATCTGTGGACCTGAAGAAAGGTCCTAAAAAACAGAAAGTGCAATAGCCATAATTTCCTTAAGTATTTTGTTTCCCACTGTACACCTCAAAAGCAATCCCACATTAGGAGAGTTATAGAGCTGCTGTGTGGGCTGGGAAAGGGTATTTCACCTTTCTGCTACAGAAACAGTAATTTGTGTTATTGTCACTCTGCAGGCCCTGGGAGTCTCAGGGACATCTATCCACATCATTGGGGTAAGCCTCGGAGCACATGTCGGGGGCCTGGTGGGGCACTTCCACGGCGGTCGCCTGGGACGGATAACAGGTATCACCACACTGAGTCTGTGGTCCTCACCTGCCCTACAAGAGAGAGAATGAAAGAGCAAGAAAGGGGACTCATTCAGAGCAGTCTTTTTATTTCATAAGGGCTCACTAGATCCAAGCTTATGGGCTTCTTCCTAGATTCTGACAGTGCCTTTCCAACATCAGTTCCCTCCATGCTGCCAAAAGAACACAAGTATTTGTAAAAAAGGTCCTTCCGCCTTTGCTACACTCTTCAAAAAAGGTCCTTCCACCTTTGCTACACTCTTTGCTTAGCAAAGTATGAGCCCTCAGGACTAGTGAAATCCCACAACACTCATAAGTTTTGCTTCCAAATTACAGCATGCACATGTGGTTCTTAGAATTAAAGCCCTTAATGCAGTTGTGGGGGGAGCAGCAGGAGTGAGCTGCTGTGCAAGAAAACGTGAGCTGAGAGCCAAGGGGCCAGTAAGGTGGGCAGTGGCCTCACAGACAAGGGATGCAGTCCTACTGTGTCTGGGCAAGAAGAGTCTGGCCAAGCAGAGTAGTCCAGTGACAGGAACCAGGGTCATCCACAGTCTAGTTTGTAGTGATAAGGCAAGCCCAAGATCAAGCTGGGAAGTCAAATCAGGACCAAGCCTGACCAACAAGGCAAAGGCCAGGGCATGGCATCCCTACCACACAGCTCAGGCAAGGAACAAATGCAAGAGCCTGAGCCAACATTGGGAGGGCCCAGATGAGACTCCTTGCTGTTCTCCCCCACAAGTTGGCTGTTTTCACAGTAGGCTGGTCTAATGCCACCCAACCATACCAAATCAGAGTTGACCTTAAACACAGCCAAACTCCTGGGTGTGAGGAAGAGGCTCCAATGGGGGAATTGCAGAGAAAATGGTTATAGGCTAATCCTGTCATTTAGAGGTTTTGGTGCACTCAGGACCTGTTCAGCCTTTAGGTGTGAAGCATGAATAAAATCACAGAATCATTTAGGTAAGAAGAAACTTTGGAATGTCTCTAGTCCACACACCACCATCACCTCTCCTCAAAGTGGGGCTGCATTGTATGTCATATCAGATTGTCAAGGGTTTTACTAAATTCTGGGAATCCCCAATGACAGAGATTCATTTTGATGGGAGGGAAATGCCACTAAGAAGGAACAAAGTCTCCAGCAGTGTGGCCTCAGCTCCCAGTCTGCCTCAGCCCATGCTGGTCTGTCTCACAGAGGTATCCTCAGGAAGGGTCTCACTCCACTCTTGGCTGGACAGTCCAGAGAAATGTTGGTTCAGTTTTCACAGCTACCCATGCTGCATGAAACACAGGCATTTCTTAACAGGAAGTGAATTTCATGTTGAGCCCTTCTTAAAGCTGTGAATCAAAGTTTACATTAGGAGAAAATTGGAGGAGCCTCTGTCCTACACTAGCATTTTATGATCAGTGATGTCTTCAGATGAGCAGAAGCAGACACATTTCCATGAAACCACAATAATTAACTTCAGAGTTAAGCACTCTTCCCCTTTATGTTGTCCACATGTAATAGAAGCTCTGTAGATTTATTTATTCCATTTTTAACTCTGCTCAAATAAAATCCCTTTTCCACATTCCTGTTTATCCTGTGATTTCATAGGCACACTGAGAATTGCAGATTCCAGTTCAGCTTTAGGAGCCTGAAGACAGTTGTGTTAGACCCAAGATATGCCTGATCTCATCTCCTGCCTCCTCACAAATTCCTCACACAGGAATTTGACCCCTGAGCCACAATTTGCTGAAGTGTATGTTCATATTAGGTTTCTGCCTCCTCACTCAGAATTTTATGTCACACTAAATTACAATTTTCAGTATCTTTTAAAGCTTTTAACTACAACTTAGTCTGTAGAAGTGGGTGGGGAACCTCTCAGCTTTTTGTGCATATCAAGATTAAAGAGCATTACAGTCTTATTTTTAGCTTTTATTTACAGAAAGAACAGAAAAGAAAATTTTTCCTTCTTTTCCTCCTTCCCTCACCTCTCACAAATGCAGACATGCCCATTTGTATATTGTTGATATTGCCTTCTCTTCAGAGAATTAATGAGACTGAGTCCAAAGCTGTGAAACCAGCCAGCTCCAAGGTTAAGTGACATTTGGAACAGATGTGCTTCCTAAACTATTGTTGCCTGGGGAGTGAAAAAAATTCTTGTGAGGCCACTTTTCTATAAAATGAGAACAGGATAAACCTTAGGAAAAAAAAATTTAATCAGCTTCTTGGTATTGACAAGGATACTTTTCTGTGTTCCTTTGAGTCTACAGAAGTTGCTCTAGGAGCAAGTTTTAGACAAAAATGTAGACAGTTGCTAAAGACTCAGTTTTATTTTTGGAGAAGAGGCTCAGAAGCCTCTTCGGTTTAAAATTGTTAAGTAGTATGAAACTTTTGTAATTCCTGAGTTGGTTAATGCCTAGGGTGCTGAATTCACCACCTAACTGCTGATCTGCAGTGACATTTCTCAGACTATAGTGCTAATACACACAACAGTACAATTTGGGAAGGCGTTAAAAAGTTTGATTCTCTTTCACGAAAACTCCAAGAAACACTATGCATCTACTCTGTCTGAGCTATTTAAGGCTCAGTCATGGCTTTACAGCATAAAACCTTTAGTTAAAACACTGCCAAAAGGTTGTGGAACAGCAGGGACAATGCAAGGAAGCTGTAGTGGAAGTTGGCGCTGGCAGAAACTATTCTGGAGCTTAATCGCTGAGACCTGAGAATAATTTATTATATCTGCCTAGCACTATTTTTAAAGTTCTAGATAAAATAACTGGTCCAGACATAAGAAGGAGAGGGGCTGAAGAGTACTTGTTGAGGTGTTTGATTTTGTTACAGCCCTGGATCCTGCAGGCCCTAAGTACACCAGAGCCAGCCCTGAGGAACGCCTGGATCCTGGGGATGCCCTCTTCGTAGAAGCCATTCATACTGATGCTGACAGTAAGCTGGCTTCCCTCTTCCTCAGCCTGGCCTTCTGTTCCTCCTGACATCATTATTGCTAAAGAGTCTCTAGGTCATTGTCCCTTTTTTGCCAGACTACTATGAGTTGAAGTTCACTCTGAGGAAGTTTCTTGTTAAGAAAGGCTTTGATGATGAATTCATACCCCAGAGCACTTCAAACAACAGACAGGAGGAGATTGCTACAGCAGAGTGAGTTTATACAGAACTAGCTCAGCATGACTTTTACTGCCTGAAGGGAATTTATAGATCTAGCCTCACTTTGTTTTTTCCTGCCTGATGTAAGAAAGGTACCACCCAGTTGGAAGGTAAGAGAGTCAAACCAACAGCTGGTGCAACAACAGAGTAACTTCCTAAAGCACTGAGGATCTACATAGGCAGAACATGGGCTAAAGAATAATGTGGTGCCTTTGAGTTACATCTTTTGCCTGGAGACCACAAAAACCTCTACCAACACAACTCTCAATTATCCTTCATAATCCCACATTAAGGCTGTGGTCAGTTCTCCTTTACTTAGAATCAAGAACTAGAGTTGCTGAGCTGGTGGTCAAGACACAGTTTCCAGTCATTTTGATGGCAGGACCCAGAGCATTTTCTGCTCCATGCATCAAACCTGCACATGTAGAAGCAGGAAATATGGCCTTGATGTCTCCAGCATTAGGGCTGGCTCCAGTACTACTAATGCTCAACCAGTTATTGGGACCTGTCATCAACATGTAGGGTAAAGCCTACAGAAGAGCCTAACCTGAGAATGAAGTGGGATTTCACCTCCTTTCAGATTTCGGGATCCGGATTCCTGTAGGCCACATCGATTATTTTGTCAATGGAGGCAAAGATCAACCAGGATGCCCCCGATTCATCTCTGCAGGTAAGAATACTCTCTGGCCAAGCAGAGTGCTTTCATGGCAAATTAGCAGACTGTGAAAATGCTGTTTGGCAAGCAGCTCGTGCTAAAGCCAGAGCAGTCAGCAAAGCAAGATAAACATTCACAGCCCACATCTCTTCTCAGCAGTACAAGAAGCAGGTGAAATTAAAATCACATACAGATCAAGTGTCTTGGCAGCACTGCTGTCAAGAGATGTGATTTTGGTGATGCTTCTCTGTGACACAAAACTCTAGCTTCAGTAGAGATGACACTTTGCTAGAAAGGCTCTTAGGTTGCACTAACAAAAGCTGCTTTTTGTTTTCATCCTGAAAGTTGTGTCTACTTAGAGAGACAGTTCGTACAATTACTGTCCTTTTCTTTTAGAGAAGAGGACTTTCCACATTTAACAGTGTGGACTCATTAACATTCAAATATGTTCTGTATGAGTCAGCTGCATTGAGGATCAGTTTTCCTGAGATACCTACAGTACCTCATTTCCCATAGCTGGGATTTCAGTGCAGGTGGGAGTCAAAGCTGCTGCACTCCCTTACAGAGAGCTTGATTGATGGCCTGATTGATGGGACACTGACAGAAACAAGACAGCCCTGTGGTCCCTCTCTTCCAAGGGACTCGGTCTGTGAGATAGATACACTTCTAACTTCCTGCAGAACTTTTCTTGCAGTGGGATCTGGGCTTGTAGCCACATAAATGCCCTGCAAAATGTTATTAATGGGAAGGTGATCACTGTAGTAAGAGTGTTCCTTCACTCCCAGTTCCTTGGGAATGAGCAAAAAGCCTGAAGCTGATAGGAAGACTGATGGCTGCTTTTCCCTGGTTGGTTTTTTCCTTGCAGGCTATAACTTCCTGATCTGTGATCACATGCGGGCCGTACATCTCTACATCAGTGCCTTGAGCCATCCCTGTCCCATCGTGGGGTTCCCCTGTGCAAGTCATCAAGATTTTCTAAATGGTCATTGCCTGGACTGTGCAAAACCCTTCCTGTCCTCCTGTCCCAGAATAGGTACAGTACCAGCATGAGACCTTCCCGGAGCAGATGACAATACATTCCTGATGGTGTCAGTGCAGAGCACAGGATGTAGTCCAGATTTCCCTGAGCAGGATTTGCTTTGGATCTGTTTGGGAAGAGTCACAAGTTGTTTTGTTTTCAGGCTTCCATAGATGCACTATAAAAACTCATATATTGCCCAGGGTAGAACAGCAAAATCTTGAACATTTTTGATCTTTAAACATTTCCTAGGGCCTAGATATGTGTTGAAAAAGAGTTTCCAGAATCACCTGCCAGAATGAGTAGGCAATCAGCTCAAAAAAACTGTCTTGTTTAGAGGAGCAGCTGGAAATTTTAGTTCAAACCTGAAGTCCCAGTTTTCTACACTACTCAGTGTTGCTGAGTCAATTCCTTTTCATAAATTTCTGCCACGGTCACTCCAAAGATGAACTCTTTAGACTGGGAGAAAGTAATAGGTGCCTCTTTTAGGCTTCTGAAACTGGGCTGTGGCATGAGGAAAGGAAGCGTCCTCTGCTGCTATTTGCAGTAAGGTACCAGAGGAACATAAAGAGAGGCCTTTTTTTGGTATAGGTTCTCTCAGATCAGCCACTCTCCTCCATCTCACCAAACCATTCTGCCAGCTATTCAATGATGCAGGCCATGAGTTATGGTGGTTCCCTTATTTGACCAAGGAATTCAATTTCCCTTCTGTTTGCACTGTCTTTTACATCTGCACTAAGTTTCCTGACTTGGTAGTCTTTAGTCTTGCTCATTTTGCACAGGTGGATCTGACAGCACAGTTTGTTAGCAGAGGAATGAAAAGAAAACCACCAAGAGGTTCTCTGGAGATGATTTCCTGGGAATCATCTGAGGGATGTTTTCTGAGGGAATGTTAACCCATCAGACACCACAAAATTGTACTTGTTCTGATTTGCATTGGTATAAGAAAGGGACCTGTTCTCCAAGACAGGGGAGTCAGGCAGGGTGAAAAGGAGGTGACTGATATATATTATAGTTCTGTTATATTTCTTATTGATATTTCTGTTCTGTCATTCATGGCTTTCCCTGCACTGACTTTATTTCCCCCTGCAGGCCTGCTGGAGCAGGCAGGTGTCAACATGAGCAGGCTGCCCCAGGAAGTGAAAGTTTTTTTCATGACCAGTCCTTCGGCCCCATTCTGTGGTAAGTAGCATGAAAGAAAAAGGAGCCAGAGGGGTGTTGGCCAATCCTCAGAAGCAGATCCTCTGAGGAGCCCAGGTAGTTACAGCACACTACCCCATCAGAGTCAGCTGCTGTGGGCCATGGGTCTGAAACACACCACTGAAGAGCAATAACCCTGCACATCTCCTCCATAAAGCCCTTTCCAACAGATTTTTTAGTGTGGGCACAGCCCTGAACTAACACAGCCACATGTGTTTTCAGGGCTGAAGTAAAAGTGAATGAAAATGCCTGTCTGTTCACACTGGGCTATACAGACATGCCCCCTGTGCTTCACATAGCACAGAGACTTGATTCTTTCTTATGTCTGTTTAATCTTTCCTGCTGGTGGGGCCAGGGAATGAGTGCTAGAGCCCCTCTTTTGTCATGGGCAGGTCCTACAGATAGTACATGTCCTCACACTCACATTCTTTGCTTCTTGCTCAGTATACCACAGCCTGGTTGAGTTCCAGTTGCAGAAGAAAAGAAACAGAGTCACCAGCATTGAGATCAGTTTCAGCAGCAACAGCACCAAGGATACAGCAAAGATCACCATGTGAGTGACAGTGCATGCTTCTGGCCTATTTTTCCCAGCTTCATGAGTAAGGATGTTTATCCTAGGAAAAGCACAGCAACAGTGTACTTCCCTGAGTGATGAACCACAATCCTGTTTCTTGAGTCCCTCCACATTTTCCTTAAATACCTTCAAGAATCAGGCATGTGCTACCAGTACTCAGTAACCCTGACTGGGTCCACGCCTTTCCCAAGTGCACAAAGCAGCAGGAACACCCTGGGAGCCCCAGATTTGCATATTTTTGTGTGGCTACGCCAGTTCCTTTTACACACCATACCCTGACCTGGCTTCACTTCAAACTGCAATCACTGTCAGATAGTTATTAGTGCTGCTCTGGCAGACAGGGGTGGCTTACAGCAAGACCCCAGACCACCAGAGACTCCAGAGGGATGGACTTGGTGGCTTAAGACATTTCTCTTGATGCCCAAGAGGGCAGCAATTGCAAAGAGCAGACAAGTGCACCTCAGCACAGTCAGAAATGTGTTAGTACTTGCTGCCTCTGCAGAAATGCAGCAATGCTCTCACTCCCATTGCAGGCAAAAGCAAGGGGCAGGGGACCAAGATCCACTGTGTAGACAGAAAGATGCCTTTTGAAAGCACCACCTCCACCAGACTGTGTCTGAATTAAAAGATTAGACTCCACAGCTTCCACAGCTCTTGCCACCAGGGGATCTCCCCACCACAACAAGTTCCCCAGAGTCTTCCTCACTTCTTCCTACTCCTTGCCCATTGCTCTGGACTGGGAACCACAATGCAGCTAACACATGCTGCTGGCTGCTTCAGGAAGCAGAAAAGCAGCCTGCTAAAGAGTCCTAGCCAGCTCTCCTGGGATCACAGGGGTTCCAGTGCTGGCTCCCATACAGTCCTTACTGCTAAGCCAAAATATTGTGACCTGGACCTCATTGTGTTGCTGATTCAGTCATGGGCACCAGGAGGTAGTGGGGAGAAATGGAGAAGGGGAAGCCACACTCTAGGGTACTTTCTAGAGTGACGCAGATGCTTGGTCACAGATTTCCAGCCAGGTACCATAATTTGGGTTTGTACCCCAGCCTGGTGGAGTTCAGGCTGTTCAACTCCTCCTGGTTTGGAAGCTGAAATGTGCCTTTTCCACAGATGCAGGAGGGAAGAAATAGTAATGCCCAGGTCAGAGCAGGAGCCATGCAGCGCTTCCATTGGCAGCTGTCGGACACTAGGTTTGGTGGGAGTCCAGCAGGAGGCATGTGAGCGCTGGAGGGAAAGGAAGTGAGCCAGGCAGGCAATCCCAAGGCTTTGCTGTACCCTCTGGTTTTAATGAGACAGTGGAGTTAGAGCAGGGTAACCTATCCAGAGATGCCCTTTTGGGGGGAGCAGCAGCTGTGTTTCTCTTTAATGCCTTTCTTAGAAGCACAAGGCTAAACTGAAAAATTTGCTTACAGCAATAAACCTACAGATTTGAGAGTAAAAAATTGAAGATATCCCTTTTATTTCCCACTAGTAGCAAAGGGCAAATTTCCCTGCTGTAGGCAAAGCTCAGCCTTCCAGTGCAGTCAAGTTCAGAGTATCAAATGGGCATCTAAACATAGATCCTCACATCACAGTTGAGACACTGATCGATCAGTGACTTACCTCAGATGATCTGTCATGTATATCATCCTGCAGTTTCCCAGAAGTGCAGAGGGACTTACTTGGGAGTGTTCATCTAGTCTCAGACCTTCAGCAAAGGACTTACATGGGTCGTGTCTTGCCTCAAACTGCCCTTCTTGTCTCCTTTCCCAAGTATCCATTCCAGTCTTACTCCTACCCAGATGTTGCTCAGAATGCCCCAAGAGATATGTCCCCAAGGTTCAGCAGCTGACATGGGCCTGATGAGTGAGGAGTTTGTTACACAGGACTTCCCAGCTGCACTGCTGTGTGCTTACACATCACATGACATCATCCCCCATATCCAAGAAAACATACCTCTGAAGCCAACCAAGTCTCATATATCCATCCAAACATTGTGCAGGATTGGACCAAGTGTCAGTCCCAGGAGTGGCTCTTTCAACATGGTTACCTGTACTGCGTTCCTCTGTCCATGGACAGTATGCCATAGAGAAATGGCCTCCATTTGCTATCCATTATTCGCTTTTATAACAACAATTTTGCCATGCTTCTTATTTTTAGCAGCTTCAAGCCAGACACAGACACACAAACCCCAGAAACTACTGCTGCAGTCTAAGGGAGGGACTGGGTGTGCTGGTGTGGGTTGGCTGCTGTGAGTGCTGCTGTCAGCCAGTGCCTGAGAGTTACTTTGGTTAGCAGAATTGTAGGCTCTTCCTGACCCTTTTGTCACCTCTCCCCTTTCCCTGCCATCACATTGCTGATCAGACAGTCACCCAGGTGGTTCTGGGACCGTGCCAAGCCAGCTGCACCCGTCATTCTTCATGAGCACAAGGAAATCAATGATCTCCATGGTCTAGGAGGTGCCAAGTAGATCAAGTGCAAGGCCCCCTGGATGGACTCCATAGAAGGGACTTAAAATACCTGGGCAGCACATATCTGTGGCACACGACTCATTGGGCTCTGGTCATTGGCTCATTACCAAACCTCTGTCCTTTCTCAGTTCACATTGCCTGGGTAAGAGCATAGGACGAACAAAGGTCCCTCTATCCAAACATTTCACCTTCAGCATGATCAAAAGCAAGTAGCTAGAGAAGAGTATAAAAAAATCTCTACATAAGCATGTGGCAATACTTCCCCAAAGAGTTTCCCTTTGTCTAGTTACATCTGAGGGACTTTCAGAGCCAAAGATGAGATCTTAATATTTACTAGCTTTTGTATTCCACAAACCTGTCCAGTCCCCCTCCCTTGACTGGTACAGTCATATAAACTTCCTGGCATTCACAACATCCCAAAGCAAGGATTTTAACAGCTTGAAAGGAGAGGTACTCTGTGCAGTGGGCATTCTTTTTGAGCCTGACACCTCTTAGCTTTCTTTGAGGACCCCAGTTTGTGTACTGATTCCCACTGATCCCCATCCATGCCATTCACCATTTCATAGATGTTGACTTATCTACTACTTACCTCTCTGTGGCAAGCTGAGCAGTGTTTCAATCAATATGCAACAGTAAGAAGAGTTGGTGATGGCAGGAAGGATATTTATACAGCAATTTCCTGAATACAGAGATAAAACATGGAGGGACAGCCTGCGAGATGCTCATGCAATGCCTTGTTTTGACAGACGAGTCTTCTCACTCAGTTTTATTATGTGAGGGCTTCCCAATAATACTGCAGATTCCTCCAGTGTTTTCATGGATCTGGACGTGGACTGTGTCTGCATGTTGACTGAACACATCCCTCACATCTCTCATCCTGTCTTGCAGACCTAAGGACCAGGAGACAGGCAAACGGCTGCTGGCCCACCGAGTTCCCCTCTGCCAGATAAACAGTGTGACCCTGAAGTATATCCCCAAGAATCTTTTTTGGAGCAAGGATGAGCCATTCATTGTTGGCAAGTTCTGTGTAGCACCACTGCCTCTCAATAGCAGGTAAGTCTCAGGAATGTTGTACAGGGATGTACTGAGCCTATGGATGCAACCTGTGGTTTGAAGCACTGCATATTTTCCTCCTATTTAGGGAAACACTTAAAGAGGTCTTTTCCATCACCCCTGTGTCCCTATGTAACTAATTTTGTATTTGTGAAAGAGAAAAGCTACAAAGGTAGTTTTCTATGAGTTTTCTAAAATTCTTTCCCCAGGATAAAAGTGTCGTGCCATGGAAGGAATAGAGCTGCAACTCACATCACCTTGAAGATACTTAGGTCACAAACCATGGCTAAAGCTTGTACTAATTAGAATTTATTCTTTTGTCCTTATTTACCCTCTCCATCTTCCCCTGTCTACAATGGGCCCCCATCTAAAACATGACAGGTGAACATTTTTCAGGATGAGACAACAGAAGACCAATAATATATTTCTGTGTCTTATACAGCAAGGTTTATAAAGCACTACGGCTATAAACAACCATTTTGGCATTTTCTAGGTCAGACATGGTAAAGTATATACCTTCAGCCATAGTTACCTTTCCTGGAGTAAAAGCAGCCAAGTCCTTCTCATTCTGAGAGAGAAAATTGTCTTCTCCACAATACAATATTCTTGACAGGAGTCTTGCAGATCCAAAGTTCTTGCAGGCAGGACAAAACAGCTGGGTCTATACTGACACATTAAACAGTCCATCCACATTGCCTCTGAAATGCTGGCTCAAGGCTGAAGCAAGCTAGTGGATACTTCAAAGCAGGTTCAAATTCTGTTTTGATGGACAGTAAGGAGGCTGAAGTTCTGGGCAGTAAAAATATATCCAGTAGGCCCAGATAGGGGAAGAAAAAAGGCAATCCTATATAAATACCAGGTACTCCCTTGAGTATAAGGACTACTCCTTACTAGCATCTTTTGCACTCCAGAGTTGGGATGGATGTGTTTTTATCCCTTATGAATGGGACAACAAGGCACATTGCCTGAAAGAGGTGCTAACCTGCACTCCTGGAAGCACAGGACTTGGCTTTGATACAGACAGAAAGCTGTAGAGTTGCACAGGCTCACAACTGTGCTCCTGTCACTATGCTGGGAGCATTCAGAGCAACAGTGGTGCTGCTCAGGTCAAGGGAAAAGTGAAGGACACAAGCCCATGCCATCCTTCCAGCCAGTTCCTCCCAGCCAGGGCACAGCACCCCATTCACTATCCCTCGCAAAGCAGTGCAGGGTCCAGCACTTTGCTTGCTTCTGTTTTAGGATAGCAATCTCCACCTGTCAATGCCCAGCCTGACTTCTCTGTGCTCTTCCCACAGCAGGACAATGTCATGTCTGCCCTGGAGCCTCACCCTCCCCAGCAAAACAGACATCTCGTATGAGCTGCCTACTGCTTGTGCCTAGCTCTGCCTTCAGGATACACAGGACCAGAAAGGAGTCCTAGACCTATTGCTGCTCTCTGTTCCCAGATGATACTTTCACCATAAAACTGGATGGGTTTTTTACTCCCTGCATAAGGGGCAAGATGTCAAGGAACAGAAGTGCGTGGCAGATTGACAAATGCAAGGTTAACTGGTTATAGCAAAATCTTCCAGTTAAAAGACTGGATTGGCACTTTTGTCTCACAGGTTCTGTACCCAGCTCTCAAAGTGAGACAGGAAAGTCATTGAATCTCAAGGTTTGAATCTGTATGAAAGAAGGAGTGGATAATATCACTCTTTTTATAGTGGGAGTATTAGTATAATTCATTAGAGTTTTATATTAAGCTGTCCTGAAATCTTCATATTAAAGGTGAGAGGTATTATTTTTCCTCAGCAAGGGGAAACTGTGTGGTCCAAGTCTGGCACATGAAGGAGTCATTCTTAGCCAGAGCTCCAATGGGAAACTCACTAGTTCCATCCACAAGATGCTTTCAGAGGGAGCACCTATTGATTTCACAGCACATAGTTCTCTCTGAAGCTCACATGGAGTGAAGCAAACACCAGGAGCAGCACAGAGCTCTCACTTCCAATTCTGCACTGCTTTCACCATCTGCCCAGAATAGAAGGTAGTAGGAGAATGGAGCATTGTAGCCACAGGGCCATCTAACACAAATTAATCCCAGGAACTCAGCACAGCCATTCAGACCTGAAAAAGTAGTTGAAGTCTGGAAATAATTGGTGAAAGATTACAGTGGGATGCATGACCACAGAAACAACACACCCACCCACACCTTGTCCACACCATGATACATATGCAAATTAAAGAGGTGACAAGTCTTTCATCATTTTTGCCCACAAATCACATCTTCTGTTGACCATTTTCTCTGGTTCCCTGTACTGGCTTCACTGAACGATAGAAAATTGCACCAGGAATTCCATAATCAGGGGTGAGGGACATGCTAAAAGCATTGAATAATTGTCTCGAGTCATTTGCTGTCACACCTGCTCCACCAGATAGTGTCACAGCAGGATTAGCTCCTGCTTTCAGTTCACATCCAAGATCTTGGGCCCTGCCTTATGACTGTTTGGAAGGACAGCTAACAAACAGACACTTGGGAGGGGGATAGAGCTGGACTCTGACAACCTGAGAGAGATCCATGTTAGTTGGCACCATGATTGAAGTTTTCTGGGATCTTCTTGTTGAAGAATATAAGCTCTTGTTGGAATATAAGCTCAGCAGACACCTGTGAAGGGCAGTGTGTAATTCAGCCCAGCCTGGTACACTGCTCCAGGCAGGTGCATAAAGCACCTCAGCAGATGGACCCAGTTCCACTGCACATTTCAGCTCCTTTGCAGAAGAGAGCCCGACAGCTCCCATGTCAATCTGCTGCAGACATTTCCAAGTTCCAAAAGGCAGTGGGGTCAGGCTGAAGCACCAATGCATTGACAAAGCATGGTAATAACCATGAGCAGGATGATTCCCAGGCCTGGGGCAGCCCCATTCTCCTGCTCTGGTGTGGCAGCAAAGGCGAGCAGTGCAAGGAGCTGTGTACATCACAGATCTCACATACCCACCACTCCAGAGGCCCTCGGCAAGAGTGCCAGATCCCAAGGGCACAGGTTTTGCCCAGCTGAGACTTGCAAGACAGGCCAAACCAGATACTGGGCCACAGCCCCTGTGTGAGCAGGGCAGTGTAGGTGGGGCTGCCTCCACCAGGCCAGGGCTGACACAAAGCCAGCCCCACAGGCAGAATGGCTGTGCTCCAGCATTCGTGTGCCAAGAGGCACTGAAGGACACCTTTCCCTGTGCTGATGGAAGGACCAACACTCCTTGCTCTTTCCCTGAATACCTGCCCTGGAAAGGCTCCTACTCCTACTGCTCAAATTGATTGCACTAAGCTCTGCAAGACAGAGGATTCTTCCACAGGTATTTCCAATTCCCTGACTGAGGAAATGGCTGGGGAAGTTCATGAACCAAATCCTGTTGCAGCTGAACTTGGAAGAGGCTTTCTATCTCTACACTATTTTCATTAAGGCATTGTCCTTCCTACTAATGGCTGCTCTCTTCACAGATGTTTTGTATCCATTAATTTCTTCATTTGAGGTTTAGGCACCCTGAGGTCATACCCCCTTGAGCACACAAAAAAAAAGGGTTCTTTCCTACACCTGTTCCCAAACTCAATTCATCCTCTTTCTTATTTCAAGAATCAATAAAAACAACCAACCAGAAGTCTTTTTTCACCAGTTTCTTGGAGAAGTTTTACTTGTCATAAATGAGAAATCCTAACTCCTGGAAAAGTAATTTTTGGTCTTACTAGAGTGGATGCCCAGTGAGATGCACATTATCAAACTCTCCATTGCAAGCCCTTTACCAAAGCTGTCAGGTGGCTCATTTCCCCTTGCCCTATCCACTCTGTGCCTTGAGATCACCTCAAGTGATCTCCCTCTTCAAATCCTCCCTCCCTCCCTCCAGCTGTTTTCTCCCTCTTCAAATCCTCAAACACCAGTAGTTTCATCTCTGACTTTAATGGGAATCATTGAATCAAAGGGAACACAGATTCTGCAAGCAGGCTGGTATGGCTTGCAGGATATTGGTGCACTTTGGTGACAGAGCTGCTGACAACCTCAGAGAGGCAGGACTAGAAAACAGACCGTGGAAGCACGCTGGGGAAGGCAGCTCTGGTGAACAGCCATGGGGTGGGAGGTGCTGGAGTGTCACACTGCAGTCTTAAGCATGTGCTTCATGTGCTCCTGAGTGTAGATATCTGCTGGCAGACGTCTCTGCATGCTAAAGAGTGTCTCTGGTCAAAAACCTGTGTGAGCATCTGCTCCCTTGGAGGGGCTTCAGGAAGAAAATAGCCTGTTGTTCCCTAGAGTTCAGGGGTCTGGGTGGGAGCCAGAGGGGCTCGTCCTTTGCAGAGAGGGTGAGAACTCTGGAGATGGTTTTCAGAGGCTGCAGAAGGAATGAAGTGGAGGAGAGAGGAAAAGGGGAACAGAGTGGGAAGGGAGAGAGAGAGAGAAAGAGAACACACCATTACTATCATACTTTCAAACTTTTCCAAGACACAAACCTCATGGAGCCCACCATTACCTGTTCTTCTCCCCTCCCCTCCTAAATTACTGTGCAAAACTATGTAATTCTCCAGCAACTGATAAATCAGGAAACAGGGTTATGCACCCATTCTGAGATGGCAAAAACAAACCCTTCCAAAGTGCCTTCTGTGATACTGGTTAAACAAAGCCCATAGCTCCTTTGCTTTTGCTCTCAAAGCAGGTACAAAATGTTAACTACTAACTTAGATACCAAGCTGCAGACCATCAAGCATCCATCCACCCATCTCACCCACCAAATAGAAAGGCAGCTCCAAGATGTAACTGTAAAAAAACAGGTAGCAACAGGTACACATCCTGCAAGCACTTGATAGCAACAAACTAGAACAAATGCAATATGAACAGGAGAAAAAGCAGGTGGCTCTTGGTTGTTTAAATTTCCTGGCAAGGAATAAAGCTTAGTTTTCTCTGGAGCACTGATCTACACTATACTGTTAAAGCAAGTACTGAACAGAACCTTTGAACCTGCCTCCTTCAAACAGGCAGCATCCTCCTTAGAGAATGAATTTGCTCATCAGTGGGATATCACTGTCCATCTTACTCATAAGCAGACTAGAAATACTTTCAAGGAACTAGATGACATGAATAGTAGGCCAATATATCTTCCATGAATATTTTATTGTCTATGACCTTCGTAGCACTTTGAGCATTCAAGAATTGCCCTCCTGAACCATAGTGTTGCAAGGTGGCTGTTGTAGTGACAGAAAAGGAACGTCACACAGAGAAGCACTTCATCACAGGGAATTTAGAGAGCTGCAAGGGGATTACCCGCGTAGGGAGTTACTGGGAAAGGAGATGAGAGCACAGACCAGGGGAAAGCCCCAGGGGAGCTCTGACCTAAGGGACTTACTTTGAAGAATGACACTGCAGGGGATTTCCCTGTTTATATCAGATGTAGGAAAAATTTAGGAAAGTGCTTTACCTGAGCCATGGCAGACCTGTTTGGATTATTTGCTGAGCTGTGACAAGTGTTCGGACAGAGGGAAAACCAGCAGCCCCTCTGCATCACTAGTTTTTGTGGTGAGGCACTCAAGTCCCTGTGGAATATTGTCCAGATGTGACAACTGCTGCTGTGCTGCTGGGATGTGATGGGATGTACTGGGATGTGATATGGTTAGGACACACAGGTGCCAAGTAGGGTAACAGGGAAGCTCTCATTCTACCATTATGAGCACACTAAACAGAGTTTTTGATTCCTTGTCTAATTACCTTAAAAATTAAAATACCACACTGTCTATTGTCTCCAGACTGACGGACATGGAAGATCATCTTCCTCTCCCACCTCAAATACAAGCCTCTAAACATCTGGGCTTTTATTGCAGGTCTCTGCTGCCAGTAGCAGCACTCCTTGATACTGTCTCTGTCACAAGATCTAGAAAGACAAGAGCTCCCAGCTCACAACAGGACTGTGTGAAAGAAAGAATAGCTTTTTGCTGTGTAGCAAAGTTTTGCCCAACACACACACTCCCCTTGTGTGCATGTTCACAGCATTGCCTCACTGCCAAAAATGGGTGAAATTATTTTTAAAAAGCTACAGTCTTACTTGCCTCCTTCCTTTTTTAATTGCATTTGAAATTCTGGTTTTATTGAGCTTGATCAACTAGGAGAATTCTCCCAGTGATCGGAGAATGGATATCCTCCTTCTGAGAAGGCAAAACAGAATGAAAGCACAGGCAAAGTAACTTTGCCATGTTCACAACACTACTTGCATTCACTTTGATTGCATGTTTTCACAGACACTCTGACAGCTAGGAGGATGGATGTCTCATAAGTGATTCAGTGTTCCTGCCTCTCCAAGTAAGGAATGAAAAAGCTGCAAATTCATATCTCCAGCAGCCTACCAGCAAAACCAGGGGCTTTGCATTCCTAGAATAAATGCGGATTTTTTTTTCTCTCTCTGCCTCCTTAAAAAAGAAAACAACAACCAACTACACAAAACCAAACAACCCCAACAACAAAACCCTAATCAAAACTCTCACTAACTCTTTATCTGATTCAGCCACAAACAAATAAACTTGTTCTTTCCCTGGCCACTTTCTTCATATCAGATAAAAAGAAGAATACTGCAGACTTGTCAGGGTTCGTGCCAGGAGCCAGTGCTCCCTGCCACTGAGTCCATAGCAGAGGTAGAAGTAGACCCAAGCAGGCACAGAGAAGAGCAGGGTGCAATATTGCTGTGTTCAAGGCTGCCAGATGGAAGGCAGCCACCGCAGCTGCACCCCAGCCCTGCAACTTCCTCCCTGCTGTGCAGACCCGAGACACATGCAGGGGTCACTTCTAGGACAGAAATCCCAGTCCCAAGCTTCGTGCCTAGCAGCTGGATTACTGTGGGCGGCAGCAGGAATGCACATTTTGGGGTCTGCAGCTGGTGTGTAGCAGCTGGCATGCAGTGGCTAGCTAAAAGTAGCTCAGGGTGGAATTTCTCTCTTGGCCACTTGGATTTGAATTTCAAGCACAAGCCACTCTCCCATCTATTTCTGTTTGCCTGCATTGTTCCTCTGCCCCAACAGCCACCAGGCACAAGAATGTTTTTTCCTTTTGGAGTAAGGAGCTGGCATTTTGGAAGAGAGCATCTCATTCCCACTCACTGGAAAGCAGAGTTTGGGGCATCTTCAAACAATGCTTAGCGTCTCAGTCCACCTAAGGTGACTGGAGGCAAGACCTATTCCACCCAGGGCAGACTTTTCAACACCTTACTGATCTGGCAGAGATGAATCTCAGCAGAAACAAGGAGGACAGATCAAATGCTGGGATGAGCTGTAGTGGGCAGGGAGAGGAAGGACTCTGAGCTTTCTCCTCCTGCCCAGACTGAGCACTTGCAGGGTTTATAGCAACTCCTTGCTACTCCTTGCTGCTGTAAACCCTGGAGCTGTTTCTAGTCCTGTTGGCATCTCCTGGGATGTGGGCTTTCTCACCTGCAGAGCTCTTGCTCAGCTCAATACTGGAGAATCTCCTGGCATTGCTCTACCTCATGGTCTCTGTGACCACTTGTGTACCACCTGCCAGCCTGGACACCATTTCAGTGTTTCTGCCTCTCTTCAGGGATGGGGACAGAACTGGGCAGGGTAAGAGCTCTCTATGGCCAGGTTACTGGTCCTTCTACCCCACAGTACAGTTGGTGCCTGGAGTCAAGCCCCTGCCCTGCTGCTTTTTCTTAGGACAACCACATAGCCTGAGCCCACCTTCTGGGATTCCTTGGGGCAGCAGGACAAAAAACACTGCAGAGGTGCAAACCCATGGCAAATGGGGTCCAGTGCTTGTCCAGGCAGATGCATCACGGGAAAGACTTGCTCTGCAAGTGGGTACTTACGCGAGGGTCCCACACAGGGTGAGGTGTGCCCGTGCCAGGAGTGCCCTCACTTCATATACTCCCCTTCGCTCACATAGTCCATAAAAGACCCCGGCAACTCAGCAAAATCTTCCAAGACAAGACTGGTGGAGTCCTCACCCAGCAGATCACTGTCGGGCCGGGAGGCCCGGGGGCGTGGAGCCGGCGGTGGCGGTGGCTGCGGTGGTGGCTCAGCGACGCTGGCCTGGCCAGAGCCTGGCAGCAGCTCCTCACAGTCCTCCGACTCCCCCTCGGAGGAGGCTGGCCCAAGGACATGGTAGAGGCTGGGCAAGCGGATGTCGAAGCGAAGGCCAAACTTGGCGAAGAGCTTCTCGTTGAGGGAATAGAGCTTCTCCGAGATGTCATAGCCCAGATGGGAGGAGAAGAGCCGGGCGATGTAGCGGTCCTTCCTCAGGAGGAGATACAGCTTCTTCCTCGGCCAGGTGATGTAGCTGCAATCGGTCTCAGCTGTGAGCGTGACCTGTGGGGCAGGGAGTGAGTGGAGTAAGTCCCACTGCCTGGGTGGGGTCACCCACCTTAGAGCCATGTGCTTCACTCCAGGGAATGCCCTCAGCCCCTTTGAATCTTATTCTCCTTGGAGATGGTGGGGCTGGAGAGCCAGATTGTCCTGGTTGAATGACTGGATAAATCCTTACCTGCTGCTGTTTCCTCTCCCTAAGGAGGCAAAGACCCTATTTTCCTATGCAATTAGTATCATGTCCTCATTTAACCCAGCCACATGGATGGCTACGATTCACCCTCTTGCTTTCAGATGATGCTCCTTATTGACATCTGAGGGATGTAGCTGAAATGAACAGGGCAGCACAGACACCCCTATCCCTCAGAAATGCTACAGAGGGGGATATTTTTGCATGCCCACTCAGTCTGAATTGCCAGCAAGCAGCCCTGGGGGAGGCTGCTGACCTATTCTGCTGCTGGATTGCACAGTCCCACAGGCCCTGCTCCAAGAACGCCTTGAGTATTGGAAGGGCCACCTGAAAGGCTTGTCTGGTCATCCTGTGCCCAAGGGACATCCTGTCTCCGCAGTTCTGCTGGACTCCATAGGGCTGAATGGCCTTGAAGGACATTGCAGCACAATTGCAGCACAGCTCAGTGAGAGGGGAAATAAAAAGGTTTTACTGTGTTCGTGTATATGAAGAAAACTCGTGAGGCTTTATTGGATTGATTTTAGAGAACGTTTCATTTTGCTTCTGGTTTTGCCAGTGTAAAGAGAGACCTTTTCCCCCTAACTGTAGGACAAGAACAATTTCAGTCAAAAACATTATATAGTATATAAGTGTATATTATAATAAACAATAATAATAAAGACAAGAAACGCAGGAAGGGTCAAACTGCCCTGGGCCAAAGAAGAACATCCGAGTGTAATGGAGACACTGGCATGCGAACAAGTGCCGGAGCAAAAATATCCTGGGGGCTCCCTTTCACTCTATGCCCAGGGGTCTCCTTGGTCAGCCGCCATGGCAGAGGGCCACTGGGAAGCTGAACATGGCTTGGCTGCATGTGTGTGTCCTTGGGTTTGATATTTAATGCCACTGCCCTGCAAACAGCTGTCTGATGAAAGAAATATAGGAGATAAAACCTGAGAACTTTCCCAGGCCAGGCAAGCAAAAAGAAGGGTCACACGGAAATTGAAATGATCAGAATCTTATTTTCCTAACCAACCTTTGGCAATGATCAAAAGTGATCCCTTCTTGTGAGAGATTGAGATGCAATAAGCAAACCTGCCACCAAACCAGGACAGCAAGAAATGTTTCACTCTTGAATCTGCCTTGACACAAGTGCGCTGGCATCAGCAAGAGCCTGTAATTCAGCCTTCTGGGGGAAGGTGCCAGCCCTGAAACTGAATTCCTTCAGGCACTGGGACCCAACAGTCCTGTGGGAAGCAGACAGTCAAAGCAGAAAGCTCAAGGAAACCAGCTATTCTCATAGACTGAGTCATGCTTCTGCCATTTTTCAGTGGGCTCAGAACTGAAATTGTTCAATCCAGAGAGCCACTGGGCAAGAAAAACCTCAGGCAAGAAAAACCTTCCATGCCTTCCTCCAGCAAAGACCCAGATGCTAACATGCACTTTTTAAAACCAAATTATTGTGTTACTAAGACAAGGTTGAGATAAATTACAGAGTTTTATTAACTACTCGGGTGAGAAGGACTAGTGTGTTAAACAGTTGCCAAAAGCAGCACCTCACCATGCCTCAGCATGGCCACCAAGAGTAAGGTCCTTCCAGGTACATGGACTTGTCAATTGACACCTGATGACTGCTGGTCTCACACAACTGCTACTTCTTCATGCTCCTTGGTAAGCACACATGGCATTTGCATTAGGCATTTGCAGCATATGGCCTTCCCCACCTGGGGCTCTACCTCCCCATCCTGATGCCAGGCACGGCTGACCTCACTGACCAGCCCTGTCTTGCAGAGCAGGAGATGTGCCAGAGCGTGGTGCTGGCAGGGCTGATGCAGCCGGGCCCCAGCCTGCTCCCAAGCTGTCTCACGCACCACAAATGAAGACCTTCAGGAGGTCTGGGAACATTCAGTTCCACGGAAATCAGCCAGAAAATGCTGTGGATGTCTTTGCAGGTTGCATGCCTGCAGTCAGCCATTGCGTTCAGCCATTTCCCTGACTGAAGCACTGGGCAGCCATCATTCTCCCTGCCGGATTCTTGGGCAAATACAACCCAGGAGCTAGCAGCAGTCTGCTGCCAGATTGAAGACCTGTGCAAAACATGAGATACCACCAGCCCTAGAACAGCCATGCTGTTGTTGCCTTTTCTACTTCATTACCTTGGTCCAACATCCCTATTTCTGCTCACAATCTGTAGCCCTGTGCCACAGTCACATAGCCAGCTATCTCCTGCAACCATAATCACTGGTGATGTCACTGTTTTCAGGAGCAATCACCATGAACCTTTCACACATGAGCCAAATTCAGGAAAGCAGATTTGGAGAGCTGAGCTGCCCTGGTTTAACCAAGTCTGCTTGGGGCTACCCTCATGAGAAAGCATCATTCCCTCATGACCCTCCCATGCTCCCAAGGGATTAGCAAATTCCCTCCTCATACACCCTAATTGACATAATCAGGATTGACATCCTGACAGGTATCACACCATCCTGGGATGTGTGTAAAAGACAGAGGGATGTAGGCTTAAGTAATCTTCTCCAGAAGGAAAGCCAAGAAACACTGTGGGGTGTTGACAGCAAAGCCAAAATCCTTTCATTTACTGCAAATGAGAATTGATCTGGCCTCTCAGCAGGGGCTCCTTCTGCTCAGAAAGAACCATATTCGGGTGTGAATCATCCTTTCTGCCTATCCACCCAAAACACATGACCATCAGAAACTTCGGTGAGGAACAGGATGTTTATGGATTTACATCACTGCTGCACATCGCCACGGCTGCCATCCTGATGCCAGGACAATGCACCCTGCTAGCAGCATGCAGGGCAAATGCATCAGTACAGGTACTAGAGAACACTGTAAGGGAAGAGAGCCAGCAATCTGACACCTCATTTCCTGATAAACTGGAAGGAGCATCATGCTCCACCCTCCTTGCTATCAGCAGATAGTAGGAGCATGCCCTGAGGTCTTCAGAACAAGGTAGGAAAAAAGGTTAAACGGCTGATCACACAATCCTGTGCTGGCTAAACCACCAGGAAGGGGAGGAAAGTATTCCTGGTCAGCTTTGAATGGTATAATGAGACCTCTCTACCTCCTTCTCAGACATGCAGCAAAGGACCAAGGAGGGAAGCTGAGGTGCAGTTACCTGGAAAGTTCCTTCCTCAGAAGGTCGCAGTGACTCCCATTCTGGAGAGTCCAGGAACTGGTATGGAAAGATGTAGTGAAGGAATTGTCCATCCTGGCACACTCGGATCCTGCAGAGGACAGGTGAGGCAGACAGGCTTAGGCCACAAAACAGATGTCACACAAATCTGATAGCTCAAACAGTGTGTCCCACCAGGGAGGAAAGAAATACTTGTCTCACACATGTCTTGTACCCTCTTGGGACAACTGCAGGTGCTTTAGTGATGAGGCTATCTCTCCTTTCTCTGTGGGAAACCAATTGCTGCCACTTCCCCATACTCCATCTGTGTTCTGTTTCTTGCTACAAAGACAGCCCTCACAGGTGCAATGCTTGGTCCTAAGCCAGGACTTCTCAGCCCACAGGACTGCTGCCTTCTAGGTACTTCTAAGCCAGCCTGTGGTTCTTTGTACTTGTATCTTCCTCCTGCCTCCAGGATTGCATGAGGGCATTCCCAGTCCTGGTACTGGGAAGTCAGGATCCCCCAAAATCCCACTGCCCATGGTTCCTCACAGATCACCCTGAGAGCTCATAGTTTGCTGCACATTACTGCTCACTTTCTCTTGGCCTTCTAAGTATCCCTTTGACCTACTTTTGCTACAATTGCCTGCCAGGGCCAAGGTCAAACGTGCACTGAGCTCTGCTGTGGGAATAGAGAAGGACCTGCACAGGCTTGAAGCAAGGACAATACCAGGGCACTCTGGAGTTCTATTCATAGCTCTGCATCACCAGACTTGGGGCCTCTTGCTTTCCTGTCACCATGTACCCCTGTTGTATGATGCACAAAGGCAATTCTTGCCTTCAGGAGTTAAAAGATTTCCCCCTTTGGCTTCTAATCAGCTGGCAGTGCTGCCTGGAAGGGTCAGGGATTGTAAGGCACATTTCCCAATCCAGGCATATCCTGCATTTCCAAGACCCCACTTACTTTTAGCTTAAGTTTAAGTGCTTTATTTTAAGAAAGAGCACCATAACAGCAATACTCTGCTGGGTCAGCAAGTATCTCACAAGACAATAGAGTGGGTACTAGGAAATGTAAATCCACTCCCATCTCCATGGAGCATCCTTTACTTCCCACTGCAAAGGAGAGCCCAACAACTGCCCACCATCACCATCTTACTGACTGTTGCAGCACTTTCATGCCCACAGAGTAGCATCACATTATCCAGTGCAGGTCAAGACAGCACAGACTCTTCCCCATCAATATTATTTACAGATGTAGTAAACTTCAGAGCCAGCTGCTCACCAGAGATGATTGGTAAGGTGAAGCGCTACTGGAAACACACATAACAAATATCCCTCCAGTGCTTTGCCATTCAACAACCTGGTGGACCCAGGGTGCTCTTAACACATCTTAGAAAAGGGACTAACATCAAAAAAGGAAGGTCAGCCATTCATCTTTGCACACTGCCTCACCAGAGAGGATTGGCCACTGCAGTAAAACAGGAGCCCAAGGTGATGCTTTGTATTCCCAAAGGAAAATCCTTGTGAAACACACCTCCTGCAGCTCAGCACTGCTCCTATTTAGAGACCTTCTTCCTTTCCCATTCTTATGTAACATTAGTGCCAAGTCTCTGGCAGCAGACTGGAAGCCAACACTATTGCTATATGTATGCATCTGGATTTTGCAAATCCCGTTAAGTGGATATGCTGCTAAAGGCATGCCACAGGATCTCAGGTGAACAAATGCTAGCACTTGAGCAGCACAATTCATTCAGTCAAATCTCCAGTGTGACTCTCTAGAGGTCCCTGAGGTTCTCCTTGGTAGTCCAGAAGAAGGAATATCACAAATGCTTGACAGCACAGGGAAAGAAAGACACCTGATTAGAGCAGGATCCACCACAGGAAAATACTCTCTCTTTTGATGAAATGGTGCTCAAAGTGAAAAATGTCAAAGCCCTGAGGGTTGGGGTTTTGGGAACAGGAAATTCTCCCTGAACACTGCTGGCCAGGGAGAGCAGGTGAACTGAGGCCTCAGTACACTCAGCATACTCAGCACACAGCTCATCACATCACAGAGGTGGGCTGCGTACCACCAGAGACCACAGGTCCAGAAACACTATTCTCCTGCCTTGAGAAACACATTCTCACAGCCAGTCTGCTCCCATCAGAAATAAGATCACTTCAAAATGACAGACAAAGGGGTAAGGATTCATCAGAAGTATCACAGGTAAGGCTGAGCTGGCCACTTCATTGCCCATAGCTTGAGTCTGCAAACCATCCCCTGAAATACTGTTAAGTTAGAAAAACAAAACAAAACTAACACCCCAAAAAGCAAATTTCCCCCTTCCCCAACAAACTGATGCATAACTCAGATCCTTTTCAAAGGAAGGAAACAATCCTCACCCTAGTTTTGACAGAGGGTGATACAACAATAAGCCACAGTGGTTTGCTATCAGACTTTGTTCAGAAATGGGGGAGAGTTTACCTGCCAGACAGCAGCAACGAGAGGCGGTCAATGGGCGTCTTGCCTTCCACCGCATAATTCTGGTCTCTGACTAGCGACTGGACCTGCTCTTCACAGCACTTCACGATTTCTTTGTAGACTTCCAGGGGCACCTGCAAGGGCAGGTACATGGTCTTGTAGAGGAGGTCAAACTCTTCTGGGATGGTGTTTCTGTGGAGCCGGTAAGCCAGGTGAGCCAGCTGAAGCAAGCAGGCGAGGACCAGCAGCATGTTCCAGATGAAGATGTCCAGCCCACAAGCACTCAGCCAGCCCCACAGAGCATAGCAGAAGTAGCCTGGGGCCAGGAGGCCAAAGATATAGAGGGACCCAAAGATGCCACTTCCCCCCATGTAACCCAGGAGGACAATGCAGCTGGCCAGCTGGTAGGCTGCTTCCTCCGTAATCTCCTTCCAGGCATCACACACCGGAGGCCGGAGAACAGCCTGGTCCCAAGAGGGGCTGTTTGCGCTCATCCTGCCCCACTCCCCACCCTCCCCAGCCGTCCTGCGCTCAGAATGAATTGTCATACACAAAGGGTGCTGCAGATGTTGGAAACCAGAGCTGCTGGGTAGCTGTTCCTCCTCCTCTTCCTCTTGTGCACCGTCTGGCTCCACAGCAGTGCTTCAAAGCAACATGCTAAAAAAGTGCTGCCGAATGTTTTTGCACCCGAAAAATTCCAAAAGCGTTCGCTTCTCCTCTTTGTGGCTCACAAAGC
Organism: Anomalospiza imberbis; assembly: GCF_031753505.1. NCBI lineage: Eukaryota > Metazoa > Chordata > Aves > Passeriformes > Viduidae > Anomalospiza > Anomalospiza imberbis. The sequence continues at coordinate 78,675,689 of NC_089682.1, read as the reverse complement.
GTTGGCTGGCCCCCTTCTTAGCCACGACAGTGAGAAAAGAGGCTGGCAAACGTGAGGCCAAAAGAGCTCAGTCAGAAAAAGAGTCGAGGCCATTAGCTGGAAAACTCACAGACAGGACAGAGATCTCCTTGCACTGCCTGTCTTGCCTGCACTGCAGCAAATGGAATAGCGACCGTGAGAGAGCAGCAGAGGGAGCTGGTGTTGAGTGTGGAATGTGTATCTCTTGGCAGTGGAACGGAGAGAGACCCCAAATGGATAACCATGTTTGGAATTGAAATCCAAGGAGCAAAAGCAGCGAGGAGAATAGAGAGCAAGCATGCACCCGCTACTTAACATACCTCAGGCAGCCAGATAAGCCCAGCGCAGCACGAGGAGGGGAAAGGAGAAGGGAAAACAACCAGCTTATCGTGGCGAGCTCCAGTCACACATTGGGCTCCCCACTGCTCTGCACTCCTGCAAGAGAGTGACTTTCACCCAGCACAAAAAAGGAAAAAGGTCACCCCCTTCTCCCACTGTGGTTTGTAACTATGACAAGGACTTAGCAAAGGAAGAGAGGCTGGCTCTCAATTAATACTTTCCAGGTCCATTACAGGTTCCCCTTACTCCAGGGAGCTTCCTCTCATGGGGTGTTTTACACCAAGGGGCACAAGGAAAAGCTTTGCACAGCCAGAGAACTGTGAATGCAAGGGATAAAACTAGGAGAAATGAGCCTCTGGCACCCAGTTTCATCTATCATGAAGATGAGACTATCCTGCCTGCCAAAAGCTTTGTGAGTGTGTAACACTTGGAAGCACATTTTGTGGGGAAATCCTAGTTGAGGGATTACAGGCTCTGTTGGGAAGCACCCTTGAGAAACATCATCTCACATTCTCATTTTTCTAATAGCTATTTAGAACCTGCCCCAGACCTTCATTTATCCCAAAGAGGACAGCCAACACTTCCCACTCAGGTAACCCAGGGCATAGGCACAAGAGAGAGCCTTTGAGGTCAGTCCTCCATGGTCAGCTACACAAAACACACATAAATGCAATTCCTCCCCTGCTTCAAGTAACACATTATCAGTCACACAGGCAGGATCTGCCCCACTGCCAGGATGCAGTTACATTTCAGGCATTGACAGAACCCACGTGGTCTCTCATCACAGTATGAAGTCAGCCTGCATGGGTCAGTGGGATAGAGATAGGGTTTCAAGGGTGGTCGTGTTTCAGACCGCACTTGCAGCTGCCCTGCCTAACATGCCATTCCCATTGGCACCATTCAGTTAAAGACACACTGATTACTTCTCCTAACTAATAGTACTCTGGAATAACACTGTCTCCCAGGCAAGGCTGCAGCATTGCTTTATGGCAACCTTCAAGAATTCATCATGGTCTTGGCCAGTACAATCTTATTTCTGCAATGATAAGGCCATGTTGCAATACAGAGCTGCATGGCTCCTAAGAGCCATCCTGGCAGGCTGACATGTAGGTAGGAAAGAAGACAAATTAAGCCTTGCACAGGGTGAGTACAGTCCATTCAGAAAGGTGCTTTCTGTTAAGGGTAAAGTGAAACAGGGAACCTGGTCTTCAGAGGCCCCTTAACTAAGTGAAGAAATAAATCCTATCTACTGAAGCAGAACAACACTCATCTGCAAGAGTTATGGGGAAATTAGGAACTTTCTCTTGACCTTCTCTGCAAAGCAGCACAGATGATCTTACAGCTAAAGCACCACAATAAAAATCTTGGGATCCAGGTTCTGTTTTTCATACCATTGCCATATACTCACTATATGATCCTGACAACACCTTGTCTACCTTTAGGCCTCTGCAAAAAATCTGTAAGGAGCCTTCTCTCCAAGACAGGCTGACAGCTGATAAAATGGGGAGTTGAGATATCAAGACTGTGAACACTTAGGAGAAAGATACTTTACATAAGATCTGTGAGACAAAACTGAACTACTATGAGAAGAAAGGTAGAACTACATTAGAGGAAGTATCCTGAGAAGCACCATTGCAATTTCTCCTACCTTTTCATACTACCAAAACCCTTTTGCAGGGGCATCAAAGAAAGTGGAAAAAAAGGAAGTTAATAATTTCATTCTTCTGTTAGGTAAATTCCTGAGTAAAAAATAAACTGAAACACAGTGTTAATGACTCATTAGGGCAAGAAAGACCTTCATCTGACATCCTCCAGAACACAAATAGTGGTGTTGCAGCAATGCAGTGAAGCACTGTGGGTGAGGATGACCTGTTGCGATTTCTCTGTGAAAGGCAGACAGGAAGCTGTTAACCCACAGCAATAGCAGCACAAAGCTCACATTAGAAACTACACAATTTTTCTGCTGGGTCCCAATGTGACATTGTAGAGAGAATGATACAACACTTTAAAAGGTAGATCTCGGAGCACACACTAGAGATTAACTTCATGTTTTCAGACTCAAATTTCTAAAAGGAAGATTTGTAAAGTGATTGAACCACCAAGACTAAATCTTCCTTTCTCCCTTGACAGTACCATCGCCATACAGATCATCTTCACAGCACTTTCAGTTTTCCACCTAGCAAAAGTAAAAAACTCTCTTATTACCAAAGACATATTTTATTTTCATGCCTTGCTTTAGATTAGAATAAATACCCTTCATCCAGGGATGCTGGTTCCTCCAAGATGAGTATTCAAAAGCCAATACTGATTCAATGGGAAAGGGACATACCAAAGTTGAAAACAATTTGGAATGAAGATGGCAAGTTCATAGAAAATACCTGAGCAGCATTAACACCCTTCCCTGGAAGTAAACACATAAGCATTACTACAAAATGTGTTTGTGAAGTACAGAAACAGACATGTCAAGCTTTTCAGCACTGAAACAGGCAGCGTGGAAACAGGTGCTTCACTGATTTCCCCACTTAGAATGGACTCAACCAGTAGCACTTAATATTTAGCTGCATGTGATGATGCAACACAGGTACAGCCTGCACTATGTTTGGCAAATAAATCCTCTGTCCTTGAGAGCCACACAACACAGAGATTATCAGTCCCAAATCTCACAGCAGCTGAATGACTGGTTATTTCACCCATCCTTTAGGAAGTCAACAGGTTCACTACTGATCCCATAAGCTGAAAACTAGTTCAATCACCTGTGTTGAGGACACTAAGACCTTGGTGGATTGAAGTCAGAGAGGGTATAATCAAACACCTCTTTTTTGATTTATTATATAGTGCATTGCTGGCATTAGTCTGCAGAACTGTTACGTACACAGAATAGTGTAAGTGTTATTTACACTGTAGCTCCAAAATACACACATTTGATTTACAACTGCTGGGGAAGGTCTCAAGCCTACTCCAGACAAGCTCACAGTGAATTACAAAGGTTCAAAGATGGCATGTACTGTATCTAGTTGTGCTGCTCTATAGTTTAGTCAAGTTTCCTGCTACTGAAACTCACCCTCAAGGTACACACCACCCTGTGCAGGGCGGTGCCTGTCACCAACGCTGTCAGTAAGTATTAACACAGGAACTCCCACTCCCTGAATGAAGCTCTGAATCCACTCCACAGGAATACCATAGTAAGAAATGAAGCCACTCAGCAAGGAATTTGATTTGACTACAAGTTTTTTCCATTGTTGCTTTAAGTGTAGAGTTGTCCAGTATCCTTTCTGTACTTGTTGCACACAGGTACATCACATCCCACTCATTTCCAAAAACTTTCTTGAAGTTTTACCCTCATGGAGGTCTAAACATCCCAATTCTTAAGTGAATAGAATTTGTGTAAAATTGTGCAGGACTATGTTTTTTTTTCTTTTCTTGACCTGATATAAACAGCACTCCACTCTCACTTGGCCACTCCCTGCCCTGCTCCTGTGGCACCATTTTCACAGCTTACCCAGACCATGCTACCACAAAGCTAGTGCTCATCCACCTTTTACCATTCTCTCCATTCATGCCCTGACACACAATGGTTCAACAAGGAATGACCTTATTCAGGTTCCCACCTCAAGACAATAATAAACACCAAAAGCACCAAGTCCTGCTCCTTAAACACCTACAGTGTCACAGGCAGCTTTGAATGCTGCCAGAGCCACACCTGCATCCCTACTCTGAGGCAGAAAGCCATCATGGACACAACTCTTGCCTCAGGACAGGACCTTCAGAAAACATTCCCAGAGGAAGAGTCTAAACTCTTCTCACACAACTTGTGAGTCCCAGCAGAGGCAGCACCAAGTGTCACATACTAAATGATCACAGTCAAAAGCCACTGCTAGCTCAGGATACGCAGGGCCCAGCAGGCAGAGAAACGATCATGACTACACTCAACCCTCCAGCAGGATCAAAGCCAGGAGAAAAATCAAGACAAAGCACAGATTCTGTCTCTTCAGTTTCTGAAGAGAAAACTCATCAGGAGAAAAAGTAATTAGCAACACCATATTCAGGAAAGCCAACTCACCACAACAAGAGTAACACTAGGGTTGCACAGTCACATATTATGAAGCCAGAAAAGCCCCACTTGTAACAAACCGGAAATCACACCTAATGTTTCTCTAGATTGCAAGAAGGAATCAAAAGCAACAACTACCATCTCATACAACACTATCATCTCATACAAGTGAAAGAAGCAGCCAGACAACAAAAGCCCATGCATGCATAGCACAAGACCAACACAACAAGAACTCAGTATAAAAAAAAGCTTTACTTTCAGGCAAGTAACCTGTACATAAGTCTCTTGCAGTGACAGGGACCAGTCCTCAGCTCCCTTTCTCTTGAAGAACTACTAGCTCAAGCAAGTTTGATACAGGAAGTACCTAATTTTTCATTACAAAGAATCAAGTTCGGGTAACGGTATTCAAAAACCGCCAGAAGAATTCGAACATGGGGAAATCCAATACAGTTTTGACTCTAAGGAAGTTCATTTCATAAGACTGTGGTCACCTTTGTACAAACATAGTTACAGCTACTGTCGCAAACAGCACTGCAAGCTTCAGCACGGCTCCTGAAAGCCACTAGAGTGCAATGCTACTAGCATGATTTCACAATTTGCATCAGTGGGAAAACCCACCAAAGTTCTCTCTGTTCAACCACACCACATCAGTAATCAGAAGGAAGAAAGAGTTCCTACATTAATGATTAAGCAGGCTTTTCTCATTCTCTCATTCCTGTAGCATGCTGTTTTCAGTATGGAGGGCACTGTCATTTCTTTACTTAAAAAGAAACAGAAGTCAGGAACACTGGTCATTTTCAGGCTTTTATTAAGAGGAAAAAATATACCTTCTATAGCAGTGGTCAAGAGCAAGCAGTGGAAAAGCTACAGATGTGATGCATACTCTATCATTAAAGAATCTTCATAAATAGACTCTTTGTTTATATTTGTTCTTTGAAGTAACTTGCAGAAATAATTTATTTTGCAGCTTTCCAGAGCACAGTCACACCAAAGACATCATCTAGAAGAGAAAGGAAACACAGCTTCACAAAACATGGATTTCCTCTGGATATTGAGCAACAGTTCAACAATCAACAAAAAAACCCCAGCACAAACCCACAAAAACCAACTCCCATGTGCCCTAGCACAAGAAATCTAAACTGAGATTTGGATCTCTTAGCAGACAACAGAGGCAGCACCATTCTCTACTGCTGAAGAGTGACTCACAGAGGCTGTGTACTGCCAGGGGCTTCACCACACTCACACGACAGTAATGTTGGCTGTAATGTCAATGAGGATTGCTCTGCCTTCTCTCTCATAAGGGTAACGCCATCATGAACACTACTCTGGGCCTTGCAGTGGCACCAGCTGAGATGCCAGGGCACTTCAGAGGCAGAGGTCCTGAAGGCTGTACTCACCCCACTCAGTCCTGCTCATCTCACTCATATCTTGAAGCCCAGAGCTCTCATACACTCCTTGTGAGCTTCGATTAGGTGCCCACAATTTTCTTCTCCCTTCTCAATAATGCTGCAAAACAAAAAGAGTTCCAGGGCTCAGCAATAAAATGTTCACTTACTTTTAGTCAAAGAAACAGAACTGACAAACTGTTGGGGACAATTAAATATCTCTATTAGGATCCAGATTTTTTTTTCCTATCCTGTCCAGGGTAGTGCTGTTTTGGACAATATAAAACTATCCCAAAAAGTTACCCAAATCTGGAGCTGTGCACCTAAAACTCTGACAACAGGCATAAAAGAACTTCCTATTCACAAGCCAGGGTCTATTCTGGGCAAGCCCAGATGGGGATTTGTTATACAACACAAGGCTGTCACATCATCAAGTACGCTGAGCTGGCCAGTTTCAAATTATTCAGTAGGGAAGCAACAAAATTTCTCCAGTAAGAGAACAATACAGAACACGTTAATCAGTAAATGATACTTTAGTCCCAACTTTAGTTGCAATTTAAGGACCCTGAAGCAAAAAGCAAAACAAAACACAACACCTGCCCAGCTATTGTTGAAAAAATGATTCACCATATATGGTAACTTTTGATTTTACTCATCTATCCAAGTAAGAGTCTCTCATTGTTGGTATATCATGTATACCACAAAAGCAGTTCAGACTTGCTTTTTGACTGAATGACAGAGCTGTTTTGTTTTTTTCTTAGTTTTTTTTTACAATGAGCACAGACACATCCCCTGGCTGCCCAGGGCAACTCCATCTGACCAGTAACATCCATCCTACCATCTTTTTCTTAGGGGGCCCTGGATTCACCCTCATTATACTATGTAATTAGACATGCTCCCCTAAACTTAGCAAAAACAGTGTTCAGTATTATGTCACCTACCATCTATACCAACAGCAAAGTAAAATAAAATTAAAAAAAAAAAAAAGAGACAATTTGGTCATCAGATTAAAGTTTTTTAAACCTTCAAGATTCACTGTCAAAGACAAAGGAGCTCCATTTTGAGGGTGCACTTCATACAATTTTATAGGTCCTACAATCATGACTAAGCCTATAATTACCAATGCAGCTATACAGGTCACTGTCATATTTTGAACCTCTCTGGGAAATGTCATCCTCTGAGACTCAAAAAAACAGAGTATTTTGCTTTATTTAAAAGAGGACGTAATTTATACTCAGGTGAACAACAAAGAAGTTATCACCTGCTGATACGCGTTGCTTCAATCAACAATAGTGAAGATTTACAAGCAGCATTAAAAGCTGATCTTTGAACCCTGTTTTAAACACGGGCTATGAGGTTTTAAACCCTTCATTTCTAAAGCATCATTTTAAGACAGTTTCCTCTCCTCCACACTCTCCCTCCTCCCTCGGATGCTCCAGCATCGGGGGTGGGGAGAGCCCCTAAAATGCCCGGCGCCCGCTGGCAGGGGCACACGCTGCGGGAAGGAGGGAATCCCGGCGGGGCAGGGCGCACACCGGCGGAAGGGGAATGCCCGGGCACGGAGGGGCGGCCGCGGGCAGCTCGGGGCCGGGTCCCTACCAGGCGTCCCGCGCCTTCTTGGTCTCGGGGCAGGCGCAGCAGGGCTTCAGCGGCTTCTTCTCCTCCCGCGCCTCCCCCGCGCCCTTGCCGTCGCAGCTGGCGGCGGCCACCGAGGACATGGCGGGCAGTTGCCGGCTGCCTCAGCCCGCGGGGAGAACGGGCCGGCGGCGGCCGTAGGAGCGCGGCTGGTTCCGGGAAGCCTCGCCCGCCCCTTCCCGGCCCGCGGCCTGCTGGGAGGGCTAGGTGCGGGCCCTCCTCCTCCCTCCCGCCTCTTCGTGGCCGTCACCCCGGGGCGGGCCGGGCGCTGCCACACAGTGACGGGGCGAAAGTGACATTTTCCAGGGTCACTTGGTAATGAACGAGCCCGAAGGGAACGGAGGGAGCTGGCAGCGGGGAGGAGAAATGGCGTCAGGCGAGAGCAGCTGGCTCCCGCCGCAGTCAGCAAGAGCAGCAAGTGACGCCCTCGGCTCTGCTAGCGCCGGCTCCACCCTTAAAGTTGTGCCCGGCCACCTAAACCTCTTTTTTCCTACTCAGCCCGTGGGGAAAACAGAGGATCAGTTCATTATGGGGGTGGCTGCACGGATACAGTACAGTCACCATCACTGGGATCGTTAATGTCGCGGTTTCACGGCAGCTGGGCTGGCCCTTGGCATTGCTGCAAAAGGATGTGCTCTGATGCTTGATCTTTTATGCTTTCAAGCCTAAGCAACAAGAAGGGATATTTAGTTTGTGAAACAGAGAGCAACTAACGAGCTCCAAGTGCTGTCCATGCTTAACATGCTTCAGTGAACTCAGACCTTGGCAGGGAGTAACAAGTCCTGGAAAGACGAATGTGCACTGATACTGGACACAAATAATGCAGAATGTACAGGCCACAAAGACATCTGGCAGAACTGCCAAAATAAGGAAGAAAGCAATAAAGCCAATTCAGCAATTGTGTTAAAATAGCTCCAACTGAATAAAAATTAATTCTGGTAGGGGAAAATAGTGTCCATCAACTCAGATACCGCTGACCCCAGAAACCTACTGACTCAAGTAGAAGACTGAGCATGCAGACTATTTAGCATGAAAAGTGAGAAAATCATTAACCATTAAAACATGGAATACTACTTTATAAGAGAACAATGTAACTTGTAACCAATAAACACAAATTCCTTTGTTTGCTAAAATGTGTAAATAGTAAAAAAGCTTTCGTAGTCAGTGTGCTTGATCTGTGGAACACCACAGAACACCCAGGCTTGCACAACTCTAAAATAAATAATCAGTGTCTCTGCTGAGTGTGTAATTACTGGGTTGTTGCATACCAGGTAATAAATCCAACCTTTTTGGACAACAGCATGAGCAATAAGGGAGAAGATACAGAGCTGCTTTTCCTTTGTATTCTGTCCCAAACTGAGGCATCAGTAGGCACTCTTGCCTTTTAGATCTCTGCCACATACAAGCTACAGCTTGATTCTTAGGTCATAGCCTGTCACCTCCCAATGCTACATTTGTGTTTGCCACCAGTCCTGACAACTCCAGTGTGATACTTACACATATTAGAGTGGCAGGCACACTGCAGACCAAAGGGATGACCCACACAGGTAATGGGGGAAGGGCAGGATAGCAGTGGATGTAACACTGCTGAGACCTTGCAAATGGAAAAGATTAATATGCCCACTGGGATGCAGCTACTGTACCTTTTAGTGGGGTGTTGCAAGAGTCAAAAAAGAACTGGCACTTTCTATTGTGTACTAAGGGGATCCAAAATCATAGGAACACTGACAAGAGCAAGGAAGAACAGAAAGTGTCATGTAACACTCACTCACTCACCTAATCACCACTGAATTATCCATGGAACTCTACTCAATAGCCTGTTCCACACCATGCCATTTCTCTGGCAAGGTTGTTCAGGTGAGCAGCACCCACGCAGCCTCCTGATTCAGCAAATGTGCATTGTGAGACATGCATTGTGAGGCCATGCAGCCAGGTGTGATGATCTGGAACATGTACAAGTTGCATTTGTTGACCAAAATATGATTTTCCCAAATTCACACAAACGTGCTGCAAGATAAAAGCTGCGATTGAAACATCTATCAAAAGCACTCATCAGTTCTCCAAAGTAATGCCTTGTTCCTAGTTTATTAAACATGCTAAGCATGTTTTCCTTTAAAATTAAATAGCTTTGTCTTTCCTTCCTAAAGCTTTATCTGCTGGCCACTTTCCAAAGGCCTAGATAGAGCTGTTGATAGCTCTATATAACACTAACTGTGAGGGAAAGATTGTAATAAAACCTCCAAGAGGGTTTCTTAACTTTGCAGTTGAATGGTATCTTTTATTTAGCTTTTTTTAATATTAAAAATAAAGTTTGAAAGACAATGATTTGGCCTGCAGAAACCAGGAAGACACCAAACAAAATACATTTTATACTCTGGCCCAAGTTATGGAATGCCAAGGGCAGAGGGAGGTTAGAATTTAGTCACCTTGAGAGATGACTTCAGATGGGTCTTCACAAAAGGTATGATCTCTGAAGACTAAACATCTCTGGAAGCAGCATTCCACTCTAGCAGCCTTCCAAATAGATTAAGGAGGAGCACTGCTATTTCGGCCATGCTCCCTGCAGGGTAACAGTTTGTAACAGAATTGCCTCAGAATAAGGGATCATTACTTGGTGGGATGAAAGGACATAGGCTGGAAGGGAGGAGATGGAAAAGAATACCCATTAAAGCATGGTTAACACATTTCAATACTGATTGCACCAATTTGGAGTACAATGCAGCGGTGAGACCACAGCCATTTCTCTTCTGACACTGCATTGTGCATAAGAATCGATTGTTACCTCAGTCATTTTGTTTTCTATTTCTCCTCTGCCTACTGACAGTGGCAGAAGAATTATGTTAGAGAACTATGTGTCAGAATGAACAGATTTATCTAGCAGACAAGAAGGAATGGCTAAGGGCAGGCTACTGAGATGAGACTGCAAGAAAATTGTCAGAACAAGTACCCAGGAAAAAAGATCCAGTGAAAATCTCAGTCTCTGAAAGAGATAATGAGAAAAGACCCTCCCTCAAGCTGCATATCATTTGGCAGCCTGGTGCCACATGTCAGAGTACAAGGACTGCAGGGTAGCACTGGACATTTACAGTTCTTGATTTAAAGGACTAATGGGTGAAATAGGGAGAGACTACCCAGCTGTCATGGGTTTCCAAATTATTTCCCCTGTACAGCCCTTTATCAGAATTGAAGAACATAACAGCAGTGGCTCATAATGTGTGAACATCACAGCAGCACTGCAGTCATTGCTGCTGGCTTCCCGTGTCTTCAGTTTCACCCACTGAAAGAATGGTTATGCAAAAAAAAAATATGTACTTATCTCCAATGGACAGATTTTTCATAGAACCTCAAAAATGTATTTACATTCATTATTACTGTTAGGTTGGGTAAGCCCCTGTCAATGTCAGTTGAAAGTAACAGTCTAGGGTAGTCTGGGGTTTTCCAGATTTTTAACACTTCTGATATACATGATAGAAGGTATATTAAGCTGTGGAAATTTTATGTGATGAAACTGAACTGAAGGTATTTTGATATTTGCCATGTAGTGCCTATTCTGGGAACCACTTTATCATCTTGAAAAAAGAAACCTGTTCAATATAGTCTAAAGAAGTATTTTTGGTTTTGACTGAGTATAAACATAAGACAGCCAATGCTCCAGCAGCCCAGTCACCCATATGCTGTGTTTTACTGTCAAAGAAGTTGTTTGTGTTTTGTGTTAATGCTTAGATAATGTGAAAATAAAGGATTTCAAAGCTCTGAACAAGATGTCTTGTCAGGACCCGGTTGCCTCTTATATTAACTGCCCAAGAACAGGATAGAGTTTCTCTTTCTGATCAGGCTGCAGACCTGCAAATACCAAATGCTATCGCTCAGCAGTGGGACCAGGGAGAAAATGAAGGCTGGGATAGAAGGGCTTGTGCTCCAATCTAGTACAATGGAAGAGACTCTAAGGTCATTAGTTACACCCCCTCTAAGCTTCAAACTCCATCTTTAGGTGAAGGCAAGGGGTTTGAGCACTGGACTGATATCACCTCAAGAAGCAGTGCACCCGTCACTTCCCAGACTGAAGAGGCAAATCCTCATGTTTCAGGACTACAGTATGAGTTCTGTACACAATGATTCTGTACCACAGGACTGACCATCCCCTTCCTGGGAGATCACCTTGGAAGTTAGTATGGAGGAAGTCTCCTTGCACTGGCAAGCAAGCCCTTAAAAACACAAGAGCAGAATCAAGATTACTTTAAAAGCTTTTGTGTCTCTTGAATACCCTACAAAGCCAGTACTGCAACAAATCATCTCTTGCCAGAAACACAGCCAAAATTTCAGAGCATCAGCCTGGAGGTGGAAGGTAGCTTGACAGAATGAAGTCACTTTCCAGTTTAAAACCAGAACTGCTGTGCTGTCTCTAACAGCGAGACTCGGTCCACAGCATCTCAGACGTTCTGGGGTGTCATTCTGGGACCAGGACTCTGGCCCCACCCTCCCCAGTAAAGAAGACAGTGACCCTCCTACAAGCTTTGGTATAAACTTAAAACATATTAATGCCTTCCTCACATTGTTTTCTGCACATCTCTCACCAGTTTGTGCTAGCATTAGGACTATCATCACTTTCATACTATGCCCCTTCTTGTCACTGTCCATTGAAAGCTTATCCAAACATATTAGTAAATATTAGGAATTTGCCATGCATGCAACACTGCAAAATCTGGATTAGCGAGTTTAGTGTGCAGTCTCCCTGCTAATAAGGCAAAAGAAGGAATCTGGTGTTTTGGTCTGTGCCACAAAATAACTTGCCTGCCCCATATATGTTAGAAGCAGGAACTATGAACCTTTAGACACAAAACATGTGGCAGCTTTTCCATGATGCAGATATGCAGCAGCTGATGTTCAATGTGCATTTAAAGGCAGGTCAGGCTTATTTCAGTGCTTACTGGGGTGACTGACCAGCTGTTCCCTTTTGTGGAGGGAACACCCATAAAAATCTGAGCATTTTGGAATAAATCTTATTGCACAGACTCATGGGAAGGACAGGTGTTTGCACTCAAATGGCTGCATCTGTTACCAACACAACAAAAGAGCATGACAGAAGACAACTGTCTGTTTTCTGATAGTCTCTACACATAGAAATTTTAATCTGCATTTGGGAAAAAACATCACTAGTCCTCCAAAAGACATGAATCTTCAAAGGACTGTCCCTGACACTGCAGTCAGGCTCACTGTTTTTGGATAAAAACCAGAAAAAAATAACCCAGGTTTATAAACACTTATGCATGAAGCAGATACATATTCGTCACCCATGGGGAATTTTTTTTCCCAATATTGCAGAGTTACCCAAGACAGTGGCCTATAAAGATCTTGCCAAAGAGGAAGTCTCTTCCATTCTCAGTTCTCATGATTTGAAAGAGCAGGATTTTCAAACTTCTGCAAAAAGACCTATATAAATTGTCAGAACTGAGCAGAATCAGACAGCTGAGCCACTGTTAATATAAACCACGACATGCATGCATCTCCAGTTAGTCACCCCACAAAAAACAAATGCTGCCTAAGGTCTGTTCTTGTACATCACAGCAAACCTTGTTCAGAGCCCAAGTCCAGGAGCCTGTGTACTAAAGAAAAAAACATGTCACTGTAGTTCCATAAAATCCTCCATAATACAAACTTATAACCTTGATCAGTTCTGCTGCAAACCAGGCAGTGTTTCTGCAACTCTTGTGAATGGTGTTAAGCTGTCAGTCAATTGAGAAGCAGCAAAATTGTAGGTCCACTTCTTTTCACTGCACACATTCCATTTGTCCTTTTTTTCCCTGTAAGTGTTGCTGCTATTAACAATTTTATCCTGCTTCCTGGAGGCCATTTCGATGCTTGTGTCAGTGGCAAACCTGGCTTGTTTGAATCCATTCAAGTCTCTCATGATCATATTTTATGAAATGTGAAGCTCCACTACAGAAAATGGTTTAACATTCTCAATGAACTGCAGGACCTAACTGGAAGCCTGAAAGGAATCATTAGTATTTACAAATACATGAGTCATTCCGTATTTGAGATGTCACTGACTGCAGCTGCATACCTCTATGTGTACTCACATTCCAGCATCTCACTTCTTTTAAATATTGCATCAAGACATATGCTGTGCAGTGCTGCAAGCTGCTTATAAAGAGCCTGCAACATCACATACCTTCTGAATCCATTCAGAATCCCCACAGCTGTTTTTCACAAAGTTACTAGATAATGTAGAAAGTTCAGTCACTCTGAAGCCGTTTCTTTCGCATCAATGGTCATTCTAGATTTCAACTTTGAACACCTCATTCATTTGCACTTGTTTTCTTCTGCTTTTCTTCTTGCTGATCTTCTTCTAAAGGATCTTTGGAAGAATCCTGGTCCCCACCAAAATCAATGGGACTTGACTATTAAGTGCTTAATGGTCAGATTTTAACAAGCATTAGGACATCTCCATATGCAGGTGGAGGGATTCTCAAGAGAGCCTTGTTACACTGACACCTTCCTTAATACATTATTTATCTGGAGTACAATTATTTTTTTAAAAGTGACATGGGAACATATGTCATCTCCATGGCAGAAAATTTCATCTAAACGTTCAGCTCAAGCCCACATCCTGACTATTTTGCCCTGACCTTCAATGTGCTGTGCAGTATTTTATCTAAGTACTGTCTTTGGCTGGTACTTCCTCTGTATAACTGTACATTTTAATCCATGCTTCCTGTATGGTCTGGCATTAACTGCTGTAGTCCCTTATTTAAAATGAGAATGGATTCTTCAAGGTCTGGTTCTCTTCTAGGCATCCCTGCATACAAAGACTTCGTATCAAAGAGAGGATGTTTCCAGATCAACATGCTAGAGGCTGAGCTCTTATCATGTTCTCAGAGTCGGTATGTCAAGACAACGATGACGTGCTCTAGATCATGTTTGGTTCAGTCTCCACCATGTGAGACTGGGAAGTGATGAAGAAAGGACTATGTGCGTGCAGGCAAAGACAGGGTGGAAAGCTAGGGAACTTTCAAGACTGAAGAGAGTACAGGCTGTGTTCTCTTACATCAGGGAAGTGATACTTCTACATCCTTCCCCAGTCCTTGAAAGGGCTCTGTTTAGACCCCATCTGATTCTAGCTTTTTTCTTCCAATGGCCCCAGTGTCCTGTCACTGCTTCCTCACCTTTTTGTCTCTGGTAGGCCTGAACCCCTGGGCCCCTGGATGTGTGCTAGCCCTCACCTGACCTTCATCTGGTGGATTGCAAATAAAGCTGAGAGATGATAAGAAAATGCTGAAAGCTTTATTAAAGATGAAAGATTATAAGAAAATGCTGTAAGCTTTAATGGATTGTATTAAGATTATGTTGCACTAAATGTTTAGGAGTAAATAAGAGTGTAATATAAGGAAGAGTTATACTGTGTCATAATAAGCTGAAATTAATCTCTGCAGCACTTCTGTCTAGATATTTAATTTCTGTGAAAGGAGTGGCTAAAATAGTCACAGAAAATCAGAGTTTCTAATGCTTGCTTCAGATCAGGCAAACACAAAAATTCAGTCCCCAGAAAAGTGTCTTAACACACTGAAACTTGAAACCTGCAAGATAACACAATAGTATTGGCATTTAATCCTCTCAATATTACATGAGAGGAGTGAGAACATTAGGAATTCACTAGTTCCCTAAGGAGTTCAAGCCAAGATACTTTTCCTCCTGAGGCAAGACAACTTGCCTGACTACAGCCCTGCAAATCATCCAAATGTGAGCTCTGTTCTTTAAAAATCAGTATTTAAGAAGGTGACCTAGTCCGAGTGAAGTTAAGTATGAGTGTCCTCCAGAGAATGCCTGAAATATTGGTAAAATTTGGATTCTGTCACAGTTTGATCCATAGGCTGAAAATGTCCTTAATTCTGCCTTCTTAAAAAAAAAAATTAAAGTGCTAATCAAAATCATTACAGAAGTCTTTTAGCAGGCTTTGAAGTGAATTCTTTAACTGTGATCACAAAGTACCATTACTTCATTTCCTTTGAACTTTGACTTTTTAGGCTATCCTTATCTGTGTATTGGTTTTATTACAGGAAATGTGCACACAGTCATACTAAGAAAAAGAAGGCAAGAGAGAACAGGTCTCCTATAAACACTTTCATCTATTTTTTTTTTTTCATTTCAGCTGTTGTAGGAGAAGATGCCTCTCTTAGCACAGCTCTTAGTAAAAACAGCACAAATTAACCTCAGACTTCACCTTAGTGAAACTCCATTTACCACGATCAGTACTCCAAGGCCATTTTTACAAAAGATGTCACAAGTTACAAGTGAGGTACTCCACAGTGGTTACCATGCCTTACTATAGCCGAAGGTCAATACAGAGACAAAGTCTCAATCCACAAAACAGTAGATTTCACAGCATCTGTCTCCTCACATCTTTTTGACACTTACCTCTGCTTTCTGATGGGAATAGTGACCCCATCTGCCTCCTCCTTTTTGCTGGCTGGAAGGAAGGCTCCCTTCTTCTGGATTAAAAATTTAGCAATGACATTGACTGCAGCCTTGTGCTGCTGCTTTCCTTTTGAATCACACACCTGGAAAAGATGTTTATTATACACAGAGAGTGAATTGTGTGGAACAGACAGCGAACAAACATGAATCCAAGGGATTACCTTGGATGGGTCCGAATCTATTTTACATCAATTCACATTTGGATACAGCAGCTGAACTGGTGGCACCCAGGTTCGAGCCTGTGACGGGCAGGACCATACATGGAGGAATTGTGACACCGTGTGGGAAAAATGTGAAATGGCACACTAACTGTTACCTATTTTAAATAGATCACTTTTGCAACTTCCGGATATCAAAGCCTCAACAGTGCTTTTAAGGCTAGAACTTTGTTGCCTGTAGCTTAGATTTTTTTTTTTTTAATAACTAGAAAAGGTTGCCACGAAGTATCACAGGCATCTAGCACCATGACAGTGCTGTCATTTGACCCCTGCTAAGAGCAGAAGATGGCCATCTATGGAATGAAACTTAAAGCCAGATGGATGACATCTTGCCAGGGGTTTCACAGATCGTCATGGATTGCAGGATGAAAGTCACATTCAAGAAACCCAGTTCCCTCGCAGGCTTTGGAGGACAGAAGGAAAACAGACTATAGACTCATAATGTGTTTAGCTCAACTTCTTGGCTTTATCCTCCCTAATCCTGCCTTTCCACACCCTTTCTCACTTTTTCAGCTCCTCACCTAGGTCTCCCATTTTCTTGTCCAAACCTCTTCAGTTCTGCTCTACTGGCTGCTCACCCTGTCCCTCCCTCCTCCCTGTGCCACACTGGTTCTCTACCACCTCACTCTCCTACTATTTTTTCTTTGCTCAGCCAGCCAAGTTCCTCCTCTAAAATCATGCATTCATGTCCAATCCATCTTGTCTTTGTTCAGTTACTGCTCTGCTCCCAACTAGTGCCTAATCCTACCCTGCTAAATGTTCTACTTCCCCCTGTCTGATTTTACAGTTCAAACACATCAGCAAGTCATCACAGCATGACAAGTCCATCAACAGAGTAGCAGTAATTCATCTCGCAGCAAATGACACCATTTTATCTCAAGGTTAATGTGAGGTAAAATTAATTTGGCTTAGCCTTTGTCATAGGCAGCTAAACTAGTGCACTTTTCTGCCATTTTGCAACATGCAAAGTTAATCCACTCAGACTCTGTGCAGTAACTCAAGGGTGTGGACAGTTTACTCATACATCTGAGCACCTGATGTGCCCCGCAGCCAAGTGGCTATAAAAAAAAGATCCAGCTAGACAACACCCCAGCTCACCAACACAGTCTTGTTCTGGAAAAGTTATTAATGAAAAAAAACCACCAAAAACCAAACCCCAACTGTATGGCCCACAGATCTAAGCAGAAAGCTCATCAGTCAAGTTTTTTTTCTTGTAGGAAATAGGAATCTTTTTTGATTGCTTACAGTTCAGTTGACTGCAGCTCACTTTCACCAGAGCAACAGGATATGTCCTTGTCCTTGACATACTCAGATCAACCTACCAGATAAGCTTTGAATACTTTTCCAAAGTACTGATCATAGAGAAGATTGGCAAAGTTTAATGCCTGGGATCAAGTATTTCCTCAGAGCCTTGTGTATTTTGGAATATTTTTCTTTGGGAATGTGTGGTTTATATTAAAAACAAACAAATAAATAAATAAACAAGACCCATTCAGACCAAACCTCACCACTTAGCTCTTCCAGTGCATTCCACAGCACACAGCTGTGTGCTAGGGGCCCTGGCCCGGTCACACACAGCTTCTGGCCCAGAAGACTATGGAGACTTCAAGCAAAGAACACTCAATATAGTAATAATCAACCCAACTTTAAATACTTGTAAGGCTGTCCACTGTTTATACCTGTAGTTCACAGAGATTTCTTAGAAATATAGTTAAAAATTAGCCAGTATTTTACCCCCAAACACACTCTTAGCAAAGTAAGTTCCATGAACCTTAACCTTGAGCTTTTTCACTCAGCCACATATACCTGTCACCTCCTATGAGTGAGTACCGCTCTTGAAGCAGCTATGCAGTGCCCTGAAAACTTTTATCTTTTATTTTTTGACAAGTTAGTCTTCAGCCACATCAATCTCCAGAGCTGGTTCCCTACACAGTCTTTCAGGTGCTAACGCTTGACAGATCAGAGGCAGCAGGGCCAGGCAGCTCATGGTGAACAAAGAAAAACGTGGCAACATCTCACATTTAGTCCGATTTAATGCAGTAAAAGTTAATAGTGGGACTGCACCTTTTTGGTCGTACATGACTCCAGAGAGTACTTATCTGTTTGGCTATGCCCTGGCATCTTGTAGGACTCTCAAGAACCCATTTAGTTATTCCATTGCTCCTTCTCAACTTGGTTTCCATCTGATACATTCTACATAAGAAAAAAAGAAGTCCAGGCCACCTGTATTTAGTCATCTCTAAAAACCTTAAAGTGGAAAAATATCAGAGGGTGGAGCCAACAAAGAATAATTTTTTGGCCAAAGTACAGTTTACACACCTCATTACCCCAAGGCAGATGTTCAGCATGGAAGATTTTCAGCATGGAAATCATGGAGTTTTAATGAACTAAGACACAAGAAAGGAAAACTGAACTTGATAATGAGAAATACCACTACTGAAAAGTGGCTTTTGTTGCCACATCAAAAATTATAATAAGGTATCACATTGTAAAGCTCTTTAGTAAAATGAGGGTCTTTACAGCCTGATGGGTATCTATAGGGGATGGATCAATCCATTGTGGGAAGTCACATCCTACAAATGTACAGATGTAGATCATGTCTGTCAGAAACAAAGCTGTGACAGCATTTCTTAGTTGAGACACATCTTCAGTTGACCCACTAACCTAAAAATGTTGTTGCTTCAGGCAAGGGATGGGCCTTTAAGAAAGTAAACTAGCATTCAAAGTTAAATTGTCTACAAGTAAATTCACAGAGCCAAGGAATTTGGAACAACAGTCCTAAAGTTGCTTTCCTGTAATGAGGTACTGAGGGGCCAGCATTTTATGTCAGATGTGACAAGCTGTGGATAACCCTATGATATACAGTTTTATACACAAAATAACTAACATTAGGGACTTGCTTCAAGATTATAAGACAGAGGACAGGGCCCATTTTCAATTTCTCTGGTTTTTGTGTCTTATTCCTTGGCAGCGTTGCTGCAAATCTCCTTAGGTTCACAAAAGCATTAGCCTTTTCTGGTTTTAACATTTACCGTGAAGAAGCTTCTAACTTTGTTTCTTATAGAAAAGGATGGCCTCCTGCTTGAGGAGACAGCAATGTTTTGCAAAGCATAATGTTTACTTGTAATGCTTTTTACAGGTCTCTTGAGATGCTCTACAGATTAAAAAAACCCTGCATCTCTCTGGGCAGTACCTACCAAGCCTATTTTCACAAAACCAGAGAAGCAATTCGGTTGGAAAAGACCTCTGAGATCACTGAGACCAGCCTACAACCAAACACCATCGTGTCAAACAGACCATGGCACTGAGTGCCACGTCCAGTCTTTCCTTAAACACCTCCACCTACAGTGACGCCACCACCTCCCCGTGCAGTCCATCCCAATGTCCAATTCCTCCTAATGTCCAATCTAAACCTCCTCTGGCACATCTTAACGCTGTGTCCTCTTGTCTTGTCACTGGCTGCCTGGGAGAAAAGGCCAATCTCCAGCTGGCGACACCTTCCTTTCAAGGAATTCTAAAGACATAAGGTCACCAAGGCTCCTTTTCCCCACGCAAAACAGCCCCAGCTTGCTCAGCCACTCCTCGCAGGACTTGAGCTCCAGACCCTTCACCAGCTCCCTTGCCCTTCTCTGGACTCACTTGCACCACTTTACAGCTGCAGAAGTCCTAAGTGACAACAGCAAGGCCAAGAATAAGAATATCCAGGCTTGAATCCTGTCCCTAACTGTAACTGCTAAACCAGATTTCCTGAGCACTAACCGAGGGTCCCGGGAGCATCACATGAAACAACTCCAGCAGCAGCTGCTGAAAAGCAAAAATACACGTGTCCTTCCTTTCCTCACTCGTGCCCTGTCCCCTCAAAGTCCAGCCACATCCCCGCACCAGCGCCGCTCTCCCGGAGGCGGCACAAGATGGAGGCGGCCGGGCGAAGCCTTAGGGCTCTGCGGAAAGCGGGCGCGGGGCGCTGCAGGGAGCAGGAGCACAAGCAGCAGGGGAAATCGCCGAGGGGCTCGCCTGCCCGCCGCACAGGCACGATCAGCCGCCCCCAGCGCCGGGCAGGGCAGGGTTCGGCCGCAGCCCCGCCCGGCCGCAGGGGCGGGACATTCCCGGCCCCGCCCGCCCGCCGTGGCCATGGGAACGGCAACCGCGCCGGAGCCGCTCGGTGGGGACGCGCTCCCGGCCGGACCTTCGGCTGCTCCTTCGGTACCGAGCCCGGCCGACACGGCAGCGCCCTGCCCGCGGCTCCGCCCCGCTGCAGCCCCGGCCGGCGGCCCCGGTACGGCCAAGGCCGAGCCCTTCGGCGGGCGCGGGGCCGGGAGTTGGGCGGGACGGGGCGTGAGGCCTCCCCCTGCCCTGCCCCAGGGACCCCCGCCCCAGGGACCCCCCAGGCCCCGGCGCCGTCGCCGAGCTCGGCACGAGGTGGGTGCCGCCCGAGCAGCGGGCAAGCGATAGGGCTGGCGGCTCCAGCGAGGCTGGGACCGTGAAACATTAGCTGGAGCAAAGCCAGCTCTGTGTCCCAGAGGGAAGCATCATGTACAGTATGGCATTTCCACTGATTACCATTGCACCATGCCTTCCTTTTAATGTTTCGTGTCATCACATTTTCTGTTCAAGTTGACGGTGCCTCCAAAGGAAGCAGATTTTTCTACTAGATTTTTCACCTGTATCTTCCACAGAACAGTAGGATTTCAGCTCTGAGGCTCATTTGCATGATGGTGACATCTGTCTGTTTGATACAGAGACATATATTTCAGTTCTTTCTTTTTAGTTCGTTTTATACTCTCTTTTAGACAGACTTTTAAAGAGGGAAGTGGAGCCTGATGATTCGTGCTGATTACTCAAATATGTAAGTAGACCCTCTGTACACACTGTGAAGTGAGAAGGAGCCTCCAAAGTCAAATGTCCACGCTCAACTTGGTGATAGACTGGTAGGTGTTGGCCAAAGACAGCTCACATGTTCACCTTGTCTTTTTCTGCATACACATGGGTAGAAACTCTGTCTTAGTCCTAAGCTGCTCCCTAAAACCAGCAAAATAAAAAGAAAAGAAAGAAGATTTATCTAAAACAGGACAACACAGGGAGTAGCCATGATTGCTGGCCTACAGTGACCCTGTAACAGCAGCCTAGAAATACCCAGCATCATATTCTGACTAATTTCCTAAGCTGTGTGTCAGTATTTTTAATAGACTGTCTTCAAATGCTGGTAATTATAGCTTGTATATGTTACTTAGATCTAATAAAATAAGTGGGCAGCTGCTGGGCTGTTGCTCAAGCAGAGCTGTCATTTCACACAGTTCCTCGCTTTCCTTGGGAGATACTTACACTACGGATCATTGTAGTCTACACAGACTAAAATGAAAACCTAGCAACATCTAAGCAGCCAGTAAAGCCAGCAAATCTATGCTGATTCTTCATACAGAGTTAGCAGAGTTTAACTTCCTAGCTAATCCTTACCTAGCTAGCCCGTGCTTAGCTTCCTACTGCATTTGCTCCCCTGCTGTCAGTATTCCCCTTAGCTAGTTTAAAACCATCTAGGGCATGTCTGTGGGGGTTGCAGTCACACCTTCAGACAGCAGTGACTGATAGCTGCACCGGGTGCATACAGGTAGAATGCCAGAGGAAAACAGACTTGATGCACCTGCACAATGAATTGGATTTTAAACAGAGTCCTCCTGAAGCCAGGCATGTGGCTGAGGCTGCAAGACAGATACTCTGAACTCAGACTTCATTGCTGTACAGCAAGGAGAAAAGCCCTGAGCAGCTTTCCAACAATGGAGTCAAGGAGAATTTTTTGTGAAGAATGTTGCTGGATGTCTCTTACTACATTATCTCAGAATATTTCTTATATCTACATGAAAACAAAAAAGTATTTGTCTGCCTGTCAGTAGAGAGACAGAGCTGGGAACACTGCCTGTTATCAGTGATACCCTTGCAACAATATGGCTGTGGTAACAGTTCAGACCAGATGAAGTAAGCAGGCATCCTGTCACTAAAGTTGCCATGTCACAGGTGTAATGGTGCAGATGGGTGTGGTGGCAGACTCTTGCATAAAACATGTTTTAGAATCAATCAGCAAGTATATAATGTGCAATTCAAAACCCTATATCCATGAATTCTTAATCTGTAGCTTCACAATTTGGGATGGACAGAGGTTGTGGTACTATTTGTTCATAGGGTATTCCAAACGCGCAAAAGTTGAACTCCTTTTGAAGATAAATGGAACAAAAATATAATTTTGGGCACAGCAAGCAGCTACTCATGGTAGGGTGGCTAGATCTTCATCAACTGACACTGTCTTACATTCTGGCGAGTATTCTTGAAATGTCACCTGTATGCATTTGAGTTAGCACCTGCTGAAATGAAAGGGTCAATTCACAACTCAGTTCTGATTTTAGTCTTTACAGACGCTCAAGCCAATAGAGATACATCACTTATGATTGCAAAGATTTATCGGCAACCATAAATTTAGCAATTTAAGGTATATCTACCCAGGGAAATTAGTCCTTAAAAGGAAGGGTTTAGATGTTTAATGTAATCATTTTTGTATGCTAGCTCCCTTTGAGTTATTTTTAACAAATGCTAAAATTGTTCCAGTATAAAATAATGTGACTTTACCCTGCAAGTGGAATATGTTACTTAATTTCTAGAGCACTAGAAATAGGAGGGAGTTACATGGGGTAATGTGCTAGAAGTTCACATTGCTGCACATTCACAGTTACTGCACACTAACTTCTTTATGTAACAAACTGTTAGACCTTTTGGTTTTCAGTATAAGTTTAGCACTGGAAAACAGCCAGAAGACAAATCTGTGCATCTGCTGCTAGTCTGGTATGCTCCACATCTTGAGAAGAACCATCTAACTAGCTGACATCATTAGCATGCGTATACTGCCTTCTTTCCCCATCCCAAATGTGCAGTCCTGTAAATCACAGCAGGCTGGAATTCTGCTCTCTTTAATGCTGTTTGAAGTGGCTAAATTACAGCCTCTCTTCTTTGTGTCTACACAAATGCTAGGTGAAGGCACTGATATTCTGAAGCATGGCTACTGGACTGATTCACTTTCCAGCCTGCAGTTTGTGTTTCAAGGGTGAAGATCCAGTGCCTGCATATATTGGTCGAAGATGGAGGACTCAGCAGCGCCTGGAGGCTCTTCAGCAGCTTGCTGTGTAAGTGTTCTATGGTTGGACAATTTAAAATGAACATACGAACAAAGCCAACAAAAAGCCATGCACGCTGAAGTGGAGATGACTGCAATTTGCTCCTACTTATATCTCCCTTGAAATTAAGAGATTGCAGCTGTTGTGGAGTATGGTTACCCATCTGTTTCTTACAGGGTGGATGTTGCACATTCCTTCATCCCTGTGCTATCTGCTTTGCATCGGTTGCCATGAAAAAGAAGAGAGTTATTTCAATCTCTTACAGATCAGATGAGTTATGAAGACTTCAGTGACTCATGTGTGTTACTTCAGTGGGAGCTCTTTGATTTTAGTCCCGTGCAATTGCAGCTGGTTAGGTTGCTTTTGCTGCTCCTTCCGGGGTCCTTGGGGCCTGAACCAGGGCACCACATTTTTAGGGGTTTCTTAGTTGAGCTTTTTCCTGGGGTCACAATTTGGGTTCTAATTCAGCAGATATATTTAAAAAAAGTTTATGCGTTTTGCCACACCACAGGTTTTAAATCCTCTTGTAGCTGTATTCAAGACTGTGGGCAGCAGCCTAGGTTTTTGTCTTCAAAGGTTCTTTCTGCTTTAAGAAACTGACTTTAGACCATGGGCTTTTCAGATGGTGCTTGTTCTGGGGTTGCTGGTAACTGAGTTCTGCCACATGCCAGACAATAATCAAAGATGCTCAAGAGTGATACAGTGGATTTCACACCTGGTTTTGTTCTGTTTCAAAGGCATATTCTTCTAATTTCCACAATAAAAAAAAAATTGGAGTATTTTTTTCTTAATACTATTTTCAGTATTTCAAACTGTCCCCAGCACATGAACACCTCGGTGGCTTCTTACATTTTGCCTGCAATTCTGTAACAACTTGACACCTGCACTGCTTTAAAGTTAATTTACATTTCAACAACATATATTTGCAAAATGTTTTGCCATTAACAAAAAATGAGAAATACATCCCCTCTGTTTCAACCTGCATTGATTGACAGTGCTGCTGATACGGAAGACAGAATATTTCCCAGCTGTCTTCTCAGTATTTGCATTGCCTCTGCAAGGTTACTGGGAATAAATGTTTGTTTATTTCAGCAAAGTCAGCAAATATAAGTCAAGGACATGCAAGAGGCAGGATCTGTGGAATAAAAAGGGCTTTTTCCCTGGGTTCCCATTGTGCCTATAACTATACCATAACAGGATGAACGGTTTATGCTAATAAAGTTAGATCATAAGAATAAGTGCCCACCTGTGCTGAATGAAACACAAATCCATCTGGATGGAGCAACAGTCTGATATGTAAAGAGTCAGTTAATGGAACTAGCCATCAGCTCAATTAACTCATTTGAATTACAAACACAACTTCACAATAATAGGTTGATTAGTGCTGAGCAAGTATATCGGGTTACGACATTGCATCTCAAAATATTCCCTTCTCTTTTCTTATGTGATGTGACTGAAAGCTTTGGGAAGAGATGACTTTGAACTTACCTTGGCAGTAAATTGTGTGTCACTGGAGGTTAATGAAGCGTCTCGCTCAAAGCTTTCCTGTGGCAGGTAGCCATACTGTGCCTCCCCAGATTCCACAGCACAGTTTGCAGGAATTAGATGAGGGCTTGGAAGTCAACTGGTCTCAGCATGTAATCCTCTGTTTTGATCTCAGCTGTCGAGCGATGTTAAGTATTGTTAATTGTATCTCTGTAAATATACCTTTGTAATTAAAATCAGGCATCAGCAACCAACCCAAATACCCACAAGCCCATACATCTTGAGGTCAGAATTCATACAAGTTGCCAAAAATGGTCTTATAGAAAAACTGGCCTTCAGGACTTGCCTTATACGTAGCTCAGAGAAATAAAATCATCATGGAATCATAGAATGGCCTGGGGTGGAAGGGACCTTAAAGATCATATGGTTCCAATCCCCTCGCCATTGACACGGATACCTTTCACTCAGAGTTCCATCCAACCTGGTCTCAAACACTTCCAGAGATGGGGCATCCACAACTTCTCTGGAAATAACTTATATTTTTTGTCTTTAACAACTGTGCAGGTTGAGATGAGTAAGACTGGAGTATAAAGCAGTTTTGAAATCAAATAGCAATCCTGATTAATAACTTCCAAATTTCTCAGTTTTACCCATTATCTCACTGACTGCCTTAATGAGGTTTTCCACATGATCTTCCAAAGCCTTAAAGAAGACTCTTCAAGATGCTGGAGTGAAAAATTTAAACAGTCTGCCTAATTAAAATTCAAAATGGGGGAAAAAAAAAGAAGTGTTCTTGCAAAAGATATGGTTGTTCCAGCATAGATTTTTAAACATTCCTGTGATTGTCCTAATTTTTCTCCTTTACTGGAGAACTCAAATTGAAATTGCTGATTCTAAATTTTCAAACATTTGCTCAAAATCTCTTTACCTGCTTTTCAAAGGTAGAAAATATCTTCTGCTTTGCTCGTTCTGCGTCTTTACACATACTTGGAAAGTGTTTCACTCTTAAGATAATAAGCTTGTTCCCCCCACTTCCAATAAAAGTGGTTTCCTTTACAAAGTCAAGCATGTACAAGTGGTTAATGCTTTTCATATCAAGCTCATAAGAAGGTTTTAATAAACGCCACAAAGACCATTTCTTGACCACATGTAGCGGGAAATAAAGTGTCAAACTGTTTTGCTGCATAGGTAAATGTGAAAAAACCAAAATATAATTGCTTGTATAAGTGTGAGGCTTGGGGGGAATTTGTAGTGTGCATGTTGGATAGTGCAACCAGAGGGGAGAGAGAGGAAAAAAAAAGGCATAAGCAATAAAGATAACTGCTCTGAATGTACTTCCTAAATGATATCCTGTATTTTGGCTTTCAGAGGTCAGTCTTCTCTTCAGATACCTCAGGTTGTGTATGAAGATCCTGAAGTTGATGGAAGGAATCGCTACAAATATTTTGCACGGTAAGGAATGAACTGATTTGAAACAGGGTTCAACTTCTTTCTGTGCATTTTCAAGAGCACCTAAGTAAACGCCAGAGCATTATTTTTCTGTATCTTCTGTCAGTACTTTGATAAAATAGAAAATTTTAATAGTAACCAGGTCTTAAAACACAAGATCTTTCTAAATTGACACTGTGACAGAATTTTCAGTCATGAGTTACCATATAAGCAAATATATCAGACATTCTGTACTTAATAAGAAAGCTTTGGGCTGTAGATCATCCTGTGCAAAGGAAGAAGATATTTAGAAAGCCAGTGTGGTTCTCCAGACCCCTAGAAAGGTGTTTTCTTAAGAAGGAACCTTTCAACTCCCAGTTTCTGCCATGAGCAGAAAGGGAACAAAGGGAAGCCTTGATTAACTTTTCATCCATATCCCTTACTGTAGGACTGCTCTGCTCCTTCCACAAAGGCACTACAGGTCAGCAATGGACTCAAGATCTGAACCAACAGCTACCATATAAGCATTCTTGACTTAGTCATATACACTTTGAATTGCATTCACTATTTTACTTAGCAGCTATTGGCCACTATATCCACTTTAAATATAAAAAAATTGCTAAGTTTAATAAGTTGAAGTCTATTATGGTTTTTTTTATCCACAGTTTTAAAAGAACAAAGATGATGTTATCTTCTGCAGTATGAAGTTAAACTTTAAAGTCTCCCAAAGGCTAAGGGAAATCAATAGAGAGCTGCAATATGCAAACTATAAAAATGCCTAGGAAGGAATTATTATTATGTAGTTGAGCCCAAATCACTTTAAAGATACCTCGTAAAATATTGCAAAAAAAGAAACAATAAAATTAGATAAGTCCAAACCAGCTTATCAGCTGATTGTAGGAATGAATTTCAGGATTTCATTCCAAAAAATCTCACTACTCTTTCAAAAAAGTGGAAGTGAAGTGAAAAAATTAACTAATTAGTGAAACATACACCAAATATTGGGAACACACTCAAAACTAACTTTAGTAATTGTCTTGTTTTGCAACTCCACTTTCTGCTTTGACTTGTAATAACACTTAGTCCTGGTGTTTACTGGTGAAACTTCCTCTGTTCCTCCTTAGCTATGAAAGAGTTCTTTAATACTTAGGCATAATTCTTAAACATGCAACTAACAGAACCACAGTTGTGGAAAATCAGTATTAACTCCACTGAATTTAGTGGCCTGCAGTTTTTCTGAACCAGAATGATCTTTTAGGCTCATCCTTGTTGTCTAACTTTCATTCTCTCTCTTCAGACCTCTCAGCTCTTCTAAGCTGCCTCCAGCAGGTGTTCTAGAAGCCGATACAAAGACAGAGTAAGTAGTGACTTTTGGAAAATTACTTTTGTAATGGGTAACATCTCACCAGAAAAAGATCAGGCAACTATTTGGTCACCAGCTTGGTGACCACTATTTTTCATAATGAACCAACAGGAAAAGCTTGTTAAGAGGTAAGGTGCTGCTCTCATCATTGAGAATTCTAGAGGAAATAGATGATGGACTGTTTCAGAATTTGCTCGCAGTATATAAGTAGTGCTTTTTGAATAAAGGATGTGCCTCTAGTATGTTAAGACTAGGAAGCTTGAAACAGAAAGCTAGATGTCTCTGAATTCTAGAAGATATACCATTGCAAAGAAGATTCTCTAGTAGAGCAATATTGTTGAAAAATCTTCTGATATTTTCTTACAATCGCTGTGATAGATGCAGTGCTGCTCAGAGATGTAGAGCATCAGTAATGCAGTCTAATGTGGTTTTCAGAGAGTATCAAATTTTGAGGTCACATAATAAAATTCACTTCCTAGTGGACTCAATGGAAATTGCACATGCTTATATCAGAATTAAATTTTTATTTTGGAATTGTTGGAAAGAGAAACACGTAAACTAAATTGAAGCAGTCTGCTTCATGGAGTAGTACTTCAACAATTTTGTGTCTATTAAAGGCAATGCTTTAGAATGGATAGGTAGAGACAATTTGTATGTAATAATCATGAGAGATGAAACTAGGAGCTTTGTGGATTATTTACTTAAGGAGTGTGTTTCAGACTCAGTGTAGCCTCTGTCTGCTTTTATCAAAGATAATGGAGTTAACATCAATGGGAGTAATGTTAAGATAAACTGAAACACATTAAGACTCTCACCTTTGACTGATGTGTTTCCGCTTTGTTTGTGTGTAAGTTTTTTAATGAATGTGACCAGTCTTCCATCTTGCACCTCCTTTTAGGACAGAGCTGCATGTCCTGTCAGCTGCAGGAGACAGCCAGGTCTTTGGCCTCGTGTTCCGAACTCTGGGGACACAGACAGATTACAGGGATGGTGAAGCACAGACAGATCCCTATTCCCCTGAATATATAGTCCGCAGTGGCTCAGTCCCTGAAATTCTGACACTTGCTACACTCATTTGGGGTGAGTTGTGAAATTAAGATAAATTATAATAATCTTGTCACCTCTTTAAAGGAAGTTCTTTTCTTTTCAGTGTCAGGTTTCGAGTCTGTTGCCAGCTTTGGCGGTCTTTTTTCGTGTGCATGCTGTTTCTAAAATAAGTATGATATTTCCCTACTTAATGGTGCTGTTCTGGGGCATTTAATGAAGAGTTTTGAGGACCATTCAAAAGAAAAAGGTCATGTTTCACAAATGTGAACTAGGAGCAGTTTTTCCATTTACCCACTGTTCTTCAGCTGCTCTGAGTTTTGAACATTATTTAAAACAAAGAGTATGAAGACTGCTGCCCTGGAACATACCTGTGATCCTCATCTCCCAGTGTCTCACCTGTAACGATGATGGACACTGCACATGCCAAAGTGCTCATTCTCAGAAAGTATCTTCCTAGAAAAGCTTTTCTCCCTCTCCCTTTGCAATAGAAGAATGACGTGCCAGTGTTAGCGTGCACTGAACTGTAGCAACTGCAGGTCCTACCATGCCTCATACTGTAGAATCTCACTGGCCTTAGAAGTATTTACTTCTGGCTTTTGACAGTTCTGCTTGTGTTTACCACATGGGCCTGTACCCATCCAGCTCTCTCATACGTTTTGGTGGTGGCTATTTGTAGGATTTGCCAATCTTCCAAAGAGCTAATGCTTTTTGTCCCTGTAAGGTCGGGGACTGCCAGCAGGACAAGCCGAGATGGAGATTATTGATCGCATCCGGGAAAAACGTGCTTGGGAAGCAGCTCTGCCACCCATGGACAGTCCCTCAAACATTGCAAAGAGGTTGAAGATGATGGAGGCTATGGAAAGGAAGGAGTGGGCCTATAGAGAAGAGGAAATAGATAGGTAGGAGTCCAATTATGCTATTTTATTTCTTTTAATTATTGGCTGAATAGAGGAGGAGCAAGAAGGTTTAGAGGATTGGCTGAAGGTTACAACAAGCCTTCGATTTCTGTGAAAATACCCTGATTTGGGGAAGGGGTGTTTTTCTTAAATTTAGTCTCCAGGTCTGCTACCACAATACATTTTACCAATGCTTAACTCCCCTTTTAAAATGAAAGATTGAATATGAGATATGCAGTATGAGCTATTTGTAAATATTTGTAAGTATTTGTAAATATTTGTATGTAGGATTTGATGGTGACAGCATTGCACAGAACACTGCAGAGTACACTCAATACTGTCTGACCTTTTCTTTCCTTGCAGGTTGCAGAAGGTTCAAATGGAAGTCTTTAAGAAGCTGCTGCAGAGGCGAGAGGAGAATCAGAATGAGCTGAATGTCATGCGCTTGAACAACCACTGGCAAAATCATCAGAAGGCTAAAGAAGAGAAAATAAGAAAGATTCAGCATGACAGTGCATTGAGTAAGTCTGAAAGACAGGAAGAGAGTGGTATGAGACAGTTTTCAGACAAGCCATTTCTATTTTCCCAAGGTTACCATCTATTCAAAACAAAACGTGTTGCATCCACAATATCAATGTGCATGGCCAGCATTTGGTCTGTCATGTTTTTATTTTATCTAGCAAAAGCTCTTGTGAACTGAAAAAGATACAGCTTTTATAGAATTATTTGTGTGAACTGTCTCATATTTGTATTTCCTTTTCAGTGCTCAGGAGACTGATAGCTAAGAGGAAGAATTGGATGGGAAAGCTGGAGAGACGAGATATCATCAGAGAGTATAATGACTTTTCATCACAAACATACGCTCCTTTGTCTCGAATTGGTTTTTTCCCAGACATCAATTCTGACTACTATGCAGTAAAAAACTACTATCTTAATACCTTTGCAGGTAAGGCATTTTGGAAGACTATGTTGTGGGAGGTACTTACTTGAGATACTACCAAAATTCAAGTTTCCCTCCCCATCACTCCACTACTTAACCACTGTTTGTATTAAAATCCTTGTATATATTATAATCTTTCTTCATATTATAATCTTAGGATTGTGTGAACTGGAAAAATCTGTCCAGCCTTCTGTCTTCCCGCTCAAGATTAAAGCTCCAAAACCTAAATGCATTATCACTAAGACTGGCTATATTAAAAGGTCAGGAAGACTAGAGGTAGTCGTGGCACAAGTTCACCAGGTATGAAGCTGCATCCAGTAGCATGTCAGTTCCTCTTAGATTTGAAGTGCTCATAATTTCAATTGGGAAGATGTGTAAGCTTCTTCCCAATTTCCTGAATTCTTATTCTGTAAAACAGCTTCTAGGACAGAATGAATCAAACATGCAGACTGTTGCAGGCTTGACCAGTACTGCTCTGATACTCAGCCCATCAGTACTCTCACTCCTGCTTCTGCTCCATCCTATAGACAACAAGCACAAACAAATCTGTCTTCCTACAGATCAGGTATTTGATTTGGAACATATTATGCCAATTTGAAATTCTCACCCTTTTCTCATTCTCATTCTCATTCTCATTCTCATTCTCATTCCTCCATTTTATGATACACAACTGGCTACACTGTCAAGCTTCCAGTAATTACAGAAAGTGAATCTGGATTCATATTCTAAAAAATTTGTACATTATTTTTAAAGTACATTTTAAGTACATATTGTAAAAACATCTGTAGCAAAGCATGATTAAAATGACCCTGCTCATAAAATCAGGTCACCATGGTGGATGCGTATCACTGTTGTTCCCTAAGAACAGCATCTGATTTGCAAACATGCTAATGCATTTAGCATATCTTAATTTATCACAACTGTTCATGCAGATGAGGTGTCCATATATGCAATTAACCACCAAAGAAAGTAGTGCCTCATTTGTACCTGCAATCACAATTATTTGTAAATTACCTGTACTTTTAAGTCCACTTCTTGTGATGCTGTTGAGGGTTACCTTCATGAAAAATCAGGAATATTCTTGGCTGGCTGCTATATCGTTGGAAAATAGTGACTCTAATTTGTAAAGCTTGGCAAGTTTCACTTTCATTTATATATATTATACATGTATGTATGTATGTATATATACCTTTTTGTTTTAGAGTAATGTAATAATAATTTCAAAGCAGACAGTAACCTGCTATTGCTGAATTTTAAATTGAAATCTTGCTCTGAAAAATCAATCATATTATCTCAAATTTAAATTCTGCTGGATCTTGTAAAGATGAAGTATTGCATTTCATTATTATCCAGAAAGAAACTTTTCAAAGCAAATCTTGAGTGCTACAGGAATTGTTCAAGAGAAAGGACAAAACTCGTAGTTTTAAAGACACAGAAGTGTTGAAGGGGTTTGAGTTTGGGTGGGTTCGCATAAAATTCAAGAAGTAATTGTGTAATCTGCATCACAACACAGTTCTCATTGTCAGCAGAATGTTAGTCCAAGCTTTTGGAGCTGAATTCCAGTTACAGTACTTGTATTCTGTTTGTTTAAAATATTCCTCATGGTTTGAAAGACTGGTGGTGAAATGTCTAAACTGTAACCACAGAGAAGAAGTGTGAGCAGCCAAATGCTGGCTGCTCACACAATAATATCTCTTCAAAGAAAACTGGTGGACAAAGGAAGATGGAATGCAGAACAAATGCAGACAATTCTGCACATTTTCTTTCTTAAATCAGTGTCAATCACTTGGTCTGCATTGATTTATAGCAACTGAGAGGCTAAATAAGTAATACTCATTTCCCCACCACAAAAATGCCAAATGTATATTCTTTTAAAATCACAAACCATTTCCTTTGCAGGCAAAAATGATAAAATAAATCCATTATGCAAAAATTAACCGCTGCTGTAACATATACAGAAAAAGACACCAGACTGGTTGGTCCAGACAAGCAGAAAGTACTGACACTGTGAAACACCCAGACTGCCTCCACTGTTACATTTAAACAATCTTTCTGTTCAGAGAATCAAGAAATGACTGCCCTAATTAGCTCTTGAGCTCTATGGTGCTGTTCCTGGTCACTTCTTCCATCAGAGGCTTTTGCTTCTGAAGTTTGATGGCTATAGCATGTTCTGGCTTAGCAGAGCCTTGCTGACAAGTCCACACACATCAAATGCTGCTGGAGCTGTCAAAAACAGAGCAGTAAAGCATGCAGAGTAGTTGCATTAATAGAATTTAGGACAATCCTCCCTGGGAGGAGTTCTCTGACCAGCTGGAATAAGCAGTCCCAATTGTGCTAACAAACCTCCTATCACACCCAGTAGAAAAGAAGTTTAAAGCAGGTAATTAGGGATCATCTTACAAGGGCACTGTTTTGCTTTGCCTTATTTCTATAGCTGAGTAGCCAGATCAGTTTTCTATCCTAAAGCTTTATTTTAATGCTCTCCTAGCATACTTAATCCATGAATTCTCTCCCATAATCCTAGAAATAAAATGTAATCCTAGAAAATTCAGAGAGTACATGGAGATCTAGCTCTACAATGAGTTTTTAAAATTTTTCATGGATTATCTAGAAGCAAGTGACAAATATAGGAGGAATGCTAGATATTGGCCTCAGAAGTAATTAGTTTTAATAAAGGAAGTTGCCAAGGCTTGCATCTCTGGCCAAACATGAGGAAAGATAGATGAGTTCTCCTCATTATTTTCCTTTTTGTTAGCCATATTGAGGGTATTCCTAAGCTTAAAGCTTTTTAGAAGGGATGAGCAATAATCCAAGTAACTACAAAAAGGATCTGTGTCCTTCTAAGAATGAGAGCTGCTTCTTTCAGATATGAAATTAAACCAAAAAGAAGTGATTTTAGAAGCAAAATTTTTTTAGGACCATCCTGAAACCTTTTGCAGAAGTATTATGTACACTCAGTAGTCTTTGAATAATTCTCCAAAATAAGGGAACATGGCAGAAACAGGAGTGACCCAAAATTTACAGCAAAACCAAAAAACTTTTATCTTAAGCCAGATCAGTAAAAGGACAGAGAAAGACAGTTCCTAGCCAGCACAGCTAACAGTGCTTTAAGGAGTGCAAGTGAGCCATTATATAGACAGCCTAGTATGAAAATCCAAGGCATTGAGGACATAACATCCCAAAACAGATAACTACTGCAGGGAGTAAATGCAGCTAGGTAAGTGAATACACCAAGGAGTGGAGTAGGTGGTAGAAGACATCTCAGTGCAGAACAATACATGACTTTAGGCAGACCCTCTATGCTCTGGTGACACAAGAGGGATAAAGCATCAGGTGGTTTCAAAGTATTGGATCAAGATGAGGTCAGAACCAGAAACTTCTTGCCTCGGCATTAAGTGCAATTCTCACCATGTCTGTTTTCCTTTATCCAGTTGCTGGAAAGAGCTAGAGAAGTAGAGGGGCCAAGAATGTCTCTGGAGAAAATCTCTGCCAATTTCAAAGCATAGGAAAGGCTGTTTAAGCAGTTATTTCTTCAAGAACAGATCTCCTCACAGTGTTAGTTGGCTCATGGTCAGACAGGCTCTGAGAGCTTTTATGTCAGCCTTGATCAGCCAAGATGCAGCAGCCACGCTGCATTGCTAAGCAGGTTGGCAGCCTGTCCTCAGTGATCCTACCTGAAAGGAGGCTGTAGCCAGGTGGAGATTGGCCACTTCTCCCAGGCAACCAGTGACAGGACAAGAGGGCATAGTTTTAAACTGCACCAGGGGAGGTTTAGATTGGAATTAGGAGGAATTTCTTCACAGATTAGACATTGGAATGGGCTGCTTAGGAAGGTGGTGGAGTCATGGTCCCTGGAGGTGTTTAAAGAAAGACTGGACATGAAAAAAAAGACTTGGTGCCATGGTTTGGTTGCTACGGTGGTGTTCAGTCATGGGTTCGACTCAATGTTCTCAGAGATTTTTTCCAGCCTCATTGATTCTGTGTGATTCTGTAATCCCACAATTATCATTTGTGAGCAAAAAGGAAGAAGGAGAACCATGACTGCATACTTTGTGCTGTACACAAAAATGAAATATACCTAGGATCTTGTGGGATGGAGAACATTACAGAGAAGACAATGGAGGAATCTAAAGAATGGATTGAATGATTTCTTTGAATAGAGAGTTGCTTCTGAAGCTGTTATCCTGTCAAGAGTTCTGCTTCTCTCAGAAGCTGGCTGAGAAGCCAAGGTGCATGGTGAAAAGCATGAGTGCCATTTGCTCTTCACTGCGTTTGCCAGGAGAATGGAAAAGGGATGAGTTTTGTTCTTTCACTGTCCAATCCAGTCAGATCCTACCTTGACTCTGAATCTGCTACCTGAATAAAGGAATGTAGTCTGTATCAGAAAATGGGAGTATGATATGCAGACAGTAACATTTGGTTTATGTTGCTCAGAAATTTAGCACTTTTAAAATCAAGTATTTTTGTAGTGATTTTTGAGTCCTGGTGTCTCTGTTTCCAAAAATGAGAACTTGTTAAGTTGGGCAGAACCAGTTTAGGCAAAACCCCTATATTTTCTTTTTCTTCTCTAATGTTAAAATCTTAAAATAATTTAAAATATCAGATTAGAGAAAGCAAATAGTAAGGTTTTTTTTTTTACTTAGTAAAGGTAGTCAAGCAGGCACTAGATAATGTTGACATGAAAACATAAAGCCACTTCTAAGAACTGCAGTATATCTCAAATCTACATTAATAAGGATTCCTCCTTGTCCAAATAAATCATAGATTTTTCTGTCTTTAAAAGTTGTTAGTCTAGTTATATTTTGTTGTTCTGGTTAGCAGGAAACATTTTTGGAGGCCACAGTTTTATTAGGAAAATTCTTATGAATGCAAGATTGTACTAATAAACATAGTAGCCATTGTTTTCAAGAGGGTCACAACTACAGCAGTTTTTACTTTCTGCTTCCCTTTCCCTGCCATGAAAATCTCCTTATAAATCACTGTTATAATCTTCATGCTAGGGAGCTCTAAGGTCTTCACATACAAAATACAGTTCAGAAAATCTCTCAACATTTTTGAGCTATAACCATTTCACATGGTTGAAAAGCAGTTTATAGGCTCTGATTCTTCCATTATTAACATGGACCATTTAAGAAGCTTTCAATAGTATCCCCTCCGCCTAGAAACCTCTCTCCTTTTCTGGAGCCATTCATTATCCTGACCTGAAAGATCAGATCCTACATGCAAGGAGGGTTTTTGTACAATGACTACTGTAGTTTCAAAACTTTGTTAATTTCACAATTAAATTCTGTGCAAATGCCATCACTTTCCTAGTACTGGAGAGCTAAATTCAGCATTGAACTTTTTTCTAAAGTTTTTCTTTTGATTTCTCTCCCTGGTGAAATACTGTATTTGAACATTTGAAAGAGAGAGAGTGAAAAAAGGACAAGGCACACTTTCCCTTACCAAAATATGATCTTTCAATAATAAGACTAAAGATCCAACCTATACAGTAGTAGGATTATAGTTTTGAATAAGCTTTGAATGGATATGCTCCCTTGCCTTTCTGTGCAAGACAAAGTGTCATGTCCTGCAGCAGGCAGGCATTGCCACGCAGTTGGAAATGCTTATCTGAATATCTAGTTCTAAGGGGCTGGTGGTGTGAAATTGGCAGGACTTGGGCTTTTGAAACAGTTTGAAAATGTCTTGAAAGAGCTGAGGCTGTGGTGGCACTTCCACTCTAATCTGCTGACAAAGTGTGGCATCTGCTGCCAATCCGCTGCAAGCAAGATAAACCCACACCTAATGGCCTTCTGCATTTTCTTGGTAGAAAGAAGTTTTGGACAAGACAGTTTTGCTTTTGCCCCCAGTCCACCTGTACAGTTTCTGTGGGTGCCACGGGGCGGCTGGTCAGTTGTAGATGAGCAAAGCAGAGTTCCAAAGCATATTTTGCTAGGAAGGGGTCATTTGGTTCAATCTTGTGCAGTAATAGCTTATCATACAAAGACATTTCACTGTCACAGTACAGTCAGAATACCCTCTTCAAGTGACCCCTTCATAAAACCTCCTGACTGCATAACATTTCTAAACCACAGTAACAAGCATTACCTATTGTTAAAGGCAAAGAGTTATAGCATTATTAGAAAATTAATTATTTGAGAATTAGAGATGCAGCTTATACCCATTTTAGATTAATTTTAGGTGACTCACAAGTGCTGATGACTTACTGGTAAATACAGCAAAATAACTCCTGCTTCCTTCTTACATATGATTTTGACATTCCCATCAATGTCTTCTGACCAACCAATAACCTCATCTACTGACCATACTCAGTTTTTCAGTTGATCTGCAGTAAGAAATAGAAGCCACAAGCCTGCAAAGCTTTCAGCTCCCTGCAGTCAGTGTGGTCAGCAACAGTCAGCATCTAGAAGACTGCCTTTATGTTGTTCTATCTACCCATGTTCTTATTAAAGTGGATGTATTTTGCAGGCACTACTGCAGAAGAAGAATAAAGCCAAGGAGCCAAAGAAGCCTCCCCCTGTCTGTGACAAAGTAGAAAGCCCTGTTCCTAAGCCACCCACTCTAATCCTGGAAAAGCCATCAATTGTAAGTGAGCTGGTTTTAGCACTTTTTTCCCTGTTGATCCCTGATTGTTTCCTACACAGTTGTTAAAGGAATGCCAGGGAATAAAAGAAGGGAGCTATATCCTTTTTGTTTGCATTCATGTTAAAAATAGCCATTATTTCTTAAGGCTCTCTTAGTCTCTATTCTACAAGGATACTAGCAGCCAAAGATTTGAAAATAATTTACAGTATCTGTTAGCCAAAAGTTGAAGTAAACTTTATTTTATAAAGACAAATGTAAGTAGACATGTTATTCCCTGGTTCTTGGAGGACAAAAAGGCATCATCATCTTCATCATCATCATCATCATTATTATTATTATTATTATCATTATCATTATTATTCAGTAGCTTCCAATCTTCTGATCTGACAACACTATCATAATCCAGTGAGGCAATTAAGTTTAGACTTAATGAAGTCAGAGAGACATCGGCTGCTTAGCACTGAGCGTGCACTTCATTAATTTTCTGGAGTGAAGCTCTTGTCATCATGCAGGATGCAGTGTTTGATGATCATGCACTAGTTCACAGATAATGATTCTCCTGCAGAGATTGGAACAGCAGTAATGATGTGTCATGGGGGCTGTGATATGCTGTAGGAAAAAATTACTTTTTAGGGGAGCTGCAACTTCCTTTCCTTTCTTAAAGTAACATACTTAAGAGCTGGTTGCCCCAGTGGACTCTTTTGTCTTCTTACTAACACCATTTTCATGATGTACTAAGAATCAGACAGAATTACCATTTAAACTTGTGAATTTAAGAGTCACACAACCCTGGAAGTGAAGAGAGAAAGTCTTACTAAATCATCCGTTCTGCTGTGTTCCTTTGTGCAGTATGATATTCTATGTTTTATACAGTCTATTTTAAGATGACTGGAACAAGAATTTCTTATCTCCTTGGGGAGAGCTTTCCACAGCTTTACCTACTTCTAAGCACTAGATACTGTATTGCAGTGGTGGGTTTACACTGTTTAGGTTTACCAATTTGGCAGATTTTTAAATACTTTGAGGTACTATGTAAAGAAATCAGAAAAAAATTTCTACCACTTGTAGTCATTCTTGAGTGTGTTCACAGATTATAGTTGGGCTTTTTTTTTTTAATTCCAATACAATAGAATTCCATCTTCATGACTTTTGTCAACATTTGTTTTATTTTCATGAATCTTTGTGTGTGAACACATAAAAGATGGAGCTCTCCAGTGAAGCTCCATCTCTAAAATTACTTGAGCCACTGAAGAGCAGCACTAACATCTCCTGCCTTGCCACATCCAAGTAAGGTTTCTCCTACCAGGTGGCTCTGAGGAGCAGTGAAAACAAGTCTCTTCTCTGTTGTTAATGCTTCTCTTCCTGCCACACACCCATATTGAGTACCAACTGCTAAATGCTACCCACTGGAACTGAGGATCTTGGAAAGAAAATGTGCCAGGATAAAGTGGAGAGAATTGAGGCACTACTCAAGCATTCTCAGCTTCTCTCCCCTGGTCATTTCTAATGGACTTAATAGCCACAACAAGCTCACAGAGCACCTCTGAATTCCTTCATTACTTTATAATGTTTTTCCAGCCTCCTCTAGTTTGCAGCCATCTCTTAGATTCTTGTATATCCTTAATTTTTTTTTTCCTGCAGGGCATGATAGGCTTTCCATCTCCCCTCATTCTGTCCTGCTGGTCTATAGCAGGCAGATGGACAAGCTGATGATTACACTTGCTAAGGCATCATTTGCAGCATTCAAAAACAGAAGTACAGAAAAATGCTCCTCATAAAAATTCAAACCTAATCTTAGTTAATATCACACCAAGCAGTTTGGCTTACCAGTATGTGTGCCATCACCATCTCCAAAACTGTCCTGAAGGGATTTCACACTGTAGACAGGTGATGTGGTAGAGTTTAGCTCTCTAGGACTGGAAATTCATTCCTTCTTTCCAGAGAACAAGAACATACCAAATCACAAGTCCTCTTGCTAGTTCTGCTTTGCTCCTCCTGGCTGCTGATGTGGAAAAGCAGGAATGTTTCTTTTGCATTTGGAAAACTCATTCTTCAACACCTAAGAAAAAACAGATAACTGAGATTCAAAGCCCACACAACTTTTCTCATCCCACACTCTTCCCTGTTTTTCCAGCACTTCTTAAATACCACATGTCAATGCAGACCTCATAGGCTCTTTATTAAAAAAAAAACATGCTTCCAATTTTAAGATTTCTTTTTATCTTTCCCAGGCACCCAATGAACTTTTTCCTTTTCCTACTGTCAACTCCAAACTAGAAAACCCCTCACCTAGAAAAATGCTGCCATCTGTACTTTGTCTACTTCCTCTAGTAAAAATAAGCCTTTTTTTTTTTTACCTTCCTTGGTCACGTTCCCTTTCCCACCATGCTCCAGCATTCTTCCAAGCTGGTGTCAATCACACAACACTAGGCCAGTAGAGTTCTCAAAGAGACAAATCATAATGGACTGTGGTTAATTTTACTTCCAAACTATCACTTTCTGAGTCTTAAATTTACTGAGTTACTCTGATAAAGATCACCACTGGAATAAATATCAAAAGAAAAATTGTAAATGTTCCCCTTTAATTTAAAACCCTTTTTTATGGTTAACAGCTCTCTTGGACATATTCTGTCCTCTTAGTGTCTCAACCTGTTAAATTAATGTAGCTGATGGTTTATTTTGCAAGCTTAGATACCGTCAAGCTACAAATAGTTCTTAAAATGCATACAGTAATTTTCTCCATCAACATCTCCTTATCATTAGGTTCTCATCTCTATAGACCCTCTAAAATTTCAAATAGAATCTAAATATACAACTTTTCTTCCCCATCCCTTGTGAAACATGAAAGTACATGTTATTCTGACTCACCTTCCTTTCCCTGGAAATTAGAAGAATGGTGTTCCAAAACAACCAAGAAAAGACAGGATATGAGTTAGATTGTTTAAGAGTTAGACAGATAATCTACAGAAATCCCAGTCTCCAAAGAAATAGTTAATTATTGTGTGGATATTTGTTATGTTTTGGCAGGAGGAAGAGGAAATAGACCTGGCAGTGATCTGTCTGCAGAAGTTGCTCCGAGGCAGGGCTCTTCAGAACATGGTATTCTGTCTCTTTGTTTATGTCAGTCTTCAGAATGATGGTGGGAATGACTGATTGCAAAGGGTGTTTGCAATCTTTCTTCCACAGCACTAATCAGGGGTAGTGAGGCTCTGCACAGCAGAATTACTCAAATGGCAAATTCTAGACTGGATCTGGACCATGAGTACATTCTGCCATGATTATGCCAAGGTCCCATGCACAAGAAAGGTCCCACATCCCAGCAGGGCAGCCTGTATTTCATACCATCTTTTTGGTTTCCACTGGTGGTGAGCTGGACTCCAGATGAGGAGCAACTGAAGCCTACCACCATGATGTGCAGGATCCATCATTCTGCTTTCA
This sequence comes from Anomalospiza imberbis, assembly GCF_031753505.1. Taxonomy (NCBI): domain Eukaryota; kingdom Metazoa; phylum Chordata; class Aves; order Passeriformes; family Viduidae; genus Anomalospiza; species Anomalospiza imberbis. The sequence continues at coordinate 78,635,229 of NC_089682.1, read as the reverse complement.
GGGGAACAGAAGGGGGTCTAACTAAAAATTAATTCAGTAGCCATGCCTCATGGTCTTTATGGTCTTTATATTAAGTAAGTCTGTCGCTTATGATCAGGCCAGTCCTGAAGGTTTGGTTTTGTGTCCACAAAAAGTACAACTGATACTCTCTCTTGCAGTAACTATTTAATGTTTTGAAGTGGTCCCATGCAGGACCCTGAGCTTTAGCAAACAGTACAATATTGTGAAAGTGGCTTGAGATGGAATATGTACTTCCCAAGTGTTCTACAGTTGTGTGATGTTGTGTGACAGATCTGTGGTTGAGGCCACTGAAGGATTGTTGACTTTCAGAGCATGAAATGTCCCACCATTTTAGGAATCTTCTTCCAGCTACTGCTGGATCAGAAATACATTACTGAGTTGGAGAATGACACAAGCAGGGTTGAGTGATCTTTTGTTGCTCTTGGAAGTCATGTTGGAAGAGAGTGGGACTGAGAGTAAAACAGTGTCAGGGAGGGCTGGGCCACATAATCCACAACAGGGATGGCAGCAGTTTCAGCAACCTCCCCACCAGTTTATGACTTTGGGCTGTTGCTGGGCTCTCTCAAAATGAAGGTCAGAGGACATGAGATGTTGGAACACTGTGAAGCTTTGACATTGAGGCTGATATAACAGGGTATGCAGAAGACTATTACCCTTTTGATATAGGTGATGGTGTTCTACATTCCAGTGGTTTGAGTTTGGTAAAGCCAAACAGAAAAAAAAAAAAAAAAAAGTAACAGATTTACCTGACAGCTGTAGAGTTTGCCTAAATGCAACCACAAATTCGTTACAGAGAACTAGGTCTTGGTAACAGCTGACCTTGCAACGTGGAGAAAAAGGGTGTGTTTTGCTGGCAAAAACATGTTGCTCCGATATTCTCCATTTATTATGCTTAGTTGTTCACCTTTATTTTAAAGATATTTGAAGGGAAGGAGAGGCACCTGGATCTGATCCAAGAGCTGCGCACCACTCACGCGCTCCAGGAGGATGGACAGCTGCTCTTGAAGGCACAGAAGCAGATGACACTGTCTTTACAGCGACAGCGTGACTCACAAATGCAGCAGGTTTGCTTGCATAGATGGGAAGGTTGATTCACAGCTCTGTCCTGACTAGACACTCTGTGCTTGCAGTACCACAACACTTTCACATTTAATTTTTTATGTTTTCTACTATCCAAAGCACAGAAGGCACCCCAATAACAATAAAGCTCTCCTAGCACAGGCCAAGCACTGAATGCCTGAGGGGCTAAAATTGCTCTCTCACTGCTCTGGAGGCTCTGGGGAATCTCAGAAACAGACTGAGGCCCCCTGACCACAGCTGCTATGCAGCCTGTGTTTGCTTTGTTTGCAGACAGAGCATTTATTTATATTTACAGGGCTTTGAACAAACTACAGTGTTAGATGACCCTCAGTTTTCCCACATTTCAATCCATTTGACGGGTATCACAGTATGTCCTATGACCTGGTATCACAATACGTGCTTGTCACTCACATCTGTTGGATGTTTTTCTGAGTGTTTGTTACTGCTCTGTCATTTTCCTGTCCCTTTTCTAGCTTGGCACCCTCTCAGGCTCCTCCTCACACATAAAACCTCACAAAGGCAGCCAAACCAACTTATTTTGTAAATCCTGCTGGGCTCAAGACTTCAAGAACCTTAGCAATGATGACACACTGAGGTACCTGCCACTGTATGCAGAGCAAAGAAATTTAGGGCTCCATTTTCTGCCAAGGATCTAGTAAGAGCCAGGGATGCAAATTCCCATCCTGTTTCCTTACAGTGCCACAACTTTCCAGAGGAAAGTGAATGAAATGGCAGATGCTGGTCAGGAGTGGATCATAAAGAAATTTTGTCCAGAGTTCACTACATTTCAGAACATGCAGTATCTATCACATTCCTGCAAGTTTTCTTCTAATTTTTACTACTCTGCTGTTTTTTCAATGTCCAGCTGTGAAGCAATTTGGCAGCTTTCATATTACAATAACAGCATCCACTGGCAAGTTGACCTGGTGGAGATGAAGCCAGGCCACTGTTTCCTGCTGGTTGAGCAGCAACAAAATTTCCCTTTAGATCTCAATAAAAATTGAACCAGGTGATTGAGTTTTACCATTTAGCATTTCCAGATACTCCTTCATGCACAGGAAGCCCAGGTGTAGAATGCAGGAATACAGAATATTTCTATTGATGAATTAAGAGAAAAATAAAAGCCTTAGGCATTAGAAACTTGCAGTGTTCCATTTCTTCTAGACGCCCAGATGAGAGTGAAGGAGAAAGCAGTTCAAACACCATAATGACATTCATAGAGGAGAGAGAGCAAATGGTAAAGATATTGACCTCTGATATCAGAATTTCCTTTTTGGAGAGCCACTATCCCCCTCTGCTGGTATCTGCCTCCTCTCACTTTTTTTTTTTACTATCTCTGAGGGTTCACAGTCCAGGGCTCAGGTTGTCAAACATTTTGAACATCAAAACTCTCTGGAATGCATGTGCAGGAGTTTTCTATGTGTGTAGCTATTTCAGAAAGTCACTGATGACTCTCAGTTCTATAGGGTTTGGTGGTCACAGGTTTTTTCAGGTTTTTGACCATTTCAATGTAAAATAAATGCTTCCTGCCTAAAGAGGATGGAAACTCCACATAAAACAGTCAGAGATGAGGAGCTGAAAATTTTGGACTCGTATATAACAAAAATCTAACACAAGAATGTTCCTGAGTTGTTTTCCTCCATTTCACACCAGTTTTATATACAGCGCCTGGAGCAATGAAGAGGAAGGAGCACTTTAGTTCCATGTTATCCCTCCCTGTGAGGTGGTGCAGTTACTGCATCACCATCTTCCATCTGAAACACCTGTGGGCTAAGTGCTGTCACTTCTTGATGCGTGCAACATTGACAATCCCCCTTCCTTTGAAACACTGCCTGGGCAAATGGCACAGCTGTATAAGAAAGCTGATTTATTATTACTTGTCTGGGAGATTTCAGCTCCACTTGAACTTTTATGTTTAGGTCTATTCTGTAATTGCCTGTTTATTTCAACAGAACACAGCATCCCAGCTAGTTCCAGACATTCCCTCCTACCAAGGCCTGTGGCTTCAGAGTCCATTCTGGAGATAATGAACTCCCCATAGATCTTGTCTCTTTCTGTAGTGCAATCACACATACCCAGCCCATAGAACAGGATGTGCCTGGAACAAGGAGTGAATGGCACAGTAATGCTGAACACCTGGAATCTTCTCTCAACTCTGTCACAGACTTTCTGATTTTCCATTTCCCGGAATTTTGAGGTCTCATTTGCACTTCTGCAAACTTCATATAATTACTGTCAATTTGAATTTGTCAGCAGTTAGTAACTCGTACAATTTTAGGTGCAATGCCTGAAGCTGCAGGTACTTATGGTTGCACTGTGCAGAAACCAGTCATGGCATGTAACACATGAAGAGTGCCAAACTCCTGGGACTGTCCCATGGCTGGTTTGAGTGGATGCTGCAGAGCTGTCTCACATGCCTGTGGTAGTCCTGGGACTTCGTACAACATTCCTGGGTCTGTAACACAATTCTTTGCATTTTTCTTTTGAAAGCTGTCAGCACTGGAAAGGGACTTGGCCACGGTAGAAGGAAGGGCACTGGCGAACATGCTTGATTTTCTGTCCAAAGAGCTGGTGAGGCTGCAAGAAGAACAGAAGATCCATGCTTTGCTCATGCTGGCTGAGAGGCAGAGGCGGATGCGGGAAGCAGAGGAGAGCGGACGGCGGCAGCTGGAGGAGAACCGGCGGCAGGAGGAAGATGAGCTTTTCAGACAGGCAAGAGAGGGAGACTGCTGGGACTGTAGGCAGTTTGTAGGAGCTGCCTCCTTGTGGGAAGGTCCAGATGGATGGGAGCTGCTTCAGCGCTGACTTTGGCAATGGCTAGTTTTAAAATTGAGAGGGAAAGCTAAGTGAAGAGAGGGTGATTCCTGCCTGGCAGTCATGTCCATTAAGCTAAGGATGATCTGAATACCCCTACAGACAGTCGTGTTAGGCCTGTCATGAATGGGTGTAGGTTTCTAAATTTCTCCAGTAAACACCTATGGAGAACAGATGTACCTAGATCATCTCTAGGGATAATGTTTTGTCAGCACTTGTTCTGCCCAGCAGAACTATTATGTGATTTTCCAGGAAGGAATCCTTTAAGCAAGGGTTTGGAAAGATTTAAAACCCCCACCCCAGCCCAAGTGGACCGCAAATAACAAGAGGTACAACACTTATTTTGAAGTAATGATAATAGATAAAGTAAACTTGAAATCAAGAAAAAAAAACCCTGAATTACCATATTCCATAACTATTCTATAGTCCTGTTCCTATTTCCTAACTCTTGACTGCATGAAGCATATTTCTCCCTGTTGAAAGACATGAGTGGGAGTCTAATTGACTAAACCAATACTTTTCAAACTTTGTGGAAGGTGGTTAATACCAAAAGGATCTGGCATCATGTTTATTTTTTTTTTAATTTTAGCTTCTCATCATTTATGTATTTCTGAGTGGTAAGCAGGTAAGGCCAAGGTGCCATAAGATTATGCCCTGCAGATTAGCAGATAGAAAACACCCATTTCTAAAATCTCACCTCTACAACCATTATAAAGAAACTAATAATTTTATCTTGGTTTTTGACTGGCTTGATGGAACTTTCTCCTTCAGTGTTTGCTTGAATGAAAACTGATTTATTTACTGAAGTCAATACCCATGATTATCACTTGGCAATTGTTGCTCAGGGGGCTGTGAGAACTGAGGGAGCAACTGCCATTGCATTCACAGGACTAACCTGCTGCATCAGAATTGGATCTGTGAATTGGTTTTCTTTCACCTGCACTTGTTAAATCAGTTCTCAGAAAGAATTACTAGAAAAGAAATTTTTACAGACAGCATCTCTGAAAACAAATCTCAGGTTGGCCTGCCTGAAACAAAGAGTCTTGTGAAAATCTGTTGTTCATGCTTCTCTGGAAATCTTCCACTATGTTCCTGGCACAGCAACAGGCAGGGGAACAATATCTTGGTGTTTTTTTCTAGGTGGTGGATGTTCAGGACAGAACTATTGACACCTACTTGGAAGATGTTATCCTGAGTAGCATGGAGAGGACAGCTGAAGAGCAAGCCAGGGAAGAGATTCAGAAAAGGGCTGTAGAAATCAATGACATTGTTTACAAAATGGAGAGTCGGTAGGTTATTAAACAGCACGTGAGGGGCTGTTCACAGCAGTTTAGAACCTGCCTGACCAGGTGCATCTGTGGCTGTGTGCATCACCCAAACCATGGGAAGGGCAGAGCAGTGCTGCTCGTGGTCGCTTCATTAGTGTGGCTGCTATATGGGAACCACGCTGCTCCTACCTGCTACACACATAAAAATCCATCAGAGCCTTATTTCCATACAGCCTGTGCCAGGTTCCCTTTGCAAATCACTTGTGTGATCTGTGAATCACCCTTTTTAGATTTCTCCACACCAGTTCGAGGCTGTGACTGAGCTTTAAGTGAATCTGGGAACTGCCTAAAGCAATACCCATTCATACCAATCTTTTCATTTATTTACACTACTACAGAAAATCCATTTGAAAGAGATCCTAAAAGATACAGCTATACACAGCCTTTCATTCTGGGGTGGCTCTTCTTTATGGAACTGCCAATTTCCATGGAGGTCACTCATACTGATGGCTGCCTGACAAGGCACTTTGAGTAAAGTAAATTGTTGAGAACACCACAGTCTGTGTTTGGCTGGGGTATCAGCAGTGAATACTTCTTAGGACCTGCCAAACCCCCAGTTCAGTTTTTATGCTCTTTTTTGGTACTGAGCCATAAAAATCCCAATGACACAGTGACTCTCCTATGGTAGAGCAGCTGTGTATTTTGTATCTAGATGAATACAAGCAGAACGTTGGAATCCTTGGGGGAATGAAGCGTAGATAATGCATGCAGCCCCTGAGCCAACTGGGAACCCACCAAACACTGACATGGAAAAGAGCACAGGGGCAGCCAAGTGCAGAGTTACAAAAGGGAAGAATTTAGCAAACTCAGCAATGGACCAAAGACTAAATTGACAAAGACACAAACCCTCGGCGGTATCTGTGTGCCTAATTCAGTTTGTCATCAGAGGGAACTGAGCTTCTCAGTACCTTTGAGGATAAGGAATGTAAGATGATCCAGTGCACTGTTGAACACACTGGCAGTGCAAAGGGGAATAGTCACACTATTGTAGGATACAATACTACAATATTGTAGGATAGTCACCTATTTGTAGGATAAAGACAGAACCAGCTGACAACTGCTGCCATGACAATACACTCCCTTGGAAAGAGTGAGGGCATTTACATGGGAGACCTGTTTTTGCAGAGGTGGACTGCAGAGAAAATTAAAATACTAATGCCACTGTGCATCTGTCCTGTAGTCAAACTCGCCTACAGTCAGAAGAGATTGTAGCAGAGCTGGTCTATAATTTCCTGATCCCAGAAGCTGAGAAAAACTTTATGAGAGAAAGAGGTAAGGAGTCCAGTAACTTTATTTTCTTTGTGAACTGGTTCACTCTCCTTATTCTAGCTCCCTGAAAGGAACGATGCAGCCAAGAGTTGTCTCAGTTCCCTGAGATTCCTTTTTGGCACTCTGCAGGTAGAAAGTTAATCTCTTTCACCCTTTTTTCACCAGTTTCTTTAGTCTTTTTAAATGGTGACTGAAATTCAGACCTGCTGTAAGATCTGGCCTGTGCTTTTGCCAGAAAGCTTGGATCAGATAATCCTTGAGGTACCTTCCAACCTGGCTTGCTATGATAAAGTTGGTGTATCTGCAACAATAAAATTGCATAAAAAGAAGCAGCCCATTGCACATTCAGAAACAAACTGGTAAAAATCTTTAAGTAGAACAGTTGTGAATTGTGTTATTATATGGCAATTTCTAAAACTGCGTGAGACTTTAACAAGCAAATTACTTAAATATACGTCATATATGGAAGGAAGGTTATACACTTTCCTCTGCTTCCTTCTCCTCCCCAGTGGGCTGAGAGCAAGAGGTAAAGATAAAGTTTTAAGGTTGGCTGTAGTGGCATCAAGTTGTAAGGAGATAACAATGGTAAGCACATCTACAACAGATAACCTTGCAGTTGTAAAGAGGATGTTTCTGTTTAAAAAAATGGAATAGTATCTGTCAAAGTACAGAGGGGAATACACTGGAAAGCTGTGTATTACATTAAGTAATGTCATAAATAAGTGGCTGTTCCTAACTGGGATGTTTCCACTGACCAGCGCAGGTGGAAGACCCTTACTAAAGCAGTCACCCACAGAAAGTGAAGCTAAGCAAAGCAACTGCATCACAATAGAGCTTGAAGGGGGGTTCTTGCTGCAGTGCACTTCTCTGCCTTGAGAACAAAGGCGCTTAGTTCATTGCCTCTTTTATTGCTTTGTGAATGAAAACACAAACCCTGAGTACGCACTTTGTGGTCTCTGAATTGTGCAAACTTTCGTCTTACTGGCTTGTGTATTGCCACAACAACAGGACCTGTTCTGCAGCTGGGATTTCTGCACAAGCTTAAATCAGCTCCCTTCATTCCAGCACTGCTTCTGCCAGCCTTCCAGAGCAGGTGATGTAATGGTAGTCAGTGAAGCCTGCAGCTCAGGCACTAACATACACAGGTTAGCCTGTCTCAGAAAGGAAAGCAGAAAGAAGACCTGGAGATGGGTTAGGATTCTAGACATACTGAGGACATACATCAAGGCTCAAAATACATACTGGGCTTAAATGCAACAGCAGCTAATGAACAAAACACCTCAGATGCACTCCCAAACAACAGAAGAAAAAAATCTTCAGAATCTGTGATAGCTGCAGTGAGTTTGCCTGGAAAGCAGAGCTAGACCAAATTAAAAATTAAAGTGGATGCTGGTGGAATAGAGCAGCAGGCTGTTAAATAAGAGAGCTCCTTCTAATGTGATCAGGAGAAATTTGTCACAATATTCTTGTGACAGCAGAAATCAAATGTCAGGAAGAGACCTGGCTCATACTCTCTTTTGCTATTGCTGCATGGGGTGGAGGGGGCTCCATTCATTTAAGACAGTTGAATTCTACCAGATGTACACTCTGATGAACACACCCTGCTGTAAACCTCCTGCACAGTGATACTTTCAGGGAAGCAGAATCATTAACTATTCCATGGAAATCCAAAGGAAATGGTATCAAAGAATGGCGTTAGATCTCATAAACATATTAGTGTATTGCTTTTAAAGCCTTCCCTATAGTGAGCCAAATCATTCATTATGAAACTGTGTTTTAGCAACCGGGCCCATGCTTGAGCATTCACCTTCCTTGAAACTATCAGGAAGTGATCTAAGAGCACAGTTATCTGGCCTGTCAAAGGAGCAAATCCATTTGTAGAACAAAGATTTGAGGGCCTGCAGTTTCAGTCTTTGCCTTCACTTTACCTTCCCCTTAAACACCTGTTTTGCCGTTACCTAGTTTGGGATTTTTTTCCTCCTCATTTTGTTGCATTTTGATGCATAGAAGCAGGGATTATCCAATACTGGCTCACCCTGAAAAACCTCTGTACCTCAATTTTGAACCCTGCCTCAGTGGAAGTAGAAGTCACTGTGCTGATATGAAAAACCTCACTTGGAAAAGGACAGTCATTCACCAATTTCAGCATGCTGTCCTTTAGATGGAATTCACAGTGGATGGAGAAGAGGACTGCAGCAATTCCAGGGGAGAATTCCCAGTATAGTTGATGCAGTTGATGCAAACATGATTGAAGCCAAAATGCCTTGGGTAGAGGAACCTCTCCTGGGAGTGAAGGCTGGCTGGTGAAGATCAGCTTTTCAAATGCAAGTGAGATCCAGTTGCATTCATTGTTGACAAAGTGGACCTGGGAGATGGATAAACATAAACAGGGTGGGTTGGTAACGCTGAGTGACTGAGACAGGGACAGCAGAACTGTGTGCCAGCATGCAGGACACCCTTGCTTCAGATTCACAGTCTAAGTGCAGCCCACCCTTGGAACAGGCCAAAGTCTTGGACTTCTGTAGGGAAGTGACAGGATGAGAGCCACTCCTTGTTCCTGCATCATTCCTCACACTCTCTGTAAGGCACACAGTACTTCAATCCCCGTGACTGAAATAAAGAGGGAAAGGGTGAATAAAGAACAGTGAAGAGCAATGAAGAGAGCTGTAGGGTGAGCACTTAGGCTTGGGTAATTATTTCCCAGGAGGTGGGTTGGAAATACATACAAATGACTTTGGATGAAAGGAGGCAATGCTGCAGTAGCTGGGGGGAGGTGATAAGGTAGGCAGGTGACTTCATGTGTCAGCTGTGGCTCCGAGTCTTACTTTGAACTCAGTAAGAGTTTCTCAGTGCAGGTCAAAGAATGGCACAGGAGATGGCAGATTTCAGCTGGATCCTTCCAGAGGCTTGCTGCAATTAACAGACACTGAAGGAGAAGTTATTTTAGAGCCTGATAATATATCCTGGCCAGTTGTTCCCAAAGCTGGAAAGGAGAACACTTTGGCTGTGCTTCCCACTGTGGGGGCCAGTCTTCAAAGTGAAACGCAAAGTTGGTTGCTGCTATTAGGTGGCAGTAGAACGCTTTCAGCCAAAGTTAGAAGGGCATGATTTTTTTTCCTGAGATAGACTTTTCCACAGCTGCAGGATTGCTAAAAGCTACTCCTCCTTTCTCCCCTACAGAGAACACTTTGCTGTACATTTCCAAGTAAAAGCCTTACCTCTTTTTATGCACAGTGAGGCAGTCCCAAAGAAAACACATCTATGCTGCTCATCGAATCATCCACGGGGGCACAGAGAGGGCTCTGGCTGATCTGGCACCGCGTCAGGATGCATCTGCCACCAAGAGAAATGAGGATTCTCCTGCTGGGACAGCCAGCACAGCTCTGAGTGGGACAGCTGCTGGACCAAGTGCAGCTGACAGCACTCACCCTTCCACAGTTGCACGTGAACTTGGACAAGGCTTCCACAAGGATCCCACAGACTCCTAGGACAGAAGATGAGTGAGGTGGGTTTCCCTTCCCCTCTGTCATTTGAGTTTGGAGCATGGTGAGGGAAAGGGAAGCACATTGTATTTACTTTTTCAGGGCACCCTGAATGGAAAACCCTCTCTCTCCCTTGGGCTGTCCCTCCAGCTGCCTACCAGCAGTGTTGTCCTGGAATCATTCTGCATACATTTTGGTGTGACAGCTCCCTCCACTCTCTCCCCACCTTGCTTTGGACTTCATTATCTATTTTTTCTTGTTCTGATATTTTAGAGAAGCTTGAGTGAGAAAGCAGTGTTAGCATTCCTTGTTTGTTTTCCTGGCACAGACCAATAAAAATCTGCACCTGGGCTTTTAGTGGTATTTCCTTGCTTCAATAACATTAAATGAAAAAATACTCCATAAGTAGGAAATTTTGAGACCGTCCACAGACAAGCGTGTCACACTGATTTCTTTAGTGGCTTAAGGCCTGGCCAGAGGCTTCCTGCATTAGCACTGCTATTAATAAAGCACAGGAGCTGAACAAAAACAGTCAGATTTTGCATAATCTTTTCACATCATTAGTCCTTGGAGAAAGAAAAGGTGCCCCTGACCTCAGCAGGGTGGTTTCTGACAAGCAGGCAGTGTCTGGCACAAGCCTAGGTGACAGCAGCATGGCACGGGCATGGTGGGGCTGATGCCTTTTCCAGAAGTGTTCCTCTTCATGCTGACTGCTTCTTGCTTTTTATCACTGCAAAGAGCAGTTCTGGAAAGAATCTTATTTTGCTTGGAACAGTGTTGGTCACTCTGGCTCTCCAGCTCTGGGGGCTACACAGAAAGGATGCTGGATTTGCCGTGTGCTGGCTTTGCCGTGTTTGCAGGCACGGGGATGCTCCAGCTCCAGATGTCAGGAAGCAGCGGGCTCAGACAGGCGCAGTGCATCTGTCACAGAGCTCAAGGCTTGCTCAGCTCTCCAGCACTCACGTGTCAGAATTCCTGAGGGCTGTGGCCTTAGCGCGTAAAGGGACATTTACACCAAGCACCACATTTTGGAGGGGCGGGCACAGCCACACCATCACACCCAAAATGCTCATTCATTGATGGCTACAGCTTACACAGCCAACAGCAGTACTGGCCCTCAGTGCTACAGTGGTAACAGGCTGATCTCTCCCTGCTGCCATCATTTCTCCCCGTGGATCATCTTTTCCCTGTGCTGGGTCTGTAAAGCTCAGGTGTGGTTCGGCTAACCCCAGCCATAGTGCCTGTCCTACATAACACAAACCAGCAGCTGGTCAAAAATGGTGCTCATTAATGCATTCCTGTAAAAATTCTGCATTGGGTCTTTGCTTTGTGGGTTAGGCTGGGGCAGGGTACAGGGAAAGGAATTTACAGGGAGGGGAGAGGGAGGAGAACGGAGTCTGGATACCCCTTTGTTCCACTGGGGAGTAAATAACAGCTGGAGAGAGGAAAAGGAGTTGCACCAAACCCCTGCTGGGCTCCAGGTCGCTGAAGCAGGGGCACCAGGGGACTGCTGGCGTCGGGCAGCCTCTGTAAATGCTGCAATGTCTGGCAGGAGTCAGAGGGGGTTGACCAGTTTTAGTTAGAACTCTGTGAGGATGGGGGCTGGGGATTTGGAGCAATTCTCATGGTATTCATAGCTAGTCAGTGAAAGGGAAGGTTGGAAATACAAAAATACAGAACAAAACACTCTCCGCAGTGTGGGAGGAGAAGCTGTGCAGGAATCGGCTCTGTAGCCTCAGGTCACCTTGGACAAATTTATCCTGGTTAAAAGGAGGGGGGATAACATGAATCACAAGATCCAATGTAATAGGAGAGACATGGAAAACTTGACGCAGCAGAACAGTGGAAGACCCATCCATTGAGGCATTTGCTGTATTTCTGAAGATGGTCTGTCAAAATAAACGTTCTGCATGTGACTCGCTGTACAATTTGATGTGGTTTTATAAAGATAAGTATTCCAACAGGTGTGGGAATGGACAGAGGTTGCAGCATTTTGGGTCTTCTGTAGGGACAAAGCTCTGCATGACAACAAGGGGGCAGGGAACTCAGAGGACTCCAGATGCTGTGCACAGACTGAGCAATAAATGTCTCACCTTCTATCATGATTTAAGGGACACCATCAGGGTAAAGCCATCTTTTCTACATGACATTGCCTAGCATGTAAACTGAAGGCCATGGCAGGATTCCTGCAGGAAACTCTTCTGTAGAAACTGTTTTCAGTTGTCATGTGTGGTTTTTTTTCTCAAGCTTTGCAGAATGTACTTTCAGAAAGAAAATGAGCACAGTGAGAGGGAATTGGGATCATAAATCAATACCGTAAGAATGCACCATTCCCCCTCCTAGCAGGAGACAGAGCAACCCTGGGGAGGAGCCCGTACCAGAAACAAACACAGCAGATGCCTCCAGGACTGCACCAATACAGTGCAAACATGGGGAAAATTCAGCTTGTCCCTTTTCTTTCACCAGCTGCCCACGGGGAGGGAGCCTGGCTGTGCTGCTCTGCTGGCTCCTGTCTCCTGGCATGTGGGGGAGACAAGGCTGAGCCAAACAGGGCTCTGGGGTCGCTGTGCCCTGAGAATGGTGAAAAATTGGTCTCTGCGGTAAGCGAATGAATGCAAATTGTCCCAGGGCTTCCCTGCCGATACGGCTCTGGTGGTGTGGGAGGAGAAAATCCTATGGCACCAAGAACAGTTCAGCAAAAAAGACTTGGGGTCCTTCTTTACTGGAAACGTACAGTGCCTGCCTTTCTGTCAACAGAAAACCACGCCAAACCCACAGTCCCCCATCTCTCCTGCCTCCCTTAAGAGCAATACGACCATCACAAAAGCTGCAGCCATAGACCTGGGTGTGGTGCTGTTAAGAGTTCCTGCCACTTTCTGAGCACAGCTGTTCCTTCTGCTTCTGGTCTTGCAAGTGTGCAGGATTTGCCTGATACTTCATTGGGCTCAATTCAGCCATCACACCATTTGTTTTAGGAGAGTGGGATTAACCCTACAAGTATGGTCCTCACATGCTCAAGGCTTTTAACAAGGCATTATTGCTATCTCCTTCAAGTCATGTTTCTCTGCTTTCACCAAAGTCCTGCTCATGCAACTTTTCCTGTGTTTTAATGATTGGGGAATCAGAATCATGCTGGCATCCAGCCTCCTCACCACAGTGCCCTCCAGAATCAGGCCTGGGCTTGGATGGGGAGCTGTTGTTTCCTGTGCCTGCCTTCCATCCCACCTGGGAGGTGGGAATTGGTTTGAAAACCTGCCAAAACCGCCAACTCCCCGAGACAGAATGTGTACACCTGCATTAGTAAATTCAATTTTCCTGGGACCACCCTGGACCAAGGCTCCCACCTCTTCTCCCAGCCACTGCCTGGAGCAGAACTGGCAAGGAAAGCATCTCAACAGACACTGTTTGCACGAGACAGAAAACGCCAGCAGGCCGAGGGGAAGGGTGTACGCTGACACCCATGGAGCAGGGCAGCTCCGCTCTCTGCTCTGATCATGTCATTCATTCCTCTCATTCCTCCTTTTCTTCCACATGCTGCATCAACCCCACACACCTTTTCCTCCACTTCTGGTTGGAGTCAAGGCCACTTCTCTTGGCCTTCTCCCATGTGTCACATCCCAATCCTTCAAGTAGCACTTGGAAGTGATGTCCTATTCCCCTTTTCTTCCTGCAGGGCTGCTTACCTGTATCCACATGTGCTGCCTGGCTCAGCACACCGTCCCCAATGGACCCGAGAGCTGTGGCTGCTCCTGCCAGCACCCACTGTTGCAGCTGCCCACTGCTCTACAGCGGCTTGGACCGCAGAGCCCGGCCAGATGAGATTTATCCCCTCAAGCTCCCCCAGTGGGGAGCTTGCATGGCAGCCTGCACTCCTGGCCCATCCTGGAGCTCCTCAGTCAGTGCTGGGGATGTTGGTCCTTGTCCTCAGGGGGTGGCTGCGGGTAGCGTGCAGTGCCCCTGCGGTGCTGATTCAGTGAGATAAAGTGGTAGAGACTTGAAAGCTGCATTTTCTGCTCTCTCCTTGAGTTGCTGCAGGATTGATCCTAAGAATCTCCCTTTTGTCTGTTACTGAGTCTGTAACAGCCTCTTGCAAACACCCTGTTGGTTCCTTACCTTTTGAATTGGAGCCTCTCTCTGATTGCCAACATGATTTTTCTGCCCCCAGCCAAATGCAAACCATTTTTTCATTGCTGTGTGGGCCCCAAATCTATTGTCTCCAGCAGAGACAGCTTCCATTGACCAACCTCTTCCTAGGCCTGGTGCTGTGAAACAAAAATCTTAAAAGAGGTGTAACTGAGATGGTCCAAAGAGTCCCCAGTTGGGCAGTCCTTTTCCCAAGGCTGTTAACGTATGGCAGCATTCCAAACAACATTAATGATCTCCTTGAGTAAAAACACTCTCAAACCACCTGGGTTTTTCCAGTAAGCACCATCTTCCTCCTGAACACTCTGGCTTGGCAAAGGATTTGGTTACAGGAATGAGCTGTAGAAGGGAGGTAGAGGGCATGGCTGCTGTTATGCCAGAGGAAACAATCATAGAATTGTTTAGGATGTAGAGAACCTCTAAAGTCACCAAGTCCAACCATTAACCCAGCACTGCCAGTCCACCACTAAACCATGTCCCCAAGTGCCACATCTTTTAAGTATCTCCAGGGACAGTGAGTGACTTCACCACTTCCCTGGGCAGCCTGCTCCATGGCTTGACAACCCTTTCCATTAAGATTTTTTTTCCCTAATATCTAATGTAAGCCTTTCCTGGTACAACTTGAGGCCATTTCCTCTTGTCCTCTCGCCTGTTACCTGGGGGCAGAGACTGACCCACACCTGGCTGCAGCCTGCCCTTGGGGAGTTGTGGAGGGTGATAACAGGGATCGGGTGAGAGGGGTGGGAATGCCCTTTGCTTCCTCTCAAGCTCCCACCACACACCTGCCCCTGCCCCACTCCCTACAGCCCCCGTGTCCCTCTGACAGGACCTGCCACATGTCCCTCTGTCAGCAGCAGGTGTCTGGACCCTGTGACCCAGCTCAGCACTTGGAGGTGAGGTAAAGCACAGGGAGGTCAAGCAGCCAGTGACAATGAACAGTCCTGCTCCAACTCCTGCCTTCCACCAGTTTTTAGAAACTTTGCTTAGGAAAAAAAAAAACCAACCAAAAAGTCCAAACCCTTCAATCTCTCTGCTTAGCAATCCATTTCATTCTCAGTTCCCTGGGCCTGCCACCATGCACAGGGCCTGCAGCTCCTCTGCTGGGACAGGTGCTTGTGCTCTGCCAGGCAGCTCTGCCTGGGGACCAGGGTTTGTTTGCTCACAGCCACATTTTCTCACTCTGCAGCAAGCGAGGGGGTTCTGCAGACAGCCCTGGACTTGGGCACACTGCCCCACTGCAGCTCTCAGGGCAGAGCACCCCGGTCAGAAACACCCTGCTGCAGCCACTCGCAAGCATCCACAAGGGAGGAGGCTGTTCATTCCCCACTTGTCCTGGAGGATCCAGCCTTACCTCTGGAGTATGTGAGCAGAGAGGCGTGATGCAGAGAGCAGGGAATTCCTGGAAGAGAAGGCTTTAACTCCACTGACTGCATGGGACACCTACACAACTGCATGCAGACTCAGGGAGCAATTGGATACACAAAGTAGTATCTGTGCCAGGGCATCAGGAATTAGCTGTGTGTGCAGCAAGATCCAGGGCTGCATTCCTGCACTGGCCAAAGGCAGGTGTTTGCTGTTAAGCCCTGTTCTCCCTTACAGCCCTGAGCTCTCACTTGTACTCTCACCTGAGATGAGCTCCAGCAGCAGTTTCTTTTGGGGGTCTGGTTTCTGCTCCAAAGCCTCACATGGTACAACACTCACACCCAGACAGAGCCTGGCTTTCCTGCCGTGCCCTGTGGGGCATTGACACCTACACACCTTCGCTTCCTACCGGAGCTTGGATTTGGCAGCAGTCGGGTCTTGCAGCCTTTGTGCACAGCTGGTTTAGCAAAGCCAGGAACACCACTCTTCAAGACTAGCAAGGGATGACAGGACAAGGGCCCAGCCAAGCCCTTCCCAGAGCGGGAAGTGAGGTTCCAGGCTGGCTGATGAGGTTGTGTACCATCTGCTGGGCTTGCCGTCTCCAAGCAACTGGACGTGGTGCCTCAGACAAACTGCAGTGCTCTTCTCTCCCCTCCGCAGTTTGCAGCTCGCTTCCCTCCTCCTCCTCCTCCTTTTTGGCTCTTCTTCTTCTCGCACAGAAAGCCACTTGGACCTTCCCACCAGCTGCCCAAAAGCTGCCACCTTCCAGATAACAAATGGTGCCAGTAGCCTTGACACTGACTTTTAATTCCAACGCAGATGGCTGGCAGCTCGCTTGATAAAGACAAAGCACATCAGTGGAGCAGACTCTTGTACTGCATTCAGCTCGATGCTGCTTTACTCTCGGATTAGCATTTTAAATCATCCCAAAGCGCTGCTGACCAACAGCTAAGTGGATTTGACCCTGGTTTGCAGATGGGTCTCAAAAAGTATTTTCCCACAGAGTGACAGAATGACGTTCCCTGGAAGGCTGTGCAAGGACTGGCTCTCGATGCTAAGGTGTTTCATTACATCTTTTAGAAGAGTGGTTGGAATATAAACACGATATGAAACTGCAGCAGTCCCACTGGCAATGTTTGCAGGAGTTACAATGGGAGGGCATGCTGGATAAACTGGACAGCTGCAGCCTCCGTGCAGAAGGGTGAATGCAATCCTCAGGTAAGGAGACAGGCAGCAGCTACCAGATGCTCCCCAGTGCCTTCACTGACACTGGGGAGAGCACTGTAGGGAACCTCTGGCTTCTTTTGGTACTACAGCTTAAGGAGGTGTTCAAAGCGACTGGAGATAAAATTGGAAACATCACAAAGATGTGAAGGAGTTGAAGATTCCCTTCCAATCAGCTTAGCAAGAAGTTATGAGGTGCTTGAGTTCTGTTCATTTGGCTCTGACATTCAGAAAAGAGACCTAAGACTGCAGCTGAGAGTTCCCGTGCAAAGACAGGGCACAGAGCCCACAACTTGCATTCCAGGTGAGGGAAGGTCAGAAGATGCAGGAGATCCCAGTGCACGTCCATCCAGAGAAGTGCCCAAGGATGACTGACCACCACCCCAAATCACCAGGGATTGTGATGAACTCCCACCAGAGGCAAGCTTTAAGTAGATAAACTCACCCAGAGAGGCGCTGTAGTTTTGGCAGCAACATGTTTGCAGATGTAACTGGCCACCCTGAATGGGGGGGCCAGACTTGCCGAGGAGAGCAGTCCCAGTCTCAGCACGAATTGGATGCATTCAGAATCCTGATGACCTTGTGGGACAGAGTAAGTGAAGGGACAGCAGCCTCTACTCACCGTGTTGCTTCTGGGGCAGCCAGGCTCTGGTGGCCGCCTGGCCCTGTCACCCCGGTGGCCCAGATCCACAGGGCCTGCACAATCCAAGCCCCGAGCCCGCTCAGGGAGCCGGGGTGTGCCGGCACCTGCTCCGAGGGGCACAGCTCCAGCACCCAGGAGGGGCCAGAACAGCTCCCAGACACACATTTGGCAATCAGGAGAGGATCAAGGGGATCCTGACTCAACACTCAAGGTGTGGAGCCAGCAAGGGCCCCTTCCCACCCTGCTCCCGCTCGTCCTGGAGGGCCTCTGGAGTAGAGGCTCCCGCCCGGAGCCCAGCATAGGTGTCACGGGAATAACCGTGGCTCGTGGCACACAAACAAAGCAAGAGGAGTCTCTTTGCAATATAAATTTGTTTTTATTGAAGCAGCAGTCACATGACCTCGCATCTAGCCTTTAGGATAGCGACAGAATGGATTCGGCCAGGTCAGCCAGCCCAAAAAAGGATTTTTATTTTTTTTTCTTTTTTCTTTTTGCGCTAATAGACATGTCATGTTTAATACATACATTATCCAGTACCGGAAACCCAACTCAGAGATAGCTATGTGCTGATTTGCTGGAGGAACGGTCCACTGGACGTGGTCTCGACAAACTTTACAGATCACCACCAAATAACATTACTAATGGGATCCAATGATTTATAAAAAAACAACCCAAACAACCATGAGTGCAGGATTCAAAGCCAGCAGTTTACACAGGTTCTTAAGTTTGTATCTATAGGTGGACGGTAAAGGAAGATCGGTTGGTTTCAATTTGAAATATTTATGTCCCAGGGTTCCTCTCTCCATCAAATCAAACGGTATCATAGACAAGCTGGCATCTCTTTAAAAATAGCATGGAATAACACAGCTCATTTAAGAAAACATGCTCATCTCTTGAGGTTTTTATTATTACAAAGATTCACGTCCACCTATTCTCGCAGAGTGGAAAGAGGCATGAGGGTGAGGAACAAGGGTCAGAGACGGGAGAGAGGAGGAGGGAAGAACAGGGCAATTTTTTGAAATAAAGACCACACACTTGGTATTTTTTAAATTTAATTTCCAGGCTAACCTACTTTTTATTTAATGCAAATTACAGTACCAGTTAACTATTTCCGAACCGAGTCACACAGAACAAAACGTATTTACAAGGGGAATGGGGCGGGGGAAATAATAAAACATTAAGCATACTTTCCACAAAAAAAGTTTATATTTAAAATGAAAAAAAAAAATCAGTCACAGAGGCATTCAAGTAGTAATAATGTTATACAGGTTTTGCTTTTCCTTTAAATCAAGACAGATTTGCACAAGTGTATGCAATAGTTTGTATACAACCCACAGTCCTTAATATATATATATTTAGATTTCTGTTTTTAAGATGGAAGTGGTCACGCTAATTGGTGTGTACAGGCCCAAGTGATCCATCAGCAACACATTAATGAACGCAAATTTTACAGGCAAGCAAATTATATATATATAAATATATTTTATATATATATATTAAAAATAAATTGAGAAAGACCAACACAAGGAAGCTACTTTTCTCGAGCTAACCCCTTTAGGTACTGTTTTCCTTTCCTGTCGTTTTGCCATTATTGCAGTGTTGCAAAACGAAGCCAACTACGACCAGAACCGGCCGAGAGCCCCATGGAAATCAGCTGCCACCCCAGGGGTACCCGCTGGCAGTCTCTCCGGAAGGCAGAGCCCGGACCGAATACCCTACTGTGCTTTTCCTCATCGGCTTTTCCTTTTTCTCCGCGGTGGCTGAGGTTCCTAGTATAGGAGTACGAGTCTGACAGGCTGCTTGACTTCTGCTTTTCCAAGTACTGAAAACTGGGGGGGAATTTTAGTTTGCAAGTCGCAGGCACCTGCCATTATTTTAGGTAAAGCTTGGCTTCGAAATAAGGGGACAGAGTGTTCAGGGGTCTTCTACCAGTCAATTTTCTTTTGCAAGTAGTTTTTTTCTTTTTCCCTAGCAAGGTAGATAAGTTTAATAGTAAAGAACACCAGTGTCTTGATTGAGCGTCCATTGGGGGAGACAGACTGCGATCCAGCCCGGCTCAGGGACCCACTACGGCAGGGCTGACGTAAAGGACACATCAAGATCACACTGGGTTAATAAAGAAGCCCGAAAGAGTGTAAAAGAAGAGAGGGACAGCTCTGAGCAGACTGTCGCCAACAGCTTGGCATCACTGACCTTCGTGTCACCAGAAAGAAAGTGCAGCCTCTGCTTCACTGGAATGAACACGAGATGCTTCGAAATAAAACAGCAACCTTTGGTTTGGTAAAGAGTTACGTGTTTTCCCATTCAAGACAATCTTATGTGGAATACTAACAAGGTTGTAAAACACAAGCAAACTAGTTTTAGAAACAAGGCCTTCGTGCTGGGCACAAGAAATCAAGAGTCATGTTAAACTTATCTCAAGAAAACAAAAGTGACTTCGGGGAAGGATGTGGGTAAAAAACAGGGAGAAGAAAAGGAACAGAAAGTCCTCCCGGCAGAAAAAACCACCGCAGTCTCCTACAGCGATGCCCCCGCTCCCACCGCAGCCAAATGGCTCCGAGCTGCAGCAACCCTGCAGGATGTGGGGATTTCCCTCCCTGGGGGCCCTTTCCGCTCGCCACTGCCCCCGGCACAGCCACAGGGAGGGTGGGAAGGCTGAGCCTCGTGGAAGCTGCTGCTGCCCAAATGCTCCTGGGTGCAGGGTTGAGGGGAGAGACAAGCAAAATCTAAATGGGCTGCTAGGGCAAGGGTCCGAATGAAACCAGCTGCTGCTAGCAGGAGGAGGAGGGCAGGGTGGGCACCTTGGAGACTCCCAAAACAAAGCCACAGCTCCAATGAAGTGAATGAAGGTGGAGATGGTTTCTTTTCATTCCGCTACTGATCAGGGTATCACCGAAACCTTACAGCACTCAAAGAGTTAGAAAGCGGGTGGGGAGGGGGGAGCAAAGATGCGGGTTTGGGGTGGGAGACATTGTTAATAAAGAAGGAGGAGAAAAAAATAAAAGGGAAATAAAATTCAAAAAATCATGGAAGCGAAGGCACTCCAAACTATATAGATACACTATACATCGCTAGTTATTGTTACAATAATACAGGCCGGTACCTACTGTACAGAGTTAAAACTATATGGCTTTAAAAAGCTCGTCTACATTTTGTCTGATTATTAAACAGAATCACTGCCCTGAACGGTAACTTTTTGCTCATTAATAACAGTTCCTGGGTCCACATATTTACATACAAAACAATAAAACTCAAAATTCAAAAACAACCAAAAATAACAATGTACAAGCTTGAATTTGGTGAGGAGCTTTGTTTTTGTTGTTATTTTTCTGTGTTTTTTTTTTTCTTTTTTTTTTTTTTCTTATTTACAAAAAAAGGTTGTTCAAAGACCTGGATCTAACTTGTATAAAAGAGTGTGTGATCCTGCTATGATCCTTGAAAACAGAAATAAAACCAGAGGGGCACCCCTGACCCTCCCCCCAGCCTAACACACACACACGAGACACACACAGACGCCAGCACAGCCACAAAACCAGAGAGAAACGCTCTGACTCCCCTCCACCAGTCTTTAACAAAAAAATGAAAAAGAAAAGCCACATGTCCTGGCACAAGCAGCAATTTTTCTTCAATATATTTTTATTACTTTTTTTTTTTAAAGACTCTGTAATTTACTGCCTCCAAATAACAGCGCCTGTGGCCAATGCTTCAGCAGTCTTGTCTATACAGCAGATCCATACCCTGCCACTGTCCTACTTTTTGAGTCTCCTGCATGAATTTGGATCACTGGGTCAACCAAGCCCCTTCACTTACCTTTCAGGTCACTGACTAGCCAAGCACACACGTTAAGACGCTCTTCAGCCCTTTCTATTAAGTTGCAGGTAGGGATTTGGAAAGCCTTGTTTCTCAACGTGGGTGCGCTTTCCTTTGCAGCCAGCCAGAATGCAAAAAAGCTTTAAAACCTTTGTTTTTTGTGTGTGTGCCCAACAGCAAATCGCTGAGGGGTATAACTTGAGGGTTTATCGGTTTCACGGTAGGTGGTCACTCACCTCTTCAATCAGCTCCTGCATCCCCAAACCCCACCGAGTGCCAGGCAGGAGGGAGAGGGCAGAGCTTTTATCAGTTCCGGGGCTGCTAAGAGACAGTTTCCAAAAAATCCCACGTCAACAGCATAAAAGGTACAAGAAACACACCGAGCTCGTGACCAAGCCCCTGCCGCCCCTGCGGCGGCCGAGCTTCCAAAGCCACTACTGCCGGTTCCCCCCGGGCCACACGAAGTTCCGCGTGTTCCCGAAAAGCAACTGCTTGCCTTAGAGATCCGCAGGTCGAGGAACGGCTCGGTAAGCACCAAAGGCGACTACAGTTTCTCTGAAGAAGGATAAGGCTGGAGCGGACACCAACCGCAAGCCTACCACAAGATCAGGTCTCCGAAAGTCTCGATTCCATGCCGGGGCTGCATCCGGCTGCTCACCTGACCTTTTTGCAAGGAATATTGCTTTGACTTCAGGAAGAGAGACGTGGATGCTCGCACCACACGCCGTCGCAGGGAGGAAACCTGGACCCTGAACTGATGGACTAGAACAAGCATTCACCTCACGCTTCAGTCAGACTGATTCAAGATCGTCGACAAAATAAAAAAAGCAGTATTGTATCTATGTATACATGTATATATTTATATAATATATATACACACACACTCATATAGAGCCAGCTTTCCTACAAGTCAGCAGGTACAAATTACCATCAAGAGTATTCGGATGTGTATTTTAATATTCTACCAATGTAAAAACATAATGGCGATGTGGTAACACGCATCAATAAATAGAGATCAAAAAAAAAAAGAAAAAGCAAGAGGTTAAAAAAGATGAAAATTAAATACAGATTCTACCTGTGGATTTAAAATCAGATCTATTGGATAATGTGGCATCCTGCAAGTTAAAACTGCAGTTAAAAAAAAAAGTATTACAAAATAAACCAGTAGCCTGTTACAGTTCACATTATAAACCCTGGTGTCCTTTTCCTGTATGCACCTTAGGAAAGGGAAGCCTGTTCAAATCAAGAGCCAAGGAGGGGTGGGGAAAGAAAAAACCCAACCAAACACACTTTCACAGTGGCCACTTCCCAAAAAGTCCCTTAACATCCATCCACCACCTGGGCCCCTGCCGAGGATTTTGTTCGTCCGCTCTTCTCTGCTGAAGCTGGGAGCCAGCCCCAGACACGGAAAGCAGGAGCTCCGGCTGGGCTAAGGGGATGCCTCGGCAGAGCCAAGTGCTGCTGTTCGTGCATGTGTGTGTATTATATTATATATCACCCACTCGGGCAAGACTTTTCCCACATGAAGCTGCAGATTCCTCATCGCTAGCACTGATTTTTAAAATGAAAGGCTTCCACTAGCGGTTCAAGCCTTATACACATGGCAAACCCTCCCCCCCCACCCCATGGCAACCTATTTTCCCACCACATCGCCCGCTCCCCACGCCGAGCCAGGGCAATTCTTCAGATAACCTGGGATATGGATTTGCTGACAAGAAACGCTGAGCTCTGTTGAAAGACCCCTGCTAAGCTCCCGACCAAATTCAAGCTGTGCACTACGTCAAAGTCCGAAACTTCACTTAAAAAGAAAATAAAAAAAGAGGGTAAAAAAAAAAAAAAAGTAACTTCAGCAGAGAATGAGGTTTGGGATTTGTTTGTTTCGTTTTTTTCCTTCTTTCTGTTGTGGGAGGGGGTATGAGGCAAGAGTCCTGGTTCTGAAGTACACAACAGCAAACTTCCAACATGAAGAGATTGTCGAGGGGAGACATTGGTGTGTTGTATTGCTCCGCTTTCCCTCCTCCCCCCACCTAGTCCCCTGCCCCGGACACCCTGCAGAGTGAGAATACAATGAAACTGGTTTGTATTTATAGATATTTTACAAGGTTAAATAAGAACAACAATAATAATAATAAAAAATTGAACACTAAAATGAACAGGTTGGTTGGTTTGTTGTTTTGTTGGATTTTTTTTTCCTCTTTTTAATTTTCTTTCCAAATGTGACCAGTGTTGCTGAGCAAGACTCAAATTACTGGTGATTTTTCCTGTGCAGCTGGCTGCTTGGTACTGGTTCAGGTGGAGTTGGAGGCTGATGCTGTAGCTACACTATTGGTCTGAACTCGTTCTCCTGCGTTAACATCTGCAAACAACAGACGAGAAGGGGAGAGAGAAAAAAAAACCCAGCATTACCTCCGAAACAGAGACACATTGGAAACAACAGCTATGACATTCTCCACAAGGGGAAACCTATAACTCCCACCAAGAAGGTGTTTGGTTAGGATGATGGCTCTGACTTCGGGGGATGCGGATGGAACAATCCAATGTGGGGAAAGATGGAAGACGGTCTTTAAGCAGGGCAAAAGCAACCAGGAGTGCTGAGGGCTGCGGGCTGGGCTCCAGCCAGTTCTGCAGTTTGTAACACTGGCTGCTCAGTGCCAAGTCACCTGTGTTACATCTCCTAACTGCAGGACAAGGCACACTGGCATTGCCAAAGCCAACACCAGTGTCTGTGGTCACTATGAGGTTTCACATTGGTGAATGTGAAACTTTGACATTGTTAGTTAGTCCTTCTGTAAGAAGTCTGCCTGTTAGTTGTGTGAATGAGCTCAGACAAGGAATGTGACAAGCCTGCTCCCCTGGCAGAAACAGCTGGTGTGCTAATGTGCAATTCATACACTTGTTGCCTGAGAAAGTCTTTCCAGTCTGCTGCTGTTGCTCAACCCAAGTTGGATCTGCCACCCTCTGAACTGCTGAAGCAGATTAACATCAAGGCCTGAAGCCAGTAATGAGGTTTATGCAAGCGCATGATATGTTAGAGGATTGGATCTCTGCAGTAAATGCCTCCAACACCTTCTCAGGGAGGGACAGTGCTCCACAAAGAGACAAGTCACAGGATCAAGGGCATGTGTCAAAGTGCATTTCAAGAAAACAGAGAGTTTGCAAAGAAATACCAAAAGGAAATTAATTGTAACTGTGTTTTCATAGGCTGCATGCATCTGGTATTTCCTCTAAAAAATATTCTTAGTATTAGAAGAGTAGGTTGGGGAAAAAAAATGCACCAATTTCACCTGGAACCATTCTATATAGTATTTAATTAGCCAAGCTAGAAAGACTATAAGATACTTATAGATAAGTGGGTGAACACCTAAATGCGTAAAATACAGGATGGGAAAGAGGTATTAAATGAGGTTTTCTCCAAGAGACTGTCATGCATTTCACCCACCACTTAATTATTTACCTAAGATTAACTGCAAAGCTATTGATACTGCAACAGGAAAAAACATCAGAAAGACTTATTATCTTGGTACAGAAGAGGGCAGACTGGGCAAACTGTGTATTTGAAAAGACACATGGAAAGGGTTTATAAAAAGAAAGAACAGCTTTGGTGACCTCAGCCTGAAGGGCTGTGTGACTAGCAGGAATACCAGACATGACAAAACACACCGGTGGGCGCTGGGTTCTCCATCACAGAGGAGCTGGGCAATGCTCTGCAGTCACCTGTTAGCAAAACCCCCTCCTCTTCAGCCACACTGACCTGACCTCAGCCACGAACAAAGGCAATGAACTGAATCATGGACCGCTTTGGGTTGGAAGGAACCTTAAAGAACGTCCAGTTCCAACTTCCCTGCCAAGGCCAGGGACACCTCCCAGTAGAGCAGGTTTCTCAAAGCCCCATCCATCCTGGCCTCGAACAGTTCCAGGGGAGGTTGCAGCTTTTCTGGGCAGCCTGTGCCAGAGCTCACCAGTCTCGCAGTAAAGAATTTCTTCCTCATCTAAACCTATCCTGTTTCAGTGTGAACCCATTTCCCCTTGTCCTAATACTTCATGCCCTCGTAAAAAAGTCCCTTTCTGGCTCTCTTGTAAGCCCCCTTTAGGTCCTGGAAGTTTGCTATATGGTTTCCCCACAGCCTTCTCTTCTCTGGGTTGAACAGTCACAACTCTCTCAAGGGAGAGGTGCTCCAGGCCCTGATAATCTTAATCACCTCCCTCTGGACTTGCTCCAACAGGTTCACATCCTTACACTGGTGGCCACAGAGCTGGGCACAACACTTCAGATGGGGTGTCACAGGCCAGAGTCGAGGGGCAGAATCACCTCTCCTGACCTGCTGCCCAAGCTGCTTTTGATGCAGCCCAGGACACATTTGGCTTTCTGGGCTAGAAGTGCATGTTGTCAACTCATGTCCAATCTCATCAACCAACACTCCCAAATCCTCCTCCTCAGGGCTGCTGTCAATCCATTGTCTGCCCGGCCTGTATTTGTGCCTGGGGTGCCCTGACGCAGGGGCAGGACTTTGCTCTTGTCCCATTGAACTCAGTGAGCTTTGCACAGGCCCCCCTCAAGCCTTCCAAGGTCCCTCTGGATGGCATCCCTTCCCTCCAGTCTGCCAACTTGCCAGCTAGAAATGGGCAGCACTTGCTGAGTCACAAATTAAGTAACATCGACAACAGCGACAAAAATAGGAAATCAAACAATCAGCAGCATCCAGAAACACAACTGACAAGTGGGAAGAGAGGGTGATGCCTATTTGAAAAGGAAATGCTGCAAAGAATGTGTGGGAAGAAAGACAAATCGTCCTGTGGGCAGAGGATGCCAGATGACTGCCCTGGGAGTTTCTGATTCCCTTTCATCTCACCCAAAATTAATTGCATCCCCTCCTTTAAAAAGGAATGACCACCATGACAACAACAAAAAAAAAAAAGCTCATGCAATTAAAGCACCAAGGCAGCATGATGACAATACCAGTCTTATGTGGGAAGCTGGCCTTGCAGGAGAGAGATGCCCTCCTACGTGGAGAATTTCCCTGAAGGAGCAATTACCAAATCTCACATGCATGCAGACCAAAAATAACCACAGAAATCAGAAGTAACCCAGCTAGCCAGATAAGAGTTTCTACATTTTAAACTCTCACTATGCCTGTTCTAGATTAATTTTCAAGTATGGATAAACTGCAGTTAATGCAACATCTGCTGGCAATGCCTGATGCAAGCAGTCCAGCTGGATTCCATACTGTTGGCAGAGGATTTCTCTGTATGTGTACAACAAGTGCTCGTATTTCATTTGCTGAAATGAAATATGGCTTTTGATCTCAATTTCCTGAAGACAGTAGAGGCTGAAATTGTTATCATTACATTGCTACTACACAGAGATAAAGGAAAAAAAGAGGAGGGGAATAGAGCTACTCCACGTAACATATGCTCCTTTTCTGTTATCACTCTAACAGGGAAGTTCCTGAGAAATATACAGGCCACATGTTAAAATACATCAGGTGATGCAGGCCAAGAACATTTTCTTGGGGCTTTTCACAGCAATATATACATACAGAATACAGGAGTCTCCCCAGGCTAGGACAGAGTGCAGAGCAAGCTTAAGGCTGCCCTGGCTCCCAGCCTGCAAGAAAATGCAGTATTTTAAGATTTCAGCTGATGTGTTGACTCTGCTTCAACAGGACGTTTGAGGGACAAAGAGGGGCTTATTCCAGCATCGCTTTGCTGAAGCACCAGAAAAAGAACACAACTGGAGTATGAGGTTCTCTGGGCATTCATTTCTCACCATGAAAAATCTGTATTTGGGCCTAAGAGAAGGAAATCTAGGCCCACAGCTTTGTGGCACGGGACAGACAAGTGCCCAGCTCAAGGTCAGAGCAGCCTCTTTGTCCTGGACCACTGCCTGACACCTCTGCCTGTGCAGGCAAAGAAGTGTCATCAGGCCTTAAGTGCTAGCTGCTTCCAAAAGTTCTTTCAAACAGAGGGCAAAAACTTCTCTCATCATTATAGAGAACTTCTTCCAATTCAGCTTTTCCCTCTAAGGAGTGCCTCAGCTTTCTTGGAGGGTACTAGACACTCCTTAAAAACCTTCTGAAATGGAAAGACAGGGCTACAGTTCAGAGAGCAACAGAGATGCCAGCTCAGACTGAGAAAGCCCATTAGCACTGCTGACAGCATTAGCTGGGTGCATTTGTGATGCTGACAGGCTGTGCTGCTCATCTGCAAAGATACAGAAACAAAGCTACCACCAGCCTGGGAATCCTCACAGGACAGCTGAGGAGACAAGTGGAAGGAGGAGGATAACCTGATTTTTATATTGTGCCTGCCTATGGATTAGAAATCCAGACTCTGAGCAAACCTGGCAAAATGTGCAAGTTTTACTACTTTTGTCATGGATTCATCACTGTTCTGAGCTTGTAGAACTCTGAGAGAATTGCTTGCCCATCTTCTCCTGGTTAAGGAATTCAAGTTTTTCAAAATTCCTTCAATGTGAATACCACAAATGCACTAAATCTTATTTCATGGAGCACTGTGGTGTTTTTCAACTATGACACACTGGCAGGTAACACCAGCTCTAATCTGTTTTGTTGCTGAAAGTTCAGGCACACCATTGCATTTGGGATTACATGGGATCAACACAGCGGGATGCCCAAGACGATGACCCCAGAATCCCTGCTGGCACAACTTCCCTGCAGGTGGCAATTATGCTCTTCCCATCTTAATGCTGACTAACAGAGAGGTAGCTACTACTGCTGGCTGATCCAGGAAGAAAAATGTAGTCACACAAGCAGATATGCATTGCATTCAGCTTGGTCTGCACACTCCCCTCTCAGATGCTGTGGCTGCACAGTTGTGAAACCATCCTCTTCCTCCTCTAGCCATCCCCAGGAATATGACTGCACTGGCATTTTTCATCAATGGCAGTATAATTCACAGAAAGCCAGCACATCATTTCAAGAAGGGGCCAATAAATATCATAAATGTTTAGGAGAATTTACTAATGTCAGAGCAGCAAGGCTACATACTCCCACTGCTAAGCCAGGTTCCATTACTAGAGCAAGTACAGCTTTGCCTCAAGAGAAGAGGAAATCGACAACAAATGTGTTTTTTAACACTGCTTGCTAGAGAGAGGCACAAATTACACATGAATAATGTGAATTAGTTACATATTTGCTCTTCCCTTTACTGCTTTGAGAGCTACATTTTGCTGCATCATTACCACTCAGAAAAGCAGTTTCTGAACCTGTACTGCTTACTCACCCAAACATTTTGCAGAGAAGTCTCCTGCCTATCAGGATGCCCTGGGTTAGGTGGGAGACTTGTTCCCACACTGCTTTAGCAGTTACTGAGGAACTTAACATTTAATGCTCTGGGAGATGCAGGGGGTATAGAGAAAGAAGGGACTCCTTGTATGAAAATCTCTTGCTAAATGTAGCAACAGCATGCAAAGCAAAACAGATTAAAATAACCTCAACAGGACCTAATCCTAAACATCATAACTCTGATGACATTCCCACCACCTGCTGTGA
This sequence comes from Anomalospiza imberbis, assembly GCF_031753505.1. Lineage (NCBI taxonomy): Eukaryota > Metazoa > Chordata > Aves > Passeriformes > Viduidae > Anomalospiza > Anomalospiza imberbis. The sequence continues at coordinate 78,606,542 of NC_089682.1, read as the reverse complement.
GAAACCTGCGTCAGTAAGAAACGGCCAACGGCAGAAATCCAAAGCTGTGCAATACTAAACTTAATTTCACAATTTCTTTCCAATCAGCAAGGATATTATTTTTGGTTTTGAACCACAAATAGGAGGACATATCCCAAATCAGTGCAGTGCTTGCAAACAGAAGCTTTAAAAATATTGACATCAATAATATGGGATGGGTTGGGTTTTTTTGGCTTTGGTGTTTTTTGGTTTCTTTTTTTTTAATACTTCGCATTTAGGACTTGGACTACTGCATCTTCTCCCTGTACAAGACCTTGAAAAGTGCTGAGTGAAAACAGATTTCTTAACCCCATTAATTCCTCAAGACATGTGTCTTAGTGGAGAGAACTCTTTAAAAGGCATGAAAGGGATATTAGGTGAAACAATATTTTTCAGAAAGGCTTAAAATCATTTTCTATGTTTGTATTTTGTACTTTTTAATCACTTTTACTACTTTATCTGTTTTCTCACTTGTTGAGCAACAGATGCTCAACAACATAAGAGGCAAACAGAGAACATGACTATTTGCAAAATACCGCCAAGTGTATGAAACAAACACAGTAAATTTGAAAATAACAGTTTTGCTTTCTCCTAAATTCAGAGTACATAAATGGTACAAGCTGTGTCTTTAATCTACTGCTACTACAATTTCAGAGAGAAATCTCATCTTTCTAACCTGGGTGCATCTGTCCCAGAGTATGAAAATTCTCTCTTCATCACTGGCTGGACCAAGTGCATCAAATAACTGTCCAGCACATCAACCAGCAAATGCTTTCCTGTATATTTCAAGAGCAGCTTTTGAATCGGGCCTTCTCCTCTTCAGCTATCCTACACTAAGGAAGTGTCCTGCCCTGCAAAAGGGCTGACAGCCCTTGTGGGCTGGGGCTGATGTGCATGCAGGACATGTGGAAGCACACCTGTTTTGCAGCCTGCCTTCGGTTGCCCAAGCCCCGAGAAAGCCTCTAGTATGCTGAATCAGGGCTGACTCAGAGGAAGAATTCCATGTACTACATCACCTCTGCCACATCCTGCAGCACCTGGGAGTTTCTTTGGGAGTCTCCCAACTGGTATTACCAGGTGTTAAAACATTCACTGGAAACAGAATACAATATGGAGTGGCTAAAGGCCAACAGTGAGCTTTTAAAAGGTTTCTGACAGAAACCTGAGAGAGCAGGAGGCAAACAAAAAATTCACTCAGTGCTGGCCAAAACCCAAAATTATCTGCCTTGTGCCTGAAGATGACACAAGGAAACCCAGCAGGAAGCAACTGCAACTACTAAGGTGAGGCAGTGAGCACGCTGACTGAACTCCCTAACTAGACTTTTAGATGCCAATGCCCTTAGGGAAAAATCCTGTCTCTCCATCCACACTACACAGAGGCCACATGCTCTGAGCTAGCTGTTTCTTTTCTTTCTAGGCATCACAACTCATTCACCAACTCAGTGTTAATTTCAGGATGGCTGAGAGCACAGAAATTAGGTGCAAACTAGTCGTGAGAAGGACTAACAAATTAAGCAATCAAATGCAAGTTTGAGTGCCTTGGGTTGAGATTTGGGCTGGTGACCACAGCTAGCACACAAATGACCACCTACCAAGACCAAAGTTCAGGTGATACTAAAACAATCCCTTCCTCCCCATTCACTTTGTGGGCTGAGGTGGCTTGTGGCCTCAGCGAAGGGAAGGTGCCTGGGCAGCGGGAGCGAGGGTGGGAAGCAGGCAGTTGCATGTTCTCACCTGAGGCCGCTGTAGCATTTGTAGGGGTTGAAGCAGCTGCTTGGTTCCGGGCATGAGCAGGGATGAGGATCGAAGCCAGAGATGGGTTACTTGACAGTTCTGGAGGGGAGGTGGAACAAACAGTTAGCTCATCATCCACAAAGTGCTCCACATGCAGGATCAGCTCCTAGGGTTTCCCCCTGTAATGGCACCTCAGGTGAAACACATGCCCTTACAGCCCAAGGTCACATTACATTTTCTGCTTTGCCAACCAGTGAGAGGAAACCACAGTGATATATTTAGCAAGGCAGTCTCCCAGAGCAAGACTGCCAAAACTACAGATAGTGGTGCAAAGGAGTAATTTCCTAGAGAAAGACAGTGGCTTGGGAGTGAGCAAAGAACCAGCCAAGCCTGTACCTTGTCAATGGCCTGATAATGCTGTTTCCTTCTGAGCACTGGAGAAGGATCCCCTTCTTCACAAGCCCACCTGCAATCAGTCCCAGGGAGAAGGCTGATAACAGTGGTGCTGCTTTGGGCACTGGTTCAGCAAGCAAGCAGCTGCAACAGTTGCTCCAAGAGCTTCAGGGATTAGTTCTTTGGCTCACTCAAGCATCATTTTTTCTCAAGGACCCAGGAACCCAAGACCAATCTTTCACAGCAGTCTCCTTGAGCAAGGCCAAGAAGAGGTAACGTATCCTTTAAAAGGACAGGGAAAGGCAAAGGGAATTGGTCAGCTGGGCAATTTAAATGGACAACAAAATGATGCAATCATTCTGTCTGAAGACATTAACCAGGGAAAAAATAGTCATGTCTTTTAGGCTCCAAATCTAATATAGCTTCAGTGTGTATCAGAATGAGAAATAAGCATCTTACAGCCACAACTGTGGGAGGATTAAGGGCAACACATTGCCAACAAATGACAATCTTCTGGCACCCTTTCAAGAGAATCTAGTGCCTCACAGAAGGTGGGACTGAGCCGAGACAAGACAGGTCCTGTTTGTTTCAGAAACAGAAGCGACTGGCTGTCTCCTGAGAAAGCAACATCCGGTAAAAAGGATGTCAACAGTCACCTCACGGAAAGAGACTGATGACTTTTGGAGCTCCAGGAGGTCATCTGGAGGAGAAATGAGAACAGGAGAATAGACAGCCTTTTATGCAAGACTTCCAGATAGCACAGGCTGTACAGAAGCCCAGCCAAATCATGGCATAGGTTCAGTAAAGGGCTTTTGGACACAGTCTCAAATTATTTGGGCTAATTTTTAAGAGGCTATTGCTATTTTTTAATGCTAGCTTTAAAGTCAGGGCCTAAAGGGAGCAGCAGTCCACTTGCTGATATTTTTTTCTCTGCTGTTACATTAAGTTTCATTACTGCTGGGAGGGCAAGAGGCAGAAGACTCCCCTGATTACAAGCCTCTTTCTACTACACATTTTGAGATGGTGTTTCGGCACTTATGAATGCAAGCAGGTTGCTACACTACCTGCAACCCATATATCTTGTAATACTCCATTCAGGTCTAAGCAGACCTAGCTAGTCTTTTTAGAAAGTCTCAGTATTCACAGCACTTGTACAAATACAAAATCCTCAATTCATGCGGGAATAATTCAGAATTCATGTATTCATAATGTTATGCAGAATTTGTGAATCTCCATTTTAAATGGAAAAATAAACTGAAGAAACATGAATCCTTACGTGTCAAAGTGGAACACCAGTTATAAACCTATACTTCAATACTATCTTGGGTATTAGCTGCTTTGTGCTAGAAAATGTTGCTCCCTTAGTATTTTTTTCCAAATCTGTTTCTCAAATCTGTTATTACTGGGAACCTACTCTTTACATTGCTCTTTTGAAAGTTTCTATCACCCGTGCATTATTTTCTGCTCATCACTTGAAACAACACGGGGCTGTGATCCAAACAAAATCAGAACTAAAACAAGGAAACCCCATGACACTTGCTACCTTCTGGTGCTGCACAGTGCCTTGAGGTGCAGCTACAGACTGTCAGTGTTGCTGTAGCCCAAAAACTAGTTGACCAGACAGAACACCACCCTTGCAAGGGCACTTCGACCCTCTCCTCATTCCTTCTTCATCTAATGTTGTCAGAACACCTCCTTTTGTATTGTGGCAATAATAATGGCTTTTTGTTGTGCTTAATGCAAGTGCAACCATTTCTCTGAAGCTACCTGAAGGAACCTTCATAGAGACTAGATGACTGTTCTTGTTCCCTTCTCAAACCTCACATTATCTTTCTTGATATGATGTTTCTTAAATTCAGCATACTCTGAATGTCTTGAACTTAAGAGGAGCAGGCCAATTCAGAAGAGATATAAACAAAGTAAAGTGGACTCTTTTGGTTGAATTTTAATAGCAGCTTTGCTTGAGAACTTGTTTGAATTTCTGCTATAATTTATTTTTGCACCTATCCCATCTCTAAGAATGAGACATGGCAATACTGAGGAGAAAGCTTGACCTGTGATTATCTGCAGTCCACAAAATACTGAGAATCTTTGTCCTTAGTGATTTCCCCCACAGTATTTGGACAGGGTAGCCTGGTTATGGAAACCAAATGTGCAGCTCAGGGCTGGGTTAGTACAACCAGGACAGCTGCAGGAAGCTATTGTGGTCAAGGCAATCCAGACAAAAGTTTTCAACATAATGATGTGAACAGAGCAGCTATCACAATTCATTTATGAGACCGAAGTCCCATCCACATCACCTGGGAGAACACCTTTGGCTTTCAAATCATACCATTTGCAGCCACTTAAGATCTCCAAGTAGGAACAGGAATGAAAATGTCCAGTTTTACTAGAAGACCAGATCACCTTAATTCCCCAAACACAAGAAAATGCCTGGTATTGGGAAACAGGATAGTGTTCTTTTTCAGTATTATTATACTTGATATATCAACACTCCAGGAATTACTTGGAAAAATTGTTCTTCTACCAGGGTTTTTTTTTTTTTTGGTCACAATAACAAACTTTCCATTATATACACACATATATATCTCTCTAAATAAAAAAAAATTAAGGGTCAGAGGGTAGGGTCATTAAAAACATAAACAAACAAAAATCCCAATACACTCCCCCTTCAATAGAAAAGTAATTTACCTTTGAGAAGCATGATAACCATTCCTAAGTGCTGAATCACTGAAAGAATTTTACAGTCTTCAGTGGCAGCATGGAGTGACATTAAGTTTTGTGACGCAGCACAATTGCTGGCATGTTAAAAGTGATTTAGGAAATAGCAGTCATTTCACAGACTATTTGAAAATGTGGCTTCTAAGAGAAAAATTGTTTTTTTGTCTTGCGGATCTAAAAGCCTAAGTGAATTGCAGCTCTGTGGCTGGCAGAGATACTTCCTTAGCCAAAATAACTTTTTCAAAACCCAATTAGCATATAATGCTAATTAAAAAAAAATTAAGAAAAAACTTTCAGGCAAGACATTACAAATGACCAGAAGACAATGGTCACTTTAACAGATTTAATCTCTAAGATAAACACCCACAACTACATGGCTACCCATCCACTACATGCCCCACAACTACAGCTGGCTGCCAAAGACCATGATCTTGATCTTCCATATACCCTCACTGCTTTTTTTCTAGACTCCATCTGAGCAGCATCAGTGCCCAGATCAGCAGATTTGGTATGCTGTTTAATTTCTTTCTGAAAATCAGTCCAATGCCTTAATGGTCAGATTTATCTTGTCATTTCTAACAGTTTTGCCTTCAAGCCCTCTGCAGTCACCTCCTACTTCATGGGTTTCAGGCAACTGGCTACAGCCAAATCAAACACTTCTAGAATTTAATATTGCCTGTTGAAAACAAATACTGTTTAAAACAAAATTGTCTTTCATTACTTTTTAAATTACCACAGATGACTCAACATGACTCATTATCCATCTAATGATCTGTTTCCCAGTTGGGATTTCTGCTCTGGAGTAGCCAATTTGATGGAACCTTGCACAGTAAAGACCAGAGAACAAGGACTGAACATCAGTCACTGAAGGAGCAAAAGCTTCTTGTATATCTTGAGTTCATAGTCAGGACTGCTGTACATTTATCAACTACAAAGTTCTTCAAATCACTGTGCAATGTATTGAGGAATTTAAAAATAACTCTGCTTTGGGGTTTTTTTGAGTTTGACTAGTCACCTGCAACAAAGCTTGTTTGGAAATGCATTAATGATCAGCTTGTGTCCTGTCTTCCCTTATAGATGGTAAAACTGGTACCTGTAGATGACAGAAATTTCCTTTTTTCATCTTAAGGAAATTGCTCCACAGGAACTGTTTTCTCTTACCATTCTCAGGAGTTGCTTTGTGAGGGAGGGTACATGAGCTCTTTAGGATGGCAAAAGAGGAGCTTTAAACTTGCTTGGGCATTAGGGTAACTTATCCAGCAGCTTTCTACACTATCTGAGGGGAACCAGGGACACACTCCCAATACATGTATCTGTTTTTCCCCTAAGAAAAACATTTTGAATTGACTCACTATTAGACTTTGCAACTCTTTTTAAAAAACCTTGTTTTTGTGTAGTAGGTAAGTTCAATCTTAATGTCATCATGAAACAATTAATCAATACTTTCAAAAAGAACAGGGGTGAAGCTGTATTAAGACACTGGGATCAAAACTATTTTAGCTACTGAAGATGGCCTTAGAGGGGCAAAACAAAAGGCAATCCAGGAGTACAAGGAAGCACTTGTAACATAACTACTGAATTTCTAACAACAGATATAGAAATCAGCACAGAGGACAGTGACCTGGAAGCACAAGCTATTTACTTGACCATTTTAATGTGTTTATGCTTCATAAATGGCCTTTTCTTTTTTAACTAAAAAGGCTCTACAAGTGGAAGGAGAGAGCTGTTTCACATTTTGGCAGAAGGACACGGCATACACTAAAGAGTCTGAAAAATGACATTGATGCTAAATGGGCCAAAAGGTGTTTTTTAGACTTTCAACAGAAAATGCAAACAGAACATTCTTGCTCAAAGGGTGAGAGTTGGCAACAAATCACTTAAAGAAAAACAACAGAAAAAGTGCTCCAAAATTAATTATAAGCATATTTGCATGCCATACTTCTCACATGTTCTGTCTTGGCAAGCAAAACTATTCTGGGGGTATCAGTTTTACATTTCTGACTTCTGTAGAAAAAAACAGATGAATGGCTTTAAAATCTGATACTAGCCTGGCTTCAAATAAGGAAGTTAGTTGTCCATTATTTTTTACAGTTTCTAAATGACTGAGTCAATGTAATGCCAGATGAACTGTACAGCATATAAAATCTGGACAGTAAAGCATCTGTATTTATCTTGCATCCAGGACCAAAATGGGCAGCGACACTACAAACATCCCTGCCATACCTAACATGCATTACTACTTGGCTACAGTGTTTCAGGTAAGAAGAAGCAGGACCATCTCCAAATTAACCTGCATGATCCACTGACTGTAATATTTCTCACAAAGCCATCAGCCCAGTTGCAGGCTCTGACCTATTCATATTCATACTCTGCAGACACATGCTATAAGCATGTAATCCTTCCTGATGCAGTCCAGTAACAACCGCCCTCAGTACCTCAGCAAAACCGAACTGGAGGAACCAAGACTGTGAAAATCCTGTAACTTCACGACCCTTTCCTCTCCTTTTGAAAAGGACACCTGGTTATGCAATTACTTAATAAACTTAATACCACTCAGAGATTTTTACTTCCAAGGGAGTAACATCTGCATTACAGCCAACATTTATCCCACTGCTTCCTCCTAAAGAAGGGATCCTTCAACGCTCTCAGGCTACCTTGAGTGGTGAAATTGAAGAGTGCAGGTTTATCTCGCCCGTTTGGTAACTTGACGTTTGGGTCCCGTAGTTCATCGAAGAAAGAGTGCGCGCAGGCCTCCAGGGGAGTCAGGCGGGCCGTGGGGGTGTACTCCAGCAGGCGGCTACATAGCGCAATTGCTTCGGGGGGAGTGCGGGGCCGGAAGACCTGTGGGGACAGCAAGAAAACAAGCAAGGAGAAACACGTTGTCTGGCTAGGTCTCGTCTCTCTGTTGACCAGAAGCAAGTCAGAGCAATTAAACCTCTCATTGCCCAGCAAGCTGGAACAAACTTGCGGTTTGTGCTAATCAAAGTCCTGCAGTAAGTGTGGGAAAATCCATTCCTGGGGTTGAGAAAGGGTTAATTGCAACGCCTTGCACTAGAGTGAAGGTGCAATGCCAGCAAGAGACTTCATGAGAGCGCACTCAGAAAAACAACTTTGAGAATGAAGGGGAAACTCATTCAAAAAACCATGACAAACACACACAGGTGCTACCAGCCATGCATATGGGATGGAGTGAAGGTGGGGAAGAAGGTTCAAAATGAGCGGGATTCACTGAATGAAAAAATATAATACAGCCACGCTACGGTTTTGGGTTGGGGTTTTTCTGGCTAGTAAAGGAAGTCTTACTAACATGGACTTTTGCAGGCAGGCAGGTCAGACTGTTGCTATGGAGGCTGCTGTTCAGCTTTGGAGAACAACAAGGAAAGCACAGGTGGGGTGCAGGAAATGTCTAGCTCCAATTTGCAAGTTACTCCTTCTGTGACCTTATTCTGGCAAGCTACTCCTGTAAGTTTATAGGGATAATTCCTGCACATTTGGTATTTATAAGGACAGCTGAAAATTGTGTCAAGAAAACCAACTATTTTAGTCTGACAGATTTTCACTTTGAGTGATTACAAAAAGCAGTTCTACACTGCAGCTTTGTTTTAAGCCTCTAAGAATCGTTCTACCCACTGCTAACCACACTCTCCATACTCCTTTCTCATTCCATTATAAGCAAATTAGGAGTTAATCATGTACATGACCTGGATGGCCGCCTCAAGCATTTGTCTCTTGCTATGTTGCAGGTAAAATGCAGTCTGGGGTAAATGGAATAGGGTGGGTGTGAGTTTTAAGTTCTGTTGCCAGCATTTTTGGTAAAAATTGAGGTAATGCAAAATGTCTTTGCACCAGTGCAGGTGAACTCAAGCCACACAGCACCAAGGAGAGAAAGAAAAAGAAAAAAAGAAGAAAAAAAAAAAATCAGTGCATGACATGCTAGTTAATCACAGACAAAAAACTTGTACAGGCACTCCTTCAGAAGGTTTTAAACCAGGCATATATGTTCTCTTGAACGAGAATCAAAGACAAAAGCCAAGTTCTGCAGGGACTGAAATTTCCTGCCCCTGGTACCCAGCAGGGCCAGCAGCACAGGGTTTGCTGCAGTGTATGCTGTGCTAACTAACTTGTGTAGCAAGGAATCCTGACTAGTGGAGTCAGGAAGCCACGGACAGGAAGACTTGACTTTATTCCTACTACCGAGTTATTGCAAAACAAACTGCAAAAGTTTTCACATGAGGCCTATAATGACAAAAAGAAAGGCTTTAGCTTAACACTGCTGGCAGAGAACCTGTACTGACCACTGTGTTACTGAAAAGGCAGCAGAAGCTGCTTTGTGCCCGCTGCCTGCAGAGCTTGTGACCACAGCACAGAGAGGATGCAATTATTACTCCCAAGTCACAGCCTGACCAGAACAAAATCTAAGACTGTCTCCAGTTAAAAAACAAAAAGCCTTCTGGCTTCCCCCCACCTCCACACGGTAAGTAGCACAAATGTGCATGTCTTGAGGTAAACCCACAGAAGTGAAGTTGTTCTGTATTTAACTAGAGGTAAAACTACTGAGGTCTCCCTCATGCACCTTCACAGTAATATTTTAACAAGTTTGATTTATCACAGCTGGAAACTTTAGTACTTCACTCTTAGCTGTGTTTTTCTCCTCAGTACAGCTAAAAAGAAAATAATTTTATTTCCTTAAGGCAAAGATGACAAACCCTTAGATTGAGAAAATTAGTAGGCAGACAGTCACAAATCTGACATATGTAAAAGGAGTACCTGCTTGTCCACTCAAACCCTTCATTTTCAAGTCCTTGAAACCCTAACATGTTTCCTAAACCCTGTTATGAACTGCTCAGCCTGCTTTTGGATCTGGAATTAGTCATTTGGGGTAGGCAGTTCCCAAAGTCTGCCCTAACTGCTTCAAACCAGGAAGGGAAAAAAATATATATACTAGGAGGGCTCACATAGCCTTCCCCTGCAACAAGTGGTGACTAACACATGAAGCTAGTTACAGGTCTGTGCCCATCTCATCTCATCAGCTTGTGTTACATTTGCCTGGCTACTGCCTCAAGGATGCAGTTTGAACTCATTTATTCCACTTCTAGCATTTCTCTCCTTTTTTTTTCAAGGCTAGGCCTAGTAATTTGAAAAAATATTTAAGTACATACCCGTACTCCTGAGGTGAAATGTCCTGTTCCTGACGAGTCCTAAAGATGATAATGCAGTGAAATAATCCAAACAGGGGGAGTCAATCCAAAAGAGAATAGTCCAGCAAGGAAAAATATAGCCAATATTATAAGAAATCCACGGTGTGGGGGACATAGTAAATGTTTATACAATTAGAAACTTTAAACATCAGTCTCCATAGCAGCAAGTCCAACTTCACCACAGTGTATGCCAAAAAATCGATTGTGCAATGGTGAGGCATAGTATAGAAACATTTCTAGATGAAATTTATGTTCCAATGCCAGTGCATTTACTAAAAAAATAAAAAAAATTGAAATCAAAACTCTAACTTGAACTAAAAGGGTAATTGAAATTGCCATAATAAAGAATTTTCAATCCTTGGTCCTGGATATAAATGTCCACAGAACCAAGTGGCCAGATTAGTTTCTCTCCAAAGATGCATCCCACTTTAAATCTGTCCCAGACACACAATGTAAACTTTTGGATGGTTTTGGGTTTTTCTCAAAAAAACCCAAATCCCTAGCAATTTGTAATTTGTGCTGAAGACGAAGTAAAAATCCGAGATCTGTACTTTAAATTTGGATATTTTTAATTTGTGTGCACTACGAGTACCTCAGGCCGCCGCGGATTATTCTCCATTTTGGATTGACTTCCCCCTCCACTGGGTTTTGTTTGCTGGCATTATCTCTTTAGGATTCTTCAGGAACTGGACGTACCACCTCAGGAGTGCGGGTATGGACTAAATTTCTCTCTATTGTGGGTTTATTCCCCCTCATACCCGTCGCACCCTTAAGAAATTTTTTTCTCCTCAATTTGTTCCCTCCCGCCTCCCTTTTGAATAACAGCCTAAGAAATAAAAGCAAAGCCCTCTACGGTCTTTTAGCTCTTCCCATTCAGCAAAGTTCCCCCGGGAAAGCTGCCCAATTCACCCACCGAGAACTACACGAGCAGCTGCCACCCACGGCAATGGCTATGCCAGCCCTTCCATGCCACGGGGCACCGACGCCAAGGCTGGGCTGATGCTCTGTGGTGGGAAGGAGCGGGAGGATGGACAGACAGTGGGACTTGTGAGCCGTGAAGCCCCTTGCACATATGTCTCAGCAGGAGTTTAAAGTCTCGGTAGTTCTCAGTGAGGGAATCAATTTAGTAAATAATCCGCGGATTATTTTTAGTCTGCGGACTAAAATTTAGTGCACGGACTAAAATCCGGCCCATCGGAGCAAAGTCTGTCTCGGTCTAAAATACATTTGGGTGAAAGCAAAAGAAAAAAAAGAAAACAAAAGAAAAGGAAAGAAAAAAGAGAAAGGAAAAAAAAAAAAAAGGAATAAAAGCTAAGTGCACAAAGTGTTTGGGTAGACTAACATTTAGTATGCAGACTAAATACGGCCGGGCAAAAGGCACAGCAAGTCCACAAACAAAATCAAACCAAAAATAAAACACTGACAGGAACTTTTAAAGCAATCAAATACTACCCCACCGGCGCAGCAATTCATTTTTCTAAAATGAAACAAGACCTTGTGTAAGGCTATTTGTCCACAGGAGGGACCGAAGGCTCAAGTTTTCATTTTAAAAAATGAACCTGTTTTGGAGATAAACAAATGCAAAAAAAAAAAGCTTTACATACAATATTCTTCAAGAAAAATTTGCACTTGAATAACTCAAAACCTCTTTTTTCTGCAAAGCAAATGAATTTCAGGCTGAGACCCAGGTTGCTGTTTTTTCTTTGGGGTTTTTTTTGGATGAGTTACAAAAATCTCTGGATGATCATGTCAAATGGAAATGCTGACTCATCCAAAGCCACAGCGTTTGGTGCTTTTGTTGGTTTTTCCCTCCCCCCTTCAGATGCCAATAAATCTGTACCTCACCAAATAGCTGAGGGACCAGTGCGAGTTGTTTCTTTGTTCAGGCTTGCTAGTGGTGCTCAAATGCCGAGAGACCATAAGAGCGAGCCAGCAAGGCCTGCCACACTCCTCTCTCCTCTTAAGCTGAACTGCTATCAATACAAATTTTTTTATATTACTCCCCCGTCATTTTTCTGGAACTACCACCTTTCTTCAACATTTCAGGCTTAAGTGCACTACACAGCTCTCATCCCCAAGAGACTTCAGTTCAGATGAAGGCTTTGTGCACTAGCAGAGCAGTCACATTTTATCTTACTAACTGGAAATAGTTCCTACCAGTGTAGCGGAGTTTACGCCCCTTCTGAATTTTATTTTTCTGCACATATGAAAGATGAAACAAAAAGGATGGAAAGCACAGAATTCTCCTATTTCACTTACATCAGCATTCAGCTCTCAAATAAAACCACATGGGGCAAGAGCTAAGTATTGTTTTAAGAGAATGGTTGCTCTGACTTTCAATTCATTGACATTCTTCAAACAAACTTTTCATGCGCAACACGAGCTCCATTGTCTTGGCATAATTAAGCCCCAAAGCCAAAGCTTCACAATGTGACACCAAGGTGCTCTTCTAGCCAGTGTGTATTAAAAGACATGATTTCATGCCATCAGCCACTGTGCGTTTTGCATGCCGATTGTGAATACTGCCCGCATGCTGTGCTACCTAAGAGAGCAGAGGCTTAGGGAAATGACATCTGTTGCTAACGCATCAAGTTTGTGACACCATGGTTAAAAATTTCCTCACCAGCTTCAGACTCACATGCTTTGCCAAGAACCACCCACACCACCGATTCAAGGCTGACAGTCTGTGCACATCCTTTCGGCTTGTAAGCACATTTTTTATTGCACATGAACATTAGGTAAGAGAGAAAGCTCCTCCCTTCAACCAAAAGCTTGTACTGTTTACAAGCCAAGTCATCAATGTAGAACACAACCCTCAAATCAACTTTTAAAAAATGCTATCATACAATACAATTAGTATGAAGCAGCATTTAGATCATCCAAATTTAACACAATAAGGCTCATGAGGAACACAACACATTCACAAACAAAAGAAGAGGGAAGAGACATACTCAAGACAGCAATGTATGCACTGAGGTCTACCTGGCACAAAAAACCCCAAGGCTGCATCTGAAGCTCTTGGGACTAGTCTTGTTCCAAAAGCCTGAGAATTTCAACATGGGATTTCTGAAATATGCCAATTGGCTATTTTGAAGTGTATAAAACTCATGTGATAAAAAACAGAGGTTAAAGATATCCACAAAAGAGGCACTGGTGTTGGGAGATATTTAAAAATATATATACCTTCCAACTTCCTTCTCTGATTAAATCCCTCTATGTTTTCTCTAAAAGCATCTCAGAAATAGTAAATGCCTGATTAGTCAAGAATTCCTGTCTGATGGCACTTAGGGGAAAATGAAGTAAAGACAGAAGGGTTAAGTGGCTTACAAATGAGCCAACACAGAACTGGGAACGGGACCAGGAACCTGTCTTCAAAGCTACTTATTGTTGAGACCACACACTTTTTACTGGGCTCCTTCCATTGAGGACTCTGCGGAGACAGAACGAGCTTGTGTTTGTTACCCAGTGCATGTGCTCTGCTTCTATCGAGCTCCAAAGGAAAGCAACAAAGCTAAGAGGAACAAAACAGCTCCCTTTCTCCTGAGAGAGAGCACCCCAAAATGTGCTTCAGTGCACTCAACCTCGCTGGACAGCTGCTATGAATAGCCTAGACAGATGTGTTGCAGTGGCGTGGCTAAGCAGATGGTACACTGCAGAAGACACATTAAATTTAACATTTGATTTCCACAGTCACTGATGGAAATCCTTTCTTAATGTTGCATTAGTGCTCACTCATCTACTGTTAAGTAGTACTTTCTTTACTGCATACGAATTGGGCAGAGGCAGGGCAATTTACCACCCAGCAAACCCGGCTTCTTTGCTCAGCCATGTAAAATAAGAGATTTACACTGTCAAAAATCATTGCTGCTGCAAAAGGAGCTGACAAAAACTTTTTTTTTTTTTCTTTTAAGTCAGTCTCTAGAAGAGCTGTTTTCACTCTTTGCTTGTAAGTCATTACACATCAAGCAAAAACCAGAGCTGTACTCTTTAGAAAAAGGTCAAGGCACAGTTTTACAACAGGCATAAATCAAGTCCAGCTCATGCTGGAAATTAGAGTTCTGCCCTTTTGGACATGCAGGTCTGCCCTGGTCCCTTGTCCCAACATCTGCAGGCTGGTCAGAATGGTCAGTTAGGTAAAGGAAATTGATTCAAATTCTGAACATGTGTTGTTCAAGAGGTTTTTACCACCCTGCAAAGCCTAATGCATTTCAGGAATATGCAGGTGGGAGGCAGAGAACTGACCCGGCTCCATGATGAACTTAATACCAATTATGGAACTGCAACCAAAGAAACATCTCATTCTCACTGTATCTTTGTTCCTCTACAAAAGAGCAGACTAAAATCTCAGAAGAGTTTGCATTTTCATTTTGAATCCAAATCCAAGTCCACTTACAAGATTTCTGACAAAAGAGTTTTCACTTTCTTTTGTCATCAGTTATAATTAGAAGTGACAAAATGAGCTGTCTGTTTATCAATTTGACTGTTTGGTATTCTTCCTTGAATCTACAGTATGAGCAGTCACTTTGGAAGCATTACAAGCAAAACAATCTGCTTAAAAACTAGACAAGAACAAGGAGAGCAGGAATAGGACAGGATGAAGACATAAAACCAGTTCTGAAGGGTGGAAAAACATGTTTATGAGAGAGACCAGGGTCGATATCCCAGTCCCAGAGTGTGGGGAAGACAACAGGACTGTCTGCTACAAGCACAGAATTATTCAACATTCAAGGTAAAGTGATTGGTATTAGAAAGACATACACACAGAACACACATGTACACAAGAAGATATCAAAACCAAAGTATTAGGCAAGTATTTTATAGTATTAGCAGAAATGACTTCATAATGTAGGCGGAGATATGAATTCTGAAGTCAATATCCAAAGCTACTCTTTAGCACAACCAACAGTGGTTCTGCACAACTTCAGCTGCAGCCAGAATTGGCCAATTCCAATTCCAGCTCCGGTGAAGTGCCAGAAGGGATGAGCAAGAGTCTGTAGTCTCATCTTAGGCACTGTTTTCCTATGCTATAACCATCTGGCTTAAAGACACAGACAAAAAATACCCCGAACAGTACAAACAATGAAAAGCCCCTAAAACAGTAAGGAAGTGCTCACAAACTTGGGAGGGATCCTGCCCAAATCTCCCACAAGTTTATTGTGAAGGCAAAGTAATGCAGAGAAAGTCCTCATTAATTTATCCACAAGAGTGCACAACAGTGGGGCAGAGATGCTCAAAACTAATCTAAACATGACAGTTTTTCTCCCTGTCTCTTCCACTGTCAGGCAAATGACTCCTGTCTTTTTCCAACTCAACACTGACTTGGAAATTATTACTCAGACGCCAGCTAAGTATAGATTTGGGGATGGTGAATAAAGCCATTCTCTTGAATACACTTGAATTTATCTCATCAAAAGAGTATTTTAAAAATGCCTGCATGTTTGAAAAATCTTGCAAATACTTTCAGAACAGGAGAAACAAAGGCAACCAAACCACAGCACACTGAAGAGACTAATTTTCCATTTTTAAGAGCTGCTTGCAGTAAAAACTGTTTCCATGTCTATACAATGGAGACAAGGCAGAGGTTATGATTAAGTAAAGAAAACTGCCTTCAGTGTTACAACTTGTATTGTTCTGCCATCATGAAACATGGGCATAAATATGCATACAAATCTTTCATTATCCTGACATTATATTTGCAAACATGTAGCAGTATCCTTGGGTGGGGAAAAGAAAAAATCCAAGAGTCATTTTCCCTACACAGAAAGGGCCTAAAATACATAATTCTATTACATTTACTACAATCTTAATGAGATCCTTTACTAGTTAGATGCAAGAGGAAAGGCAGGCTGTCAAAGTTGGACATTTTATATATTTATTGAAGTTATCACAGCACTGCCTTTGTTTTTCATTACTGCAGGGATCTGAGACCTAAAGGTAGCATCTGAGAAATGCCAGGATAAAGGGCAGCTGTAATGGGGCCATGGTAAGTGACACCAATCTACCACAAGCTTATGGAGAATGTCTTTAGACCTCTTCTTGGCTGTCCCACTGTCCCTGCCCCCTTCCAAAAGGGCCAAAAGATTCACAGAAAACTAAGCACCAAAACTGAACTTCAACAGCCCTGTGATTTACAGTCTTGCACTTGATCCTGGATTTCCTCCTTGGCTTTCCAGTCACATAATTATATGGTATAGATGAAGCTTAGTCAGAAGAACAGAAAGAAGTATAAAGATTAGTAGCGCAGATCAGACTGCACTTCTGAGAAGAAAGAAGGCTCAAGGAGTCGAGGTGGCTGAAAGACACAGAAGCAAAAATATGACCCAGTAAAAACAATAGCAGCAAATCTCAAGACAGGGTAGTAACTTTTATTTTATGAGCTGACATCATTGAAAAAAATGGACTGGTTTTCCAACCCAAGATATACATGAAGACACGATTGTGTGTTTAAAAGCCTACCTATTGTTTTCTGACTGTTGTAAGTCAGCCATATTCACATCCCTGCAAAACACTGTTTCTCTTATAACAGGATCCACTTGCTTCACAGACCAAGGGCAGACAGGCTGTAGGATGCACCTCCATAAATACAAAATATTCTATACAAAGTGAAATTAAAGGGAGGTTTGGATAAAAAGAACATTTAAGTTACTAAACACACTGGTATTCTGAAAAGGACCCCTCTGCGAAAGCACCAAAATGTCTTGGATCCCTCCTGTTAAGGCTGGGGCTGTAGGGATAGGTGATAGGGGAAAAGAAGAGGGAAGCCCTGTTTCTGAAGAATGGTTTGAAAGATTCCTGGAAAATTCAGATTCTCTTTTCTTTGGCTAGCCAGGGACATATTGAACTTCCATCATTATGTGCCTCATGCATGTAAACTGGTATAAAAACACACATGCTTGGCCAACACAAAACTATATTGGAGACAAGAGGCCTCTGTAAGTTTTATAATGGGAGATTCCAACTCTTAAGTTACAAATTTACTTCAATCTCAAATTATCAACAAATTGAAAAATCAGTCTGAGAACAGTCTGCACTACAAACTCATACTATTGCTGCAGCATAGAAAAGTACTTTTTAGAGTGTTAGTTAATACTTCTCTCATAATTAAAGAAGGAAGGCATCAATAATGTGTTAGGGTAATACCAAACCATTTCTACTGAAAAAAACTAAAATTAATCTATGAAGTTAGGCTTCAAACATCTGTAAAACTTGAGCTCAAAATTCCAATTTTAGCCCAAAATGTATTGAATCTTAAAAAAAAAAAAAAAAATTCCTTCATAGATTTGTCTGTCTTCAGAGTTAAACAATTTTTCTGTCTCTTTAAAAAATCCAGACTCTATTACATTGCACTATAGCACCAGGCACCATTCTTCTTCACATGTAGGTAAGAGCGAGTGTAAGCCGATTACACAGCATCACAGCAAAACTGACTAGGAAAGCAACATATCTGTTCCTCCCAGAAATGCCTGAGAGCGCAGACCAGAACCAGATACATCCTATGCAAGTCAGCACCACAGAATTTCAGATGCAACCTACAGATACTACAGCTTCCAAAGAAAATTCTTAATTACCATCTATGCACACTTTTGCAGACCAAGAAAGTTGCCTGAAAACAAGACCTTTTTTGATAGATCACTGGCCTGGAAACAAGCAGTTCCAGACTGCATAGAAGCATGCATGGGGCACCTCGACTACATGAAACTCACTCCAGGCAGGGCCCACAAACCCAACTTTGACAAATACCCATATTCTATTAAACAGCACAAAGCAAGGAGAATGCTCTTGTATCTAAGAGCTTACAGCAGGGAGTGACTATATTCTCAGTAGTTCTCTTTCAAACATGCTGAAAGTACTGCCTAGAAGTTATTTCACACATACAAAAAAATCCTTCCTGTCTGCCAAGTCCTCTGGTCATAACTACTCAACAAAAATAGCCACCTTCTGCCTATTGTCATCTTCAATAATTCTTCAGCTTAGATGGCAAAGATTTGTGCTTCTGAAGCTGCAAATTCAAGTCCTGTTGGCAACTAGCTGTAGCAGTCTAGTTACATACACAGTTGTAACAAAAGAACAAAACCAACCAACAACATTATCACTTTCACTTCTTCAGTCACTCCTGTTTTTTCAAAGCCAAAGCTCGGAAGAGGTTTCTGTCACTATTCAATTCTAAGACAGAGAAGTTTGGAGAGGATTGCCTATGCCCACTGACATGTCATCAGATGTTATATTAATACAACTGGGTAAGAAGAACCAATTCTATGTAATTCTATGACTTAAATCTATCATGGCTCAACGTGCTCAAATCGTTGAAAGGAAAGGATCTTGAGAAGTAATACTCCGAGAAGGTAAGAAGATAAGCATCATTACCAACATCATGCTGGGTAATCCCTCTTTTAAATTTAGCATTTGTATAAGTACAGATCTCACAAATGAAGTCTCACGTAACCCAATTGTAATAAACTGGTTTAAATGCTATTCTACACCCAGCTGACATCAGGAAGGGCTGTGCACAGAAGGACTTGAAAATGAGAAGCTATACTGCAAGCACAACACTCCAAAACTAATTGTGACCTAATGAAGAAGTCAAATTTGATCTTCTGGCAAGCTTGTCACACTTCTTAATTTTACCTGTGATCCTCTACTACAACAACAACAAAAAAACATTCTTTATAAACAGAAGGAAGTTTCAGTCTTTTCATGAAGCTTCCATTTGTTTTGTGTTCTAAGAGACCATCAAGTCCATACAGATGATTTATTAGACTGTTCAAGCTAAGATAAGCATTTAAACTAACTGTGCAACTCAACTCCATGTCCTACAGTACAGCTCTGCACTCCACTATATATTAATTTAACCTCCCCTAATCCAAATGCCTTCAATGCAAGAATTCACATGCAAACCTAATATTCAGTGCTACAAGGTTTTGGGATTATTCTTCTGACTTTTGCCAGGATACAATTCACAACTGAAGAGATCACTCCCAGGGACTTAATCTGTTCTAATTTTTTCCCCTCAGTAACATAAGGTATTAAAAAGCCTTGCTGGATTTACTAACCTCCCATACTATTATACATCACTTAACCAACACACAGAGAGAAAGTAACTCTGAGATGGAAACACAAACCATGGATTAGTGGGGAAAGGTACATAACTCACTGGAGAATCTATCAGAAGAACAGTGATGTATAGTACTGCCTTGGCATGTACCTGTCAGGTATATGGCCTGCTATCAATTAGCTCTAATTAGTTTGTTCAATGTTTCTACTGCCACAGAGTATTTGGTCCAAAAGTATCTGCCCTGGACATGTGCTTATAGCTAAGCATGCAACCCTTCCACACACAGAGATTACTTTCTTAGCAGAAGGAAACCTGAATGCTGAGATAGGATGGAAATACACTGTGACTATAACAGACGGTTCTCAAGCAGCCAGAGGAAATGTTAACTACCCAGGCTTCAACTGTTTGAGACTCAATATTTAACTTATTCCACACCCAAGAAGCTGACTAAATGATTGTTACTCTGTCTGAAGTCAAATAGTCATCGTTGCTTGATATATGGAAAACCAGTTAATTGTGCAGCAATGTATTTGTTTCATTGCTAGCAGTTTCCTCTTTGCTCATGGAGGTCATAATATTGCCTGCGTGTACCACACTGGTGTCCCCCTATGAAAGCTAGAGAACAAGAAATTGTAAGAAGTAACTCCAAGAAAAAACATCTCCACTCAACAGCACACCCAAAGAAGTACAAACAGAGTATTATCTGTGAAAGAAGCATTTAAGAAAGTGACTCTCAGCCCTCATCACACTATTTAACAGCGCTACAAAAGTGCCACATACATACTGGAACGCTTTCCTCATTTCTGTATGACTTTTGTGCATATTAGCTGATAGCATGATAGTATGTAGAATATTGCAATCTGCTACTAACACACACACCATGATCAAAAAACAAAACAAAACAAAAAACAACCCACCTATAGGCAAGCCCCAGACCAACAGATATTACAATGTACTGCTTCAATATCTCCTTCTCCTCAGCTACATCAAAAGTTTGCAGGTCCCCAGCTTAGTTAAAGGCACCCAGTTTAGACTGAAAGCCACCAAATCACTGAACAAACTGAACAACTTGAATTTTTACTTTCAGCCCACATCTTTATTATTCAGATCATATAGACTCACCTTAGTCCATGGATGTGCCTTAATCTGAGGAAATTTGAATTCAGTATAGTTTGGATTCATTTCTCTAATTTGCTCCCTTGTAGGCGTTCCCAGAACCTATACAGGAGAAAGAAAAAGGCAAATTGTTTAGATATGCTTCATATAGAATTAGGACTGAAGTATAACCTATCAGACATTGAGGCAACTGAAGCCCATCTATGTAACTAGTAAGTTAATATAATGTTGAGAGCAAAACAAAACTTTTGCACCCAGGAGAGGGAAGTCCTCTCTCTGAGCACCCTTCTCCAGTCTTTGACCACTGTACAGAGTAAAAAATGTGTTGTACTCTGTGCTGCTGCCACTTGCCCAACCAGTGGGCAACACTAAGAAGAGCCTGGTTGTTTCTTCATTCCCTCACATCACAAGGCTTTTACACACACTGATGAGATCCCCCCACCCCTGGCCAAGCCTTCTCTGCTTCAGGCTGAGCAGTGCCAGCTCTTGCAATCTCTCCTCATAAGACAGATGCTCCAGCACCTTAATCACCTTTGTGGCCCTTGCTCCAACATCAGTGGTCTTGTGGGCAATTTAGTTCATGCTCCAAGCCCAGTGTCAAAAATTTAATTATCTTATAGAGTTTTTCACAAAATTAAAGCATCTCTCTCAAACTTAGTGATATTTTGGTGAGATAGAGAGCTCACTTTCATTAGGTTTATCTAAAACAGTACTACCAAAACACATTCAGGGATTGCAGTTCACTGCATATGGTTTATTAAGGATCAGACAAGTAGCACAAACTGCATTTTACAAGTCACAAACAGCAGTCCTCTGACAAGCTTAAAAGATCAGCCAGTTACTGCTGAGCATCTCCTGCTCTCCCCACAAACATAACCCTGTGGGTTTGGGCGGTGCTTCCTCATCTCAGTATTTCCACATGGAGGACAGACTTAGTTTAAATCTAACTTGGAAGTATCTAAAAGGCATACCAACTGGGGTTTACCTTCACCAAGCTGCATTTCTCACTCCCAGAATTTGCACAATGTTATTTATGGATGCAAATTAGTTGTATGAGAAATAACAAACAATTGCACATCTCTCTGTAGGGGTGGGTACATTTTGAAATGATTTCCGAAATCCCTTGAGGGAATATACCTGACAATATGGCATTAGTGCTTTCTTTTCAGTTAGCACCAAGTGTGAGAGGGTCATTGTCTTCTAGCTATATATGAAAATTGCAAAGTATCTGCAAGAAATCCCATTGTTTTCTGCTTGCTCCCAGTTCTGGGCACCTCTTTGCTCTGCCTAGAGAAGGGGAGATGGCAGAAGGCAGGAGTCGCTCTTCTATGCTAGGCTCAGGCTCACCTATAGGAAACCTGTAGTGGCACTATTTTGGCCCCATGACAAATCCCTCCACACAGCTTAGCGTCATGTTATCACCTCATCTCCTCAGACTGCACTGTCACCACCAGGCAACAAATTACCACAGATGCTGGCACTCTACCTTGTTGGCACTCTACCTTGATAAAGAAATATCGGGTTACAAATTCTGGTATCTGTATACATTTTCATTCTGTTAGAAGAATGGAAATTACAAAAATGCACTCCAGAAAGTCAGGTAAGGAGGTAAAAGAGCAAGGTAACTGCTGTTTGAGCAATTTGTGGAACAGAGAAACTGTCATCAGGTATTATGAACAAAACTTGGTATCTCTTTGCGATTTAAAATAAGAGTTGCACAACACAAAAATATCCTATCCACAAAGCAACCTTTTAAATAAAGAGCAGCAGCAGAGGAAATAAACTCTGCAACTTGTTCAGACAGTTGCTCCTTGGATAACAAATTTGACCAACAAATTGTATAAAATGAACAATAATGTTTTGTAGATCACATCGCCCATGAGGATTTAAAACCCACCTAATTCTAAAAGCCAAGGGTTAGACAGAAATGTCAGCAGATTGTTTTGGGGCGTGTCTGAAAACACTGGTTTTGCTTAGGGGTTAAAAAAGGAGAATGTCTGCAGATTCCATATATTTTGCTCAAGTTTAAAGGAAAAAAGAATTGAAAGGAAAATGTGCCCTTTCCCTGCTGGTTTTCTGTCTGGCACCCACCAGCTACCAGCCCTGCCAGGATGGTGCTGCTCTGAAAGTTCTGATGACCATCATTCTCAAACCTTTCCAGTTCTAAAAGATCAGGGGATTTCACTCCCCTAAATATTATTTTCACCCCAATTCAGGATGAAAGTAATTTTTAAAACCTTGGAAGTTTTTTGATTACTTAAATTAACTTTCTGAAAAATGACAGGCACCTTCTACTGCTCTCTCATGTTTTCTAAAAGCTAAGTTTTCAGGCCTCCCTAGCATAAATAATACTTTTTTAAAAGCATGTTTACCTTCTTTACCCTTTTTCTCCTCAAAAAATTCCTTCAATAGCTTTTCTAAGAAGCAGCAAGTAGATTTATTTTAAATTTAGCCCGAGTATATCAAACTCGCTTGGTTGCCAAGGCTGCTCAGAATAGGAGCCTACACAGTGCAAGTATATTTAAAGACCACCTATAGCATCAGATAACTCAGATTAGATAAGCAAGGGCAATTTCATGGAAGAACCCACAGACAATGTCTATTCATACATTTCACTAAAAGCACAGCTGTAACTCCAGATGATGGGAGAGGGCAACTCCTAAGCTCAAGCACAGGCATCTAAGCAACAGCACTTCAGTTTCACTAATGCTTAGAAAAGACTGTACTGAAGAGGGATCATGGTAGCTGAAAGAAGGAATTGTCTGACCTTTCAGCTACATAGCAGCCTTTGACACATAAAATAATTGTACAAAAGGAAAAGTGTCTACTAGTAGCTACACAGTGTATTTATATTTACTCTGTTCACTCGAGACTGTAAAACCAGATTGCGCTTCCAATTTGTACTGAAAGCAGATTAAAGGAAAAAAAAAACCCAACCACAAAAAAACCAACCAAAAACTGAAAAGAGAAGTAGTTTGGAAGGAAGAACAGAAGTTTTGAAGACTGTGTCAAATTGAAGTTACAAATTAGAACAGTGGGATGAATAAAGTGATAAATTGCACCAGTACTTGAAATATCTTGAAGAGGTCCTGTAGTGGATCTCTCCTCACCCCCCAACATACCAATTCTGTTTGCTACATGATTTGAAATTGTACCTTAGTGATTTACACCGAATTTTCAGTATATTAGGAATACTTTCAAGTTACCTTGGCAACAGCAATCACTTAAGCTGCTGCAAAAATTGGTCAGAATTCTTCTTTTGAGAAAGAAGCATGAATTACTGTGCTCATTTTTGGCAGAATTACTCCATGAAACAGCTGGTTAGCATTCAGATTGAATTTCATGTGTTTTAATTTCTGCCCATTCTTCTTGTCCTGTCATGAGATGCCAAAGAAAAGAGGTTGGCTCTCTCTTTGAACCTTCCCTTCACATACTCTCTACACTGGTAAGATCCCCACTAATCTTGCAAAAGTCAGAGAGCTTTTAAGAAATAGAGGGTCCAATATTGAATTATTCAGGTCAATGCAGATTGGTACATACTATTCTAATTCCTGGGGAATCTTATGGAAAGTGATTTTATCAAGGAAAAAGTTCAATTTTTTCTTTCTATTCAACACTTAAGCAGAACGAGAACGAAAGCAAGTAGTGTAATAATAGAAATGCAGTTGTCTGATGGAATCAACTAGAACTAGAATGAAGACTCAATTTTCAAATGAATGAAGGGGAGGTCAATGTGAGAATATAAAGCATCTTCCTGTTAGTCAAGATGCCAGGTCAACTAGATTTGCTCTTCATTACCAATTGTCATTATCATAATCTCTTAAATAAAAATAAAGAAGCATTATCTACTAAGAGTAACTAAAGAATATACTTGCTGAGAAGTGGACACTGCTGTAATTCTCCTACAACAAAAACTGAACACAACGGGTTTCACAGTATATTCCATCAAGTTTTTTCCTTGACATTAGTCTGTAATGGATGAAGCTCCCCAAAACATTTTTATTCCACAAAAGGGTTCATGAAGGTAGGGTAATGGTATTTATTTCCTGCAGTTAAAGAAAAGCTACGATAAAGACAGGCTCACAAGAATGTCATCCTTACCAAACAGGAAGGGGGGATTTATGAACCTGGAATAAGCCATGAACTTGAATATAGATTTTCAGTTTATGTTCTTACAATCAACTTTTTTAGGAGGAAAAGATGGATTATTCAGCTCCAAAAGACACTTCAGTTATACCTCAGTACCAAGACAGCTGCTGCCCACACCTGCTTCACTATGCAAAACTGCACTGAGTCACTTATGACCAAACCCACACTGTTGCAACAGCAGAGGAAAAGGAAACTGCAAGAGTTTCAACAAATCCCAGTGGAATAAAGGCCCTTTATGACAACCATTGTTACTGCTGAACATTTGCCAAAATGTAAGCAGTTAGAAGCATAGGGACCAAGGTAAGAACCAATGGTTCAGAAGCTCCAGCTGGTAGTAACTGAACTAGAGAGGGGAGAATGTGATAATTTAAATCAGAAACCTCTAGAAAGCCATGGTTGCAGTGGTATAGTGGTCTTCCTTGGGAAAATTGTGCACGTTTATGAGGAAATGTATTCCTAAAAGTCTGATGCTTATGGCTTACCAGATGGCATAATTAAAACTTCTGCAAACATGACTGCACCTCTTCAGAAAGTTGTGAGAGGTGTGCCAATAGTTATTTAAAAAACTCACAGTGTAACATCTCAAGCAGTTAACACAGCTTGAGACAATACTTCAAGAGGTCTGTGGTAGAAAGTAAATTAAACTTACGCACTTTATATACACTTCCTTTCAAAAACACTTTCTTGCCAAACAATAAAAGCCAACTAAATATAGATATTTTTTCTATTCCTAACACGAAAGGAGCTATACATCAGGAATAGGAAGAAACCCATTGTCACTGCTGACATGAATATAATTGCCCATCAATTTTTATACTGCCTGCCTGCAAGCACTGGAAGCAATGAATTAAGTGAGGCACAGGAAGAGCCAAGTTGTGATATGGGGGGACAGCAGGGAAAAAAATGCCAGGAGGCTTCCCTTAGGGTTGAGGACAGAACCCATGCAAAAGCCCATGTCAGATGCAGGCAGGTCGTCAGCACAGGACCACATTCAATACAATAAACACTCTATGGCTTACTCTACCGGAAGACAAGGCTCCTCTCTGCCCATTAACTACGCTGACTGGATTTATTTTATTTCAAAAACTGAGCCCAAAATAGTACCTTGACATTTGAGTATGAGCCATATATTATAATTGCAGTCTATACTTAGCATTAGGCGCAGTAAAACTGTCAAGAGCCCAAAAAGTTACACATGAATAGGATTCCTGATACTATTGAACTTGCTTTTTCATACATTTTTTTCCCCCCTAGTTCCCCCTTACTCAGGGAAGTATGAGAAGAAGATTTTATTATTCCTCTTAAATTACCATGAAATGCCAGTTTTGGTGCAAGGAATAATCACACTGCAGTAGCAACCAAAAAACTCAAAGCAAACACCACCTCCACCCCGTAACCCCCACTTCTTTCCTGCAGTTTTCACAAGTTGGTTGATTCATCTCGTACTCTAAATAGCAGCACACGGAAAAAATATTTCCGGTAAAGAAAACACCAGGCAGATTGGCTGATACTGTCCTCCCCATGTCCCAGGGCTGCTCAGATAATTATTGCTGCTTCGTTCTTTTGACAGATTTTTTTTTTTTTTTCTGCTTTCAAGTGGACTAGGGGGAAGGTACTAAACATAAACTTTGAGAAGATAATTATCTTAGAAACAAACCCATTACCCTTCTGAGATTCACTTCCTGCAAGAGGAATAAAGAGTAACCACTGTCTGCAGGAATTGTACTTGAAGACATTTTAAGTTTGGAAAGCATATGACAGCCAGCCAGATTTACCTTGATGCTTCAGGGATGCTGTAGAGCTTGTGAGGCTGGGAATGCCAACAAACTCCCAAGCTTTCACAGGGAGCACAGCAGTCCTGTAGCCACCATTGCTGCACTGCAAGCTGTGCACAGGAGACTGGAGATTTACAAAGGAGTCTGTCCTGATTGCATCTCAAAGAGAAATCACTCTCGTGGTCTAAGTGCTCCTTCTTTCAAACTGTATTCAGCAGGGTCCTACTTGTACAGTGGATTTTAAATAGTGAAGTGGCAACTGCAACCCTCCTGGGCTGCTGGAAGAATCCATCAGGTACAAGGCTGCATGACTGCTTTGAGGCGTGTTTACTTGCACATAATTTCTTTATGGGATCACTGATGAAATCCACACTACCACCACTGTGACTGTTTCAGAAATTGAGCACATTTCTGAAGGAGATGTCACTTGAAAGCCAGTAGGGGCGTGAATTTTAACGAGTATATTGGGTTACCCACTTGAGATATTCCCAGCAATGAGACAACCTAACATTTGGAATAACAAGCAAAAGCTAAAAATAAAAAGAGTCACCAATCAAGACCAAAAGTTGGAAAAAGCACAGCACATGGTTTCTCTCCTGTAATAGCGTAACTATTCAAGAAGAGTGTACTTGGGTTGAACTATTTCTTCAGATGGAGCTCCAAGAGAGTATTCCCCTATATCAAATACCATTTTGTCAGGGGTAAGTGGTCAAAGTGCTCTCTTTCCCAGTCAGACTGAGAACATATGGAAAGATCATATTTAAAGAAACAGGAACAAGAAAAAATTTAAAAGAGGACTGTCTTTTGATGCAATTGAACATGATGCTGTGTTTCTAGAGTGGCACAGTTTTTCAGAGCCATTTGCAAATACGCAGTAGGTCTGGAAAAACTCTAGGTGCAACTATATGGAGAAGATCTTGCAAGACTGCTTGAAATGAAACTACATGAAGCCTGTTGAAAGTGTCTCAAAGTCTGTCAAAAGCCAAAAATGCTTGTGATGCAGCAAGGGACTGAGGATGTTGAGCATATGGCCTGCAGGAAGGGCAAGCTCTGCCAACTGATATATCACCAGGAACACAGCTAAAGAGGGGATGTCATCAAGAACTGCATGAGAAAGGAGAACTAATTTAATGTGATGGTATTTTGAAATCATTATCCAGTCTAATGCAAAAAACTTCACAGCCAGGTGTAGCATTCACTTGCTGTGTTGTGAAATAAACTGAATAATCATAGCTGAGTAAGCAACTGAAGAGAAAACTGAAAAGTTTATCTTGGCTCAAAAAAAAAAGTCTCAACTGTAACTGTGATTCAATCATCTTGAATTGATAAGAACCAGCAGTAAAGCTTTTAAGCTGACCTCTTCCTCCAGTGGAATCAATCAAACAGAAAGGATGAAAGTCTGATGTATTTCCAAACATGTAGGTAAGTGTTTTCTTACTACAGGCCATTTTTGGGAGTTTAAAATACACCATCTTCCCTGCCCCTAAGTTTCAGACACACAGCTCCAATGAAGCTATCTGAAAAGCAGGACCACAGATAGTCAAACAGCAGATCCCAGGTCCCAGTCTGCAAGCTTCTACCAAGCTCACTGCTATTCTACAACTGTCAGATCCCACAGTTCTGCTCCTCCCACAGCCAGCTAGCATTAAAATAAGTCTGCGTTACAATGAAAGCTTGAAATACTAATTTTCTATGGCAGCAAATGGAAGAGGTGGATGCCATCTGTCAAATTTTTTTTAATGAATCCTACCCTAAAGGAAACTTTATACAACATCACGTTTTACACATTGTGCCAAGATTTTAACATTTCTGGTAAGTTTTATGCTGCAGAATCCTCAACCATACTGAGGCTACGAAACTTAAACTCACTCAAGTGGTTGCTTCTTTTATAACATCCTTTCAAATTTAAGTTGAATTTAAGCATCATTCTGGAAGTGCATAAGAGCAGAATGTTTCATCTCTTTGCAGAGTTAAACAAATCTGCTTAATTCGATTATTCTTTTTAAAGGATACACAGTAGACGGGACAGATCTCTCCCAATAGTGGGCAGAATGGAAAAAAAATTGACCTCACTTTCTACTTCTTCCCCATTTTCAAAAGATGAGGAAAAATTTGAGGTAAACACACTTTTCCCCTCTACTCCCACCCTGAGAAATACTTTTAAGTGGATACAGCGTTACAAGGGAAGCACCTTGTTATTCCGTTCCTAGACAATTTCTTATGGCTGTTGATCCTGAACACAATATTCAATTGTAACTTTTCTCTGCATTCCCACCTTCACCTTCTGTTAAGGCTTTTCTGAATAGTTTTTACAAAACTTCACAACAGAAGATTAGGGAGACAAGGACACTGAAAAGCAACCTATTTCTCCAGTTTGCACTCGGCTTCTCTTCCAGCCTTGCCTTCAGAATACATGCTGCATCAGTAACAAATACTGCCAGAAGAACACAGTACCCACCCATTTAGGCTCAGGTTTTACATTACACTTTCTTCAAGTTTCAGTGATCATCCTTTTTTTGTGATTACTGCTGTAAGATTTACAGTATTTTTTCACCAGACTTTCCTAAAACATACCGTCTCAGTACATTTTATTTCACTTCACTTCTGTGTGTAGTGGACTACATAGGTGACAGAAGATGAGAAAACCCCAGCACAACACAAGTGTGGAATGACCATTAAATATCCCCTTTTCTATATTTAAAGAAATTAGTCAGAGGTTTGTTTCTGTGAGGGTGAATACAATGTCAACCTGTAATTTACTGAAATACCTTTACACTGGGTACT
This sequence comes from Anomalospiza imberbis, assembly GCF_031753505.1. Classification (NCBI taxonomy): domain Eukaryota; kingdom Metazoa; phylum Chordata; class Aves; order Passeriformes; family Viduidae; genus Anomalospiza; species Anomalospiza imberbis. The sequence goes on along the minus strand of NC_089682.1, from coordinate 78,577,602 downwards.
CCTTCAGTTGCCTTGAGAAATAACATCAGTTTGCCAGTACTATATATCGTCACTACCATGAGCTAGTCAAGAAAAGCTACCACCACAGATGGGACAAAGGCTATCAGCAATTTTACTGAACTACTCCTCTGCTTCAAAATATGACTGAAGTGTAAACAGATAAATGCCACAATTACAACTGGAGAACATATGTGCTGTGAAATTACTGTGCTCATGGATGTTTTCTTCAGTAGTGCAGAACTGATATTAAGAGCTTCTTAGCAAACTTTCAACCAAACCACAAATTTCTGCTTGCCAAGCACGTCAATAATAAGAGACCATCGATCTCCTCATTATTTTACTTTCACATTGTGAAACCAAAGCAATGGTAGGGCAGAGCACTACGGTTTTGCCAGTAAGGTCTCTCTACACTCAAGATTCCTGATCAAGCCATGGACAGTCACGATGAGATAAAGTTCTACTTACAAAAAATCAGGTGGAGGTTGGGCTCCTCTTGTGGACAATAAGTGAAAGGACCAGAGGACACAGTCTTAAGCTGCACCAGGGAAAGTTTAGGCTGGACCGTAGAAGGCATTTCTTCACAGAAAGGGTGATTAGATATTGGAATGGACTGCCCAGGGAGATAGTGAAGTCACTGTCCCTGGAGGGGTTTAAGGAAAGACTAGATGTGTCCTTTAGTGCCATGGTCTAGTTGACATGGCAGTGTTGGGTCATTGGTTGAACTTGATCTCTGAGGACTTTTTCAATCTTGCTGATTCTTTGATTAGCTTTAGTTTTTCAGGATTTTAGACATTCATTAACAAACAAACAAGGACTTTTCAGAAAAGTCCAAAGCCAAACATCACACGTTATCACAAACTCCTGAGGAGGTCTGGTCATCTGACGTGGACGCCTTCACATGTCACAAAAGCAGTGTAGCAAAAAGCAGCACACCACTCCAAGACACTTCTCAAAAGTTAAAAATATTGTCACTTGTATGATCATCAGCCCTACATCTGAAAGCAACTCTAGTTTTTCTTTAGTGTTTCCTCAGCAAACTGACCAAACTTGGATAAACTGAGTTTGAAATACACTGGGCAGAAATGCAGTAAGAATACATCAAGAAAATCATAGGAGAAGTATGTGCAAGGCATGGAGTCTCCAGAGGAAAGCTGCTGACTGGAGGATGTTCAGCAGGACAGACAGAAACTCACTGTAACAGAAGCCAGGTTTACGTGGTCAAAACTTGGAAGAGATGGGGTGACAGTCTAGAAATGTCACAGCACACCCCTGACAGCCCATGTCCTTCAGGCTGGAGAATGACCAGTCAGTGTTGGTTCACTCTCTTAGGACAGGGACAAAGACAGTGGTAGCTCTCCTAGTCAATGACACAGACAAGTAGGGAGTTCTCCTTTTTCACTCACAAATTTGGGTTTTGAGGGGCTTTTCACATGCATGCCACACAAATATTTATGCATCAAGGAAGTGGCAAAATCAAGGAGGAAATTCTCTTAATACAGTCCCCTCATGGTGATGAAATCAATAAAGCTGAACAGTATGTGTACACATCTTATCTTCTCTAATAATGCCATCTAATTATGTTCATAGTATAGATTCAGAGGAAATTTATACTTCTCTCTCTGGAAATCTTGTTTCCTTCACTGCAGAAGTTGAAAAAGATAGAGTAGACCAGGGTGCTGGGAAGTCAGACACCAATCCATGAACTATTCTTCCATGCCTCCAATATGAGAACCATAGAATATTCACAGCTTTCCAAATGAAATCAGTCAGGATGTATTTGGACATAAGTGATATGTAAATGTTACATATTTTGACACATTAGTCATTTTACCTTGAAAAACAAGACTCTTCAGGTGGAAGGTACCTTTGCTCTACATGTCCTGATTCTCTATCTGCAAAAACAAGTGCCCTTTCTCACCCTTCATTTTAAAAGAGCTAGGAGGAAGAGCTAGGAGGAAGGAAGAAGAGAAGGCAACTACTTATGTGAAGAATCTGGCATAAGGAATTTAACAACACTGTTTCCAAAGCCAAATACTAATTGTGTGCAACAAAGGAAAAAGAGACAGACTCCTAAAGAATGAAAATCATACATTAATAAATACTGGAAGCACACTGGAAGTGCAGTCCTTTATGAGGGAAAAAGCCCCAATATATCATTATGCATAACTGCAAGAAGAGAAAGTAAAGATCATCAGGTTCTCAAAATAGCAGGAGAAGTGTTTTCAAACACTGTTTATATGCAAAGCCCTGTACAATTGTGTCAGAAGAGATGTATATTCACCAGTTTATAACAGTGTATGTTTTCATATTGATTCCCAAGGAATAATGCAGTCAAAACAACATTTAACATTCCATACCTTGATTATTTCCACCAACTGATCCACACCACTGTCACCTGGAAAGATCGGTTGTCCTAGTAACAGTTCAGCCAATACACAGCCTGCTGACCACACATCTAAAAAGGGAAAGGTGGAGGACAGGGAAAGGTATCAGTAAATATACATATTAAGCCATTCATAAAAAACCCAGCCATTTTAAGCTACTTACTTTATCCTTTGCCATGTTTGATAATGTGTGCAACACAGCTAAAAATAAAAAACATTCCTATCCTAATGTTACCAGGTACCTGGTATAAAACAACAGTGTGCAGACAGTCTTAGAAGTCAAACTGTGAGATAACGACAACTGGAAAATCATGTTAAATGCCGTAATGTATTGACATTAAAACTTACACGTGCAGGGAGAAGACCATAAAATGCTTGCCATTTGTAAATCGAGAATTTCCCCAAACCCTGTGTTGGTTTAAATCACACTGATCATGAACTATGCATAGGTATCATCCAACACAACGGCTGATGTTTTTACTGTTTCCAAGTGTTGAACAGACTCAGTTTTTCACACATATATTGAAAGCATACATGCACTGACAGATGAACCAGTACTGCAAGTATTACTGGTATCCTGAAGTACATGATGATTAAGGGATCTGGGAGGCAGCCTCTCTAACCAGTCACTTTAAGATCTAATCTTTATCCCAATTCCATGTGCCAACTTGGATGAGTAACAGAACTGCAAGTCACAGATCACATGTCAATAGCATCTGTAGAAGAAGCCTTTAACTAATTTTTGTATGTATACCAAAAGCCTCAAGTAGTCCTTAGGAGCTATTCCTCCCACATAAGGAAATTTTTCACAATCTATTGCAGGTATATCTTCTTAAATGATTAGGTAATTCAGTATTACAGAAGCAACTTAGCAATGTATTTGAGTGTACTACAGAATATAGCATTTGATTTTTGGAATGTAATAAGCTAAAAAGAAAGATCTAGCAAAGCAAATGCAATAAACACTGTTTAACAGTGTTTGTGAGAATCTAATGTAATTGCACAGCAAATAAATGGGATTTTAAGCTGCTCAACACAGTAGAATTATTGTACTTGGATGAAGAAAACTGCTTCTCCCCCAAAATAGGCTGACTATAAGGTTTTCTAGAAAATCATCAATTGTTGATGAATACCTGAAACTTTACACTAAAATCCAATCTCAAACAAGCAATCAGCAACATAAGATCTGTAAAGCCTATAATATAAAGAAACACCCCAAAAGGGAAAACCAGTCCCCTTCCACCCTTATTTCTTTAAACTCTGACCTACTTTTATGAGCTAGCCTTGTCCCCTAGGAGACTTTATCTCCTGAGGCCTGTTCCACCTGAGATAATCTACACTATGACAGAAATCCTTATTCTCTCATCTATTTAAACTGTGTCCCATCCCTGGAAGTGTTTGAGGCCGGCCTGGATGGAGCTCTGAGCAACCTGGTCTAGTGGAAGGTGCCCCTGCCCATGGCAAGGGGTTGGAATGAGGTGATCTCTAAGGTCTGTTCCAACCTGAGCCATTCTATGACTCCACGGTTCTGAGAAGCAGGATATACACAACCCTGCCAATTATGGCTAAAGGTCTGAGTAAGGAAAACACCTCTGACAGTTCTCCAAGCCATCTATTATCACTTTGTCACAACCACTACAGAATGGTGCAAAATAAAATCAAATAAAGCTTTCAGGAGTTTAAGATTTATATCAAAATAATCAGCAAGTTAAAACACAGTTTTCCTTCCCCCATTTCTAAAGGAAAGAGTGAGAATGCTATGCAAAAATACTTCCCCCTCCTCAAGAATATGGTTCAATTGGAACATACAGTAGACTAACACCACTGTCATCACTTCAGCTTTTGAAATCATTCACTTCCAAATCAAATGGATGCACTTTTACCTAATGTATGGGTACAAACATTCCATCAGTGTTTATCCTAAAAAGTAACTGCTTACAACATAAACAGTACCAGAAATAATTTGAAGTTTGAATCTTGAATTTTAACAGGCAAACATACAAGATGATGCTTTTTAATCTTTTAGCCATATTTAATAAAAGCTGATATGGCCACTGAGGTGCTAAGATCTCTTTTGGACAACAAACTAAGAAGGAATCATGTAAAGAATGTTTAATTGCATCTAACTGCTAATCTATGTCTCTCTCTGATAGCTCCTGCTGTTGTACCAACACATCCAGCAAAACCATGATGCAAAGCATAACTTTTTGTGTCTCCCATGCGTATTAGGTTTAGAGGAATTACACAGTTCAACAGACAGCACAGATTTCTTCAGAAGTATTGAAGAGATAGATTATATGTACTAAGCAGTCAGAGCACAGTAACTTAAGTATATTTAAAGATACCCTTAAAGGGTTTTAAATAAGCCAAGTCCTTTAGACTGTCCTTTACAAAACAAGTAGTTACACCAAATCTGTAATCATTATTTACAACTCAAATCCTTATTTTGCACTGAAAATGCTATATATGGGAAGGAAAAATATTTGACAGACTATATACAAACACAAAGCTGACAGGAGAGTAAGTCTTCAATCACAATTCACTTCCTTTTAAGATTTTGAAACTTTCAGATTAGACTGTGGCTTTTTTAAACTGTTTTAAATAACCTTCTAGTCTGACTGCTCCATTAAGTTGGCTTTGAGCTGTTTTTGCTTTTCCTAGTTTCCCTAAATGCTTTTGCACTCCACCAGCCTATTTCAGACAAGTCTGTAGGGAAGAAGTCTCAAACCCAATACAGAAATTTTATAAAAACAGTGGGGAGCATCTGTTTTGCTGTCAAGGTGAGGAGAGTTCAGTCTCTGGGGGAAGTGCTGGGCTTCCCCAGTCCTGCCAAAATGCAACTGCAAACAAGTCAAACAATGTGCAGGTCCTTGTTCAAGAAGGCCAAGCACGAACAGCAGAGGGCACATGAGAAAGCTGAGGGCATCTAATGGGAACAGAGGGGAAAAAAGCAACGATGTAGGTCATGAGGAAATAGGTGGCAATGGCTGAGGAATACTTGCTGCATTCATGCTGGGTTTAATCCCTCATACAACAAAATCCATCAGAAACCTATTGCTCCTTATGCAGTGAAATCTTCTAAACTAGGCAATTTAATGTCTTGTTAAAAGTCCATTTGCTCTTCCTTTATTTTACTTGCTAACACTTCAAATACACAGTGAAGTAAAACACAGGCATTTCAAAATCCCCATCTTCTTCCAGGCATGTAATTTCACCAACTTCCAAATTAGGACTTGGGCAATGTTCCCTGGACAAGGAAGTGAACAAATCCTTGAAGCATCCTCAGTAAAATCCAGAGAGTAGAAGCTAACTTGAGCAGCCCCGATGAGTGACAGAAATAAAACACAATATACATAGGTATTTATACAACTCTTGATAAGCAATGTACAATAAGGAATAAACTAAGAAATTTCATCACTGCTGTAACTTGATGGAATTTATGCCATTGGCTAAAATTCGGTTCCAGGACAGTTTGCTCTTTTTTTCCTCACACCCTTTATATCTTGCATTTTAAAATTAATCTACATCAGGATGATAAGATTTTTCCTCAAGCCTGAGGTAAACAAGTACTAATTTCTGTATTTAAAGACATGTTTCTAAAAGGAAGTGATCAGCTTATGGTAGTTCCTTCCCAGAGATTTTTCTGTCTCAGTACAGTCAGAGCTAACTGCTACAGATTAATATGTGCTGTAACTACCTGCTCCCAGAAGAGAACAAGCATTTTCTGAATTATTTCTTTTCAGTATGTGCAAGTTAATGAAAGCAAACTAGGACTCTCGTTCACATGCTTTAAATTTGCTAATAAACAAGGTAAGAGTGAATCTTAAAAGAAAATACGTCAACAAATATGTTCCTTATGCCAAACTAGCTGGGACAATGTGAACTTTTAGGAGAAAATACTGAAAACTATGAATTTTAAGAAAGCAGGCAAGAGTACTTTCTTCATACCTTCCGTGAAATGTAGTCTAAACAATACAGAGAATAAATACAACTGCCAGGCAACAGCAACCTTCTTAATAAGCTTATTTCAGATGGTTTTCACACATTACAATGGTAGCTAATGCCATATCTTTTCTAGACTAAAGAACACTTAGACAAATACCATTATCACCTAACCTACCCCCATTAATTTAAACACACAAAAATTCATATAGGATCTTGTACTACATAACTTTTCTTAAAGTAAGTTTCTACTACTTTACTGATCTTCAGAGCTGTTAGATGGACATTGTCTAATAATATAATCTTCATTATGCCCTTGCTTTTGAATGCATTCTAGCGTTACAGAAGGTAAGAAAACAAGTATTTCTCTTTAAATCAGGAAGAGGCATCTGGGAGGGCCACTGCAAAATACACTCCTTAGCTTTAATTCTATAAGTGTGCAATGGCCATTTTGAGTTGGAAATTAATACCCTGTCCACAAATTTCACTTTTTCTGATCTCAAAATCTGCATTTCCAAGCTGAAAAGCTGGCTCTCTTCTTCACAGCACAAGAACCATTCATTGTATTACACTCTAGCTCCTCTAAATCATTATTTGGAGGAGGAAGGGGAAAAAAAAAAAGGTTTCTCTCATCCACTTAGTACAAATTAAGAACTCCCATTTATCTGATGTTTTATGGGGCGTATTTACCTCCTACTTTTTTTCATTACCCTCATCTATTCATCTCTGCCTCACTATCCCTTCATTTTGATGGACTTCCTCCATCTTGGAGGTGACTCAAAGTTGCTGCTTTGGAAACTGTGGAAACAAACCAAGAGTCAGAAAAGTGGCCCTGGGAAGTCATAAAATCAACAGCTTCTAGTTGCCAAATGCCAGACCCAAAGTGCTTTTCGCTGCTGCTTGTTTGAAACAGTATTTGGGAGCAAAATTCAGGATTACAGGCAGGCGTGCTATGTTGGTGGAAGTTGCACATATCAAGCTACCACAGACCCACGGATTGAGGAGAAAGAGTAAGGCTGAAACATGAAACTGCTTGAAAAGACATGCTTGTTCCAGTATCTGGAGCAAAAGCTAAGCACAGGTATATCTATTCTTTTGCAATGAAGAGATGAAACTACAGTGACAGGTGGTAGAGTAGTTCAGTAAATTAACACACCTGCTTACTTTCAGCACTGGAAATTGCCATCTGAGAAAGAAGCAAATTCTTCTGAGTGCTTGGCAACAGTTCAGGGACACCCCTTGTGGTGGTTCTTCCCCAAGAAACTCTGAGACAGGCCAACTGCAGATACCTACTGAAGAGCTTCTGCTCCAGACTGCTGAGGTGAAACACTCACGCTTGCGAGCAAAGTGAATGAACAACTTCACAATACTTATTTTCAGACACCCCAAGAGAAGCCAGCAATGGTCATGCAGATCAATCTTTCCCTGCCAGTGGCTAGAAATGTTCCCTCTGGAACGCTCCCAACTCCTGCCAGCGCAGCGGTGGAGCCAACTGAGGCCAGCAGCCCCTCGTTGTGCAGAAGCACCACCAGGATGTGGCGAGCCCTCCCCTGCCCTGCCACCTCACCTAGGGAAAAAACACATGAGACTGAGGCAAAGCTCAGCTACACAGCTTCTTTCCATACAAAAGGAGCTCGAGGCAACAGAAACATCCGCACTCACCCCTACCCAATCCTTGTCCCAGGATAATGTAGGGGAACGCGTGCCACCATCCCACGGTTTTTCAGCACCAGCATCACCCATGTGACCAGCACAGCCAGAACCATGCCATCAACACACTCTGGGATGCTATAACACACACAGACTGGCAAGGAAGAAGCCTCAGCCAAAACACTGTCAAGGCATAGCTGAAGGGCTTGGTTTGGGAAAAAACCAACAAACCAGCCCCCCACTTCCCTCTCCCCCCCTCAAAAAACCCTAAACAACCAACAATAGTAACAAAGTCCTGCAAATCAGCTGTGGGAAGTAAACTTTGTCCATTCCAAGCAAGCTTTAGGGACACAAACAAACACACACACTTGCAGAATTCATAGTCAAAGGTGCACAAAGGCCCAATCTGTACAAGCTATGAAGGCACCCAATTGACATGAATATTTGTGCCTGACCACAGAAAAATCCTGTAAAGTTGTAAGGCAGACACATAACAGAGCTATTATAGGTAGGGATTTGTAGCTATTTGGCAACAGTGACTATTTAAGAACTCGAATAGGTCATTTCCCAGGTCATTATTTTAAAAATAGAGTCCCAGGTCTGCTGGAGGCACTAACTGCAGCAAATGTGATTTGATGCTACTCTTACTATGGTATATATTTAAATGCAGCACTAATGTGGTACTTTACAGAAGTGTAACAAACATCACATCCCTGGCTCAGTTTTTTTTTGAAGGGACCTCTAAGGTTAGAATTGAAGTCATGCACTTCAATGAAACATTCAAGATCCTGGAGGTTAAATGCCAGTTTACAGCGTGTTGTGACATCCAGGATGAAAAGACACATCCTGAAATGAACTGCTACACTGAAGAGCAAGTGATGCCATGAGGACAAATTCATGAGTTTAAAGACAACCCGGATGGAGCCAGACAGCCTAATGCAACACCTGGTTACAATGCTAAAGAAGGTGACTAACAACTGACATCGTCATCATGCAGTTGGCTGTGCCGTAAAGTATTGGGCCACCAGTGTCACTGCCTAGTCTTAAAAATTACTTCTTGCTCAGAAATACTTCCGGACATTATCCTATTGCAGCACACTGCAGTCATAAGCCCTGCAGTAACATTAACAAACAACAAAATCTTTCACAAAAACAGCTGGAAGCCTTGCAGATAATGTAGGGAAATTTCTACTTGGAACACTTTTTGCCTTTGTATTCTTCATTGATTTTACTTTTACCATAGTTTTACTAGAGGATGTTTAACTGGGGGAATAAAGATCCCTGCCTTACATGTAAAGCTCACTTTTTGTTACCACACACACATAAGTGATTCTTACAGAGTGATAAAGACTACAGTGAAAAAGGTTGTTATGCTAACAACTCACAATAAAAATAAGAACTAAAAAAACCAAGCATGCCAACATATAAGTGTAAAAGGCAGCATTACAATACTGAAGCATTTCACAGTTCCTTATACTCTGAGCTACGGATAAAGCACTAATAATTACATGCTCTTTTCCTTCTTTTAATAAAACCCTCTATGCTTGTTGATTGGTTTTCCAACAAGCTGGATGAATTTGGATGAACAATCCCACGTGAAATAAGGAAGAGTTCTCACTATGCACCATTGTTGCCTACCAGCAAGAACTAAAATTAACCCTTAGAATTTCTAGCATATTGCAGAACACTGGGAAACTGTAGAGATTGCAAAAGCATTTCATTCCTGCTCATCTCCCACATACAAAAACTGCTGAGAAAGAAGTGGAAGGTGGATAGGATAGGAAGGAACGAAGGAGTATTCACTTAATTTTCAAGCAATTCAGTACAAATTTCAAAGAAAGACTTGGAGGGACAAGGTGGGGTTTTTTGGCACAAGAAAGAACAATGACTGAAATTCAAGATATTTTTGGAAGCAAGTTAAAAATTGCACTTTAGAATGGAATTTTTATTAGAACCATTTTAGAGACCAGCAGGTAAAACTACAAAAATGGACAGCACAACTTGAAAAAGGGTCCGGAGTTGGAGCAAGAGACATTTCATAGGCCAATCTACAAAGCAGTCTTTCCTGCTGACACATAAAATACACATTTTATGCAGTTATCCTCTGAAACAAGAGGTCTCAGTGCACTCTGATAATGCAGCTGAGCCAATCTATTAGCTCTCAGCTGGCAAAAAGATGTCAAATGGGATCAGCAACCTTCCCCTCATTCATGAGCTCACAACACTTTGCTTTTACCTGGGCTTTGCTGCTTACTGGACTGCACAATACTGCTGATTGCACTCACTCACACAGCAGGAAGTTAACCTGCCAAAATCTCTTGTCAGTTGATGCTGAATCGGCAAATTAAACAGTAAACTGCGAGAGCCAGGGTATCCAGGGACAAGAGCAGGGGTGGGGCTACTACTTCTGGCAGCCGCCAACAGTAAGTTCTGCCCTTGTATCTTTATTGTGCCATACCTGCCCCAGACTACTCTTGGTTCTGCCTCTTTTTCTTACCAGGAAGATATGCAAGAGTTGCTACAATACATACTGAATAGTAATTAATGGGAAAAAAATTCCTGAGAGCAGGGAAGACTTCACCAATGTGTTGAGGTGGGTTTTTTTATTCCTTTTTAAGAACTGCAGAGTTAAGTCAGTCAGCCACTGAGTTTCACACTAGTTCAAACACAGTGAGTTTAAATATACACGTTATATACATAATCTGCCAAGAGTTGATCATCATCTCAAAATCCTTTGGAAAACATTAAACCTTGCCTAAATGACTGAAGTCCATAAGCAAGGTAAAAGGTTCCCCACTCTTGTGCTGAGAGCCAAATCTGCTCTCTTTTGCACTAGAATGCAGAAGGAGCCCAGGCAGTATCTTGACTGAAAAACTGAAGCAGTTACCAACAATGAGCCAACACACTGTTCTTAATTTCAAAGATTTTTCATTTTGCTCTTCATTTTTGGTTCTCTGTTGTAAGAAAACTTGGTTGTTCCCTGATCTCTATCAAACCTAAAGTTTCCCTAGTATTTCCATGACACAGCTATGTGTCAGGTATATAGAAAGAGTTCTTTGTGTTCAGAATTAATGACTAAAGGACAGTAAAAGCTAGCAGAATTAGTTGAATTAGAAGGACTGCTGTACACAATATATTAAAGTTGTAAAGAGAATTTAAAGTCAATCGTTAGGCCACGCTTACCTCTCCCTATAAACCCTTTACTAAAAGCCAAGTAAATAAATTACAGATGCGTGTCTAAACCCCAGCACATCAGAAGCAGTAGCTGATTTTCTTTTTTTAGAGTTATTTCAAGTTATTAAAATGCTTTTCTGGCTTGAGATCTCATACCTCCTTTTAAACTAAATGGCAACATTACATGGATTTTTTTTCCCACTTGTAATCAGATTTCCGCCCTTTACATTGAAAAAGCCCCTTTACTAGTGTAATTAATGCTGAAATCTCAAAAGGTGTAGAAAGCACAGCAGCCATCTACAAAACATTTGTATTTCTTTAAAAAGTGGTATCTAAATTTACAGCCAAATTCAGCCCCTGAGGATTACATTTGAGATCTCTGGAAACCTTTACACTTCAGTACAGGATAAAAACTGAGGCAGCTGGTACAGATGCCAAGCAAATTCACACACATACCTATACTGGAGGTATAATCGGTGGCTCCAAAGATCAACTCTGGTGCCCTGTAGTACCGAGAGCAGATGTACGACACGTTGGGTTCTCCACGAACCAGCTGTTTTGCACTGGAAAGGAAACAACAGTATTTCAGCAATGAACACTTCTACAATACTGCTGTGCACACCAACATTAAGTTTTGGCACTCTTCACCTAGTCCCCATTCCCAAATGCTGAAGTATAATGTTCTTCTAAGCTGATGCAAACTGACTTCTTGATTCACTGTAGAATCAGTCCAACCCATCAAGTATCTACCTTGTACTTGGGACAGCAAAGGAAATTCTGACTACAGTCTAGGTGAAAAACAGGGTCAAATTTTTGGCTGCCGGTTGTTTTTTGCTAGATACAAAGCCTTGTTTACAGTGGAAAAGAGGGCAGAAAACAGTTCAGTCAAATGTAGTCACCATTTAAGGTTCAAAAGCTCTGCATACTCATGAGGACCGAGTGGGGTATTTTTGTCTGTTTGGGATTTCTGTTTGTTGGTTTGCTTTTTTGTTCAGTTGGTTTTTAATCTCCATTGCAATGTTCTGCTCCTTTGCTACTTAACGGAGCATGGTATGAGGTGATAAAGAAAAATAAAGCCTTTGCCATTATATTCACATGTTAATGGTCCGCAATTAACGTGAAGGTTTCTCTTATACTGTAATTGATCAGCCAAAGGATCTAACCTACAGTATTGCTTCAATACTTCTCTTTGAAAGAATCCAAGAAAAGAATGGACCACAAGACCACATTACTTTGGGAACATGAGTCTATGGGCATATTACATTTCTTTCTTAATTAACAAGTTCAAGGCAAAAAGGAGCAGGAAGACAAAACTTCCCTTTTGGAAATAAGACATTCACCTAAATAGCACCAAACACTGCAGAGTGGCAAGCCAGTCAAATCCAGTGTTCAGCTCTCCAGACAATTCTCTCAGCCTTCCGTGAAGAACTTCCACCACCCATTTAAAAAAGTCTCAGTTTTCAGTTTTCTATAGAGAAACTACAGTTAACAAATTCCCACTGATAAAAAATAGTAGGTATTCCCTTTATGCATTGTCAGTTTTGAGCTTCAGCGTGATTCCTACTTTCCTCCAACACTGGTGATGGTAGAGCTGAGGAGGAGATCCCGAGTCATGACGATGCACTGCTTGAATAACTCCCATCTGACATTCCCATTCACTATGGGCAAGCAAATTTAGCAACAGCAGCTTCTGTGACCTCTCACACATATACCCCAACTATTTTAGTCTGCAAAGTTACAGCACAATCTGAAGATTGAACTTTCTCAGAGAGAAATCTATGTACTGTCTCACTGTAGATTGCCAGAATTTCTGTATCAGTTCTAAGGTGGGGGCTGGACTCTAAAGGTGATTCTGAGTTGATACTGGGAAATAAATGTGCCTTTGGAAACTAGAACACAGATGTCCACTATCCAAGAGCTTCAACTGGAAGTGCTGCTTCTGATTTTGAGCCTCTATGGTATTTGCAACATTAAGTGAATTGCTGTAAATGCAAGTAGGCTGACTAGTGTAACATGTAACATCAGCCTTTTTAAGTTACAATGCCACCATGCCTGTCCTCTCTTGCCCAAAAACACTTCACTGCAATAACTGGTTCTGTTTTTCCATGCTGCAGTATTTTCCCTATGTCATGGTGTATTTATTTCATTTTTCTAATACCTGCAAAAATAAGAGGCATGAAGTTTAATTCCCTCCCTCTTAATATCCTTTTCCAGCTCTTCCCTGCCACTCCTTTGAACTCACTTTGGGGGGAAAATAGAATATCAGTAAATCCTCTTTTAAGATACAAATAAAGACCTTCTAAGGGACACAGATTTTCTTGGCAAAGTTGCATCAAGGTTCACTTTGAAGGAAGATCTTTTCACCAGGTTTCAGGCCACAAATGTGCTTACCTTCCAAAGTCACAGAGTTTTAGAACAGCTGTATCAGGGTCCAGCAAGAGGTTCTGTGGTTTTATATCCCGGTGGCAGATCCCAAAGGAATGGATATAGGCTAAACTCCGGAACAGCTGATACATGTACAACTGGAACACAGAAATACCAGTCAAATCAGGGTAAACAATTAGTTTAGCACAAACCCTTATTAGAAGAAAAACAAAATCACTGAGAAAAAGACCATACTGAATGCCTATTAGGGCTATGAAGGTGGGCAAGGTATTTGCATGCCTTACCCACACACCCTTTGCTACATACACACATGCGGTTCAAATATTTTTATGTGTCCTTTGAGACAGCGTAATTAGCATAATTCCAGAGAAATAATTGTGCCACTTTTCCAACATTTGTAAATAATGGCAATCATAAAAAGCATACACAAAATAAAGGTGTTTCAGTTTGCTCTACAAATCAGCCTCTTCACAGCAGTGACTGCAGGTTATTAAAAAACCCCAAAACAAACAAACAACTAAAAAACGCTCCACAAAATCTAAAAGAAAACCCTTTAGTTAGTGAAGCTATATTAAATGTTGCCCAAAGACAAGGGTAGTGTCTCAGCCTGTCACTGAAGTGAATCTCCCAGTGTTTCTTGCTGAGGGGACAGAGTCATTTTAATTTCAAATCTCTGGACAAAAACAGAAGGCAAATAAAACCAGCTGTTCAGAATAAGTTTATGCAAGACACAATAAACAAGTATGGAGAGGGACAGTTTTCTCTGCCCACTTTCCAGGGCTGGCTAACCCCTTAGCAAGGAAGAACACAGCAAGGGGAGATATTACGAAGCCAAGAACTTCACAGAACAAGCTTACAGGGCAGGGGGAGGATGTCCATCCTCTGGAGTTACACACTTTTTGTTATGGATAATAAAAAGCTGCTGGATACAATTAAGGATGTATAGCATATACAGTCACAAAGGCATGGAAAGCCCTGCTTTAAGGTTGACAAAAGGCTGCCAGATTATTTTTTATTTTTGTTGTGTCCCTACAAGTTTCCACTTAAAATCAAGCTACAGGCAGGACACTATACCAGAGATGCATTTCCACACTTTTCTTTTACAAGCACATTTTCCACAGTTCAACTTTAATGATCTACATAACCAAGTGCAATTACTTGATACTGATATCAGGTCATGTTTGCCTCTCTTTCACCATTATCTTTGCCATCACGCTTTCTCTCCCCCTTGTTTTTTGCCCTTTATTTGGCAGGAAAGTAGGAGAGGGAAGAGAATTGCTTGAATTTTGGCTCTAGGCCTCCGGTTTTCATACTTGTTTCTGAAAACCACAACTTTACAGAAAGAAAAGCAAACAAACATTTTTTCCGAATTGCCTGTTCTAGTCCCTTAAGTATGTATTGTGCAAGTGTATTGCAAAATAATGCAAAAGACTGCCCTAACTTGAGGGGTCAAGTCAACACATGTGGGATTTACAAAGTATGCCTTTCATCTCCACACAGCAAACCCAAAATTTCCAAGGACTCCGTACAGCAGGTTAGAAATTACAATTAAAATTTAACCAGAAGATTACTAGAACAGCTTCTGTGCAGCTTTAAGTCCCTTTGTTACCCAGGGAAAAGCAGCTCTCTGCCTGCCTAGTTATCCATCAAAAGTGAACAAATAGGTATGATCTGACCTTTGTGTAGCCAAGATGCCTGGAAAATTGCAAAATCCTTAATGACATTAAGGTAATATGATATTTTAAAATACAGGATTATATAAAAGCCTTGCCAGAAAAATAAGAATAACTTTCCAGACTACCTGGAACAGGAAGTCCCAGACATCCTGCAAGACGAAAGAATTGAAGCAGATTTTTCTCTGAAAGTGTAAGGAAAAGTTTTCTCAAGTTCCCACAACAGAGAACAATGAGGGCAGTAATACTGACAAAAGATACATAAACAATTTATCAAAAGCCAAGCCTACAGATTTTGGGGAGCATATAACCTGAAGACATGACATTCCCCCAACAGACCAAAGAGAGCGACCTTGAAGTCTGCTGGATGATAAAATTCTGTGCTTTCTTAAAAATCGGGCAAAAGTGATGCCTATTGCAGAGGCGTGTCCTTTACAATTTAGTTATGGCACAAAACTTCATTATTGAAATAATTACTGTTTGTAGCTTTCACATTTGAAACTTTCATCTTCTTTCAACCAAACTGAAGTTTTTTCTTAAGCCAACCCTTACATTCAGCATTATACTTTTAAAGAGGAGTCTGGAGAAATCAATATGCATCAGGAAATTTTGTTGGTAATTTCCATTAAATATTACATGTGTGCCATGTTAACAAGTCAATGCCATGTAAAAACATCATCATTCACTAGTGTGTGGATTGTGGTCACCACAATATATGAAACAGAACTATGAAGCCCCAGATGGGTCCCATGTTGGACAGCAAATGAGAAATTTTATTTACTTTAACTCCTGTGTCAAAGATGTAGACAACTTGAGTAAGGTTTTGAAACTACAATGTGCACACAAGCACCTTATCCCATGTAGCTTTTGAAGACACAAGCCAATAAGCTTCAAGAAGAAACAAAAATGTGCCTTTCATGACCACAACAAAAGCACATGAACTCTTACTCATATGCCAGGAAAAGGGGAAGATAACACATTAGAGAACATCCTCCTAACATCCTCTTGCAGTTCCTGCCCTTTGTTCTATTACGTCTTCACCATCTCAGGAAAC
The DNA here is from genome assembly GCF_031753505.1 of Anomalospiza imberbis. Lineage (NCBI taxonomy): Eukaryota > Metazoa > Chordata > Aves > Passeriformes > Viduidae > Anomalospiza > Anomalospiza imberbis. The sequence goes on along the minus strand of NC_089682.1, from coordinate 78,561,340 downwards.
TGAAAGCTGCTAATCTGGCTGGTCTCAGTCATCGTCTAAGCTGCTTCAAAAATAAAACATTCCCCCCACACTCAGTCTCCACAGCCCATTCCAAGATTTCTCTAAGGTCAGAAATTGGGAGTGGTGTTTAAGTATCAACCCTCTATTCTTCCTTCGCAATAACAAGTAATTCTAATTTTTTCCTTGCCTCAAGATCTATTTGCTTCTAAATATCTCTGAAAAATTACTATTATGTCAGAAAAGAGTATCCACAGTGTATTTCTACAGTATCTTTCTTCACCTAACCACATCTAAGGTCAGTTACCTACCTTGACATAAATCATAGGGAGTGTCTGTTTGGCCCGACTATAATGTCTGGCAACTCTGTATACTGTTTCAGGAACATAGTCCAGCACCAAGTTGAGGTACACCTCATCTTTCTGAAAGAGAACAGAGAAGAAAAACAAATCAGCACTAGATTTGAGGCATGAAGTACAATCAAAGTGTTCAGAGAAACCTAAAAAGAGAAAGTTGTGGACATTTTAAATATCCACAAACCTAAAAGATGAGAAAGCTGTGGACATTTTAAGTCCCATCTTTAGTGTGTGAACTGCCACGGAACTATTTAGGTTTTGCACTCGTGCATTAATACTTTTGTCAAACTTATGTTTAAGATCATGTTAATTGTTCTGGTCTCCAGTGTAAGATATTTTCTGATTATAAACGGAGACAAGGATAAAATTGTTCTGCCCAGTCAATATTTTCATTAGGAGAGTATTTCAAGGTAACATCTGCATAATTAGTTAAAACAGTTATTAACTCATTAGTCCCTTACCTGCCAAAACCCAAGAAGTGCAAATTTAAAAGTTCAAAACTCAGCCCCCAACAACAGCACATCAAAAAAAGTTCAAACAACTTTCATCTTTTGGAAATGTTACTTTGATCTTACTGAATTCCCAGCTATTAAGAGATTAATACATATTAACCATTTCTAGACAATAAGCCAGTGTTAACATTTGTAACCATTCTGTTTACAGGTATTTCTGTGTCCCAATTATCTCCAACTTAAACATATGAACTTATTCATGACAAAAGAGAAGAAGCCAAAACCAAAGTCTCAAGTATAATTTTTAATATCTAGGATTAAGTTAGAAGCTCATGTGAACATAAAACAGAGAAACAACAAAAGTAGCTTTATAATAACGTACTTTGTTAGAGTATAAAGTACCTTATTATACACTAGCAAAGGAAAGAAGGAACAAAGAGGACTTAAATAACAAAGTACTGTAATCATATAGTGCTTAACTGCAAAACTGAGAATTTTCCGCAGTAAAACAGGTCTTAAAGAGACTTCTGATATTTTAATGTAGTCTTCAGTGCAGATCCTACCAGGATTGTGAATACATTTAATGGTGGGGAATGGGTAAAATTAACTATATCAGTATGAAACGTTATTTTGAAAGCTAGTGCATTAACTAGAAGTAACCTCTCCTGTGCCTGCTATTTTATCACCCAGAACTTTCTATAGAGAAAGACAATACATAGAGAATTTACATGGATGGAAACAGCACAGAGCTCCCAAGTCTTTGACTAGAGTCCCTTGTCAGAAGATCCACTGGCTATCTGTATCTTAACACTTATACCCAAACCTCATCTAGCAACAGCAATTTAATATTACTACTCTACTGTGACTTGGCCCATGACTTAAAGCACTGAGTGAGGTGTGTTTCTCTCACAGTGCTCTGCTATCCTGCCACAGCAAAGAGCAGCAGCAGTCTGGTACATGGTAACACACAGAGAAATACACACTTTGAATACATATACAGAGAAACTGCTGGCTTTGTGTGTTTTTAAAAGTTCAGAATTCAAGATCTCTGCTCGCCCTTATTTGACAATAAAGGCTTGTATTTTCAGGACAATGCCTCCTAATAGACCAAGTCACCTTGCATGGCCCTGCCTACGTCATTCTTCCCTACAAAAAAAAGCTCTTTTCTTAATATTATTGCTTAAATGACAGTGGCAATAGCACAGCATCAAGCAAATGACAATGGCCCACCAATTTTTATCTATCTGGTCTTATCAAACATAGACCTCTTATCAAACATAGCAGCCTCCAAGACCCTGCCTATGCTGGTGCTTCTCCCAGGGCCATCCCAGGAACTGTGAACAATGTGAAGGCTTCTGGGGACCAATTTGGGGCGAAGAAAGTTTTTGAAATGGATGAGAAGGGACAACTACCAGCAGTGCAGAGGAACTAGACAGCTCTGGAACTCCACAGATGTGCAAATATATGTAAGGAATAAAAAAAAAAACCCAAAACCACTTGTATTTTAGCACTTTTCCTGCAGCAAGGAAAGTTCTTCTTTCCCTGACTCTCACTTCAAGCCAATAAAATTCATCCACTGCCTCTTCTAGGTCAGAGCTTTCAAGGTTTAGTTATAAAATACTAAAAAAAAAAGTCCTAAAAATTCAAAGTTAGCTTATGCTGGTAAGGCAATCTGTAAACCATGAGAGAAAACAGTCACATGAATATGAATGCTGTTTGCTACAGTGTAGCTACAACCTGATGAATATGCTAAATGTCTGCCTCTCAGAGGATGGGAAAGTCTTACTGGTGACAAATCACTTCACCAAATACTGTTACTGAGGTTGGTGACTTTGATCCAAGGATTCATGTTTCATGTATCAAAAATATTTACATGAGAAATTAGAGGGGGAAAAAAAGAGTAAAAATTAAATTATAGTGATTTTATAATCCTCTCATAATACAAACATAAGGACGCATGCAAAACAGTAAAACATATGATCAGTAAATCCTGTCCACACTACTCCACAGCAGTGAGTTTTGAGAATTACAGAACCACTCTCTATTTCATATAATCTTTGCTTTGTTTTTAGTGCCTCCATTTTTATTTCTAATTTTACATGCCATTAAAAATGGGACCAATTCAATAGCATAACACAAGCCCAAAAAACCTTGAGGCATTTGCATCTTTAGAGATGGAGGTTTCACTTCTGAGTTTTGATGCCATCTGTGGTACCTGAACCACAGGTTCAGGTTGTTGTGTTGCTCCTGTGTAAATGTCTATCACACAGAACACAAAGGCACATGAACACCTTTCCCTGCCTTATCAACTATCAAGTTTTGATGTACCACTTGAGGGACCCAGAACTCCAATATGCAGCTATAAAGGCAAGGCTTATGCCATTGGACATGTAAGTAGCGGCATATTCCACTCCTATGATATGCAAATGGCTCCAGAAGTTCTCTTAATGACTGCTGTAATAAATTAAAGATTATTCAAATGTTTTGAGTGACATCCTCCTGATGTCACCTGGCACTGGTCTGATAAACATACAGGAAAGAGTTTTCATGAGCCCTGATCCTTGTCAGTGAGCATGAACTGGATGAAAATAATATCCAAGTTACCTGGATTCCCCTGAACAAGATTCAGGACAAGCTAGGAAGCAGTCATGGCCTGACAAGCTCTGAGCATGATGTAACCTGGTTTGCCTACTTCATGCATTGCTCCTAAACACATATTTTTCCAGTGACCCAGATGTATTGCAATAGGAAACAGGGTTAGCTCAAAGAGCTTGCCAAATGAGGGCAACAGCTCAAGGATCAACTGGGACGATCAAGGCTTATCTTTCCATTACAGGGAACCTCACCACATATTCCACAAGTGACTTGTTTCCATTCTGCTGTTCTGGGAACAAAACAAGGTAACATGACTGTCACAAGCATGTCTGAAATTACCTACAGAGAACAGAAAAGACCAGAGGAAGCTGCAGCATTTGAAATACAGAAAGCAAACATAAGATGTCATTAAATAACTGACTTCTCCTTAAAGACCGTGGGCTTACTAGCCTTCTGTTGCAGGTCAAATGTTTATGTGTATTTGTATTCTCCTGTGCTCGCTGCTAAGGTTATGACCATGTACAGTTCAAAATGAATAAAGGGGAAGGGCAGAAAGCCATATCCTGAAACCCAGAATCAAAGTATTTAATTAGGATTTTGACTTCAGCAATGCAGCTCATGTACCAGCATCAAGTGCTAGAAGAAGCTTTTTGTCACATGGCAGATGAATCCTCAGTTGACAAACACTGCTCCAAAATGAGCCACAGCATGATGCTTTGCCATCAAATTGCTCTGCACCTCTCAAGAACCACCAATTCAGGCACCGTTTCACTTTGGTGGGAAATACTTAATGCAAGTAAATACTCATATAACCTGTACAATAATAACAGGCATGAGAAAGACTAGGACACAAGAGCCAAAACGTTTTAGCAACTTCATTCTTTTTCTTGTGCCAGAAACTGAAGACAAAACAGGATGAAAGTACATGAGCATTACACACGATGTGGCTAAGGACTGAGTAAAATTGAAAACATTGCCTTACTGACAAAGGAAAGGCTAGAGGTGTCAAACTCCATTTTAAAACTCTTGTCTCTTTCAGTCTGCATCAGTAATCTGTTCAAAGCATCCTCCAGTTGTGCTTGAGGCCAATATAAAGAAACAGCTATTGAATTAAAATAAAGCAATGGGTATTGAATTAAAAGATTCACTTTTCTAGATTGTTCCTTGCAGTGATAGTTAAAATATTGCTTCTCTGTGATCATCCCCTATCTCAACAAACCTCAAATTGATCAAAATTGATCAAAAGTGGTTCCTACATGCTTTTGTTAGCTTTTGTTTTCAATTATCAGACACACTACTTTTACAACATGCACATATAAAGCAACAACCAATATTAATTCAGTCACAGTCCAACTATTTCCCCTAATTACTACCATGATGATAGAAGCCAGGGAGGTCAAACATGCCAAACACCAAACTGACAGCAAAAGGAGAATTCTTACTCTGAAAATATGTCAGTATCTAATAAGACGTTGGAACTATTCCTGAACTGTCAAGGCCTATGTGGAATCTAAGGAAAACTTCTCTGAATATCAAGTAATAAGGTAAAAAGGTTAAACTATTCTGGGCGCTCTTTCTGAAAGGGTGACCATATTTACTGCTCAGCATTTGGAAAAAGCGATGAACATGCTCATTTCAGTTTTCATCTCCTGGCAAATCAGTAACAACATGACAATGGTACTGGTGTTGTTTGGGATGGGTTTTTGCTTGTTTTCAATGGACTTCACCTGATTAGCTATATGAGCATAACTGAGAGGACATGAACAATACAGAAGTTTCTTAAACTAACTTTGCATTAGGAGAAATAAATGTGGAATTGCACTTGGAAGAAACTCACTTCATATGTCTACTCAAGCTAAATGCACACAGACAAGCAATATGCCTAAAATTAAGTAATATGCCTCCAAAATGTACTTCTCATTATTAAAATTATCCCAAGGCTTCAGTATTAGGGCTGTATGAGGCAAATAAACCAATCAGTTTACCCAGGAGGATTTTTTCTTTACCGTATGAGAGCACCCCACTGACGATGTTTCAGAGGTAGGTGCTGCATGGAGCAGTTAGTGACAGGATGCAGCAATGCAAGGGTTCTGTCAAAAAGCACCTGAGGGATTTACCTTTGAGTTGGAAAGCAAGAAAATGCCTTTCAGCATTTCATGCGGACTATGCCTTTTCTGAGAGTGCATTATTTGAACACTGGAGTGTCAGCATGAGGTAAAATATGCCCTTCACCCTGATGTAGGCATCTAAATTTAGACAATACATAAAGTTCAAAGTCACAGTTTTTGCCCTAGATTTAAAAAAAAAATGTTATTTAACTTTTCTTAAAGCCACAACCAGCACACACTTCACACCCCTTTATCAAGCACCATGAGAGATCCACCTTCCTTCTCTTATCTTGAAGGCTGACATTGTATGTTAAGGATACAAAGACTTTGGACACACTTTCAAAAGACAAAGCAAAAATTTGCAGCCTTCCTTCTCTAACTGCTGAGTAGACATGATACACAAGAAATATTTGAAAAGGCAAAATATGTGCTAGCTGACCTTATTTGTATGAAGGAATGGTGACATCCAGTGGCCACGTGTGTCTGTTTTTACTTGCAGTTTACAACCACATCTATTTCAAAACAGAGCTTTGGCTGCCACCAAAGTAAAGGGAGTGCAAGCCTAGAGATACAGTTGCAGTTTCAAACAGATAAATGCAAGGATGTAAGAACAGTTGAAGACTCAACTTCAGTGTTCAGAGAGATACCAGTACTTTCTAATAGTACCAAAAATATAGGGCAAAGTATCTTCTTTTCTAATCCCTCACTCTTCATGTCTGAGTTTGAGAACTGTGATCTGCACCAAAAAGTTCTGTTCCTATGCCTACTTGTCAAAACTTACCAAATTGCTCTGTAATGCTCATTACTCTTCAGCAAAACACAGTTATGTTATGTAGGTAAGAACTTTCAAGTGGGTCAGCTGTGATGGCAGCATAAGGCCAGAAGCCACCCTCCCAATAAAATTAGTATTTAAGAACTTTCTCAGGTCTTGTTTGAAGCCAGGTGGTTTACATTATCTACCTTTGACTACTGAAAAGAGCAGAGGGCACTAAGGCATTCTTTGTCAGAAGGAAAAAAAAAAAGAAAAAAAAAAAAGACATTTTCTGATCTAGTTTTCCCCCCTAAAGAGCAGCTACTGTAAAGGAAAAGGTCACACATTAAAATAATTTGGGAATCCCTGATGATTCTTGTTTATTTTATGCCCTGTGAATTCCTTAAGCTTATAGATGTACTTCCAAGGAGAATTTCTATCAAGTTGGAAACATCTGCCCAACATCTAAAATGTGGGACTGAGCTATCATCCTTAACATAAATGATCTGTGGATATTTGAACCCCAGCTCCCAAGCAGGGATTGTGCCATAAACCGGCCATAAGTCTGTTGCAAGATGAAAATTAACAGATGATGTTTGAATCACTGGACTGTCCTGCACACCTCATAATGAAACAAAAAGAAGAGTCTTTGGAGATCCATTTGTTTTCTTGACTGTTCACTACCTTCCAGAGTATGAATTTCTGAATCAGGATAAATCCATGACAAAAAGGCAAGACAATACACAATAATGGTTCAAACGACATGCCCGCCTCAGGACAAGCAACACAAGCTGCCTTCCTAATGGCCATCCAACACTGGGAAGATGAGAGCGGGAGCTAGAGCTGGCAGAGGAATGACTCGAGAACAGAAGAGGAACCAACCAGATGTACTGGATGGCTCACTGACCTAGAGAGAAATCTCTGAGTTGCCTAATTTCACTGCATGCACCTCCCACACTAAGGGTCTAGCCACTGCTGCCTACTCTGCTCTTGTGATACCCTACCACAGGCAGGCAAAACTGCTATTTCTAATAACAAAACCTACTCCAAACCAGAGACTGCTCATAACTACAACGAAGGAAATTCCCAGCCTGTTGCAAACCCTAACAGCAGTAACCTGTAATCATTATATGATGACTGATGCCCTTCCTGAAATGAGCTTGGCAGGCCTCAGGCAAGGACTACAGAGATACCAACATCACAAAACTCCTCATAATTGGCATTAATTGCTTTTTTGTTGACAACACACAAGATCTGCCAGGAACTGAATGAATGGTAGTTACTAAATTCACCTCTAGTGATGGCCCTTCAGCACATTACTAGCCGGTGCAAAACATTTGCATGGACTGTCACTGCAAAATTGGGCTCAAGGCTCTCTTAATTGCCCTTTTTATGCAGTAACTTCTTTTTTATTTTTTTTTTTTTAAGTTCAATTAAGAAACCAAATGGTTCCAATTTTAACAGGAACAGAATGGGTGATGCTTACATGAGGACTCATCTGAACACTCCTGAATGGTGATGTTCATGCCTCTCTGAAGGTGTAGAACATAACAGGGATACAATTTGCAAATCAGACAATTGCCCCCTTCTTCCAAACTTCTTCATTACCATTTAATCCAGTGCTGTCAAAGCCCACCAGACAGTGCACAGAAGCTTATAGATGCAGCTCAACATGTATCACCTGCATGTTTATTTTAAACTTTAGCCTAAGTCTGTGGCAGTAAATTTCCATCCCGAGTCTTCATGGACTTTTGGCTACATGCCCTTATAGCTAAGGCTAAATAAGACCTGACATCAATTAGAGCATGCAGAAGGGCCAGCTCAGCATCCAAAAAAGTGTCAGCATATTGCCTGTTTGTGATCTCTCTCTGCTTCCATTTTTGCTTTGACTCCTCTGAGTACTAAGCCACCTTAAGGAGGAAAAACTAAAGGACGCAACCACAGGTGCAATTACTCAACAAAAATTGTATTTACTCTTACTTTGATTTGACGCAGAAACAAATCCCTTCAGTAACTTTTCATCCTCTTTTGGACAAAGGTATGGATCAATCAGTCTATTCAACACTCTAAAGTATCCATACAAGAAAAACTGGCAGTTATGAAATGCCACAAAGATCTAACCAGAAATAGAGAGGGATTAAAAAGGCAGAATCAGGAACTCACTTCAGGTTTTACACAGCTGAGTAATTTTACTTGACAGCCACTGATTTAAGAAGTTAGGTCATTCTGTAAAACATCAGGGAATACTCTTAGCAAAGGAGTCAGAGGAATCATTTCCTATATTCATGTTTGCCCTGCCTTGGAACATGGCTTGAAAGGTTCTCCACAGATTTAGGCTAGAAAGGACAGGTGGCAAGACCATCCCCTCCAGCAAAAGTAAATCAAGACCTACATTTTTGCATCATGCTAAATGCAAAGCAGTTCCTGAAATTAAGAAAATGTAGAAAAAATTAACCCTGAAATATATGCCTTCCTAATACTGTCTGATCTGCAGTGGAAGGCTGACAGGCAGACCAGGCATCTTGTTCAAGATCTTATCCTAAGGCATAATACCAAAGCTATCAAACAGTGGAGCTGGCTAGTCCTAAAATCCTGCTCATTTTCTCTAAGAATTACCTAGAAAACTACAAATCACAGAAATACAGCATGGAAGTCTTGTGGCTACTTTCGGAAGAAGAAGCTTTCATACACCCTTCAACTCGTTATTTGGTTGTATTTTCTTTCCCTCTGGCTCATTCCACCAGATATTATTACACATTTTAGATTACTGAAAAGCACATTACAGCTATGAAAGTCAGTGCCCTGTTATCAGATATCTCATAGAGCCTCAAAAGAAGAAAAAAATCAGAATCTACTCTGACAAATTCATTAAGAAAGAGGCTTTTGAAAAAGCTGGGTTATCCAACAGGTCTGACAAATGTCTGGAAACTTTCAAAAAGACTGAATTGAGGAGGAAATAGCTTATAGAAGCAACTTGAATGCCAAGCCTGTCAACTGTCATCTTAATATAAATTATGTACCTTCTTTGAGCTCTTTTAGACTAGAAATTATTAGTCAAGCATAATAAATACTTAGAAAACTTTTTATATCTATATATACACATAAAGGTATAAATATGTGCTCATGTGCATATATATACACACACACACTTTGCTATATAAAGGCAATATAAGTCCAAAGATGCTCAGACAAGAGGGAGCCACATAACCACATAAGAGAAAGGAGAAGAAATCAGTCAAAGCCGTGTTTGATACACGATTTTCATGCTGCTATGGCTTGATGGCTTTTGTCAAAAGAAGGAAAGAAGTTTAAGCAAATGGGTGACATAAAAAGGAGAGTTCATCACAAGAAAAAAGAAAAGATAGGGAGCTCAAACCCTTCAACCAGCTCCACATAGCCTGCAGAAACAGCTAATGGAGAGCTCCAAATCTCTACAAACTAGCGCTGCAACTTGGACACAGCTAAGGAATGGTCTTACTAGCAAGTGGTTTTTAGACTTGTTTTTCTATTTGATACTATTCCAGTTTTCCAATCAAGAATGAAACCTTCTGTTTTGCTAGAATGAGGCCAGTTTTAAGGTTCCCCAGTGTCTAAAAATACCTAGCAATTGAAATGATCTAAAGTGACTGTTAGGCACATGGCTTTCAAAGAGTGCCAGTCTGACTAGATATGGAAAAATCCTTTGAGGTATCTCTAAATCAAGACAGATTTAAACTTCTTGGACACTGGAATACGCCCCACCAAAAAAAAAAAAAAAAAAAACAACAAAACACCAAAAAAAACCCAAAAAAACCCCAATCCAACAAAACAAAACCGCAAAAATGAAAAAAAAAACAAAAACCCCACAAAACAAACAAAAAACCAACCAACCAACAAAACCCCAAACCCATCCAGAAAGAGAAGTCTCTGGGCTTAGGGATGCTGGTGTCAAGCGCCGGGGAAGAAGTGAGAAGTCCAAGCAACATGAATAGATGGAGTAAACACAGTGGCAAGCAAATCTTTATGCAGAAGAATGCTTGATATATAAGTATCAAAATTTAATTAATGAGATCAGCAGTAAAAGAGTTACCTCTGAGACTTTCCCATCACTGCTAGACTTGGGTTAATTATCACAAACACAGATTAATGGCAGAGGATCATCAGGTTCTTCACAAAGACTGTCAACAATTGCAAGCCCATCTCATCTTTACACCACCACATTTTCTGCTATACAATTCTTGGATTTTTGTATTACTCTTCCCATTGGACTTGCATTCAATAATCAGTTAATATAAACCTGTGGGGACATACCATCTATATCTGCAACTGCTTCCTAAACATCCTTCCTGGTTACCAGATGGGACATTACACTTTTCTCCTTCTCCACCCCACAAACAGACTGATTATGAGGGAAATATGAAGGAAAAGATGCTATTGCTTCCCCAAACCGACAAAAGCATGACAAGAAATGTTTTCCTTCCTTCCCACATCAACTTGAGAACAGCAACTGTCTTCTGTCTAGAGCTTTCCCAAACAGCAGACAAACTCCAGCCCCTTTCCTCCTAGCAGACTACCAGTCTGCTACAAGGCAAGAACAGCAGCAACCTGTTCTACCCCGTAGTCCATGGAGGAAAAGCTGTGGCAAGCTGCTGTGCTAACACTCAGCTTGTGTTTGCTACAGCTTCTTCTGCAGGTGTTTCCTGAGAGCTGCAAGAATGGGCAGGAGTCACGCACGCCATCACACAGTTATCTCCACGTGCTGCCACCTACATGGAAATACTTGCAAGCCAATTATGTGGCATTTTGTATTGAACTGCGAGAGACCTTGCAACCTGAACTGCAGCATTACACTGCTGATGTTCTGCTGGGTGTGTGCTGGCCCCAGGCACTGCTTCCCATTTGTCCTCTTTTGCAACAGGGTAGCAGTGGAAATCTCAAAGACACAGAGCACAGGCATGAAGACCAAGCAGCAGAAAGTAATGTGAAAGAAAACTTCTCAGTGAAGCATAAAGATTCATTGGCCATGGATAGAGACATTTTTAAAAGCTACATTAGTGCTGCCAAAAATCAGCCATGAGGAGTTGAAACAGCAGAATGGAAAATCCAGCCTCAAGCTCAACTTCATTTAAAGATTTCCAAAAGTTTTTCTTAAGTTACTGTTACACAAAAGCTCCTGGGACAGTGTTCTGAGCAGTTTTAACACTCCACTGTTTGTAGGAGGCTTTTGAAAGCCCTTAGATAAGGCAGTTGTCTCATTTGTCCAGGAAATTCTACTTCGCTCCAGTTAAATTACAATCTGTTTTAAAAATCCCAACTAAACAACCAACAAAAAATCCCAAACCCAAGCCCTCCTTCACAGCATTTTCCTTTTTGTACTCATGCTGCTTGAGGAATTTCTGTTTATGAACAAAATACAGCTTAAAAAAAACGACACCGCACTACCAACAAAACATACACAGCTGAAAATGCTTGTTAGCACCATCCAAGAGGATAGAAGGAAAGGGGATGTTGATTTAAAAAAAATTTAAAACCCTAAATTATATTTCTTCTTGAATGCTGTAGTTTTGCAGGCTCTCTTTAGGCACAGGCAAGGTACAGGGCCAGGTCCCCAGCAAAACACCTCTCAGGTAACAGTAGATCTCCTCCAGTTATCCCCCCCGTGCACAGCACAAGACAAAAGCAACTTATCCTGGAGACATCAGCTCCTTTTCTGGCTCCAAAGAGCATGAAAGGGGTGGGTTGCCTCTCCCAGTCTGCTGACCCACTTCATGAATCTGCAGTTAACAGCCTGCCAGTAGCTATGAGCTCTCATACACAGCCCTTTATAGCACTGTGGACAAGTATATCAGCTTCTGAAGACAGTTAAGGATGCAATCTGCTTTAAAAAATGGGGAAAAAAAAGGCAGCATTTATATAAATTACTTTAAAATTATATAAATATTTGTAATGATATATAGAAAGATCAGAGAAAATTCAGAAGGTCATCTAGCTCACTTCCCAACCTCACAGCTTACATTAACTCCCACATAGACCACAATGACTTTGTATTCACTCCATGGATGATCCTGCTTTAAGGATAAGGTTGGATCAGATGCCATCTTTAAGTCCATTTCATCCTGAATTCTCCAATGATTTGTAAAATGCTGATACATAATTAGATAAGGAATACATTATAATTTCACATTAAAACTAAACCTTATAACCTCTTCTTAAAAAAACCAAGGACCTTTTAAACCTGGACTGAATGAAAACAAATGCCATTATCTACTTCTTGAGAGTTATTAAGTCCAGCTATTTGCTCTTTCTTCTGGAGTACAAACATTCTGACAAATGATACAATCACATGATCATGTATTATTCTTTCCTTTGGGCTCTGAAACTCAGCCTATACCTGGAACAGATGCACAAGGAAGAGGGACAGAAGCATACAAAGACTGGTTCTGGGTAAAGTCACATAAATGCTTTAAATCTAAAATGCTTAATACTGAATCCTAGAAAACACACATCTGCACATATAGAAAGGTAGTGCTAGAACACAGAGCCCAGCTGTGATCCATTAAATTAAGAAAGAGGCAGTGCATATGCAAATCTACTGCAGCCTTGCTCTATTTTTAGTGTAACACTACTCCTTACAGACCACACATTTCTATACTGAGAAACATCATGACCTGTTGGGCACCATTATAGAGTTTGCTCAGTAGTAAATGTCTGATATCTTCACATTTCTGTCTCCAGACATTCAGACAGTCCAGGTATACCCCAGACAGTTACCAGGACACATTCCTTTGTTTTTCATTCTTACCTTCTCTCCACTAGAGTAGAAGAAATAACGCAATCGGACAATGTTACAATGATCCAACTTTCTCATAATCTGGAGCTCTCTGTTCTGAAACAAGAGAAAAGCCAACAATTAGAAAAACTTTCTGTGGAAAAGGTAAGGTACCATTGTGAACACTTTACCATACAGATACAGAAGTTGACAAGCTAAAGAACAACTAAGTTGGAAAGGCAACAGCTTTTACATGTTTATTAGTATTTACTGCAATTGCTTTATTATTGAGAATATTGCCAACTTTGACTACATTTTCTCTTTAAAATAAACATTCACAAATCCATCAAGTAATTGAAGAATTACCTATTTGCATTATCAAAGGGTCAGTGGTAAAAGGCAAGAAGACATTACATTTTCATTTTTATTTTCTGATCTTATAATAATACAATATATCAACCAGAGGGACAGGAAGCCTATCCCATTTGAATACTATAAAAATAATGCAAACATTGTGAAAGCAAACAACATTTCCACCCACATGCCCACACTTCTCTACAGTGCAAGAGAGGTTTGTAACAGATCTTTTTCTCTACCATTCTTTTTGCAATACCAACATAAAACACCTGAAATTGATTAGGTAACTCAATTTCCACTTTTGTTCAAACAAGGTTAAACCAGTTTAGACAGACAGAATAATAGCATTATTTTCCTATTCTATATCAACCTGAAAAAGCTGTTAAAATAAAATCAGTCCATCACATGCATGATAAACTGGGAACTTTAATGCAGTATCTGTTGCATAAATGATGCCTGAACGAATGAAGGATCTTACAGCCTAGCAGATAAAAACAAATGAAGTTTTGAAATGCAGGTAGGAGTGAAAACAAGCAAGTAAAATTAGCACAGCTATGTTTGTCACACTTCATTCCACAGCTGCTGCTACAATACTTCTTTCCTCTAGTCACATTTACACGTCGCTGTTTTTCCTTTCTCAATTAATACACAATCTGCAGCTACAAAAATAGAGGGTATTCCACTTTTTACTTTGATTGTGGGATTGCTAATCATATATCCTAAAAGAGCAAGAACTAATACACTAGACTAATTCACTGTTCTTTACTAGAATCATTAACTCTGGCCAAGTTCAGGAATATTTGGGAAGAGAACTCTTTAGCCACCATACATTTTCACACTTAAATGCACAAAGCTAACACCCACTTTGTGCAGTGCTGCTGTCAAAACAATGATTTCAGAGTCTGTGTTATCAGAGGGTCACATACGGTTTCTGTCACTACAATTAATTATTAAGGAACTCCACAAGAACCATTCAGACCTTCAACTGTGAACATGGCTACAAACTCTACTTTTAATTCCTCTAAGCCATGTAGCATTAAAAAAAAGAGGTGCTACATCAGATGCAGTATCATTAATCCTATCAGCCCTGCCACCCGCTGACTGAAAAAATACTTCAGTATTAGCCAGCTCTGTACAAACATGAGTGCCATCTCACACAGTTATCAGCTGGCAATTACCCAGCCACTGGTTAGGGAGAAAGTCCCTCCCTGAGCCTGCCTGGCCTCTGAACAGATTAAAGCCTAAGACCATTCCGTACATTCCAAGACAGGCCTATTCGATACTGCAAGATGACGAGAGCAAGTAAGAGAAAGCAAGGAGAGATCTGTGAGGCTTTCATGTAGCTCCTGAAATCTTATGGTGTGAATTTGTGAAAAAGGAATACAGGCTTCACCACATAACCTCATCAATATGCCTCACATCTCACAGAGTAAAGCATTCTCCCGGTAGGAACAGGAGCTCACATATTCTCCCCTTACTCATTCTTTATTGAATCCAATTTTTAAAAAAAGTCAATTTTGGGAGTCATGGCTGGGATTCCTGTACTGCATAGCACAATTCAAACTACAGATCAACAGAATCCCCTCCTCTTGTCTTGTCCAAACCACTGCTGGCCATGGGGTATCTCCCTGGACCTTACAACATGGGGCAGATTTCAATTAATGAGTGAAAGCAGGATGGCTCTAAATCCCACTGGTTACAGAATCACCTATTCTGACAGAAAATTATTTTCTCCTGTAGCCTTTTACAGCATTTTACTATAGGACTAAACCTAACACTGCAGGTTCTAGCACTTCAACCAAATTCCACCAGCACTTCATAGCCCAACATACGGCAAGTTATTTCATCTTCCCTTTCTCCTACTGACTGTGAGATGGGAATAATACTTTTTATCTCAAGGATTTACTGGAAGACACATAAATATGCTAAGCATTAATGTGCAAATATTATTTTGGTAATATCTCTACTAGCTTCTTAAAATACCCGTACATACACTAAGTCAGGTTATTGTTTCATGTTCTTTAGATAGTGTGTACATGCTGATTGGATGCACTGGAAAAAAGAAATCAGCAGAAGTTATTCTAATGCTAGGCTGAAGTTATATTTATACTCTGGTATCTTATCCTAGCACAAGCACAGTCTCTGCCTACTGTGATGCCTTCCAGTTTGATCCATCTCCTTCGGCTCTCATCCTGACCATCTGCTGCAGCTGCACAAAGAGTGTTTCAAGAGGTGCTAATATCAGGGATAAGTCATAAACCAGTTACACAGTAACCTATATCTTGCATCCTGTGACTAGGCAGAAGGAAACACATCTAAACTGCAATCTTAGCCGAACAGTCACCTCAGCTACCTTAAAACCAAACTGATTTCTAATCACCACTCCCTGGTGGAGTTAAAACTGGAAATACTTGAACAATTGCGAAGCTCAAATTGGATATGGCAGGGGAACAGCAACTGATGTTCATGTTCACGAATTTTTTTTTCCTCAGATGAATACTTCAAGTAGTCTCACTTTATCATATACTTTCCTGTATACATCTTAAATAAGTAACAACCTTTTCACATTATGATGTGGGCTATTAAATACCAGTGCAGAATTGCTTGGAGAGGAAGGGGAAATATCAGATTATAACCAGGAAACCTTTAGTGAAATTAACAGTGACAGATGTCATGCACCAAGTGCAAGAGACAAAATGCATGTCTAAAGATAATGCACCTAAAATAATTTCAAAATATGCCCATGAGAAAGGCTGACAGTGCACATTCAAAATACAGGGTAGATGAAAACCTAAGGCTCATGTTTATCCTTGACTCAGCATTTTTGTCTTCCAAGAAACACTTATATACTTCCCTGTTCTCCCACCCATTCAACATGAAGGAAAGGGTTGAGTTTTCTAACTGAACGAGTGTACCAGGCCTGGTAAGCACTGCAGAAAGCAACACCCTTCAGCACCAGCCCTGCCACAGGAAAGGACCCAGCAGACATCTGTTGCCAGCAAAACGTGCTGCTGCGGCACACGTTCCTTTGAGGAGCCGCAAACCAATGGGACTATGAACGGATTACTCAGCAAATTTTCTGCAGTTTGATTTCCTTATCTAAAATAAATTTCTTTATCCAGAAGGCAAAGGCTGCTGATGCAGACTGCTCTATGATCAGTGTATTTAAGCCCTTCACTAACTACTGAAACAAATGCCATGTGACAAAACCCTGTTCATCACTTACAAAGACAACTTTCCTAGACCAGACTGCCTCTTATCTGTTCATTATATTGAAGAAAACTGGTTGCTCATCAAGGTTAAAGATTTGGTTAAAGATTGCCAAGACATCAAATTTATAAGCTCAAAGCACAGCCACTGAAGTTCATGCATGAAGATTCATGCCTTCTATCTGAAGTTACATTCCCAACCCCTCAGAGCTGTGCTAATGCTGCATGTGATATGATATCACCAAAGCAATTGATATCACATCATTTCTGCCTGTATTACTACTGTAATCTGCTATTACAGACCAGGATAACCATCACTCCCTGCCACATACACTCCCTTTCCTCCCCATCAAGGGATTTCTAGAGCTAAACCAGTTTGCATTCATCACTCTTAGTCTGATCCTTTGCCTTCTCCCTGTCTCACACCCTCCCCATCCCCTTCTCCCTCCCCTTCTTACAGCAGGGTAAAATGACTGGCTCATCAGAGATGAGCCTTTATGGACTTGCAAGTTCCTAAACTGCACTAGAGCAAATGACAGTGAAAGATTTTGTACAGCTCACTTTAGCATGACGTTGTCAATATACACCCAATGAAGTGGAGAAAAATAACCTGGATCCAGTTCAGAAGAGAATGCCTGTTTCCTTAGCTGAAGGGCATGCTGGGTTTTGATTTTTGTTTTTACTTCTGAATCACCTTTTTAAAGTCTCAGCAAGGTTCTTTGAGGACTATGCTCAGTGCAGATGAAATGAGAGAAATTAGGAATTTATATTTTTGTTTTCTGTCATACCAAAGACATGATCTGGTTATTTTAAACGGATGAAAGTATGTATGTCTTGAACTTTTAGAGAAGATATCTTTTAGACAGAAAGGCAGGATAAGCTACCAGTCTACTTCAACAAGTACCTTCAGCATCAGACTTCTTGATTAAATCAAGTAGGAATAGCAACAAATGTTAATGCTTATTTTTGCACTTTTTAAAGTAATTGTTGTTATTCTTGGTATAATACCATCAAATGTTGAAGCTCAATATCTTGTGTTCTTCTATCAGACTGAAAAAACAGAAAATGAAGCATAACTGCATGAACTGTGGCATCACAGATAGACCAAAGTGGCACGGGTAGATCCAAATTTCTCAGTATACGCACTATTCCTGCTCTTGTATATGTCATTATTATTGTTTCCTCCTTTTCTCTGCTTCCACCCTAATCTTTTCCATTTTACCACATTTCTTAACCTTCATAAAGATCTTCCCACAATGAAGAGCATGAAGAGAAAGCCATGGGCAAACTGGGGAAGAAACCAGCTTTCAGCAGGAGGCACGAAGACAGTGATGAGCCAGCAGGGCTTGCTTCTTTCCCCTCCTGCTTCTTCCCACTTCTACAGCCAGAATGACTCATCACATCCACTCACCTTCACCTTCTGCACTGCTGAGCCTGCCCTGAGAACAAGCTCAGATCGAAACCTTGAGAGATTCGAAGCATTTTTCATCCAGCAGCAAAAACCTCTTTATTCTGACCCTCTCCCACCACAAGCAAAAGGCTGGACTCCAAGCAAAGGGAAGCAGACATGCTGAGAGGATTTTCAGTGTCATCCTAGCCAACTACGCTTGATGCCTTGCAGAAACAGCTGCTTGCACAAGAACAAAGCCATCCCTCCTAAACTAAGCTTTGCAAAACTTACCAAAACAAAAACACTCAAGACCACAGAGGACGTCATTGAAATAGCACCTTGCAGGTTACCAAGGGGTAGCGGGATCAGCAACCCCAGCGTATTTAGCACATTTTCACTAATATTGTTACTAAAGCTCCCATCCTAGTATATGTGGTGTGTCCTAAGCTTAGTAGTCAGTCCACAAAATAAAAGCTGTACTGCATCTTCTCTAAAAACTCCTGAAGTTGCCTGACCCATTCCTCCAAAGACAGATTTCAAACTCCATCAATCATCAATCACAAAAATGCTTTTAACACTGTCCTGCTGTCAGCGCAAGTATTACAGAAACTACTCTCATAGAACTGACTTTACTAGATAGATGATAATTCACGCATTTTACAGAATAAAGGCCGATTCCTACATCCATCTTGCCCCAATATATCACAAATACATCAGTGCTTAGAGGCAAAAGTAGTGCAAAAGGGGCTTAACTACAGAAGCCTGGTCTGGGAATCTGTCCATGCTGGTCATCAATAGCTACCCACCCATGTTAAGTCCATTTTTTAGGCAAGCAATTTAATGCAGAGATAAATGTCAAGAGGGGTCATAGTTTCCCTCATTTACATTTGAGGTGTGGATTAGGACAAAGCCTCAGTCTCCCCCTCCTGTCAGTCACGGCATATTTACAGCACCAGCAGATCTAATTTGGGGTGGTCTCCATTTTTAGCACACCTGTTAGTCTCAAACTCACGCAATCATGACCTTTAATCCAAAAATAGTGGACAATGCCAACAAACAAATACTATCTATTAAATATCTGCATCTATGACATACCAAGAGCTGTAATGCCACAACACCCACCACTCAGTTCCTGCTGTCCCATTGATGACTGCTAAACACTTGGGAGCCAGCAGGTCAGAAAGTCCACATACCCTGTCCTGCTGCAACCTCTACCGATGTGTAACCCATGCACAGAAGCAGTTTTGAGGGTTAGCAATTGTAGAAACACTTGAAATTTATAACCCAAAAAGTCCCAGAAACATAGATCAAATACTAATTTATATATTGCTGATGTTCTCAGATTCCCTAAGGAAAACAAAACAAAACAAAAAAAAAACCAACCAAACAAACAAAAAAAACTAAAAACAACAACAAACAAAAAATTGGTGATAACCATCAGCAGTTTACAGTTCAAATATAGAATTGCTGCTTTAAATACCCTCACCCTCCACCCCTTCTTTATATCTCTTCCTGTTTGCCATTCACAGGAATCCCAAAGGGAAAACCCAGGGGCAAAGTACCTATACAACACGAGAATAACGAGTGCGTGTGCACCATGCCACGAAAGGGACATGAGCAGGGGAAGCTGCCAGGGGGTCCAAGATACAAAATGCTTGTGTATGCGCTTGCGTGCAACTCAGCACATTGTGACTGCATCATGCTCTGTTTTGCTACATAACCAGAAGGAAACAAAGGCTCCAAACCCAGCTACATTTTGCTATAAAGACCCACAACACTGCTGCACTTTTTGCTGTTTTTCATCTGTAAAAATCTGATAATTAAGATCCCGAAGCAGCAAATGATAAAGGTGCACAGAACAGCTGCACCAAAAGTGTTCCTGATACGCTGATCTGCAACACCCAGAACGAGTCACAGGCACAAAACCCTTGTGTCAGCTGTATTCTGTCCAAAATTTATTACTGAGCACAG
Organism: Anomalospiza imberbis; assembly: GCF_031753505.1. Lineage (NCBI taxonomy): Eukaryota > Metazoa > Chordata > Aves > Passeriformes > Viduidae > Anomalospiza > Anomalospiza imberbis. Next base: position 78,541,406 of record NC_089682.1, on the reverse strand, counting down.
CGACCTTCAGCCTTGGCATGGCTACAGAGCAGGGCAAAAAGTGTCAGCTCTGAATGCAGCAGCAGCAGGCAGGACCTGCCTGAAGAAGCCAGTGGGCAGAGTGTGCTGGGCTGGAGCCAGGCCAGAGCAAGCTGAAGGTACAGGCTTCAGGCAAGCATAGGTGGGGCCACCAGCACACCCCTAACCTGCAAACCCATGATTATTAACAGCTTGGCTGAAATTAAAGAGTGGGCAGGGGCTGCAGGAGTCAAAAATATGCTTTCAACTAAAGATCTAGAATAATGAATGAAACAAAATGTCAAAGGTGGGCTAGATTTCATTAGCCCCTTCAGAACCAGACAGATTTGAACCACAACCACGCAGTAATGAGTGAGCTGAAAGGCGTACTGGATGAAAATCTGAGCTACTAACACACACCTTGTTTTCACCCTATTAATTCCTTCTATTCTATTACTGCTCCCAATAAACTCAGGCATTACATATCCCTTCTCAGGAAGTGACCATGTGCTCTCCAGTTTCTAACTCTTCCCCTAGACAGTCAGTAATGTCAAGTGCCACATTATGTCATCACAAGGCTGCTCTTTCCAACACAGAACACAGTCCTTAAGCAGACAACTTAATCTTCATACAGCTATTACACATAGTTTCCTATAACTGGAAACAGAAATGGCTTATTTGTGTTCTTAAGAGATAAAACAAGCTTTGATCTCTCCTGGGGGAACAGAAGAAAAAACATCTGACTTTTCCTTCATTTTCTTCCTGTATCTCAGCAGTTAACTGAACAGTGGAAGACAAATTCATTAGCTCACTGTTGCCTCTTTGAATGGAAGTGGAGTTTAAGAGCCTCTCAGAAACTTAATACCATCTCTAAATTCCTTCCAGCTTTGGAAGCTTGAGACTAAACTTGGAAGACAAACTGATTTCCAGCATCACATCACTTCTAGACCACCATCTGGAATTCACTACATTTTTAAGTGGTTGTTTTAAATACTCTGACCTGATGAACAGCTCAGTTCTAGACTTCTATAGCATCTGCTGTGTGCTGCCAGCAGCAGGTCCAGATGCAGGAGGAATTGCAGTATACCCAAGATAAAAGCTGAAACTCAGAGAGATTGCTCAAGTCCATTATAAGATTGAAAGAAAGCACAGTTGAAGAAGAACTGAAAGGAAAAATATTCTGTAAAAGGCAGCCCTATGCTTTCAAAGATAATAATAGCTATTATTTTTCAGTGGAAGCACAGAGGATCTCTGTTAAAACACTCTTACAGTAAAAATCTTTTTTTTTCATAGAAATAGCAGTCGGATTTTTCTTCATGTTTTGATTTTTAACTCTTTAACTAAGAAGAAAGTAAGTATAAAAATGCCTTTAACATCAGTCCTCAGGGAGTCTGCAACATCCATAGAACCTTACACCTGCAATTGTAACCAGAACAGGTTGCAATTAATCTACTAATCAAATAAGTTCCAATCTCCCACGGGCATAAGACATTTGCTGGGCTGCTAATCACTATGTTATTAAACATTAATGAAATGTTTTATTACTCTTGGCCTTCTCTTCTTACATATGATGTAGCAGATGTTTCATGCAAACAGATTCCAAAGGACTTGCAAAACAAAAATAATTTCTCCTCACGAACAAAAAAAAATTATTTATTTAGGGAGCAGGTAAGTACTGCTTCCAATGTTTATTTTACCTTTGTCTCAGGCCTATTGCTACATGACATGAAAAAGCCTGATGTTACAAGTCATGTCTGGCTTTTATTTCAATCCAAATGACTCAATCAGACCTGAGAGACAAGGTTCAAATTAGAAGACACAAAAAAGGGAAATGATGGGTGGAGACTGAGCAGGGAGTAAAGGGAGAGTGGAACTGGCAAGTGGAATTAGCCTGCAGATGATTATTTGCCAAGCAGAATTAAATTTTCAAGAAGTACAATTTCCTAATAATGAGCTCCCAAATAACTTAAGCTTTTAAAAGCATAAGCATCCCCTGCTGAATTCAGAGGTTGGGCAGCTCCTCCTCTAGGGCTGGGGGAATGGGAGAGGAAATTGGCCCAATTCCAGCAGTGAAGTTAAAATTGGAATTTACACTCCTTACCTTGTGCACATACACAATAAGCTGTTCTCCCCAAATCCATGTTGGGTTCCCCACCCCTGGTTTGCTAAGTTTGCATGAGCAGATAACAAAATTTATTAACTACTGCTGTAACTAAGAAAACCACCACATATGAATACCAGGTCTAAGATAAACCTAAAATAATAAATACCCTACCAAATTTCAGATGATAGCCCGACATATAAGAATGGTTCAACACTCCTTCATAGTTTTATATATAAAACCAATTCAAGCTTCCCCAAATACATATCTTCATATTAAAAGGCAACAGCACATTCTTCCCAGAGATGCAGAATAATTTCACCACTTGACCCTTGCTAGATACAAACAATCCATCATACACTTGGAAAGGGAAAGCCAGCTATGTCAAAGTACCCATTTACTATAAGCTGTTGAAGAATTAGTGTTCCAAGTTTGAGAAAATAGGTTATCAGACTTCATGCTTAAGGGTTTTTTCCTTAAGTCAGCATTAGAGCTTTTCAAACATTGTCCCATTTTTCAAGAAATCATTTCCTTTGGCAAAAGGGTGTCACAGCACTAAAATGAAAAGATTAGGAAATCTTCACATTCACTTCTAGCCTAAATTGCCCCAAAAGCAAAAGTACAGAGAAAAGCAAGTTTTAGTAACTATTTGCATAACAAGGTGTGTTTTTAGTGGCATATTTAGAAGCAGAGACACAGCACTATGATTAGATTCACAACTTAGTCACACTGAAAAGGAATAGAGATCTCCAAAAAAAAAGAAAGGTGCAGAAAGAAGTTATCTCATATGTCAGGTGAGCACCATGAATTTAAAGGGGCACTCTTTTAGCAAATTTCAAAAAGCTACAATACCACCTCATGGGCTTCCAGTTTCAGAGTTTCTCAAGCACCAGGTCCAGCTGGACCAATACAGGGCAAGGGCAACCTAATTACCACAAAGCCCAATCATCCTTTGCCCAGTATGTGCAAAAATCATAGAATCACAGAATGGCTTGGGTCAGCAGGGACATTTGAGGTCACCTAGGTCCAACCTCTAATGAGCAGGAACATCTGCCATTAGACCAAGTTGCTCAGAGCCCCATCCAACCCAGCCTTGGACATTTCAGGAATGAGGCATCCAGTTTCTTTGGGCAGCCTGTTCAAGTATCTAACCACTTGCACAATGAAGAATTCTGTTTTAACATGTAATCTAAACCTAACCTCTTTCAGTTTAAATCCATTACCCCTTGACCTATCATACATGTCCTTGTAAAAAGTCTCTCTCCAGATCTATTATAATAGATCTTATGTAAGCAAGACCTCCTTCAGGTGCTCGTAAGCTGCTCTAGGATCTCCCTGGAGCCTTCTCCAGTCTGAACAACCCCAACTCTCTCAGCCTGTTGTCATGGGAGAGCTGGTAGCTTTGTGAGCATCCTGACTTCCATCTTGCTTCCAGAATAAAATGAGAACTTGCACATAACCCTCTAGCAAGCAAATGGAAGAGAACCACTGAAAGCAAGAGACAGAGGGAACAGAGATGACTTGGTCAGACCAATCATCTTGGCATGACCTCATCCAAAGGTTTGTCAGCAGCCATCATCAGATGCTTCCAAGGAAGTTCCTAGTCATCTGGAACCCTAAAACCTGAAGATATGGACATTTAACTTCTCTTTACTAAACCTGCCAGTTGTTTCCAAAAATGCAACTGTAGAAGATAAGAGGCTCAATGCAAGTCAATCACAAATGATGTCAGAAATTGTTTCCTACACCACCTACCAGTTTTCAATGGACTATGCATTCTTTTGTATTTAACACATAGTGCAAGACAGGATTCTCGTAAGCTAATTCATTAAGACATCCACTGTTAATAATAACGCGAGTGGCAAAGCCTTCACTGACTTGGCCAAATATTTCTCACTACAAGATCTTATTTTCACTGTTTAAGAAGATCTCCCACTACACACATCATGCGAAACAGATATGCTGTGGAGATGACCAGGAGTTGAGTAATGATCCACGAAGCTCCTGGAGTGGGTTTAGCAGAGGGCAACAAAATGATGAAGGTACTGGAGCATCTCGCTTATGAGGAACGGCTGAGGAGTCTGGGCCTGTTCAGCCTTGAGAAGAGAGGACTAAGAGGGGACCTCATCAGTGTAATTACCTGAAGGGAGGGTATCAAGAGGATGGAGCCAGGCTTTTCTTGGTGGTGCCAAACCATGAGACAAGAGACAATGAGTAGAAACTGATGCATAGGAAGTTCCACCTGAATATGAGGGAAGAACTTCTTTTCTGTGCTGTTAACCACACACTGGAACAGGTTGCCCAGTGAGGTTATGGAGTCTCCCTAAATGGAGATACTCAAGAATCATTTTGAAGCAATCCTATGCCATGTGGTCTGGAATGACGCTGCTTGAGCAGGGATGCTGGAACAGATGACCCACTGTGGTCCCTTACAACCTTGCCCATTTTGTGATTCTGTGAATTAATTTCCTTGCCCCACACCTAACCAGTGAAAATATCTTTTTCACATTTTGTTGAAATCAAACTTTCTACAAAGGATGCTGAGACCCTTTTACATTCAAAATCACAACAGTATGAAATAATGAAGATTACTTTCTGCTGAGGATGTGATACTGCCTGCCTTGCTTATGTAAGCAAGACAGTATCGCTCCTTATACATTCTGCACACAAGGTTAGGTTAAAACAAGAGTCACTGTATCTTGTGCTCACTGTCTACTTACATTCAGGAAAATTCAAATAAATTTTAAAGGTGGCTTAGTTAAAACTTTCTACACTGTTTAACTGGACAGCTGAATTCAGAAAGGTCTCAGACACTTATTTATCTTGAAAAGTTCATTATCTACTCAAGAAGTCAGCTACAGCATTATCACCCACAAGCAGATCTATGCAGACAAGCCAGTAGGACAGCATGCCACAGCTCTGTGCTCCACCAGGAAGGGACTTTCTACCACCACCTGCACACGGTGTTGTGCTTTTGGACTGCGCACAGGCTGTTCCCACTAGCAAGGAGGATTCTTTCCAAGAGATATTCATCAGTTTAAAACCAAACAAAAGTCCTTGCTCTGTTTATCCTTCCTGCTAATTGATGGCCTTCATGCTGCCACAGAAATTATTCAATGAATACACTGACTCTGTTATGCCTCCAACACTCCAGGCAACCCTCAACATGCCCTAGTTTTTCCTATGTCTCATACTACTTTCTTGTCCTACTAGATCTGTTAGCCCTGCATGAAAGCAGATAACCTTTATGCCTGTTATGCAGTTACAGAAACAGAGTCATTGCCTACCAGGAAATCCAGCATGCTATCTGCAAACCATGTCATTTCTTGCCCTTATGTTGACTTAATTTAAAAAGGGGGAAAAAAAAGAACCAAGTTCTTTATTTGCTGTGGCTCTTCAAATGCTGACTCCAATCAACCTGTTGTGGTTCCCTGCACACTAAGAAAGAACACTTCCATTCCATATGTTCTCATCCTCCTGTGCTTTTGCAGATATCTGAATGACAAGTAGATAGGGTTAATAAATCCAGTATAATCAAGGAAACTCCAGGTCTCACAGACAGGCAATTCTATTACAGGTTACTATGATACATAATCAGAAGAATCTAACTTAAAAAGAATATAAAACTACTTTTAAAAAAACTACAGAGCTTCCAATACCATTGCTTCAGCTAAAGATTATTACCTGTTGTTATAAGCTGTTACCAGCTTCTAATTTTATAACTCAGAATTGCTCACTATTTATAAAACATGTTCAGCAGGGCACTACAAAGTAAGAAAGTATTATCATTATTTTTACGAATTCTTCAGAAAGCTGTGCTCACCTTAATTTTCCTGCTCTACATCCTGCCAGACTTCATCCGAAATGTGCTTACAAAGTTGCTCAAACAAAACAAGTCCATCCACATAAGATACTCAATGAAATCTTAATGTTCTCTAGCCCATGCACTACACTTTGGAGTAACAAACTGTTATGTCCTCATTTCCACACCTGCACACTTACTACTAATTCCCATGGTAGTCAGCAACACACCTTTTGAAAGGTTCCTCTATGATTTAACAGCAAACCTGAATTTTCCACTGAAGTGCCCACAGGCAATGTCAACATCCACTATGAAGTTTTACTCTAAAAAGGAAAAAAATAAAAGAAAGGGAAAAACCCTCTTCTATCCACTTGCAGCAAGACCAGTGCAACCAGTGGACAGCTCAGTGAGTAGTAGACATGTCTCACTGCAACACCCATAGAAGTTGCCATGTCCCACTTTAGGGACTAAGCAGCCTGCAACAAATTACTTCATTTAAGATCAATCAACATGCCCACAGTGTTAAACTCATCTGGTGCAAATGAGATGCCTCTGTTCAAGCCCAAAAAACTTGGTACAACCTTCATGACTCAATGTGCCTGCTGAGATTAAAGGAAGATGAATGCAAAAGGGCCTGCCAACTCAGTCTGATAAGCAGATCCTTGGACAAATCTTTGAATGAAGAAAAAAAGAGGATGAATCTTTAAAAGACATCAATTTATAGAGTCTGTCTTCATCACTTGATAAAGCTTAGGAGGGAAAACAAGGAGCTTTTTGTGACAAAGTGATTTTTGAAATCAAAAAAAACCCCTGAAATTAGATCCAGCTGTTGTTTTCCACATGCATTGTTATGCTTCAGTGATTCAGACTGGATGTTTGTATTTTGACTAGTTAGCTCAGGACCTAAGCAGTTTAATCACCATGGCTGGGGCTTTCAAAGGAACAGCACAAATGAAGATGCGAAATAAGCACCTTTGTTGGGCCTGTAACAATTAGACCTGGCTTCAAATCTTAGAAGAACTAGAGAATATAGATGCCTGTAGTCGGCTTATTTGCATCATGACACATGTAAGAGCGTCCATTACTCATCTCAGTTCACTGTACTAAGCACTACACAAACAAAAACCCACCCTGAAGAAAGCAGGCTGCCTTCTCCTTAGTTAAAAGTCTGTAACATATATTTAAAAATATGATAAACATCACACCTTACATTTCACCCTAAAGAAGAGTGAGTCCTTTCTTTGCTCCTGGCCAAAAAAACATTGCAAATGCTCAACGACCACTTCCTTGACATCACTCACTGTATTTTAAAAGAAGTATCAACACCATGACAAAGCATCAAGGACTGTAATTAGAATGTTCCTTAATAGAATAAGTTTCTCATTGACTTTCCAGAAACATTTCTTATTTTGGGTTATTACATGATACAACTCTTACAAAACCACTCAAAAAAAAAAAATCAGATTCATTTTTATTTCCTGTGGTGGATCATACAGGAGAGTCTAGGTCATCCAACAAAATCTCAGTCTACGTTATCCTTCAAATTTAATTTTCCAGTGCTCCAAATGGACCATATTTCATTGCATAATGCAGACAGAAAATGTGATGGAGAAAACAAAGTGGAACAAAAAGCCCAAACAAGCTTTCCTCAAAAACATGCAATGTAGCAGAAAAGTAGTTCTTTGTATTGTGTAGGCTGTTAACAATTCTGTTGGTCACAAACATCTCACCTTCTCAGTTATCAGGGACCAGGAAGTATCCAAGATACATGAAAAAGATGGCAGCACTGCTAATTTTAGAATATGCCCAACAGTCTGAACTGTTTCTGTACTTTAGATGCTTGACAAAATATTTAAAAGAGCTTCCTTTTATTATTTTCCCATGTCTTGGTACTACTTTTCCAAGAAGCAATGGGCGGTGCACATATTGCCTTTAGCAGCAAAGAAAACAATTACCCATTAAATGGCTCTCCAAGTTTTGAACACTTCCTGGAAGGAGCATGCCATTTGGTTATAAAGAGTCAGGTCTACTCAAGAAAACAAGTGGAAAACAAAAATTATTCCCATTTTCACATTTATTTAATCATTCCTCATTTTGTTTGCTGACTTTGAGTTAATCCTCTTCAAGGAAGAGACACAAATTAAAAAAAAAAAAAAAAAGAAACAACTCAATTACAGCTCAATTAAAAGGTTTTAAACAGAGCCAAAAGGGTTGAAGTACAGCACAGTGCTGGAGGGTAGGGCACAGCTGTCTTGGTGACACATAAATGAGAAGATCTGTCCCTCTTCTTTGCTTCAGGAAGCCTCCCCTGAGCAGCAGGTGGATCTCTTCTATCCCTTCTATGACTAGCATTTTATAGGTTAACCCTTCTTTCCCCCCAAGCATAACAGCTGCCACAGCAGGATATTTGAATAACAAATACTGAGTACAAAAAGGACACAGAGTTTGCCACTGCCTGATTTATCAGCCATGCATTTTAAAGACAAAACCCCCACAGTGTTCCTTGGCAAAAACTGAAGATAAATTATTTAATGATATATTCCAATCACACTCCAAGACTAGAATGTTGCACCAAAGATAATTTAACCAAGTAAGAATTTCATAAGCAAGTGAGAGTCACAGGTAAGTAATGTTGCTAGATATAAAGACTGTTTAAGCTAAATCTTCCATAGACAGGCAATCTCATGATTCCAAAAGAGGGACTTCAAAAGAGAATACATAATGGTATAACCAAGAGCCTTGAAGTATCTGCACAGACCAAAAATCCGAATAGTCTCAAAAGCACCATTTTTATCCCATCAAGCTAATCTTCTATTTAGAGTCTACACAACACTCTTTTCCCTAACTGGGAGACAGGTGTGGAAGGTTCTCCTGGGACACCATTTCCACCCAACACCTGCATTCATGCCCAAGCTGTCTATAGCAGCAGCGCTGCCAAGCTCTCGAGAACATTATATGAGCCTGATCATCTCAGCATCTCCTCCAAGAAGAAAGAAGATACAACTAGCTTAGAATTTATATACAGCCTCATACACAGTTGACTACTAAATCTCTGAGCTTCAGAAGGACTTCAGGAATTTTACTGTGACTTTTTAATTGACCAAGTTCAGGCTCCATTCACAAAACAATGACTGCCCTCAATTCTCCACTTGGACTGGTTGCACACTTAGGAAGTCTATTCCATTGCCACACTAAGATTGTCAGCCATTAAATATTTTGATTTCAGGTAAGAATGAGAAAACCCAAGCCTGCTCCACCAGCCTGTAATCTGCCAGTCTCAGAAATGCAAAGATATAGAGTTTCCTTGGTAGTGATCCTGAAAGGCTACCAAAGATCCCTCCATAAGACACTACAAATTGAAGAACATTAAAATCAATTTTTACCTTTGTTACACAGACTTACAAATCCATGCCATAATCAAGGCTCCCTTTAATTAGCAGGTGTGACCCAGATGTAAAGCTGATTTATAAATAAAAAATGGAGAGGTTATTCCTACTGCATGCAGAGTTACTGTTTTTCTATGCCAGTCCTTCTCAGGCACTTAGAGGCAGCAATGTTAAAAAGTCAAAGGAAAGGAAATTATCTTTCAAAATAGAACTCAATTTGACCCACAATCAGGAATTCTGCAACGTCCAAGTACGCACTCACAGTTATAATATGCTGTCAGTATGTGGCCCAGTTACAGCTATTCATGTGCTTTAAACTATGCATTTCCATACCTTGATGGGTTTGGAATTCTTTTAAACTGCACTCTCCATTCTGAATGTTGTTATTTCAGAATAGCATCCATTTAACCTGTGTCTCTCAAAATAGTCTCTAGCTAATTTAGGAATGTATATATACAGAATATATATTTCATAGACTATATATAAATATATGTATTTTATGAAAACCAGACATATGAACTCACTTCCTTTAGAAGACCTGAGAGACAACAGGAAATAAACCAAATCATTATTGGAGGAGCTGTATGAGTTATGTGGGCTAGGGGGACAAAAGACTTTTCATAAATGTAATGTATCTTCCAGTTCTTTTTGTTGGTCATTAAATTCACATAGGACAGACAGGTTTCATTTTAGTCTCAAGTTATACACTAAAAGTGAGCAAGAGGAGAGAAAACTGACAAAACAGGTGTCTTGTTTTAAAGTCCTATCTCGGTCCTAGTTTAGGGAGTACCACAGAAAAATTCAAAATCCAAAATAAATGCACCATTTAAACTGTGGCACATATCTATAAAAGGCCTCGTGCAAACATCTACAGGGCAGGAGTAGAAAAGTCCTCAAGGGCTCTTTTAACTCCTCCCTTTTCAAAGAACACATTCCTAGGGCCTATTTCCCTACTAACATGTTGGTTTCCACATGGCAACACGTGGATACACATGTCTAAACACGCACAAAGCCAGGTCTGCAGATGAAGAGCTTTTCCTCCTCTATCCTAGGCCAACTGCAGCTGGGTGACACTGCATTCCCTGGACATTAATTATCAGTCCAGACTCCCCTGCTAAAAAGCAGAAAACTGAAATCAATGCTCATAGTACAAACTCCATGTAATCTCATGTGCCAAACTGAAGACCTATTTTGCATTAACAGCTATTATGCATCCAATTCAGTTGTCAGATCTGAAAACATCTGCAGGAGTAGCCATAACTACAAATAATTTTATTATACAGACCTTAAAATAATACAAAGTTAGAGAAATATGACTCTTAAAGAGTTCTTAGATCTTCTAGGCCACTGAAGTATGTCCAGAGAGGTTACAGCTGATACAAAGCTGGTACACTGCTTTCTTCAAAGACTGTGAAAACCAAGGGTAAACAGATTTTTTATCCATTAGGAAAGTTTGAGAAAATTGGAAAATGGAATGAAATGATTGTGAGCAAAAATTCAGATCTCTACCCAGCCTTTTTGGTTGCTGCAAGTAGACAGGCACTGCAACTGCAATTACAGCTAAATGATAGAATTGGCTCCTCCAGTAAGCTTCCAGGAGACAGCCAGATCAAGTATTGCTGCAAGAAAAGCTATTATCTTGGTAAATGTCTCTGATAATCTGGATAAATTAAGTTGGGCCAGAGTTACAAATCTGGCCTCTATACAAGAGTTAAAGCACAGATTAGAAAAAACCTCTCTGAAAGCAAACATAGCCCTCCAGCTGTTTAGAAGATGGAACAACAACCTGAACACATGCCCAGGCATCTCCAATTCTGGAAATCTTATCTGATAGCCTCAGTCTTAAAGAGCGACTGTATTCCCTTAGATGAGGACAGCTAGGAGTAAAAGGGCAGTTTTGATCAGGCTCAATTATCTTTCTACTGCTGGTTTAACAAATGTTCACAATATTTGCTGAAGTCACTGAAAAATATTTTCAGCCTTCCATCCCCACTTGTGATAGAAACACAAAACATCTCATTAGTCAAAAGACAGTTTTATTGTTTTGGGTGCTCTTTCTAGCTATTTAACAATAAAATTAAGGCATCCTTTAGAGAGGAACACCTCCATGATAGTCCTATGAACAGTGACTCACTATTCCTCAGATCTTCAAAGTAGCTATGATGTGCAAACCCTCAAAGACTTAAAAGAAAGGTGCTTAAATGTTACTAATTCTCATCACCATGTTTTTCCTTTGTGACTTTTTATCCCATGGGTGCTTCCAACTCAACTGAGATGCAGTAAACAAAGGCATTCTTCTAAGAGAAGGCCTTAGAGATTAATGTTTGAATATTCAATGATCCTTAGATGGAAATATGAGATGAGAGAACGCATCCAGCTCTCACACAGATTACATTAAAAAAGGAAGTTCAGTCCTTAGTTCAGAGGAAACTTGTGCAGATAATGAGAGGTCACAGTGAAAGATAATCACAAATACATCAGAGCAAATCCAACCTCGACACTGTATTCAAAACTTTAAACACTGACTTAAGATGAAGACAGCAATCATTCTGAACCTCTGTGATAACTTTCAATTCCCTTCTAGAAAGGAGTGAAGTAGGAGGGAAAAGGAAGATCCAGAGTGAACTTATTGTTCTCTGTAACTACCAGAAAGGAGTTTGTAGTAAAGTGGGGATTGGTCTCTGCTCTCAGGCAACAAGCAAACACAATGAGAGGACACAGTCTCAAGCTGAACTAGGGGAGGTTTAGGCTTGACATCAGGAGAAAGTTCTTCACAGAATGGTTATTAAAGTTAGGAATGGACTACCAAGGGAAGTGGTGGAGTAACCATCCCTGGAGGTGTTCATGGAACAACTGGATGTGGCACTTGGTGCCACCGTATAGTTGACAAGGTGGTGATCAGTACAAGGTTGGAACCAATCCTGGAGGTCTTTTCTGTGACTTCAATATCTACCTGTGTGCTTGAAAGAAAGGGTCCACAACTCATGCACATGCAAAGGAAGTCAAGGCTTCTGTGAGATATCCAGCAGTAACAATGACTTCTCTTAACTGTACCTTTAACATTCTCATGACAAAGCTACAATACATGGAAATAGGAGTCTGGGAGATGGACCTGCTAAAACATTAAAAAGCAAGATGATGCACACATCCTGTCTGAACCCAGCAAAGGGAAAACAAACCTGCACAGAAGAGACAGTGATACCACTTCCCTTAAAGCTTTACACCTGGGTTCCCCAACACATATCAAGAGGATGGGTGTCATAGTCCTGTCTGCTTGTCAGTATATACTGACTATCCATAGCCCAAGCTTACAGACTGCAAAACAAAACTTGTTTTAACTCTTCTTTCAGTCAGGTTACGTAACTTGAGTACATCTGTCCTCAAAACAGCTCAGATACACCAAAAGTGGCTTTAACAGACTGAAGCCCCCTGAAATGGAGCCTTTTTTTCCAGTATAATGCTACTCTCTGTTGTATCTTTACTTGCCATTGGTAACCAAGAGCTAAGAAACAAGCTGGGGGGGCAGTTGGAAAAAGTGGAACTAATTCAACCCAGTTTGAAGTCATATTCTCACAGTGGTCTGTTAACCACTGAGATTCTGAGAGCAAAAGAGGCAAATCATTAATCAACAGGTTCACTTTTTCACATGCATATTTACAGAATTGTACCTTCAACCATGAGCAGAGACACAAAAGCTATTAAGAAAAAAACTGGGTCTGTTCTAGATTTCTGAATGCTTTAAACAGAAAAGTCTCTTGAAAAGTTAGAACTTAAAAACCTAAACACATAGTCATTTTTCAATGGAAAGTCTTCCTTGTGGTTTTACATTTTTCATGGGAGCTGCTATGATCAAAGTTGCTGTAAATAAGGTAACACAAACAGCGGATATGGGCTACTTTGAAAAGGATCTTTTTATACTTAGCAGCTTGATATATCTGAGGCAGGAACTGAAGGAAAGCTGTTGCTTTCAGAAGCATTTCAAACAGCTCACAAAAGTACACAAACCAGCAGAGAAAGAAAAAAAACAGAACCTCAACACAAACTTATTTTTCCATCCTGCTCCTTTATTGGGCTTTAAGGTTCAAATTAACACTAAGACTTTACATATTGAAAAAAAAAACCACAAAAAAAAAAAAACCAAAACAACAAATGAAAACAAAGAAACAATAAACATTCAAATACTCACAACACCTTCCTTCCCTAACTAAAAATAGGAAAGAGCACTGCCTACTATTCAGGGGCCTCAGCTTTAGCAATGCAGTGCTTCACATTTATGGACCATCAGGGCCCTAGTGTGACATCCTCTCACACTCCAGAAGATCTGCCTATCTAAATAATTCAGGCAACTAAGCCAAGGGCACACACTGTTGGATGGCTAAACCAAGCCAGTCCCTGAATGATTTGACAGACTGGATGGCATGAATGGTTCCCATTACAGAATTTGGCTTTCTCTTGCTGCACACTTTATGTCTCTGTGAGCCATTAACAAGAAATGTGATGCCCAATCTAGACTGTTTGAAAAGGTGCAGGAGGAGTACAAACTCTCTTCATCATTTAGATTTCAACAGCCCAGTGCTAAAAGCAGAAACATCAAGTATGCAATTCAGATACAAGAAACTTAACTACTTATTCTCAATCAGCTGTGAAATATTTCTAGCAATTCACACATTCATTTCATTAGACTTTCTTAAAAACCTTAATGGAATGGCAGAAATAACAAAAAATAACTATTTATGCTACCATGCCTCTCTGCTTATTATTGGTTTTTGCAGAATGAGACAGCAACGTGACAGACTCTTAAGCTGAAGAATATTCCAATGAAAATGCTAACAAAAGCAGTGCAAGAATTTTTATGCTACTAGTATTTTCTTTTCAAATATCACAATTAGGCTGGGTCACTTGAGGGCCTGCACAAACACATGAATGAAAATAATTGAAAACACTATGAACCTTTTAACTGCACCTGTTGATGCTTTGCATAAGAACCTATTATTACACATTTGTGGAACAGAAGCAGAAATACAGTATAGATCTGTGAAAGCCAGGTCATTGTCTTTTGGAAATTTTGCCATTTGAAAGCACTGTGGCCCCAAAGTTTGTGAACAGCTGCCTTACACTATTTTTCAAAGAGAAACCCCTCTCACCCTTGTTAAACTTTTAACTGAAAAAAAATCCAAAACCCACCACCCCAAAAATATAACCTTCCATAAGAGTTGTTTAATTAAATTATACAAATTAAATTGTTTCCCAGACTAATGACAAACAGCACATAGTTTGTGAACTACTCATTCAAGTATCAGGTAATTGCCCAAAATTACATTACTTAATTCCTCACACTTAGTATGGAGAACTAGCTTACTGAAGGCAGAACTGCAAACTGAAATTAAGTATAAATCTCTAGGTGGTATTTTATTTATTCCCTTCGGGGACTTACCACTTATTCCCACCAATACTATTGCTGCACCTTACACTGAACTCTAGACACACACATTCTAAAATCCAGAACAATTCAGAGACCCTGTTTAAAACACAATCATGCAGGAACTGCAATGTCAAACTGAAGAACCACTGAACTGCAACGAGGGAGTAAAAAGAAGAAGGAGCATTGCAAACTATCTTTACCATCACAGAAACTGTAAAAATCAACTCCTCAGCACTGATTTAACAGTCAACTTCTTTCTGGTCTGGACCAATGCTGGGAGGCTGACTTGTCATAGTAATGGAAAAGGAAAAAAGAAAAATAGGCAACCCCCCTCTGGTAATTCCAACTTTCAAGCTAGCTTCACACCTGGACAAAAGCATCTCAGCTTCCTGACAGAGATCTAAAATTGGCAGCTGAGGCGCATATTCCAGACCTACACAATGATGGCCTTCTACATTCACAAAATGAAGCAAGAGCCTAGAGTTTACAATCCCTTGAGACTTTCTGAAGTTTCTGAATTATGCCCTTTCAGTTTCAAGACTATCTGCTGGCTCTTCCCAAAGCATTTTTTGAAAAAAATCATGACTAAGGAATTATACTGCATGTACCAAGATAAATATATCACAATAGACAAGCACAGGGATAAGTAAGCACCAGGCAGAAGCATACAGCTGAAAATTTCATTCATAATTCAAATTTCAGGAAGCAACTTCCACACATCACTTCCGCCTTGTTGCTTGTCCACCACTGGGATTAGTGCAGACTGGTATTTCTCAAGTGTCCCCTCCTCTCTTCCCTCCCTTCTTTGATTCATTATCAAAGTGATAATGAATCAAACAAGCTGCCACCACCTTGGGCTGTCTGCAGTAAGGTTGGCTTTTTCCCCTCAATCACTGCTGAAGTGGGAGTATGCATTAATGAGAGAGGAGTGTCAGATTTCTTAAGGAACTCCACTGACCAGGCCTTGGATTTGGACTCAGGCAGCCAAGCAGGGATGGCAACAGCCCAGCTGTGCTGCACTCACAGCTCAGCTCTCTGAACACAAGAGCTGGCCTGCTCTTACACTGCACTCAAACCACTCAGCCAACAGATTTTCCAAGTTCCCTCTTAAACTGGTAAATTATGTGGTCCAGCATATACTACCTAGATTAGGTATTTCCAAAGAGTAGCATACCCTGAAGAAATTGTGTGCTACTCTTAATATAATATACATCTGTCTAGCTTCCAAATATGTCCAGGTAGAGGCTGTCATCCAGCCTGCAAGAATTTACACCTCCTGCCAACATAAGATACACTTCTAGATCAGAATGTGAAAAAATGAGAGGACTGAACTGACAAATGATGGGAAAAACTAGGGAGCTTAGATCAAAGGTAGATGATGCTGTGTAGTTGGGATAAAAGTTTGGGATAAGAATATGAAAAAATGCATAACTTGGGTATTGCTACAGATGTGACCCATACAAATTATGAAGTTTAAAAAAGTATTTTTAAATTAATGCTATGTGCAAATCTATACATGGACTTAAGCATTAATTACACCTAGTTTAGGGATATTAAAGCCTCCAGGTATTGGATGCTCTCAGCTTATATTATCAAATATAGACAATTAATTCGGACTCCAAACTGACCCTACTTAGCTTTTCAATTTAGCTGTTTTGCTTTAACAAAGGGCTAATATTCAAGAGACATGATTTTTTCTATCACTTAAAGAAACACTCAAAAACAAAAAGATACATAGTCAGATAACAAAATGTCACTAAACCAACTACCAAAAGAAAAAGCAATCAAAGACCAACACTTTACTCTAGATGCCCAAGAGAGATTAATTAAAAAAAAAAAAAAAAGTAAGATGCCACAAACCATTAATATCTGATGGTCAAGAACTAAAATGCTTGGCCAAGTCTTCATTTTGACACACTGCAAAAGCCCAGAGTTACGAGACTAAAGAAATCAAAGATTATTGTCAAAAGCACTAGCTGACATCTACCAAGCATGACAGGGTAGAGGAAATATCCTGACCCTCCCCCTTACACCTATGCAATGAGAAGAGACCAAAAAGCTCCTTTTTAACTACTAGGTTTAGAATTTGTTTTTCCTTTTCTGTTTTACCTCTTCTTTATTCTCCAAAATAAGGCACTCTTACATCATATTGCATGCTTCCCAAGTACTAATTACCTTCAACCCATAATACAGTCCAAAAATAACTCAGATGTAAGAACTATGTAAGAACTTTATGTGCCTTCCTTAATTAGAAGTAAATAATTCTGCATTACATTAATTTAAATGTATCTTTCCCATTTTCCTTTGAAACACTTGAAAACAATATTTTTGCAACCAAGAAAGGACACAAATTACAAATGTTACCAGTGAAACTGGTAACTGGCATGAGGTCTTGCTGTGAAAACAAGAAATGTTAAAACCAGTACCTCTGCTATCATGTACTGCTTGCACAAGTTGATCTGCAGGCTATCTAACTATAAGGGAAAGAGGTCAAGCACATTAAGTACCAAGCTGAGGACTAACAGAAGTGTTGAGGTGGCTTATGGTTCTCAACTTTTATTTGGTTTAAAAATCACTAGATAAAAAGATTTCTCTTTGGAAGGCTACTAGTTTAAAATAAAGGATCATTAGTCTGTTAAAACCACCAGGTTAGAACACGTGTATAAATCAGGTAACAAGAAAAATAAGTGTTCTTCAGCCCAAACTGCCTTGGGCTCAGTATTTCTTATCTTCTTGCTTGGCCTTTACAATTTCTCATTTACTCAAATATAACCTTCAACTTTATAGGTGCAGCAACTAAAAACAAAGCCCAAAGGCTTCTGTTTCTTCCTGCAGTTTAATTGTTAATGATTGGAGGAAAGTTTATGTTAGGAAAAGCAACCTTAAGACAAGCTTTTCCCTTGTTTCCACAGCTCACTGTCTGAGAAATCTGGCTGGCAACCTGGAAACAGCACATCAAATCGGGATTTTTAGCTTCCGGATTTGCACTAATACACAAATAATCATGGTGACTCGCTGATTTTCAAGTTAAACTACTGTTTTATCATAATCCATCTGTTTAATCTTTAGTCTCGAAAATTTTTATGTGTATTTATGTGCTCCAATGAAAACAAATTAAGAAAATCAAAAACACTGCCATCAAAGACATGGAAAAGGAAATAACATTCATGAAAATACTATGAACTTATGCATAGGCTCACCTTAAATCTTTTATCCTGCAGGACTTTCTTAATGGCCACAAGCTCTCCTGAATCACAGAGTTTGGCTTGATACACAACACCAAAAGATCCATTTCCAATCACCTTGGTGTCTGTGTAGCTGACTTCTTGTGGTCGGTCTGGACCTTGTCCAGGAGTTGCCACTACTGTAGTCACCTTGCTGCCGTCTTTGTCTCCTGCAAACCAAGAGATACACAAATAATCAAAATACACATGCAAACAAGATGACCAATAAGACTAAAACAGAGGAGGGTAAGACAAATATTTAGATCAGCATATATACTTCAATATTATAGAGAAAAATAGAAAACCTCTGACAAAATGCAAAGAAAGCACTGAGCATGTTTTTACCAATATATATTAAATGGTGACAATTTCTCATTTAGACTATTGCTAACAAAAATTTGCTCTCCAGAAGCAAATAACTGAGCAAAAAAATGTAATGCACAAAGAAGCCAAGTACTTATCCCTACACCTGATTATCAAGTAAGTGATATTACGCACAGTGTTGTTTGCATTACCAAAATGAAGCGTTTTTCCTATAACTGAAGACACCAAACTGCCAGTATGTGCTCAGATCAGCACTCTGATCTTTACAGGCATTTATCTGGCAACCAAAACCAGGAGCACTTTAAGTTTGTTACAAATCCACCCACAGGTAAAGCTTCAGCTTGCAGCACTCGGAAGCATAACCTTTGTCAAACCTGGCTGTGTGCACCTGAAGCGAAACCTAGGCTGCATCTCATGGCACAGTCCTGTTCCTCCCTTCTTCCATGTCTGGACTTCCTTGCAAAGAAGGGAGGAACCTGCCTGCCAGGGCAGGGGAAGAAGGGGGAGAAGGATGCCAATGGCAGGCACTTAGCTGGTATCTCAACATGAACTGGAACACAGCCAGGAACAGTGCTCAGGATGCAAGACCACAGTGGAAGCTGCACAGGTCAACGTGCTTTGGCACAGATGCAGCAGCTGTGGGGTTCCCAGCCACTTTCTCATCAAAAGACCCAAGCCACTATCTCCTACTCTTAGCCCCACTGTTACTACCAACAGTGCTTCGTCCTGTTCAAAGTCTGATTTTGTTCCTAACAGGAGCAAAGCTTTAGGCATTTTACAAGCACACTCTGGGCATTTCTTGCCATTCAGTTGCAATAAAGAGCCCTTCAGGCTTGGGTTACAGAATTAAATAGGGCTGCAAGAAAAAGCAGAACCTGCTGTTTAGGCAAAATGCTCCTTGTTCTGCCCCAAAAGGGCATGAAAAAAAAAAAGGCACAGCTCACTCTCTTTCCCCCCACTGCCTGCTTCAAATATGAGGGCTGTTGCAAAGAAAGTTATTATGATGGAGAAGTTACTTCTCTTTGGGGAACCTCTCCCCTCACTGCTAAAAACTACTCAGGCACAGCACCTAAAACCAGGCTCTGCAAAAGAAGCTTATCTCAGCTCTACCCAGCATGCTGATGACTTCTTGTGTGTGACTTACAACACACTTGTTTGCACAGCTCAGCACAATGCTTGCAGCTTACGCAATGCTGCAACCTCATGATCAGCTTCTGTAC
This sequence comes from Anomalospiza imberbis, assembly GCF_031753505.1. NCBI lineage: Eukaryota > Metazoa > Chordata > Aves > Passeriformes > Viduidae > Anomalospiza > Anomalospiza imberbis. The sequence continues at coordinate 78,521,930 of NC_089682.1, read as the reverse complement.
CAAACTCTCCTCTGTGGAGCAGCTGCCTGTCCAATCCTCATCCACTCTCCACTTACACACCTGATTGCTCTTATCAAAGCCTAATATTCTGCATTTTGTCCTGACTAACTGCATCCAAGGTTACTGAACTCTCTTGCCAGCTTGGCACATCCTTCAAGCACAGTCATTATCTGGAGATACATTTCCCAATGCTACATGAAATTAACCTAAGAAACTTGTGATAACTGGTGATTCCTATGAGACTGCATAAAAGCCCTGCAAAAACCCACAGCCCTGCAAAAACCCTCATCCTTTTTGGGTTTTTTTTGGACCTGCTATGCTCAAAAAAAAAAAAAATCAGATCCTTTTGTAGGTCTTTAATGGGATTTCCCGTAGTCCATTGTTCTCCTGGATTTCTCGTGAGAAAATTAGTCTGAAAACTTAAGAGTCGAGATACCCACATCTACTACTACTTCTTCTGCACCTATAAGATTCAGAAGAAAAGCAGGTGGCTTGACATAATTTCCTCCTGAAAAATTCACATTAAATACTATTCATTTCCTATGTTACCTTTTAGGTTCTTACAAATTGTTTCCTTTTATGATTACAACTAGTCCATGAAACAAATTAACAAATCAAATATAAAGTACATTAGTGCTAAAGGTGCCAATTACTTGCCAAGCAATAGAGAGTTGGTATAGCCCTTCCCCATAATAGTCACAAAAAGCTGAGATGCAGATTTATAGATTTGGAGAGAAAATGGGGCAAGGGGTAGAAAGGAACACTAGACAGATGAAAGTCTTCTTACAGGTAGAGAGAGAGAAGCATAAATAGAAGCATACTAGCTGCATGGAAAATTCATTCTCCTCTTTGATAACTGTAAGAAATAAAAGGAAGGAAGCCACAAACACAAAGAAATGCCTTTTTTTTTGGTAAACAAGCTGGAAATGTAACTTTCATAGCAGCAATGCATTTCATTTGCCCAACTATTCTATGATTAGCATTCTAACTCACCAAATATACAAATAAGTTACATCTGCTTTACTACAGCAATCCTCATCAAATAAAAGGTAATCCCCTACCTGCTCAATTTTGAGGGGCATCTTTTTTTTTTCTTTTTGGCAGGGTTCACTAGACCAGAATATTGAGATTGTGGTTATTGAGTTTTGTCCTCCATTTTTCCAAAAATCAATCCTAATGAACTCTTAGAGATAAAAATAATTGTCCCTAGCAACACTGGTTGAGATTTGAAGTACTTGATATCAAGAGATCTGCTCTAAGGACTTTCTTCAGAGCTGCAACTCTCTCAGGGGCTTCCTTGTCCACAAAAGCAAACCCTGAATTTCAGGCCACGTCAAGTGTTTCATCCCAATGTCCAGCACACAAGCTGCAGCCACCCAGCCAACTATTCCCAGAGCTCAAACGAAAAACCAGTCAGCTTTAGACACTTCCTTTTAAGTCCACAGGAAAACAGCTCCTACCTAAACTTGGTGAAATCATCAGTGCTTAGAAGTGTATGCACTGAGACTTTAAACACTACACCAATAATTACTTTGTTTCTTTACCAGAATTTACAGAGCATTACGCCTCATAGAGCTTTATCCCAGCTTTCTGCTTTCAGGAAACAACAGTTTTTGCCAACCATCCACAAAACACACCATAAGGACTCCAATCTTTTAAAAGTTAAGTCTGTTAGAGTTTCAGTTATATTCTATTTCAGTATTGTTGAACCTGAGGGACTATAGGGGTAAAATTCACCTTGCACCCTTGACAGCTTTGATCTCCACAAATAAAACATCTCACTGCTGCTCAAAGTATACAAATAATGTGTCTGTATCACAGCAGCAGCATCCAGAGGCCCCAAGCCTGTTTTGCCACTCCTTGCACTACATAGATGTAGGAACTGCTCACAACATCATATACAGTTCAGAACAGTTATCCCAGTTTTAAATGTCTGGACAGCAAGCACTGACTTGCCAGCCAAACAGCACAAAAAGGAATTCACTAAACAGCTTTCAGAAACGCTGGGTTTAGCCTCAGCATGATGGAAAACAGAAGAGAGGAAACAGCCCTGCCCAGCAATCTTCAGTACCTCCAAACAGACTCCTAACAGCAGACACCACGAAGCATTACACCACAGCAAGTCTTAAAGAGAAGCCTAGACCATTCTCATCCCATTCCCTTCACCTCCTATTTTGTTTAGGACTCTCAGACTCTGTGACCCCAGTGGATAGGCAGGCACTGCCAAACACTGAATAGCCTCAACACCTTTGACTGTAAGGTCTACAACAGAACTAGGACATTAAACAGAAAAACTAAAGAAGGAATAAAGGACTAAATAGCAAAATACTAAACAGTTCTTACAGCACAGCTCACATGAAAAGCATCACTAGCACATGTCCAGAGGCTGCTGCTTTCTAGGGCTGACAGCAATATGACCTTCCTTTACTGTAACCAAAAAGCAAATTCATCTGACTGTATAATTACCATCTATGCCAACCACCTTTATAACATCTAGGGTAGAAGCAAAAGGAAAAATAAATATAGCAAGTGTTGTAGTACACTTGCACGTGGTATGTTTCGAGGAAACCCTTAAAGCATTTCCTCACATAGTACTGATTTAACATCCATGAGGTGATGTTTGGGTTTGAGGTTTTTTGGTGAAGAGCTCTTTCCACAATTCTGATGTGAAAGTGAAAAAAAATTCCAGACATTTCAATTTCCAAGTGTTCTGATTGATCTAGTTCACTTTCTACCTTTACATGATGACCACATGGGACAAATCACAAGCATTAGGCAAAATCAGTGGAAGCACTGTTCAAAGCAGAGAATACTCATCAGTTTGTGGGAAGAAATGAGCATACTCCACTTAGAAGACCACAGACCATTGGTGCAAGCTACAACTCTATTTTTGCATCTCAAAAAAAAAAAAAAAAACCAAAAAAAAAAACAAAAAAAAAAAAAAACCAAAAACAAAAAAAACCACGATGGCAGATGTTTTTGTTATTACCCAGGTGAGAGCAGGGACCCTGCTACTGGGCAAGCATTTGTCCATACCCCACCAGCTGCAGATTCCTACTACTAAGCTCAAAGGTGACCACCTGTAAGTGTACTGAATGTATACTTTTGGCCTGTGCCAAATAAGGTGTCATTCAATAAAATTCACTTCAGTCCTCAGGGACCATGAAAGACATCCTTTGCTATTGATCACCCACACACACCTACTAAATGGGCCTGGACAAAGTCCAAAATTATGTCTGCCCTACATCCCTTTAACTGTTTAGTGTCTGACTGAGCAGTAAAACCACACTTTAATGCAGAGATCTAAGAATGCTCTTTTTCCTCTCAACTACACATGTGTGTCCTCTTCCTCCTTTTCAATGTGTTTTACAGTTAAAGTGAAGAAACAATGATTACAGCAGCTTTACTTCTACTTCAAATGCAACCTTGATCCTTTGCACTGTCTACAAACTCCACCTTTTCCTCTCTTTCGACTTTACCTGTTTCCTCTCGCTTCCCCCCTCCAGCTGCTATATTCCTCCTCACCAGCATGTTCACAGGCTTTTCCATTAGATATTACTTAGGTTGTTTTTAAGTCCTAAAAGAAAACTATACAGACCTCCAACAAACTCTGTACAATATCTGAGGTCACATAACTGTTCACTTAAAAATCTTCACTGATTTGTTCCAAATCTCAGTTTCACCTCCCTACTAAGATATGGCTCAATATTAATTCACTTGACTACTTCTCCCCTTCATAAGGCTTCGCTGCACTGCTTCATCTTAATTTGCTCAATGCTCAATACAGTCAAGGAGTCACTTCCACAGAAATCTGACACAAATGGATCTAGCCCCTGCCAATGGGATTAGGTTACAACCAGTAGCTGACACAACTACCTAGAAAGAAATGAGCAACCAGAGGGGGATAGAAGTTTATCAGAACTGCAATGGCTCTTCTCAGTCGTGGATAACTGGATGGTCAAAAGATCTGACTACTTTACGAAGCAAATGTTCTGAGAGAAAACTTTTCTTGAGTTATCTGCTAGAATCTGGTGCTCATCATCAGATTAGGCTATGGAATAAAACATCTGACTTCTTAGATAATGGTTCATGGCATGTGAAGGAAGGAGGAGGCCAGCAGCTGCTCTGAAAGTCTTTAACATGGCCAATGTATGCTTGAGGAAACACGCTGTCAGCAGCAGAAATCATTAATTTTCTTTTTCTAATTAATTTTTTCTACTACACTTTTTACAAGTTAGTTGCATGAAGAGCTAATTATTATGAGTCAATAGAGAGTAAAAAGTATTAAATTGGTATTTATGAACTGTTTCACTAGACAACTTCCTTTCTTCATCAGTGAACTGCATGAACGCTACCTAGTGGGAGACAAGATAAAAAGCCTTGAACCATACAGAATCACAGAATGGTTTGGGTTTGAAGGGACCTTAAAGCTCATCCAGTTCCAACCCTGCATGAATCAGCAGAGAATCTCCACTTGACCAGGCTATTCTAAGTCCCATCCAGGCTGGCCTTGAACACTTTCAAGGACAGGGCATCCACAGCTTCTCTGGGTAACCTGTTCCAGTGTCTCACCACACTCACAGTAAAGAATTTCTAAGTATAATCTCAAGTTTTCAGTTTGAATCCATTCCCCCTTGCCGTATCACTATATGCCCTCATAAAAAGTCCCTCTCCAGCTTTCTTGAAATGAACATTTATGGACCAAATCAGAAAAACTCAGGGAATCAAAGAAAGGAGTCTTACAAAACACAGCTTTGGTTTGGGTTTTCAATTTACTCCAAACAAAATGAGTCCTTGGAATTCCAAAAATAGTTCAGATCAAACATTGAACAAAAACCTGTAAGTGTGCCAATCATCACCCAGATAAGGCAGATGCATTCACGGAATATATACACATATACACACACATATACTTGTTTTAGCACAGAAGATATCACTTGACTTCCTGACTGTAACTGAATACTGCAATAGAAGAGTGGTCATTAGACATTACTTGAGATCAGAAGAATCTCATGATTTCTACCCAAGGATTTTGGATCAAAATCAGGACACCGTGAAATCAAAGTTGCCATTACCTCTAGCTGGACACACGGGAAGGAAGTAAAAGCAAGATGTTCATTCCACTTGTACTAAGTAACAATTCTTTTTACATGTTAATTGTTTGAAAAAGTAATGTTCTCAAAAATAATTTACCTTGCAGAAGGCTAAACCTGTAACTTCAAAAAACAGTAGCTCTACATTTTGCTCAACAGTTTCTAAAATGGCAAATTCAAAGCACTAAGTGTTAAGTTTATGCAGGAAAGAACTGAAAAATTGATAAAAAAGTAAACAGAATACCAGTGACTGACTTCTGTCTAGTGAAATAAACTATCCTATCACCAAAAAGTAAACAGTTTAGAAAGGTGATATAACATTACTATAAAAATGAAACTGTGTAAGCTCAACTGACCTATTTTTGAGGTCATTGTGTCACTAAAAACAGAAAAAGAAACTAAATGTACTTCCAGGAAACTGTGACAAGTAATGGCATGACTAATATGCCTATATTTGATGTAATAAACACATAAAATTACATCAAGATGCAGGGACATTTATCCACAATTATTCATCTGTTGAATAAAAAAAAAAAAAAAAAAAAAAGAAAAACTAAAATTTGGATTTACTGCATCCTAGTTCAGACATTCAAAATGCCATTGGGGCTTTAAGTCTTTCTTTCAAGGTAATCATAAGACTTTGGGAGAGGGCATTCAATTCACTCCCTTTGAAAGCTTAACGCTAAAGATTGCAAACAAACATTTAAAGAAGAAGCAGGGCAGTGAGCAGGCCCCAGAACATTCACATGATAAGCTTGTTAAAATGTCCACTGAAAGGTCACATGCAGTTTCAAGGCATGGACTTTCTACAGGATTTTGTATCTTAACCACGGAAGTCAAAGTGAGCAAGGTATTGGCCATGCAGTTGTGCTTCTCTACTCCAGCATAAACTTGACTCTGAACAGTTTAAAAAACAAAACAAAAAACACAAGAGGAAAAAGGATGAGAAGAGCCCTGTTCATCTAGCCCAGATGCCTATCACACTGGCCATCAGATGACCTCCCTGGATCCAACTGTGGCAGACGGGATTCTAACAATCAGTTGCTTACATCGGCCACCATGAAATCCCAGCAAGTTAACACCCCACTGATTTACAAACCAAACAGCTGAATCCAGAAGGGATGTTTACTCGCAGGGCCTGAAGAAACCTTCATTTTGCTATAAGCTGTCCCTCCTACCAATGTGTAAGGTGGTGCCCACACCTTTCTGAGGCACATTTAGGGTCTGTTATCCATCTCATTAACACAGAGCATGCTTCAAGTACTCTTTCTGTTATGGCAAACGCAGACCAAAACCATACATTTCTAAAGAGAGCAGCAGTTAACACTCAGGTGGGGAAAAAATTCTGCACAATTACCTTAGGGAGTACATAAAAAGAATTTTTTTTTTCTGTGATTAAACAAAATATCCACAAGAATGCTTACACTTATATTTCTGCTTTGGAAAAAAACACAGAAACATACAATTAAGGTAATCTAAACACTGGCTGCCAGTGGGGTTTCATAAGCAGTCTCATGCTTGTTAACAAGTTATTTTTAGTAGGCTCTCTTTCTGTTCTCCGCTCTCTCCACCTACATGCAGAAGAACCCACCCCACAAAAGCTATTTAGCTATATAAATCAACTTTAAATTTAGATAAGGTGATTCCACAGATTAGGAAGCAAGTACCAAAGCAATCATAATAGATTTTGTTTTTATAATCTTAGATCAGGTAATTTCAGCCCCAAAAAACTTATAGGTTAAATGCAGCACAAGAGACAAGGACAGAGACAGGGAATGAACAGAAACAGTATGACATCATTTTAGCATAAGACTGTGGCCTCACTAGTGTTCTCCTTTGCTTTTTAGCTCCGAGTTAATTGCTAGCTGAGAAATTCAGCCCATACACTATTAGAATTTCTTATTTAAAGTTTCCTTTAGTTATTCTTTTCTCTTACATAATCAGGGAACGTGATTTAGCAAATATTTGCCAAAGACAGCTATAGCAGTTCAGCTGACACAGAGTAACTCGTAAACCCCTGTAACTGAGCCCTGACACGCAGAAGCCCGAGTTACAAACATATCGTGTTTATCCACTTGTTAGTGCCATTCAACAGTTGACCCTGAACGAGTCTATCAGACTCTTCTAGCAGGGCTGAGGAGGGAATCCATTGTTAGTCACCTACTGACACGCCTACTTTAAGACCACTGTCAGAGACTCCAGAACTCTCACCCCTCAAAGAATACCAAATAATGAACAGCTCATTTGGGGAATTCCCAGGTGGTCTACAATCTTCTCATCAAAATATCTGGTATGACCTGCAAACCTGTCACTAAAGTAGTTTCTTGCAAACTGCTTAAGTAGGGAGGCTGTCTACTTGCTGCAGACCTCCCTAACTGCATGTTTGAGTTTTTGAATCCAGTTAAATGTACGTGTCACTGAGACAAGCACATCTCTGACCCTGAGAACAGACATCACCACTGTTTTTTCCTTTTCATTCTGTCTTTGCATCCAAGAGGCTTCAAATGCATAAGACCGTACCATTAAGCAAAACCCACAGAAAGCCACCTGTAGTAGCTGCAAGTTGCCAACACCCTCTCTGCCACACACTTGCACAAATTAACACCTTAATACATCTTAGAGGGAATCTCTATTCTCCTACTGGAGGTTTAAATAAAATGCCTTTCAGTTGTGTTAATTACAGCAGTGCTTAAGTATGAAGTGTGACTTGGACCCCACCGCGCTAGGCGCAGCACCAGGAATAAGAGACAGCTCCTGCACCTGCTGGGAGGGAGGGATCAAAACGGAAATAGGCTAAAGAAAGAAGAAAATAAGCGAAGGTAAGGAACAGCAAAAACACAGGTGAAAAAAACCCAAGATGTCCCAACCCCCTAAAACGCTAGCACCAAAAAGTGTGAAGAAGCAGAAGCGAGAGCAGAGAATCTAGGAGAGAATCTGGAGCATGACTGTAAGCATATTAACACTGAACTGAAGAACTCACAAGTGAGTTCTCCAGGGGTGTGAAACACTTGCTGTCACCACTTCTGCAGGCAGCCCAGGCCAGCAGAGCCTCCGGGTAGTTCTCTGTGGCCTCTGCAAGCCTTGCCAGACTGTGGAGAAAGAAGCAGGGCACGAAGCAAGCAGTTCCACATCTGCTGGAGTCTCTTTGGCAGGTCCCTTCTGCCACACTGTGAAGCCAATCGTTATCACAAAGGTGCACCCGCAAACCTTAAAATTTTTGTCTACAAAATGAAGATCAATTTCTGTATTTATGGGTATCATAAGTGGACTTGGAAACCCAGGTGTAATAAACAGCAACACCCACTTAACTTGCAAAGCTTTCCTGGCAGGGCAACGGACGAAGCTCTCCCCTTGTGAGAGCTGTGGATTCTAAGATTTTTCTGCTCTCTGGAATATCAGAGGACTCTCCTTTCCTTTGCAATTTCTCCTTTCTGTCAAGTACTCCATAATTATGTCAACCAATTAGGACCTGACATGTTTTCTTACTCTTCAGCTTCACTGAACACATCACAAAAATACAGTACGTACTTGTCATGCTAGTCTCTCTATGACCAAGAATTAGCAACTTGGATCCAGAGTCCAGCACAGACAGCAAACGAGACAGATCAAAATCACAGTGAGAAACAGATTGTTTGGAATCTGAGACAGCAACCGAATCCCAAAGAGAAAGTCAAATGAAGGTAATTATGAAAATGCATTTGGTGACTAGCTTTTAAGATTGGCGGAGGAGTAAGAGAACTGCCAGCTGTTCAGAACCAACATCCACCTTGGATAGGAAGTACAGTGAATAAAAAAGTAAAAAATTAGTAGTAGCCAATCTGAATCCCTAAGGTGACTGTGAGCAACTGCTTCTCCAGAGAGCAAAGTCAAGTTGTGCTACACTGTTCAAATAATGCTGCAGAGCACAGACTATCTTTAAAAGACTCCACAGCCTCCACATCCATCCCGAATTACTGCTTTAGATTGTGCCACAGAACAGCACAGGAATGGAACAAGTCCATTTAGGTTAAAGATGGTTTTGAATTCAAGGAGAATGTTATCTCAATTAACATTAAGAAACTGTAAGCATGCCATCAGTGCAATGCAGATATTCTCCATGGCAAGAGTAGCTATCTTGGTGAAGGAGCTATCATTACAGATGAGGCAGTATTGTAGAAGCCAGATGCATAAGCTATTCACCACTGGCAAGTCCTGCTTTTGAATTTTTTTTTTAAGTAATAAAAATAGTAGAGCGAGAAGAGCAAGAGAACTAAGTGTTGGACATCTCTAAAGCTATTTAAGGTAGCAAGAGAAACTACAGCTCATTTTCACATTATACGTAATCTGATCAAAGTAGGGGCTATTGCCAAAAAAAGATGGTCTTACTTCCCACTTTTATGTTCCTGTCATAGCAAATCTGGCAATCTTGTAGCCTGAGCATGAGTCAGTTTAGCCTACTGATCTGACAAACTAATCCATCTCCAAAATAAAGCAAGCTTCAAATCAGCAAGCTGAACTGACTCATCTTGAGGACACGCAGTTGCTAGATCTGAGGAAAAGAAGAACTGGGAACAAGCCTGTTCCTTACTGCCTGTACTCCCAGGAAAGCCACGCTAAGTGTAACACAAACCCACACCCAATGGCATGGCAGAGCTGCAGCCTGTGGAGGAGGCTGCCTCCAGGGGGGCAATTTTGGACCTCCCATCCCCTGACACCACACTGCCCTGGTACGAGGTATCAAATGACTGCTCTCTGAAGGTGAACTGCATCCCAACTGCTTCCAGAGGAACAGAACTGCCTGCCCAAAGCCATGTGAGCACTAGGGCTGGCAGAGCAAGGAGACGGAAGCGGCCTGAGCAATTCCTTGCCATAACAGCTTGTGTCAAGGGCAGGCTGAATCAGCCAAGCCGTGGGCTTGGGTGAACCAAAGTGGAAGAACCTGGGCACCACATGCCCTGCCTTCTCAAAGCAAAACGTAACTTCATACTGTAAAACTATTGAAAAATATTTCTACTATGGTTTAAAAACACTCAACAACCAAGTTACATTACACAGCACAGACTTCTATTCTGGAGAGTAACTATATTGCCTTAAAATGCATGTTTTAAGGCAATATATTTAAAAGAGAAAGTATAATCTTCTCCTGTGGTTTCTTAAACCTACTAAGAAGTTTATTTTTCATCTCCCAGAAACAATACACCTACTTCAATACGATTTTTTCCAGTGAAAGGACAATAATTCAAACTACAGAAGATGTCTCCAAATATTTTATTGCAATAAACAGACTTTAGTAAAATAAAATCCTATAAAATGGGAATAAGTTTTCTCCAGAAAGAAAAACATGAACAAAAGTAACACTTCTCTTATGAACAAGCCCAGGCATCTGGGGATTTAATTCCCTCCTGCCAACATATGAGCAGACAGAGGCTTTCAGGGAAAAATACACATACAGCTGAAATTTTTTAACTGTTCCTGTAATTGTTTGTTAAGGAAGACTGCTGAGGCTTGAAATCCTAAAATAGAGACAAGGTATCTGGAAACAGAGAGAAGAGAGCACCACTTTTTCAAGAAAAAATTCCTCTCAATTATGCCAGTAAGAGGAAAAACACGTAACAAAATCAGACCTTTCCCAAATTCTGTCGCTTTCCATACTGGACAAAGGCAGTATCACTCTTGAAGATATCACAAAGCAGAAAATAAGCTATACTAAGTAAAAAGCCTAAAAACACAAGAACAATTTTTAAGGCAACAAACATTTATGTTATATATCTGCAAGTCTTATACCTATCCAGAAGGGGCAGTTTTCAAGGGCTGCTGTCCCAAATCTATGTAAGTTTTGAAGGCACCTAGGCCTTTTTTGCCAGCAACGCAGCAAGTTTCCTTAATTACAAGCTTGATTGTCTTGGATGGAAGAGAAAACTGACTCAGGTATCAACACTGCTAGCTTTTCCTTCTTTTCCTGCATGCACCCTCATCCCAGGAATCTCAGGCAAGATAAACCAGGTATTATGAAGCCAGGACTGAGTACATGCAGAAGATTTCCATTTCTAGAAGGAAACAATGGAGCCTCATATTTCTCTACTGCTGTTACAGCTGGAGAATAATGGCAATGCTTTATCTTGGTCCAGGTAAGGAGGCTACTTTCAACACAATAACAGACATCCATCTCAGAGAAGAGTAAATACAGAGGAAGAATCTAATGGTCTTGCAGACAAAGGTTTCATTACCTGCCTCAGAAGACAGTAACCAACAAAACACTTTGAAGAATACAATTCCTTTATTATAAGGGCTCATATCTTAAAAAAAAGAAAAAAAGATACTCAAATATGATACTGATCAAGATAACAAAAGCACATAACAGAGAAAGCATGGCTCCACCTACGCCATTTTCCCCTGTCTTACAGCAGCATATAGTATTTAAGAGAGAGTAGAAAACACGACAAACTTGCAGGGATAGCTACCCCAGCACACTCTCCCATAACTCAGCTACAGGTGGCTTGGGAACTTCCTAAGCCAGAGGCAGTATCTCTGGATTTTTCTTCCTGAGTTTGCAAACCCAGTCCAGGATCTGAAGATAATACACACAGTAAGCCAACCATCCATTTCTACACAGACATAAGGAAGAATAAAATAAAAGAATATCAATGTCAAGACTATCCAGTAGAAAACTGAAATTTTATCTCAACATCTACAGTAGCAAGTAGTGACAACTCTGTTCAAAGACCAGGATGGCTAAGGCATGTGCCAGCTAAGGCATATTACCCAGCATCCAGGCATTTTTTATTACATGGCATTAGTCTTCATCTTGCTCATAAATTAATCTTTCACCTTCCAATTGGACAGAAACAATGTAATCTAAGCTGGTGTCTTTAAATAGACTAAATAAACTAAGATTAAAAACACTTAGCATGAATTTGGGAATAGGAGAGGGTCACAACAATATAAAATTATAAAGTAGCACTAAGAGTTGAGAAGAAATTAATTCTTGAAAAATTCTTGAGCATATAGAATATGCCTGAATGCTTGCATCCTAGCTGAGAGAGGAAGTCTCAAATATAAATTATTTTCCACAGTAGCAGCCACTCAACCACAAACCCACAATGAAATTTCATTAAGACATTACAGCCTGGCACTGTAGGAGAGATAATAAATGCATAAATCCAACTTATGGGAGAAGGATTTTGGCAAAGGCAAGATGAGACTTGTCATCTTAAAAACTATGTCAAAACCCAACAAAAAGCAGAAAAAATTGCTCATATTTCAGCTTAGATAAAGTTATGACAAAGAACACTCTCTTTTTCTTCTAATAGAAACATTCTTCTGAATAAACATGTTTTTGTAACAATCAAATCAGTAATTGTCCTTTATCTGCCAAGAAATGATCCCAGGATTCAGTTTTTCGTTACACTTGCATATAAGAAAACATCTAATACTTCACTTTGGATTCTTGATAAAATCAAACAGCCCTACAATTCAGTGTGCAATTAAAAGAGCCACCTCTTTTCCCAGTATCTTCCTTGAAGCATGTAATTGAGTTGGTACACAATTTTGTAATTAGTGATAATGTTTGCAAAATACTTATTTTCTCTGTAAGATGACCTGAAAATACAATCTACTTTTTAATTCAAATACTGCTCCTTCTAGTTTGTCACATCCAAAGATTCTGACAGCTAACATGGCAGACACAAACTACTGGATGTAGTAGTGCCTGCTGCCTGCATCACAAATAAAGCAACAAAGCAAAACTTTCCAATATTTATATCTATTGCTCTTGATCGGAAGTGGTTAACGTGGGCATTCAGCAAAAGTAGATGGGTGGGAAATATTCAAACCCAAATTCACGCCATTTCCAGCACCAAAGATTATGGCAATATTGACATTACTCAAAGATGGGGTTTTTAGTTTAACAGTTGATTGCCATCTATCCCAATGACAGATCTTCATCTACCTTTACTCTTAGCTCATTTGCCAGGGCAGCAGAATTAGTCCTCAGAAAACTGGGATCAGATGAATAAATGGACATAAGGTATCATACTTGTATAGGATGAATAAAAATTGGCGTTCTCCACAATTCCAAGTACTTCAGAAGGTCTCTTCATCACTAAAGAATCTAGACACAAAATGAGGCCTCAAGAGCAGAAAGCCAGAGCATTCTATTACAGAATTAGAAATTGTATCCAGAGGAGAAAATGCCCTTGGTAATTACAAGATCTGTGGTCTTTAAGGCTTGGAAGCACAATGTGGCTTATGCAAGAAAGCTCTATCAAATTAATTATTTCTTAAAACCAAGAAGTTCTTTATTTCCTTGATATATTAAAACAGAAAGATCTACAGCTAAGATAGGAACACATTCTCCAAGAAAATCATAAAGTATCTTAGGTCTCCATGCTCATGTAAGAAACATCACTAGGTAAAAAAAAAAAAAATCAGTCACCAGAACAAACAACAACAGCATTCACAGATTTCTGCACCATTAGAAAAACATCTTGAGAATACCAGTGCAGTGGTTTTCAACATAGCAGATTAGATACACTGGTTTTTAATAGTTCTAAGTAACTCCTTTAAATTCCACACTCCATCCTATCCCATTTACCCCATCAGATACAGAAGTCTCCACAGAATCCACACAGGACAGAACAATTGTCTACAAAACACATTCAGTTTAATCTGTGGCCATGATCAACACAATACAGACAATCCATCTTTCAAAAAATCACCTTAAATCGGTCCAATTATGAGAAACAAAATATTTAACAGGATTTTTCCCTTATGACAAAAATTAGTGAATATAAGGACACCTGTAAGCTTCCAATAAACAGGTTGAGCTCCAGGGTTTCACAGCCATCATTCCCATCTCCAAAATGATGGCTGAGCTTTGGCACTAGAACATCCCTTGCAAGTAGGTTATCACACGCTGGTACAACGTATTGCAGTTTTACACGTGTGTGGTGTTTCACATTCTATTATTTCAGCTTCAGCATCAACGAGAGCAATCTGAATGCAACATAAAAGTTAATTCAAGCAGAAAAGCAATTTGCTGTCTTCCATATTTCCTATCAGGATTCAATAATGACTCACTGTCACCAACACACGTCTTTCTAGATCAAAGCAATGCTACAGGAGTTCAACATTCTATTACCCTATGGCCACAACTCAACATTTACTGCATGTTACATATTTGCACTTAAACAATTACACTGTACCAGAAAAGGGTTGCAGTGAACTTCATGAAAATAAAATTAGAATCATCACAGCAGTCACAACTGCAAAGCAATTTTTTATGAAGAACAGGATTAGAACTCCTAACTTGATGGGTTTTACATACAAACTTACTAGTTGATATTGTAGTTCCATGTTGCTTTTGTCTGGTAGCTAAAATCAGATTAAAAAGTCTCCACACACTGTGACAGCTCTCCCCTCTATCATAATCCATCACACTCTAAACCATGCTGATGAAAATGTTTGTGTGGCTATGCTATAAATACCAATGAAGAAAAGTGAAAAAAAAAACCAAAACAAAACAAAACAAAAAAAAAAAAAAAAAAAAAAAAAAACCAAAACCAAAAAAAAAACCACCCTAGCATGGGGGATGGAACAGGTCAAGGACAGACAGCCTCCCCCACTAGGAAAACTAATTTAAATCTGTACCAAAAAAAAAAAAAAAAAAAAAAAAACAGGCACCAAGAGGTAAGGGGCTTGTTAGTCTTAACACAGATAATTCTTGTCACTATCAGAAAAGACACGTAACACAAGCACTAGGAATGGCTCAGCAGTTGTGCCTTTTTTTAAAAACCAGAATTAATGTACTAGAACTGTAAGTCACATAGATATTTACATAAAGCCATCTGCCCAGTTTGGGTCTAATCTGCCCTGTAACAGAGTGTAGTTAAAAATCTGCAGGACTGCTCTAATTATAACTGAGTTTTCATTTCATATTATCCAAACCTATGCTTTTGGGCACACTGAGTCAGGAGAGGAAACTTCTCATAACATGCAAGTTTTTCTCAAGTTCTTCAATAAGTGCTCTCCAAATAAATTCTCCAGTGAGAGTCTCTAGGGCTACAGATGGGTAAATGCAATCTCCATCCATGGCAAGACTGCCAATATTAAGAGCATAGCAAACAATCTGCTGAAACAAGTTGAATATGCCTTTGGCTAAGAGACATCCAGTTAGCACTCCAAGCAAACAGGTAAAAGAAATCCAAGGAAAACACATACTTTGACTTGCAAAAAGCTCAGACTGCTCCTTTAACAGTCTATGGCAAAAAGTCAAGGCTATAGAGGAAAGATCCAATTATAAGCAAAAAGCTGGCTAAAGACTAGGAAGGCATGGTGAGACTTAATAGTCAACTTTCCACTACAGAGAAGAGTCAATAGTGGAACTGACCTGGCAGCATTGCTAGGAATCATTCTATTCAACATCTTCACTGACCTAGATAGATGTGCACAGTGAAATCCTCCAAGTCTGCAGATAAGGCTAAGCTTTTTCAGGTCAGCCAGCTGCAATGGCAGTAATTGTGAACTCTGGAAGGCCCTCACTAAACTGAGTAAGTAAAGTGTAGTAGATGAGCTTCAATGCAGAATGCAAACAGATCTACAAAAATAAATTGGGGGGGGGGTGGGGTGGAACATGCAGGAATACGTTAGGCTTCCATACTGAATTTATAGCTGGAGTTTACAATTCAAAGAAGTGATCCTGAAGTCATGACTGACAGTCCTGAAATTACAGGCTCACTGTGTAACATGCACTAAAATGTCATCTAGATATTGGACATAACCAATTCCAGAAGAACTCAGAACAAGTCAGAAAGTTTTTGTGCTGCTATGTAAAAATTTAGTGCACTGCAGTCTTAAGAACCAAGATATGGAGACAAGAATAGCATATGAGCAGGGCAAAGTAACTTTTTAAAAGGTATAGAAATGGTCAGTTAAAGGATTAGCTGCCTTGGAAGAAAAGACTGAAGAGGCTGGGGCTCTTCAAAATGAATGCAAGATGATGGGGGTGGGAGGGTGTAACATATTCAAAGCTTACTTGAATGGCAGTAAATACTTGATGGCAGTACGTAAGATCAACACAGCTTGTAAAGAACATTGGAAATCTGCTATCTCAGGAGTGTGAGCAGACACTAAAGGGAGCAGACAAGGATGCAGCCTCTAATGTTCCCAGTCTGATGACTGGATCCTAGAAAAGTGGGAGGATAGTGAGTCACAGAATGGCCATGCTCACTTGTACTCCCTAAACAGCAATGCGACTGTTACAGCTGAAGACCACGTATTTGGCTCTACAAACACCAAATATCTGACTCAGTATGGTACTTCTTACCATCTAAATCAAAACTGGAAAAGAAAATGTTAAAATGAAATATTTCAAACTGGCTTAATATCCCAGGAAAACTTATTAAAATACAATTTCATTATGTAATTTTCATTGTATTATTACAAGGAGACAGGCCTCAGAAAAGTACAGATTCTAAAGAAGGTGTGGTGAGAAGCCTGGTTTTCAGGATACAGAAGAATGAGAAGGAAGATACGAATCTTAGTTATTTCAATTGCATATTACTCTGGATACCTAAGACTCAAGAAAATCTTGGTCCCAAAACAGCTAAACACCTCTGTGCCACAGGCTCCATCTCTGAGAGCTTCAACATCAGCAAAGGCAGCCCAGGTTAGAAGTGGGTTGCCTGCTCCCAGCTGTGTGACCAACCATAGTTATTGCTCCTTGACGTCATCTCAAGGGAATTCTACCTGGAGTAAAACACAGCTTTGAAAAGCTATCTGATTCTTCACAAATGCCCATCCTCTCCAGTTAAATCTTAAATGAGAAGGAACAGAAATAACAAGCTTAAAACACTGAGTCACTGGCCAGTATCTCAGCCACCTAAGTTTCTTCAAAAGAGAGGAGGCCACATCAAGCACCTGCACATGGCTGGTTTCAAGTACTAGCAAACAAAGCAGCCTTACTGGTATTCCCTCTGCCCTGGAAATGAGTGCCACAGAGCGGGGTGATAGCGAGGCTCTCGTCCTCATTTCTGCTTCTGAACAGATCTACAGCCTGCTCTTCTGACCCAAACCTCATTTACTGGGTCCTCTGCAGCTGGGCAGAGCTGCCTCCTCCTCTGGACTGAGTTTCAGGGCAGTAGTACACACCCAGTACACATTAATATTACTTTTATCTTGTTCTTTACAAGATGGTCTGAAAACAGCTTTCAGCACTACACGATGCTGTGATGGATAACACAGAAGACAGGCCTGGCGCACACAACCTCTTTTTCCCTTGAGACAAGAGCTTGCATACAATAAAACTCTTACCCAGCGGTCAGTCACTGGGCTGAGCTGAGACCTGGCAACACAGACAGACCCTGAATGAGTAGCTGCTCTGATCAGCCATGCTGAATGTGGAAACAGCTGCTCTTGTAGGACCAAGCGATCCAGTGCAATTCTCGCCTTGGGTCAGCAGCCTGAGCCCTGCTGGAAATGGGTTTCAGTGACAACTTCCAGGGCCTTGGGAAGCTGCGGAGACCAAACCATCTACCAGCAGAATCTGCTACAAGACCATGCTCTCTCTCACTCCATTTGCAGGCTGTGAGGAACAAGCACCCATGGCAACAACAGATAAACTGTAAGAAAAATTATTCGGGGCTTTTCCATGTGTTTAGATTCTAGTGAAAGAAATCACCCATTTAAGTGGCAACACAGAGAACCCAGCCTGAAGCTCTATAACCACAAACAACTGCTTGCTTCGGAATAACAGCACTTGTGAATACCCCAAACACTACAAAGGTACTAAAGACCAAGGGTTTCATCCCCACTTAAATGCTTCTATTGTCATTTTAACAACACATCCACACATTTAACAACAGGCAGGTATAAAAGCAACAAGTTATGCTTTACTAAAGAATTAAATTAGGAAAAGTGGCTTTTTAAAATAAGTCCGTTTCTGTCCACGTATTTAAACTAGGGTACCTTGGAAGTCCACAATTCTCAAATATTACATTTCATATAACTATGATAAGCATCCATTCTAATGTCTTTGCTCACCTTGGGTTGGAAAATAAATAAACGCCAAACCAAAGTAAGAAAAAGTCAACCTGACCTAAAAAAAGAAAATGCCAAGATGACAATACACTCAAATCCACCAAATCATTCACTAATGGGTATCAATTTCATTTGTTTTACCCCAACGTTGCTGCAAAAATTAGATTTACAGCTTTCTGAAAGAGTAGTTCAAGTCCAAGCATAAAATGAAGGTCAGCCATGTTAAGAGTCTTGTGGAGAAGGATGCAAACTTCCCAGCTCCTTCAAAAGGATATGGACGGAACTGCCATGTTGCAAAGGCATGATGGAGAGACTACACTGTTCAAAAGCCCATTTCTAATCATTACATGCACACAATTCAAATCCTTATCACTGATCACAGTAAAAGCTCCTTGAAGAAATTATGAATTTTTGTTTGCTCCACAAGTTACACAGTTCTTCTGATTCACAGGACATTAGTAACCTCAGTGTTTTGATGGATGGGTGTTGAAAACAATGTTAAGATTATGAGGTTTTGCAATATATCCTAGCCATTCTAAGGATATAACTCAGGATTTTCCATATACTAACACTAAATGCTGACTTGTTAATGTTTTACTACACACACTGCACATTTTTATTCTTCAAATGTAAGCAGTTTCCTGAACACAGTGTTTATGATATCACAGTACGAAGTCATTGAACCTGTTACCAGAGGCCACCTACATCTTCTGCTTGCATGACTTCAGCTCATTTTATTTTTCTTGTGTTACTTATGCCTGACCACATAACCTTTAACAGTTTAACAGGGTAACTTTTGTGATTAACTCCAACACTTAAATCATGTTTTTTTTTAAATAAAGTGAGATAAGTGTATAAAAAATACTTCAAGTCCAAACAAAACAGTATTTCTTTTCTATGACAAGACCAACAGTCTTCTTCCAGAGAACAGAAATCAGCAAGATGATCAATTTCTGCACTATTTTTATCATCACATATTCAACTGGAGGAACTGGGAAGACTTTCCATAGTTGTTTAATTTGTAAGGCAGTCTATCTATAGAATCCTCTCTTCACTTAAGTTTACCATACTGTTTGGAGAAATATTGTAAGTGGTAATTCAGGGGCTTTTCCAAACACAAAATAGAGCAACAAAAACAGAAAGGAAAACACCAAGAATTACTTACCATTGTAATGGGTAGAGACAACACATAACAGCAAAGAAGCCCAGGAATTAACACAAACATTGAGATTCTGTCAATTAACTAACAGAGATAAGAAAATAAGTGATAAAATAAAATCCCTTGAAGTTAAAAAGGCTACAAAGCCCTATGTTTATTACTACTACCTGGAATAGGCAGCCGTCTTTTTTATAGAGTCTGAAGTTACTTATCATACCATAAACTCAGCTCTCCTTAAAAGCAACCCACATCTCATAATTAAGCAAGAATCATGGGGAATAAAAAGAGGCTTAACCATAAAGACAAAAACTTCCTTGTCCCACCTCAAGCCTGCAGTGTCGTAATTCTGTTTGTGAACACTTGACAATTACAACAGTAGGCACAACAGGCTGTTTCTGATTGTTTCACTGCAAAACATGGCCAACTGGAGCTCAGCACATCTAGGTTTACTCAGAGGGCAAGCACAAGTTCAAACTCCTATCAAACTGCACTATGTTTGCTTCACAAATCTGGTGGGCTTACTGAACTTAAACTAAAATGAATGTACCAAACTTGCATAATGTTCAAGACTAGTTATGTCCACCTAAACCTTATTCTACCCAGTTTCATTATCTCTTCCCTAATTTGTATTCCCATATCCTTTCTCCATTTACTCCAATTTTCAGATCTACTTTGCTCCTTTCAGTTCTTCTCCTGTCCTGCTTCTTCCCTATCTGTGCCTCAGAATTACAGCGCCAGCCTCTAGTTTGCTCCTTCCAATTCCCTCACATGGGAAAGTGTATCTCTCCTCATGACCAGCAACATACTCCAATCTATCTCAAAAGGTGAGTGACAGACACTGACCTTATTTCAGCCTTCTTTGCAGCTGTACAGCCTCTCTGTGATTAAGGCAAATTCAAGTTTGTGTACGAATCATCACTGTCCATAAAAAGCAGTCAAATGCTGGTCTACAGAGTGTTTGTCCTGCAGCTAGGAAAGAACCCATCACAACTCATACTCCCAAACTTCTGCACACAGGTGTGCAAACAGCATGATCCTCTTCCCAGCAGAGTTACTGAACATCTACCCTGCTTTACTGCAAATTCATTGAGCAATCACAAATATCCTGCTCCTGTGGCATGGGGGCAAAAATTATTCATAATTAATTCATTATTCATTAGGCTTTAAAATCTCTCAGAATTTAAACACATCCCACCTAAAGGCCAGGGTGCAAAAAATCAGTTCCCAAACTGTAAGGAACTACAGACCGAGAGGCACACAAAGTTGCTGTCCCCTCACCAGCACTGGCACTCCTGAAACACATGAGCCAGAGGTAACCAGTGTAACTGGTAACTGCAGTAACCAGTCTGATGCCAGGACCAGACACAAGGCCACCAGCTAGCAAGCTGGAAACTGCTTTCACAAAGTCAATTATTAGACTGTCATTACATTAAAATCCAAGTCAATTTTAGCCTCTGACTACCTTTTAAGAGGTGCTCCCAACCTTGAAGGCAAACTACCTGGCAGCCAACAACCCATTCAGACTGGTAAGATTGGTGTCCTCTCCATTTGGCGATATCTCCAGGTACATCACCCGCTGTGCCACTTTGGTACTTGCTTGTGTATACGCCTCAAGAGAACACCTCTTTTTTGCAACATATTCTTCTTTCAAAAGTTGAGCAAGTGCTTGTAAAGTTTCCAGAACTCATAGGGAAGTTGAAAGCTCCTAATCCAAGTTTATGGGAGCAATTATAGCAGCTTTTGAGTGTCATTTTTAATGCCTTCAGCATAGATGCTTTTTAAAGGATGGACTAGAAAGCACTGAGTATTTCTGTACATCAGAAAAAGCAACTCAAAACATGTACATTTCTTGTACAGCAAAACGCATCATCTTCTCCCAAAAGGGATACCAAATTCTAGAACTATTTCTTAAAGTACCCCTCCATTCAAACACAATTTTCATTTCATCCTGTAATTCACACAGCTGTTAAAAATGTCTTTGTAATACAGACAAGTTTTCAGAAAAAGACTGTCATACACTGACATATGACAACTGCAGATATGCCTTCCACTTATCACAGCATTCAACACCATACAAACAACATATAAAACACACAAACATGAATCATACACACTTAATATCAGGAGAATGAAGCATGAAGTAAGAAAGAGTCCTGTACTACCTCCCCACTCTCCAGCTACTTGCATGGAATAAACGCTACTGCTTACAGACAACACTTAACTTCCATGTGTGCATCTAAACCAAGACAGCTTCACACTTCTAATTGGACTGCCACATCTCCAAATGCCAAACTGGAAGAGAGAAGGTGATTACTTCCATGATGGCAAACAGCAGAACTGATTGTGCATCATCTTTGGAACTGCTTGCTGAATTTCAGAAATCAGTTTCTTTCAACTGATTTTTCCAAGCTGAGTGTAGTTACAAGAAATGTTACACTACCAGTAGCACAGGCTGAAGAATGTAAGCTTTAAGCAAGAGCTTTCCAATTCTTCCCTTTAAGTACAAGTTTCAGCACGTGAGGTGAATGCCTCATGTGCATAAAATTACTTTAAATGCCTGCTTTCAGCTGGTCTCTGATAGGCTTGATACCCACCTTGCAAAGCAAAAAGCTGAAAATCTGAATGCCCTTAAACACCAAAATAATTTCCTTCATAAAAATCACTCCCAAGAATTATCTGCAGTTATAAAAAAAATTAACTTAATATTGCTGCACCAAAAGTCTATCAGTCTTTGAAATGCTGTTAATTCCACCCTTAAACTAGTCACAAAATATGACTAGTACGCACAAAATACAAAACACGTATTTTAATTAGGTCACATATAGACAGCAGTATCTGACTAGACATCATGTCTGTATTTAAGAAAATCCCCAAATATAAAACCTGACCAGAAGCTTCTACACTCAGCAAGTCAACTGGTGCACCACAACAGCTACTCTTCCACAAAAAACTCTAGGTACAAGTAACCAGCTGCCAAGTACAGCTCACCACATACCAGGCCTTGTCTGAAGCCTGTTTACCTATTCCACTATCTTAAAAAGCAGTGGTAATGCCAAGAGAGATCTCTAGGTACTGCCAGGATTTCTTTGGCAAGTGCACCCATCTTCCATCCCCCTCCTTTCCTTATAGTTGACACAAATTGTAATCGAAGTGTAATCTTCACTGGTACCTGAAACAAGCACTTCACCCTCGTTTGTTTCTTGGTTGAGGAGAGAGGGGTGGTAAGAACACATTGAGAAACATTAAGAAAAAAGTGTTATTCACTGAATGAAGCTGAAACCTTGCTGTTTCAAGTCATAACTACGGACATTTACTTGCAAAAAAACACCAGTCTTTGTTGTCTCTGTTTTTTTCAACAATCAGTATGAATGCAACATGAAAAGCTATTTCAAGTAGTGTTTCCCAGCACCTGCCATGATAAACCTCAGCTCTAAGCAGTTTTAACCTACTGTCACCATCATATGAGGCAAGTGACCTGCACACAGACCTGTGTCTGAGAATCTGACTGCAGGTTTTCATCTAAGGAAGGAAACTGCTACTCAAGGAAGGATGTCTGCCAGCTCTCCAGGACAAACATGCAATGCCTTTAGTCTTTAACTACGCTGCTACGGGTGTGGTTAAACAAGGCTGCTAAGGTGACCTAATACTTAATACTTTGCTGTCATCAGAAGGGACACACCCTTCTGCCCTCCCTCTCCCCCCAGCCATACAGTCTGTCCCATCCCTTGTCATCATAGCTACAAAAATAAGCCAATTCAACTCACTACCCCAGCAGAAAACTGTTTACTCTCAGAATTAACTTTCTGATGAATAAGCAATTTCAACCAGCTTGCTGTGTGGTCATTTAAGCTCCTGTGAGACCACATCAGAAGGAGTAGGACTATGGCCAGTAGTGGAAGTCCATTTTGATATCATGAGAAAAATCTGCAAATATTTATATGTATCATTTACTTCAAAGGATTCAAAAACAAATAAGGGCATTTTTGACCTACTGTATAAGTTACTGCTACTATGTGCTGTTCCTGAAAAATCATTTTGAACAGAAAACAGGGAAGGTGGCTCAGAATCTATTACATAATGTCATTGATTTAGAAGACTTTTAGGGGTAAACTCAAATAGGCTCTGACCTGAGTAGTTCTCTTAGAAAAGTAATTTCTGGGCCTAAAATACATCAGAGGTGTGCACTGTGAGTAGAAAAACCATTACAACAGAGGCTTGTAATTTCTATGCCCTCCTGAGAGCATCTACTTATTTGGCCACCACTTCTCAGAAAAATAGAAAGGCTTAGAAGAACAGTCTGCTGGCTCTCTCCTGTCTCATGAGCAAGGTGCTGATAGAGAAGTAGTTAATTATTTTGTTGTTGTAACTTATTTCATTATAATTCACTGATTCCCGTGGCAGCTGGCTCGTCAAAACTGACTTTATCAGAAGTTTCACATCAGATGTTTTGTTACAGATACTGTGACCAAAATTAATTTGCTCAAATGATGAAAAACTAGCCTTCTATTATGTGTGAGTATGACTCATCCTCAAGTCAGGATAGACACCATTTCTCACAATCTTTACTTGAAGTGGTAAACAAGTAGTGACAAAAGCAGGAGTTACAGCCAATGTATCACACAACAGACTGCAGTGAAAGAATGGCATCCCACACACTTCACAAATAGAAACAAGAAAGGAAACTTCATTAGTAACAACAGAAGCTGATGTGCAAGATGCCAAGTCAACAAAGGAAAGCTCAGTAGCCACAGAAGTAGTGATACCTGGAGAGAAAAAGGAACATGTTTTGTGGAAGGCAGATAGAGAACAATAAAGGAAAACTAAGAGAGCAAATGTGCCAAAAAGAAAAATGAGAATATGCTTACAAAAGAAAAAGGAGAAAAAATAAAATGCCACATCCCTTATTAAAGTTTTAAAATACAGTAATGAAATTACTTTCAATCAACAGGTTATTAATTTTAATCAACGGTTATTTAGACAAGGAAGACAAAAGGAAAACTACCATGCCTGGCAAGACTGAAAACACAGAACAGATGAAAGGGACTAAGCAGTCAGGCTTCAAGTTCAGATTGTTGATTCCATTCAGATTGAGTTATACTGGCAAATCTGAGTAGGGAAGACCTCTAGCTTGAAAGGAAGCCACCCAGACTTCTCAGAAGTACACTCAAAAGATTTCATCTCTCCCACAAACAGATTAAAACTAACAAATGTGGAAGAGACGAGGAGAGGAGACTACAGACATAGAGTATGAAGTAACTGTACTCAGCAGGGATTCAGAGGCAAGGAAAGGAAGAGGATGTTTAGTCACTATCTTCCGGAAGTACTGAGATGAAGCTGCCCTACCTCTTCCTACCTAAATTACTTCAAACTTGTATAGAACAATGCATACTGGATTACAGTGCCACAGTACTTAACTAAGAAGAAAAATAATTGTTATTACATACTATTTATGAACTATTTTCCAGCTACATTATGACCTCTGGAAAAAGCAGATTTGTACAAATCTTAAGCAGTCCTTGGTAGCATTCCCTTTGGCTGTACAGGGAAGTCCTATACATCTATGCACATTGCAATCTGTACCTCTGACCTCAAGGGTAAGAACTGGAGTGTGGCCCCAGAAAGGATTATATTCTGGCAGCGTCATCCTGTCTTGGTACAAGAGACTTCTTACTCCCCCACATGTTACCACAGAAACTGGGTCCTAAGTATAAAACACTTACAATCTATGCTACAGTTCCTTCCCAAAGTCTTATGAAGAAACAGTCTCAGGTGGACTGTGACTCCCTCCTTCAGAAAATGGACATGCAAATAACCCATCATGTAGAAATTATGTGATTGAACTTACTATAGAATAGTGTGCTACAGCTTTCCATCATGCCCTGAGATAGTTCCACTGCCCTTTATTTACTTTATTTTCCTGTGGCTCTGAGGGAACACACACAGCTATGGAAATGTAGCATTTCACTCAGCTGACCTGCAAGGGTTGGTCACATGTCCATACCCTCGGGTCCCTATCACTGTAACACACAAGGGCCTCATAAACTGTAACTGGCCTCAGAATATCTGATAATATAAGAAAAGGCCATTAATCCCTTGTCTGAGTTGAGGCACTGGACAAAACACTATTTGCCTGCATCAGACAGCAGTATTGCCTGAACAGTAAGAACCCTACCATGGATAAAATCATAAGGTTATAAAGGCAGTTTTACACCGGTATAGCCAGTTCCACATGGAATAAGAAATTGCATGTGAGATAAAGTTTCTCTATACTGGCACACTGACCACACCAGGGCTTTCCACAGCATAGGCACCACTTCTTAAAAACTCAGAGCTAGCAGAGTGGCAGCCAGGCACATACAGTTTGCTCAGGGTCCCAGGACAGCAACAGCAGGAGGTGGCAAATCAACCCAGACCTCCCAGCTTCCATGTTTTCTTCACCAGTAAAATATTGCTGATGCTCTTCACCCTATTCTCATTATTTTCTTCCCTGTCAGGATGACAAGAACCAAAGCTTGCAGAAGCTCTGCAACCAAGCACTTGTTTAGAGTTCACCTCACAACAGGCATTGCCATACAGAAGTACCATGAATCAACTTTTGTCTCTCCACTATTAATGAAAAACTGTCCTGTGACTTAAAGCAAGACTAAAAACTGGGATGAAGATAACAAAAGTAAAAACTGGGAAGACCTCAGGACTGAACTGAAAGCCTCACACAGTGAGCCGGTCTTTCTGGCTGACAGTTTCTTTAGGAGGCAACATTCCCTGATAGATTCATTAGGAAATGCTTGCAAGGCACTCAGTGTAATGATAGGGATTAAAATATAACTTGCAAATTGATATGTTGGATAAAAAAATTAAACTTTTGCCTTAAGGGACAAATTATAAGCCAAGTTAATCTCGACTTTTCTGCATTTTGTATTCTACTCTGGTTTTTTTCTGTAGATTCAGAATCTTGGTTACCCCACTGCCCGCCCTTAAACTGGTTTCCTGAGCTAATTAAGTTTATTTGGTCACTAGTTTGCCCATCTGTTTTTCCTCCCCACGACAAAAACATGGACCTCATTGGTCATTATCAGCCCAGTCTGATAGAGCAGAAATCTCAGAGACATTTTGGATCCCCAGTCAATCAGTAAACCAGGAATACTCCCCCAGCTCTTTCATCCTGCTTGGCAGCAGGGAGCCAACTGAACAGCATACCAGGCACCAGCAAAAACATGCTCTGCTCCAGACAAGTCAAGGTCCATGCTTTCTCTGCCTGTGAGAGGATGAAACCAAGGTCACCAAGTTACAGCATATAAATAAATAAGACTGGGCAAATCCCTATAAAGGGGGCATCACTAATTCCAATGCTGTGGTGGAATCCAGCCTCCAGCTGGATACCGGGTGCCTACCAAAGCTGCTCTATCACTCCCCTTTCTCAGCTGGACATGGGAGAGAAAAAATATAGCTAAAAGCTAACAGGTTGAGAATAAGGACAAGAAGAGATTACTCCCCCATTACTGTCACACACAAACTCAATTTGGTGAAAAATTAGTTTATTACCAATCAAAGCAGAGCAGGATAATGAGAAATAAAAATTAATCTCATTAACACTTTCTCCCTACCCTTCCTTCTCTTTCCTTCTTTACAGGCTTTAGTCCCAATGTTTTCTACCTCCTTCCCCACAGCAGTGCAGGGAAACAGGAAATGGTGACTGCAGTTGGTTCATCACCTGTTGCCTCTGCCTATTCTTTCCTCCTCAAGGAAGGTCTCACACTCTTCCCTGATCCAGCATGGTGTCCCTCTCACTGGAAACAGTCCTCCATGAACTTCTTCAATGCCAGTATTGCTCACAGGCAGCAATTCTTCACAAACTGCCCCACTGTGGGTACCCCCAGGGTCACAAGTCCTGCCAGCAAACCTGCTCCAGCATGGGCTCCTCTCTCCACAGGTCCTGCCAGGAGCCTTCTTCAATGCCAGATTCCCACAGGGCCACAGCCTTCTTTGGCATCCACCTGTTCCAGCATGGATTCTTCCATGGGCTGCATGGATCTCTGGCACAATCTGCCTCACCAGGGCCTTCATCACCAGCTTCAGGCCAGTCTCTGCTCTGGCACCTGGAGCACCTCCTCCCTCTCCTTGTGCATTGATCTTGGTCTGCAGGGCTGATTCGCACATATTCTCACTCCACTCTACCATTCCTATTGCATAGGTATTTTTCCCCTTCTTAAAAATGTCATCACAGAGCTGCTATCACCGTCACCAATGGCCTTGGCCAGCAGCTGGTCTGTTTTGGAGCCAGCTGGCATTGGCTCTGTTGGACATGGGAGAAGCTTCTGGGTGGGTCTCACCGAAGCCGCCCTGCAGCCTCCCTGCTACCAAAACATACCCACACAAACCCAATACAACTGCTCAGAAATCTACTCCATACAAAACTTCTGCCTACAAACTTCCGAACTTTTGCTTTGAAGGATTGCAGGGCTGTTTCCACCTATATTTGATTTAAATTTCTTTACCTGTCCTGTCGCGCGCTGCATGTTTTAAAATCTTGACAACATACCCTTAGTAAATTTGTAATAGTTAGAGCTATGTCTTTGGCAGTACCGTCATTCCATGTTTGCAGCTGTTTGTGTATGAAGTAGACATTCAGACTGCAAACTGAATTATAACTGCAAGCCAGATGTGGTTTTTTATACCAATGGACACCTCTGCCACCAATTGCTACCTACATCTAAGTATGACAGGCCATAATGAAAGTAGCAACAGATAAAAATATTACAAAACCATCTGAAGCTATAAATAAATGTAACTCTAACTTGAGAGTTTATTTCCAAACCATAATCTCTAAAGTGATGTAGAAATCTTCAGCTTTTTTTTTTTTAGCAAAGCAAAACAGATTTAAAGCAGACCCATCTACATTAAAGAGATATTTGACCAATCTACCTCAATTCTACACCCTATGGAGAATTCCAGACTGCTGAGGACTGACTACTTTCATTTTCTTAATGCTACTGCCACCTAACAGATTTCAACAGCAAAGCCACCAACCCACAAGTGCTCAAGGTTTTCTGGGAGAAATACTTCAGAGACAGGCTGGAATCAACCTACACACAGCCTGGGAAATTAGCATTCACACATGCTCTAGCTGAACACATCACTAAATGAGAAACAGCTCTAAGTGAGACAAAGGAATCTTTAGCCAAAAAAAAGGTCTCAAAAAAAAAAAAAAAAAAAGTCAATTTCTCCTAATCAAGAGGACAGCAAGGAGAACAATTAATTTCCTAACCTTTATGTTGTTAGAACAGACTGCTGCTGTAAGTATACAAAAGCTAAGCCAATATGTTTCAAAGTGTTCAAGATCTAGAGAACTGACAATTTGGTTTTCTATTTCTGTCTGCTTACCCTGCTGCTTCTGCCTGTACACATTTTGTAGGAGGATGTGAAATTCAACAGAGAGGACTCTGAACTATGAATGACTCCACAGTGGCACATTCTTAGAAGTGCGTGGTGGTGCCTATGAGCTCACTCACACATGGTAACGTCACCGGTTAGGGTCAATTCAAGGCAGCTACAGCTTTACTTGGTTACAGCTGAATGCCAGTTCATTAATGTCAAAGTGCCCTGTCCCCACTTCCAGTGGTAATTTGAAGACAGAAGAAAAAAGAGAAGGAAAGAAAAAAAAAGGAAAAAATATCGCAATGTTTATGGGAAAAAATTAGGTTATGAGGACACCTGGTAATACCTTCGATTCTTTGTTGGTCTTCATCTTCTAGTAAAAGCATGCACTGAACACTGATGTCTTATCTCATTAGGCCTAATAGTTTGATTTACCACATTCATTTTGTCTAACTTGATGACTTGAAGACCTCTGTATACATTGCATAAGTTACTCTGAATGCCTGAATTCTGCCTCACGATACCTTGTGAGGTACCTATGCAGTAAGTATTTGCTTCCTGGTGTATATTAACAACATAACCAGCTGCCTGAACTAGTAAATCATAATACTAAAAACATCCCAAGGTCTTATCTACACAGGGCTGAGGAAAATTAAGTAAGATTAAAGTAAGATACATTACACACAGATATTCTCACTTCAAATTGTGTATACACAACTCACCTTTAAATATACCTTGACCTGATCAGCCAAGGTCAATGCAACTGCTTTACCTCCACAACAAGGAAATGGTTGGCTTTATAATCACAGTTAAAAGATACAACCTAATAGTTGAGCAGAACATAGTCTAAACAGATCAGAACTACTCATTTCATAAACACATTATTAAAGAACTCCTCACTGCTTCTTCAAATCACAGTCTTTGTTGATTCAGTCATCAACCTATATCATATCTAAGACTTCTACCAAAAGAACTTGCTATACATGGCACATCACATCATTAAGGATCTGAGAAAAAGAACAGACGTAAGTTTCTCCACCGACAGGGTTATTCCATCAGCTGAAGACAATGTACAGGACTGCTGGCTGCAGAACATGAACTGTAATAACAAGGGAGTTGGAACTTCAACATTCCAAAAGATAGCAAAATTACATCTTCTGTTTTACAGATGCACATATGAGCGGATGGAGGGAAAAAATTATGAAGCAAAAGAGGAACCAACACCTGTTTTTAAATAAAAATGCTATTTTACCTAACATGTTGCAGTTTTAAGTCAACTAAAGCAGTAAAAAAGAGAATATCACCTCATCTTCTTAATTCTAAAAATTATCATTTTAACAACTTTGGTATACCTTGAATTTAGGATAAGACACACCATATACATCCCACATATTTGTTATACCATTTCTATAAAACCAATATAAAAATGTAAACCACGTGGAATGAAAGGATGAAGTGCCCTACAAAACACAGCCTCTCAGAAAATCTTGGTGTCTTCTGCTTATCAGAAATGCACATGCTCAGCCAGGGAAGCTGAAAACTCCAACATTGCCCATCCATAACATCAAATCAAGCTAGAATACATAAAAAGCTACCACAACACCACAAACTGATTTTACCACAATCTCAGGCAAAACACTGGAGAGTAGTTGCCACCATTACCACAAAGTAAAAAAGTTTGTAACCATAAGGATGTTTACTGAAGCTGGAGCCACCCCAGCACACAGCACCCTACTAACCACAGATCAATCCATTTGGTGACCCAAATTCAGGAGCAGCTGGTTTAGACTAAACATCTCAAACTCCAACAACATTTCCTCTGCCTGTAGCAAAGCTTGACTGCAATGAAATAACATTGTCGCTGCTGAAGTAAAGCACACTTGTATGAAAAGAAAAAAAAAAAAATCATGAGACCAGAGCCTCTTCAGAAGACAAGAATTTCAACAACTTATGAATAAGGTGTTTGGTGTCTACACAGCTTCCAACTTTTATAAACTTCTTCAGCTTCAAAGTATGTACTACCACAGTGAAGTAACATTAAATTCTGCCAAAAGAGCACATTTCCACCAGCTCAATGGCAATGAGCAACAATTTGACTCAAGTGCCTTACAAAGGCTTGCAGCTACTATACAGCAATCCTAGAGATGAAAATAAAATTTTACATCGAAGACTCGTCATAGGAAAACTCTTTGAAGAAAAAGCGCGTCTTTTACCTTTTTTGGACTTCAAACTTTCACATACAGGGAACTAAATCATGACACAAAGCCAACAAAGCAGGAACTTGAATGGAATGGAAGTCAAGATTTTATCAACAACTACATTTGGTATGTAGTTGCCATAGAGAGGCTCAAAGAAAATTGTTTTACACTCTGGTAACACCAAAGGTGACATCTTCAGAGCTATTACCACAACACAAGAAACAACTCCTAAAAAGTAATAAAGACATACTTCACAATTCTTTCCATAGCAGAAAATTCAATGCTTCTATTCAATATTTCAAAGTAACAAAACTATTCCAAAGTAACCACTATGTCAATATTCCAAAATAACCAAAACTCACCATGCTTCTTGCTGGAATAAAGCTTCCTAAAGACAAGACAAAAATACTGAATGTGTTTTTAAAGTTTGAACAAAAATACATTTCTTATTTCAGACATTTAAGTGTATAGCAATTTTTACCATTAAAGCAAAGATTCAAACATTCTGCTGTGTAAATAATCTAGTGTTTTCTCAACAAATTAGTGGCTTTCCCTAAGCCCACTGCATGTTCTGAGATTTTTAAGTGGATATACATTATAAATATTAAAGTAATTGAGCCCTCTGATATGACTCAAAAAGCCTAATATTCCACATCAGCCAGACATCCCAGTATCATGGTTGTTTAGGAAAGTTGACGAAATTAAAATATATTTTCATTCTTTCTGAGTTACACTGAAAGACATTAAACCATTCAACCCTCAGTACACTAATTGTGGCCATCACTTCAGACACCAACGTATCAAACAAAAATCTATTATCCTATAGATAATCACTGACTTTCAAAATCACTGTTTTTTCCAGTAATACTGTACCACAATGAAGAATGCTTGTTATGGCAATGTAACTATACTTCCTTTGGGAAGAGAGAAAAATAGGAAATTTTGAAGGCAGGCATTTTTTTTTAAGTACAGTTTTAGCCTCATATTCAGAACAATGGATTGCAGCCAGATTATAATTCAAGGAATTCTGAGTGGAAACATGTTATTTTTTTTTTCTGTAAAACAGTAAATTCTGAGCCCTGAATCACAGCCAAAAACAACAACTCTAATTTGGGTGTATACTGGGAGAAGTATGGAGGCAAAACATTGAGTTTGAACACACAAGGAAACATGAAGGCGAAGATTTGGAAGCAGAGGGACATACAGACCATGTGCTCGGTCTGCTTCCAACCAAGATCAAGCAGCTAGCTAGTTCTTCCTGGAAATTATTCAAAGAATAAAATGCTTATCTAAAGTGTTATATTTTCAACTATTAACCAATAATATTAGAGGGTTTTTTTTTGTTATAAATTTTCTTACATAAAAATCAGATTGAGAGCCCAGTTTGTCAGCAAATCAAAGGCAAAGCATACTTACAAAATTAGGCCAAAATAAACAGTTCCATTCCTAGAGTATAGATGATCATTTAAGTTGAATTCACATTTTAAAGACAGACACAGGCAAAAATATCTCAATTCCTCTTTCTGGAACCACCAGCAGGAAATGTACTAGCAGTCAGAGGAAACCAAGGAGAACCACAGTTGGCCACACACAAAATTCAGATGCAAAACTTCTCACCTTCATAGTAACTGTGGTTATTTCATGGCCTTACTACAAGGTGGAACATCACCCTCAGATTTATGCAGCAACTTAAATGCCTTAGCACCTCAGATTACACCTGCAGGTGTACTTTGGTGAACTAAACCAGATGGTTCTACATCAAAAAGGCTAAGCATTTTGGTTTTCACAAAAAAAAAAAAAAAAAAACAAAACAAAAAAAAAAAAAACCCCACACAACAAAAGGAAGCCTTTAAGCCAGAGTTTAGAAGTTCAAGGCTGTTTATATTCATCCAGTTATAAACCATATGTGACAGCACTGGAAGAGGCTGACACCTCATAACCAGAAGAAATGACTAGCCAGGCTTCATAGAAGTTTTCTAAGGGTTCTGCCAAGAGTTGAGAAAACTTCTTCTCAACCCTGCAGTGATCAAGCTACTTCAAATGACCAAGTGATTGCCTTGTAAATACAATTAATTTCACTGCCTGCAGTCTTGAAGCTTCACAATAACCAAGAGACCAGAAACATCCTCAAAGAGCATATTAAACTGGTGCTTCATTTTTGTGTATCCCAGTTCCTTTTTATCTGCTATAAACAAAGTGCACACAACTCTGGACTACTTGATAGGACCAAAAAAGCATGTTATTTTCATGGAACAGGCAGATTTACAAGAGCTCAGTGTGCTCATGGTAGGGCTTCCCAGTGCTACATATCTGGTAGCATCCTGTAGGATCAGAGGCAGGTGTCTGTTCCAGCAACAACACTGTCACCAGACTGGATGAGGCACTGAGCTCAACCATCCAAGGACAACACGCTCCACGTTACCAAAGGAATGTAACAGCAACAGAAATTCTTTGTAATGATTCCTCTGAAGCTGTGCTTATCCATGTAAGAAATGCCACTTGGAGAAAGAAAAACCACAACAAAACCAACAACCATGAGTTTAGCCAAAATGTTCAATACAAAAAAAACATAGCAGGAAGAGTCAACAGAGAGAAGAAAAAATACTTAATAAAAACACAAAGTGGCACATCTCAACACTGAATTAAAAATAAATAAAACATGATAAACAGACACTTGCACTTTTATCCAAGTCCAAGAGCACTTGAAATAAAGAAAAGTTTAGTGAGTCATGATCCAAACAAAATCTCATCAAGGCTACCTATGCTTGGAAACAGCAGAAACAGTACTGATGTTTTACTACTTGATTAGAGTTAAGACCCTGCCAAAATTAATTAATTTTTTTTGCTCTTGTCTGAGCATTTATCATGCTGAACCTCCTCACCTGAAGAAGCATTAGGAAACAGATTTTCATAATCAACCACATTGAACACTTAACAATCTTAATTTGTCCAAGATTTTTGCCTAATGCCTTCACCAAAAAAAAGCTTTCTAGAAAAGGTTTTGCTGTTAGTAGGTCAGGGATGTGAGAACAGCAAGTGGAAATAGGTGAGGCATTCTGACCAAAACCAGTTTTGCTTTCAATTTTTTTCCGCCTTCACAAAATCCTTTGAAAAAACAGGTCAAGAAGACCAGAGAAAGAACTCTTCTATTCACATCTAGAATATATTGTTTCACTAAAAGCAAGAAGTCCCTTAATTTATTACTTACAAGAAGAAAAAAAAAAAAAAAACCAAAACAAGCCATACAATAAACTACTAAAGAAAAAATTGGATTAAGAAGTAAAATTTTGTTTAAAACAGAACTCAAGTAAATTTATCTAACTGCCTTCATTTATAAGGCTTACAATTTTGATAAGGATATTCTGCACAAAATCTGACATGTACTTTGCAAAAACAAACCAAAAATCAAAACTTCATTATGTCTTTTAAGTATTCTCCCCCATTTTTCTCCAATACAACGAATGTGTACAAAAATACTCTAAACACTGAATTTAAAAGTCCAAGGTGTCACACTGATGGCTTACAGGAGGTTGTTCTAACAGTATAACCCCATTTATCTCAGGAATTCAGCAGAAACTTAACTGTAATACCTTAAGATTCAGAAGGTAAGGCATGCCTGCAGTACTTTCAAATCAAGCTGGTTTCCACTACATTTTAACATGCAGTACCAGTCAGTACATTCTCTCATGTCAGACACTACATCCAACTCCCCTCTAAATGGCAAACAACCCAAGTTCCAACCAGGCTGCACAAACAGTGACAGTGACAAGCAACTTAAACACCAAGCGATACACGTTCCTGGCATAATACTCATTCAGTCCCTAACCTGGATTACAACCAGAACACTGGTAGTTATGGACTTGAAAATGAAAAGGGGATTCCCCTAAATTATATGTGAGCATTCCTAATATGCTAGAGGCAATGGCAAAAAATATTAATGTCTCTTCCAGAATGGCAGAAAAGTTGAACAAATCAGACAAATTCAATACAGGATAGAGTTTATTTATTTTCTCCTAATACAAAAAATTCAGGAGAAAAATTTATATTATCCTACAGACAAAATGCTTTTTTGTACAGGTCTCAAATCCTAAACAGGAAACTGGAAAATAAGTCTGCTGATATAGAAAATTCCTGAACTCAATGCAAGCCAAGACAATTCAACATCTGATAAAGCTACATGGCTGCTCTAGTTACTACTAGCCACAAAGAAACTTTTCATACATGTTCATGAATAACTAGATTAGAATGTTTCTGTTTATTCACTTTAGCTTTATTTCAGTCACTTTAGTGGTCTGGATGAAGGCACACAATTGTTCTTTAACAAGAGCAACCAAGGCTTTCTCTTCAAGCCACAACAAAGGATGTTTCCATATACACCAGAACATCCCCTTCAGCATGTCTGAGGTTGTTTTTTTGAGTTTATGCTGCTAGTGTTAAAAAATCATGAAAACTTATCAGCTTTAACTTTTCCAATTATTGTAAGATATATGAGAAGTAAAAAATATCTTTTAGGTTCTCAAATCCAGCAACTTACTGAAGGATGCTATATTGTATAGCCCTGGGTATATATAAGTGAAGACAAGTCTTTAAGATGCATAGTTTTTCTTGAGGAAAAACATTCTAAAAATCTTTTCCATTGGGTGGGGAGAACAGAAAGAGACATTTCAGCAGAAAATACATCCTTTTGTAACTTCAGTGCTGTTATTTTTACACAGGCAGTGTACTTGAGAGAAGTAAAAGCAGCAATTAATGTTTGCTCATTCTGCACCCATAGTACTTACAGAGAAAAAAATACCATTTACATCTGACTGTTTTACTAAAGTTAAGACAAAGATCATCAGTTTCACTTCCTGATTCACCTTTCCCCTGATATCCCAGCTTGTGCTTCAGATTGAACTCCTCTTCTATGAAGTCCAATAATCAGGTGGGTGTTTAGTTCTCCACATGTATCCTGAGCTGCAGTTCAGCTCTGCTCATTTCCCTGTCTCCACTGCAGAACACCCACCACAATCACTTATCACCCTGACAGTATACTGCTCACCTGTGCCACTCATGCCAGCATCCTTGTGCAGAACCTTGTCCAGGCTTTCAGCATATGGGCTCTCCAAAGCACGCTACTTCTAAGACACCTGGACTGGCAAAGAATTTGTCCCGTATTAAAAGCTGTTTAAAAGCAGAAAAAGGCAAGATGCAGCAAAAAAAGAGTATAAATTTTGCTTCTGTACTCAAATTTTCTTGAGTGGCTTTAGACACCATATTTTCTTCCCACTAGCAGGAGTTAGAGTGGCTCAATGAAGTATTTCTCCTTCATTCGCCTCCAAGAAAACTGTTCCTCTCCCCTATAATAAAATGCTGCTTTTGGGTACACCACATGACTTAATTAGCATGCTTAATTAAAAACTTCCCAGCTGGATCCACTGATCAGCACATCAATTTTAGTCCAAATCTAGAAACTTAGCCCACTTACATATGCTTCTACCACCATCTCTAAAAAGGTACCAAGACAGTATCCAAAAAGTTCTGTTCAAAAAATGTATTTAAGACATTGGTAGGATATGAAACTTCAAATTCTCACTGCTTTCTTTATTTAAACCAAAGGTGCATTGCAGCATTCTTTAAACCAGACCCATTTTCAAGCTTGCTGTTCCACTTACTCTTTTCCCTGAAAAAAACCTTGTATTTGTAAAACAGACTTGCACCAAACTGAAACTCACAAAAAAAAATACCCTTCTTGTGAATGTAATATCAGCTAAACTCTGGCATTGCAAACATTAAAATCAACATTTTCCAGAGAACTCCATTCAAGAGTTCTGGCTGCCTGCAGTTTCAACAGATACTGAGTACAACAAATGTAAATGACTAAGAAAGTGACATATGACCATTTAAACCAGAGGAGACTTTAAACACAAAGACATCTTACTAGTATTTTAGAAATATGGAAGGGGAGGAATGAGTACTTTTCTCCATTTCCTCTTCATGAGAAAGATACTTTAATGATAAGAACTGCATTAACTTAAAATTTCAGTCAGCTTACCAACTGCCTCATACTCATTTAATGCATCCTAAACTCCCAGCCAAGTTCAGGGAAGAGAAGGGATTTAAGCATTTAGTTTTATTGTTATTCTTTACTTTGAAGCCTAATTTTCAGAAAACTCAATCTGAATGGTTCCTATAACCCAAAAGACCACTTGGTTAGGCTCTACCTTACTTCTTTTCTTGCTGCTTTTTCTGATGCCAGGTTACTTTGTTGATTTCTTGTTGCTGTCACAGCACTGAAGCTGAAGAATGTCAGAAGCATCCCAGTCTCTCACAGCTACCAGCCGGGAATGGGAACAAGTTTTCCACAATACACAAGTTGTAAACTCTTCCATCATTCAGATAATGACAGCTGCAGACAAAAAAAGAACTGTACGCCCTGACAGTCTAAGCCATCTAAGAGATGGGACTATTTTGTGCATGTTGAAGTCAGATCAAACACTAAAGCACAGCCCTAAGCCAAGCACTGCCTAGAAATGAAGTACGACCGTCTCCAGCAAGAGCCTTGCTTACAGCTAACCTTTTAATCCTTCCATCAGCCAAAGATTTCAAATGGAAAAAAGAAAAGGCATCCAGGACTACTACTGTACCTTAGAAGGACTTTGGTATAAGGTTAGTGAGTTACCATTTCTTCTCTTTTATTTGAGCAGATTAAAAGGAAAAAACATTAATTTGACATCAACTTGTTCATATTCAAAATCACATGGAATATGGAAGCAAGGACTCAACAGAATTTTACAATTCAGTTGTATTTACAGTTTAGGATTCCAACCTTCCACAGGAACTTCACATGTGTACAGAATAAGACTATAGCTTTGTGAGGTACAGAAAAAGCATTTGTTTAGTTCTAGTCAAAGCTTCTGCATCAAAAGGGAAACCATGTACCAATGTAGATGACCATTTCATCTCTTAAGTACCTTTATAGTTTCTCATGTGACAACTCTAGACTTGACAGTTTCACACATCCATCTTACTTGCCAGATAGCTACGTATAAGCCAATTAAAATCCCTGAAAAATTCAGATAATAAAGTGACAAAAGGCAACATCTGAAGATTCTTTTCGAATCTTTGCATTTTGAACTAATAAAATGAAAATAATACAACAACTGTCTACACTCCACAAATGTACAAGACCGAGAATGTGTTTTCTTTCTTGGTTCATGTTCTGTGTAACATCTGGTTTCTACACGCAATCTTCAAACACTTGTCCCTTTATTACATTAAAGCAACTGCTGTGAACAGACAGTAATTATATATGAATGGATGAATATTCTTCTTGCACTGGCATTATACACCAAAGCAATACACTCTAAGTTGTTTGGAGCAGATAGGCACCTCTAACAAGCTTAGTACCTAGGCAGCTAGTGCAGTTTGGTCCTGGCCTCTGCCTGAAGCTCTGAGCAGTTCTTGACTTGTGCTATATTCTTTTGTGTTGAAGCAAGAAGCACAGGATGAAAAACTGAAGGAAAGCATTGCTTTTCTCAGGACCCACATGAAGCAAGATCTAGAAATCCCCCACAAAGTCTGTGGCTCTCAACTGCAGTACAAGACTACCAAAGAGCAAGTTTTCTTTTGAACAACACTTGTACAAAAAAATTCAGAGGAGATTTAAACCTCTGACTAAAAAATACACCCCAACTGCTTTTCCAAATACAGTACATTTACCTAAACTCCAACACTGAGGAAGCTCTATGAGTCCAGGTATTAGAATTTTTTTGGGGGTTTTTTTGTTTTTATTTTTTTTTTACAATGAAGGTGGTGAAACACTGGAACAGAAAGGTGGTGGGTGCCCCATTTCCAGAAACTTCTAAAGTCAGATTGGACCAGATTCTGTGCAACCTGTGGCTGAAGATGCCCCTGCTCATTGCAGGGGGACTGGACTAGATGACCTCTCTAGGAATCTACCTTGCTTTTAAGTGTTAAAGCTGTGACCAGTTTCACAAATCCTTATCTCCACATCCACCAACTG
Organism: Anomalospiza imberbis; assembly: GCF_031753505.1. Classification (NCBI taxonomy): domain Eukaryota; kingdom Metazoa; phylum Chordata; class Aves; order Passeriformes; family Viduidae; genus Anomalospiza; species Anomalospiza imberbis. Next base: position 78,483,086 of record NC_089682.1, on the reverse strand, counting down.
CCAGCAAGCTGCCAGTAACACAAGGCTACCTCATCCCAAGGGAAGAAGCAAGAGGATCAGTGTGCTGTAACTGAAATTCATCTCAAGACCACGCAGAAATAACTGGAATGTCATAAAGTAATACCATAAGGGACTACAGGCTGTCTTAATTAAAATCTCTCCAAACTTCTATATATAAACTACCTGGCAAGCATCTTCATTTTTCAAACAGGCACTACTGGGAATCTGACAGCCTTCCCTATCTATTCCAGTGCTCCTGTTCTCAAGAGTTGACTTAACTAGCTTAATAAGTGTTTGCTACAATTTAAGCCTACAAATAGTCATAGTCTCATCTCCAGTAGGGAAGACAAGAGTTTTGTCTTTTCTTTCCAGCTTTTATGTATTGAAACAACATTATCAAAAGAAATCTCCCTTCCGCCTTCTCAAAAAAAAAAAAAAAATCATCCAAAGGGTTTTCAGTTTTCCCCTAATAGCACTAAAGCACCTTAGTTTCTTTAGGGGAAACTGAAAGTTCCTCTAAAGCACTTTTTTAGACCTCTGACCATTTTCCTTGCCTGCAACTATTCTTCTCCCGGTACAATACCAAAACCAGGAGCTGTACTTAAGCTCATTAGCATGCCAAGAAGTGGGAAGGCTAACTCCATGTATTTTACACAACATTGCCATCAATACATCCAGTAAAAGATTTGCTAGTTCTCCAGCACTGGTTGACTCATGGACACTGTGCAAATACCTGACTCCACATTCTTCTCTGCAGATCTCCTATTGTCCCAGTTACCCCCAAACCTGTTATCAGTACAGTCAAACCTTACTGAAGAATAACAGATGACATCAGGCCCTCCTACATTTCATCCTACTTAGGGTAGCACTTAGTTAAACTGATTTTGAACACATGCTCCTTAATCCTAGGAGCGTCTCTGATAGTGCAATCCACAAGTCTAGAAATTTTAATTAGATTAGTCACAAAAAAACATTACTACTACACTAAACAAAAGTGCAGAAGGTCTGATCCTGCACATCCTTCTGGTATGACAGAAATCCTGACTTCAAAGAACATTCATTTTATAATGGCTGCAGACCTGTTCTTAGATAAACAAAAGTCGTACTTTCTGCCATGATATATAAAGTAGTTAATGCTGTGAAAGTGAGCATACATAACATATAGATCTTTAAGAACAGACATTCTGGGTCAGATCAAGGCATTGCCTAATCCACTTTCCTGTCTTTGACAGCTGACATAAGGAAACACCAAAAAGAATAACATCCAAGTCATTAACAGGAGGTATGAATACAGACATTTGCCTTGAATTATATATATATATATATAATGCTGCCTATTTTAAGCACATTCAGTAATTTTACCTAACAATAAATTACACAGTTCTCCAGCACTGCATGTTGTCACCCATATCCAACATCAGTTTAAGGGAACTAAAAGCTCTCAGCTGTATAAAGCCAAGGAAATGAAAATGATGCAGTGACAAAATCACTGGAGGAAAAAAATTAACAGTATTCCATAAAAGTAGACATCTGAAGGTTTTAGTGGATGATGTGTTTTTAAACAAGCACTTTCATGCCACATAGCTGACCCCATTTACCAGCACAATCCATGGCTGATCTTTTAAGAGGTTTCATTCATGCGGTCTACATATGCTTTTCTTCAAAGAATAGCCATGGGATGGGTCACTTTGTAAGAATCTGAAGAGCACCATATTTTTAAGAGGGCATTTCTGAACAACTTCTGGAGGTCTGCAGCTATTTATGATAGTAGCACAAAGGAGTATTTTTTTCTTAAATCTATGCCAAGTTGAAGCAAAAGTGATTCATAACTGCACCAGCCTACTCTTCTGTGTCCTAGAGAAAAAATACACTCTTGAACCCTCAGTAGGGACACCAACTCTCAAGTCAGACTGCCCAGCTTCCAATAATGTCACTGTAGTTTCACTCAATTTTTCACATTTAAAGAGTTACACTCTGTATAGTCTACCCTCAGACATCCAAAGAGGTACATTTCATAAGGGAGAACATTCCAGATTTAATTTATAAATCTGGTAGAATGTTAGAAATTATTGCACTAGCTCTTTATATCTTTATTTTAAAATAGGGGAAACGTATTTTGAGGTAGTTGTATATTTAATGCTTAATGACTTACTTTACACCCAAGCACAAAAATTAGTAATATATATGGCAAAGCTGTTTCCACACACAGAATAACTCCAAGTTAGGGTTGAAGAAGTTGTAGAAAACAAAAATGGTCAAATAACCATTATTTGACTCACTGAATATTTAAGTATGAGATGGTTTCATATTAACACAGACAAAAAAATCAAAGTTCATCAGCACAAGAGATATCTGGAGAAATTCAATGGATCAAACAAACAAATCTCCAGGACTTCAGGAAAATCTGCTCTCTTCAGTATCAGATGAAAGCTAATTATTCCTCTTCATCTACAGACAAATTCCCTATCCCTTTATTAACCACTTTTCCTGACAAAATCCCAGACACGAACTGAATTTTTAGAAATACTTGCCTTTATTCTCTACTTTTCTTAGAAAGCACGTCTTCCAAATACAGTCATAAAAACTTGCATCTATAGTCTCAAAGCAAAACTGGAATAGCCTATGTACAACAATCTTCGATAAAGCTGAGTCCTACCCATCAACTTTTTGTTCTCCTTACTTCATAAACACCCTGCATCAGTTCAACAATTTAACGGGATACTGATATATTTTCCATACACTTCTTCCTCATATTTCCCAGAAAAATATTTTGCACACCAGACAGAGATGCCATCTCTAGCAGCCTTGGCATTTTTTCCCCCCACTAGCATATCTTAAGTCTGAAAAGGTAAGGCATACCTGTAAAGTACTAGATGAGGGCTGCTCATCTCTGCAGCAAATCCCAGTGCACCACAAGTTCAGAACTTCACTGGAAGCACAGCAGTGCACAAGAACACTGGGAGAGGTGAAAGCACCACAGCACAGAAGATTGCACATGGAAGTGTGAGTAACCAGAACAAGCAAGTTAAAACATACACCTTACCAGTCTTCCCAGATACTCGGGCAAGAATACCGTGAGCACTTTTGCATGTAAAGATAAACTTGTGCAATCATACATGTAGAGCAGTCTGCTTTAAAGTAGAAGCCTTCACATGTGGCCAAGGTTTAAATTCCAGATCTCAGAACTCTAGATCATCTCCTCCCCTTCATATCATATTTCTGACCGTGCATATGTGTGTGTCTCTCTATAATCAAATACACGTAAAAAGTAATAGAGCAAAAAGAGCTGCTAGAGCACAACTTAACACGATTTTTCTCAGTTAGAATCCACTGATTTTGAAATAGTCTGCCAGGACCACCTTCATAATTCCACCTGCTCTTCAATTAAAAGAGCAAAGGACGAAATAAACAAAAAAAACTCATCCTACAATAACAAAAAACCCTAAAAAGCATATGTAGATACTATATGTTTTAAACTAATGCTAGAAAACATTTCTGTTTTGCAATTATGCCACAATGTAAGAATAAAAATTGAGCTTTCACCAGATACTTTGAAATGCAGACAGTGTCATTGTTTCAGTAAATATTTCTGAAGTATCATAATTATTAAAAGTTATAGACACAGCATAAACATTTTTGCACTACTTCCTTTTAGGGTTGGCCCACTGTAATAAATATTTACAGTCAATCATTAACTGCTCAAACATTACCACTGAAAAAACAGCCTGGGTTATTAGAGAAAAAAATAAATCCACAAGCTATTGCTTAAAGCCAAGGCACTGACACCAAACAGAAAATGTTGCTTGTTGCCTCATGAATCTCTCTACCAGTCTCCAAAATCCCACAGGCATTTCAAATGTGATACCCAGGAAAACAGCCACTGTTTTTTGCTGTCAGAGATCCATGACACTTTTCATGCTTGAACCTTGTCAGTTTTCATGGACACTGAAAGCCAGCTACTCTAGCTGAAGGGAATCAACAGTCCACTGAAGTTGAATCTATCCCAAAATAGAAGAGACTTGCAGATTTGGCAGCATTCATTCCCCTAAGATCTTCCATTAAGCTCAATACATTTCTGAAACATGCTCTGATTGCTTGAATGACATTCAGACATTCCTGCTGGTGAACTTCACTTGAGCATGTGAAGAGTCATTGAACTCAACTGCCATCCCCATGTCACCTGAATAACAAACTATACACAATCACAAACCAACTCATGCCCACTGCACGGATCAAGGAAGAGCAGTTTTAAAGTTGAGCTCAATCTAAAACTGACAGTACCTTATTTTGGGAGTTGTAATTAAAGCTTTCCCTGCTCTCTCACTGACCAGTATCATCTGAAGATTGGGTCCACAATTTCTGGAATAGTGAAGTTCTCTCACTCCACACAAACCATATGCTTTTGTCTCTAGTACACTTAATAGATGTTTCACTAGAAAACCCAGACAAACAGAAAAACATCACCTAGCTTTCCATGGGCCTCTAAAACATTTCCCCAAGACTCAGGTCAGCTCTGCAATCCACTGTGGTTACTAAAACATATTGGTAAATCTATTCCAAAGTCTCTAAAACTGGAATTTGATTAGGAAGGTTCTATTCTCTGAGGAACACAGAGAAAAACAATTAACTTACAACTGCTATGGTGCATGACTATACATACCCATGGCTCACAAGGCAGTACACATAACCACAAGTAAGATGGCAAGATTAGAAGTGAAATGGTCAACAGATACATTCTTCTCAAGGACAACAGCATTTTCTGCTTCTTTAGGTTTCAATTGAGCAATTGTATATATAAAGAAAACAAGACATTTCATCTACTCACCTGCAGAGAGGTTGCCCTGCCAGAAAGCTTTCATTCTCTAAGTGAGGCACAAAACATTCTTTCTGATGCTGATACTGAACCCCACAAATTGAGGAATATATTTATGGTTATGGGCTTCATTCATGGGGATATAGATCTGTGCCAAATGATTCACATTTACTTGGCCAACATCCAAATATTCAGTTTCTTTAGGCTGATGAGTTTGTGACCCCTTCGTCCCTCTAGGAAACCTGCTCACACAGATCAATTCATTGTGCTGCTTTTCTTAAACAGATACTTGAAACAACTAAGCACATGAGATGGGGTACAAATAGCATTGTATGCTCTATGTAAATGTTTACATGAGGGTGTGAATCAAAAAACCAGATTGACACTATCAACTGTGACTAAATAGTTTTTTCTTTCTACACAGCAAGAAAAACCAAATTCTTCTCTGCAGCAACAGTCACAGTTTATCCTTCTGCAAAACATATTCTTGGCCTGTCTGAAAATTAAACAATTGCCTGCATTCCTGGCAAAAGATATTACTATGAGCTACAGGGTTTGTATCTGACAAGAATTATATTCCTACTAAAAAAGTCAAAAGAGATGATGTGGCTGTAAGAAGTCTGCCTTGGTTGGAAAAATTCAGCTGCTGCTTCCCTTCTGGTTATAACTTCAGAGCCAACACCCAACTTTTCTCCTTCTAAGTGCTCTGACCAAAAAGACGGGCAATTTTTGCAGCTGCAGTCAAACATTTACCCTCATGTGCATACAACAGCACAGTGCAGGGCCAGAATTTCTAAGTCATATATACCCTCCCGAGCATTACTTATCCAGTGGCAACAGTAAGAAATATCTTTCCCTTCCCTTTTGATCAGCAAGTCTATTATTATGATCATCTACTGTCAGGCACTTGGACTACTAAAATGTTTCTCCAACTCAGTCCAACTGCCTGAAAAGATACGTCAAGCAATGTAACTATATCACTACACATTATTGTGATATATCAAGTTTAAGAGACATTTTCCAGACACAAAAATACTTTCACCAATGCTACATTTACTATTATATCCTTCAAAGAAAGAGAAACTCAGCCCTATTTAGACATATTACAAATCTATAAAGGTATATTTTTCTTAGGTGTGTGTTCTCACTTCTGTACAAGCTAAAGTGAATTTCCTATGGCAGGCACCAAGGCCCACTGCAGCCCCATAGCATTGATCCTTCAAGTAACCTGACTCTCTATCACCCACACAGAAACCCTGGAAATCATCTAGAAATTAGTCAAAGTAGAAGATAACTGGCAGCCCACTTTCACCTGAGCAGGAATCACTGGCACTGATATACAGTTAACAGCCCCTCCCTCAGCTGATGAAACCAAGCCAGAAAATACACAGTCCCTGTTACAGAGACACAGCAAAGCTCCTGGCAAGGACTGGAGCCGTCCCTTCAGAATGAGATGTTGCTGTATGGCTTTTGTTAAAAAAAAAAAAAAAAAAAAAAAAAGCCCTGAGTTCTTGACACTGACAAGCTATCTTACCACTTTCCTTTCTTCCATTATAAGACAGACTAGGTGAGAACACAAATTGCCTTAAATGCTTAGATCTACTTCCCGTCTGCAAGAGATAAAAGTACAGAGTGAACTGCTTTGCTTTATTTCGTTTTCTGAACAACAGACAAGTCATCTGTGGCAAGAGCATCTAATGAAAAGATTCTTTGATAGCACTGAACATACAAGAAAAATCACTGTCCACTTCTTTTAGAGGCACAGCAGTATGACTTCTGGACATTCATATTTTTGACAATTCTCAAGAGAGTGATACAGGACTGCTTTCAGAAAGGTCTCCAACATGGATTTCCTATTGAAATACCATCATCTCGCCTCTCCTACTGCCCTGACAAAACATCACACAGCAACACCTATAGGACTGAGTCAAATACGCACCTTTTTCATGGAAAACACCTAAATAATGACCCTCTCTCTGTGGCATGGTAAGCTATCATCTATGGGGGCTGGAAGGATTCTGAACAGGTGGTGAAAGCAAATCGTTGTTAACCAAATCCAGTTTGCAAAAGCTTCAGGTAGAGATTCATTTTAGACTTCTGTTTAATGAGATCCAGCAGCACTGACCAGGAACAGCTATCTGAGCATGACTATGATGTAGCCATTTCTCACAGACCTGCATCTTGCTACCACATCTCACACCTTTCTCACCTCAAGATCAGATTGCTAGAGTGCACTCAAGTGGTTACATTTTAAATGAATTCAAAAATATAAACTGGCATAGACCACTATGCCTCCAAACTTCCACCTCCCCCAATGGCAGCATACAGCATTTTAGAAACAGTCTCTGTAGGATGGGAAGTGACAAGGGAGTTCCTGATTTTGCATCTGAAGAAAGGGGGTCTGACCTGTAAAGTACACTGTGGGTTTTGAGCCTTTATGGCTGAAAGAGTATTTTTTCTTGTCGCATTGCAAATGTTGTAATTGGCATTTATTTTCAACATACATAAATAAAAGAGCACCTGTGCAGCTTTCTGAAAGAAGTTCTGAAAAGACAATATTTTTGATTTTGCATGGACTTGGATATTCTGTGAGGCATTCAAACTTTCAATATTCTCCTTTTCCTAGTTGCTTTACTTTAAAAGTTTTGTTTGTCTTTCAAGGCTGTTCTAGGCTGATGCTCATTAAATTCAGAAAGCAGCCAAGTAACTCCACCAGCCATATCGCTGCTACAGGAGACAGCCACTTTAGCACTTCCCACACTAGCTATGGGTGACTAAAAGTCCTCAGAGTAAAGTTGATTTTTAAACTTTTTTTATAAAATCTAAAGAGAGAGACCTCCAGAAAAATATTCAAGTTTTAAGTTGTCTACAGAAATTTCTCAAAATTCAGAGGTAACAGACTTTTCAATTTAAAATGGGACTCAGTCATTTAAAACTAAAATACTCCAATAGCTTGAACCAAGAGGCTTCAAGTGTTCTCCAAGCACCTGGCACAGTTTAGCTACTGTGTTCAAATAACCAAGGGGTTTAGCATTAATTTATTTCAGAAAATGCTACAGCTGATTGCAGCACAAAGCTTTAACTGCAGGCTTTTTGCACACAAATACCCTGTATACTTTCAGAATCTTCTTCAGACATCCTTCCAGTTTAAGACAGAGCATGGGCTGAGGGAACAGCAACAGCCAACATCCCACAGATTCATACCATTGTGAAGATCTGCGATGAGTAAACTGAACACCAATACTGGAGAACACAAGAAAATTAAAGAACTCTCTTGGAGCAATAGGAGGGAGCTCTCCAGGATGTGGGGTGGTCTTCAGCTTTTCTCATCTCCCTGGCACTGCTTGTGATACCTACAAGGCCCTATCAAGTTAACAGATGAAGTGATACAACTTCCAGAGCCAGGATGCATACAGGCAAGGAACATACTCCATAAGCCACAGCTGTGTAAACAGGTGAACAAGACAGTTCCAATATTGCTAGGAAATGCAGAAGGTGAGTCAAGGGGTAATACAAGAGGGGATCACCTCCAAGAGGCAGTGCTGGGAAGAGGAAATGTGCAGTACAGAAATGGAATGCTCAACTAATAAAGAGGAAAGAGTCTGTCAGCATCAGAATTAAGTACAGCAGCCAGTTCTATTCATTTTCAGACTGTAAGGCACAACTTTGGGCCACTGTAACATGAAACACTTTCCACTCAGGCACACATTCATTAGCTGACCCCCTCAGTGCATTTTTTTTCCAATCTAGGAATGAAGAAAGCTGCTCACCCAGCAGCAGTCAGAAAGCTGGACAGGGCTATGATGAGCGACGGCCAGACACATAACGCTCAGCAGGCTTCTGGAAGGGAGTGATTTTCCTCTCTCCAGCAAGGAAAGCAGGATGGGCAGCTTTCAGTTTCACAAACCAATTAGGCAGAAACTGCTATCAAAGCAATAGAGAGGGCCCTACCCTAACTGGGTTGAGAAACACCAGGTGGTATTATCTCAATCGTTTTGCCAGTTTCAACAGCCCCACTCATTCCTTCTCACTGAAGGCGCCCAGAGTGCCCTTTTCCAAGGCTCTTACCACACACCTACCTGGACACCACACAGCATTAAACTAAACTGACACCTAGACTGTCACCACTGCTACCCAAAAAGCAGTCCCTTTTATGTTGTGGCTTGTGGAATAGCTACTAAAAGAGCAGCAAACTCACAGACTTTATTCCTTCATGAACCACTTTTAAAGAGCCACCATACTCTGTATGAACAACACATAGCAATATAAGCTTACCAAGCTATTGTGCTTTCAGGAGATTTTACAATACAGAAAAAAACCCAGTGAATCTAAGAAGAAAAGAAAAGCTTCAACAAACCCCAAGTTTGGCACCACTGAAACATTCTTCCACAGTCCAAAATGGATTATTACAAGACTGTCCTTTAGATTTTGCAACCAAGAGTATGTGGTCAACATCAGAATTAGCTAAAGCAAATAAAACTGCCTTCCTCACCCTCCAAGTTGACAAATCCTGTATAACCAATTACAGACCCATGACACTCACACATGAAGCAAAACTCTTCATGGCAAGTGTTAGCCAAGACATTATTTACTGCAGACCATCAAGACAATTGGCTACAGTTAGAATAAGTACTGCTGTCTGCAAGGACTTGGTGTTACTTGAAATACGTATATTTCCCAGAAGCTCAGAGAAGAAAAAAAAAAAAAAAACAATTCTACAGTCATTAGATGAAAATTCTCAAACTACAAACTTTGAGACTTCTATTTTTGTATTGATATTTTTAGTAATGTGTTGCATGACTACCCTTTGTATTTCAGGATTATTTTTGTCCCATTTGAGAAACAAGGTACATCTGTAAGCAGTGTAAGAGCAACTAGCTGAAGAACAAAAGAAAACTTCAAGCTCCTATCTCTTCTCCTACTATAATGAGCACGTTGATAGTATCAGTAAGTGGAAAACTGGAAGCCTAGCTCCCTCCTTTTGAGGGACAGGCTTAACACAAGGAGTACACATGCTTCTTTTTTTTTGTTCAGGGAAAGCCTACAGACCCAACAACACAGACCCACACAAAGAAGTCCCTATTTGAGAACTATTTCAATGTAGAAATCCATATGGTTGAGTGATTTCACAACTACCAAAATATAAATAGAGAAATAAAAATAGTCAGATTTCAGAAGACAGATGTATGGATTGAAAGAGATACATGAAGGCCACAGGGTTCCTACTCTTGCAGAGATGTTAAAATCCTTGTAACATCCCTGACAGGGCAATGAGAGCAGCATGCATGAGAAGGCATTTTTCCCAACAGCCAAAGGAGAAGCAGCTGTTGGTAATCCCCCATCCTTCCATTCAAGGCTTCATTCAGTTAACCAACTTCTGAGAACAAAGTATCGTAAATTCAACTGCCAAGAGATGAAAAATCCTTCCTCACTCTTTCCTCCTCATATAACTTGGGAAGAAGTGCAATCACAGTATGGTTCTAGTTCTGCTCCTCCCAGGAAACACAAGGAACAATGAACCCTCCTCCAGTATTTTATGAATCCTTTTCTCATCCCTTAGATCTATCCTTCCTAGGTAACTGTTGCAGCACTCAGCCAGAAAAAGCAATAGCTGCAACAGCCATCAGAACAAGAGTGACTTCATCATCTGATTTCACCCCTCCTTACAAATGCGAGCAAAAAGGCTGACATCAAACAAGTCAGGTTTTGCTTCCAAAGACCCACACCAAGACAGAAGCAATAAAGATGTCCCAGAAACTCAGAAAATACCAATCTATCTATTTTCACCTTCCTCACCAGGAGTCTTTTGTCCCAGCTTTAACCCAAACTGGTTCAGAAGGTGACTAAGTATCAGCCTATAAATATATATCAAAATGAAAGAGCCGACCTAACTCTGTTCACCACACAAGCACTCCACACCGGCAATACACAGCTTGCTACATCATGTGATAAGATATTACCAAGACTGTGCTAACCAAAAAAACATAACCTTTTTTGAGACCCTGGAATTTTTCTCACTTAAAAAGCAAAGAAAAAAGTTAACTTCCCAGGCTGTCTTACACGGCTGGATTAACTGAAAATAGAAACGGCACTTCCCACAGAATCCTTGAATGTGGTTCTCTTGCTTTGTTCTGACATTTTTTTCCAGACAGCAGAAGGACCAGGAGCACATGACTAGAGCGACTGGGGGGGTTATCACAAGTGCATGCGCTTTATGTTACGGCCTTTGTTTCTCCCTCAGTGTTATACACTTGGGATTGAATCATATTTGCAAACTTGTTAGTCTGCATCAGTTAGCACCCTCTTCACAGGCAAGCATCTGTCTAGTCTTTGACCTCAAATAAACGGGAAAGGAGCATCAATGACCTTTCAAGAATCAAGCTGCAGAGCCTGAATAAGACAAATTTAGTTGCTGAGTATGACAGGTTGAGGTCTCGCTCGGTTTAGACAGCCACCTGCAGAAATACTGACCAACAAGACCTGCTTTCCATTCCACAGGCACATAAAGTAAGCCAGTAAATTAAAATGGAGTCACCCACAGTTCTCCTCCGTACAGATCAATAATCCTTAATAAATACTAATGCTGGACCTGATCAAACCTACGTTGTCGTGCTGCTAAGATGGGTTAACTGCACCCATGGTTTCTGGAGGGCTGCTGGCACACTGATCATGCAGTTATAAGGTGGACTACAGCCCCCGAGCCAAATGCTCTCTTCAAGGCTTCAACCACAGTGGAAGACATTTCAGTGCAAAAAAGCTATCAAAATTTCTCATCTGTCAAAAAGCCCACAATCTCCCAGTGCTTTGGCATGAAACACACTAGCCCCTTCGTTGGATGCAGGCATGTACTCACAGAGCCATGTCAGGTGTGCCTTTACACGAATATCAAATAGATCAATTGAATGGGAATGCATATTGAGCATGCCGGGTCCCATAAAAATGTTATCCTGCATTTCCGTAAGAAAAAAGAAAATAACTCTAAAAACTACACTGTTCATATGAATCTGGAAGAACAATTCAGGTCTTAATGTGAGCATATTCAAGTCAGGAGTAAAGAAATTCCATATGATAAGCACATAGCTGATCTACAGCAACTCAGAACTGGGCCTTTTTGTATCAGCACAATACATTTGTTAAGGTTTAATTCATATTTTTAATTCACATAAACCAGCTAACCCCATCGGATAGAATACGAAGAATGGGCACACATTAAGCATTTCTGACATGTCTGTGCAGAAAAGCACAGGCCTCATTCTTAAAAAATATTTCTCTGATCAGAAAATTGGAAAAAGAATGCCAAGCTTGACATGTGAGCCCGTGGAGTAGTTATTTCAAAATAAGCATTTTCTTATGCCTTCTTCTGAGCATTTTACCAGAGCCTGGAGGATATTAGAGACACCTTTTGTAAGCTCCCCTCCCCCTCCTTTTTTTTTTTTTTTTTTTTAATGGGCTGGACTAAAAGGTGCTCACACCCGATCTACGGGTGCATGGAAAAACCTTCCATGCTCTCTCCCCTTAACAGCCAGGAGTGCTTTAAAAAAAAAAAATCAAAAAAATACATAATGAAAGTGAATGTCACGGTCATACCTGTGTGCCCGCAATTCGTTTCCTCCTTTAGGTGGGAGGAGGGGGGGAATGAAAAGGAAATAGAGACTACGGAGCTCCCAATCCGTTTCACAAAGGGGGGAAAATGGCTTTTTAATGAGGCAGAGGCCGCTGGCAGCGACCAGGAGCTAAGGACGAGGACAAACCCATCGGGATTTTCCGTCCAGCAGGCCCCGAACGGAGCGGCGGCGTGCGCCTATTCAAGGTTAATGGGGGGGGGGGGGGGGGGAAGGGGAGAGAAAGGAGCTGCCGAGGCCGGGGCTGGGGCCAGGCTCCCTCCGCCGCTCCCCGCCTGGGCGAAGGGCGGGGGCAGCCTCCCCGGCCCTCACCCCCCAACCCGAGGGGGGCAGGATACTCACGGCTGACTTTCATGCTGCCGAAGGCCGAGGGCTGCTGCACCGGCTTGCAGCTCTCCGCGAAGGAGGTGGTCCTGGGCCGCCCGGACATGGTCTCTCCCGCTCTGCCCCAACGGCGATCACCTCTCTCCTCTTCCTGCCTTCGCCCTCCGCCTCGCCCCGGCGGGCCCGCCTGCCGCTCCCTCGCTCGCTCAGCTGCAGGAGACGGGTGGGACGCGCCACATGAAACGCCGGGACCCCCCCCTCCCCCCCCGGGGAAGCCCCCTCCCCTCTCGGTCTCTGACGCCCGGCGGCTGCTTCTTCTTCTCCTGCCTCCTGCTCCTCCTCACGCCGCCCGCTCCTCACACGACCATCGTTCCCGGCCGCGCCGGTGGGTCCGAGAGCCGCCTCCCCCCGGCGCCGCTCCCGAGCGAGGGGGGTTCGCTGGGCCTCGCTGCCCCCACCCCGGGCGCCAGTCACATGGGGCGGAGGCTCGCGGCCCGGCTCCTCCGATCCCGCCGCCGCCGCGTTTCTCTCCTTTTATTTGCTTTATCTCTTTTTTTTCCCTTCTCTTCTTTTTCTTCCTTCTCCTCCTTCCCCCTTCCCCGTTCCTCTCCTTCCCCCTCGCCTCTGAGGGAGGCGGCAGGCAACGGAACTATTTTTTTCCCTGGCGGAGGGATCTCGGGGCACCGCCGAGCGGAGGCGATGCGGCAACGAGTCGCAATAGGATCCGGTGGTGGCGGCGGGATCCGCGGCGCGCGGAGGGGGGTGAGGCGGTCGGGCGGCCTCGCTGCTGGCTGACGCTGCTGCTCAGTGCGGCGCTGAGGCGGCGGCTCCGGCGGTGCGGCCGCTCATTGCGCCCGTACGGGCAGCTGGCCGTGGCTCAGGCAGGGCACGCTGTAGTGCGGGCGGCGGCCGGCGACGACGGCACGGGCCATGACGGCGGCGGTTTCCCTGCTCCTCCTCAGCCCGGCTTCAGAGCGCTGGCGGCGGTTGCTGCTTTTACTGCGGCTTCCCCAGGCGCCCCAGGCACATAGGACTCGTCCGCCCGGCTGAAGTCTCCCGCCGGGCCCCCCTCCCCGTTCCTGCCGATCAGTCCCTTTGTCCCCGCTGCTCCCTCCGCTGCGTGCCGGGCTCCCGCCGCTGCGCTCTGTGCGTGCGCCAAAGCCGCGCAGCTGCCCGTGCCCGCCGCCGCCCCACGCTGCGGAGCAGCCGTAAGCGCCGTCTGTGAATACCCGGCCGAAGAACCCGGCGCGCCCGCGAGCCCCCGGCCCGAGGCCGTTACGGAAACGCCCGAGCCTTATCGGGACCAATCCTGAGGCCGTTACAAGAATGCCTGTAACTGGCCGGAACCAATCACGGAACCACCGCGGGCGCGACCGATTCTCCCCGAAGTGAAGCGGAGACCCAATCGGAGCACGCCGCCGCCGCCCTAGCAGCGCGGGCGGGCGGCCAATGGAAAGGAGGGCTCTCTTCCGGCCATCGCCGGGCCAACCCGAGTGGAGCCGAGGAGGCAGAGCCAATCAGGGGGCGCGCTGCCTCCGTCACCCAGCCCTGGGACGTCTTCAAGCCGCAGCCCGAGGCGGAGAGCGGCCGCGGGCTGCGATTGGCTGGCGGCGATGAGGCTGCCTGCAGGGGACCAATCGCGAGGCGCGGGGCCACGGGCGCGCCCGCTCCCGACGGGGCACGGCCGCTCACCTCTGTGGGGGCCGGGGGAGGGCAGCGCGCACGCGCAGCGCGGTCGGGCACCGCCCCTCAGGCGCGCCCCCGCGGCCCGTCCCGCCGGGAGCGTGTTTGGGGCAGCGCGAAAGGGAACTCGGAATCGTGGGGTTTGTGCCTAAAACCCGTCAGGCACAGAAGTGTTGCGGTTCTGCTTCATTGAGCCGTGAAGGAAATGGCGCTGACGCGCGCAGTGCTGTCATAGAATCATAGAATGGTTTGGGTTGGAACGGCTCTTCAAGACCCTTCGGTTCCCACCCCCCTGCCATAGGCAGGGACACCTTCCACTAGACCAGGTTGCTCCAAGCCCATCCAACCTGGCCTTGAACATTTCCAGGGATGGGGCAACCACAGCTCCTCCGTGCAGCCTGTTCCAGTGTCTCACCACCTCATGTAAGGAATTTCTTCTGAGTACCTAATCTAACCCTACCCTCTTTCAGTTTGAAGCCATTCCCTTTTGCCTGGTCACGACAAGCTCTTGTGAACAGTCCCTCTGCAGCTTTCTGGCAGGAGACCAGAGACTGGAACAGTCATGGATGTGGTTCATGAAGCGATGGTGAACCCATTCTGCACAAACTGGGCCAAGCAGGGGAAAGAAGATCAAGGCTCTCATAGAAAGTCCTCCCATTTCAGCTGTTAACAGCAAGGCTTCCTCACAGGAAACACTGTTTGTATTGAGGCACTAAACACCCTCAGAGTTAGGTCCCACTGCCACCATAAGTAGATTGAGCTTGGCCCTGGCTGGAGTTCCAGGCACTGTTCTGGAAGAACTTGTCCTTCTTCCGGGCTCTGGAGCATCCCTGGGGGCAGCAGCTCCCAGTCCTGGCACAGCCAGCACTAGAGCACTGCTGCCTGCTGTGAACTCAGTGAAATTACTCGGCAGACATCAGCAAAAACTGAGCACCGCTTGCTTTTGCCATTAAAAAAAAAAAAAAAAAAAAAAAAAAAAAAGTGCTCTTGCCAGAATAGTTTATACCACAAACAAAATAACTTGGACTAGCAGAAACATATTTTGCCAGTGTTAGAGACTAAGATTGCTGTTTTCTTTTAAGGCATCAAAATATTGCCAGATTTACTTTTTTTGCAGCCCTGTTCTGAACACCATTGCTATGTGACCAAACAAAGACCTGGCCAAAGGCAGCTGAAATTTATCCTTTGCAAGAGCTGTTTTCCAAAGTCAAAAACAAACCCAGTGTCTCAAAATGGTCCTGTTCAGCACTTTGGTTGCCCTGGGGTGGTTGGCTTGTTGGAAGCCTTTTTTCTTGCCTGATAAATGATGAGTGGTTTTACCTACTATAAAGGCCACGGGACTGTTTAAGGCTTGATTCTTCAGGACCTACCTGTGCAGCTCTGTACAGCTGGGAACCTGACCGGTGAGAGTGGTGTGCCCTAGCAAGGGCTAAGAGACACTGAAGTCACAGCATAGGAGTGCTACTGCAGCCACCCTAAGCCACCCTACCATACTCATTGTTCCAGCCCCCCTCTGAGACACCACTGTGTCAAATGTTACTTAGACACAGCTTCAATGAGCTGCCAACAGTGAAAATGACATTTTCTCTCTCCCGTTTGGCAGAGCAGTTGTCAAAAATTAGGGTTACAGATTGGGTTAGCTCTCTGAAGAGCATTCTTACATAAAACAACAAAGTAAATATGCCACCAGGCAGTGGCCAGCTCTCCTGTACCTGAAATGTACCACCAGGCATTCCAGTCATTATTTTTTTCTGGCTTTGGCCATCAAAATGCTAACACAAATCACATTTTCTTATTTTCTGACAAAGTTATTTCAAATTACTATGTAAACAGGAGAACTGACTTAGGAGAGACAGCCGAGCTTTGTTTCTTGAAAAAGTTGGCAGTCTGAAAAACAGCAGGTGGGGGGAGGGAGAGGTCTTTGTTTTTCAGCATTTGCTGTTAGTCATGATAGTGGTACATAAAAATCAGACCGATGCATAATTTATACTGATGGTGCCCATTTGAAAAATGTCCCTTAAAGCTTTGTAATGAGTCTACAACTTGATAATAAAAATGGGAAATCAACTTCATTTACTTACAGAGAACAAGCTACTTCATGAAAATAAGTTTGTGCTTGTCCTCATTTATCTGGTAAACCTTTATCTGCTTTTTTTCTTTAAAATCACCCTGTTTCCTCTTCAATATCAAAGTAATCTATATCAAAACCACAACTTGGTTGCTACTAATAACACTTTTCTGAATACCAAGCCTACCCATCCACAGGGGGAATGCATATTACAAAAATCCCAGCTGCAGTATTTCATATTTGGCAATCCTGCACATATTTCCATTTCATAATTAAGCAACCAAGTCTCCAAAGCCTGTCCATTCAAGTTGTAGCACCTTCACATCCACCAGGAAACCACAACTGTGTTTTAAAGGAAAATTGTGATGTATTTGAGGGGATGGAAAAGCATAAAGCACCTCCAATTTCTGTTGGTCTTTCATAGATTCTTTCCTTACCTAAGACTACTCTCAGAAAAACCCTAAACACACAATAAGGGCATTTATTAAGCTTTCATCCTCAATTTCAAAAATGGACTGATAATTAAAACCATTTGTGACAATCATGAATGAGCTAGTTGCTTTTTTAGACTGAAAGATTCTCTTTCGACAACATTGCAAAGTCCATATTTATTTTTGGCCCCTTGGCTGATGAAATGACCTCCCCTTAGAATCTGCAAACATAAATAGAATTGACGTTTTAATGATCAGTTTTCACACGCTGTTATAATTCAGCATCCCAAGCATCAATATTGTTCCAAGTCTGGATGCATGGGGCAGTTTTACAGCTCCCATGTCTCTGTAATGTGCAAGTGCCCAGGGAGGTTGCCTGAATACGTGAAGTGTCCGAGAGAAATTACTGAGGTGTTATCTCTCTGAAATGCCATAAGGTGGCAGTGAATTGGAAAATTGGTACAACTTCTGGGTAGAACAAAGCTCTAAGGAGCTCAGGAGAAGAGGAGGGGAGGGGTTTTGTTTGCTTGTTTTGGGGTTTTCATTTGTCTGTTTGCATTTCATATATCAACAATAAACTTCAATCATTCTAATCAGACACTGAATAGGCCTGCTCCAACAGGAACTGGTAGACACGTTCCTGCACAGGAACTGCTATTTTCTTTCTCCATTGCTTCCTTTTCAAGTGATCAGCAGGAAGATTTTCTGTTTGCTTACCTTGCAGCTCTTGCTGGGTCATTCCACCAAAAGGCATGGTGACAGGCCTACCTCTTGCTAGTCTGATAAGGATGCAATGATTCAAGGCTGCTTTGAACCTTGCTATGCTAGAGAATCTAAATTATATTAATGGATCTACCAATCTTGAATCTAACTCCTTGATATTGCTAAGGCAATTATCCGGAGAACAATTTAGTGAGACATTGTAATGGCTTGTCTCTTGTTTGATTGGCATGGGCAAACTCAGTAGTTGTGGTTGAACTTTAACTTCGCTTTTTTTTTTCCCAGTGGAAAAGCAGTGATTGTAACAGTAACAAATTTACCAATTGCCTAGGTGTTAATGATTAAACAATAAATCCTGAAAAGTGGTTTTGATTTTTGTCTCAGAACAAAACTCAAAGGAATCTATGTTTAGAACATACCAGTTGCATGTATGTTTCTGAGCAGGACACAAATTTTTAATCCTGAGAACCCACTATGTTGTAATCACTTCCTGTCACAAAATATGTCATCACCAACAATTGCTTCGGAAGACAGCTGATGTTTTGCTGATCTGGATGTGCGTGGGTTCTCCTAGTCCTTGCAAGACTTTAGGTAAGTTTGTCAGAACCGATAAAGCCGAGTGGTCCAAACAGGTCAATGTAACAGAGCTACTTCTATTCCAATTTGTAGTGGAGGTGAATGAGCAGAGACACCAAATACAGGTTCATGGGAATATTGCAACACGTGGAAAACATCAGTGACTCAGGCAGATGCATCCTTCTGTGGAATTAAGTTCTCCCTGCTGATGTTCTGCACAGGTTTCAGGTTAGTTTTATCCACTGGCTCTTGACAAAAGCATCAGGTTTCCCATCATGCCAGGAGAATATCTTGTTCAGTTGGACAGTTGCCTTTGCCCCAGGATATGTCTGACCACACTGTCTTCATAGATAACCCTGGAAAACAATGGTGTCCAGAGCCAGAGAAGCTCTATCAGGCTAATGAGCTTTTGACAAGTCTTCCAGATTCTTGTTTTCTGGAAAGCAGCATCTATGCCCATTTCCTCAGGAATCTGAAAGGGTTCAAATCTAGAAAAAATGTTGGTCTCTTCTGTGTGTATGGTCTCACTCACGTTAGATTCAGACAAGCAGCCCAAGACCGACATCCCTTTGCTCTCTCTGTACTACAGTTTTGGTGGAAGGCCCTGTGGATGTCCCATGCTTGTAATTTCCCGGCTTCCCCAATCAACTTCCAAACTCGCTGTTGAGGAGACTTTCAAAGTAAAGAGAGTTAAAGCCAGCCTGATTCCTGAGGCCTTCAGTTATTTTGAGAAAACCCTGGAGGGATAGACAGCCTTAACTACAGCCCCAGGATTAGGACTACTCTTTAGCTGGATCTTGGTAGACGTATGGAAGA
This sequence comes from Anomalospiza imberbis, assembly GCF_031753505.1. Taxonomy (NCBI): domain Eukaryota; kingdom Metazoa; phylum Chordata; class Aves; order Passeriformes; family Viduidae; genus Anomalospiza; species Anomalospiza imberbis. The sequence continues at coordinate 78,464,033 of NC_089682.1, read as the reverse complement.
GGCATGTGCAGGGGAAAAGAGCCAGGCTGGCTTTCCAAGTCATCACAGTGACCTAGAAGTTGTATCAGGATCCAGGCACAACAGCCAACAAAGGAGATTTTTCTCCACTTCCTTCAGACAGCTGGGGGATGTTGCACCAGAGTTATGAGGTTTATTGTGCCTTCTCACAAATGCAGGAAGAGGATTCGCTAGTTCCTATTGAAACAGGTTTTGGAAAGAAAGCATTGCACATGGTGCAAGGTGCCAACAGGAGAAAAGGTTGCTGAGAATAGATGTTTGCATCACCAAAGCAGCAAAGAAAGCAGCAATAGGCCTGGTGAAGTCTGCCTGAGATGCTGTCCTTGCTGGAAGGGCTCTCTGCCGAGCAAAATTACTGTCCTTAACTGCAGTGAAATGCTCATCCAGCTCTTGCTGTTGCAGCTGTTTTTACCCTGGCTGAGAATGACTGCATGGATACAGGTCTCCCCAGGACAGCCAGCTCTGCGAGGGAGAAAGAGGACAATAGTGCTTGGTGGGTTAGAGCTGTTCTTGATATCCACAAGACAAACCGTGCTACAGTACGTCTGCAGAAAGAAATTAGTGCTCTGCAATAGAAAACACATAGCAAAATGGTTGAATAGAGCCATCAAACCTTGGTCATACATCAGCTACAGCAGTGACCTTGTGCTGTTGTATGTCTCTCCTGTGAACTGGGGTCTCTACTTTGCAGCCCTGAATTAAAAGTGGTGATTCTCTTCAGAATCTGGGAGAAAATGCACAGCTAATTATGAAGTGGCCAAAAACGCAACAGTATTTTCATTTAGTTCATTGAGGTTTTGCCAAGCACTCTTAATTGATTTAATGATCCCTGTCCCTGGCTGCTCACTAATCACTATCACACACTACTTCCTTCATCTTTGGCTGGCAAATCGTTACTAATTGTTGCTGCATTTGCATTGTACATCTGGTGTTGACAGCTGTCCTTGCCCTGAGATGGAGAGACAGCTGTTTTTAAATGGAGAGCTCTCTCTCAAATCTCTAAAACATCTGGGAAAATATGGCACTGAAACTGAGCTATCAAATATAAAAAGTTAGCAAATGTGTGGAGAGACTAGAGGGTCTGCAAACACAAAACTTAAAAGTAGGCATAGGAATCAGAACAGAGAAGACTCTCTGCTGTATCTTTAAAACTCAAGTCCTGGGTGTTTCCCATAAATCATGACTCTTTCCCCTAATTCCCTGCAGACTGCTTGACATCATAAAATCTTTTACACTCCGCACACCTAATTTGATCAGGCTAACAACCCATGTTGCTTTTGCTTCAGCCTATTAGACATAATTCAAAAGCCTTTTTAAAAGGCAGGATTCGGGATCAGGCAGCAAGATCTAACCAGCTGGAAGCAAGAAACCAGTAGCATGAAAGCACCAAAAAGCCCTAGAAATCAATGGAAACAATTGCATTCCTTAAAAAAATAAGCCCAACCAATCTTTTCCAGAATCGCCTTTCCTCCTGAACATTTTGTGACCGTGATTGTTACGAGGAACCTATTTTTTTTCCTCTCCCTGTTTATTTTGTGTATTTAGCAGCACTGAGCGTACAGTCCATTGTTTTGCTAATGGTCAGCAAAGCTTATCTCCTGATCTAGCCCAGCCGCTATTGCTCACATGCTGTTCTGCAAGACTTGGATGAGCACTCCTCTCAGACCCTGCAGAGGCTGCAAGCCAGCAGCGTGAGCAAGGTTGAACTCAACAGGCAACAATGAGCAGGCATGTAAGGACGCAGAAAGGAAATGGGTGAGCTTAAACCAGGTTATCGTGATTGGAGCAGGAGACACTATAAATGACCCCTAAGAAAAGAGTCTGCAAGCAGAAAAGGCCTGCGAGAATTAACCATGCCATTTTATAAAGGAGTCATTTCAGGACATCTGACTTAAGGGAAGTGCCACATTTATGTATTTTTAATTGGACTGGATTTAAGCCATATCAAGCTGATGATGCCATTCTGAGTTCAAAAGGATATTCTCTTTGCCTCATAGCACGGGAACAAGGGCACAATGCAATTAACAGGAAAGGCGGCACTTTCAAAAGCAGTAGAAGGGAGTATTTTTAAATTAAGCAGTTATTGTATATTTCATACACTTAAAGTAGAAGTTTGTGCTAGTCACTGGAAGGTGAAACACTTCGCCAGGAGATTATTCTAATTCTCAAGTGTGGTTGCTTTTAAAGTGCCCCTAGAGGAGCCTGTCTCTTCTCTACACGCATGGAAGGACTGTAGAAAGACCTGCTTGGTAAGTGGCCTCTGGAGTAAGAAGCCTCCCACAAGGTGACAGGAAGACAGTTACATTTCTAACTGGACTCTGAAAGTCACTGATGCAGGATATCGCTGATGGGCAAGAACCTGGATAACACTGATCCCTTTTTTTTTGGTAAAGAGTGCTGTTTGGAAATGTGCTGTTTGAATTCAAATCACTCTCTAAGTGTGGATGTATCGGAACATTTATAAAATGCTCTGAAACATCTTGCTCTGGCCACAATAAGCATCAAGATCTAGAAACCAAGGGCTGAACTGTTTAATTATCTCCTTAAAGCTCAAGAGTGGTTCACCCTGACAAGAAGAAAATCAAGCAATGGTGGCAGGAGGCATGTGTGGATGAGCAAAGAGGTCATGCCTAAACTCTGACATAAAAAGGAAATGCACAAAAGGTGGAAGCAGGGGTAGGTAGCCCAGGAGGAAGCCTTACTGATGACAGTGTCCTTCAGCAATCCCAGGCCCCTGAGCAAGGGGCACAAAAGTGCTGAGAAAACTGGATAATGTCATTAAAAGGCCACTCTTTAAAAGATAACACTGATCAGGAGAGGTTCCTGAGCCTGGAAGAAAGCCAAAAGCCACTCTTATCTTCAAGAGGACAAGAAGAAGCATCTGGGGAATTAGAATCCAGTCAGTCTCATGTGGAGTCCTGTGCCCAGTTCTGGCCTCCTCAGTACAAGACAGGGACTTACTGGAATGACTCCAGCCAAAGGGCACAAAGATGATTGAGGGACTGAAGCACATCTCATGTGAGGGAAGACAGAGAGTTGGGATTGTTTATCCTACTCATTCCAGAGAACAAAAGGCTTAGCAGGAATCTCATCAGTGTGTATAAATATCTAGTGGGAGAGAATGAAGAAGAGGGAGATAGGTGCCTGCTGACAGGACAAGAAGCAATAGGCATTATTTAAAACATTAAATTCCACTGGAACACCAGAAAACATCTTCTTACTCTGCGGGTCATCAGAGATCTGGAGAGGTCATGGAGTCTCATCTTTACCATGTATCCAATTCTTTACTGTGAGGGCGTTGAGGCACTGGAAGAGGTTGCCCAGAGAAGTTGTGCAGGAAGTGTTCAAGGCCAGGTTGGATGGGGCATTGAGCACAGTTGGTCTAGTGGGAGGTATCCCTGCCACAGCACGGGGGCTGGAACGAGGTGATCTTTAGGGTTCCTTCCAATTCAAACTATTCTATGATTCCATCTATGGAAATGTACAAAACCTGACTGGACCCAGTCCTGGATAACCAGGTATAGCTGACCCACCTTGAATAAGAGGAGGTTGAACTAGATGATCTCCAGAGGTCACTTCCATCCTCCACATTCCTGTGACGATTCTGTGAATCACTGCAGTAGCTCCTGGTGTCCTATATGCTCTTGGTTCTTGTGTGTTTTGCTGATTTTTCCCTGAGGTAATTAATTATTGGTGTAATTAATTGCACTGAATGCATGTACCTCTGAGGATGAGGTGGTTGTGGAGAAACCTGAACTTAGAAAATACTCAGAAGAATTGTCCATGAAAAAAAAAATAGATGATCTGGGAATCACATTCATGACTGTGAGGTATCATACATGTGCCTTCAGCAGAGTAAAGAAGGTCCAGGGAGATGGAAGCTGACAGAGTGCACTGGGCAGGGTCAGATGAGAAGTGGGAGAAGAGTGACATATGACAGCGCTGAGTATGGCACACAAGAACTTCGGTTTTATTTCCCACTCTGTGAGAACCAATGCCAGGTCTGGGCGGTCTGGGTGGTGGTGGTAAAATTAAAGCCCTAAGACTGCATCGAAACAGGGCACCAAGCATGGACAAATAAATCAGAGTCAGTATTTTCAAACTGTGCACCCAGAAAATGGAGAAAACACAATTAATTACTGCCTGGGAGAAGTTGGATTTACATGACCACCCAGGAACTCTGAAGCACAGACAGTTCTCCAGGGCAGCAGTCCACAAGCTGAACCATGAGCCTGTCCTTTCTCCAGCTGTGTTCCCAGTCTCCTTCACAGCATGGTCCCAGTATATTTTATGCACTAAGGCAGGATGCCATTAAGAAAAAAATATGTGACCCTGTAATTAATGTCTGTCTCACCAAAGAAGATTAAAAAAACATTTGTCAAGAATCATCTAGGAATAATTGTTCCTGCCTTGGGAGAAAGAGATCGACTGGAGTCCCCAGATGGCTCCTTGAGGTCCCTTCCAGGCCTCTTTTCCACAAAGTCATACATGCCAAAATTAAGCCAAATTAGGTTTGTGCACATTGTTTTAATTCCAGTTTTCTGTAACTTCTGAATGCTTGATTTCAGAGCCATTTTGGCACAGACTACAGTGTCCTGCTTTTTAGGATCCTGGTCAGTTTGTTTTAAAGCCAACCCAGCTTAGCAAGGATGCCATGATATGCACATTCACTCCTTATAAGAGCCTCCTGACAAAGACCTCTTCCAGGGACTGGCAGAGAAAACCAAGGTGACTGTGACCTCTCCAACTAACAAAGGTTAGGGTGGCAGTAGGCGGGGAAGCACCAGAAACTTGCCTTTCAGATCCACATGCTGGGAGCAGATAAGACAAAAATCTAATGTTGCCTCGGTTCCATCCCAAACTCTGGAGAACAGTATGTACCACCAGGAGCTTTTTGCTTCTTGTCATCCATGTTCTCTCCAATCCTTTTCTTTTTTCAGACCCTTGAAAGCAAACAGTCCTTTGCTACATCTTCTGCTCCCTGTCCCACCACTGTCAAGTCAGGGTCTTTCCTCTTGCCACTCTTGCCTCCACTAGTTAAATCCCACCTCAAGTCATGCCCACACCCTAACTCTGTCCCCCTCCCAGTCCCCTGGCTTGTCCTGCCATCACACCTTTTTTTGACTTATGCTATTTTCCCTACTTCCTCACCTTCTTTTTTGCCCAACACCTGCTCCCAAACCCTAAATCCTTGGTGGCTTAATCCTTCTCTCTGTTGTCATTGCTGTTCATTGTTAATTCAGAAAATCAGCCTCCCCCCGGTCCTGCCTCCCCCCAGTCAGACCATCTTTCCCTCTTACACCACCTCCTCCCTCAGCTATTCAGCCCCAGTCACAGCAGATTTTTCAAACAGATTTATCTCTTTCCTCCCACATCTGGCTATCACAACCACTCCTCCTGCCATGCTGCTTCACAGCCAGTGTGGTGGTCATCACCTAATGAGATAAACCCCACTTTGCTCTCAGCTCAGTGCAGCCTCCCACTGCAATGCCTGGCAGGTGAGGGGGCTTGGCCACCACCTGTGCACAGCCCAGGTGATGGGTGCTCCAGCAGCTGCAAGGACACAGAATATACTCAACCAGGACTTCACAGGGATGATTTGGGGATGGCTTTTTGTCCAGTAAGTGCTAATAAGTCTCCATAGACCTATGTGGTCTATGATTTCTCAAAGTCATAAAGTGTGGTCCAGTTTCGATAGCTTTTGTCAAGACCCATAAAATCTAGATTTCCAGTTTGTATGGTGTGTCTCAGACAAAAAACTAAGACATGCTTGAAATGGGACCAATGGATTTTTTTTAGTCTTCTTCTTGTTAATGTCCTGAATCACTTTAATTTTAACTTTTCATCACTCTGAAAATTAGAAGTGAGTGAATCCAAGATATTTTTATAGGAAATGCTGTGCAGCCTTAATATGCAGGAGATATTATGCACCCCTATGCATAGGAATGTTAATTGTTAGATAATGCAATCATAAAGTATTTCACTTTTTTTTCACCTTTGTTTTTCTCGTTTCTATTCTCATCAATGATCAAAATCTGCTAATTGCTGCATACTCCGGGCCTCTAATATTTTACTCTTCATTGGAGACTGTTTTGCTGCAGGACAAACTCGTCATTAGCTGAAACATCCCCTGAATTAATTTATTCAATTGGTGACTGCTGAGTCATAAAAATAGTGGTATTATACTGAGGACTTAAGTCATAGGCAGTGTTAAAGGAGCAATTTGCTTGAGCAGCAGAATTAGTCTGAGCAATATCCTTTTCAGCACAGTGTCATGAATTCCCTTACACTGATCAGGTTTTTTAACAAAGATGATATTCAGGTTTATTAAAGGTATTTCTCTTATCCTGGGCTTGGGCCTATTTGCTAAGTTGCTGGAAAAAAAAGCCACAAGGTTTATGTCAAAAGTGAAAGTCACTGTGCTCTTTCCCACAGACACAGACATCAGCAGAACAGCTCTTGCTGCTTGAATGGCATGAGCAAATCGATTTCTTACATCTGTTTTGGTCAGCCCAGCATTTCCTTTATACTCCACAGGTAGGTTGCAAACTTGCAAATTCAAGGAGACAGTGGAAATTTCCCTGTGAGGAAAGCATGTCTCTCAACGCTTCCAGGCATGTTGCGGCAGAACAAAGCTGTGACCCGTTCCTTCATCTGCCACCCTAAGGGAAGGAAGTTCTTTAGAAGTCAATGTCTCATTTATGACTGTGCATTAGAACAGCCTAAACTGCTCATGGAGAGAAATTATTTTACAATAATCCTGTAAAAGGAGAGACAGAATCTCTGTAGCTCAGCTGTTGGCCACACAGGGCTTGGCACCAATCTTGAAATCTACTGAATAACGTTGGAAACTATATTGTTCCTAGATTTCCAGCTGTACTGGAAGGTAGGTGGTCACTGCAAAACCTACCCTACCTCCTGCTGCTGCTGCTGCTGCTGCAAGATTGATGCTGTCTGGATCAGGGGGAGGATGGCCCAATTCTGTAAAATAAATAGGCCCCTGCTGTGTCCAGCATAGAGGTGTCATCTATTCTTGTAGGAGTGTGGCCCCCCTGCAGCCCAGGGTCTGATTGTGTTGCAGGACACTCATCTTTCCTAGTGGAAAGCTGCAAGACAATTTTTTTATTTAAGTGCTTTACCAGACATACCTCACATGCTTGTGGGGTTGTTTCTAATGCTGTCATTATCTAGAAAAATCTTTGCCTCGTGGTAGAAATGGCATGCTTGCTGATGGGGAGCAGGGTTCTTTTCTATTTCTAATTGATGACTGTCAAATTCCAATTTTTCCAGACAGTGAGATGATCCTGAGAAAGTGGGATGTCTTTCCTCTGTGTAAAGTCACAAATATATGCATGAACATGCACAGAAATATTATTCAAATTCACTAAAACCAGCTGTTGTGAACAAACCACCCACATATAGCAACTACTCAGCAGCAAAAACATTGGTCTCCCCTGTTAATACTCCAGACTGTTGTCTGAACTCCTTCTCCATCTTCTCTGGCCTCTCACTTTTGACATTTGGGATTTTCATTGCCATGCAAAACCTGCTGTTTAAGGAAATTAAAAAGGACTCACCTGGGAGCATCAGCTCTTGTTTTCCTGTTCTTTCATAGGTCCTACTGGTCACTGAGGCCTTGCTGCTGAAACACTCAGATCCAGTTTTGCAAACATATAGTGAAGAAATCTTGATGCAACTCAGGGAGATGGCACTTGAATGCCGGATGCCAATGAGTGACAGAAGAGACCGTGGTTTTTGTCTCTGATAGGAGTATAACAGTCAGTAGAAGAGACAATGCTGTTGACCCCCAAGTTTCCTCCTTGAGTAAATTAGACCCCATGTCATCCTTGGATACACTTTGTTGTTGTTGGGTTTGTCTGCTTTAAAGGCTTAATTCAGATGCACTCAGGCAGCTGTGGCTGAAAGCAGTGGGGGCTGGGAGCTTTATTCCATGAGAAGGCAGTGAGTATTTAGCCCAAAGGTGTTGTTCTGAGGCACAGTAGGTACCCAGTAAAGCTGGGCTTCCAGGGAAGGGAGAGCCTGGCTCCCCCATTGACTGCAGCACACTCCTGTCAGTTATTTGCAGAACTAGGAAAAAGGCCTCACCTTTGGAGGGTTGTGAAGAATGGACTGCAGAAGCAGGAGAGCTCTAAATGTGTTTTTGTTACTGGCATGAAAAAGGTTGTAATAGCAAGGAAATTAACTGATACTTGCCAAAGTGTAGTTCGCCATCACTGTAAGATTCACCTGTCAGAGGAATGGAAGTCTTTATCCACCTCTATTTGAGGGACTGTTAAAAAATACCCAACCAAAACCCAGCTGCTTTCCAACAGGGTTTGAATTTGCTGTAATCATGTACAGACTATCCTAGTGCTCATGGATCTAGCACTAGCATTTGCAGCCTAACACTGCTGTAAATTCAAGGTGCGATTGCATCAGCTAATATTATTCCTGCTGTTCTCTTTGGTTTGAAATATCACCCGACTCATTTGGGTTAGATATGAGATGCAATTGCCTGGAAACCAGTGAACAACTCCAGAAAGGTGCCTTGCTCATTATATTCACCTTTTCTAATAAAATATCCACGCTATTCCTATGTTGGATCATGTCATCAGGACACTGCAGAGGGGTGTGCTTTCATTTTCTCCTTCTGTGAACCCCTTGAGAGGTACCAGGGGCTTTCTAAGGAACTCGGGTCCTCATGGATTTTCTAAGCCATGATAAACTCCAAGAAATAAAAGCTCTTCATGGTTTCTGCACTCACCAGGCAGAGGGGCATCTCTCAGCAATTGCAGGAGGTGTGTTGAAAGGAAACATGGATGGACAGCCCTTCTGTGAGATTATCAACATACTGATGGTAAATCCAGGACCCAATGGGTGCTGGGAACCCGAGGGCCATTGCAGACTTGCAGAGAAAATGTCAGCTTCCTGATGACCCTCAGGAATTTTGCCTGCTTCTGGCCTGCCTTTCTGATGTCCTAACTCTCAATGAGTATTTCTTCTCTCTTTTCAAAGGTGAGCATGATCCTGCCCCAGCACTCTGGGCCTCCTCTGCTGCTGGAGGCAGGGAACAGTGTATGCAGCCATCCTCACATGGCTGCCAAGGGAAGGGTATGACCTGGTAGAAATAAAACCAGGGCTCTTCCTCAAAGCCTTCCTGCAGACTGAAAGAGGGGTAGGCAGGAGCTGATAGAGGGAACTAAAAATAGACAGTCTCTTCTCTGAGTAGACCAGGGATCCTGGGAAGAAGAGGCCACATTCTTCATCGGCATGTAAGAGAGTAGGTTGGAGAATGGGAAGGAAGCACAGCTACTAACTAGAAGATAGCACTGGCATGAGAACAAGTAGACAAAAATAGGCTATGAAAAAATGTGGGCTGCAAATCAGAAACAAGTTTCCTTCTGTCAAAGTGAAGTTCTTGAATAACCTGCCAAGAAAATTCCCAATGACTTAAGATGGACTGTGATAAATTAACAAGAGGGACTTTATGACTCACTGTTTGTCATTGCTGGGAAATTTGATGATGACTAGGAGATCCCTTCTAGCCCCACATTCCTGCTGGTATGATAACAGAGGAATCTGTGTAGGGTGCAATAAATGCTGAATCACTGAGTGCCTTATCTAGCTGCCTGGCAGGACAAAGTCCCTCGTACCCATCCTGTCTGCAAGAACTTCCAGGACAAAAAAAAAAAAATTAAAAAAAACCCTTACGTAAATGGTTGTGCTCTGGCAGCACAAAGCATGCAGCTACGGATGCCTGAGTTAGAAGAAAAACAGCTCAGCTTCAGGCACCTCTACACAGGGGAAAGGTGGTGGTGTGGGTGTGAAAGCAAGGAACCCCACTGTAAACACTGAGAGGTGCACATTCCAAGGTGAATGTGCTCCAGCAGCTTCAATACACAATCTTCACGAGAGAAAGAAACTCTTGGAACCATGTGGCAGTGTCCCATGCACTTGCTCAGCCAGGTGTGTGCAGGGATCGATCAGGTCCATAGGGCATGACCGTGTCATGTAGCAGAAAGTCCCTGCAGTTAACATCAACCACTAAGCCATCCACAGTTCTCCTGCCATGGCAGGATCCACAACTCTTTCAATGGTATTTTTCCTCTGTCCCCATGGAGTTCCCCAAGCACTTTCTGTCTGAGCACAAGGCCAACAATCAGGATGCAGCTTACATGGATGGGTTTGGTGCCTCACAACTGGCTGCAAGCACAGACCTTGGGGTAACAGCAGCAGCTGGAAATTCAGCAGTGCAGAGCTGGAGGCAGAGGCCAAGAAGACAGCCCTGAAAAACTGGACAAGGTAAGAGATAGGCCTGGTTTCTTGGCTCAGGAGAGCAACGCTGCTCAGGAGGAGAGTGCTTCTCCATAGCCTTCATGGCCATCAGACTCAAGGAAGACTTTTCTGGAGCTTCTTCCAGACCTGTGGAGTTCATGTATAGATGTGGGTGCTCCCTCACCTCCTCAAAACCTGCAGCACAGGCTACTTGGAGTCATAGGGCCCCTGACTTCTGCTCCCCACTGTGCCACAAGAATGCCTCCACACAGATGTAGCACCACTGTGTCCAGGGATTGCATGGTCTGGTTACTCTAGGCAAAGGACACCAGAAGGTTCTCTCTCCTGCAGTACTTTCAAATACTCATTATTTATTGTAACTGCACCTGGTATCAAAGATCAGAGCAAGAGGTTCCCAGAGATCCCAGCTGCTAATGCCAACACAAGGCAGTGGGGAAACTTCCACACCAATGGTGAGGACTCCCAAGCCAGAGAGCCTGTCATAATCCCTCTGTGCCATAGCTAACAAAGCTCTTTTCATCTTCTTTCCCTTTAATTTTCTTCTTTTTTTTTTTTTAACCAGGCAGCTGAATCACAATCAAGATCAATTTTTTTTATATCCTGTGCAGTGGCAAGCTGATGGGGTAACAGAGGCAGACTGAGCCATGGCACATGGTTGTGGCACAAGAGTCTCAAGGCTTCCTTGCCTTCCTGCCTCTTGCCTAGGCTCACCAAGCAGGCATGGAGAGAGAGCTCATCCTGGCTCTGATGTGACCCTTCTCCTAAACAGCCATCAGCAAGGAAAGGGCCCAAAACTGAACACAAGGTTGGAGGTGTGACCTCACCGGTGCTGAATACAGGGGGATGATCACTACTCTGGTCCTGCTGCGCACATTATTTATGACACAAACCACAGTGCTCTTGGCCTTCTTAGTAGGTGCATCCACAGGCTACGCAGTTTTCAGGTGGTGGCTGCTGGTCATCGCACAGAAAAGCAACGACCTCAAATTCCAGCAGTGAGTTTCCAAACAAACCCTAGGTTCAAAGTCCTCTGGAGGGTTTTTCTGCATTCATCAGTGGATTTAAAGTTAATTTTTATATCAGCCACTTCCAGGTGGGTTCATGGTTGATCATTTCCTTTGACTGTGCTGCAGTATTTCCCAGCCCCAGAGCAAAGTGTTATTCTAAACACGTTTGGGGGTGGGGAGAGGTTTTGATCCATATTTAATAGGGTCCCTAGAGCGAGCTCGTCTCCCCCTCTTGTCCCAGCGTGGCGATGCCGTGGGATGCACTTGGTGTTTGCCGGTACACCCGGCGTGGCAGCAGCAGCACCTGCTGCGAGCGCTGCAGAACTGCAGGCGGCTGGCAGGCGACGGGGACAGAGATCCCGAGTCCCACTGCAGGGAGCCGCCGGGCTCCCGGGTTTGCCCTGCACACGCAGGGGACCCTCCCAGTCAGTGCATGTCTCCCATGCCAGAGCCAGAAGTGCTCAGAAAAAACTGAAAGAGAACGGTTTCTATTAGGAAAAAAGCGACGACAAGCAAAAAAAAAAAAAAAAAAAAAAAAAAAAAAAAAAAAAAAAAAAAAAAAAAAAGAAAGAAAAAGAAAAAAAAAAATCGCACTCTGTCTCTCTGTCCGGGGTGTTTCCATTTTAAAAGCTAACAGGAGCTATGGGAATATTGCTCCTCGTAAGATTACTGACTTTGGTGATTTGCCCTACTTGCAAGCTTGGAAAACTGCAGAGGTAATGGGAGAAAAAAAAGTGCCACCAGTGAAGGGAGAGAGAACTGAGGGATTTCACCATCATGAAGGGTAATGGAGAGGGCAGTGCTAAAATGCTTTGTTCAAAACCAGGTCTGCGATTCCTCTAACACCTGCTTTTTTTAATCAAGCCTTTCTCCAGAAGGTTTATATTGCACTGGGCATCAGGTCTCAGCATCCTGAACTCCTGTGGAGGCAACAATAAGCTCAAATGCCATGATAAATATCCCAAAAAGGCACACACACTAGATTTACGGTTCTTGGTGTTTCTAAGAGAAAAATGAAACAGAGCATATTAATTTAAACAAACCTTATTCCAGACTATATCATTCATACAAAGACAGACACAAGGGCACAAGACCCAGAAATCAAGGTAAAAAAAGAAACCCCTTTTCAGATCTTCCTTTACAATGGCTAGCTTGTATTTCCCTTCAGCTCTGACCTGAGTCTCACCTACAATGATGCACCTGAAGAACACAAAATGCAAAGACACCTCCACAGACATCACCTTTGGACTCCATTTTCTTGTTCAGATGCTACAAAAAAACCCCACCAAAACCCAAAAGTTTGCTGTGCACCCCCCCATTGCAAAGTCCTTGTTTTGCCTAGAAGCAGCACAGCCCAGGTGAGTGAGTGGCAGCCTGCAACCGCTTCTGGTGTCCATCTCCCATCCCCATCTGGGGGTGATGCCAGTGGGATGCTCTGCTTGGGCAGCCTCGGGGGAAGGAGTCCTCTGCGGTCCATACGGAGAGGTGTGCAAGAAGCAATGGTTGCTCCTGAGGCAGGATGCTGCTCCCTGCCAGTGTGAATCGAGCAGGTCTCACAGGGGAAGCTCTCTGAGGAGATGAAGTTTGGGCTCTCACAGAGCCCCAGCCCCGGTTTCTCCACTGCTGGCACCAGGATGGACAGAACTGGCAGCTGCCCAGAGTAGCCAGGACAAGGCCACCGCCACCTCCCTGAGTGCTGCCAACCCCCTGTCAGCCAAACTCGGGCTGCAGTCACGGCTGACCAGCCTGGGGCTGACACTGCAAATCAGAACGGGGCAAATTCCCCCATTCCAGAACAAGGCACATTCCCCAGAGGGATGTGTGGCTTTAGCATTGCAGAAAACATGCTGTGTTTTGGGGGTGGGAGAGCACTTGCCTTTGGGGCAGGGGCGCTCCCAGTCACACGAAAGTGGGTTTCAGATCGTCTTTGAAATTCACCACAGGCTGGGCCCCGCCGTGGTGCTCCGTCTGGTGATCCTCACAGTCACTGGGCTCCGTGTCCGTGTCCGTGCTGCTGCTGTCCAGGGAGCCTCGTGGGCTCTGGAAGCAAACCTCGCAGCAGGGTCGGTGGCAGCCATGAAACATTTCCTCGGAGCTGCTGCTGCTGGAGTCAGAGTCTGGGTAATAGTACAGCGAGCGCAGGGAGGGCTCAGCGGGGCCCCTCGGGGCGCCCTGCCACCGCCGCTGCTCCTGCGGGATGCACGAGGAAGCACCCTGGCACTCGGGCCATCCCAGCCACCCCTCGGGCTGGACGCCGGCCTCCCTTGGGATGGCTGCAGGGGATGGTGCCGGGCGGTGAAGGAGCCCTCTGCCAGCCATGTCCCCTCCCTTTCCCAGGGAGTTATGTGCCGACTCCCCACGGCCCCAGCTGCCCACCTCCTTCACCCTGCAGCTGGCATGGGGGGAGACGTGTCCAGGGAAGCGTGCGGAGGCAGGGGGCAATGGGATCCTCCGTTGATGCCTTGCCAGGTAGGGGCCGAGGGGTGTGTGGATGCCTGGGTAGCCCTCCCGGCCCACCCATGTTTCTCCCTGCTCGCCTGAGGTGCCCCGGTTACCAAGTAGGGGTCCTGCAGATAAGGTCGGGCTGTAGTTTTTGCCATCCAAGCTTAACTCTTGCAAGATTTCCCACAGCTTCTCACTGTTTACATAGCTGACTTTGGGGGATTCCCAGGCTACACCAGCTGAGTCGTCTTGGCCTGGCAGCTGCTCTGGAGGCTGCCCCTGCACTGCAGGTGTCCCACACTCCTGGACATCCTTCAGGCCACGTTCAGTGCTGTCCCCTGCATTAAAAAGCAGCATCTGAGTGCAAACAGGCTCCTGATTTGCATTTTTCTGGAGGGCCTGAGCATTGTTGCCAAGAGGTGATGTACCCAGCAAACAGGGGGGCTGCCACTCATCCCTCTCTGGATCCGGGGGGCAGCAGTCCCCTGGTGCATCCCCAGGCTGCCCTGAGCTCCAGGTGCAGGGAGCTGCTGGCAGCACACGGGGGTCACAGCCGCTCTCCGCAGACATCAGCCTCATCAGCTTCTCCTTGGCGCTGCTCACTTGCTCCTGCAGGCTTTCGATCACGGCGTTTTTCTGTGTCAAACAAATAAGCCTGTCAAGTGTGGGGCAGGCAGAGAGGAGGAAAACGCTGCCAATTTGGAAGCAGGCACTGCCAGAAAAAAAAAAATCACCCCTCTCTGCATGACAAGAGCCACACCAGCAGCATGTGTGACCTCAGCCTCCCCTGCAGCCCCCCAGACGCGTGTGTGGGAAGGGGCTCACTGGGCAGGCAGCTCTTCAGGCTGGAGTGTTCCTGCCCATGCAGTGCAGGTGACAGAGCAGGAGGCTGGGGGCTTTTCTGAGACAGAGCATCTCCCCTCCAATTAACCATGTTTGACAAGGCTGTGGGAACCAGGCTTTCTTGTGCTCCTCCCTACAGAATTTTTTAAGCCCTCCAAATTATGCCTAAATTGTGGTGCTTTGGAGTGTGACAAAACAAAGGAGCTCTTCCCTTCAGAAAGGAAGAGGCTGGTGAGGGATCACCAGTGTGGACAGGAGTGTAAAGAAGGGCTTCCCACCCTGCGAAGCCTTCAGCCCACAAAAAGGAAGGGGAGAAGCTGGAGGAGGGGGTGCGGCAGAGCCCCATACCTCGGTGAGCAGCTGCTTCATAGAGTTTTTCTCCCCTATGAGCTGGTAAAGCTGCTCCTCGCTGTACACTGAGCGGCAGCTCCTGCTCGGGCTGGTGAAATATTTTGCCATGTGGCTCATGGTTTGGCTTTCTTCTTCAAAGGCTTTCCATTGCTTGAGCTGGGGAGTAGAAGAGGGTGTTATCCACAGAGCTCCAGCCGACACAGCGGGAGGCAGGCACAGCTCAAGCTCGAAGGAGACAAAGGGACGGAGAGGGGGAGACAAAGGCAGGGTGTGACGGGGGAGCAGAGACAGCCAGCCAGAGATGGCTGGGCGAGGGGCTGCAGTGTCACTTGGAGCCTCCCACCCATCTGAGCCTGCTCCTGGCTCCAGCTTTTAATGCAGGAAAGGGTCAGTGCCTGGCTGCACTGAGACTGCTGAGCACACTGTAAAAGCCCCCTTACTCTTCTCCCCCACTCCCTGACAGACAAAGACAGTGTCATGCATGCCCCCTTATCCCTGAATCACTGGTGACAAGCTGAAAACCAGCAATGGTTAGTATCTGTTTTCTCATCTAGTGTCCGCCTGGAAGCCTTGTGCAGTCCAGCTCCAGCTGTTTATCGATCTCAGATGAGCTACAGAAAAGCAAGCCCATTAGGAAAAACAAGGTAATAAATTAAAAGATCCAAGTTAAATAAAATGTTCAAGGGCCCCAGGCTCCCACAGAAAAATGGTACAGGCAGAATGCAAGTACAGCTCATCAGCTTCTCCACCCTCAGTCCAAGAGACCTGGTGCTTGGCAGAGCATGGGCAGCAGGCCTGGAGCTCACCAGGGGAGGTTTGGATCTTTGCTCCCAAAGGCTGCTCATCTAAGGGCTTGGGGGCTCTGCAGTTACATTGCCTCAACTGAGGCAGGAGGGGACCTCTGAAAATCATCCCAAGTGCCCTGCTCAAGCAATGTCAGAGGGAGCAGCCTGCTCATGAGTGTGTCCAACTGGGCCTTGAGTATCTCCAAGGATGGAGACTCCACAACCTCTCTGGGCATCCTGCTCCAGTGCTTTACAACTTTTACAGAAAAAACTCCAGCCTTTTCCTCATGTTTAAATAGAATTTCCTGTGTTTCAGTTTGTGCCCATTGTCCCCTGTCCTGTCAGTGGATACCACTGAGAAGAGCCTCGCTCCCCATTCCCTATTCCACCCCCATCGATATTTATATACATTGCTGAGATCCCTTGAGCCCTCCCTTGCACAGATGTGCTTTCCTCAGCTTCACCTCTTCCTCCCTTTCTCACCTCATGTCCTTGAGCCCAAACATCCCTCCAAACATTCAACTGAGTAAATAACTGTTTCCTTTCCCTCTAACAATGGGAGCATTATTCCCACTAATGTGGTGGCCAGGCACACCAGGCTGCTCCTGGAGGACACAGGAAGCAGAAGTGCCTCACCTCACCACAAAAGGCTTCCTTTAAACATCTCCACCTCCTCCTCCTCCTTGCTTGTGGCAAAGCCCAGCTTCTTTCTCCAAAAGTGCAGAGGAGGACAGCCTCCCCTGGGTTCCACCAGCAGCAAAGAAGTCTCAGAGTGGCTGGGCCATCTGGATGGTCTGCGCCCGGCTCCATCGATGCCAGCAGCAGAAGCTCCTGGTGCGAGTGGGCATGTGAGGTATGAGGAAAGGACAACGGCACAAAGGACAGATCCCACTCCCAACATGGAGCAGAAGGCCAGGGGCTGCCTTGCCTCGTGTGCTGTCTGCATGGCTGTCACCTGTGGCACGTTCCTGCAGGAGGGTTTCTGAGCAGCACTGCTGCACTCCTTGGAGACTTGCCAGGACATAAAGGGGACAAGTAACAAGAAAGCTGGAGATGAACATTTTACAAGGACACAGTGACAGGACAAAGGAGAATGCTTTTAAACTGAAAAGAGGGTAGGTTTATATTAGATATAAGGAAGAAATTCTTCACTATGATAGTGGTGAGACCCTGGATCAGGCTTGCCCAGGGAAGTTGTGGATAGCCCAATCCCTGGAAATGTTTAAGGTCAGGCTGAAAGGCACTTTGAGCAGCCTGGTCTGGTGGAAGCTTCCCTGCCCACAGCAGGGGTGTTGGAACTAGATGATCTTTAGGTCCCTTCCTATACAAACAATTCTATGATTCTTTGAGACTCAGGGAACTTGCTTGGGGAAGCAGAACCACCAGGGTGGCATGGGGTGGAGCTCGAAGAACTAGCTGTGCATGTGAGTCCAAACATTTGGGGAAAAAGCAGGAAAGTGAGTGCGTTGATGCCCATGGCTGCTGTTGTTAAACTCCGAAAATGTGCCCATTTCCAGCCAAGTGACAGGACAGAGGTGGCAGCATACCTGTGGGACAAAGATGAAGCAGTTGATCGTGGTTGTACAAACAAAGATGCCTCCAGAGGTAAAACCAAACAGCAAATTGTGCCAAGTACGGAAGAAACGGTGAACTAAGCAGATGGTACCAGCAGCCAGGAAAACGAGGTTGACCCCGACGATGAGTGTCAAGGACTGGTTCACTGGTGAGGAGCTGACGTTGTCGGTCAGACCGGCCAAGTAGGTCCCGTATAGCAGGAGGATACTCTGGAAACAGAAAAAAGAGGTTTCCAGAGTGTGGAAAATTACAGCCTGATGGTGTCAACCCCCATGTTGCACCAAGCCCGGTGAGCTCAGATACACTCAGCGCAATCCTAATTAATGCTCTTTGATCTATAATGCAGACCTGGAGCGTGCGGTGGTGACGCCGCAGCAAACGCCTGGCATGCTGCTGCAGGCCAGGAGTGGGGCTGGGGACACAGGGCAGGAGTGAGGGCGCTGGTGGGCATGGGGGGTCCCAGCCAAAGGGCGTGAAGGGCCAAGAGTCAGAGGTCAACAGGTGCTGCCACAGAGCAGGGGATGGCTGGGAGAAATTATATAAGCCACCCGTTGGGCAACCTGGAGCAGGAGAAGCAAAGGCAGACAGGAGGCAGGGGTCCCTGCAGGGATGAAGCAGTGCGTGCCATCAAGGAGCAACAGCATACCTCTGAAGCAGTAGGAAAGATATCCAGAAGGAATTCAAAGAAGAAGGCAAGGAGAAATGGAGGTTTTGACTGGAGGGAAGAGGATGTACTTGGTGCCTCTTTAAATAGCAATAATCCAGGAAACTACCAGGTGCAATTCTTTTCCTTTCCCTTAGCTGTTTCCTGACTAAAGCAGCAGGGAAGGGCACTACAGAAGTGCCCTGTACACAGAGGCTCTCCCTCCCCCCGAGTAGAGCCGTTATTTCAGAGCAGGCTGTCTCACCACCCTCCTCCTCAAGGGTCTCATGCATGCATTTTGCCAGTGTGCTCAGGATAAAACTACCCAGCAGGATAAGCCTCTCCTTCCCTAGATGACATTAGCAGGAAACACCAAATATTTTTTGCCTGCCTCCATAGGCCTGAGCATGGTCTGCCTTCAGGTTTATTTGGAAACACCATCTAACAAAGTCCCAGCTCCTGCAAGGACCTGGAATACGGGGAATGTGACCTACATTATTCCTGTGCTACCCAGTAAATGTTAGCCTTTTACTAAGAGTCATTGTTCTTTGGGCACCAAGAAGTGCTTTGTGACACGAGATGCAGATGATTTTTAGACCCTTCTGAACCCTCGGTGCTGTGGCTGGTTGATGACTGTGATGGCCACTGCCAGGATTAAGGCCTGGCGGGACACAAGCAAGGGAGGTTCACGTCCAGATCTCTGGTGAGACTCCCAACTTCAAAGCAGCACCAAGTCTCAGGGTGGAGTTGTAAGAGTGAAACCTGCCTTGCTGGGAACTGAGCTGATGCCTGACCCTGCTTTGTAGAATCTGCACTGGATCATAACTGTGTCCACCATGGGGCACCTCCAAACAGCCCAAAGGCAAGGCAACCCCTAATCCCTGAGCAGGAAAAAACCAGCACCGAAGTCCCATTTAAATTCATACAGTCTATCTGGGACACAGACAACAACGTTGCCATCTCCTAAACTAGGACTCTCAGTGGCTTGTTTGTTTGTTTGTTTTAAACTTGAGCAGAGGACTTTGCTCCTAATTCCAGGCATGTCCTTGGCAAGTCATTTCTCTTCATTGCTCTGTGCCAGTAAAACCAGGATAATACACTGAGTGTCTTCCCAAAGGGCTGAGCACATTATTGCTGTGGATGCTAAGAAGTGCTATGTACACAGAGATAAAGCCTACACTCACGTTTGTGTAAATCCAGACTAACTCCAGAGAAATCACCAAGGAAGTACTCCATGACCCCCAGTAAGTAGGAAGGAACAGGGCCAGATTCAATGCAACATTAAAAAGATTACCTGGAATTGATAATGGGGATGTTTTATTTCCAGAAGAATTTTTAAGGGCTGTAGGCAGAGACATTACCTCTCTAAACCCTAACACAAAAAGCAGACAAAATCAGAGGTCTGCAGAGATCTCTGATCAGAGGTCTCTGATCAGACACAGCAGAGACAGCCCAGGTAATACCTACGTTCCCTAACACCAGAGGACTTTTAAGGACTTTGAAATTAAGTGTAGAAGGACTTGGCTGGGTTGTGAGGTCCCTTTCTGCTCTTTTTCCTATGATTCTGGGTAGATGGTCAGTGAGTATTACATTACAGTGAATCACAAAGAAGTGCCCATGCTGCACGCAGAGATTAAGCCATTCCCAAAAAAAGGCTATGATCTCACAAGCTTCACCAACATCAACTTTCTGAAATGTGTCCAGCCTCTGCCATACCACAGACACATGAGACCACAGATAATTACAGTGACAATTATACTGACATAGTTACATCAGTATAACTAACACTGCTGGAAAAAGACTGGCCATGTGCAGAGATTCACCAGTGAAAGTGCACCTCAGAGGTATAATTAACCTGATAAGCATCCTGTAAAGGTGGGGACCAAGCACTTGTCATCAGCACCTCCTTGGTTTGAAGTCACAGGACACAGGGATTGAGCCACGTTGGCAGTGGCCATTCACTGGAGTCTTTAGGGAAGGAGTGTGACATAAAGACCGGCAAGACATGAGTTTCAAGAAGTGAGATGAAGCTCAGGGGGTTGCTGGGAGAGATCTAGAGAGACTTTATGTGCACAATGTACATAAAGGGGATGGTGAAGCAAGGAGAAAGCAGCTAGCAGGGTTTTCACCCTTCCCAAGATAGGAAGGGCTGGAAATAGGAGGGCTTACGAGGTGAACGAGAGTAGCAGGGATCTGCAATGGGCATGTAGCTTGGGAGGGCAGCGAAATCACAAATGCTGTGAAACAGTTTAGGCTGAAAGACAGGGAGGATATGAGATTCAATGCAAGAAGCAGTCAAAGAGGTTACATACCTTAAACCCTAAAATGAGAATGAGCCAAAGATCGGAATAGAGCGATGCGCAGGACTGCACTCGGCTCACGGAGCACGTCATGCCTTTCTCTGTCGCCTACAAGGCAAGGCAAAGGCAGAAGTGAAGGCAGCAGCCTGGCACAGACCAATGGGAAGGTGCATCTAAGCTGGTCTCCTCTGTAAATTTCTGCAAGCAGAGGTCACAGCTGGTGCTACCAGGGGCAGAGTCTTAAAGTGAGATAATTTTGGCCTTCTGCTGCCAACAGGGCTGCTTAAACATTTCTCTAAAGCAGATGCCTTGGAGCCCTCCTGTGTCATGCAGGTGATCTGCACAGACCTGGAAATTTTGCAGTGGACTCTCACCTCTGTAAGAGACCAGACATAAACCAATTTTAGAGTGCACAGAAGATTTTCTGCCTTGTTTTTCTTTCTGTTGTTTCTCAAAGACTACCTCCAAATGCCTGGCCACCCACTAACTCTGTCCACAGAGTTCAGACAGGACACAGCAAAACCCCACACCGCCACTCCTCATCCTTTTACCCGCAGTGAGACGCTGAGGCTTCGGAAGCACTGGACTGGGTCAGAGAACACCCAGGTCAAGAGCAAGACAGTGTCTGCCAGCACCAATGCTGCTACCATTCCCAGCAACTGCAGGTCTTTGATAATCTGCAAACATGCAAGAAGTAAAAGTTACCGTGGGGAAGGAATGGACACCAATGACCTCCATCCCCCTTGGATCCCTTTCTGTTGTTTCTTTCAAGTGACACATCTCTCCTACTACTTTGCCCAGACAGGTGTCCAGCACCTACATTTGAGCTGGCCACAAGATCTCAGTCTTCAACTCCCAAATTCTTGGGGACCTAATCAGGCTTGAGACCAGGTATAAACCCTGCCTGATGGTGTGGATAGCAGGTAATTGCTATGACAGAAAACAGTTCTTCCAAAACAAGACTATCATCCCTTACGACCATATCATCAGCAGAGACAAAAAAGGCAGAGAAAAACACCTAGCAGGATCATAATTTTGCAAGTTTAACACAGATCCCAGTGTGAAACAGGAGTCCTTGTTGATACCCAGTTCCCCGGCAAAGCCTCTTGTCCCATCTTTCATCTGAGACCTACTTTTTTCACTGCTGGAAAGTGACCACTGAAAGTTGTAAGTGCACTTTTTTGTGCACGAATTTTCTATTTCCCTCCCAGTTTCTGAATCCTCATTCTTAAGTGCTGCAGAGGAGAGCCCAGCACTCCCTTCCTGCCTTCAAGAGCAGATCGGCTCCATCTGGGGATGGCCCTAGATCAGATGCTTTTGAGGACACCTGGTTTATTTTAATCGCAGAAGAACAATCAGCCCAGACCTGAACACAAACATTGGCATGTAGTGTAACAAAGGCATGTGGCCAATGTAAAATGAGAACATTGTTTGGTGATGGGGCTGGGATTCCACTGGGAAAGAGGCAGCCTGGCAGGGCACCCACTTGCCTGTAGAGTGGAAAAGCTCCTGCCTCATTGTGCAGGAATAAATGAAGGGCCCATGCCCAGCCAGGTGTGAAAGCAGACCTGTGATTGTGGCATCCATCCCTGTCATGTGCCAGTTTCATCTGGCTTGGAACTTGCTGGTGTTTGCTCTCCATGGAAAGTCTGTCCTCCCCCCTTCCCGCCTCAGATGCTGGGTACTCACCACCCGCTTGTCGGGCACCCGCTGGGTGAACACCTTGTAGAGCCGCCAGCTCTTCCCCAGGACAGGACCGAACACCAGGGAGGTCCCCACGCACAGCAGGCACAGCCTCACCTGCCAGGGGTCAGAGCGAGGGGGCTGAAAGGGGCTCACAGGGACACCACACACCCTCCCAGCCTGGGGTGCAGTAAGGATGGCTGGGGACATGTCTACACTCTTCTGATTTCTGGAGGGTGATATCAGATACTAGAAAGCTGACCACAGGGTGAAATAAATTGAAAGGCAAGTACTCCTCTGTAGGCATGCCTGCTGCCTACCTTTCTCTACCTACCTAGAGACTCTCATTGGAAAGCAGGCAGGGAGAGACAGGCAGCTTGTGAGCAGCAGGGGCACTGAATGTCCCAGCACCCATAAATCACTTGCTGGAACCTCCGTTAATTATCCTCAGCCCAGTGGCTGAGCAGGATGCAGGGTCTGCACCGTCCCACTCTCCCACATGGGTGCATGCCCAGTCCTCAGTCTGGCAGGGTGGCTGCCTCAGGCCAGGACATGGGGGTTCATCACACAGGTGAGCGTTTTGATGAAGATCTGCAGCCAAAAAACTCACCCACAGCCTCACAGCACCTGTGCTGTGTCAGGCAGTGGTGGCTGTGTGGAAGATCCTATCTCCCTTTGTGCTCCCCTCTGCCTGCTGCACCTCTACAAGCCCAGCAGCCTGCCTGCCTGCAGGACCTGTCCCCAGGGACCTGCCTCAAGTCCCTTCCTCGGTGCAGATGTGGTTTGCGAAACAGCGAAGGCCGTTCAGACAGAAAGTGTCTGGCTGCCTTTTGCATATGTGAAAGCCACAGCCCAGCTGAGCAACGTGGTGGTGACAGGCTGTGGCTCGGACAGAACATGTACAGGTGACAGCTGGCTGGGAGAGAGCACGTACAAGCAGGCTAGTACATGCCTCAAGGTGCCCATCCCAGCAAAACCCCTGCTCACCTGAATAAGCTTTTCCATTGAGTCTCCAGATGGCAGGCTCGGCTCCTGAATCCCAAAGAGGTAAGCACTTGTGTAAGTCAAGCCACTTCCCAGCAGGGTCACAATGTTGAGATTGGGGCTGGACATCTTCACAATCCTCCAGGAAACAAAGCAGGGAATTTGATGACAGTTACTGAGCATCATGACCTGGCAGCACAGGGGTGAGGTCCCCTTACAGGGATGATGACGGTCACAAGGAATGCTGACACACTGTCCACCCCCAGCCTGTGCTGTTCACCACTGCTCCAAAAGCTCAGCCATTATTTCATGGTCCCATCCTCTCCCCTTTCTTGCTGGAGCACTTCACAATCCTTCAAGTATTCATTTAGCCCTATGCCAACACTTCTGCTGCAGAGGGGCAGAGGTGGAAAACCTCACCAACACAGCCCAGGGTGACTGTCCCCAGCAGTAAGCTTTAGGTGCAAGAGCTACGTGTGCCTCCAGGAACAGGCCCTTCCCACTGCTCCTTCCTCTGAGGAGATATCTCCACACTCAGCACAGGAAGCCGCCAGCAACGTTCAGGTTACAGTCTCCCCTCTGTAATTTCACCTCATCACTCATAATCCTGTAACTGTATTCAGGGAGGGAAGAATCAACCCACTGATCTCTTATGACCTGTCACCCTTCCCCAGCAAACCTATTGAGTGAAAGCTGGACCTCCTGCCATCCCCTCCAATAGCTCTGCCCCTTTGACCTGATGCCAAGTCATTACTTTTCTCTCCCTGACTTGCTGTCTTGCAGTCACAAAGCCTGGGGTTCAACTTGTCTCTCTCCCTCCCTGCCTTCCTCACCATGTCTCAGCCCTTGGAGAAAGATATTCACCAGCTCATGCTCTCAGCTGCAGCTGAGAATGATCTCCTCTGTCCTTCCAGGTTCAGGAGGCAGACCAGTATTTATTTACCGCAGGGCAAATAAATAACGCACATTCATTACAGCACGTTCTGAGAACATAAATTCAAGTAGCCACTGAACTCAACACCACTCAGTAAATGAAGTGCTTCTGACTGGGATGCAGTTGGGATGCAGTTGATGCAGCTGCTGCAGCACAGCAGGCACAGGGCTCTCAACACAAACCCTTACAGGCAGGACCCTCCTGACTGCACCATGGTTGTCAGGAGCATTACATTCCTTAAAGCCACCAGCGACGTCAAACAACATCAGTCCAGGCGGCACTCAGATGTACACCTCTGTGCGAAACAATGGCACATGGAGAGCAAACGCTTTGCCAGGTGAAGCCTGGGAGAGGGATGTATCCCTGGAGGAGGAAGCAGTTGAAATTCCAAGGGACCAATGAGGCTGAGGAGAAGGTGGCAAAGAGGCAGCAGAGACATCCAGAATTTCTGAGGAAGGCTCAGCACTGGCTGAGAAAGGTTGAGCTATGAAGAACTGCCGAGCCTTCTGCTGGATTTATGCTGCCTTCAGAGGAGCAGGACTTTTTATCTCCTCTGTGCAGACTGAACAGCACCAAAAAAAGTCTACACTTCACCACCAGCTTCTCTCAGTAATGGAGATCATGTTCTCCACCAGTACAAGCAACCACCAGGAACAAAAAGGGTTATCAATATCTTTAAAGTATGAGTGGCCCAACAGCAAGAAGGACATGGCGCATTGTGGGGAGTATGATGGCCTTGCTATGGAGCTGTGCTGCTCAGAGCAATGCTCTCAAGCACGTGGAGCAGAATTGAGCTCTCCTTTTACCCACTCCTGTTGATGTTTTATTGAGTAGCACCTGGATGAGACCATGCAGCACTGTCTTTGCCAGAGGGCACCCACATAGTCATAGAATCATTAAGGTTGGAAAAGACCTCTAAGACCATCAAGTACAACCTTTGACCAAACACCACCATAAGAACTAAACCACAGCACTAAGTGCCACATCCAGTTTTCAACACGTCCAGAGATGGTTATTCCACCACTTCCCTGGGCAGCCTGTTCCAATGCTTGACAACGTTTTTGGTGAAAAAATTATTGCTGGTTCCCAACCTGAACCTCCCCTGATGCATTTCCTGAGGCATTTCCTTTCATCCTGTCTACAGCACCCTGCCTTGGGGAGGAAAGGAGCAGTCCAAACAGAACTGTCTCCACCAGTGATCAAAACTCTGTGTGATAGAAGAAACTGCAACATCCCTGGCATTACCCTTGCTTGCCCTATGCTGCTCACACCCTCCTGAACCTTATCTGGTCATCAGCTTAGAGCTTGGTCCTGAAGGAGCCTGACTCCACTTCTCCAGCTCAGGGGAAACCTCCCAGGAGAAGAGGGATGCCCTTACCTGTTTTTCCTGAAGCGAATAGTGAAAATGAAAAAAAAGAGTGCTAGTAGGACTCCTCCAGTCAGGAATGTCCACACAACTCCCAGAAGACCAGCAGAGAAGGATGGGGAGCTTTTCATACTGTGGTCAAACGATGTCTGCAGGAAGCAAAAGGGATAAGGAAGAAGAGGACATTGCTGTGGCTCTCAGCAAAGAAGCTCCCTACTCCAGCATGATCCCTCCCACAGTTATCCTGCTCAGCCAGAAACCACAGCTCCCAGTAAGAAGACACTCCAGCACCAGACTAAGTCCTGCAGGTAGGGCCACTGAGATGTACGTGGACAGGACGTGTGCTCTGTCACTTGCTGAGTGTTCAGGAGGACACAGCAGTCCAAGAGCCCTCTTCTTATGGCCAACTAGCCAAATCCATAATGAAGCTGCACAAGTCATTCATAAATCTCAGGCAGCCCGGCCTCTGAGACACAGGAACATGGACACTGGTTCCTCACTGTCCTCTGGAAAGAAATCTTTGGAGAAAGGCCCCGTGATGCCCCAGTTGGTATCATGCTTCTTTAGATGCTTCTTGGTTCCCACCCTTACCCCTCCCTGCAGCAGACAACTGATCAGATGGGGGACGTGACTGGGAGCCAGCAGCAGAGCTGCCAGTCGGTGCAGGAGCTCAGCAAAGGGAGTGTGACAGCAATTTTCAAAGGCAGTGACACACTGAGCTGGAATCCACCCGTCTCCCAGCTGGACGGAAACTAACTTGGTCCCAGGCAGGCATCAGCTGAGAACTGGCTTTTGAGGGACACTCCCAAAGTGGGTATGATGGAAGCACCTCTCTCCTTACACACAAACCACCTTATGGGTTTGAATCTCCATTTAAAATATTCTCTGCTATCTCCTTATTAACATAAAATGGATAAAATGATCCCATGTGAAACAAGAAACCTACTTCTGCTGCTGATCTAAAATGCTCCTGCATTTTTAACAGGATCTGCATGTGTGAGTTACCAACTTTTTTTTTTCCTTAAAAAAAGCATCACTTTAATAAAAGTGCTGGCACATCCCCTTTAAGGGGGGAGAGAGGAGAATGGGGTTTGAGCTGGGATCGCACACCTCCTCACTAACTTCTCTGGTGCTGAGTTCTTTCTCAGGTATTCCTGCATCCAATTTCTACTGCAGAAGACTACTTTTCCTGACAGTTGACACCGCCCCAAACTCCCAATTTTTACTTCAAGGTCTGAGCTGTTTCTGCTTCCAACCTAGCTAGAAATAAATCTTCAGGCAGAAGGAAGGCATTTGTTTAGAGCCAATGCCTCGTGTCCCTCTTCCCCAGCCAGGCTTCATCTCCTCTGGGCGAGCAAGAACAACGCACAGCTTGCAGAATTAAAGCCACCACATAATTCTTGACATAAAAATGTGTCACTGCCACACGAGCACAGCTGATCTGCAGGCTCCTGGCAGCCCACATGCTGGTGCCACGCTGGTCACAGGGCAACTGGGAAAGGCAAACCCCTGCCTGGGAGAGACATCCAGCTGAGAGCTTGCTGCTGCTGCTGCTGCTGGGATACAGCTGCATGCACATCTCAGCATCACTTTGCAGCAGCGTGGAGGAATCCCTGGGGGGATACTCATCTCCCTCCTGAGAACTGCTTCCTACCTCCTCTTCCCTCTTGCTACTCCCTGGGGAGCCTTTGCCTCTCTGGGAAATGAAGAGCACACCAGATGGTGGAGGTGGTCCAGTGCCAGGTCAGTGCCCTGCTTACACCAGGATTCTCTGTGTAAAACCCCCATCATTCTGCACAGATCAGGCCCATCCTCCCCCTGCCTGGAGCTGACAGGGCTGGTACATAGCTGTAATGCCATGCTATTTCTGTGTCCTACCTGCTCGAGCCCAAAGGTAACACCTGGCTTTTGCCACTGAGGTGAGCAGGGCAAACTCAGCATTCTGGGGCTTCTGCACTTCACTTCCAGATGCACCCACCAACAAAATCTTTTCACCTCTGTCTGCTTTCAAAAGTATTACTGCACCTTATTCCCAGCAACCACCCAGGGATCAGAAACACCCCTATGATCTCCACTTTTTCTCTCCCACACACCCTCCCACCTGACTGCTGTTTCCCTGGATGTTGATGCTACTTGAAGTTGACGGAGCGCTTTGCTGGCTGCTGAGCGGAGTAAATCCTGGTCCTGGCAGGGGGAATATTAATTGTAAGCTGGCTGCCAGAGCCAGAGGAGCCAAGCAGCTTACAGTCTTTTAATTAAAGGCCCATGGTCGTGCAGGACGTGATGGAGAGCCGAGTGGGCCAAGCCTCTCTGCTCCATCCAGCAGCCCCACGTGGTGCAGCTGCAATTGAGAGCATCCCAGTGTCATTTATACCGCCTTACTGGTGGAGGGGGGAAGGTACCATTTATTACAGATGATGACTTTTAATTAAATCCTACTCTACTCATATTTGAAAAGCACTTTGAAGTTATAGGGGACAGGAAAGGTCAGGGGGAGATGGGGCCATCACAGGCCAATCCTGAGCAGCTGGCTGACACATGGGAGGGCTGCTTGACATGACTTGGCTGTCGTGGATGCTTTCCCCCCTTCTGGATAATTGCTGGGTGTCACCTAGACTGGGCATGTCTTGTCTATCAACCAGGTGACAGTGTGCTGCTTTCAGCTGGACTGGGATTGCTTGGCAGCTGCAGCCCCCTCTTTACCCCTCCCCCAAATCTACTTCTGCAGAGCAAACCTCATGTCCCACAGCACTCCCCTGCACCCATACATACCACTGTCACAGTGCAGAGCTCCTGCAGGGCCCGCTGCTGCTGCTCCTGGCTGCCAAAACTGGAGCTGCCATCACAGAGCTCAGAGCAGTTGAATCCCGGCTCCATAGCACATCCTCAGTCGTCATCCAGCCGTAACTTTGCCCTGCTGGAAGGATGAGTGTTGGTTTTCTCCAGCAAGAAGAAACCTTTGGCACACACCACATCCCTCCCTGTCAGCAGGGAAGGGTCTGTGGACAGCCTGGGGCTGAGCTTACCCAAACTGATGTGATGCACATCCAGAGCCAGGACAGGAAGGGTCCCCTGACAGTGTCCCTTGGGTGTCCTCTGCAGCAAGGAGAGTCAGCTCAGGACCCGGGCTCCCACAGAGCACGGTGGCATCCCCAGCACTGCTACACCAGCCTGCAAAACAACACCTGTGGAGGGTCACAGTGGCCCCCAGACCCTATATCCCAGCTGGGAGCTGAAATTAGGTGCTGTACTGGTCCAAGAAGGAACATGGCACCCTGGCACCCTAAACCCACTGCATCTTTCCTTTGCCAATGTATTTTCCTGCACTGGAGCAATTTCAGGGTCATTTTGCAAGAACCCTCCTTGTGCTGGCAGTGACTGCTGGTTTCATGGAACATCCCTTTCTTCCAGCAGAGAACCAGCCAGTGAAGACAACAACAAACAGTAACCAGTGTTGCCATCCCTTACCAGGACCTACATCCAGGCCTGGGTGAGCAGAGGGGAAGGTGCTTGAACGCAGCGTTTTGGCTGACTCGGCCCAAGATGCAGCCTGGCTACCTGAAGAGCTGACTGTTTATTAAGGAGATTTAGAAGCCTGACACCTCCATGCTCCCCCTCCCTCCCTCCCGGTGCTCTGGCTGGCAGGTATTGTCCCTGCCTGCTCCTGCTCCCTTTGCACCACCTTTGCCTCTGTTCCCCCTTTCATTTCTCTTTTTGGTGTGGATTTTAATAGGCCTCATTACCATTTTAGACATGAGGTCATACTTATCCTCAAGCATCCTTACTCAATTACCATTGTCACCAGGTTTAATTAGCTTCCAGTGCACGACCATAAGCAAGTCTCCCTCATTTAGCAGCAGGGGAGGAGGCGCAATAGCTCACTCCCTATTTGCTCCTAACAACAGGTGGGAGGAAAAAATTATCCCTATCATGCTCCTCGGTGCTGCTCCCTGGCTGAGCATCCCCTGTACTGGCCAGTGCTCTAACCTTCCCTGTTGCTGCTCCTGACCTGTGATGCCCTCTCCTTCAAAGTCCTTTCTTTGGAAAAACTCTTGTCATTATGTGAGCAAAGAAAGAGTAAATTAAAAAGAAGCATGGTTACCAGGACCTGGTCTGAAACCTGATGTTCGTCATGGGGCATAATTGAGATTCAAATGACAGAAAAGCTACAGGTGTTGTTCTCAGCTCGAGTGTAGGCTGATTTTTCAGCTTTAGAGTAGTTGCTTACAAGTCCCAACCCAAGCACATCAAGCTAAGTGGGCTATTTGTCCAAAATTAGCAGACCCACCTCTGAAGCAATAACCCCAGCTCTCTGGTTGGCAGAAGCCTTCGTGTACTGCAGGTCCAGGCACTGTCCTTGCTCCTGCCAGAACTCCCCCCAGCGTGAGATCAGCTCGCTGTGTCCTACAAACACAGTATCACACATCAGCCAGACAAGTTTTACACACATGGTGCGTAAAGATGTGTTTTTCAAGAGTGCTGAAGCCACCCAGCTCTATCAAGCCTTCTTCTCTCTAGATTGTAGCAAACTGTGGTGTTTCCCCTTTGCAGTAGGATCATCCTCTGGGAGTTTTCATGCCCTCCATAGCTCAGGCTGAGTGACTGGACAAAAGCCATGGCTGCAGGAGATATCCAGCTGCTGCAGTGAATGCCAGGATTGCTAAAATGCTGGAAGTGCAGTGGAGAGGAGGAGACAGGCTCCAGCTGAACAATTCAGAGACCAAAGGACAGTGTGGAGTGGTTGGGGATGGGGGTAGGAGAGGGACACTGAATCTTTGATGCTGAGAAGACCTGAAGGTGAGCACTGCCCAGCCTCCAAGGGGCTCAGCTCCTCCCCATGCCCCTGGTGGGTTTAAAGACAAAAACCCCTATTACTCCTTGTAACCTTCTGCCAAGTCAGAGGGGGAACACACCTGGCAGGTGGATCACTACCAAGGCTGGCATGAGGCCAGCAGGCACAGCCTTCGTGTGGCTCACAAATGGAGGTGTTACCACAAGGAGCACCAGCTGAGCCCTCATCCACCCAGGAGGCCACCCCTTGGAGGGCAGAAGCCCCTTGGGGTCTCCCCAGCCCCCACCCCTGCATTCTGAAAACGGCTCCCACACAAAGTTGATAACAAGCTGAGGTAATTAGTGGTCATTAGTATGCAACAAAGCAAGCATCAGTGCAGTTGTTGCTGAAAGGCAACAGGCATTTCCAGCCCAGCTCCTGCCTCTTGTGAGAGCTGGCAGGAATGCTTCTCTGTAGCCTGGAGAGCATCCAAGGGGGACCAGCACTCTGGGGGGGTCACTGACCTTCAGGCTGAGGCTGGCCAATAGTTGTCAGGACAGACCAAAACACAGGTAAAACCCCACACAGGTAAAATCCTTAAAATTAAAGGGACTGTTGAGAACAGAGACTTGTGGGGTTTGTTTTTTTGTGAGTGTTTTTAAGACTTAAAATGCCAACCAGTTCTGATAGATCACTTCCAGAGCAGAATCACAGAATGGCTTGTGTTGGAAGGGACCCGAGAGCTCTGCCTGCCTTGCTCTGCCCTTGCTGCTCTCGGTCTCTGTGGCCTTGCACCTGCCAGCTGTCTGGGACGTGGAAAGTATTTGGCCACAGAGGAGCATTGGCTTGCACGCAGACATGATCCAAAAGCCAAAACTCGATAGGAAACAAGTGACGGGACCACATGAAAAATATTAGCACCACCATTTTCTCAGATAAAAGTGAAGCACTGACTGCTAGAAACAGTATTTGGATAAAAGCAATTTGTGGTCACCTCAATGGTTGATCTCCAGGCCTGGAAAACCTGTTTCCTTAGATCTGTCGAGACCCAGGAATACTTAGCATAAAAGCATTTAGGTTGGAAAAGAGCTCTTAGATCATCAAGTCCAACAATTAACCCAGCACTGCCAACCCCTCCACTAAACCATGTCCTTAAGCACGACATCTACATGTTTGTTGAACACTTCAAGGGACATATACAGAATCACTAAGGTTGGAAAAAACCTCAAAAATCACCAAGTCCATTATCTAACAGTGCTGAGTAACTGTAGACTAACACATAAAGAGCCCTCAAAATAGATGCAATTGATGTAATCTAAATGCACATCTTGACTCTCTCAAATTTTCTTCTTCCCTCTCAAAACATTTCTTTTGGGAAAAAAACAGAGGAAAAAAGCCTTTAAAGAAGCTGAAAAATTGGTGCAGCATGTATAGACCCAGAGCAGGGAGAAGGAACTTTTCACCCCAACAGGTTCATTTTGATGCAGTGTTGAAGGAGAGTCTTCTTCCCAAGGGTGACATAGTTGCCTGGCAAATCAAAAGGTGCAAAACCAAAGATGTCAAATCACAGACAACAGAACATTCGCATTCAGAAATGTGCCAGTCTTCATGAGCTCTGCAATCCTGGTCACACCAACCCCAACAGAGAAATGATACATGCACACCTCTGCAAGGAGCACATCTGGAGAAACATCTGCTGAGAAGAACTTTTGGGAAGGTGGCTGTGTGGCCAGAGGCAGAGAAGAACAACTGGGGAGAAGGAGTAATGTGCAAAGGGCAGAGCCACTCCTGCTGCCTCAAGAGGGGAGCAGGAGACCTCGGCTCACCCATGAGGGGTCTGTGCTGCTACTGCCAGTCCTGGTGGGAGATGGAGCTCTGCTGGTGCAGAGCAGCCGCGGCTTTCAGGACACCGGGCTGCACGCTGACAGTGGGAAATCAGCCGGATAACTGTTCCGGCAACACAAACACTGCAGGATGGGGTTTTGCAATTCAAAATCCGGTGCTTCTGAGACAGGCTCCTGCTTTTTCCTTCTGCTCTTCTTGTCCAACAAGATCCCTTCTAGTTTGGCCTGAGAAACCTGCAATATGCCACCCCCAGGTGATCAAAAAAAGTCACAAGCCAGACTTGCTGCAACACCCCCCGCCATGAAGCTACTTAAAAACTGTGAGTTAAACACACAGCATATCTGAAGATTATTTTTAATTTATATTTAAAACTTTGGCACCTACATTTTCATGCTTTTCCCTGCAAACACAAAAGGAAAAAGAAAGAAAACCAAGAAACCCATCACATCATCCTAAAAGCTGGGTTACAAAGGCTGAATTCCCAGGAACACTGGGGAGCTACAAAGTTGTCACCCTTCTTCTCAGGGTCTGTCCTGTGCTCGTGCTTCATTCTGCTCCTGTCCCTGGGGTTTTCAGGGCCACTTCCAGGCCCCTCAGATACCTTCATACCTCACAGACACACAGCAAGCTCAGTGAGGATAACCACCAGGAGCTGCAGGACCCACTGCACACGAAAGACAGAGATGCAAGACAAGGTGCTTCTCACTGCATGCATGGGGAACTCAGTGTGTGATTGAAACCTGAAATTTTGTGTTGACTGAAGCTAGGTGAGATTTTCAAGCTTCCTATAATTTTGGGAAGCATGTCCCAATATCATGAAGGCAGTAACTTCTGAATGTTGATCTTACTGTTTGTCTGTCCACTGTAGCTCCCTCATCTTGTGAGGACTGCACAAGGTTGGCACATTTAGCTCTACCTCTAGACTTTTTAACTTTGTAAGTGCACGTTGAATACCCACTTGGCTTTTTTCAGTTCTGTGGTTTACATTTTGAATTAAAGGAACCTCTATGCACAAAAAAATCCCAAAAATCCCACATTACTTTTTTTGTAATGTCAGTCCTGCAAGGAGCTGACTCGCACTTCTCCCACTAAGGAGCTGATAAGGCTTTTAACTCTCTAACCATAATTGCTATACAATGACAGGCGTGTGAGAAACAGAGACAGAATAGATTGGAGATGCTCAAAGGAAGGAAAATTAGGAGGGAATACCAAGAGGCATAGGGAGCATGCCACAAATGAGACCAGTATGACCAGAGCCGATGGGGAGGTAAATCAAATCCTTGGAGCTACCAGGGAGTGACTTTGTGCCATTCGAAGATCTGAGCCCTCCCTCGTGTCCAGCTGCAGCAGTTGCAGAGCAGCACGTGGATGAAATGAGCAGAAACTTCCAGGTTTCTGCCTCCCCAAGGGGGCTGGGAGTCCAGAGGTTGGGACCCCACTGCCCCTCGAGCTGAGCTCATCCCTGCTTGGCCAGGTGGCCTGGCAGCCTCCTCACACAGAGCCACGCGACAGCAGGAAACAGCCAGAAAAGTCCTTGCAGCCGAATTTTAGTGACACCATGGTACCCCCAGGTGGAAGCTCACCTTCCTGCAGCCAGTGAGAGAGGCAGTGGGATCTCTGCTGCGAGACAGCAGCCTCATCACTCGGGGCCAAGGAGGACACGGCTGCCTCCCCCAGAAATGGTCAGGGGACATACCCCAAGCACCACTCCGAGAAGGAGCAGTGCTGCTCCCATGCCCAAGCCTCTGCCCACAGCCGGGGCAGCAGCAGCTGTGCTGCATGGATAGGAAGGACACACAGAGGCTTTTCACCACTTGGGGAAAAATCCTGGGTTTTCTTCACTCCGTAACAACTTCATCAATCATTTCATTTATTAGTGCGAGACCACACCTGTAGGTGTTGTTCTGCCTCCATGGGACAGCCTCCCTGCTCATTCCCAAGCCCTGAGTCAGGAAGGTCTCCATCCCAAGTGCTGGGCATGTGGCAGATGACCTGAAAGTGGGATGGCAGGGGTTACCTATCCAGAAACACACTGCACCTTCACCATGAAGAGGCAGAAGTGGCCAGGGCTGGCAACAGGGCCAAAATGCATGGCCACCATGCCTGATGCCCACAGAAACACACCTCCTGCCGCCACACTGCCAGGCACAGCCAAAGAGAAGCAATGTTGGAGGTGTGTAAATATCCCCAAGCATTTGCTTCACAATTTGCCCTGGTAGTTGCTGCAGGCAAACCATGAGCCCCCCCATCTGCCAGGCTGGTCAATCCTGGATCCCTGCCACGGATCACACCCACATCCCTGTCCCAGAGAGGCTGGCACCTTGTCACAGGATAAAGAGGCTGCAGGACTCCACCGTGGCTGTGTGACACTCACACTTTTCCACCAGGACGCTGATTCAAGGCGCTGTGACTGGTGCAGGATCACCAGGTCTCAGGGCTGTGCCCATTCCTGGTGCCTCTGTTGCCTTTATACCTGCTCCCATCCATCCACATGCATGACCTGCCTCAGAAACCTTTTTGTGGGTTTTCCCAGGCCATTCCCATCAACTGCTGCTGCCTTCTCCTTTGGGCATGTGCCCCAATATGCTGCTCTGAGGCACAGCTCAGCCCCAAGCACTACTGCTGGAGGCTCCAACATCCTTTCCTCACATCAGCTCCCTCTGCCTTTGGGGTGTTAGCACCAGCCCAACAAACGGGAATATGCTAAACAGCCGTAAAGGAAGGTGAAGCCTGCAATTTTTTTCTGTCTTAACTGTACCACCTTTAGAGAGCCACCATGAATAAGAGGCAAAAAAAGCCTGATGATTTAGAAGTTTGATTTACAAGGGAGATCTACCTTGTGGTTGAGCTGTGTATGACTTAATTAAAAGCAGAAGCTCACCCCCAGTGAAGCTGTTTACTGCCGAGCTATCAAATGCAGAGGAGGAAAAGACCTCAGAAGTAGTATCTCCATAAAGATATACTTCACATTAAGCATATGCCTTCAAGAGCTCTCCCTTTCCAAAGCTGGCAGAAAGCTGCAGCTGCTCCTCATGCAATCAGACACCATTCCCTTGCAGCACCAGCACACCTGTGTTTTCACAAACAGGGCTAGGATGGCCAGGCTGCAAAGCCACACAGCCCCAAGCATAGGGACAGCTTCTAGCCCTAACAAGGTCAGCACGTTTTTTCTCTATTTTACTTTTTTTTTTTGAAATCTGGCAGGATTTTGGAAATCAAGTGACACATTTAGTCCTTAAAGAGGCAGGAAAACAGAGCACTACAGCTCTTTCACCTTACCCCTGATGACCAAGCAGCAGGGCATATTTTCCCCTAGGAGACAGATTTGACTTAAGGCTCTGAAAGCCAGAGATATCCACAGCTCCTCTGGCTCCGCTCCCGGGTACCACAGGCTGCCAAACTGCACCCAGTGCTGCCCTGCTCAGGCTTCTAGTCTCCTTGCTGGGCAAAACAAGCCCCCCACCAAGGGGCAGGGCCACATCAAGGTTTCCACGAGGTCTGCCAGCCTGGCTCCCTGCAGACAGCAGTGAGGCTTGCTCAGGGGTGGAGAGGGGCAGCTCCGAAACTGGAAGCACAACCAAACCCGTGTGAAAAGTGCTACTTGTAAACTGTGGCAGGACAGAGCTGACAGCACCGTAAGAGCAGAGCATGCAGTGCCCCGGCAGCAGGTGGGTGAGGGGATGTGGCAGCTGCGCCAAGGCTGCATTAGAAATGCCAGCTGCAACTCAACACTGGCAGCTCCCGGTTACCCGGGATCTGGTTCCCTTGGCCTCCTCCCTGCCCCTCTGAGGATGCAGAGCACCTGCGGGGGAGCGGAAAATCCAGCTCTGGGTCCATGAGCCACGCTTCCCTGAGAGGTGACCAAGTCCCTGGGAGTTGTGTCATGCTCTGGCAGCCAAGGAGAAGCAAACAAGCTGGGTCCTGGAGTGTTTCCTGGCGGGGGTCTCACCCCTTAGCAGCACGGTGAATCCAGGGCACACGGGTCCCTCTCTCTCCCTCTCCACCCAGCAGGTTGCTGCATTGTGGAGTTGGTTGTAACTTTTCTTCCCCCTGTTTTGAACTCCGAAAGGCACACGGCTCGCCCAGGCAATAGCAGTTTGGTTAGCACAAATTGACCTAGCGCTGCAGCTTCACATCTTTGCATCCTGCAAGGCAGCCCTTTCCCATCGCCAGGTGCTAGCAGGCTCCCGCTCCTACAGGCGCCTCCCGGGGGCTGCTTGGAACCTTTGGGACACTATTTTCTGGAGAGCTACAAAACACCGGCCCAAGCCCGCCCCGTTCCGAGCTCAGGGGTGCACTCCGGGCACAGCCAAGCCAGCGAAGGGCGAACGAGGAGCTCTGCATCCCCCAAAATCGCGCCCAGAGCACGGCTCCGTGCCGCAGGACGGGAGCGCTCGGGGGCTGCCAGCCCATCCCGCGGCCTCGCCGCGCTGGGGTCCGGCCGGCTGCACCCGCGGCGCCCCGCGGGCTGTGGGCAAAGGGGCACGCACGGGCAGCAAAACCACCAAAGCGAACAGCGCCAGGGCAGGAAGGCAACTCGGGAGGTAACCTGGGCGCCCTCGTCTCATCCATCCCGCTCGCAGCCCCAACCACGGCTGCCAGCCCCTCTCTCCCCACACCGCGCCCGGCGGAGCCCCGACCCACCTGCGGGGACGGCACTCGTACCCAGGGTGCCAACCTGCGGATACCTGTGGGAGCCTGGCAGGAGCGGCGCGCCCGGGCCGGGAGCAGCCCCGCAGCCGCCGCGGGACGCGGAGCTCGGCGCCGGCGGCCGCCGCTCAGCGCCCCGGCTCCGCCCGGCCCGGCCCGGGGGAGGCGGGCGGCGGGAGGGGCCCGGGCGGCCGCGCTCCTCCCGCCGGGGCGGCGGCGCCGGCCCCGCTCCCGTCTGACCCGGGACAAAACTTTTCGGCAGCGGGGAAAAAGCCCGGAGGCCGGGGCTGTCCCGGCAGGGCTGGATCCCATTTCACGCCGGCGGCTCCTCCAGAGGAGAGCAGCATCGAGCCCTCCCCAGAACACCCCGGAGCAGGGAGAGCGGGACCCCCCGGCACAGCCCCCGGCTGACCTGGCCGCGCCGCCGCAGCCCTTTAGCCCCGCGCTCCCGCGGCCGAGCTCCTCTCCGGCCCGTCCCGCTGCTGCCGGCGGGATGCGCCCGGCTGGGAACGGGCCGCCTCGCTCGGGTGCTCCTGGCAGCTGAGGCAGCACAAAGCCCCACGTCTGTGGCAAAACCGGCCCGAGAAGGTGAGTAAACGCGAGGGCGGCCAACCTCGTGCTCCGTAGCTGCTTGTGCCGCCCCTTGGCTAGTGGTAGCCAGCGTGACTACTGCAATAGGTATGTTTGTGTGAGCAGCGCTCGGTGTCTTGCGGACAGACCCACCGTCACTGACAGCATCCCCGTGCTGGCCGTTTCCCGGTCTTGCCTTCCCACGGTCGTGCAGCTCGCTTGCATCAACTTTGTGCTTTCTCCCCTCAAGACACCCACTCCATTTTACTGGAACTTTTCCACAACTCTGAAAGCCAAAAGCTCTGCTCCAGCACCGTAGTTTCCCTCCCAGCCTGCAGCCAAGTGCCAGGTGCTGCTGGAAAGGGCTGTTTGCAGACAGGTGTAGGCCATGCAGGTTTTCTCTCTTTACACTGTTCTGTTTACCTCATTTACCCAACTCTGCTAGGCTCTGCCGTGAACTGTGCTAATTTTCCACTCCTGCCCATTCCCAGACCTGCAGAGCCATGGACCAGGGGCAGTTGTGGTCTGAATAGGAACAGAGAGGTTTGCACAGCACTGTTGGTCACGCTGTGCCCCACAGCACCATCAGAAACAAACAATGACCTCTCACTTCCCAAGCCTGGTAAAAGCATCCAGTTTGCAGCCTCTGGTTCTGGCAGCAGCTCCCACTGCCCTTTCCTAGATTTGACTGATGTCCCAGAGGAGAAGCTGCTATAGGACCTCTCCACTCCCTTTTCCCATCCCCCTCTGAGGTGAAGCAGAGGCATGAACCTTGCCCAGGGAGTCTAACACCATGCTCCAGAAAGTATTTTCCAGCCTGGGCAGTGATGGGCGATGAAGGCTCAGTGGGGCCAAGGGCCACATCTAGAGCAGGTGAAGGAGGCAGGAGCCTTGTTACTGCCACGTAATGAAAAAGCCTCTTGGAAAGCCTTGGGAGACGAAGATCCAGCAATTTAAAATAAGGAGACCCATGGATTAATTCTGAATTTTGGCACTGAAAGCAGCCCTCCTATTTAGAGAGGTGCAGATTATCTGCAGCTCACAGTGGCTATAACGAAGGTCCCCATGTTTCAGTATCTCTGGAAATCTGATCTCTTTTAAAACACGCAGGCTCTTAGACTGAACTTAACAATCTGGTCTCTGCCTCCATGAAACCAGGACCATAAGTATAAACATCTCTCAGCAGGAAGTGAGGAGAGAGGAGTGAGACCCTGACTGTTCACACAGGAGCAGGAGTGACTTATTTCTGGTTCCTCCCAAAGCTAGCAGAGAGCACTCCTGTTGCCCCACTGACTCATGCTTTTTACTAAGCACTTTGTAAACTGTGATAATGAGAAATGGCCGCTTTGTGCGTGCTTCAGTTTTGCTCTCAAAAAAGAAGAAAAACTTTGGAGGTATAGACAACTGTCCTTGGCAACTGTTACAGACACATGGATGTGCATCACCTCTTATTCCTCACCCAGCAGAAGTGGGACCACAGCCTCATCCCAGTTAGCTTTGCAGCCCTACAAGAGCTGGGACACCCTTCTAGGTGTCACTTGGCATTGTCAGAGAACATGTAGTTGCAGCCAGGATGTTGGGTAGTCTGGGAAAAATGCCTGGGTATTTTGTCTGGAGGCAGGAAAGTGCCTGCTGCACTACAGGTATGCACCAAAGAAGGATTTGTGCTGCCAAGCAGGAAGGAATGGAGGTCTGAAAAGGCACAAGTGAGGGCAGAAAGCCCATAGTTAAGGTGAGTTGTGTTACAAACTCTGCAGGGACGAGGGTCCTGCTGTGCTTAAAGCCCCATGTTGGGAACACATCACCCCATGCCAGGGAATAGCTGGAGCACAGCAGCAGCATGGCTCAGCCCGAGGCTGGGTCCTAGGAAGGGAAAGCAAAAGCTGAAATCATTTGAAACTGCCAGGGGAGGCAGGATGCAATTTTCTCCGTCTTCCATGTCTTTTCTCAGCCCTTACTCTTTTTAAACATCCTGTTGAAGAGTTGAATTCAGAGCTCCCTGGAGGGGTTCAGTACCATCACAACGTTGCCTGATAAGAAGGATAAACCACGTGCTCATGCCTCTTCACTGCTGCTCTGGCTCTTCGTACTTAGCACCTTGTTCATCCTGCATGGAGCTACTTATACCTTACAGCTGCTGGATCCCTTGTGGGAGCTGTGATCTCCTGGGACACAACACCTCATTTTGGAGGTCTGGCCCATATAGTTTGCTCCAAGATGTACACAACAGTTGGATCCTTGTTTCAAGTTTACTGTTGAAAAAAGGCGGCTTGGAGCTGATTTTTGCGGACTGAGACCCCTCCTGCTTGCCAGTCATTAGCTATACCTAATGAAATAACACTTCTCTTCTGGGGTCTGGCTCAGGGTTTCAGCCCATTTAACACTTATGCTTTGTCCATCCTCAAGGGTTCACCCCCAACCAGGGTGTCACACAGAACCATCAAAAATACCCTCTACTTTAACTGCAGCTTTTGGTCATCTGCTAAACTCTTATTAAGCAACTCACATTGCAGTCAAATTTCACAAAATTTGCCTGAGTTTTCTTTAGGATGAATTGCATTCGGTTTTTGCTTCATCTTAGGGAAAATTAGTGTCTTGGAAAAGCCAAATTCATATATGACTACCTATGATTGTCCTGACTTTGCTCAAGTCCATTGCAACTGCTCAGCTCCACTGTCTCTACCCATCACGATGGATCTAAAAGGGAGACAAGGTGTGCTGGATGGACGCATCCTCTGTTGGGAAATTATCATCCAGCACACTTAAAAACTCTCATGAGACTTGACTGTGGCCTGCAGGCAATCTCCACAGATGTGTCCCAGAATTAAATTATCTATGCAAATACAGTTTTCTTTTCACACGTCGCAAATGAGCCTGTAGAGAGAGACCCGTGCTGGGCCTCGTTTGATGAGGCAGTCAGGTACACACAGGCTTGCACACAGTGCTCCCTCTTGGGCTTTCCTGATCTACATAGGCAGCTCCAAGTCCCTGCTGTAGAACGGGTAATGTTGCCATTAGCATGAAGCACCACCCTTCTGTCTTTCAGGCACTCTCTCCTTTCTCGGCATGTGGCAGCCAGCAGTTCTAACATCCTCCTTTAAAAAAGCATCTGGCCAAACTTAGACAACACCAGTTTTGTCTGATTCATTCCTAAAAGGGAAACTTCTTCACATTTTCCTCTTACAAAGTTTCCTATTTGGGAGTTTAAACAACTGATCATTTTCTTTTCACATACCCACCTAGTCCGTGGTCCCTTGGGTGTAAATTGTTTAAGTTTTACCCATTTGAAGGTTCATTAAAGCCATCCTGCCTTTCCCAGCCCATTTCCAGGCCATGAGGTTGGGCACTGGACTTTGGACAGACAGCCATCCAGAGAACCCATCTGCAAGAACCAGGGCTTGTGCCCCACACAGTGAAGCCTCTCAGAAAACACCAGCTACTTCTTCAACCTTAGGAGTTTCTATTCTCTTCTCCAGCTCTCAGGAGCAGGACCTTGGACTTTTTCTACTTTCCTGAGATTCCTGAAGGCTTGAACAATCTTTTGCTGTTCCCACACTATCCTGTTGGCTTTCTGGCACTTTCCAAACAACCTCTTCTCAACTCCTCTTCATTCTCCTTGACAGAAGTTCCCATTATAACCACTTACCTTGATAAGGCAACTGGGAACATGTGTGGACTATTCTTACACAAAGAACTGCCCTCAGGGAGGTTGCCACAGCTCACTCCGTTCCTCCCAGTACATCCTGGAAGACTGTCCATTCAGATGGTGAAATCTCTGCCAGGATTAGTTGGGTGCAGCTGAGGACATGAGTATGAACCAGGTCACATTCCCTTTAAAGCCCATTTTCAATGGGTCTATGAACTGTTTTAAGGTAACTTTGTAACTCAGTCATGCCATAGAAAGTTTTGAGCCCAGTTAGTGCCTCTCCATCCAGGGCAAGTTAAAAAAAACCTTTGTTTGTTGTACAAGGCTCTGCATCTTCCCAGATTTGAATCAGTCTCCCAGAAAGATGATCTTTCTATAAGTGATGTGGACCCCACTGTTGCTAGACGGACAAGTCAAGATCTTAGGAGTGAGCCAGGTGGAAAAAGAAATAGGAAAAAGTGGGAAAAACCAGGGGGATCAAGAATATGGTGGAAGAATAACACCATGTGAAGAAAAGTGACATGTGACCCACACCCCCTTATAGTAGAAGCTACAGCACTTTGAACTTGTCTAGGGCAGGAATATCAGCTCCAGCGTGGTTTCCACCATGCTTAGAACTGCAGCTCACTCCCACCCATGAAAACTGGTTTGTTAGCAACACCCTGCTCATCCTGCCAGTCTCTTATGCAAAGTAAGGCTAATCCCAGAATCGCCTGACAGGGGGCCAGGTCAGAAAGTCACAGAGGGCTTGGGCCTGAGACATGAACTCCTTCAAAGCTGCTGTTTGGCAGCTCCCTGTAGAAGTGAAGCTGGTGCTCACTATTGGAAGAAAGGCTGATCTGCTTCAACTCTCCCTAATCCTTTCTGCTCTATCCATGAAGCCAATCAGTGGGGTGTTAGAAGCTCTCTGTGTGAAGACTCTTTGCATCCTGCCAGTGGCATTGCTGGATGGGGACCAGCTGGATGGAGAAAACCCTCAGTCAGTCTGTCGGATGTGGGAGAGAGGCTGACAACATTTTGTAAGTTGGTTTCCCACATGCTTTCTAATTATTGCCTTTTTGGGGGATAGCATCAAGGAGAAAATATGAGGTTATGAATTAGGTACTGTGGCAAGGAAAAGGGAGCCAGGGTAGAGCTTCTGAGAAAGCAGCAGGACGATCCTTCGCCGCAGTGTGTAACCAGACTGTGTGGGAATCAAGTGAGGCTGTGACCAAGCTTTCTGGTGGAGGAGGCACCAAGCAGCTCTGTGGCTCTACAAACAAGGATGTTCATACAGATTTGGTCCTGGGACTCAGAGACAAATGGCCTCATCTTTGATGAGATCCTTTCCAAACAGTTAGGACCATTGCTCCAAATGTCCCCCATTCCTCTTTCTTCCCTCCACTTTACATACTGACCATGATGACACAGGGTGTTGAATATCCCTTTGGTCAGTTGGGGTCACCTGTCCAACCCCCAAGGACTGCCCAGCCTGGCAGCATGAAAAGCAGGAATGGCCTTGGCTCTGTGTAAGAGCTACTCAGCAATAACATCTCTATATTACCAACCCTGTGGACACCACAAATTTAAAATACAGCCCCATACCAGTCACTGTGACGAAACTTAACTCTACCCCAGCCAAAACCAGCACAAGGGAGAGAGAGAAACTTGGTGGATCATTCCCTCTTCCACATAGGATTGGAGCACATGCACAGCTTTTATTAAACATCAGCAAATCCCTCTCACAGGAATGGGATCGGGCAGAATCATATTTTATGGCAAAGCACAGATTCTGCCAGTGGGAGAGCAGGGTATCCTTGACTGAGCTGTCCACAGGTTGACACACTTTATTTACCATAATATAAAAAACAGTGCAGGAGGGTGGGCAGGTGGGATAGAGGGAAGCAGAAGAAGAACCATATAGTTTTCTTCTTATTTTTTTCCCACTTGTATTTTCCATTGGAGACTTGGTTTTCATCAGTCCCTGGTTTTGGTGAGGGAATAACAAATGCCCTCCAAGGCTGGATGATGCTTCAGTGAAAGGCCATGCCTGGTACCACACTGCAGAAAAGGCTGCAGAGGTCCGAGCTCCTGAAGGACCTGGCAGGCTCTGCCCAAGCTCTAGTGCATGCTGACACAGGAGAGCAGGAGTTCAGCTAATTTTAGGTAAGGGACTGGTCATGCCAGATGCAGTCAGTAAGCTTTCCCACTCTTTCCTTTCATACTGAGTCTTAAGGTAGGATTTTTATTAAACATTTAGCATGACCTGGAACCCAGAGGAAACATTCAGCCTTTTGGATGCTAATCTGAACCACCAAAACTTTTAAGGTTCCCTTCATGCTGCCAGCAACACCCAGTGCCAGCAGTGATTAGTGGTCTCCTGGGAGGTATCTCAGCCTCTTAGGATTTGACAGGGAAACAATAAAGTTTGCAGTGGAGCCGAGTTTCAGCTGTGCCCATCTGCTAAATAACAAGTGGTAAATGATCGTTTCCTTCAATTGTAGCAGTCCATGACTACTCATGAAGTCATATAATGATCTCATCTCAGTTATTCACCATGTTCTTTCTTCGACCTGACACAGTGAAGATGTTTTTCTTTCTAACAGTAGAGAGTAAAACCAAACCCAAATCCCCATTAATACAGATCTAATGCACATGCAGTGCACAACAGAAGCATCTCTTGGCAGCTCTAGCTGCCACATCTGAAGTATTTTTCCATCTAAGAACAGGAAAGACAGGCCACTACCTTCCTTTTAAGGTGTTCCCTTGTCTCAGCAGGGGCCTGGCACTTGTCTCCCTGGATGCTAAGCACTCTGCTGCCAGGTAAGGACTGCACATCCCTGTTTCCACATCCTCACAGACAATGCCCTCTTGCTCATGGCAGTCCTTAGAAACAAAGACTTCAGGCTGAGGCTGAGAACCATGTGACACAGAGGGCATTGGGGGGAGATTTCATCACTCAAGATTAGTTCCTGATGCTGGTGGGAATGTGTTGAATGAGAAGGGTCCCACGTCCATCCTGAATGGGCCACCCTGGCGCAGAGATCCGCTGTCTGTGTCCTTCTCTGTCCCCATGGGGACAGCTATGGAGTGCTGGGGGCCAGCTGTGGAAGGTGTTTCTGGGCTCACTAGGAGGAAGAAGAGGAGGTACTAAGATGTGAGGACAGAAGGAAAGGCCACAAACAACTTGCACCAACAGGCCCTGTAGAAAAGCACACCCATGAGAGTGGGCTCCTTGGCATAGTGGATGTCTGTGTTAGCTGCCAAAGAAGGGACTGCTGTGTGAGGAATGGAAGGGAAACGGGTTACCATGGGGCCATGGAAAAATCCTTGTGCAGAAAGAAGAGCAAGAAGACAGGAAGGAGGTCCTGTGTGGAGGCAAATTGGAGTAAAGATAAGTCTGTAATGCTGAAAAGCTGAATCAATCTGCTAAATCAGTGCAAAGCCTTGGCTTTCACAAGGACATCGCTGCTGACTTCAGAGACAAAGGCAGAAGGGGTTATGAGAAACAGGGCCAGGAAATGAAAGTTACCACCATCTACGTTTGGGCATCCATAATGCCAAGAATAACTTAGTAAATAGGAAGTTAAAAGCCAGGAGCTCGTCAGCTGAAGTGAACAAAGAAAGTAGAGCAGGAACAGGAGGGGTAACAACTGAGAAACAAGACAAATGCAAGCCTGGCATGCAAGGAAACAGTTGTTTCTTATTCTCTGTAAAAGCTGGCACAAACAAATTTTAGAAGCAAAACTATTGTTTCCAATACAGCTTTCTGTGGATGTGCAACACCCAATTGAATAACCACTAAAGTACACCTTACCCTTGGTGGATGCTGATCTAAATATGCCCACATTTTACAAGTCACATGATAGTTTTTCCATGGCCTTTAAAGATATTTTGAGTCAAGGACATGCACCTGAAAAATCACAGACCTTTAGTACAGAATTTTTAACTAAGTTGTGAAGCACTTTGATCAATAAGCTCACTGCTTTGTTGCCACTAAGAAATTCAAAGCAGCAACTGCTGATTGCTTTACCCCAACATTTAGAATCT
The DNA here is from genome assembly GCF_031753505.1 of Anomalospiza imberbis. Taxonomy (NCBI): domain Eukaryota; kingdom Metazoa; phylum Chordata; class Aves; order Passeriformes; family Viduidae; genus Anomalospiza; species Anomalospiza imberbis. The sequence continues at coordinate 78,419,295 of NC_089682.1, read as the reverse complement.
GAGATGGGAAAATATTGTACAACTCACAAGAGTTTTTGCTTACTGTCCTTTAAAGGGATTATAATCACAGGCTTCATAGAACAACACACGCCAGCCTTGAAGTTGTGAACTCCTCAGTCTCTCTGAAGGTTCTGAAAGCCCATTCATCATGAGATGCTTTAAAAATAAAAGAAACACACCTTTCTTTTCTTAAAAAGAAATTGAAAAAATGGCTGTCTTTGAAAAAGTTTGACTAGATGCTTGCCAATGAAATTTGCATGAAGAAGACACTTGTTCCTGAATAAAAGATGGTGAAGACAAGACATTTCTCAGCTTTATTCACCCTGAAGAATTCTGAAGAAAAGTTTGTGGCAAAAGCAACAGGACTTGCAAGTATGAAAAGGTTGTTACTGTAAAAAGAGAGGAGAGAAGAGGGGAGGAAATGGCTGGGCTGCCATGTACAGCTCAAAAGTCACACGGAATAGCTCTCAGATCTGGGATGTTCAGGCACGTTACGACAAGGAGAAAACACAGGCAAGGGAGGATGTTTTTATCACTGTAGCCAGGAGTGCCAGCATTGATGTCTTCTCATGAAACAGCAACTCAGATTCTGCAATGGTTAGTTAAACCCAAGGATGTAGCAGCCTTCTGGGAACCAGGCTTGGGGAAATACATTATGCTGGCACCTGGAGCAGTAGCAAAAGATGACTGGAACAGCCTTTTCAAATGTCATTCTAGCCTTTCTGTTGCCAGGGTATTACTCTGGACTTCAGAAATGAATGCACTGAATGAGCAAAGTTACTGCAGACCCATGCAAAACTTCTGTGGTTGCCTGGACTGAGACTATAACCAACATAAAGTTGTCTGCAGAGCTTGTGGAAGGACGAAAGGCTTTTCAGCTGCTGATGAACCAGCCATCACCTGAAAGATTTGCTGGGTCATGATAACCATGAACCTCTTCATCCATCCCAGGTATCACTGGAGGATTCATCTGTTGGTGCGTTAATGAATGTGAAAGAATTATTTGTGGGGCATATTTCCATCCTACATCCCTTTCCATGGAAAAAACCAGCATCTGTTTCCTTTTCACATGATGAAATATGTTCTGCTCTATCCAAAGGCCCTTTGTCACACCACTGTTGCTATTTAGTCATGTCAGACCAGGGCCTCATTTTGTCATGTCAAATTATCATCAGGCTTCACCTTTGGCCACAGAAATCTGGGGACAACACCATGATGGTTTAAAAAGCATCATGTGAGACACCCTCACTAGACACTTGTGATGTGTGGAATGGTGTAGAAGGCATATTTGTTGAAAAGCTGTCTGAAGAGGGAATGACATTCAGAAAATGCCATTAAAGAGGATGTTTCCTTCTCACTCACCTGGTACAGAAGCCACCTTCAGAGCCCTTGATGGATGGCAGAGATCCCCTGGTGTTCTCCTTTTGCCAGGAGACCACAAATTATGTTGGAAGGTGTTCTCTGTCAGGACAACTTTGGTTCAGAAGCTGGTGTTGGGATTGAGGAATTACTGGGGTCAATGTTATTTCATAATGTGAATCCCCAAAGAAGTAGGTAACTGGCAGTGTGACACAGAGGTGACACTTATGCCACCCATTTTCAATACGCTTCTCAAAGGGAGTCACCTTGGTGGGGCACATCTGTGACTGTGGGAGCAAAGCTCCTGTGACAACCCAGAGCAGAAGCAGGCAGCCACTGGTGAACCTCTTTCTCCACAAGAAATGACCATTTGGATGCAAAAACTCAACTGTATAATGGCAAAGGCATCTGCCATTTCCCAGTCCTAAGGAGACACCTGACATGAGCCTCCCTTGGGCCATGCAGGGATGGGCCCTTTTGACATCCTCATCAGCAGCCAGTTCTCTTATGACATGTTTTTGGGCCAGCCACCTGCAGTGTCAGCAGCAGTTACAGTAATACCCCCTGCCCTTGCACAGGCCCTTTTCCAGGCTGCTGGTGGAAGACAAGCCCTGCTAAATCCCTCCTGTGCAAATGGCATTTATGTGCAACTGGTGCAGGTAAACAAGCACAAGCTCAGGCTCCTCCTTGCCGCAGGAACATGCTGGCCCTGGGAGACGCTCTGCCTTTGCCCTCTTTCCTGTGGGGAATTCACTAGCCACAATGCCCTGCTTGAAGTGGGATCACAGGAGCAGGAATATACCCCATCAGGGCTTTGCCAACCACTATTAATGCAGACCATATTTATAGCAATAAACCAGAGCAGATCCCTTATTCACGCAGAGTTTAAATGTAACATGCCCGCAGCCCTGTGTCAAGAGGTGTGGAAGCAAACAAGATGCTCCTGGACATGCTGCACAGTGATTTTCTTCCTCATGGCCCACAGTTGTAGGGACCTCTGAGCACAGGGTTGAAAATACCGGCTGCCATGACATGCCTGGCATATGCCAGCTGTTAGCATTCAGTCAAGGGCAGTTTTTGCCTCCCAAGGCCAGCATTGTCCCCTCCACACACACACCAAACAAAATCTGTTTTCCTAGAAGCACTATGAAGCGTTTCTAGGCAGGATTCTTGGAGGGCTGTGCGTGGGACTAGGGACGAGCTGTGGCCAGGCACCACTGTGGGCTTTCCCTACAAACCATGGCAAAGGGTCATCTCTGAACAGGTTTTCAAAGTGCAAGGCAGCCAGATGGGGTTGCAAGTTGTGAAAGACCAACATAAAGTTTCAGACATTCCTGAACCATTTCAAAACGTGTTTTGACGAGCTCAGTTGCATGGGGTTTTCTGCAAGGCCTTTTATGATTATATCTCTCAGTCAAAGACTCAGGACTGCTTTAAAGAAAGAAAAACAAACAAAAAGATGCAATTTAACTCCAAATGCCTGAAGAGAGTAAGTAGGGAACTCAACTTTGAAAACACACTGCAGTGTTTATTTGAAGATAAAAACCACTGCTGCAAACCACTCGGGTCTGATTTAGATTATAAAGGGTGTTTGGTTTTATAAATGCAAGGGATGTTTTAAAGTCTTCCAGCAAGGCCCTCAGAACAGACCAGAACTACTCACAACAGAAACAAAGTGCTGGGTTCAGCCAGTGCTTTCACCAGGCCCCTTGTGCCTGTGGGGAGGTTTTTTGAGCAGGGGTTGAGTTCAGGGCCCTCTGAGGGAGAGCAGGACAATCCACAGGGAAACAAAGCCCTGTCCTGAGTGGCCCAGAGGTATCTGCTGCCAAGAAAGTACACGACTTGCAGTGATGCATTAACCTGATACAAAGGATGTCCCCAAAAGGACAGATTTACCCCAGCCTTCAAGAAATACCCAGCATGTTTGAATCAGAGGGTTATTGTTAAGGGAAATGAGAGGTCCCTCATTTCTAGCATCTAGGCCCTCATCCATATTCTGCCCCATTCCCATGAAATGCCAGTTTGGTCAAGATTTGTTCAGTGTTACCCTGCTCACAAGGAGAATCCGTTAGGTCATCTACACCCATGACATGCCTGTTCCTGAGGAACCACAGGCTGCCCTTCTGAGTCAACAAAGAGCATTTGCAAAGCAAGGCTTTAGAGCAACCACGGAACACTGGCTGGCAAAAAGGACATTGTTTGTTACACTAACTTCTACTAGGGATGCCAGGAGCACCAGGAATTACTGATAAACATTTTTCCACAATGGCATTTCCTATCCATTTTCAAAGGTACTAGTCTGAAATTTACTCTTTCAGGGACAACCCCCAAATAAAACAATGCTGGGCCTTTCATACATGTCCTTTCACCAGCGATGTCTGTGTCCTTGCAGATGCAAAGGGTGACATGCTGACCTGCTGGCCTCACTCTGTGACCCCCTGCCCCCTGCTAAGCTATCACCCAGATGAAGGTTTGTTTGCCCTCCCAACTCACCTGTTCATTAGTGCCCAAATCAATCTCCAGCAAGGACCCTGTTACACTCTAGTCCATCTCATTCCCTTACAGGAGGAATGACAGAGCTCCATGAAATAATTTATTTGCCAACACAACGGTCTTCAGAGGTGTGTAAAATGGCAGCCAGCCTTTTGCCAATTTAGGATAAATATGCAACTCACTTACCAGTACTGACTTCAGGTCCTGCTTTTCCCATGGAGTCAAGAAGGGGTTACAGACAGGGCACTTGGACAACACTCTGAAGATACATTAATCCTTCACCACTCAGAGTAGCTTTGAGCTGCTACCAGTAAGTCCCAGGCCAGGACAAAGAGATGGCCCTGCTCTTCTTCAATGCAGCACTTGGACTTTCTCTCAAAATTTTATTTTTAAAGGCTGGCAACTGCAACTCACAACCCTAGTGCAGAGAAAAAGGTGCATATATTCAGCTCTGTCTTGATCACCTAAGGCAGCATGTCTAAGAGACGTACAGCTCTACTTTATGATGACACAATTCCAGTGCATCAACATAACACTTCCCTTTAGATCTGTGCAACTGCATGAGCCTAAAACGTCAATTTGACATTCTAAGCATCTGGTTCAGCCACCTAGTCACTCACATTTCCACTGTACTCTTCCTGCTGTTTTAGTGCTAACAACAGAGGAGAGGGTCTGAGAGCCAAGATTTGCTCCTAAAGATGAAAACATGGGCAATTCGTGTCAGGAATCATCACTTCAAGGATTTTGTTTCCACACAGAAGGTAGGCATTAAGAAGGCAAAGAAAAGTGTATCCTTAAATTAGTTAACAAAAGGAAGTAAGAATATTCTCAGCCTGGCTATTGCTGCAAGGTCACTGCACTCCTCTGTGCTTTATGTTACTCAAAATGGAGCTGCTGCATAATTCGAGACGTTTTTCCTTGCATATGAAGTTGAACCATCTCTGAAATAGTCCCTGCTGAAGTTAGTATCAAGTCATTCATGTTTCCCACTGTCCCATTTTCCAATACACCACATTTCTGCACTGACAACTGGTAATTGCATGGCAGGATCCGAAACATTTTGGCAGTAGATCACAAAACTCTTCAGGATGCAGGAGGAAACATGGGATTACTCAAGAAATGGGAACATATTAGCCAGTTAACATGATCAGAAAATTAGCATTCAAAAAGTCATTTACAGGTTTCAAGATTAGCATATTAAGAGGGAAACAATTAACGAAGTTTAGAACTGTTGTTCCATATTGTTGGAAAACTCCACCATGATGCCACTTGCTCTTGTTCAGGTATGTATCCTGTCTGTGAGTTACTTCTGCCTTTGAACTGTGGAGCAAATCTCTGCAACACTCTTCCAGAAGTAAAACAGGGTCTGGTTCTGTAACACACACTGCTCTGTCACAAGTGGGCCCCAAGAACCAGGAATTTCAGCAATCCCTTTGGAAGTCTCACCTACTCTGTGGTTTTGCACAGCACAGGTCAAATCCCACCCACTCCCACGTACAGCCAGCCCCCTTTTAATACTTCCAATCCTACAAGAGTTCTGTCTGCAGAAACACCAGAACTGAGATGTCAGGAAATAATGGACAACAGCAGAAATAACATTTTTGAAGGTTTAGTGTTTGCAATTTGTTTTACAGCTTATAATGAAATACTGTTAGAGATAGTCTACATTCATATGTTTCAGGCAAAATACAGTTTTAAAATCATAAGGCACTTTAAGATGTCCTAAAACAAATGCTTATATAAAAATTCAACAAGAAGGCTGGATGAGAACCCTTTCTACCCTTAGTGTTCTGGTCAGTAAATGATCAATTCTCTAGTCAGGCAAGCAAGTGAAATAATCAATAGAAAGGTTTCCAAGACAGAGTTACTGTTGTATTAGCGTGCACTCTGGAGTAGTCTATTTGAAGTGTCTTCAGTTGGGGAGGGAGGGCATGGTGTGAATAAGGTGCATTAAAATAGTTCTTTGAACTGGGCAACAAAGATGCATTGCAAGGATTAAGTTTCATTACTTTCATTGGATTAAATTCCTTCCATTCATTATTGCCAACAAGAGTAAGGAACAAAAAGGAGTTGGTTCTCCCTTCCCCCCCCCCCAGTCCAATTATAATTCAACACAAGATTTCAAAGACTTAAAATGACCAGGACAGAAGCCCATGAAAAACTGCATCTGGCCACTTCAGAGTACGTTTAAATATTCATTACTGACTTCCTCAGGTCTCACCTCTTATTAAAGAAACATAAAAGAATTGGCAACTGTCTAAGTTGCTTCCCATCAAATTGATATTTTGCTTCTTTTTAACACAACCCCACTGTTCCCATCAAGTACCTGCATTCAGAAACACACCAGCAGCTCTCCCTGGCAGAGGCTCGGTGGGGCAGCAGATGAATGCAGGCAGGGCCCCAGGCCCCACATGGAAGAAGGAATTAGCAACTTTGCTTAACACACTTGTGTCTCAGCTTAAGAACAGCTTCAAAAGCTGGTCATGCTGGGCTGCTGCAGCAACAAGAGGACTGATACCAAAACACTGACTGAAGATTTCACTTGAAGATGCATCTTCAGGAGCTGAAATCTGCTACAAACTGACAGGAAAACAGACAGTGGCAAAAACACTGCCTACTTCTCAAGGTTCCTGAGAAGGGGATGGTAGAAGCTAGTGCCTATCATCCACCTGTGTAGTTGTGTCTCACCCATATTATTGCCCAGTACATTTTCAAGTCTCTGGGGGTGAACAATTGCTGAAAAACGACTCACAGGGGCTCAGTGTGTTAGACACTACAGAATATATCTGCATCCCTAGTCTTCTCAAAATTACCTCAGAGGGAAAAATCTCAAATCCAACCAACCATTTGTTTTTCATACAAGTTCTTAACTGTTTTAAATTCTGACTTACTTGAATTGCACTTTAAAGCCCAGCAGCAAAAAGAAAACTTGATAGCTATATTCAGGTATATATATATGTATATATATATTTATAAAAAAATTTAAGACACATTTTATCAAGTCTAAAAATGCATAGATATCAACTGTTTAAGCTGTCAAGTTTTGATCTGGCTACAGTGAAGAATCTGTGAAAAAAAAAAAGATTACCCTAATAGACAATATAATATTTGGGCAGAAGTGGGATGCCTGTTCAGTTAGGAAAGAAACTGCAGTTAAGGATCGAGCTAAATTAGAACCAGCCACCACTGGCCTGAACTCCTCACACACAGAGGTGCTACTGTGCAAGCAGGAACTCTGATGAAATCTAGCTTTGTGAAGTGAAAAAATGCATGACTTCAAGGCAGCTGCTGCTAAAGACAAGAAAGGAAGGTGGTACCTCATGGCCCTGAGCTCAAAAGATCTTGAGATCTCAACTTGTGTGGCTCACTTTTGCTGGCAGGAGAGTCAAGCTCTAGATCACTCAGTTGATTGCTATGGCTATACCAGCAGGCAAGTTAAAAATGTGGCTCTGGAATCATCTTACTGTCTTTCAGCATTGCTGTGCCTATGTTCACTTGGGACAGCAAGAAGCATCTGAAAGAGGAGATGAACAAAACAGGCCACTCACTGGTTGCAATTTCACTAACAGCATGCAGTTGGTTTCTCTCAAAACCTGTAGGTTCTTCTTCCCAAGCAAACCTCATAGAACCTGGTAAAGAGACATCCAGTTCTTGGCACATACACCTCACTGTGTCTTAAAAATATACTTCAAAAAATTATTTGGAAAGGCATAGAGCACATGCAATTAATTCCTTGTGGATCAATGCACACAGGGAATCACATGTGTGTGTGGGAACTAAGTTGCAATGATTAACAATGAACAAGGTATTATTTTACTATCAGATAATTTCAAATTCCAGTTATGTCCAAGGGAAATTGTGGAAATAAAGAGTTCTGTCAAGGAAATGCAAGGCAAGAAATTCAACTTGAACACCAAGACAGACTGGAACATACAAAGTTTCACAGACCATGTTCTTCAGGTCACATAAAAGCAAAAATTGTAGTCCAATTTAAAAAAAAATCACTAAAGCTGGTTGTAAAGAGCAGAATTATCAAAGTGCTTTAATACATAAAGTGTCAAACATAATTAAACAGGACCATTAACACAGAGCTGCCATAAGATATTCAAATAGGTATGTGTGTTTCCTGAATGCAGGAGAGAAGCACAGGTTTTTTAATTACCCTGTAGGGCCAAAGTAGGTTAAGAAAGTTTTTCTTGTTCATTTCAGCTTCTTAACATGATGGTTTTGCTCTGTTCATGCATTCAAAGGCACAGCTGGATTTGGTCTATCAGGAACTGCATCAAAAGGACTGTCTACCATGAAATATTAATAAAGGGGCAGCTCTCACTGAGCGAAGCACACAACAGCCTCATAAAGGAGATTTATAGATAGCTGTCAATTTGTAACATTAATTTTATAAGATATTTCTTGATGCTTAAAAATTCTGAGCTATTTTCTGCCGCTTTCCCTTAAACATAGTTTAAGATAACTGAGTGTATTATTTGAACCATCAACAGACTACCAAAGCTATTGCCACAAGAGCAAATGCAAACAAATAAGGAAGACATTTCAAAAGCACCTTGTGCAAGAAGCTCAGATAACACGCCTTCCCTACCAGTTTTTCCTCTCCTGTTAGGAAAAAAATACATTTTCCACAGCACTTCTCTGGGTATTTAAATTCACTGAGCTGCTATGTACCTTAGGCCCATGACCTTAAAGATGGAAAGTAACTCTACCAAGCACAGCAGAGCAAACTGTGGGAAAATGTGGCTGTTTATAAACAAAAAATGTCAATTGAGACCTTTCCTACAATTCACAGCTATAAAAGCAGATTTGTTCCAGTAAGCTGAGACTCAAAAGTATGATACAAAATATCACATCTGGTCCCTTGCACAGGCCACAAGTCTGAAGTAATACCAATTATAACAGAACAACTTGTCTGTTTTCTAAAGGCACCATAAAGACAGCAACACTTCAGGTGTAATGGGAAGAGGGAGGAGGAGGAAAAATAACAAATATTGTTAGAAGGAAACACTAAGAGCAGCTCAGTATAACAAGGGAGAAAAAAAGGTGGCTCAGTTCTATGATGGCTGTAACATCTGTAACAGTACAGAAACCCTACACCTCTAGGCAAAGGAAGAGTAACCAGAGTTTGCAAAAATCTAGTCCCGAATAAAAAAAAAAAAATCAACTTTCATTTTCAGTGGATGGGTGTAAAATCTGTAACTGAGATCAAAGGAGACAGAAAGGAATCAAACTGTTATATAAAACACTGGGGTCCATACATACTCACATGGCATCATTAGCCTGTTTCTGATTTACCACAGTGTTAAAGGATCTGGACAGTCTCCTTTGCTCTGCAGGATGACTGAAGTCCAGTCAAGTTTCATATATTAAAATCCTTCTGAATCCGCCAGTGAGAACAAATCCCTCTCCCAGCCCATCTGAGGGAGGGGGGTGCCTCCCAGCCAGGAGAGATTTCTAACAACCCCAGGCAACCTACAGGCAGCATGCTACTGAGTTAGATCTCCTAAGCAGCCCTGCACCAAGCAAGTCCAGGCTTGCTAAGATGTTCTGTCCCTGCATGGACTTGAGGACAATTTCTCGTCAGCCCTTCATGTTTCACCATTCCACTATTGCTTTTCAAATCCGTTTTCCTTCCCGTCTTCCCCTCTGGCTGCCCGTTATCCCAGAAGGACTTTCTGCATCCTGTGTGCGGCGACGCTGGCCTCATCCTCAGAGTCAGACTCGCTCTGGGAAGTGGAGCTCTGGGAGGCAGAGCTGAAGGGAGAGGAGCACTCTGGGGAGCACAGGTAGTGCATCAGCGGGAGCCGATACTTCCCACAGAAGTCAACGAACTTGATCTGTCTGACGCAGCTGTCAAAGTACACACCTGTGAGGGAGAGGGAACAGAAACACATGAGACCCTGTGCCCAGAGACCTACAAACTCCACAGGGCTCTTGTGCCTGGAGCATATGCCTTCAATTAGGATTTCATTGGCACTGCACTGCACTATATGTAGGAGCACAAGGGATACTGGTGGGATACCTCTGAACATGCGAAATTTCTTTTCTTAGTAAAAAAATCCTGTAAAACTGTATTTGATAGGTGATTCAGAACAGCACACTCTTCATATAAAGACACAGGGCAGTTACTTCCAAGTAACACAGCAATTTCTTCTAACCATTAGGGAGAAAACTCAGGCTGGGAATTTGCAAACTTCGTCAATGTCAAATGAATTAATGCACTCCATCTTCAGACTTGTAAAACCTCTTCTACCAGCTAGTAAAAATGCATTCACAAATAGACCTTCACAGCTCTACTTTTCTTCTGCTTGAGTGAAGCCACCATGCTGAGCTTGGATGCTACTTTCCATGGCAACAGTCTTGCTGTAACACACAATTATGTTCTCTTCCTGTCACAGCAAGTGATTTTAGACACTGACATTTTCAGAAGTTTCCAGCAGTGTTTAAAGTCCTAGCTGGTCAGGAGAAAACTTTTCTCCCACAGTGCTAGAGCAATGCTGCAGTACTGTGCAAGTTCATACAGCATAGTGAAAAGCACAAAAGCACTGTTATCCAAGCTGTGCAAAACTCTTAAAAAAATAAACTTTTCTTTCCCTCCCAGTATAAGTCCTGGCCCTTCCATCTTTGCTTATGGAGCATGCTTTGATATTGTCCTGTAAGAAGTTAACAGCTTGCATTATGACTGCAGGGTAGATACTAATTAATGATTTTTTTCCCTTACTCTTCTAAATGCTAGATGTGCAGATCATTTACTCTGGTTAAAGACTAAACATTGAGCCAAATTAACCAAATCATTCCTGACTGTTTTATGAAGTTCTCTCCTTCCAAGAACTGCAAGCTAGTAGTGCCAAGCTAGAGCTAAGCAAGTTGCTGTTGGTATCTGCTAAGCACTCTCCTCTTTTCCACCCAGAAATGATGCTCACCATTCAGCCACGAGTATGTGCAAAAGTTCTGCTGTCCATTACTTGCTCTGAGCTATTTCAAGGCAAATGGATTGGAAACTTCAGATCGTAAAACCATAGTGGAGTGCTGGGATGAGCTATAAACACTCTGAGAGAAGTGCTGCCTTAAATTCCCATGCAAATACAGTAAACCAGCACTGCAACTCTTAATACTGTTCCTAAGTGAACAAAGCTCTTTAAAGACAAGTTTCCAGGAGACCTGGAGCCAGGGAAATACAGCCAGAGTAACACTTTGAACCTCAGTGAGCTTATAAAGTCACAGCAAGTCAGAGGGAGAGGAAACCACAAGGTAAGAGCAGGAAGCAGAGCTGTAAAGGTGAACTTACCCCCACATTTAGGATTGGGGCAGTTGCTGGCCAAGCTCAGGTAGCGGACAAGACTCTCTGGGAGATCGCTGGGAGCGTAGGGAACGTTGCGAGTTTTAATCGTGCGTCCAGCCAGCTCCTGAAGGCTCGGGGGATTGTAGGTCAGGTCACGCACAAACCGCACCACCAGCGGGTTTCCACGCAAGCTCAGCTCATCGAGGTGAACCAGGTTAAGGATCTCTCGGGGAAGGTAAGTCAGCAGGTTATTGTGCAGGCTAAGGGAACGCAGGGAATGCAGCCTAAGGATGGAGATGGAAACCCTGTCAAGATGTGCAAGCAAAATTGCCCCACAGCTGCATTAAGCAGACCTAATTACTCTCCCAGCTCCCACCAATGACTTTTTCTTTGGCTTTTCTCCCTTTTAAAACATAAATTCATGCTAAAAGAACTGTTCTTACTCCAGTACACACAATGCACTAGAAAACTCAGCTCAGCACCAGAATACCTGCTAAAGAAACACAGTCTTAAACATGCTGCTATCCCTCTCAGTATTCTCCACACACAGCCCCCAAAAAAGGTAGAACAAAAGTGTACAAACTGAGTGCTTTCAAGGGACGTAACGCTTCCTTGTACCCAGCACATGCATCAAGAACAGTCCCATGCAGTGCTCTGAATAAGTCACCTGCTCTGTCTCATGCATTAAAGATGATTGCTGGGAGGGAGCCAGCCCTGGAAAGCCCCATGTTTTCATTGCTTGTGGCTGCACCACCTCATGCTGATACCACCAGATCCGAACAAGGTCAGGCCAGGCCAGCAGCGGCACAGGGGACAAGCAATTATTTTGATTTTGGACAAGGCTTTCTCCTCTCAGGAAGCACAAAGCAGTGCTCCAGCACAGCATCCAGGGCCGGTCCCAAATTTGTAGAAGTTACAAGACATTGTACTTTAAGAATAATCCCACTACACCCTCAAATTCCAACTTGGAGAACTCCATGCTGCCATTCAATTGTTTTTAGGATTACAGCTATACATCCCATTTTTATTTCCCAACTTAGGCTACACATACAGAACTGCAGTGTTCTCTTCCCCCCATTATGAACAGATAAAGCAGTAACCTAGCCATTAGAACTGTGCTGTAGGATTACAGAAACACTCTGAGATCCTAAGGTAAGGAATGCCAAGGGAACACAGGGGATGGTACAAGACAAAAGTACACACAAAAAAGGTTTTAGGCGAAAGGCAAAACCTATCAAGCATTCATTACTAATAAAACAGTACTATTCTTACTTTTTAAAGTAGCAATCTATCTTTTCTGAGTTGCCCAGGTACTTTTCAGGGTCCTCTATAAAAACCTGTTAATTCACTGTAAGGTGTAATCTCGGTGATGGTGTTTTTAATATAACCCTTTCACTGAGTTTTCCAGATCATATATTCATGGTCTGGCTGCAGTGCACCATGCCAAGGATGTTCTTTTTCAAATCCAGTCACATTAACAAAGTGAAGGACAAACAGATCTTCCCAGGTACTTTTATCCACACACAAAGAAGAAAAAGTTCAAAGAGTTAATTACAGCTGGTGGCTAATGACACTAAATACTCACTGTGCCAGCTGAGGTGGAATGCTCTGGATCTTGTTGTCACACAGAACTAGATACCTCAGAGAAGGCAGTTTTGCTAATTCAGGTGGAATTGCCGTAATGAAATTCCCTCCAAGGTATAGAAACTCTAAACTGAAAAACAGAAGAGAGTGCATTATTTCATTAATTTCAAGTCTCCTTTAACACCTAGGTTTTCACAGCTACTGTATTTCTTAAAGGAAACTGACAAATGACTACCTATGAGATAATTTGCTGAGAGCAAGAAAAAATCCGCTGAGTTGCACATCAAAATTACAACAGAGGTGCTGTTGCACAACAGATAATGTTGAGATTTTTACCTCCAGACTCCTGCAGTCACCATTACACCTGCAGGTGGGTAGCAGACAACTGTGTATTCCTACATCAACCCCTTATACAAAGCTCTTGTTCCTATTTCCAAGGATGTGCAGCCTGCAAACACAGGGTCTGCAGCACCTCCACAGATCCTGTTGCAGCCAGTGGGAGCTCCCAGTTCCAGGAGGAGTGAAGCACGAGTGCAGTGTCTCTCCCTGGAAATCCTGGCCCTGCACCAGCACTAGCTGCTGTTTGTGGAATCATCTGACTCCTCAGTGACTAACTGGAACCATTAGTCAGAGGCAGCCAGTCCCCCTTTGATACAATTCACATACCAACACCACAGCTGCAACAGCTGTGCACCGAGTGCACCTAAGTCAAACAAGTACACACACGCAATTTCTCAGAGAGATTGATTTTACTGCTCTGAAGTCATGAAGCCCAAACCAGAAACCATAGCTGGGCTTCACTGCAGTTTGGGCCCAAATAAAAGAATCACTGGATGTCATGTGAAAAATCAGTGGATGGGAGACCGGAACAGAGAGAGGCACTAAATCCCTTCTGCCAGGTGGAGTAGCCAGTATGTGCTGCACATCTCTGCCCTTCTAGGAAGAAAAATTGGCAAGCATTTCTCTTTGACATAATAGCTTAAAGTCTCCATTCCGCAGACTCAAGTAGCTTTCTCTCCCTGTTCTCAGATGTTGTCTGAAAGAGGAGCAAAGACAGGCTCAGTTTGGGTACATCTTGCTAACCACAGTCCAGCCAAGATTTTTCCCATGTTTGAAAAAGGTGGATCCCACAGTCCTGGTTCAGTATCTCCAGTACACTCTCAGGCTGCTTAATTACAATGCACCTTGGCCTTCTCTGTTCCAGCAAGCATTGCCTACAGGCCAGGGAAAGTGAGCTCATCCAGGTTCCATCAGCCTTTCTTTAAGTATAGGTTATAACTTCCTTGGAGTAGGAGACACCTTCATCTCACCCCAGCAACTAGAAATGCTATGGATACAACTGGCACAGAAACACAGGAACAGAGCACCCGAAGGACATGGTGGTCCACCAAGACAAGGTCTGAACCATGAAACTCTGTGCCACAGCATATGTGGAGCACAGAGAAGCTCCTCCCTGAGACTTCCCCTGGGATGAAGCAGGAGAACAGCACAGTGAGTCTATTTCGCTCAATTCTTGCAAGAAACCTGAACCCCAGAGATCCAATGACAGCATCTACTTCGGCTACAGTGGCCACTACTGCAGCACAAATGCACTTGCCCACCAGCAAGGACAGAATGACAGACCTTTGCAACACACCAGGAGATGTTCGCAGGGCTCAGCTTTCCCTGGATTCCCTCATATTTTCCAAGTATATCAAAGGAAAGCTAAATAATAGAAATTGGACAAAGTGGACAGAAAATTAAGCCTAAAACTGAATTTGATTATATGGAAGGCAGTAACTACAGACCAAGTGGGACAGCACATTTGGAGGTTACTCTGAAAGTGCAAGAAAGTGCACAGTGTAAAACCAACACCAATTGCCACTGCTTCAAAGTAACCTTAACCTCTCTTCAACAACCTGTATGTTGAGGAGTGGGGGTAGGAGGAAGGTTGCTGTGCAGAGACCATGTCAAGGAGAGATTATTTTTAATTGTCTTTTGATCCCCTAACAAAGCTCTGAGTTTTAACCAAAATTCCTTCTTCAAACTTCCATTGTTTCCCAAGGTGGATTTAGGCTGCTTGGCTCTCATTAGGGATTTAACTGCTGAGTATACAATTCCATACAATTCCTAACTCCATAACATTGTTGGAGCCCACACCAAAAGCTGTTGGGCAAGGGAATTCTAGCAATGTGGATTTCAATATTTAAACAAGGTTTAGATGTGTATGAGTTTGCACTTCCTATGAAAAGTGAATAATTAACTCCTCATCCTTTGTGTTTGAGGATACTAATGCCTGTAAAGTGACATGGCATAGAAAAGGTTAGGCACTTCCCACCAAGGAAGGAGAAGAGGGAACAAGTTATACAGTAAAAATGTTTTGGGCATAAAATGCATATGTTTCAAGAGCAGCCTACTGTACAAACTAAGTGTGCAAAAACTTCTTATAGCTTCAAATCTGTTCTTTTTAAAGTCTGTAATGAAAACAGTCATACCAGGAAGGATATACAGACCTAACATCAGAATACAAACTGTCTCTAACCAAAAACCCACTAACTAAGTTAACTCCTTCACTGGCAACAAAACACTTCTTTAAAAATGTTTTCTTTTTACTCATCTTCTGAATCACCTTTTTGGGGTCAGTAGATTGAAAACTCATGGGGCCCAGTCTGGTACAGCAAATTCAGGATTTCCACATCAACTTACGGTATTAATTAAATGATTAATTTACTAAAAAAAACACAGGGAGGGGGGTGTTGAAACTACAAAGAAACTCATTTAAAACATAGGAAATATATTCTTATAGCTTCCACTGAAACACTGCTCAATGGGAAAAAAAAAATCCTTAACTCCCATCCCTCTAAGTACAATTTGCTAGGAAGAAGGATCTAGGCTGATGAAGCTGAAGGAATCAACAACAGCCATTTCTGAAGTGTCTTTCAAACTGAAGTGTCAAGAATTGTCTGAGCAAAGCTAATCATGACACAGGAAAGGATTTTCAAGAGGCGTGACCCTTTTATCAAGAGCACTGACTACAGCACTGGGATGCAGTTTGTTGCCAGCTCATCTGCTCCTGGCCTGACATTCATGTCACACTCATACTAAGCCTGTATCAGGAGGCCAAGGTGATGCTGGCTGTAGGGTTGCCCTGCTCAGGGCAGGGCAGTTTGCTGCTCGCTAAGACAAGCAAAAGCACTGCTCAGCTCTGCCCTCTTCACACAAGAGCCTGCAGTAAGGCAATCCACAACATTCAGCCCAGGTTTTACAGGAGGACCACAGCAGGGATGACACTGAGCTAGGTGAACGCTGCTAACTAACCTTTCACACTTAGACCTAGTCCTTCTGACAATCATTAATCTTTACAGTCATTTTGATCGATCAGCTAAGGTCTTATGAACTGCTGTGTACACAGAGGTAGAATTGGATTTTTTTTCTGCACTTTCAAAAGTCCAGAACCTTCAAAAAGCCAGAGATCAACTATCATCAAATAGACATAAGCTCAGTTCCAATTTTTGAAGCTTGAATGAGTGATTTACTTCCAACCTGCCACACAGACTCGGCTGAATGAGTTTCAAGAGGGGACAAACACTAACAAAATCAATCTCAACAGAATCTGAAAAAAACCCCAACAACCATGTGACAGAGTTACTAATGAGGGCTGACACTTTCTCTCCTGTCTTTTAGCAATGTTGACAAATACACTAATAAAAGGCCAGAGTCCCTTTCAGCCTCACACCCAGCAGCCCCCTGCTCAGCACAACCAGTCCTAATTGCTGCCAAGAACAGCCAGCAAGCTGAGCCCATCATGCGGTGCTCCTCTCCAGCAGCACATTTCACACCACTGGGCTGTAGGGTAGCAATGAAAATACTTTTACCTACAAGGAAACGAGTGGAGCAATGCTCAAACAACTCTGATCAATTCAGGGGGTGGCAGCAAAGTTTAACATGCAAAGAGACCATACCTTCTCGCTTGAGTATGTCCTTGATGTTTTCAGGTCATCATATAGCACAAATCAAATTAAAAGTTCACAAACATTTAGTAAATTAGAAGAGCCACTCTGAGCACTAGAGGTATTTTTTATACCCCATCAATTACCACAGCACTCCCACAGACATATTTCAAGGGGATAATGTCTTCAGGCATAGGAGATACTCAAATTTTCTATCCACCCTGTTTCCCCACAGATGCTTCTTCGGATAAAATTTAACAGCTGACATCAAACAGATGCATCTAAATAGGTAATATAAAAAAACTCAAACCAACAATGGTGCCTGAAATAGCTCCGGGTCTTTTTAAGATAAACTTTTTAGCAAGAAATTTCCAGGGCAGTTTTGAGGCTCATGCAAGGGAGGAATTTCAAAGCAGCCCACAATACACTCCTGTTAACCCTGTTCTACGATTTGTTAATTTCTGAGAGAACTGCATAGCCTTTGCTGACACGCAAATTTAAGATCAAACGGTCGTCTGAACACTATTTGCAAAACGTTTGAAGAGGGGAAGAAGAAGGGAGACAGCAAGCAGATTTCCTAATGCTGTATCTTTATCAAAGCTCTGCTTGCCCTTTTTCCCACACTAACAGCCGTCCTTTAAGCGTATGCTTGTCTAACATGCTTAATACTACCCACGAATGAAAGCAAACACTCTGGTTTTCAATACATCCAAGCCTTTACACAAACCTTGCATGAATCCAGTTAGGCGTTTGAGGTCTTTGATCCCAGCCCTCGCACAGCCAGGCTTTATTAGAGGAATACCAGCAAGAAGGAAAGGAGCACGCACGGGTCTTTTCCAAGCTCTGCCTGCTCCCAGGGCTCTACAGAGCATGAGAGTATTCACCAGGAGAGTATGACTAAACTCAAAATTCCCATGGGAGACTTGAAGTATCAGCTGCATTTCACTAGGCCCTTGAGAATTATTCATTTCACAGGACACTTGCAGGATGTTTCCCCAGGCCTGCACGCTGATCAGGGCAAACCTTGCACCCCTTAATCCAAAACTCACAGCTGCACTTTGAAGATCAGAGCTATGTTTTACCAGATTTGCCCTACAAATGTTGTGCCATTATGGGCACAAGTAGATGGCCACATTTCTAACTCACCAGCTGTAATACACCTTGCCCCATAGTGCATCCCCAGTTGGATCAGCAGAGGGAGGATATGCAGAACCAATGTGCAATGGGATCTCTCTGCAGATCACAGTTCAGGAGCTGCTGAGGGCTGTGAATTGAGTCAGAGAGAGTGACTGACCATAACATCTCCCACTGAAAACACAGCAAGGTCAGTAGGGAGAACTACAGAGAAGATAACACTTGTGTCTGCCTATGCTAAGCTTGTATTTTATCTGGCAACAAACAGGAAAGCAATGCGAAGACGGCTGCTTTCACATGTCTGGTGCCTTCCTAACTCTAAATTCGCAGCAAGAGCCAATACTCAGGTCTTGCACTGTACTGACACACCAGGTGACAGGAACTGGGGATGCTGGGTATACAGAAGGACCTGGCATGGCCTCAACATGATCAAGAAAAAGCCCTCAGCAGGTTCAACACCTACATTTCTCAGAAACACATGAGGCTATTGCTGGTCACACTCGATGCTTATAGTGAAACTATGATGAAAGAGCACTGAATTTTCCAAATGGAAAACATGAAGCAAAGGTTATTCATCCCTGGTGCCAGCTTGCTATGGTCAGCCTCATCCTACTGCCATCACCAGAGCAATCACAATCATACACTTATGAAGCCGTGCAAAAGAAGCTTCAAGCATTTTGGTGGTCCTTCCACAACAGCCCAGGAGATAACCAATAATCAGGAACACAGCACTCACTTTCCATGCAGGATCTTGTACTGCACACAAAACATGTGAGTGGGCAAGGATGGGGCAGATGGCTGAAGTCAGAAGGAGCAAGACACAACAGCAGCAGGACTGTCTGTGGCTGTTATCACCAACTTCATTAACTTATCAAGACACCAGGAACATGCCAGGGAAGTTTCTGCACAGTATGTCTGACCCAAATAGTGTTTGTGTGAAGTGGTGGATTTATTATCTTCCTGTGAGTAACAATACCTGGCACACATCTCCCGCTCCAATACCTTTGCATTCATAGTCACCAGCATGTTCCTTCTCTTTTTGCAACTCAGACCCATCAGCTTTTTATACATTCAACTTTAGCACTTACACAGACACCTTACCTGCTATATTCCTGGCCTTCACTAAAACTGACATGCGGTTCCTTCAAAAATTAAAACAGGATCTATGGGGTGCAGAGGAAAGACATGAAGCTTAGTTATCAAGAGTCTTTAAAAAAAAAAAACTCATCACAGCTCAGACATTCCCCGGAAATCCAAGAAGCGTTTCTAGATTTCTGCAACTCCAGTCTGCTGTATAATCAGTGACTGGAGGAAATGGGTCACGGGAAGAGATCACTGCTGGTTTCAGGAAGTCTAGTAGAAGCAGGAGGAATTTGATCAGTAAGAGTGCTGCCTCCATTCCCCTGTGGTCTCAGAGTCCTTGAGATAAAAGAAAAATTTATTTTTATGAGATATTGCACATGGAAAAAGGGTCAAGGTCATGGCTTGTCAGCAACAGCAAGACTGGCATTTGCAGATTGAGCTGTGAGGTTAATAAAAGCCACACCACCAGGTTCCAACCTCCAGCTTCTAGAGCTCAGAAACTAACAGAGGTCTCTACGTTGCTGTGCTCTAACAGCTGGCTCTGCTCTGTCCTTGCTCAGGCTCATTTTGCCCACTTCCACAACAAGCACACTCACACTGACAACATCTCTCTTGTCAGCAGGTAGGAGCAGAGTCTGGCAGCAGTTTCTCTCCAGAATGTACTTTCTATGTTTTTGGCAAGGGCTGCTGGTTATCTGGGTCTGAATGAATAGATTCAGGATTCCCTCTGGAGAAACAAAACATTATAAAGTATTGTTTTCTCCCAGCACTGGCAAAGCTGTGTGCAGCTCCCTTTCATTACTTAAGCAGCCCCAGATACAGAAGTCACTGATGGCAGAGTGGTAAAGAAGCTGACAATCCTGGTGGGGCACAGGTTTGCTATCTTGAGCTAAAGTTCAATTGTATTATGTTGATGTGTTAGCAGAAGTTCAATGAGGTAGCAGTGGTGACGTGGGCAGCAGACAGAATCTGTGTCTAAGTGTAACTCTTCCACCCAACGCATCACTTTGCAATGATGAACAGACAGTTCAACAGCTTTGTCTGCATTTGCTTTCTCCAAATTCTCCTTCTGGGGATTCCAGCATGACCAGTCCAGGAAAAGCTGCAGGACAGGACAACAAGGAGCCCTGCTTCAGGGCAGGTCAGAGGAACAAAGCAGAGTGACAGAGGTGCAGCGTGGAGCACAGGTCACAGCCTGCTGGAGCACCATGTGTGGTGCTACGCAGCCCAATACCTTCCTGGGGACATCACAGAAGAAAAACAGGACTGAGGCTTGCTTTCTTGGTTAAAAAAAAGGAAACCCACAACCCACAGAGACCACAGAAACAGCAGCAGGGAGCCTCTGACTCAGAGGTGGGAGCAACTATCAAATCCCAGACACATCCTGGATGCTATCAGACATGCTATGGAGACAATGTGGATCACCTTCCTCATACAACTGTCCTCCTCCATTGGCCTCCTCTCCATTGCCTCATTTCCTTTTTTCATCCCTGAAGCACCAGTTCCCACACAGAAAAAAAGCTGAGTTTCCTCTTCCTCATGACAGACCCAACCCAGGATGTATCACAACTCTGGCAAGAAGGATATGGGCATTCTCCATCACTCAAAATGTCTCATAGCATCTCTGAGCCCAGACAGCTTAACCCAGAATTGCTTCAAATCCTTAACAGGTGCATGCTGTGCTACCTGGAAAAAAGCCACAAACCCAGTTGTATTATACTGCAGCAGACAAAACCTTTCCTCAACAGCACTCATGCAGTTCTGATACCTCCCACATACACTCATGGGAGACATCACTCCACACATCCTGTGCTTCCACTGGATGCAGCTCTGCTGAGCCATCAGAGTGAATCCAGGTATTTAGGGTCAAGGGTGCTGGAATTTGCATAACAGAGGCTGCTTCTGGCAAGTCCCTTGGCAAAGAGCTGGAGCAAACAAAGTTCAGATCCAAAGTCTTAGCAGAGAGCCACACAGAGGCCAGCCTGAGGCTTGGGAATGCAGCAGAACACACTGAGGTGCCTGTGTCACTTAAGCCACAGCAAGCATCCTGCTTGCCCAGGAGGACACCAGGCTTCAGGAGTACCCAGGCCAGGCCTATGCAGGCAGCCAATTCCCTGTGCTCAGGCCTGTGTCCCACCCCACTACTGTTCCAAATGCTGTGATTGCTGTGTATGACCGGCCTGCCGTGGCCGGATACAGCCCCAGAGCCAGATGTACCACCGCAGCCGAGCACAGCCTGGGGCTCCACGCTTTTGTCAGTATCTGTCAGATCTACACGAGATGACAGGTTGAGAGAAACAGCACAAAGCCCCATCCATGACAGCAAGCCCTCAGTGGGACTGCAGCTGTATGGACAGAAAGGCCCTGTTGTTTTCACGAGCCACAAACACATCTTTATCCTCCTGTGCAACCCATCGTGCAGCCATGAGCTGCAGGACACATGGGGTTTAGCTTGCTGTCACCCAGAGATGTGGGTGGACATAAGAGAAAAACCACAGAAAGCCTTCCTTATGCCAACACTCAGACCAACCACACCATCGCCAGGAGAGCGGCCCTGCACCAGGGCAGCCCAGGGACTGAGCAGTGCCAAGAGTCACCCACAGAAGGCCCATCATTGCCTCAAGAATACACAGGATCAGTTGGGTTGGAAGGGACCACAGCAGGTCATCTGTTCCAACCTCCCTACTCAAGCAGGATCACCCTAGAGCACACGGCACAGAACTGTGTCCACTGGAACACATTCAGTGAGGGAGACTCCACAACACTCTGGGCAACCTGTTCCTGTGGTTGGTCACCCCCACATTAAAGTTCTCCCTCACGTTCAGGAGGAACTTCCTGTGCATCATCATTTTCTGCCTGCCGCCTCTTGTCCTCTTGCTTGGCACCACCAAGAGCCTGCCTTCATCCTCAATGCCCACCCTTTAGATACTTTTATATATATGTATGTGGATGAGGTAAAGAACGTCCTGAAGTTTTGGTAACTCAACATGACGAAGAGGAAGAGCCACGTTACCGGCAGCAGTGTTGGAGACACCTGAGGCTGGAGAGAACTGACCCTCCCGGGGGGAGCGTGGCAGAAAACCCGGCCGGGCTTGCCGAGGCTGTCCCTCTTCCCGCGGGGCCCGTCCCTCACCTGTGGAGCTCCTGGATGTCGGGCGGGATGCCGTGGAGCCGGTTGCCGCCGAGGCTGAGGCTGCGCAGCCCGCGGAGCTGCAGCAGCGCGGGCGGCACCTCGGAGAAGCGGTTCCCGCTGA
Source organism: Anomalospiza imberbis (assembly GCF_031753505.1). Classification (NCBI taxonomy): domain Eukaryota; kingdom Metazoa; phylum Chordata; class Aves; order Passeriformes; family Viduidae; genus Anomalospiza; species Anomalospiza imberbis. The sequence continues at coordinate 78,397,168 of NC_089682.1, read as the reverse complement.
GGTTGAGGACGCGGAGGGAGCGGGCGAGCGGCGCCTGCTCCAGCCCTTTGGGCAGCGAGCCGGGCCCGCCAAGCCGGTTGTTCTTGGCCAGCAACGTGTGGAGGCACGGCAGGGACAGCAACTCCGTGCCCATCTCCGTCAGCCCCGTCCCGCTCACGTCCAGCACCTCCAGCGCCGGGAACCACTGCGACAGCCCGGCGGGCAGCGGGCCCGACAGCCGCCGCGGCGACAGCACCAGCCGCCGCGCCTCCGCGCTGCGCCGCGCCGACAGCTCCGCCGCTAGCGCCGGCTCGGGCTCCGGCTCGGGCTCGGGCTCCGGCTCCATCGCCAGCTCCGGTCCCAGCTCCAGCTCGGGGCCCTCCCCGCCAGCCGCCGCCATCCCGCCCGCACCGACCGACGGCGCCGCGCGTCGCCCCGCCCCGGCCCGCCCCGGAACCTGCATAGCCCCGCCGGCCCCCGCGTCATGCCCGATCCCGGGCGCGCTCTTATGCAGGTTGCGGGGCGCCTGCAGTGGGCGGCGGAGGGAGAGGGAGCGTTCGGCGGCCCCGGAACGAGCACGGGAGGGCAGCGCGCAGGCGGGCGGGAGGTGTCCCCATGGCGGGGGCTGCCCGGGGCCGCGGCCGCCCCGGTCCGTCTGCTCGCCCCGGCTGCGGCCGCAGTCTGCACCCCGCGGGCCTGACTTGCCGTGCTGACCTGCTCCCTGCCAAGTGTTTTACTCCAAGCTCGGGACACCAGAGCTGCTAAGTGTACAATTAAACCATAGCCTTTCCTGTGCTCCTTTGGGTCATCCTCGGAGCCCGAAGGAGAGGTGCTGCCTGAGCCCGTGTGCCCCATGGCCTCTCCCTTGTGGCAGCTGGTGGGGGAGCCTGGCCCAGCATCCCTGGTCAGCGGGTGTTTTGTCCAAGCATTGATCTGGTTTGGTCCCTGCAGAACGGGGAGGTTGGAACTGAGCGACTTTTGAGGTCCCTTCCAACCCAAAACATTCTGTGGTTCTGTGAGCTGCTGCCGTAGAGCAGCAAAAGGGTACTGAGGTACTCCCAGAAGTACCTCAGTGCGTGTCCTTGCCTGGATGTGGAAAGACAGCTCTGGTCTTGAGCCGGGGCATTGGCAGGAGTTAATCCGTAACACACAAGTCTGTCAGGCGAAGCGGTCTGATGCTGGTCACTGATCGACATGGAGCTGACCCCTGTTGTACCATACATACGCAAACAGGCAAGTCAGGATCTGTGATTTCAGTTCATTGCTCTTTGAACACAGAGTAACATCAGTGGTCAGTAATCAGAAGAAGAAGCAGCAGCCATGTGTGATAACAATGAGAAGATTCACAACCCAGGGGAACTTGTGCCTCGACTAAGTCCAGGCTTAAGAAGCAGACTTGCTTCCTTGTGATGTATAGAGAAGCCAAAAAGAAGGGAATAGCAACCTCCCACCTGCTCAAAACACTTCATGTACACAAAAGTCTTTGTCATCTTAGACTGGAAGAAACACAAACAAAATCACAGTTTGCAGGTACCAGCCAAGAGTTTAAAACAACATGTGAAGTAGCAACAATGCTGACTTCAAAGGTGTCCAGAATACTATGGAAAAAAACCCATGGTCCACTTGTCCTTCCTTTGGTGCTCTTATGAACTCTAGATTTTATCACCACAAATGACAGCTCATGTTGACATGACAGCTCCTGTTGCTGAGACGAGGAAATTGTCAGGGCTATGCCCAGCCTTCAAGAAAGTGTGCCATAGTGGGTAGGAATGAACAGGTCAGTTTCCATTGGACTTGTTTCATTTGTTTTCCAGGAGTCTGTGGATTCACAAGTATAAGCCCTGATGTGAACCCAGAGATAGCTGCAGAGCAGACACTTCACCAGTATCATTAACTTCTTATCAACATAATTTTCCCCACTTTTACAAACATTGTGCTGTTCCAGGATAGTTTTAGGAGAGTTTACATAAGCACAAGTATAAGGTCATCTGGATTTTGCTCTGTGTTTTTGTAGTGCTTTAAGCCTGGTTCTCCTCAAGGGGTGTCCTGTGACATGGTTCAGGAACTGAGTCTTATTATAGATCAGTCTGCTCCTGTCTTCAGAACTAAAGTTAATAAATACCTTATAAATGCAGTTCAGTCTCTTGATCTACCACTTAAATAGCCTATTTCTCAACCTGAAGCTTAACAGCACTGGAAAATTGTGATTAAGGGTATGTAACTATAGTGCAGTAATTTAATACTCAGATGTGCACAACTCCATAAACAGGTCAGAGCTTTTCCCAGGCCTCTACAAGCAGCAGGCAACAGAATTTTTGATTTTCCTCTCTTCCACCTCAAAACCACTTTGCTTTAGTAAATATGCATGGAGCACAAGGCAAAATATTTGTAGTGCCACCTAGCTAAATTTGTGGCTGCTGCTTCCATTCATTTCTTCTTAAAATCCCAGGAAATTCTCGCAGTAGAAACTGCAGTAATAAAGCAGCCTCACTTTGCAGTTGAGCAGTGAATGGGCAGGGAATGCCACAGAAAAGACTGCATGTGCAGCAGCTGGTACATGCTAAAGAGGCCATTTGGTGTGAAAAATAACATGGAAGAGCCAATGTTTTTGAGTTGTTTTGTTTTCTTTTTTAAACAGCTTTGGAAGGAGCACACCAAGTGGAACAAAGCAAGGCAGCCCTCTCTTCTGTCAGACCATTATCTGCACAGAAGCACTCACAGCAGTGGCATTACTGGGGAGATGAATAGTAGGGTACTTCCTCCTGTCATACAACAACATTGAAGGCTATTTCACCATTCAGTCAAGGCCTTTAGTTATTGTTTTTAATTGCCGATGGGTTCTTTCGACCTGATTCCTCAGCTATAAAACAGAAACAGTCACGTCTTGCATTTGTCCAACATATTGAGATCTGTGTATGAATGTGCAAAGACAGATGTGGTTTTTTTTGAAAACAAGTTGTGTGGCTTGTGAAAAATAAACCAAACGAGTGTTATTTTTTAAATTTTGTTTCATTTATTTGGCAGTAATATCCAAACCCCCCTGCTTCAAAAAAATTACAAAATCAAGTAAAATAAGTGCACTAAGGAAACCTACAGAATACTGATAAATTTCACACACGTACAGGAGGGAATATAGAGGGAGGAGTGGGACTTTTTTCTTTGTTGCTTAAATTTGGGTTTTTGGGAAAAACAAAACAAAAAAAACCACCTTCCCTGCCCTTTGTAGTCTGTACAGCAATCATCCCAGAGGGCAATGGCTGAAATTCAGCACTTCCTTCCCCAGCAGCCAGGTCACCCTGCAGGAGTTAGTGACTGACCAGCCTGCAGAAGCCTGAGCATTGCCCAGTCTGGGCTGCCCTTCCCCTCTGCACAGGGAGCCAAGATTTTTTGGTCCCCTTTGAGAACTGCTGCCCTTAGAACGGGCCCCACTTTCCACCAGGTCCCTTTGTAGAGGCACAAGGAGGAAGAGGCTCCACAGGCAGCAGCCCTTGCCAGAGGCACTGTTGCTGCACTCCCAGCCTGCTGCCCTAGGCTACCCTGGGATCTGTTGTATGGCTTCTCGGAGAGCTCCGCTTGCCGGAGACCACAGCCCGTCCCTCTGCCTTCAGTGCAAGAGCAAGCTCTGTAAACCTCAGCTGCCAGCACACGTCTCCGGCTGCCCCAGCAGCCACCCCCATCTGCACGGCTGCACAGCCTCGGCAGGCAGGAGGGGACAGAGAACACATCACAGTGCAGCCTACAGAAGCCCTGAAGCCGTGCATTCGCCTCCCCTTCCTGCACGTGCTCTGGTTTTCACAGTTGAAGATATTCCTGACTGAACAAGATGTTATCCCTGTCCAGGGAAAGCCTTTAAGGCAAGCTGTTGTGTTTTCTCTAAGGCACTTTAACAACCCAAGCTGGAAGGAAGTGATCTGGGAGGCACTAACTACCTTGTAGAGCAGGGCTGGAATAAAGCAAAACATTTATTAACAATGTTCCTGTGACTCCAGATCCAGCACATGAAGCCCTTTCGCTCATACTCTTGGGAAGGAGCAAGCCTATGTATTATGGGTGCTCCTATTTCACCAACTACTTCTTCCAGTGCCACCAGAACACAAACAATGACTCTGTCCCAGTGTAGCATTGTCCACATTACCCTCAGCTCATATGGACTCATTCTCCTCACCTTCACAGGTGACAGCTACTCAAATCCAGGCCCTCATGAGAAAAAAACCCAATCTCCTTCTGTATTTATGATGCCAAAACCTCAAAGGCAGGGTACATTATAGTTCTCACTGAAAAAGTGGCACTATGTCAAAGTCAATGGAAGTCCTGTGGCTTCACATCAGGAAAAGAGCTCAAAGACCAGACAGGCTTTAACACATCTGGCTCATGGGAAAGAGCACAGGAGGGACCAAGCTTTCTTCTTTTCCTATACTTCTAGGTACGAGCTCATTCCTCCTCTCCAAGGAAAGCACTGTGCAAAAAGGGGAAGGTTGGGACTCAAGTCCTGCTGATCTTCACTCAAACCAGACATGCTTTTGCAGATGCAAGTGGAATTTTGCTTGAGTAAGCAATAGGGACTGCAAGTTACACAGCAACAACTGCTGAAGTTGCTCACAAACAGAAAGATGGAAGTCACAGGCAGTCGATCAGGGCACATGCAACTCCTTGGGAAGCACAGCACAGGCATGAAGGGAACCTGGATGTTCAGGTGTGCATGAAGTACATTTGACAACTGCATAAAAAATCAGCTGGGCTTCAAGCTACAGAGGTGACTATTAACAAAAGAGTATTTCATTTGCATCTAGGACCAATGCTCTGAGAAATGTGTGGGATGAAACTGACCCATGAAAGAATGTGAGAGTGGTCAAAGGTGGTCTGATCAATAACACTGAGAAATGCATCACTATTGAGGCTTCCAGCCCTGACTTCAAACTCATACCTGGAATCAAAGAATAATGCTGCTGCCTCACCCCAGAGGAAGATGAAAAGCCCAAGATGATGCCAACAGCACAACTAAACAGTTTTCTACATAGTTAAGCTTTTTAAGATACTGTACTAATGGGGTTGCCTGGTCCCTCTGTCTGTAGACTGCTTTAAGAAATTTAGAGGCATGAGCACAGATTTTGAGCACATGGTCAATGCTAGCTAAGAGAGCGAGAGCTAGAGAGCTGCAGTGGCAATCTGTGTCTGGTGAAACTAATTACATCCAGCCCTGTCTCTTCTTCCCACGAGGGGCACTGCTACCCCCCAACTGGGAAATACCCTGTAGTGCAAGGCTCACAATTCGCCTGTGGTGTTTGTGGCGGCTGAGCGCAGTGCGATACAAACTGTGCATGGGCATTACAGCACTGTCAACAACAAAAACCCACACGCTGGGTTTTCTTGAAAGATCTAGAGCTACAAAACATACAAAAGCTGAATCACTACCATAGGAAATAAAATAATAAAAAACCCGAAACAAAAAAAAAAAAAGGGGAGTCAGCATGTGAATGTGATAAGAAAAAAATACAATAGCACCTCTAAGGAGGGGGCAGGGAGAGTAAGAGTGAGATGAGGTCAAAAGGAACCATGTTGTGTTGGAGCCCACAATGTACTGGAGGAGCTGCTGGGGACAGTCTGGTGGAAAGCAAGGAGGAATGTGCTGGACTCATGCCAGCAGCATGGCACCACGACTCCCAGGTGTCACACCAGGCTGACCAGCTTTGAGGAGCTTGAAGCAAAGGGTAAGGTCCTTGGATAGTGATGCCCTGCAGCACACATGTTCAGCCACAAAACTGCCAGGCCTGTATTTCTGCAGCCAAGGGTGGTGCTGACAATTGTATTGACTGAAGAGCCCCATTTCTATCCAGCATTGACCTCCATCCTTTCCCCAGATTCAGAGGAACAAGAAATCCCTGTTAGCTCTTGGAGGGACCAGCTGTCCGATCTGGGGAAGGGCCCCAGAGGCTGCTGTAAGTCCCTCCCAGCCTTCCAAGGTCCCAGCAATGAAGCTCCCTGAACAGGTGGGCTCTGCTCCCCTTTCCTGGCCCCATTCTTTGTGTATTACAAAACAAATAACCCATCGCTATACATGTAAATATCTGTGACTGGGCAACTGTAGCAGACACTTGTGCATACTGAGATCAGCACTGGAGGACAGGGTGGCAGGCTGGGCCCATCCTCCTGGGCTCCTCCGCTGTGGAGGCCCCTTACATCTCCTTGGTGCTCATTCTCTTGGTCTTCTCAGCCGTCTCCTAGAGAGAGAGAGCACAGAAGTGAAGTTCTGCGCTGACACAGGAATTGATAGCGCTCTGAAGTCTTTGGTCCACTATTGGCAGTGCCAACACTGGCTTGTATCTGAAAGCCCCACACCTGTATTTGTCCCCAGAGGCAAGAGATTTACTCTGCTCCTCCTTCTACCTCTTACCCCCTTCTACTTCTTCTAGAAGTCTCCAAGTGACAGAAACAAAAGGAACTGATCTGGCAAGGGGAGGCTTGGTGCAAGCAGACCTTCCCAGCTTCATGCTAACCTGATGCTTCTGCAGTTCCTGAACGTATCTGGCCATCTCCTCCTCAGTCAAATCTTGATCAGGTTGGTGTCTCTGAGCAGGCACCTTCTCATTCCTCCCTGGAAGCAGAAATGGAGTTTAGTGTTTCACAAATAAGGGATGCAAATTTCAGATGCTGAAGCAGGAAGAACAAAGGGAGGCAGGTCAGCCACAGCATCTATCAAGCTTAGGTAGCCTTTGCTGGAAGATGGTATGGGTTGGCTTCTTAGAAAGAGAACAGGCCTTGTGGCTGCCTGGGACTTCACAACTTGGTGTGCAGTCTGTCCCTGTCTCTCCCTCCCATGTGACTGATAATAAAGCCACTTAGAAGAGGCTGCATACTATTGAAAAGAAACACCTATAATTAGTTCAAACATCTGGGCCTCTTGTAGGGAATAAATGGAAGCTCAGTGCTACCCAAGTACAATTACTGCTATCTAATGAAGAGATAGTTTCGCTCAATGAAGATGTAACTTGCTGATGTGTTTGATCTGATTCTTCAGTTTCATTATTCCTCTAACAATAGCTTCTAACCCCTCTGCTGCTCTGACATGGGCAGAAAGTCAAGGAATTTCATGCTTCTGTCATGGATGCAGGGAACAAAGTAGGCAGCAAGAACAGGTGCTGCATAGCAACTTTGAAGGTTGTTTCTGGAGAGGCAGCAAAAAGAGCCTCTCATTCTGTTGCTTAATCTATGACACCTATACACAGCTCCTCTGGCAGCTTTATTAATACTACAGTTGTCTCTTCTCAGGTGAGTTCCTGCTGCTACAGCTAAGTCTGAGCTGAGGTGATCCTGAAGCCTCTGCTGCAGAAGATCACATAAACATGAAAAGCTCTGTACACACTGCTGCTGTTTCCCTCTCTCCTACTCTGCCCAACCTACTGGCTATAGATCTGAACCAGTGTACTCCTGGCAGGTCCCACACAGCTCTGAAACAAAGCTCCTCCAAGGGCCTGGTTTCTAGAGAAGGAGGATATAAAAATGCAGCAGGGGCTGGGTTCCTAGGGAAGAAGGCCAGAAAAATGCAGCACCATGCTGGGAGGATGGATATGGCTCCTTGGGAAGGACCCACACATTTGCCAACACAGGGAAAAGGTGGCATTCCACTGGCCCTGAAGCATGTGCTAAAAGGCAAAACAGAGAGCTGTTGTTCACAACTGCACCATGACCTCTTACAATTTTACCATGGCTGTGCAAGTTTAAGGGCCTTCCAAAGGAGGAACAAACAACCCTGCCTTACTACAGCACCACCTCCCTGCATCTCCATTATTCTACAGTTTTTGTGGCAAGAAGCTAAAGTGCTTTCTTGGCATTGGATGAATGTTCCTACATCCCCTCTTCACTAAGACAGGATCCTAGATCCTGTTTTACAAGTTCCATAAACACAGATACAGTGAGGATATGGACACATATACAGGAAAGCTGACTTGCTCACACCTACACGTATATTAGCAGCCAGTGACCTATTTGGTTTGCACCAGCTGGAGGCAGAGTAGCTCTAGTTTGGAAGATTTAGTGCTGTATCTTCATGACACCAGATCCAAAGGACAAACCCCAGCAGCATTGCCCCGAGCCCAGTTACATACTTTCTGACCTCTAGAACAGTATCAGCTTGGGTTTGACTAACATGGAACAAATGAGGGTTATGCAGAAACCACCCATGGAGAAGCTGAGGAAAAGCTGGAGAGAGAAGAACCCTGGATAGCTGGTGCTTTTGGAATGACAGAGAGTGAGAATTCCTTTTGTCCGAACCCAAGCACGGTAATTTTCTGGAGAGCATACAGACCCTCGCACGTCATTGCGGTGCACACCCAGTTCCCACAGGCACAGACGCAGCGGTTACACTCCACCTGGGTCTCTGCTCCATCCTCATAGGTCTCATCTTCCAGGGCACACTCTGAAAAGGTACAAAACAAGGGCAGTGCTTGTGAGAGAGCGAGCAGGCTAAAGACAACATACTTCGGAGATGCCTTGAGAGAGAAGATGAGGTTGAAGGGGAAGCCTTCCTTCCCCCAACCACCAGAAGTTTCCTCATGACTAAAGTATTCGTGCTGAATTTGGTGAGTGACATCAGCCAAAATATAATTTGGGAAAGCCAAACCCTTTGTTTTTCTTCCTCAGAACACATATCAATTTCTCAATTCCAAATGAAATCTCACTGTTGGATTTCTTTGAATTTCCTTATCTCTTACACAAAGAAAAGAACCCCTGAAATGAAAGCTTGGGTTATTCTTATCCCCAGGCAGGGGATAAGTTGGGGAAATTATTTGGAAGGATGGTGAACTTTGAGATGGTCATCAGGGAGGCTTTCTGTGTGAAAGGCAGAGCATAGCAGGACTTTGGTCTGGTCTGACTTTCCTAAGTTATCCAGCCATGAACGCCTCACATGATTGACCTCTGCACTGTTAAATACATGCCTTGACCTTACAAGCATACCATAACCATTCAACCTACGTCCTTGCTTCTAAAATCCAAACATTTCTTATCACAAGAGCTGCAGGAGCTCTGGGACAGTAAAAGCAGTACTTTCAACAATGCAGAGACAAAGGGTGCAGTTGGATGAGAGGCAGGCATATATTAAAATTATCTCTGGCCATGGAGTTACAGCACACAATGTATGACCTGAAGCTGGTCTCTTTTCTTTCCTCCCTTCCCAGGACCCCTCTTGTTCCCAAAGATAAGTAAGAAGTTCCTACTTTTCTCTGGTGGGTTGAAGGATGGGCTGAGGCACTTGAGAAATTCATTGAAGCTGAGCTTCCAGTCAGCATTTTCATCTGACAGCTCGATGAGGGCATCTACGCAGAGTCCCCTGAAAGAAAACACAGAGGCTTGTTCTGCACAGGGCTGTGCTAGGCCGGTCCCTGCTCTACTGTCTTCAGAGTGCAGGTAAATAAAAACAGTAATAACTAGGGAGACTCCAAGACGTCTGGCAGAAGTGGCTTCTCTAAGGAAATCTCACAGGATACAGAGAAAATAAAAACAGTCACAAAATACTCTCTGTCTGGCAACGGGCTGGGCAGAGGGGAGATATTCAGAACAGCAGGAATGGGACATCCACATTTGTTGACATCTACGTGCTGTCACACAGGTAGAGATGCATAACCACAGCAGCCTACAATAAGCACAGCATAACCACAAGTAGCCTTTTTTCACACAGTGGCAGACAAAGAAAGAGGAAAACCTCTCAGACTATAAGGCTGTGTATGAACGATGTTTTGCCACCATCCTCCTTGCACTGGATCTAGCTATTAGGCAAAAGGTGAGGGGAGTCCCCAGGAAAGCTAATTTATTAGGAAATAGAAAGAAGATTACAAATCTTCTGTTACCCAACTCCCTTCTGGCTGCACAAGTGCTAGATTTAAGGCAAAAGGATTGGAATACTTGCCTAACATGAAGGGTAGAGATAGGACTGCTCCTCTTGTGGTGTTCACACCTATTTAAGTTGGAAGCCACTTCATACAGAGTTAACTCTGTCAGTGCAAGCCCTAACTGATATTTACCATGAGTGAATTTCCATGTTCCATACTACCACATCTGCCCTCCCTCTGGCATCCTGTCCACTGCCCACCTGAGCAACTTGTTGGTCTCCTGGTCCATGTAGGTGGTGATGTTGATGGCAGTCTCATTCTGCTCCACAAACTTCAGGAATTCTGTGGAGTCCAAGCGATAATCACCATCATCAAAGCTCTGTAGGGGAAGATAGGAAGATGTGAGAGGGTCTCATTTATCAGTTCAAAGTACCCCTTCCTTCTTCCTCTTCCATACATACATAGCATTTGGAAGCTTTAGTTCCATTTTCCTTTTTTTCACAAAGAAAGAGGCTCAGAGAAAAGCAGCAACATATCCACGTTAGCCTCAGAATGAGAGAGATATGATCCTAGCCTTGTTCACACAGATAAGCTACACTGCCTCTCATTCACCTCCCGCTGCTTGATTTATGGTTCTAGCCCTATTTCTTCTCTTAGTTTCAGCCAGCTCTTAGCTTTCTTATATACCTCCTGCCTTAAAGCAGACCAGCTGCATTCAAGGAGGTGTCAGCTTTCCAATATGTGTAAATCCAGAGCTGTGCCTAGACTCTGACAGTGACAAAAGGGAAAAATCACAGGAAGCAATTTTCTGCTGATACCAGGGAAAAAATTTAATGCAATAGCACAACACCTCACCATCACGTTCTTAAGGTCCTGACAAGACTCCTGGCACTGAAGAGCAGTGTTTTTAGCCCAAAAATCCTGGCTATACTCCCAAAGAAATAATTGCATTTTGCTTTCCTGTTTGGAGATGTGACACCGCAGTGCTTGGCACTCAGCAGGAATTGCTGTGCCCCCTCAGAGACAGCTGCATTGCTGTGAGTGGAAAATTAATCCTGCACACAGACTGCTACCACCTAATTTTTGCGGTGTGATTGGGGCAGGTCGCTGTGGCTCCTTGTGCAGTGCTCTCAGGAATGCTGGAATAGACACTGCCTGTTGCTACCTCTAAGTGTTTCAGGAGAAACATCTAGGGCTATGGAAATTATTCTGCGTAACTGCTCCACATGTCAACTTCCACTAGACTTTGAAGTCTCTTGTCCTGCTTTTTATTGTGAAAATGACTGCAGTTCTCTTAATGACCCAGACTATGAGTTTTCTTGCCTTTCAAAGTTATGGTCTACATTAAGGCATTCCCACAGAGATTCTCCACATGGAGTAGCTTCCCACTACTGGTCTTCCTCCTCTTGAAATAATGTCCTTCAAGGTCATGACCTGCCTGATGAACAAAGCACACCCCAATGAGCCCCACAAGTCAGGCTTCCAGGAGGGAAATAGCTTAATGTCACATCTCCAAATCTCCCCACCAAGGAGAAAGGGAAAAAGCTTCATTTCAACTATGCCTCTAGTGTTTCCTACACGCAGGACAGGAATCAGGCCATTTGCAGGAATGCAGGGCATGAAGAGCCCCACAGCTTACCACGACAAAATTCCTCCAGTGACAGCAGACACTTGTTGCTAACACATATTTCTGTCTGTTTGAAGCCATTTAGTTTGCTTTGCCTTGATTTGTCCCAAGTTGTTCCAAACTCTGAATTCTGCTTTAAAAATATTTCAAAGCTTTAAGAATAAGGTAGTTGAAAAGGTGGATTACTACCTGATAAAGAATCACAGAATCATTAAGGCTGGAAAAGACCTCCAAGATCTTCGAGTCCAACCTCTGATTGAACACCACCTTATCAACTAAACCACAGCAGCAAGTGCCACATCCACTTTTTCTTTAACCCTACCAGGGATGGTGACTCCACCACCTCTCTTGGCAGCCACTCTTTCCCCAACCTGTAGTTCTGCCTGGGATTGTTGTGACCCAAATGCAGGACCCGACACTTGCCCTTACTGAACCTCATACTGTTGACCTTGACCATGGAAATTCTCCCTTTGGTACAAGCAGAGCTATTTCTTTGCCATAAGAACTCTCACCCAGTGGCTGGGATCAGTGCTCCAGAAGAAGTGGGACAGTAAAGAGAACATGAAGCTGCCTGCCTCTGAACTCTCACCCAGTGGCTGGGATCAGTGCTCCAGAAGAAGTGGGACAGTAAAGAGAACATGAAGCTGCCTGCCTCTGAGATGCAGCCTCAGGATATCACCAGCATGCTGACAGCCTCACAGTGGGTGTGAATGGCTTGTGCGGTGACAGTGGAACAAGCCTGTGGCTGGCTCATGCATTTCAGCAAAGCCCGTGACCTGGGGAGACCCTGCAAAAGTGGCTGGGGACAGCACATTTGCAGGGAGAGTGACTAACACAGGACACTGCCACTTTTGGGCACTGGCAGGCACTGACAGGAGTGCCCAGGGCAGTGGATTTCCACAGACAGAGCAGCATTAAAGGCTGCAAACATGAGGATGTCTGTGGAGCAAGGGGACCAGCTCCTCCATCTCACCAGGGGGTGCCATTGCCATGGCAAATTTGCTTGCAGTGCTAACTCCTGTCAGGCACCATTAATCTTGCTGTCAACAGCTCATGATTTAAACGCTCTCCCCTCTTCCCCACCTGCTCCTCCAGCTCCATCCTGAATGCTTTGAAGTCTCTGTCAGGAGCCAGGCATGAGGGGGAGGGACACAGCAGTGCATGTGGCAGGAGCATGGGAGAAGCTTGGGATCTGCTGGTTACAGAAGGGGGTGCAGATGGACTGAGGGACAGACTGAGGGAGGAGGGAGGAACAGGATTATTGCAAGGCCCAAGACTCGAGTGTCTCCTTTCACTCTACAGAGTACTAGGGAACTGCCAGCTCTCAGACACAATTGGGACATATTCCTTGAAGCCCCCAAGTGTCCCTTATACCCATCTCAGCATGGCCTTGGGACTATCTAGACCACAGGATCAGCAGCCCCTGCCACAGCTTCCTGCCTTTCCAGCACTTTCATCTCTTTTCCTCTATCTTTTTACCCCTGTGATTAGTTCCCTACTCTGGTACAGGCACATGTGGCTTGCCCTCCTCCTTTTCCCCAGGGCAGGTCAGACACCAGGAGTCAGAGGTGCTCCACATCTGGCTGTCACAAGCTGTGCCAGTGTCTCAGTCAGTGGCTGCTGCAAGCAGCCCATAACACATCAGCCTGTAGACTTATCAGACCCCTCTGGTCCCCAGCTCAACAGGCACATCACACATTGGAGCCTCTCAGCTGGGGGCACAGCAGCTGCTATGCAGTGACAAAGCAAGAAATGTTTTATGGGTTTTGAGGCAGGTGCTGCTCTACTTGCCTTGAAATATTTGTCCAGGATTTCGCTGTAGTTACTACCCTTGGAAAACCACCCATCTGGGATTATCTCAGCTTCCAGCCACTGGATGACCCGGCGACGAAGCTCGTCCCTGTCCGACTGGTAGCAGACAACTGTAATGGGAGACAGTGCAGTAGAAGGAAAAACAAGAGTGAGAGAAATCAAGCTGGCAGGGAGATCACAGAGAGAGGACTGGAAATAAAAGCCAACCAGCCCACCCTGATTCCAGCTTCCAGCCCCTCGGCCCTGTCCTTGGAGTTACATCACTGCCAGATCCAAGCAGATGTGTCATGGGCTGAATAGTGGATGGGCTGTTGGTGACACCATGTGGCATGGCCGGAAAACAGCACTCCTGCCAATGTTCTTCCTTCCCATTCCTGAAGCTTGTGGAAGAACAACCCGGAACTGACTCATCTTGGTGTGAAGAGTCCCAGACTGAGGGAGGAAGGTAAGTGACAATGTCCCTGGGCTTCCCAACACTGTGTGGAATTGTCATGCAGCTGTCAACCCTAAAATACCAAAACCTCTATCCTCTGCAAGGGGGAAGACTAGACTGAGCAAGCCTTTCTACCAGTCTGTCTCCAAGACTTGAATTTTAGGGCCTACTATCTCAGGAAATATTATTTCTTCAAAGCACTGGTTTGTCCACTCTGACTGGAAACAAGAGGGAGTCAGGTTGGGCTTGTTCACTCACAGTGCTTGCCAGTGTCACAGTTTCTCCAGGGCTGTTATCACTTTGTGTGCTAGTACAAACTGTGCATTTAGAAACAAAACTGAAAGCCTAGTTGGGAATTGTCACACCTGCCCAGTGGTCAGCAAAGCCAGAAAAGGAATTAGTGTGCATTCAGGTCACTTACACACACTAAGGATCTTCTGAATCCAGTGACTACTATCACAACCAGATGGAAAGATGAAAAAAATTCAGCTCTGTAGGGATTCTGGCATGTTTAATTTTGTATTTCTTTAAAACTGCTTTAGGGTGGTGGCCATGCTCTGGCATGGCCCTTCCTTTAGTTTGTATGAGGCTTTGCTCTCATCTGTCTTAGGAAGTTAAAGTTGATGATTGTACAGCTTCAGTACCTTGAGAACATGAATAGGAAAATGCTCTCCTGATGACAAGCCATGGCCCTAAAATCCAGTGTTGAGTACACATGGCAATACATAAGGGGAGAAACCAAGTACAGGGAATTGAAGAGATTTATAACTTAGGTGATCATAGAATCATTTAGGTTAGAAGAGACTCTTAAGATCATCTTGTTGGCTTATGCTAGAGGCAGTTCAGCTGTACCTCCTGACTCTTCCTCTGCACTCATTGGTTCATCACTCCTAAAGCAAAGTTTCCTTTTAAAAGAGTGCTCCATCCCTCTGTCTGGGTGATGAGCACAGTTTGAGTCCCTGGGGGCAAATTGGGTTTCATTGCATCTTGTCTATGCTGAGACCCTGAGACATCCCAGTACAGTGAAAAGCCCACGAGATGTATGAGCTCTAAGAGGTTACCCAAGAGCTGGGCAATCACATTTCAGCTGATTTATCAACTCAGACTCTTCGACAGCCCATGCAGGATATGACTTTTACACAGAGCTGTGCACTCCCCCCAGCACACCCTCTGCCCATCTCCCAGAGCATGCAAATTCATCCAGAGGCCTCAGCCAAACAGGAGACAGCTTCTTACCTGGACTTGCAGCTGGATTCTCAGACTTCTTCTCTGTTAATGGAAAGACAGAAGAGGACATTTCTGATGCAGTGTGAAGCAATACAAATCTCTTCCCACCATGGGTAAAAGCAGAGTAACCTGTGAGTCTTTGGATATATGAGGGCCACACACATGATTGAGGGGCTGGAATCCCCTGGACCCTGAAGAGATACTGAGGAATGTTTAGTCTGAAGAACTGAAGGCTCAGGGACAATCTTATCAATGTTTATAAATCTGATGGAAGGAAATGAGAAAGACTGCACCAGACTTTTATCCATGGTATTCAGTGACACAGCAAGAAACAGTGGGCGCACATTTAAACACACGAAACTCTGTCTGAACACAAGAAAGCCATGCAGGTGTTATGTGTGTGTGTGAGTTAAACAGCCCCACTGATGAGGCAAAATCCTTGCTCCTAAAGTTATTGAGGTTTCTTATGAACATGGATGATAGTATTGGTTTTAGGAGTCTATCCTCAGAGCATGACTTTTCTTCAGCAGTTACACTGAGACACTTACCTGGCTGAATCCAAAAGCTTAGAGTGAGGCAGCAGGAGCAAAAGGTTGCCCTGCTCTCCTGAGTGCCACACTCCCAGAAGCTTGGAGAGACAATAGCTCCAAGGTCCCCCCACAATCATGGTGTCAGGGTTTTGAGTGCACTAATGGGGGCCTTAATGACCCTGCTGGCCTTACCTAGAGCCTCTGTCCGTACTCTCTAACCATGAGCCATGAGGCTCCATTTCATATCGGATGCCTCAACTCCTACTCCTTGCCTGTGATTATTACGTTGTAGCTATGTCTGTTTCTAGCTCTGTTGCAACCACTCTCTTCCATAGACTGTTGATCCAGGCCTGACCTGGTGACTGTGCTCCCATCTTGATCTCAGCCCTTCTACAGACTGCATCACTAGGAGCTCATCTGGCTGCCTGTTTGATTCTGGTTACCAGAATCACCAGCCCTGACTTCATGACTTGATTTCAGGCCTACTTCATCACTGCCATCTTGCCTGCTCATCTGCACTCTTGCTTGAACCTGGCTACTGTTCAGAGGCTTGCCTTGTTTACCCCACTCAGCAACTGTGGGACAACGTCTTGGCTGGTGAGGCCTCTGCCTTGCCTTGTTATCATGCTTCCCTTCCAACTCTTTGTCCCTGAGAGTGTAGCCAGCCCTCCTTGCCAGGGTTACCTTTGCAGTGGCCATCGTAATCCACCTGGATCTTGGAGCCGGTGAGGCAGGCGTCACGGTGCAGCTCACAGTGGTTCAGGTATGTCTTGCCATTGCTCCCACACACAGGCCTCTTGTGAGGTTTGCATTTCTGTGGGAGAGCCAGAGAACACAGCGTTTCACCTGCCTCCTTGGGACAGCTTGGTGAGTCCAACCATCAGCTCAGGAGAAGTCCTTGGCATAGTCCCCTTGGCCCTGTGTTTGGAACAGGCTAACTCACCCATCATTACCCCAGAAAAACCCACATAGGGAAGTCTGTGGGTGTGAGTTCAAAGGCCTCACTTTGTCCCAGTTTCCATCGCCACCAGCATGACAGGAGTCTTTCTGAAAGCAGACCCCTGCAGAGAAATCAGTGCTCAGCATAAATATGGAGCATAATCCTGCAACTGCTGCTCCATGTGCCATGGCCATGCCTGCCCAGAGGTGCCTCTGCGCCTCTGGTCTCTGCACCTGCGCTTGCTTGGCTCCATTGCGTCTCTCTGTAGACTCTGCCCCACCCTTCTGCAACCAAATGGCAGAATAAGCCATCAGCCATGAACAAACAACACAGCCTACAGCAAAGAGAGAGCTCACCAGTGCCACTGTTCAGGCTATGAGCTTCTTTCTTCTGCCCCTTTTGGTCTGGCCAAGCCAGAGTGACAGACTCTCTTCCTACTAACAGAGCATTTCACCCTCCAGTGCCCAGGCTGGACATGCCAGAGCTGCAAGCTCTGAGGGAAGGGGGAACAAAGAGCCACATGGCCATTCCCAGGAGCCAGGCAGAAATGTTTTGAAAGCATGGGGCAGAGCGCAGCAGGGAGACATTGTGTCCCTACAGCTGGGAAAGACTCTTCTAATCATCTCTGGCTCCCTGCTGGATAAAGCTATCCATCCTTACAGCACTCTACCACAATTATTTCCATTTTACAAAAGCTGATTTTTAGTAGGGTGCTCGTAACCTCCTCAAACAAGGTGCCAGTGAGGGCAGGCTGTCTTGAAGATCACAGACCACTCCCTAGAGTGCCCTTCAAAGCCAGCAGCACATCCATACCCCACAGGGCTTTCCCAACAAAAGACCTCCAGTCAAGTCTCCTGTGCATGTAAAGGCCCTAGGCAGTCTTGCAAACAGCACAGCTGCAAGTCCAGACAATATCTACCCTACAGGGCTCTGCCCCCACACAACACTGGAAACAGTCCTGCTGTTTGAAGAGCCACTGTCCATTTGCAGCTGCTTCAAAACAGCCATAGCCTTATTCCTTCACAGGATCCTTCCAGTGACAGAAGCCCATCTGGGGTGGGGGGGTGATGGTGGTGACACCTGTCCCAGACACAGAACCTGTGCTGCTCCCATACCTCAATGCAGAGGCAGGTTGGCTCTCCCTTCTCTGTGACTGCACACTCACGCCCAGCTCCGCAGAAAACATTGGCACAGATCTTAGATTTGCTCCTTGGCTCTTCCTGCAAGGTACAAAGTCAGAGACACAAAATACATCATTAACTCAGAGGAGTAACAACACAGTTAAAAAAAAAATAGCACATTTAACTGGTATCAGGACCAAAAGGTACCCCGGTGTTAAAGTGGGGATGACAGAACAAGAGAGACAAGACTTCAATAGATGGACAGCTCAGACAATAAGAAGAAGCAGACACAAGAACAAGGGCTACAGTCCCAGGGTTTCCTTCAGGTCATTCCTGGAAAATCACCTGGGAGAAGTGGAGTGAATATGGGCAAGAGGAAGTCTAGCAAGAATAATTTGCTCATGTCAAGGACTGCTGTCTTTAAAATTTCTTTTCATGGAGGGTAGGGAGCAGAAATGTCTTTGCTTGAGACACTTAGGAAGAAGGTGAACATATCCCTAGAGAAAGGTACAATACAAACAGGCAGAAGAAATTGCCATCAGGCACCAGATAATGTCCTTGTCACAAAAAAGTCACAACACTACATGACCCATTTTCTTGCTTTCACTAGTCAAGATTAAACACTTTAAAGGAAGAACACTGTCATGGATGAGATAATTATCCACTAATCCTCCCATAATGAAAATTCCTTCCTGGTTCCTGACAGCCTGGAATTGACTTATGTCCTGCAGCACAATTTATATGTTTTACAGTTTTCTCCTAGCCAAAGTCATCACAAGTATTGTTGTTCACATAACTGTCAAATATTTTCTTTTTTTTTTTCTTGGTGTCCCACAGCATTCCTAAACTGGCAACACCTAGCATGGAACATTTCCATAGTTTAATCATGGTTTTGATAAAACTACCACTTATTTTTATCCATTAATGCCTTTTAAAATATACTTTTAAAAGAGAAGGTAGTTCCAGGGTTCAGACTTTGAAGAGCCTGGCTTAATTCCCTGCTTTGCCATTAACTTCCTTTGTGACTCTCATTTCATCTAACATTTTCTACCTGTATGCTGAGTATCTGGTTTATGCCAGCCAACTGGCTTCTATAACAGTTTTGCATCAGAAAGAAGATTGAGGAACAAAAATAATCAGTGAGACAAGTCAATCACATCTGCTGTATTTCTTCCCCCTAATAAAAAAAAGTTTTTTCACCTTCTCATCAGAGTATCATTCTTATACTCTACTCATTTGTGGCATCTTTGTACCTCCATCACATACTTTTGAAAATAAGTGATGAAAAAGGAACAGAATTTGTCAGAAGAGCAAGCATTATTGACAAATGCTGAACACATTTTTTCCTCCTGTTTCTTCTTTATTCTAGTTTTTTGTTTTGCTTTTAAACCACAATTTCACAGAGAGGTGCTGTCTTTACTGAACAGCCCACAGAGACAGCCGGATCATTTTCTGAATAACCTTGCCCTGGTTTTCAGAATAGTTTGTTTGCTGGCCTACTGCACAATTCATCAAACCTGAGAAGATCTTTTCAAAGCACTGCAGGAATCCCTCCAGGTTCACATAGTGACAAATATTTTTCATATTCTCTGCAGGTGTTCCTATTTTGCTGCTTATTCTGTCAAATACAATATTTGGACATGCCAGTCTTAGCTGAGAAATGTATTCCATGTCCCAGGCCTGTTCTCCCCATGAAGACAGTGTTACCCTCCCTCTGCCTTTTCTCCTTTCACATATTGTTCCTGAGCTACAAGTCACACACTATGCCTCCTACTGCATCCACCTCTCTCTAGTCACCTTCCAGTGGAGGGCTGGGGAAAATGAACCGGGCACTTCTGAGGTGGGATGGAACAACGGGAGTACTTCACTGCACAAAGCAACCTCATGCAGCTCAGGGCAGGGAAGGAAGAATAGCTCATTTTGCAAAATGCACAAAGGAAAACCCAAATTGTCCAAGGCTGGAGTCTGACTTTGGGCACTCACACACCAAAAATGCAATGTGGCTACCAAAGTGCTGATCCATTTTAGGGGTTTTGAACAACTTCTCAATCCCTTCAAGCGGTCAAAAACAGAAAAAACCAACTGGGCACAGCTTTGAATGGCCCAGTGAGGTCTGTAATCTAGGTGCCTGGCAATAGATGGCAGTACTCTGCCTCTCCCATGGACAGGCAGGACTGCCAGCAGCCACCAATGCCAAGCCTGGCTTTTGATTCCTGTCTGGGACTTAAGGCACTGCTACAATGCAGCTGGCCTCAACAAGCATCCACAGTGCCCAAGCTCAGATAGCAGGACTCCTCTCCCCACGGGAGCTCACTTGGAAACCCAGTCTCCAATGTGGCCATCCACAGCTCTCTCCCTGGTAGTGCTAAAGCCCAGGAACCATCCCACAGCTTTTCCATTGGAACCTGGGCTGGGGATGCTGGCAGGGTGACATCGCCAGAACAGCTTCTGAAGACACCCTGCCTCCTACCAGCCTAGAAGGCCACATTACTCTGATTTTTCTTATTAATCAAAGCAATACAATTTTCTGGTTGCTTCTTCTTATTGCCTTAAGTTACCCTAGGCTGGCAGGGGGTTGATTGCCACATTCCAGCATGGCTTTCTCCACCTCAGGATTCAGCCAGAGGAAGAAAGCTGCTCTGCCTGCCTGCCCTCTCATTCTGGCACAGGGTTTCTCAAACCCAGCTGTGGCATACCAGAGAGTGGGAGCTCTTTCTAGCAGCTCCAGTCTGCCTTCCCACCAAATGTGGGAGTCTCCTGTGCACAGCTGAGAGTGTAATTGGGACAAAGGTGGATGACTGTATGAGTACAGTAGGGGTCTGCAAATGAGGCTTTATAATCTCCCCATTCTCTGGTGATCTCCCAGAAGCTAACAGCCAAACTGGTTTCTTGTGACAGATACTCTGATCTTACCTTGGACCTTGTCACGTTTGCTTTTTATAAAGCTTCACCTGATGGAGTCATGTGAGGATGGCAGCTGCCACTTTAATATTAAATAACCCACTCTTGCACCTGCCTTGTAAAAGCTTGAAAACATAAACTGCAAATTTTTAAAATTTTAAATTTTAAAAAAGGACTCCACAGTGTTTCAACATCATTGTCCTTAAATTAATTAATATCAAGATTTGGGGGCTGGAATCACAGCTTTTACACTGCTTTGTCTCTGACAGCTGCCACTGCCTTTTCTGTCATCCTGTGCTTGGAAAGTGTCACCCGTTCCAGTCCACAGCACGCTTGGGCAGGCAGAAGGGAAAGGGCAGAGAGTTGTTATTAGTTGCTGCACGATGGCATTTCCACTGCAAGCCTTTGCAAGGCAGTTCCTCTCTTCTGCCTCGAGTGAGGTGCCCAAGCTCTCTCTCTGGGCAATGCTTTTACCTACTCCTCTGCTGCCCAGAGAGCAAGTAGGAAGGTGTAAAAGCAGCAAGGATGAAGCCAGGGCAGGAGTGCCTGTGCCTTTGGAATGTCTGCCATAGCTCGGGGCACTCTGACTCCTCACCCTGCAGGAGCACGACCTTCCCAGACATCTTCACTGGCAAAGACCATGGAGAAAGCTGTTTCCAACAGCTCAAGGGCCAGAAGCTCAGGGCAGCTGGGCAGCATCATGTATGCATAGCCCAGCTTGTCTGTTGAATGGGGATGGGAATGCACAATGCTTTTGGAGGGCTGGGAAGTGTAACCCCATGGATGAAGGTTCTTTGCATGTTATCAGGCAAACACTAAGCAGAAGACCTGAGGTGACAGTGCAGAGAGTCACATGCAATGCCTCTGCCTCAGCTGTTGCCTCCTGAGGAGCAAGGAGGAAAAAGACATTTCCAAGGCACCGCAGGCGAGAAAGCCAGAGGCAATGCCAGTGATGAAGGATCACCATGGCAACCAGCAATGCAGGGCCTCTAGGTGGAGAGCTAAAATTAGGAAATTAGGCAGTGGAAAGGGCTGTTTCTCATCTCTGGCAGCATCTGGTGCTGAGAAGTTGGACCCCCAACACAGAGTAAGCACAGACATCCGGAGCATTTCTGAGTCCCTGCCTGCACCAGGATGTCCAGGACCAAGTGTGACTTGACACACCAACGCAGTGCCAGGTCTGCATGGGATCCCAAGGTTCTGCCAGGTGCTGTGCCTGCTCTGCACTGGTGGGACTTCATGGAAACAGTGCAGTGTCTGCAGTGAGATAGGAGTGATTGTACACATGACAGAAAAGAGGTATCATGGCTCCTTGCCTTTGCAAGGGAACTGCCCACTGCAGCTCTCCCTTGGCTGCCTCCTTCCCCGGCCCCTATTGAGCCATGACTGTCTGGTGTCCCTTGGTGGGAATTGGGACTTTCCCAACCAGCGTGTGAAAGTTGAAACCATGTACAATTCAACAACAAAACACCTCTGTAAGGAAGAACAAGCTTCCACCTGCAGAGAAGAGCTGTGCATGCAGCTCCATGTCCACAGTGCTCCGCTGCTCGAAGAGAGCAGCAGGGATTACTGCCATTACACACATTCTGGGAAACAAGCACCTTGCCGTGCTGCTAGGTGGGGAGTTAATGTGCTTCACAACAACCCTTCATACTGCCTTGTTTTCTGCATATCTTTCCACACAAAATCTCCTCTTTGAGACCTCAAAAGTCTTTTTCTCAGCAGCCTATACTGCATTGGAGAAATACTACCTACTGTCCTGCTCCTATTGATACAAGTAACAACCTTTTCTGGTATCAGCAGTGAGGGCAGGTCTTTTCTTCTTTTGGCATCACTTTCTGGAAATCCATAAAATCACTTGACCCTCACTCTGTAAGCTCTGTGCTGTTTGCTGTAAAATCGAGGTTTTGTGGTTTTGCTTTGCATGATGCGCAAAGAAATCAAAGTGCTCTAAAGCTGGAGCACTGAAAGCTCCTATGGGAGGCAATCCCATGTATTATACAAACTTGAGTATTAGATAAGGCAAAACTAAAGGCACCAAAATGATGTCTGGGATTGCAAGACATGCACAGATTCTCATGCCTCAGGGAAGGCAGCAGCAAAAGCTGGGTGCAAGTTTTCAGATATAATTAGTACAATTCGCAGTAGACTCCCCTCCGTGCAGCAGAGAGAAATAAGCTGTGCAGCTACATATTTCTGCCAGTCCTCCCTACATCTTCACATCCACATCCCTTTTGCCTGTTCCCTGCCACAGCTAACATGGGAGTAGGGATGTAAGCGATCTCTGAACATGTCAAGTTGCCACCTATAAACTGCATAGCCTGCACAATTTCTAAACCCACTCAACATCCAGCCATGAAATCTAGCGCCTTGTCTAGCTGTTATCTTGGCAATGTTTGCTTCTGAATGCAGAAAGATTTGGAAACACGAGGCAGTAGGTTAATGATGCAGAAAGCTAAGATAAGCTATGTCTTCTGACTCCCAAACCTCCCTCCTCTCCTGTTGTGGAGCTGGGAGGGAGAAGCACTACATTGCGCTGCAACATTCAAAAAGAGAGGGCTGGGAAGCAGAGCAGCTCAGGGGGGAGTCAGGAAAATTTAGCAACTCCTGTACGGTGATGGCACTGAGAAAGCATTTGGCTCATGCATTTCATCTCATTACCCAAGTGTTTCTCCAGGTGGAACAGCTCTTTCAGCATCAGTGTCCTCCTGCAGAGTTCCAGGGAGACAAGATCCCATGTTCACTGGAGAGCATGAAGGGGCAGCCAGCTTGTCACCTCTGGTCTTTAGTGCAGCTGGTTCTGGCAGCATGTTTGTCCCATTGTTCTGGTTTGCAACTAACAAGCAAAGCACTCGTTCCTCCCTGCAAACCTGACCCAATTCCTGTGGCAGCTCTCTGGATCCACTAACACTCTGGTGTGATGGGGTGGAAATCTGGCAGCAGCATAAACTGAGCATGAAACAAGCAGGCACCCCTGACACTGGGTTTGCTATAAATAGATAGGTAAGGTGACCATTACCGTTTTCCTTCCTTTGGGCTACTGCCTCAGGTTGGAAGAAAATCCATACAAATTATCTTAAATTCTTACTTGGAAGGCTTGAGTTTTATTTAGCAAAAAAAGGATGGAGCTAAGCCCAGCAAGTAGGGACTGAATCTTGCTATTCCCAGTTCAGCTCTCCAATAAAACCAGACATCATCAGGACAATCCCAGGACATCATCACTATTGGGATGGTACAGTAGGCTGTGGAATAACACATATTCTACTCTGGAAGGAAGCCTGCTGCCAGAGGTTGCTGTACACACTGGTGCAGGGTCATCTCTTGCACACTTCTTTTGGTCTGGTGTTATCTGGACTCAAAGTGGCACCCTCTGGAACTCCTCTCTCCCCTGCTGCAGGAGTTCCCCATCTGTCTCTGGAAGGCTCATGGTACATGTCCTGCTCTGCTCACACCAGCAAAGGTGTTACTAGGCAGCTGGAAAGGCTCAAAACCAGGTTATGCCCAAGCTAGGTCATTAAAAAAGATGTTTGTCAGGCAAAGTCTGGACCAGGTCTGGATTCCCCAAGGGACTGTGACCAGCTGCATTTGACAATGTTCCCAATGCTAACAATATCCTATTTGCAGGGTGTTAATATGGGGTCTGTGCTGGATGCAGAGGGGTCCAGTGCCATTTAAACTGCAGGATTCCCCCTCCCCCAATTCCTAAAGCCATCCTGTGAGCGGCAGAACTAATGAAGGCCAGTTTCCAACAGCTCTCTCTGCACGGCCTGTCTGTCAGCTAGTTACCGGGCAGCTCATGGACTCCTTCCTCAGGGGAGGTCTTCGCAGGCCCTTCTCATTAAGGCAGTCACCTAGAGTCACAAAACCAGCTGGATGCCATTATCTCGGAGGCCTCCACCGCTCTATCAGCTGTGCCGGAAACAGGCCCATAGGTTCAAGGCTTGCTGGAGGCCAGAGACAGGCAGGCAGACACAGACAGCCTGCTGACATTGCTTTGCTTCCTTAGGGAACCAGGCACTAATTCCTTTGCAGAGCCCCACAAAACATTTCTCTGGCTCAGCCTCTCCTCTTGACAGACTCAACGTCACTGCTGCTTGCAGTCCTGAGGACAGATCCTCACACCAGCCCCCTGCCATGAATCCAGGCCCCCTGCTATCTCCCTGCCACTGACCCTTGTGCTTCCCCTACAGCATTTTCTTTGTGTTGGAGGACAGACCCCATCTTACTTCTGCCCCCTCAGAGCTTCTTCCATCACTAGGGTATTTCAGCCAGCTTCAATCAAGGGCTGTGAACAGTGATCTGGACACAGTGTTAGGAGCTATTGCACTCCCTGTGGGATGCCTGCCATGGAGGACAGCATGTGCCCCAGTCCACACACCTAGACATCAGCCAACCCACTCTGTCCAACACTTTGCTCCTATCTCTTTCTATTCTCAGCTGACATCTAGGACTGGCTTTTAAAACATCACACCAAGTGCAACTCCTTAAAGGCTTTTGAATGCTTGCGAGATGAATATTTAATGGCAAAATTAGCCTGACTTTGCTAATGGGAAACAAGCCAGACCATACATCTCTGCACATGCTGGGAATCAGGGTGTGTTCCCAGAAATTCTGGATGCAGAGAAAAGAAGGCAATAGAGGAAAGGAACTGCAACTCCCAGAGCACAGAGGAGGTTCCCTCTCTGCAAACCTGTACCTCACCCATTTGTGCAAGACCCTCCCTGACTTGCTGGCTGCTCATTCCAGGATCCATGGATCAGATGTGTCCATCATGTGAGCATTGAGCAGGAGAGTGGCTGAGGCTCTGACTGACCTCTGTGATAAAGAGGGCCCATCAGGTCAGTGACCTCTACATGAGGCCATGGAAAAACAACATGGCTTGTGAAAACCTGCTTGTAGGAATTCATCCATGACTCTGTCAGGGAAACGGAGATGAAGATGTCTGATGCATGTACTGCTACTAAAAAACACTGCCTGGGCAGCATTGCCTTGCAGACATTGGTAGGATGGATACAGAGCTCTTCCTCCCCACTGAACCCTGTGGAGACATGGCCTGGACTGCTGGCAGGGACAGCAGCCCTCACACACCAGCCATAGCTTTCTCATGTACCATAGAGAGCAGGCAGAAGTTGGTGCCTGCACAGAAAGGGAAGCAAGAACTGGGAAGAAGGAGGGTTTTCTCCCCACAACCTAATCAAGAACAAAAAGGCATCTGCCAAACAGCTGATGTCTCTTACAGCATGATGCTGCTAAAACAGTTACGGAGCCAGGCACACCTCTTGGGGACTCCGCTGCGCAAGGACTCTGTTTTCCCTTTTAAGCTGGAAGGAATGTCTGTGCTCTGGCCCCTACAATCTCATATTTTCCACCACAAGGCAATGACCAGTGAGGCCCCATTAGGGGAACAATGACATGAGAGTCTGGGGAAGAGGAAATCTCTTCTGCAAACAAGTCTGGAAAATGGCTGCTAGAAGGAAGGGAGCTTGCATCTGGCAGCACTGTCACTCCTGCAGCCTCTCTGCTGCTCAAGCAAAAACACTCCTTATACTCACAGCTTCCAAAAAGCATGGCCCATGCACTTCTCTCAGCACTATTCCCTGAACCTATCCCTACAGCACCTCTGAAAGAAGGAGTTTGATTCCCATCATGTGGTTAAATTGCCAGCTTTTCCACAACCACTGGAATCTTTCTTGCTAGTGCTGGCTTCCAGCAAGGCATGGAGGCAGGAGTTCAGAGTGTGACTGATTTGTGAATACCAAACCAGCTGAAGAGGCTTCAGCTGCAAGCAGGGCAGAATCAGTCCCACAGGAGGAGAGAACATGATGCTCAGCTGCACCATAGTTCTTAGAGGGAGGAATCAAGTTAATCACTTTGTATTTGGATAGAAAAATAACCCTCACGCACAGGGAAGCATCTCAGTGCACATGCAAGGTCCTAATTGAAGTTAGTCCCACAGGACCTTAGGGATGAGATTGGTGTCATCTTCTCATGTGACAAGACTTGGAAAGGAAAGGCCCAAGGTGCAAGACTTGCTCGAGAATGACCAGAAGACAGCAGCTCAGCTCCTTCTGCTTTCTGGTCTGGAGCTAGGACCACTTCACTGAGTGATGCACAAGTCATACTCCTCACTGGGGCATGACTCTTCATTTCATATCCTGAGTGCCCTGGCCCAGGCTCTATTTTGCTGTGGCTGAGCTCCTAGGAATCACAATTCTCCATCCTATTTTATTTAAAACAAAAATAAGAACAAGACCAGCATTGACTTCTGAATTCCAACAGGAGGGTGATGTTCTCTATGTGGGTAGCACATGAGACAAGTCACAGCTCTTAAGAGTGGTCAAAGGAAGCCCTTGACAACAGGAGGATGAAGGAGGAGGATGAGTTCACCCTCAGGATGTCCACACCAGAGAAGAGCTGTGCACCACAAACTATTGCTAGCAACTAAACATAGGTGCCATCACCTCTCTTTCTCTAAGCACACCCAGGCTCAACTGTAAAAGGGAGGTTTCTGTCAGATGGCATTTCCCCAATGGTGTATACGCCTTCATCTGTCCTATTCTGAGGTGCTCTCACAGAGCTGCCTGCCCCTATACCCATTACCCAATCTGAGGCAGTTTGTGCCATATACAACCTCAAATGTTCCCTTTTCAACCCCTAAATCTGTGTTGACCCACAGCTCTTTCTGTATCATGGCAGTCCCTCTTTTTTCATCCTTCATTCCCCTAATTTCCCACACTCTGAAGTCCTGCAAATTTTACTGGTCCTGCCAGTAAGTTTTGTTGCCTCTTTCTTCTGACCAGGGATGATTTATTTCTGAATGGAATCCAAATCTGGCACATTTCTCAGCCATCACCTAGCTCCAACAGAGAGAAGGAAAGAGTGAGCTAAGCAGTGGGAGGCAAGTTAGAATTTACAACCCTATGGCATATCCACACCCCTTCCAGTAACTGGATACACAAGAGGAATGTAGATTGCAGGAAATGCTGAGGTTTACCAGCAGCCTCCAGCTTCTTGTGCAAGACCCCTCAGTGGTTTTGTTCCCTTCACTGGCATGGGAATCCAATTGCAATGGATTTGATGATCCCTCTTCCCAGCTCTATCCCACAGTCCTTCTTCACTCGCCTTCTACCACAGCACATTGCAAAAAAAAGCAATGGAAATAGCTGTGTGACTGGGGGGAAACACTGAGTCAGCCTCAGTGTGGGAGAATGAGAACAGAGCTGGACATAAGCCAGTTCTGTACTTCCCATTTTTTAGCCTTGCTGAAGGATTTGCTCAGCTCCTTGTTGATGCAGAGCAGCTTTGGGTCTGCTCTACCCAATGGCTCTGCTGGAGGCAGCTCTGGAAGAGTGAATCCCCAGGGGACAGTGCTCTGTCACAGTCATTTCACTCCTTTGAAGATTCTCTACTTCATGCAGTCATGAAATCCCCTTTACCCAGTGAGAACAGTGAGGAAGGCTCAGAAAACCCCTCATTATTAGGCATTATTTTGTGTAGACAACTTTTCTTGGTCTGTGGTATTGAGGGAGCATCTATCCCCTTCCTGAAATCATATAGCTGGGAATGGTTATCAGACTAACAGGAACACCTGAAACTAGAAGTGAAGTAAGGTGAACATGCAAGAGAGGAAAAGTTTGAGTAGGCTGTGGAAGTAACCTGGAGTCTGCTCATCAGTGGTACATCTGCCAAAAAGGCATGGCTCCATTCAAGGTTAAACTGTGTCCCTGTAGCCAGAGGGAGCTGAAGGCAAGTCTGCCAAAGCTCTACCACACAGCACCTGCAAAATGCAAACTAGGATTTCAGGAGATGACCTGACCACTGGCAGGTGTGTGCACCTACTGATTAGTATTGGAAAGAGGAGAGAAAAAACTCTGCTGTAAAAACTAAGTGAAAATCCTTGCTGAAACTGGGACATTGGGAAGGCTGCAGAGGTACACAGGGAGAGATGTGCATGTGTTCACTGCTCTCAGAAACATCACATCAGCAACAAGCAAATCCTATTAAACTGCAAGGGCAGTCAGCCCACAGCCCCGCACTGAGAGCGGGGAATAGCCATGTTGGGCCATGTGGGACCCAGCACAAGGGGAGCTGTGAGGCAAGTTATGATCAGTACATTCTTTTCAACTCCTGCTGTCCCTATTATCCTTCAGAGAGCCTCCAGTTAAGTCACCAGCACCTGAAACCATCCCTATGAAGTGCCAACACCATTTCATGCCTATCCTCAAGAGACTTCCCTCTGTGGTAGGGAAAGCTCTGTAAGTCTCTGACTTGCACTTAATGACTGACCTCTTCACTGAGACAGCCAAGAGGAAGCTCTGATAAGGCAAGAAGGCCATGAGAAAACTGGCAGCATCACTATGAAATAGGCTACAAAATAGAGTCACTATGGAAACTGCCACAATTGGAAGGATAGGAAAAAACTTCTCAAGTCCAAGGGTTTCCAGCCTTCCCATGGATGCCCCAAGGATGGGTGTCTCTCCAGGCTATCAGCACCACAGCCAACAGTGGTCCCTTTGCCCCTGCACAGCTCCCTGCAGCTTCTGCTGGACCCAATGTCACTCAAGAAAATTGGTCAAACACGGAGGCTTTTTCTTAGGCAAGCTGCTTGTGCTTACACTGGTGTGTCCTCGTGGGTGCCCCACCTCATTTCTGATTTAACACAGCTTGAACAGAAGGGGAACAAGAGATAATTATGTGTGTGGACTATCAGTGAGGAAGCTGGATGGTTTTTCCCCCAACACCCCTCCTGGCCTGTTAGCTTATGATGTGTTGCTTGGAAGATACACCTGTCACAACCACAACCCTCCGGCCCAGCAGAGGAGCAGTATATAAAATGAAGGGGAAAATGAAGCAAACAAACTCTGCTGTGCTCATTAGAATTGGAACACCCTGTACCCACACATGTAGTCTCGGAGAACCAGCCTCAGCCACCACCACTTCTGCCAGAGCAGAGCTTTCCTTATGTCCCCATGGCTGACAGCACAGACTTGGCAGCATTTGCAGCCCAAAGGCAATTCTGTGATTAAGAAACAAGAGAAGTGGCCATTGATTTCCTATAACTCCTAAATAAGGCTGGGTAACATGTTTCAGACAAAGACCTAATTCACTAGGAAATGCAATTTGAGGTAGACCAAAACTATTTGGAAATTTGTGCCTAGTTCAGGGAACAGCTGATTCCAAAATGATTTCTAAGATGAAGTGAACTGTTTTCCCTCTCTTATTTTTAAATATATTTCATGAGCTTATGTACGTAAGCTTAAAGGTCAAAGAAAGCAAAATAAAAACATGTTTTGATAAGCTTAGCAACTTTGTTTGCCCAGCTATTTTTTTCTGCTGGATACAGAACATGAATTTCAACTGACCTAAAATGCAATTTTTGAGTTGACTCTCTGATTCAGCTACGAAATTAAAAAAACAAAACCAATAAGCTATTCCAATGGCTTTATTCCTATAACATTGTTATTTGGTGTTGAAAGCAACCTATTCTTCTAATTCTTTCATCTCCTTCCATCTGGCTCTTTCTGACTGTGTCTGGAAATAATGAAGAACTGTTGCAGACATTGCTCTCTCCCTCTCTCTGCAACCATGGAATTTTTCCTGTCTAGTTGGGAAGATTTTGGATGCCGACTCCCATGGCTTGACTTTCAAAAACAAACAAACAGAAAAATAAAGCCACATCTCCATTTGGTGGTTATGAGAACCCAGAGAGATGCTGCTTCAGGGAAGGCATCCCCTCCTCTGAGCTACTCCAGCAAAGCAGTGATTTAATGAAACAGCTCCCAGTCCCAGCTGTATTAGACTAGGGCTGCAAACCCCATTCCTGCTCTGCTCTGGTCCCCTCTCAAACACTCGGTCTTGCTCCATTGCTTCTCTTCCTTCAGACCCCCGTGCCTGCCTCCTGAGACACACAGTGAGTGCTGCAGCTGTCAGCAGAGGAGGATATCGTTGCCCTGCTGGCACCATCCAAACCCAGCTGGGCAAGCTAATGGGCACTGGGAGGTTTGCATGCAGAAACTTAAATGGGAGGCTGATATGCACTCACAGATATGCAGGCTTGCCTGGAGAAGCAGAGTGCACCCAGGACTTGTGCAGGGACAACATGGCACTGCCTCCAGTGCCTGGGTCTTCCCAGCTCTCCTCCCCTGATGGGTAATTTCAAGAGACACTGCCATCACCTCTACACACACCCAGAGGTGGCTCAACTTGCAGAGAAATAAAGGACCTGAGTACATCACTGCAATCACTTAAACACATGGCTTTTGAACTTCACTAGCCTGTCTGGCCCCAAACCAGTAAGGGTAAGCAATTGGTGCCAGCCACATGTGATGGTGACAATCTGAGTACTTGCCCATCTCACCTTTCTCCCTGCCCTGGAGACAGTGATGAGGCATCAGGGACTTGCTATGAGCTTCAGTCATGCCCTGTGCTAGAAGGAGAGGGCTCCAAGCCCTGCTAGTGACCCCGAGGCTCTCCATGCCTCCTGCAGCCTGCGTTCCTAGAAGAAGGATCACTGTTTGAATCACCTCCAACAGCATGAACTATTCTCTAATACTTCCTGAACCCTTCCCAGGACATTTTGCTTTCTGCCCTGTGGCCTGGCTGGGCTGCATTTCAGAGATGAAAGGCTGTGAGCACACACAGATGCCGGCATCCTTACGCATTCCTGGCTCAAGAGTTTTCCTCGAAGCAGCTGCAGCTGCACTGCCAGGGAGGAGCAGCTGCCTCCCAGCCCAGAGAGAGAGCTGCAAATCCCAGCTTGCCAGGTATGCTGTAGGATCCCAGCACAGATCCCTCTGGCTTTGGGACCAGCTGTGACCCCCTTGGGCCCCCAACTAGCCCAGCAGAAACCAAGGCAGCTTTCTTGCTTTCCCTGAGAGTTACAATTGCCTTAAGGAGACATGGTGCAAAATGTAGAGGCCATGATGCTATCAGCACGCAAACTTGCTCAATAAAAACATGTGTTTCTCATCTGTTTTGTCCTCATGGCTCCCAGAGCTCGTCACAGATCAAGCATGTGAAGCACCACTGCCCACAGCTGGGAAACATGTGCTATAGGGAGGGAACCCAAAGAGCACTCGAGGTCTTGGGCAGAAAATTCAGGATTTGTGCAACACCAAAGTAGTCAGTAGGGCAGGCACTTGGAGGGCTGCAATACAGACATCTGCATGCATGCATCTCCCCTGCCCAGCTCCAGCACAAGCCAAACCAAATTCCCAACCCCAAATGCTGAAGGGAAGCGTTTTCATAGTCTCAACATGCAGCTCAGCTCCATCACAATGTTACAGGGAGACTCTACCAGTGGTCTGGCAGAATTTCAGCCCAACATACTGTCCCCTCAGTGGTTCCCACTTAAATTCAGCACTGGTGCAGGAGCTCAGTCCTGACCCTCCACAACCAGCAAGAAAAGGCATCTCCCTGAATGATGGCCTCCTCTGTACCCCTCCAAATCCAGGCCTTTGTTCTGACAGGATGAAGCTGGCACAGCTCAGGAGATCAGAAGGGAGCTCTGAAGGATCACACCAGCCTATGGCACCAGGTGCTGGCAGAGATACGCTCAGAGCCTGGGTGGAAGTTGCAGCCCTTTCTCTCTCACATAACTAAGATAGGGAATTATAAACACAACCCTGTCAAGAAAAACCAAAACAAAACAACACAAACCCACCAGAATTTATGGAACAGTAACCACTAAACCAGCTGGATCCAATGTTTTGGGGAAATCTTGACGCCCTCATGCTTTGTGCATGCAAACCAGAGGCATACTAAAAGACATGGGGCAGAGACGTCTTAGAAATCCATGGTATTCCCTTAGCTGGCCACTCAGTACATTCCTTTGTGCAAGGATGTCACCAGAGGACACAAGGAAAAACAACTCACCACAGCTATGGTCACAATGAAGAGACTAATTTATTTCCTCTGACTCCAACATTTATAGTTCTCAAAAGGTGCCAGTGGATTGGAGGGTGAACGTGCCACCTCTCCAATGACACTGGACAAACTACCAGTCTATCAAATTTCTCTGCTTCTATGAAAGAATGCAAAACAATAGGTTGTTTACAGAAAGTTGCGTGAGAAAGTTCTCTACAAGAATGTAAACTCAGAAGGCTTTAGAAAATCTTAAAAAATCAGGGTGACACAAGGGAGTCCCTGTCACAGGGGCTGGCCTGTCCCTGTTGTGAATGCTCTGAAAAGCAAGGTCCTTGCAGTTGCTGTGTATCATATAGTTTATCATATCATTTGAGGCAAGTGCTCTCCTATTTCCCTCCCCTGTCATATCTCAGAAGTGGGCTGAATTAATCGCATGTGTTTTTTTCTGTGAGTGTATAAACTGCCATATGCACACAAGACAGATTATAGCCAGAGTAAAGTGGCTGTTTTTGTGTGTCCTCTTCACACATGTCCTTTTTCCTAATACTTCCCCAAGAAAATTATTTTTTCATACCACACAGGCAGTCAAATGGCTCTGTTCCCATACCACCTTACTGAAATCACAAGGCAAGAAAAGGTGGCTTTGTGCCATCCAAATGATCACTAAAACAACTCA
Organism: Anomalospiza imberbis; assembly: GCF_031753505.1. Lineage (NCBI taxonomy): Eukaryota > Metazoa > Chordata > Aves > Passeriformes > Viduidae > Anomalospiza > Anomalospiza imberbis. The sequence goes on along the minus strand of NC_089682.1, from coordinate 78,364,233 downwards.
TGGCTGCTGTAGGAGCTGTAGCTGGCACAGCTCTGTCCCTGCATCCCAGTGCTGCTGAACCTTGGGCCCTCTGGCACTGTCTTTTCCACCCTCATTCAGCCTTGTTCAGACAGGGGAACCCCAGGCAGGAAGAGCAAAAGTACCATTCCAGAGGAGAAATGTGTTGTTTTCTTCACAACCACCAATGCAGTGTGAGGTTTTCAGCAAAGATGCTCCTGGTAATAAACTCAGTCACCTGGAGTGTCTCTCTGCTACACAACCCTTTCTGCTGTCCACAGGCTGTTTAATTTCTTTCTCAAGTGCCAGACCTTCTGTTCATTAGCACTGAACTTTCTCCAGTAGCCAGCAGCTCTCATTGCTCTGTGTTGTCAAACTGTAGTCTGCTTCCTGTCCTGTGTCATTCCCTCTTATGACTGATTTTTACTCCTGTAACTTCGTCCTTGTGGAAGCTTCATTTCCTCAAGGTGCTTGGGCAGTCACAGTCTTTAATATCTTTCTAATGCTTTGGAGTAAGATGAATTTCAGCTCCCCACTCCCTGCCTGTCCAGATGACTTTCATTGCCCACTTTCCCAGCACACTGCTCCTCCTGCCCTTCAGCATTAGTCCCTATCACCAACTCTTGCCTTCAATGGGATCACACAGCTGGGATGTACACAGAGCTGGGAGTCACCAAGTCCAACTCCATGTTACCATGCTCCCTCTTTGTGCAATTCCATTTACATGACACTGATTAAAGGCTGCTATTTTTGGCTGTCTCATACCCATGGAAAGCCTGGTCTCAAAACTGTATTACAGTTATAAGCCTTCCCCTAATGTCAAGGCTGACTGTATTCATGGCTGATTCATACACATTTATTCACACTAGCATAGGAATGAATATGTATGCTTTTGCAACTCTAAGCATATGACTTCTATATTATAACTCAAACAACATATTTCCCTCCCTGGCATTTCATTCCCTTGTCTTGCTCAGCATAAGGGAGGAAAGAGAAAGCAAAAACAGATGTCTGCCTTAATAAATAATGCTCTTTTTTATAAAAGTAATTATAAAAGTAATTTCTGTTTTGATTGTTATCAACAATACTTTTAAAGAAACATGAGATCCAAGAATCTCCCATTGCATTGAAATCTGGGGGACAGGCCAAATCAGAGGTAAAAATATACAGTTTAACACCATTTTATGGCCAGAAGAGGGCAAAGAAAGGTTACAACCTGAATTTAATATTTTCACTACAGTGCAAGTTTAGCCAAGGTTCTAATTAGGACAGTAAGCTATGATCATCAAATTCCCATTCCTTCCAGGGAAAAAGAATCCTCTATATAAGATGTGACATGCAAGATTAGGGATGGAGAAAAAGTAGAATGCATTTACTCATGGTTTCAATAGTCTGGGAACAAACAGAACAACATGAGGCAGCTCTAGTTTTGTTTCAGAGAGGGAACAGCCACCTCCAGAACTAAATCCCCTACTGTTTTGGAGCTGATATCCATTATTGGCCATGCTGTTACCTCAATGGGCAGCTGACAGACAAAAGACAGCATTTCCCCCACATTGTAAACCTTCTCCAATAAACCAGGGCTATGTTTCAAATGATTTGTAATTGCCTCTAAACCTGCAATTAAAAATGCCATGCTACAGGCAACAATTGCCATGGATGCTTGGGAATCTCTGCAGGTATCTAAGTGCCCGCATGCAGAGATTCCAGGAACAATTCCTGGGACCGAGGGAGGAGGAGGGTAAAGTTGCTGCCACAGACCAGCTCATATCTGGCACTCCCACTTTTTCCCCCTAGCTTTAATTCCCATGGAAAGAAACATTTTTTTTTTTTTTTTTTTTTTTTTTGCGCAGGCTTTTGCAAAATCTCTTCAGCAAGACCACATGTTTGTCCTCCTTGTTCCTCAAACAGCCCTTGTGATCCTGCTTCCCAGAGGGCTGGTTAAGCACAGATGGATTCAGACACCCTTGCCAGCCCTTTGCCTCCCACACTCCAGGCAGGCATCCCATGCTTCTCCCCAGCACGGGGACCTGACCCCGAGGAACTGGAGACCTCCAGCAAACCCTCTGCTGGCATCCCCAACAGAAGGCAGCAGACCACACAGACTTAGTTGTCCTCTCTTCGATGAAGAACGCTCCCTTCTGGGCAAATTTGAGGCTTGTTTTGGGATGCAGAAGATGGAGCAAAAAGGAGGGAGGAAAGCTGCATTGTTGTCTCTCCATTCTTGGCTGCTCTTTGGGTAAATAATGGACTTCTGTCTCCAGGGCTGCTAAGCAGCACTAAATGCCCTCAAAGAAAGCAAACAACACCACAATAGGAAAGCCCAGAAATAAATCCATTTCATTATAAATTCATTTTGTTTTCATTCCATTTTTCTTGCTAGCAAGAAATTTAGGTTAAGCTAAGCACTTTCTTTTCCCAGCAATCTCTGCTGGCTGTCGGCTAATGCAACAGAAAATTAGGCTTTTGACAGTATAATGGCTTTATTATGAAAAAAATGCAATTATATTATTTTCCAAGACAAATTCTACAGCATTAAGTGTCTAAGCAATACAGCATTGTCCTTGAAGCTGTTGGTGAAGGAATTTTACAAGAAGAAATAGCAGGATGAGCAGCCTTCATAGGAGATTCATTTTAATACATAGCTCTCCATTGCTCAGAAATACAGACAACATTTCATAGCAGGGACACAACCCATACACCAGATAACTGTGGTACACAAGTTTTTGCCTCTATGCTACTTGCAGCTGTGTCACCAGAACTGGAGACTGTAACCACCTGAAGACTCCTCCACGGCACACAGTAAACTATGTCAATTCATCAGTGTCAGCTCATCTCCCTGCTAGTGTTCCTAACAAACTCATTAGCTATAGCTATGGCTGATAATCCAGGAGTAAGGAGGAAGAGTTTGGAGCACTAAATGGAGTGAATTCATAACAGATATCACAGATATTTCAGTAATCCTCCATGTCTAAACTAATCCCAGCAAAGCTCCTTGAAGTTCAGCTGTGGACAGGAATACCCTGAGGCAGCAGGAGAAGCTACCAGGGGCTGACAGAGTACAAGCCACTCCTGAACACCACAAAGGGAAAAATTGAGGAACTGCATGGTTTTGGGATGGGCACGGAGCACCAGGGCTCAGAGGCTGTGCTTACCTTGGGAAATTCAAGAGAGCCAGGCACTAGCAGGAAAACCCCAGGCATCCAAGCTCAGAGAATAGGGCCAGTGGTGTGGTCTGCAAGTTCTCAGACATGGTTTAGGGGTTAGCACAGACCCCCAGTAACCAAGAAGTAATTCACATGCCGCATCTCTAAGTAAGAGCTAAGACAGTCTAACAGCAGCATAGATGTTGGCCATTTGGTCTCCCTTGGCCCCAGAGTTGGTAAACCTGTGCATGTTTAATTTAATAATGCAGACATTGCCAAAACCATGGCAGAATCTCAGCCACAGCCTGTAAGGAGTCAAGTACCATGATGGGAAACATTGTAAAGGCCAAGGTAAAGGCATAATTTTCCACACATCTGGAATTTGCAAGACATCCTCGTGACTGGAAAACACAAAGACATGCCAAGCTGTGTATATGAAACAGCAGCTCTCATCCCCCTCCAACTTTACTTGGTTTGTACTTCACAGCCTGACCTCCTCTAAAGGTCCTCTGAGGAATGAAGAGCAGCTGAGCCATCAGATTCATAGAACTCAAGGTGTCACCCACTGTTATAGGTGTAACAGGTAGCACCCGACACTTAAAAGCAGCCTGACACTTTCTCTTATGAAAACATCTTTTCCACTGCTGAGAACTTTGCCAGCACTGAACTGCTCAGGTTGAAATGTTTCTATGTCAGAAGTTTGCCTCAGGGTGACTTTTCCTTTTAAAGTGTCAACAGAAAGGTCAATGGTTTCTAAGAACAAGATTAACTTGTTTTGTCCATGTCTGAGGAATTGTTAAAGTTGTGCTCAGAACACAGAACAGACCTCAGCTTCTCTGCAAGAGCCTGAATTTGGTGGAACAGTCAGCCTGGTGCCTCTTGCTTGTGGGGAGAAGGCCACATCTCTCAAGGACTGTAGCAATTTAGTATGTGTTTGTGGAAATCACCAATTTGTACACAGTGACCATTCTAGCACCTTTTTACTTCTAAATCTTCAGTCTCTGCTGAGAACAATCTTTCCCCTTACAGCTCACTGATCCAAATTACGTTGCTCAAACACGAGCTAAACAGGAATGCCAAATGAGCTCTCTTCTGGGATTGCAGGATTTCACAGGCATCTGCTGCTTGGGGTAGAGCATGGAGTAACGAATGGAAGGCAGCGAGGCTACATTTCCCTTCCAGGGCATCCATCATTACAGCCAGCAAGGCTGAGGCCAGACGAAAAGAGGACAAATAGCACAAGGGTGAAGAATTGAATCAGTAGATGGTTTTCATAGAAGAGGCAGGCTCAGGACATGACTGAGAGCACAGAGAAGAAGCTGGGCAGGTAGGGCATGACCATCCCCTGGAGCTAGAGTCCCCCTGGGACCTGGGTTGTGTGGCAGTAAATCCCAGTGTGTGCTTTATGTTCCCTCAAAAAGCAACCACATAGTGGGATGAAGCTCAGGGCCTGAATGAGTACAGCAGCAGTCTGAATTCACAGGTACCACAAACCCTTTGCCCATGAAGATGGCTGAGCTACTGCTGCTCCACTCATGAAAATTCCCTCTTAGTTACTGCATAAGCAAGCACTCTGGAGCCAAGCAGAAAGGCATCTCACAATCTCATGTCTGACCTTCATCTTTTCTTATTTATATTTTCTCAAAAGAGAAGCATAGCCCTGTGCTCTTCACAGTACAGAGTCAGTGGTTGCCACCACATCTCTAGACAGAGGATGAAAACCACTTGGATGCAATAACTTTATTTGCTTGTCTTTGGTTCAAGCAAGAGAGACGGCGTAACAGCCTATCTTACAGAGGTTTGACAGCTGCTCAAGTAATTAAGCAGCAAATTAAGCAGCAAAAAGTCTGGTTACTAGTGGTAGCACCTGAGTGGCTGGCATGAAAATGTGTCAAGGGAGGTTTAGGTTGGATATTTGGAAAAGGTTCTTCACCCAGAGGGTGGCTGGGCAGTGGAACAGGCTCCCCAGGGAAGTGGACACAGCATCAAGCCTGACAGAGTTCAAGAAGTGTTTGGACAATGCTCTCAGGCACATGGTGTGACTCTTGGGGTGTCCTGTGCAGAGCCAGAAAGCCAGAAGTAGGACTCAATGATCCTTGTGGGTCCTTTCCAAGTCAGGGTATTCTATGATTTTAAATGCTTTAATGGGCTGAGATAGATGATGCAGCAGACAGCAAAATAAAATTATAGATGCTCTGTACCACAGAAGAAAAAAACATTGAGAAATATCGAACCAACTGCAGCCAGAGCTCAGCACTACAGGTCCCAGGTGTATTCTTCCCCAATACCAAAACAGCACTCACCTGCAGTAATTCACTCCTATAAGAGCCAGGGTCCTTCCGGGCAGCCAGGTGTTGCCAACACAAGGCACCACCTTCAAGTGCCATTTGCCCTGATCACACAAACAGCAGCCACACAAACAGCACAAATCTCCCCTCAAAAATTAACTTTTCACAGCAGCTGGAGCACAGCTCAGCAGATTTACACCTTAGAGCTCAGGAATATGGGATAGTGGGGGTATTAAAGGCAAAACAAAGGTGGTAGAAAAAGATACATGATAAGGCAATGGCCCCTACAGATGTGAAGGGTACCTGAACAGCAGCAATTCCTCCCTGAGCAATGAAGGTGATTGTGCCAGACTTTGGGAAATGTCCCAGAAACCCAGAAGTTTATAGCGGCAGCGGAAGCTAAGATCTCTGCCCAGACAGCAGATCTCCAATTACCAAAGCCAGGTCAGTTGGCTTAGTGACAGGTTATTTCCATGGGGGTTTTTTGCTTGCTCATTTAGTGGTAACATTTTTTATGTGTCTCTCTTTCCCCATACAACAGCAAGAAGCCAGACACCGTGAATTTCTGGTAGCCTCCCTAATCAGAGGGAGTGTCTGTGATGCAACTTGGAAGCACAACCCTAACCATGCTTTCAACCACTGGGGCTCCCAGCTGCTGCTCCTTGAATCAGAGGTGACACTGCTGATGATCTTCTGAGCTTGGCTTTCCAGCCAACCATATGAAGATTGACATTCCCCTTTTTACCTTTTGTATCCAGCCTTGCATGCCTCCCTTTAACCTCCTCCCTCAATGAGAAAATAATCTGATCTGCTTCAGTTCTTCTGCCAGGGGAGAACATTCCTCCAAACAGCCTGACATTCACAGATGTTGGAAATGCTGTATCACTGATACAGAAAGGAAAAAAAAGCCTTCAGCCTTACTGGAAACCCAATCCACAGCACAAGCCTAACTCTGCCTGAAAATATCCCCTCTGATCTGAAAAGCTCAGCTCCACAAAGTGAGGGTAGTGTCCACACTTTCCCTTTGCAACAATGCAGAAATGGCTGAGTTAATCTTTCTCCACAAACCTCCTTGTTTGTTATCTAGACATCAGAGAGATATGTGTGGCAGGCTGAAACTTGGTGTTTTTCATACTATGTCAAAATCAAATCAAAGGCAGGGGAGTGCACTTAGTTTGGACGTATTTTAAGTTAAACAAGCATAAAATATTTGGCAAACTTCCCTTGCTTAATGCAGTATAAACAATTTTGGTATTCCACAGAAAATTTCCCATTTAATGAATGCATTGAGTAACTAAAGAGAAGCTCACACTATTCTTGCAGTCTTCATTAAGCACAGAACAGCCCCAGCTTCTGCCACAACTTTAGCAAAGTCCATGTATGACATTAAGTGGCTCATTTGCCACCAGGGCTGCACTGGGAGGTGAGAGGAAATATCCCTGTAGGATGGTAGGTTCTTCTGCAGAATCCAAGTGAGGACAAGCCAATTTTTGCCATTACTTTCTGAGAGGAAGAAATAAACTCTGATAGACACAAACCAGAGGGAGACTAAAGGTTTCAGAAGGCAGCCTCTGGCAAATCCAACTGCAGCAGTTTAAGACATTAGCTTGCACAGCTGTCTGCCAGCCTTGGCTGTCCACCTTGTTGGCTAGCCAGAATTTACTGCTCCTCTAATAAAGTCAGCAGAAAGAAATACATGCTTGTGCCTCAGCCACTACAGTTTGCAGCCCAGCATATTAGACTGCATTGCTGACGACTGGTGAGATCCCAGACTGTATATTGAAGGAAGGAAAGAACAGATAAGAACAGAACAAAATGTCTTCCTTGTCATGAAGGCCTCAGAAAAGACTTGAAAGAAAAGAGGCAAATAAAGGGGCTAAAGAACTAAAGAAAGGTGTTTATTCCACAGAAATTGATGCAGCATTCTTCGCTGTTGGAAAGGCTGGTTTGGCTATCTACTGCTCCCCATGGGGGCAGGGAGGTGTAGGTGCAAAAGATAAAGCCAGATCTGCCAGAGTTATCAGCACTGCTCATGCTCCCCCCAGCTCAGAGCTCACTGTAAAAGTAGGAGCATCCTCCACCACCTAATTTGGTATAAGGAAACCCTCCTGACCCTAATGTCTGCACTACTGACACCACCCTCCCCTTCCAGGGTTCCCCTCCAGGCATGACATCACCTGAATGTATAAGCAGTCTATTTTTACAATTCCCAATGCAATCAGGCCCTCTACTCCTTTGCAGAGCAGATTTCAGATGTAAAATGCAATGTGTTAAAATAAATTAAGATAGGAAATTTAGAAGAGACAATAGGTTTTCTTTTTTGACAAAGATTTAAGAAACCCCAGGAAATTCACACACCCAAAGCATTTATTAAAATATGTCCCTAGAGCCAGCTTTGACTAAGTATGCCAGGAAATCACTGGTAGCCTTTGAATACTGAGAAAAAAAACCTTCAAAGTACATATAATTGTGTATTGTGGACATAAATCTCATGTACTAGATTGCCCCACTTGCTTTATTAAACAAAGCTACACTAGACACTACCTGTACTAATGCACAGGTTGTAGGAAATCTAACAAGATAACATGTTCAGTTTCACCCAAAATGACTTTAGAAACAGCATGTGATACTATAGCAATGTACTGAGCCACAATTAACCAATGTAAGGTGCTGCAGGCCATCTGGAAGTTTTGCAATTACTTAAAGTCTAATACTATACAGTGAAAGGTTCAGGAGCTCAACATGGAACATTTTGAGGTCTTGGTTTGTTTTGGAAAGAAAGCCAGTCTTACTTTTCAGCTCCCCAGTAACTTGGGTTAGCTCAGTTTGAGATAACCTAAAAACAAGCAAACAAAGCCAAAAATACTCACTCAAAAAACCCCACTATGCAAAGAAGTCCCAAAAGTTCCTTACTGAAAGTCTAACAGCACTCCTAGAATAAAACTTGCAAAGCTTGTGCCAGTCCTTCCCTGCCAAACACCCAGACCCTCTGAGAGTGTAGGCATTTCAGGTCAGAACAGGTAAGATAGCAGCCCTAGAAAGCTGTCTCACTAAGCTGAAGGGATGGTGTGTGTGTGCTCCTTTAGCCTATGGCAAAAGCAAGATACATTAAATAACCTTAGCCTGCAATGAAAGATTTATTGCAATCACAACACCCAACAACTTGATCACAGCCTAGGCAAATCCAGCTGCTGGCTCTATGTTCCTCCTTGTGTTTAAGTGCTCCAGCACTTGTAATTCCTGAGCCACTTCAATGTAGTAACTCACCAAAGAGAGGCTAAGTATCTTGCTGTGAACATGAATGTCATCCACATTTTTGCTGGTCTTTAAAAACCTCTCACTCATGAGGCCTTGACACCAATTCTCACTTACTGGGTGAACCACAACCCTTGCCCATGTATCTTTCCTGCTCTTGCCCTTGGTAGCTCTGACACTGTGAAACACATACACAAACACAGTCTAGTCCAGCAGTGAACCTTTATACAAGAAGCCTTTAAAGTTTCAGTCAGCAACATTAAGTCCAGGGTGTGGATGAAAATCAAGTCTCTAAAGGGGCACTGTTTGCAGCTGCTTCCTTCTCCCCTTTACCAATGAATACATGCTCTACAGCACAGGTATCCCAACTGGTCGTGGAGCAGTTCCTGCCGAGGTGTTGCAGCTCTCTGCTTCATCTCCCATGGTAAAGCTGCCCACGTTCAGTTACCAGTGCACACTGTGCCATAAGCGCTGCAGGACATGCTCCATGACCTGTCCAGTCATCTCTGCTGTGTGATGGCAATCTCAGCCAAAGGCTGCTGCAGGCAGCCATGGCCACACTGCACTTCAGCTGTCCAAGCCTAATCCTCCAAGTCCTTTGTTACAGCAGAACACAGTTGACTTTCACAAGCCTCATATCCTCCAAAATGCCAGGATGCCAGCATAGCCCTGCTATAAGGGATGCTGTTCTTCCAGTCACATCAATTTTCCATTAAATCTTATTCCTTCATCTTCTCATATGTCATCAAACACACCAAGCAATAGGTTGTAAAACACCTGCTTTACACTTCTGCATACTCCATACATGGACTTCACCATGTTTCTTCATTTCATCTGAGTTTTGTATCTTCATCTGAGCTAAGACATTTTAATTCCTCCCCTCCCCACTTCCCTGTCAGAAACCATTCAACTGCAGAGAGATCAGACTATAACAACACTGGGACCCCAGCCAGCAGTATGCAGTGTGCCTGGCTTTTAACAGCTAAATCCTATAAAAAATAATGATGCAAATATGGGCACTCCTCCCCAAGACATCCTAATGCTTTCAACAAACTCTTAGGAACACAATACTGCTGCATGGGACAGAGGCTGAAAGGAACTAATTTGAGACTCCTGGTACTTACTGTGTGAACACCTGCTGGCTAAACAAACAGGCCTAGGTATGAAAGCTGAGAAAGCTGTATTCACACTCTTCACTTCTGTATCAGATAGCTGCTTCCTGAAAGCAGGCATGAATTGCACTGCATTATCACCTAAATGTGGTCATGGGGTAGAAAGCTCTTCTTTAAGCATCTTACATGCTGACACAGGATGAGGAAAATTCTACCAAAACACCCACCTTGAAGTAGGCTCAGACCACTATCATCATTTAGGAGACTAACTCCGCTGTTCTCCATGAATGTTAGATACATTATCTGTCCTCAACTCTAATCTAATACCACACAGGAAGTCTGTGGGAAGCCTTGCAAATCCTGCCAGGTAAGCCCATCCTCACCTTCCACCAACAACTGCAGTTGTTCCATGACACTTTCCTGCCATTCACTGCACGAGTATGAGCAAGCACACAAAGCCCTTCTTTCATGGAATTAAGCTGATGAATGCTTCTCCATCCACCCTTCAGTCACGGTGCCTTGTGTCCTTGAGTACATCACCTAGTGTCCTCTGGAATTTGCCTCTGCAATAAATGAACACTTAACAAGTCCCCTGCTCCAGCTGGGGGCCATGGACAAATGTCCTTTGGGGAGGTGGAAATCCCCTCTCACCTGTATGCTGCTGGAGGCTCTGAAGGAGAGGTTTTATGTAAGAGGAACCATGGGGACACACAACAGCTTCTCTGAAAAAGCATTAAGGCTCTCTCCTGCATGCAAAAGTCAGAGCAGCCAGCAAAGGGCTTCTGTCACAGGGGCTGTAGGGAATGTGATGGGGCAGAGAGGGAGGGCACCTCTTCTGCACTCCCTATGCTCCATTTTCCAACATTTTCTTTCATGCCTGTAAAGATAAAAAATTAAAAACTATGTTCACCCTTACCTCCATCATCTAGAGTTATTCTAGGGACAGAGTTCAGTTTTCAGCTGCCTAAGGGCAGGGAAAAAAGAGGGAGCACAAAGACAAAGCAGCACAGGAGATGCTCACCTTTCTTCAGGGCAGCTCACAGGCAGAGCAACTCACAGGCTCTGTAAACACACTTCTTTAGATGCATGTCTGAAGGAAGTGTGGCTACAAGTCTAAAAATCACAGCCCTGAGAAACAGGGCTTTGTTGCATCTTGCCAGGCTTTTATTAAAAATTAGTTTCAAGCTTGCAGCAGAGCACAGGGTGAAAACATCACCTCAGGAAAGGGAACTATCTCCTTTCACCTCTCATCACTGACAAAAAGACTTCCAACTAGCTTGCCCACAGAAAAAGTGCATGAGCTTTCTTTATCTGAATGCCTCTGCTGCCCAGTAAAGGCTGCTGTGCAGGAAGATGCCTTAAAGCTATGAAAGCACAAACCTTCAACCTCACCCATTTAGTCTTTCCACCATGCGAACCGGAAGGGACCTGAGGCCAAGAAACACAGCCAGCTTTCCACTTTCTCTCAGAGGAGAAAAAAGTCCAACATCCCTATTTAATGATAAAAGTTGTTAAAGACAAAGGGAGACCGTGCTTAAGGCACTGGCTGGGGAGCACAGGAGCCCCCGCAAGCTGCAGCTGAGGCTGCCTGAGGACAGGCTCCAGCTGGCTGAGGTGCTGCAGTTTGGCCACTTGCCTCCTGGAGGACACAAGCTGTGCTGAGCACACCTCCTGGCCCCCAGACCAGTCAAATCTCACCTGTGAAGTCAGGTCAGGGTCAGAAAGCTTCCAAATATTGACCTTTAACTTAAGCGTGCATTTTAGGAAACTCAAACCCAAGGCTGTAGCTGGTAACAACAGCACATTTATGTACTAAGTGAGCACCTCCATTGTGAAAACTTCACCAGCTGTGCTTCCTGATGGTGTGTGTGTTAATGTGTATGAACTCCCTAGTAGTAAATCAGGGCTTGTAGTGGTTTTGCCTTTCTTCGTTTCACAATTTGCATTGCTCAGTATTTATGGATTCCCAGTAACGAGCACATGGAGGTGCCCCTGTCATCACAGGGTGAGGGAGCACTAACACTCTGGCAAAGGGGTTGCAATGTGTGGAGACCCAATACTGAGAAAGAGATTAGGAAACTCACCTTGCTGGGGGATGGCTTGAGGAGCTCAGACTGCTCAGTTTGCCAAAGACAAGACTGGGAGCAGTCCTTGTGCAGACAACAGTTACAGCAGCGGGGAAGAGACACACTGGACTAAAGGCTTCTTCTGTTTAGTGGATTAAACAGAAGATTCAACATCTGTAGATCAAGACTAGACAAATGCAAGCCAGAAATGAGGTGTAACAGCATGTGGGTAATTAACCACTGCAGCAACATACCAAACACAGTGGTATTTTCCATTTGTAGTAATTACTTAATCAAAACTAGATGTTTTTAAGACACATTGTAGAGTCCAGAGCAAATGGAATTAATGAAAAAAACTAGATATATGGGCTGTATTGTGTGAGTGGGCAGAACTAAAGCACAATAGCTCCTTCTGGTCTCACCATCTACCAATCTATGGGGAAAATTGCCCCTTTTAGTGCCAATGGAGTTGGTATACAGCCATATTTTTAGCAACAAGACATTCTGATGTTTACATGAAATAGTAATAATAATACATTGTGTTACACCCACACTTCTAATCTGAAATTCTCTAAGCTCTTTACCATCACTATGTCAGCAAGCCTGACAACTCATTGGCTGATAAATTGGCATTATCATCCCCCTTTCATCCAGCTTGTGCTTCTTCAGAGTAGCTAATCATCTGCTTACCATTTACATGGGAAACAGAACACTCAGGCTACCTGCCATCTTACTTTTAAGCCTTTTAGTGAGAAAATGGTCACATGGGTACCTTGCAGAAGCTGTCAGGAGTGGAAAGCAGCTCAGCACACAGAACTGACCAGCAGCTTCAGATGCTACTTCAGATGCTCATCCCCAATACAAACTTTGTAGCATTAAAAAACTATATACAAACTTCCCTAGGAAAATTCTGTGAATAAAATACTTTTGAAGATCAGAAGCCAGCAATTAAAGTGTTAAAAAGAGAAAAAGAAAAAATGCTTCCTAGTTGTTTTAACAAAATCTTCATATATGACAGACAGACCAAAAAAAAAAATAATTTCCATTAGTTTCCATGACAACCAATGGAAATAACTAACCCAATCTTCTCTCCCCTGTCACCCTCTGGCAGACCTGTCAGGGAAAGCAAGGGACTATGCCCTGTGTAAAGCTCTCTGGTGAACCAGAACACTAGGAAATCTACATTGCCATAATGTCAAGTGGTCCCCTTACAGCAGAGCTCTAGCTTTTTTTCCTCTGAGATACTAGAGGATGAAGAAGTGCTTACTGCTTTCATGCAAGAGCAAATGTACCCCAGAAGTGCAATCCCCTCTGAGATACCCCAGCTCTCCCACTTTATGACCTGCTTCTTTCTCTCTTTGGCTTCATCAAAACATTCAACCACCTCTTTTCCATCTGTGAGCCATTGGCTCACACCTTGAAGGTGGCCCATATTAAGCCCCTTTTGTACATCTTTACTGGCTGGCAAGAAATTGCTGTATCACCCCCTGGTCTACATTTTGTCTCCATTTTTCTTACTACTGTTATCATTGCTGGCAAGGAAAATGATCCTCAGAAATGCCTGCTGCACCTTCTACATGACAGCTTTTAAACTTTTCTTAACAGGAATGCATTCAGCCTTATAAACCCTGCTATGAGGCACAGCACCATCATTATTCTTGTCTTACAGATGTGAGCACCACGTCTTAGAGGAATAGGATGCCTTGCCCAAAGACTACATACAAATCATGGCATCATGTTAAGAGTGAGGACAAATTGGTCTACAAAGAGTCTGATTGCATTTTCTTGATGCCCACAGGCTCTGAAAGTGTTTGAACCACAGATGTGCAGTCTGCTGTAGTCCCTCCACCCTGCCAAAACCCCACAGCAAATAAATATTAACCTGAAACAAAACCAAAACACCTAAATCTCGAATAGTTGTCTCTGTTTAATGCTGGTTTACTGTTGACCTTGCATCTGCAGCCAGGATGGCCTAACTCACCCCAGCATCTGGATGTGTGCTGCTGCACTGCAGAGGAGATTGGCAGAGATTTGTGAGGAGGAGTTAACACCCAGCTGTTCTCCCATCTCTTTTAGTTTTCACGTGCACAAAGCCAGGAGCGGTCCAGGCACGGTGCTGGCACTGTGTGAATTCAGGCTTTTCACATACCACAGTGAGATTTAACACTCACCCAAGCAAGAAAGGAAATCCACAAATAATCCACATTGACTGCAAATTTTGCTACATCCTCTATTCTCCCATCCCAGGTCTGGGTTGCAGGAGTTACCAGCAAGTAACAGGACTGGGCACAGTGGCTCTGTGCATGTGGGTGTGGGTGCACACGAGGTGTAACAAACCACATTTTGTGCCCCCTGATTAGCTGTGCTTAGGCTGTTTCCTCCATGACGCCCTCCTGGGGGACTGCACACAGCTCTGAGCGCCAAAGAGGAGAAGACAAAGCACCGAGTTCAAAGTTGAGCAACAACAAGTTGCTCTACAAACTGCTTCCCACAGATTCCTGTCTTGAGGCTGATGGCATTTAGTGGCTATGAAGGTATGAACTACAATCACTGGGGAATGCTCATAAATTGCTTCTCTGGCCTGCAGCAGAAGCTGATCTCACACTCAAGCTGTTCCCTCTGGTAAGGCAGTAAGTACTGCAGCACCGCACCTACTCTTAGAAAACTTAGAGCAACACTGTATCCTGTAGGAAATTAACACGCTTCACTATACATGACTGAAACTGGCTTTTTAGTTTAAAAGTTGTTTGAGACAGTTCAAAGGTAACACCAAACAGAGAATTAGATCACATACATCTGTTTCCTTTCCTGCATTGACAGGAGGAAGGGAGCTACAGGGAGATAAAGAGGCGTGCTAAGCACTGAGCTGAGGGGGCCCATAAACTGGCTACGTGTACAAGCTGGAGATAATAGCATGGGGGAGGCACTGATTATCAATGAACACAGGGGTGTAATTAGGACCACTGGGACAGAATAAAAAAATTAATGGTCTACTTGCTCACAGAAGAGGACTGTGAAGATAATCTTACTAACTCTGAGATATTCCAGAGCATGGTATCATTTTTCAGAGAACAGGAAGGGGGGGCATCACTTATCAGGGATGTGTAAAACTGAATTTGACAAGACACTAATGGCTATGGTGTGTACAAGCAGCTACTAATCCCAGGGCATGCAGCGATACCCTGCAGAAAAAACAGTCTGTTTTTCTGAACAAGTAAAAAATAAAGTACTCCCTTCTCAACCTGCTCCTCCTTACACTTACACATCATCCTCTACAAAGGGGTCCAAGCCCCAGTCCTGGGGATGACAGAAAAAGAGCTTTGTGAGAAACTGAGTCTCTGCTGCAACCTGACTTCTCCATGATCCATCCAGAGGGCAATTGGAGAGGGAGATGACTGCCTGAAGATTAGGCTGATACTACTCATGTGGCAGTCATTGTCTTAGGACTGGAATACCCCAGAGCTTGCATCATGGAGCAAACACGCTGTCCTCACACAAGAACACCACAGCTTTTCTGCCAAACTGAAGGCGATGCCTCCCACATGAATGCTTGGTCCCTTGCCACCTTAATTTTCCAGAGCTCTGGGTCTGAATGCACCAACTGCAGACCAGAGCTCGGTCACAACCTTTACAGTTATCCCTGAGGAATTCTACTCACCCAGACAACTAAGTGATCCAGACATTGCAAAAATTCCCCAATGAAATCGCTTCCTCCTACATATAGGAAACAAGACAACAATTCCAATCCCTCATACTTAAGCTTCCTTGAACATAAACATGAAAATGCGGCCAAAACCAGGAGGGGAAAGAAAGTCCCAGTGCAGCAAGAAGTACATATGCGAGGAGTTACATCATGCAGAAGGAAAGCTTGTGGCTTTGTGCTAAAATTACCAGTGCTTAAAAGGCAGGGGCTGATCTAGCACGGAGGGGCACCTTCCCCAGAACTGTCCTCCAGATCCATTGTCAGGAAAACAGCAACAGGCTCTGCTGTCAAAACCAGCCCTGGACAACACAGCACTGGAGACCAACTTACCAGCTGGCCAGTGCCTGCCAAAGCCCATCCTAGTAGATCAATGGAAATTCCTTGTTCTGCCTCTCTGACACTCAGGCCCCAAAATATCTCACCATTGCAGCAGGGTGACAAGGAAAAGGCAGGTAAGGATAGCATTTCTGATGGCAGGAAGTACACCCAGGCTCTGGGCTCCTTCATTAGGACAAGGTTCACCAGTATATCTTTCCATCAGAGGCAGGTACCTTTGCCAGCCCAACCCTGTCATCCCACTCTTGCTTCCCCTCTTATTGAAGACTTTAATATCCTCTGCTCCCTTCCTGTGACTTGTAAGACTTAAGACCCTTTCAGGTTTGAGTCATACTACTGCCATGGGTACCTCCACAGCAAGTCTTTCCACAACCTCTCCAGGTCTCCTCACAGATACAAAACTAAAGAATTTGTTTCTGGCTATAGAACAATCTTCAAATCACTGTTTCTTGAAAACTTTCATTGTTGGGGAGAAGCTGATTAAGCACTGGAAGCTCTACCAGTATTCATATTCCCAAGGTCTCTTGATCCTGTCTCAGGACTCTAAGCAAGAAACAGAGATGGGATCAGAAAGAACATGTACATAGGGACAACCAGCAGTGGATAACAAATAGCTGTCCAAACAGCCCTTCTATGCTTGGAGCATAAGGTGTGCAAATCCTCTTTTCCTGCAAATGAAACACACTGACTCTGTCTCGGTGTTTTTATCTGTTTCTCTCCATTGATACTTCAAGCTGCTTTGCTGCTCTTTGCAGTGCAAAAGGGAAGGACTAAGGAGAAGGAATGAGAAAAGCTGGGTTCTATGAGGTCCATTACACAGCATTAAGGTATTTTGAGAAAGTGGTTGGAGGTCCATCTCTGGGATAGCAGTTGAGAGGGTACAGCCAAGGAAAACACTGTTTAGCTGTCAAACAGTGGAAATATGGGATTCACTTCCAGCTGAAGTTAACAAGATACTAAACTCCTCTCCAATCATCCACCCCAAATCCTTTGCTCTTTCCAAGGTATTTGTCCAAGAGGACCCTCCAATTTGTTTCTAGCTTATAGGCCTCCTGATGCACTCCAAACAAGGTGCAGACGGCTGCAGGAAATTTCACATTTGCAGACTGGAGTATGAATTTGCTTTTCTTCAACTCTTACAGGCAGCCTTCATCTAAACCACTGCCCCAAGCAACCACAGGGCCCACGCCAAAACCAAGAGGTACACTGTAATAAGTGACAAAAGTACAGCACAGTAGCAAAATTTCACAGCAGCTTATATGAACTTCACTTCTGTGTAGCTAGTTTGCAATGCAGAGAAGGGACAGCCACTCATTACTGCTGCCTGGTGTCTTCAGCCCAGATCAGTACTGAAACACATTTGAGAAAAAGTAGCAAGAAAATGCCACACAGTTGTTGCTTGTGCCACAGCTACCTGAGCTTTAATGGAGCATTGACGCCTCTAGACTTGCTTCTGCCATTTGCTTACTTACTGCCGAGGATTTGCAATCAGAACCCCACAGTTGAGAGCAAATACACCCCCGCTCTAACCAGCTCACACCTAACTGTACACAGTTGTGGCAAAACCTACAAACCCTGGCAAAGTCCATATGTGTATAACTCCTTGTCTACCACCCAGATGCAGCTGTAGAAGGAAGCACGCTTCACAGCACAACAGCAGGCTGCTCTTTTTGCTTGCTAAACTCAGAGACAACGCTGTGAGAGATAAATCTCTCCAAGGAAATGCTGGTTATTCACAGATTAGCATAGCTATCATAGTACAGCAGAAGCCAACCTCCCTGCAAAGATCGATGCAACCCAGGTAAACAAGGCATTTCTGGGAACCAATCTCATCTAGCTCACAGGCTATGTGGCGGAAACACAGCCTAGTTAATGGGAGTCTCATCAGTCTGGGAAGAGACATCTGGCTGAGATTTGTGACAAACTCTCTTCTGTACAAAGAGAAACACTCCCCAGCTCGTGTAACACCACACAAGAAAGATCAAAGGTGTCCCAAAGCCTCCTGATGGGTAAGCAGCTGTACCAATAACAGCAGCTGGAAAATGCAAGAGGAGACTCAGCCAGTCCCTTCCTCCTGTGCTGGGAGCAGAGCTGCCTCCTCGGCAGCCCCCAGCAGCAGCCCCCTGTTAATTACCGGCAAGGAATTTGCACTCTGGCAGATAAAGTCATTCACTCAGCCAGTGGCGCGTTTTTACAAAGCAGCTTGGCTCTGACAGCAGCTCCATCTGAGAAGCAACATTTGGGTGCCACGCACACATAAGTGCTACACATCGCGTCTGCTGCAGAGCTTGTACCACACATGCTGCTGCTTAGAGGTTACAGCCCCTTCAGAACACCAGGGAGGTTGTTCAAACACTCCTACAGGGGCATTTGGCCGGTGACTTCAGCACAATGAGGTGCCTAGTACAGAACTGCTTGGTCCATCTCCCAGACTCCAACTCCTGGGATATCTGCAGCACAGCAGCTGCCTGGTGGCACAGCACACACCTTAAAAAATAGGCTTTGCACTGATGAGCCTTTGCTGTGTTCCCAGGGAAGAATCACTTCTTCCCTGCCTCCCCATTTAAAAGGTGCTTATTGTCTTGAGATACAACTCCAGCAACATCTGGTCTGGCACTCAAGGGAAGGATTTCAAGAAGGAAGACACCTATCACTCCAAAACCAGCTCAAGGAGGAAAAAATGGATGCAATCTTTCCTTCTACTGAAGATGTGATTGCTAGACTAGACCTGGGAAGCCACCTTTATTAAATTATTTTATGAATGTGGTACTGCTGGGTTGCATTGCACAAAGCCAGTGCATATTAAAAACAGCCTCAGTTACCCACATCATTGGCACCACGCCACCTTTTCTGTCCACTGTCCTGGCTAAATTATCAGTGAAAGCAGGGCTGAACTATTCATAAAGTCTGTCATTTAATTTCAGAAGGCAAACTTGTTAAAATGATGGCTTCAGAGCCAAATACAGCTATGCAATTACATAGGGATCTCAAATTTAATATGTTCCATTTATTAAGACATCAGTTTTTTAGGTTGTGTTCCTTGCAAAAACGTGGGAAAAGTTTGACCAAGGCAAGCTCCTGATGCTGGCCACACTGTGTGAACAGCCCAGTGGAAGGAAGTACACCAAGTCCTGTGAAGACCATCTGAATTCCAAGTTCCAAATCCCCTGGTGTACACAAGTACTCTGCTAGCAAAGGGCACAAGTCTTGGAAAGGGTGAAGAGTTGCTCTCCTTACAAGAAAAAGCAGCCAAGTCAGATCAACACTTAGGGAGTTAAGCAAACAGAAACCTCTGCTGTTTCTCTCCCCCTTAACATCCCTTTTCAGCTCTTCATATATAGAAAAATGACATGGAAGGAAACAGAGGTCAGGTGAAAGAAAAATCATCCCAAAGTTACAACAGATGTAGACACTGCAAACACCATGCTTTTAGAAAAGGTTGTGAATCTGCCTCCAGATATTTGTCACCACTGTGCTGCTCAGGGGTTATAGTGCCTCAGATCTGTCTGTACATCTCCTCACAAGAGGAGAGTCTCTGACCTTCCTCTTCTTGCCCTTTTTAGCCAAAATGAGACAAGTTAGATCAAAGCATTTACACATAATTCTTTAAAAAAGGCTGGCTCATTTGGCCAGAAATGGGTTAGGATATTTCAGAAGAACAGCTACAGGCCCCAGAGATTATTTTGAATAGCCAGAAAACTTGCAAGGAGCAGAAGGCAGGCTAGGTCAGTGACCTCTCCTCTTGGCAAGGCTGGATTCAAGAAATGACTCGTATCCACAGCTCACACCAATATACTTATGCTGGCATAAACCTCCTTAATAACATCTAAAATTCATGGTGAAAAAAACTTTCTCAAAGATTCTGAATGAGGTTTAAGTGAAAATGAAAACAAGAAAACCCATCACTCTTATTGTGAAACAAGTAACCTGGTGGGACACAGAATGATGCTGGTATGGAAGTGGTCCCACACACCACCCTTCAGACCCCAATGTGCAGAGTCAAATAGCACCTGGACTCCTCTCCAGTGTTAACTAGGTAACTTACTCCAGCAGGATGTGAACAACTGATTGACTTTTAGTACATTCAACAGACATTTCAAGCCTCTCCCTTTTCTTCTTTCATGATGGATGCTTCCAAAAAATCACTCCATATGCTTTGGGAGCCCCAGTTGAGAATATGAGTAACTTCACATCTGTAGCATCCCTGTTAATACAAGTAAACAGCCACCTCACTGAGTCTGACCCAGGAAGAGAGAGATAAAAGGGGCTGTCTGAAGCTGGTGGCTGGCCTCCATCCGAGGAGTACAGTTCACCGTCTATTGCTCTTGTGACTGTTACTGAACCAGGCCAAGAAAAGCTCCAAAGTTCTGGCACGCCTCAGATTTTCCAGTCTGCATGAAGTTATGCCAGGAACATTTACTGAAGCAATTTCTTTCTTTCTTTAAAGACTCTAATTATGCACCTAACAACGTTGTAGAAATGAATGTTGTACAAGAACCTCAGTACAACTCAGAGTTTTGCTAACAAAAGGATTAGAAGCTTAGGGCTCAGTGTTAATATTCCAAATGTACTGAAAGGGACAAAGTGCAAGCTGCAGCAGAAACAGAAGGCACAGAGAGGGTTATCGCTTCCAAAATCTGGAAAGGGAAAACCACACAGGAAAATGTCACACGAATCTTACTGAATGCCAGTGATGCAGTAGAGTAGTAACAGGAAACATTTAGAAGTGGGCAACCATCAAAGCTGTCTCTGAATTACAAGCAGCTCACCTTCAAGCACAGCCCATTCCCTAGAAAATGAGAAGGTCCAAATATCCCCAGAGGGTGGGATGCTACCCGTGACTGAACTGATATTCACTGCTTGGCAGCTACTAGCAAACAGGAATCAAACTGAACCCCAAAACAAAAGCTGCCTGAAGTGTCCATTTTCTCTGAAACCAAACTCAGACCACGGTCATCAGTCTCAAGTTTTGCTGAACTTAGACTGGAATCAAACCAAAACATTCACTGGTTTGCCACCTGGACCATTATCTCTGAAGCCAGTCAAAATAATTCATTTATTCACTCAAGCATGAATTGGCCTTTAAAATCAAGTTTTGAACATGATGGCTGTACATTTTTTCTTACTTTCAGTTTGCAGGTGAGACACAAAGACATGACAGTACTTACATCTGGGAAGCTATCCAGGTACTACAAATTAGAGAACATTAGGCAAAAAGCAGGATTTAGCACTTCAACAATGTTAGTGACACCAATGAGATCACAAGTGCAGGGCCAAACATATTTTGGCTGTTTCTCTGGGTTACTGATCCCAGAAGGCTTTACTCAGACCAGTGTCATCATTATTTAGCTTTTATTATAATTTTTCTTATGCTGTGCACCTCCTTCCTACAGAGGTGTTGGTGCATATTGACCAGAACTGATTAAGATTTATTTAAGGTTCCTAAGAAAATGAATAAACATTTAGCTTATTCAGTAGAGTGTTGGAGAGGATGCATGGAAACACTCACTACATAAGTATGTCACGCTTTGGGAAGAATGCGTATTACAATATTATCATGTACAGGCAGATGTGAAATGCTGGTCCATACTAGAGCTCATTCCCACTCCCCTTGGTTTTCATGACAGCAGCGACCAGAGCCCAACAGTGTCGGCTAACAACCACCCTGTCTCACATCTGCTCCTCACCTGGCCGTTGCAGGGAGTTCACACAGAGCTTTGCTCAGGGACAGAGAGCAACAGCGATGGGCTCCATCCTAAATCCCATTCTTTACCATAACCCGGGCAGCACAGTTCACGGGTGGGAGGCAAAAAAAGAAGGAACCAGACGTGTTTATGCCTTTTTTTTTTTTTTCGTGGAGCCAAACTGCGATGCTCTAGGGTGGGTCTCACCATCTGGGAGAAATATGCAGGGAGAAAAAATGCAGAGAGGGAGGACGAGCTGCCCCCGAGTGGGACCGCTTTCCTCCGAAGGCAGGCTCGGCCTCCCTTCCCAGCCCAGCTTGAGTTCATTTTCCTCAAATCACTTCCACATTTCCCCTGCCGTAATTATCAAATATTTTGTTTCTGACTTCACTTTTTAGGGAGGCCGCCGCAATCGGGAACGCAGGCACCGTTTGTTTTCTGTCAACAGAGCTGGGGGGGTTGCAGCTGGGGGCTTTCAAAGCTTTTCAATGTCATTACAATGAAAGAAAGGAAGAAAAGAAGAGCGAGGGAAAGAGCGCGCGGGAGAGAGGGAGGGAGGGATGGAGAAAAGGAGGGAGGGAGGAAAGGGGGCTGCCCAGGGGAGCCCGTCCCGGTGGCGGGATGCAGAGGTCCGGCCCCGGCGCGGACACAGCCCCTCGCCCCACCGAGGCGCCCATCGGCCCCGCAACTTCCCTCTCCGCCCCGGCTGCCACTTTCCCCGGTCCCGGCTGCTCCCCCGCGGGCGCCGCGGCGCCCCCGCTGTCCCCACCCCGTCCCGTCCCGTTCCCCGTCCCGCCGCCGGGGCCCCGCGCCTACCTCGGCTCGCAGGCGGGCGGCGGCCAGCAGGGCGCAGAGCAGCGGGAGAGTTTTCCAGATCTGCAAGAGAGAGAGCGGGGAGGCGGTGAGCGCGGGCCGGGCCGGGGCCGGCGGGGCGGCCGCCGCCGCCGCCGCCGAACTTCCCGCCCGGCGACCCCTCTCACCATGCTGCGGGCGGCACCGGCGGGGCAGGAGGAGTTGCGGAGGCGCCTTCCCCGGCTCCGGCTCGCTCGTGAAGGGAAGGGGAGGGCTCCCCCTCGCCCCGACCCGCCAGCCCGCGGCTCCACCCCCGGCCCGGCCCGACCCCCGCCCCGGGGCCGACTCCTCCCCGGCCCCCGCCCGCTCCCCGCCGCCCCTCGGCGGTGCCCCCGTCCCTCCCGCCGCCGGCCCCTCGGCGCCCCACGGCGACCTTTGAAGGCAGCAGGAGGCTGAGGGGCGTCCAGAGGACTCGGTTGCCGCCCCACAACGCCCGGTTTCATACTCCCGCCGGGCAGAACACGAATCCGGGGAGGCTCCCCGAGCCCTGCCCCGGTGGGGGTTCGGGAGGACTGGCGACAGCCGTGCCGGGGCGCGGATGCCCGCCAACCGGGTCAAGAGCATCCCGCCGAGGGGTCGCAGCTGCCCCCCACATTGTCACAAAAATGGGGAAACTGAGGCGCGAGGTCGCTTTTCCACAGGCGGGACTCACTCACCGACTCAACCCATTGTCCCCCCACGCTCCAGCCCTGAGGCCACAGCTACAGGTGTCACTCGTGTAGGGATGTGGGCAGGTTCAAAAATAAGGGTTTAGTCCTATATATGATAGGATCTAAATGTTCTCTGAGCAAAACAGGCAACCAGGGCTTCATGCCAGGCACAGGGGCTCAAAATCCCACCTGAAATGCCTGGTGGTGCTCATTTGTGTATAAATACTTGTGATCCTCTTGTTTTAGCTCTTTATCTCTGAATTTCAGTAGCCTCCAGTAGCGAGAACAGAGGATGTGACAATGCAAAGAGACCCATTGCCTTGGGCACATTCAGAAATCTCTCACAGCCAGGAACACTATGACACCAGTTGTCAAAGGCATTTCCTCGAGTTTTGAGGTTTGTTGTAACCAAAAATGACACCCCTGGCTTTAAAATACCATCTCACTCTGACCAAGCATGCCCATAAGCTGTCTTCTTTTCCTGTTTTATTCTGTGCCCTCAATGCAGGCAGGCACCAAGGGAGATGCTGGCATGTGTACCCTCATTCACAAAGACCAAGGAGTATTCCAGCATCCTGCTGCAAGGAGAAAACTCTGGGAAGAGTTACCCTAGATCAGCCCACACCTGGTCTGTTCATGGCAGCTGTGCCATTTTTCTGTGCTTCCTCAGGCTCTGCTTCCTTACTCAGTTTTGTTTTTAGGACTACTGTTACTAATTTTGCATTTATAAAGCATCCTCCCCAGCAAGTTCTGCTTCTGCCTGTGAATGGTACCAGTCTATAAATCCATCCTGAAGAGATGTCTAATTATTTCACTGCTGATGCTGAGCAATGTGATTTTCATTGCTTGGTTTTGGTTCTTTTATACTCACCTTTCATGATGTACCTCTTTGCATTGGAGTCATTGATTGCCCTGCCTCATGATACAGCACAGGCATAGTTATGGCTGAAATCAGCTGGCCTCTAGTTTGCAGAAGCTCACCCCGAGTCACCCTGAAGTGAGTGCCACGATATGAAAAAAACAAATAGCAAATTATAAATACATTTTAAAAGATTAATTTCTGTGCCCTTGGTACACAGCTCTGTGGAAGCTGTGTTACATGAGGAGGCTCTCTATTTCCAGAGTGTAAAAGTGACTCATAACAGCCTTCAGAACAGAGCACTAGCAGGGGTCTCCCAGTGCCCACATTCCCTCCCTTATACCTCAGGCAGCCTCCTCATGTAGGTGTGATTAGGCACTCTGCTGGATTATGTAGGTCACCATGAGCATGGATTTTTCATCTCTGTACTCAAAGGACTAAATATGGAACAGAAACTAAAGGATTTAATCTCCCATTCTGTGTTGACATTCAGGTAGATGAAAATACATTTCTTCAAGTTAGTTTCTATCATGTGGAAATGGGTCGAAGTAAAAACCAAAAAACATCTCTCATACAAGCATCAGAAAGAGAGAGCACAAGACAAGACAATCTCAGTGCAGACACCAGAGCCTTATTGCTGTGCAAAAAGGCATGCATTTTATAACCAAATACATGATATCCAACAAACTTGCCACTTTTTTCCCAAACTTTCACCATTTAAAACCATAAACTGCAAAGGAACAGTCTGTACAACCTGAGTGCATGACAAATAAATCTGATGGGAATCTTTGCTCTTTCGTGATGGACCCAAAACACACAGCTTGAATCAGAAGCACTAGAATAAGGGGAAAGCAAATGCATTTACAGTTGTGTTTTCAAGCTGTGGACATAATGGATAAGGTAATTTATCATTGCTGGCTACATAACCAAAGTATCATAAAAATGCTTTCAGCTAAAAGCTTCATTATAAGAGTGAACGATGTTTGCCTGAAATTTTGAAGGCTGCAGTGCTCTGGTGGGCCGAAGAAATTGCGAATCATTGTTCTACAGAGATGTTGTTGTTCTATTACATACACCAGTATTTCATTTCTGCTGATGCTTACTTTCCAGTCACTGGTATTTCTAAAACAAACATTTTGCTACACATATGGGATTGCAAATTTTGAGATACATACTTATCCCCAAGTGGCTGCACAACTGAAATTCAGTAACAAGTTGTTGCTTCAAGGGAAGCCTGGACACATGCAAGCATACATCTCATGGGTGGATACATTCGCCTGTGTTTAATAAAATGCAGGCTTCAACAGAGGCTTCCTCCATTCTTGGGGCACTGTCAAGATCACTCCCCTAAATCTCTGGTGCCTCATGAGGGTTACTCTGAAGGCTCAGCCTCTCCCTTATTACAGCATGTGCACACACATACACCCAAAATGATACTGTAAGCCTCATTTCCCAGGGAAATAAGGCTAAACAAGCCAGAAATTACTGCTTAAGCCCTCACCCAACCCTTGTGGCTGTACCATGATATCACCCTCTCCACATTACCTCACTCCTATCCACCACCCACATCCTTCATGTTTCTCCATTTCCCCTGCCATATGAAACATCTGCCCTAAGGGATGGGGTTGTGCTCACACTGCTGTGATGAAGTCAGTGATTGCCCTGCCTGCACTGTGTTTTAGGTTGCATTTAAAGAAACCAAGTTGTTTGGCAAGTGGCCTTCATGACAAGACAATAGTTGCCTGCATGACAAGACAATAATCTGTCCCATTGAAGAGTAGGAAATTTGCAGCAACATTATTTGGTGGAATTAAGAAGCAGGGAATTATTTTTGAGTAGCAAACATGTTAAGGTTGCAGCTGAGAAGGCTCAGCTCATGTGGCACTGGAGACATCTATGTTGTCTTAAGCTACGTGAGCAGTGACCCCTTATGGACCAGACTGCCAGCACCTGAAGAAGGACCAAGGGATGCCTGAGTTTTCCCAGCAGACATAGGCCAAGACTATAACACATGAGGGGAAAGCCTGGAGCAGGGCTGTACCCTCAAAGATGTAGACATCCAAATGAACTCTAGGATGACCGCAAGGCCAGTGTGAGGGTCCCCAGAGCTGTAACACATGGATCACATGGACACCTCACCACTGTCTTTGAGAACTCAGGCCCACAGCAGCCTTCCCCACATGTCCCCCTGACCTGGCAGTGCTGACTCAAGTCCATAACTACTTTTCTGGAGTTTGGTTACTTTGCAGGCTGCACTTTGTTAAATGCAGATTTTTGTTTTTCCTCTTCTTCTGGCTTTGTTTTTTGCTTCATTCCCTTCTCTTGTAACTTTCTTTCTCATTGTGGTTTCCTCATTTCTTGCTCCTGCTCCAGCTGCAATATTTGTACTAATCTTTATTCCTTAAAGTTTTATTTCAGACCTGAGGTAATAAAGTGCTATACCTTCCCCTCTTTTTCTCCCCTCATAGATGTCTTTATTTTGCAGGTAGTGCTAGGGACATTGCTGACCAAAGGGCACAAAAGTCTGGCACTAGCAGGCTGAGTAGTTTTTATAAAATGCATTCTCTAATGGTTAATGCATTTGATAGGCTTTTGGATATTCCATTAGCTAGGGCAGTAAAATGCCTAAATACTTTGACAACCTGGCCCTTAAACCTTATCCTTGGTATCCCTTTTTTCAAGGTGAGCTTTTCTAATTTCAGACAAGCTCCCAAAGGCAGCATTTCCTCAGAGAATTCATCCAGCCCCAGCACCCAGCTAAGCCATGCCCAGTGTGAGAGGGCACAGAGCTGCACCCATGTCCAGACAGTGTAACCATACCCACTCTGCTTTTGCTACAGCTGGCCAAGGTTAACTTGATTGTCACAGTACACTCAGATCCAAGTCATGGTGTAAGAAAGAAAAATCAGTCTCAAAGCCTCAGTGTGGAAACAGTCAATCTGTCCTCAGTAGTGTGGCATGCTTCTGTCTCAGCATGTTTCTCATGCCAGTTCACTGCTGTCAGGCCAGGATGCAGCACAGATAAATTAAATACTCTTGTTTTTGACTCTGCTCGTGCCCCTTTGTAAAGAGGCTGAGGGCACAAGGCTTGTTCAGCCTGGAGAAGAGACCCTCTTCAGAGCAGGAGGGTAGACTGAGGTCTCTTCCAACCTGAATTATTCAATGAACTTGTTTGGTCCTTTAAGTTTGGCAGAACCTTTAAACTAAAAGCACTCTCACAAAACAAGTCCTGCCTATCCAAAAGCAGTTTGATACAATTCCCTGAAAGTGCTCCCTAGGATGGTGCTTGTCTGTGGCCAAACAGCTCAGAACTGCCAAGTCCACTAGCTGTGATCTGGAGATATGGGCCTGTAAGAATTACTGTGATTCTTTATGTAAAAAGAATAGGTCTCATGCATCTGGAGCAACAGCTGGCATGAAGGAAACAGTGTTCCCAGGCAGTTATATATCACCTACAAGGCTGCTCCCCAGCCTGATAGGGAGTAAGAGCTATCCCAGCTACCAGATGTGTGCTTCCACCATCGTGTAGATGATGACTGGTCACAGAGACTGGCTCATAGAGACTGCCTGGTACATCTAACCAGGTGCAGAGGAAATGTGGCTTATTGCTTAGATGATCAAACCCCTTATTTAATCCAAATGAGGCAGTCACTAGCAAGATATCTGTACCCACAGTTATTTTGTGGGGTCCTAGCCCATGTGCTACTGCCTCATTTGTTGGATTTGAGTCTGACCCAAAAGCCCCTCAGAGAGAGTTTGATAATGCAACAGGCAATTGCAGAAGCCTAGCAAATTAAGTCTTAGGACTGGTATCAAGGTAAGGTGAGTTGTCCATTGTATAGGCAGCTGAATGGGCTGTCCAATTCATAATATGGATTTCCTCATGCGTAACTCTACATCACAAAGCAGGATGCAGGTACACACTGCCATGAAAAAACACTGCAGGGTAGAGTCCCAGCTTGACTCCACACCTGCCAATGTCACATACACTTCACAGTGCAAAATGTTACATATAATACTACTCTCTGAAAGTGAGGAAACAAACATCACTGCCTTCCACTTCCTTCCCCATTATCTCCCTCATTTTGCAGACACTTTCACTGAGGAGTTGCTAAGGTCATTTCCATTAGACCACAGAGTCAGACCCAGGACTCTTCTGTGGCTGGATGAAATTTCAGCTACTTTGTCTTCCTGCATCATTGAGCTACAAAGATGTACTCAGCCCTGCCATATTCCATACAATTAACCCAGGCACCCTATTCCCAACATACTACTACTACAGAGTGAGCAGTTATCTGCCACCAGCAAATCCTGATTCACACAATTAAGAGCACTTCCTCCATTAGCTGAAACAGTAGGGGGTTTGTGCTCATGAATATAGCAGGAAATCAACCCAGAATGTCTTGAGCTCAGGCACAGGCTGTTATAATCTATCAATTATAGCACAACAAAACACAAGTATTCCACATGTCGCTCACTTGTCTCACCTCTCAATTGCTTCTGTCATACAGGGCCAAGCTTAACATTTGAATGAAATGTCCAGAAAAAATTCCAGGAGGTGTGCTAGCACCTGCCATCCTGCTGTAAAGAAGCAGGCTCTCTCTTCTGCAGCCAAAGCTGGCTTGGCTGTGGGATCTACAGATCCTGGCTACCAAGTCAAAGCACCAAGTGCTGAAAGAGCCATTGGGCATTTCCAGGATTAATATGAATGCCACAGGAGGTGCTGGCTGTGTGCAGCCAGCCCCTTCTTGGGAAGGGCAGGGACACATAGCTAATGAGCCTACTGAGGTGTGGGAAGGTTTTGTTTAGAGGCTTTTGTGTGCCTTAACACCACACAATCCATCTACAAGGTATGGGAGTTCAGAGACCACTGAGGTGACCCTCCACTGAGCAGCTCTCTCTAAGGTTGTCTCCTAACCTGCATAATCTGTCCACAGCTGTGTGACAGAAATTGAGTGCACCCCAAGATGCCACTGATCCATTCAAACAATTGCCACAGCAGCAGATCCTATCTCTCAGCAATGCTACAGGACTGCCAGAATATGTCAGGATTTATCCCCATATGGACCACCAATTGTTGGCATCAGTGCTTGGCACCAATCAACAGTGGATGGAAACTGACTGTCACCGCCAGTTTGTTATCTTACTGTAAAACTTTCATACCTTCTCTCTGTGAGTTCCCAAGGGCAGCTTCTCTCAACTCTGACTCCTTTTCTTCTGCACAGCTGGATGACTTCTTCCTGTCCCCATCACAACCACCTAATCTTTTCTGTCCCTAGGAGCACATACCAACCCTTACTGTCCCTAGCACAACTACCTGACCCTTGCTCACAGCCAACAGACTCCAACTCTCCCCTAACCAGCTAACCCACTCTCTTATAACACCCATCCTTATTGGAGCATCCCTACTGGACACAGCTGTGCCCTGTTAAGGGCAGGGCTGTTCCTACTCTTTGGTAATTAGTATAGCTGCAACTGCTAAGAGGCGAGATTGCCTTCAGCATTATCTCTATTCTCTCACAATCCATCCTTCCACAAGAGTACATCTCAAACTCAGGTCTTGTAGCTACTTTCTCCTTACCCTTACATTATACATCAACAAAAACCTCATGGACTGTGCCAGTCACTTCTGTGGTCCAGAGGACAGGGGTTCTCGGGTTCTTCCAGCCACTCTGAATAATTTTGCTATTCTCATCCTCTAAGGACAGGCAACCTGCTAGCATAGAACATGATCACACACACATAGCTATCTGTCCCAGCCTGTGGCAGAGCCTGGGATACTTGCTAGAAGGCGTTCAGGAATTTGCTGCCCAAAATGCGTTTCAGCTATGTGAGTTGAGCCTGGGTCAGTGGGGACTGGGTGTGGAGCAGCAGCTCTGTGAGTCACCAGGGGTCTGTGAGACCTGAAGGAAAGGTCGACACAGCCTTTTAAAAGTACAGACTGCTGCGATGTTCTGTACACAGACTCAGTACGTCAGTTCCAGTGGTGTATATATGAGAAAGCTTGGGAGTTGGCCATGTAAGTTTGGACAGCTGACCTAAAACATAAACACGAGTTCAGGGACTCTTATAAAATGAGAAATTATGCTGCTAAGCAAGAAAATGGGCAATGTGTTAGTAAACACAGCTCACCCTAGAGATTAGCTCTTGTCATTGCTTAGCAATGCTATGAAATCATATATTCCCCTCCCAGCCTTGGGCTACACAGTGGAAACTGAGGGGTTTTAGTTTTCCTTCATACAGAGGAGCAATGCCTGCCTTTAACAAGAGCTATCATTCCTTAGATGCTAAGCACCCTCAGCCCCTCTACAGGGGCTGGCAAGTGCAGTTGCTGAGCACCTGAAAATACGGTTGTTGCATTAGGTTGTAAGTATAGAGAAAGTGTCTGACCTTAGACATCCATATTTGAACATGTTGGCCTTTAATTGCTGCAGCCAAGTTGACCCAGTGGGTCAGAATTATGCCAGACCTTTAACATGTAAGAAGAGGATAAATAGCTGTAAACAAAGCCAATCCAAAGGAAAAGGTCACTGCTTTCAACCTGCGTGAGAGAAAGCTTTTGAATTTGAAATGTTAGTGATAGGAGGGAAAGTGGATAAGAAGTTATGATTACAAACTGAATTAGTTGTCCCAGGAGAATGGAAACTGGGAGAGCTGGATGGGCAAGTTCAAATGACATACTCCTCTGGACCAGTGCAGCACTGCAGTGATCACTGAACTCTGTCAGAAAGCAAGGCGAAGGAGGTGAGAGATGCCTTTCTGGCAGAACAAGAGAGTGAAGGAGATGAGCAAAGCAAGCTATAAGCAAAAAAGAAAGGATGAAGGCACCATCAGAGGGCTTGGAAAGAGGGACAGGTTCCAGCTGAATGACACAGATTTGGAGGGGCCTGCCTGGCTCTGAGGGAGGGGATAAATTCATGGTGGAAGTGTGACATCTTCCCAAATCCCATCTGGATATCCAACACTCACAAGTTCATTGACTTTAACAGTAGCACAATCCTACCTTTAGAAAAGGAGTGTGTTCACTGGATCTGAACTTCTGACTCTTTTAAAATGTCTATATCCATGACTTCCCACAGCAAGAGGTGCAACTGTTTAACATGGCATTGGGACCAATATGCTGAATAAAATCTGTCCACTGAACCCAGATCTCCAGTATCTTTTACAAGTTTGCCTCTATCTTCCTTTAGCGAGGTATGAGGTCATCTGCTCCAAACAAAACAACTGGCTTGGCAGTTTTGGCTCTTGTGGGTATCTATCCCAGTTTGGTGGGAGAAACTTAATGGCCAGGTGACACAGGCAGGTCTGGATGGAGCTGTGCTTTGTAACTGTGTGCCCATGCAAATCTGTGTGCAATGCACACAACATCTGTCCAGATGCTCTGGGGCAGGGTTTTTAGAGACCTTTTCCATCATCCCACTCCCCAGGAAATGCAAACCTGGGAATGGCATGGCTTTGAGTTAGCGTGGAGCCTGGAAATGACAAATTAACATAAACTGTGAGTTTACACACTTCTCACAGCCATTTATGGCCTTGTCTGAGCTTAAATAAAAGCCATGGTCCCTGGAAAATCTGGGCCTGTCTGTTAGTGAGGCATTCCAGAGAAAACATCACGTGAAGTGAAATAAGATCTTTGTTCTGCATGCTTTCCCTCCCCCCCTTCCCTTTTTCTGAATGAGGCAGTTTTGTCCAAGGATTACAAGCCAATGTTCCAATCCCTCACAGACGTTTTCCATTATCAGAGCTGCCTCTTGTCCTTCAAATCATTTTCCACAGGACTCCTGTAACTGGGGCTAGGAAACAAAGCCAAAAGCTCAGAAGGAAGGACCCTATTCCAGGCTGCTGACAAGACTGAAAAATGCTTTAGGGTGTTGCTGGGACCACCCAGACTGAAGCATCCTCAGCAGGGGAGCAGCTGAAAAAGATGCTAGTGGTGGGAGGAGGCTCACTGTACTGTACAGACATTTGAACAGCTTGGTGAATTAACTTTGATGAGGTATAATCACATTGTATGGAACTGACTGTAGAGACTGGTGGTAGACAACAGTGACTGATGATTAACTCCACAGCATACACTACAAAGGGCCTTTGTGTTGCCCCCCTGAGACTTACTCATATTTTGTGAGCTGCCTCTGTCTGGGAGTCAAATTGCCCCTGCTGTAGAAAACTACCAAACAGAGCTGGAGGAAGGGAGGGGAAACTCCAGGGTGGCATTCTGTTTGGATTCTTCTTCCCCCCACTGTAGAGAGCGCGGGACTCCAGGACGGTTTGGATGGATGAGAGATCTCTGAAGTCAGGTCTTAGAAGATGTGGTTTATTAAAAGGGGTGAAAGGCCCTGCTTGGAGCTGCCAGGCGCAACTCGTGGCAGGCCCAGGGAGAGAGGGAGAGAGAGGGAGGGAGCGAGGGTTCCAGGTAAGGGTCCCAGGGCAAGATCCAAGAGAGCGTCCGGTCCCTCGGGCACACCTTATCAGGGGGCTTCAAGGTGGGCTGGAACAGGACTTGGGCCACTGGGGTTACAGATACCTGATACTTCAGGGGAGGGTTACAGGTGTGGGATGAACCATACATTGGGGGTGAGACAGAGCATTCCATTTGACCTTTGCACCTATCTGCAGGTAAAGGGCATTGTTTAATCAGAAGGGGGGATTGCTTTCAACCTGGCTATACTGTTGTTTTCTAGTTATTCAGTAGTCAAGGTTTGTTATTTCAAATCTAGGTCTCATCTCAATGTCTGTATTTTCCAAATCTTTTGCCAGGCAATCATATTTATAAGGTTTTCCTATTTCATCTTCCCCAACACCCCACCCCTCCCAAAATATCATCCTGTGCTGGGGGTCCCACATGTATGGAGCCTGGCCACCTACTTACTGCACAGAGCCAAGCAGCTTCCTTCCTGCAAACAGAAACCAGCTACTGGAATGGCATCAGGCTCTGCTCTGCAGATTCCTTTTCCCATTGAAGTCAGCTGCAGAGGAGGTCACCAAGGTGGAAGGACCCATCAGAAGAACCCATGAAGCCCCTTTCTGCATCCTCACATAACTTTGCCATTCTGGCCTTTGCAGACTTCTGCTGAAGTTCCTCCAG
The DNA here is from genome assembly GCF_031753505.1 of Anomalospiza imberbis. NCBI lineage: Eukaryota > Metazoa > Chordata > Aves > Passeriformes > Viduidae > Anomalospiza > Anomalospiza imberbis. Next base: position 78,331,200 of record NC_089682.1, on the reverse strand, counting down.
CCATCATGACCTCATCTACCTTGAGAAGGAAAATCTCCAATTCCTTATTTCATGTTTGCAAGAAAGTTAAGGTAGCACTTGATGAGAACCATGAGAAATGAAATTAGGTTCCCTACATGTCCCCCTCCCTCCAACTCAGCTCTAGACAGTGAAATAAAGCTACAGCAGAGATGTCAAACAGGTACTCACAACCACAGCTTACATTGCTGCAGGAAAATTTGCCAGGACTCCTCTGTCAGCATCCTAATGTGAAATTCTGCTGCTTCACAAGCAGGGACTGCCCTAGGACAAGGGAGGTCTGAGCAGTGGTATTATATTCCCAGTGACTGTATTCTGCTTTTTATCAGGATGTTCTGGGAAGCAAAACACACTAGGCAGGCCTGGCTTCCATGATCAGAGCTCATGACCCCTACCTTCTGGAACCAGACCTTGTTTCAACTGGCTTGATGAGTTTGACTTTTTCTTACTTGCAAACCCCAAGATTTCAACAGAACTGTTGCATAATTCCTGGTGTCTCCCTTTTTGCCATCCTAAGCCTAGATGCATGTCTCACCAATACCATATAAGCTCAGAGCACCTGGTTAGATGGTGAAAGACGGAGAGAAACTGTTTCCTTGGCAGCTGTTTGCAAAGTTGAACTGATTATCAAAGAGAAGGGGTTATGAGCTGAGCACCTCTGCGAGACTGGGACTATATGTGGGTTTGAGCAGTCCTGTAGAATCACAGGAATGCTGGCCTGGAGGGGATCTTGGTGGCTGTGTGGTTCAGCCTCCTATCTGAAGCAGGGCTATGGCCAACACTCATTTGGTTGGCTGTGCCTCTGTCTCACATCTCTGCAGATTGTGACTCCACCACCTCCCTGGGCACTTGTTACTGTGACACACCCTTGTATCAGGAACCTGTAAGTGTTTATCCTCCCTAAACTTACCCTCGCCCCTTCTCATGTCCCCAGACATGGGGTTCCTCGACGTCTGTAGGGGTCTCCATATGTAGGAGATCTGTGGTCTGAAATGGAGCTGTTGACTGCTCTGAGAAATCTCCTGGACCTCGACAGATCTTCGCCATAGACAGTCTGAGTCACTCTGGCATTACACTCTACTTGACATCAGGAATTAGTCTGAATTTAGGCTATGGCTACAAATTAGGAATTATGGTAATTATATATTTTTTATTAATACAAATATTATTATGTAATAATAATAATAAGTATTAATACACATTAATAGTGTAAACTCACTACAAACCCAAAAATAATGTAAAATGCTGATTGAAAATGCATAACTACATTAATCCTTTTCTACAAACTCTTCCAGTCACATTTCCTTCATTCATAGTGAATAAATAGGCATTCAACTGCACACAGCCACCTTCTGCTCCTGTTCTCCTGCTCTGATTAGTCAGGTTGGTAAAAGGCATTTGGTTTTTTGAGCACAGATACAGCAACAGCAGGAAAACCCGGCCAATTTAGCTGAGAATTATGGTATATTTCTTCACCTAGCTGATTCTCTCTCCACTTTGGGGGTCATGCCTCATTCATTCTTTTCTTGCATACATTATACTGCAATGGTAAGGTAAACAAAATTAAAACCAACTTGGTTACATTGCTTGGCCAGAGCAAAGATCAGACATTTCCCCCAAAGCAATGCTGACTTTTTCTTGTCTGCCAAGAAATGCTGCAGCTCCCTCAGCTGAGGCGGTACAAGGGCAGGGGAGTCACAGCTGATTTTGCTTCTGGGCAGAGACTGAGCTTCTGTAATTCTCAGAAACTCCAGACTACTTGCAGATAGCAAGACAGCAGAGGGCACACTGCAATCACTGCAGGTACAGGGGCTCAGGAGCAGCCCGTGGTTCCATCACACAGTAAACACACAGAGATGTCTCTGATGTACCTGTGCAAGGAGTAAGGACAGTGTGCCATCAGGATGAGACAGAGCCCATAAAAAGAGTAGGGAAGAGAAAGGAAGTGGGAAGCAGTGGTGCCCCAGATGAGGTGACAGCACACAGGCTGGCAGAGGCTATGTGTGGAGCTCCTGAAGAGCAACCAGTGTAAGGAGGTCATTAGGGTTTCACTGCAATACAAGGGACAACATGAAATAATTTTTCATGTCCTGCAGGTTCAAAGCATTTCAATTTGGCAAGACTCTCATCTGTCCTATCTTCCAAAACAATAAATTACAAAAACCCTACAAAAATCAACAGCAACAACACCAAACCCCTATAGTGTGATATCAGATGGATCACTGCCCAAAACAATAGTGGGGTTCAAGCCATTTCTAAGAGGGAGCCTCTGTAAATGGATCAGCTGGAGGAGAGGCTGCTGCCTGTATACAGCCAGCACATCCCACTGAGGTTGGTAGGTAGATGGGTGTCTGCTGCCCAGCCACTCCTGGTGACATTGTGACCCAGCCCTAGCTTCTCAGTCTGATTCCTTCATTCCTACCTTGTCCTGGTCCTTCCTGTACTCAGAGCTGTTTTCTCATTTCAGTCCTCTTTGCTCTCCAGTCACTCTCTCCCCTCCCTAATTTCTCCCCGCTTGCTTTCTTTACTTGTCCCACAAAGTATCTATCTGCCTTCATCTATGAGGCTCAGCCTCATTCTACTTCTCACCACCATTTCCCCAAACATCCATCTCCTGATCCTAGGGCTCCTTCCTCCAACTTTTTTCCAGTCACCCACCCTTCCCAGTCTCCTTTCTCAGGCTGTCCACAGCCCCTCCACCTCAGCTGCTTCTGGCTGTGTCTTCCCACTCTCAGTCTCATCTCCCTCTGTGCTCCAGATCCTCCAGTTCCTGTACCACATGTTCCTGGTCACTCTTCACTACTCACAATCACTGCCTTCTCCCTGCTTCAGGTCCTGGAGGCTTGTCCCAGTATAATCCATTTTCTTCCCACCTGGTCCTCCCCACTCTGCATTGCAGGTAAATGTCTTTCCTTTCCCAAGTTGCTTGGGCAACTGGCAAAGGAATCAGAACAGCACAGAAATAATGGACTTCCTGCCTCTAGTTGGGAAGCAATGGGCAAACTCATCCATCTTGAGAACAAACTCCTGCTGCTGCCCTCACCCAAACCTAGGAAGATCAAAGCAGGTACCCACACACCCTTCCAGCTTATGGGAAGTGTGGGGGCCATGGCAGTGGCTTTCAACTGATGTGATGACAAGGAGATATGGACATCGTGCCCTCCTCAGACACAGCTCCATTTTACCTCCTCATGGTTGATTACCTTTCAAACAGAAGTACTGCTCTGCAGTGGAAATGGCTCATTTTAGCGTTTTTGTGTGGAAACAGACTAAAGCAAAGCCCTCTTAAGACAGCCAGATTTGTATCCTTGGGAAAAGCAATAGATGCTCTGTGGAGAAATGTACAACCTTGGGTCATTCCCTGATAGGAGATGAAAAAGACCATGAAACCTGGCGGCTGCAGTCCTGCATTCCTAATAATGGTAACTAACTTCAACTTGACCTTCCTGATGGACAGATAAGATTGCACCAAATCTTTCCATCATTTCACAGAGTGAAGAAAACACGAGATAAAGCCATTTGTTTCTCTTTCCATGCTGCTGGCATGGCTGATCTCAGTAAAATAAAGGCACATGGAAATAGGCTGGAGCTGGGAAGGCTGAGTACAGCAGGAGGGCAAAAAAAACTTGTGGCTAAAATGTTTGGCCAAGGCTGGGACAAGGTAAAGGAAGAGAAAGAGAAGAGAGGCATTTTTAGGGGAACATACTCCATCTGAAAAAATATCTGCTATTTCTCCACCATAGCAGCCTATTGTAGCATTTTCTGCAAAAGAAAAAACATTCCAACAGGCACATTCTTTTCTTTCCTTAGAAATCTGACCACTGGTAGAGCCAACAAGACAACCTCTCTCTTACAGTGTATTACAAAACTTTGCCCTGGCTGCCAAACATTCACCGTTTATTTGAACTGAAATTTTCCATTCTTGCTTTCCGTCTCAGACATGTATTTCCTTTTAAATTCTTACAGAAATAGCATCCTTGTGCTCTGAAAGGGGCTTGGGAAAAGAATAGTTTTAACAGTGCAGATTTGTTTTTTCAACCATTCCAGAAAGGGGTAGAAATTCAAGGAGCTGAAGCAATAACTTTAGATGAGAGAGAGGACCCAATCCCTTCTTTCTTTCTTTTTTTTTCTTTTTTTTTTCTTTTTTTCCCCCCAGATCCTTGGCTGACCTAATCAGACCCCTCAGGAAACTGTTTGAATTTATCAGCACAAATATCAGTCTTTCTGGGCTACAGCTAACTGCTTCTTGTGATCAACTGGTAGAAATAACCAGCAGACCTTGGCTAAACACTAGATCCTGATTTCTTTGATTTTACAGAGGAGCTCACACTCCTAAAACTTGGCAGCCTGGTACATTCCTTAATATAAAAAAAAAAAAAGAAATAAAAAAGTTCTCCTCCCACCCTTTCAGGGCTTTTCTCTTTCTTGCAATACTTGCAGTGTTGTAGCAGGACTATGAAATGTGGTAGGGTACATAAGTCAGGAAAAGATAACTTTTTGTAATATGGCCTCATGAAAATCTGTTCAGATTTTAAGTACAAAATGTCACAAATTTCCATTTCCCATCTGTGACTGGCATAGCACAGCTTGTGGTTCTGGCCACTTGCCACAACTCCATGATAGTTTTATTGCCATGTGTAAGTTCTGGCCCTGTATCCTGCCACTTTCCAAATAACTTTGATCCAGCTGATCTATTGCCAGCTGTGAAGATGTGGCCAAATGTGATACAGGAAAACTTTTTGATTACTGATGTCTAGGTGCATGCATATATATGAAATGAAGTGTTGGATTACTAGAACACTGGACCATAGTATTCTTGTAGCCAGAAAAAGGTGGATTGGGTTAGATGAGGGGACTAAAAAGTGATTAAAACACACTGGACAGGTGAACTCAAAGTGTAGAGGTCAACATTCCAAAGAATAATGGGAAAATGGGAAGCCACTTAGGAGTAACATTCCTCAAGGGATTAATACCATTTAACATGTTCATTTACAAGAGAAAAAGGAGGCAGAAAACACCTTGAAGATCTCACAGATGATACAAACTTGGAATAGTGGCGGGTGTTCTGGAGGGCAGCACTGCCATTCAGAAGGACCTAAATAAGCTGGAGAAAAGGGTTGGCAGACATCTCACCAAGTTCAACAGTGAAAAGCACAAAGTTTTGCAGTGCTTGCCAGTGCAGGCTGGCTGATGACTGCCCAGGAAACACCTCTGCAGAAAGGCTTTAGGGTCCCAAAAGACTGCTGATTAAAATCAGCAGCTATGTAGGACAAGGGCACGCTGGACTGCAGAAACAAGAGAGCAAGTCAAGGAAAGGGATAATTTCCTTCTGTTCAACACTCATGAGGCTGCATCTGGAGCATTCTTTCCTGTTCTTTTCATCCCAGGGTATGAATGATTATTCATATACTAAGTGGGGTACACCAAGAAAATAAGGAATCTGAAGCACTTATTGTGTAAGGAAAGACTGAGGAACCTGGGTTTGCTCATACTGGAGTAAAGATAGTAGTTGGGGACTTGCTGTCTTTGACTAATGGGAGCGTTATGGGAGTCAGACTCTTCACAGGGGTCCAAGCTGAAAGGATGAGAAGCAATGAGCACAGTTGCAGCAAAGGAAATTCCACGGTTTATAATCTCTAGTGCCAAGTGCATGTTCCCAGACTCATTCCTCTTGTGTGACATCCATTCTGGGATGACATCCTAGACTCTTTCATCTTGGTGACATCCACCCTGAGGACCCTTTTTTCCACCAAATCTGTCCCTTAAAACCAATACCTGAGACATCTGAGCCCTTCCAGTTAAGTAACCCCACTTGCTGGGAGCTCAGCCTGCTGATACCTTTTGGCTCAACCCTCCAAAGACAGCACAGCAGGACTGAAAGCAGCACAAGTTTCAGGGAAGAATTATTTGATCTCAATGAACCGTTTACATTCTTCAATATCCTAAAATGTTAAAATTAGAGACCCTTGAAAACATCTCAGATCCCATGAGATGCTGGTGATTTTTGGTGAGCCTGGAACTTTTGGGTAAGCTTGGACTGACTTGTCTTCTTTTGCAAATGCATATTGGATGTGATGTTGGTTAGTCCACCTTCAGAATTAACTATTTTTTCTCCTCCCTGCGTGCTCTGGTTGGAGAAGGCAATTACACAGTCCTGCTGTCCATCTTCCTGTCACTGTTGCATTTTTGTTCTGATGGGCCAAAAATTAGGTGAAAGCTGGGACCAATGCAAAATATGGTGTGGTGTTCAAAGGGGAGATAAAAACATTACCTCGTCTGTTGTAAATTATGAGCTATTCCTGCTTCAGTGCTTGTTTGTCCCTTCATAGAAGTATGGGAAATTCAGGGGCTTCATGCTGGGCTTTCAGAGAAACAGGAGTTGGCCAAATTTTTCTTTTGTCTTTTAGTCTTTGGTTCTAGCTGGGTCACATTTTCCATTATTTCATCTGAAACTGCAAGTTTCTTCTTTAAATTAATGAATGTTAAAATTTATAGAATCATTCATGTTGGAAAAGATGTTTAAGATCATGGAGTCCAGCTGTAAACCTCCCACTGCTAGATCCCACTAAACCATGTCCCTAAACTGCAGTAGTCACTAGTCTGTCTCTGACACTTAATACCATATCAAATGCCCAAAGTCTTGCACACATCTGCACCAAAACAAGAGGAAATGGGATCCCAGAATCTCTTGCTGAATATCTCTTAAAACTCACCTCCCCATTTTACATCCCATCTACAAAGTGGAAAAGCTCAGAGCATGACATATGTTGTTGCCATTTGATTCAAATAAGGGGCAGCTGGAGGAGGCAGTGGACAGAAGAGGAAGAGCTTGGCACTGCATTTGAATTCATTGTGTCTTTCAGTGAGCACAGCCCTTGTGGTGTGGATGGCCTCCCTGCTGGTGACAATGTTTCTAAGGCCAGAAACTGTAGATGATAACAATTAATGGTACAAATCTGTCTGTCTCCAACGAGAGCTGGCTCCCAACTCCTCACAGTGTGCCCCTACCCTCCCAAAACATTAATCACACAGACAGCACTCGACATCCCAAGGACTTCTCCTGGACTCTCTCACCCCGCTGTCTTTACCTGATGAAATGCAGGCATCATTGTATGCTGAATGAATGCTGCTTTTGTGGGATTCAGCACAATGCCATAGAATTTTTTAAGTAATGGTGTAGCTACACAACACCTACCTTTTGACAATAATTCACAATGAGTGTGGTATCTCTTCTAGAGAATACATCATTGTCTTGTTTCTGCCAATAACACAAACTGATTAATTTCTTGCAGTAGTCTTTCTGGTCTGAGCACCAATGTCCATATTTCCTTCTACCTGTGGTTTCACACCATGTAAAAAACTTACGCTTCTTTTTGTTTTTTGTTTTTTTTTTTTTTTTTTTGTAAAGCATTATAGCAAAAATCCCCTTTACCTATTTTTTTCAGATCCATTTCTCTAGGAATAACTGTTTCTCCTTATGTTTCATCCTTAATCTTTTCTCTGCAGACAATGTTTTGCTCATCCCAAAAGTCTGCAATAGTCAAGGGAGCTTGTTATTCTTGTGCAGGTCACTCTGCTCTCTTTGCTTCCTTTTAAAACACAGCACATCCCAACTCTGCTTTTCTTGCTATTTCTGATAACTTAAATGTAGGCACTGTTAAGTGCTGGACTATCAGTATGGATTCCTTCCTCAAACTCTTATTTTTTTTCTTTTCTGTATGAAATTTCAAGGAGGATATATCAGAAGAACTTATCTTTCCCTGTTTATAATTCCCTTTCAAATTGAATCTTTCTAGTTTTAGAGTTACATGTGAATTACTTGGTTGTACAGGAGCATGAGGCTTGTGAAGAACATCTCCTAGGAGACTGCAAATTTCTTGCAATGGTAGCCTGTGGTCCAGCATTGTGCCAGAAAAAACTCTGACATCCAGACAATGGCAAACAAGGACTTTTCCAGGACTTTTCAATTTTGCAGCATTGGCTTCAGTTCATCCATAAACTACCAGAGGTCCTTCCTACTACTTTAACTGTCTGATGTGGTATTTTCCTTGCTTTTGCTGATTTAGCCTAATTTCAAATCAACTGCTTTGGAGGTCTTGTTCAATGTTTTCTTGTCACTATCCCTTCTTAGTTCTCCTCATTTATATCTTTCCCCAGTTCATGAGCCATGCATTTATGCTGCTCATGGTATAAATCTTGATAGGTATGTCAATATTCCTTGCAGTTGCTGACTTTGAGAGGGAAACTGCTGCTCATTAGCTGCTTTCTTTACTTTGAGTCAAATCTGATGTCTCCTCTTTCTGCAGCACGGACAAAATAATTCAGTTCCTTTGCATGGATTTGCATCTGGCTGTGATTGAACTTCAGGCTGCAGTCTCTGCTTCTTGTAGGTAATGCTGTTAGTTTTGGGGGGTTTTTTCATATTTTCTATGGGTCTGTCATTCATAAGAATGTCATCCAAAATGACTCCTGCCCTTCATCAGCTTCATATTATTTTAGGAATATTTTGGGAAATATCTCCAGCATAGGCAGCATTTTAAGAGGCTTAAAATTGAAATGCTGTCTTAAAGTCATTAAGATTCTGCTGTCTTTGGCCAGCCTGAACTGCCTGTGCCTAGATGGAACACTTAGCACATGTAGTATATTTTGTGTAGAAAGCAGATAGGTCATCTCATCTTGAGTGTGTAAAGTGCAATGTTTTACCGCTTTCTTTCTGTCTCAATAGCCTTTGCAGCCACAGATTATAATGACATTTCTCTCTTTCCCTGTGATTATTGTGAAGTATCATTCCAATGCTTTCTTTCTCCATTGGATCAATTGTCTTTAGCTGCAGCACAGGCTCTGCTCCCCAGCCCTTTCTGAGTCTTGCTGCTGGTGGATGCCATGGTGTGTGTTCATCATTTTAGGCAGTAGCTACTCTCTTGCAGGGAGGAGCTGTGTTTGAATCCCAAGGGAGCCTGGGATGTCATCCTCAATGATTTCTGCCAATTCAATTCTCCGGCAGCAGAGGAGAAATCATCTATCATTCTCTGCTGCAGCACAGCTCCACTGCTGGACAAGTGCCCCATTCCAGCCTGGCAGGCAGAATGAAACCACGTCAGGGAGCAGCAATGCCCAGTGAAGAGGCAAGCCTGAGGTTCAGACGGGAAATTGAGAACCCATGGCAGGGTCAGGGCTCCCATCAGCAGGGTACCAGCCAGGCAGGAAAACAGCCATAGTGCAGCTCAGGCAGCAGCCAAGCATGACAGAGCTGTGACTTCTAGCAGTTCCCAGGATAAGGAGTGGGGGGGTCTCCCAAGAAAATATCTGAGTAGAGCTTCACAGGGAATCCTCCACAAAAGCTTCTCCCAGCTCTTCTTTTCTCACCGCCTCTGACCAGCCAGCTGGTCTGAAGCTGCCAACCAGAATCCTAGGAGAGGGACAGTGCCCTCAGGGCCTTGACAAACTCTCCATCCCATGTCTTCAAATTCCAGGAAAGCATTTGGTTTTCTCTTCTGTTAGGCGGATTTTGAATTTTTAAATCAAATTTCAGCGACTAAAGGTTTTTTGTCCCAGGACCAGTTTTCCTGGCATCTTTATATCACAGCACTGGAGATACTTGACACCTTGATGTATGTGTGTCTGCAACACTGCATTTCCCTGCTGTGCCAAATGCAGGTCTCTGCATCCTATCAGCCTCACAATGGTGTTCATAGGACAGCTCAGGCTGTGCTTCTCCTTTACTCCGCCCTAGAGTGGTAACTGGCCTGTAGAGCCATGAGAAGATCCAGTATCACCAGTGTGTCTCCTAGGCCCTACTATCATGGAATTTCATACAGTCATGGAATATGCTAAGTTGGAAGGGACCCATCAGAATCATCAAGTCCAACTCCTGGCCATACAGGAAGAGTGCAATGTCAGTGCTGCTAAACTGCTTGGAGGTGCTCTGCAGTCACACCCGTGGGTGTGGTCAGGTACCTTTCCATCTGCTCAAATGACAAGCTCTCACCTGGACTGTGGAGAGCCAGGTGTGCTTGTTGCTTTGCACAGTGCAATGCATCACACCAATGTCCCGCTGATGTGCCTCTGTTGCTGGCTCCACTTTAACTGCTGGGTGTGGCTCAGGCCCTCCGCTACCTCCCTCCCCTCTCAGCACTGCCCGTGGCACTCTGTTGTCCTTGTCTCTTCATCTAATGAGGTAACACCACCCCAACTTCTTCTCGATGATGCTTGTGCTTTCTGAGCTCCCTCTTTTCAGTTGCTGAATGGGTCTTCATTGCTAATTTTCCTTGTGCCCCTTTCTGGTTTGACCCTGTTAAAACCTTCTCCTTCAATACACCATTCCTCTCTGTCAAAGCAGAATTTTCCTTAAAGCCTCAATTTTCCATCCACTACTGGGCTCTTCCTGCCTATGTTTGGGTATTTTCCTTGATAATTAGTGTTGTGCAGAAATTTTTTCGTTTGCTGAGCTTTGCCTCTTTTTGCCCTGAGTTTCTCACCAGTCACCACAAAGCATCCAGCTCCAGCCCACCTCCTTTGCTGTGTTTCCAGAAGCCCACCATGCCCCTGCTCTGCTCCCATCTGCTCCTTCCCTCATGTCCTGCTCTCCTCTTATGCAATGCTTGCATTTCTGCTCACATCAAGGAGAGAACAAACATCTTGCCAGCTACTGATCAGAGGACATTAAAGTGTGGGCTGCCAGCAACTGAAACCATCCTGCTCCTGCACCTCCCCATCAATGCATGGCTGGGCAGTCACTCAGATCAGCACACTCATCCAACAGACATTTTCCTGGGGTAATTTCCAGCCAAATAACTCAGACAATCTGATTCAGATCACAGAATCTCATGCCAGGTCCATGTTGATAAGAGGTAACCAGAAGCCCCCAGGGGAGCAGAAAAAACAATATGGGACAGCCCCTCTTGTCACTACTGCAGCATCAGGGTAGCTAAACAGGACCATGAATCATGCCCTGGGACAAATCAGTGACAAGGAGATGCTATTTAGCTTTTTTGAGCAGCCTGATGACTATCACAGGTCTTTTGCCATGCAGGAAGAGGTTTAGACTTTTTCTTTCTAAGTAACACTATCAGGGGACCAGAAAAAGCCATATAGAGGTAATTATGCTGAAAAGCACAATCAGAAGAAAAAATGTGCCCACTGGCTCTCCAGCGTCAGCAACAGTAACACAGACCCTGAGTCACAATAAGAGTAATAAATAACAGCAGCAATGAGGACTGCTTTTCTTTTGCTAATCTGGGGGAACTCTGATGGCACACTGCATGGGTAGGGGTATAAAATGGGTGTAAAGTCAGAGCAAAATGAAGAATATGGCTCTTAGTCCATGCAGGACAGGCTGTTCAAGAACTCCCTAAAATCAGAGGAAAGTCACTGTATTGCTTGGCACTCACCCAAAGTGATTTCATTTTCTGTTCAAGATTAAGATGCATTAATAGCCTGAGGGCAGCAGTTTCCTCACCAAAAAAATGCCTTTCCTCTCCCCCTCCTCCCATTTTGTTTTAAATATGAAGGCTTGCAGGTCAGCACTGAACACTCAGCAAGTATTACTTGAATTATCAAATGAAAGTGCAGCAATATCATTTTCTTTCAAGCGAACACTGACTTAATTAAAATGTGCATTCTGAACTTGGGAAGTTTCACATTATTCATGAGAAAGGTATAGGTTTGTCTATTGCAAAGGCAAGCTAAAAATAATCAGAGATACAGAACCAGAAGGGTAGCTGTTAAGAGTAAGGCACTAGAACTCTTTCTGGCAAAGCTTTATCTCCAAGAGTGTCATTTACCCTCAGACCATTCTCTAGTCCCAAACAATATAGCAAAGCTGGAAAAAGCCTTCATGTAAATGTGATAATGCTGGCCACAAAATCCTTTTGGCCAGAAAGCTGTGCTCTCTTTGTGGAAACAACATAATCTGTACAGGCCAAAGCACTTCTGCTGACCAAATTGTGCCCTAGGAGGTAGTAAGGCTGGAAAGCTAGGTGAGGGCAGCATTCAAAGGCTGCAGTGAGAAAAGTTTCCAACTCTCAGAGGCCCAGTCCAGCAAATGAGGGCAACTATGCTTTGGCCACAACCTTGTAGACTTGTGTTCTTCCACTGAGTGACTTTTTCCATAGTAGGGCTAGGATAGCAGGAGGCACATCTGCCATTGCCTACAGCTCTGTACCACTGTGGGTATCTATGCAGGTCTCCCTTTGGGTTTCAACCAGGGAACCAAGGACCTAGACAGCCAGAATGTGCAGTGGGACTAGACAGATGTGAGGCCAAAAAAACACGGAGTGCTCAGCACCACCATTGCTGAGGCAGAGGAAAAGTGGCAGCAATTTTCACATTAACAGAACCAAAGCATTTTCACCCTAATGTTTTGTTCAAAGGACACTGAAAAGGGAGGAGGAGAATTAGAGCTTATCTTGCATATCACATTAATAAAAGTCTGTACACAAACCAAAGAGATGACTTACCCTTTCTCCTCCTTCCAAACTCCTTTCTATTTCTTTGCTCTCAGACTGGAGACCAATTGATGGGTGAAGTGACATCCCAATATAAAATTTGCCTTCTCTCCACTGCACCTGCACCTCTGGCAGGTTGATCTGAAACCACAAAGTCACGTTAGTCATTTGAAAATCCTAAGCAAGATGTTTCCTGTCTTACCTGTGTAAATTTGGGTCAATCTCATCTGCTTCAACAAACTCATTTGATAGTGATGGAAGCCAAATATCTGAAAAGTACTCGGGCAGTGAAGGTCAGCCAGTTTGCAGCACATCCAAGCCAGTTCAACAGCAAAGGCTTTTCTTATCCTGCAGGTAAAGCAGGATAGAAATCTCCTGGCAGTAGATGAAAACTGGTCTGCTTGCTTAAATTATGCCCTTATCCCTAGTTTGGAAGAACTGGAGGAATTCTTATAAAAGATGCTTAGAGAATCTGGTAGGTGGGGGCAGGATGACCAGCAGCACACTGCATCCATCCCAGAAGCCCTGCCAAAAGACACTGGAGCTGTAGCAGTCCTGGGGGACAGGGGAACTATTGCTGCACAAATACTGCACTGCAGAGGCTGGCTGGGAGAGCAGAAAGTATCTCTGACCTAGGACTGAGTATAAGAGCATGGCCAGTGGTTGACATCAGTCTATACCAGGAGACAGGCAGGGATTCCTTCCTCATCTTTCAGAACAGGAGCTCCAGGAATAGCTTCTGCAATATGGACTGTATGGCCATACAGGCACTGTGCAGCTTTGCTACACCATCCTGGTCTGCTGGGAAGCATCCATTCATCCCCAGAGAGATGTTCTCTTTCATCTGCCCACCCCTCCATAAGAGAAATGGGAGTGTGTGAGGAATTTGGTACATCTATTCTGGGTTGAATAAAGAGGAGCATTTGTCTCTCATCTGAAAGTACCATCTGCAATGGATGCCACCCTCGAAGATACTGTGAGACTTTGGGAGGTGTTTTGGAAGAAGTATGGCCATTAAGCACAATAAAGTATTTTCATTTCAAGGAAGATTTCAACAAACAGGTAAGTAACCAACCTCCAACTACAAAATAAAAACAAGGTAAAACATGACTAAGAAAAGAGACAAATTTTATTTCTAAAGGTATCCAGAAGGAGACAAATTCAGGTTGTGTATTGAAATCCCTGCAGGCTCATCCAAGGAGCAGATTAGTATAGGTACCCTTGTAGAATGAATACAGAACAGCTTTTCAAGTGCTAGCTGAAATAATATCCAGATAACAGCTCTCTTGGGGCATCCAGGTTTCAACATAATGCTTATCTTGATTGGGGAGGAATCTGAAGGTATGAATGGGCCCCCATGCTTCTATGGGGGACTCCACATCTGATCCTGACAGCCTGGAACAGCTGGAGGCTAGGGAGATAACATTGTGGTTGTAGCTACAACCTTGAAACTCAAAAAACTGAGTGGCACAGGTGAAGATCAGACCAGTGGGCTACACCATGGGCAGGATGTGAGAGAAGAAGCCAGTAAGAAATCAAGTCTGAGTCTTTCAAACACCTCATTTCATAGAAGACAGATAAAGAAAGTTCTGGTTATGTGTCACCAGTATCTCAGAAATGCAATTGAGAACCAGGATCCTGTTGGGCTGGATGCTGCTCAGAGGACAGAACCCCTGCTATGAGTTTCTGCTGAGAGATGAGAGAATCCACTCTGTGTTAAGGAAGCCTATAGCCAATGTGTCCCTATGTTGTGGATGGGTAGCAATTCCACCTCATTTATTGGAAGCTTTGTACCATTCTTTGAGGTGTGACTCTCCCTTCAGCAGCTATCCCAGCGACTTCTGAGGGCTAATTTTGTGAAGCAATATCAGGCTGCCATAGCTGGATTCTCTACTGAAAGCTCTGTGAAAAGCAGATGGGGAGAGCAAACATTAACTCTGCTCAAACAACAGTGAGTCCAAAAAGACAGGGGCAGGAGAAAGAGAGACCCTTCTCACAGCAGCAGTTCACCCCCAGCTCTCCTCCTGCCTGCCCTCCTACCACAGTCAGAGATATCCAGCTTTGACTCTAGGGCTGGCAGGCCACTAACTATGGCACTTGACTGCTCCTTGTCACCAGCCTCTTCTCCAGGCCGTGCTACTTGTCAAGGTTGCAAGACAGCTGGGATCTTGCAGGTTTTCCTGGCTTGATTTTTCTAGTTGGGTGAAGCAGAGATAGTTTACATAATCTGATCTCCATTTTCCCCTTTTTCCCATTTTTCTCATTGAAAAGCTCATCGTGCCCTCAGGGTGAATGCTAATCCTATATTCTGCTGCAGATTCTGTTTGTGTTGAAATGTCACCTGTGTAAACTTATTTTGCTCAGACCACCATGCAGAGTTTGGTTCCTGGAGACCTGCATCTGTACTGCAGAGGCCGAATGGTTATCAAAATAGAAGTATCTTCCAAAAACCACCCCAAAAGATGCCAGCCAGTGGCACTACAGAATGAAAGGAAGCTGGAAGCTGCTGCATGGCAAGCAGATGAGTCTCCTGCCCTGACCCCAGCACTGCTTCTGTGATGGTGAACAAAGGCCACCACAGTCCCTCTGTGCATGAGGGTTGTGTCTCTCTCAGCAGCAGAACTGCCTGTTGTCCTCACCAATGCTTTAGCCAAGTGATGGCTCCCTCCAGGTCAGGTTGCATGTCTGTTATTAAACAAAACAAAACAGAATGGAAGATTCAAGGGCTGTGGGACATAGGCATCAGTCATGTCGAGCCACCTAAATTCTCCACCAGCACAGGGTGGCTGTATTCAAACCCCTCTTGCCTGTTGGTACATCTGTGGACCTAGAGATGCTGTCAAACACTAGGAAAGCTGCTACCTATATTCATGCAGTAAGGTTTTCAGAGCCTTAAAAGTGCATCCTGGGCTTGATCTCAGACCTGTCCAGGGGGCTCTGCGGTGAACAGAAACTGACACTAGACTCAGGGTTAATCAGTTCATAGGAAAATAATTGGGAACTGCTCTTCCCCAGGTTCTCATTTAAATGGCATCCAGTCATTTGCCAGGCCAGAGCTGACTGGCACAAAAAGGGTGGCCAGGGAACATAACCATTAAGTCATACAGAAGTTGAGCTTTGCCAGTATAGACAAAGCCTCTGCTAGCACAGCTGGCCAAACCTGGTGCACTTCTGCAGGGGCTCTGACTGACTGGTAGCCCAGTTCAATCAGCCAAGAGCAAACCATGCCCCTGGAAACAAGCCATAACAATGAAGAGAAAACATGTTTAAAAGAAAACTAAATCAGTTTAAAACTTTTAATGTAGTGTGTGTCAACCAGGATCACTCAACACAGGGAAGGCATAACAAATATCCCTGGCTGAGGTGCCATGAGATCTCCTGGAAGCCCGAAGCTCATTTCATTCATGCTTCTGTGTGCAGCAGCAAAACCATATACCAAGCACTAGCTGCAAATTGAAGTGTCTAAGCTCCCTCCTGGGCAAGGGAAATGTCCTAGCTTTGTGAACAAAGGCATTGTTTAAGACTGGAAGCGGAACTGAACATTTGAAATAAGGAACAACTCAAAAAATATGTCTTTTTCCTTCAAATTTTATCTTTTGCCTCACAGTCAGTGCAGGCTTGGGAAACAAAAGAAGTGCTTCTGCCATACTCAGGCAGTACTCATACTTCTCCTTTGAGGGACGTGAAGGGTTGCTCATGCAGAGGCACAGGAGAGATGGACCTTTAGCAGACTCCTTCACCAACCTCTGCTGATGCATTTCATCCCTCAGCTCTGCTGAGCCCACTCCTCCAATAGAGAGGCAGATGAAAGGTGGGGGCACACTGGTACTGCTGAGACTCACACCAGTGCAGTAGTCATAACTTTTATCTTTCCTCCAGCCAAGCAGTCTGGGAGATGGAGGCACTTGCAGGAGGGGCTCTCAAGGCACTGCACACCTCTCCTCACCATCCTGTTACACTGCAGAAGACAGTCCTTGAAGAAGAGCTACTTCATCCTTAGAATCACAGTAACATAGAATGGTTCAGATTGCAAGGGACCTTAAAGACCATTCAGCTCCAATTCCTCTGCTATGGGAGGGGCACTTTCCACTACACAAGAGTTTCTAAAGGACCATGAAGGGAATTAACACAGGGAAAAGGACTGAGGCTGATGTTTCCAGTGCAATATTTGCCTTTTCACAGCTAAAGCATATGAAAATGGCTAGACTGTTGTGTGAAGTTTCTTTCAAAAGTTGAGGGCATTTTTTGAGAATGAGAACATGACATGACATTGCAACATCCACTAAATAACAAGGTTTTAAAGCTGCCTGAGATGAGCACTTCTGTATTTTGTTCTCGTCTAATGAGGACATAATAAAATATAGGAGTTTATAGGAGCCTATAGTCTATCAAGACACTGTAGGAAATACAGGAATCTTTCCTGAAGGGTGGATATTGTTTACTAAGCCATCTTCTGATATACAATAGACTTCCCATGAGTAACTAGTCTGGCACTAAAGTGAGTGTTTTAGTGTGGTGGAAGTAGGAGCTACAAGTAAATTAATTCTAAAATATTAAAACACTCAGCCATGTCACCTCTCAGACAGAAAAACCTCCCAGCATCAGGCTGCTGTCTGCAGTCCTCCACTGCATAGAAAAGAAGCCTCTTCTACAAAATCATGTTTCCCCATCAGCTGCAGGGAAACAGACTTTCAATATCTTTTGCTACTGCATTGTTGCTATGATCATACAGGGACCAATGAACTGAGACAGTATTTTATTATGTAGTTATAAAAAATCCCTTTGCAAGTTGAATCTATGTAGGCCAGATGTCTATTTGGGTAGAAAAGGCTGGTTTTAAATATATAATGAAATAAATAAATAAATAATTTAAGGGATTAACATACTGAGTGCATGTCACAAATATACAGTTTCCAAACAAGAAACATTTATGCAAAACTGAAAGACTAGAAACTGAGAGAACTCTTTTCTAGTAATTCAGAATCCATAGAAGTTGCTTTCAAATGGCAAGAATAGCTTTTGCCTCTTGTGCAAAAGAAAAGCTGAAAGTCCTCTTCCAAACAGCAATTTTTTGTCCTGCTAGTGCTTACATGATTCTGAATTTCCTAATTTTTGATTTCTTGAAATTTCTGTGAGCAATAAAAAAAATAGCAGTACTACCATACAGGTAATATACCAGTGAGCACAAATTTCAATTGCAAAGTAATTTCTATTGCTATTAATTTGTTAAAATTATTTTTGTTTGCTTGCTGTTAAAAAAGTTTTGTTTGAATGGCAAACAAACAATTAGGGGAATATAAGTTTTCTGGTCTTTCAGTTTGGATACGACAACATTCCTATTTCACTGCTGGAACTTTGGCAAATCCCTTATGAATCTGATGAAACTTCAGGCTTTGCATTCCCACTTGAAAGCAAAAATAAAGCAGAAAAAAACCCATTAAGACAATAAGCCAACAATTTTAGGCTCTTAACATATTTGTGAAGAAATAAGATGCCTGTGATTGGGCACTCTGTTACTGTTTCTGGCACACCTATAAAATAAATCTCAATCAATTATTTCATCATTTGAAACCAATGTTTCCAGGTCCACTGGGTTTAGTGAACTGAGCCTCCTGCTATGCATAGAGCTAAAGAAATAATTTCTTAGCCAACAGACTATTGCACCAGCCTTCCTTGGTAATTCATTTTAGGTGTGACTAACCATGGAGTCTCCTCACACAAACTGTTTTAGTTGTTTCAAAGATTGCTATACACATATCTAAGCACTCCTGAGCTCTCCACAACAGAAAACCCTCATAAGCACCTAATATAATATCCAAGCACAGACAGATCCATTTGGTGAGATATCTTTGCAACACAGTCACATGCAGACTTTTTCAGCTATCTATGGACATGTTCCATGTTCCTCCAGCAACAAAAGTTGTACCAAGTTCTGAGCTCTGAGCTTGTTGTGATAGAAAATGGAGACCAAGGCAGAGAGATGCTTTGTGATGAAAGCGTCCTTGCTCTAGTGCTCCATTCAGCTGAAAGGCTGAAAGTGAGGCAGAAAGGGGGGAACTGTGTGAAGCTTTTACTTGGAAAGTCCTCTTAAAGCTTTTTAAGGCTTTAAGGCCTTTAAGGCTTTAAGACAGGTTTTAAGGTATTGAACTATAGCTCATGGTAACTTGCCACTGTACTGATAAGGAAACAGATCAAGGGAGCTGATGCTCAGGAAATACTTTCCTCTTTCTGTCTCTTCCTAACTCCACATACTGATTCCTGGCATGACCCTGTGTCGCCAGCACCCAACCGTGTGCACATGAAGATGCAGGAGGGGAGAGTCCAGCAGCCAAAGTTTTGTATGAGAAAAGGTGTTGCTGACTTCCTCTAGTGGCAAAGCTCATTAGGAATGAGAAGTTAGCAGGATTTTTGTGGAGGCTGTGTGTGTCTAGGAGCAGCAACATCATTTTATTCAGGATTCAAGAAGTCTGCAAACTGAGGATCCTCTAATTTCAGTTGCAATATCCCTTCAGCAGGGGTGGATGTGCCTGTACTGTGCTGCATCTGTAGCATGATGGGAAGGGATGATCAGTTGTTTAAGCATCATACAGGTGCTGTGCTGAGGTAGCTCACATAAAGTGCTTTTGCCACACTCCTCTAGGTTAAAAGCAACTGTAAAAAAACCTAATTCTTCAAGGACAAAAATTCACAGTTTGATAAACTGATCACTCACTCTAATCACAGGTGCTTTTGTCAAAATCTCTTTGGACTGTGCTCTCCCTGCAAGCAGGAAAACTCTTCTGCTTGCTTTTCTCCCACATCTGAATCTGAATCAACCTAACCTTTCAGTATGAACTATTAGGAACTTCCTAACTCTGCCGTGTGATGGACTCACAATAAAACTCTAAGACAGATCAGGTATTGAAGCACTCAAATGCTGACAGCCCTGGCTGCATACTTTGAGCTGCAATAGCTGTGCTTGGCAGGGAACATGCTCTCATTGAATAGCTGGAGGACTCCTCCAAAATCTGCCATCCCACCTGGACAATGGCATTCCCAGCACAGGCGAGCTTCTGACTGCAGCAAGGAAATCCTGTCTGCAATGAGGGACCCCACCTCACACGGGAGCTGCTTGAATTTCAAGGGCAGTACAAGACTAATCAGAGGCCGAATATTTTGGCAGGGGTCAGAACATTCAGACTGCTTTGGTGTCCTCGGACTGTATTTGAAAAGGTTTTAAACGTCTCCCTCTCCTGTTCTGCCACCAGAGGGCACGGCTCCCCGCTCTGCCAGGAGACGCATCAGCCTGCAAGGACAAGGGGATTGCCTGCTGGAGAAATTTGAGGTCCTTTTTCACCCACCTTCCCTACACCTGCATTTCACACTCTTGGCTGGACCTGAAGCCCTGTCTAAGAAGAAAATACCCTGAGAACTTTAGCCGAGGCGGAAGGGAAGGCAGCCGTCTGTCACTTTGCATGGCTTGAGAAAGCATCTGACATGTCTCATTCCTCCGCTGAGCCCACTCAGAAGCAGCTCTGTCAACACGCCCTGTTTCCTATTTCAGCTCTGCCTCGTTTGCACTGTGCTACAGATCTGTGCAGCAGCCACAGCCCTCCCTCAGAGCTGCTGAGGCATCAGGCAAAGCCTGGGCACACGAGGGTGAGGCTTCCTGCAGCTCTTGACCTGTGGGAAGCAAGCTGGGTTGTGAACCAGATGCTCACTCCTCCTTCACAGCCATTTCAGAACTACAAGATGCAGGACAGAGAGCAATAGGACAGTGACCTTTTTCTGCAGTGACCATTCAGTAAAGAGCACATTCTATTTTATTTCTTCTCCAATAGTCACTGCCAACACAGTGTGACAACCAGCATATCCTTTCCTTTGATGTGACAATAGAAACCTAACCAGAGCAGCCACAGATCTGAAAATTTTTCATCTTATTCAAATTTTTTTTACCATAAAAAAATATGGCTAAAATACAGGATATTAGTCATGCCTTTGGGAAGTCAGAGTAAGGCGAGTTCAGGAACACTGACAGTAAAACAAAGAAGAAACACTGAATGCATGGTAATTTGCACTAGGCTGATGTTCAGACCTACTCAATTTAGAGTGAGGCTTTCCAACAGCCATTGGGAAGCAAAAAAATTTAGCTTGCAGCAAAGCTGTTAACCTTTTCTCTAAGAAAAGCACTTCCAAACCAGCATGGCCTCTTTGATGCTGTATGAGGACTCAGGACTAATTTTTTAGAGGTATTTCTCACTGATGAGTCTTGATTCAGGAATTAAGGCAAATGTATTTTAGGTTGTGAAGTGCTGGGAAATTGCGTGCACTTCCTCATGAGATGTATATGCCTGGTCTCCAACAGTGGTACCTTTTCTGGCTTGATGATTACAATAACCAAACTCTGTTTTTGGACATTAAAACTCAGAAGAAACAAAAAACTGAATTAGTGAAATTTTTTGGTTTAGTTTGATGAACTAAGATTTTGTTTCTCCTTAGTTAATGCTAGAACAGGATGCATACAATTGTTCAGCTACAAATATGTATGGAGTTATAAATACCTGTAATTTTCCATCCATATGAACTGAAGTCCATGCAAAATAGGCAAACATGATCTTACCAAAGCAGCCACATATTTTAAAGGAAGACATATAGTAAAACTTATTTTTATTTTTTGAAGATAGAAATGGATATTGGAAGGTACTCTGAATTGGAGTCTAGCAATTCACTGGTAAAAGCCTAAGATATTGCTGTGTGTAAATGCCAAGTACCAGAGCCTGTTGTGCTGGAAAAGGTTAGGAGTTTGAAGCAGTGATTTAGGTCATATAATTTTCCCAAGCAACCAAGATTGTATTCTTATGCAAATGATTAGGCTACTAAAAATACCAGGCAATTGAAAGGACCAGCTTTATATAAGCAGAAATACATACAAATCAGCATTCCATGAGGCTCACTAGCAGGCACCAGCAGGTTTTTTATGGGTGTTTTAAACATCTGCTTTCACCCTCTCTCCCTGACAATTTGTCTCTCTACATGCACCAGATGCTTCCAAGGCTGTGGAGCTGCCAGGGAGTCAGCCCAAGAGATTCAGAAAGGAAAAGTCAATTATCATCAGTGAAGAGGAGCACAACATGGATGAGGGGTGCCTTCCCAGGAGACTGGTGGAGTTCCTCCCGCAGGACACAAAAAGTTTGGGCACTAAAACTGTGGGCTGCAAAAGCCCAAAGCAAGGTCTCCAAGGAAATGGTGGGAAGGTGTCCATGGTGCAATACAGCTACTGCTCTTCCTCCAGGCCTGATCTGCAGCCTGGCAGCGACAGTCCTGCCACAGGAAGTAGGAACAAGGAGAACACATCCTCATCATGGTAAAACCCCTGTGATGTGATCCATTATTTCTTTCCATATCTCCTGCCTAGCATAAAGGAACTAAAAAAGTTTGCTCTGTCCCTTCTTAAACCTATGCCCTTCCATTGCCAAATGGCTCTTAGTCTTCACTACCAATGGCACAACATTGTGGTACTGAGGGACTCTGATCTGGCAGCACTGCGGCACCACTGCGGCACCACTGCATTGATCTTGGGTGGAAATGTGCTATAAATGCTTCTATATGTATTTCCAAATAACAGGTAATGTGAGCAATCTATAGCATCCCTAGGCAAAACTTCTGAATAAGGTACTCAGAAAAAGCTGGACTGACTCCTGACCTTGTGCACTAAGGACCTAGATAACTCAGATGTCAAACTTTTTTATCCAGCATTTTAGCCTGTGAGAATCTGCTTTGTGGTCCTTTTGCAGTGACCAGAGGGGAGCCTTAATTGAGCTTCACATGATAAGTTTTTGCTTCAGTCCAGAGTTCTTACTCATCCTTTCATAGCATGACATGTGCATGGACCTCTTGAAGCAGCCCTAAGAATGAGTTTTGATCCCATTATCAGATGGCAAGGTGTTTTGACTTTTAATAATCCACCACAACTTGGTGGATCTTGGCAGTGTATCTTCTTCTCTTTCCAGCCCTCCCACACATTGCATCTTTTTAACCTGTGCTGGCTACCAGACCAAGCCGGGGAAGATTGCTTTTCTCCTTCTTCCCTTGTGCCTTTGTGCCAACACACTTGGCCCTTGTCCTTTCTGGGGAAGGACTTCCAGTGAGATGCCTGAGGGCCCTCTGACATGGATCCCTCTGGACAGATCCCTGAAGCTCTCTCTCATCTGGGCTTGAGATCTTGGGATCCCTCTGGACAGATCCCTGAAGCTCTCTTTCATGTGGGCTTGAGATCTTAACTATTCAGTGTTGCTACACTGGCCTCTGTGTAAATAAGGCTTGTGTGTTTTAATTTCCCCCCTATGTTGTTTTCTTTGGGAAAGTTAACAACAACTGGAAGAGTGCTATTGCAACCCCAATATTATTTTCTGAAACAGATGCTTATTTTAACACTGTAACCAGAAACAACAGAAAGTTCCTCTAGAAGTGATGGCACTGCAGCTTCTTTAAAGCAACTAGTATTCTTGGCAGCAGCTATTTTTACCCACAGAATGCAGCTCAGGATTAAGAATGAAGGTGTAGAAGGAACATTACTTATCATAGCTCCATTTTGCTCAGTGTATTCTTTTATAAACTTTATTTTTCCCTTTAGAAATCTTTGGGCTGAACCCCAGCATACTAGTCAGAATTACTTCTGATTCTATCTGCATTACTGCTGCAGCCAAGATGTATCTTGAAAACATATATCAAGTTTTGCATTAGATCAGAGATCACTTCTTTTTTGAACTCTTTGCTATTTTACTAGTTTGGGACTGCATTGCTCAAACCTCCTTCCCCATTCAGCTGAGCATAATTGTTGACTACCTAGTGAAAAAATAGTCTAGAACTCAATAAACAGCATCAGTTTCGCTAAAATATGTTTGATACTGCCTAAAGTGTACAGAACTTGTTTTGACTCTTTGGGTCTCTGCAGAGCAGTGTGAACCCTTGTAGAAAAGATTTTTTCCAAGGAAACAGTTTTGCTGCATCACTGCTATTCCCCTCCTGCTTTCTGCAGAGCTTCACTGATTTCAGCTCAAGAACCACAGCCCAAGTTTCTCACCAATGATGATGATAATAATAATAATAATAATAATAAATAAATAAATAAATAAATAATCCTCTTGGAGCAGGACTCCAGCACACCTGCAGCACACCTACCAGACCAGCATGTGCAGAGTCTCAGGAGGCTTTGTTCACTGGTGCAGAAAGGAGGAACCTAAAGTTACTTTGTAAAGTGAAGCAGCAGCTATTGATAATTGTTAAGAAAACACTTAAGATTTGCTGCTTATCATTGCATTTCTGCAGTTCTAAAACCAAACCAGCCATGTTGTCAGGAGCCAGCATTTTCTGGATACCTCATGCTAGCCTTTGCTACACTTGGGGGGACACGATGCAGTAGGAATTGATTTGAGAAAGCACAGAGAACCAACAGCTTTTGCTGAAAGGAGTTTTCTTGTATTTTTATCATGATGATATAGCTGGGTTTAGTTGAAAAAATGTATTCAAAATAACAAAACCTGAATTGTTTTCTTTTCCTTTATCCCTCTCAGTTTCCCCCTCTTGTTTATTCCTCTGTTTCCCTTAGCAACTGGTATAAAGAGGAGAAAAGGAGGTGAAAAATAAACAAACAATTTTTTTTTTAATGGAAGGATGAGAAAGTGCTTCTGTTTCTGCCAAAAAACCCAGAAATGTTGCATCAAAACAGCAAATATGCGAAAATGGTTGTTGAGGGAAATTTTGTCAGACTATTTTTATTGGTATTTTTATCACAATCATCATTAACCCACTATGCTCTCTGCACTACCTCTTACTGATGGGAAAGACTGATGACTTCTTCAGAAATCCTGGACTGGATCCAAAGATTTGAAATCCTGAGACAGGGTCAAGCCATAAGAGCAGGAGGATGCCAAGCAATGTCCCAAATGCAGTTCCAGCTGTTGGGCTGTTCATTCACTTCTCCTGTCCTAAACGAAAGATCACCTTTTCCTCATCACATACTGGCCTTTCACTGCCACCGAGCACAAACAATAAGCAACTCTCAAGCAAGAAAGTAATCTTTACCAGAATAAATCACTTTGAAATATCTATGCTTTGATCAGCTAATGTTCTGTCCAAGGGACACCCAATCCTGACTTTTCCTTTCTTCCAAAAATAAGGTATTAGGCAAGGACAAGCCAATGCAAACAACATGGCCAGCCCTAAACTCCTAGGGACATCCCTCTGCATGCTGTGCCCCAAGGTCACCCTAGGGCCATGAGCAGGACAGTACTCTCTGTAGGAAACTATTTAAATTCAGTCCTGATCAAACCTGTGACTGTCTAGACTCTGGGACCAAGAAATACTTTTGCACCTTTGCTTTGGAACAAGATCAAGATAATGCAGTGAGTGACAGCTTCTCCCTCCAAGAGGTTCCAGGGAAGAGACTTCTCACTACGGTGTCACATCTTGCAGTTGTGCTCCCGTGCACCATGCACAGCACATCTAAAAAGTCTGTGTGAGCAGTATGCTACACGATAGGCAAGTCAGAAGAATTTGTCCCAAACAGAGTCAAAAATCGAGACAAAACTGCTGCCAGATGCTGTATAGGTCCCCTCAGAGAAGAGAGTGATGCTGGTATTTGGAAGAGGTTGTGCTGCAAGAAAATAGGATAAAAATCTATAAGCTGTCAACTGAAGTTGTCAACTGCCTGACAAATGTCAGAGGTGGGACAATGCAGCCAGAGGTAACTCTGCTCTGAGACTGCTCTGCAGGTCAGAAAGACCCTTTCTATCATTGCCTGAAAAAAAGGCAGCATTGCTGTCAGGAAGAGATCTCACCCCTGTGATGCCTCTGCAAAAACTATGTCTAAGAACAAGGAAACCAAAGCTTCATAATTTCACTGATCTTAAAAAATATGCAGGAGATTTTTAAGATTAGGGGCTCAGTTTTCCTGCTTTGTTCAAGCTCTTTCTAGAGTGAAGTAAAACAAGGAAGGGTCAAGGAGTTGACTCAGCCCCACAAGGCAAAGCAAAGGGATGGGAAATGGGGTCTTGCTCTGTGCTGGGGAGAAGTTATATAACTGTAAAAAAAAGCACTCTAATTTTGATGACTGTTGTGCGGCAAGTGTTTTATCATATTTCAAATTTTCATTTGGATTTGAGACAGATTTTAGCATATTAGTTTGTCTCGTGAGTATATCCCAGACAGTCTCAATTCTTCATGAGAAGGACTATCCTGGAAAGAATTAAGCAGGTCGAGAGGTGAGTTTTCTTTTCATCTCACCCTTTTTCTTTCAGTTGCTGAGATGTGTTCAGTCCTTAGGGAAATTATGGAGAAATGCAACCTCCCTATTAACTGGTCCAGAAGAAGAGGCATCTCAGCCAGCTCTGAAAGACTGATACAGACATAACAGCACCAGGCTTTGCAATTTCCCTTGGAGTCATTCTCTTTGTGACTTTGTGCTGTGGGCAGCTCTGGTCACTGCAGGGACTGGTGGACTATGTTGGGAACAAGAGAGGGCTGCCTCCCTGGAGCTTGCAGTAAGACCAACAGAGCAACAGAAGGTGGGGATACCATGCCTTGCCTGAGCCACAACAAACTCTCTCCTGACAGTATGTTGCACACAAAGAAAGGAAGGATTCACCATGAAAAGCATTAGTACAGAAATGGATGGGCTCTTCTCCATAGCCTTCACCATGATACTGGTCAGTAAAACAAAAGGCTGGTTGTAGAAACTGAGTTTGATCAGCACCCCTGGGCTGAGGAGAACCAGCAAGCAGTATGATGGCTGCTTGCACTTCCCTTAGCTTCAGGCCCTGGAAGATTCTGAAATAATTCAAAGCAAAGGAGGAAGAACTCTGAACGCTCCTGCTCCCAATGTGCAGTGTACACATTGCGTGATTCAAAGAAGAAGAGAAGAATCAGAGAGCAGAGCACCAAAAAGTTGTCAATTGCCATCTGTCAAGCATTTTGCAAGTGGCTGCCACCACAACTGGATCTTTTAAATATGTTTGGATGAAAGTGAGGGAGATATATCCAGTAGAGAGCAGGGAAAACACTGAGAAGCAAGTGAAGGAGGCAGAGGAAGTCGAAGTAGGTTGAGGGAGTAAAGAGCCCCTCAGCAGAGCTGAGAGTGTGGGAGAACTGGGTAGGGCTAAAATATATGCAAGTGAGTAGGAAGGAAGAAGATCCATGTAAGGGGATGGAGTGGGGGGCAGTAGGAGAGCAGGAAAAGCACTGTGTCTAAAGAGTCCTGCAAGGGTCACACCGCAAGTACAAATCTTCCCTTTAAGGACTGAAATCACAATTACACTGGTTGAATTAGGGAGTTATGGCACTGTAAATAGAAGTGGTTTACACAAAGAGCAAACTCCTCTGCTAAGAGGTTATCTAGAGAAGTATGGAAACATTTAATTTAGGAAGCAATTTTTAACCTTGGCAGCTGCCTTACCCTGTCTCCCCAAAAAGGCAGGTGAAACCTGATGGATACAGGGTTCTGCAATGCAAAGGCATATTTCTTGTTTAGTGAATGTTCCTGATTTATACAATGATAACAAGAATCTAGGGACATCACTGTTCTGCCTTTCCATCTCTATGGGTCAGAAGTTTAAAGTCCTAGTATTGCCATGAATTTTTTTTTTTAAACACTGAAATACCCAGTCTGAACATGGTGTATATTTCCCACTACCTGGCATTCTGCAGCAACAGTCTCATTTGTATTCTGTCTTCTACTTGAGCAAAGAAAAAAAAAAACCACTCTGCATTGCCACAACTAAGTCCTTCCCCACTGCAATACAGAGATTGCCAAACAGTCACACTAAATTCAACATGTTCCTATTAACATATTTTATTCATAGTGATGGTCTGCTTCACAGTGTGCTCCCAAAGACTTGATTTAAAATTTAAGCTCCAGACTTCTAACAAAATATATAAAGCAAAACAGAGTGACTTTTTCTACACAGAAGTACAACAGAGCTGCTTCTCCTTGAAGGCTCATCTATCACAGATTTCAAACAGGAGGGTTTTTTCCCCACACAGGGCTGGAGTGTCTTCCTGTACAAGGGAGAAATTTGTGACTTCTAAAAGAATCATTGTCTATAAAGTCCTACTTCTTTTTTGAGTTAAAAATTAATTTCAGGCTGTGGATCAGTTTTGGACCTGATGATACCACAAAGTGAGGCTTCCTCCAAGATAATGTTCTTAAGTAGACTCCACCTTGACAGGCAAAGTCCCTAACTCCAAACCAACTGTTGAGGCACTGTATTTCTGTCTTGACAAGCAGGAGTGGCCATGTCTGTTGGAAAATAAAGTTTCCCTGGCCCCTCTGGTTGGGTCTTCACACAGCAGGCTTTTCTTTACATTCTGATTCTGTTTGTGAAAGAAAGTCCAGCTAAACCCATCAGGTGACTTCAAGTAAGACATTGCAGGCAATCTGAAAGCTTTGTGGGCCAGAGCCATTTTTCATAAGGCTCTCCTTTGCTGTCAGCAAGTCCAGCATTTCACCTGTGGGTCTGAGAAGAACTTACAGGAGCATCCTCCATGTGCAATAAA
This sequence comes from Anomalospiza imberbis, assembly GCF_031753505.1. Classification (NCBI taxonomy): domain Eukaryota; kingdom Metazoa; phylum Chordata; class Aves; order Passeriformes; family Viduidae; genus Anomalospiza; species Anomalospiza imberbis. Next base: position 78,303,205 of record NC_089682.1, on the reverse strand, counting down.
GGCTGTGTAACATTTTGCTCCAAGCTACACAAGCCATGGCACTCTTGTCACACAGTGGAGACGCAGGAAGCTGGAGAGTATCTGGGCTACATTAAACTCTCAACAAAACCCATGAAGAAAAAATTAATTTCTAAGGGATGGTTCACCTCTCAGGCATGTTTTGGGTTAAGGGGACTCTCCATCTGAAACTCTCCCCATCATGTCAGAAAGAAGCAGACAGAGTTCACAGCAAGCACTGTTACTTTTCTGATACCCAAACTGAACGAGGCAGATCTATAATTTGTTTTCTGGACAGAGCAAAACACCTACAGAGAAATGGGGAAACAAAGAAGCATCAGCTTCTGGTAATGGTCTGTGTTAGGAGCAGCAGGCCAGGAAAGATGCCTCTCCTTATGCTGCATGAGCCATTTCCTGCAACACTTTAGTTTCTTCTCACTGACTCCTATTTAGCAGCTGCTTTGTGAATTTTTACTGGCAGCCATCTGAGTTCACCCTTGGCACCACATACAATCCCCACAGCCATGAGGTTGAGCACTGCTCCATGAGTGACACTGCAGTCCAGGAATGGCAATACTGGGCTGAGCTGGGAGCCAGACAAGGTGATGAAGGCAGGTCCAGTGGCAATAGCCATAACCAGCTGCAGCCCAGTGCTGTCCAGGAAAAGCCAAAGTAATAACGAAGGCCTGAGGTCAAGCTAGGAACTTGAGCCAAGCCTAGATACAACATGCATTTCACACAGGTCAGGCCAGCTCTCAGGCAAGGATCTCAGCTTTATGCTGCACCTGGGCCAGGTGGAGGGGGATTGGAGCAATGACAGCTTGCTGGAGTACTCCAGGTCCTGACAGCCATTGTGAGGGGAAGTCTAGTAACAGTGTTAGACCTCAACTAGCTAAACATTTCTAACATTTAACCAACAACAGGACTTGCCCTCAGACATGCAGGGTATGTTTCAAATTCCCACCCTACTCTAAGACCTCTTCCTCTCCCACTCTTCATTGATACATAACTATTAATAGTTTCTCATGCAAGGAACTGGAAGCAGAGGGAGAGCTAAGACTATAACACTATTAAATGCTACAATCAATGACTTGCAAAGGAGTGGAGAAGGGATGCTGGCTGCCAGCTCATCCTTCTGTCACCAGGGCCGCCCAGGCGGCACCAGCTCCCTGGCTGAGGCAGCTCAGCCACGGCTATAATTCAGAGTCCAAAGTTTTCTTTTGACAGGAAAAGCTGAAACAGCAGAGGGCTTCTTGCCATCATCTCTGGACAAGCCAAGGAGAGGCAGGAATGGTTTGTTTAATGCCATGTCTCATTATTCCTGGCACTTCATGACTCATTAAATGTCCTACTTTTGTAACTAACTCCTGCTGAGCTCAACATTTGATACACATTTATGGGTGGCCTGTTGGCTATACTAGCAATTCATAATTCCCCTAACTATCTTAACTCCTTCCTTTGCATGCTAGGCTTCCTTTAAACAACTATAAAATAAAGATACTGGGGACTTCAGTTCTTAACACAGAATGAATTACATGTATCTGGAAAATTTATTAATATAGCTATATGCTGCAGCTAGATGCCCTTGTTCTGAGTTCAAATAAACTGTGCTGGACCCTAATGCTTGCTCCCCTTCTGTATCCATTTGGCTTTTACCATGGATATATCCACGCACATGAATGCTTGATATTGATGCCCCTTCAAAAGAAGGGCAGCAGCACACTTAGCAGTATTTATTCACTTGTACAGAACAGGAACAGGAGCCAAATGACCCTTCTTGGCCATTACATATGAGAATTAGAAGTAAGAGGCTTCTGTTCAGGAACCTTCTTGTGATATGAGAGATTTTATCAGCTTCCTCCAATTTCCAGCTTGCTTTCTTTGCAAAAGGCCAGTGAGAATTCACAACAGAGCCCACCAGCATGTTGACCCAGTCTGACAACTGATTCAAACAGGGCAACTGCAAGCACTCAGCACAAGTTCAACAGGCACCAATATTTTTGGAGTTGACAGCATATTTAACCTGTCTCTTCTGAAAACATCATGCATGGTCACCTTAGAGGTAGGTAGATAGGTATGTAATTTAGGTTAATTTTTCTCTCATTCACTTGAAGCACAGAATCACTTAGTTTGGTCACACTGAAAGAGTGACTTTGAGTATACAGTCAAAAAATCCAGTCTGTGTATTTCAGGGCATGACTGAAAAGCCACTAGCAAAATCACACAGTGAAGGTATCTTGGATTACTTTAAACTCTAGGTGGAAGTTATTTGCAGCTTCAATCAAAGAGTGTCATAGAAGTGTGTCTGATTTCAGGCTACCTTGTATGAGAATAGTCTGAAATTCAGCAGTGTCAGACAGCTTTCAAACTGCCTTTGTACTGGGTTTGGTTGGGATGGACTCAGCTTTCTGCACAGCAACCTAGAGGGTCTGTGCCTTTCATCTGTGGTAGGCAGAAAAGAGCACTGGTAGCACACAGGTTTGGGTATTGCTGGGCAGTGCTAGCACAGTGTCAGGGCTTTCTCTCCAACACCCCACCAACCACTTTGAAGGTCTGTGAGCTGGAGATGGGCAAGAGATTGGCAGGGGGAATAACTGGGACAACTGACCCAAATAACCAAAGTGGTATCCCATGCTATATGATGTCCTCGTTAGAAATAAAAGTTGAAGGAAAGGAGAATGATGGGACAACATTTGTGGTGATGTCATCTGTCTTCCCAAGAAACTGCTATGCCTATCGAGGCCTTGCTTCCCAAAAAATAACTGGACATCTGCCTGCTGATGGGTTGTAGTGATTGGATTCCTCTTTTTACTTTCCTTCCATGTGCAGTGTTTGTTGTTAAGAAGACAAGTTTTCTTAACAACTCCGCTTTTATCAAACCATGAGATTTTCTATGTCATTTTTCTCCCCCAGCCCTTTCAAGAAGAGGAGTGAGAAAGCAGCTAGGTAGATACCTGGCAGTCAGTCAAGGCCAACCCTCCATGGGGTTCTGGACAAAGATTAATTTTCTTGACTGTTCTTTCCATTTTAGTTACTGCTGATGGCAAAGAAAGCAGATGATGTAAACTTCCAAGGCATTTTCATAGAAGAATTGTCAATTTCACTTAATACTGCCAACCTTGAACATTCAATAAACATCAGTCATTATTAAAAAGAAGAGAAACCACTGGGGGTCTTACCTGTTAAGCCTTGGTGTGTGAGCCCACGAGGATGTGGCTTTATGAACAGCATATTCTAGCTCAAGCCTGTACTGCCCTACTGAGACTAGCCCCACCCTTACTAGAGCCTGTTTTATATTCCTGCTGCTTGCCTTCGGTCAACACTAGCAGTCAGGAGGAGAGTCAAATGAGCTTCAAGATTTGGCTGACAAAACAGGGACAAGAAGGGTCTCGTTCATTCTTGCAAAATCTTTTGTTTCAGAGGTGGTTTGCAGTAGCAGCAAGACTGTGTCAAGAGACTGCCATAGGGTGGTCCAGGGGGAGCAGATGATGCAGGAGGTCTGCACAGGAGGACAATTTGTCACCGCAGCATTTCTCCCTCTGTGCAGCAGTTCCTGTCAGCAGGAGAAAAAACAATCACTGATTTCAGTCAAGTGCTTTGTCTGCAGCGTTTCTGTCTTTGTCCTGCATCGCTTTATGCAAGGGTGAGACACTGACTATTGGTGACTCAGGCTTTTGCTGAAGGATGTGTTTTAAAGTTAGAAACACGGCTGTTACAAAACAAAGAAAGTGCACAAATTCACCCCTGGAAGAGTGAAAACAACAAATTGCAATGCACAGACTTCAGTGTCAGAGAATATGTTTCTCTGGAAGGGATTTAGTTATTTTCTTACCCCATGAAACAGGTGCCATCTCTCAGAAAATACTTCCTGTGAGGATTTTGATCCTTTGGGAAGGAGGATGAGTTAGTGGCTAGAGATGAAATGCTAAGGTGTTTTCAGCATAGCAGCTGGCTGCTCGGCTTTCTAATACAGTACATTACATTGTTAATGGAAATGTTGCTTTGTACCTTCTGTTTTTCTCCCAGTAGAATTAATTCCAGCACTGTTTGCATGCCAAGCATGCACACTCACAGCTACGAGCTCTGGGGACAGGCACAGCTTGGACCTGCACTGATAAGATCACAAAGATTCTGCAACAGGGCTGGGAGCTGAACTCCCTGCCTTTGCCAAGTGACTTCACCACAAGACCATCTCTGCTCCTGCCCACAGGAACCGTCACACACAACTACAGACAGGCCTCGAGAGTCAGCGGATTGGGGCAAAGACATCTGGCTGTTTTGAAGTCCTTTGGGAGATCTGCAGGTAAAGGAGTCTTCTGTTCCACTCTATGATGCAGCAAAGAGGGGAAAAAACCCCACCATTTCCCACAGAGCAGCTAACCCTTCTTAGTTTGCTAATCCAACCTGCACTCCTGCTTCTGCCAGGAATCAATCTGTTTCAAGGCTGCATGCGTCATTTTATTAAGAAATAAGAAAGAGCAGGGAAGAGCAGCTTTAAAAGCAGCAAGCTGTGCAGGGGCTGGGAGACACAGGCTGCCAAGTCTTTGGGAACGCTCAGAGATTAAAGTACCACAGGAGTGCCACATGGCAGTGCTGCTGATATAGGTACTGTACTGCTAAAGCAGCTCTCTACATGCCAGTTATGAAGAGGCACAAATCATGGAGCTGGAGACACAGAGCTCACTAAATCCAATGGTCACAAAATGGGAAGTAAAAGGAGTATATTTTTCCATGCTATAGGAGCCACTGACCCAAGCTGAAAGCCCTGGGAGAAAAAGCAACAAGGCATATTAAGTACTTCCCTGGGAGCTGACTGTGAATGAAGCAGCTTGGTTTTCACTTGGATTTTCAGACACATGTTTGTGAAGAAAACGAGGGTGCAAAAGCTGGAGAGATTTCTGAGAGGACTACAGGCTTGTACTTGAGAGAGGGAAATGCACCAAATGCTGCATGTTATGGTGGGGGTGCCCAAGGTACACAAACTATAGAAACATCCAACTTGTGTTTCATCCTGCTGAAAGCAAGTCACAACTCCTAATCAGCTGTTCAGACCAAAAGGAGGTCATTTATTTTCCAAGTGCTCAGGAAAAAAAGTGAAATTGTAGGATGTGAGGAAGAGCTTGTGCTCTATTATTGCAGTGCCAAAGCACAGCATCTTAAAGTCAGCAGTATTATTTTGTGTATGCTTAGGAGGAAATTGTAATCCCTCATCCAACATTACCTGAGTCTGCAGTTACCACAGTGTAAATCAGGCCATAACTATATATGCACAGCCATTAACTTACTGGGTCCCAATAAGCATAACTATCACTGTTTTGTGTACTAGAAGAAGAAAACACAACAGTAAAGTTGTTTACTGCTACTTTTTGTTTACTCACAACTTGCATTGTCTTTCTTTACATCACTGGACACCAAAGTTCTTAATACCGACAAGATAAAAACTTCTTAAAGGCAAAGCCTAAGAATCATTAAGGTTGCAAAATAACTCTAAGATCATCAGGTCCAATGATTAACCCGGTACTGCCAAATCCATCACTAAACAGTGTTCCCACATGCCATGTCTTTTGAATATCTATGGAGAAGGTTCACTGCTTCCTGCAGCAGCCTGTTCCAGTGCTGCATAATCCTTCTGGTGAAAAAAGATTTTCTTGATATCTAATCTAAACCTCCCCTGGCACAACCTGAGGCCATTTTCTCTTGTCCAATCACTTGCTATATGGGACCAGAGACCAACTCCACATCTGGCTACAACCTCCTTTCAGATAGTTATTGAGAGCAATAAGGTGTCCCCTGAGCCTCCTTTCCTTCAGGCTCAACAACCCCAGCTGGTCCTCACAGGACTTGTGCTCCAGGCCCTTCACCAGCTCTGTTGCCCTTCTCTGGGCACTTTCCAGCACCTCAATGTCTTTCTTGTAGAGTGGACCCCAGAACTGTTCACAGTTATCAAGATGTGGCCTCACCAGTGCCAAGTACAGAAGGACAATCCCTGCCCTGCTCCTGCTGGCCACACTATTGCTGATCCAGGCCAGGATGCCATTGGCCTTCTTGGCCACCTGGGCACATGCTGGCCAAAGTAGTGCAAGATCAAACCCCTGTTTTCTTTGCCCAGTGTTCACCAAGCAGAGGGTGAATCCAGCCCTGAACCTGTCAATAAAGTCTGTGAAGGTGGTGAGTCACCTCTTAAGAATCGTGGAGGTTACCTGGCACCTTCTCCAGTCAGCTCAGCCTTGGTTAAAGAATCAAAGGGACAATTTGAAGCTGAAAGTCAGTAACTGTGGGATTTTGTAAATTCCAGTCTGCCTGCAACATATCTCTTGTGTAACACGGAATACTGTTCAAGTGTAAGGACTTTTTATTCAGCTCAAAAATTATTTAATGTTCAAATCTAGCTATAACGAAACTCTCTGTAGCACTGACAGTGTAAATTAATTGCCATCCTTCTTCATGAGGGGAGGTGGAGGGACGGGTACTGATCTCTTCTCTCTGGTGAACAGTGACAGGACCCGAGGGAATGGCCTAAAGTTGACCATGGGGAAGTTTAGGTTGGATATTAGGAAAATGTTCTTTCACCCAAAGGGTGGTTGGGCACTGGAACAGGCTCCCCAGAGAAGTGGTCACACCACCCAGCCTGACAGAGTCCAAGAAGTGTTTGGACAATGCTCTCAGGCACATGGTGTGGCTCTTGGGGATGGTGCTGTGCAGGGCTAAGTTGGACTCAATCCTTGTGGGTCCTTTCCAACACAGAATATGTTGTGATTCTGTGATCCTGTAATTTTAAAATACTGTTTTTCAGCAATTTGACATACATTAACTACACTTTCTAAAACATAGAAATACTGTTCAAAAGGGCAGTAAACACCCCCACAGCAATGGCACCCCCCTGTCCCAGCAGACTCAAAGAGGTCAACACTCCTGACCTGTGACTCATTCTGAAGGCGATTTTAATTGCAGGGGACAGGAAAAATTTACCTGCTGGGACTGTTGTTATTGTGAGAACAAAACCTGCCCCTGAAGTGCCCTGAGCCACAGCAGGTGAGGCCAGGTAAGGCCAAGACAGGCTGGAGAAGTGGGCGCCTGGGAATCTCATGAGGTTTAACAAGACCAAGTGCAAGGTGCTGCACCTGGGTCAGAGCAACTCCGGTATCAACACGGGATGGGGAATGAGCAAATCGAGAGCAGCTCTGACCAGGAGGACTTAGGAGTGCTGCTGGGTGAGAGGCTGGACATGCTCTGGCCACGGGCACTCACAGCCCAGAAAGCCAAACGTGTCCTGGGCTGCATCCAAAGGACAAGGGAGGGGATTCTGCCCCTGTGCTCTGCGAGACCCCACCTGGAACCGTGCACCCAGCTCTGGGGCCCCAGCACAGGAAGGACATGGACCTGTTGGAGCGAGTCTGGAGGAGGGCACCAAGATGACCACAGGGATGGAGCACCTCTTCCACGAGGAAAGGCTGAGAAAATTGGGTTTGTTCAGCCTGGGAAAGAGAACGCTTTGAGGTGACCTAATTGTGGTCTTCCACTGCCTGGAAGGGAACTCGCAGTAAAGAAGGGGAAAGGTTATTTACAAGAGAACACAGGAGGAGGGGGAATGGGTTCAAATCGAAAGAGTAAGTTTAGGTTAGATATTACAGAAAAAATCCTCTACCCTGAGTGTGGTAAGGCACTGGCACAGGTTCCCCAGAGAAGCTGTGGATGCCCCCACGCCTTGGAGGTATTCAAGGCCAGGCTGGATGGGGCTCTGATAAACCTAGGCTAGTGGAAGCTGTCCCTGCCCACGGCAGCGGCGCTGCAAGAGGCTGTCCTGCACCGCCCCTGCAGCCCGCACCACTCCGCGGCGCCGCTCCTGTGAGGGGAGGTCGCCGCTCCCGCAAGGGCGCGGGGGGCGGGGCCGGCACCGCCCCGGGCCGCCGGCAGGGCCGGCTCTCCAAGATGGCGTGGGCACCGCCTCCATCGGCGGCCAAGCTGTACGGGCCCAACCGCTTCGTCTCGCTGCCCGCCGAGCTCGACCCCGCCACCTACGACACATCGCCGGAGAAGCTCCGCGCCGAGACCGAGCGCCTGGCGATCCGCTCCCGGCTCAAGCGGCAGTACCTGCTGCAGCTCAACGACCCCAGCGCGCCCGTCGTCATCGTGAGTGGGGACGGAGAGGGGCGAGGGGGCGGCGGGGGAAGCGCGGGGCTCGTCCCCCTCACCCGGCGGCCTCCCGGAGCGGGGCCCGCGCCTGCGGCCGTGCTTGGGGCCGGGGCCGGGGCCGTGCGGGCGGGACGCTGCTCGCCCTCCCTGTGACCTTGGTGCCCTTCTTCCCGGTGTGCCCTTCTTCCCGGTGTGCCCTTCTTCCCGGTGTGCCCTTCTTCTCGGTGCCTCAGCCCCCCGGGTGGAGGGGTCACTGCAGAGCCCCGCGGGCCTCACCGCCGTTGTCTTTGCACCCCAGGAAAATCCCGCCTTGGCCCGCTGGGTCTATGCGAAGTCGCAGAACGTCTACCCTACTTTCCGCCCCACACCCAGGACGTCCTTTCTAGGAGCTGTTTATGGCTTAGGCCCCCTCCTCTTCTGGATCTTCGTGTGGAAAGCTGACAGGGTAAGTCGGCCGAGAATGCTGAACATCAGCGAACAGCACAAACATTAGCGTGTAAAATGTAGATCTGCTTGGAGTCTGTTTATGGGATCCTGGTGCGCCTAAGAATGATTAATACCATTGAAGTAGTGAGGGAAGGAAGGCTGGTAGCGAGCCTGCTGTCTCAAAGCCTGTTACTGGTTACTGAGTCTTTTTCTGAAAGCCCTTTATTGTACCCTTGGGGGCATGACCAGTCACAGTTTGCTTGATCAGGCTATTTGTAGTCACAGAGCTCTCTGTAGCACTGAGTGAAAATTAATCCTAAGTTACTGTTATTTTCAGCAGTTGACACGCATTAACTATGCTTTTTGAACTTAAAATACACAGGAAGCTTATGGATGGCAGATCTAGCAATATCTCTGTGCAGTTGCTTGACCATTTCTCTAATTTAGTGAAGCAAATGGGGAGGAGTAATTATGCCAATTGCAGGGTCTGATCTCAGCTGGACCTTCTAATAATTTGGAAGGTTTATCTTGCTTCCATTCTAACTCCTAAACTATGAGTGTCAGAATCTAAGCAATGGTAGATCATTATGAAAACCTCAGCTATATAAGTACATAAAAAATGCTAACAGGCAGACAGTGGCTCTTTTTGGTAGAGAATTTGTGGCTGTTGTAAACCACTTTTATTTCCCTCTTTTGCAAAGAAATAGCATTTTAGATCAAGTCATAAACCACAAAGCACTAACATAAATTAATAGAGTATTTGTAGGGAATGTTGTTTGCTAGGGTGAATTGAAAATTCAGGTTTTAGGAAACATGTGAGTGTGTTGATATAAAAGTTCTTGAGACTTCAGTACCTCTGCAGTATTTTGCCATGCTGAAGTCTTAATTAGTGTCCAAGATAATTCACTTTCCTTTATTGCAGTTCCTTTAGTGATGTTTCAGGATTTTTCTTGTTTTCCTGGTAGTACATAAGACACAGTAGTCATAGTCTTTTCTCTGAGCAATGTTTGCTGTGTGTCTAGGAAAGCAAGAGATAAATTACCAGATATTAAGTAAATCTTCTGGTTTTATCCAGCAGAAGGAACCTGGCCATTATCCGCAGTGCCTGTGTACTGTAATGGTACCTGTGAGAAAGGTACATGACTGCAGGGTGAGGTACAAATGGGTAGGAAGTGAGCACAGGTACTTATAGGCAAGTTATTAAGAAGTTTCTCCATAATTAGATCTCTAAGCTGGGTTATTCAGCTAGAAGGAGGAGATAGAAACTAAGGTACAAATTATGAGACACGTTTGGTGAAACATGCCTTACGGGAATTGGTCTCTGCTGGCCTGTGAGAGTACCTAGATGTGAGGTCAATCTGAGCAAGTCTTTAGTAGGTGAAGCTAAGTGTCTTGTTAACTTTTACTTTTAAACAGCTTGTGCTCATAGAATCATTTAGGGTGGAAAAGACCCTTAAAATCCTATATGGTGCTACCTTCATGTAGTCTACGCTGAAATACTAGAACTGCTGTTCTGTTATCCCAGGCTGATTGAAAGTCCTTCTCTAGTAGGATGATGATAAATGTTCTCTTTCTTCCACAGGATCGTAAAGAGAAGCAAATCCAGGAAGGTAAACTCAAGCGACCACCGTTCAGTGTATTCTTCTAATTCCCTGGAATTGCAGTGATGTTCTTGGGATATAAATAAAATAAGATGCATTATGTGATGACATTTCTCTGTCACAAGAATAAATCTTAATTGCTTGTTGGTTGTCTTGTATCTTTAAAAATCATGGGAAGTGCAAAAATGTAGGATCTTTATATCTAAACCAGATGGATAGAGAGAGGGTGTCTGGAACTCAGCCATTGTACTTTTCGGTGTACATGCAGGGGATCCTTTTAAACCATGGAAGTTGCTGTTGTCCAAGAAGGCTGAAGTTTAAAATTACTAGCAGGCTAAAATGCTAAGCAAGACCAAAGCAGTTTCCTAAAGGAACTACTGCTTTCCTTCCAGATGTTTCTTCTTGGTGTCACTTTGGCTGTAGGTGTCACTTGGGCTGTGTGGTTTGCCCTAGCTGGATAATGGGCAAGTTGTATGATACATTTTTAAGAACTTAGGAGTCTGCCTGACTGCTCTCAATAAGTTAATTTTTTTTCCCTAATGAGCTACAAACCTAAACCATGTGTTTGTTTATTGCAATAAACTTCTGTTTTTTTATTAATACCAGATTTGGAAATGGTGAGCTCAGTGTTGTCATGCTGTATGTAACCAGAATTTCCACTAATTCTGTGGTTCTTGTGAATGAGGGACAAGAAGTGTAAGATAAGGATTTTTACTTTGACACTGACTATCTTGTAGTATGGGAGAGTTCATCCCTGTAAGGGGACTATGTTCCAAAAAAAAAAAATCCATCAAAAAGCATAACTGATTCTTATGCCTGCAAAGATGCCTTTTCTGTTTATTTTTATAAGAACATAAGTTTTTCCTGCCCAGATCAACTGGTATAGAGGACTCTGGAATTGTTAGTGCCAATGTACTGAGGTATGAGTGCAAAGAAAAGATTTTTGATGCATACTTGAATTTTTACATGGCCTGTAGGTGCCATCATGATCCAAACAACCCTCATTCTTCAGAGATTATGGGACTGGTTTCTTCACAGGCATTGAGGTTCACACCAGAAGCTCAGTCTGATAAAAAAGTTGAAAACTTCCCTTTTCCTGCTGGGAAAGCAGCCAGTGTGAAGTCAGCAATACCAGGTCTGCTGCATCCTTGCTTTTCCTGCATGATGAAGAAGTAAATATGGGCCATTTGCAGTCATTCTCCAGCAGAGTGAGTTGATGAGCTTTTCCACATAATCAATAAGTGGCTGAAGTTGGAAGGGACCTCTGGAGGTCATCTGGGTCCTACCCTCTGCTCAAGTAGGGCCGTCTAAAGTGGGTTGTCCAGGACCACGTACGTACAGGTGGCTTTTGAATATCTAGAGACTGCACAACTTCCCTGGGCAACCTATGCCCATGCTCAGTCGCCCTCACAATAAAATCACTCTCACTGTGGGTTCTTTTTGATGGTGGGTTTGTTGCTTGGGGTTTTTTTTTTGTTGTTTTTTTTTTGTTGTTTTTATTTTTTTTTAAGTGTTTCCCATTGCAGCTCTTCTTGTGTGGGCCATGAAACATTCAGGCTGTGTGGAGCTTAGCACTAATGTTGTATACAGAAACCAGACTAGTCAGTGCTAGGTTTTGCAATCTATATGTGTTCCCAGCAACCCTTTTGCACCAGTTTCTGCAGCTTGTTCTGCTAGTTTAACTAAAGCAAACCCGTATTATTCTCTGCAGAATAGCTCCTTAAAGACTGTCACAAATGATATTACAAGATAGGGCTGTGGACTAGTGCAGAGAGGCATCAGTGCGTGGAGAGAGTGGTATTTAGGAAAAGAAATAATTGCTTGTCTGAGCATGCTAAATTAGCTATTCTTGCTGCCACAAACTAATTTGATCTCCCAGGACCCATTTCCTCAGCTAACTGGAACTTGAGTTGCCACACATGTAAATTCTCCCTTGCAGCTGTATTTGTTTCAGGCTAGCTGAGCAAATGCTTCAGGATATGTTGTGGATGAGCACAGTGCCTCTGGTCTTTTAGGGCAACGTTGGATTGATGCTCATGGCACCTGCCACAGCCCTTCCCTTTCCAGCCCTGAGTCTGATGCTACATCCCTGCAGATTTGAACGTGGTGCTTGGGGAAAGGCTGCCCTACTTTTCTCTCTCGTTATTTCCAGAACTCTCCAACTCTTGCTAGAAATGAGCATGGCATGCTGCTGGAGGTGGGGTTGGTGTTTGGGGCAGTGGTGCTGGGTGCAGTGAGGAAGGAAAGAGAAGTTTCCCTTCAGATATCTAGGGTGGAGGTAGGAAAGTGAATGGGCCTTGTGGAATTTTATCCTTGACTGATGTGTTACCACCCATATATGCTTTGGTGATGTGTCTGTATGAAAGAAATTCAAGCCTGTAGGTCACTGCATGATAATTTAAGTCCCAAACAGAAAACAAGCTCTTCCCCTCTGCCTGTGAAACATCTAGACCTTATTTATCCCTGGATCAGTCTGATTAAATCAGCTTCTCTGGCAAATTGATTCTCCCAAATGTCCTTTTCTGAATTGGCTATTTTAGAGTAAATGTCTCTGTGTAGATTTTTTTAATACTTTGCTCAAAGCTGATGCCTTTTTTTCCCTCAAGGACCTGGTGCAGATCCAAAACTGATGATGGATGTAACTGACTGATAACTGTGTGTCACAGATCTACATTTCCTTCTCTTTGGGAAAATTGCTTCTCTGGGGAAGTAAGAAACATAGATCTTGTGGCACCTGGTTTAGAAACTTCCACGTGGGTATGTGCTAAAGTACAGGCCTGAAGTGTGGGGTGCCTGGGCTGTGCTCCTGGTTCCCACTCTACTTGGGGCTTTGCTTGTCTCCCTCCACCCTGTGGAATTCATCAGCTGGGGGTGAGGCTTGCATACTCCAATCAATATTGAGGTGTCTTCAGTTGAGCTTTTTTCCAGGTACCTTCCCAGGAACAAATGCTTGGACTGCTCACACAAGCCCTTTTGCATTTGCTATGCTGCAGATAAGCACAGAACTAGGGAGAGAATTTGTCAAGTGCTGACAAACAAGTCAATACTGCAGGATGGCCAGAGTGTGGAATAGAAACCTTCCCTCACTTACCAGTGAAGTGCTTTGGATTCTCCCACCTGTTTTCATTTGTGGTCTACTTTTCTGACAAACAAGTCTTTCCTTGGCAGCCCTCCATGGATGAGCAGGTTGAAGTGGCTTGCTCTGATAGTAGGCTTAGGCGTGATAGAGCCTTGAGCTCTGTTTATAAAGCTCATACAGACAGCATACAATGCTTTGTCAGTCCCTAGCTTCTCCCTGGGAAAGACACTGGGTTGTATTTTCAGGAGGCCCTGTGAACGGGAGCTAGCTGGCACCTCATGTCCACACAAGGTGCAGCTCTCACATCAGCTCCATGTGGTGAGAGCCCCACAAGTATTTCAGCTTCAACATGTCACCAGGAAAGCTTTAATTGGATACTTGAAACTTAAGAATAATGATGGGTTTTACTGCATTTCCCACATTACTTAGGGATGATCATTTTCATCACTCAGTGGCTGGTGGAAGTGATGTTCTGTGCTGGAGCATTCTGCACTGCTCAAATTGACTGTGCCATCATGTGTAGGTATGCTGGATTTCCCTGCCTTCACTCATGTTGCATGCACAAAGCACTTCCCTTTACTTGCATTTAGGGTTGAAATGGCTTTTCAGAGGTTCCCAGCACTTGTAGTAGTTTTTATCTAGGCGATTTGAGGTCTGGAGGCCCCATTTTGTGACAGCAAGGCTGAGGGATGATTCAAACATGAAGGCCTGTTGGGAAGAGGAAAGGTAGGTTAGGGTAAAAGGAAAAATTTAAATCCAGGCAAGGTGTCTGCTCTACCATAAACAGGATTTATATATATGGTCCAGTATTTCCAGGCTTTTTCTTCAGCCTGACCAACTTGGGGAGAATGTTCTTCAGATCTGGCAATGCAATGCTGGAATTAGTCCAGTCTCAGGAATGACTCTGGACTCCCTGCCTGCGTAGGAAAGCCAGGTTGTTCCAAAAGCTCTAGTTTAAGGTCTGTTGGTGATCATCATTAGGTTTTAGGGGGGAAAGACAGGAGGACAGTCAGGGCGTTTGATTCTTTGCCCTAGCAGGCTAAGACAAAAATTAAATTCCCAGCTTCCTGCTCAGGCAGCAGTTTACATGGGCAGATGATCAAAGCTGCCTGGCATTGGATGTCTCCAGGGGAGCTCCTGGGAGCTGAGCAGTGCTCATTGCTAAGGAAGCTGAATGCTGCAGCACTTCTATCCAAGTACTTTTCCAACTTGCCAGCAAGAAGTGACAATACTAGGCTTTAGTTTAAAAGTGGGCACTATGCCATGCTCTACTCCAACTATTACGAGCTCCCTTGGCTCCTTACCATGGTTCCGTCTGCAACCCGCTCCGGCTCCAGCTTGGCTTTGCTCGCCTTCTCGAAGCAGTCAGCATCTGGCCCGTGAGGGGTCATCATGCTGTGCAAGCTGCCACCTCCCGGCTGGAAACCTTCCTCCTTTGCTTCATAGTGGCCTTTGATGAGCCCCATGAACTCACTCATACAGTTCCCTGCAGGAGGCAAAGAGAAGAGGCTGCAGAAAAGGGTGGTTGGGAGGGATCACAGACAGGCTGTGAAACCCATGAGCTAAGTTGGGCCAAACAGAGGGTGGAGTGGAAGTTTCTAAAGAGGGTATTGTGCTAGAGGACATCAGGGATCCTACAGGCAATGCCTGTAAAGTTGTACAGGATTTTACTACCTGGATTCAGAAACAGAGCTCTCTGATGAAGGCCGTTCATTAGAAATCACCTTAATGAAGGGGGTTCCATCCATCCCTAAATGACATTGGTAGACCTGTGCATTTCCTGCCATCTCGAGCTGTGTTAGTAATACACCTGCATATGGACTGCATGGTGTAACCTGATTTTACAGACTTGGATTAGGGATTGTGAAGCATTGGAAAGGAAGTTCTGTATAATCATCCCTGTGTTACAGACGCAATATACCTGATCAACAGCCTCATGAGAGAGCTTGCTTTTCTGTCCCAATTTATAAGCAGGAAATTATTTTGATATTCTTCTACCACCTCTAGTGCAGTCAGGCACTTCACGACCTTATGCTTTTAATTCATGCATTATCTGCCTATTTCTCTACATCCACTGTATGCCCAAAGAGAAGGAGCCAAATTCTGTCCTTCCCTGAGGAAGAATACTTTCAGTAGACCCTCTGAAACCACTAAAATTACATACAACTAACTTAGGCAAGGATGGTTATATCTAATCATTCAGTACTTACTGAGTTATGCTCCCTGTAAGGAAAGTACTTTAACACCTGTCATCCAAGCTTTCAGCTTTCCTACACCTGATGTGACTAAACAATATGGAAACTTTCTGCTCAGCACTTAGTTTTTGCAAAACCAGGACATGCTTCCCTAGCTGTTTTATATATAGCCCTTTTTAACCACTAGTTCAGTCTTTGTTAAGTACAATCCAGGGTCTGAAATGTTTAACAGCAAAACTAATTTAGTTCAAAGCAGGGCTGGCCTACATATGTATGCAAACATTCATTAATTTTCATTCCAAGTTGTCAATGTCTCATGTAGGACTGGATAGTTACAAGATTTTCATTGAACCTGCTCATGTACTGCCCTTTGCACATTTAAATTGCAGTACAGATCCTGAGAGTTGGATAGCCAATTTGTCTGCAACAGGAATTTTAATATCTCTTAGGAAGACTGGGCAGATAAGTAGGAAACCAGCCTGGAACTTAGGAGATGAGAAGAGTCTGGTCTCTTTTTCACTTGCAAATTTCATATGTGAACCCAAACCACTTAGGTATGCCTCCCTTCCCTGTTAGTTAAATAGTGTTGTCTACAAGCAGGATGTTGTGAACTTAAAATCTCTTAGTGGCCAGTAGGTATTAAGGACCCACCATCATGAGAATCACATAAGCACTCTCTCAGACAGAAGTAATATATGCCCATAGTATAAAAAGTATATCAGATATTTTTAGTCTAGGTTCAAAAGTACTTAGGAGTAATTCACAGCCTCTAAGGATGTAAATGCAGCCAGGAGAAGTCAGTATTTACAAGCTGTACAACCCTCTTAGTATGTGAAATTGTTATGGTGTCTAAGAGGAATATTTTTGAAACACCATTGCTATACTTGGAGCAAAGTTAATGAAATATGAAAACCATAACTCTTGAGTGCATCAAAATTCTCTGAACACAGGCTTTCCACTGCGCCTGAGGAGGGGAGGCAACAAAGGATTTCTGGCAAGCAAAATAAGCCTCTGGTGAAATACTTGGAGAGAAGGGAGTTCAACAGAACTGAACTTGCTGAAATCAATGTGGTACTTATACCCCAGAGTTTCTCAGTCCTGCTATACCTCTCTTAATGCAACAACATTCTCATCACAGTACTAATTTCAGAAGGAATTAACGTGTGCAGTGTCTTCATAGTTGACTATCACAATGTCTGCCTTACTCACTCAAGCTCTTCCCCTCCACGGCTGGCGTAGAGCAGACAACCAACCTACTCATCATGAATTTAGTGCTCAAACTTATGGCTGAGGTGCTGCGGTCAAGTGAGTAGCTATGGTAGCCACAGCTGTCCTCAGAGGGTGCTCTTAGATCATCACAACATGGACAAGAGAAGGAGAGCTCTTTCTGTCTTTTAGCACAGAAGAAGCAAGGTTGAACAATTTCGTATTTGTTATGGCTCACAATGCATCTGTGTAAAATTAGCACAGCTCTGCTGATGAGCAGCAACTTCATTGTAGTTAACCAGCAGCGTGTCTCACCTCCTAGGGTCTAGAAAAAGTATCTTGGCACTATCCCAGTCTGTCAGAAGATGTGTTTTCCTATCACCCTCATTATTGCAAATGAAAGCAGAATGACAGGGCAGGACTTTGCCGGTGGGATTTACTCAGATGACTGCAGAGCTGCCTGCTATGTTTGCAAGCTCTGCTGGCCTCCAAGGTGCTTGGAAATAATTTAAGTGGCAGAAGGAACCGGCTGTTAAACTGTGGTTAGTAAGTGTGCAGAAATCCTCTCAGCACTTCAAAGTGACCACAGTGTGGTCACTTGATAGCTCCTGGGATGGAGCCTGTTAGCTGTTGATGTAAGGGGTGCAGGATGGCCAAGCTTTCCCTCTCAATCTCACAGAGCAGGGTGTCTCATCCTCTCCCTGCAAGGGTAGTCCCATGTTGGGAACTGGATTTCTAGCATCCATTCAATGCAACACGTTGCCACGCTGTGCCAAGATGAAGCCAAAAAACTGCCAAAAAGAAACAAGGTCTGTGGATGGCAACCAAATCCAAAAAATAACAACCAACTCCCTGCCTGAGAAGCCAATTCCTCATTACTGGCTTCTTAAATGTGAGCAATACCTCCATCACTGTGCAGGTGGTGAAGAAGGGCTGTGGAGAGCCAATTCCCTCCTTTGCTGTAACTCTGATCTCACCATACAAGTGCCAGCTCTACACCCCTCTGTGCTTCTCACCGCTTGTAATATGGTATTTCCCTTTCTCCTGTTCTTTATCTATGTACTCTAATGAGATATTAAGTGATTCATGGCTGGGTGACAGGACAATATCTGACTCATTTGTACAATGCCAAGTTCAATTTGCACCCAGGCTCTGTGGGAGCCCCTCAAGTACAGATACATCCATCTATGCAGAAGCAATGACCCATCACCTCTGAGTTTTCATGAGATGCTTTAAATAGGAACATCTTTGGATTTATCCATTTTCCAGGGAGTACTAACTGACTCCAAGAAGCTGACTAACTGAGCCAAGGACAACAAACCAGATTGCTGCTTCCCTGTGCATGCTCTCAAATAAATGGAGACTTGTTTCTTTCCTGCAGTCCTGGATTCAAGCACAGCCAAGGAAGTGCAGACGTACGGTGGTAGTACGGTGGGCGGAAGGTGTTGTTAGCTACCCCCCATCGTGGGGGGAATATGACAAAGTCAGCGAGTGCCACTCCAGCACGGGTTGTCTTGGCTGTCAGGACAGTGAAGATGGAAGGATCCTGGAAAAAAGCAAAGCAAAAAAGCATGAAATGGAGCAGGGCTCAGAGCTGTCTGCTCAGGTCACCTAGGTGGTAAAGTTGACTGATATAGCCTCTCCCTTGCCTAAACACTTTTGTCACCCGCACCTGATAGTGTGGATGAGATTTGGGACCCTGGGGGACAGCACTCAATTCCATGCTGTACAGGGAGGACAAGAAATGGGTCTGGATGGTTCTTCCTTTAAGCAGCTTTGACAATCCTTCCCATCCTGGTCCTTGTAGCTAGCAGCATAGATGGGGAGGGTGGACAACACTGCAAGATGAGGTACTGCAATTCCAGGAGCAGTCTCCAACACTCCTACCACAAAACCACACCTTTTCCTTAGCCAGTTACAGAGGCATCCCACTAGAGGCATTTAGCCTCATGGCCCTGTTAGTTTAAAAATGGAGAAGAAATTGCAGAGAAATTGTGGCTTGTTAAAATCTCTAGTCCAGCAAAATGATTTTCTGGGCTTTGATCCCAAACTCATCCTTCTCCTGGCAGATTTTTCTGGAGTTTTACACAATACTTTCTGTTGGTTTTCTCACTAGAAAATGCTCCAGTCTCCCTTGCATACCCACTTGCGTTGCTGTGGGCATCTCTCCCACTGGACTGTTTTCCTTTTTAGACGAGTTGCTTACATTAGTTTTGGCCTTAGTTATTTTCCATAAAATCTAGAAATTATTACAATAAAAGCTGCCAGCTCTTCAAAATGAAATTCAGTGCTGGACTCAGAGGAACCAGAGGAAGGAGTCTGTCCAATAGCAAGAAATAAATCAAGGCAAGAATTTGAAGCAACGGTGTTTTTGCTGCGTTGCACAGTGTATGTTGGCATTAGTATTCATTCCTCCTCCAGGGCACAGAAATTCTATGCTAAGCTGCACAGAACTGTTTAAGAAGCTGGTCAATCTCCAGTTATGTCTTTGTACCATGAAAGAGGATGTCTTCTCCTATGAAATCTTGATTTGGACCCAGGGAAAGCAGCACAAAAGATTTCACACTGTTTCTTAGAGCACAGCATATTTTTTAAGAGGAGCAGAGCCCTCTGGAGCTCAGGGTGGGTTTGGATGGTACGGTAGCCACAAAATTTTGCTTTGCCTTGCCCAGTTCCAGAACTTACCGCATGGTCAAAAGCAACAGCATTAATGACCATGAATTTTTCCAGGTGGTATTTGTACGGTGTGTAGTTCCCATGCCAAGCTACAACATTGTAGGGGGAGTAATCCTAGCAAAGCAAAGAGACAGAGGATTACCACATACAGCCTTCCAACATGCTGCACGTGTGCACAATGCTGCTCTTTCCCAAGTGAAAAGTGGGTTTAGTGCTGGTTAAAGGTACACTGGCAGCTCTTTAAGCACAGCCCAGTGTTGTGAGGACAAGGTTTTCCTCAGCATTTCTGCTTAGTGAACCTCAGCCTTCCTTCTGGGGTTTGGTCTCTTAAGAGCTTTGGAGTGCTCAGGCAGTGTTAGGGCAAGGCCAGTTGCAACACTAGCTCTCTGGTAAGGAAACTCTGGATTTTCACAGTAGCACCAGCTCCTCATTTCTATGCTGTCACTATAAACATATGGAGGCAAAGACCACTGTTGAGTTTTTGGACAACCAAGTCTTCACAAACATTTTTGTCCCAGACTGAGGAACCTCATCTGGGAAAATGAATGACCTAAGAAGACAAGGGCTCAGTTCTGCTCCATGTAAGTGAGCAGGACGTTGTGAGATGACATCCATGCTACTGAGCTGCATATCCCAGGCCATGCACTGCCAGTCACTGCGCTTCAGTGTTACCTGTTCTCCCAGGGTATCCTCACCTGCTGGGCTGCAAACAACTTGCCCTGGTACTTGCTGATCACTGTGTAGCCCCCTGGCACTTTGCGATCCTCGTACCATGCCACGGGCACCAAGAAGTCACGTGGATTGGCCAGACCATTGGCTCCTGGGAAAGAAGGAGAGGTGACAAAGCTCTTTGGGCAATCTGCTAGGGAAGTGCAACTTCCCTAGCAGGAGAGGCTGGTGCAATTTCCTGGCTTTGAGGGTGCCCTTCTGTGTTATGAATGACCCAACTGCTTCTTGGCCCACTGTAAAACCTGAAATAATCACGTACTTCTTGTGCTCCTATGAATAGGTGATTGTAATTCATCTTAGCATTCAAGTCCATGCTCCCCTTGTGACTAAGAGAGGTCCCACTAGTTGCCATCTGAACAAGATTAGTACGTCATCCTCAATTAAAGGCATGTAACAACCAGGAATTAAGTGAAAAATGGAGGATGAATTGCTCTGTTCCTGGACATCCTGCTGACAGGATGCTTAGCCATGCAGAAGTTACCAGGCATGTCACGAGGGGGCCAAATACATTTCTGAATGCTAACAAAGAGAGCAATAAAATAGTGATACCTACAGACTAGGGGCATACTGAGGGGTTGCTTAATGTGAAGAGTGCACTTTCAAAGTGCAAAGCACCATATAAATGCTGGAGCATTCTTCTCCTCATTAGTGTTATTGTTACAAAGTGGTTTTGAATTTCTTGGATAAAAATGCAGACATTACTACCTGCTGCTAAGGTTTAACAGTCACTGCTTTTCTCCAGCTGTCATTTTTTTCAAGTGAAAAGTGAAGTCAAAATAAAGTAAGACTGAAATACAAAGGATCTTGGTCTCTGAGGGGAAGGCGGGTAGATGGTGAGAAGAGGAGCTCTTATAATTACCACCTCCTGAAAAGGTTTACAGGCAAGTGCAGTCTTTTTCTTTTCTCCAGAAAGTAAGCCTTATAATAGATTCCTGCCTTCTGGAGACAAAAAAAAAACCAAAACCAAAAACAAAAACAAAAAAAAAACACCAAAAAACCAAAAAACCAAAGCAAAGTCCCAAAGAAAGTCTAACTATGTCTGGAAAACTACCTACTGGGAAAACTTATTACAGACAGGCTGGGCAACCATATCAATAATCAAGTGGATAAGTGGGGGATTGCAGAAAGCTGCAGCTGGCTAAAAGGCAAGCTGTTGAAAAATCACTGTAGGCTCCATGTGGAAAATTATGTACCCAGCATGTCATACAGAAGAGATGCTCTAGTGGGGTTCCACTGACTGCTGCAGATTGGGTTGGTTCTCCACTGAAAGAAGGACCAGCTTCACTTTCACCATGGATATTCACTTTCACCATGAGATACAAATGCCCCTGAATGCAGATGTGCCACACCAAGCTTGTCAATACCAGTTAATTTGCTTGAAGCATGGCCAGTCCTCTAGATCATGCTGAGAGCTAAAAATACCTAGTGGGGGAAAAAACCCCAATCCAACCTAAAACTAAACAACCAACCCTGAAACACCAGTCTGAAAGTGTAGAACTATTGGTACTGGTTTTGTAGTTATTTTAGCTGTTAGAAGAGGAGTTTCACTTCCCTTCCCTGGGACAATCTTAGTAGAAGCAACCAGGAGGTGTTTTTCTCAGCAAGACAAATTTGGAGGCAAGTACCCAAGGGATGAGGAAGGTGACATAACCTGAGCTGAGCACTGCCAGAAAGCTGACTGAGTAATCATGATGTGGGCAGCAGGCCTTCAGATACTGTGTCCCCTCACAATATCTTTGTCATGGCAGCAAGAGGCTGTGCCTTCACGATCTGTGACTCTGCACAGAGCAGGAGGCATCTGGCACAGAGGATCTGTGATTTATGAGAGCTAGAACTGCATTCAGTGAAAGCAGATCCTCCCCAGCAGCACCACATGGAGATGTGAATGCATTGCTGATCCAAGTCCTGTGCTGCTCATTTTATTGGTTTCTAATTCTCCAGGAAGCAGTTTCTGACACTAAAGCACTCTAGAGCTCCAAGGTTCCTCTGTTAACAGAAGCAGGGGGGAAAAAAACACTTGATTAAATCTAAAATGGGCCTTCAGGAATATCACATCTTCAGTTGCCTCTGAAATCTGCCCTTCCTTTTACCTTTTAGGAAAATTCTCTCATATCACTCCAGTTTATGCTATATCTGTAAGTATGAGGTATCAGTGGTGATGGCCTTTTGGGTTTCTTTTGGTAGGAACAGTTTCAGAGCCAGCAGATGGGGACATGCTGACCAGAACTGAAAAGAAAATAATAGAAAAGAGGATGGGAGATAAATGGTCCCTTCAGTGCCAGGGGAATCTCTGGACAGCTAATCTGTCACCTTTTTTTTCAGCAGATGCTTGCTCTTCTAGGGAATAACAGTGCTGGAAAGGAAAGCAACTTTGTGAAGGAGCACGTGCATGGGAGGATGTGATGATTTGGGCTTGCAATTCGTGTCTGTCCCTATGAAATTCACGGTAGGTGTAACAGGAAATCATTACCAATGGGTCCCAGGTCAGGCAGCTCGAAGTGTGCCCCATACACCTCTAGGATGTAGCCTCTGGTCTCTCCAAACACCTCCACACTGAAACGCATTCCTTGCTGGAAAATAAAGAAAGATACTAGGATCCTCCCAGGATTTCTCTGACAAACCATGAGCATCTGAGTGCAGGAGTTGGCTTGCTCCAACATCAGGCTCTGAGCCACAGGCAAGGTGCATTCAGCCCTTACCTGGATGACACAGATTTCATTGGGCTCCACTAGCATCTTCCCAAACTCAGTTGTGATGAGCAGTTTTCCTTGCTGGGGCACTGTGGAAACCAAATGCAGGCAGAGGAGCTGAAGTAGTGTGGTGATTGCCATCGTCTCTCTCCCTGTCAGAGCACCCAGGCTCCAAGGAAGAGCAGTGGGCCCTTTTTGGTACAGCTACACAGTGAATCTAGGCTCCCACGCAGACTCTTGCAGCAGAGACACATGCACTGGAGTGAAGCTTCCTGACCACTCCATCATCCCCATGTCAGAGAAGGTACTTGTATGAGCCAAAACTTCATGGCCCCTTGGTGTAAGGTTTGCACTACAGCCCAAATAAATAGGATTTGATACATTTGGGTCCATATCTCTCAGTCTCACAATCTTTATACTAAACAATGCATGTACCCATCTTTGTCAGGACTGTGGCAGTGTGAGATGTCTGGGAATAACTGCTTCCTGATGTAGAAGCAATACTCTGCTAACATCTGCATTGTTTTCTATGACTGTTCTGGCACAGGAGAGCTCACATTTTTACTTGAAATACTAGCAGATTTACAAAACCTGCTCTGGCACTTTTACTTCACAGTAGTGAGGGAGGTGAGTGAGAACAATTTAATAGCTATTTGATGGAACAAATGCTCCTGTTGGTGTCCCGAAGGCATTCCTGTTCCTTACTCAAGAAAGATACAAGCAAATATCTGCCTTCTGATACCACTCAGAATATTTTTCAGCATGTGTGGACTTCATGTGTCAACCTCCACACTCACTGTGGCAGTCTGGTTGCCTGAGGCTGGCACAGCATGGGAGCTAAGCTGCCGTGCCAAATAATACTGGGCTAAAATAACAAAGGCATCTAACTGTAAGCTGTTCTGAAATCCTGAGGTTTATGATTTCCAGAAAACCTCTGCCTGTGGCGTGTCTAATACCAGTCTGGGGAGCACTAGGAAATGATCCCTGAGCACCATGGTGAGAAAGCTGGGTCACTGCTCAAAAAGTTGAGGTCTGGTACAGGAGCAGTACAACTCGCCCAACGGCCGAGCTGGTGCCAGACCACCAAATCTGCATGACATGGGCGTGAAGCCAACCCTCTCCTCCAAATTTTGGCTGTAGAGCCCCAGGTTCTGGAAGAACAAAGAGGCATGCAGGTGGTAGCCCAGGCAGAACCACCTGGAGGACAAAAGAAGCCAAAGCATCAACTCACCAATCAGGAAGTCGCCATCCGAATTATAAAGGCATCTAATGAAAAAGGGAAAAAGTAAGGTTAAGGTGCTATAAGCCCCATGCATTTGTGCACACCACAGCCACAGCTGGGGAGTTTTGAGCTGGGGGACTGACATGGCAGAGTTTCACAAATTCACAGAATACTCTGACTTGGAAGGGACCCACAAAGATCATCAAGTCCAGCTCTTAAGTAAATGGCCCAGCCTGGGAGCAGGATGTTCTCTGACCTCTGCCAGGTCCCTGCCTTTGAACTCATGGGCACATCAACTATTGTAAGCTGGGGAGTGGGGCTGATTTCCCCCCTGAGCTGCTGCAGGGAGCAGCAATGCCTGCTGCATGTGTGTTGAATTCTGAGGAGCAGCTAGAGGACCTAAATCCAACACATCTCCTCTTGCTGCACCCCCATGTCCATCTGCCTACTTCTCTTGGTGGTTCCTTACCCACTCCTCCAGTGTTTGACTACAGAGCACAACCCACTGTGGACGTGGAGAACACGTTTGCCTGTGCACACAGGGACACAGGACATAGAGGGACGCTGGGAGCTGGACTCAAGTTGGTGGCAGACAGCCTGGAGCAGTCTGAGCCACCAGCACAGCAGGCACTGACCTGTCAGTCATGGAGGAGTTGCAGACAAAAATATGGACAGCGATGCCATTGCGTCCTCGCGGCTCACCAGCGCCACACAAGGTGTGCAGTCCCTACAGGCAAAACCAAAGCACCAGGAGTGAGCAGAAGGCAGGGGAGCAGGGGCAGCCCTCTTTCCTTCCCTCACCCCACCCTCTTGCTGGGTCTCACCTCCTCTCTTAATTCCCACACTGCTACCAGCCTTTCTCTGTGTGGCCTTTTGTCAAATGTGTTGGATTCTCTTTAATATAATACGGGTTTTTTTAAATCCATGTAAGCTAGTGTTTTCCAGCCAAGGGTCTGGGGAAAACTGAGGGTTGGGGCTTTTTATTTTCTTTAAAAGTTCCTTGAAAGTCAATGAAGAAAATCAAGCCCACTGCCAGTTGCTTGAAATCTGCAATCCTCTCCCCTCCCATAGATGCTCTGCAAGTCCAGTGGTTTCTAAACTGCCAATATTACCCCAGTTCTGAGCATCCTGTGTGCCCTGCCACCACCTGAGGGGAAACAGAGATGGAGGATGCCCAGATGCCCTGGTTCTCCAACTTACGCTCACAAAGTCCATCTTATTCTGAGGGGCTTTTGGAATCTCAAAAGGTTTC
Organism: Anomalospiza imberbis; assembly: GCF_031753505.1. Taxonomy (NCBI): domain Eukaryota; kingdom Metazoa; phylum Chordata; class Aves; order Passeriformes; family Viduidae; genus Anomalospiza; species Anomalospiza imberbis. Next base: position 78,277,999 of record NC_089682.1, on the reverse strand, counting down.
CATCGCAGCTAGATTGCAGCAAACAAAAAACAAGAAAGAGGTGCTAGTGATCAGAACACAAATGGTGATAATTCAAAAGAAAGCAGATACCTGTCCTTCCCCTGCTTCTCCTTGCTGAGGTAGCTGTCTTTCCTCTCTTTTCTCATTGCCTTGATCATCTGGTTTACAAGTGTTTTTGTTGTTGCTGTGGGATTTTTTTTTTAATTAAAAAAATTATTTGGGGGGCTTTTAAAATTGTTGATCATCATTTTGTAAAGTAATTGGCAGGCCTGTGTAGTGCCAAGGTCAAAAAAATCCTATTTAAAGTCGGTCTCTATTAATAGCAACACTTTTGAGAGCAAAGAAATTCAGGTAAGCCAGCTTTCCACAGTCAAATTGTTATGGTCCTGTGCTCCACGCTAAATGATCAGTCTTTCTGTGACCCAAACAAGACATTTTTGTTTGCTCCACCTCATATCCCCACATCCAAAGCAGAAATAGCTCTGCCTGCATGAGCAGGAGCCATGAGCGGCACTAATTACTTCTTGCAAAGCCTATCAAGGTCCTCAGGCAGAAGGTGCCAGAGAAGTCCAAAATATTTGTTGGATTTGAAACCACATGAATCCTGTCACAAGACATTCCACAGTTTATATTTGTCTGGGGCTTTTTTATTTTTTGTTTATTTGGTTGGTTGTTTTTGTTTGTTTTTTTACTGTGACATTTGTTATTGGTATTTGTTTTTTCCCTGCCTCTCAATCACAGCTTCCCTTTGTCATCTCTGTTCCAGTCTGGAGAGCTTTCTTTTGTTTCAGCATTTCTTGCTCAGATGCCATCCCATATTTTTTCATCACGTTTGACTTCTTTTCAGTTTTGTCATCTTTTATAATCCTGCCATTGTCCTTGGGTAATTTTAAAGTGTCATTTTCCCCATTGACTTTGCATAAGGCGCCTCCATATGGCCATCTTTTTAGATGGATGAGGATTGCGAAGCTCCTTAAGCACCTGGGTGAAACACAAAGCATTGTAGGGAAGAGTAGGTGTTGTCCAACAAACTGAACCTTGTCTCTGGCTCTGCTTCAGAGAGGATAAGAAGGAATGCAGGAAGGTGGCTCCCACTTGCTGCCAGGAAATACCTTTTCTGAGTTTGGTGGTTGCTATTGAAAGTGGCAAGAGAGGGAGTGGGCAGGAGCTTTGCTGCTGTTTCCTTAGACAAAAAAAAGTACTACACGTAAATGGTTTCAAATGCTTGAGAGCTGGGCATCTTGGAATTACTGTAATCATAAATAATCATAAAGGTAGATGTAGGGTGCAAAAGGACATCAAGGATGGATGAGGTGATAACAGAAGTCATTGGAGCTTCTTGGGAAGGAGCACCAAAGGCGCGTAAATATGAGCCTGTCACTGCTCCTTGGTCAATGGCTGGAAAACATATTCCAGCAGATCTGGGAAATTATTTAGACAAATGGTGAGGCTGCCGGGAGGCTGGAAATTAGCTAATCATGATGCATCAAAGGGCAAAACCTGAGAGAAGTGGAAACCAATGACCATGAGATGATGTTGAGAGGAGAATGGCAACAGATTAGCAAAACCAAATGTTCTGGGGCTGGCAGGGAAGAAATCATGATTAAAGACAATGGCAAGGCTGTAACAGAGGAAGACAAATGCCATCTCTCTGTGTGACTCTCCAGAATGAAGTGAGATTTCCCATGAGGGCTGCAGAGAAATGGGCTGGCAGCCAGCAGCCTCTCTAAAAGCACAGGGAAGGAGAGGATGGATGGCAAAGACATACAGCTGCTCTGCTGGCTGAGCTGTGGCATGAGAATTTGGTGGGGGACACTGAAGGAGAAGAGAGAACAGATTAAAAGGTGGCCAGAAGGAGCCTGCAGGGGAGATGCCAGGTAGCACAGATCTAACTCTGTGGCACTGTAGCCGTGCTGGGAAGCAGCACAAGGATCTGTCAAGATGAGAAGCAACAACATCAAGGGTGTCCTTCCTTGGGTGACCGTGGTGAGGAACAATGAACAGGTGGTGGACAATGCCCTGCTTTTGAATTGGGTTAGACCCCCAGGAGCCCATGGCTCCCCTCAGACCTCTTGCAACTCAGTGCCTTTGCACTTCTGATTAGTTTGATGTTTGACTGTCCTCCTGGCAGGACGAGGGCTCCTTCCAGCAGGGCTCCTTAGGGCTCCTTACCTGGTTGGGGTCAGGCTCAATTTCATCCCAGTCATGTGTCAAGTGGCCCTCTTTGAGAGGTTGGAAGGGTTTGTGGCAGACTGAAGGTAGGATTCGATACAGCCAGCTACAAACAAGGGAAACACCTGGATTAGCCTGGGGAGGAGGTTAAACCCTCTGGGTAGCTGCTGGCTGACTGAGTTCCTAGAATAACATTTACATGGGTGGCAACTGGAACAAAAGGTTTATTAAATATCAAATTAATAATATTAATATTAAAATTACATAGCAAACAACAGCTCACAGCCAGAGGTTTCCAGAGAGATGGCTTTTATTATGGGCTCTAAATACAAACATGTCCTGCTTTATATAGGTAAATGTCTATGTGTGTATTTACGTGTAATTACTTATGTCTACATTCACACGTATGCATAAGACAAAATAAAGATACAGCTTTTTCTGTTGCTGAAGTACAGCAATCTCACAGTTGGAAAAAGAAGCTTGTTTAAACACAGCTATAAAGCAGCTCAGACAAGACAGGGATGAGCAGTGTCCAATGGAAAGAACAGAGGAGCTCTCTGGAGACGGCCTGTATCTGAATTCAGCTGGATTACAAAAAGTAGCATCCTATGCTTGGTTGGCCATGTCCATGCAGCAAAGCCAAGAGTTTTATGTGATGCTTTCTGCTGCTGTAGGAGGTCTCCCATGGCTCCGTCACTGCATGGGACCATCGCTCTCCTTTCTTGCTGCCTGCAGTGGTGGGCCCTGCCAGCACTGCCACTCCAGCATCCACACACCCTGCATGGGTCAGCTAAGCCCAAGCCCTGACTGGGCTTTCAGTCAGGTGAGAGAGCAGAGGTGACCAGGAAAGCCTGAGCTAGGCAGGGCAGCCAATGCTTTTGATGTGTTAACAGTGGTAGTTGCAGTCTGGGTAAATGGGAGAGGGGAGGAGGGAGCTCTCCCTTGAGAGCTTGAAAAATTCCATCAAGGACAACTTCGTGCAGCAAACAATGATTCATCCCTTTCCCACGCACACTGAGAGCTGGCACCAGCCTGAAGAGCAGAGGCATCTCAGATGATGCATTTGCCTTTCATTTGAACAAGCAGCAAAAGGGACAGAAGAGCCACAGTGGGAGAAGCAGAAAGAGAAACCCATCTTCTGCAATCTGGTTATGGCTGGAGCATGACAACCAGGACAGAGCTCTGGGAAGCTTGCTGCTGGCTGGAACAAGCTGTTCCCAGCACTGCTGAGGTGTTAAAGATCATGCTGGGTGCCTGGCACTTTTCTGAGGCTCTGGGCAGCCCCAAAATGGGAACAGACTGAGCTAGCAGCTCACCGGCCCCAGCCAGTGTGCAGGAACATCCCTTAGGAGGAAAGAATCTTTCTCAGAGGCTTGGCTTTGACACTGTGTATCATCAATTGCTTACCAGTGCCCGTGCCAGGGGTGATCTTTCCATAGAAGCATCAGGGCTGAAACCCCAAGGTTGCTTCACACAGCACACATAACCCATTCAGGACTCCATGGTCCCTGTGAACATCCCCCTCCTTCCTCATCTTGCTCAGAAAACCACTTTCTTTCCCACTCCAACTGCTCCTTTCTCAGCATTTTTTAACCCACTTGCACCACCAAAGCCTTTTCTATCCCTCTCCAGTGGTTTTCGGTCCTTGTCCCTTTCCCAGTGCACAGCAGAGGCTTTTTACCTTTCTAGACTTGCAGAAAGCACTGGTGGCACGGAGGCAGCCTCTCCACCACTCCCCAGTGCTCACCCCAAGTGCCACATGCCCGCCCACTGCCAGGGGTCACAGTACCTTCGCTTGTTGGTGGGCCGGGGACAGGTGAAGGCAGAGCCCGAGAGCTGTTCCGCGTACAGGCCATATGGGCAGACTTGGGGGTTATTCTGGATGGGAGGAGAAGGAAAAAGGAGTGAGAAGCAGTGGCATGGAACTTGACTCTGAAGCCTCCAGCAGAGCAGCAGGCTCCCAATGCTCTAGGGTGCTGTGCTCTCCTGAGGCTGTGCTTCAGCTCCAGTACTTGTGTGTTCTTGCTCCTCTGAGGCACCAGCCAGACCGAAACACCATTCCCACATGCCACAAAGTGCCCTAAGGAGTCAGCACAGCCACTGAGGCAGCAATAGCTGCAAGGGGCAGTGCTGCACAGGGTCAGAAACAGGAGTATCAGGGAAAAGGAAATAATTCCCAGTGAATACAGACTGAAAAGTACACCAGTATTGAGCACAAACTTTTCTCAGACCAAGTGTTCAGAGGGATTACCCCAGAGCATCATGTCTGGCTGCCTTTCCAGAAGGCAAGAAGACACAGAAGCTCAATGCACTGAATTCTCCCTTCTCCTGCCCCCTGCCTATGGAACTGCTGCCCAGAGCATGCATTTTGGTGTCGTACTGCTTCCTCCTGACAGTGCTGCTTGCTGCCCAAAAGCATCAGTGACCTGTGTAGAAGCCTTTGCTTTCCTGCAGGGTTTCTGCACAGTGAGTCCTCCTTTTTAGTACAAAGGGGGCATTTCCCCCTTCGCAGAGCCATGGGCACAACTAGTACAGGTTTTAGCAACCCTTATGAGTTCATAACTGGAGGACAGAGTCCTCCTTTTCAGAGAACAGAAACTAAGCATTTTGATCTAAGTAGGCCACCATCTATTGTTTGAGATCAGCAAGAAGCAAAGACATCCTCGAACTGCAGGAAACACCCCAGTGGGACAGCCATACACCATTTGCTATTCCATCTCCCTCCTTGCAAGGTCTACTATAGCATCCTGTATCCTGCTGCTGAGCAGACCAGCCATCCATACAGGATCAAATCCTGCCCTGAGAGATGGGCAAAGGGGAGAGCTAAAGCTCTTTGACTGCATGTAGCTTCCAGCCCTCCAGCTCCATCTTGTCAGTATGGGTATGCAGTGAAGCAGGGGGATCAATAACCCTTGGAATTTTTATCTTAGCCAGCACTACTGCACATGCCAGTCTTATAAATACTGCATTGGAGAAAGGATCCACTCCTGGGACTGAAAATCTTTTTTGTCTAACTTGTTTTCAGATTTTTCTATTAACTCTTTTGATACAGAGTCCACACTCTGTCCAGAAGAGAGCACCTCAGGCAGGAGCTGGACGAGTCTGCTCTGGAAAGTGGTGCTGCTGTGGAAATCCTCAAGGAGCACATCCACCACAACCCACTGCCTTTTCAGACCAGCAGCCACTATTATTGATCTTCCTTCCAGTTTTAAGGGCCTCTATCTTACCTTTTTTCTAGCCAGCCTCAGTAACAAGACAGTGCACCAGCCAAACTATCAGCCTGAACCAGCACAGCAGTTTGTCTTTCTTGTGAGCACACTGTGGGCTGCCATGCAGACCTAGGGAACATTTGCATTTAACATGGCCCTGTGTTGTGTGTTAGTGTCCTCACTGGCACACAACATGCAAAATATCAGAACTGGGGAAATCCAGGAAACTCAGGAAAAGCAAAAGTTGAAAAAGTCTCCATTTGACCTTAATTCTATTGGCCTCTTTGCATAGATGGGGAAGAGTAGCGCCAAAGGATGTAATTGGCTTAGCACCAAGTCACAGAATCCTAGAATGGTTTGGATTGGAAGGGACTCTAAACCAACCTGCCATGGACAGGGACACTTCCCACTTGACCAGGTTGTTTAAAGCCCCATCCAGCCTGATCTAGAACATTTCCAGGGATGGGCTATCCACAGCTTCTCTGGGCAATCTGTGCCAGTGTTGCACCATTCTCATAGTAAAGAATTTCTTCCTAATATCTAAGCCTGCCTTCTTTTGGATAAAAGCCATTCTCCCTTGTCCTATCCACTACATGCCCTTGTGAAAAGTCCCCCTGCAGATCCCTTGTAGCCCCATTTAGGTACTGGAAGGTGCTATAAAATCTCCCAGGAGCCTTCTCTTCTCCAGGCTGAACAACCCAAACCCTCTAAGCCTGTCTTCATAGATGTGCTGCCATCCAAGTCCAAAGATTACAGGAGATCCACGGGAAGCCACAGGTAGCCTCAGAGTGTGTGCTGGTGTAAAGGAGACCAGCACAAAAGGAGGTGAGAGAGGTTTAATTCTTCAGGGTCTCATTCTTGCCTTTGGGCACCAAGAGGGTAGTGCCACATGGGTTGCAATTCCTTTCCTTAAAAGAGAATGACCCCACATAATTTATTTTCATCAAACATGTTCAGAAGTTACTTTAAAAAATTAATCTGTCAGTTTGTTACTACAGGTATTCATGTCCCCTCCCTACAAAGAAGCTTCTCCCCTGCCAAAGACTCATATGTCAGCTTCATTGAACCCCATTCCTACAGAAGTTGTGAAATCTGCCTCTCCTGCATGAGCATATCTCTCTGCCAATCTTCAAACTTCTGCTCTGGTTTAATCCAGAGCTGGTGGCTTCCTTCTCAGTGTGGCTGAGCCACTTGTATTGCAGACTCCTTTAGGAAAAAAAACCCTGTTGTTGAGCAGAGGTAATTTAGACAGGTCTTAACACTGAAGGTGAAACTTGGAAGTTCACAAATAATTTAAAAATAGAAAGTATGAATGGAAATCTTTAGTTCTGAATTCTGCCAGCATTTTATTATTCCAGTCTTGTATAAAGAAGACTCACAGAGATTTTCATGGTGGAAGAGAGAAAAGAAACATGTTAAGATGAAAAGAAGCCAAAGTATTAGATATGCACTCAAGAGTGCATTTTGATAAAGCACTTTAAAAACCCTCAGTACCTGTCCCTCTGGTAAAGCTCCCGGACAGCGTGGATCTTCAGAAGCATGTTCATTTCCAAATCCTGACATGTACTGTAAAATAAACCACACAGCTCATCACTGTTTTGAAAACACAAAGAAAACCTCTCCAAATAACCCACCCATTACTTTCCCATGCATTTTTCCAGGCTCTTTGTATGCATTAAGACTTTTTCAAGTGATCTGCTTGCATGTTGCCACAGACCATTTTCACAGCTCCCGGATTTGCTTCATTAGCTGTCCGTGTGGTGGGCTGGGAAGCACAGAAACGAATTGCTCTCCTAAGACTGCACGTCTATTTTGACTGCATTCTGCTCCATCAAGGTACTTGAGAAAGAACCCAAATATCACATATACTGTCAGACTCAAGGACAACAGGGTGATGGATAGGAAGAACTGTGCACCAACATTATGGATGTGTGCTAGCACCATTCATGTTCAATCTGACTTTGCTTCAGTCATGGGTGTTCCAAAATCTCCAGACTGCCTTGCAAATTTGTTCACTGGGTCCTCAGATTCTTAGGGAATGAAACTGTGAATCATTTGGTCGGCATGCCTTGTGATAAATCCCCATGCTCAAAGAAAAGGCCAAGATGTAGATGGGATGAGGGATGAAGGGAAACACAACCAAGTTAAACTGTGTCATTGATCTGCTCTAAATAAGCGTTGTCCTGTTGGGCATGAACTGTCCTCCACAGTAGTAAGCAAGAATTAATCCATTACTGGGTGATTGTCTGGGTCTCTAGAGCAGTGAATTCCCAAGAGACCCACAGATGGAACAGACCTACACATCCTCCCATACCTGTCCTGCCTATAGCTGTCATGGTCTGAGCATGGCTAAAAGATACAGGATAGAGTGGATGCAGATCCCAGCTTTGCAGCACTGGGAGAAGCCCTGCAGCAAGCCTGAGACACATAAGAGAAGCAGGAATAACAGAGACCTTAGCTTTGCACTGTCAGAAATGTAAATACAGTCCCTTCAGATGCTACAGAAAGCCACAAAGCAGCTCTGTTGAACTCTGCGTGAACGCAGAGGTGTTTTTTGGCAGCGACCGGCAGTTCAGCCCCTTGGCCTGGGGAGGGAGTTAAATATTAATGCTGCCCTCTAACAACTGCAAGAGTAGCGGGGCTGCTCATCAGCCTTCAGACAGTGGTGCCGGGATGGCAAAGCCCAGGAGCCCTAAGGTTTGGCTGTCACACATCCTGGCTGTGACCAGCACTGAGCAGCCCTAGCAGGCACAGGGACCATCCTCAGCATGGTATGACCCCCTGGGAGGCACAGGTGTGAGATTAAAGTGGACAGACAAAGCCCCTATACCTGGTTCATTTTATATATAGTATTACAGCACGTGGATTATTCCCCCCAGGGGTGCTCAACCTTGGGCAATTTGCAGCCCCTTTATAATTTTCCCAGTGTAGCAGACACTCAGAGAGCAAGCCTGAAACCTCCTGAGAAATCATGTGTTTTCCTCAGGCTCCTTTTAGTGACCTGAAGAGAAGACCATTCCCAGGGGCCCCAGGCTGGCTGGAAGCCCTGCTCAGCCTAAACCTGAAAACATCCTGGTTTCCCTCAGTTCAGGGAGGATCTTTCTCTCATCTTGCAAATGAATATACATCGCTAGGAGCTGCTCTCCACTGGGTTCTGCAAGAAGCATATTGATATGCAAAGCAGTAGGTCACCTCAGCAGCCTTGGCAAATGTATTGTATTGGAACATTCCCCCCAATTCCTCCCCACCCCCCCCGCCCCGTTTTTCTTCCCCCCTCCCTTCTTTTAAACGGAAATGCAGCAATATCTGATGGGACTGCAGCAGTTCCAGAATTAACTGAGACTTCCACACTGCATCCTCCTTTACCGGTAACATAAATGTTGTCCGAGCATTTACCTTCGGGGCAGCCCTGTGAAAAGGGGAGGAAAGGGGGAAGAGGACGAGGAGGGAACAAGCTGATTTTCTGGAAGCATAGCCAGCAAGGTTCGACAGGCTCTGCTGAATGCTGATGGAGAGCTGGAAGTCAGTGGTTCTTCGGAGGGTCTGTGTACCTGGCAAGCATCGTGTGCTCCCCAGCAGCCCCGTGCCACACTGCCGGGGTTAAGGGGGAAGGGAAGCACAGAGATTTTGCTGTGACAAATCCATCCCTTGTCCGTCAGGCCAAAAAGCTGGAGTCCTGCACATCTGAACTGCCCATCCACATCCCCAAAAGCTCCTTTGCCTCTGCTTGCTGGGCCAGAGGAAAGAAAGAAAAGCAACTCAACAGCAAGCAGCTTGTGGCAGCAGCTGCTCTGTGCCCACGCTGGTGCTGCACCGCACCTTGCCCGAGCACAGCAATGCAGGGGGCACTTTCCCACTGGGCTGGATGCAGAGCTGCTGCCTTCCCCAGCTGCACCAGGGGCTGCAGAGGGTGTCACTGCCCCGCCGCCTGGAGAATGGCAGCAGCAGCTGCTGCATCATTGTTTGGTCAAATAAATTCTTTCTTGCCAAAGGAGGAAAAAAAATAGAATTCTCAAGGTAACTGCATCGAGGGCTGAAAAAAAGACATTGGCAGGACTGCAGCCACTGGAGGGGAGACGCCTTGCTGGTGATTTATCACCCTGAGTGTGGCTCCAAGACTTTTGCCTAGAGATTGGATGTGGCTTTTCTTATTCCCTGTTTCATTTTCTCTTTCCCTATGACATACCTCAGAGAAGCTTCTCTCTACATGCCCATAGAGGGTTGGTGACAAACATTATCTGGGCTCCCAAAAAGCTGTGCCACATGTGCTCCCTGCATGCCTTGGAATAGTCATGCTCCAGGGCTCTGGGGCACCATGCAGAGACCCTGCTGATACAGGTAGGGTGGGAGAAGCAGTGAAAGGGCCAGGCACATCATGGCCTTTCTCCCTTCCAACCCTCCAAACCCACCTCCCACTTCCCAGTTTCTGTTGCACAAGGTGCCCCCAAGCCAAGGGAAATGGCCACTTTCTGGCTGCCCAGTAGCAGAGCATCCTTCCTGGGCTGAAAAATCAGTGAAAATGGAACCCAACCCTTCTCTGTGAAGTGGCACCATGATTTGAGCCCAAAAGCACTTCCCCCTACATCTCTGCCTGGTCTCTACAGTTCCTAGATAAGTTATAGAAATCTCCAGGTTGGGTAGGTTGATGAGCACTATTGTAATTGAGCAGCTGGTTTCTCTGTTACACAAAATAGTCTCTGTGGCTCTTTGTTTTCAGTCCTGCTTTTGACTACTGTTGTTATTTTGTTCAAGATCCTGTAGATTTTTATGCCAACAGGACCTTAGGTATTCATCTGACTCTACTTTGGTTTTTGTTTTGTAGTTTTTCGATAAAATGAGAGACATAAAAGCCCAGCACGGCATAAAAAATTCAGCATAGCTCATTGATTGGAATAACTGGGATGCAAAGCAGAGTGCTCGCAATGGGTGTCATGCTCTGACCTATAAACCATAACCTTTTGTTCTCCAGATTAGACAGCAGGCATGGGAAAAATGCATTTGAAGTCTGAACACATACTCTGCAAAATAATTAAGACCCTTCTTCAAACACTGCATAATATATTTCTCTATCAGCTCCTGCTGCAGGACACAGGGAAACAACATTCCTCTCTCAACAAGAAGCATGGCACTTTTTATCAGCTCAGTCCAGTCAGCCCTGGAGTGTTTAACACAAATGCAGAAACATTGACATGAATATTTGGGGCAACGAGCAGAGCAGGTCTCTCACTCTCTCTGTGGGGCTCCACAGCCTCCTTGCAGGCTGAAGCCAAAGCACACATACCAGAACTCTCTGCCCTGGTGCTGCAGGGCCAATATCCCCAGAAGAAGCTGCCATCTACCCTGACATTTCAACATCCCTGTGCTCCAAGAGTGCTGGAGATGGTCCAGGGCCACACCTTTCCTGAAAGGACCTGCTCAGCTCTAGGCTGGGACATGACACTCTAGACAACAGAAGAGAGGTATGGATGCCAGGGGAGTGGAGAGGAAGGGTAAACCAACAGTTTTGGAGGAGAGGAGCCAAGAGAAGGTGAAGCAGGTGAGGTGATGACAGGGTAGGGACACATGTGACATCCCAGAGAGGAGCTGCTGGCAGAGCAGCCTGTTTCCATGAGCAGCTCCGGGCAGACCCATGCTCAGCCTGCAGCCACAGCCATAATGGCCAACAAGGCATTAGGGGCTGCTAGGAGTGAGTCAAAGATGGACATGGAAGATGCAGTCACAGCCATGACATGAACCAGCTGGATCCTGATCTGGAATGCTACAGGGGCAAGGCTGCCCTGCTGTTGAAAGAGGATAGTGAGAGCTGGGAAGTATCATGGACAGGCAGGGAAGAAGCACAGTGAAATCTTACTGTTTGAGGAGACAGGACTCCTCAGAGGTGAATGAGACCTATAAGAACACTGTGTAAAATAATGAGCAATACAGAAGGTGGTGAAGGAGCACACACATGTATCTCCAGGACTAGGAACAGGCTTAGTAACAATAACATCCTGAAAGTCCAGGGAGAAATATAATGATCCTACGCGAGTACTTGAAACTCACCATGTCGTGGGGTATGGCCTTGCCACTCCTGTGTGCTGCAGCAGCTCATGCACCCCATGGCCCCAGTGGCCCTGGGGCAGCTGCCCCCCCACGACAGTGGCAAGGTGCTGACTAGATTCAGGGTTGCAAGTCTTGTGTTCCTATGCTTGAGCCACAAACCCACCCTATCACACCTTCTATCAAAGCTCCCCCATGCTCTGGCAAATGGCAGGGAAAGCTCCTGCCAGCTGCCCTGCTGGAGCTTGGAGAGGAGGGCATGGCCACAGCCTTGCTGCTCCAGGGTGCCCTGCAAGGGGTACTGCGAAACAGCCCTGAATGGAGCCACTCCCCGGGGCTGCCGGGGAAGATGGCGGCCAGGGTTGCAACATCTGGGCAGATGTTGCCAGCCAGATTTCATAGGCTGAGAGGGAAACACCCCCTGGCAGCCAGGATGGGAGGAGGGGTGCATGCCGAGGGTGGGAAAAGGACAACTCCCACCATGAAAAGGTCCTGACCATGAATGATTTCCAAAGGAGGTGAAGAGGGAGAGAAACACTTATTTATAGATGAAACACAGCAAAATACTTAATCCCAAGAAAGCTTTAAAAACACACCTTGACACACAAAAGAGGGGCACAATAAAATGAAACAGAGCCCCAACAAATAAAATGAAACAGAGCCGCTGCTCTATTAGTGTGAGCAGAGAAAGGGTGTCTACAAGCCAGAACTGGTGCATTCCAGGCACCCAACATCTTACCTGCAGGCCCGTCATCCTCCTCCTGGTTACCCTCCTCTTGGAGCAGACACAAGCCCCGAGCAGGTATCTGGCTGAAGCAGCCTGGCAAGCAAAGCCTGCTCACTGATCAACTGAGCTGGGCTGGAGGCAGGCTAACAGTGCTGGGAGTGAGAAAGTCCAAGGGAATTTTCAACCTGTTTGCTCAGCCCAGTCTGTGTTTAACCAAACGCCCTTCTCTGCAGAACCAACCCCAGGATCGATCTGAATAAACAGGGGGTGAGGGGGACTGGGTTTCCTCATCACCCCTGTTCCCCCTTAGATGTTAAAAAAGAGGTTACAGCTCCCACACATGGGGAAAGGAAAAGAACAAGGTGTTTAGAACCAAGAAAAGCCACTTTGCAACTGTTTTATAAGCTTCTTTTGTAAATTTTACTTCTGGCAATTTTCAGACACAATCCTCTAAATGTGTAACAAATACTTGTTCATTAATTCTTCTGTGCCGTGTTATATTGGGGATAGAAGAGATCACATCTTCATCGTGGTGAAGGCAGTGATATTTGTGAAACACTGTGTGGCAACATTACACAGCATTTTGGGGCCAAAAGCAGGGGAGGATTTTGTATTCCTGTGATTAGAGCTAGTAAGGGGAACTTACAAATTCTGAAATATTAATATTCTTCAAGAAAGCTGTTGCTGGGGAAGAAGAAGTGGCAGCAAACATTTAGCTACAGAATACTAATGAATGTAGCTCTGCACTCCAGAAGTTGCAGGGGAAAAAACACAATTGATTTTATTTGATTTTTTTTTTACTTTGAATTCTCAACCCCCCTTAAAAAAAAAAAAAAAAAAAAAAGAAAAGAAAAAGCAGCATTTTTTTCCATTTCTATCACCTGCTCTGCTTATATGCCCTGCCAGGAGGAAATTTCTAGGAGGCACCCACTGAAATTTGAATGTGATCCTGAATTAATGTCTCTTCCTCTCCTAGAGCATTCTGGAAGCCTTCCCTCCCCAAAGCAATTACCAGTCCCTGTGACCCCCACAGCAGTCATTGAGCTTGGGCTGCAAGAGGGGCAGGTCTTAAATCACCTTTGCTTCTCTGAACACTGGTAGTTCCTCACACCATTCTGAGTAATACATTTGAGCCATTGAGAGCTGCCACTTTTATGAGCTGGCAAAATAGGCTGGCTGTCCTGAGGGAGAAGATGGGCTGTATGAAGAGAGAGTGGTTCTGGATGGAGGAGAGGGAGAGAGACTTTTCCTTGACTATAGAAGAATACAGACTCCAAGTTATATGTCTTCTTCAGGTCTGTGTTTCTGCACACCAGGAAAGCTCTCTCCATACCCTGGTCTCTCCCAGCTTTGCCATAAAAAATCACTCCAGCAGAGATGAATTCTCCAGGACAAGGCAGAGATTGTGAATATGTCAGCTCACCCTGAGCAGCGATTCATCATTTGCCAAAGAAATGAAGTACCTGGCAGCTGTCACCTACCCTTGAAACTCCTTTTCTAACAAACAAGATTTAAGAGTAAAAAGTTCACCTCACTTATTTTCTGACAGTGAAGAATTACACATTTGACTACAGTTTAGCAAACTGCAGTTGCAGAGTTTCAGGGGTTTCCAAGATCTTTTTACTGAAACACACAGTGGGAGCGAGAACATCACATTTTAGCTTACATTTCCCTTTGAGAGCCTACATTTCACCTTGCTCACATCTCCTTACGGGCTCCATTCTCTTGTTTTCTTCTCATGGGACAGGTAAAAATAAAGGTGTTGCTTTTTAATTATCTGTAGGCCTATTTCCTGGTTGTTTTTGTTTCCTAAAAACAAACAAGGTGTTGTCACTTTACTCATTTGATGGCCAGGTAATATTTTAAAGCTGATTAGGCTGCCTAACCTTGCCATTCCATTCCATTCCATAGAAAACATTATTTAGTAAGATTCTGTTGAAATGCCTCTTTATTTATTGATCCCAAATTATATGAAATACGGAAAAGAAATCTTAACACATGATGTGTTTCTGTCCTATCCCCTCTGAATGGTAATTCATGAGGGAAGTCATAAATCCATGCTGATCACTCCAAATCATCTTCATGCTCTTCATGTGTGTGAAAATGTTTTCCAGGATTAGTTGCCTTGAAGCACCCCTTCTGAGGGATGGAGGTGAGGCTGACTGACCTGAAGCTCTGTGGACTTCCCTTCTTGCCCATAAATGTGAATATTAAGTGGTGGTCAAACACTGGAATAGATTGTACAGAGAGGTTGTGCATTCTCCACCAGTGAAGACATTCAAAACCCATCTGGATATGGTCCTGGGCAACCTGCTCCAGCTGACCCTGCTTAAGCAGGGGATTGGATGAGATATTTAGCCTAAACAACTCCTTTAGTTAGTTGCAGTATAAATCTTGATTATAAATCTTATGTAACATGAAGTATAGATGTACTTCATTAATATTTTAGCAACTGTATTCATTGTCATGTAAATATGAAACACAGAAACACAATGAATTGTTATTGCATAAATGTCCTAGGGTAATTTCCTCCCAAATCTGCCCTAAACCAGGACAATAAACATAGGGCATAAACACAATGAATTAAACCGGGAAGAATGAGCATTAAAAGCATTCAGTGTTTTGTCAGCTACCTTTCTGGGTTCGTGACATTATCCAGTGCATGTCTTTACTTCAAGGAGATTTCAGCTGAAAGACATAACAAGACCCAAAAGAAGTATGTCAAAAAGCAAAAGACATCAATACCACTGTACTGGCTACATGATGCATGTACAACTGGAATGTACCTGCATACCAGCAGATTATTACTTGTGAACTGTTTTCAGAGGCATCTGAAGAGGTGTTCAAAGAGCTCATCTACTTCAGAGAGGCGGCACAAAAATACCAAAGGGCTTGCTTGAAAATTTAGCAGCTAGTGTTCAACATTCTGGTGATGAACAAAAGATGAGGAGGAGAATGGAAAATCTTTCCTTTCAATGAGAAGTTGAAGCAGCTTGTATTTGATCCAACGGAAAAAGGGGACTAAAAAAATTTGAATTCATAGCCTATGCATTAAAAGGCATTTTGTTTCCTGCTGATTCAGGTAGTGGGGCCATAGTGTGAACTATTATTGGATTACAGCTCACCACTGCTTCCTGCAGCAAGGCATTGTCTGGTCCCAAGCTCTTCTCTCCTGTGAGCCAAAGACGTCATGGGTGACTGAGGCAGATCCTTTCTGATGTATTTGTGCCCCTCCTGTAGCAACAACCTGTTGCTTTTCACAGTGATGCACCCTGCTTCTAAAAGGACTAACTTCTCCTTTCTTCATCAGCTAATATGCATCTGTGATGCACATATTAATAAATATCCTCATTCACTCCTGTCTCTGTGATCCCAACTTCCCAACTTGCATCTGTTCTTTGCTTCTTAACCCTTTACACACTGCTAAATGGGACAGGAGCCCTTAGAGCAGCTGTCTTTGTTTATCTGATAGTTACTACTTAGTACCAGGAGAATTAATCTCTTTTTTGAACCTTTCATCACATATAGCAAAATAAAGCAATAATGTTTATACTTCTTTTTAATCACTGCCAACAGCATTGTGTTAAAAAAAGGCTCTTTTTAATAACATGTACTTTCCGGTAGAGTGGATCTTATGAAATATGTCCTTGTCATTTTTCTGGGACTGTTCAACAGGAGATGCCAGACAGGTTAATTATTATCATTTATTTGTGCAGGAAAGATCATAAAAGTTGTCTGCAGCAGAAAGCACACACTCCTTGTTGCCAAAAAGCAGATGCTGCATGAATAGAAGCTGGTGAAGCCACCTGCTCACGTTGCTGTGATGTTTCTGCCTGCAAGCTAGAACCACCACTCTTAGAAGCCAGCAGAAATTTAGTCACATTGCTTTGTTCTGTCCTTCCCCACTCTGGTGCTAATTTTGGACAGCCACTCAATTTGCAATCTGACCTTTTATTCAGTAAGGGTAGGACAGTCCATCAAACCCATGTAAGCCACAGCAGAAAAAGCCTCAGGAAAAGCAGATGGTATCAGACAGAAAGATAGAAGCTCTGACCATAGTTGTAGCCTTCACAGCTACTGGGCATCCTTGTCCTTTAAACAATCTTTAACCCAAAGCCAGCAGTGCATTTCCACTGTGTAAACATTAACTTTCAGGTCAAAAAGAACGTAGATGTGCATGGGTTAATCACCCACTATTTCACTTCATGCTCCTCCTATTCAAAAATATGATTGAATTTTAAGTTGGTTTGCTCACACAGTCCAGACTTCATTTTGATCTAGTCAAGAAAGAGCATGTCTTTCTACTTAAGAGCTTGTCTTGTGTTCAACATCTTTTTGAGAGAAGTCCATGGTGGTGTGCTGAGAATAAACTACCCTGTGCAATTCCAGTAGGTATGGAACCAGCATTTCTGTACACTGGTAAGGCCAAGGGGCACAACAAGCTGTACCTCAGCGATACAATGCCAAAGTAGGAAAACCACTTCACATTTCTGTATTTAATGGTATTTGCAGCACGTGTTGGCTAAACAGCTGAACTGCCAAAGTTAGATTTCACAGTCTCTTTGCTGCCACAGAGAGCTCTGAACATCTAAACACCTTCCTTACAAGTATGCTGGGGACTTGTCCTCAAAGCTGTGCTAAAGCATGCCTTTCCCAAAGCAACCAATGCTACTCTGAAAAACCCTAAACTTTGACAAATCTGCTTTTTTTTTTTCCCAGTAACTGTTTCAGGCATCATCACTCTCACTTTTAGGGAGCTACATCTCATTTCAAGATCCATTTAGAATCAGATCCTGAGTACTGCTGTTCATTGCAGCTTTGCCTGCACAACTGGAAATCCCTTATGCTGCTCACATGGCCACTGTTAGTGAGAGAGACTCTTCTTTATTTCTCCTTTGTGTCCTCATGTACCATAAAGAAATGTATTTTCTACACTTCCTGATCAGATGTCAGAATAAAAACAGTAGCACAAGTGGATAATAAATACCAAGAATAATACTTTTGGCCCTCACAGGCCCTCACTAGATGGGAGAGCTTTGCCATTGCTACTTGAAATTAAAGATTGGAACTGCTTTTATTTTTCCTCACCTCTTCCACCTGAAAACTATGTGATTTTTTTCCCTAAAATCCCTGTGTGTCTGAGGACTAAAACAAAGTGCTGCAGCAAAACATACCCTAAGGAAAGCTTTACCTCTGCACGCTTCCTGGTAACTTGCCAGCCAGTGACAGGTTCATCAATAATGATAATGGCTTTCTGTCAAAGCAAACTAGTGCACTAAGCCACACACTTGCTCAACCCTACAAAGGAATCAAAGTAACCAGCGTCCTCGTAAGGATAGTGAGAAAGAAACATGACTTCGAACAAGAGGAACTGACTAACAAAAGAAATAGAAGGATTAAGCTCCCTTTGCTAAAAAGCAGAAGCAGGTTTTCAGTCAGTGAAAACTGTCACCTTTTTATCCACTGAGAAATGAGAACCCAAACCCGACTTCACCATAGCTGACTGATACTGACTGCAGGCCATGACACTGCAGTTCATCTCTCATTTGTGACAAATGGAGCATATTGCAGCTGCCTCTGCAAATATAATCAATAATGAAAAATTGTATTAAGGTTCCACCCAAAATCCCATTACTGGATAGGTTTCACATGTTTAAAAAGCCAGTGGCATCCTTGCTAAATTTTCCATGTTAAGGACATACTCATATTCATTCTGATTATCACCCCAGTCATCAAAGTGGTCATAGATCAACCAGAAAGCTCTGCCAAGCCCCTTGGCAACAGGGAAGGCTCACGGTTTATTTGCTGTACATTTCACCTGCGTGTGCATGGGAGGTCCAACGCGTCTCATATGTACCTGCACGAGCCACCTCCACGGACACCTCTGGAACACAGCACCTGGGCACATATTTCTGCCTGGGAAATAACACAGAGATATTGAGTAGCTTGAATTTAAAGGGACTGAGTAACAATGTTTTAATGCAAAATGTGTGCGCATGTAATACAAACCAGAGACAGACAGGACCAGAGATGAAGGAAAACAGAGAAACAAAATTTCAGTGGTACAACAAGAGAGACAAAGCATGGTACATAGAGAAACAGAGAGGAAAATGGGAAAAAAAGGGAAACCAGAGAGCTGAGCAGGAAGCACAGAGAGGAGTCTTTGTGATTTCTTGTGATACAGAGGGGTCAGAAAAATGGGGCAAATGGGGAGAGAAAGAAGGATAGTATTTGTGAGAAAGGGAGCTGGAGGAACAGGGAATGAAGTATAGGCAGACAGAGGCAAGACAGAAGGGTCACAGGGCACGGAAGAGGTGTGCGTGTGCAGAGAAAAGGAAGGTAAAACACATAAAACAAGTGCGATATAGAAAGGTTGTCTGGTGTCACATCCCTAAGCTTGCAAGTGAACCATTTTTGGACAGCTGAAACAGGTAAGGTGGAAAAGCAACGTAACTAACTCCAGCTGCTCACATACTCCTGGGTTCTGACAAGAAGCTGGAATTTCCTGCAAAAATAAATGTAACATCATCCACATGCACAACTCCATTACATATAACCTCGTCCTAAGAAGGAAAAAATATACCTAATTGTGGTTACCTGCTGAGATCTAAACAAACAAGATACTTATTCTAGATTAGAATAACTAATTTAAAACTACTTTAAAACTCACAGACAGGTGAGAAAACAATTCCAGCTTTCATTGTCAAAGGATCAGAGACAGACACTGGTGCTGTCACTAGCTGCACAGCTCAGACATGTGCTCTTTATTATGAATATTTTGGTACCTTGTTTCTTCTGGTGGTAAACTAACTGTAAACTAACAACCTATTTCACACAAGCACCTAAAAACTTAACTGCACTCATGTTTACAACTGCTCCCGGACCTTTCTGGAAATGGCCTAAGGAAAAGCAAAGCATCCATCTTTTTAATAAGTTTGATTGGTGCCCCCACCTGTCACTTTTGTGCCTGATTAGTGGCAGTAGGCAGGTTTCTATTTATTTCCAAGCAGCTGCCAGAAGAGCTGCAGGCAGAGGTAATCCAGAGTATGCAGAACTCTACTCCCTGTCAATTTCACATTGGCTTTTTACTTTCTTCTATCCCCATTTATTATTAATCTCTATTTATATTTAACTCCAGCTCTTAGTTAGCCTTTGCCAGAGGCTTAACCATTAGAGGTGACTGTAAGGAAGGTGTGGAAAGAAGGAACTGCCATAAAACAAGCTTTTACTACTCCATGGAATTCTAGCAAGGTAAGAAACTGAGCAAAGCTTGGGCTATTTAAGAAAACAGGACCCTGTGCAGGAGATCAGACCAGATCAAGTCTTCTTCATCCTTAGTGCTAACTATGTAAAGGAAACATCTGTTTCACAGAACTTTCCTCCTAATCATGCTCAGTTCCTACATTTTACACAGCTTTATATCCCTTCTAAATTTCTACCCATTCTAATTCAGAGGATGTACTTACATTCCATGTTTTCTGAATCCACTAAGTCCTCAGGCTCAGTAGGACCATGTCACATTTGTTCCAAAGAAGCACAGTATAAAAACATACTTTTCCCATCAGTTTTCAATGAATTGCCTTTTAATTTAATATTAAAAACAAAACCACAATCAATTATGAAAAGATAAACAGGAGAACCTCATTTACTTTGCCCTCTCCAAAGTAAACAATTTTAATTTAAGCAGGAGAACTAACACCAGTTGTTTTCTACTAATGATTTTCTTTTTAAGGCTTCAAATCTTTTTTAATATCTTGCCTACTGCTTTTATCCCTTTTGAATAGGGATGAACAGTGTGCTCTAGGTGAAACAACACTCCATTCATCTAATGAAGGCATTCCATTATTTTCCAGACCACTCCTTACCCATCATTATGTTTTGCTCACTTTACTGTACATGAGAAGCCCACTCAATGTCATCTTTCCTTTCGAGGTGAAATGAATGCAAATCATTGCAAAGATTGTCCATAAGTTTTCCAAATGTAGACAAGGATGTCACATATTTGTGCTGTGTATGATTAAGTTTCCTACAGCAGTGAGAAGCATTCAACTTACTGCACACCTTCCCCAGATGTTCCCATAGATCCAGATGGTCTGCAATCCTAAGCAATACTCTAGACTCCTGATTAGGTTTTTGGAAAACCTTTCCCAAGCGTTTTCCAACAACAGAAGCTTCAGCAGGCTAGCCAGCTGTAATATCATTTTACTCTTCTTGACAGAAGCATTACTGTCTTTGAGCATCCAGTCAAAATGGGAATGTCATTAGGAACTCAGAGAAGTCATCTTCTACTTCTTCAGTGCTCAGTCATAATGAAGGCTCTTCAGTGTTCCTCCTCCAAACCTCTTCCTTTCAGAGAAGCCAGGAATCTAGAGGCAGGGAAGACAAGTTGTCATGTCAGAATCAGCAGGAGCTCCCTCTAGCCCACTCTGTTACCAAGCCAACTGCAACATCTACACCATCTCCAGAATGAGGGCCACAGTGCTTCAGCTGACTGCTAGAGGAGCACCACTAATTAAACACTGCACAACTCCACTATGGCTCATCTGTTCTGTGGGGCTCCTAAAGACTTTTTGGCAAGGGAAATTGAAAGCCTCAATCCTAATTAAGATAATGACAGATTTCAAAAATTTCAAAGCAGATTCAAATGCATACAAGAATTTCTCCTCCATTCATTTTTAAAACTATAAAACAATATAAACCAAGTCCTGTCAAAGAGCTATTGAGGTTTTATGTCTTCAAACCCGGGCAGCAGCACTTCAGTGGCAGTTGAAAGTACAATTTTATCAATGGCTGTAAGCTTAAAGAAAAACATCGGGATAGAAATGGCTGCAACAATACAAAGGATTAGCACTCCTGCTTTTGCAGCCCATCTGCAGACACTGCTTACACAGTGACAATGGATGTTTACAAAGAAATCGACTTGAAACCATCAGAAGCTTCTCTGGCCTTAACAGCATCTCAGACAGATTTTCAATTCAATGCACCTGTGAATCCCCAAAAGAAAGTGATGTGCTGCTTTCTAATACTGCATATCTGCATATCTGCCCTACAGGCATCATGAAACTATTTGATTACAGGCCAGAGTAACTTTTACCTTACTGACTACACACAAGCAGAAACAGCAGACCCTGCAGACACACCCTCCCAAAACAATTCCACACATCCATAGGAAAGTCTGTATCATAGTCATACAGTCTATTAAAATGGAGGGAGTCAACCAAGCCCTACAAATCATGCCACAAGAACATGGGCATGTATGGATGGTATGGGACAAAAACATAATCTACAATTCACAGCAGACTGCTCAGGTTACACACTTCACTGGTAAGCAGAGAGCTGAAGAGCTTTCCCAAAATAAAAGTCCACTAAAAACTCCACAGATTAAATTTACTTGGGGTTTTCAGGCCCAAAACTCAACTATGCAAGGTATTCACTAAGGTACTGGTTTATTCATCTCTGAAAAGCAATCATCTCTAAGGATAAAATCAGGCAGATTTTGTACAAAGGTTCACCTCATGAAAACTTCTTCAGGAATTTAAAGAGGAAAAATGCAGTCATTATAACTAAAAAGTACCTGAACACCATAGGTAAAAAGTTATCTGTTTTAGCATTTTTTTACATCAAAGTCACTAATTAAGAGTAACAATTATTTATTTATTACGTATCTGACTTAAAATTCCTTTCATCCTGAAGAAATTTATAACAGAAATACCTCAAAACACTAATAATCATAGCAACCTATCATAGAAAACCCACAAACACATCAGCAAGAACTACATTAAGTAGATAACTTCAAATGATAACATTAAGAGGTTTTATTGAAGTCTCCATTTCCAATTTGGATTTTGCCTCTTTAAACATGACTGTTTGCTGTTTGTTTTGAGCTTTTGAGCTCCTGTCAGGGAACTAGATAGTCATCAGCAGGCTGCAATCTTGGGCACACAGCCAAAAGGAATGTATAGTTAATCCCTGGCTAGCCACTAAATAGGATCAAATGATAAAAATAAAAATCTTACATCATGCATGAAAGACAACCAGCACACAAGCAGGTTTCTGCATTAAGATATTATTCCCATGAAAGAGAAACTTCCTTTCACTAGAATGTGGGGAGGAGGGGGGGAGAGGGGAAGAAAGAAAAGGCATCATGCGGAACTGAAAGAGGCAAAACCAAATGTATTTTCAAAAGGCACTACAAAAGTGCTCAAAGAAAGGAAGCATTTTGTAATCTGTGACTATTTCCCCCCTACTCTCCTCAAGGGACTTTCAGCACAGCTACCTCTAACACTGTACAGGTGTAACTGTACTTCAGAGATGCTTTTCATGGTAATTTGCAACACCTTTACATATGGTAAATGCAACTTCACTACTCCCTGCATGGCAGACTGCACTTGGAGAGATGGGGGGCACAAAAGGTGAAGTGGCCTGCTGAAACCAGAAGTCATTTTGCTAGTACTTCCCCACCTGGCTGAAAACAGTTAATTCAATCCTTCAGAAATGAATTACAAGCTGATATCATACTGCCATTTTCCTTGTGGCTCCACTGAGTCTCTGGAAACTACCTGTATTAAACATAAAATCTCATTCCAGCTGTACAAAAAAACCCTTTCACTGACCTTCAGGATAGCATCTATGGCCTTAATCTGCAACCAAGCAGCCTGAAGCTGACAGAGCTGAAAGAAATTATATTTGCCCATTTTACCTCATTCTTCCAAATGTATGTTAGCTTACTAAAGTATTTCACTGCCAATCACTTTACAGACAAATACTTCAGCTGACAAAAGTCAGCCATTCTTCTGTCTAGCTTTAACAGCTGTGCTTCCACAGGTATAAGAATTAAATTACCAGCTCAGATTGTCATTTAGGTTGCATGAAGCTTGTGTTTTAAAGAGGACTATGTCAGCAGTTCACATTACACAGGGAGAAATGAAACAAAAGAGAAGGAAAAGTGACAAACCTGATTGCCATCTCTTAAGAAGTATCTCTTCTCTATGACCTGGGAACAACAGAGAATGATCTTAGCTTGCACAGCACATGCATAACCTCGGATTGCAACCAACACTTCACATATGAGCACTGAAACTCACTGCTAAGTGGGACAAGTCTGACCCCACATCTCTGCTCCAGACCTACTCCTTTAGTGCAATGCTCTAGCACACGCAGCAGTTGCCACCTACAGCCATTCTTGGACAAACTGTCTAAGCTGTCTAATCATCCTCAACTTCAACACAGCCCTCCTGGGTAATGGAGGTGATAGTTTGTGTGTCTCCTGTTTCAGACTCAATTACTCCCATTCCCTCTGCAGGGATACTGGTTCCTACTACTGCACAGTAGCCCCACTATGCTATCTTTGCCCAGAGGGTGCTTAAAACAGAGCATTCCTTCTCTCATTTGCACAGTCAATCTTAATGGTCTGTTTTTTCAGGAAGGGAGAATAATATTCTTAATTAATTTCTTAATTCCTAAAGATTGCTTTAACTAGGATCAACAGAGCTAACCAGTCTTGTATCTCCTCGCATTACTACCTCAGAATGCTGCAACCCCTCTGGCCTGCCAGTCAACTTCAAAAGCATAAGGAGAATGTCTTTGCACATTTGTGAGTTCTTTTTCACTGCTCTATGCAGATCAGGAACTAAATCTTCAAGCAGATCAGCTATTTCCTGTAGGGTTCCAAAAGCAGATAAATTTTTGGCCTCCCCACACCTGGCTTGAACCAACTCAGAGAGTGGAATATGGAAATTGTTAAACTGTTGTTCAAGCTCAAATCCCAACATCTGATGCACAGGACAATAAAACATCATTTCATTGACTTACCTTATCAAAAAACCTGCTTAGTTTGACAGCATTGGATGAACCTGCAGCCAGGTAACGAGGATTGGTGCAGTCCTAGAACACCCAAAAGACAACAACGAACCAAGCACAAGGAAATCAGTGCAAGGAAGCCAAACACAAAGAAATGGAACATACCCTTTCCCCTGACACACACCATCACCAAGGGAAAATAATGGATCTGCTGATTTTTGCTCCACAGTCACTTCAGAGAAAAGACCAACTGCTCTTTGAATCAACTGCAGAATTCCAAGCAACCCCCCATATGCTCCATATCTTCCTTCCACCACCAGCTATACAGTCAGGCAGTGATTTCTACAGGCTACACCTGAGATTGGGAGTGTGTATACAAGCATTCATACAGCACACGTATATTTTTATACCCACAGATCTATATAAAGTCATCTTCATATTTCATTCAAAGACAGTCTATATCAGAGCTATGAACAAGAAAATTTAACTCCCAGCCAACAATTTTAAGTTTAGGCGACCTTATCTAATACCCCTTACGACTCCCTATAGTGAAACAAAGACATCTGTTTCATCAAGCAAGGGGCAGAGCCAACAGAAATGTGAATGACTGGCACTACCCGAAAAATCTCCAAAAGCTAAATTTTTGTTACATCTTTACTTATTAAAAATTGGACTCACTCCCATACAAAAGAAAAACAACAAAGATGACAAGGATACTAACCAAATTTATCTCTTCAGCATTGAAATCCTCAGCCAAGAATGCTGTTCTGGTCAAAACTTCATTCCTCTTAGTTTCCGGGATCTGATCCAGTTTAGTTCCTATTACCAGCAGTGGGATCTGGTTATCACCAAACTGTTCACAGTCATAGTCACTGATGAGGGAAAGAAAGACAATCCTGAATGAGGCAATGGCCATGTAAGTGGGCACAAGTACAACATCACCTCCCCTGTACCTCTCAAAAATCAGTAATTTATTTATTAACAGTCCATTTATCTAAGTTAAAATGTGCAATATCTTTAAATAAGGGAAGGGCTTCTGCTTTAAGTCACTACATAGGAATCCAAAGAATCGCTCTCCTTAGCTAATCACAAGGATAATCACTTGTCAGTCATTTTTAACCTAAAGCAGGCTTTCTAGCAAGTAATTTTACAACCAACAGCAACAACCTGAGCAAGGAACTGCTACTGGCTGAACATCTGTCCTTGACAGAAGTTAAATTTCTGAAAATTAAAACAATTGTGAAGAACCTGTCTGTAGAGATACTGGAAAATTTTGCAGTTTATACAATGTAAATCCTCCTTCCCATCTCCTACGTTTCTACAAAAACACCTGTGTACCAGAACAGAAAAACAATTTATATTCTTCCCACAAAAAACTACTACTCATTATTGCCTTCCCGCTCATGTGTGATGTTTAGCAATGATTTTAAAACCTCCTTGACTAGATGGATGACAGGAGCACAGAGGTGCAGGAGGAAATCCTTGACAAGGTGTTGGAGAGCTAATTATGAACATGCTGTTTAAGCTGAGTTTTCTAAGCTCTTTTAGCCACGCTCCTAAAATAATTCCCCCATCACCCAAACCAATAATGTATGAAGTGAACTTCCTCAGTGTTGGTGCATAGAGGGAATGCCTCTTTGCCCAGATACATTATCCCAAGACATTTCCTGTACAATGGCATCTTCTCAGTACAGACAGAGAAATCTTGTAACTGGGACTGGACCCATTCTCACAGAGGCCTCACACAAATAAAGGATGTATAAACATCTTTTCCCTTAAAGCAAGGTCTCTGCCACCCAGCTTGGTAATCTGCTGTCAGAATCACCTGATATTGTCTGGCAGTATAAAAGAACAAGAACAATCAACAGTCAACTTTTTTGATACTCCCCATTTCTTTCTTTCTTCTGAGTCTAACCACATCTACTTTTCTGTGGAGACCAAGTAGCCTTAGAAATGAACAAAAACTTCTACAACTGCTTGGAATGACCATGTCTGAACTCTGCATGTATGTTTTTCACTCACCCATTTGTCACGAGAACGCCTGTTGGAGCAACATCCCTGTTGAGTGCTTCCAAAGACCAGCGATACAAATTCTGGGATGATTTCTTGTTGGTCAAGTCATGCACTAAAATTATCCCTACAGTGAAAGACAAGACAGCAAGATGCCATTTAAAGATACATATCCTCCTCCTTATCTTACCAAAATGATACCTGCACGTTCCCAGATATCTGAGAATAAAGGGATGTATAACCAGTTCAGTTACAGTGAATAAGTAAGGCTGAAAATATCAGGATGCAACAGGTTTTTTAAAGCTGCTTATCAAGAATTGGCTAAGAGCTAAGAGAAAAATCACATGAAAGCATGAAACAAACAGCCATCTCAGGCTTTAATCTGCAAAAGGCTCGCAGGCATTCACTGATTCTGTCTACTTCTCAAGATACTGAAATTCTGTATTACTGCAGTAGAAAATTTAGCCTTTCTCTGGTAAACATAATTATTTTTTATCATACCATCTATAAAGTCTGAAGGTTTTTTCTTTGTTTCAAAAGAGTTCAGAGAGAACTACTGCTTTCCTGCATTTTCAAGAATTAATGCTATATATTTGGGGAGGTATCCAAAGGGGAAACAGACACTGACAAAATTTCATACTCCACTAAATGGCTGGTGAAAGCATGAATTAATAAGACTTATTGCACTTAAGATTAACTTTCTAGCATTTTTCATTACTATGAGCCTTCAAAATGTAAATTCTGAGACAGAGTCAAGCTTCCTAGCTGTGCTATTAACAGACACCCACTTCTGATAACCACAGTTCCTAACTCAATTACCAACTCCTGCTAGCAAATTTCTTCTATTTATTCACACCTTCTGCAATATGTGGAATGTTCCCACTTCCTCCAGACTTCAAACTATCATCAATTCAAGGACAAAATGGAATGATATCCCTTATCTGCATCAAGATTCATTCTCAAAACACTTCACAGCCTACAGGTGGAAAAAACTCTGTAATTTATCTTTCACCATAACTTCCAGAGGTGCCACCCACTGTACACACTATGAACAAACCACATTTCCACAAATATTTTCCACTATCCCACATGACTGTGCACAGACTCCCCCACGAGAGTTCCCAGCATATCACAGCTACAGTCTTATTTTCAAGTATTTATCTCAGTAACAGTATAAAAAGGCAACTCTGCTGTGTGTCCACCCCCAGCATAAAGAGAAAATGCCTGACACAACATAACTTGGCCTACAGCAACAGATCCAGAGGCACTGCTGCACAACCTGTGAGAAACACTCTCCACCTCCACACACTCTCCCTCAGTTATGTCTTTGATTGGTCAGTTTCCTTATCTGCTTCACCTAAAACCTGCACAGTTAGCAGCACCAGCAGAAAAAGACTGTCAACATCCAAAAAGAGCGGGCAGGACCAATGACTACTCAAAGAAATGCTCCTCCCACAACAAGGTCTGTAAGCCAAAGCCTTACTGCCCAGTCACTGTCCTCAGCTATCACAGTCCCCACACCAGGTGGAGAGTCAGCAAAGAAGACCTGTGGATAATCCAAAACCAAAGTGTACCAGCCCTGTCAAAAACCCGGCAGCCTGCACAGCTGCTGCCGCAACCAAACGCTGACTGGCTTTCAGACACTGCAAGCTCAGAAAGCACAAGCAGTCAGGCAGAAGGAATGCATTCATCTTCTCTTCTTAAATCAGGCCAAGCAGAGGCAATTTGTGAGACAAGCTCTAATGGAGAAATTAATCTAATGAAAGAAACAAGACCCAAGGCTAACTACCAAAGTCAACACTCTTCATATGCAAGCTGTCTAATTAGTATCTTTTGGGCAGTGGAGATAAATAACATTATTTAAGGTCATCAATTATAATTCAGATGCACGAGTCCAAGATTTCATTTCTTAATGGGCTGTTCTAAGGTATTTCCAAGTCTGATCCACACTTCCTGGCACACTGTAGATTTGGGATCAAAAAGAAATCAATTTTTTTTTCATATACCAAAGAGGCTTGCTTTGAGGGCACAACTCAAGTCTTATACACAGAAATCTGGTATACAGTATAAGCAAGAGGTACCTAATACAGTTTTCCCCTGAGAAAGGAGGAAGAAATAACTAGTTAATCACAGCCCAAAAATGTTTATTGTGTGGTTTAACATGCTACTGAAAAACCTTCAAATGAGTGGGAATAAGCAAAGAGAATCAAACACAACATTTGAGCCAGATTTTCAGAAGCCATTGTTAGTCTGATACACATCTATTTTTAGTGAACTATCCTGGGATGACAAAAAGTAACAATTGAAATACTGCACTGTTATGTTTATAATCTCTTACTTGCTCTTGTTAGAGAGCAAATGAACTACTAGGCCTTTAAGACAATATCTCAACAGAAGGCACAAAATACTACTTCTTACATATGCAGTAAGTGGCAAGATTTAACTCTTAAAAATAAGTTGGTAAGCTAAATGAGCAGAAGTGAGATGGTTATCACCATATGGCAATTTTATGGGACACAGTTCAAATTTGCCAGGGTAGGATGTAACTATCAACATTCCTAAAAACTGAAATAGCAATTTTTCTGCTGTAAGTTTTACAACTGAACAGACAAGAAAATATAAATCATAAAAATACCTCTAAAAATATAAATCATATTTCTGCAGTATATCAGACCCGGAAAGGTGAAGGCAACCATTGCACCTTCAAAGCCTCCCTGCTGTGCCAGCTGCACAAGACTGAAGGGAAAGGCTGACAGGGCTCATCTGCACAGGTTTGTCTGAAATATCTGCCGTTCACAATTGAATCCATAAAAATCTGCCTACGAATGGTATCCGGTTTGTTCTTGTATAAATCAGAAAGGAGAACAACGTAGCCCTCAGGCAGGCTGCCTGGAACTCTGCCCCAGAACCAAGGGACAGCTCCTAACAGAAACAAAATTAAAACCAAGCAAACTTACCATTCAGCAAATTATAGAACACTGCTCGTGTGCTCTTCACACTGCTGGCACTGCCCACAGAACCTCCAACATCCCACAGCTCAATGTAATAGGTCTTCTCTTCTGGGGTTCCTTCTTTGTAGTCATGGATCTGATGAAAATTTCCAATCATACATAACCATGGCACTGTGTCACAGGAGTTAATTCACATGGCACTTACACTTTCAGCTGGAAGGTTTACTGCACTGGGATAGAAATTTGGAAATTCTCATGCTGACACTATTTCAAACCTCTCGAGTGGAAGAGAGATGGAATGAGCCAAGCAGCAGCCACTGGGCACCAGAGATGAAAATCACCATCTCATGTGAGAGGGAGCCTGGTGAGTAAACAGGGAGCATCCTTTGCATCTCAGTATTAATAAACCCAACATCTCTTGATGTGCTTGGACACAGTGTTTTGCTAAAGCAAATGGAAAATTTAAGATCATGACTTCTCATAGCTGTTAAAACACACAGGGCAGCACTGCAAGAATATTAACCCAGGTGATAGACCTGGATTCCATCTGACCACACCTTTTCCTACCCAAAGTCTGACATCTCAACTGAATTAATCAACAACTTCTGCCCCCAGATCTGCTGAGTAGTTTTGCTCCACAATCAAACAGGACAGCCATGCTCGTCTCCTCAGATTTTGGAAAAACATTCCTAACCTAGGGCAATGCATTTCAAGGAAAATGCAGCAAAGAGTGATGAAGGAGAAGAGCATTTATCAATGTCCCATGAGGGCTGTAGGCTGGGCCAAAGAACTGCTGGATGGGCAACCTCATTCTTGCCACAGCAGGTCCTGCAGCAAGTAGTCAAGAGGAGAAGCAACCCCATGGTCACAACTATCACCAAAACCCAGGAAATAAACTCTCTAACCCAGTTAGGTTAGGAAATCAACACTAATTTATTCATCACTGAGGTACATGAGTAGCACTTTACCAAACATGTACATCAGTCACCAAAACTTACAATTGTTGATACATTTTGGCAAACAAAGGAATTAGTGCTCACTGGCTCCCAAGTGACGCAGTTCTCTTCATTAATTAGGATTTGATCTTCTATTGGTTATTGATTTCTCACTTCTCATGCTAACTAGGCCACTTCTTCAGCCTTTTTAATTATCGTTTTTCCCAGATAGGGAGAGTCTTATTAATTGTCTGTTAGTTTCTTCTTCAGCTTTGCTTTCTGTAACATGTCTTTGTGGTTTATAAATTCTGCATTCCTGGTGTCCAGGTCTCAACAATAAATTTCTCCTGTCAGTTTCCTCACCCGGGTCTAAGAGCACTGAAGTACGCCAGGCCCTAAATTTTGTTTCTCTAACACACGAGCATCACCCAGAGCTTTCCTGGGCTCCCACAACCTAAACGAGCAAAGTGTTTTTCCCCACTGTGTTTGGCTGACAACTTGGCTGTTCCTTGCCTGTTTCTCAGGGAATTGGCCACCCTGTGACTTGTAACATGCCACTGCAGCAGGGAGCAGAGCTACGAGTGATAAATGTCTTGTCTGATTGTGACACCCTTGGAAGGTCAAAACTTGCTTACACAAGTGCTTGGTTCACGTTTGACACTACTTGCATCAGAAGGTTACGCCTTCAGCAAAACACATGATCAAAGTACACCTCTTTCTGGGGCGGCAAGTAATTAAAATAAAAAGTCAAGTCCCTTCCTTTACACGTCAGGCTCAGGGCCACCAAGAATCCGTGCACGTCACCTACTCGCACATCCACGGAGCAGCCCACTGTCCAGGACGGATTTCCCAGCACCTGGTTGTGGCACAAGAGGTGAACGAGCGACGATTTCCCGACACCTGCAAGTGCACAGAGAGAGAAAACTCCTGGGAGGCGGTGCCAGGGTTGCAGGTGGCGAGGCCGGAAGCAGCACTGAGTGAACGCGGGCGGTCCCGGCCCCTCAGCGGGTAACGGGGAAGGAGGCGAGGAGCAGATCGCCAAGGAGCGGCCCCAGGACACACGGCCTGGGGACACGGACTCACCGGAGTCGCCCAGCACCAGCACCTTGACCCTGTCCAGAGCCGCCATCTTTACCCTGCTTAGCAACAGCGCCCGGCCACCGGGGCGCCCGCCAATCGCGGCGCGTGTTCTTGCCGCTCCTCTCAACCTATTGGCTGCCTGCTGGAGCGGCCGGCGCGGTTCTCACTCCTGATTGGCCTAGCCCCGGCGAGGGCGGGAAGGCGCCGTTGCGCACGGGCAGGCGATTGGCTCCCTTTCGTGTCGCTCGCCCCGCCGGGCGGCGCGCGGGGCGGGGGCAGGGAGGGGGCGCTGCGGCGCACGCGCCGGCGGCGGCGCTGACGGCAGAGGCGCGCGCGGCCGTGACGCGGGTGGCGGAGCCGCTGGAAGCGCCGCCCGGAGCCGGGAAGAGCTGGAAGCGGCGCCAGGTCAGTGCCGGCCCCGGGGAGCGGGGTAGTGCCTGCGGCCCGCAGAGGCCCCCGGCCCGGCGCTTGGGTGCCGCAGAGCGGCCCGCGGGGCCGTGCTTCCCGCACGTTGTGCCCGTCTGGGCCCCTTCCTCGCCTTGGCTCCTTCCCACCGGTTGCCGTTCCTCCTGCGGTGTTTGTCGAGGCTTCTTCTTTGTTTTGTCTTTTTTTTTTTTTTTTTTTTTAAGAGGTTCTGCTGACCTCCTCTTGCCCTGCAGAATCGTACACAGTTCGGTGTTTAAACCTCAGCACATAAAAGTGGGTAGGGAGTGAATGGGAAGCTGTGCAGACGGCGCAGGGATTCTCCCCTCTGACTGGCGTTAAAGCTCGCTCTGCTGTAGTCTGGGAGGTCTGTGTCCTTTGTGGTTTGGAGGGAGATGCAGGGTTATGGGCTTCGGAGAAGCTGGCTGGCACAGCGAGCTCATGCCTGTTTGCCAGCTTTGAGCCAAGCAGCCAGCTGTGTAACCATTCAGTTTTCCAGGTCAGCAAGGTGCGGTTGGATTTTTGGCTTTTTTTTTTTTTTTTTTCCGTTTTGGTTGTTTTGTGGGGTGTTTTTTGTTTGGTGGTTTTTTTTTTTTTTGGTTTTTTTTTTTTTTTTTTGTGTATTACATTTCTTCTGGCCTCAGGAGCGTGCTGGTTCCCCGACATCACATCTCATAGTGGCACCGAGCTGCTGTTAAATGGGTCCAGCCATTAGGCTTGTGCCATTCCAAACGGCTCACAATGAAAAAGGAGGCTGATTATTCTGAAAAGGGTGTTCAGCCGTGCACAGCTAAGGTGCATTTTCTTGAAGTCTAGGTAGCTTAATATTTTTCATCCATATAAAGTGGGGTTTTTTCTTTCATCTTTTCCAGTGCAGTGGCATCCTCTCTGGACATGCTGGTTCTCTTGCTTGTCAGAGTTCACTACCACCTCATTAAACTGTTGAAAAACATAGCAAAAAGGGGAAAAGAAAAAGTATTTTTCTGCCTTTAAGCAATCAGTTTGGTGCACGGGATGGTGTTGTGAGGGCAGAGCCATGTGCCTGGGAAGGAGCACATGCTTTCAGGCAGGAGTGAGGCTTGATGGGAATTGCATTCCTGCCTTCCACTTCCTGTGACATACAGCTCACTTTCTCACTGGATGCTTTAGGGGAGTCTTCTGAACAAGAAACTGTGGTAATTAAAGCTAATCTGGTGTCTTGTTACTTAGTTTCTTTGTTTCTTTATTGCTTATATCCACGGTATATACTCACTTAAGTAAAACTATAACCCAATACTTCCATAATTTTTCGTTGTCTTTCTGGAGCTTCCAAAAGGCAATATTGCTCACATATCATGATGAAAAGTGTGGTGTTCCAGGTCTTACTGAATCCATAATGTGAAAAACAATTATTGCTTTTTTTCCTGTGAGAAATGTAGAAAGGAATGCTGGGGTTAAAGTCTCTATGCTTTGGTGTAATCATGACGTACTAGGCTTGATATGTGAGAGAAATGATCTTAGTTTCTTCCCTCTAAAAAAACCCCCAAAACCTTACAACTACATTATGTGAGGGCTGATGCTTACATGTCTCTGAAATAACACGTATTCTCCTGGTAGGTTCAGATCAGAGTGTAAATTGTAAGAGGTTCTGGTATCCATAATTAAAATTTTCTAATGGCCTCACATTACAGTTAAGTCAGTTTTGCCACCGTGTGAGGGAAGCTCCCCACTCATCTACATCCTTAGCCATGCATTCTTTTCTCTGTTTTGTGTTGGCTCTAATCTGGTAATATAAATGATTCAATTCTTGAACTTTTCCCCTTTGCCCTCTCTGAAATGGCCCAATTTTTAATTTTGATATGTCAGTTTTTTCACTTTTTATCAATTGATTCTTGTTGCTACATGAATAGTGAACTGCTGGAATTAGGACAGAAGGGTGGGGCTTGTGGCTAAAGGCAAGGAAGGAAAAGAAAGACTTCCTTAGGGGAGGGAAGGTGTAATTTGACTTAAGCTGCAACAGGAAATTTCATCCATTTGTGTACATACACACAGGTGGTCCTTTAATTTCCTGACACCTTGCTATTGTTTATGCTGGGTTAAGATTATAAAAGTGATTGAGAATTACATCCTGAGCCTGCATTGTTCAGTTTCTGCCTGGTGTGGTCAAAGCCTGTAGCCTTATTACATCTGGTTCCATGTGTTTTTACTTGTGAAATTAGGGGGAAAAGCCCTCATTTCAGCCAAGCCCCTCAGCCTTTCTGTGTGCAGCTGCAGCATAATTTCTCATCCTGAGTGAAGAAAGCCCTTTGATACCTGAGGCCTAATGGTTTCAGTTTATGAAAATCCAACAAGAAGATGGGATTTCAGTGAAAGCAGATTGTTCTTTTCTGCCCTCATACTTCAAGGCAGGCCTTTCAATGAAAATACACTTATTTCTCATCAAGATGTAGTGCAGGAGGAAGGCTGAGCAGCAGCATTCATGAACTCTCCAGGGAATCAAACTCAGTAAGCTCTTGATAAAATGTCAGAAGACTTTACTTTGCAACTGATGTGGGATAAAGGCAATTCTGGACTCACTACAGAGAAATGCAAGTAAAAACAAAACTCCAAAGTGGAAGATGCTGTGCCCTTTTCTGGAAAGGATGAATAGTGTCTGAGGTTACGTTGTACAGACATTGAAAATCTTGATGACATGTTTTCCCACTGTAGTTTTGAAATTTATGCCTTTCCTTGATGTTCTCAGGAAGATTCAGGATTGCTTCTCTTAGCTTAACCTCATCATCTTCCGAAAAGCAGAATTTTAAATCTGGTTAGAGTGAGAGACTACAAAACTGGGATCTGGTATTTGCAAGTGACAGCTGGAGCAGGATATGGCATGCACTGGCTCCTGGAAGCCTGTTGTACCTGCCACATTCATGGGAGAGGGGATTCTCTTCTTATAACCTGATTTTGATTTTACCTGAAGAAACTATGTCAGTGGTGTAAGCAAGTAATGTTTTTTTCCCTTTCTCAAAAATCTTGTGTCAGAAGTTGCAGAAGCATTTTTGAAGCAAAGCAGCAAAAGCTAGTTTCAAAGTTTTATTGGAAAGGAGCACTAATTAAATAAATGTGGGGAAAAACAGGAAGCACCTGTGCAAGTGCTAACAGTGTGTCTGATAGCCTAGGTTCACAGCCAAACCTGCAACTCCAAGTTTTCCTCCAAAAGAGATCTGGGGTGTTATAAAAGTTTTGTATATCTTTATGAGTCTGAAGAGCTGTCGGGTCTCACTCCCTGATTGTGGTGGCCCAGAAGGGTGGAAAAGTCTCTCCTCCAGCTCGTGTCTCCAAAGAAAGACTCAGTAGTCTTCAGCCATCCGGTCTCAAGGTAGTTTATTGTGTGTTATCTAAAAGATTTTCTTCCTGAGCTGCTGCGGTCCGTTCAACAGTCAGGCAAAGGCACACTCCGACACCCAGGGGGCTGGTGCCTTCTTTTATATCGTACATTGCGTGTTAAATGTTTATGGTTTTTCTCCGATGCCCATCATCGATATTGAACAGTGACTTTCTACTCTAAACCAATCTGTGAGTGCCAACATCACCAAGAACATGGAGGTTAGGAAGAAAAAAGAAAGAGGACAAGGCACACCCAAGTCCCTCCGTCTTAGAACTTCTGACCCCCATGTACAAAACTCAGACCCCTCTGTACAAGGCCTAAAACCCCCTGTACAGCACTCAAAAATTCTTCCTTTCACTTTGTGACTACTTCTACTGTAATATCTAAACTTTTTTGATTTCTTATTCTTCCTGCAAGGTTGGTAAATTGTTCCATGGATCAGGTTCAAAGCCACAGGGGTCTGTGGCTGCATTCCAGGGTCTCAAATGCTTTTGACCTGGGCCCGGAACATCCAAGAGTGTCCAAGGGACATTCTGGATTCCAACAAAGAGCAGTCTGCTTCCTTTTTTAAGATCCTGTTGTTGAAGAGCCTCTGTCAAATATATGAATAGTGAGACCATTGAATTTTCTGAGTAAAATTAATGTAAGTCTCAGAAGTTACATGTTGAACCAGGATGATCTACATTTGCAGTATTGGATAAAAATTCATATTAATTTACTGGCTGATTTAGGTTTTCTTATTTTCTAGTACTATTTTCATCTATATTGTGGCTTCTATCACACTTCTAGCACTCTTTGTCTCAGTTAGAGTCAGGAAAAGCAGGAAGAAAAACAGATCTAACTTCATTAGCAGAATTCCTGTTCACTGGAATTGAAAACTCTTGAAATTGTTGTATGTGGAGGAGAAGAGTTCAGTTGTTTTGATGTTGCATCAGAAAACTCCTGAAAGTGGAGGTGTTTGCTCAGTTCAATTTCTGGCTTCTGTGTGGTCTCTGATCCCATCATACTGAAGGGTTTTTTTGCAGTCACTTGTTCTCCCCCTGACCTCCTTTCTGGCATCTCTGGTTATGCTGAAGGCCTCGTACATTTTACTAAACTTCAGGTACAATCTTGCAGAAGGTACCCTTATTTTTTTCACCCAGCAGATCTGATTGGGTTGTGTAACTGTAAGTCTCTTTTTTCCCAGTGTTGCCTTTTATAGACACATCAATATTAATTCTTTCAATTACAACAATTTTAAAAACCCAACAGATGTGTATTTAGGTTTGCTGTCCTACTGTGTTAACACAGACAGGTCTGCTTTCCTCCTGTACCCAAAATACTGAATTGTATTAATGTGATTACCCAGAACAATTCCTCACCAGCTGTCTCTTTTAATAAAGTCCATGTTTAAATTTGGAAATTCTTCTTTTGGCTGTTTCTGAATATGATGCTGTCCAGTGTGCCTTCTTACTGATGCTGTAGGTGCTTACTGGCATAGCTGAGTATCTTGGCCATTGTAATTTTTTTTCCCTGAAAATGTTCCTTGATGTTCATAAATTATTTAAGGTCAGTTCAGACATTATTATGAAACAGATGCACGTCCATTAAAACCTTGTTAAAGGTGTTATCATATTTCTTTGCACATGTAATTAATTCAGGTTTGACTTACTGCTTCAGGGGAAGGTGAAATCATTGCTGAAGGATGCAGTGGTAAGGTCCCCTGGGCTTGAATTTTGTGAGCTCAATCAGTATCTTTTTTGCCTGGTGAAAGATGGTAAGAATTTGTAGTTTAGGGATTAAAAGCCTTGGGTTCTTCATGGACAAGACATCAGCTTGGCCTGGTGAGATCTGGCAGTGGTATGCACTTGCTTTTTTTTTTTTTTTTTCCCCTCAAAGATGGCACTAGTCAGTTGTTTGGTTTTTTTTTTTTCACCCAAAGACTGTTTTCTGCAGGATTTAGAACTTAGTGTGTTAATCCACTTTTTGAAGTGGAGGATAACAGGAGAGAATGGTTTCTGGTGTTTTCAGAAAGCTTGTATTTCCATATATCCCCACCTGGAAGAAAACGGTATCACAGTCAAGATGCCCTCTGTTACCTGAGGACACAGAAGATTTGGACATCACTCAACATCTCCAGCAGAGCAGAAGAAACTTAAAAGTCCTACTCCCACTAGATGAAAAAGAATATTTTGTAGTGATTGACACTAAGAAATATTGTTCAATCTCTGAATGTTGCTGAGAACTCATAGAGTTGGTTTTATTTATTGGTCCCTTGTAAGTCTCTATTTAAGCTGTTTGAGTGCATTTTTCAGGAAATTGTACTTTAAACCTATTTTGGAAGTATCTGTGGGAATCTGCAGCTATCTTATCAATGCAGAGAAAGTGCTTTCCATCAGCTCTCAGGTGAGGTGTCCAGAGTGAGATGTGCTTATTTAAAAGCATTTTTCTCCTTTTTTTATTTCAACTGATGTCTGAAGGTCACTGTGCCCCTGCAAGTTGCATCACCAAGATTTTCTGCAAGGAAATTTTAGGGAAAGTGGATTGTTGAGGAGAGAAATTGTCTGCTCTTCAGATCAGCACTTAACAAGCTTTTGACTTTAAAAAATTGACTTTTTAACTCTCCTAGGGTGCCAGGTTTTATTTAAAATTGATCTTTACATTTATTCTTTACTGTGCCTTAACTCTGAATAAGATTTGATCAATTTGAATAAAGGCTTCCCTCCAGCTTCTACATTGACATTGTTTTATAGTGTCAGTATGTTGCTGACAGATACAGTCAAAACCAAAATGTGTCTTTAAGTGACTGAAAGACTGAAAAAATAACAACAGAATGACATTAATCTTTAGAGACAATATCCTGTGACAGTATTTAGATTTGGTCTTAGAGATTCCAAAATACTGCATGGCTAACTCTTGGTGGGGCA
Source organism: Anomalospiza imberbis (assembly GCF_031753505.1). Taxonomy (NCBI): domain Eukaryota; kingdom Metazoa; phylum Chordata; class Aves; order Passeriformes; family Viduidae; genus Anomalospiza; species Anomalospiza imberbis. The sequence continues at coordinate 78,240,396 of NC_089682.1, read as the reverse complement.
TCATTTATTGCTAACACTTTTACCTTCAATGCAAAGCTCTATAAAACTCTCCTTTGTGTGATATTAATCACTGTGTCTCTGGCATGAAAGAGAAACCTGGCTGACTCTAGAAGTACTTGTTTCATTGTTAATTCGTGATGTGATAGATGTGTTTTAAGTTAATTTCCTTAAAGGGAAGCTGTAGCTGGACATCCAGGCATTGTTTGCTGTGATCTGTTGTTGGCCTGCGCACCAGCAGTCAACAGATGTCATTCAGGTATTTTCAATTTGAGCACTGCAAACACCATTTGGCTCTAAGTTAGAGGAAAAGAAAAGCTCAAGCAAGGAAGTGTTCTAAAAGAAAACTACGAAGGTGGTGTTTTTCTTATCCAAGAGGCATAAAAGGATGATCTTAATTTAGTTACTGTGAAGCTTCACATTCCACAGCCTAATTACTTTGTAGTGGTACTGGCCATAACCTGAGAGGACCATCCTTCCTCAGTGGCAGCAGAGGGTAGGGGTGGAAGAGGAGCAAAGCTTCAGTGGGTAATGCTACACTTTTTTGAGAGGACACTGTTTATCATAAGAAAAAAAAATATCCAAGAAGACTACTGTGATAAATGATCATAGATTTTTGAGATGTCTTAGCTGATGGAAGTGAGTCAGCCAGCAGCTCATTGGTTACTTACAGGGTTGGTGTTCTCAGAGGGATGTCTTAGTGTGGGGAGTGGACAAAAGTTGTGTAATGGTCTGTGTGAAAAGGCCTATCAGTGGTTTTATGATAGTGATGAAAAAAATACGATACTCATCCAGATCCTTTCTTTTTCTGTCACTTTTTGCTTTATTTGATAGGCTTGAATACTGGGGAGATACATATACAGTGTGTGAAACATCTAATGGAAGTGAAAATTAGGATTGGCAGAGTTTTACAATTTAATATATTAGTTCACAGATAAAAAATGCATAGCAATGATGAAAAAAACAGAAACTGGGGTGAGGAGGGTTTTCTTCGGTGGAAGGAACCTTTTGCTGAAGAAATGGTTACTCATATCCTAAACTAGCATAGAAAACTCATACTGAAAAAGATAGTTCAGAGTCTTATTTTATGTTAGCTGGAAGTGTAACCTTCTGAATGGCTATTTCAAAAGCACCTTTAATACTTTGTTCTTCCCTTGAATCACTGGTGTTGTCTGTGAGCTAAATCTGGCGGGGGTGACAATGTGAGGAATTCCTTGCATGTAATTTTATATATGTTGCCATGTATGTCACAGTCATGACCATTTGTGCCACTTGATGTTACAGTGAAGAAAAGTGAAGTGAAAATAGAGTAGTTAGAAATTATTGTCTTGTCACAGGCAACCTGGTAAGTAGTGGTAAGTAACTCAAAGGATACTTCATGGAATACTTTCTTCTTTTTTAAACACATCATATTTGGTATGTCTTGACTTTTTCTTCATTTATTATGCAGTATTACTCATGGGCTTTTAAGGCCTGAATGTGGGACATTAAATGAAGTTTCAGTCCTTTGTAAGGACCTCTTTGCTCATACAAGAACAAGACTGAAGCAGTTTGTGGTGTAGGAGTTGGTAGTGCTAATGGTTTTCATGCTGCACATAATTGACTGAGGTCTGTTTATAAGCAAGGATCTGTTCTCATGGTGCAGCTGGGAGCTTGTGTTTGAATGCATCCCAGCCTGTACAGCAAGCTGTCCTCATAGGGCATCTCTGCCTAGGGATGGCTGAGGTGTTAAACCAGACAGGGCTGCTTACAATAGGATCAAGTGACATCAGCTGAGGCTCTCAAGACTGTACTCGTGGGCTGTCTTAGGACCTTTCTTGCTGTAGCCATTTTCTGCTTTTCCCAATTTATAGGTCTCTTATCTCAAAGCTGTCTTCTGGAGGACGGCTTTCTTACTCAAGCTGTGTTGGCTGTGACTGAATACAAATGAAATCTGCTCTATGTTTTGGTACTAATTTCTTGTGAGCTTTTAAAAAAGTTTTATGTTGTTTTGCTTTGAATGAGAGGTATCATTTCCTATTTCTGTAGCATTGTTGACACCTAAGGAGACCGTACAAGGGCTTAACAAAGGGAAATGGAAAACACCCCATGCTTTTCGTACCTCTAAGTAAGATAAATAAGAACTTTGGAAGTTAGAAGACTAGCTAAGATTCCATCTGCCTTTTTGTCCTTACAGTATACATGAAGCTCACCATCTGGATCTGCTATGACTGACCCAGACGTCCTCACTGAGGTCCCAGCAGCTCTCAAACGCCTTGCCAAATATGTGGTGCGTGGCTTTTATGGCATCGAGCATGCTTTGGCTCTGGACATCCTCATCAGGAACCCCTGCGTGAAGGAGGAGGACATGCTGGAGCTCCTGAAGTTTGATAGGAAGCAGCTGAGGGCTGTCCTCAACACCCTCAAGGGTGACAAATTCATCAAATGCAGGATGAGGGTCGAGACAGCTCCTGACGGCAAGACCACACGCCATAACTATTACTTCATCAACTACCGCCTGCTTGTCAACGTGGTCAAGTACAAGCTGGACCACATGCGCCGCAGGATCGAGACCGACGAGAGAGACTCCACCAACCGCGCCTCTTTTAAATGCCCCATCTGCTTCAGCACGTTCACAGATTTGGAGGCCAACCAGCTGTTTGACCCCAGGACAGGTAAGAATACAGCTAATAGGCTGTCTTTGCTGTCTCCTGTGGCTCTAAGTGCTGGACTTGAAGGAGACAGAGCCTTAGAAAAATTCTCTTTGAGTGTGGCCAGAGCTAGAGGGCACTCTGTTTCTGCAGGTGGTAAATGTTTGAGCAAAATACAAAAAGAGTGTATACAGATGAAGAGGAATCTTGGTGAAATGCTTTTGAGTGACAAGCAGTAGAGAAATGGAAGTCTCACTGAAGTCACACTCAAGGGTGAATAATGCAATCTGTCCTTTTTGGAAGCTGATGGCTTTTCAGTATAACCTGATCTCGCCAGTAAACTGTAAGACTTCCAGATAGTTTGCAGAGGGTTTATGTAGGGTTGATTTTAGTTGGTCATGCAAGAAGTGAGTTGTTACTATTTTATATTCTCTAGCCTAGTGCATTATACTGCACAACCTTGTTTCCCGGTGCAAGGCAGTCTCACGAAAGTTAAAAGAAATTAATTATGGACTTGTCTGTAGTTGGGAGTAAACAAGATTCTTATTCATGTCTAAATCTCAGTGGAAGTGTATATCTGTCTCATGCATATGAAATGAGAGTCTTTCTTGGGTGTCATTTTCTACTTTGTGCTTCTGTGCCAGGGAATAAAAGGAAGAACACCTGCACCTAATGAGACTGTTTTGCTAGTCTAATCTGGGATTATTCTGGGGGGAAGGCAGGGAGGTTAGTTGTTAATTTACTTTTTAATTTTTTTCTTTGGAATTCTGTGTCCTGATTTTACTTTTTCAGAAAAGTAAGAGGACAAAAGCTAGGAGAGCTCTTGGATATGTTGAAGTATGATGTTTTATGTCAGTTAACATAATGAGAAGCTGTAAATTTGATTGTTTAGCAACACTGAAGCTTTTAATCTAGGGTTACTGATGTTTGATCTGCCAAGTGCAAACACCCAAGAAATGTTCAGCCTGTCATTTTCCCTTTGTCCTGCCTCCAAAGTTAAAAAGCTGTGAAACTCCTTTTACTTGAGCGACCGTGAAGACATTACTTAGTACTAGAGAAGCAGAATCCACTAAGTCAAGTAACAGTTATTGATGAAATCCAGCGCAGCTTGCTGAGTAGAAATTGCTTCCTTGTAGAGCACCAAACCAGCAGTGCCAGCACAGAATTTCTGTGCTCACCACTGAGTGTAGAAACTCTACGTGCCCTCCACATTTAATGATAATCTGTGGTGGCTATGGTTGTGTGTGTTGGCTGAAAGGAAATGATGCTTTTGCAGTTTGCATTGGTAAGGATAGAGTAGAGAACCTGTGCAGAGAACACACGCAGTGGGGAGTGCGAGACACTGATCCTATGGGGACCTGTAGCACTTAGCAAAGGCCTGTGGCCATTGCCTCCCAGCCTGTGTGGACAGTGAGTTCTGAGAGCAAAGAACTGCCTGTCAGGGAGGTGCTGAAAATAATAATGCTGGGATTTGGCTTTGATACCAAGGCCTGTGCTCCAGGAACTGATAAGGTCAACCAAGGGTCTGCCTGCTGTACAGGCACTGGCTGTGTCCCCAGTGTGAAATCATTCACTGGCACATGGAGTGTTTTATGTTCTGATGGAGGAAAAGGCTGAGTGCTGTTTTCTTAGCAATTCCCAGGAGTTCTGTCAGTATTTGTGCAAATAACAAGATTGTCAGTTTGCCTCCACTTACTTTCAGTAAGAACATAGCTGCCTAGAATTTACATATATTCTTTTTATATTATTTTTGAGTCAATGACAGCTTCATCTAGATAGTGCACAATGATACTGTTGTATGTCTGCTTTATATTGCAGTGGAATGTGTTGTCTCCATGTTTCCTGCTGCTCTGAATTCTATATCAGAAAAGACCTGAGAGACCCCTAGGTCTTACACAGGGGAAACTCATGAGGTCAAGGCATGCAGAGAAACAAGGTTCATTAGACAGTGAAGAGCTGTGCTTTTCCAAGAATGTCTTTGGCTCCTGTCAGTGCTAAAGATAAACCTCTCCCACTCATGGAAAGTTGTGGCAGTACAACTGCTGAAGGGTAGCTGAAAGCCACATAGCTTCAGTCACAGTTGACCTGAACTGCTCTTAAGAGTGCAGCTATGTTGATAAAACTTTTTGAATTAAAAGGCCTGCAGGGCCAAAATCTCTTAATCCATGGAGCAGGTAGGACACGGAAGACATTATCTGCAGCAGTCTGGACCAAACTGCACTTAAATTGAGAGTTTTTTGTTAAAAGATACCCTCTTTCACAGCCTGCCTTTTGTCCTTGTCATTCAGAGAGGGGTGTGATTTAGATATCCTGTGTTTTCTTCTGCTTTGCTTTTCTCTTTCCTATCTACAACTCAAATGCAAACTCTCAGCAATTGCAGAATTGGAAGAGTTGCCCTTACACTTCCTTATTAGCATGGGTGAAGAGGTTTCCAGAACCACTCCATGACTCTGGTCATTATACTGGAATTTGTGAATTAAGAGTGCTTATAAAGAGCCTGTTCATAATTTGGATCTGTAGAGCTCTTTAATTTTTATCACAGCATCTGTGTCTAGCTCTTTGATTTAGCAGACCTTTGTTTCTTATGGGTCAAGTAGCTCTCTTTTGGCTCTTTTCTTTACTCCGTCTCTGAATAATGTTGAAATAAACCAAAGTGTTTATTTTTTCATCAGAAAATGTGATTATTGATGGTTTTGGAGGGTAGACATGAGTCTGCTGAGAGAAAATAATTGATAATGAGAAGGCTTTGTTTTCAGGACATGTAGGTACAGATATGCTTTGACTGCTGTTCAATTAACTTGGAAAAAATATTTTGAACAAAGTGTGCTTGCCACTACAGTAGTTTTAAATGTAGATTTTAAATAGTAGAAGTGTTACTTTGAGAGTGTGTTCCCTCTGCTTTTAAAAGCATTGTAAGATGTTTTTTTTCTCTATCCCTTTTTTTGCCATTAAATGTCTCAACCCAAAAAACCTCCAAAGACTTTCTATGTTGTCAAAGGTTGAGCAACTCTCATCTGGTACTTGAAGGAAGTTCAAGGACAGGATGTGAGACAGTAAAAGTCAAGATGATGCCAAAAACTGAGTTTTTCTGCTGCTTCAACTCACAAGGGGATCTTCCCAAAAGTGGAAAGAAATGCATGCTGTGTTGAAGGAGTTTCTTGGTTGGATGACCAGTGAGTGACTGCCTGTTAACTCTGAGCATGGCATGCCCAGGTCAGGAGTTTTAGCCCCATGTGTTCTACAGGAGGAGCTTGAGCAGATCTCTAGCTGTCACACTTTCTCCTCAGTGGTGTTTTTTACTGTTGCCTCCAAAGAAGCTATATCAGTAACCCCTGGTTTTAGAGGCAAACAGTGTGAACACAGCATGATTTTATTGTGCAAAAGTTTGCAATGGAAACTTGTAGCAAAACTTAGAAGAATTTTCTGATTGAAGAGTTTGTCTATGGATGGGACTTGGTGCAGACTGGGTTGTTATAGGCTGAGCAGCCACTTCTGTGAGGGATTTGTAATCTACAGGAGAGAAAACAATAATGCTGATGAATGAAATGTCTTTTCTTCTAGCTTTGTTTTTCAGATAGGATGACTGAGAAAGGAAAAAGATAGTTGTTTTCCTGGAATATCCTACTTCGAGCACTTGATCCTTGCCTTTCCCTTGTGCCATCATCTGCTGTCTGACTGTACTCTGGTATTTCAACACTCCTCATTCTGCACATGAGCAATAGTTTGCAGCTGCTGCTGTGATGAACGCTTATGGAGGTGGAAAGTTTCAGCTATTCCCCTGAACAAGACAAAGGTTGTCTCTTGAGGCAGGGGGTGTACAAGGAAAGAGTTTAGTTGAGGAGCAGTAATAAAAGCCATCTGTTAGATGTGTGATATGAATAACACTGTTGAACTCAGTCTACTGCCAGACCTGGGCTGACAGTGGACACTGACATAAGGAAACATTGGGTTTTCCTGTTTCACCTAAAAATAGGATGTTACATTAGTCTCTTAAACCTATGGGAAGAATGTTCTTCTCTGAGCTTTTAATGTAGAAACTGCAGAAATTTGGTTTCTGCAGGTCAATCCCTTGAATTGCAGATCAACCTAAACAACATGATACCATTTTGTGGACTGGATATTTGGAGAATTGAACCCGCCCACGTACGTGCAGTGGAGTGCGGGGGAAGGACGGGAGGAGCCGCGGTGTTTCTTACCCGGTAGAGGGCTCTGTCTTTTCTCTCTACAGATAGGCTTGGCTTGCTTAATCTATGGAATGTCGCAACACTGGAAATTATGTTCATGGATGTGTGTTTCTGTAGCGTGATTAATTGGATCTGACTGGAGAAGGTCTCTAATGTATCCTATTCTCATACCTTAATCATATTTGTAAATCTGGTGTGGTGTTGGTATTCTGTCAAATTCAAGGTCAGTTTGAAAGAAAGTATGTGACTAGAAAATGCAAAAGGGAGAATGAGTTGTAAGTGAAGGAGTGGCAGAAATGAGATTCTGCAGTGCATCACACTGGTATTCAGCCCTGGAATTTCTTAGGTATTCTAAATACCAAACTGTTAGGATACTCACCAGTGCAGAAAGTGAATTTGATGTTAGAAAGTGTAAGGCTAGATGAAGTTGTTATTCCACTTCTCTCTTCCACTTTTGCAATATAATTTTTACCCAGTCTTTAATGTCTTTCACTTCTGTTTCTCTGAAGAAAAATATAGATGTTACCAGTATGTTGTAATTACAGTTGATCTCTCACGTCCATCTATACACTGTGTCCTCACCATAATATTCAGTTAGATAAAGTGTGAATAGTAGTGGAAAGAAATGGATGGAAGACAAGTTGGTAATGTGAATCAGAAAGGTGATGCTTGTTGGGATGTTCTTAATCACAGTTGTAATCATGGAAATATTTTGTTGCTTTTTGAAATCACAGCAGTTAATTACTTGTCTGCTCTTTGTCCTCCCACAGTTTGCTCTTGGTTTGGTGAGTGATTTTGTGGGGATGTCTAGCTGTTCCTATAAATGCACTGTAATGGTAACATAATGTGTATCTGTATGCCTTTCTTATTCTGTGTACTAATAAGAAATTACATTTGGGAAGAACAAATTGAAGGTGACAATATCAGTTTTACAGAGGGAAAGACAGCACCTTGAATATAATTTTAACCCACTTGTTTTACTGTCAGCCTCTCACATGTCCTTTATGTACTTCCTAACAGAATTGCACATAACACATTCAGAGACTGGTTTTGTGTATCTGTCACAAGGCATTTAATATCACACTCAGGCAGCCATTGTGCAGCTGAGCACTTGTATGGTTTGGGCCCTGTTTCTGAGATTAGAAATTTGACTAGTCTTTCATTTTTTTGCTTTGGTCTTGTGTGTTGACTTCTGGAGCTACTGCCTTTTCTCCTGAGTGCTCAGCTCCTTGCTTCATCCCCAGTGAGCTGCTCAGAAGACATCTGTCTTCTCATCTTCTTTTGAATTCCCACTTCCTCACGCAAGTTCTATGTTAGCTTCAAAAGTTCCTCATCTGATTCAAATTACTTTTGAGCCTATCCCATCTATTTTGTTAATTTTTTATTATGCTTCCCTTTCCCCTGCTTTTTTTGCCTTACCCTTTCTTTGGGAGCACTTATGTCCATTTCTAGTACATTTCTTTTTGTATTCTGTCCTTTCCAGCCAGTAGAAATAAATCACATGGAGCTATTTATTATATATATTCATACAATGTAGCCAGTCCTCTTTGATCTTTATGTTGTTGTTTCTTGTCCTTTGAGGTCAATGATTTTCAGACATTCTGCATAGCTTTGTCTGCCACTTAGTGCCATGTATGTGCTAAGTGATGCTGCTACTACAACAATTTACAGCTTTTAACCAGCCAAAATGAGGACTTGGCAAGTCTTAATGTAAATAGGCTTACTAAAACTTGCCTTGAAAAAGAAAGGATTCAGAACAGTTCTGCTTTGAACAACTTCAAGTTCTGTGAAGTTGTGTGTTTTTGTTATCATTGTTAGCTTTTCAAGTGCATAAAAACCCATCAGTGTGATTTTCCTTGACTCTACGAGCACATTTTGTTTGTCTTTGCTGCCACTGAGAGCTTTTGGCAAACACCAGCAGAAGGAAAGTGTCCATGCTCTGTTTAGTTTTTCTATTTCTATTCAAATTCCTGGCAAAATCTCCAAGAGTATTCCTGTCAGCTTCACTCTGCTTCAGCTTGATAAGGTTTGGAGCCACAGGGAAAGGAAAACTGAGAAAAACATACCAGAATTAATGCATATTTTCCTCAAAGTAAGAATACTCTGTAGAGTGAGTTAAAGGTTGCATCTATAACTTGAACCCATTCCCTGTGAGTTGGGCACCCTGTCTGGAAAATAACTAGCTGGTCTAACCATGGATCTCTCAGCTTGATGGGGAAATAGGTGAAGGTAGGGTTGGAAGCTGTGCTATGCAGAACAGCAGCCAAGAGGATAAGCTGCTGCCTGATCACTTCCCTGTATTCCACACTGACCTCTGGCTGGAATGCTTGTGGCTCTCAGATTAAAAAACCTATCTGATAAATGCATGCCCTGACTTAGAATATTGATGCCTTTTTTTGTTTTATCTGTGAAGGGCATTTTATTATTTGAAGTACAAGAAGTAATTGCCCTTCAAGTAAAGGTTATCACTTTAACTTCTCTTAGCTTTGCAAATTGAAATAGATTGCAGCAAGAAGATCTCTGTGAAATCTGTGAATATTGCTAAGCCATTTATAGTGATGAAAGCTGAACTGCAGCATTCCTTTCTTTGATTCTAGTGACTTGTTCTTTTGAAACTGCAACCTTGGTAATATCGTCTGTGAAGGGTGTTACTCTTTTGGGCATGGGCATCTGTAAGTCAGCTCAAGAGCTCATGGAGAATCCTTTAGCAGTCTCTCTGCTATTGGATGCAATTCAAGGGTATAGTATGTTGGCTCAGTTGGTATTTTGGTGTAGAAAGAAAAAACATCTATCTGTGGTTCCCACTGGGCTTCGTTTGGATAGTCCCTCTGTCCAGTTGTATTTTCTTGCCTTAGTGTCTGGCTCAATTTATCCACAGTAGGACCAAAGGAAGAGCTCTGTCAGCTCAGAGCTGCTGAGGTTGTGCATATGAGCTGCAGCAGAATTAGCTTCTGGAGTGGACGAAAGGATTCCTCTCTTCCAGTTTATAAAATCATTTGACGCTTCTGAATTAACAATAATTTGATGTGTGTCTCATGCAGTCCAGTTTTTAAATGTTTAATTTACCTTTTCAAGAGAAATGTCTTTGCTTAAAAATTGTGTTACAGTAATTTGAATTTAGTTGAGCTAAAAATGATCTGCACACTGAGATGAATGAGCAACGTGGTGTTCCTCTAGATAATATAAAGTTGTTCTTAAGGCGCTGCTTTTTTTTTTAACATTAAAGGTTAAATTGTTCCCCTTTTCTAATTGCAAATACAGCTCATCAGGAAGGGGAAACTGTAGCATGAAGTATATGTTAATGTCGTTGTGAAATGCTGAAGGAAATTTGGTAGATATCTTAAATTTTCTCAAGTTTACTGCCTAAATTATGGTGAAGAAATAAATATATATAGGGGCAGTTCCACATACACATTGCAATCTGTGATCAAGTTGCTATTTCACAGCTGAGTTACAGCACTGCTTTGCCCTTAGAGCACCTTGCATGCCTCATTTTCCACTGATAACCTGCTGTGGCCCCCTGGCAGAGCTTATTAACTTGTATCCTTTACAGTTCTCTAGAGAAATGTATTTTAAACTGCTGACTGGGCCCCTGGACTGTCTTTGTATAGCTGTACTTGGTTCTTGGCCAGAAAAATGCTGGTGTCTTTTTGGCTTTCAATTTAAGATCAGAGTGATACAGCTGGGTGTGTTTTCTCCCAAAGTGCTGTCAGGGTATGAGCTGGAGGCTCAAGTGTGCCCATCTTGAACTGATATGTGTCTTCAGAGCATGTTGCAGGTCAGGCATGGAGCTTGAGAGAAAAAAATCTGTCGACCCATGTTCAGGTAAGTGATTCTGCCACTTGAAGAATGAGCTGTTTTGCAGTCTAGAGTTATCAAAGTTTTTTTTTTGCTTGAACAATGTGAGATTTGGGAATGCAGAAAAAGGAGAGTGGAAGTGCAGACACAGATTATGGGATCTCAAGTGCAAGGCAGGATGCACTTTAGAAGATAAGTAAACAGTCCAATGTTGTGTTCCACCTCAACTGTGCTCTCCTGAGAGAGGCAACAATAACAAGAGGCATGAAACCTACTTGGTGAAGATTTGCACTTCAAAAGGACTGGCAAGGCTTTTAATTCTCTCTACCAGGGATGGCCAGGAAGGGCATTTCATCAGAACACAGCATCCTGTCTTCATTGATTAAAAGAAATCTGGGTGTCAGAAGGGAACAGGCAGCTGCTTTGAGGGAACAGGAGAAAGCTCAATAATACAAATCTGTTCTGAAAATGCCAGTCTAAAATTGCATCATGGAAGCATTTTCTCTCTTCACAATCAAAAATTTTCTTCCTCTTGGGCTGTTTAATAGTTTTATTCTTACTTTCTTGTTTCTTCTTTCTTGGGGACTTAACATGAATTAACACAACTGGCTAATAATCAGGTTCTTTGGTTGTGCTTACAGGTGGAGCTAAGGCAGGCTGTCTTTTCTGGATTCCTTTTGCTGTTAGTCTGAAACAATATGATCCAGTTTGCTGACTTCAGGCTAGGGAAAAGAGTTAAACTACTCTGCTTCTGAAAACAGTCCTGTTGACAAGTAGATAAATGCCTTTAGTAGTTTTACTGCATGACTGGAGTATATAAACTCCTAGTGTCCATGATTATGGGAATACTTGAATACTGTATTTTAAGTTGCAAAGAGATTAGAAACTTCTGAATGTAATTCAGTGGAGCTGAAAGAAGAGATACCTTTTTAATTTCCATAATAATTGCACTGAGCTGCTGAAACGGATTAAAACGGTGTTTGTTTATCTACCCTGAAGCCTAAAAAGCAGTGAGGACAAGGATGTAACTTGACCATAAAAGACAAAAGATTAGGTGATTTGTGAATCTTCACTCAAGCTGAAATGGAAAGATGGCAGTCTCAGTGGTTCTTCCTGCTCTGTGAACAAAATCACATGAATATATATGATTGTTGATGGGAACAGAGCACATCAATTTTAAAACCAACCAAACCCCAACAAAACTCATCTGAACATTCTTTTTATATGAGAAGACAATAAGAGCTGTAATTAAATTGGCTGATCTGTGTGTCTGTGTAAAAAATCTTAAAAATGTCAGAAGGTGATGAAGGAAGAGGCAGTAATTCTCGCCTGCTGTATATGATGCTCTATCAGCTAAAACTTTGGGCTGGTTCTGTGCTTGACGTAATCCTTTTTTGCATTTTAAAGAATTTAACTCAAGAAAATGTGTGTGGTCTCAAGACAGTTGAGCTGCTTACTGTCACCCAAATGTTTTTGTGTGATAACTCTGAACATCGTGTGTCTAGGCTGGAATGTTTTTGTTGAGGATTGAGTTCCTGAGTCCTGCCTGTGGTCCTCCCTCTCAGCCAAGGGTCTTGCCACTGGTAAATGCTCTGGTGATTCATCCTAATCTGCCTGGAGCTGGAAGTTAATGACCCACAAAAGCAGTAACTTGTAAAGCTGACAGGAACTTGCTGCTTTCAGGCAATGAAGGCTGCCGTGCTTCTCAGTAGTTTAGTACTTGCTTCCAAAACATGATCCTAGTCATCATCTGAATCTCTAGTACTCATTCAGGAATTAGAGTGTTAAAGATCTGCTGCCTTTTGTATTCTCAGGACTGCAGTGGTTACAGTCTAGTGAAGGGAAAACAACTTCAGTTGAGGAGCCAGAGAAGATGTGACTGAGCCTGAGTTTGACCTGTGCCCATCAGCATGCAGGTTTTAGCTCCTCCTAAATGCTCCTTGGGTGACTGTGTTGTTTAGATACCACAGCTTAAACTGGGCTTGAGCTCCAGTATCCTTACATGGCTTTATCACTTATTTCTTAGGTTCTCTGTCTTCCAAATGGGAGAAGTGCATAACACTGTTTCCTCACACTTGCTTGATTTGCCTGGTTAGACTGACAGCTTTTGAAACACAACTTTTTCTACCAAATATTTTTTGCAGGACTCCAGTTGTGTGCAGTTCTGAACTTCTGTATCCTATGTGAGTAGTACCAATGCCTCATGAATATCAATGAGTCTCTGCTGGTCTTCAGCACTGTTCTGAAATTTTATGTTTATATTTAACTAGATGACAAAATTATAAACAAATGTTTACAAATTTCTGGTGTTCTTCTGTCTTTTGCTGCTCTCCTGGATTGAAAGAAACTTTGTTAACTTGTTAAATGAATCATTTATACCGCGCTTCTCCCTCTTCAGAGTACAGGTAATGAGTTATATCTCACATTCAAGATCATTGGAGCACAGCTGCTCTTGCACCTGTAAAAGAAAGGAATAAGAGCTTGCTTCTCTTAACCCATTTTTATTTGAATTTTAGTTTAGTTGCTCACTTTTATAATCTCTGGTGCATTTCTAATAGCAAGATGACAATTTGCCTTGGAGTTGTGCCAATTCTTCTTGCTCTTATGGAAGCATTTGTGGCACCAAGCATGAGTGCGTGCTTAAGGAGAGGAAAAGCAAATGCAAGTAAACAGCACAGCAGGCCTGCTCTTTGAAACTCCCTGTGAGGACTCAAAGATTTGCAATTAATGTCCGTATGTTTGTTTATAATCAGTTTTGAAAGAGCATTAAGACCCTGTAAGCTACTGAATGCTGAAAGACAGGAAATCGGGTTTGGAAATCTGAGAATTAATTTATGTAGTTGTTGTTTGTTTTCTTCTCAGATCGCTGCCTGCATCAGAATTTGTGCAATAAAACATTTTTAATATGTATTCACTGATTTTTTTATTAAGGCTATATAAAGTCACTTTCTTTAATGTAATGGCAGTGTTTGCTTACTAGTATGCTGTACAATTTCATAGTGTCAAAACATTGATTCCTCAATTTGTGATGGCTCTTCATTCTACTGTCAGCTGTGATGCAAAATCCTTTAATATAATTTTTGATATACCTTTTCAGGTTAGAGCAGTTAAAACTTGGAATTGATCTCTTAGACAGAAGTTCCTTTGTTTGAGAATATCCTGTGTGTTATAGTTGCAGGCATAGGTACTCACTTGGATTGTCTGCATCAGTCTTTGTAGGTGCCCCAGTATTGCAGAGTCTGAATGGTGATAGAAGATATTGTTTTTATACCTGTTCTGCCAATCCAAGGGTGCCTTTATAAGGCTCACAGCCATCATCTGTAAGCAGTATAGAAAGTAAAGTGCAGGTATGGAAAAATAAATGGATACTTTGGACTTTACTAAACAGCCTCTTGTTGACTAATGACAATTTATCTAATTCATAAAGACAGTTTTTCATTCCAGTTATGTCTTCTACCAAGGATTTGCCACCTTTTCCAATTTTTTCTTGTTAGTACATAGCATGTGCACCTAAGAGTCTACCTTCAAAATCTCTAGGAGAAAGTATGAAACTGAAGTGAGCCAGGATAGACTCTTGAAATGCCCTCTAAGGCTAACAGTAAGCAATGATTTTTTTCTAAAAGTGGTGTTCTCCACCAGGTGTGCAATCATTTTGTGATTAATTTATCTGGATGAAGTTTCTTTAGTTTGCTGATAAGCATCCAGAACAGTTGAAGATCATCTCTTCTCCCAAATAAAATAGATTGCCTCCTGTTTTTCTCAATATCCTTTCTCTTATTTCATTATCCTTCTTTAGAACTTAAAATTTAGCTCACTTTTTTCTTCCTCTTATAATTCATACGCCTGATCAGTTCCCTCCTTATGGGTAAATTCTCTTCCATGCTTTAGCCTCCACCAATATCCAGTTTTCCTGAATGTGTTATGGAGTATAACCCCTAACAAAATGGGCTGAGTCTCAGCTGTCCTCTACCTTTCCCCAATCCTGAATTCCAGTCACTGAATCTCTACTATCATAGTTGTTATTTTTCTCTGCATTAACTCCAGGTAAATGCTATTTCTCACTGAGCTGCAAGAGATTAGATAATGTCTTTGGAAGTAGGAAGGAGGAGAAAAGGCCATCTGCAGCACACTTCAAAGTGGGATGCATGCAAAACAATCCATCAAGGTGGGAGGAATACTAAGAAAATATTTTTGTAACATCAATAAAAATCTTCTAAAACAGTTTTTCATCTTTATCTTCTTCCTAATTCTATTTTTATGTATACTTTATCATATATAGCATATTATTACAGTACTACAGATACAATTTAAAAGTAAATATTCTTATAGTTTGCTCAAAAGGTTTTTTTACTGATGGGATGTGCAATCAAAAAAGTGATCTGGAGCTTCAGGTTTCCTCTTTTCTCTTCCAAAGACAACTTCCAGTCCCTTGCCAATGTCAGGATGTTATTATGGATGTTTTTTCAATCCAGAACATTATGATTTTTTTTATTTGAGAGTTAAATGAGACTCTTGGTTTGTTTATAAATTTGAAAGGCAGTGTTTTGTGCTCTTGAGAAGACTTGCATGGATTTTAATAAAGCACCTTGATCTCCTGCTGACTGCTTTTGTCAAAAATCTGAATGTTTCTTCTTCCTTCCACTGGAATCTTTTGTCTGGCTTTCCTTGACCCTGAAATAGACTCCTTATATGTGCCGAATACGCTGCTGTGAAATTGAGATTTCTCTGTCATCTTTAACCTGTCTCATGTGTTTCTGTGCATCCCTTTGGACGTGCATCAGATAAAAAGGATTGCTGTGACTCTTACATGATGAACAAGCTGAAAGGCAGTCCTTGAAGCACACAGAAGAGGATGCCACTAACTTTGTAGTGCTTCTTCTACATCTTCTGCCCAAGGAGAATTGACACTATTCCAGTTTGGGATTGCAGTCATAACAAGTGATTGTTTTTGTCCCTGCTTCCCTTTAAAAGCTCTTCTCTTCTTAACGCTGCAGGTTGCAGCTGAGCAAGGTTATGTGGTTTGAGGTTTTGCTTTTGTTTTTATCCTGTTACCTTACTTTGTCATAGCTCTAAGGCAAAACATCCCTGTGTGTTCAAATGGAACCAGAACAAATTGCTTCATTCCTCAGGTTGTTGTGAGTGAGGCAAAATTATTTTGAAAATATTTAGGAAAGTTGGAGCTTTTTGTTAAAAGAAAAGCCAGCAAAAGTGATAGGCTCTTGGACTGTGTAAGTAAGAAAAGATGCTTATCTGTGTGGGAAGATAATTTTTTGATGGAAACTTGCTCTGCAAAAAAGTGTATTTAATATAGGAATAGAGAAGTACTCAGAATACTGTTTCTTAGATTTTTTCTAAAATGTATAGATGCAAAAATTTATTCAGGATGCAAGGCAGAGTAAAAAGTCTATTGACATCGGACTCTAGAAGTTACTGCAGTGACAACATGAAATATCTAAACAGAGCTTTCTGGCTTGGGTTTAAGAAGAGTGAAAAACTGAAATTAAAAAGAAAATTAGCATCATTAAGGTAGATTTTCAACTTCATTTCTTCTGTACATAAGCATTTGACACAATCTGCATATGCCCTTTTTTCTCAGAAGAAATGCAAGACATTGTTTTTCTGCAAATGAGTTTTCTGCCTTGTATGCTATATCAGATTGTGTATGCTTGCACTTATCTGCTTTTTCATGTATAAAGTTAAAATATGCTGGCACTCTTAGCAGCTAAGTTAATTAATTAAAAAGAACTAATAATTGTGTCAGTAATGTTCTTCTCTGATGGCAATAATTGACAGTGTTACAGTGAGGTCTTGTGAAAGTATATATAAATGTAAATAAATTGCATGGGTAGGTGTATGATGTGTTCCTAATTGGAAATAACTTGGTGACAAACCTAGAAAGAGACTCTTGAGTTCAGACTTCTAAATTATCATCCTCAGAGAAAAACTGAAAGGCTGGGATATTATTTTCTTTCTGATGCCACTATCTGAAACTGTAGAACCTTTCATCTGCCTGTGCTTCAAAATATGATATTTAGAGTGGCACTATTCATTAGTTAATTCTGCTAAAGTAAAAAGAAAATGCAGCTCAAGAAACTGATGCAGAGAACTCTTGTATTCTTTGGAAGATGTTGGAAGGAAGCCAAAGTTAGCATCAACGATGGTTTCGTTTAAAAAAAAAATTACTTGCAGAACATTAGAAAATGTTCCAGTAAATACAATTCAGTAAATGGGAGAGAGAGAAAAATAGAGTCTTCCCAAGCATGGGCACTGACACTAGACAAGGTATTAATCTTCCTAATTTAAGGCATTTACAGAGCAGACATGGACACTTGAGGCAGAAGAAAACTGTAAACAGAGCATCTTTCTCTCTGCTGCCAGTGAAGGGAGCCCTGCACAGCAGCAGCCTCTATGTTCTTGTCTGGTTTTAAGTGTCCTAAGTTCAGTGGAAGTTTTTTCTGGCTGTCATGTGCACCATGGGAATGCCAGTTTCATCCTGTGTCTCTGGAACACTTATTAAACTGGCACGAGCTAAAGCTAAGCTTACATAGGTCTGGTGTATATTAAATTTCTGTGCAGAACAACCCAATTCAGAAGAGACATTGAGCTGTGCTACAAAAATAAGAAGGTTTCGTTTCCTTCAAGAAAGCTATTTGTTAAGAAAACTTCTTGTTTGTGAAATCAAACTCTATCACTTAGGATAGTTTTGTGCTAGTCATTATTATTTGACTGTGCTTTATATTTTGATATGCTAAAAGTACAAATAGCAACCAGATCACAAATATCATGGCTCAGATTCTGTACAGTGTTTCAGGTATGAAGGTAAAATTCCTCATTTGTACTTTGTTGTCTTGAGCTCTGAAACCACTGTAAAGTGTGAAGGATCAAGCATTTCACTGGTTTGGGTTTTGTAGTGGTCATTGCTTAAATGAATTAAAGTTGGATTTAGCTCCCTTCCAGCTTTGAAATCAGCAGGTTCACTCTATCCAGTCTCCCAAAGGGAGAGTGTGCCTCAGCATATCTTGTAAAGGGAGTGTGCTAGGGGCAAGAGAAAAAAAATGAGGATTGAGAATTTGTCATAGGAATCAACCTGCAGTTTTTTACTCTTTCAGTCTGCATGTGTTAGAGACTGGGAAAACAGGACAAGAGTAACAAGAGATGTTCAGTGCCAAGTCAGACATAAAATAACCTGTTAAAGTAAAACACACAGCTAGGACTTTCACTTGAACAGGTTAGCAGATGGTCTGTCAGTCCATGTGTAAGGCACTGGTGCAAGTGTTTGCTACAGTCCCAGCAAGAAAGGCATTCAGGCTCTGTGGGGTATTGATTAAAATATCAGTTATTGGAACTAACAAGGCAAGGGAGAATGGATAATCATACAGGTCTCCAGAGGAGTGTGCTTTCTGGTGCCTTTCAATTACTGTGACCCGGGCTCACTGGTTTCCAGCATAAACATAGTCTAAAACTGGCAATCTGTTGATTAAAATGTACAGGAGAAAGCCTGAAACAAGAGATACAGCATTTGTGAACCAGAATGTTGATGCAGAATCAAATTTTCCAAGGAAAGATGTCATTAACAATTCTATTTATTAAACAGCCCTCAGTGGTGGGAGGGAAATTCTGTTTCAATTTTTCATACTTGGTTGTTAATTTTATATTTGTGGCTTTAAAAACATGTGTGTTTCTGCTTTGAAAAGTAGATACAAAATAGGGAATGAGTATACAGTAGAAGTATCAGCATTTCAGAATATGCTGAAGGTTATTTTCAGATACAGTGCAGGGCTAGAAGAGATAGCCATGTCATCATCCTTCTCTGAAGCAGGGTAAATTTAACCTTCATGGCTGGCATATTCTGGGCTTCTTATCCTCAGTTTTTCATAATATCCTAACCTGAAGGGGGTTTTTACCCCGAATTAAAGCTGTGAGTAATCTTTTTATGTATGTGTGAAATGAAAGAAGAGTTTGTCACTTTGTTCATCACTGCAATACCCATAATTTGCTGTTCTCTACCACCACCTTCTTAAAACTAAACAAGTCTGTCTTTCCAATTTTTTCCCCAATGAAACCTGTGTTAAGCTGTGCCATTTTGTTCATTTGGAATTTTTACAGTTGGTCCCTATCTTCAAGTATGGAATCTGAAGCTGCACCTGGTTTATCAGGAGGAGATATTCATAGGGAAGAATAAAGCAGGGTAACATACTGTGGAGAGTAACAGTCATAGTCATGCACGACATAGTTATTAATATACATAGCAGCCAGATTTTCTCTTACTTTCCTTGCAGCACAAGAAGTTTGGTTCCTGGCTTTGTCCTCTTGTTACAAACCTGAGGTTCTTTGCAGTGTGCTACCAAAACAATTGCCCCCTTCTCCTTCTGGTCACCCCCTTCCTTTTTTTTTCTTTTTTCTCTTCTTTCTTTTTTTTTTTTTCCCTAACCCAAGTGCTATACTTTCTACCAATCTCTACTGAATTTCTTTATACTTATTCCAAGCATTTCTCCATTTAGAATGGCAGTCCTGTCTCCTAAAGCACTGATAAGCCCTATCCTTAAAATTGTGAGCTAAATTCACAAAATTTAGTTACCTGACACTCACTAGAAAATTCTAACTGTGATCAGGGCCTTGCTTCATTCCCACCTGATACTGAATTATTGATGCCTACTTACTGAGAATATTGAGAATATTTTTCAGTTGTACATCCTCCTTATTGTCAGTTCACCTGTAGCCTTTCTCCTGGGTGAGGATCTTTTTCAGGACAGTCCAGCATCAGTTTGCATCACACCTAATACCTGTTCTTTAGCATTTGTAATTATGAGATCTCCAGGAAGACAAAGCCAGGATATTCAGAGTCATGCCAGGTTGGAGGACAAGAGGGTCTGAACTGATACATGACCTTTTCACCTTGAGCAAGACTTCCCAGACATGTTGTGCAGTCTCCACCCTTGGGAGGTTTCAAGACATCAGTAGATAGAGTCGTGAGCAGTCAGGTCTGATTGCCTTCATTTGTGCAAGAGGCTGGACTGGAGACATGCTAAGGTCCATCTATGTTTCCATTCTTTCTCAGATCTGGTCTTTTTACTCTTCATATTTGTCCTTCTGAGATTTTGATAGTTCTTCATATCCCAGAGCCTGCTTTCAACAATTCCTTGCTGATGGTGTATCAGAGATGTGTGACTTGTTTTACCAGCTGTACAAAGCTTTAGGTTCCAGCTGATTTCCTTGTTTTCTCTATTACAGCATATCAGTGCCCACATACAGTGTTGTCTATGGGTAGTTTGCTGATGACAGCAACACTTATGACCAGTGACACAGCCACAGTGACCCTGTAATTGCCACCTTTGGACTATGCTTCTGTACCTGAACGTGGCGAGCAGGGCCATGCAGTTACAAAATGAACCTACTCATTCCCCTGTGCCTTCATCAAGCCTGTGTTCATGTCTTTCTCCCACCCCCCAGCTTCCTTCCCCATGAGATGCAACATCTTGGTGCTCCTTCTCAAAGGAAAGTATTGAATCTAGTCTGTGCTACACCAGAGATGTCCATACACTAACTGGCACAGCAGCACAGCTCACTTGGGCCAGTGTCTGTCTGAACGCTGCACAGTTTTAACTTTCAGAGGTGAACTGAAGGGATCAAAAAAGCTCTTGCGTTGAAATTTTGGACCTCAGAAAAAGTAGGCATGCATATTCCCATCAGTAACTGGTCCACATCCATCACTTTCCCCTAGTTCTCCTACCACCTTGTCCTGTTCATTTAACCTTATCTATCCTGCCCATGGAACTGAAAAACCAGCAGGTGTTCCCTGTCTGCTGGAGGAGAACAGGCAGTTGCCATCCCTTCTGGTGCAGAAGCCCTTTTTCCTTCCTGGGATGCTGCATTTATCCATCTGTTTCCCATCTACTGTGGTGCTCAGGGGTGTGTGACAGGATGGTCCCCTCTTGGTCCCTGACACCACCTCCCAGCACAGCACTTCCAGGGGAAGGCTGCCCTTCCTGCTATGCTCTCTGCACTGGAGGGAGCAGGGGCTGGTTAAAAATAAATTTGGAAGCAGATGGTGAGGCAGATTATTGTTCATCCTAGGGTGATGATGATGATGTGCCAGCTAACTGCTGGTTGTCTATCAGAATTAATCAGAAGCTGTTGTGGCACATGATCAGTGAAGCCACTGCTTTCCCTGAAAAAGAGAAGAAAGAACAGAGAAACAGCTCTGTAAAATAAATTATTGGAAAAGCACTTGTTTTGAAGATACAAAAAGTTTCTGATGGAGAAAAGACGCTAATAAGCAAAACAGGAATGTTTTTAGGATTTTTTTTTATGTACTAACACTTTTATATATCTGCAGGTGTGCTTTGCTTCTGAAAAGCAACTGGGAAAACTTGGTCACTTTCTTCTTGCATTTATTTCACTAGAGTTGTAGATAATCTGAAATAAAAAGATTTAAGAGGTTTATAGGACCCTTACAAGCACTATCTCTATTGCTGGTATGAAACGTTATCCTTGAATGCACCTGTTTCGGATTTGTGATCAGTGTCAGAGGAAAGGACTTGACACTTCCTGTGCTCAAAACACTTCACAAATGTTAAATCTTTGCACTCACAAAACAGACAAGGCAAAAGCTGACTTGACCCCCTGAGCTGAAAGGCAGTATCAGTTCTGATGCTTTAGCAATCTGAAGGGTAGTATCCATGTTACTTTCTTTTTCACGAAAGGAGTTAATGAAATGTTTTAAGAATTTGCAGTGATGGATCACATTAAGAAATAAAACAGGAAATACATTCTTTATTATTGTTTTGTAATAAAAAGTAATGGTAATTTTTGATCACTTAGTCCACTCAGATAACCTGTCAGTCTATTTTGTTAAGCTACTAACATGTGCTAAACCAAATTTCTTATTTTGCGTATTCAGCTTCTGTTGTCCAGGCTATGTCATGGCATCTCCTTTCAAAGTCCACCCAAGCTGATGTCCAAAGATACGTTTTGCTGGGATGTAATTTGTGGAAAATCTATGCTTTGTTTTGGAAGGTGATATACTAAGTATTTTTTATCTAAGACTGTCAGGTCTGTACAGTCTATCTTAAATAGCACATTCTCCACAAATATACAGTAAAAAATACAAAAATTTGGGTTAAATTTGTTATTTCTTCACATTTCTAATCTGTTCTCCTTTTATACTTTCTATTATGAAAGTAGTGCTGGTTTAGGTTATACCATAATCTGAGGGCTCTGTCTGCATGTAACAGGGACTGTTAAGGCAAGGCAAGGGTGAATTCAACTGCTTCTGCTTTTATTTTTCAGGTAGTCTAATTTGATATATTAGAAATAAGATAGAATGGCGTAAAGAGAGGTGGTGCCTCTGTACTCAACATTTGCAGGTGTCAGACTTTGTTGCTTTGTCTGGCATTACTATGAGCTTCATCAGCCTCTGTCTTTAACAGTTCCATGACTGAGATGGCAGATCACTGGTGGGTTATCTGCAACAGCAGTAATCTGTAGATCAGGAACTCTGTTAAAATATTCCTGATACTAGCAAGCCATTTTCTCTTGCTTGGTGTAGAAAATGATGAGAATTAAACCAATATTTTTTACTGGGGTATTTATTGATGTGCCTAAGTCAGACTGAACTGGAAAACTAGTCTTGCTGGTTTGTTTCTGTTCAGTTCTGCTGTGTGCTGCTGCAGGAAGGTCAGGCTCTTACTATTTGGCATCTGTTGTACCTGAAATGTCCTTTGTTATTTATTTTTTTTACTAAGTGAAATAATCTCAGGAACCTGTTTATTTCATTGCCCTTGCAAACTGCTGCTTTTGGTATGCTGTTGCTGGAGTGAGAGGATGGTTTAAAGGAAGTTGTGTGCACGTGGGGTGGCTTGCTCTTTAAATCTTTTTAAGTGCTTGGATGCTGGTAAGGTGAGGTTTTGTACAAACCCTGCAGTGCGGAGGCACCTGGCTCCATGGGTGAGCATTACTCAGTTTTACCATGAAACCCGTGATGAGAGACTGCAGTACAGAAGGCAAAAATTGCCCTTAGCTGTAGAGATATTTCTCCTCTTAAGAAGAACAGTAATTGGAAAAAAGTACCTTCTTTCCAAGCAGGTAGTAGAAGTGAGAGTGCTGGGAATTTGGTCTTTGAAGTGTTGTTAGCAGAAATTCTTGTTTATTAACACAAGCCTGTGGCACCTGTGAGTGTTTCACCAGGCCACGCTGTTGTTTTAGTCCCTGTCACCTGTGTAGGCCCATGTGGTTCCCACTGCGCAACACATGAGTCAAAAGAAAAGGTTAGAAAAGGTAAAAAATGCACCTCCTCTAGTCTTTCTTTCCCTGAGGCAGTGTGGGAGAAAGGTACCCAGACCTCAGTCCAGGCTTCACAAGAGATCCTGCCCAATATAATGGGCCAGCACTTGAGCAGCCTCAGCAATTTCTCCTGCGTGTTTCACCTGGTGCCCTGTTATTCCTTCCTAATTTCTTTTTTCAACATTTTTGAAGTCCTGGTTTGTGTTAGTTTCCCTTTATGCTCCAGTTTCCCTCTTGGCATTTGTGCAGTTTTTTCACTTAGAAACTGCCAACTTATTTCTGTCCATGGCAATTCTGGCACCGTCCTGAAGTTTGGAGCTCAGCTCAGTCCCGAGGAACCTCTCTTTGCATTTATTCTCCCTTACATTTAATGAGAAAATGGGGTCCTCCCTGGTAGCCTCTAGGAAGCACTGCCCAAGCTTTCAGGGCTGCTCCCATTACTCTAATGGCTCTGCATGGACAGAGGGAAGAAGGGTGGTTAAGCACTAAGTGATGTCTTTGGAGGAAGTTTGTCCATCACACTTCTTTGGGCTTCTCTTCACTCTCTTCTGCCAGCTCTGGCCTGAAGCCCAGGTTATGTGCAGGGGGTCCTGCAGGTGGGATTTGGCTCAGCTGTAATCCTTCCCCAGCCAGGAGAGGTGGCCCTTCATGGAGCACTGCTGGAACTTGGTTTCATGTGGCATATAGTTTTCACAGGGAGCAGGGGAAAGATACTTCCTTTGAGAGTAAAGAACAAAGAACTTCTGCACAAAGGAGTTTCTAAAAGGCATAACATTAAGAAGAAAAGAGAACAGTGGGTGGCTTGACTATCCAGAAGAAAGTCTGAAGGAAGAAAAAAGAATTCATGGATATTTCTGTTTCCTTGATGGCAGGTAAGAAGTGAGGCTTTATGTGCTAAAATGTGAGAAATACAGAATGGATCAATTGATTGACAAAAATACCGTGTAAGGCAGCAGGTAAAAGGTGGCACTTCCAGGCAAAGGGTATGTGCAGAAGTTTCTTAAGGAGATCTGTTATCTTATGTATGGCTGAGAATCCAAGTTGAGTAGAAAATGCTGCCTTGAATCATCCTTCACATTACCAGCAGAAAGTCAGCTGGAAAACAGCATTCATTCTTATCACATACTGATGTATATTTTTGCAGTGCTGAAGCACCTCCAAAAGCTGCAAGCTAGGAGAATGATCTCTTCCACCAGTAAATAGTTGGTCAATATTGCCTATAAATTATTTCAGACCTTGAGGAAGGAGGGTAGTGTGATGTCTGTTCTGGTAATAGTCTGTCTTTATTCTTAAGAAACCAACATCAGAAAAAAACTGCTTTGTTTGTTGTGAAGGGCCTCCAAAACCTCTTGGGAAACAAAAAGTGAAAAGTGAACTTCAGAGCAGCTTGTCCTCTTGGTGTTGGCCCATTCCATTACATGATGCTGTTGAAACTAAGACTGGAAACAACATGCTGGCTTGGAGCTCCTCCTTTAATTCCTCTCTCTTGCTATTTTGAGCTGCTGCCATCCCAAGCACTGGTATGGAAACGCACGCTTCTGATACTGGCCCCATTAGCCTTTCAAATACTGTCTTGGGACCATGGTTTAGGGATTTTGTTCTTGTTCTTTGTTCTTAAGTAGATTTGTATGAAATGCAAAGTCTCAGCATCCACTGTGTGTTCCCTTGGGTGCCCTTCTTTTTAACTGGAGTTTATTATAATAAGGCAAAAAATGACATTTTACATTTTTTTTTTCTATTAATCTGTATTGTTCTCTGTTGGTGGCTCTGGGTGCTGATGTGGGAGATTTTTCTTGCTACACATGAACTCTGATTCTGAATTCTCTGAGCAGAAATTGTATGTAAAGGATTTAAGTTGTTGCCATTTCTGAGCAGTGGAATTTGAAGCCCTTTTGGAGTATAAGTAGCATAGTAGGTGTGCCAGAGTTCTGGATATCTCTGCCCAGGGAAATGTGTTGTATGATACTAAAGGAATTTGGTAGTGGCAGTGAACATCGAAGAAAAGATCTCTCTCAGAAAATAGAAGTGCAAGTGTAGTTTAACCAGTGGATCTCAGGCATGGGGAAGGTATTTAACATTTACCGTTGCCTGAAACAGGACAATCTAGAAGAAGCCTCTGAAACCTTCTGTTTTCCTGTCCCCAAACACTTGAGATTTTCAAGGAAGAAGAATGCTGGCCCTATGTATTTGAAGGTGTTGCCAAGTGTGTCTTGGCAATTCCTCCTTCTATTGTTAACAGCAAGGTTCATTTTGTGCCGAGAGGGTCCGGAATGAGTGCTGGACACTATTTTTAGCCATCTGTAATAACATTCTAGCACCACCATTCTTCCAAATTATGCCTAGGATAATGTAACTGCCGGAATAAAATCCGCTCTGCAGCTTAACAGAGGGACCTTCTGTTTCCAGGGCTGCCAGTCGCTCAGTTTTTATACATTTACACACTGCTCTCTGGAAGAATAAATAATACATGAACATATGCATTGGCTAAGTGAAATTTCCTTCTGATTATAGTGAGGCACTGTTTAATGGCAATTATAAAATATGTTTCTTTCATCTTTTGCTATTCCTGCTGTGTGTTGAAGAGTATGCCTTTATCTCTTTTGTTGTTGTTTTAAGTTACCGTCTTGTTTTTATTTTTTAAACAAATTGATCATTTTTCATGTGTTAGTGAGTTGCTGTTTTGAAATCTTCTGAACACATTTCTGGCAGAATTACCTCATCTGAATCAGAAATAGTGCTGCTGCATGAGTGCCCTTAAATGAGGTGGCTGCTACATTTATATTACAAGAATAGAAGTTTTGAAAGGAAACTGACATTTATCCCAAATGAAATGTTTACTCTCTGTTTAATACCTAGTGGGCAATTCAATACTCTGAATCTATATTAAACATGTTTAATATTAAAATGTTTAAAAAGCATTATTAAGGCTCAAAATAGGTACTCAAAAGTCAGAGCTGTATCTTGGTATGCATGTATTATGAAATTGTGTTGAATTGTATGGTGGAACACTGGGTTTTCTACTTACTAAATTTATAGAATAAGCCCTTTTCAATCACCCGTTTTCAAAGGCTAATTTGGAGGGTAGGAGTATATATGACTCCTTCCCAAACCTGTAGGCTAGGGAGTTGAATGCTGTTTCAGGAACCTGGATTTTACTCTCCTGTCTCCACTATGCAGTCCCATTTCATATTGAACAGCAATTGAGTGAAGACAAGATGTTGGAAGGTGAACAGTCATTACTCATTCTCTAATTCACAGAAACCTATCTTAAAACCTTATGGTCTGATACTGAGAAGGATCAGTCTCATAGCTGTTGACTCAGTAGGATTTATGCTAGAATATGTACAGACTTGAGAAAAATTGGATCAAGATTTGGGGCACATAAAGTTAAAAGGAGGGGTTTTTTTACTTCATTGTGGAGTCTTGATCCCATTTGTAAACAGTAGATTACTCAACTTTCTTAATAATCCAGATATTGTGGAAAAATTAATAAAGATATTAAAATCTTTTTTCAGATAATAGAATTGCTTACATTATTTGTTCCTAGCCTCATTTTTAGCTAAAGTGCCGTGCTTGACATTTTCTAATGTGCACTCCACATGCTTCCTCACTCCTCTGAGGCAGAAATGTGATAGAAAATACATTTTAGCAAATTTCTGTCTAGGATCTGACAATAGGATGTGTCCAGCAGTGTACAGTATTGGTTGTTGCTGTGCCTCCTGCCCATAATGGTAATTGTATGCACCTGGTATTAGGTCTTCAGAAAAAGAGTAGGGGGATAGAGAAGATGTTGTAGTTCATGAGCTTGTTACTAGGAGAGCTGTCAGTTTTGGGGGCAGGATCTATATTTAGCAGTTTGCATCTGCTCGGGCCTCACGCAGCGAGCATGGTGATTTGGGTTCAGTGCTGTTTGAGGGGTGCTGTGTGCTTGGCTCCAAGCTGCCGCCACTGCAGTGACCTTCTCTGGGCAGCACTGGCCCATGAACCTTTCAGTTCTCTGCTTTCAGGTATCACCCACATGTTCTGCATTTGCTCTGTCACCGTCTCTGACCAAGGCTACTGATATCAATTGCGATGTCCCATATCTTCTTCATAGTTAGAAATTATAACGCAGATTGGGTGAAGCCTGATGCATTTTGGATTTCAACGGCAAAACTGGATGTTTTATTACAGAAGTGGGTCAGCGAATCTTCCCAAAATGTTGACATTTTCTACACATGGCCCAGTGTTTGTTTTCATGCCATGAGTTCTGACAACAGGGTCTGTTCTGGGCTAATATAAGTAGGTAAACTTTCTGTGTCACATTTCAAGAGAGAGTACTGCAATCAGCCCTGGGCTGTGGAGTGGCCCCAGGAGCCTAAGATTCAGTGGACCATGAAACCTGTCTCAGAAAGACGAGATGTGGCATTACATTTTATGTAACACACTGTCCTCTGTAACTGTCTCTTTTATTGCATGTGTAGAATCACTGAATTACTTGCAAGAGAGAATGGTGTATTGCTGTGGTGTACAGGAGACAGCTTTTGTTGGTGGATTTCTCTTGTTTTTTACCTAAAGCAGCTGCATTTTTGGAACTCACATGTGAATAGGAATGTACTAGGGACTATGGGTTTCCAGTACAAGGAGAAAAGAGCGATGGGGCCAGAGAAGGCTGCCTGATGAAATTAACAGCAGACTCATCTTTGTGTGTGGCTGGAATGCATTTCCCACTCAGACACACTGGATTGCTTTCTCATTGAGAAGGTGGGAACAGTTTGATGAGGGCTGAGAAGTCTAAGTTTGGGAGTCACTAAAGGACAACAGCTGCCACAATCTAATCTGCATTATGATTAATCCAGTTAACAATCAACTGTTTTAACAATTAGCTCTGTTACCAGATCAGTCCATTAAGGTCATTAAAACTCTCTTTGCTTTCATTTAACCCCTCAGGTTGCCACTTCTAGTAGGTTGAGTGTCCTTATAGCCTAATGTAGAGTACGTTATGGTAACTGATGATCCAGGTCTGTTGTAGCCACTTGGCCTACTATTTGTGTCTTTAATGATTCAGCAGAGATACGCCTTTAGGTGCTGCTGTAAACCGTCCTCTAAATCTTAAAAATCAATGCGAAATAAAAGGAACTTAATTATAATTTGTACTGACAGCACTGCCTATTACTTAGGTTGCTAAGTATTTTCATTCCATGAGATTGGCTTGTTGGTGGAGGGCAGGCATAGAAATTGTTCTGTGATTTTTGTTCTGTTCAAAACTTTGTCAAAAACTTACTGTATGCTGAGGTTTCCCGTTCTATGCATCTGACTATGTTTAAATTGCTTAGGAAAATTTAATAAAAAACAGTTTGGCTGTATTGAAGAATGGGCTGATGAGAAAATGGAAGGGGAAACCAGAAAAATGTATATTCTTTTGCCTGTGTAATATTGTTCTGAATGACAGGTGGTGCTGTGAAAAGATCTTCCATCTCTCTGGCTTGAAACAGGAAATTAGTTTGATGACCAGGGCTCAAATCAAGAGGCAGAATTAGTTGATCTAAGAGTGTGGGGCAGAGAGGCACAGGAATGAGGAGAGGCTGAAATTGGAAAAAGAGGTCCAGGAAAAGAAGAATGAACAGAGAAGTCTGAGAAGTGAGTGAAGCCCAGGCTGAAGAAGCAGGACAGCAAGGAGAATAGGACTATCAGAGAAGGAAAAGCCCAGAACTGGGATGGGAAGCAGATGGGAAGAGCCGGATAGGAAACTTTAGGTATGGGGCTAGCAGGAAGAATAGCAGATTGACACAAAGCACCTCTCTTTCAAGAAGATAGAGCAGCACCCAAGGTGTTTCCTTCTCATCCTCCCTTTGTTAGAGGAAGCAGGCTGGCACAGCATCCTGCTCCCCTGCAGCACCAGCAGCTTGTCATCTTGCCTTTGGCGAGTCAAGTGGCAGAGGCCTGTGCGGAACTGAGGGCTCCAGGTCTGCAAATGAACCATATGGCTGCTGGCACAGCATCCCATGGTGGGAGGCATTTGTCTGCCTTCCTGGTGGTAGGGACCTAGGAAACTCCTGTCCTTTCCTCAGGGTCTTTATACTCTCATTTTAACATCAGGTGAAGCACTCATGGTTAAGGAGTGCTGAACTAAAGCTGCCTGTAACTTTTTTTCTGTGATGTAATTCCTCCCTCTGCCAAAATATGCTTTACTCAATGAGAGAGAGGAGTTATGCTTATAAAATGCACTTTTTGTCTGGCTTGCTGCAGAAAAAGGAAAATGCAGTGTAAGAGTGAGGGAATTACTTGAGGAAAGTGGCTGTAGAAGTCACAAGAACATGATCTGATCCTCCATGCCATCTGAGTTTGTGTGATATTGAACTAGTCATTTTAAGCTTTTCAGAGGCTGTCATTAGCCACTGTATCTAACTCATTGGAGATGCCCAATCCTAGAGTCTGAAAGAAGAGTGGTAAGAATACTGCACGTTCTGTTCTGAAAAAGAAGTTTCAGAAAAGCATCTCAAATCAAGTACTGCTCAAGTCAGCAGATACTTCTGAAATTATGCCATCTGTGCCTCAGCTCACTCACCATGTAATGGTAATAATGCTACTTCTAAAAGAAGGTTGTGGGAGATTTTGAAAAGCTTAATGTTTTGTGATGCAGTCAAGAAAAAAGAATTGGATGATGGTGAAAGCTGGAGGAATATAAAGGAGCTGAAAGATTACACTATGAAGTAGTGTCATGCACCTACCATCTAATGCAAATGTCTGCAATAAACATGGAGTTCATCAACTGGAAACTACAAAGGAGAAGGAAAGATACAAAGGAAAAGAAAGATCTGGGAACACTGCTGGATCTTGTGATAATTGAGGCATCACTTTCATGATGGTCTCTTACAATGTGATCTTAAAAGGTCTCAGTGGCTATCAGAGAAGCACTAATGCCTTTGAGCTTTTGGGAGATTTCATCTGGACACTTGTCTATACTTTCATCTTCACAGCAGAAAGATGAGAGCAAACTGGAGAAAGGGCCAGTGAGGCTGTTAGCGAGGTCAAAAGAATGGGTGGGCAGTTTTAAAAGGTAAAGAAGAATATATGTCCTTGCAGAATGAAGACTGAGGGACGAATAAGACAGCAATTTGTAAATACACCTGAAGGATTAACAGCAAGATGGAAACTTGATGAGATGAGGTACAGTTCTTGGCAAAACAATCATTACATTTGAGATGAATGGGAATAAGTTGAGTTTAAAAATCAAGTAGTTTTCTAAGAGAGTAGTGAGAGTCTTGGGCAGCATCCCAAAGGACAGAGTGGAAGACCCCTTGTTGGGCTGGAGGTGAGGCTTGAACCCTTTGACAAGGGTGTAAGCAGGGCCTGGGCTCAGACTCAGGAGTCTATAGCCAGTTAAATGTGTTAACTGTAGCAGATGCTGCTTGCACACTTGGACATCCTGCCTTCAGTGTGTGTGGGTGGTTGACCTTTTCCTTCTCTCAAGTGAAATCAAGTCATTAGGAATTATCTCTAAATATTCTGGTCCCATACTTCAGAGCTTCAGCTGCTTTAATCTTAGTAAGCCTTGGAGAGCCAGATTACCAGGATATCTGCCCCCCAGAGTCTGGGAGCATATGAGGAGATCTCTTTCCGATGGCTGGTTTTTAGTGTGCAGCCAGAGAGGTCTGTTCAGTGCCTGAGCATGTGTTCATAGAAGGGGATATATGTGCTCTCTGTTAGCATTTCCAAGATGCAGAAGAGCCTCATGTCTGTTTGCTCCAGGATATCTGTTAGTCCTGGTTTATGCAGCATTTTGGATTTGAAAAACTCTGTTGTGTAAGGGCTGAAGGAAAAAATACATCGTTGGAGTGGAAACATTGCCGTTTTCAGCCTTTGGATGGCCTCCACTTCATGTTTGTCACATGCAATTCATATCGGAAAGGAACGTGTGTCACTGCTGATGTGATGTGCCATGTCATAAAAGCTTTGGTGACATTTTCTGACCTCTTAAAAACTAACGAAAGAGGTTTGCCACTTGTAAATGCCATCTGCCATGGCAAAGCAGCTTCCCAGTTCTCTAATCACATATGCCTCTTGTGAAATGCTGCATCACCTTGAAAAAAAACAGCATATTAATGGAGGAAGCTTGTCATTTCACTCATTCCCAAATTCTTTACATAATTCATCTATTAATTTTTTTTGCTTATTATGAACCCTGAGGGGTGGAAGTTGCAGCAAATCCATGATAGCTTTAGGAGTTCTGTTTCATTAGAGCTGTATTTACTTTCTGATTTTTTTGGTACTCTGAATTGGAACCAATCTCCCTATGATCTTTATCTTTTGCAGATACTCATGGGGTTCACAGATGGAAGTGTGAAAAGTCTGAGCTGTCTCAGGAACATGTAACAGGACTTGGGGGGCGTGTAAAAAGAGGGGAGTCTTCTTCATTAACCTGTGTTTGTTCCCGTAGTCCATTATGGGAACTGAGATGTGCTAATTATTTTTAATTGATTCAACTTATGTCACACCGATAGTCTCAGATGTGGGATAAGGAGACCAAATGTTGGGTTCAGTTTTTGCTGGGCTGACAGCTTATATAAAGAACAATTTTGAATCAGTAGGGACAGTTTTTACAGCTTGGAAAAAAATAAGCAAAGCATTTCATGCTTGGATAAGGGAGAAGAGCACTTTATCCACTTGTCTTTTACTTTGCATAGTGCTGTTGTTGGCTGCTCTGGCTTTTGCATGTCAATAAGACAAACTTTCTAAAGAGAGGGTTTATTGCAGGAAATGTGTCCATTTTACAGGCCACATACACAGCATGCATTAATTTCTGAGTAACAATGAGCAAAAGCTGCTTCAGATGGTGCCAGGGTACAAAACTGCATCTCTACAGACTGGTGAGAGGCAACAAGCAGATCTCCCTTCTGTCATAAACAGTGCTTTTTGTGTTTGCTGAGACGAGTGCGAGCATTGTCTAGCCCTCACAACCAGCGCTGAAGAAGTTAGGTCTGTTTTTATCACTGCATTACAGGCGGGGAAGGAGGTCTGCTGAAAAATGAAGCGACAACACTAGCAGATCTGTGTAAGCAGCAAACCAAGATACCAGAAGCCCTGCCTTGCCAGCCTGTCTCATTACATCATGCCCAAGTGCCCTGGGCAAACCCTGATCTTTAGACTGTGCTTGTCCATAGCACTGGTGACATAGCAGACCTCAATACTGATTCTAATTCTGATTTTTATATATAGGATTATCTTTTCCGCGGCAGGACCTATCCTCGGGCTTCTTATTGCTAAAAAGATCTTGGCATTTCTTCATTGGAGTATTGAGAGGTGAGGCTAGATGTGCATGGGTGTCACAGAATGTATAAATAAAAAATATCACCCCGGAGCAAGAGAAATCAAGAAGCCTGTGAGCATGACTCTGGATGTCATGTTCTGAGGTGGCAGGGGTATGTTCCCAGTCCAGCACTTGCACGATGAAGCCATAACAGTGTTCTTCTCCCTCCTAGCAGACCAGATGGAAAGGTCTCACTGTGCACATACCACCCCAAGGGTCCTGTTCACAGATGGAGTGATGAAACCCAAAAGCTGCTGTGCAGGAGTTCAGTGGTTTTTCTGTAGCTGCTTTGCCATGTAGCCATTTCAGTCTGACCTGTTTTTATAGATCCTGATGAGGTCTGCAAAACAAACTTATTTTTAACTGCTATTCATATGATTCTTTTCTTAACATTCGTAATTTTAAGAAGCTGGTATGGGAGTTGGGTGGGATAGGTTTTTGAACTGGCTGCTTTGCAGTAATGACTTTTTCATCTGGTATGGCCCTGAAACAGAAGGAGAAGCCATCTCTTTTTTGCAGTAGCTGCAAAGTGACAACGGTTAGATTAGCAGTTACTGCAGTCTGGTTGGTGCAGTGTAAAACTGCACTGTTTTATTGTGAAATCAGCCTATTGGTGTGGCCTGGGAGATAGCGGCACAGGCACCTGAAACAGAAGATATTTGAGCTCCTTAGAGGATACTGTGTAAGCTTTTTATCACAGCCCAGTCATAGCTGACATTTAAAATGTGCAGCAAGGAAGGAGGAAGATTAGGAGATCTCCCAGTAGAGGTATTGCAGCCCATCTGGGCTTTTCAGAACGAGAAACTGTACCCAGCTGGGTATCCCTGGCTGGTATCAAAATGCTTCCTTTGTTGTCTGCTTGAATAATAACCAGGTACACCGTGTGTGGGAAGGGATTTTCGGGGCAAAAAAACTCTTTAGCATCCAGCTAAGGGAACAGCAGGGCACTGCTGTTAGGAAAGCTGCATGAGGAGCTGGACCTGCTGCTTTCCTTCCAAAGCTGAGTAACTTCTCTCATTTTAGGAACTTTCCGTTGTACGTTCTGTGAGACTGAAGTGGAAGAAGATGAGTCGGCAATGCCCAAAAAGGATGCAAGGACACTCGTTGCACGATTTAATGAGCAGATTGAGCCCATCTATGCGCTGCTTCGTGAGACGGAAGACGTTAACTTAGCCTATGAAATCCTGGAGCCAGCACCCACCGAGATTCCTGCCCTGAAGCAGAGGTGGGAGCGCGCCTGGTCTTTCCTCACTGCACTGCTTCCTTATAGTGTGTTTCCCTGCTCTGTGGGGCTTTCCCAAACCTTGTGCAGGACTTACTTGTACAGCACCAACTATGCAAACAACTGACAGATTGCCCCAGGGATGTGTGGTTTACAAGGAGACAGAGGGCTGTAACCACTTTTTACTAAACAAGGCAAATAACTGTTCTTCTGGTCAGTCCTCTGCATGTATTTTTCTGTGAGGTGGGATGCTTGAATTGCCTGCTGCTTGCCATGCTGCAGCTGGTATGCACACCAAGCCCTTGGCCCAATAGTTAAAAAATGCAGGTGCTTGACAAAGCTCTGAAGGTGCCACCTATGCTGTCTTCTGTCTCTCAAATACTTACTTGTCATCTGTTCCTTTTGCTTCTACCCAGCTTTTGAAACAAAGCTATCTGCAATCCACACCTTATATTTCAAATAGTCATATTACAGCATTCTAGTTTGAAGACATCACTTGTAATAAGCAGTTTTTTTTCTTCTGATTTTGTCCAACTTGTTACACACCTCTTCTTTTCAGAAGAAGACCATGTTGGAATTAAAAACTCCTTAAAATGTTCTTATCCATGGTATGAATGTTTCTTTCAGAACATTCCTAGCTTTACAAAAACAGATGATGTTTAAATAATGCAAAAAGATGTGGGGAGCTGTCAGTTTTGTCAGCTGTGGTGAAATGTGATGCACTTCGCTGTATTTTAAAAAAATTAATTATACACATGGGGGAAAAGAACTGTATCATGAGGGGAAGCATTCCCACAGTGCCTTGGGGTGCTTGGCTTTAGTTAATAGGAGAGCAAGCAAGATACTCTTTTTTTTTCCTCTCAGGCTAACCTTGAGAAAGAATGTTCCTCATGTATTCATGCTAGACAGCTTCTAATTAATACAATAAAAATCCTTTGTCTATTCGTAGTCTTCTTCTAGCCAAGAAGGTAGCTATTTTTCCTCATCATTCTGATAGAAAACCAGAAGCAATATAAAGAGCAGAAAAGATTTTTCCAAGGTCACTCAACGTTTCTTTGGTGATATGGGGAATTCTTTGAAGCCTTTATACTAAGCTGAATCACTAGACTTTGCTTTAAAATTCCTTTTCAGTAGTTTAAGTAGTAGAACTGGGATAACCCTACCAAAAAGAGAGTAATTTTTCAGTCTTCCCTTTTTGTGTACAGGAAATTATCACAGCAGAGGCCTGGTGCAGTCCCATGATTAAATAGCAACACCCACTTACTTGACTCTTAAATACTTAAAAAACATTGTAAATGATTAATTACTCTGTGCAAGAAGTGACAAAATAAATAGGCAGCTTTTTAAATGCTTACTTGAATGCAACTTGTTTCAGCACATACAGTAATTTAATTATTTATTAAGTCTTACTAATTCAAAGCAGTTAATTCCATGAAAGCACTGCTGTGAGATTTTTTTTAAAGTGCCAAACCCTGGGTTATTTATCCTCTCTGTTTTTATGGAGTCTTGAGTGTCTGAAATCATTGACAAAACTGGCATTTGGTGATTCTGAAACAAATCAAAAAGGTTACAAACGCCTGTATCTTCTCTTTGCAGTAACTTGGGCAATTCATGTGTTTTCAGGAGAGTTACAGCTCTACGTGACCCCACTGGCACTGCATAACTCATTCACCTGCCCTGGGAAACTGGGTAGATCTTCATTTATGCTTTCCTAAGACTGTTAATTTTCTTAATCATGGGAGAGCATGAATTAGCCCCACAGGTTTCAAAATAAACCTGCTTTACTTAAGCCCTTCTCTGTGGTTTTTGAAAAATTATGGATTTTAATAACCCTTCTATTTCCTTATGTCAAAATAGCATGATTTCAATTAACAAAAAATCTTCATAGAATTAATTTTCTGTGGTCATGCTGTCAAGAACCATGGGTTGTCTGTTGTGAAGTTGAAGCTCTTAAGAGCAGCACAGTGAAAATGTGTTTTATCTCAAATGTGGCAAAAAAGAGAGTTATCCCCATTATCCAAGACCTTTCTTAATAGTCTGGGCAGGATTGAGATGAAAATTTCAAGTTGTTTGCCCACTGCACAGTGTGGTTTCTGTGGGCCATACCTCAGCTGTGTCAAAGGCTATTTATGTTGCCTTTAAAGACAGCTAAACTACTCATTAAGGGATTTCCATCGAGGTGAATAAAACAGACTAAATGTAGCTTCATCTGGGCCACTGAGCTGCCACAGTTCCTGCCTGCAGGGTGGCCATGTGAAGTCTAGAGCAAGGTGGGGAAGAAGTAGTTCATGGATCTAAGAGAGAAAGAGATTTAAGAGATCCCTTTATCTGCTCTGTGCTGCCTTTACGGCAGCTCCCACACCTGTCCTTTGTTGGTGCCTGGTCCATGGTGTCTAATCCTCTACTTTGGAACAGGTTGTTAAACAGTAAGTTCTCTTCTTGCAGAATGAAATGTTTCCCTGCTCAGGTAGTCTTGGGGTGGTGCTCACACCTACTAACAGTGTCACTGAAGGTAAAGAGACATCAATTGAGGCACACTTGCAAAGCTCACTGGGGTCCAAAATTAGACAGAAAGTGTCTAGATGGCTCCAGCTCAGTGTAGGACATTGCAGTAGATGACATGAAGTAATTAGTACTGTAGGTTTCTCTTAGAAGTGTTACTTTCATTTTTGAAACGTTCCTGATGTCATGGAGTAAGTGTTTTGCTGCTAAATGGTTCTGTGTAGGAAAAAAGTCAATTTCAGGCACACTCACAGGGACTTCTGTGCTAAAGTATTATTAGGTAGCTCCTGGCACTACTGAGGGTTTAGTGTCACGCTGTAGTCATGGGGAGGGAAAGCTTGGGGGAGAGCTGCATTGTGCATCCTGTGAGGAAAGTGGATTACATAAAATCGTCAGGGAAACGCTAGTTAGAGATTTCTGTTGTGTGGGAAGCAGAGTGGTGCTTTTCACAGAACACACGCCTGTCTTGGAGAGCTGAAAGGTACCAACACTTGAAATAACACGCTGGGGAGAAGGTCTCTGTGTGGTTCCTTAGGTTACATAAGCAATACATGCGCATGAGCCTTCTGCCCCAAAATTCAAGGCTGCTGTGAAGCTCCTCTAGCAGAGCTGGCTGCAGGATTGCTAAGGACACGAGACATGCTAACAGGGATGCTGTGAAGTATTTTGTTAACAGATCCCAGCCATTCCACTACTGAGAGGCTGTGAGTAGCTCTTGATCAACACTGTGTCTGAACACACCAATATTTTTTATTTGGGGAAGAGCAGTGTTCACCTACCTGTGTAATTTCCCCTCACTGTTTACCGCTAAAAATCCAGCAGAATTAGCTCATCAAACAGTGGTAATGTCCTTGCTGAACTAAAAAAACCCACATATTAGTCAGGTCTTCTCCAAGTGCAACCTTTTTTTAAGCTTCTTGGTTGGAGAAAAGGTCATTGGGTAGACAGCAGCAACTGAACCATGCTCACTGATGACAACTGTCAGCTCAGCTGGCATCCTGGAGTATCCCTGATGGATTTAATCTGGACAAGAGGAGGAGTCAAGGC
This sequence comes from Anomalospiza imberbis, assembly GCF_031753505.1. Lineage (NCBI taxonomy): Eukaryota > Metazoa > Chordata > Aves > Passeriformes > Viduidae > Anomalospiza > Anomalospiza imberbis. Next base: position 78,203,445 of record NC_089682.1, on the reverse strand, counting down.
AGGGCTGTTCCTCATGAAAAGCTGTAGTTACCCCTGGCAATCGGACGACTGAAATGATATGGCCGATGGTGGGTGCGGTGTGCAGTGGATTTGTTTCTCTGAAAAGATGAAATCTCATTCTGAAGTAGAGGAACAGTCACGTTTGGCTTTCCTCACTCTGCATATCAGCACAGGCCAGGATGTATTTTAGGCTCATTGCCATCATCAGTGTGCAGAAAATATTTCACTTGATAGCCTCTTTTGATCAGATCCAAGCAGGAGTGTTTTTCTCCATCAGTCTCCTGAGTTAGAAGGGGCCCTGCAGGGAAATGTGCTGAGAGCAAAGGAGGGCTGGGCTTTGACTGCCATACCCTTAACATGGGTCAGCACCTTTATTTCTCCACTTTTTCCACAATGAAGACAGTTCTTCTATCTCGTCCTGCACTCCATCAAGTACACAAAGCCTTTTGTCCAGCCCTAGTCCTCTGGTTTGAAGGTGCTCTCTCTTTCTTCTCTGCCTGGACTCCCCAGTCCTCCCAAGGCTGTGTCTGCGGATAGTACAGATCTCCTGTGTAACACAGGAGAGGTGACTTCTCATGTGCATTGTCACTCACAATTCAAGCAAAGGTTTGAATTGTGTTTTTCATGGTGATTTAGCTCCTTCAGGAGTCCTGTGATTCATAACAGTTCACAGCTCTGAGCATGCTGAGTCCCTGGGCCTACTGTCTACCTTGGTTAAACTTCAGTGCTTTTTTAATGCAGTATTTGGTTGCTGTGTGAAGGCCCAAAAGAGGCTTTTCCAAATACCAGACTACTGTTTGATTGTGTTTTGCTGCTGTGGCTTCTGTTTCAGGGAATTCTGGGATTTTATGTTTGTTTCAACCTAAGTGTATTTGCATCTCTAGTGCTGCCTCTTATTTTCAGTGTCTGTGGTGGATGTTGCCATGGCCCTATGTAGGGTTTCCCACTAGAGATCCACAAGTTTCCCAAACCAGCAAGCTGGCACAGAAATTCCTGGCAGCACATGTTAGAACTGACAATGAAAGTTCTCAGTGCAGATGATAACAAATCATCATTTAAGTATTTTTGTCTAAGGAGAGGCTTGTTCTGAGAGCTCTGTTTTTCTCTCTTTAACTTTCATGTAGCAAGGAGCGTGCAGCTGGTGCTGGTTCAGGGGCAGCAGCTGGCCTTGCAGGTGGACACCATCGGGAAGCATGGACTACAAAGGGACCATCATACGAGGACTTGTATACCCAGAATGTCGTCATCAGCATGGAGGACCAGGAGGATCTGAGCCGGTCTGCAAGTGAAGGAAAGCCAGCCAGAGAGAGACCCATTTGGCTGCGGGAGAGCACAGTGCAGGGGGCTTATGACCCTGATGAAATCAAAGATGGTAAGAAATTCACAGAGCAGAAGTACTGCTGGGCTTATACAAGGCCTTTACAGTGCTGTCAAAAATATGTTCTGCTGTGTGTGTGTACAGCTGCTGCTCCCAACACTGGACTGTCTGCTCCTTTCTGCTGTGCAAAGCACCTGTGGGTAGGCAGATGTAAAAATTCCTTAGAACCTGGATTGAAATCTAGGTCAGTAAAGCTGAGCTGTCCATGAAATTTTGTGGGGGCTTCTAAAATGTTAAATAACTTGAGTCTTCTACCTTGAGAGCTTATTGCTTCTAGATGAAGGTCTTTCAGTTTCATCTAGAATGCTGTCTCCTTAATAGGTCACTGCTGAAAAATAACATTTATTAATGTTCAGTGACCCTGAAGTCTACCAAATCTACCAGCACTGTTTATATACTCCCAGTCTTCTTGATAATTGTTTGTCAAAACTTGTTATATATGAAGAATACTCAGAAATACAGCTTCTGGAAGTACAGTAGGAAGGTCTGTCACCATAACAGGTGAGTCTTTATTCCCTTCTGTTTGTTTCTCATTATCTCTGCTTTTATTTTCATTCATCTTGGGGTCAGATTATCCACAGACTAATGGTCAAAATCTTATAACCATTAGTAGAAAAATTCTGTGTTGGTATGTGTGATTTTTAAGCTGCCATGCCAAAACTGGAAATGGAGACCTTTTATGATTTTTACAAGAGTGAGTCAATAGGTAAGAGTAATTTTAGGATTATGGACTGAAACTGTTGATGCCCTAGCAAGAAAATATGGCAAAAGGGAATCATGTGTGAGTATGTGACCCTGGAACTCGTGCCATGTTCAGGAGAGGAGTGGAGTACTTAGGTGTAGCAGAAGTGAAATGTGATATAACGGTCGCAAGATACCTTAAGAACTTGTTCACATGTAATGCCTTCCAACTGTATTATGAATCCCAAAACATTTTTCAAATAGATTAAGCAAAGTGAGATGATTGAACAACCCACTCCTGCAGTGTGTAGCAGATGTTGTTACTCACCAGCCATGGTGAGTTCTCACCCATTTTTCTGCTAGACATTCAATTCACCTGTAGTTTTAAATCAACTCCTTGAGACAACTTTTGATGTACACAGCATAAATGTTTCTCAAAAAGTCACTGAGGGACATGAAGGTGGAGTATCTCCTTACAGGTGGTGGCATCATTACTTAACCTCCTCAGCTACTGGAGATCAAAGAAGGGAGCTTGTGGAAATAGCCTGAAATTGCTGCTGCAACACGTAAACAGGAAGGACAGAAACGTAGGACCATTGACAGAAAAGATCACTGCTTGGATCTGGCAGAAACAGTTCTTGCCAACAAGAGACAGCCCCTCTGAGCCACAAAGTCGGCCTTTGTGGAGCTAACTCTGACTGTTGTCGTTTCACAGCTCTCAGTGTGATGAGCTATGATATAATTTCACAGAGATGCTCTCCTACAGCCTTTTCTGCTCCACAGTCACAAGCAGTGAGCTGAGCACACGACTGCCAACACGATGCCTTTATACTTCCTTTCTTTCAGGAATTTGGCAGTGCTCTAATGTTAGTAGTTGTAGCCATTACCCATTACTACAACTTTATTTACAGTGAAAACAGAATTCTGGTGAAATTAGGTATGGTTCTTTTGGCCTTTATTTTACCACAGGAAAGGAGTGACCACAAAGTGCTCTGGCTTTTAGTACTAAATGCAAAACTTCTTCAGATTATTTTTTAATCTCAAGTTGAAAAATGTAATCAGCACATTTCTGACTGGGGAGGGGAAAGACTTGGGACCTGCTTGCCTGGATGTGGTGCTGAAACCATGAGGGTTTGTGTCTTGGAGGAGTGGGCAAGTGGCTGCCTGTATGAAGGCAGAATGCCAACATCTCAGCTCCAGCAATTGTTCATGGGCAGCATCTTTTGGTGTAAGACAGAAAGTTTGCCACAGGGAGCCTGTACTACTTTTTAGGCCTTCTTTTTTCTCCATATTTAATTTTTTGTTCTGTTTTTTGTTTTGTGGTGTTTTTTGAGGTTTTTTGGGTTTTTTCCCATACTGCCTGTACTTCTTTTGGCACTAGGTGGACTCACAGCCCTCTCACCAAAGGTAGGATTAGGAGAGGTTTTCTGTGGGATGCTACTTTTTGAGCAGAATTTTACCTTTAGAATCCATGAACTGCAGACATCCTGCCTATCAGAGCCATATTGAACCCTCCCAGCTGTTGTTCAGCCAAGTTTTCTGAAAGTGGAACACAGGCCAGGTTTGTCAGCTGGGCCACTGCAGTCCCCTTCAAATAAGAGGTGCAGGTAGGGAGCCACAGGGACTGTCTGGGCTGTGTTTCAGCTTGGAGAGCAGGCACTGGTTAGTGCTGTGCTGCACAGCTGGGCTGCAGGCTGTCAGCTGCATCTGCTCCATGCCATCACCATCTTCCTGTAAGGAGCTTTTCCCCTTTCTGCCTGGTATAGGTGCACCTCTGAGCTCACCAGGCATGGCTGCTCTAAATGTTGTTTTATAACACATGGTTTCCACATATTCTTTGCCTGGATCCATTTCTTCTTTGTGTTCATCCTTACAGGCAGGGAGCTCAGCAGGATAGGCCTGGGCTTGGAGTCTGTATTTTAAGGATTGGTTTGTTTTCTGCTCCACTGTTGTGCCAGGACTGTAGTAGGACACCTCCCTGGGGAAGTCTTTTCCAGGTGCCTGCCCATTGTGCATTTGTTGTCTTCACTTGCAATGTGCTCCTGGTCAAGGCTTCCGGCTGGGAGCCACGGTGACTCTAGGCCTCCCAGCTCCTAGGAAATGTCCGTACTTGCTCTGCCATTATAAGACATAACTGTCTCTGAATTTCAAGAGAGAGGAGGAGTTGGCATAGAGAAAGGGTGTGACTTTGCCAGCTGAGCTCAGTGGCAGTAATTAATGAAGGTTAAGAAAGCTTTCAGGTCTGTCACACAGATGTCTGTGAGGAAATGCTCATTCCCTCGTGTCCCTTTGCAGGGGGCCGGGATCTGGATGCGTTCCAGGAGCGTGAGGAGAACCGGGCAGCCCTGGATGACAATGAGGAGGTGATGCGTGCCCTGCTCATCCACGAGAAGAAGACACCTTCCGCTTCCACCGTCACCGTCAGCGGTGCTGCTCCTCTCTCTGGCGGCAACGCGAGTGACTCCGAGAGCGAAACTAGCGAGTCGGAGGAGGAGTCCCCTCCCCGCCCTGCTGCCGTGGCCACCACAACATATGGGCTGGAGGAGGAGGATGAGGATGAAGAGTTTGAGGTGGTGGCAGAAGACCCCACTGTCACAGTGGCTGGGCGCCCGCATTCTTACAGCCAAGTGAGCCAGCGCCCCGAGCTGGTGGCCCAGATGACACCGGAGGAAAAAGAGGTTTACATAGCCATGGGGCAACGCATGTTCGAGGACATGTTTGATTAACTGGTCCCTGCCGGGGCTTTTTTTAAAAGGTGACTTTTTAAGGCAGAGACTCTAGCAGAACAGAAGACTGGAGTGCATCTTCCCTCTCCTGTGCACAGGCAGGGTCACTGCAGCTCAGCGCTGCTAATCTCAGGCATCCTGCTTGCCAGAGCAGGGGAACAGCAGAGCTGCATGTGCCAAAACACATAGGGGAGGACGAGTCTCAGAAGTGAGGATGCTTGCAAGGTAAAAATCTGCTTCAGGGTGCCCTGCACAGGTGCTGCTTTAACCTTCTCCAAGACCCTAGCAGCTCTTTCTCCCGATGGCTTTAAGTTGATTTTTGCAGATCCCAGTGATGTCCCCATCCCTGCTCTCAGGGGATATAACGGCTCCATAGTCTGAGCAGAGTGCTCTGCAGAGGAGGGCATATGTAACGTACAGCTGCCTGTGCTCAGCAAGGGGAGAGGAGAGCGAAGTATTTGCTGATGGCAAGCTCAGACAGGGCTTGTAGCTGACCCTCTGCCAGCAGCCACTGGCCACCAGAGTGGCTCTTTCTGAGCAGGCCTGTAAGGCAGCAACTTTTTCTTGCTCCCGTTCACTCCCTACTGGGACTCAGCACCTCAAGGTCAGGTGTAACTTGAAACAGGCAGAGTGAAAGCCTTGGCAAGCACATGCAGTCAGTCACTTCTTGTCAGTATAACAAATGCCCTCCATGGATCTGAGCTGTCGGTGCTCTGACTTGCCAGGAGAAACCTTCATTTTCCAATATTGCTGCCTGTTGCTTCTGCCTAACCCTGTCCATGAAGACATGCAGACAGTTCACAGTGGGCAGAGCTGCTGTCAGGCAGTGCCAGAGAAGTAGCATAACTAAGTTTTATTTGCAATCTCACCAGGGCTATATGATTTTAAGATGAATTATACAATTTTGAATTCTGCTTGGCACACTCTTTTACCACAGAAAGACATTTATCAGTGCCTATAGAGCAATATAATGCTTTTAATGTTTTTCTCTTTTCAATTGAAAATGCTGCTTTTTTAAAATTGTTGTGTTTTCCTACACAGTGCTACAATAAAACAAAATTATGAAAGAGTTCTGTGTTCCAGAGAGTAGGGGTAGCATTATGTGCTGTTCCACTTATATGGGCAGTACAAATTTGCTGCTCACTGAGAACGTAAATCTGTTTTATACTAACCGTGCTTTCTATGTTCTGCTAACCTTGTAATGCCTCCTTTGTGGTTTGATTTTCAGCTTCTCAATACTCTGAATCCCCTCCTTTTTAAATAGTGTTTTGAATTTTCTTTTAAGTCATTTTAAAGAGGAATAAATAAACAGAAACTTCTCCCCTTTGTCATGTTTCAGTTTATCTTGTGCCTAGTTGGGAATATTGTTTGCTTATCATTTTGATTTATTGGATTCAAGGAAAAAAAACAATTTGAAGTCTCCTTTGAGAGGACCATTTGAAATCCCACTGCACATTGTTTCTCCTTAGCAGAGGTTCCTTGAATGCCTCCTGGAATCTCCTTCATTTCCAGGATGGATGTTTCATTACATCAGTGCTATGTAAAAAACAGAGGCTGCTTTTGATCACCACTTCAATTTCTTTCCTCCTTCCTCGAGGGAAGCATAGGCTGATGGTAGAGGACTTGCAGACATTGTACTGCTGGTTAAAATGGTGTTCTTGTGTAGACAGGCTTCCACGATCTTGTATCAAGCTTCTAGATATCAAGTCACAGAGCTGATAAGTCAGATTCAGTGATCAGCTGGCAGGAAAAAAAAGTGCTGTACCTATTCTGTCTAGATTTAATCTGGCTGAATTTAATATTATCACTGGAGAAAAGCAGGTAGATTTAGAAGGAGCCAAAAGCAGAAACTGAGAACTAATCCTGAATACAGAAAACTGCTCATGCTCTGAACTCACCAGGACCGTTTACTGAGTTTTCAGTTTGCAAAATCAAACTGTAGGTTTAGTAAAGATGAAGTGAAGAAATACCCAGCATAAAAATCTATAAAGTAGTGGTTTTCTTAATAAATACATTTAATTGGGGTTTGTGCAGTGGTTGCAGTTTTTGTCATTCAGCAAGGCACATCCTGCACATGGGGAAATCAGAGCAGTGGTTGTGGGGTTTGCCTTCCATCTCTCATCCACCATGGGATGCAGCCCTCAGGAGGACTGGAAAGGTCAAAGGTGCATGAGCAGATACCATCATTGTTTCCTGCCCTCTCCAACAGTTCCTGGCATTAGAAAGGATGGCTGCTCTGCTCTGTTTCAGCCAGTTCGGGCTCTTGAAGGACAGCCGTACACTGCTGCTTCCCTGTCATGACAAGCACGGCTTGAATGAACAGAACACAGAGTTGATAGTGCCCTCTTTCTCTTCCTGCAGCTGAACAGAGCTCTGCATGGCAGGAGGAAAAAACAGCCTCTGCAAGCAAAGCCAGGCACTGCCAGCAGGTTGGTGATAATGCATGGGATAAAGCCATCAATTCTGAGGAAGGGCCAGCCATTTCCCCTGCCTGCTGGACCACACGTGCTGCATTAACGCTAACCCAATAATGCTGTCAAGCCTTCCTGGGTGGATGTTCTGTCTTACTCTATTCGTTCTGTCTAACTCTATTCAAACCAGTTTCTGCATCTGCTTCCAACCTGAAGTGCATTTTATCCCATGAGTGATACCTGAGAGTTCAAGAAGTGTTTGAACAACACTCTCAGGCGTATGGTGTGATCGTTGGGCGTGTCCTGTGCAGGGCCAGGAGCTGGACTTGGATGATGCTTGTGGGTCCCTTCCAACTCAGAGTATTCTATGGTTCTGTGGACGTACATGAGGGCAGGGCACTGGAGCTCTCTCTGGAAAGAGTACTGTGTTTCTGAGGCTGCTCGTGCTCTTCTTCCCCATGGTCAGAGGTGCCTCTCCCAGCTGGATGAGACCTGCCTCTGTTCTTGCTACCACTGCAGGTCAAGAAAACTGCAGTGGAGTTATGTGCTCCCTGGCCCAGTGCAGAGCAGGCCAGAGCAGATGAGCTAAGCTGTTGCTGGAGGGAATGTGCACTGTCTACCCTGAAGAACAGAAACATTACAATCTTTTCTACTAAGCTTCCAAAAATTGGCTTCCTCCATCCAACTCTTCCTGTGCTGCTGCCTCCTTCAGACTTGGATTAAACTGACTTGCTCTGTGACAGTCAAGGGATTTGAAGATCCCTTGGAGGAATCCTAGAGGGCAGAAAAATAGCATCACCTCCTTCCTGAGACATCTGAGGAGCTGTCCCTCAGTGATGCCTGCAGCGCCAGGACACACTGTGAAGTTTAAGAGGGCCTGGTAGGGAAAGCAGCCTGCTGTGCTTGGGTCTCTGTCTCCCACTGAGCCTCCCTAGGAGGAGAGAGGAAATTGTCTCAGGAATCAAATGCAAGGCAAAGCCTTCATGGAAACAGAAAGGTTATGATGAGGTGGAAGGACATGTCAGCAGCAGGGCGAGCCAGCGGGGCGAGCCAGCGGGCTGTGCGGGGGCAAAGCAGCAGCAGCCCCTGTTTCTCTGGTGTGTGTCAGCATAAATGAGGGAGGCTTTGGGCCCTCTCCTTTGGAGCAGGGACGTGTCACACAGTCCTCCAGGTTATTGCTCTGGGCTGTTCAGGACTGGTACTGCTTTATCCCCCTGGAAGCCTTGGGCTAGGTAACCATGCCCCAGGCTTGTTCACAGGAGGCTTGGGAATATTGATCTGAGCGTAGACAGCCAAGGATCCCTAAGCATCACAATAGTTTAAAGTGTATATACTGTGAGACAAGTCTCCTCCAGCAGCAGAGGAGCTGGTGCTGAAGAGTAGCTTCTCTCTGCTGAGCTGCTTCCAGAATAATGATCAATATTTACGAAGTCCAAGGAGATCATCACTCGTACAGCCTTGATAAGAGGTGTAGCCAGATGCTTGAATCTGTTTAAGATGTGAATCCACAGAGAGGCCACTGCTAAAAGGAGTGTCAGCCCACAGTGTGGGGAGCAATGTCTGAGTGCTGGTGCTATTGGAAAGCTGCCTGCCTGCCTGCTAGCAAGCAGAGAGCAGAGCACCAGCAGCACCAGACTGTTCAGGACTATAGTCCTGTCCCTGTGGCAGAGCTAATCTCTCAAAGTTATCCAGGGAAATCTGGGCTTTTGCCTGTTTGGGATACCTAAATGAGCTGCCAGAAAGCAGTTTCTTATTTACCAGCATTTAGATTGAGAGAGAGAGAGAGAATGAAGCTAATTTATATTCAAACAAAAACCAGACTTCGGAAGCATTTGGTATATCATTAAAAAACATTAAGGACAGTGAGTATTAGTGCAACCATCCTGAAGCAGCAGAGAGTCTCTGAAGAAGATGCTTTCAATATAATAGGTATTTTTGCTTAAAATGTGTTTGTGACCTAAATATAATTTAATTTCCATGCCTTTGAACAGTGTGATGCTAATGAAGCAGGCAGGGATGGCAGAAAGGAGGCTGAGGCAGCCGCATCGGAAGCAGCTCCACTGCAGTGCGTTAGAGCCCCGGCGTGCGCTTCGCCCTGGCTGTCACAGCCACCAATGCGCTAGCCCTGCCCAGGGCTGGCCAGGCAGCAGGAGGAAACCTTGGGCTGCTCTGCCAGAGAAATGGGCAGGGATCCAGCCAGGAAATGAAGGCTGATCAAGTGCTGTTCCATGAGCATTAATGTCTATGTACAAAAAAAGATACATCTGGCAAGGAGGAAAAATCACCTCTCATATAGATGTGATTAAAACCCTGACATACTGCTTGTGCTTATTTTTCACCTGGAATCTGTATCACCAGCCTCTGCCATCCCATTACTTGCTGGAAGAAGGAGGGTGAGCAGTGGTAATTTTGCAGTGAGCTAAAATTGTGCATAGAGCTGAGAAGCCTGGCCCAGTTCCTCCTGGTAAAGAGATCCTCCTAGTCTTAAGCATTTATTTTCTACACTTCTGACAATGGAAGTCTGCCTGAGCCAATGCCAAATTTGCCATGCTCTGGTAGCACAGTCCATGCTTTTGCTATTTTCTCATGGCACGCATTGTGGGGTGACAAATATGTCAGACACCACTAATGTTTGTGACCGGCTGGCCTGGGTGTGCTTTAGGCTGCAGTGTCTGAACCAGCCGTGGCCCATGTGAGTCAATGATTGTTCAGGCCATTTTGGTTGGATTAACAATACCTGCTCTTTGCAAAGGTGCTGGTTGTTGTTCTCCCATCAGTCAGTGCTGATGGGCTGTCCTAAATTCAATCTGTCTGCAATCACACACAGGTGTCAATTTAAAGTTAAGCTTCAAGCCCTTTACAACCACCATCTCCAAGCAGCTCCAGCTTGTGCCATGTCCACTCCTGGGACATGCGGCTCTCTCATTCCAGGTGCATCATGCAAGTCCTGGCCATGACTGCCTCAGCCTGTGCCACATCCCAGCAGAGAGGTTTAAGGAATGGTAGGTTTGTGTTTTCTCCAGAAGTGAGCTCTGGCTGGGCTCAGGCTCCTGAAATTCCTGCAGTGTGTAGGAAACAGGCATCAGCCCCAGGCTGGTCACACATTCTTTGCTGCTTGAACTAGATGTGATTTGGTAGGAGTGGGTTTGATATTTTTTTAACCCTTTTTCTTTTTGTTCCTTGGGAATATTTTGAGTTTCTGAATTTCTCATGTTTCCCTGCTGCTTCTAACAAGAAAAAAAAAACTTTTTATTTTTTTAAATGTAATGAGGCTATAAAATCTTGGTAGAGAGATATATCTGCTCTCCCTGCCCTGTCACCACAATTATTCTTCCATTGCCACACAGTGCTTTCTTCCCAGAAGATGTATGATTTCAACATCTCTCAGTCCTTCTGGTGATGTCAGGAGATGAAAACTATTCCCAGTACAACACAGAAGAGTAGAGGGAAATGGTGTTAGAGGGAAATTGGGCCTTAAGAATATGGTGCATCATGAGAGAAATTTCACTCTGGCATACTCTCCCAGGCCACATGGGTGCTGTATCCAAGCAAAGAAATATAGAATGTGATGAAGAAGGACTTGGCTTATGGTGCATTTACCCTGGTGTATTCCCGTGCCTCTGAGCCCATTAGGAAGGGTAATATTCTCCAAGTGTGTCAACCTCTTGTAAGTTATATAAAGGCGTCAGGAAGGTCCTAAGTTAGCAATCAACTTCAGCAGGAGCTTGCAGGTCTGCTTGAATGATCTGACTTCTGCTTTCCCCGTGCTGAAAGGTTTGGTGCAAAAATACCTCACAGCAATTAGTTGTAAAACTGAGCTCATTTGTGACATTAGAAAGAATCTTTTTCCTCAAATATTTCACCACAATTTGTGCTCTTACGTCTGTGTATGAGAAACAAACATAAAGGCCTGTAGGGGGCTGCCCAGCCCTCCTCAGACGTCCCCCTTTGGGAATGCTAACAGATAAGGACTTCTGTATGGTTTAGGTAGAAGCTACTGCCAGGAGTAGCAAATGATAACTGGAGTTTTTGTTAACTAGACAGTCACATCATTGCAGCTGTCTGAAGTGTGGACTAAAAGTGCTGATGTCCACAGACAGCAGACATGGGTTCTTACAGCTAAACTTATGTCAAAATGCCAGATTTTCAGCTCCTCCAGTGTTGTGTTTGTTTTCCTTTAATTCTTTGCAGTTTTTACTTCTCAATCACCTTTTTGGTGCACGCAGGTGCTACAACAAACTAAAGACCTCCTTGAGGCATTGCTAAGTCACATGCTAAAGGTATCTGTCCCAGGAAAGGTGTGAGGCAAGCCATTAGAAACATGGAAGAGAAGACAGATGAATACTGTGGGCAGCAGAGCATTTGTTCAGGTGGTCAAAGCCAGTGAACAGAAGATGAACAGCTCCCTGTTTGCAGAAGGTGTGTACGGCACTCCAAGTCTGCAGTGAACATAAAAACTGCCTTATGCCTAAGTCAGTAGTAAAATGAGCATCAAGACTGGAAGTCCATGTTAGGAGGGAAATAAACTGTGCATTACTGAGGGATTATTTATGTTTGTTGAGTAGAAAGGGGCAGTAAACCGGAACCATTCTCTGTCCCATATGCAAGACCCTTTGGCACCTGGAGATGTAACAGTGAACCAGAAATGGGAACCATTCTGACCTCACAGCTGCTGATGGATTGATCTGCATAGGAAATCCAGCACTTTTTAGCACTAGAAGAAGCCAAGTGTTCAGTAAGACCAGTGCAGCCTGTACTGTAGCAGTGACAGCTGCAGAAGCACAGAGAGAGCTGTTGTGATTCAATACTCATGCTTGTCCTCTCTGGTTTTTACAGGAGTCATGGCCATGCTGCTGGATTCATGGAGTGTATTACCAGAAAGAACTCTACATAAAATGTGGTCTACAGGAGATGGTTACTTTCCTTCCTTCCTGGTCTGGGCACTTCCTGCTGCCTTCCTCTTGTATTTTAAAAATGAAAAATATGAAAAATAATGAATTTTCCCTTTAAACTGAGATAACAAAACAAATGATACTCAAGCCTGCAGCTTAATGGCAAGGAATCAAGGAGAAAAAGTGGTTGTAGATGACTCTCAGTCCATTTTGCTGATAACTTTTCCTTACACCAAGGGCTGTAACTCCATAAAATCACAGAATTTCAGAGGGCCTCACAGGAGAGCAGGAGCTGTATTGCTGGAGTATGGGTGGACTCTCCAACCCATCCCAAGGGGACAGAGCAGGGGGCTCCCATGCACATTTCCAAGGCACTGCATGACTGTAGGATGAAAACTGTGAAAGTGTAGAGGAAAGTGAAGAAGTATCAGGAGAGCAATAAACAGGGCACTTCTCTCCTCCTTAATCACAGCCCAGCCTTCAGGAGGTCTGCAGGGAGAACTAATGGATTAAATACAGTTATTAAATGAAATCTTGGAAACTTTTCCCTCACCTGGCAGGACTGAGAAGCTGATGGTTATGAGGGAGTGCTCCCAGTGCATTTGAGCTGTGAGAGGCGACCAAAGGAGCTGGGAGCATGGCTGACGCTGTACAGCCACAGGATTGAATAACCTGGGCTTTTGCTGTTGCCAGGGGCAATCTTGAAATTTTCTGAAGACATCCTTCAGCAATTCCCAGGTGGACTAAATGAGGTGCTCCTTCTCAAATTGCTTTCCACCTGAGGAGGAGATCAGTCTGTTTTATTTCACTTGCTGCAATGCTCGACCATCTCCAGATTATGGGGCATGCGAGCAAAGAGCTGCAGCTCTTCTGAAGCCAAAGACTACAGCAGCATCCCAAGGGATGCCTTGATCACTTACTGATATGACCTGCACAAAACCTTGCATGAGTGTCCTCAGAAATGCTTGCTTGTGTCTCCAGGTGCCCTTCTGTCAGAAGGAAGGCTCCAGAATGTGTGGCTGAAGATGGGGGGTGATTTCTGTCCCGGTGCCATGGAAGGCTGAGTGTAGATGGGAGCTCACCAGGCAGGTTTCAGTGAGTACAAGCACTGTTCACAACTGGGAAGTGGAGGTGGAACAACTTATTGTTAATTATATACCATGGTGCAGTGGGGTTTAATGCTGGCTGCATTCCCAGGCCATAAGATCTCACCTTGCTTTCAGCAAGGATTCAGTAATCTTTCCTCCTCCTTCCTCTCCTAGGAACTCCTTTGCCTTAATAATATTAGGAAAAGCAGTGCTTTTCATAACTCCAGGGGTTTATCCGGAATGTGTGAAATAGAGCACTGTGAACTGTCACTTAAGTGACTGTAGCTCAGCAGGGTATGAGGCATTTTCTGCTGTCTCCTTTACTAAGGGGATGGGATGACTGGAGTCCCTGCCTGACCAGGTGGTTTGTGAGCAAGTGCTCACAGGGAAGTCAGCTCTGCCCACAGCTGGAACCAGCACTGTGAACTCCACTCCAAAAATTAAACTTCTAGTGCTGGGCAAAGCTAACACATCTGTTGGGAGAAAGGAAATCAGCTTTAATAAATGGTATCATAATTCAAAGTATTTTTTTAATATAAAGCTAAATTAAAGTAATACACTTCTTAGGGACAAATCAACACCAATCAGGCTAATCAAACTGTCATCTAAAATAATCCAACACAAGTAGAAAATCCTGTGTAGCTCAGTGATGACGCCAGTAATTTTATTCAGTCACTTTCAGAGTATAAAGAGAATCCTTCATCTTTGAAGTCAGTGACATTGGTTTCTCCAGTTCCTCCTCCCTTTCCTAGCATGCTTCCCCTTGCTTTTGGAGGGTCACTGGCTGGGATGCCTGTCTCCCGCAGTCCTCATGCCACCACTGCCTGAGTAAAACCTCAGCAGAAGTGATGCTTCACCAACATACACCATTCAGGCACTGAATTGTCATTAGGTGTTGCTTGATCATTACTGGCAGTAGAGATTCCCCTTTACATTTTAGACAAAACTCGCTGCTGGCACTGTACTGGCAGTGGAAAAAGGGCAGGTCATGAAGTGTAGCCAAGATCAGGGTCAAGGAGCTGGGCTGGGTGACTGTTGTGGGACCATGGGTGACAGTGACAGCACTGCAGTGGCCCTGCCCCTCAGAGCTACTGTCATAATTCAAGCAACAGTAAGTAAAACAAAGCAGCAGGCTACTATATGCATAATAAGCTCCCCCTTTAAATGAGTGTCTGTTCTCAGACCCCTGAGCTAATTCAACCCTCTGGTCCCACTGACAAAGCTGTGTCAGAACCATGACTCCCTGAGAGGCAGCCCCAGGTGAAAACAGGATGGGAGGAGATGGGCATTAGGAATTAACAGCTAGTTCATTCATAAGGTACACACAGGCTTTGCCATCTCCTCACCAGCATGTAACACACACACACAGTCCCACCACTGAACTCATTCACTATGCAATTTTAGATCCTTGGCTTCTTTTGAATGCAAGTAACTTTTAGCTCTCTACTTATTTCCCTTCTTTCATAATTTTATTTCTGAAATTAAGAATTGACATTTCCTCTGTTTGTGCTCCTGAGAGGCAGTTACACCTTTGTACAGCTATGATCTAGCTGCTATGACTTCTGGAACCATTATCTTTCTACCCAAGGATCTCCAGACGCCAGAAGTAGTTTTGATCCATTTCTTCTGCTGCAACACTTCTATTCCTCTGATGTCAAAGAGAAGTCCATACACAGGAAGCTTCTTCAGAAACTTTCCAATGACCTGAGTTGCTTTTCTCTGGCTCTGGAGAGAAATGACAATGACATCCCTCATCTGTTATGTGATCTGTCAACTGGAGAGACTGTCCCTCACACAGAGGGGAGTTAACATGAGCTGAGGGATTCCAGCACATCTCAAAAGTTTTATCATAAGTCAACCTTTAAGAAGGATTAGATGCAGAAAATACCACCATACCTTTCCAGTGCCAGAGGCACTGGAGATGTAAATTTAAGGATGCAGTCAATATAACTACCTGAGATATGGCTTCCCAGGGCACCATGTCTCCTCTCCCTTTCCACAGTCTGGACACTGCAAGTTCATCCAAGGGCTCAGCTACTCAAGTAAGCAGAAAAATCTCAATAACATGGAACATAACAGAGAATAGAGAGCAAAGGTGCTGCAGGGGCTCTGCAGAGTGGGAACATGGACCTGGAAGCATTCTTCCCTGTTTCTCTTGTTCCCACCAGCTCCTGTACAGCCCAGTTCCCAGTTAGCAGAGGCCTGTCCCAGTGCCACCACACAGCACTGCTCCTAGGCATGAGGCAGCATGGCACAGAGGTGCATGGGTTGCTCTGGAGTAGTAGGAGTGCCATCAAACCAGATGCCTTTGGAGTTCATCTGGCTTTACACAGAGAATTGTTTCAAAAGCACCCTCATGTGCACTCTGCACAGAGCTCACTGGCCCCGTGGTTTAATTGCTGTGGCTTTGTGCTGTCCCAAAGCTGCCAAAGTGCTCGTGGAGCACAGCTGGCAACAGCAGCGATGGCTGAGCTTGCAGCGTAGGGCATCCAAGCCATAACCAGCCTGGATGTGAAGTGGCACTGCAAGAGCCAGGTCCCATGTCTCTATCTGCAGAGCAGCACACTCACAGCCTGGACAAACAACTTGTGAGAAGCTGGGATTTTGTTATGTATTCAAGTAAGTGTGTCTCCATGACACCTGCTTCCCACTTGGATGACAGGCTTGGGTGGCACTGTCAGGTACAGACAGGGTTGCTGCAGGCTGCTTCATGGGGAGGACATTGATCCTGTGAGCTCAGAAGAGGAGCAGTTCCTCAGGGAAATATGGGAAATCACCACTCAGATGTGTGACCTCTGGAGCCATGTGATCAAGCGAGACAAAACCCCTTCCTGTATGGCCGACTTTCTTCTTCATGCAGCCACCAAGAAGTCTCAGCTGTGATTTTTTTCCAGCTGTGCTGGTGGCAGATGCCTATGGGTATTCAAAATCTCTGGGTAGATTTTGAACTGGAGGGTTTAGCTGCACCAGTGCAAAATCCCTGCTGTAAACAAGGCTGACATCTGTATCTGCCTTTCATTCCTGCAGCAGCCCTTTCCTCTCTCCCCCTTCTCCTCTCTAATAAAGACATCCTGGCAAGCTTCCTGTTTTTCAAGAAGGCTCAGAGCTGCCAGTTGCCCTGGCTTTGGCTTCATGCAGGCCTCTTCCTCTGCCCCTATTAATTCCCCTGTAAATCGGATCATGATGAAAGGGAAACGGCAGTGTAATTTAATTGTCCTCCGAGCACAGTGCGCTGGAGAGGGATGCTGGCAAGGATAAGTCCTCATGAGATGCCTTTTTTATCCCTATATGTTACTTTGCAGGGGAAGGGGGACACTCAGCATTAGCTTCCTCTCACCATGCGCCTTCTCGTAATGCCCAGGAATGAATCGTGGAAGTTCACTGTTCTGTGGCTTCCCCGCATTGGGAGAATAAGAAAATGGAGATGTCCCCACTCCGTACTGGATGTAGGGGTGGAGGGTGGGAATTAATTAGGCAGTTGCTGGACAGAGCTCTAAAACATAACGTGCTCCCTCATTGTGGCTGTCAGGCAGCCCCATAACTTGGCAGAGCACCGTTGGATCCCATCCTGTCTCCAGCAAGTTGGAGTTGGGGGTGGAAAAGGGATGGGGAGCAGAGAGATCTGTGTCAGAAGTGTTTCTGCAGAGAGACAGGTCCCTTAACACAGAGAGCAGGAGCAGCAGCGGGAGTCCTGCAGCTGCTGTGGGTTGTGAAATGGCTCTGGAACTTAATTTAAAAGCAGCAAAGGCTTGGGCACATGAACAAACCCCACTGGGTAGGAAGGCACAGCACATGAACTGAGCCCCAATGCTTCTGTGTCACTGAGCTCTTTCCCCCAGGCAACATGGTAACACGTGATTTGGTAACACAGATTATGGTATAGTTTTTCCATCAGGTCTTGCTGGGATGCCTGCTTTCCTAGGCATGGTAGCAGGGAGTTGAACAGCTCCTCTGCTGTGGCTGAGGCACAGTGACATGTTGGCCATCTTGTCTTTTCTTGAGCTTTTCCTTGGGGACAGTGTTGACTCTTCCTCTTAACTTCCTAGCATTCCACTAAAACTTTCACAAGTTTCTAATCCTTTATGGAACAGTCTCTAGCAATTAGAAAACTGCATTAAAGTGATGTTTCACTGGGGATCTGTGAGCTGATGTAGTGGGAAAGCTCAAGAAAGGTATTGAGCTGGAGTCAAGGGGCACTGGGTCTTTGCTCTGAGATGAATTTATTTCCAGAGACAGATACTCTGACATGTGAGCTCATGTATGGTGGAAAGATCAGCAGCAGGTGCCTCCTGCATGGAGGGGGAGGACCCTGCACATCTTTCCTTGCTCAAATGGCGGGAACAAGATGGGGGAGGAGAATGGGGCAACCTTGAGCCTCTTCACAGGAGCTGAGACTCTTAATTGCTGCCATCACCAGAAGTGTCACCAAAACAGATCTGCTGTTAATAAAAGGTAACCTGAAACTGTCACCTGTACAATGTGCAGCACTAGTGGAACCTCTCAGCCCTTCAACTGCTACTGGACACCAGAGACCATCAGCTGCATCAGGTGGTAGCTGCAATTACATGCACTTCCATTTTCATGGTTTGGGTTCTTCTGTCTTTCTGCCCTGAAATTCCCAAGCTGGTCTTCAGTTCCTCTTCCCCATCAAGACCAAAAGGACTTGCTGGTAAAATATTCCTTTTTCCACACTTTAAAATGTCTGGTGTAGAAAATGTACATGCTTCTTACTTGGCCTCCAGTGTCTTGAGATTTAATTAATCCCAAGTCACATTTGAATATCTTCTGAGACAGAGGCATAACATGAATCCACTTGCATAGGAAAAGGCATGCAGATATTTGCTTCTGTGTCTCTTAATATGAGGAGAATGTCAGATGGAGTCACTTCGTCACATATTTATGATAAATTACTGTTTTCATTTAAATCCTATAAAAATTATGTAAGTTGGTGTGCTCTTGAAAATGTTGGGCCCAGAGTTATTGCTGGATCAGATACTTATTGCTGAACAGTGTTCAGCCTTCTGCAGGCTGCCTGTCTCTGCAGCTGAAAGAGGCCAGGTTTAGATTAGGTATTAGGAAGAGACTCTTCACTGTCATGGTGGTGAGGAGCACTGGCACAGGTTGCCCAGAGAAGCTGTGGATGCCCCATCTCTGGAAGTGTTCAAGACCAGGTTGGATGGGGCTTGGAACAGCCTGGTCTGGTGGAAAGTGTCCCTGCCCATGGCAGGGGTGTTGGAACAAGATGACCCAAAATATTTTGTTAACATTAGGGTGAGATGGACTGGTAAAGATCTTCCATGTGAAGACTGGTCCTCACCTGCCTGGATTTGGCTGTTCTTCTGACCAAAAGTGATAGGAAATGCTTTGCTGAACACAACCATTCTGAAATCCAGAATAAGATAAGAAGCAAGGATGTACCAGGTTCATCAAGTGACTTCATCTGCTCTGAGACTGAGCCCCGGTTCCCTGTGACTTCTCAATAGCTGCGTGCTCATGGCCACCACTTCCCTGGCTCCTTGCCAGACTTTCTGGAGTAACTTTTTCTCATTTGGAGTTGAATGTCCACCTACTAGGCAGCTCTAACTGGTTAAACCCAAACCTGTGTCTAAATCAGATTCCAGGTTCAAACATAGTCATCACTAAGGACACAGCTGCTGAACAAGCAGAGTAAGAAAGAGATGCAAACCAGAATGGTAGGCAAATGCACTCAGGATTTGACACCTGAGATATTTATAACCCAGATTATTTACAGTGAGATGTCAAACCTAATTTGAAGATTAACAAGTAGTCTTGCAACAAAACAAGCAGGAGAAAAAACAGCAGCAAAACCAGGTGTGAGATGCCTCTGAGCCCATTCACCTGAAGGATGGTTTAGAAAGGATGACACAAGTCTGACAAACCCCTTCAGTTTCCATGTAATATGGAACTGCAACATCAGACAAACTAAAAATACAATCTGATTTCTGGTGCCTGTAAGATTGACTCCATTGGTCTGCCCCATTTGGCCTGCAGGATGTCCCAGTCTGTCACGGCTTGTTTTTCTTGTAAGTGAACCGTGTAGTGAACTTGCCACACAGAATTCCCTGCTGGGAAATCCTAGATATTGACAGCAAGCACCACAACCTTGAAAGGTTAATGAGTAACTCTTTCTGTATGTCCTACACAAAGAGGATATCTTTGAGTAGGCCAAATTGAAAATCCCGTATCTCATTTTGTTTGAGCTCACAGCACTATTCTGTAGTGCTGTGTGAATGACAAATCCCTGGAAAAACACTCTCAGGGTGAGGATGTAATACACGTGACTGTGTTTGCCATGAAAACACGTTTATTTAGAGAGACTATTGAAGTACCAGAAAGAAATATGTGACTTGTCTCTAAGATGTTCTCCTCTGCACGAGAAGTGAGGTGTGGAATACAGTGCCCTTAGGTGAGGTTGTCTTATCTCACGTATTTGTGTACAACTGAGTTAACTCAAGGTTTACCTTATTTTAGACCTTGTACAAAGCTGTTGGGCCCAGTGTTCCCGCTTTGTGCCTGTGACTTGATAGCGCTGGAATCTGTGTGTCATCTTGAGTCTAAGTGCTTTTACTGGGATTTGGTGATAAAGTGCATGGAGTTTCTAGTACTTGCTGGCCAAAAGGGTTCACCTGTTCTGCATAGAAATATGCAGAAATACAGAATATGCATAAAACATTTTAATTTCTTGTCCTCATTGCTTGATGAATAGGTAGCCTTGGAAGGCAGAGCATCTCTGTTTGTGCCACTCCTGGCCTGGAAAGTCTGGAGTTGGAGTAGGCAGCAGTAGTGAGCCTGTGATCATGCTCTTGGCAGTATAGCACAGACTCAATGCCCAGGTACCAGAGCAGCAGCAGGAAAGAAGTGTGTCCAATTTCTGTACAGGATGTGATTTCCATGCTCATCAGATAGTGGAAACTGGAATAAATAGAATTAATGTTCTCTTGGGACCATTGTAGACAGTGTGAATCAAAGTTCTTTGGCAGAGAGTTGCACTTTCCCACTCTAAGTGCCCTGAAATGCCCTCACCAGCTATACAAACAAGGAAAATTCTGCTATTATCCCACACTTTCTCCAACCATCTTCCACATCAAATGCTCACAAATGAAATGAATGAAAGATAAGCTTGGAAGCAAAGGTGGGAAGAAAAGTTCAGCACTCCCACTGGAGAGAGAATGCTCCGGATGAATCACTGCCAAGCCTGGTGCTGCTCCTGAAGACTGATCAATATTCAGAGTAATAAAGGGGTACAGAAATCTGGCAGTTACTTAGGGAGGAGCAAGGTGCGCAACAAGACCCTGTAATAGCTTGATATGCCCAGATCTTGGAGTATGTGCTGCTGTGCTCCAAGTTACAGCATCCTCAAAGGGATATATTAGCACTATAGGGTGACAAACTCCACAAGAGTCCTGTCACTTCAGTGTCCTGTTTCCCTGATTGTCCATTTTTAGTCTCCAAACTCAGGGTAGTCTGGGGGAGTAGTATGTGTGAAGTCACCCCTCTTCCTTGCTGAGGAGCAGTGATGGAATTGGGAGGACTCGGACCTGGGAGCCCAGCAGCACTGCCAGGTCCTGGAATTAGACAGGGGGCAGATAGGGAACAGTCCTTCTAGGAGGAGAGACTAAATACATTAAGGCTCTGTCCTTTCCAGTCTTGCCTTACTGGGAGCTGGGTAGATCCTACGAGATGTAGCTTTGAGTGCTGGAGTGCTCCTGGGACTATGGATCATGATTTACAACAAGGTCTGGTTTTCTCTGCTGATTACAGAGCCTTTGTAATTCTGACACCACCATGCCCCTCTCCTCAAGATCCCACATGTGTATCTCCTCGACAAATTCCAGCCCTGATTCTGAAAGGACCCACTGCTGAGGTGGCAGCTACTTATTAAAGGTCCAGTCTTCACAGTAGAAAAGGAACTGGAAAAGAAATGAAAAATTTAATTAATGCTAGTGATGGTTCATAGAAGAAAAGCAGTAAGAAACACCTTTGGTGTGAGACTGATATTAAACTATTTTTTAAATTACTTTTCCTCCTTTGAAAGCAAAAAATAATTAACTGTGAAGTGCTGGCAATGTAATACCAGCTCTGAGTGGTGGTGCATATATTTAGCACTTTAGTTGTCCAGTTCTGAGAAATCCCAGGGGACGGGGTTTATAACAAGTATATTATCTTCTCATCGAAGAGGTTTTTTTTTAATTTTAGAGGAAAAGCATAGCTCAATAAATGATGTTCACCAAATCCCAAACTAATTGAAGTCAGGAAGGTGCTCCAGAGGCCATCCAGCCGAAGGCCCCACTACAGCAGGCCCAATTAAAGCAGGTTATTTATGGCTTTGTCCAGCAGAGTCATGAATAGCTCCAAGAAGAGTGATTTCCTAATTTTTCTGGACTCTATTTCAATCTTTGATGACCCTTATAAGGATAAAGGAGCTTTTCCCATACCACAATTTTCCAAATTGCTCCCATCCCACCTCACGCCTGTTGTCTCTGCTACAGTGCATCTCCAAGAAAAATCTGGCTCCATCTTCTCTGTGCCTTCCCATTGCAGACAGCATTAAAATCTCCCCATACCTTCTCTTACATCTGAACAAATCCAGTTCACCCAGCTTTTCCCTGTACATCACACACTGCCCTTCCCTAACCATCTTGGAGACCTGCTGCTGAACTCTATGTTAAGGTGTTTCCTCACTGGGGAGCCCCAAAATGGAGAAGATTCTCCAGGTACATTGTTAGGTTGGGTGAAACAAATTTATTCTGCAGTTGGAAGTCCCAAATTTAATGTTAGCAATAAGCCCCTGGCCTCAGGATAAGAAGTTTCCATCTCTTCTTCTGGCAGTACATGCCCATAACCAGACTGGGGATTTTGCAGTGTGGCAGAAATGCTTAAAAACAAAATAGGGTTTCAGCAGATAATTAAAAATAAAAATAGGTGTAGGTGTCAGATCAGCCATGAATCCAAACTGTCACAGGTCCAAGCTCTAAATATCCTTTGAAATGCACACCCCAGCAAAGGAAGCAGCTGGACACACAGTTTGGATGCATCCTGATGTGAGCAGTGCTGCCAGTGTGGGAGCACAGCCCACTCCCATTCTGCAGGGTGACCAAGGCAGCAGCAGCTTAAGAGGCGAGAAGAGAAGCAGGTCTGGGACCCTGCACTGCACTCAGCGCAGGAGGGGATGTCAAGGTAAAGCTGCTTATGTGATGAAATCACATCACATTAGAGCTGCAGGACTACAGGTGCACAACCCCTGTGTTCCACACCTCTTGCAGGTAGAAGAGAAAGACATGGGGATGGATGTACCCAGGTTGTTGGGAGCCATTGGGGATCCTTCTTCTCCAGGCTGATCTTTTTCTCAGCAATGAGAGTTCAGCAGATCCCTTCTCTGGCACCGAGTGTGGGTGACAGGGAGGCAGTAACAGAGCCAGCGCAGGGGGTTTTCAGGAGCATCAGCTGAGCACGTTGACTTGGAGGCAGAAAGAAGTGCCAAAGGAAAATGAGGGATAGTGGAGTGCTCCCTCTCTGCCACCATGCTGCCGTGCTGCTGCTGCTGGCTGGCAGCAGGGTTAAGTCTTTGTGTGGCTTGAAACAGCTTGTAAAATATTGTTAAATGGCTTGAAATTCTCAAGGTGATTTGGATAAAAGTGCAGACTTTCAGTACTTTTATTATTTATATTTGTGGGTTGATAGGTTTTTTCCCCTCTTTTAATCATGTGACTTCCCATGTATTTCTGTGATAAATCAGTTTAATTATTGTGTCATTTAGAAATAATCAAAGGTTGGCAGCAAGAGAAGATACTGCTATATTATTCATGTATATATACATACTCCATTTTACTCTAATGGATTGTTCCAGGTATGTGAAAGGCCCAGGACACTTGAGAGGCAGATGCCAACATAGAGAATGTGTTTTTACAGCAAAACCTGTTGTTAATGCCAAGCTGCCATGTTCAGAAGGCTAAATTATCAGGAGCAATTTCCATCCCATTGCTCATGACATGTGCATGGAGGATGCTTCTCTTCATAGCCATCTCTCATCCTCCAGTATTCACTCATTCAGAGTTATAGTTCTGCCATTTTACAACATCAGAAATCCTCCTGAGAAGCTATTTGCAATGCATATGAGTGTTTTTTAATTTAACATTTATTTTCAGGAGCAAATAGGCGATTGCCTCGAAAGAGGAGAACTAACAAACCCCACAAAACTCGCATTGGCCTCACATAACTCATCAATTTGAGAAGACGCCCCGCATGGTGCTGACAATATTGTTAAAATGTCACCTGTTATTTATGCCACTGCAGCCAAACGTGACATTCATGGCTGTAAATGAGCAGCAGGCTTAACGAACAAGTGGAGAGGCTGAGTCCCCCGTGCCTATTGCTGCCCTTGGGCTGCACTGCCGGCAGCAGCCCCAGCCCAGGGGCACCCGGTGCCTTCGCGCCGCTGCCGCAGACTCACGTCTCATAAAGTTTGTGGCTAATTGAAAAGTGCTTACTCCTCTTTCACTCCAGCACTTAGTGCTGCCTCTGTGGTTTTTTGGAGGGAGGAGCAGCCAACGACCCCGCTGCTAATGAAGTGTTGAAGTTCGAACATAAAGAGGCAATTCACCGTAGGTCATGTATGGAAAATGCCTCTGCCTGGCCGGAGCTGTTGCTTCTTCAGTGCACAGCGTTTCTTTTCTGGCACTCCTGGAGCTACGCTGCCAGCAAGGTATAAACTGAAAGGGTTTCAATTACAGCCTGTCTACTCTTCATCAGGGGTGCCCAGGTTTCCTTGCCCTTCAAGCCACATATTAACCCCCCAGACAGTCCTGTGCTGCTCTGCACAGAACTGCTGACATCCCTGGGTGCTGTTCCCTGGAGAGAAATGACCCATCTGCGTACCTTGCCTCACCTCCCAGCCCTCCACTGGCACTTCCAGACTTGGAAGTGGCTGTTGGGTCCCCAGCTCCTCAGGACTGCCAGACCTGGCAGCCCAACCTAGTAGCTGGGGCTTGGCTGAACACCAAAGTCCCAGCAAAGGAGTTCGACCCTACAGGTTTGGACCCAGCACTATGGAAACAATCTTACACTTGCAGGGAATAATGGATATATTTTCTTTCAGGATGGGTAAAAACAAGCACCTGAGAGAGCTGGCTCCCTCTGTGGAAGCACCTGAAAAATTCCTCTGGGTGCAGAAAGACCACTTCTGAGCCTGCAGGAGTCTATTTGGTTCTTTCCAAGGACAATTTCTAGAGGTCAGCTACAGTCAAATAATAGTTGCAAGGAAAAATTTTAGCATAGAAATAAGAACACTGTATTTGAAAAAAACCCAATTAGATTCCTCCCAAACCCACAACCTGTCATTCTGTGAAAGGCTTTCTGGTCTCAAATCCATCTTAGTAAAGACAAGAAGTGAAAGTGACAGGCAACAGTGATTATTGCAAATCTTATTATATGTAACAAATGAGAATAACATAAAGGCTAGTGGCTGTGCAAACAAGTCACCAGCTAGGAAAGAGACAGCTGATGGAAGAAGATAAAACATTAATGAAAAAATCCTGGGTTTAAACATTAAGGGCAAGTAGACATTATTTAAGAATTCTAAGACCTAACGAAATCCTTGCAATCATACAGGAGGATAGGATACATAGGGACCTCCTGGACCATCAAATCCTCATGCTATCTGTATTGCCATATCAAACAATCTTCTGCATGGAAATAGTAGTATTAAAGTAGTTCTTTTTGTCCCCAGATTCCAAGGGATGGAGGAGAGTGTGGAAAGCATTTTAGAACCTGGTATTTTGATTGGTTATAACCTCCTTGTGATTTCATACTTAAACTTTTTTGTCGGCATTTTACACCCATTCTCTCTGACAAAAATGTCATTCATCAAGTTCAGTAACATCTCTTCCCTTTGTTAGCCCCTGTAGCTCCAGTGTTAAAGGTGGCAGAATTGCCAATTGTGATAACACAAAAAGAAGAAATATTAATTGAATATTTATGTTGTGTATTTGGAAAGAAATGGGATGTGCTCATTTCACAGGAAGGAAGAAATGTCTTTCTGTCTCATCAGTAGCAATGGATAGATTGTTGCAGCCATCACGGCAAGGCACAGAAGTGCTACCAGAAAATTGTCACCAAGAATATTGAAAGAAGTGTCTGAGGAGCTTCCTGAAACACTGAGAGTATTTGTAGAACATATTGAAAGACAGGTGAAGCTACAAAGGGCCAGAGAAGTGACTGTTGGTTAAACAGCATGACCCAGGGTTGCCCACAGAACTGGGGGCATTACATACTGGGCACTGCTCTCCTGCATGTGCAGAAGATTTGGTTGCAAAACTGTCTGGTGCCCCCACAGGCAGACTGGGCACCTGTGCAGCTGGTACTGCATGCCTGGTACCGTGCTGATCATGTGCCAGCCAGCAGCCTGCCAGGCCCCTCAAACTGTGAGTCCATACCTGGATTTTCCAAGTGCAATCTGTTTGTCACTAGTCCAAGGCAAAATAATGGCTAAGCACATATGGGAGGTGAATAAAGCATTAATGAATGGGAGCATACTCAATGCCAGCAAATGCTGAAACCTATTTTCTTAAAAGCAATCAATGAAACCTCTTATAAAAATTAGATTTTTTTTTTTTAATTTATATTATTAAAGTTGTCTTTATAGATTGCTGGAAGTAAAGAGACGTCTATTTGACAGTTGCATGTGTCCTTCTCATTAAAAAAAGACAATTAAAAAAAATCAGTGTAGCCAGTACTGCATTGGTGAAATTAAAGACTGGCTCATAGATGTCCAAGAAATTGTCAAAAAAAAAAAAGAGCTCAGTCAGTATTTTTCATGACAACTTCAGGTTTGGTTCAGAGAAGATCAAGAACTGACTTTGGTTGTGATCTATAAATACTCACAAGGACAGCACTTTCTGGCAGTAGATAGAGCTGTCATCATCTAGCTAAGCTAGATTTGTAAAATAGTGCAGCTAAGAATAATCATACATAAGTTCCAGGTAGGAAGAAGAAAAGATTTGAACAGGGGACAGCTGATTATTAGCCCAGCTCATTAGGCAAGTAGTGGATTTATACCTGTTTGAAACCTTGTATTTGCCCAGACAAACTGTGTGCAGGCAGCCCTGGTGAGTGCTGGTGGCCATCAGGTCTGATTCAGGGCAACTCCCTGTCCCTTGCCATGTTGGATGGCAGTGTTTGAGAGTGCCTGTCACTGCATCAAGCTTTGCCTCTCTCTTTTCTTGGGGGTGTGCAGGGCAGCCACCAAACCCAGAGCTGAGATAGCAACACCCATCCGTGACACCTCTTGCAAGAGCAACCATCTGATTGTTGCCTGCGTGCGCTGATTCCAAACAGCCGCCTGGGCTGTTTCAGGCAGCTGCTTGCAAACACTGCAGACAGACACTTGAATTTCATTATCCCCTGTTGCACAGGAATCACTCAGCTAGATATCTGAGGTCATATCACATTACTTCTGGCACTGCAATGGCTGTGAAGTTACCTTGGGAAGGGAGGATGCTGCATAAACACCTCCCTAAGCATCAGATCTCAGTTCAAAAAAAAACCACTACTGTGGCAACTTGAAAAGCACAAAATGATGGGTCAAGGATTAATTAACTAAGACAGACTTGACTGACCAGTAATGCCCATAGGACTCCCAAATGAGAACAAATGCTTTCCTGGTAGGAAGATCACCTTTGCCCTGGCAGAGACGTCAATGCTATGTGGGACCTTGCTGCGCCTCATGATTGCTGCTCACTGGATAAACAGATCTCTGCTGTTAGAACAAAAAGATGAACAAAGGGCTAACTTGGAGTAGTTGTGGTAATGCTATCTCAGGCACGTTTTCATAAGCAAGAGGTGCATCGGAGCAGACCTGTGCAGTGAAACCTTTTGGGGTGAGGGGGCTGGTTCAGACCAGCTCTGGTTTGACCTGTGGACTGAATCACCGTTAGCAGCTTTAAGGCTGCTCCACTCTGCAAGCTAAAGTAGGATATGAGGCACAAGCAGGAAAGTCTCATCAAAAACACTCAGGTAATCCAAACTAAAATGCTGAGTCTGAGACACCTCCGGGTGCTCACAGTGCAATATGCAGGGGAATAATGGAGATGGATATTGGCATATCTTTTACTTGCAAAAAAGTTGCTTAACAGGGAAAGCTTTTTTTCCCTTCAAGCCATCACACACAGTCATCCAACTCTGTGAGGATGTTAGACTCTCATGTCTGCTGTTCAAATAATGGCACTTCTGTTCCTAATCACACCATGGCTGATAATGGGAAGGACGATTTTGCTTATTCTCTTTTTTCCCCTCCTTTAAACAGGTACCTTGAACCAAATGCATATATGCACTACACAGCATCTTCATGTTGTTGGAAGAAAATATAAATGCCATGAGTATCTTTCTTGTGTAGCTGACCCTCTCTGAAAATGATGAATCTCAGCATATAGAAGTGACAGCTTAACGCAAAGTCAGTGTTGAGCATATTCTGCAGAATCTGATCCAAAGCCTGAGGGAGTCTATGAAACCTTTTTTATCTATGACAAGGCTCTGAACAGACTCATAGAGCAGTTTCCTACAACGTCAAGCAGACTGGTTTAGATGTACCGGATTGTAGGTTCCTCTACAATGTCCACAAAACGAAGGCATTTGGAGTGAGAGACACACAACATGTAGAAGAGATCTGCCTCTTGTCCTAAAGATCTCAGCAAAACAAATTAAAACATCTGTCAAAACACACAAGATTGAGTCTACAGAGCTCTAAGCACTCTTTGAGGCAATGCTCTTGCCTCTCACTGAGCCTTTGGAGAACCAAGAAAAGTGTCAAATCCCAAGGTTTAGTGAGGCAGGAAGTCCTTTTCTCTACTTTTTTTTCCCCTCTGGACATCACTGGCTTTGTTGTGCTTCCCCCTGTTCTCATTTTCTGAGCAGGCAGGGAGGGCAAATGACCAAATAATGCATGCCCAGACATTTTCAGTTGGCTTATGACATGGCGTGAATTTGCTGTAATGGCAGGAGTTTGTACTCATCATCAGAGTTTCATTTTTAGTCTTGTTCTTTATCTGCCCGTCTTTCCTAATACTCACAAGATACAAGGAAATTACATTGCCATAGCCAATTATATTTTAGGTAGAGGATAGCTACTGATGATCAAAGGCTGACACACTTCTCTTCACATGTATGGAAAAAGCATTTTAGTTATTCTGAAGCAGCACTGAAAAATCTACATCCCAATTGAGGTGTAAACTGTGTTTGCAAGGTGCAGGGAAATGCTTACAATTCCCCTCTGTGGAGATTGCTTGAGAAATTGCAAGAATGACATTGTAAGAGCAAAAGAGGCGGAAAACATCACAAATATGAATGGAATAGGGCTGAGTGATACCTTTTCATCCATCTGTGTGCATTTGTCTGTGGCTGTAGGGGTGGCAGTGGTAAAACCTCCCTAGATTTTTGCTGCCTATGAGCAGGGATTGCTGCTAACCACCCAGTGTTAGTGGTGCAGGCACCCTGTGAAGCATGAATATGGCCCCTTGCTGTAGTTAGCTCCCCACATGCTGTGGGGTACAAAGCAATGATCCCTTCTTGTCCAATGGTCAGTCACAAGTGCCCATCTGCCCCTTCCATCTTTGTCTAATATCAGCTGAAAACATCACTGGTGTTCCTTTCCTGCATTCTCTCAACATCTTTCGTATGTACACTACTATTTATTATTTAAAGCAGTGCCTGTATTATTTAACTCAATGAGCATTTCTAGGATATGGTTTCCATGAAAGAGGCTGTGCAGCACCACTCTGTTGAACTGTGAAATAGCAACATCCTTCTCTGTTGGAACAAACACCACCCATAATTATTCTCAGGTGGTTTTGAAGTCCATAAACACATGCAAACATGCATAGCATGCATACATTTGTGTCTGTGCACATACTTTCATGTGTCTATGGTACGTATCAGAAGAATGTGATAACTTGTCAGATATTCTGGAAAGCCTTTGCTCAGCTGCAGCTTTCTGCACTCTGTGCTGTTTATCCTGCATCTTTGGCTACTCCATCACCACACCAGATTGTTTTCCAAAGAGATTTTTTTTGTGGTACTGTGTCTCAAATCTCAGCTATGAATTTTCTCCCCTCCACATCCAAACTGGCCACTTCCTCCTAAGATGCAGGTTTTTGATAGCAAACATACCCAAAGGATGAAACAAACTGGCCAACCAATTCACAAACATTGTCTCTCTTCTTCAGCCCCAAAGACATTTGGTTTTCATTGTATTATTTTAATATATAAAAACACTAATACTTCTAGTTTGGGCTAACACTGAGTCTGTTTGTGCCTACTATTCTTTCTGATCCACCACAAGACATATTCCAGCTGAATCTTCAGTCTCAGGGATCACGAGCTATTGTGTGGTTTATTTATTTTTTGGCTGTGATTTGTCAGTCTCTCTCTGACTTGTCCCCATGCCACTCCTCTTCCTCTCATTCAGCCAAAGGCTTGCAGAGCCCTGGGCTATGCATGCTGTGCAGATCTGTTTTAGTTCCCTGTCAATTATCCCTCCCTGTTTACGGTAACAGCTCGTATCACATTTTATTACTGTGGCTCATGTGGCTTTCACATCATTGCTTTTGAAACACTGAATTTATTCTGAAATGTGTCTGGTTTTCAGTCTAGCTCCTCACTGTTTCCTAATCCCAGGAGGATTTTATTGTTGGTTTTGCATCTTTTTTTGCCAGCTGCAGCTGTGTCCATGTTCCAGGATTATTGCTCAGGTTGCTGTGAGAAACATGGAAATGTTTTTCCTTCTCTTCTCTGACCTTCCAAGCCCTTTAGCTACGTCTGCCCCTATCTGCTCTCCTTTCTGAGCCTTAAGTGCTGTGCTCCCTTCCCGGCCATTGTGTTGGACACAAAGATGAAATGACCGGGGCGTGTGAAAGCGCTTGACAGCGCTTCAATATTATCTTCTCCTGCAGGATATCACAGTTAACCCTGGGTCTCCACTTCTCTTTACAACTGCCTTATTTTCATTTTGAGGGAACTCAGCACTCTCAGCAGCATGGAATTAATATCTCAGCTGCTGCCATGCTCAGGCAGAGAGCCAGCTTCCTCTCCCAACGCACCACCCAAGTGTCTCGCACTTGAGCACCTGCATCCCTGCATGATTAAGGGCAGCTCAGAGCTGTTTATCCCTCTTGCTGTTCCTCCATGTCAGTGTGCCCTTCTGTCAGGGCTTGATTCCACCTGTGAAGCTGCATTTTCTAGAGGGCAAACAGGATCATTTTAGAGAAGATCTTGCAACCCCTGAAGGAGGGGAGCTGATGTTTCTGATAGGCACTTTTAAAAAACCCAGTATAGCTGATCTGGAGTGGGGAATGGGAGCAATGTACTCTGTTTATAATGTAAACTTCCCCAGACACTTGTACTTTTGCCAGCTCCAAATGATAGAAAAGCACACGGCAGGTCTTAAAACACAAGATTTTCTTTAAAATTCATTACATTTAAGAATATAAATTTTGAATGTTTGTTCACTCTTCCCGCTCTGGGCCTGGAATTGTATTTGATAGAACCTTTCTTCTTTGAGAAAGGAAGCTTTTACCTCAGATACTGGAGCATGGAAAATGGGAAATGCACAGAGAGGTTACAGCTCAGGAACAGCTCAATGCTTCAGTGACTGGCAAAACTTCATTTTACTACTCCAGGGTTTAGGGTTTTGGGAAAAGTAGGGAGAAAAGAAGATAGGCCTGGATGGAAGAAGTAGGAGAAACCCCTGGAGAGACTGATGCTGAGAAAAGAGGTTACTTCTACCTCCAAGACTCGCTGTCTCCCACCAATTCCAAAAACTGAAGCTCCTTTTTCATTAGCACAATGTAACTTGTCTTGCCTCAGCTTGGGCAAAGTAGGCTGAAAAAGTATAACTTTTCTACCCCTAAGAGCCTATTGTCCTGGTTGACAAGATCTTCCCTACCTCTAGAACCCCCTCCTTCTTATATCCTGCCAGAAATCTCTCTAGGAAAGGATTTTAGGGTGATCAGGATACAAGCTGCATCCAGAAGGTGGGGGACCAGATCCACATGTTTTTTCCTGTGGGTGGAAGAAACAACCAGGAGAAATTTGGGGAGCATGTCACCCAAAATGTGTATCTGGCTATTGCAGGAATAGAGAGCATCCAGGATAACTTCATAGAGTTATCAGTGTCTTGCAGAGCTGAGGAAGCTGGTTCTGAGCAGTTTTTTTACTGTACATGCTCCAGTGTAGCTATTTAACGTAGGCGCTAGAGATTTCAATCACAGTTTGTGGCTCTCAATGAACTTGGAGCAATCCACACCCTTTCTAAACCCCAGTTTGCCTTTTCTAAGAGATAGCAAGAGTGATACCCTTCTACTACAGAGGAGACATTGAGAACTTATTAGTTCATGTTAAAAAAGCAGGTGGATACCCTTCAGTTACTACAGGAAAAACACACAGAGCATTTTGGTTTATTGTGGTTGTATGAAGACTGAAACTCTTGCCTATTTTCTACCAAAAAGCATAATACCTTTAGAAAGCCTTTCCTGACAGAGGAAGGAAGCAACAAGCCAAATCACAAAACAAATCTCTGAAGTTCAACATGAAGACACAAAAACTTAAATACAGGCTATTACTCAATGTAGCACCACTAAATGTAAACTGGGTAACCAGCTGAATTATCACAACTGCTGATGATTACTTATGAGCACTCCTGAAAGCAAAGTGTGACCCTAAATGTTATCTGCTGAGAAAGAATAGAAGTCAGCTTTTCCTTCCAAGAAATGAGATAGCTTCCAATCCATAAAGGTAATGGAAGACAGGGAACTAGAACACCAAGAACACTACATCAATTGCTAAAAAATAGGTAAGGAATTAATGACATTGTCTTATTAATTAACATTGTGTTGTGTGAGCAGCTACAGCAAAATAAGGTGATAAATAGCAGACAACTGGGGCTTATAGTGCATCTGAAAAGCCAATTTAATTATATTCTTTGACAGGATAACAAGCCTAGTGGACAAAAAATACTCCACAGTAGCTATATCTATCATTCCCTGAGATGACCTTGTATGTGGATTACTGAAATCTGAATGGTACTTCTCAAACCCCAGCTCTTCCAGTGCGTGCCAAATGCAGGTAAGTGTGTCCCGCCACACAGTGTTTTGCAGCCAACACACTCATTTTAAACTCCACGGCTGTTCTAAGCATGTTTTCTCACCCTCCACATCTATGAAAGCCACTGAATGAAAAGTGGATTACATCACATCCTTTTTTATATGAAGGATCTGAATCCTCAACTTCAAACTACCAGAGGGGCTCAGGAGCACAGCTATGCAGATGTTTTGCTGTTAGAGCAAGCAGTAGAGGCGATGCACACAATTTTGGTTTATTTTGCCATCAGATGGTAGTCAGCAGTTTGCTGGAGGTGGAAAATTTGTTGGAGCTGTAAACAAACACCCTCATCCAAATACATCACGAAGGCTGTTGCTCAAAGGTCCGTTCTTCCCTCCTCCTTGTCACCCACTCGCCTGCCTGATCTCCCATACAGGGAGGTGGCGTTGTCCTGACTTGTTTCAGCCAGCATGGGAGGAGCTCATTCCTTGGCTCTCTGTCAGGCAACTAGAAATGGCTCCAGGAGAGGGATAGAAGGGTGTAAATTTAAGGCAGACACTCTCTGAAGAGGAGCTCCATTTGGAGCACCAGCCATGGTCAGTATATTGGCATTACTGCAATGAAAGGTGTTTGTTCCCTGTGTCCTGGGTTTGGACCTACAAACACCATGAGCTCCAGTGGTTAAAAACAGCACAGTTAGCATAAGGACTTTATTAGTATCAATGCTAGAGCCTAAAACATGATCCAAGTGTGGAATGGGTGACATGGATCAAATCTGCTAACACACAGGTATTAGAAAATTCATGAACCTCACTGTGGTCTTGCTACTGGAGGAGGACAGAAGTCCATCTTCTTGGGAGAGGTCACACAAGAACACAGTTTGGTCCATTTCTCCTGAGATCTGGAGCAAGGATTTGACTTCCCTATCCCCTCCTGGTTTTTGCTGTCAGTTGCATTCTACATGACTTTGTGCCCCGTCAGCCAGGTGGGTGGCATCTGTGCTCTGGTGGGGGAGCTGGAACTAGATGACCTTCAAGGTCCCTTCCAACCAAAACCATTCTGTGATGCTATGATTTTATGAGTCCTCTCTTATCTTAATGTTGAATGACAAGGAAACAAGAGAAGCTATTTCTTTGTGAAATTGCAAACGAGTCTCTGCTGCAGGAGTGTCAACTGATGATACCTCTGCCTTGTACAAAGCCTGATGAAAAACAGCCAGACACCCAGGATAAGTGTTAGTGGTGGAGAGTTAATCAAGGAGGTCTTCTATCATGCCCAAGCAACCCTTCTCAGCTTGAGAGCCTGCTCATACCTGCGGAATAGAAAGAGGGAAGCATGTGCAGAGCTCTGAAAGGTGAGAATACACAAAGTGCAAGCTAGAAGAATGAGCTGAAATCAATTAATTGAAGTTCAACCCCAACAAATAAAGGAAAGTATGAATAAACACGAGTACAAGAGAAATTAAGAGATCACAGAAAAGAGTCCTAAGGTTAATGAGAACATAGTCAAGAGGGAATTGCTAGATGAGGCTGGCATAAATGCACAAAATGTATTATCAGATGGATATTGGGATTAATAGGTGTCATGACTTTAAACAAGTAACGTAGCTGGAGAGTATTGAAGCATGTTTTGATCAGCACAATTCAAAACATATATAAGCCAAATGGATAGAAATAAGATGAAAGAATGAAAGAATCAGCAAATCTGCGCCTATTTTATTTGTTTAAAAACCCCAACACTCAGTGTAAAGCTTTCTTAATGCTGATATGAGTAAGTCTCCTGACTGTAGAGCTTAGAAGAATAGGACCTTTGTTCCCCCCTTCATGAGGGAAAATGGAATTGGCCATTTCTAATTAGCCACATTTTCAGGAGTTTTGTTTACTCATGCTGTGGTTCCACGTGCTGTGTTTTTCTGCTTCATTCCCAAGCAGAACTACTCCTAACTAATATATTACTGCTGTGGCTGTGCCCATTGGAGGGCACAGGGAACATACACAGAGGCTTTAGAGAGGGTGAAGCACAGCTATGCAGTAACTTTTTGAACTGGTGACAGGGATGCAAAAGTATTAAAAAAGGGAAGAGAGCTCTGCTTACCAGCCTCTAAATCATTGTCAGGAAGCCCCCATTCTCCAGACTCAGACCAGGCCCTGGATGATCCTTGTACCTCCCAAGGCTGACCTGGTGACTGTAAGGTGACTTCACAGCAAAGACCAAGTCAGACCATTTGCAAAGGTGCTCAGGTGATGTGTGATACCTGACTGAAGCAACACCAGTGATGCCAGATTTTAGACAGGTGTTGCCAAACTCAGAAGGAGGACAAAGCCAAAAGTGATGAGCCACACCAGAAGGCACAGATTTAACTGAATTGGAGAAGCAGAGAAAAGTCTGTGTCCCCCTGATTCCTGTAAGTGGCAACAACTGTCAGTTCTTCCACTTACATAATAGCAGCTGCTACACAATGTCAAGATATCCACTACAGTTTCAGTTTAGGACGGAGGTGAGCATGGACTACCACCCTGCAAAGGAACAGAATGGAATGGAAGAAGAAAGAAAAAATCCCAAGGGACAAATAATTTAAATAAATTTAAAGATAAAACACAACCAGGATATCTTACAGGTCAGGATAGGCACTGTAAACATGATAGAAAATTTTAAATCTTTATTTTAAAATTAACTTGTTATATTGGTCACTGCAGAAAAACTGAACGCTAGCTGAACACAAACCACTGGCTTCTTGTTCTGAATCAGATATAACAGCAACAGCCCAAAGCAGAGTTGACTGTGGAAACAATTTACTGCTGGGCTTTGGTACCTCAGCTCTTGGGAGCTTGTTAACTCTTTCATTGATGGTGCTTAGTGGGGAAATACCTGGTTACCACAGCTACACTTACACTGCTAAAGGCCGTCCACCTTAAGAGATGCTTACTCTCTTTTTCAAGCCAAGTCTTGTAGTAGAGCAGTCCCCTGGTTGGTGCTAGGTCCCTCTAGAGAATGTCTACGTGCTTGCCCTGGACATCCTCTCAACTCCCCATGGAGCTCCCTGGACCTAGGGACAAAACCCTTTCCTTCTTTCCTTTTCGTTCCTTCTTTCTCAGTTCAGTGTGTGTTAAAACAAAAGCCCTGTGCTGCAGGCCCAGCTGTTTTTAAGTGGGTACATGCCATAAAGGTTGGTGGAGGCATTAAATTCTCCAGTTCCAGCTCTGTTTGCCTAGATAGTGACTCACCTCACATGTTTCAGATCAGCTTCTTTTGAGGAGAGGAGGTGTGATACAGGTCCCACAGCCGTGCGGAAGATGAGACTCTGTTATGCTTGCAAGACAGGTCTTAATTACAAAGTGAAAATTATTATTTCATGTTAAAGTGTTGGGAGAAGATATATGAAAGCCAAGGAAATATTCAGTAACTGCTGAAAAGGACACACAACACCCAGACACAAGGAGATGTCTCATTAATTACTTGCTTTAGTCTCCTTTGGTCTCAGAACGCAGCAGCAATAGAATTACTTTTGTTAGCATCTGTGGGTTCTGTTTTGACTAAGCTTTGTGTTTTCTATTTATACATTAATGGTTTTTGACATGTTTCCTTTTGGTGTGGGAATTAATTACCTACAATTTATCTAGAGACTGTACTTAATCCACATGTCAATCATTCATGTTTCGTGGTGTTTCACAGACAGCAGAAATAAGGACTACTGAGAATGGAGCAATCCTGCCAGCCTGTGTGGAGTCATTCAGGGCTACAGCTGTTAGTTACCAGCCCAAGAAGGTATTTGATATTTAACAATTGAATTTCACACCAAAAAGAAAGCACAATGAAGCAGTAGCTGTCACTGACTGAATTCCAGACAAAACCTCTCCTCCTAGAGACCAGCTTTGTCATTCTATTTCACTTGTTCAGTATTTTCTATTGCAAGTCTTGAAGAAATGTCAGAGAAAATAGGAGTTAGTGAGGGACTAAGTTACTAAGATGTTGTAAACTGGTATCTTTCTCACAGATAAAGCATAGCTCAAAGCATAACTTCAGATTGGCAAGAGGGCCTACGTTGTGATATCACCTCCTAACCCCAGTCAAAATGTATGACCAGAGCTGTCAAGTGCTGCCTTATGAGCAGGAAAACACTGAAGTTTGAACTGAGGTCTGAGTTTCCTGGAATTTAAAAGATACTGCTGTCCAAGGGACTTGTTTCAGAACTGCTCCTTGTTAAATGGAGTTTGTTACTCTCCTGAAAACAGCTTAGCCCTAAGAATCATCTACATCCATAGCTATTTGCCAGGGAGGGAGGGAGGGTCAGGAGGGCGCATCAGTAATTGCAGCTGCTCTGGAGATAGAGCCTAGAATGCAGGTCTGCCTGCGTTATCCACTTGCTCCTTCCCACCTCATTCCCAAAAATAATGGAACACGAGACACAGTAATTTGGTCACCTCTCCATCGTGCTTTTTCAGCGCTACCCATGATCTTGGCAGTTTATATTTATCCAGGGAGAGAGGAGGCGAAACAAAAAAATCCAAAGGAAAGATGGAGGAGTGGATGAGAAACAAACAATTTCTAAGACTGTAAAACCCGGCAGGTTTTGGTTTTATGGCATCATGGTGGATGGCTGCACAATGAAGAGCTGGCTTCTGTTGATAGCAACACTATCAGCAATTTCCCATCCAGCTGGGAAAGGTTTTTTGTTAATACACATCATGATTTTAATAGCATGTGTGTAGGTGGTGAAGAATTGGATTATTTTTTTTAAACTTAATAATCAAGGTGAGAGGAGGCAAGCACAATACATGGGAGAGAAACATGCAGTGTCAAAATACTCTTATCTATTATTGGCCAGGTCACATGGGCAGATCTGCCCCACCTCCCACCTACTGACTGGTCTTAAAGTCAAGAAATGTACACTCCTTGGAGCACTTGCATTTTTTGATTTATTTATTGTAAAAACTGAGCTAAAGGTGGTGACAAAATACCACTGAGTATATCTGTTCATCTTAGAGGTTAAAAATGATTGCTCACACTCTGCTCACACAAAAAATTGTCTACATGCAGACCTCAATGTAAAGTCTGCCTATGGAAAGGAATCAGAACAGTGTTTGTTTAGTACAAGATGAAGAGGAATGTGCAACAAACCAAAACCCAGCAAGGCAAGGTAATTAGTACTTTTATAGTTAATACATGTAAATGCAATAGAAAACTTGAGCTTTGCACTTTGGTGACTCGGGTTTAAAGCACAGCCTGCTTCATTTTCACAAGGAAATTTTCCCTCTGCCCTAATGACAGGGACACCAGCTCCAGTGATGCATTTTGGTGTGCCTTGCCCAAAGCCTGCAGAAAGGCGGTGCCTTCCTGGCCCCAGCCACGCGCTCCTGCAACTCCCCTGCATTAGTTTAAAGCTGTAGAGGTTCTGCAATGGCAGGGTGGGCTGAGTAAACAAGCTGATCTGGCAGTAAACTGATATTGCCAAAAAGCAAATAGTTTCAGCATGTTGATCTGACTTACACATGTGATCTCACAAGTTTTGGTACAAGGCATGGAGCACAAGGCAAGGGAGAGATGGCTGTTGTAAGGGCAGAGGAAGTCAGGCCAAGACTGACCTGTCATCACCAACACAGAGCCCAACTGAGTGGCCACCCATGACAGCTTTGAGACACACAGAGCAGTAGTCTGGTTGTTTGGGGTTCTTTTCCTCTTTATAAAGAAAA
Organism: Anomalospiza imberbis; assembly: GCF_031753505.1. Lineage (NCBI taxonomy): Eukaryota > Metazoa > Chordata > Aves > Passeriformes > Viduidae > Anomalospiza > Anomalospiza imberbis. The sequence continues at coordinate 78,165,472 of NC_089682.1, read as the reverse complement.
AGGAAGATTGATTGAAAGCCTGTGTAGTTGGCCTGGTACCACGCCCATAAATAATATCAAACCAGCCCTGTACTAAGCTTGCCGCCCCACAGAGATCGACACAGATGTGCTAAGGACTCCTCTGCACTCACCACTGGGAAGGACAGAGAGCCTTATTCTGCTGACAATGCACTGTACTCCCACAAATACATTTCAGCATGTGCTGTCTCCAAGGATGGCACAGTGTCCTGGTTTCTGTGCCACATTTGGCAGGATCAGCCACATTTGGTTAGCATGCCGTAAACCTTCCAACCCTTCAAAGTGGCTTTTATGTCTGAAATGTTTTGTGGTGATTCCATATCCTTGGCCCTAAAACTCTTTTTCCCTCTGCACATTCCCTGAGGGTAATTTCATCCATACAGATTCAACAAGCATCACGATCCTGACAAACACAGTAGTGACTGGTGTCACTCTTCTGTCCAAACTAACATCTCAGCTTTCATCTGACATATATTTTGGGCTAAATAGCTGTCAACTTCAATTCAGTATGGCCAAAACAAAAAGTCGATTTTGATTTTCCCATTCTCCCCCACCTTGTGTTTTTTCCCCTACTTCTCTGTTAGTCCCTCTTATCTTCCCAAAAATGTTGAAAACTTATGGCCTTGTCCTACACCAGTATCTAGTCTGAATCAGCTTTGTCCCAAATCTCTCACCCTGTCTTTTTTTAAGCCTTGCTGCCTCACATTGCATATTCTAAAATCCACCCTGTCCCGTTCATTGACCGAACTACATCTGTCAAATGCAATCAGTTTGTCAGCTCCTGTCTCTTTAACACCAGTGAGAACAGAGATTTTACTACATTATTACCTTTCTACTTACAAGCCAGAGCAGGCTGTGTGGCAGAAGAAAACGTGGCCCAAACAAGACATTTCCAAAAACATTTGTGATGCAGCCAGAAAAGAAAAGCACAAGAGCTTCTTGCTTCGTTAATTCTGTATCTGTGGGGTTACACCAGGCAAAAACTGAGATTCAATATGTTTTTATACTTGAAATTGTTAAAGCTTACTTAAAATGAATGCAAATCTTCATCTCAGCATGATAGCAAGGTTGAAAATATGGTGTTTTGTATTCAGAGGTGATTTTAATGTAGTACCAGAAAGATGGTTTTAGAGGGCCTTCCCTACCTCCAGGTGTAATTATGTAATTCCTAGAAGTTGGAAAAATTTCAAAATCAAGTTGAGGTCAGCTTAATTTGGCTACCTTTCTGAGGTAAAAGAGCATCTAAATAAAATATAATGACCCCTTTCTTCCAGAAATGATTTTGTGAGGTAGGGCTCTCCCAGAGCTCAATGAAGAGCCTCTGGGGATTTCCTTGTTGGATGAGTCTAGTGTGGAGGCTGTGTGAGCAAATGCCTTAGAGGAAGTGAGAACAGAATAGCTGCTTAAGAAGATTAATGAGTGGATTCCTTAAGCTACTTATGGGAAAGGTGATCTCTTATGTGTGAGCCAAAGACAATTAATTAAAATGGGTCAATTAGACTGTCAAATACAACATGTATCCAGAGTTCAAGTTTTATGTATTCACACCAGAACCAAAATCAAGGGAGAGGGAAGGCCTTCTGAAGCTCTACAGGGCGGAAGATGAATATGAGTTGGTGAAGAGAGAGAATACTTCCCGCAGCTTCCAGAAGCTCCACACTTGTGCGCAGGTAAATGCTGATGTGCCAAGTCCTGTCATTGGTGTACAGGACAGTGTTTGCCTGTATCTGCAGGGTCCTTCAGTGTAACAGAGCCAGAACAAACTACAGAGACAGAAAAATGTGCAATTTAACACTTGTGGTGTTTTGACCCTGGCTGGATGACAGTGCCCACGAAAGCTGCTCTGTCACTTCCCCCCTCAACTGGAGAAAGCAGGGGAGAGCAAATATAATGAAAGCTCATGAGTTGAGTGTCACCCTGATTTTTTAAGATTTTCTAAAGTCTTCTGAGTTTACATTCTTGTAGAAAACTTTCTCACGCAACTTTCTATAAATAACCTATTGTTTTACATTCCTTCATAAAGGCAGAGAAATTTGATGTACTGGTAGTTTGTCCAGTGTCATTGGAGAGGTGGCACGTTCACCCTCCAATCAACTGACACCTTTGGAAAACTATAAATGTTGGAGTCAGAGGAAATAAATTAGTGTCTTCATTGTGACCATAGCTGTGGTGCGTCGTTTTTCCTTGTGTCCTCTAGTAACAGTTAAGGATGGGGAGAGATCACTCACTGATTACTGTCATGGGCAAAACAGGCTCAATTTGGAGAAATCAATTGAATTTTTACAAATCAAGTCAGAGCAGAATAATGAGAAGTAAAAAAATAATCTTAAAAACATTTTCCCCCCACCCCTTCCTCCTTCCCAGGCTTAACTTTATTCCCAAATTTCTACCTTCTCCCCTCCTAGCAGCACAGGGAGAAAGGAATGGGTTGTTTTTGCTGCTGCTTTCTCCTCAGGGAGAGGAGTCCTTCCCCTTCTCCAGTGCTGCGTCCCTCCCACAGGAGATACTTCTCCATAAATTTCTCCAGCATAACTCCTTCCCATGGGTTACAGTTCTTCACAAACTGCTCCAGTGTGAGGCCCCTGCAGGGTCACAACAAACCTGCTCCACCATGGGCTCCTCTTCCCACAGGGCCACAGGTCCTGCCAGGACTCTGCCCCAGTGTGGACTTCCCATGGGGTCACAGCCTCCTTCAGGCATCCACCTGCTTCAATGCGGGGTCCTCCATGGGCTGCAGGTGGATCTGTGCTACACCATGGACCTCCATGGGCTGCAGGAGGACAGCATATCTCACCAGGGTCTTCACCATAGGCTGCAGGGGAGTCTTTCCTCTGACACCTGGAGCACCTCCTGCCCTTCCTTCTGCACCAGCCTTGTCATCTGCAGAATTGTTCCTCTCACATATTCTCATTCTCACTTGTCTCTTCACTGGCCACAATTACTTCTGCCCAATATTTTTTCCCTTCTTAAATGAGTTATCACAGAGGCCTGGTGGGCTCAGTCTTGGTCAATGGCAGGTCCATCTTGAAGCCAGCTGGCTTTGGCTCTCTCAGACATGGGGGAAGTTTCTCGCAGCTTCTCAAAGAAGCTGTTCTTGTAGTCCCCACCCTGTTACCAAAATCTTGTCACACAACCCCAGAGCAACACTGAAACAAAACCATTTCTTACGTGAAGGAGTCAAATCCTGACTATGTGAGCAAAGAAGATGTGAGGAACTATACCCTTTTTTAGTTTCTTTGTAAAGAACTAAAGCCTTTTTTTTTTTCCTCTAAATAAACACAGTGGCATCAGTAGCATCAAAATAGAAAAACCTTAAAACATCGAGGATGCAGAACAGATTAGATTTTAGCACAAATCTTTGGAAAGACAAACCCACCTTGACAGAATGAGTTTTGGTGAGCCTAAACTAAATGCAGTGATCAAAATACTAAGTCAGTGATATATTTTAAATAATAGTCTGATGAGAAGTAGAAACGTTCTTTGTTCCATCAGTCACTCGAAACACATTTCCTTCCAAATGTGTCTAGAATCTGTCCAAGCATCAGTGTATGTAAATTCAGAGATGAAAACAATAATTCATAGTGGTAGGAAAGCATAAGGCATTTCTAGTATGAATGCCAATCATCCTCCATAGGCTATATTGCTGAGTGAGGAATAGGATGTGAACATGCACCTGATCAAAACTGAGCATTTCAGAAGGCACACAATCCATAAAATGTCTGGGGATCTTAATATTCAACATGAGTGAGAGCTTTGGTTTTACAGTTTGTCTGTGAGCACATGGTAGATGCAAAGCAAGGCCTGGGATGTTGTGTTCATGTTTACCAAGAATGGAAAGCTTAGACACTCCTCCTCCTGGTTTTTCAAAAAATGCTGGGCTTGTAAGGAAACAGAGTCTGTGCTGTCTGAAGGACAAGAGCCTTTGATGAATCACCCAAACTCCTACAGCCCAGGCACCACTAAGCAAACGTAAATACCAAATAAATTACTGTTTGTATCCGTTATACCTACTCACCTTCAAACCTACCAACAGGTGAAACAAATGACTAAAATATGTGACAAATGAGGTAGAGGTACAATACTTTGTTTTCGCTGTGTGTTATTTAATAACTGCCAGATTCCTGGTGTTATCCTTTAGACCAGGATTTATAGTCTTATTTGTTTTACAGAGATGAGAAAATAATTCTCAAAAATACAGAAAGCCGAATTCTATTAGGAAGAAACTATCAAAATGTTTCATATGATTTATCACTCTGAACACTTCCCTAACGCTGGAGTCAAAGATTAAAAGTGATTTTCCTTGTGGATAGAGATGAGCATGATGTGATGTACATGAGTGGGCTATGCAATTTATTTGCTAGTCACTTAGTAGAACAACAGAGAGAATGTTTTTTTTAATCCTTTGCCTGGATTTGGGTAATAAAGTCTGGCTTGATGACACAGGTGGGATAAGCAAGCCCATCAGTCAGGTGTATTCCACCTAGGAGGTGGTGGGTCTGCCTGAGAGAGACTTGAATTTGCAATGGGGACCATGATCTCTACCAAATATTTCAGAAAAGTGCTCCTGCATTTTTCTGGGAAACTGCTTTGATTCAATGGCCATCACACAGAACTTGAGATGTAGGACAGCTGTGCTTAATTCTCCACTGACAAATGCATCAAACATCTAAAAAGGATAGAAGTGGAAGTCAGTGACAGCTATTTTGGACTAGGTTGAGTCGACATGAAGACTGAACGAGTATGTCAGGTTTAGAAGATGATTCTAGCAGAAATAAAGTGCAAGCAACATTTGGAAAAAATAATTATTATATTTTCAAAGCAGACATTTCCTTTTTAAATTTATATTTGGATATTTACTTCAATATATTTTAAATATATTAACATTATTTTGAGCTTCTGAACTGGAAAACAAATAATTCCTATCAATTTAGATACTGATTATACACTGAAGAATTAAACTCAGATCTGGCCTGAGGTGGATTCTCATTTCTTCCAGGTTTGAAGAAATGGCCATTAATAGGATTGCACACACAGATTGCAGAGGGACAGACTTTGTGTTCAGCATTGTGTGGCAGATCTTCTGCACTAACTTCTTAGCTGGAAAAGCACTCTGCAAATATCCACTACCTGAAGGATGCAGATGGGACAGCAAGGATGCCAAGCCCCTGAGACAACTCAATCCAATCCAATACAGACACTACACACCAAATTCCTATTTGATATATCACACAGGCACAAATAAAATCCCTGACTGTGAGAGAGAACAAGGGCTGAGGAATAATACAGCTGTCATTTCTGGCATGAAGAAACATTTTTTAAACTTTTAGAACTGATTGGATTTTCACTGCTCACATTTCTGCCAGACTTCCTTTCAACAAAGTATCAAGACTAGGATGGAGTATTTCATAGAATACTTGCAGAGGAGACAGAATGGTTGGATCTGCCTTCACTTTGCTCTTAAATTAAGATTAAAGGGGGGAAAGGGAAGGCATAAGAGCCATTTCAGTGATTAGATTCACCCATGGAATAGCTCAACATGACATTAATTCTTAGACAGCTGATTAGGTGGTTTGCAGTCCTGTGCTGAAGGACGTGGCTGTGGTCAGGATGTGGTCCAGGTTTGGGGGATGGTTTGGGAGACGGGTGATTCTATAGAGTAGCAGCAAGGATTTTTTTCATAAACTTCAAAAGAAGGTTGGAAGTCAGACTGCAGGTAGCATTTGTTCCCTGAAGTCTTCTGGTTAGGCTGTTTATTATGAAGAGTTCTTTAGTCAAAAAGAGACATATTGGTCTTGCAGGTCAACAGCAATTTGCAGAATATATCAATTGTTAAAATGAAAGGTGCAGACATAAAACTGAGTGCTCTTAATAACAAAAGGATTGAAGTCCTGGAATGTGGGCTCCATTTTACCTCTGCTTTGCATTTCTCTCTCTATTGATCTTTCCAGCTATTTTTTTAACGCAAATATCTACACTATTAAGGGCCATCCACACAAAATGCAGTCACTGGCTCTTGAAGAAGATTTTTATATGAAGGTTTTTCACAAATAGATCAGAAATGTGATATCTGATGTTTTGTGAACTGACACATTATATTTTTGGTTCCTATGATTCATCAAACTAGTTTGAGTGAATGGACATTTTTACCCTGTAGTTTAAACTGAAGGATATTGAAAGGCAGCTGAAATTTTCCCCAGCTAATAAGAAGTCTCTTTTCTGTGAACATTGGAAGAAACTTGCCCAAAAATGCAAGCTGTGATGATGGCTTTTCTATAGAGCAAGTGCAGACTCATTAAATGTATTTTTTTTCCTTTCAAACTCCTTATGCTTTTAAATTAATTCAAAGATTTTGTTTCAAACTTGCAAGACTGTGTGGGTTTAAAAGCAACCAAGACATGTAGCCCAGTCCTAACTGAGACCTTTGTTAGGGCAGAATCTAGTAAAGTGAGCTAACAATTTGCAATACATTGGCTGTCACTTCAAATGTCAGTGATAATTTGCAAAACACTCAGAGCAATAATGGAAAAAGGCATAAAACGTCAAATTTGTAGCATAGCTGACAACAAAAAGAATATTCACTGTGAATTACAGTCTTCCTGACTTGCTAAAGCTCTTACTGATTTTGCTTTAATAAAGGATATTCTCCTCTCAAGGGATTTAAATACAGTAGATTATCTAACATGCTTAACTGATGCTTGAAGTTCCCTATCTGAAAGCTTATCCTTGATGACTGGGAAATCTGTGATCTCTTGCAAACATGTTTGGGAGCGTGACTAGTCAGTTTGGTGGATCTTTTATCTGGATAGGTACAGATTTGGTCAAGGACCCCAACATTTCCTTGTATTGAAAAGCTAGTGGCTATTCCATTTTTGTAGGTGTCTTTTTTGGAAAAAGGCATCAGCTCCTGCTGTTTTGCAGCTCCTAGAGAAGATGAAAATGTTCAGAATGGAAAACATCCACAAAAAGCTCAGAAATGTATATATTGATCAAAAGTCAGACATATGTTTGATGGAAATGAAAACTTCAGAGTACAAAAATAACAACTCTGCTCTCCAAAAACCTGTGCCAGTTACTAAAAATATTTTAATGAACCATTACACCTTCAGATACATTGGATTTGCACAGGCTGGATTGCAGTCCTGGGTCATTGGGAGTTCAAATAGCCTGGCTCACAGTAGGACCTGGGAAAGCCAGACCATTTTATCTAATCCTTATTGAAGGGGTAAGAGGGGAAACAGGGAGCTAAACTACATGACAGACGGGGATCTATAAAATGAAGTGTTAGGCAAAAGGATTAAGAGGAAGCACTAGAAAACTGCATGGAATACAATGCAAGTTGGATGCAGAGAGAATACCAAAAAGTGAGTCTGAGAGCTACAATAAAGGTGGATAAGAAATCTCTGGCAACATGGTACATGGTATATATTAACTACCCTAGAATTTATCAAGCCTCTTTGACCTCTTGTGTCTCCCAGGCAAGGCCCCACATTGTCTTGACTAGAATCCAAGTTTTCTCAATTTGACATCCCAGATATTTGCAGACTTGCTATAGTAAAAAAGCAAGTTAATGCTGTGTAATCCTCAAGGCTTCAGCTCCTCTGTGGCTTCTGTAACACCTTGGACCCCACAACCTGTTAGAAAAGGGCCCTTGCTTCAGAGCAACCAAATCTAGGTTGAGTCCCAGAGCCTTGGGAGAACCCTCTGCAAAAGCCCCATTGCTCTGTCACAACAGGGCAGTCTCTTTGCCCCCAGCTGCTGTTCAGGTGGCTTGGGACATCTCTTCACTGAGATATGCAGCCCTTCCTGAGCAGGGCATGTATTTGGAATGCAGCTCAATAGGCCACCATCACAATGAATTTTTAGTGTACACTTGAGCTGAACCACATTTAACAAAAGTAGGGCTACCCTCATCTTTCTGTCCAGGTCTGTGGCTCTGCTTTTCTTTGCACTAGCTCTAGGGCTTGTCTGACTCTGTGCAGAGCTAATCCAGCTCATTAACCCCAAATAAAACTATTGACTTTCCTGCAAATGAATGCATTGCTGAAGGGACAAAACTCCCCCAAGAGCTCAAATGGATGCAGGACCTTCCTTTTCAACAGCAATGAGAACAGATCACCTCAAGTTGAGGCGTTTTATCCATGGGGAACTCTGCCCATGGGCTAATTTACACCTGTACTTTGCCTACTGCACAAAATGGAGTCCTTATTACAAAATTACATTCTCAGTTTTGTTCAGACACATTCCACAGCTTCTTCATTAAGAAATCTGGTCTCAGAGCATGCATAAAAGATCTCATTTTTATGGTAAATATTTCCATCCTGTACTTCTGAAAAGAAAGAAAAATGATAATGTATTAATATTACATGAGGATGATGAATTATCTTTCTATCCATTGACACCTCTGTAGGATGAGAATGGCACTGCTGTTTTTCAGTCAGCAGTCTCTATGGCACCTGAGTATCCAAAGATCCTTAAAGAGTAGGAGACTTCCAGCCTTCTTATGTTAATTTTTAACAGCTAATATTCAAAGAGTGAAAGGAAAGCTCATGTTATTCCAAAAATCAAGCAGAATGACCAAGGTAATAACAGACCTGGCATCCTTAGTAATCCTAGACAAAACAGTGATGTTATGTGAATTAGAGCAGTCATGCTATGTGTGATTCAATCAATAAAGAGTTAAAGCAAGTCCACATGGCCTTATGGAAACAAGACTTGACAAGCAGGCCTGACTTCAGTTTTTGATGCGATTACAGGTTTGTTTGATCAAGGTAACCACATGGATGTGATAGACTTGGACCTTCCTAATGAATCTGATTTAGTACTGCTTGACATTTTGATTGAAACATTAGCATTATATAGCCTTAATAAAACACATTAAATAGATTAAGATCTGGCTAATTGATAGAGTTCAGCAAGCTGTTCTAACCAGATATTCAGCACCGACTGGGGATATTTTTAGTGGAGCTCTGCAGGCAGGAACACTATGCTTGCTGCCTGCCATTCGATGTTCTGGAATTACACAGAAACATGGGCAACACTGGCAAATATCCCACAGTGTAATGAGGAATAGGTAGCTGTGCAAAGTCACAGTTTTGCCTGCATTGGCATAGATGTGTTTCTGGTATTTGATTACATCTTCTTCCTTCATTTCTCTAGAGACACAGAAGCTCTTTGTCAGGGTGTAGTTGCAAGGCTGTGGGCCAGTCTGCTGCTGGTGGGCATACAGTGATTTCTCTCAAGGGTCATTGCTTTTAACTGCTAACACATGGATTATCAAAGGGACTCACATGAATCACTTAAAAAGTGTCAGCTGTGAAACCATCACTTACTGCACACTTCTGCATGTTTGTTTTTTTTTAACTACCAAAAATATAAACTGAGATTAAATATGTTTGCAGTTTTGAAAAGTCATGAAACTCTAGTCCACAGACTGAAGAAGGATTTGCAATTAAAAAAAATAAACAAACAAGAAAGCCAGAGAACTGACCAGAACATTAATGATCAAAACATATACAATCTCTAATATTGCCACTTTCTGTTCAGCTGAGCTAAGCACATCTTTCCTGATTCTTCATTCTCTTGATCAGTTCTTGAATCAGATTGAGAGAACACTTAATATTACTTTCCTTTACCAGGTTTGATTCTGACCAATCTTTTTTATATTACTGCACATAATTACAAGCTTCATTAAGCAAAAATCAGAATCAAAGTTCATATTAATTTTGATGGTGTGGACTGTTAAAGATCCTCTTTCTCATCAAAATCTTTGTAGTAAACTTATCCTTTTAACATTTGGTTTCTGTTTGAACTTGCAGAACAAAATGACTACTAAATGTAAAAGAGTCTATTCAGAAAAAAGACACTGAAGAGAATTCCCTCTCATTACTATCTAAAATACAGACTGAGATACATATTTCCCACAATGCACTGGCATGTATTATTTAACTTCGTTTATCTATTTAATATGTAAAATCTTTCCACATTTTCCTAATTTTATCAACTTTTATTAAAACTTGTGGTGGCAATCTCACAAGTATCCTATGAAACACCAATACCATCTAAAGCAGTACAAGTCAGCAACAGAATGCCTCATCTACTGCTTGTTTCTCCACTGGAAAAAAAAAGAAGCAATAGGTTTTTTTACTGTGTCAAATCCAAATAGTTCCCTTTTTTTGTTGTCGTTGTTATATAACAAAACTTCTCAGCAATGTGGTCAGGCTCCTTTCTGTGCCTGTCAAAACTGTTACTGAGTTTGCCCATGTCCTGCACTGTCCTGTCTCTCTCTCTGCACCATCCCAGAACTCTCATTTCCATCACTCCCCACTCTGCTTCTAGATTTGTGTCCCGTTTAGAGAAAAACTTTCAAAGGGGACATGCACGCCTTACATACACCAGTAGTGAGACCAAGTTTTGTTCTTAGTTGGTGTTTATAAACAGGATTGTATTTTATTGATCAGTTTGTTTTTGTTTTGTTTTGGTTTGGTTTTTTCCTACAAGTCAGTTTTCCTAACAGCACACTGGCAGTCTGAAGATCCTTGCTTGTCCTTTTGGATACTCTGAGGTAGTATCTAATCATCAATACCCAGCTCTCCATAGCAATTCTCTGGAAGAGAAATGTTGTTGGTATTCAAAAAATGTCTGTACCTTATTCCAACTCCAAAGTTATCACTCATTCTTCTAATTTTCATCCTTTTCTTGACTTAAAAAAAACTGTCTTATCTCTGTCTTCCCTAGAACTGTAAAACTATTGTGTTATCAGATTTTCTTCCTCTAGTACCCCCTGATTCCCAGACAGACTTTTTTCAAGTTTCTGTGACATTTTCTTCATCCTAATTATTTCATTTTTAACCTTATCATTTTTCCCTTTCCTATTTGCAATTCATGTTGTTATCTTTCTTTTGGGTTTTGTTAGCCTTTTTTTTTTAAACTTGCATCGCCTCTGGTGAACATAGTATTAGTAGGACCTGACATTCTTCAAATAGCATCAACTGGGTTTTGACTTTTCCTCATTCTCCAAAATTCTGTACTTTTTTATCTTTACAGATTTGCTTACTCAGTTCCATGCCCTTTTTCATTTCTGTCTCCTTGCCATAGTCCTCATATATTTTGTTTCCCATACAAAGTTATGTTCCCTTTTTTCCTGGCTACAGAAACCTATCAACATTTCCAGTTTCATCAGCAATGTACCCTTTATTTTTCATGAGGGCATTAAGTGAAGCTACACTTATTCTTTGAACTTTACTGCAATCTTTTTATCATGCAGATGGGGAGTACCTGTGAACACAAAGGAATGAGCTACAGTGAAAAAAAAAAAAAAAAAAGCATGGATCTCAGTGTAAGATGCTGAAATAAAAACAATTATCTTGCTTCACAGAACCGTAAGATTCATAAAAACCAAATCAGAGGTTAGAGTGGGTATTTGAATCCCTAGGTACCCCTAAAACATCTGAAAAACTGAGGTGACCAGTGTGCACTCATTGGTCACCTCAAGTGTGAGGAATGTGCAACACTTTGGTGAGGTGTTACAGATTAATTCCTATACAGGAGAGGTGTTATGTGCTTATTCCTTACACCATTTTATTCAGTTCTCGGCTTCCAACCACGTTGACAGCGCTGTGCTATGAGTCACTTTTAATCGCTGCCTCATTTGTTCCTGACCTGAATAACCTTTTTTTAGAGGCTTGTGTGCAGTGTAACACCTCCTGTGCCGGATCGCGCTTCAGAAGCCACAGAACTGTCCCACGCGATTTGCACGGCTTCGGAGCGAGCCTCGGGAAGGGCAGCCCTGGGTCCTTTGTATTCCTCCTGGGAAGTAAAAAAGGATTTGCCCCCGAGGAAGCAATGGCAGTGCACGGGCTGAGCACTGAGCCGCACAGACCCCTCCGAGCCACGGCGAGGAATGGGGGCTCTTCGCTCAGGACCGCTCCCTGCCACCGCCAAGACCGTCACCTCCCGTGACATTTGCACAGAATCACAGAATATGCCGGGCTGGAAGCGACCCACAAGGATCACTGAGTCCATCTCCTGCCCTGCACAGCACCATCCCCAAGAGCCACACCATGGGCCTGGGAGCATTGTCCAAACGCTTCTTGAACTCTGTCAGGATTGGTGCTGTGTCCACTTCCCTGGGAAGCCTGTTCTAGCGCCGAACCACTCTCTGGGTGAAAGAACCTTTTCCAAATACCCAACCCAAGTCTCCCCTGACACAACTTTATGCCGAATTTTGGGTCTGTTCGACCTCCCGCACGCAGCTGAGGCTGCGACACCAACTCTCAGTCTGCCCCACCGCCATAAACCCTGTTCCCCGCCAGCCCCGCCGCCCCGGGGCTGCTCCCCCTCCGCAGCTCCGCGGCCGCTGCCGCTCTCGCCGCAGTGGGGCGGGGGCTCCCCTGACCACCCCCACCCCGCCGGGCTGGGGGCGGGGCGCCGCGGATCTGCACTTCTATTGGTGGGAGCGGGTGCCCATCGTCGCAGCGCTCCAATCAGAGGCTGCCGATCGCGGGGCCCTCAGACACGGCTTGTTCCCCAAATGGAGCCGCCCGCCCGCCGAGACGCTGCGCGCAGTCGCCGCCCCTTCTCCCCTGCCCGCCAGTCAGGTCCCCGCGGCTTGCCCGCAGTAAGGAATGGGAACCCGCGCGTGCCTGTCAATCACTAACGTTTCCCCGCCTTCCCCCCGCCCACAGCCCAGCCGGGATCGGGGCGCGGGGTCCCGGCGCCGGCCGCGCGCTGGTGCGGCAGGCGGGGCCTGGCGGACGGGGGCGGGAGGCAGGGAGAGGGAGGAGGAGGAGGAAGGGCGAGGAGGAGGAGCTGCGGCTGACGCCGGCGGAGCTTTCAGTACCTCGGAGAACGGCTGCGAGCGCGCCGGGCGGGCAGGAGCCGCCACCGCCGCCCTCCGCTGCCCGCTCACCTGCCCCGCTCCGCTCCTCACCCGCCCCTCCCCGCCCCGCGTCCCCCCGGCGCCGGAGGGAGCCCGGTCCCGCCGGAGCGGTTCCGAGGGGAGAGCACGGCAGCGGCACAGGCTCGGTGATCGGGACGGGCGGGGGTCCGTCAGCGCAGGGACAGGACGGGTGGTGAGCCCGGGACGGCCGGACTGGCTTAGGGGGTCGCTCGCTGCCGTCGCTCCTCGCGGAGCGGCGGCCGGGGCGGCGAGGAGAGCGAGGGGGCTCGCAGCCCGCATCTCGCACCTCGCCGTGGAGCCCGAGGGGAGAGAGGAGCACCGAGTGCGGCAGCGGCTGCCGGCATTTGCTGGGCTGGGCAGGGAACCAGAAACAGGAGTCGCACCAGCGGCTGGGAGCGGGGAATCCGCTCCGCGGAAACCTCGGGGGCAGAGATACCCCGGGCTCAAAGGGGTTTTGAGGGGAAGGGGAAATTGAATGTAGACGCGTTTTGGTAGTTTTGCTGAAATAATCAAGTGCCGAAGGCAGATCTTAGGCAGATCGGGTAGAGGGATGGATCCCGCTCTTTTGGATGCCGGCTTGAATTTTTTATTTACTTTTCTGTTTTGACCACTGCTAAATGTGGATTTTGCGAGCGAACCCGATGGCGGTTGTTCCATTGTTCCTTGTTTGAACGTAAATCTTAGTCCTGCCGCTTGTGGATATCTTTATTTATTTATTTATTTATTTATTTTTGGAAAGGACCATTCCAGGTAGCTTTTGCGTCTGACAAAATGAAGCCTTTGTGTTTTTCAATCAATTATACCTAATACTGACATTCTGTTTGGTGCAAGAGACTTAAAGTGCTGCCTCACTCAGAGGACCATTAAAGACTTTCTCGGTCGCTACATGTAGCTGAATGTGTTACGACACATCCTTTCTCCCCCCACAAATCTTCCTAAAGATTTTTCCAAAATGAAGAAATTTAATTTTCGCAAAGTTTTGGATGGTTTAACTGCCGCATCCCCTGTTGGAAGCAGTGGCGGTGGCAGTGGAAGTGGGGCTGGCGGCTCCGTGCACCCAGGAGGGACTGCGGGAGCTGCAGGGACACCCAGAGAGGAGATCCAGGAGACGCTCACTTCAGATTATTTTCAGATCTGTAAGGTAAAGGCTGTATTTTTATTTTCTATGGAAATAATAAAAGCTACTCTGGGTTGGGGGGTGTGGCGTGGGGTAGTAATATGATACCAAATAAGCGTTTTACTTGAGAACTGCAGTGGTTGTATAAGGACTTTGGAATGAAAAGACAGAGATCCAGTGGATGCTTTTTTCTTCCTGCTGCAGAGTTGGGGTGGTCAGTAAATTTGTAGAAATCTTGATTTCAGCACTCAGGGCTGAATTCCAAGTTCACACTTGGACCCCAAACGGCTGACAGGACTGTGGACAGGAAAGCAAATCAATTGGTGTTAGTACCGATAGCATTTACAAGTCATTAGAAATTGACGATTGTATGCATCTACTTCCCCTCCTCACTCTTCTCATCCTCCCTGCCTTTCCTTCTCTATTTTAAGGAAAAGGCACAAGCTAGAAATAAAAGACAGTGCAGTGACTACTGAACCCAGGACTTCAGTTATTTGTGAGGAGCTGGATGTAGATGTTTACTATTAGTACTGAAGTTTCTGGTTGCATGATAGCAAACTTAGCGGGACAGCAGAAATACCAAAAGTTGCCAAATCTGTTCTGTTTTTTATGTGTTGATCACTTCCTTAGTTGGGAATTTTCTATGGGTAGAAAGCATAAGATATCCCTGTATGTATTTTGGCTTGTATCTGTTTTGTGCAACAAAGCTTTTAGTGGTATCTTTAAATACTTGCACCTGTAAAACAGAACAAACTATTTGGTACTACTGATCAGCTCTGGAATATGAAAATCATACTTCTGTTATGAAGACAAAATACGAAAGGAGATTATGGTATTCTACTATTACCTGTCAGTTTTATGTGAATTCTGGTGGCTTTACTAGAAATTTTGTTTGCTTATTTGTTTTGATTAGAAGCTTCAAAACCAGAATTTCTAATTAGTGCAATTTGTTTTGCTAGGAGTAAATGGATGCCACCTATTAAGTATACTTTGCTTTTATTAATCAGATACAAACTGATCTGAAATTTAGATGACAGTCAACTCTAGCACATCATTATTTCTTTTTGTGTTTTGGAAAGAAGAAAGAAATATAAACAACCAAGACAAGCCTGTGAGACATTTTGTGTGCAGATCTGGTCCTTGTGAAACATACAGCTTCCCTGATCTCAGATACCATGTTTCTAATTCTGTTTGGCTTGCAGCTACAGCTGGTGTCAAAACTCTTGCAGAGTTCAAGGGGAGAAGAATGAGCACCTATGGCTTAAAGACTCAGAGACCTTTAGATAGGTTCTACAAAACACTAATTCTTTTTTTCTTATAGTTCTTCGTCATCCTGAACCACAACAGGGTTCAGCCTTTTGACTCAAATGATTCTGTAGTTTAAGAGTGTCAGTGATGAGTGCATTAGAATCATACCTGCTTCCCAGGCTTGGATTTGACTACTTTTGCTTAGGTACACGGAAATTTAGCATTTTGTGAAATTCCAGGTATTTAGTACAGTGATATCCCATTTTTGTCACGTCAGTAAAAACATAACACAAACAATCAAGGTACATTAAAATATCATTAGAAGGTCTACATTCAGAGATTTCTAGGTAAGGCTAAAACTCAACATGTTTGGATTTTTTTGTGTTTAAGTCGTGTGATAAGGACAAAGATCTGTATTTAGTGAGATATATTCTTATTTTGTATGGCATATTTGTGAAAATAAGCAACATAAGATGAAATAAATTTTTTCCCCTAATCTCCATTATTTCCCTTGTTTGCTTTGATATTACTTGACGAGAGTTAGTGTTATGTCCTGATAGATCTACTTGGAATATGTGTAAAGGAATATGTCATTTGAAGAAGATTTCAGTAGCTAATATTTGCCTGTCTTAGCTCTCAGGTTAAAATGTTCTCAACAAAGTAAATATTTATGTAGGAAACCTCTGGCTTGCTTGCAGCAGCACTTGCTTATGAATGCATGTCACTGCAGAACTCTGTGGTACACAAAATGCTGCCTTCCTTTTTCCAAGATACAAAGGTATGCCGAAAGCAAACTTCCAAACCACTGGGTGATTGTGTGCTCCTGACACTCCGCAGTGTTTATTCCACGGGCTCCACTTGAGCAGCTCTGCACTTGAGGAGCACCGGGAGCGCATTTGGAGGAAGCCCCAGGAGCTGTGAGGGTCCTACGCTGTTGCACAGAAGCCGGGGCAGTGGGGCCTGACGCAGGCACAGCTTCCCCCTGCCTGCTCCAGGGACCACAGCCCAGCCACAATTTGTACCTCGGTCATGCATTGCGTTGGAAGTACACCACACACACATAACCCAAATTCCGTCCTCGCCGAGCTTTTGTTGTGCGGCACTTGTGGTATTTCAAGTGGGTATTTGCACGTTCAGTTACATAAGTTATACGGGCTGCATATTTAAGGATCGGCGATCCTGCTGCACACAGAACTGAGTAGAGCTAATGGCAGTTTTGGTTAGTTATTTTCAGGGTCGAGGCATCTGGGCTAACAGCCTAAGTAGCACCACAGACTGGTTTTCCTTTCTTTGCTGATTATAAAAATCCTCATTTAGAAGTGAAACATAAAAGCTGACTCATACTTAAGAATTAAAGGGCCTTTCCCTGCAGTTTTTTATGTAAATAAGTTGCCTTTCTGAAGTTTGTGGGAGGTTTGCTTGACTGAAAACACAGATCCAATCCTGTAGGAGAAAACTGTTTTGAAGGGTAACACACCTGATTTCATTTGTTAACACACCTGAAAGCCAGCTCTCCATTTTGTGGCATTTTTAAATTGCTTATGACCACAGTGTCTTTTTGAGATACAGATTAGAGTTTAACAGAAGTAAACTGAATATTTTACACCAAGATGCTCTCAATGAGTTACTTTTGGCATTTATATTTAAATCATTAATGGGATCTTCTGTATTGAAAGAATGAAACATTCCTGAAACTATTACACATGAAATAGCTACATCCTGTTTTAATCATGATAAATTTATATGTTGATAGTTGTAATCATGAATCAGTGGCACCATTTTCAAAGTACTCAAGCAACGTGAGATATTGTCTTACCTATTTTGTGACAGCAGAAAGCTGAGATGCAGTTTAGGCTGCATCTAGAGGCTGCTTTTGGGATTTGAGTATCCAAGTGGAAATCATGAAAATATTGATTATAGTTCACATTAGCTGAATCGAATGTGTGAGATAGCAGCATCATCCTAAAACTAGGCATGATCCAGTAGAATAAGCTACGAAAGTCTATGTTAATTTTAATTGGAATAGACCTGATTTCCTTGGGTTTGCTTCTTTGTATTTTCCCTCTGTATATGCATTGTCTTTTCCTCTGGCACGCATTTTTAGGCTCACATGTGTTTGTCCAGACCATCCAGAAACTAAAATATGGCACTTGGGAAAGATCTGCTATTAATAAAAGAAGTGAGAAGCTCACCATTAGCATGTTTTTAAGCAGAATTTTGAGCAGAGGAAACATAAAAGGAGAAAACAGTGATTTTATTACTTTTACAGAAGGTTGCTTGTTAGGGGATGACAAGAATGAAGCTGTACCTTTTTTTGGTATGTGAAGTTTTCTCTTGTTCCTCATGAAAATAAGTCTCCCATGTAGAACTGCTCAGGGTTTTCTTGGACAACAATCATAGAGTTGAATTGAATTTGTAGAGCATGAGGTTACTAACTTTGAAATCAAGACCTCAGTTAAGAGCACAGTAACAGTTGTACATTACCAGGTATACAATTGATCTACTCTAACAGGTTTTCTTTTGCTGTGGACAACAACTGAATACCCATGAAAAGGTCCAAGACCTGGCAATTTAATCTTCTCAAATAATTGCTTCCCACATGGTGATGGACTGCCTTTAAACCCCAAAGCATGAGATTTCTGATCTTTTCCAAACTTGTCTTCAGTGTTATTACTGGGTAGTCTTGCAACACAATAAACGTCCTTTAACTCTTGCTGTATTGTTTATATTGATAGTATAGTCAAAGGTTCAGTATGTTCATTACCCAGTCCTTATGCAAAACCCTTGGAGGCCAGAACAGTTTTAGGCTTTTGTTAAAACCGATATGGAATCTCATGGCCAATTGCAGTTGTGCCTTCCTAATCCTGCTTATGTTTGGAAAAAACAGGCTTTTGAGATACAGTCAATGAGTAGCCAGGTTGAATACCTTAATTACCTGGATTTCCTATCGGGTGGTCTTAAATTTAAATTCCCAGAGTTTATAGATGGTAATACTTTATTTTGGCAACCTATGAAGATAAACATTTAATCCTTCTACAACAGCCATGTAGGTATTTTAACTGCAAATGCAACAAGACGCTATAGTTCAGTGATAACAGATTTTGGAATGGCAATTTAAGCACAATTCTGCAGGAGCACATTTTTGGTTATGAAGAATTAAAACCAGAAAAACCCTAAGCTATCCACAGTGTTTTAGTCAGTTTGAGCTGTTTGGTTAATCTGTCATGTTTCCTTGCTAAGGTCATACAGGGAACAAAAACCAAAAAGTTTGTGAAGTGCTACATTTCAGTGAAAACCCATTTGAAAATTAGTATGAGCTCTTACTTGTAAGTTCTCAGAGTTCATTTAATACTTAAGTGGTAAATAAGATAATGCTGGGAGGGATTTTTTTCTTATATACCAGAGTTTGGATCTAAAGTTAGGTGTAGAACCCTATTCTCTTTAAAACTGCAGAGTCATAAATGACACTTCTAAATTAGATTATAGTAATTTCATTAAATTTGTGATGAGCATAATGTATTCTTCTTTTTTAATTGTTTGTATTAATTATAAATAGGGCTTATCCATGGGAAAGAGCATAGCCTGGAGACAGGCTATGGGGACATTTTAATGGGGACATTAAAAGCTTCTTTTGAAAGAATTTTGAAGATTTTAAGGTACCTGTAGTGGTATAACTGGATTCACTTGTTTCGGGTTTTTTGTGCAAATATCGGTCTTTTTGCATTAGTAATCCTAAATGAAGTAATGCACGTCCTTCATGGCCAACACATGCAATTACATCTTCAAAATTATTTCCAGACCTTTGAGGTTGGTGAATAAAGCACTCAAAAAGTTCCACATTTCTTAAATAACTTTGTTTGCACAGACAACTTTTAATTATATGATCCCATATTTCTTCTATAGGTTTAATTTAGCAGAACAAATAGTGTTTGCTCATAGGAAAGTACTTCAATATTTCTTTGCATACTTAAAACTCAGAGCATGCCTGAATATTAAGCTCCCCATGGACTTTTCCAACAGAAGTGCTCACCACTGTAGTTCTGAAAGCTTTATAAACATTAATGAATTGACCTTCATAATATTTCTGTGAGATGGAAATGATATTATCCCTGCAGTTTAGATGCCACAGAAAACCCAAAATGTCCAGGGTCCATTGTTTTGAGTTTCCAGCTTGACCTGCTTTGCATCTGTTTTTCTTTTAGCATATTTAACTTATCCCATGTCTTCCCATTGGGCCTCCCATTGTTTTCACATTCTGTTGCACATATTCTGCACAGTTGCATTGCAGAGTGATCTTCAGGTTAGTTGTTCTGTTTATATGCCCACCTTAGTTAGCCAGAATGACTCTGAATTTCCTTTCTGTCTCAAATGACTACAGATGGATTTCTGGCTCCACTGTACTATGGCTGAAGAAGATAATGTAATTAATCCCTACAAGAGGAGAACAAATTCATACGGCAAAGATTAACTTATTTAATGTATTTTAAAAATTGTTCTGCTTTTTATGGTTGACCTTGCATTTTTAACAATTTAAGAATCATAGAATTACCAGAGTTGCAAGGAATCCTTGAGGATCACTGAGTTCAACTCTTGATTTCACGAAGGGAAACCTAAAGGTTAAGATATTTGCTCTAATTTTGTGTCCCGTTTCAAGTGGTGGTTTTTGTTTTGTTTTGTTGGGTTTTTTGATTTTTGTTTTTGTTGTTTTTATTGGGTTTTTTTTGTTGTTGTTTTTGTTGTGTTTTTGTGGTTTTTTGGGGGTTTTTTGGTTGTTGGTTTGGGAGTATTTTGGGGTTTTTTTCTTAATCCGTGGGATCATAGATGTTGGAAGATCGTATAGTCCCAACCCCAGTGCTGTGGGCATAGACACTTTCCACTAGACCAGGCTGCTCAAAATGCCATCCAACCTGTCCTTGAACACTTTTAAGAATGGGGCATCCACAGTTTCTCTGGGCAACCTGGGCCAGTGCCTCACCACCCGCACAGTAAAGAATTTTTTCCCCATATCTAATCTGAATCTACTCTCTTTTAGTTTGAAGCTGTTGCCCCTTGTCCTATCACTACATTCCCTGGTAAACAGTCCCTCTCCAGCTTTATTTTAGCCCCATTTAGGTACTGGAAGGTGCTATAAGGTGTCCCTGGAGCTTACTCTGCTCCAGGCTGAACAACTGCAGCTCTAGTGGGCTATATTATTCCTCACCTGTGGGTCACCAGGTAGTTAATGAGATTTTTTTCTCACTACTGCAGTGGGAAAAGCAATTTTTAATCTCTTGTAGGAGGGATGGAGGAAATTCAGACTGGTTGGCTCACAGTGTTCTGATTGAGGAGCTGTCACATAAAAAGGTGGTTGCATAAGCAACTTTGCCCCCAACTTACTTCTGGAAGAAAAATACTTACACATAATTTTTTAAAAGAAATTACCAAGAAATTACTTAGAGGTTCTTGGCTAAAAATATAAAGACTTTTTTTCCAGATAGAAATGCATATTCTGTGTAAAACATGCAGCTGTCCTCAGTGGAACTGGACTAAATCCAAGACAGATCCCATTCTCACTTTGTTTAGATGAATATCCACTCATATCTGCTTCCTATTCTGAGACATCTGATGCTCCCTGCTGTATGATTTATGCCCAAAACACTTTCTGAAGTCTCTGTGAAAATACTGTGAAAAGTTAGTATATTCACTTTATAGTAAAAGGGAAGCAGTAGAGAGTGAACGAGTACACCTTCCTGAACTACATGAGTATAGTCATCTGTTGGCTATTCTAAGAAAAAATGCTTATCAAAGTAGCTTGTGGGGTATATTAATTTGTCCTAATGTGTTAGAATCATTATGGGGAAAATTAGAGGACTGTTGGATTAGAAATACAAGTAATGTGCATCTGTGGAGAGGAGAGAAAGTCGTATTATTAGGTACAGATGGCTGGCAAGTACGCTCAAATGTAATAAGATGTTATCTTTGTGCAGTGCTCTGTCCATTCCTAACAGATCACCAGCAAAGACTATGAATAATAAAAAGTGCTAGAGACAATCTGTCACCTGTAGCTAGGGTCAAAGTCTGAGGAGGTGCACTCTTTATGGTTCCTTTGAAGTTAAGTTGTATATAATACTGAAAAAAACCCAACGTCAATATTCAAGGCTTTGAGCTGGTGAATGCATGGACTCAGAAGGAGCCTTACTGAATTCTGTGGTGTGTATAAGTAGATGCACGTATATGTGGTAGCATGTCTTTTTTGCAGAATTTGAATCCAACAAATTAAAAATAATTGCTTCTATTTAATTTAAAAGTCTGTTATGTAAGAATGTCGTGAGGTCACACACTCAGAAGTCAGGTCCCTTATTCAGCTAGTATCCAGTTATTCTATATGTGAGGCAATCTAGTCTTTATTTGTTTGTTTGTTTGTTTTTTCTTGAAGTGTCTGCTTATATTTTGTTCCTGTCCTCCCTCACATTTGTATTGAACAGTATACAACATGTGAGGAGGATGAATGCTATTCTGTTTGTGTTATTTGCAACAGTTCCTGTGAGAAGGTCTCTGTGTTATCCACTGGACATCACAAAAATAGTAAATAATAATAAATTGATGAATGCTCATCTGTGCTTTGTTCATCCTGTCCATCTATTGTATCCCTTCAGGGTGGAGATGTGCTCTCAGTTACAGCTGTCCATCATCACTTGTATTACAGATACATTCCATGTAGCTGTGGATAAAAGTTAATTTTACTGAGTCCACAGATCCCTGCTTTATTCATTGTTTGTCCCTGCATATATTTTGAAATGCTCCCTGAATGAGGCAAGGGCAGGAAAAGTGGCCTGTGGTTATGTAAACAGAGACCTGGTTCTTACGATCCTTGGCTGTGCTGTCTTCATTTGTGTCTGAGCTGTGTCCTTGGTAGCTTCATAGGCAATGCAGAGGGGGACAGTGATGTGCAGGATCTGCTGGATTTCACTGCTGTGAGAGGGTAAAAACTTGCCACAAAATACCTGCATTTCATTTGGAATATACCTTCACCTTGTGTGAGGTGAGATGCTGGCTGTTGTTTTCAGGTTAAGTTCTCAATTCAACATCAGAAAAAAAAATCTTCAAATTGCATAGAGCATGTATACAGAAAGAAGGTAGGAGAAGATTAGTTATGAATTAATATTAAATAGTAAACAATGTTGTAAATGCTAGTAATGAAATCTGGTAATAGCATTTGTATAGAAGAATGCCAAATGACATTGCAAAACAGATTTTCACAGGAATAAACCAATAATACAGATTATCTTTGTATCAGAGTGGTTTTAACACTCTGTTTCTCTAGCTTCCTCCCCTGCCATTCCCCAGACCAAACCCCCCACCCTTCAAGAACTTTATCACAGCAGTGACATTTTTTCAATCCCCCAGTATTGCTGACTTTTTAAAAACAAAAATATTTAGAAAGCAGCAACCAAAGCATTTGTTTCAAAGCAGAAACTACAATCAGCCATAACAGAACATAACTGGTCTAAAGTAGTGAAGTTTCAGAAAATCCAAAAATGGTAAGTCATGCAAAATTATTGTTATGTTGGTCTGATGTAAACTTAATAAGAACAGTTTTCTTTTTGTTTAATTTCTCATTAAAGTTACAAAATTATCTTATTCTCTGTATCCACAGTCATAGTGAAGACAAAAATATTTTCCTTTCAGTGTTATCAGATGAGCGGAATGATTTTATAATTCTTGTACATGCCCCTGAAGCAGATCTCCATCAGGCACATGATATTCTGAACCAGCCTGTCTCAAGTTCTAGAGTAGTACAGTTAACTGATGCAACAACAAAATCAATGGAACTGCTATTTGAATTATTTTGATTATAAAGATTTTCCATTTGGGGGACTGAAGTCTTGCTTAAGTGGGTAGGACAAAATGAACTTTGCAAACAGTAGTTTAGGGTTTGGTTTTTAAAAAATTTCTACATTGAAGATGAGGGTAGATACAGTTTTATGAATGATCAAGACATTTCTCCATATGCTGATGCCCTATTTCTTCTTGCCAGTTTACATGGCAATAGTGGGAAGTACATGATACCATATTTACTGTACAGTGGGTGTAATTCCTTCATTGTGGGCTCATTTTTTCTTCCCTTTTTGTATATTTGCCTGGGGTTTATTGTGTTTGGGGTTTTTTTTTGTTTGTTTTTGTTTTGTTTTGTTTTTGTTTGATTGTTTGTTTTTGGACTTGAGAGAGTTCTTTTAGAAAGAATAGGAAGGGAAGAGGTGAAAGAATTTTGCATACATCATTCTCCCTTGGACCTGGGATTTCTCCAAAGGGCATAATACCTCTCTTGGGATGGTTATATTCATGTATTACCCTGTAACTTATTATGCTGTAACTCAGCGCTGTGGTGAATGTAGCAGGATGGTGTAGTTGCCAAGCAGTTGCTTGGCCATAGCTACACTGATTTAAATAGATCCAGAAAGTGATATTAAAATTCAGCCCCTTTAGCTTTGGGCAGGAGGGATTGGACCAGACAGTCTACAGAGTTCCCTTCCAACCTCACCTGGGCTGGGGATAACGAAGCTTATGGATCAACGTTATTTTATTTATTTGTGGATTTTCCTGTGTAAATTATATTAATTTTGTATTTTTGATACACTACAGTGTATTTCAAAGGACAAGCTTGAGGAGAATGCTTTTTGAAATTCAGAAGGCCTTATTTTTCCCCTGTGGTTTGCTTAGCTTGGCTGTTTGTATCTATATGAATCACATCTAAATAGGAGCACCCTTATTTAATAGTCTAACATCTAGCTTGCAGAACTGAAAATGCCAGTGGAAAAACACATCTCTGAAGTATCTGCAGAGATCTTTGTTACAGAAAAAAAATTCATACATTCATTGTACAAAAAATGTATAATATTTAAGTCAGTTAATTTCAAATACTCTAAAATCTCTCTTATTTTTCATATAATTATCAGTGTGTAATATTTGTGAAACTAAACTTTTAAAATTCAGACTGTATTTGAAGTCTGCTTTATGTCCAGTACAGCTACTTTCTCAAAATTCTACCATAGCTAATTAAGTGACATTTTATAACAAAGTAAGTTCCATACTTGAAAAACAAACCAACAAACCAAATTTGCCTATTACTAGAAGTATTATTCTTCTATGCCAGAAGTTTTTGTAGGGGAATATTATGAAATTCTGCTTGTTTCTTAAACATATCTTTTTTTCCTGCCCCAATAGTCCTATTTCAGTAACACTTCTCTTTTGTGCCTGCATTTTCCATGTTTTTTTCTTTACTGTATTTTTCTCCACCAATACTGATCTCCTTTTTCTTCCTCTCTGTTTCACTGCTACTGACGAGGATAATAAGCTCATAAGAAATGGCTTGCTGAGACAAACCCATGGTCCATATCTCCCAGCAGTCAGTCTCTGACAGTGGCAGCAGAATTATCACTTAGGGAGGGTAATAAGTTACATCACTTTCTGCAGTCCATTCCCTTTCCAATCTCCCATCATTCACCATCACTGGATTTGATATGTCAGAGGGAGTAATGTGCTTGCCACAGAGTATCTTTTAGCTGGTCCTTTTAAAATCCATTTATCAATCATGTCAATGAATTTGTCCCAATTTTTCCACCATTTTAAACTAATCTTTAATTTCTTTTGAATGCGTCCATGGCTTTGCCAAATATGTTTAGCTTACCCACTCACTTGTTTATAAAAGTCTTAGTCATATCCCCCCACAAACAGCTCTCAAGCAATGGGCTCACACAGGTTTTCTCTAGCAGCAGAATGATGCCCTCTGTGTTATTCCTTATGCTCTTCCTCATGATGTTCAATATTACTTGGCTTTTTGGGGTTGCTGTTGAACAGTCTAAAATTTACTTTGCTGAGTTGTAAATGCTAGTTCCAATTTCAGCATTGTGCAGATCTAGTTAATATTTTGTTTTTTCTTCTAGATATCTTACATCTATCCACACTGAATCTCGTTTATCAACTTCTTGCCCAGTTAAGTCACTCTAATGAAGTCTTTCAGGAGCTGGTCACTGGTAGTACTGAATTTCACTCTCCAAAGGAGCTTACTATTAGCTATGATCTCAGAGACTTCAGGGTTCATTACCTTTTATAGGTCAATAAAGACAATGAATAAAATTGGTCCAAGCGTGGAGAACTCTACTTGTGAATTTTCTTCATGGCAAAAAATCCATAAAACTCTGTTCTTTGTTTTCTGTGATCTAACCAGCTTTCAGTCCACAAAGACATTTCTTCAGTCTCATGACACTTCTGTTTCTCTAATAACATTGCAGTGGAATATTATTGGAAGGCTTTTGGAAAACTTATGTATATTCATATTCCCTTTATTTACTTGCATGCTGATAGCTTCATAGAATTAGAGAGAACTACTCAGACATAATTTCACATTGAAGAAACTCTGCTGACTTCTGCAAAAATCTTTATCTGTGTGCTCTGTTAGTTGTTATTTTATCATCTTGTCAGGGACAGCAATCAGCTTTCCCAGTCTACAGGTCCAGAGTCCCTCTTGTAAATGGCTTTTTCCAGATGACTGTTTTAGCTTTACACTAAGGAAAAGAACTATCTGTGGGTATCTTTATCTAAGAAAAAAAAAAAAGGTAGTTTTTTAGAGTATTCTGTGAATATGCTCAGAAGCCCTGGTTCCTATTAGAGGTTGAGAGCTGGATGGAATCAATAACTTGGGTTTGAAAATTGTAGCTAAGCTGTGATTTTTACAAAAAGCATTACTTCAAAAAATGAAAATTTAACTAATAAAAAATTTATCTCCCCTGTGTTGTTTACTTTGTTTGGAAGCCTGCTGATACCTTGTCCTCTTTCCATTTTTCATGAGAAGGGATCAGTCTTACCAATCAGAGATTACAGACACAGAGATCCATAAATGAGAGATGTCATGGTCTTGTAGTGATATAATACATGGCAGCTCATTTGTATAAGCACTCAATTTTTTCACTACAATCTTGGAGCACCACAGTACTAAAAATAGTATCGAAGTGGTGAAAATGCTGTAATCACTGACATTTTTTAATTTCCGACATCGCTGAGCAAGAGGCTGGAGAGGTTTCAGTCAACACTTCATCCTCTGTTCTGTAAACCAATCAATTATTCCTCAATGACATTTCTGCATGTGGCGTGTTGGTGACACTTTGGAAGCAGACTCTACATACTGAGCCACAGGTTTAGACTATGTAGTTAAATTTTATCAAATGTACATATTCTCAAAAATTATTTACCTAAGTAAATCACTTTTGTTGTCAGATGTTAAATGAAACAGGGTATCTATAAAAAATTAGTAGAAATGTTATAAATTTTAATTTATATTTATTTATATAAATTTATATTTAATTAAACATGCAAATTTTCATAAACATTTTTGGCTATAAACTTTATTAATTGGTACAGTTTAAAATTTTATCTAGTTCTGTGTTTTCTGGAGCTATTTAGAGAATGTTACAATCACTTTTATTTAAAAGCTGTCTTTGAAGTCTGATATAAACTACCACAGAGTAAATGTTAAGTAAACTTATACTGAAGAATTGCATTATGCACCCTGTGAACAATTATATTGGATATTGCATATTAGTACTAGTGCAATTTTTTTTCAGCTAATGAAATATATCATAGTATCTTAGACTGAAAAAGACCCATTATGTTCTGTACAGGATATTAAAATGTTCATTGGTAGATTACTAGCAAGCCCAAATAATCAATTTCCTATATTAATTTAGGTAAATTGTTTGTGTAAAGATTACTTTAATGATATATACATGCAATTTACTGCTTAAAATGATTTAAAAGAGAATTTAAGAGAAAAAACTAAGCTGAACATAGATTTATGCTGAAATTGTGTCTGCATTTGTAATTGTTCTGTTTCAAGTAAATTGCTCTGCATATTGCACAGAAACTGTGTGTCCTAGGGAGCACAGGCTGCCTCTAGAGACAGCGTGCCCAAAAAGGAGACACAAAAGGAAGCTGGATAATGTGGAGAAAAGCAGTCCTGGCTCCATCTGCTGTCTGGTTTTTCTCTCTCCCTTTTATTTTCTTGTCAGCTTCTTTCTTGGGGTATTCGGGGTAGTTAGGCCCCCCTATATTTCTCTGAACACAGACTAATTTTTAACCATACTTCTGCTTTTGCCTGCTATTGACCCCAACTACTTTGTTTTGCGTTTCTGAGCACCATTGATAGTTCCATTCTGTGTTGTTCCTACTGGACACAACTCAGATAAAACAGGAATGTACTTTTTTTTTGTTACCCTAGGATCAAGTTAATTTTGTGGCCTTCTCTTCTTTTTCATCTGTATTAGTAAGGAAGCCCAGGCACAGTTCTAGAACTGTTACTCACACTCAGGTTCACTTGAGCTGTATCAAAGCACAGCTGAAAAGTCTACTACAAGTGCTGTCTTTTCATGTCAATCTTTCTCACAGTTCTTTGAAAAAGAAGGGACCAAAAAGCTTTTGTTGGACCAAAGCTGAGGACAAGAACCTGGGAGTTTGGAGTGTTAAAGATTTTCCATGTTCTTTCGTAATAAGTTTAATCTTCAGAATAATTTCTGAGGCTGCACTAATTTGGGCCAAACCTTCAGTTATAGAGACATCTTTTTCTGCCCTCTGTAATGTATAACTTGGCTTTCCTTCCAAAATGGTTTTGTTCTTTTGGAATCCTAATAAATATGAATATTTTAGTTGAAAGGTATAATTTACTTGGATGTTCAGTGGATTTCATAACTAAAAAAAATATTTTACAAATGGCAGAATTTTGCAGTCACAAAAACCTCCCAATTTGAATTAGTCTAAATACTCAAATTTGAAAAATGGCTGCAGAATAGAAAGAGCACTTTTGAGTCAATCCTAGAGTTCAAAAATTGTACTGAGCTGTGATCCTGAAAATATGTACATCATTGTTCTTTTAAAACATAGCTCTATCTCAAATACAGGACCCAATTAAAATTTCCAAGTGGGAAGTCTAACTCTGGACTGCAGAAATACTGAAAATACAATGCAGATCCTAAATATGTAGGCAAGGATGCAAATAGGTCTTTAAAAATATTTATCTTTGCATTCTTAGATCTTAAAAATAGTACTGAAAACTCCAGTCATGGCTAAACATCAGAGAAGCTTACTGTGACTGGAACTGATAGGAATTCAAACTTTATTATAGAAGGCCTTTCTAAAATCAATAATTAAAAAAGGATAATTGGTGAAAATAAAGATTTTTCAGATAAGGAAGAAAGTTTGTTCACCAGAATACAGAAATTTCAAATATAATAGCAGATTAGTAATGCTACATGTTCAACACACTAGAAAATGCTGCAATCCATGATTCCTGATATTTTTGTGACATGAGAGGTAAAACCATTTCTAGGGTGTCTAAGTCTGGTCCCAGCTTAGATATCAGAAAAAAAAAACTTCATATTTGAGTAATCCTAACACTTAAGAAGATAAGAAAGTTAAAAAACCCAAAACACAAAGCAAACCAAATCAGAAACAGAATTGAGATCTTTGATAAATGCCTACATTAACATAAAAAGTGAGTTACTTTTCTACAGCTTACTGAAGTAGCATATGCTTCTGGGTTTTTTCAGCCTAGAAACTAATAATTAGACATTCTTTAAACAACTTCCCTTATCAGCAGTAATTAAGATACGAGACAAGTAAGATCTCTTTTAAGGAAGTGGTTATTTGCTGAAAAACATACATTTGGTTGTTCCCAAACTGCTTGTGAATATCAGTTCAAGTGTTTCCAGCTGTAATGAAGGAGTTGGAGTGATACAGCTGTGGAATCATCAGCTGCCTTTTACTCAACAGGTCTGCAATTAAGGAGTCCCTTTTTTTGATGTTGTTCCATAGGGACTGCTGAATGCTTCAGCAGACATAGTTCTTGAACTAGATAATTTCAAGGAAGAGGAAAACAGCTTAAAAAGTTAAAATTCATTCAGTTCAAAGTACTTCCTCTCCAATCCCAACCACTTACTAAAAAAAGAGTCAGTCCTAGAGTTCAAGGTTTTATTTTGTTAAATAATAGAAACCATTATTATTATACTAAAAAATAGCATTTTGTGCCCATTTTTAGGTAAGCAGCCCCACACACAAGTTTAATTACAGTTGTTTATTATGTGTATTTTTTTCATGTGTCTTGGTTTTTTTATATGTCTTGTTATTTTGACTTTTGTTCTTGTGTTAGTGTTCTCCCTCATCTGCTACTTCCTCATAAGAATTGGGCAAGTCATGTTGATCAGAACCTCCAGGTTAAGGTAACTTAAAATGCTGAGACAGTCTTCAAGGATGTGTTGTATCATGCTCAGTTTATTTATTCCCCAAAGTATCTCTGCAAAAATTAGAATTAAAAGCATAGTATTGTAAATAAAGATTAAGAAAGGGTGAGTGGTTCAGCTGCTCGTTTTGAGAACATCTTCTTGGGCATCTTTGTTTTTTAAATTGATATTAAGGGTTTTTACCTCATAGACTCAATTCAGTTTATTGGTTTATTGGATCTTTTCCCCTGGACATATTCAATTTCTTTCTGCTGGAGCTGTTCTGTTGAGGCTGAGTGTTTTGAAAGCATATTATGTGGCTTTTTTTTTTCCAGTTTACAGTTCAGCTGCCCTGCATCTTAAGGTTATCTTTCAGCATACCACTTCAGCAATATATACCAGTTGTATAACATACACTTTGCAATCTACTTTGTTGCAATAAAACCATTTAAAATATTACTGAGTGAAAAGCATGACTAGAAATTCATATGGACAAAATTTACCTCTGTATTCAAAATACTGTATCTTTTGAAATATTTCTCTTGAAATGTATTGAAAATGCCACAACATACAGAAAAACATAAGCATAAAACATTCATGCTGTTCTCTGTGGTTGCAGTTCAGTCACTTTACTCCTTTGCTCTGTTGCAGACGGTTCGCCATGGATTTCCTTACCTACCCACTGCCTTAGCTTTTGACCCAGTTCAGAAAATTCTGGCAATTGGAACAAGAACGGGAGCCATACGAATGTATCCTTTCTCATTCAGAATTTGCACCATTTCTGTGTATTTGTAATACAGAGAATTTGTAATACAGGGATGGGAATTACCTTCCTCAAGCACTCAGGTAAGGCTACAGTTGTTATGTTCTACTTCATTTTGCATTATGAGACAGACTGGGAAAAGATGTGCTGTTGAGGAATCAACCAGGTCCCTAAGGGGTTCAAAGAACAATTTCTGATTGCATTTTTGGCATATGGTTTTGGCATATAATGGTTAAGACAAAACAGAATTGATCTTTTTCAGCATGAAAAGTAAAAGTGGACAGCAAAGTGGTAATGAGCAAGTTGTGAATGTTTGCTAGCAATAAATAAATTCATTGCTGCAATGCAGTTAGACAGTGTTAGATTGCAGTTAGATGGCTATGTATGAAATTATTTAGACACTTCCGAGTGAATGGTGGGAAATAAGTAATTTTAGGACAGAATTCCTCTCTTCCCAGAGGAGAAGGTGAAGCACTATAAAAGTGCCTATTTCTTTTTGTTAATTATAAAGGTACTTCAGTGCCAGCAATTCATATGTTGTTTGTAGTACAGTAGGATTTTGAAATTAGAAGTCTATACAGAATAAATTTAATTACAAGGTAATTAAAATTTGAAGACTTAAATTAAAGAAAAAATTAAGAATATTTAAATGTATTTTAATGTATGTGATGTATTTCAAAATGTTTCTCTACCTAATTTTCTTAGTTTGGCATGGTTCCAGTGTTTTCCACTTCAGTGAAAATACATATAAAGCAAGGAAAAAAAGGAGAAAGAATATAACAAGAAGGTTTAAAAGTTACAGAATACAGAACTAATAAACCGATGGTTTTTTACAAACTTTTTGTAACCAAATAAATTATGTGTTTAAAGTAGGGGACAATGCTGTATGAGATAGCAATATAATATTTTCTGGTTCTTTTGCTATCCCTGTTCCCAAGGTAACTATACATGCAATGAACCCAAGGCAGGTTACAAAGTAAAGAAAAATCTCCTTGTGAAAAAGAAACCTGTGCCTCATGTAACATTGCTAAAACTTTGGTTCTTCTATTTTTGGGTACTCTTGGTCTGAACAGTTGCATTTTTGTAAGTCTCAATTTCCATCTGATTCAGAATTTCTCACATGACTCAACTAAACCTCAAGTTATGTGACAAGCTCTGCTTTGATAATTCTACTCTTTATTTCTTGCCTGTGTGAAGTAGATTGACTATATTATGTTCAAATGCAAAGAAGAAAGTGTCCGTGAATTTGTGCACTTCTGGGAAGTGCAAGTCTAGTAGTCACGTTTTCTTCTTTTTAGAGGTGTGCAAGGTTCAAAATCTGGGGCTTTGTACCTGGAGGCTTCACTGATATCATCAGAGTGAGGGTATTGGGAATTTCATGGTAGAAGTAGGAAGATGACCTTGCAGAAGATTGACTCCTGAGCCCACCTCTTCTTTCCATCTCAGCAATGTGGCTTTTCTAGGAGCAGTACTGTCACTGGCTAGGCATCCTCTATCTCTACAAATCCCTCCTTTGAGGAAAATTCAGGTACAGAGCCTGAATTAATACAGGTTTATGTAGAATTAATTTAAACCTGCATGTCTCCTGCCACAGGAATGGAACATGAAGTAGAAAAATAGCTGTATCCCTAAGCTTCTATAAAATTCTCTATATGTTTTCTATAAAATAGATTATAAAGAGTTAGCAGAAGGGAAAAGAATGTTTTTCAAAATGTCCTTCCTTTTAACATTTCTTCTCCTGTTTGCTAGCAAACTCCTATCTCATTCATGGAAAAATTTCTACCAGTTCTAGTATCTTAATCAAGCAAGAGCATCAGGATTACCAGGGAATTATTTTTTTTTTGGACGATATTTCATAACATAAATGCTTCTCGGCTTAGTCACAGAGAGCCTGGTTTGCTTAATTGAGCCCTGAGTTAATGGAAACTGTGCTTCGAAGACAGAGGGTGCCATAAAAAGAATTACTTATTCATTCATTTTTACTGAGGTTTCTTCACTTGGCTGTAAGTTCTGCAGAACATATTACATAAAAAACCTACTTGTGGACTAATAAATTTACAGTGAAATAGGCCCTAAGATTACCCCCAGAACACCACTCATTTAAGCCAGTCTTGTTGCAGATGTTTGTAGTTGTTGAAATCAGGCAATAAAATTCAAGCCAAGATATAACAGATGAAATATTACATCTGAAAGTACAATTCATAATGTGGGGTGTTTTTTTTAGCAAACTAAGGAAAATACAGGTTTTAGTGGCTCTAAGTTTTCCACAGTATCCTGTAAAAATACTTTTTAACACAACTGCACAATTTCATTCTGCAATGAGTATGTCACATAAAAAAAAGGGAATTCTTTCCATACATACATTGTGTTTGGCTGGTGTTTCTAAACACTACTTTTGATGGAGTGAAAGGACAGACTACTTGGCTGCCATCAGAGACATTCACCCAATTATTTATTTGTTTGGTTACTGGTAGTGCCAAAGGTACCTGGTTTGGATCCGAGTCTCTTCTTTAGGGAACACAAAAGGATAGGAAGACTGAATTTATGTTTAATATTCATGTAATGATGTAGAACAAGTTTTCCTGTGATGAGTCCAAGTCACATGATGGTATTGTTGCTTCCTTAACTTTCTAAAAGATTCACAAGGTATTGGTATTTCTACTGGTCACAAGGTAACAGGTCTTGAAAGACAAGCTGTTTTTTAAGAAAAGAAAGCATGTCCTTCTGTGTTGTGAATTAATGTCTAACATCAGGCCTTCAGGTGATCATTTTGAGTGATCCAGCAGCAGTACTTAAGTTGACTATGTTAAATTGTCCTGAAATAGAGCATATTATTCATAAGCTGCCATTAGAATGCAGAGATAAGTGGAAGTTCATTTTGGTGTGGCAGCCAATTTGTTTTCTCCTAGATTTCTTTTCAGGGTGCTTAGATGCAACTGCTGTGGCTCCTGTAGCACTGGGAATTGTTGTTGCTATGCTCTACTGATCCTGGTAGTCTCTGTGGGTTTCCCAAGGAAGTTCAAAAGACTGCAGGTGTTACCTAGAGTGATGGCTGCTGGGTATTGGATCCTCATAGGTGCAGCCCACAGAATCAGACTGCACTGCAAATCATCAATGGAGGAGTATCCCTACTACCTAACAAAGCTGCAAATAAAGGGCCAAAACCCCACTCCTGAAACATTTGCTCTGGCACCTGGTCATTCTTTACCTTTGTCCTAAAGATAGCAAATTTCATTTCTCCTTTGAGGTCTTTTCTACCTGTCAGAAGCCTGTTTCCAGCTCCCATACTTGTGATCATTGTTCAGATCATTGCCTGATACCACTTTAAGTGAAATATCCTTGCTTCAGGAAAACACATTGTATTGAAGAGGGGCTATGAAATTGAATTCCTTTTCTTAATTGTCTCCATATCCATCTTCTCTAGTCCCAATGTGAAGAACCTTCTGACACAATAAAACCAACCGTGCAGTCTCTGGTTGCTGTAAGAGAAGGTTCTGTATCACTATACAAGGAGGTGAGAAATTAAGATACTTGGTCAGACTTAAGTCTCTTCTTGATTTCAGAGGAAAAGGAGAAGTCTGGGGGGTTTTCACATCCTCAGTCTGAATAAACAGATGAAAATCAGTATTCTTAACAGTGATTATTCCAGTAACAGATCTGAAGAAGTGGCATGCTGTGCTCAGATTTCAGGATGTGTATTTCTATATTGTCATTTATTCAGCTGATAAATTCTTGTTAAAATTCCTTCTAAGTACTTCTTATAGTCACTGAGTCCTTTCCTTTGGAGTTCTTCTATTGTATCAGAGCTGTGCTTAGCCATTACAGCTCTCTACTTCAAACATACAGAATACAACATCTACTCTATTTTTTTTTAAATCAAACTGCTGATTATTTAGTGGTCAATTGCAGTGAGAAATTCTGAAAGAAACTCTTCTCTAGCTGTTACCATCTTTGATTATCATGAAATGAGAGGAAGTTTATCTTAAATCCAGTGCAAAGAAAACTACCTACTCGGTCCAGAATGGCCTCCACATCCCTGAAAAATTCACCATCAAACAGGCTTACATTATTAATATGTTTTTGTATGTGTTACAGTGTGGTCTGGTATTGTTATTAATACATATTCTTTAGACTTACAAGCTCCGTATTGTCATGGATGCAGGTTGTGGGGCATGCAAATCTTCACTTTCACTGTTAGTTGCTTGAGCAAAGCTGTAAGGCATCTGCAACCCATGCAAGTCTTTTCCAGTAGGCATAGCTGCTGGTTATCCATGTTATCAGAAAATATAGTGGCCATTTTGTACTTAGGCAAACAAAACACTATTCTGACTTGCTAACACATGACAGTGGAAGCATTGCTCTATCCCCACCTTTAGCTTAGCTGCACAGTCCTGACCCTTCCTTTGCTCCAATTCTGCTGCTTGTTAGATCTATTACTGTGAGCCATCCAATGCACTGCCCTGGCAAAATACCAGTTCTTCTGCTGTGCTACTTTTTTTTCCAGATTAGCAAACTGATTTATCTGCTGCTTACCTCCAATGTTAGTCAGAAAGATGCATAAATAAAGTGGAAGGAGTGCAGATGGGACTGGACAGAGAAGGTAATAGTGGAGTAACAAAATGTTGGCACTAAGGAGCAGGTTATTAAATTGACTTGTCTTAGTGTATGAAATTGCATCTGATAAATTCAGGTATGGCAGCTTGCAGCTGTCTATGAAATTTGCTATCAAATACAGAAATAGTCTTTCAATTTTGAGTGGTATAGGAGATACCATCTCTTTTACTTACATTTAAAAAATCTTCATGTAGAGCCATTTGCAAATCACAAAAAATCTACAGGTTCTGCTCAAGGGAGATTCTGCTTTAGGATCATAGTTGGAATAAGTTTTTCTGGCCTGTTTTATATACTTCTTCCAATGCTTTAATAGGAAGAGTGATTTTTCAATGTCAGTAAGGTACAGCAACACTTATTTTAACAGATGTGTTTTGTGGAGAAACAAACATGCCTTCAAAAAGGCCAATGGCATCCTGGCCTGTATCAGCAGTAGTGTGCCCAGCAGGAGCAGGGCAGTGATTGTCCCCTGGTACTCAGCACTGGTGAGGCCAGAACTCAAATCCTGTGTCCAGTTCTAGGCCTCTTTCTAAAAGAAAGATATTGAGGTGCTGGAGTGCGTCCAGAGGAGGGAAACAGAGCTGGAGAAGGGTCTAGACCACAAGTCCTGTGAGGAACTGCTGAGGGAGCTTTAGCCTTGAGAAAAGGAGGCTGCAGGGGGTGACCTTATCACTCTCTCAAGTACTTGAAAGGACAAAAGAAAATGGCCTTGGATTGTGCAGGGGAAGTTTAGGTTGGATCTTAGGAAAAATTACTACACTGAAAGGGTTGTCAAACCCTGGAACAGGCTGCTCTGGGAAGTGGTGGAGTCAGCAGCCCTGGATGTGTTCAAAAGTTGTGCAGAGGTGGCACTGAGGGACATGGTTTAGTGATGGACTTTTAAGTGCTGGGTTAGTGGTTAGAGTAGATGGTCTTGAAAGTCTTTTCCAAGCTAAATGATTTTATAAGATCATCTTGTTTCTTTCTGTGAAACAGCCAGTAAACATATCATTGATTCCAGAATTACTGTGCCAAGTAAAGGGGAAGGTGAAATCTAAACCCAAGATAGCTTTGTTGAACGTCATGGTTCCTCAGCAGCTGATGTACACAGAGAGACTGTATTGCTGGGAGGTAAAACAGAGGCTGTTTGTGCACTCTAGAAAAAAAGAAAATCTGGCAAAGC
The DNA here is from genome assembly GCF_031753505.1 of Anomalospiza imberbis. NCBI lineage: Eukaryota > Metazoa > Chordata > Aves > Passeriformes > Viduidae > Anomalospiza > Anomalospiza imberbis. Next base: position 78,129,409 of record NC_089682.1, on the reverse strand, counting down.
AGATAAATAGCACTAATTAAATCATTGCTGGCAGAGTTCTGAGTAGGCATGGAATTTTACAGTAGCTAAAGGAAATGTGGTAAAGAATGTTTGACATAAGGTTGGATGTACTTAAAAAAAGGAGAATGTAATTTGGGGTTTTGCTCTGTGACAAGGGTGGCATAAAAGCTAAATATAAATTGTGACAGGTTAACTCTCTCTGGAACTGCTGTCTTTTAATCGAAACAAGGATTCAGTAGTTCTTTATCCTCAAAATAAGCAGACTGTGTTCTCTGCTGTTTACTCTGTGTGATTTATTAGGCAGATGGAATGGGGGTAGCACAGACAAGATCATAAACCCAAAGTTCTGTTGTTTGACTTGGAGGAATCATTGATACATTTCATCTTTTATCTCATTGTACAATATATTTGAGATTTTTCTAGAGAACTTGAGCTATTCAGGATTACAAACTTCACTGAGAGTCAGTACTCCTAAGTTATTTTAAAAGTTCTTTTAAAAATTCCTCTGGAAATCAAGATACAAATGTCTATTTTTTTGTGTATAGATAGCTAAATAGGTTATTACAGAAATTAATTTATTGTCAATCTACAAGAATAAAAAATATTGTAAAAGATACCAAAATAGTCAAATTTACCTGTATTACTAAATCTGATAGAACCAGAGTTTGGAGAATTTTTTTTATGTTAAGACTGCTGTGCATCTGGTTATGTGTGCATTCACTTTTTTTTTTTTTTTTTTTTTTTTTTTTTTTTTTTTTTTAGTTTTTATTTAATATCTATATAAGGTTTGTGCATACATGCATAAATTTGTGTCTGTTTGTTTTCCAAGCCTCTTCCATGCTTTTTAAGTAATCAGACTGAATATGTTGCAGTTAAATGTACTGGACTTCCCTCACTTTCAGTTGCTGTTTATTCAGGAGATAAAAATGGAATCTGACATCTGCAAACGAATCTACTGAGAAAATACAGATTTTCATATATTTGGAGATGCATGTAAAACTGGCATACAGGTGGATGACTCTGGCAGCATTTTAAGTGGAGCTGATGACTGTGTTTATGAACACTATCTGAAAAAATGCTTTCTGGATGTCTGTTACAAGTATAATAAAAAAATATATAATTTTTTAATATAATAAAAAACCCCTCAACTTACTCTGATAGTGAAATTATGACTACTGGTGATAGTCAACTATTTCAAATAACTGACGTGTCTTAATTAGACCTTGTGTCAGCTTTAGAGCTTTCCCTACCTTTTTTGTTCTAAACTTTGTCATCAACATAAGTGTTAACATGCATAGGAAATAAAGTACATCAATTTGCTATCCTTTCCAGTCTGCTAATTATCCTTTTTAGACAAATATCCATGACCTAAATTTCACAGACATCCTTAAACCACAGAAATTTGTAGTCATACTACACAGTTATTTTGACTCTCTTCTTTTGCTTTTATCTGCCAGACACTCTTGATGGTAGAGGGAATTGATACTTCTCCAAATAACTTAGGAAAGCTAATATCTAGTAAAAGACAAACCCAAAGTACACAGACACATACAGTGGGAGCATATTAGTGTTGTGGAAGGAGACCTATTTTTGTCTAGCTACAGGCACTTATTCAGTTTAAATTCTTGATGACTTCTTTAAGTTAGGTACCTTTCTTGCACTTGCATGTATGTTGTAAATGGAGGGAGACCAGGGAGGAAAGGGAACTGTGGAGGGTTGAATGCCCATTACGAGGCAGAAAGGCTACAATGACTCTGAATTGTCTCTGCATTGGGAATACCTAAGGAGAAGTTTCTGAAACCAAAGAGTTCCTCCTATGAGGATCTTGCACAGCAAGGAACATAAGCCATGTGATGAGTGGTTCAGTAGGAAATGGGACAGACAGTCACACACTATTTCAGCCTAAACCTCAAGGAAGGCTGTAGGATAAAAGCACGGTTTTTCCTGAGGTTCTAGACATGGGGAGATGAACAAAACAGAGACTATGATCTCATTCAGGAGAGGGGGAGGGAAAGGTTTTCTTGAAGAAGTTCTCTTCCCTCATCCATGGTCAGCTCACTTCCTCTTTCCCTAACCGACCTAGTTTCACTCCAGTTTTTATAGTTCTCAGATCTCTATTCCTCACCCCTGACCTGTGTTTTCTTAGTGGCATTAAGCAAGCAATAGTCTTTCAATCTCCATCTTGCACCTGACCTGTGCAAAGCAGTCTCTGAATTACATATTTTCCTAAGGAAACTGTTCAAGTCAAGAGCCAAGATGTTTCCCATGTGCTTCAGATACCACATTCAAAGCTACACATGAGTACAAAAGGAAGTATTAAAAAAGAGCATCATGGGAGAAGACAAGTTTGTCCAAAAGAGATTGTGGATCAAGAGCTGTCAGAAAATGAATAGCCAAGTCTTAGAGGGCATTAAAGAATGTAAATGTGGCATCAATCTTTTTGTCCAGAGAGAGCACAAGGAGGAGAAGTGACCCAGAAATTTTGTGAGTCTGCTCCTCTTTAGTGCTGTAATGAAGGAGATATTCTGTTGTTTTATCAAAACTATTTTAGTCTTTTACTCAAAACATATCACCCTGCAGGCCTCCATGAAGAAAATCAGCTCCATTTCAGCCAGACACAGCACACTTTTCAAAAATTCTGCAGTACTCTTTGTTTGAACAGTTGTGGTTTTCAGACAATAATGAGTGGAAATCCAGGGCTCTTAACATGCTTTAACTGTGAAACTGATAATTTAAGATGAAAAAGGATAGATCTTCTCTCTAATTACTGACAATAACTATGCTTTCCAATAACCAGTTTTTGGGGTTTTTTCACTTTATTGAATGAATAGTAGCATATACTTATATGGTGTAAAATAGATATACCATATATAGTATATTAATATGTTGATATTCAACATTAACCCTAAAATATGCTCAAGATATGCTAAAATAGCACAAGAAAGAAATAATGGAATATAATTCTTTAGTACAATAGTTGATTTCTGGTTGGGTTTTTTGGGTGGTTGCTCCAACAAAGCCCAAATCACTGAATACACTACATTTTAAGCAGCTACAACAAGTGCATTTTAAATGCTGTGACTTTTTCTGTTTTGTTATTTAGCTGTATTTTCTGCAGTGCAGAATTGATAGCTCTGTGACATATTTACGTATTTCAGTTGCTTCAGTAAATAAATTAGGATTGACTGAATTGTGTGGTCCAATCTGACACACTGATTTCAAAAGCACCATGCTTTTATTATGAGATGAATCAATATGAGATGTGTGGTAGAAAAATACATTTGAGTATATTCATGCAGCAGGCAAGCACATGAATGACTTTAGTCAATATTCCCTTGGAAAACTATAATCAGAGCATACCAACTTAGGCTTTTAAAATATTTATCTTAATACTTTTCCCCTAATTACTTGCAATATATAAGTTCACATTTGCAGATAATTTCTCCATTTTAGGTGTGGATAGATGTGTGCCCCAGTTCGCATTAGATTATAACAACAGGGCTTTCTTTTTCACAGCAGTTTTATTAATCTTAATTTGTAGATTTTGAGAAATTCCACTTTGAGTTAAATGCTTAGAACTAAGGAGAGGCTAATATAATGCATCAATACTTTATTGGTTGAAGAACTGAATTTAAAATTTGTGATTTGGTGAGGGCAAGTGTCTTATATTCCTTCTGCAAACATCCTACATTCTATTTAGTAGATTATTTGCATAGTTTTAGTATCAATATATTTTATCTAAATGGCAAAATTCATGAGAGGGGCATAATTTTAAAACCCAAGAATACAGTCTCTTATATATAAAAATGAAGTTAAAAGTTAATTTTGTCTCATGATAGAACACTAAAATGATTGATCAGTCTTCTCCAGAAGCCTCTGTTACAGGATTAGGATCTGGCAGACCATCTCAGAGCAAGTGTAGCAGGTCAGACTGAATGTAAAATGCAGTAGTGGTTGCTACTTCTAAGGGTTTGTGCTCATCCACTGACTTGTACTGTGGATGCACAGAGTTGAGATGTGGGACTCTCAGTTCAATTTTCATAGCATAATGTTTAAAACCTACATATCCTGTTGCACACAACATTTTTTCTACCAAACCATGTATACCTGTGAGGTATTTTTCACTTTAAAGTGTTGCATTTTATAGGAAAAGCAAATGCAACTCTGTGTTTATAGGATAATGATTTAGTCACGTAATTTAAAGGGGTAATCTTGCATTCCAGTCTGTGCTCAGGGACAGATTATAAATTTTACCTGGAACAGTAACTAGATGCAATAGTTGTAACATGTTAATAGTTATAACATCTCCTCATTTTTGTAGATCATGTTATCTTAGCAAGACAGATGGAATATCTATTTCATAATAGCTTCATATGTTTGTTTCACAGAAGCTGTTCATAAAATATTAGTTTATACTGGAAGATCAAATGGTACCCAGTAGATCTGATGATTTCAAAGCAGCACTTAAATTCATTGCTGCCTGTCTGCACCTATAACTCTTGTCTTTGGTAAATTAATTTCTTTTCTATAAACAGATCATTGGATATCATAACCAGGTTATAATAGGGGCTGGAACCTTAGACCTTCCCATCCTAGATGAAAACCTGCTACCCCTGATTTCTTGTTCCATCTCTCTTAACTGAGTATTCCCTTCTCTCTCAAACTCCTACATCCTGCCCACCTAAGCTGAACAAGTCAAGAGTTGCTGTAGTTCCAAGTAGGGTGTGGTCAGGACACTGTGCTTATAGCACTTTTAGTTTAAGGAGAATAACCATTCCTTTTTGGTTCCTCATTATTTTGAGACACAAAAAATGTTGCACTGTTAATGGGGAAGCGTTTTTATCCTGTATCAGTACACCTTTTCATTCATACAATAAGGTGTCTGGTGGATAGAGACACCTGCAAATTTAGAACTGGTCACATGGATTTTTTGAGAAAAAGTTCTAATCTTCAGCAAGATCCGAGACTTGCCTTTTCAAGTCCTTTGGCCTTTAATAAAAAGAGCTTTTAACTTGATTCCTGCTGTTTGTAGCTGTAAAATAGGTATCAACCAGTGTCAAGAAGTCATTACATTTAATAAATGTAATGCATAGTTTTAAAATTCTTTTAAGATGAAGAATACCACATTTATATTTTCCAGAACGACAGAGGAAATCCTTAAATACATTGACGTCAGAGTGATGGGCTCTGTTAAAAGCATCTGTGAATTACCAGGTGTGTTTTGATTATGCCTCCATAGTGTCTGGTTTGTATAATGTGAATGAATAAACCATTCTTGAGCATGTATTTCTCAATAAAAATAGAATTTTGTATAAAAATGAACCTTACATTAAAGATAACTTATCTACATTAATATCATCATCATCCAGACCATAAGCTTGTCAAGCTGTCAACTTCCTCAAGTAGGATGTCCCAGCTAAAAAGAAAACAAAACAAGAAACCTCAATCTTTTCTGAAACGAGAGGAGAAGCAAATTGTCCTGTGAATATCATTGCTAAGAACGTCTTCTCCTATGCTCCTGAATTTTGTAGCTCAGGACCTCTCTAGCATTGCAACTCTCAAATGAAAGGAAATACTAATGAAAAACTGGTTCATTTTTTAAGTTCCCTCAGTTTTAATTGATAGATCACTATTTTGGACTTGAAAGTACAAGAATCACTTCATTAGGCTGACAGTTTTACTACAGCAAAGAAGCTTTCCGTTTTTTAAGCGTAAATTAATTCACTGGGAGATCAATAAATGCAGTAAGAAAACAGTGTTGTTTTCATGGCTTCTGAACAACTTATAGATGAGATATTTTCCAGTTGTTAAAAAAAAAAAAAGTTTAACTCTTTTAAAAGGAATTTATATAATGCTACCTGCTACATATTCCTAGAAGTAGACTAAATCTTCTGCTGCAAGAGAGGACAGAAAAACACTGAGTCCTTACTTGTTTCTTTAGAGGAATGCTTCTCTTATGACTTGAAATTCATTAGTTAATGTGGTTCTGAGCAAGCAGGTAGAATGTTGTACCTTACTTGTCTATTTTAGCTAACCACTGCCAGGGCTTCCCTATTCTAGCTAGCCATAACCCTTTTTAGGGTTTCACAGAAACAGAGAGATTATATTAAAAGAGTGAATTCTTTTACTTCTACATTCATACTCTGTAGAAGGAATGTAGAATGTTCCAAAGGAACTCAAACATAGAGTTCTTAGAAATATGGTGCAATTAGGTCTGCATGTTCAGTTCATTTTTCATTAGTCCTGCATCAATTCTCTCCTCACACTTCTCCAGCTTTGCTATTGTCAGGATTCTTCACCAACCTTATGCTATGGGGCCTGTCAAGGAAGAGCTGTGTCAGGGTTCTTGTCTACTTTGCCATGCTGTGAGCTATAGAGAAAGGAAGAAGCACAGACATTACACTTAGAGGAAATGAGGATGAAATACTGCTTTTTTGAACTACTGCATTTCTCTGTTGTTGGTTTCCTGTCTCATCTCTGGTGAGACTGATGTTATATCATGAGGAGAAAAATGAAAAAAAAATGTTGGTGGTTTTGTGAAACAGTCTAGTTGGTTGACTGCTCCCAAAGTACAGCAATCAAAGTGTCTGCTCTGGTTTCCCTGGCATGTTTCAAACTGGCTACAGGGACTGAAAGTTCTTTTCTCCCAAGAGGGGCATCAGGTACAGCTAAATTTATTCATCTGGGCAAGAGCCACCAAAGCTGCTGCTGCTGAATAGTTGAAAGATTTCTTCTACTTCCCTAGTTTAGAACAAGGTCCTGAATGTTGGCAACCGAAAAATCCAGCAATTTCTGCTAATGTGGTGCAGTTTCTAACAGGATAGGTGAAACTTGTGAATGGTGGAGATGGTCAGAAAGAATGTTTACAATCTGTGTGCTCCGTGTTATCTTTGCTATCCAGAAACAAAACTTCCACTGGGGCCTAAGGGTTGTCTGGCTACTGGTTTGTCTCTAAGCACCACTAGATGAAGCTCCTGCTATCAGCCTGTATAAACAGATCTCTCAGTTTGCAAAGATAAGGAACCAGTAGTTAAGTAGGGTTTATGTTATCTGTCCTTGCTTCTGATATTTCCCATATTTAGAACATCACCTGGGTGATCATCAGCTCCTAGTTTTACAAGGTCTGTGCATTGACAAAAACCAGGCAATTACAGACTGTTACCTTTTGTTTTGGGGCTTCATCTCAAGATAAATATGTTGCACTTGTGGACTCTGATATGATGTTGGCATCAGGATTTTAATTAAGACAGATTAGAATACAAATCAAGGTTTCATATGCAACTTTAACCCTTCCAGGTAAACATATTTCTGAATTCTAGGCTTTAATTTACATTCTTTAGCATTCCTTTATCACTTCAGTGTGATGATATAGTAAGCAATTCTTCAAGATTTGGGTCAGTTTTGCACTGGTGTTGCAATCACAACTTATTTTGTTGTAAATGTATTGAAATGTATTTTAAAACATCAGTGCTAATACTGAGTTAGTAATTACATAAAATCAGTTGAACTTCAGAACCACCCCCTCCCCCCAGATTGTATAAAGTATCTCAAAATCTGAATTAGAAATAGCCAAATCTATTAAAACCATCAGTTTATTTGCCTTTTAATTAGCAGCTTTATGTTCCTAATTAAAACTATCATCCTGCTTGATAGTACCTTTAGAATCCAAGTTTCAATTCAGTATTTCTCATTTTTGCTTTCTCTTCTTCTTCCTTAGTAGAGATTGAAAAGAACTTACACTATCTGTAGTTGCAGTAATGATTATAAGGGAAAGTCTGTCAGAATTCTGTGAAGCTGTGAGTGGCTTTTATGAATGAAGTTAAGCCTGGTATCAGAGACATAGAAATCAAGTTAAATCTGCCTGTGTTGCTGCTTGTGAAATAGCTAAGCATCTTGGATGAGAGCAAAAAAAGCTCCCCCAAACTAGATAGTTTGAGAATTTTATAGGAAGTATTTTCAAACTGCCTGAAAAATCAGCAGAAGCTTTTGGGAGGAGCAGACTCGTGCAAGCATCTTTCATTAAAAAAACAAAAACAAAAACAAAAACAAAAAACAATTTCTCACCAACTTTCTTAAATGCATATTTAGAAAACTTCTTGTTCATCAACCAACTACAAGACCAATGACAAAATTAGCAAGTGTTATTTAAGTGAGAATTTTTATACTGTCTGTGGAAACAGTGCTTTTTTTTTTTTTTTTTTTTTTTTTTTTTTTTAGTTCTAGTCAGTTTATGGTTATATAATCATAGTATGTCTGCCCTGGAGCCTTGTTGTCACTGCTTATTGCAGTCATTCTTCAGACATGATTCTGGAAATTTAGGCAGGGTATTTTTATCAACAGAATCTTGTAAAGTTATCTTTTAAAGAGAAATTGAGCTGTGGATCTTCCATGTCAGCTTGAAGCTTTTAAGCATATAGGATCTCTCATGGGGCTTTTTTATTGCAACAATTCTATTCATCAGCACTGCATATAGAGCTGGTTGTAGAGATTCACAGATCTCTTCCTAGAATTCCTGCTGTAAGTTTAGATTCTCCCAATGTGCATAAGCAACTAAACTGATTTTTTCTTGTAGTGGAAATTATACTGAATTTGTCAGTTTTGCACATAGCCATCATTTTGCTCTTTCATCAAGTTATTTTGGTCTGTTTAAAGATTCTTGCTAAACTTGCTAAACCAAATGGATTTGTCACATGTTTAACTCTTTAGATCTTTAACAGATTAAGAAATATAGCAAACTTTATCGGACGTATACTGTGATACTGTGATTTACCAAAATGCCATTGCTTTTGGTGACTATCTTCAGAATGTCAAAATCACTACTGAAAGTGGACTGTGTTCCCTTATCTCCCATTCATTTTTTAAATGCTCTTCAATTACTGGAAATTTTTGCAGCCCATTTGAATTCAGGTTTTCATTGGCAGTAAGTCATACCCTTTTTTTCTACCATAACTATTAATCAAAGGAGGTATTTTCTCTTGTTTTGTGTCTTCAGTTGGTTTGTTTTCTGTTTAAGGAGATTTTCTGCAGCCTTTTGACAACAGAGGAAGTTTTTTTCCAATTTCATGATATTTTGGAGGGCCAAGAAGTATCAAGAGATCAGTATCATATGCATATTTTGGGAGGCATTATTAGCTTTTAGAAAATAATGTTTAGACTAAATTCTTTATTTTTATATTAGTGTTTTAATTTAAAGGTGTTTGCAAGATTCCAGTGTAAGATTTACTGTCTTATAATTTTCTGGATAATCTCAAGTCTCTTTTAGAGGTATTAGCTATGAAGTTTGGGAGTGGGCATTGCTAGCATCCATTCTGCTTCTTTCCTATGCTCCTTTCAAAGTATGACATAAGTATTGTTTAGACAGACTAGTAGTTTACTTGGGACTTTAGCTGCTGGTTTCTGAACTTACATTTCTGATACCTGCATCTTTAATAATCTTACTTAACAGACACACATACACAAAAAAAGAAGTGTGCAGCAGCATAAAGGAACCTTTGTCAATATACTCTGTTAAAAGCTGAATCAAAGAAATAATTAATTTTTTTTATATTCTTGTTTGATTGCTTCCTGTACCCCGGGGGAACCCAAGACATTCATCAGGTTTTGCTGTAGTTACTGTTTTTTAAGCTTGCCATTTCCAATGTGATCCAAACACACCACATTTGAGTTTCCTTTACCTTTATCTCTCTTAATACTCTGTACAACAGTGTAAATCTAGAGCAACACTTCTGAGCTGAATGTGGCTATTCCAGATGGATGTTGTACTTTCCACCTCCACATAGCCTGGCAGCACTTTCCCTCAGATTTTATTCTCCTGACTAAAATAAAATAAAATAAAATAAAATAAAATGTTTGAGCAAAAACATATAAGAACATATATTTGCTTTTTTCTGATAATGAGCAAGGAATTGTACTAAAAAATGGTTTTACATGAAGTATGAACTGTTAGCCCAGCTACTGTTCTTACAAAATTTCCATTGTAAAAACTTTCTTCTACCTTTCTCAGGAAAAAATTACATCTATTTTGATTCGATCGTATTTAATGAGTAAGTTAGTCTTTACTTGAAGTGCATTTAGGATTCAGGTTTAGTTTCTTAGTTCTACAAGAAAATCCATCTTATTAGCCAATGCCTATGGGTGTAACACCATGCTATGTGCAGGGGATGGTATAGTTCTGATGGATCTTGATCAGTTTCTTTAAAAAAGAAGTTTAAACACTCTTGGGAAACATTTAATGTGAAGGAAGACAGAATTAATTCTGTTTTAATACTTCCATTTTACATTTGCATGTTTGAACTGATCTGCAAATAGAACAGTTCTAGATAAGTATTTTAAAAGCTATACCAATATGAATTAAAACTACAAAAAACAACACTATAGAATGGGGACAAAGCAGTATTTCTTAGGGAGACCTTTAATCACCAAGTATCAAAATTATTCAAATGGATATTGATAGAGCTGGCCCGGTTTTACTGATGTGAGGAAACTGAAGCACTAAAATGATTTATCCCAGTCTTTAATATGAGATTCTTGAAGAGCACAGGTCCTTTTATTTTCAGGCTGGCACTTCAACCACAAGCTGTTCAATTCAATGGCATTTAGCCTGAAAGTTTGTGTGCATGTTTCTGATGGTGCTCTTACATGTTTTCTTCTAGGTCATAAGGAATTTGGGGTAGATTCCCTTACCCTTTTGCATTGTGGTGCTGTAATAGCAACCTAATAATGTAATGTATTAAGGATAAGTTAACTACATCCTTTATTTTTTCCCCATTTACTTTTCTGTTGCTGTGGCTTGATCAATAGATTTTAGATTACTTGTTACAATCATTGGATGGCATATATACCATACATGGAAATTGTCCTCCCAGTCAGGTTTTGATCACTGTGATGCATACATATGCATTTGTTTAATGTATTGCTACATACAGAAATGCTATGTAGAATCATGGAATAAATAGGCTCAGTGTGCACGTTCTTCAAATGTAAGAAGAAGTAAAAATTTTGTCACCTAAACATGTGTCTCTATGTGTTATTTTAGTTCCTATCTAAAGTGAGGAAAAATGAAACAGTATACACAAAAAAGAAGAGAAAAAAGATGCTTTTGGCAACTGCATACTTCCAGATTGCATTTGTATTTTATGGGGGGGAACTGGGAAAATGCTGTGTAATGTGGCCACCTGTCAGGAAAATTACCACCTGTCTCCAATCTTGATTTTAGTCGTTCATAAAATTAACAGAACAGATAAATAGTGATACCCCTATAAGGGAAAACAGTTGATGGATTGATCAATTTAACAGGGTTACAAACTATTTATTGCCCAGGTAATAAAAGGCTGAATAAATTCTTTGTACTGTGTATCAGAATATCAAAGACTCAGGCAGACAGAACTGGCTCTTGAAATCTGTGTGTATGTTAGGTTTTAGGTTCTGCAAGGCTGCTATTAAAAGCCTCTGTTTACATTTCTCTTTCATCTCACTAACGCTGCTTTAATTTCAGTCATAGTGGCAAAATGATAATCACTCTTGCTTAGGAGTTCAAACCATCTATATCATCCATATTGTAGAATTCTATTGTTGGTTTCTCTTACCACCTTTCTCACAGAGGGGAATTGGGAAGCTTCCCGATTCTCCTTTGTCCCTTCTTCCCTGTCTTTTCTCTCTGAAGGATGAGGCAGGGTTAACTATTGAACATTCACTGAAATAATGAGTGCATACAAGAAGACCTCACATTGCTGCTACAGCCATAGCCAGTCCTCAAGCTACTTGGTGTGAGTCACATCTTAAAGGAAAAACTTTAATAGGAAAGTATTATTCCTTTTCCTTGTCTCCAACTGTGTTTTACTGTTCATCTCAATCACTTGGGCAACCTCCCCTACCACTAAATTGTAAAGCTACCAGGTACTCTACTTCTTGCACCCAGAAGTACTTTTGTTCGGCTGCAGTCCTGTGTTCTGCAAAACTTTGGGGAACCTGGTCTTCATGTGGGTTTGTCATAGATCCTGAACTGGAAGCCTAGTGTTGTCCATCTGGCTATTTCACTGGGATCTTAACAAGAGATGATAAACAGGAGAGAGGGAAGCTGAAACATCATATCTCAGGGAGAGGACACAGTTATAACAAAATCTTCAGCTGTGGAATACTGTCCTGCTATTGCAGAAAATTCCAATATTCAGTTCCAGCTTCTTTAGACTATTTAGCTTTCATATACTGTGGTATTTCTGCTGTTTCAGAAATCTGCGGCCACTTTTCTGCATTCTCTCAGTATCAGCAGAGAGCCACATTAAAGCTGTCTTAGCAAACCCAGGAGTCCTTCAATCCAGCCTGGCTAGCACTCCTCTGCATGTTACTATGCCTCTGCATGTTTCTCAGGTCTGGCATTTGCCTTTCCCTCCACAGTGTCTCACAGCGTCTCAGCACACCCAGCAGCACCCCTTTTGTTCATCTGTAAGAGCTGCCAGGTTTTGCAGAGGTCTTCTGTTGCTATTATTTTGCTGCAGGATATATTGGCCATATATACTAATATTTAAAGCTGAACAGAAAGAACGTAACAGAAAGTTTCTTCTCCTGCTTGCAGTTGAAGAATATTCTAGTGACAACTATAGCAATTGCTGAGAATGGAACACACAAAAACAACAACAAAACCAATCCAAAACAAAAAAACCAACCAACCAAAAAACAAAAAAAACCAAACCAAACCAGTACTGTTTTTAACTTCTTTTAATGCAATTGGGTCACTTGAAAGGAGAAGGAGAATAAATATCATCTGACTTTGACAGTTCTCTGAATTCATCAGCAAGTCTCCAGAGATTGTTCAAATACTCTTGCATTTTGAAGAATGTTTTTTTCCAGTCTTTATTAAAGCTTAAAGCTTCTTGGGGTGTTGTACCACCACAGGCTTTACCAGCTGTGGGCATACCTAAACTGAGTGACTGGATTACAGTTGTGGTAAGAAAGAACTCAGCTGGTGAGTTCCCATTCTGCCTGGGAATGTGAATACATGCTGGGAGGTCAGCCCACAGTGACCTTTGTGCTGCTGCAGACAACATTATTACAATACCAGGGCGTTGTGAGCTCATTGGGAATTACCTTCCTAAACTGTAGTCACATCTTTGCTGGCTGTATGGTTGTCTTTTTGTATCTAGAGGCTGTACTCTTTCCATATTTTACAGTAACTCATAAATGTTTAAGACAGCTTTTGAGCAATTAGTGCTGTTTCTGCTCTAGAAGTTATGAATTTGTTATGTGCAATGATTTTCATAATGTGTCACCTTAATTTATTTCAGTCAGTTTGGCAAAGAAAAGCAGTACAACTGAAAACATGTAAGATTGCAATTTTCTAGTTGCATGAATAATGTGCAATATGAATTCCAATCTATTTTCATGAAAAAAATAACAAATGACTTATTCTACTCTATTCTTAGCCTGGAAATATGCTGACACATCTAATGCATCATAAAAAGTACTTTACACGTGAGTTACCTTGGTTAGCGGCTCACTGGGTCCCCACACTAGTGCTTCCTATTTATGAAGAGACTTCACACTTGAATGCAATTTGTTTTGTAATGCTTAAAGACAAATTACTCTTTACAGCTATTAAAATGTGAAAAAATCTGGACTAAAAATATTTTTTTACAAGCAGTTTAGGGTTTTTTTCCCCTCAGAGATATAGCCATTGCATGTTTCTTATTGATCCTTTGTGTGTGACCTATCAGACTGAAGTGGTTTGTGGAAAGGAAAAGCATTCCCAAGATAAAATACTAGAAGCAACACTGGAAGGATTTTGATGCAGTTTTATTTTTAGAAATCCACATCAGAAAGCCATTTAAGGCAATGATTTTTTGACTTGTGACCATGGACAAGTGTCATATGTTTTCAGAGCAAGTTGGAAAATACATCTGCTTGTTTATCTGTAATCATTCCCATCTTAGAATGGGATCATATGTGCTTGATATACTTCCTAGAAATATCATGCCTTTATAAGTTCTTGAGTTGCAGCTGAGGCTGATTATTTGACCTTCTCTGAAGATGTCTCCTGCCCAGGCTAGGAACAACCTGGCATCTGGAAATGGTGGAGCTGTGCTGTGCACTTGAGCTGGTGAAGGAAGAGCAATGCTGCAACTCCTGGAACTTTTTACTGCCATTTTATCTCATTAGATTTCTCCATTTGCTTCTTCTTATCCTTTATTTTTACCCCTTTGTGTTGAGGGGAAGGTTAGGAATGGTGTCTTTCTAGCAGCTCTACAGGGAAGGGCAGAAAAAAGTATGAAAAAATGAAATTATTTCACTTTAGTAGGTTCCTAAGTAGGCAGATCCACTTATTTTGTCCTGTAATTGGATTCCCCTTACAATGCCTATTTTGTAATCCAGGATCAAAATAACTTGAGCAATTTTGAAATGTAATCCAGTACATACTATGCTACAGAGAGTTATTAAAATTCTAAAATGTTCTTCTAGATATCTACTTGATAAACCTGATACAAAATTGGAATTCCAGTTGTTTGTGTTTACTTAAATTGAAATTTGTAGAAGAAACCAAAACCTTGCAGCAAAAAAAATGTGTTCTCTTTGCTGCTTTAATGTGTTCAGAGCCAACTCACACATTGGGTTTGATAAAATTGGGTTTGAACTAAACACTTCAAGATATGTTCTGCTTTTAAGGTTATTCAGCCATAAAACTCATACAAGTGGTTGTATATTGTCCTAGAGCTTCAGATTTTTCCCCGTCTTCCGTGAGTGCAGTGAAAGCTTTGCTTGAAGTTTTATTCTGTTGGTGGGGTGAATGACTGAAAGCCTCTTTGTTGAAACACCAAAACCTCCTTCTTTCTGTGCTGATGCAAACAGTGCAAGAAATAAGAAAAAATAAAAAGGCTATCTTCCCTGTCTGCATACACTTCCTTTGGACAAGGTATTAATTTACAATATTTTCCTTTGTAAAATGACACTAGAAATAGGAAATAAAATTAATATAGAATCATTTGCTGGTTACTTTTGCTTGCTGACATTTTGGTTTTAGTATACACTGATATTTGCATGACAGTTTCACTTCCCATTTTCAGAAAGCAATTTAATATTACTGTAGTTTCAAGATCTCCAGATACAAAGTTTAATTAGAAACAAAACTGGCAAAGGGACATTAAATATACAAAAGAAAGTACGGGGGAAAACCGCTGAAGTATTGTAGACTCTTGCAATATTTTAGAGGCTAGATACATTGCATTAGGTTTCTGACCTATTTAGACAGATAAGAAAGGGTTGGTATGTTTTTTTGAATTAACAAACTCAAGGTGATTTAACTTAATTTTTCTTTAATAATGAACACCCAGAGAAAATTAGCCATTTTCTCTTTCCCTCTTTTTTCTTAAATCCATTCCTTTATTTCAGGAGTTAAGGACTAAAAATTGTAACAAGTTGGAATATTTATTTACGGTTGTCTCAACAGGTGCAGGTGCTCAGCTGATTTAAACTAACCTCTGTATGTTCTGCTCTGAGGATTGGTTCCATTCAGTACCATCCACCACCAGCCAGCACTGCCATCGCTCCCTCTTGCTGCCTGGTGAGCTGGATCTAGGAACTGGGAAATTCAATCCAAGAGGAAGGAGTTGTTTTGTCTTTTGCTGTGTAGCTGCTTTTGAGCACAAATGCCTCCCCTTTGTGTTTGTGTGGCAGTGGAATGAGCCACACTGTCAGCACAAGGAAGATCAGACTGCTCAGCCAAAGGCAGCAGTGAGAAAGGCCAGAGCATCACTTTTGTCAGTGCTGTGGGCTGAAATTTGTTTGGACCAATCATGGAACCACACCACAGCATTTCCCTCTCTGCTGTTTAACAGTTGATGTTATGGATGATCTGCAGGTATTAACTAGATTGACTTTCATTTTGTCAGTCATCTTTGCAAACATCAAAATGACGAGGCAGAGCAGAAAGATCAGACAAACTGGACTGAGTCAGGTCACAGAGCTCCGGGTACAATAAGATGTTTCAAAAGTTATTATATAGTGCAATTACATAACTAACAGTCTAGATTTTATCAACATGTCTGTCACTGAAAACTGCAGATTTCAATGAGTATCTCTGTTTTCAGCAGCTTCTCCTTCGATGTAGAATGGCTATTTTTAATCAAAATTTCCACATACAGGGCTTTGTCTCAAAATTTTTTTTCTTGTTTCAGAAGGCTATCTATACAAGGAGCACAAAATTCCAAATGTTTTTTTTGCCATCATCTTCAAAAGGATGATGTCTGCACAAGTTAATGGGTTGATTAGTTTTAAATGATACTATAGTTGTAAGATTTCACTTCCCCATTCACATGTTATGGGAAAATGTGACTGTGCTTTACCTAAATTTGGAAGTTATTTATATAAATATTTGTAATCACATTTTTGCTTTATAATCCTGTCAGGTAATACAGGTGGTCCAAAAATTCCCAAATAACTTTTAATCCATAATTCTAATATTTGCCCAAGATTCTGATTTTCATTCTTTACCTCTTTACCCCTTCATTTCCCAGTGCTTTGAGGAGTTGATGTGAAACCATCAACATTTTGCAGTCTGCTACCAGAAGTGAAGTACTGTTGACATAATTTCTGAATCTGTTAAAAGCAGGTTCCCACAGGGCAAATATTGCATGTGTACAAATTGTTTAAAGCTTCTGTGTAGTCAGTGATGATAATAATCATAGAAAAAAAAGGTCCTGGGAATTAAGCCATGCAGAGATTTGCTGTTTAATTCTGACAGCATATTGGTTTTTGGCTGCTGCATGATCTTTATGCTCGCTAGAAATATAAAGGGCAGTTCTTTTAAAAATGACCATGAGTGGCTGAGACAGATGCTCTTTAGAATGAAATATAATGATATATAGCATTCAAGCAGTCAAATTGTTTTTTCACATGTCAACCTTTTACTTATTCTGTTTAGCTAATTTTTTCAGATCTTACTGTATTACTGATAGCTTGTCATGGAAGACTTCAGTGTTATTACTCTGACTTTGCTGTTTTCCTTTTCTTTCACTGTCCTCCATCTCTAACTGAACTCTTTCCTTTTCTGATCACGATGTTATTCATAACAGTTGCTGAGTGGCTGAATTTAAAAATGTTTTAGAACATATCCTTTGATTGTGTGTTCCTTTCTTTTCCATGTTGCAGTTGTTATTGCTGATGGAAATAT
Organism: Anomalospiza imberbis; assembly: GCF_031753505.1. Classification (NCBI taxonomy): domain Eukaryota; kingdom Metazoa; phylum Chordata; class Aves; order Passeriformes; family Viduidae; genus Anomalospiza; species Anomalospiza imberbis. The sequence continues at coordinate 78,112,251 of NC_089682.1, read as the reverse complement.
TTTATATATATATATGTGTCTATATCTCAATCAAAGTACTTTTTTGAATTTATATAAAAGCATGTTTCATCAATCAGACCTGATTTTAGTTTAACAAAGATTAGAAATAAATTTGCATCTAACCGCTGTACAATATACAGGTACATTAAGCAAAACAATATACATGGGAAAATACACATGGAGTGGAGCAAATACTATGAGACTTTTAACTTCAGAATTGGCATAAATTCAAAAATGCTGTATCTTGAAGCAATATCCAAGTCTTGTTTCATGAGCACTAAAACGTTCTGAACTCAAATAGTCAAAAGGGGTTAAAATACCTTAGTTATGCATATGTTTTATGCTTCAAGTGACTGTGCCAGGGAACTCACTTAGTACATGCCCTTGTATCATCAGAACATGGGATGTCTGTAGCTAAGGGAGGACTTCAGTGTTGCACAAGCAGGAAGGACCTTAGCCCATTTACTTGCTGTATGTTGCCCTCTGGTCTGTAAAGATAAAATAGATATATGAGGGTGAATCAGAACACATTCAGGATAGACATCTGTCATACTTCAGGATTTTCCTGGAGCCAGTCCAAATTTTGGCAGTCTATACTTCTCTTTAAAAGCTTGAGCAAGCTACATAGTTCCCCCACTAACCTTTTGCAGGCAGAAGAGGATTCCACATTCTCAAGTTCTTAAACAATTCTTTTTAACATTCATAGAAGCAAATCCTTCAGAATTTTTTTTCTAACCTCTAGAGGCAGAGCATTCTTATCTTGCCATTTTTTCTACTATAGTTCATCTTGCTTTTCATCATTCTACAGGCTTTAAATAAAACAAAGATTTTAGTTAGCTGAACTAACTAAGAATCCAATTAAATCCCAGCTCAGGATTTTATGAACAAGATTGTATTTTGCACCTGATTATTTCTTGTCTTTTTTCTTCCCTGATCACTACTTATTACAGAGTCTCTTCACCTGTTTAAATTTTCCTTAATTGTTTTTTTCATCTTTTTTTTTTTTTTTTTTTCTTTTAGTTGTGAGTATAGGTGACTCAGAGGATGTTTGGGCAATTGAAATGGTGTCCATCTGAGGAAATGCTTGTTGAACTCCCAGGAATGGCTTATCTTGCTTCAAAACTACTCATGTCTCTGTTTTCTGAGATCTCACCTAGCATAGCACTTGATTGGGGTCCACTAAGGGACTCTGATCTTTTTCTTTCCTTTTCTCTTTTTACTTCAAAGCCTCTTAAATATGTAAGATCTGTGTCTCAGCCCTACAGCACAGTATTCTTGCAACACATGACAAAGGATGTGTCTTTCAAGCTCCAGTGTGTGGTAGGAATGTATACAGTGGTATTTGAGGATGAAAAACCTTTGGGGATAGAGCTGGAAGACTGTATAGGAACAACAACCCAAACCAGGCACATCATTTTCACATTGTATATGGGGAGTGCTGCATGGAATATTCCTCCTTCTGCACAGCTCCCTGGTTAGGTCTTGGAGTGAGCTAAATGCTTCTCTTCAAAACAGCCTGGAAGCTAAGTTACAATTACACCACATGGATAATCATGGAATCTGCTCCTTGCTTTACTCCTGGGGATTATTTTACTTAGCAAAGTAGATGCAGTAGTCTGCCTTCCAACTGCTCCTTACAGTCTGGACTAGTTCCACATTCAGCTATTGCATTTCTATTCCCTTGGATTTAAACACCAGACAGAAATGCATTTGATGACAGTTGTCAAATCAGGCAGTCTGGCTACTTAAAGGTACCTACTGAATTAACCAGGAGCTGTGTCAACTGTGGCAAAGCCACCGAGGTCTTTTTCTGAAGCCAGGCACCTTAGTTAAAAACTGTGTTCATGGTTTGTCAGCCAGCTGCTGTTGTCCAGAATGAATGTTTTATTTTTCAAGCATTAAATTACTAAAGACACCAATACAGTAACATGAAATATTTTGCAAGATATCTGTCATGCATATATTTAATGATCTTTGCTACTCTTCCTGTCTTTCCACATTGTCAGTGAAGTATCATAGTAATAAATGAATATGTGATACTTATTTATTTCTTGTTACCTTGTAAGTAAGACATAAGTCTTGATGTGAAGACATGAAGTGCACAATTCACCCTTTTTCACTCATTTCTTAAATCTGTAAAAAATTTGCTTCTTTTTTTGAGTTCAGCTTTCAGAAATTGCCTATTATTATGGCTTTCTAAGATTACAGAACTCTTTAGTAGGTATTTTTTGTTTGTTTGCATTTGATGGTTTTTTTTTGTTTGTTTGGGTTCTTTTTGTTTTGTTTGTTTGTTTATTTGTTTGTTGGGGGGGTTTTGTTGGGTTTTTTTTTAAGTAGATTTATAGACAATAAGCAAATCATGCCCTCCACATCAGTGTTTTGTGTGACCATGGAATCTGTGGTTTGCGTCTGAGACGAGGCAGTAGGAAGCCTCATAGGAGTGTTTTTCTCTGACCCAAGGGAGAGAGTGGTTTCATCATCATGCAAGGCTCTTGTGTGAATGTAGCAGTACAAGTGTTCTGTGGCTCAGTGCAGGAAGGGAGGATGTACAGTCTGCACTGTTGAACAGCGCTTAGTGTTGACATCTTTAAAGCAGCATTCATCCCTTTCTAACTTACATATGCCTGTTGAAACAGAATCACAATAATGCAAGAACCACTTAACAAAAACCTGTGATCTGCATTATGTGAAAGATAAAATTATCCCCTTTTGCCTTAATAGCTCGATATGGATCGGTTTCTTCTTAATGTGATCATTAACAAATCATCACACATAAAATTAGGAAGGCTATTGCATTTTCCAGTAATTTGTTCATATGGCTTTTGAAGATGCTCCAAAGGTTCTACTAGCAAGTAATTTAATTAGGTGAAACTATTTCCTTTGCTGTTTCCAAGCAAGATATTATCAAATTTAATAGCACCAAAAATATGCTCCATATCTTGATATATAAAAATTACCATGCTTCAAACTGAAGCTGAATTATTTTTGCTCCTTGTTTCAGAATGGCTTTTTTTGAGATTCTGTTTAGACATTTTGTTGTTCTGTAGCTCAGAGTCTAAAACTAGTATCACTCCTTGAGGTTCTTAGATTCTAAGAATGAAAGCTATCACACAATTGCTGACTGCAAACTTGTAGGCGAGCTGCAATAAATCAGGGCAGTACTTAGAATTATCCCGACTCAAGGGACTATTTAAAGGTTCTCTCAATGAGTTTATGTACAATGAATTGACCATTGTTCATATACCTGTTACCTAATGGCAATATTATATCCAGTAAAGGATTTAAGTTAGAGAGACTGGCAGGATAGTTTTTATTCTTATAGTAAGAACAGAACGTAATTCAGTAGGTAATGTATTTAAAATAAAACATTGTCATGCTTATCTCTGCCACTGTAGTTTTAACTCTTTCTTTTGGAAATACTCTAGAGGTGATCTTTAGCTACTTATATGCACAGTATTTTTTTCTGCAGGATCCTTAAAGCTATTAAACCTAGCTGATAGATTTGTTTGGGATAAGCTAAATTTGTTGCTGTAAGAACAGGCTTGCTGCTACTGTTGTGCTGCCAAATAGATTCCAAGGTATGGATCTGGCATGCATATAGTCCTGCAGCCCAAAATATCTTGGAGGAGCTACTGCTTTTTTCTGTCTGGATAGTCTTAACTAGCAATATGTTCTGGATGATGTTTGAACATATTAAAAGAGGAGATAAGAGGGGCATTACTGATACCTATTGAAGAATAAAGAGTGCAGCAATCAGCTATGTTCAAACCAGCATGTTCTGGCCAGTAGCCTCATACCCACCAAGGAGCAAAGGAAGCTTCTAACTTCACTTGCATACCATTCATGACCCAGTTTGATCACCCAAGCAATTATACTCCAAGGTGCCAGTAGAGAGAATGAGGAGAGGGTTTATGCAGGGAAGCACAGCAGCAGTAATTTAGACTGGTAGCCAAGCACAGCTATAAAAGAAACCCTGACCCAGACTTTTGAGAGCATTGTTTTGGAAGAATGGTAATCTTAATTACTCAGATATCCCTGAGTTCTTGGCCTATTCTATTTGTCTTTTTAAATTCAATAGATTTTGTTTGCTTAAATATCTTTGATTGCCAGTTCCCCACTCACCTCCAGTGAGTGGTGAACATTGCTCCCATTCATAAGAATTTTCTGGCCAGGACAATACACTAATGTTCTGATGTAAAAAGGTAGAAGAAAAAAAAAGGTTGATCACTGTGTATTTGTTTGAGGCATATTCTTAGAAGCCCTGGTAGCACAACTCCTGCATCACTGCCTTGTCCAGGACCTAAGAGGAAGGCACTATCAAGACATGTACATAAATGAATATTCTTGACTTAAGCATCCTCAAAGAACAGTGTTTCTAAGGATATGACATGTGGCATCATGTGCTGTGTATCCTCCAATCTGTTCCATGCGGAAACACCATAAATTCAAAGTTCTTTAATTTGAATTTCAAAGTGTACATGTGCAACAAGATACATGTGCAAATTGGCAGCCTGGTATAATATTGTGCAAGGGTGACATCAACATTTAGATACTCATTTATTGAAAGTGATATCCTAAAAGAATGAGAAGGAAAAAAAAAACTTAATCAAATGGAAAGAGTAGCAGAATAGAACTAGCAAAGCTATTTAGAAATATCTTCACCTCACAGGAATGTGAGGATAAATCATAATTTTGGAAAGGTATGTGGATGAAATTTAAAATGGATATTTACAGTTTCACAAATTATAGCATTTCATGTTTCTTATCAAAGCATGAAATTGTTATCCCCGATCTTTCTCCTCAAAGAAGTGAAATAAGAAAGGACAATGACAGTTCGAAAGATAGGCAGCATGATTAAAACCCACTGACTTATGCTTTATATAAATGCAGAAATGGCAAATGGGAAATTTTTGACTGCAATAAACTGCCTGAATTATTAAATAGCTGAGGAATGAAAATGAGCAGAATTTTGGCAGTCATCTTAAAAATCTCATGCAGAGTTTGCCTTTTCCTTAATTGCTGCTCTTTCTAAGGGAAAAATGCATAGATTGTAATAGTTTGTTTCATCTTTTTAGGTTATCTCATTGTTATTATTAAAATGAGCTCTCAAAACATAACATACCAAGATTCCAAAAATCTCTAGATTGGTCTACCCTTTTCTACTTTCATAAATAAACTAGAAATCAAGAAAGCACAAATTCTCATCTCTCTTCTTCCTTTGATTTGTTATTAGCATTTTCTTACACTCTACAGGCCTAGACTTTGTTGACCATATTTAATTACCCTCTCTCAAAGGTAGAATTGTTGGGCCCTAAAATGTCTGCCCACAGTTGTGTTGGAATGTTGAATCCTTTTACACACCAACAACAGAGATGTGTTTACAAATGATGTTTCCCCTTACAAATGACGTCCACATCACCATGGTGAGTACTCAGCAGATACTCTCCCCAGCACAAGTGGAATGCTGCAGTGGCACTGAGACAAAATAAGTATTTGGTGTGTTGGATAAAAACATGGAAAAGAAGCCTTGAAAGTCTAGAAAATTAAGATGCCACTTTTGAATAGTTCCTTTATTTCTTTACTGCTTCAAAATGAGAGAAAATGAAACGTGAACAGATATTCTCTCCTACATGCATGGCATATGCAATTAGACGTTATAGATTTATGTCTAGCACCAGGATAGTCAGCTTTGTTCATGAGATCTTTGCTTTCCAAGTTAAAAAAAAACCAACAACATTCTATTTGCTAGCCTTTGGACATTTTACCCGAATAAGAATTTTATGCACTTTTTCTGTGTGCATCGATAAAATTACCAATAATAAATATGGATTAGGATTAAATTCAGGGAACTTGGATTCCTTTTACCATACATACGTTTTGCAAAATGAGTTATATTAGTGTGTCATTTAGAGATATTTGGTCTATAAACCGTTATTGCTGCAAAAACTGAGTTCACACTGTTTCTGACTACAGAAATTCTTAGTTCAGTAGACGAAGAAAACTGAGCTTGCTTAGCTCTAAAAAATCAGATTGCTTTTTAAATTGTCTAGGAACATAACTTGAAGTGTACCATTTTAGGTTTATAATTTGAGAGTTGGGGCAATTCTTGCTCTTTCTGGTCTAAGAAAGGACAAAAAAGAAATAAATGCTTCCACAAGGATTAGTTTGTGTTGATGCTATTGATCTCGTTCCTTTTGTGACCAAAGGTCATGCTGACTGCTAAAAAGATAAAGTGGTTGAGCAAAAGACCACTGACTTAGAGGGAGGTTGTTAGTAGAGGTGGCTCAGTAAATATTGTCATTTTAGCTGCAAACTGTGCTGCCATTTCTGTAGAAATTGTTGCTTCTATTTTATTTCACTGAGTTCAAAAGGCCAATTCTGAGTACTGAACCAAATAATGTGAATAACATAAGGTCTAGGAAAGACCAGATCTCCAGTATAGAAGGGATATTCTTTCATTTGAAAGGATACCATCCCAGTGGACCTGGGCAAGCTTGAGAAGTGGGCCCATGAGAGCCCTGTGAAGTTCTAAAAGGTCCAAGTGCAAGGTGCTGCAAGGTGAAGGCAAGCCTAGACCTGAGCACTGGACATGAATTCATTGAGAGCAGCACTGCTGAGAAGAATTTGGGGGTTCTGGTGGATGTTAAAATGGGTCCAGAGGAGGCCACAAAGATGATCAGGTGACTGGAGTATCTCTCATATCAGAAGAGGCTGAGACAACTGAGGTTGTTCAGGCTGGAGGAGAGAAAGCTCTGGGGAGCCTTCCTTATAGCAACCTTCCAGTATGTAAAGGGGGCTTATAAAATAGAGGGAGAGTGAGTTTGTACACAGACAGATTGAGGTAGAATAAGGAAGAATAATTTTAAACTAAACCAGAAGAGATTTAGATTAGATGCTAGGAAGAAATCCTTTACTGTGAGGGTAGTGAGGCAATGGAACAGGTTGCCCAGAGAAGTTGTGGATGCCCCATCCCTGGAAGTGTTCAAGGTTAGGTTGGACATGGCTTTGAGCAACTTGTCTAGTGAAAGGTGTCCCTGCCCATGGCAGGGGGCTTGGAACTAGATAACTTTTAAGGTCTCTTCCAACCCAAGCCATTCTAGGATTGACTCTATGTTTTCTATGTAAGTCTAAGTGCAAGTGCGTAGATATAGGTATATATCTGCATACAGACATATATATGTATGTAATCCAAAGGCTGGCTTTTAATTCTAAGGATTTGGCACCATTTGAAAAGGGACTAAGAAGGTATAAAGTGAGATAACCTTCATTCAAACCTTGTGTTAGTTTATGGGGTGGGATCTGAAAACCAGAACAAAGGACAATGTTTATATTGTCAGTTTTCTTGAGGCTATCTACATTATTTAGGTTTTCATTATTTTCTACATCCACATGTTGCAAGAGGGAAAGAAAAAGGACTAGACAATTCTTGCTATCTTTTGATAAATAAACTACTGTGCATTCCTGGATGTCTTAGAAGTCTTTTAACTTTCTTTGTCCTCCTTCAGGATTTTCTGGTGTCTTGTCTTTGCAATTCCATGTAGTTTCTAAGGTCTCAAGTATGTAAATGGAAGAGTTTTTACTGTAAAATTCTTCTTTATGCTAGCAACATATACGTAAATATCAGTCTGACACAGAGATTCAGTAGTTTAGAAACAGAATTTCATGAACCAGGTATTGTTTATTCCTTACTGGTTTTTTTGAGTTTTTGATCAGCATTCTGGTCACTCTGCTGTTAGCTGGTTCAGGAACACATTGACTGTATAGTGTGCTGCAGTTACTTTCATGTTACCCCTATCCTTTCAGATTTTTGGCTTGCCTTTTTTTTTAAAAAAAGGGTTTTTTTATTCTTTCAGTAATTTCTAAAATTCTGCTTTTACCAGAATTTGTATTATTGGTTTTCCCACACATTTATGAGATCTTTTTTCGTAGTGGGTGGGAGGTGACCATATTAGCACTGTAGAGCCAGTTTCATAGTATTAGTTCTGCTAAAAACCGAGTCTCCAGAGCTGTGAAAGTGGTCTCTGAAAAATCCAATGACTGCTGCATCTGCAGAGAAGCAGCACTGAAAACTTACTAAAGGGTGAGTCAGATGAAACACAGTGAAAGAACATTTTAGCGATTTCTAGAGTTTTGCAATTATTGAGAGTGACATTGACATTTTTCAAAGTAAACATTGTGTCTCTGGAGATTGCCTATACAAGCATTATGCATTGTGCAGCCTCACTTAAGCTATCTGGAATCTTTAAACGTTCCATGATCTTCACTTGTCCTCTGTAAAAGAATAAATGTGACTGAGGCTGTGTGTTCACTCGCTGAGCAGACATTGACCATGTGCCCACTGTAGCAGTGAATAAGTTTGCTTACCTGGAGACTTTTTTCCAAGCTGTGTTGAATTTAATTTTATTTTCTAGAACTTTATAAGAAACATCTTCCTAACAGCAATCCATAAGAAACTGAAATGGGGAGATGGAGGGTGTAGGGTTCACTACATGTTTGGAGGAGCAAGTTCTGTGAGATCTCGACAGCTCTGCTTACACTTGAGTCCTCGAGAGAGTCACAGTGCATGGCTGACAAAACAGGATGAGCCTCTTACATGGACAGGATGAGAAAGTGGGGGGTGTGCAGGAAGGGCTCTAATTCTGGCAGAAGTACATGGACTTACGGCTGAAGGATGGAGCATGCAGTTGCTGAGGCTCATAAATTGGCTAGGTGAAAGGAAGGGCAGTCAGGATTGGGTACCTTTCACAGTCGAACGGACAATTTTGGTATATGCCTCATAAAGAATAGATGTATTGCATATTTATATTATCAATGCAGTATTCTTCAGATTGGAGACTGATATACAGACCCTAATGGACACAAATGGCCTTAAGTAGGGTAAAGTGAAAGACATTTTTCATTAACAGCTCAGAGATATGTGTAGTTTGTTGATTTTAAATATATTCAAAAATCAGTTTATGTTTATATATATAGTTCTAACACTACTGAAAAGATAAACTCCCTCACAAACATTAGTACATGACTTTTAAATCTGGGTTAGGTAAGGATCATGATCAGCAATATCCCCTCAAACTTCAGCCTAGAGCTGCAGAAAAATGCTACAGCTTGACATTTGCATAGTTAGTCTTATGGTTTTGAAGAGGCCAGGCCTAAAGTGAAAATAAAATATTTTCTGTAGCTTCTCAATATGTTACCTTGCTTTGCTCTGTGGAGTGCAAATGTCTGAATACTCGTGTTTTCCTCTTCTCTCTCCTGCATTATTCCCACTTTCCTTTTAGGAATCCATGGAAGTTTTCACATAGTGTCAGAATAGCTTCTGTTTAATTATCTCTCTTTCATTCTGAAGAAATAAGCACGGTGAGCTCTTTTACCAAAACTGAAATAAAGGAGAACTACCTGTTGATAGTGAAGGACAAATTGCAGCCTTTGCTATTTTAAGAAGAAGTATTTATTCAGTTCTGAAACTGAACCACATTAATATTTTCTGATTATATGAATTTCAATATATTCCACATTTTAAAGTACAAATAGCAATAGTAGCAACAATTTAAAATTTACAACTAAATAACTTATAAATAATTACTGTATACTGAACTATAAAAGATCACAGCTCTTATGTGGCAATAAACAATCACTGTATTTTCCTTTTATAGGTTTACATATCTTTTATTAAAATAGTCTTGAATTTTCAAAATATTGCTGGTTTTACTGCCTTATTTATGTAGCATATTGTGTATGCTATGTATATTGTGTATAATTTTCATATGTCAGACATTGTTGTTCTGAAGTTGGTACCTCCCAGATACCTCAGAGGGAATATGCCTTTCATAGGAATCTGGCCACAAAACATTTGTCACTGAAAACTGGTGTTTCTAACCTATATATTTGATATATACACATAAGTGTGTAATTGTATTTTGTTTATACATATGTATTGTATTTATATTTGTGTGTGTAGATATATGTATGTATATATAAGCTGTAATGACCAAGAGTGTTCTGCACATTGAGTAAGACAGATGGCTTGATAGATTGAAAGATATGTGTATATAAGGACAATTCAAAATAAACTGTAATCTGCAGAATCTGATGAAATCTCTTAGTTTACCTCCAGATATATAATCTGTGAAAAATGGAAGATAAATTTCTGTAAAAAACTCAGCCAGTTGGAAAAAAAACCCTCAAAACATGGAGGTCAGAAAAAAAATCTCAGTTTCTGGTAATATAAAATAAGTACCTGAGTTGCTCTTTGAGGATAAGTATATATAGTTAAACTGAGTCTTTCTGAGTCTATGAAATAAAGATATCAAAATAGTATAGCAATTATGTATAGTATGGTTTAAAGCATATTTATGCATGCCAGATATTGTTGTTTTGTAATTATATCAAGCTGTCTGCAGAGCTTTACTTCATCACTTTTTGTTAAAGCCAAGGAAAACAATAAATTGCTATATATTTGTACATTTATAAAAACAGCTTATTAATCATGGGAATAGTGCCATAAAAATACCGTGTGACAACAAAAATAACTGTTGGAAAGACTTATTGCATAAGTGAAAATATAAAAAATATCCCATATGCTTCCCCAAGTTCTTTCCAGATGCCAAATCACAAAATTATGAATTATCTGGGTCAGTGGAAAGAGAGCCTTATGGTGGCTCCATCTACACCCTTTGCTGGCTGGCTGGATCTCTAGGCAAAGGTGATATCCCTGGTTTGCTGTCAAATCCTCTCAGCCATGGGAAGTTTCCAGTCGTGGAGGAGGGAAGAGTAAGGAGAGGAAAACAACATTCCTGGGAGCTTGGTGTGCAGGCAGCTCTGGTGGAAGACAAAAATGAGACCTTTTGTAGGTACCAAAGAGGAACCACTCAGGGGTGACATACCCCTGTGCAGGTGTGCAATGTGGAGGTTTCTTCTTGTTAACTTGTTTTTGGAGCAACCTCAGTCCCAACGTGCCTTAGTTTTTATCCTTCCCCGTGTTTTGGTTTGAGCCCTGACAAGAGCTCATGTCAGTGATCCCGAGCCCTTGTGGAACTCTGGGGGTTGCCCACTTGAGGGGAAAGGAGAAGGTAGCTCTTCTGAAATGTGTGATCATGGCAGGGCCAAAGGACGGTGTTTCTTCAGTGATCAGGATGGGAAATGTGCGGGAAGCTCGGAGGCAAGGCTGTGATGTGTTCTCTCCCTCCACTCTGGGGAAATGTTTGAAGCAGTGCTTTGTGCTTTCCACAAATGTGAGCCTCTCTTTATTGCTGTCTCAGGGTGGCTTTGCATAATTCAATAGATCTTCTCTTCCTACTCAGTGGCCACCTCCTTTTGCTCCCTTATCGTTTTGCTTTAGGCAAATGTGGCCTGAAGGATTAGAAGAACTCCTGCTCTTCCTTATCTTTTATGATTACAAAATTCTCTGCAGGCTTGTCCTGAGTTCCCTACAGTTTCAGGCTTTTAAACAAATTAGTCTTAGTCTCACAGTATTTGTTATCAAGCAGAGTCTTCACATATTGTGTCAATTTTTGCTTCAGTGACCCTTTTATTATGCACATGTAGAGCAGATTCTGGACCAGATTCTGTATTGGACATCAGAACTTGGGAGACTAATTTTAAGTGTGAGGTGACAAGCTTTCCTACCTGTGTCATTTCAAATGTACTTTTTCATAAGTTATTAAAAGGGTGAGTTATTGGGTTAAGAGTGTTTTAGTCTGAAAAGATGCTTTTTCCTGATTACCATGGTCTTTTCTGCTTAGAAAACCAAACAAACACAACAGCCAATGTTGTGGAATGTATACCATGAAAAATGTTTTTCATTCTCTTCTGACTTCTGTGTTTGTGCTGGCCAACAACCAAATGACATTAGCCTGCAGAATACAAATACACTTTCATGCTGTATGAGAGGTGATGATAATTAAGATTACAAAAAAATACCAGGAAATCTTGCATCTGTTGCCTACCTGACATGGTCTATGTGGGTTTTTGTCCACCTGAAATTTTCCTCCTTTTTTTTTTTTTTTGTGCTGTTTATATAGTTAGATTTATAGTTTAGATATACTTTGTATAGTTATATTTTTATATAGTTAGAGAATCAAAAGCATTTTGTCTCAAGCACAAGAAATTATTTCTCTATTATTTTATATCTTATCTTAAATTGTTAGTGAAAGCCAGGGAATTAGCAGCACTATGTGAGAAGTCCATATCTAATGAAAAATTGATCACAGTTTTTACTGGTAACTAATGCCTCACTTCTTGAAAAATTACATTGTTGTGCTTGGGTGATATTTATTTTTTTAGTGTATAGTAAAAATGTTTATTTTTTAAATTTTTAGCTGCTTTCTTTGAAACAAAAAAAAAAAGGCAATTTTGTAATGATAAAATAATAGTTGTGTGTTTCATCGATTTATTTCTCAGTAATGAGGAAAAATAAGGGAATTAATAAACTACAATCACATTCTTATCTCCATTCAGTTAAATCCTCAAAATAAGAGTTTCTATTAGAGTTGAGAAAAACATTTCTTAGCTTCTTTTTAGTGCTTGATTTTATAGTCAATGTTAAACATGTTGCTTTAGAAGCCAGGGCTGGGTAGAGGTAGAAGAGACAGCAAAATAATTAACATTAAAAAATCCTTTCTTGGACAGATTTCTGTCCTCAAAATCTCCTAAAAATTTATCTGTCAGTCTCTCTATCCCTGCTGCACAATAACAAAGACTTTGACCATACCAACTGGCTACAGATCACTGTTGTTCTGGCAGCCTTTGTAGTTAGGAAGTGCACAAGTCTGGATGGAGGTGGCAGCCCAAATCATCCCAGAAGCTCCATTATTTCTGTGAGTAGCATCAGCTAGGCTTCATACCTGCCATACAGCTCCATGGCTCAGACTAATCTTTACCAGGAAAGAAGGTGTAAGGAGGAAGAGTTTGTATTTACTTTTTCCTATCTGGGGCACATTCACTGCCCCAGGACTTAATGATGTTAATATTTGGGACACCGGTAAACTGCTTTGTCTTCACAGACAAAGTATCTTCTCATGAAGCAGGTAGCAATTTGATAAAGAGAAAACTAATGAAATTATCTCCCATGAAGAATCAGAATGTATGTCTCATTTTCTGGAGAGGTGATTAAGTGTTATGCTTCTCTATTTATGATTCTGTACCTTAATGTGAGGGTTATTCAGAGGACTGGTTAATTGCCTTACCAACAGGAGTGTGTCTTAATGGTACTGAAGTTTAACAGTTGACTGCTACATTACTAATTTAATTCTGCACAGGTGGTTGAGTTATTTTATAGCAGAGGTATAAATTACCAGTGTGTGAAATCTAGATAAGGGCTGAATAACCAGAATACAGTGCTTTTTAGAGTAGCTTTCACTTTTTTCTCTCTTTTTTGCTTGCCTTGTCTTTTTGTTTTTGTGAATGTAAAAGATAACTACAGAAATCTTGATAGATTTACAGGAGAGAAACAAAAATTACTTGGCTGGAAGAAGTGTGTTATAATGAGAGACTTGAGGATCTCAGTCTGACTTAGTTTATGAAAAAGGAGAGGGAAATGATGATTTAACTGCTTTCTACATGCCCTTCCACAGGAATAAAATGGCTACTGAAAAGATTTTCTAAAGTAACAGAGAAATATATTAGTGGCTTGAAATTAAAATCTGACAAATTTCCTTAATATTTTTAGCAATATATGTTTTAGTCTTTGAAATGAATTACCAAGGAAAGTTCATAGGGTCTTCATTTCTTGAAATTTTAAACTTTATTGTCTTTCTGGAAGACAGACTTTTATTTAAAGAGTATTGTGTTCATTGAGGTAATACAAGAGGTTGGAGTAGACATTTTCATGCTCCAACAAACATTAACTCTCAGAGAATTCTAGTTCTAAAAATTTAATTTCAGACAGAGGAATCTTTTTTTATAGTATTTTGTCTACTGGGTTTTTTATTCTTATGATTTGTTTTAATGCTAATCCAGCAATTCTGGCATATTTGTAAAATTTGAGCTGGTAATAGAAGAGGGCTAATTCTGAAAGAATGTTCTAGTAAGAGTTTTGGTTAGACCAACAATAAGTGACTACCTGTACCTTGAGAATACCATGATATGCTACACAGTGATCTGAAATACATTCAGCACCAGAAGAAATGAGAGAGTCTTGGAAAATGAAGAATGAATCTGGTTCAGGTTTCATAATCTGTCACGCAAAGATGTCAAAACATACTTAAATTAATGCAGGACACTTTGATATGCAAAGTGCCTTAGTGCAGAGCTTGGAATTTGACTCAAATAAGGCTTAAAACAAAGAAGGAGCTGCCCTGATTTATGATTTTCCACCTGCTTTTCTACCAGGCCTTTGCTAAGTAAACAATTGCAGTCACTTTGCTCTTCACTAATTCCTTCATTTGAAGAATTTCCACTCTTCAGCAGAGCATTAAAACCAGGGTCCAACTGTGGCATTTACATTGTTCTCATGGAACAGTATTCCTGGAGGTATCATTGCAGAAGAAATATGGCCAGAATCTGAGTATTCTGTATCCAAAGATAATGTTTGTCACAGGAATCAGGGTTTTAAAAACATTGGAATAGAGTGCGTTAAGGCTGTTGTCATTGGTTTGGATTCTGTTAGGTAAAGCAGGATGCATAATGCATTGATCATCCACAATTATGAATGTTTTGAAGTTCAAAGAAATTTGGGGTATTACTTGTATTACTTAAAAACAATCTCTTCCCAAACCCACAAAATATACCAACAACAAAAAAACTCCTTTCCCCCAAATCTCTAAGTATCAAAAAAGCTATTTTGCTCATTCATACACCAGAGATTATGGTAATAATGGGGCAGAGTAGCCAGAATAGAGGAAATATGAAATTTAGAATAGTAAATTAATTTCTTATCACATTTTATTTCTGGGTTAAGAAATATAGCAGGGAAACAATGTGTAATGTGTATATTCAGTGAACAGAAGAAGTTCTTGTACTTTCCAGATGAAATACAATCAGTGGAGTAGTTGGAGGAGCAGATAGTCTGCACCCTTGTTGAAGAGATGTAATTCAGAAGAAATGAAGGAAAATTACAAGTATTTACTGTCATGAGGTAGTAAAGGAAAAGAATATTTTCACTTGTAACCCTTGATTTTAACATAGTGTGGGATCATCAGTGCAAAAGATAACCTTCCTTAAGCTGGGACATAACTTCTTTTATTGTCTTTAATGTATTGACTTAGATGTGTTACTGATTTTTAAAACAAAAATGTATGAAATCTAAAGTATATACTTGAGTTATTAGGTAGATTAAAAATTCAGATACTTTAATTGCTTTTTGATAAATATTATTGAATCTATTCTTTTTTTAATGTCAGGGGGACCACTTAAATTTGACACTATCAGTATCATTTTATAGTACCATTAATAATAAATCTGACCAATGATTAGTGTGCAATGAATATGAATGCTAAATATTAGACTAGGCTGTGGGAAATATAAATGCCTGTGTGATTTGGATTTTAAATTGCTTAATTAAAAAAAAAAAGCCAACAAAAATTGTAATTTTGTTAAGGGATCATAGAAATCATATTGAGCAACCAATGCCGTCTTAGAAGTCAGGAAAATGCAGGTCTTAGTCCCTGAAAAAGCTTTGGTGTGGTAAATTTGCAGTTCTCTTATTCCTGGCAAGATCAGTATGGGAAATGTTTGTTGATATGGTAGAGCTAGAGCTCCCTCTCAAAAGTGATTGCTTGAAACCAGACAAAACTGAAAGCCACAAGAAAAATGGGATGCTAAATTGGATAGCAAAAGTCAGTTTAGGAATTAAAGTCTTTTGAGTATATAGAGCTGAACTCATTGGCAAAGGCATTTGACAAGAAAATTTCACTGTGGGCTGCAACAGCAGAGGACTACTAGTGAGATTTTCATATTCTTGTGGAAAAATGTGTATAGATAATCAATGTCACGTTCTACATAATGATACCTTAAGTTGCACAAAAGCAGTTGTTCTAGATACCTATCAATTTCAAGTTCTGATGTCTGTCTTTGGCATAGAGGAGCTGGGACACTCAGCAAAAATAAATATTTAACTTTAAACATGGTTAGTTTGACATCAACCCTTTCATAGGCATTTCTTCTCTTTCCATTTACTTACTAATCAGTCCAGTTTTCAGGTTACAAATGAGTGCTAAGATGAAATACATGTAAACTGTGTAACTTTACCCAAGCTAC
Organism: Anomalospiza imberbis; assembly: GCF_031753505.1. Lineage (NCBI taxonomy): Eukaryota > Metazoa > Chordata > Aves > Passeriformes > Viduidae > Anomalospiza > Anomalospiza imberbis. The sequence goes on along the minus strand of NC_089682.1, from coordinate 78,096,057 downwards.
TGCCTTACATTTTTATCACATATTAGGATGTAAGTATATATCATATTTAAGAGAAATCCATCAGCAAATTTGGACAAGAAAGCCTCCAAGCATTGTCAGTAGCTGTGAGTATATCTTGTCAATGCTTGTTCTAATAAATCAGTATTCTCAGAAGACCTTGTACAGCTCCTGCTTTATCTGTACAGATACTGGCATTTCCTTGGGCAAACCTAAATTCTAAATCTGTTTACCTACTCTTTGAAAATTCTGAATCCTTCCAAAGTATTAAAATTACATCATCAGAAGTCTGTTAAAGAAAACTGGGAGGTTGTTTAGGGTGTTTTGGTGGCCCCCCTCCCCCTCACTTTGTCTGGAGAATGCCAGAAACTTTCTGTTTCTGAACAGAATATCTAAACTTTCTGTTTCTCTGCCATTCCTTATGACTTTCTGATAGGAGTGATCTCATTTTTCTGCCTTTTGCAAGCACTAATCAATTACATCCTTCTTGCATGGTTATCTTCACATTTCCCCCTTCTTTTAAACATTTCTCTCCATCACAGTATGTTTGTGTGTATGCATGCATTTGTCTTTTCCAGTCTGATTTTTTTGGGCTTATTTAGCAAATAAATTGTGGTCACACAAAGCATCCCTTAATAAATATATATTCATTTGGAAAGGTGATAGACTCTTGAGTTTTCAAGCTTGGAAAACTCTGCTCATTTTGGTAAATTAAGTCAAAAGGAAATATGCAACAACTGAAAATGAGCAGTCCGGTTTGAAAATTTAGAATCACCCTACTCTTTTCCTAGACAGACATCCCATGCAATGTGATTTTTATATGCACTGAATTCAAAAGGAGACAAATGACACTCTTCCCCATTTGCTCCATATCAACCTTTTGTGTTTATATTCTTTTATCTGTCTTAAAATTAATCTGGGTGATAGTTTCTATGCTGAACTTGGAAGAACAGTGCTTTTTTCCTCTCCATTTAGATCAGTAAATTTCCTTTAGTAAAAAGGCAAATCAGGAATATAGAAGTGCAAGAACAGTGACCATGCAAAGGTGATCTTTATATATCAAGTCTTGGAGACAATATAGGATTTCTGAAATGTGACTTTTGGGATTATTGTTTGTGGAATGAAAAGGATAAAGCTTTTATGTTACTGAATAGTCAGTAATGTTTGTTAGGTTTTCACAAAACCAAAGCTAACTACATCTCCATGTTTAGTTTCCCAAATATTTCTATTTTGACATTCACATTAGTGAGAGTCAAAGGCTTTAACTAATTGGTGGTGTCCCTTTTTCATCCTACCTACAGTTTAAATACTTAAACTTCAATATGGCCATAGGAGTGATATCTCCAACTACTGAAAATCACTGTGGGGAGAAGCTCATGCAATTGATGTGTGTGTATATTGTGAAGCTGGATTTCTCCCTGTTTTTCTCCTCTCTTTTGCTCATCCTACATGTATGATAGATTGCTCTGCAAGAGCTGGCTCTCCCTAGATGATGCCTATCTTCATTAAAATTATAATTTTAATATAATATTAAAATATATTTTAATATAATTAAAATTATAATGGGGACTTCTCCAGGAGGCAGAATGGATGGCCTACACTGTATCTTGCTTCCGCTGCCCAGTTTGTTACCCTGCAGGCTTCCTGCCTCACATCACACTGCAGAAACACAAATTAGATGGAGCTTAAGGCATTTTTCTCATTGTATTGAGCAGAGCAGGGCCCTGGTGGTGTGTCCTATCGTGCTGGGCTGGATCTGCAGCTGTTACTGCAGGCCTGTTTCCTGACATGAGATAACAAACCCAGTACATCTTGCCAAAGATCGTGGCAGTGGGAAAACTGAACTGATAACCATCCAGCCTCTACAGTCTCTGCCAGGTCTCCTCATTCTGTAGAGAGGGATTTGGGTTTTTTGGGAGCCAGCATCCCCAGCAGCGCCATCATGCTGTCAGTTTCCTGGGGGAGCCAGATCTACTTCAGCTGTAGCAGTGCTTCAGTTCTCTCCAAATCTGCAAAGAATAATCCCTCAAAGGAAGGCAGAGCTCTCAGTCTTTTTAATTAGAATTGCCAAGGAATTGTGGAAGTAGTTTTGATCCTTCTTGATTCTTGTCCAACAAGAACTGGGTTATTCTGAAATAATGCTGTATTAGTATGGTAAGTTCTGAAACAGTGTCCTGCTTCACTGAAACATGCAGATTTTCAGTAATTGGCATGAAAAAATTGGGATCCTGGGAGATTTGTAGTATGTCCTATTTTATTCCCAGCAGTAGTCAGTCTATTCTTAAAATGCAAATGCTCTTTGGAACTTATTCAGTATTCACTAACTACGTTTTCAAACTTTTTCTCATGTTTTAACCCATCTCTACTAATGTGATTATAAATTTTAATGCAAATAAAACAAATGCTTCTTAGAGCTATGTTCATGAAACATGAATATAATTTGTATAACACAATCTGCAAGTGTCTCTTTAAAGTGGCAAAATGATAGTTCATACTCATTTACAGCAAAAAGACTTCCTGAAATACATTTTAGCCGGGTACTGGTTACCTGTTTCATGTATATTGAATGGAAGGGCTGATTAACTGTGGTCTATATTGTACTTTATTTCAAAATCAGATGGAATAATTATGTGGCTTAGGAGGGTTATAAAAGTGATAAATGTAGATATCATTTAACCTGTATCTTGGACTAGAGAAAAAAGGGCCTCTTCCATGTAGCTCATTGCTGAAATATTTTCTTAAAAATGACATGAGTTTTATGATAGTAGAAAATAAAATTATTTAAGGTTGACTGATACTTGAAATGCCTTTCAACATAAGCATATTTATAGTGTCAATTATATGGAGCTAAACCTAAGAATAAAACTTGCCAGATGATTCATTGAAATTTTGTCAAATGCTAAATTTACTTCAATTAAATTCTTACATTTTTCTAATTTTAGTAATTCAAATTTGAATAGCTTCATTGTCAGTTTTGGCTTTTATCGATAGCACGTGTTCCTGTGTGCTTTACATGACCATTCTTGCTTAACAAATGAAATTCTAGATTAACATCATTCTTTATTAAGAGCCAAAATAAATATATTGAGTGGCAAAAGAGCTGAATATTAATATAGCCTAAATGAAATTTATAGCAATATCATTTGTCTGTTTTTCTGAGGCAGGAATGAAATTATTGTCTAGTAACATATTGAACTTCCTTTTAATAAGTTTTTGAATGTGAAGTACTTTTCTGTGTTGTACCAGAGACCTCCTGGAATCATCCAATGCTAAACAGATGATAATAGAGCTGAAGCAGTGGATGAATTTAAGGAATTGCTCATCAGCTAACAAGCTGTGAGCAGTTTCCTGTGGAGTAATGGAATTATTTAATATTTTAGGCAGCACTGCTCTGCCTAAAAAGAACATGATGTATGACCTCAGCATCTGTATTATCATGTGGTTGAATAAACACTGAAATTAAATTATTTCTATAGGCACATTTATGTTAAAGGGCACATTCCTTGGAACAGTGGCATTGTTCAAACACTCAAGCAAACGAATCTCTACACCACTTACCACTTCCAAAGCCTGAGTCAAGATCAGATGCTGTCTTTCCCAAAGTCTTTCCCAATTAGTACATATGTGTTGGTGTAATTTTTTCTGACCAAAATTCCCTTGCATTATATATCTCTCTAAGTATACTTAGATCTCTCAGTTAACAAAAGTGATCTGTGATGTCATGCATGGAAATTTTCTGACATATTACTGAATAAGAGAAAAAAAAAGCATCCTCAAACCATACACTTTTACTTTAGAGCCTCGGGGTTATATTTTCACTGTATTCCTTGCTGCTTATTCCAGTATAATCAGAAAAATTAACAGAATGGTTATTTAATTTACTTGTAAACTTGAGTTCAGACAAGAAACATGTCAGTCAGTATATAAGCTCTGCTTATCATCTATTATTGGATAATCACCTCACTTTCATAACCTATTGACGGTCTTGATAGCTAGTAGTCTGGAGATTTTCAGGGAGTAAATTTCTTAAAATTAATTCTGGGATTATTTTGTTGTTATTTTAGCAGGTAATTGTGAATTGAACTTTGAAGAAAAGTTGCTTATAGAAATAATGTATTTTGTGTTGAAAGGAATCTTCTGAATGCCTTATAAAGATGTTTATATTTTTTCAGTATAGAAGAATATAGAAGTATAGAATGCTCTCACCTTTTCAGTAGAAACTTTTCACGGTTTCAGTTCAGTGCTGATTGGTTGATAAAAGCAGTTTTGGCAGGGTCTTAGCAGCTGATAAGAGTAAAATGTAGGATATTCTAATTGCAGGACAGAGCACAACATTTCCCAAGAAAACCAGTCATATATGTTCTCCTGATTCCTTCTGCTTTGCCTTTGGAGTAACACAATAGTGTGCAAGGCAGTGTTAGTCTTAAAATTCTGTAATTGCTTTTGAAACACAGAACTAGAGTTGTGTAGGACTCATTGCTGTGATGTATCTGACACAAAGAATTAGCCAGAAATAATTGCGACAACTGTTAATTATTCTATCACCTTTGAACAATGAAGTTCTTCTTTCCCATGTATGTACTAGCTAAAACAGTGGAATGATTCCATGTAAGAGGGAACATTATCTCATCATTTGCTCCCATCTCCTACAGACTACATAATTTGCCATAGGACCTTCATCACCTTGTTCCTAGTCTGGTTGTTGGGGCTGGAAGTAGCATTTGGGAAAACAAGCAGTCTTGCTTTAAAGATTTCCAGTAATAGCTAAGTGCTGTCTCTGTTTAACAGAGAAAGGATAATGTGTATCTCAATCTCTGTTACTATATGGATGAAGGCTTAATGTATTATTTTATTTGTCTAACTTTTCCATAGCAACTCTGGGAAGAATTATATTTGGGAAAATGTATTTTTATTTTTAGTTACAGATCTTTTGACCTTTTTACAAAAGACTAGTTATGAGATCACTTTTCATTCTATCCTCTGTTGTCACCAGTTGTTCTTCATAACTGGCAGCTATGAAGAAAATCTGTGCCTTGTAATAATTGTTACTAATCTCTAAAAGTTCAAGAAACATTAGAAAAAAATCTATGTTGAAGAACAATATGAATAATACTAAGTTTTGACCTTATGTAGAGTTTATATAGTCTTTCATTTTTGCTTGAAGAGCACATAAAAAATTCATTAAACTCTCTTTAAATCTGTTATCAGAAAATCCAGTGGCAGAGTGTACAAAACCAGGGAAAACAAATACTAACACAACATTGGTGCTTAAGTTTTAAATGCAGTTAGGTTTAGTATGAAACCATTATAGATGGATGCATTTGTCATCAGTGACTGCGTATGTGATAATCTGCATGTGTGTTCTGGGTGTGAGACCCACACAGAGCAAATACTGTGTTAAATATTAATGCCTGAAGACTGAGAAGAAAAGCAAATCAAAATGGCTGAGTTAAGGCTACCTGCTTGGTTTCTTTGGTAAGACAGAGTGTGTTAGACTACCATCTGTGCCCACTGCAAACAGATGGGCAGCAAATGGTATGATTTGCATAGTCCTCTTAAAAGGCAGTAAATTGAATCAAATGCTGTGGTCTTATCATTTTTTTGTCTATATCTCTGCAGGTTGTTGCTCAGGATCTTGGTTATGTTCAAGTAACTTTCTGGCTTTGGAACACACAGCCCTCTCATTTGTGTCTGTTTAGTTTTCCATAACCTCCAGTGTGCATTAGGGCAAGACTATTATTCTGTCCCAGCTTATTCTCTCTGCAGCTTTTTACTGGATGGGTTTGTAAACAGATACATTCCTCCTATTCCCATATTTGTCATGCTTTTTACTGAACTGGTGTCTGCACTGGCTCTGAAACACTGGCACCTGTGAATAAAATTAATTATACTCTTCACTCACATCCATGGATTCCAGTTTTCATTCATTTTTGCATTTCTTGGTTTTATCTGTATGTGTCAGTGAACTTGCTGAGGTTTATGACTGCGTGGGAAAGAAGAGGAAGCCCACTGTAAATGCAACCTTTTAATTGTTTTTTTTTTTTTACTACTGCATGAAGTATAGCCTCAAAATACAGATTCTTCAATGTAGATGCCTGGCAATATGGAGCTTTTACAGACTAATAACTAAATTATTTCTCTTTGTAGGTGAATTTAGCACTACAGTAGTTTCTGTTAATCATCGTGTGTGTGCGTGTATGCATATGCAAAAAGACATTTAAAATTATTGCTATTCCACAAATGGAGTATGAAATTATTCCCCTACATGTGAACTAGATAATCTTGAAGGTCCCTTCCAACCCAAGCCATTCAATGATTTTGTGTTACTTGTGAAATGTTGCTAAAGTCAGTACTTCTGAGTAACTGCTTTTCACATGTACTACTTCAGGCCTAGGGTTGATAGTGTTCAGTCACATGTTGACTGTATTTGTGTTCTGTTTCTGGAACAGATAATTCTCAAAATGACAAAGACCTTGAAAGGCAGTCTTATGCAGAAGAGATGAAAATAAGTAGCCTTATGAGTTTTGCTTATTCTGATGGTGCCTGCATATATTTTGGGAAATAAAATGGCTTCTAGTGTATAGAGTTGCCATTAAATACAAGCTATCTATAAGCTTTAAGCTGGAAGAAATCAAAGAGTTGCCAAAAGCAAAATTTTTAGCCAGTAAGGATAATTATGAATATTTAAGTGTTCCTGAGATTAACTCTTACATAATTTGTATGCATGAACAGAGAAATCTATGTCAAGAAAAGTAAACAAGATGAAGGTCACTGTAGACCAAAATCTCATGTTTGTTGGTGCCAAAAAAGTTCACATTTATGAAAGATTCCACATGTAGCATCCTAAGATAGCAGCCAAGTGCAGCAATATTTCACTTTTTCATAGTGGAGAGAAAAAGAAAGAGCTATTTATTTAACCAGCTGGATGAACTCCAGACATAATGAAGCTCATTGTAAAACTGAATCCTTCTATGTTCAAAAAAACCCCCACAAAGATACTGTTTAATGAAGCAGTGCCCAGTGAATCCATAGCAAATAGAGGGCCATAAAGGTAGGAAGAGGTTGTGTGCCCTTTGTAAGGAATTCAGTGAGTTCAGCTACAAGCATTTGACAGAATGGAGCTTCTTAGGGAGTGCTTATTTTTTGAAGAGCAATGGAGAAGTCTTAAAAATGAAAACAAATATGATTTCCCAATTTGTTATTGTAATAAATAGATGGTATACACATGCATTTAAAACTATATTGAATATAAGAAATTAAAAAATGCAGTCTATGTTTTTACATTGTATTAAAGAAACCATTACCAAGATGATGTGTGTGGCTTTGGTTTTGACACTTGAAAGAAGTTGAATACACATTCTAGATTATGTATGAAAACAGACAAGAACTATTCAAAGCTAAGAAAATTGCTGGTGACATGAAAGTAAAGGAGCTCAGAGTTTTTGCTTTTATTTTTGAAGAAGATAGATAAGATACAGCTTTCAAAGCAGGAAATTTCTGCTAATATGAAGGTATTTAATTTAGCATAAAAAGATGTAATGAGTTGCAAAAGCTTGAAACGAAAGCTAAATGTATTGATTCCACATATAGCATGACATTCTTAATAGTGAGGATAACAAAACACTGGAGCAATACACTTCAGAAATCAAAATATAGACTATCTCATGTAGAGAGAGAAAAAATGAGTTTAAACCCCAGTTTTGTATTGAGGAGGTAGGCATTTATTTAGGACTTAGGACTGTGGCATTTATTTGTACTAGAATATGTACTGTCCTTAGTAGAAAATTAATGTGTATGAGACTTGGAGAAACTCCATGACGGAACTGTAAAAATATCTATTCCAGGAACTGAAAGTAGCTATGTTCAGAACTGCAAATCTAGGTGCTGAAGGTGCTGTTTCCATAATTGTTATCTTTTGACAAGATCTGCCCCATGACACAGATACAACTGACAAACCTGGTTGATTTAGGTGGTCAGTGGCGTGGTTGAATTCTTTGATCATTCTAGTACTTGGCTATTTAGATAAATCCATTGGTGCTTTTTAAACTGATAAATCACTCAATTCAGTGGAATAAGTCTTCTGCAAAAAAAAGCTGTCCTATATTCAAGTTACACTCCAAGTCAGTTCTGCAGTTGATTTATATAATGGAGTAACACCAGCCCACAAGCATCTGCTCTTAGGGTGCTGTATAGTCCTACTCAAACATGTACCAGTCAGTGCAGATCAGATGACAAGGACTCAGAGCAGCAATGCTACTTTTGCAGCACCCTACAATTCCCAAATGTTTAAAGGAGAGGCTGTAAATGGAGATTTCCCATTTCTGTAAGTATCATTTTAATAAAATAGTAGATGTGAGACCATGGTTTCTGCTCTAATGTTCATTTCTGTACACAGACGGTTCTTAGTCATGGAAGAAATTAGTTAAGCACCCCAAAAAAGTTAGAGCTGCTTATTTACATAGTTTGGTGTCATTTTCTTCTATGGAAGAGTTTTGGTTTTGAAAAAGGTGCCATATGTGATTTAGGAGTTTTTACTTGAGATATTTGCTATCTGCCGTGGAAGGAGGTTCTTTATGACACCATATCTTCACTTCCTTGCCCCTGCAAAGAGGAATGAATCACACTGCAGTCCTTGTTATTGCTGAAAGATTTAATCTCACACTACTAACGAGTCACTGTCTTAATGAAGGAAAACATGTCCTACCTCATCCCCTTCTGATCTTAAGTTAAATACCTGCTGCAAGTGACACTGGCCTCAACTTCCTGAGTCATTTCTGTAGTAATCTGCGCTTTTGGTTCTCAGTGAACACCAAGGACTTGCTAGTCTTTGGATTCTATTAGTGCTAACCTCTGAGATGAATGAGACACATCAGATCTGTGTGTATCACATAGTAAAAATGAGTAATGGAATAAAAAAAGCTGTGGGGTACTGTGGAAAGTGGTCACAGATCATGCTATGAAAAGATTTAGTCATTGTTACCTCTCATGAATGTAATCATTCACTGAAAACTTTAATTTCCAGGATGTGAGAGTGTAAATTCTTGGTTACTAATGTATTATGCTGTCATGGAAGTCTGCATCTTCGAAGATGAATCCAAATATTTAAAATTAGTCATCTTAGCAACTGATTTTTTCCCAAGTAATTATAAGCTTTGAAATATCAGGATGTTGAAACAGTCAAAAAGTGTTGCATACAAGTTAATGAAGAGCAGAAATCCTATTTCACTCTCACAGATCTTAAAACCAGGATTAAGTGTAGTTTTCAGAAAGAGCACTTTTCTTTTAGAATGTTATTACTGTCACACTTTCACTGCTTGATGTACATAATGCAAATTCTACTTGTTTTGCTCTACATCCCAACAGACTTCCAGACTTAGTTTTTATCTTTTTTCCCTTTTATGTATAAATTAGGATAATCTGGCATGGCTTTGAAGGCCCCTGGGATATCCAACATAGCAATAAGAGAGAACATAGTGACTAGCTTTTATTCTTGAAACCCCTGGTGACTACTTTGCAGTATTTAGATGTCCTGGTCCCCCCTTTTAATATCCTCAGAGATACGCCATTCTCCCTGATAGCAGAGTCATCATTTAACGAAAAGGCAAAAGTAAAAAGAATAAAGTCAGTCCAAAGCCTGAACTATAGGTACTTCTTCTGCTGGCTGTCCTGTTGTCATACACTGCTATGAAAAATTTGATGAGATAAGGTTGTACTTCTCCATGCTTGGCAGCAAAACACAGAATTTGCAGAAGATGGGCTCAAGTGCCAAGAACATGTGCCAAGTCATCATATCTCTTCAGCTCCTTCTGCTGGAAGGACCTCACTGCAGCTCCCAGAATGTTTGAAAACCACCAGCAGTCAGCAGTCAGTGCTAATGCTGCTATTTAAGCATCAGTTCTCACTTCAGGGCAGCTGGCCAGAATGAAGCAGACAGCACAATTTCTCTCTTATTTTAGTAATTTGTGAGTACTTTAGTAATTTGTTTTTCAGGGTGAACACTGATGCATATAAATGTGAAATTTTGGAGAGTGCTTTGTTTGTTTGGGATATGCTGAGTGAAATCATCTACTTTGCTAGGATGTTTCCTAGAAAACTGACTTAGCATTATACTGAACTGATGCTGAAGGGTGACAGATGCTTAATCAGGGCAATGCAGCTGTAATTTTCATTAAGGACAATCATTAAGTAGTACCATGTATTTGTACTGAGTATTAAATTCATTCTAAAAGGAAAGCACTTATCTCTTAAAAGTTCCAGTTAGCTTGAAATCCCAGGTGAGTTGGTGACTTGCTTGGCTGGTTTTGGTACTTTCTCTCGTGTTACGCGAAGTGGTTGTTAAATGTTAAAAAAGAGTGAAACAGAACAGTCATTCCGAATGGACCAGAAGATTAACATCAACACTTAGAAAGTGCCTTAGACTACAATACATCTTTATTGTCCATTTTGAATAGGTTGTTTAAAAGATGCAGGTTTTTATTATTTTATCAGTTATGATTGTATCCATGACTACAGCTTGGGACCAAGCAGCAAATGGAGTTATTTCTTTTTCTCTGCCTTGCTGTTCTGTAATGTAGTTATGGTGTTTTATACACAACTTTTCATCTATAAACACCAGTTTTATAAAACTATCTCCATCTTACAAATAGAGAAATGAAGGCTCGGGTAAGAAAAAATACTTCTTTCCCCCAAAGGTTATCCACTAGACCAGTTGACAAAATCAAGAGTAGAGTTCAGGTCTCAAGGTAAGTGGTATCCATTTTGCTGCTTGTTTAACAATTGGAAGAGCAGTTGTTTCATACTTGGAGCTTCTAAACCTCAAATTTGCTAATTAATGGATTATACTTTCTGGAGGCCAATATTAGAATGGTTCACTGTACATTTCTCCTGTGAAAAGGAAAGTAAAGATTCTGACATTTACCTGCAGCTAAAATGAGCAGACAGTTGGCTTTTTTTGGTCAGCGTTTTACAATATGCTAATATGATTGTATGTTACAAGTGGATCAAGCTCTACATTGTAAAATATTGTTTCTAATAATAATCCTGATATTCTTAATATGTGGTGTTTCATAAGTTTCACATAATATGGTTGCTAATAATATATTTCATATTTCTCCTCTTGCCTTACTTTTGATCTTCAGTAATTTTCTGGAACAACAGTTTCTTGCTAAAGTCTCTGACTCAGTTGGGAAAGGCCATCATCCTCTAAGTTAGGGAGATGACAATTTAGCATGCACAGAATAAGACCTGAAGAGAACAGATAAAAAGCTACATTCATTATATGTCTAGTGTTGATAAGTACAAAAATCTGGTACATTCATGTGTTATATAAACCAATAATGTATAAAAATAAATTTAAGTTGCATCCTGCTGAATTTATATGTTAATTCATGTACTTTATTTCACAGGAAAAAAAAATAGGCTAGAACAGATCACTCACAACTGCATGTTTCAGGCTGCTGATGTTGGTACTTCAATTAGAATAGTGGAATGTCAGCATGAATTCTTTTGTTTTACAGAAAGCAAGAAGAATTGAGGTTAATTAAAGGTTAATTAGAGTTTAATTGGTAGTTCTTTCTTTCCCTCTTTACTTCTGGTTATAACAGGAATGTTAGAATCCTTGACTTTGATGACAACAGATTGGGCAGGCCTGGTGTTGATTGCTACTGCCAACATGAAAGTGGTGCTGCAGTTCTGCAGCTCCAGTTCTTAATCAATGAGGTAAGGACATATTTACTCAGATTCTTCTGTATAAATTTAGTTGAATAAGTCAATTCATGTTATTGTAATTGAGTGATATAACATCTCCCATTGACAAATTGTGCCAACAAATAAGTGGTGTACATCCAGAGGACATTCATCATACAACCTTTTAGAAGAATATTTATGGGTCTGCACTCAGGGAAGAGTATTGCCTTCCTATACATCAGTTTAAAGTACTGAACAAAAGGCAGTCAATACATGAATGTGTGTAAAATGATGTAAAATCCATTAAGTTACTAAATATGCTGCACAGTGCTGGTTCAAATAGAAATTAATAAATGAGCTAAATCTTTCTATCAGAATATATTGATGGTTATTGGCTGAAAACTCAATAGTTGGGGATATGCCATTACATGAAGCAATGAAAAGCAATTGCAGGGATCATCAATCAAACCATCATGCTTAGTCTTTGTTTGTCAAAATTAAATTTAGAAAACATGAAGAAACAGTGCCAGATTATAGCTTGCTCTTTGCAGAAGGTTCTGAAGATGGGAATGGGCAAGAAGACTTTCTGGTGAATACAAATCAGAGGGATTTTTTTGAGGACCTTGGAAGTTGGCCAAATCTTAGTTCAGTTTTGATTAATTTTTTTCCCATGACATAAGGAAACACTTTTGACAGTTGCAAGTCCTCTTTGTAAATGGGGAGATCTTAGAACTTCTCAGGGGAAGAGTTTTAGTTTTATGGGTTTTTTAAACCTGAAAAATATTTAATTTTTTTCCTGCACCTATTTGGAGAAAGTAACTGAACCATGGACACTGAGGAGGAAGTCCGGTGAAACAGTCCAGTGAAATTCTTAAGAAGAATGCAGGGATGAGAAGAGGAAGGACAAAGTGTGAATCAATATTCTTGCTTTTCATTGGGTGACCAGCAAACCACCCAATACATCAGGTTAATTTTATTTCTGTGGTGGACAGTTTTTCCGACTCTTTGGGAGATGAGACTTAAAATATGGATTACACTATATTTGAGAAGTCTCACCTCCCTAAATTTTATTTGCATAGGTCAATTTTGAAAAGAATATTTGCTAGGATTAGAGAAGTTTATCAGTCAGTCATAGATTGTAGGAACTAATCTTTCCAGTTACATGCTTGCCCTTCCGCAATATAAAGCATCACCTTGTTTTTGGGCAATCTGTTCCCCTCTCTGATGGTAATAAACAAGGGTAGATCTGTGCCTGGCCTGATCTGAGGTCTAAGTATAGTAAACCACTGCAGGAGCAGTAGGGAGCTTCCTCTGCAGGTAGTTTTCACATGTCATCAGTATTCTCTGGTGAGGAGAAAGACAGTTAAAAGTTCACTCCAAGTTTCTCAGTCAGAGGCCTGGACTTTGAAAGATGACCATTTTTGGGACACCACAAGCAGAACCGGTCTTCAGAGTATTTCTGATCTGTGATAAAGACTCTCTCCTTCCGTCTACATCTATCTTAGTTCTTCCTACGTCCTGTCCTCTTGCTACCTGTCCCTGCTTTCTTATCTGCATCCTCTTTTCACAGTTCCAGTTTTGAATTTTCATTTTTTTTAGCTACCTTGATATGACTACTAAGCTATGCTTGGCACTGTCATGTATGTACCCGTGCATGCACTAGTCCCTTTTTTCTTCAGTTATGTCTTTCACACTCACCTTTTTAAGTAAGTGTTGTCGCTTTTCCATTTTGTTCATCTTTCTACTTATGTGGAAAGACTTGAGAATTGGCTTCTGTAACCTTGGTACAAAGCTTTAATTTGAATTTTAAATTGATTGAGTTTTAATTTAACTTTGGCTGATCTTGTACTAATTTAAAGTGTTTACATTTACCAGATCGATCCAATTGTGTATTATTTGTGGTAGAGTATTTTTGTTCTAGAAGAAAGGAATGATTTTTCATAAACTGTCAGTTTTACAGGTAGATCTTTAGCAGCGGGGGTCACGTAAGAATAATACAGAGCCTGCAGAAAAATAACGTGTTGCTGTATTTTGTGTCTGCTCTAGGGTGCTTTGGTCAGTGCGTGTGCAGATGATGCACTTCATTTGTGGAACCTCCGACAGAAACGACCAGCTATTCTACATTCTCTGAAATTTAACAGAGAAAGGTAAGAATATATGACACACAGTAGAGATCTCATTGCAAAAATAACACTTCCTGGATTTCTGATACTACATTTTGCCTCTCTACAAGTGGATATAGTTTTGCCTTGAATATTTTTCTTTCAGGTTTCTTTCTATGGAACAAAACCTTCACTTTCTGCAGCTTTCTCAGAGCTAGAAAACCTTGGTCTTCTTTTTGCCAAAATGTTCTTCATTTTACTTCCTTTTGCATGAACTCCTGTGAACAGTAATTCATTTTTTCTTCAGACTGGACACAAGCACTCACTTTTGGCTGAACTGTTGTTCAGTAATACACAGAGTACTTCAGCTGGCTGTATGAGGGTAATAATTATTTTCTTTACCTTGAAATAATTTTATTTTTGAGCAATACTGGAACTTTAGTGGAAATAGATTATGAATTTGGGAAACTCTGGTAAGTGTAAAATGAATCAGAGTGTTTTTCTTAATTTTACTTTATCAGTACCTAATTGTAGAAATCCCTACTAAAAAGAGATTAAATGAGTGGTTGTTGTCGGAGTCCAGGACATCCCTCTGGCTGCCCTGGCTGTTTCAAGACCCTGGCAGGGGGCTCGGAGACCCTGGCAAGAAGTCAGAAACACCTGTGGCTTCGATTTTAGCCTGTGGAAAACTGTCAGTTTTGTATGAGGAATTACAAGCCACAAGGGTTTTAGTAGTGTGAGATTTGAATTGACACAGGGTGGAAAAGTAGAATTTTGGGATTTTTAGAATGGGGCTCAAGGGGGTACAAGATGGAGGAATTTGAGCGTGTCCTGACCATCTTCTTGTTCTTCTTGTCCTCCACGTCTTGCTGTGATAGTGACACTTTTCTATTGGTTTAAGGTAGGAACACTCTATCCAACATAAATGTTAGATATTGGTAATAAACTGTAAACATAGTACACGTAGTTTTGAGTATATAAGGTGGGAGCCGCCCGAGGCTCAGGGGCAGAATGCTATGGTGGACTTGCTAGCAAGAGCTCGGCAGGTCAGAGAAAGAATGTTTAGATAAGAAGAAATAAACAACCTTGAAAAAGCAATTGGATGCATTCCAGACCTCTTCTTCGGTTGCATGGGCTACGGAACAAGGATTTTTACGATTTCGGGGTCATTCCAAGCAGGCAAACCCCAACAGTTGTAATTTTTGAACTCAAACAAGAGCTGAGCACTTCAATCTGTATTTAGTCACCCAAGTAAAACCTGATATGATGTTAGAGAACTTCAGTGCTGCACATCTGTTAATAGTGAGAAAAAGTTCCAAGTTTCTCTTAAGGAATTAGGGCAGTAGTCAGGAGACCAAGATTCAGTGCATAAATGTAGCAGTTGTTTTTAACTGGAAATTTAACTCATATTTTCATTCTCTTTGTGTGTGCATTCAGTGTTTATTAAGGTGCAGCAACTTTTTTTTGATATTTATATATCTGCTTGTGCAGTGGGAAAAGATCCCAGTACTTCACCAGAGCTGTGAATGAACAGACTCATCAAATCTTTAGCTGCAGCAAGTCTGAAAGTTATTATGGAAATACATTTTTATTTGTTGTTTATTATCCAGATACAAATCAGATTTGCACTAAAATGTCACTGAGGTTCATGATTTGTAGTGGGAAGGAAATATACAGCCTGATTCCAACGAGTTTATAACCTATAGCAAAAGTGTATCAAGTGGTTTGGGACTGCGTGAGAGAAGATGAAAATGAAAAATTAGGCGTGCATTTCTAGCTGTTTGTGGACAGTAAATTATCATTTTATATATGGTGAAATGTTTGAATCTTGGTATTCTCATCAGGTAGGTGCATTATTCCCAATTTGTCATTGATAAATCTAAATATCATAGAAGTTATTCCAGTACATCTTGGTCGAGCTCTCCCAGCCAGCAATCTGACACACAGCCTAACCAATCATTGCTTTTAAGAATGCAGCCTCTGTTCATCTCTGCCTTCTGTTCAGAGATATTAACCTGTTATCTTGGTCAATATTTTATCAGCATTTCTTGCTAAGAGAAACTCACACACATTTGCACTTTGCTAAGAGCAAAACATTTGTCATCACACTTACCTAGTTTTCTTTTTTGTCTGACACCCTAAAACATTGAGCAAAATATTTGCATGCAAGTTGCTTAGAATACTGGAACACTTGGCTTAAAACAAAGTTTTCTCTAATGACATTTTTGAATGAGGTGCAAGTAGGATCTGAAAATCTAAGTTATTTGTAACAAATTCATAGCTATATATACTACCTTTTTTCAAAATCTAGTAAGTTGTGAACAAAAAGAATACTGTTAGTTCTTTTATGTATATTTTGTGTAAATGGTTCAATTGCTGCCTTTTAAATATTTTTTATTAGCACATGAAAGTCTGTGAGGCAAATATCCTGCAATATGATATTGTCAAAGAAGTAAGTCCAGTCTTAAATTAAAAAAGAGTTTTCCATAAATATGAAGAAATAACATTGTAGGCAGTTCATTCCTTCTCAGGGTTCTCTAGCACTGCCCTAAGCTTCTGGTTGGTTTTTTAAAAATTATTATTCAAGCACTTGGCTTCAGAATGAAATCTCTTCCTTTTTATTATATTTTATTTTTACATCCATAAATTTTATTTTAAATCATCTAACTTTCAGTTTTTCTAAGCTTAATTACACATTTAATATGTAAAATTCAACAAAAGCCTCTGGGCAAGTAGCATAAAAGAAAGGTTAAAGCTCTAATTAACCCTCTCAGTTTGGAACATTTATATCCCTAATAGAGCTAGGTCTAAAAGAGAACTTCCATTTTTTTCTGAATATGTTTTTGGTGTTAGAGAACAGAAGCTCTAAATTATGGAATGCTCAGAGAAATAGTGAATGAAATAATGGTTTCCTTAGCTATATGAAATCAATGACAAAATGGATGTAAGGGGAACTTGAGAAGCTGATAAAGTGATAAGATCAGAATTTATTTTCTTCAAGAAATTCAAAGATCTGGCTTCCAAAAAGTAATGTTTTCCTAATTTAGGAACAGTTAAAAATACTTTATTTTCATCCTCCCCTCTCCTCTTGCAGAGGGGGGTTAAGAAAAAGCAAGATTCATATTGAATAGAGATTCTTTTGTCTTAAGTTTGTGAACCAGTGAACAAGCTGGTTTTTAAATGTTTCTTAAATGGAGAGAAATGCTTGTTGACAGAAAATAGGTTTAAAATGTTGATGCATGTCTTCAAAAAATAGTAAGGTATTGAAAGATGCCATATAGGGAAGTGTTAAAAAGTCAAAGGCTACTTCTTATAAGTTTATTTATAATATAACTTAATTTTAGATTTAGGTAGCTTTCATGGGGCTAAACACATAATTGTTCAGGTGCATTTTATATATGAAAATGGAACATGTGTATCCTTCAAATTTTTCCATTTGCATGTCTCTCTTCAGGATTTAAAAAAAAAATAATTTTATTTATCCAGTATTTTTGTCTCCTTGTTTGGTTTAGTTGGTTTTTCTAACAAATGGCAGATTTACTTCATGAAGTGATGTAGTATAATGCACTTAAAAATCTAGTATTTTATCTGCTTGTGATGATGAAGATGATTTTATTTTTCCAAATACTTGTTTTATTTGACTTTGATTAATTAACTTTCATGTAGAATCAATTTATTCTGAGTTTTTATGATATTTGGTGCATGAACCATAGAGCTGATAGTTTCTGTTAGACAGATGAATGTTACTTAAGTCTTTGGCTATTACTCACAATGCACCAGTCATCATGTAGTTGAATTGTTTAATCTGCAATTTGCTCCTGCTTCTTGACATTTAAGATTTCAAGATAATGGACTAAAATCTGCTCTTTAGCACTGTTTCTGTATAGGTTTCTGCAATTACTTGAGTCAAGTTTCCCCAAGTGCATACCTACATATATCCCCTCTCTCCCTCCCACAAAAGTAGAAATGTTTGTTCTTTTCCTTGGATGTTGGTAAAAACATAGTTGCAAAGATCAAAGAACACTTAAAAGCAGTAGTCTTTGACTTAATAGGTAAGATTCAGTATTAAGACACTGAAAGGTTTATGAATAATAATTCACTAGCAAAGTGCACTTTTATAGCTATTAAATCAGAGAGTGCAGCTTCTCCAGATTTAGTTTTTTCTTCTTCTGACTTACTATTAAACCAATGATGATGCAGTATTAGCAATAGCAATTCATAATTCACTGTTCCTTGACTAAGTGTCTCTTTGGAGCAAGTGTAGAAGAAACACTCGAGACTTAATAGCAAACAGATATTTTCTGTTTTACGGCATAATGCACTGGACTTCTTTGGACTTAAGCAGGTTATACATTTTTCAAAAAATATATATTTATTTTATATGAAGTAATCATCTTAGATTTCTATTGCTATAATTGGAATGTAATACAATGCATTAAGAACTTTCAAGAAAATACAAATGTAAGCAATGTGTCTCAGTGCTTGGCTCCATACCAAGAGCTGTAATGATAAGGCAGTTACTCAAAGACATGTTTGACAGTAGCATATGGTTGATAATACATGATTTATGGTTTCTTTTACAAATAGGGTAGACAGGTAGAACATTTTAAACTCTGTAAACATTCTATAAGAATTGCCTCAGTGTTTTTGAAGGTCAAAATTGTGGACACCTTCCATATGTTAGTACCTCTTTTTCCTTCCTTGATGTCATAGGAGATGCCAGATTGATCTTCAGTAGGCATTTTAGGCAAAATAAATAACTCAGTTACTGGAACTAGACACTGTCTCAATCTGCTGCAAAGAACATTAGGATGAAGCAAAACCACTGGAAACTATTATGATGAGTCTTCATTATTTTTAATATAATTAGAGTAGATTTCAGCAATTACAGCTTCACATATATATACAACAGCTTACAGAATCCAATTTAATATAAGTGCAGCTGGGTTAGGAAAACCAGCAAGGATTGCAGCGTGAAATCCGGGTCCTAAAAGCCAGCAGGAGCTCATTTCACTTATGAATACAGTTCATCTCCTGGCATTCCGAAGCTGAGCTGGTTCAGGTGTGTTGACTGTCACAGGGAACAGCCCTCCTCTCTTTCTTCTTTCAGCCATTGCTGACTGGTGTGTGACAAAGGAGCCCACAGTGCTGCAGCGGCTTAGCCAGTGACTTACAGCAGCACACGAGCACAGTGTGACACAGAGTGTTGGGTCTTTAAATCCATCTGCATGCACTCCTCACCAATGGCATGACGATGCCACAAGTGCCCTTCTGAGGGGAGTCACCAGGTGACACAATCTGTATAACTGGCTTTGAGACTCTTAGCACTTTATTCAGTGTTAAGTTATGCTGGCACAGAGCAAGAGGAGCCTTTTAAATGGGCGACTTTTAAAGCAGTTCTGTTAACTGTTACTCACTATTAATTAGAAATTTGACTCCTACAGTTGAGATATTGCAGTATTTGAACAAGATGATTGAGCATATTACTCCAAATGCTTGGAAACAAAACAAACCAAACCCAAAACCAAAAAAATGGGTGTTTTTAAATAAGGTAGCTTCTTGGGTCTATATTCTTTCCTGACAGTAGGAATCTTATTTGCCTTACTGTATCTTTGCAGGGTTTTGTGTCCTGTGTTAAGAGCTTTTTAAATACTTTCTCTCTCCTTTGCAGATAAACCTCATCAAAATGACAGCAAGAGGCTATTGAGTGAATACTGGTGACTGGCTGTGCTGTCACAGCAGTACCTGTGTCTGTTCATTTGTACTAGGGAACTTGTGGGTTAGTTAAAGTAGATTCTCTGTCTCACTGCCTGTTCAAGGAACTGGATTCCTGTGATAGCTTGCCTGCTCATAAATGAACCTCCTGGTTAATAGTGTATAGCTGCAAACTCTCTTTATGTACTTTGAAATTTGTCAGAGGCTGTTATCAAGCAAGGTTCTGTACAGTTGCACAGTCATGCTATACAACAAAACAGATTCTGATTACATGGTGTGGTCTAGCATTGAACTATTGCAAAGAACCATGGAACCCAAAATATAAAGCAATATTTCACCATAAAAACATGCCAGTTTCTGGAAAGGATGTAAATTTTCTCAGAGTGATGATGGAAAAAATGAGGAAACCAAAAGAAGCCATATGATTGACATTCACTTCCACATCTTGATGAAGATTTTACAAAACATTCTCCTGGGGGTTTTTGTTTGGGGTTTTGTTTTGGTTGTGGTTGGTTTTGTCAGTGGTTAAGTTGGTAGGTTGGTTGGTTGGTTGGTTGGTTGGTTGGTTGGTTTTATATGTGTAGTGTGGTCTTGCCTCAGCATTTTTCACTTTTGAAAGAATGGTGCTCAGGGGTTTCATAACCCAATGTTTTCATGCAATTCTTGAGCTTGACAAGATTCCTGAAATTCTTAAAAACCTTTGTTCTAGGGGACTGTACCTTAGTGCTGCAGGGCGGGAAAATTAACTTTGTCAAATGTCACTTCAAAAGGACAAAAGACTGGAAAGATTCTTCAGTGAGACTGACCCAAATCTTGTTAATATATTTGCCACATGCCTCTGCTTTCTGGGTTAAAAAAAAAAAAAAAGAGCATTATTTTTTCACATCTTATATCATGTTATAGAAAATTTCATAGTGCACTTGACCTGTAGGATCAATGAGAGCCATAAGCTCATCCTGGAAAGTGTCATGCAACCCAGCTGAAATGAAGACTATCTGGGTTATAAAAAGAAATTAAGCAAAAGCATTTTGGGGTTTTTCTGTCTTCAACACAGGTTAGCTAAACAATCAGCAAAAATGTAAAAATTAGATTTGCTGATTGATACCAAGAATCAACAGGTTTGATTTGATAGATTTTTGAGACTGTGCAATCTACTAAAATAGAATGAAGATTCAATGATCCTTATTCTTTGTGTTAGACATGTGAGCCTTCTAGTGGAATGGAGCTGAAGGGACCACCTCAGTCTGGTTCCCTCAGTTGCACACCAGAGAACTCATATACCTCCCTTTCTTAAATGAACAAGCTGACGATGTTTTGCATTAAGGTTTTGCCAGTCTCTTATGATCCCAGGAAGAAAGACTCAAGGCCCTAGAAGTTAGATTCAAAATGCTATTTATTAGAGCTAGCACTACAAAGAATGGCAAAAGAGCACAGGGAATCTTGCATCCCTGTAGATGCTGGGAGCCCTGAGCTGGGCATCGTCACACAGGCCTTCAGTCAGCAGGTAACCTGTCTATAGAAAGTGTCACTCTGTTACCTTGATTTTTAAAAGTGTTAAGTTTTCTTTCATAGTTCTTTAGAATGTTTTAAAATTCTCATAAAACTTCTCTAGCCTTCTGATAATGTTATGTATTTGAGAGTCAGAGTTCCCACACAATTTCATGTAAAAATAGAATAGTTTACATATTTCTCTGTGGGTAGAGAGAAATGATTGATTAATCTTTGGACCAGTGTGGTTGGAGAGGTGGTAATTCCATCCTGCAATCCATGGTCACCTTTGGAATTCTATAAATACCAAATATTTGAATAAAACTTACTCTTTTTCTCTTTTGGGAAAAAAAAAAACACAAAAAAACCCAAAAATAAACAAACAAACAAAAAAACCACTTTTATTTTAAAAATCAAGACAACATTTCCCCATTTTTGTCATCCAAGTTATTGTAGGATTTTCTTGTAAAGAGACAGCTGTGTGCATTATTCCTACTATCAAACAGAAAGGACATTAACATTAAAACTTCTTTCTGCACTGTTGGTGCAACCACCAAGTGGGAGCTGCCTGCAGGGCTCTCAGTGATACCAAGCTGGCTGTGTCTATCCAGCTTCCGAGGGGTACGTGCAGCTCCACACAGGCTGAGACCGTGCTGTTCATGCAGCCCCTGGTGCCTACTTGGTGTCACTCGTGTGTGGATCACCAACTTCTCCACATGCAACAGTCCCCCACCCAGGACCTTATACTGTTATATAACTACTCAAGCTGAAATCCACTGTTTGCTCTGCAGGAAAATTGTTCTGTGTTGGTTTGGTTTTTAGTTTATTTTTCACAAGGTTCTGTGTTTTCCTTTATAATTTTTTTGTCTTCATTACCTTTTCTTTTCTTTGGGCCTTTTTCCTCATATCAATTCTCTCTGAGCTGATGATTCATCAAGGAAACACATTCTAGATAGGGTCCCATCTGTGCTGTGGCCATTGACAATACCATTTTCATTTGTATTCTCTGCAGGAATATGTTTACTGATGCATGCAAAAATGGCATCTTCCTTTCATGTGGCTTCATCTTACCAGTGTTTGTGGTCTTGCTGTGATTGACTAATACACCCATTAAACTTCATCCCTGATTTATATCTAGGGATATTCTGGCAGGGAATGTGCTGCTTTTCAGTGCAAGCCTTTAATAGTGGAAGCAAAGCAAGACAAGGAAAATTGAAGTTATCTTTTTCCACCAGTTCTGTATCATGAGCTCTAACCCTAAAGTGGAAGTTCTTTGAAGTTTGAGGCTGTGCCCTTTGCATTTTAAATTTAATTCAATTTCTTGTACTTTACTCATGCAGATTGTCCTTTCTCTGTAATATTGAGTCCCTCAGAGGTTTCATTAGTATTAGTACCAAGATCACTTGTGAAATTACAACTGCTGTAAAACTAATTTTTGAGAATCTCTCAAATATCCAATTTTTAAAAATCCTTCTGCAGTAAAACCAAGTGTATATTAGACATTAAAAATATAATTTTATAGTGATTTTTTACAAGTGCTATATTGAGCATGTTGACATATGCTGTATTTCCTATAATTGGAATATTCTGGAATAGACTACCTTTGGTGAACCTACCTTCCATATTTTACTATAACTTTCAAAATTTTTCCTTTTGAAGGACAAACATTTTGAAGGACTCCAAACCTTGGTTAGTGTGTATTTTTAAGAATAGGTGAGCAAGTAGTAATAACATTACAGTCAGAACATCAGAGATAACATCATGGCTTAATTTTATCAGGTTTAGTTTTTTATGCTTACCATCTTGGGTGGGATTTGTAATGCAATCTGAGCGTTGGTGCCACTGCAGAAAAAGTGCTGCAAGAGCTTAAGATGGCTATTCTAAAACCAGTTTGGTTTCTTTATGCTTAAATTACACAAGGGTAAATGTTACTGTAAATGAAGATCACAGAAGTCCTGGTCATATTTTTCATTCTAGAATATTAGAAAGATCTCTGTTTCTATCCAGATCAAAACTTGAATTTAAGAATATATTTTCTTTCTAAATGGTGGCTTTTACAGTCTTTCCCCAAAGTAACTTTTAGTCCATCAGGATTCTGCCAATATTATTATCATCAGTTCCATTTCAATTTAAAAAGTCCTTAAATGCATTATGTCACAGTATCTGCTTTTATATGTGTTTGTTAAACAACTTCTCTGGGGGAAAAATGCCTAATATGCTACATCTGAAATACTCTTAGAGCTAGCATCTGTCTTTGAAGGGCAGAAAAGAAGGGAAAAAAAACCCTGAAAGATTAATTAGAACCAATCACTTAACACCATCATGAAACCATCATGGCCCATAGAGCTGCTGGAGAAAAATGTACAGCTGGCACCTGAGGACCTAACAACAGCACAGGGCCCTCTGACCTGACAAACCCCACTTTTCTAATCTATGTCTTTCTTTGGGTCTCTCTGGCTGTAGCTCCTTCTGTTATTTCTCTGAGAAAAAAAATCCATCTCTTCAAAATTCCTTTTAAAAAAACATCCTTGTGAAGTTTTACTTTTCCTTCAATAGGGAAGAAAAACATGTCCTGGTTTATTTATATTTTATGTCACCTGGCCACATGTGATTGTTTGCCTGAGTTTCTTCCTTCTGGAAAAGATTCCTTAGCAGGAGACATAATGTTGCTATATGCTGTCAAACCTTACATCATATGCCGAGCAGTGTGCTGGTTTTTTCTAATGCTTTGTAAAAAATAAAACATTTTTGTCAGAAGATTTATGCTTTTTTGAGAAAACACAGAGTAACATGTTATGTTGTTTTCACATAGCAGCTATGTTGCCAAATTGCTCTGAGGCCAGGTTTGAATACAAAATTTAAAATATATACTCACAGCTATGCATTGAACAGCTGTTTCATGGTTTCATTCATAACAAATGAGAGGCCCAATACTGTAATACAAAAATGCATCATATCAGACAACAGAAAAAAAAAAGTCTTTCAAAATGTATGCAAGTTCAGGCAGCATAAACAGTCTACACTATCAATTGGAATTTTCTTGTTACACTTATAATGTAGATATGGGAATTATGTGGCATTCTCTTTTGAAGTTTTCAAATTAGAGTTTTGAGACATCTTTCTGAGTTCTGTTCAGATCTTTCCTTTGACCTTTGTTATATTAGATTTCCACTCATATCTTAGAGCAGTGAAGAACATGTACCCATTCAGTTGCAGTAATTTGGTTCTTGGAAAACACACCACCTCTTTCCTGCCCAGATACATGTCAGCTTTGAGCAAGAACCCAGTGCAATGATTTAGGATACTTTTCCTTCTGTCACAATAAACTCTGGGCATTATTCCAGTAAATCAGAAATAGAGCTAGTAATGTCAGTGTTGAGATTATATCATTAAACAGTATATGAGCAGGAAGAGAAGAGAGACTACAGATTGCAGAAAAACAAGGACCATTAATCACAGAGTCCCTTGTCTACTGAAGCGCAACAAATGAGAACAGCTGGTCTCCAATAAGTCTACATGATTTTAATTGATGGAAGCTGATAAGGAAAAAAGCATGCTTACAAAGAAAAAGCATACACATGTAAAATTATTTTTTCTTTAAAGTCAATTTCAGTATTTCAGCCTTATCGTGATATTAGCATGTCATTCAAAATAACTTGATTGATCTTGATTTAAAATTGGGTTTAAACTTATTTTAGTAAAAATGTATGATAAACACAGATTTGTGTATGTTGCAGCTAGCAGAGGGTGAAATACTAACATATTTTTAGTTTACTTTTCTAACAGCTCTGTGAAGTCAAACTTAAACAAAAGACAAGTTTCAAACTTTCATCTTTGAGCTAGGTCTCAATTTACTCTTTTGAAACTATGAGATTAGAAACCAAAAACTGCATTTTGATTTATGTATTCAGTGTTGGGTGAAGGGATGAGAGAAGCTCTACCCTTAGGTGATTGGGGTTTTTTAATGCAGATTCTACAAAATCAATGAAATAAATACATCAAAAACTTTCTCTTTTGAGAACATCATCCTCCTGTTCCAGCCTTTTGTTATTTGGCTTTCTTTCATTGCTAAGAAACTTAGTGGCTCTTACTGTGCTCTGTATTGCCCATCACTGTCACTGTTTGGTATCACAGCACCATTTTTACTTAGCCATCAAAGAAATTTATGAAGGACAAGTGAAATATTACAAATATGAAATAGTGATTTCACAAGCCAGTAGACAAGAGAAAAATCATGTACATTGTCTTTCCCCTAAAGATGAGAGCAAGAGTCTGTTTTCCAACTCTGTTTCATTAATTTGCTCTCTTCACTGATTTTGTGGAACTTTTATTCTCATTTTTGTTGTGTAATGACCTTGAGTCAGCATCAGAAACAAATTAGAAGTCAATGAAAAATATGCTGGTTTCTTCCATCGTCTTTTTCTATTTAAGGAAGCACATTTCCATGTAATTTCATTGTCTCTTTCTCTTGGGACCACATGTTCATGTTAAACCGGTTTGATCCACAGCATTATTGTTGTGTAATACTAAAGATCTAGGCAGGGAGAAAGTGTCACTGTCACTGTCAGTGATCCTTCTCCTAAAGGTAAGATACTCCAATGAATTTGCAGTCAAAACCATAAAAGGGAGTTGACAAAAGAGCATGTCTCTTTTCTGTGCATTTGCCCAAGAGGAAGAAAGGTAATTTTCTGTCATTCTGAAAATGAAACAAATTATCCGTAGCACAGGTTACGAAAGTTGTACATCCCCTTGCATACTGGGATTTCAAGAGTGACTTCTAAGTTGTTCTTGAGCTCCAATAATGCCCCTAACTTGCTGCAATGTTCCTGCAGATAGCCTTGGAGTTATTGAGGGTGGGAATTTCAGTGCCTGTATCTTATTGGAGGTTATAGTGCAGCTGTCTTTGTGTATGTGTTATGGCATGCTGGACAGGCCAGGGTGACCTGTGGAGTTGTAAATAAAAGAAAGAAATGAAAGAAATAAAACTGGGAAAAACCAAAAGTCCTGTGGCATGCTGTATACTTTGGCTGTCCTTGTAAAGAGTTCATAATAACCTAATAAGATTTTATCTAAATACATAAATTAAATCTTCATTCAAGGGAGATCTCTGGGTTTACTAATTTAATCAAATGGAATGCATCTAAAATATTTCGGAACATGCTTTTTCTGATTTGTTCTAGGTTCTTTTAACTGCTTGTAAATAATTTATGTTGACACCCATTACAAATGTTCATGTAGTTGCTACATTGATGTTTTTTGTGGTTGACATAAGCATTTCTTAAAAACAAGTATTTTTTAAATGCTGTAAGCTATTAACTACAGTTGTGATTGCAAAGTCACTTGAAATACTAAGCTCACAAGTCAAGAATGAGCCTAACTTCAGGCTTTTAGGGTTATTTCCCCTGTTTACACAGGAAGTTCTGGCTTTTTAAGAAACAGAGGAACAGCCTACTTTTATGCTCATTTTTTTTTAACAGAAAAGAAGGGAAACAAGAAACAGACTATACTATGAATAGTGCTTTACCTTGAACTTTGTGTTTTCATTTTTAACACTTCAAAGGATTAATGATCAGTCCCAATTTCTAAAAAACAGAATGTACCAATAGATCCAATGAAAAAAAGGGACAAAACCAAAATATCTTGAGAAAGAAATTGTTTTCCAGCTGCATTTCTTAAAAATTTATGGGGTTTTTTGTTTTTGTGGGGTTTTTTGTTTGCTTTGATTTGTTTTGGTTGGTTGGTTGGGTTTGGTTTTTTTGGGTTTTGGGTTTGTTTTTTTTTTTTCTTCCTGTTTCTTATTCTTGTAAGCTTCTTATGTATAATATTTCAGGTAATGAACACCATGAAAAATGTTTGTATCTTAAACACTTTGAAAGCAGCAGTGGACCACCTGCCCAATGACATATCTAAATAATTTGCTAGAAAATAGCTGCATAAGCTTTTTTGCTTTGTCAAAATAAATAATTTTGTTAGATATGTCAGCACTATTTAAGCCTATTGGCCTTAAAAGAAACTCTAAATTGAAAATGTTTTCTTAACATTACTTCTACATAGAATTTGCAGAAATTGAAGTGTGGGTGGGGGAGAGGAGGATGTCTTAATTATATGTAGGATGTTCACAAATAGCTAGAAGTATACTTTGCTTAGGATAATTTGTATTGAAAATATAGATTAGAGGTGGAATCCTGGTTTGTTTACCTCAGCATTTGTAGAGAATCTCCCATCACTGAAATTCTTTAAATCAAGAGGTATCTTATAGTAATTTGTTCTAGCTCAAGTGGTAGTTAATTTGAAGAAATCAGATTAAATCAGTATTAAGCAGAAGAGAGGAATCTCAGAGGTTCATTTCTTACATTCCAATCCACAAATTAAATTTTTGCTGTTGTACAAGCAGCAGTGACTGTGATGAATACTTGTATCTAAACCAGTATAAAACAAAGACAAATAAAACTGCTCTCTGGACTGATTGGGTAAGATGAATAGTCTGAGATACCAAACTTGAAAAGAACATTGGGAAGCAGAAGTCTAGAAAGTAACTGTTACTACTGCCTTGACTCCATTTTTCATTCATGTTTCTTTGTAAGCAACATGTATTAGATTGCCTCATGTAAAGCAATTCATTTTACTGTCTTTCTTTAAAAAGTCAGCCAGTTAGCAATTTAAAGTATTTCCTGTGCTCTTACATCGGCCCTACAGACTTCGCATACTCTGCAAGTAAGTTAAAATGAAAGTTGAAGTTAAACACTGGAACTCATAATAATGGAATTCATCTTGGGTTTCTGCCGTCCTAGGGCTTCCTGGTACATAACAACACCCCCTGTAGCAGAGGAGATGTTGTTATTACTATGCATAGATGCAGTTCCCATCTCTCTGAGGAACTGCACAACCATCTGCTGAAAACACATTACATCATGTGGATGGCAGACTGCATGAATTGCTGCTATTGTACATGTTTGTTACATGTCTTACAGTGCTGATGAGCTCCAAATTTATATATAGAGCAGGAAGAAGATTAAAGACCTCCAGAAGAGAAATAGCTCATAATTTACATCTTTTGCTAGATCTGCTGGAAACAACTCCTTTCTTTCATTGTCAGTACCTTTAACCTGCGCTTCTGTTTAGGCACTTCAGGTCAGCTACAAATTACTTTGCCTGAATATCTGTCCAGATCTTCCTGTGTCCATATTGTGACTTAAAGCAATAATCTCAGCTTGAATATCCTCTACTAAACTGATGGAAAAGTAACCTTACACTTTCTGAGAGTACTACCTAGCCAGAAGCTACCTCAGTCCACTTTCATGCACTGGAGAAGGAGGGGGCACTAGCTGAGTCTGGTGTGCTTTGGTTTTTATTACTTTTGTTCAAATTACCAAAAGATTAAGGGAGTATGAGGGAAGAAGATAAATTGTGTGGAAATAATTTGTGCTTGCTGATAGAGGGAGAAGAGGACTGATACAAAGTCATGAAGCCCCCTCAGCAGGTGTAGTTTTTTTTTTTTTTTTTTTTTGGAGTGAAGAAATCCTGCAGAATTCAAGAAGGAAGGGAAGGGCTTATGCAGTGGTTTTCCCCTGTTGCAAATATCCATTGAAGGATACACTGGCCATAGATTCTTCTCTAGAGGAATCCTTTCCAAGAGCTGCCTTGAAAGAGGACCTGATATATCATCAGACCTCAGGCAAGTACCAGGGATGCTGCCCAGTCTATCAGGTGGCAGTGCCAAGAGAACAGCTCTTGGGAATGACCAGCAGAAGGAAATACCATAAATTAGTTGAAAGTACTGAAAGCACCAGAGGATGCTGGAGAAAATCCCTGGAGTCAGAAAAAAAAGCCATAATCACTGCAGTGAACAGATAGACTTCTGATTGCCATAACCATCTTAAGAAGGTGATCAATTTTCTCAGCAGCTGGATTAGTCCATGCTGGGGCAATTCACTGTAAATTGGGTGTAAGACAGTGGAAGTCCTTTAGGAGTCACGGAGAGCAGAAGGCTGGGCCAGGACCGTGACTGGTGTGTCCTGCAGCTAACTGGGCTTGCTTCCTGTCAGCAACTCATGTTCCTGAGTTAAACCTCCTTCATGTTTTATCTCCCTATTTTCCTGTAAATTTGTGAGATTTCCATATTTCCTGAGAACCTGGACTCTGTAGTTTATTTTGGTTGGATTCTGAAAGGGAGTTCATACTAATGTTTTTTTTTTTTTTCTGTAGGAACTCATAGAAACTGAACTCTGACAGCCAGTGCTGGGCATAAGGAATACACAGTTTCTATGCTTGTTCATATTTAAGATTATCTGTATAAAGGGAAAAGCCATAGTGTAAATTTAATTACAGTTTTGATGTCTGTGAATGCACAACTAAATAATTAAATTGGAATAGCTGTTTCTCATTTTGACAAAAATGCAACTTTCTCTCCATCCTTCACCAGGTCTCCCCACTCACTACCAGCAATAGTGTTCCAGGAAACTTTTCATGCTAAAAATAGAAAAACAAAAATAACAAAGTAGAGGCAGAAAGAAGTGTTCTCAAAATTATCTTTTCTTTTTCTTAGAGCAATACAATCAACATAATAAAGATTATTTTAAGTAATCTGAGAGTTTTTACTAATACTTTAGAGGTTACAGCATTCTAAATTATTTTAACATTGTAGTATTCTACTAATATGTAGTGAGTTTTTGTCCATGGTTGAAAGACTCTAGAGTGCTGAGATTTTCTGAAAATTATACCTTTTCAAGATTTGCTAGTCAGCATATATTCCTTTCTAAAATAAAGTTCAATGTTTTGAAGAGAGAGAGACAATGCCAATTTCAGCTATTCCATTTTATCTCTTTTATTACTTACATAATTTACATAAATAATATGTTTAGTTACTTATATAAGGTTTGTTTTTAGGACCTTAGTAAAGTACTTTTCCTTACTAAATTCTGAGTTATGTTAGTACTTCTTGATTTTTTAAAAATTACTATATCCTACAGGATACTCTATATCCTGTTTTGTCATTTGGAAAAAATGATACAATGTTTCAGACTGTTCTGGCAGAATAGAAACAGCTTTTTTGGTCAATTCATCAATGTTTTGCTATTTCTTGTAATGATCAATAAGATTCATGTTGTGGTTTGCTGCTAAGAATGTACAATATCCACATTTCTGGCTGACTTTCTGTGTAAGTGATCAACATTGAGAAAATCCTCAAGTTTCCATTTAATTTTGTTGCATGTTATCTCAATCAGATTGGCAATCTGATTAAACTTTGTCAGAAGCACTTCATACTGACATAATTCAATACAAGCCCTAACTTCTTAAGAAGAAAAATAGCCTTTCTTTTTTTCTGGCTTATTGACTTGTTTTTGTAATGGCATCAAAAGACATCTTAATTTGCTTGTGGGATATATGACTAATAGAGTCATATAATAGAATACCTTTCATCCCCAATGAAAACTACAGTATGAGACTTCATTGTTTTCTGTTGAAGAAATCATTGTGTAATTTCAGTACTTACTGAGATGGAAGATGTTCATTAAAAATCTCAGTCTTACTTCAAAGCTTCCAAGCCTCAAAGTCAAGTTAATATTTTCTGTAGAAGTGAAAAGTCTATAATATATAAAGCAGTTTGAATTTAATTTACATAATGTAAAATAAAATTACTTTGGAGAAGTGCAGAGTTTTAGGAGAATGTGAAAATCATATGGCTTTGTTTGGTGAAGCCTAGCAATATATTGGATTAAAATTCCTAGTAATCCCCGTGCTCTAATAGGTTTGTTACATACCTGGATTGTCTTTAAGGGGGTGCCATTTTCTTATAAGCTCACATATTGTAAAAGGTTTCATAATGACATTTATAAATTTCATAATTTGGCATTTCATAATATTTAATAACAGTTTGGGTAAACAATAAAGCTTTATAGCATAGTTTACTTTGGGAAAAAAAGAATATGCAGGATATTTTCTTACCTGGCTGTCCCATAAATTTGGCAGAACAAAATTAAATTATTTAAGAGGAAGTAACTGGGCGTAAGAAAACAGGCATGGCTCTGATGCTTTTTTTTATCCTTTAGCGATACTTAATTCTCTTCTGGTCCTTCATATTGTGCATCCAGGCTTAGTAGTGACTGGTGTCTAGGATTTCAGATAGGCCAGCAAGATATTAAGTCTAGTAACTTTTGGCCTAACTACTTATTAGTGGTTACTACCTTGGTCTGATTTTTCTCTTGCTATAGACCTTGTTCTTAAAGCATTAAGTTCTTGAAATTTTAAACCTAAGGCAGGCAAATGGAGGACATGCAATATTTGGGAATGCAGACACCCACTTTGTCTGTTGGTTGTTGTGGCAGTGTGTCCTAGAGATTATGACGGGGAACCAAATCTCAAAAAGGATGAAAAGCAGCCCAAAGCAGCCTCGAACAGTGTGTGAGGTGATGTTGAAACTTTATTCGTAATCAAGACATTGAATTCATTCTTGCACATGGGAGATCAGGTTTTCTGCAGTACCCTGTAGTGGCTTATGCTTGGATTTAACAGAGGACTGAAAAATAGCATTGTCCTAGGTGGACTTGAAGCTGCTTAGTCTGATGGCACTACTGCAAGAATTTGGAGTAGCAGCATTCAAGTCAAGTAGAGCTCACTTTGGAACTTAGAAATTTTTTTGTCAGTGACTGGACAGCTACATTTTCAACACTTTCAAGTCAAAATGATTTTCTCTTCCTGTAATTTAACAATTTACTGCAAACAAGCATTGGGTGATCTTCAACATGAAGTGATTAAGAGGGTTTATTAGCTAGGGAAGTTTTTTATGGGCTGGGACCTAACGAAACACCCATGTGCTTTGCAGTGCAAGAAAGAAGAGTAGAGGAACAGAAATGCAAAAAATGAAACAACAACAACCAAAAAAATGGACTAAATATGAATTTAACCAGAAGTGAAGGAAATGGTGGACTAGAAGTGAAAGCAAAAGAAAGAGAGGTGTTCAGTTTAAAGGAAAAGAATCGGGAAAGATGTGAGAAACAACTTCCCATTTGAAAGTATAAACCCAAAAGGGCAAATGGTTCCTTGCACCTGTTGTGAGCAAAAGAATAAAGCTCATAGCTTGCACTCCATCAAGGATTGGCATATACCTTCTGGATGGCATAATACCTTCTGCAGTTGTTTCTGTTGGATCTTTGTTGGTGTGACTGCACCCACAATATCAGTATTATGTTGCTACTTGAAGGCATGTTCAGTTATGCCTTCTGAAATGTAGCTCCCATTCTCAAAGAAATTCTCTTGAAAAAGCTGGTGCTCTTTCCACTATAGGCTCCGGAATAATTGCCAATATTAGACAACTGATGGTAAAATTTAGCCCTTTATAGCTGGACAGAGCGAAGGCTATCTCATATTTAGGTCTCACTTTAATCAACAAAACAAGATTTCTGTGAAGGGTAAGCCTTTTTCCAGATTCCATGATTCCACAATAATTTTCTCCATAAATTACAAATGTGAAGACTCCATATTTCAACTGTATTCAATCCAGTGTGATGCATAAGTACAAGAAAAAGTAATTTTCCTCACTTGAATGAATCTAACATTTAACGTACTGACAGTTTATTAGATACTTGGAAAACTACAGAACTATGCAAATACTGAGTATAATCTATTTGGAACCTTTTTGTTTGTTGAAAGTACTTTACAGGGAACCATTACATAAAGTGTATTTAATTTGTATAATTATTGAACAATTCCTTAAAGATTGGCAAATGCTATACTCAGAGGACTTTACTTGACTGAGAGAGCCAAATTACTGAAAGATTGCCAACACCACTCTCACTCCTTTACAATAAATTCAGAAAAATTGCTGTACCATAAGAATGAAATTTTTTAATATGCATGGTTTTAAATACTGCATGTACTTTTCTGGTGGTTGAAGGTGATAAGGAAAAAAAAATCGAGTTTATATATAAAAGCCAGAAATAGCCTGTTTGTGGAACTGAGTGATAAATATAATAACATACGACATACCAAGCAAAATACCTGTTTTTTTGTCAAAACTTACAAGTCTTTACCATAAGGTTGGATTAAGTTTCAGTCTCTGCAGGTAGCATGCATTCACTTACATTTTAGTAGCAAATGTTTTCTCATCTCATATAGATTTAGTTTTGTGTTAGTGTATGTAATATCTATATAATATAAAAGTAACCTGAACATGCTCATTTGTCGTCTGTGAAAACTTTTATGTATTATAATGAGAAATTGTCATGACATCTTTCCAAGCTAATGTAGCACGGTTTCAGCACCTTGTAATGAGTGTAGGGTTCAGTGTGTCTGTGGTAGTTCAGTTTTGATAAATGCTCTTATCTAAGGCCCTGCTCTTCCAGATGGCAAATAAATGACTGTTTTCTTGTGTGAATTATGGTATTATACTTCTGTTGTGCAAAACATGAATCCCACTTATATCCACAAAACTCTGTTCAACTGGATAATCTGCTTATTCTGAGAAAGGATGTAAGAAAGCCTTCCTTGAGAGTCTTGAACACTATCAAAATACAATTTACATACTCATGGAGATAGATAGCCTTAGTTCAGTGCTCAGGTGATGCTTCTCTTTTGTCCTACCCTTAATACTGGCAGGCAGGATGGCCCTGTTTTGTTTCATGTTCTCTTTTATTATGTTCCTGGAGATGACCCCCAGAACCTGCACATTCTTCAGAATGCCTTCTGGGCAGGCTTTTCTCAAGTTATAAAATGGAAAGAATAATTCTTTCAGCTGCAAAAGTGTTTAAAAATATTGTTAATATGGTATTCAGTCACTTTTATTTTGTTATTTGCTTTTTTCTTTTCCAGGATTACTTACTGCCATCTACCTTTCCAGAGTAAATGGCTTTATGTTGGAACAGAGAGAGGAAATACACACATTGTAAATATTGAGTCCTTCATTCTTTCTGGATATGTTATCATGTGGAACAAGGCAATAGAACTGTAAGTGGAGATTTTTTTTCATTTGTATGTGTAGTCATTTCAGCTGTCTTAAATTTAATTTTTAAGAATTATTTGGTTTTTCAAACATTAGATCTTTTGAAGCCTTTAATTTCAGTGAATGCATTTGCAGTACTAACTGGTTTTTTACAGGACATTAGGAATCAGATTTATATTAGAGACCGTGTAATTATATTTCATGTTAAAAGAAAAAAAAGTTGTACTGTTTAACTTTGAAGATCCATGAAATACAGAAAGTCTTTAATCACTAAAATTCAGATTTTGCTATTTTTATGAGGAAAGCTTGATCACTGTGTCTCCATTCTGTGAAGAGAATAATGGAGGATATTTGCCCTTAGATTCCATAGAAAACTTTTCTTCATTGAACTGTGGAATCATTTAGATGAGAAGGGACAGGAGGAGGTCTCTAGACCAAGCCTCCTGCTCAACACAGTGAGAATTTGCAGGTTAAATCAGACAGATCAAAACATGATGAAGTGATGGGAAAGATAACGAGTGCCTGTTAAAAGCTAAGCAAGGTGCCTGTGTTGTGGGTATGAAATGGAAAGAGACATACAAAAATCTGGGATACATTTATGCTTCCTGCAAGGAAAAGCCTTGACAGAAATGAAAAACTCTTTCTCTGCTGGTTCCTCTGTGAAGTTCCAGCAAGAGGAACTTCTGTGGGAAAGCTCAAAGTACTTGCAGTTTCTGAGACATTTGCTTAATGTTGTGAGGGACCTATAACCTCTGGTAGTAAACTGAAATACACTGATCTCAGTGAACCAAAAGAACAGTAGCTAAGAACAGGGTTACGGGCCTGCAGTGTAACCCCAGTTCTCAAAAATTCAATCCTTTCTTTTCCCTCTGTTATTATTATTATTATAATCACTCTGTCCCCCAGGTTGAACTGACGCCTTATTTTCTTTCTCCTTTTCTGCCCTCACCAAAGTTCATAGGCACAGTTGTAAAAATCTAGTTTACCTTCAAAGGACATAAAACCAAGGATTCAAATAGTAATCAGGATTCAGTCTGCTGGTAAATCTTTCGTCCAGTTATCAATTTTGGAATGTTTGGTTGTTCTGCCGCTGTGGGACTGCTTGGCTCTGTTTAATAGTTTTGGCTGCAAAAAAGTACTGCTAGAAAACATGGTTTCCACCAGAGTATGATCATTTTGATGAGTTATTCAGGTGGAAAGTATCCTAATTGTTTTCTGTTTCTCACTTTGTTTTGGTGACATTGACATATTGGAGGCCTTTTTGAATCCTGTATTTCAGAATGTCTATATTTACTACATTGAGCAGATAACACCTTTAAGTTTTTGGGAACCACATGTTTTCATTTTGTGTGCACTTGTAATTTTGTTTCCTCCAGAAATTAGGATGTTTCTGTTCTGTAGGGAAATAGATCCAAAGGTTTTTGTGGACTGGAAGATTCCACCAAGTTTCACTTTCTAATTATTTCAAAATTCTTCTGGATAACTTTTTAAAAATTATTTTGGTGGCCACAACAAACATTTTTCATGAAAGTAGAGTACAATGATGCCCCTCTTTCTATGTGGAATATAGGGACTGCTTTCTAACAAGCTTCACAGTTGATTTGTTGACATAGGCTAGATGCTGTGCAATATGCTCCCTCTCTAGAACCTTCAATGAAGCAAGCAGCCCCTCCTAACTATCTTCTTTGTATTTTCTATACAGGAAAATATCTAGATTTTCCAAATTTTCTCTTTCCATAAGTTGTAAAAGGTAATGACAGCACAATAAAGACAGACTGTCACCTCAAGTACTTGGAGGTGCTGCATGGTTACCAAAACAGGTTGTTCTTCTAAACAGCAAGTTTGCCATGTACTGATTTATTGACAGGTGAGCACAGGTATTCATTCATTACTGCTTCTAGTTCTACCAGTCTTACAAGGATAAATCGATCCATGTAAGCAGTGTGCTTCTCTACAGCTCCATCCTTTCCATCCGACCTTGATAGTCCCTGATATGAAGTGGAGGAAGTTGTCCTTGTAAATGTTTTGCAGGTGGACAGGGGATCCTGTGTGTCTCCAGATTACTTTCTCTGTATTAGAGGAAGAGGCTGGTGGGAATAATGGTGATTTGCCACATCAGACACTTTTATAAATGCTATAGTCCCTCTGAAGTTGAAACTGGGTGACTCAGTAAAGTAATTGGAACACTCTCTGGTAATAAACTGATGTCTCTTCAGTACTGTTGCTTTCCTGCACACAAAATGGAATGTAAGTTAGCTTTTAAAGGAGATGTTATTACCTTTAAATATACTTCATGAGGGTGAGCTTATGATTGTAGACTTTTCCTTTAGAATAGTACTGAGAAAAATGTTTGTGAGAACAGTTTTATTTTTGAGCCATGGATATGTTCTGATCTGATTATATTTCTAATCTCCACACATTATTTTCACATAATTTTTGCGTATTTTTCACATTTTAGTATTATAGAATCATAAAATAATTCATGTTGTAAGGCTTCTCTAGAATTTTCAATACCAACTTCCTGCTTACAGGAAAATCAGGTTGTTCTGGGATGTATAAGTTCACAGGGTCTGTTGATGTTAGGTGCTTTCAAAGATGATAGAAAATAGGAAAATATATGTATGTAAAATTCAGGAAAATCTTCACCCTTACCATGAACAATGTAAAGGGCAATGGTGCTTATAACATTATGTTAAATTCTGAGTTAATGACAACATTTCAGAGTGTGAGGTTAGCTTGAAGATGTTACTATTCTCTATAAAGCTTGGAAGGAAAGGGATTACCTTTTATGCAATCATATGTCTTTCAAACTAATTGGCAAGAAAAGACCAGTAAAAGCCATTGCTCTGCTGCTCTAGTCAAGTCCTCAGCTTAGATGGAGGGTTTATAAATAAAATTTTAAGTGTGTCAAGCTTGTGTATCATCTGCTCTAACAAGCCTGAAGGATTCATCCCTCTTCATGCAATTCTCAAAAATCTACCAACATAATTTCTCTTTCTTTTAATTACCCCTTCTTACTTTTCACTGATTTGTATCTACTTCTAATGAAATCTCCATGTAACCCTCACCCTCAGAAACAATCAAATATTTTGAGTCAGTGATGCCTATCAAATGTCTGCAAGAATGTTTTGTAACAGTGATTCTGTTGCAGTGAAAGACTGAGGTGAAAAGGCTTGATAGTTTGAAGGCTTGAAGGGGAAACAGGTTTAGATGCAACATTTTTAGACTTTGCATATGATGCGAGCAATCTGATCGCCTTGTCCTGCGCAGCTACTTTTACAGCTACTTTTACTTACAAAGTTGGCATTTGGTGCAGAGGGGTTTTTTTGTGATTTTCTTGTCTACTTTTGTAGCTAAAGGATCTGTAGAGCACTATTTTGTTTGAGTGTTTGTGGTTTTATGCTCTGTTCACAAGCATCTAGTGGAGATACATGTCAAAAAGATGATTGCAATACATATTCTATCATAAGTGACTATTGTCTTCTCTTAGGAGAGAACATTCAGTGAGCTTGAACAGAATCTAGTGTTAGAAATTAAGGCCTGAACAGCAAATAATGCAAAGGAAACAGATTTTTTTCTTTTTTTGTCCTTTCTTTTTTCTTTCTTTTCTTTTTTAGATTATTTTCAGAACTAAGTCATAACCAATTCTGGAAGTTACAGGAAAAATTTCCTTCTTAAATTATGTACACTGTCTGTGTCTCAGTGGACCTGTCCTTGAACAGAACTGAGAAAAAACACAAGCATATGGGTACCAATTCTTGTCTCAGCCATTTCTATCATCTCCTGCATCATCAATACTGCAGGCCACACCAAAGCAATCTTCTCAGCTAAGAATGAATAAATCAAAACTTTTTCACTTGTCATTTTTCTGTCATGTAGCAATCCTTTGCCAGAGGGGTTTGTGGCTCATGATACTGTTTGGTTTTCTACTCTCTAATAAGCAAACAGTTTATCTCTTTTCCTTCCAAATGTTTGGAAACGGCTTTGGAAGAGAAAAATAGTCAATGAGCCCAGCATGTCTCCATTTACTCCAACTACAATGAGATCAATTTTCACAGCATGGTCATACATTTGGGAAGGTCATCTAGTGTTGGAAAGGAAAATAAGATCTTTATATATGTCCTCTGAACTCCAAAAATGAAAAATCTGCATTATAAGCCCCCAGTAAGATTCCAGTGTTTTAACACCCCACTATCTAACAAATGAATAACTGAAACTTGCCAGTGTGTCTAACTTATTCATTCTCTTAAATTTCTCTGTGGCTCTACCAATGAAAAGAAGGTCTTAAATTCCCTGCAGCACTGCACCTTTATGGAAGGCAGAACCGTGGATGATGTCTGACTTCTGATACTGAAGAAGTATTTGTCTATGCACGTGTTTTTCCCAGCACTGCCACATCCAGTCAACTTCAACTTCATAACAATTAATATGGATGTTTTCTTTCTTTTTCCCCTCTCCCAACTGCTTCTATCACTTTCTAATATCAGATTTTTATCTTTCTGAGAAATCATTACAGTACTTCTTCAATTGTGCAGGCTATTTTTTCTTTTGAAAGGAAAATGGTTTTGATTTGATTCTATTTTATCATAGCATACTTTTACCTGCTTTAAAGATTGTCTTGGTATTTGAAGTCCTTATGGCAGTATTTAAGTCACTTGATTTCTTAGAGTGCATAAAACATTCCGGGATGATTGAGGAATACATCATCTATGTATTTTCCACATTTTGCTAGGTCCAGGTTGTAACATTGCCGAAGACTTCTTTTTGAGCTTTCTAATTTTAGGATAAAATAATCGAGTAAAAGCTTTCATCATTACAAGTCTTTTGAAGACTGATTTATAGTGACTGCTATCTTAATTTCAGTCCAGTTCTTCTGAGTAAGAGATATGTCTTACAGCATAACCCCTCTCTCATTTCCCCAAATGAATATGCACCAAGTAAGTTAATACCTACAGCTATCAGGAACAACTTCTGATGAAGTGCAAAACAACTCAAAGTATCAATGTCTTCTTAGAAAATGCTGAGTTTTAGTTCTTCACAGCTGTCATGGGAATCTTTGGTTCCATTTTCCAATTCTGCAGTCTGTTTTTTGTGCTTAAAGGTCAACGAAGACTGTGAAATGTTGCAAAGTTTTGTATCATTAGCTCATACTTTTTTCTTGCTCTGTTGAAGTTACCTTTCATTTCAGAAATTTTTTTACTGCAAAACATTTCTGATAGTTTTTAGACTTGACCTTCTTTTTTTTCTTTTTTCATTTTGCTGAGTATTGACTTGGATTTGTGTTTTATTCTTTTTGTGTCTTTTCAG
This sequence comes from Anomalospiza imberbis, assembly GCF_031753505.1. Taxonomy (NCBI): domain Eukaryota; kingdom Metazoa; phylum Chordata; class Aves; order Passeriformes; family Viduidae; genus Anomalospiza; species Anomalospiza imberbis. The sequence continues at coordinate 78,056,826 of NC_089682.1, read as the reverse complement.
AGCTTTTATTTTCTCAGTTATTCTCAGCTGTACACTGACTTCTATTTGGAAATGAAAAAATTCCCTGCTCAACTATTTCACTTACGCCTTATTTTCACCTGCTGATTCTTCTTTATTTTTCCCTTTCCCATGGAATAGGATCTAGTTAGTTTTTATGCAGCTCCCCAAAGCCAGCTTGAAGGAATGCCTATACACAAGTATCTGTCATCAACAGTACAGTGCTTTATTCACAATAGCTTCAAATCTAATTGGTTTTCCAGCACCTCTTTCTTCTTTCCAGGAGCTATTGGATCTCTGCTTTTGCATTTAATATAATTCAATGGCGGGGTTTTTTTTCTTTGTAGGCAGTTCCACAATGACAGTGTCCAACTCTCCAGCCTTCTTGACAACTTTACTGTAATAGCAATGAGAGGAAACAGAATATTTTATGTATACAAAAACAACTTGAGGCAAAATTGAGTTTGTGTGTAGACATTTCCCCATGCAGTATAATTTACTGTATGAAAGCAGTAATTACTGTATCTGTAGCTCTGATTTTGTTTCATGGGTTCTATGAAATAGTTATTGATATAATATAGTTAACTAAATAATTGCTTTGTTTAATCCTGCATGTAGTGTGGTCATGATGTCTACCCTCAAGAGAAATTGACTGTACAGCCTAATGCCTTGCTCTCCTTTTACAAGCAACATTTCCATAGGGCTCCAAAAAAAATTTTGTTAATTCTATTTATACATACCTTCCTTGAGGAGACAAGGAGATGCAAGAAGTGAGGCACTGATCTGCCTTTGGCAGACAGTTCCTGGTCTTAGTGTGGCACAAAGGACAAGGTTTGTGATCCTCGCCACAGCCCTGTGTCCAAAGGGAAATAACATGACTTCAGGAGAAGCAAACCAGAGATGATTTATTATGTTACTCCTTCTGTATCCAGCCATCAGGCAGGCTTAGAGCAATAAGCAAAAGCTCTTGCAGAATTGAGGAAGAATTGAGGAATTGCAATGCTTTCATACACAGTAATGCTTTCTTCCTTGCTCCACCTGAACTGGGATTATTTTGTGTCACTTCATCCTCCCACAAACATCTCCCCCACGATGGGACTGTGCACGTTCATCCAAAACCGAACACCAAACTTTATGCTTGCTGCATCTTGTGAATATTCCTCCTTATGTAGTCCAAAGAGTAATCAGTTTTGCTACAAATACTTTACTTGCTGTGTATAAAAAAAATCAATGTTTCTTGGAGCCCTGGAAAGGAAGTGCAGGAGGACTGCCATGTAATAGGCTCTACACTTACAAAAAGCATCAGGAACATCTCTTGTCACCTGTGTGTGATCTTACCTGTGATGGCACATTAGATATATACAACTATTTGAAAAGGATCCTTTCTGCTTTCCTGTCAGAAGCCATGTTATGACTGCCAAACTTAATAGACTCTCTACTTACCTATGTATAAACAAAGCTGGCCTCCGCTAAGCAATCAAGGAAATTGTGGAGGTTGGATCCTGGCTGGTTGGAAAACCTCCACTCAACTTCTCCCTCCCTCCCTGTCCTCAAGAGGACAGGGAAAGAAAATAAGATGGAAAAATTCATGAATAAAGAGAAAATCAGGAAGATCACTTACCAGCTACTGTCAATGGACAAACCAGACTTGACTTGGAAAAAATTAATTTAATTTATTGCCAGTTAAAATAGAGTAGAATGTTGAGAAACAAAGACAAAAACTAAAGCCCTTCCCCCTGAATCCTTATTTTTTCTAGACCAATGATGTATGTGTGAAAACTAAAGAATGGTTTGTTGAGTCTTTTGATGGAGTGGCATACCTAACAGTCTTTAATGTAATAGAACTAAAAGAAAAAGGAAGAAGCCAGAGCAAGTCAGGTGTTATACAAAACAACTAAATTATTAAAATAATAAGAAGTAAGGTAATATGAATACTAAGAGCATACTTATATCAAATATAGAGGAAAAACAATGGGGAAAAATAAAATCTCATACATTTAGTGCACAGACTGCTGTGTTTGGTATCAGCTTTGCTGATAGTGTATATAAAGCTGTTATTCAACAAAACTAAAGAAGTAACTAGGTGCATAATAATTAAATTACAATATTCCTAAAAGAAACAAAAAGTGCCTAAGAAAAAAAAATACCCAAACCCTACAATATTAATACAGTGCAGTAAATCCCAGGATCCCCCAACTGCAATGAATTCAAGAGGGAAATTGAGGAGATTGGAAAATGTATTGTATTAGTGAAGGGTTCCCCTTTCAGCTGAGGTTTTAGCATGGAAATTTGAGGCTACACCCTGCAGGAATATAAGATAAAAATAAGACTGGTAGTAAAAGACAGGGGTTTTACACCATTTACAGAGGAACAACGAGCCTGTGTGACTATGAAAGTATACTTAGCCTAAAGAGTAGAGGACAGCTCATGTAAGAATTTGCTTCTACCCAAAGAGAAATTGATGCATTCTTTGGTAAGCAATGTCACATGTATCCTTCAAAGAAACTGGTTACGCAGATTTATCTAAACTGTTCCTGACTTTTAAAATTAGTAGGTACAAAGAGCTGAAATGGTGTCAATCTTTACCTTAGAAAGACAGTATGCTTTTTTCCTTTCTCCCTCCATTTGTCATGATTTTGCCAATATTCCTGGTCATGTACCAAGACTGGAATGGCCAAGCATCCAACCACGCATCCTGGTTGGGTCAATGACCTAGGATAGCTGCCCATCCCATTGTGCTTTGTCAGCCTCCATGTGCTTCTGCTGCCATTTTGTTTGTCCCCAGCTTTCTGGGGCAACATATCTGATGTTTGCTTGCCTCTGTTCTCTCTTATGTCATCTGTCTGTGGTTCTTATCTGGCTAAAAAGTGAAAATTCTTATTCTGTGTCTTCTCGTTTTTTCCTTTTGTTCTCCTTCCTCCTTTGCCCATCACTGCATAGACAGCTTATACTCCAAACAGACCTAGTTCTTTCTGTGAAAATACTCTGACCAGTTCAGACAGGTGGATCTATGTTAGAAACAACACTTGAAACAGCCTAGAATATTGCAAACTGTCACAGCACTCCCTCAGGACAGATGTACAAGATGTGTGTAGGTCTAAGCACTGCTTGCAAGCAACCTCATCTCACCCCCCAGTTCCCTGACACTGCCTACCTACCCCGTCTGCTCCAAGGCCTGGTGTTGTGCAAATGATATTTTTATTTCAGTACAGGTTATTCAGAAACAGAAGCTCAGCCAGAGGGGTCCCCTCTGGTAAGTTGGCTTGTATAGCAGTGACAGCCAGATCTGCTCTCTGTATATCTGTAGAAATGGTTTTGTTCCAGGTCTCAGGACGAACGGGTGCTTGCTGCTGGCACCATGAAAGACAGTCTGTATAGAATGTCACTGTATAAACTGGTCTGTCCTCTGCTTTCCTGCTGATCTCATTTCTGTGATGGGATGTGCTGCAAAATGCTCTTGCAGAATCCTTGCTGATGTAGACCTCATGTAGAATAACATGCTGCATGTTCAGGATGTCTGGAGTAATTTTTCATTGTCCTCAGCTCAGAAATAAATATCAGACTAGATCTTTGCTTCTCTGCTTTGACCCAGCTTTGGTGCATGACAAAATATTTAAAATATTTAAAACATAATGTGGGCAAAATTTAGAGGCCAGAGAAGAGTATGCATGCTTTTAAGAGTGTTGGAGCATACTGTTCTGGGAAGGAGGAGCCTATGAGGCCATGGATCAGTCCACAGTGTTTTAATGTTTGAGTTGTCTGAGAATTTTTATGACCACTCTCAGTCTTGATTTGGAGTCTGATCTGTGGAACAGAGACCAGTTTTGCTACAGTGCAGTATTCAGGCAAAGGAAGAGGCCATTATTGTAGAAAAATCCTTTGAGTAGTTTGGCTGGAGAAGCTTGTTTTGATTTGTTTCTGTAGTTCTCTTGCAGATTGTTTTAAAACTTGGAGCCTAGGTCATTTTACATATGGTTTCCAGAGAAATTCTTTAGTTTATGATCACTGCCAATCTCTGCCATATTTTTTTTCCTGATGACCTTTGGTGAACCAAGACCAGTCATGCAAATTCAGATCTTAAGCTGAACTCCAAGGGACATGTACTCTGACCCCAGAACCTAGATAGGAGAAAGGTCCTTCTCTGTGCAGGCATTCAGTGTGGACTGGTGTTTGTCTTCTCGGTCTTTATGACTGCCAGGGCCTGAAGGTTAGGTCAAAAAAGATGATAGAAAAACATATCCATCTGTCCAATCAGTTTCCTATGATTTGCATTTTCTGTCAGGTGCTGGACATTAACAACTCAATACTAAGTTGCATATAATGCAGTTGATACATGTTACAAAAAGGGAAGCAATGTCAAGGATAGTAATTAATTTCTATATAGGTTTACAAAGACTCATAGGATGGGTGTTGTGGCTGAGGAGCCCCACTGAACATGCATTGTGGGTATAACTGTGTTAGTTGGTCTGAAGATGAGATAAGGCTTTACAGATCAGACAGAGGCAAGTTGCTCCATTTCTGAAACCCTGCTGCAGTAAGGCTAAAACCCTTCCTGACAGGGCAGTGTAGGTGAGGTTACTGAAACTCTTTCTTTAGTGACATTGGAACTTGGTGAGTCATGCTATCAGTATCTGAAATGAATCCAGTGAAGACTTTGTAAATCCTTGGCAAATTGGCCTTCAAATGGAACAAGTAAGGAGAGAGAGTCAGAAAGAGCTGGAGTAGAGAATAGAAAAGGCAAAAAAGCTTTAAGAATGAGAGAGGGGGAAAATTACTGTAATAGGAAGAATAGTGAGATTAAAAAAAGAAATGAAGGAAGGATTCCTTAAGAAAAGATAATCTTTTACTTTAATGGCAAAAATGAAATAGAGGATAATGTTAAAAGATACCTATAACTTCACCGTACCCTGTTAGGCTTTTTACAATTATTTTTAAACTATTGGAGATACATGTTAGCACACCTAGAAGCTGAGGTATCTAGCTCTTCTTACAACAAAAAACATTCAGAGATTTTAATTGCTTTTTGTCTTGCAGATCCACCAAGACTCACCCTGGCCCAGTTGTACATTTAAGCGACAGCCCAAGAGACGAAGGAAAAGTGAGTACAACCAATGGTATAAAATTTTGCAGCATTTCATAGCCTTTATTTGCCTTGCTACTCTTTCCTTTTGCTTACTCACTGATTTTGTTATCTGCTTTCTTTCTAAGTTTGCAAGTCATTTTATTTTACTCTTCTTAAGGAAAAAATATCTTTGTACAAATTTAATGAGTAAACATTTGTGATGGAGACAACATAATGTATTTTGAAATGTATAGCCATCTAAATTGTTCCTGTTTACAAAAGTTTGACTTTGTATAAGTAAGGTTTGACTAAAAACTGTATCATGACTTTGGTACTTGGATAAACACATGCTTATGAAGGCATTATAGTAAGTTTTTATAAGATAGGAAATCTTTTCGTATTTAAGAATTATCATAATAACCCAGGTTTGGAACTTGCTGCTGTTTGCAATTCTCAACTCTGTTCACTATCCACAAGTGGAAACCAAACATATGGTCAGAGCATTAGGGTTGTTACTGATACCACCAGGAGGCAAAATCAGAGTTGTCTTTATTTGATTGGCAGCTTTTCAAACATGAAATATGGTTGACAGAATTCTGGTTCTATTACAGCTTTTTTTGGTTTTGTTTTTGGTTTTTTTTTTTTTTTGTTGCTACTGATATTTGAGCATTTTGCCTGTGTGAAAAGGGTATTTAACTCTCTCATTGGTTTTGATCATTTTTAGTGATTGCATTTCAGTGTGTATTTATAAAGTACTTCATTTTCCAAATGGTGTATCTGTTTGACAGCGTGCCTCACATAACAGCGAATAGTTGTTAGAAACTATCAGCAGTTTAAATCTCTGATACTAATATGGGGGATATTATGCTGAAATTATGGGTACCTAGAAAGGCTCTGATGGCTACATCTGATTTACGTTTGCATCACTTGTCCTTGAACTTACCCATATTGCGAGGTGAGCTACACACAAACAGTGCACTTGTGAACCAACCCTGCAACAACTTCAATGGCATCTCTAAGCCTTTCTGGAAGAACCACAATAGGTCAAGCAATTTAGAATACAATCAGATAAAGTAATTCAACATATTGAAGTGTAGTGTTGCAGCCTCAAACAAGAAGCCATCAAGAAATGCGGTTTAATTATCTCTGGCAAAATACTTGGTGAGAATAAAGGTTTATTGATGAGGCATCATTCTTGTTTGCTGGCCACAACAGAAGCTGCTGCTGAGCTACTTAAGGCAGTGTAGGAAAAAGGGGTACTAAAAAAAAAATGGTCTCGTCAGTGAAGATTTTTTACAGAAATGCCATGCACTGTGTACAAAGAGAAACCTAAAAATATTTTTCAGCAGAAAGGGAGAAGATGAAAAGGACCCAGGCAAGAGAGTTAAAAGAGAACTGGCTTGGGAATACAAGTGCTTGTTGCTCAGAGGGCACATAGAAGACATCTGGGCACTGATGAAGTACTAGCATTTGAAGAACAACATCAAATTCAGACAAATGCCCATGAAAAACAAATATTGAGAATTTATGAGGAGAAGGAGTAGAAAATGTAAGGTATACTAAAACCATCTCAATGCAGTTCTTTATATCATTGATAGGTTGAGAGTGGTGTAAAGAATGAATTGGTACTAAAAAAATACTTGCAGTTTTGCAGAATGTAGAATTGATGGTGTTTACAGGAAGATATCAGTAAAAGGTACACAGCTGTAAGAGAAGATCCAAGCATTAAATCAATAGATTATTCTAAATTTTAAAAAAATCAGCAGTGGAGAAATAAATTAAGCTATATTTTTCAACTTAGTCTCATTAAACTTTAGTTAAAGAATGCAGAATAAATCAATCATTATTCAGAGCAAGGAAAAAATGGGGGAAAAGGCAGCTCCTGGGACTTTTACTGTTCAACATGGTCATATATAGGCTAGAAAATAGGGTAAGCAGTGATGTCACCTGGTTTGCTGGACTTCAGAAGGCTGAGAAACTCAGCAGTAAAATGGCAGGTTAAATACTGTCTTTTTGAGTATATTCAGTGTAAATGATGACAAGTGATACATGTAGGGCAAAACATTTCTGACTTTACTTATAAAACAATGGGTGTGAGCTGATGATTCCTGTTTGGTATCAAGAGCTTTGAGTGATTTTTGATAGTTCAGTGGAAATTTCAGTCAGCTCAATGCTCAGTAGTGAATAGTAAAGAAAATCAAAATTAGGCATTATGCAGAGAAGAATAGAGAACAAATAAAAGCTATTAAAGAAATGCATTGTTGACCTGCCTGCTGATTACTGAGTATAATACTTGTCCTTCTGTGTCTAAAATTAACATAATGCTAAAAGAAATTCAGAGAAGGGACTGGGTTTTCTATATGAGAGACAACTCAGTGAGACAGGAAAATTCACTGACTGTGACAGGAAAAGACCTGACTGTGATTCCAAGTTTGAAAATCACAGTTGATATTAAGAGGATGGAAAGAGCTCATGGTGTCTTTCAATACAAAAACTGAAAGGATACCAAATAAAGCTGTCTGGTCAGATTCCAAACAAGCCAATTAAGTACTCTTCAAATGTGCAATGGGTAGAACCTATGAAACTTTTTCCAAATGCTATTGTGTGTGCTGAAAATGTACTGATCACAAGGAAGACTAGAAAAAATTAACACAAAAGGGTGAGTGATGAGATTTGCTGAATTCTCCTAAAATGTTCTTAAAGATGAGGTTAAACAGAGCCATGTATAGTTGAGGAGGTGGCTATAGTTGAATGAGAAAATTACTTAGAGTAAGAGAATATGTGAGAGTGTTACAAATATTTGTCTTCTTCCCATATTATTTGGTATTTGCTCTTGGCCATTTCAGTACAAGATACTGTCATATGTAGACTTTTATTTAATTTAGCAGTTATTCTTAGATAAAAGACCTGTTTGATGATAGTTCCACATACTTTGCTAATCTCCACAGCTCAAAGCTAACCAAAGACAACCAAAATGTATTGGTGGCAGAAGTCAGACTCCACACATCACATCATGATAGGCAGCAGATAGAAGTGTTCTTTGCAAGTGTTTCAGGAATTCAATAGTAGATACAAACCAGTTATAATCATTACTCAAAATGCAGATGTTCCTGTACTTTTCAAGAGTACTACTCTGCAAGTACTTTGCCAAGAGCCCAGTGGTATAGCCTTCTCTGGGGTATTACAAAGTTGTTTACATACCTGGGAGTGTTTTGCTGAAGTAAATAAGTATTTCTCCTATGAACACTGAGTGGTTTAGAGTCCTAAAACATAGTCAGGCCTTTCAAAATCTAGGACAATCATAAGAGCTCTATTTGAAAGCCAGGGATGTTTGTGCACTGGAAGTATCTTCACCTTTTTCATTAACATCCTTTGAATTCCTAAAAGTTCCAGTTTATTTCATGGACTGGTGATGGGGTTCCTTGTGCCAAAAGAGTGAATGCAACTCAAGATGACTTCTGCCATTCAGAACTTTTCCAGAGTGGCCTCCAGGCAAACTGTCCAGGCAGGCTTTGGAGACAAGTCTCTTTTATGAATCTAAAAAGCTGTGGCTGGAAGAAAAACATCAAAGAGAATTTAGGCATTTAATGTATCACTGAAGAACAATTCGGAGACCAAGTGATTAAGTTCATGAAATATAACTGTGTCTGCCAAATTAATTAATAAGTGTACATTAGGGACAGATTGGAGTGCACAGACATTTATAAGTGGCAGATCTGTTGCAAACATGATTTTTCTTGCTGACAAAGGAAAAGACATTAACTGCAACGATCTGCAGTTTCCCAGCAAACAGAGAAAACTTAATAGGAAAAGGTTTAATGTTATTTACAATTAGCTGGTGGGCTAAACTTCCTATCTCTGAGTCTGAGTTCTGAGATCTAATAATACCTAAAACAACAAGCCTCTTTGGCAGGCTTGTTTGTTTGGGATATTTTCTCCAGCTGTTTTGTGTTACCATGACGAGGACAGGGCTTGCTGTCATGTACCAGAATGTAATTAGTCGACTGTAAAAAAGAAATTTCCTCCCATCATCAAAAGCATTTGATGAAGAATGATTTAAGTCAAAATATGAAACAACTTCACTAAACAAGGAGGATCTTGCCAGGACTTCTCTGTCCAAAGTTCTGCTTTTTTTTAACCTAATTTTGAGTGAGTAATTAAGCGAGGTGCCACAAAAGGTAAAATAAATCTTTGGTGTTTTTTCCATCCTCAACTCTTTTTACAGATACTGCTTTACTTTTTCTGGGTTTTCCTCTCCAACTGCATTTATGGATATCTTGCTTTTTACTTTTATTACAGAAATAGAGCTTGTCTTATAGATCTCCTAAGTGATCACTATGACTGAGAGGAGTGGGAATGTTTCAGTTTTCTATGGTTCAGACAGGTCAGAATCCAGAGCATCCCAAGTATCCTAGCAATGTGACTAATCCCATTCACCCAAGCTGGAATTGTGACTTCAGTGCTGTACCACAGTGTTAGTACTAAAGCAGCATGACTACTGTCTGAACAAAAAGAGAGATTCCTGGCTTTGCAGCAAAACTCTTTGCCTTTCAATTTCTTCCCTGAAATCACACTTTATAACTTGCAATTCTTTAGTGCAGTTGTGCATTAAGCATTTCAGCAATAGTTCAGGTGAAATGCGGACTCTAATAAAAGGTATTTAACCTTTTAGTAATAACCTGGAGCATGATATATTTGCAAAAGAGAGGGATAAAAATCAAAAGACAAGCCTGCTTCCCCAGGCAAGAAAGGCTTATTAAGAAACGGGCCACATACTTAATGCTTTTCAATTCCTTCACTTTTCTGAATATATTTGTACAAAAGCTGAGGTGAAAAGAATATTGGTAGATACAAACTGAATGTGACTGGTTTGGTACCCAGATGTAATGCACGGGTGCAAGTGCTTGTTGTGATGACAGTAAGACAGGCACTCAGACTCCATAAATTACTAAAATACTATTTATTGGAGTGAATACAAAAAGGAGGGTGGGAGCCCCAAGCTGTGTAGCATTGGATGACCCTCCAATAAGGGCATGGCACCATCCTCTGTTAAGAGGCTCTTGCCAGCATTTTGGTCTTTGAAGATCCAAAAAGAAATTTTTTTTTAAAAGCACCATATCCTTTCCTACTGTCAAGCATAGGGATGTTCACATGAGACATACTGCCTTACGTTAACATAAAGGCACAAAGGTGCTGTTCTTACCTTTATACAGTGGGAGAGGCCTATAAGGTCCTTTAGAATTAGCAGCTAAGTTTACCCTGTGGCCAAGGAATATGTGCAGCACAATGCAGGCCTGGAAGCCAAGTGTTGTGTGCAGCACAACACAGCACAGACCTGCACCTACTCAAGAGAACTGCTGTGAGCATCACTAACTCCTGGATATACAAATAGCTTCCATTTGGGATTGCTATACCAACAATGCAAGCAGCTGCAGTAAGACCCTCCTTTGCTCACTCTCTCAATGACAGCCTATTATCCCAGAATACCATATGGTATCCTGACACAAGAGCTATCCAGTTGGCTGCATGCTTTCTGACTCTGACCCAAAAATCCCATGTGGAGCCAACCAGAGAAAAAAGGCTAAATATTCTCGAATTTTTCCAGGACAGTTTGAATTTTTTTCAGGAGAATGATTCTTCAGGAGCATAAGTAGTTTTTGTTCATATTCAGGTATTAAATATAGTAACTATTAATCCTTTCCAGATTAGCTAGAAGATTCCACAAAAGGAATATTCTCCTGTCAAGAAGAAGAACCAAATCCAGTAGATCTGAGAGTATTCCCAGGCTCTTTTGTAGCAGTATTGATGTATCAGTTATACTTAACTTGGAAAGAAAGTGATGTTTTGCTTAGCAGCCCAGCCAAATTTCATTTTTAGTACTCATGTAAGCTAAAGTGAGTGATAGCAAAGATGCTGTTAAGGTTTCTCCAACTAAGAGATTATCTTGTCATTATTCTTCACAAATTCTTTATCTAGAAACTGTAAATCCTTGTCTGCATTCTGTGATATATCTGTTTACAGATGATGAATAACTGCAATTATCATTGCCAGTTGTATGAAATATTCTATCACAGAAATATGAGTCTGCCAGTTTAGCCATTTCCAGTCTTCATGTCCAGAACAGATTCTTAAGAAGACAGATTCTATGGGAAACAGTTTCCAGGACACCTAAATAAGCTAGACATGATATTGTCCATAAGATTTGAAATTAATTCTATTCAAACGAAGAGTAACTGTACAGTACCAGATCAATATTTCACTTCTTTTCAGTGGAGACAAGGAGAAGTTATTGTGTTCATTCTTAATTTTCTCCTGACTATTGTTTTTCTTCTCTTTCATCTTTTCAGAAATCTTTGCTGGTATTTCTCTGGTGTGCATGATGATATGAAATCCCAGTGCTATAAGAAGCAAAAATTGACATATCAGTTAATTTATTTTTAATTATTAGGAAAGCAAGCAATTTTTTCTCTACTGGAGGAGTTCTTCAGAATGTTTTATAGCAATAGCAAACATAAATAAAAGGAATATAAGTAACTGAATGAAAGTTTAATCTGGTGACTCTCTTGATCTGAAGTTATTTAGGTGGTATCTTAGGTGTCAAACATTTTTTTCTCCAACAAGGGGCAGGGAAGGTAAGAGCTGGTAGGAACATGCTACAACCTTTGGTTTTCAGCAGATATGCAATTGAGAAGACTGTCCAGGCACATAATCATCCAGGGGAAAAAAGGTGTACAAAGCCCTTTTTTTTCCATGTCAGATCTTAAATTGTCATCAATATGAAGTAATTTATATTGAAAGATAATATGAAAGAAGGTATTATGTGTAGGGCAAATTACAATCTTGCACATCACTTTGTTATTTCTTTTTATATTACTTAATATTTGTATGTACCTTTTGAATCAGAAAATGTAACTGTGGTTTTTGTCCCTGCTTCAGCTGTTGATAGGCTATGAAAATGGGACCATCGTGTTCTGGGACTTGCGATCTAAAAGAGCCGATCTGAGAGCTTATTATGACGAGGTAAGCAATTTCCATTAATTCAGCAAAGCCATTATTCAGCAGTTTGCCATATGTCTTACCAAGCAGGTGGATGTTTATCTAAAGGCATTGCTGGTTCTGGAAATACTGTCTGTGCTATGCTTTTGGGCAAATTACTGACAATAGAAATCAAAGTCTGAAATCTCTAGTTCTGATGCTTTAGGCTCTCATGAGTGTACTGTGACACAGAATGTCCTCCCCTTGATCCTGACAAGTTCATCAACTTCTCTGTGGGGATCCTCAGTTGAACAAATCTAGCAATGAGCTGACCTGAGATATAGCTACAATAGCAATTACATATTGATCTCTACTGGGTATATCTAGAACATTCATTATATTGGAAAACAAATTGCCTTGTACAGCTGTTGATATTGCCTAGTACGTAAGATCTGATTAAACAGTTTTCAAAATCATATTGTCATAGTTATCACTCAGTTGTCTCTTGTCATTTGTAAGCAGTCTGTGTTAACCACAGATGCAGTTCTTGTATCAATAATCAAGTTGCTTGAGAAATAGATATACTCCTAGTTATTATGATTTTAGCACTAGCCCTAGGAAAAAAATATTCTTTGTTCTGCCAGTCTTCTAAAGTTCACCATGGATGAACATGAATGCAACTACAGCTGAAGGTAGAAAAGGACATTTTCTTTAAAGCGATCCTAGCAGTAATTGGTTTCCTGTAGTTCTCTTTCCTTCTTCTTGTTGTCACTTTGCTATGTATAAGGAGTGTATACACATTTATTTCCCCTCTAAAAAGCAATCTGAATACATGTGGATCCTGCACTCTTTCAGACCTCCTGTCAGAGACACATTAAAGCTACTCTGAGCTTCAAGTTAAGTTTCTGAGCATCAACATAGCAAATGTTTCAAAGGACAAGTTTGAACAGGCCAGCACTTAAGCCTTGTCTCTCAGTGACAGTCCGCTTATTAAGCACTTGTCTCTCAGTGACAGTCCGCTTGTGCAAACACTTGTGAAATTTCACCCCTTCTATTACTTAAGGCTGAATAACTTCTTCCTTTTACAGGTCTCATCAGGAAGGTTGGGGGTGGGGATGTCTGTTCACTCACTGTCCTCTCATGTACTCAGAATGAAGCTACATGAAGCAGGATCTTCTTAATGCTGGTTCCCCCTTTTTTTTTTTTTTTCATTTTGAAACAGAGTGGGTGGATGTTGAAAATTCCTCATACATTTTAGAATTTAGTTGTTCCACGTTTTTCAATACTGTTCTCAGGAATTTTTTTTGCCTTTTGATCAGTCCCATGCTTTCCTCCTCGGTGGTTATTTACTGTGTCATTACTTCACTTTGTTCAACTTGTGCTAGCTTCTTATATACTGAAATAATTGTAAGATTCTTATTTTGTTTTTAAAAGGACTGTGTGACTAGCCACTTTACTTTATTCCAGACTTTCAGGCTCCATGTTCATAATGTTCCAAACCTGCTAGAAGTCCCTTCGGGAAGCCACTACCCTTAGGGAGCCACTAAAAAGGGTTCCTTTTTAAATCCTGGGTTACATAGGTTCTGTGAGTCAAAAATTACTAGTTTGGCATGTGCTACTTGGTATTTAGCAGCAACACAAATTATCAAGCCTAAGCCTCATCTTATGGGTTGGCCACCAAAGATCACAGTCTAGAAGTCATTGTTCCTGCTCCCCTTCACCATACTATCTGGACTGATGGAAGGCCTCTGTGCCCCATCATGTCCAACCAATCTCTCAGTATTTTTCTGGGACTAGGCCAGAACAGTTCCAGTTGCAGGGTATCTGTGAAGTCTCAGATAAATTCCTGTAAGTGTTCCATATCTTGATTAAGTACCAAAGTGCCTCTTTGCATGAGTTCTGATTTAAATTAATTCACCCTCACTTTTCTTACTATCATTATGATTTTCATCTTCTCCATGGTGATATGCATGAGACATTAAAGCCCTTCCATTCAATGCTCCTAACAATGCCTTCTATAAAAGGCTTTCCTTCCAAGCTCTTTTATAATTTCCTGCAAATGTTTATTTCCATCAATTGGTATAAAAAGACAGCACATAAACAAGACAGATCTTTCAAATGGTTCTCAAGTTGTTACTGATAGTTGGCAAACCCAAAATCCAGCCATCTTCCTATGCAGGTTTTAGAAGTTTGTGTCAATCCCCATTCAGAGCTGTCTGAAGCAGTTGTCATCTTTCACTGGAACATATCCCCAAAACAAAGATGCAGAGTTCTCAGAGGCATTTGCCAAATGACAACTCCCTACCTTTGTCTAGCACCATGCCACTATGGAAGTATCAAATTGGATGTGGCCCTTGCTGTAATGGTCCTGCAGTACTATGAACACAAATTTTTAGCATTCAAACAGTAAGATGAGACAAGCATTGCTCACATCCAAAATATGGTTAAAAGTGGTACTAAAGACCCTCAGTGGTGAAGGTTTGTGGTTAGGAAGGAATTGAAATGGTGTTTGGGATGTTTAATTTTAGTACATGCTGAGTGTGAGAGAAGATGGAATGTGTATGCAACCACTGTGGGTATTGCAGAGGGAGAAACATACCTAATCTGGAGTGAGATGCTTTATGTGCATACACTGTGTGAACATTCACATGAGCCAACCACCATTTCTAAGCAAATAACTGCTCCTTTTGTGTGTAGATGCTAAAGAAGTGGATCTGAATGCTAGACATAATCTAGCAGAGAGAAAATTTGGGACTTGTTCAGGACCATCTTTCAGAATTACTTGTGACTTGCAACTGGGACCTGCAAAAGCTTTTCTTGCCCATTTTGTGTCAAAGTCTAGCAGGTCAGTTTGAGTTGCTGCTATGCCAGGTGTCTGTGCCAGGATCATCCCACCTCAGCTCCCCTCCACAGGAGGTTGATGCTGGCAGGTGGCACCTGGTCACAGAGAGGCAGTTTAACAAGCAGCTCAGTATGTTTTTTAGCTAGTTGCTAGCTCCTGCTCAGACACAGTCAGTGACTGTAACCATGTGAAATGTTTCTAAGGGTGACAACACATCAAAACCAGATTCAAATTTGGCGTGGTAGCAAGCATGAATGAACTCATGTCAGCATTAATTTGCATGAGGATAGACATGCTTTGAGTGTATGTGAAGCAGTGCTCCCCACAGAACTAAGGTTATTCTACCTGAGGGCAACAACACTGGACTCTGCATGAACCATCTTTCTGTGTTGTCTTCTGTTATTTCAGTTATAGTTTGGTTCCTTCTGGTTATTTAAGAGGAATTGTGTGCCAACTCCCTCTCTGAAAGGTAGAAGTTTGGGTGAATCCCATTATGTCACCAAAAAATAAATATCTAGAGTTCAATTTTTTTTCAGCTCTGTTTTTTGTGTCCTTTTTGGCACAACTATTTTAGTAGTGTGTTAATCAAGCACTCATATACAAGGCATGTGGGATTCCTGTTAAAACACTTGGGTCATCTTAATGCAAACTCATTTGTGGCTCTGCGGTCCAGCCCCAGGAGCTGCGTAAACCTTTGGTAAAGGGTGGTGGCCCTTTGGTTGATTTCTTCTGATACTTTCTCCAGACCATGAGCTGTAACCAACCATAACAATCAATATGATGATTAGAAGAGGAAAACCAACAGGGAGTTTTAAATAGTGACCAGTAGCATTTAAACAAAATTAATATGAACAGCTGCAATGCTGACTTATGAATACCCAGCCATGATGTTGTCATTTGAATAAATCAGGAAAATGTCTATATGCAATTTTAAGTTCATGCAAGGCCTTAGCATTTCCTAGGTTGAAAAAAACCCTGGAAATTTATTAAGCTGCATTCAAAATTAGCTCTCATTTATTTACATTTACATAAAATTATATTGCGTTTTTTGCTATTTAGCAGTGAACATTTCTGGAAGGGATATGGATTCCGGGGAGAATTCTGTGAGTTTGTGCTTCTGTGAGGAGTGTGTGAGGAACTGTGGTATAGAATGAATGTTTTGTCAGAATATGGCTTTTCTTAGTTTCCAGCACCTGCTAGGAAAATTGAAGGACTTATGCCATTATCCTTTCCAATAGTTTGATATACAATGGATATTTTCAAGTCAGTTCCACTAATTATGCACAAAATACTAAGAATGGTATATGTAACATTCATTGTGTGGTACTTGTATGCACAAAGGAGTATGATATTCCTCTTCTTTGATGCACTGTCTGTTAAAAAACTATCTTACATCATTGTTTTGATAATTTTCTATATCAGTGAAACAGCCCTGGATTTTTTAGTATTTTGATTTTGACATTAAACATAGCAGATTTCTGTGGACTTGCTCTGCAACTTAAGTATGTGAGAGTACCTGTGGAAATTATCTAAGAATAGTGTTTTTCTTTCTCTGGGGAAGACTGTGTGTGTTGTATGTTACCTGTAAAGATTTTAACACAGAATTACCTGTAAATTTACCAGATTAAATGCTTCTAAGGAAAGCTGTCAGACATTTTACAACTGCAGGGTATGGCCCTTGTTCTTTTACCTTAAACCCTTTTCCTTCAATTTTGGCCTGATTCAATACAGGCTTTCTTACATTACCATGTTACATTAGCCTTTATGATAAAATGTGGATTACAGCCATCTGTGGCTAGAAAGTGATGGTAATGGACTTCAGACAAACAGGAACCGTCCAACTGTTGATATACCATTAGAACAATATAATCTGAAGTCATACATGAAACTATCATGTTTTCCAATGCATTCCATTCCAGTCTCAAGTTCTTCTTTCATTTCTGTAGGCTATTCATTCTGTTGCTTGGCATCATGAAGGGAAACAGTTCATGTGTAGTCACTCTGATGGCAGCTTGACCCTATGGAATCTGAAAAGCCCTAACAGACCATTCCAGACCACAATTCCACACGGTAATTCTGATAGTTAAAATGTGTAACTAAGAAGCAATACAGTGTTCTTAATGCTGCTTGCTAATATGTATGTTTCTTTAATTTTTCCTTGTAGCCCAGATGTTGCTTCTTGCATAAATATTTTGATCTGCAAAGTAGCTGCAAATTATTGTAAAATCAGTAACTTAGATCAAACTTTTTATTTTAATTGGGGACATAAATACTTCTTTCTGATTTATATTACTCTAATGTCTTATCCAACTCCTTTTAAGAGTCTACTGCTGGTCTGTGAGACTCCCAGGCTCTTTCTTTTATATTTTGAACTTTTATGTGCAATTTTCATAACAAATTAAAGCATTTTGTACAAGGTAGTGTGGTGTTTGTCATGGGGATGGTACAAGGCTTCCCAAACAACTGCAATGAAGAATTTAAAGGAGCCATAGTAAGAGATGACTTTATGTGTAGAACTTTATATAAAATTGCTTTCTGCAAATTAGGTTTAAAAGTACTGACACCATTGTAAATGTATACATTTACATTTACTTTACTGAGAAATCCGACTGGGTAGAGGAGGAGGAAGGAGAAGAAGTCAAGATCTAAGTAGCCCCAGAATGATTTGGCATTTTCTTAATTTAGTTCTGTTTTATCATTTTTACTCATAGAATTCTACAGTGTCAGAAGGGAACTCTCAGCCAGTCAGATGGCCAGATCAAAACAGGCATGATTTAATGAGTAAACTCAGGACATTAGGCACTTGAACACTTCCAGCAAAAAATTGCACAACCTCTTTGGGCAATATCTTTTGGTATTTAATGACCCGTGTGGCACAAAGTTTTTTGTTAATATCTAACCAGAATTTTCCATGCCACAACTTATGTCCTTTATCTCCCATCATAGCACTGTTCACCTCTGAGAAAAGTCTGTATCCATCTACACTGTATCCTCCAGTCAGGCTGTTGTCAAAAGCCAACATAGGCTTTCCAAAGCAACAAACCAAAAATGGCTATTTTTTCAGTTTGCAAGTGACTCTTCTCTGATTGGAAAAAAGTACTGAGCCATAATTAACCAAGAAATAATGTATTTCAGTTTTATGCTTCATTTAATTTTATTACTCAACTAGTTACACTCCAAAGCAGGTAATGTTTTGTCAACCACAGGAATTAAGTCACTCTAAGAATGGCTTAGGAAAAAATAAGGCTGTTTATGGTCATTACCTGTTCAGAAAAAAAGGCACCTAATTAGTCTGATTCACTCATTATTAGTTAAGTTCCATACTCAGAAATCTGCATGGTTTATAAATGTCTTTGAAGTGTGTTCTGTAGTTCTTTAGATGTATGTGGCAGTAAAAACACAGACATAATAAATGTAATTAATTTAGACAAATGCGTATTTTATGTAAATAGGAGCTAATGCTTCTAATCTTTTGTAGCTTTAAAGGTTCTTTTTTTGTTTCTTATACAGCTCTTTCAATGTATTTCTTTTAGTTTGGACATTCAATTTCATGTTTTAATAGTTTTCATGTTCTTTCTTTCCTTAGGAAAAGTTCAAAGAGATGGAAAAAAACCTGAATCTTGTAAACCGATTCTTAAAGTAGAGTACAAGACCTGTAAAAACAGGTTTGTTTTTCATTCTGTAATTAACTCAATATTACCTTCCCAAGTTGAAGTCCTTTTAGAATCTTTTCCTGCTTTCTTTTCACAGATCTATTTATTATTATTTGCAGATACTAAACCTATAAGGTAAACTTGTATGCACTATGTAGACTTACACTTGTTTTTTTTAATACAGTGAACCATTTGTGATATTTTCTGGTGGATTGTCCTATGATAAGCCTTGTCGAAGACCAAGTTTAACAATCATGCATGGGAAAGCAATTACAGTTCTTGAAATGGATCATCCTATAGTTGATTTTTTAACTCTTTGTGAAACCCCATATCCAAATGGTGAGTTTATTGGGAAAAATACAATTATGGAAACTATAAACAAAGTGATCTTTCCTGATACATTAATCCCATCCCAGGGAGTTCCATCCTCATAAATGTCTTCATCTCAGGAAAACTACATAACTGCAAGTACTTGGAACTTGTTTGCATTCTAAATGTAGGAAGGAAGTAGTGAGTGGAAAATAAAGTGTGCATAAATCTCCACTTGTAGGATTGAAACCCATGGGCTACTGTGAGAAAACATTGCTATTAATTGAAGATAGGTGCTTTTATTTCTGAAAATTTTCATCATTTACAGCTCGCTAAATTATGAAAATTTGACTATCACTTACCTGCAAAAAAGTTCTTACACTTCAGCATGAAATGAACTGTTAAGAAGTGTTATGTTTCCTGCATACTGTGGGGCTGCCAAGATCTGAAATATGTTGTCAGAAAGTTCCAGAAAGTAAATAAAGAAAAGCTGTTAGTCAGAAACTTTAGCATTTTCAGGCCTCAAGCAGAAAAGTAAAATAAATCTTATATATGTAGGTAAACCAAATGCACATTAAAAACACCTAGTAAAGATAAAGTGTATATGTACTTCAATATCATGCAAAAATTTAATTTTCTGTAATCAGAGTTGCTTTGGGCCTTCATTTAACTGTGTCAAATACTTCCCAGTATTTAGGTTTTGTAGCATCTTCCCCTGCTCACAGACCAATATTTAAACATTTTGGTTTAACTTGTGTTATTCATAGCCAAGTATAAAAAGAGGCAGAAAATAATGTGCATTCATAGGAGGACTGAAAGGAAGATGAATCAGTTGCTGTCATTTACTCTTCCTTTTGGCATCACCCATCTGACCAATTTATTCTGAGCTTGCACGTGCTGGAATGATTTGCTGCTGTTGAAAAGAAAGTCATAATTTCACATTTATATTTTTTAATAAAAAATGTAAAGGATAAAAAGTATGTAAATTAATATACTCTATGCATCAAGGGAAGCATTTATTTGTCATCTTAATTCTTTAGTTTTGATAAATAAAAAGAGAACTGTATAAAAAAACAAAGCATATAATCCCCTAAAGCATGTGTGGGAGGAAGGGGCATGTTGTTACCTGAATTGAAAACCGCAGATTTACAGGATTCCTAGGGAATATTCTCCTTGAATCGTCTCAGAAATGGGAGCATTGTGTATCATGAAGTATCCTGCACAATCTGTTTCTGCAGAGCTGTTGTACACAGTAGAAGTGTTACTTTTGGACAGCAAAAATACTTTTTCTGTATAACAATTGGATTCAATAATGCAATGATGCACACAACTTATTCATATTCTACTTCTTTACTTTCAACATAGCATCATGCTGGCAGACTTTAATACTCCAATTCTTCTTCTGCTTTGTATGTTTGTTAGCCGTACTGTCCAGAAGTAATTTCCTACTTCCTCTCTGGCCCTAGTTTCCAGCTATGTCTGGTTTGTGCATATGTCAAGGGTTTATACCTCAAAGCTTCTAATACACTGTGAAAGTTTAAAGAACATAAATATTGCTTGCTTGCTTAAAATGGCTGATAGGAGAACTCCATGTCTTTTACACTTGATTCCTTGCTTACAGAATTTCAAGAACCCTATGCTGTAGTTGTGCTTTTGGAAAAAGATCTCATTGTTGTTGACCTGACACAAAGCAAGTAAGTATAAAGTTTTATATTAAGTTATTTGTGTGTTTAACTGTCCAGTAAATTACCATAAAATTCCAAATCATTTAACTATCCAAAATCATTCACTCTTGGAAATAACTCCTGCTAAATATTTACTTCCACTTTAGGAGCTAAATTCACCTAATGAACAGGAACTTAGGATAATATTTGTTCTTAAACTTTGGAATAAATCTAAATCTGCAGTCCCTTCAGCACAGCCTTCAAACATTCATTCAACACCAAAGTTAAATAATATTTGAACACATATGTAATTTGGAAACAAGATTCAACAACTACTTTTATGCATGTCTAGCCGCAGAATCTTAATAAATAATGGCACTGTTTTATATGGATTTACAGAATTACTTCATGATCCAGTTGCTGGTTTAAATGACAAATAGTTTTTTCATATCAGAATCAATGTTCCTATCAAGGAGGAACTCTACATCATGTAAAGCATAATCCAATTATTTATTTTGTTCTGCCTCCAACACTACCAGTAATGGACATCCACATTCACACTGGTGTAACAAGGAACAGATTTTGCTGTCAATGTATTGAAAAATGTTAAGTGAATCATATTCAGATCGCAGTTACTTTAAAGAATAATTCAGATCATCTCAGAAGTGTAAAATGGACATAACTGAAATCAGAACCCAGTTTCCTATATTTTTTAATTGTGAATAGCATTGTATAATGTGCAAAAAGTGAGTTTTTCCTCCTTATCAGGCTGTTCAAACTGATGGAAGCGAGAAATAAACTGAGATCTGTTACTGCAATTTTTCATTGTATAATCAGAAGTCTACCAACTCAATAAGCTAAGATGTTCAGTATCAAATCCACAATTGTAAAAACAGTTTGTAGTTCATGGTATATATCAGATCCATGAACCTGAAACTTCTGGGAAATGTGTCACTTCTGTATAATAAGATTTTGAGATGTCAGAAAAAATTAGTTCTTGTTCATTCATAAAGGTAGGCCTATTAGCCCTAGGGAGTATTCATGTAGGATTCTTGTCTTGTTGAATTTTTATGTCTTTATTTAACTACACATTATTACTAATATTAAAAATAATACATAAGTTTAATTAAATAAGAGAAAATATATTTAATTAGTAGTGATTTTACTTAGATTCTGTTATATACTTTAATATAAGAATATGTTTTATTCTATGGCTCAGTGTGTCACAGTGCTTCTAATAAATTGTCTTCCTTAACTAGTTTTCCAATCTTTGAAAATCCATATCCTATTGACATTCATGAGTCACCTGTTACCTGCACAGAATATTTTGCGGACTGTCCTCCAGATTTGATCCCTGTACTCTATTCTGTAGGAGCAAAACATAAAAAGCAAGGATACAGCAATAAGGTAAGCAAAAACAATAAGCTTTTTTTTAAGCAAAGGAAGTAGATATGTAACCTATGTTTTTGTAACCCCTTACCATATTATTTTTGTTTTACTCCTTTAATAATCACTTTAAGGTTAGTGCAACCAGCAGCTTAGCAGCCTGATTACAGTCCAGTATTTGTCCCTCAGAAACATGACCTCTTAAGTAGAACCATTAATTATCATTAGATAGGACTTAATAATTAAGATGCTGGAGTTATTCCAGATCAGATTGTGTTAAAGGTGAGCGATCAGTGTACAATTCAGATTTGTATGGATAGGTTCTCTCTATCAAAGAAAAAAGTGAAAGCATTATAACTGAAAGACTTAGACAGATGTTCAGTGATAGATGACAACATCTGTAAGATTTGTTATTAAATAGGGATAATAATAATTATTATTTTACTGAGCTACCAAAGTCTTACCATAATGCTGCAGAAATAGGACAAGCTTCAGGATGTAAAAGAAGAAATTCAATTAATTTATAAATTTCAAACTTTTAACTGATTTGTATTTTGGCTAGAACTAATGTATTTTAATAAATAAAGTAGAAAAAAATACTGGGTAAACAAGTCAGATGTCATCAATTTTCTATTCAAATCAACAGAAACATTCTCCTTGGAGCTGGGCTTTTTTCCTTTAACTCAGAGAGTGAGCCCTCTCTACTTCTTTTGCACCCTGGTTCGCAAAAGCAGTTCAGAAAATATTTTTATTTCTCCTATGTGGATCTGCCCTTACCTCATACACTTTGCACATCTGCCTGTATTTCCTGCATCCTCTCTTGCTCTCTTGCTTTATTTGTGCATGTACAAATGCACTCTGAAGGCAGGTGGTCACTCATGTGCCAGAGTGACCCACAAGCATCCACTCCATGTATCCACACAGTTTGCGCTCCTGGTTTTTCTCCACCCACTCATCCTCTGCGTTCATCCTGACCCACTCTTCACATATGTCACCCTTTACATCCTGTATCCATACATGTCAGGGCTTTATGCACAGGGTAGTGTTCTAGACTATTTGTAAACAAAATATGTTCTGTAAAAGTTGCATTCTCTAATCTCATGGCATCATGCTCTGATACTTGTTTCTGGGCCATCTTCTTCAGTGCTCTTTGTATCCAGCATAAATTCTCGGTCTATTCAGTGTTCTATAGAATCTCCAAGGGAAAAGCCATCTCAAAAGACCAGCAGAATTGTTTGTTACTCCTTCTCATTCCTGCTTTAGGCTGTTGAATGTTAGCTATGTGGAAATATTTTAAAAGCATAGAACATTAGTTGATAATATAAAAGGGTTATTAAGTTTCCAAAGCCTGAACTGATGACACAACAATGTTATTAATAAACTGGAAAAGCCTTGAATTATACATATTTTTGTTCTTTTAGGAGTTTTATTGCTTTTGGGGGGAAGATGTAGTCTACTTCTGAATTTAAAAATTAGCCAAACAAGGTTCATTAGAATCAGTTGTGATCTCTGCACTTTTGTTTCTTTAGGAGTGGCCTATCAGTGGTGGAGCATGGAACCTTGGAGCTCAGACATATCCTGAAATCATTATTACAGGGTGAGAATGAAACGGGATTGGTACTTTTAAACTATTTGTGTCTACTCCTTTTGATTGCGGGTTAGCTATAGATAAGAGTTGAGACTTCATTGCATATGCATTTCCTGGCTCTTCACTTGAGTAGTGTCACCACAGAAATTCTCTTTTGCTGTAGAAAGCAGAACTTAGTAGCCAGGGTTGAGCTACATTAAGAATAACCATTGAGGCCCCCATGTTAGAGAGTAATACTTGTGAAGGCAGGGTCTTTACCAAAAAAATCTGTTTTAAGAGAATATTTTGGCCTTGGAGGTCACAAAGAATAGCTTCAAAAAGGAGAGCAGCTGTTGTCCCTTGGCCTTCTGGATTCTCTATCTGGGGACGGTTTGGGAATTCTTTTTAATAGTCAGCATTAATGAGGGTGTGGTGCACTGGGATGAATTTCACCTTGTGGGCAGAGAAACAGAGCAAAAAGAAAGTCTCAGACTGCAGTAGGAGCTCCATGAGCAATGTCTGGTGGATTCCCAAGGGATCATACTGTAAAACAGAGACTATTCATTCAGCTAAGATGCACAATGAGTTTTCCTCTAGTCTCAGTCATGTATTTGATGAATTGTTGCTATCAAAGACCTGATTTAAAAAATAAGCTTATGATGTATGCAGTAGTATGAGAAGGTGATGAAGGAATCATTCTCATTGCAAACAGAAGTGTCTCCTCTTTCCAGCCTTGCTTCAGGAATTTTATGTTAATAAAAGGAACACAGTTGTGAAATATCAAGCAAAATGAAGTTACCTTCTGTCCTTTCAAAGGTCACTGTACATGGCATTTTTAGAGTGCATAGGTTTGATGCTGGCCCACTACAAAGCCAAAAGTGCTGTGACTTAAACTTGTTGTTAGCATGGGAAATAATTTCTTCTTGTTGCAATCTTAAAATTCACTGGGGGCTTAGCTCTCTGCAGGGAATGCATAAAAATATTTTGTTAACCAAATGAAACCAAATAACAAAATATTTTCTTCTAGTTTGTATGTCTGTCTTTAATATATTGTCAGTAAGTTATAGAGAGTTACACAAACAAAATAAATTTTTCTGTTTGTATTTATTAGTCACTGAAAGTAGATAATGTTTTAGAATTGCATCTTGTTTTAACACATTTAATTTTTATATTTTTTTAAGCCATGCAGATGGATCAGTAAAATTTTGGGATGCTTCTGCCAGTAAGTTTCTAAAGTTCACTTTTACATATTGCTGACAAATCACACAAACACACATTTATATATAAAACAGGATATTTAACAGGTTGAGTAGTAATGGCTGGGCTGATATAATTAGGACAAAGGGCACGTCCCTAGGGCACACTCTTCTTGTGTTTATAGAGGAGAAGCCTCAGTTAGAGCTAACTATCAGTTCCAGTTGTCATGTCACTTCTATACTGAGTACAACAAAATCTTCTTTATAGCTAAGTAAAAATAAGACATTAAAATGCATTAATATATTTCAAAACATTTAATCTGGTGAGAGTGGAAAATACCAAAACCTTTTCTTGTCCAGTCTCAAATCCCAGGAAATAATTGGAAAGCATTTCCATTCATCCTAGCAGGAAAAAGCTTCAGAAAATACTTGTTCCATATAATCTAGCTATAACTGCATATATCAGCAACCAGTATTTTCCCCTACAGAAAATACATATGGTATTCATTAGTAAAATATATTTATTAAAATACACATACATTTTGATGGAAATTTAAAATATTCTGCTTCAAATAATTGATGGTGCTTCACCAGAGTTCCTGTAGAATTGCCTTGTATTCTTGTCTTTTTGATGGTACAGGCATGTCTGAGTAATATCTCTCTTTTATGAGGTATTAGTGTGTTAAAGAAAAAAGAGTGTGAAATAAAATTCTGGATGAAATGTTAGGCATAGAGAGGTTTAATATGACCCTAATAACCAGTTTAATGGGTGCCAAGATCATGGAGTATGGGATACTTGAAATACCCACAAGTTCCTTGTGGTGCCACAGAACTGAAATGATTAATATTGCTACCATTACCAGCCAAGTAGGGGGAATGTTGACAAGTTTTTAATGTTAGCTAAACCTGATGACTTCATCAGGTACTTGCCTTTTCGCTTAATACCAAATATTTTCACTCAGGATGGACAAGGAGAAAATGAGGATTTCCAAAGCCTCGTTTCACAAAATACATTTCATGTATTAAACTGGCACAGAAACTGAACATGGCCATGGGTTGGTATTTTATTATGTAATTTGTTTGGAAATGGTGGGGGAACAGAAACATGGCGCTCAGAATTTACATCTTCCACTGTCTTCAAGTTATGGCGAACACCAATCATCAAATGAGGTCAACAGTTTGTCTGCTGAAACAGAAGTTTTTGAGAGCTTTAATATGAGCAAAAGTAGGATAATTAGTTTTATTTAGAGAAGTATGGTGAGACATTAGACTTTGTCTTGTGAATATTTCAGCTTTAAGAAGAATGTGCAAATACAGGCTCTAAAGTTAGGGTGAAACAATACAGACTGTTGGAAGATCCCAAGGCATTTAGTGTGTGTGCTGCACAGGAAGCAAGTGTGCTAGTTATTCCTTCTAGAACTCTGGCAGAAATGGGGAAAGGAAAAAACCTCTCATAGGGAATATTAGCATAACCTAATCAATATATACATGCTGCAGTAACATTAAAAGCTTAGATGATCATGAATATTCACAATCTCTTCAACGGTAATGGAATTTTCAGTGCATCTCTGATGTCCTGGTCCTAGTCCTGATTTTCAGGGCATGTACTATGTTACTCCTACCGTACTTGGTACTCTTTATTTACAAGGTTTTGATTATTACAAAGTTTTGTTATTTATTTTATTTACAAGGTGCTAACCTTTTTAATGGAGTTCAAAGTTCATTTGAAATTCCCTAGCAAACATAATATCCTACTGGCATTTGAATGCACAAAATACTTTGCTTTTAGACATATTTTAATTGTGTAATCTTGTGTCTGAAAGCACAGATCTGTGAGAGACAGGGACTTGCCAGGCCACTGGAGCTGTTTCCAAAATATATCTTTATTCAAAAGACATTGCTGTTTTTTTATTTATTTGTGCAGATGTTACCCAGTAAGACAGCATAGAGAGTCTTGTCTTGTCTCGGTATCCTATGATTCTGTAATTCTTCCAGTCATAATGTGCATGGACCCATGATGCCTGATTTGAAGTGCCACTCTAGATTTGCTACTGGCACTAACTGGCAACCTGAATCCTCTTTATTTGCCACTGAGGGCAGGGAGAATTATGTATTTATTACAGAAGCACTTACTGTAATTTGTGAAGTTCAGAAGTGCTTTACGTGCTAAAACTTTTCAAAGCATTAAAAACTATATATGCTAAACCTCCTGGAATATATCTGCACTGCCAAACAAAAATGTAATTTTGCTGTGTTCATCATCTGGTTACATAACTAAACCACTGTCCTTTCATCTTTCTGTTGCTCTTGTACACAAGCTGGCCAAGCTGATCTACTACAATTACACTGACGTAGGCAGCAGCTTTGCCTTTGTGGATATGCACACCTTTATAGGTTCTGGGCCTGACTGACTTTTTCTGACATTATGCAGCTACTGATTAATGTCACTGAGAAACCAATGTAAAAATAGTAAAAACAGGGAAGAATGTAAAACATAATGGGGTGAATTGTCACCCCTCCTTTACTTCTGGAATTTGCCGCAGTGGAGTTCTAATCTCAACAAAAGCCTCTGGATACTAGGATTTTATATACAGATATAAATATAGATCTATATATTAGTCAAGACATTCAAAACATTTTTTAACTCCCATTAATTCAGAAGAACTTTTTGTTGACCAGGCCACCAGCATGCTTTCCTAATGTTTTTTCTTTAATTGCCATACACTCTTTACATTTTATCAAGACCATAACCTCAGACAAATGAAATCTTAGTTTCACATCTCTTTAGAAAAGTATCAACATCATCAGAGCCTCTCTATAGCACTGATTATAAGCCTAATTATGGACACAGTGATTTACACCTTTGACACCCTTCCCCAGAAGCACTAAGAAGTATTTCACAGACAAATACCCTTCTGAGAAGTAATAAATACATATCCTACCAGTCATGTGTACCAGAACAGCATCTGTATTGTTGTCCTGGTTTGGACGAGTGTATAATACACACCTCCTCTTAGGCTTTCCTAAGGTTCCTTGTTATGCCACATCTAAGAATAAAGTGAGAACTGAGGAATTTTATAACTGATTTGTTTCATGTTAGTATTTTTATATGTTTTAATATATTCCAGTTACTCTACAGATGTTGTACAAACTAAAAACATCAAAGGTCTTTGAAAAACAGAAAGTGGGAGAAGGAAAAGCAACAGCTGAGATTGTGGAAGAAGATCCTTTTGCTGTTCAGATGATGTACTGGTGTCCTGAAAGCAGAATTTTCTGTGTGGCAGGAGTTTCTGCATATGTGATTGTTTACAGGTTCAGCAAACACGAAATAAATACTGAAATTGCAGTAAGTACTCATTTCACTCTCTTATAAGAGAACAATTTCTAAATCAAATTGCCTTGCTTCATCTGTGCTCAAGTACTTAAATAAAAATAGCATTCAGTATAAATACAGGTTTAGGGACATTCCATTTTAAGCCTTTCCAGGGAAATCTTGATCCTACTTCAGTTACTGACAAAAATCTGAGGGTCTGGGAACCTACTCTCCACTTTATTTTTGCTTTAGTAGTAACATACAGTGCAGCTTTCAGACATGGTTTGGTTTTAAGACTTTATGATACAGTAATCTCTGTTGTATTTACCTGGTCTAAAATTACTGTCTGCTGTATGTTTTTATCAGTTAATGTACATTGTGTACATGCACAATGCTCTTTTTCACTCAAGTATTTAATCTCTTTAATTTCTGTTCATAAGGAGACTGAAAATTATCAGTGGGTTTAACAAAACAAAGAGTTGATCTTTTTCTGGCTTATGCTGACATTGTTTCCCTAAAGATGGAAACCATATGAAATGCCAGATTATTTGTCACCTTCCCTGATTATAGTTCTTTTCCTTTTGACAGTATTTTAATGCTCTTTAGAAAGTTCTACTGTGGCAAAAAACTGTGTTATTTTTGGCCTCTAGCCATGTGCCATTCTGTATGGATACTCATTACCTGTAGCTCATCTGTTGTTTTCCACTCTTTTCTCCCCTCTTCCCCAGGAAATTATTAAGCTGCCTGAATGTATCATTTCAGGAAAGGTTTAAAACTGATGAACAGTAATTGCACATTACTGACCAGCTCATGTATAATGCTGCTAAAATCACTCAATTTCAGTATTCTTACATTGTTCTACAGCAAATGCACCTTATCTTTTATTATCTATAATTTAATGTCTTTTTTCCCTGTTCTTCATTTCTCTGGCTGAATTGCATCATTACTGGTATTTTCTAAAGACTTATAATAGGTGCAATTTAACAGTTTCTTAGATTTCATCTGTAATTAATAAGCATTTTTCCCTAAATATTAAATTATGCAATCTTGGTGGCATAGTCACAGAATTCCCCTGGGTTTTGTGCATCTCTGAAATGGGCCTTCTCTCTTCTTTCTGCATTTTTGCTGCTTGCATTCAAGTCATCACTCTAAATGATGGGAGGGATTTTTAAACAAAAGTATGGAATTCTTTGTTAGGATCTGTACCTGACTTTAGGCTGTGTGTTTTTGTCTGTATTGAGACCGAGCTGGCCAATCTCAAGATTTCTTTGCTGCCTGAGGTACAAAGCACTTTGTGTCCTCCCTTCCATATCAGCCAGGCTGAACTTACCTTGAGTTCAATCTACAAATCCCAGCATTTTAAGGCCCCCACACTGGTTTGACTGACCTGATGTCAGTGTTCTAATGTTTTTGCTGTGGCAAGTGGGAAGTGTGGGGGCTACTCAAAGTTTGCTCCGTGTAGTAGGGAAGTCTGCAGCTGAATATGCCTCAGGGGCATAGGCTGTGCCTGGAATTTCCTCAACAGAAGTATTATTTGCATCATTTCATATCAGATTCTGGAGGCAAGGAGTATGCATGAGACAAATGCTGCTTCATATCCAACCTTGGAGTCATTGCCATGCAGTTATATAAAAAGCATTTATTGCTGTTATTTTTGTTTTCTTAGCTGAATCCACTTCATCCTGTCTCAAAAGGATCTATTAATTAAACATGATCACTTTCTCAGTGAGCAGTCTTTCCTCAGTGAAGCTCCTCTTCAAAGCTCTTGAGAAAAAACAGGAAAAAAGTTTACACTCATTTTAATGTGGAAAGGGGAATCAATAAGCCCAGTGATGAAATCCCCCCAAAATATCTTTAATCTGTGTCAAAATAAATCGATTCAACATTACTATAACCCTCCTAGGGTCCAGTCAAAGCAGGGACAAAAACATAAGAAACATTCACAACCATGTTTTTAGCCTGAATTTTTCCTTCTCTCTTCAAGTGAACAACAGCTAAAACTTTAAACATTAATTTTAGTAGAAAAAAGAATACACACAGAAAAACATTCAAAGAAGAGTGATGCACTTTTAACATGGTAAGCAGAAGAACATACTCTTCAACAGTTACTCCAGTCCTGCATAAAGATTAAACAGCATTATAAATTGTTTCAGTCAGCTGCAATTACTTCCAGATTAGATTTTCCTGAACTCAATATTTCACTCGTTAGTCTTTGAAGGCAAATGTTGTTTGTAGGTTTCTTTAACTGATTCAGGCACAAAATATCCATGGATTTTGAAAGGAGAAAACAAAAGGGAAGTTTTGAGAAATTATTCTCGCTCATAGTTGAACAGAATCTGTTCTTTCTGAAATCTTGTTTGTTTTAGCACAATGGTTGAGAACCAGGTTACTTTAGTACTATTCACCTTTATCTCCCAATTCTCATGAAATTTAGCTATTTTGTTTATCTTCATTCTGGTACAGGTGATATCTCAGTGAAAGATCACTAAGATTGAGTTTAAAGTGTCTACCTCTGCAATTGCTTCTATTCCCATGAAGGTAGCAGCACTGAAATTACTGTTCAGCTAGTAATCCCCAGACCTTGTCTCTTTGAGAGCTGTACCTTGGTTTTTATTCTTTTCAAAATGCAGATTTCCTTGAACAACTCATGAGGTAGAAAGAATTGCTCAGTATTTACTTACCTAGATTTGAACTTTCTGTCCAGTTCCTCCCTGGAGTCCTCAGTTAATATTTCCTCAATTACTGGAGAGAATTGTATGGTGGTTTGGCCTCTTTTTCCTTATCTAGAGAGGCCAGAAGGAAAGCAAAAGGTAACTGGTTTGAATTTTGCTTTCTAAAATCCACCAAACTCATGTTCATTCTAAGGAATACAGAGCTGTCTGTGCTGTAATCTTTGATTTCCTGGCCCCACCTATGAATAAATGAAGCTCATGTATCAGTACTGTTCACACTGTCAGGCTTATCCATCCTGGCTAAAACTTGTCTCGTAGAGACTCAGTCGTAGGAGTAATCAGGAGGCAGAGTTGGTGATCCTTCTAGTTCCTATCTGATGTTGCTGTTACTCTGTATAAATAACAAATGACAATATTCTTTGCCTGCAAATTATAATGATAAATGGGGGTTATTAAAAAAAAAGCATACTGATATTCATTTGAAAGTAATAGAACCTTCAGCAGCTTTCCTTATAAAATTATAACTTAGCTTTTTATTTATTTAAGTCATTAGAGGTACGACTTCAGTGTGAAGTAGAAGACATCATTACTCCTGAACCAGAAACAAATCCTCCATTTCCAGATGCCTCCTCCCAGCTTCCTTCTTTAAAGAGCCTTTCAGGCAGTACCAACACTGTAGCATGTGAAGGAACGATGAAGGACAGTATCCCATGTCTTAGGTAAGTTTATGCCATTGATTAAATATTGATCTTTCTAAAAAGCATTCTTATGTGTTAGTCAATCCATCAACTCCCGAGAAAAAGAGATTAATTGTATGTATGTGACACAAAATGAGAAGAAACAACAAACAAAATAACAAAACAAACAAAACAATTAAGGCAAAATAATCAACAAGGGATTTTAAAAGGATAGAAGTAATTGTGAAGAATATAAACTGTTATAGTAAATGTTTGACTCTCATTTTCCAGTGTGATCTAGGAGTACATTTTCAAGGAATTTCTGGGGGTAGTTCATTAAGAAATTTCAATAAAAGCTAGCATGTGCAAAGCTTTCTCTCCTTGATTAATTAATATAATACTATTTTTTTAAATGAAAGAACTGTATGTATTTTATGGTGTGTATGACATGGAAACTGTGTTCATACTTATGAAACAATCTTTAAAATGTACAATTATGAAACAATTGCACCGTGTGGAAGTGTATATTTGTTTAATCTTTAGGAAAAAAGCATATTGTTTTCTGCTAGAATACATTATCACTGTTTTGGAGTAGATTAATATGTTCTTAAGGCAGATAATTATGGATTTGAATAGCTTAAAACAGTAATTCTGTACAAAACTCTATAAAAACTGTAATTTTCCAGCAATTAGAGTGCACTGCTGACTAGAATTGCTCTCATTTTGGTGAATTAGTTATTATTTTGGTCTAATTGTTATTAAATCTTTTAAATGCCTTCATTATTTCAAAAGCAGTTAAAATGAACATTTCCTGATTTTGAAGATACTTTAGGCTGCTTGGCTTCTGAAAATGGCATTAGCATTTAAAAGCAATATTGTGATATTGTCCTTGTAAAATTATCGGTATTTTTTGGCATTCAATTCATTTGTCCATCTCATTTAGTCAGGCAGTTGAATTTCAGACCTCAGTTTAATAATTAATTTCAACTATGAAAATCAACAAAAGAGACAGAGATTAGTTATTAAAAAAATCCAAATGTGAAATCTATTTATGACATTGATATCAAGAAGAATGCAATCATTTAATCGTTTCACTGGCTAAGTGTTTTGCTTAAGAGATTCTTACTTGATTTTGTCTGTGAAAGAGAGGAACTGTTGATGTTGGAGGCAGAAAAGTTGTAATGAACCCACAGAGGTTCACCTTGTTAGTTTTTAGAAGTTTTCTTATCTCAAATAGTCTCAGATTAAGCCAGCCAATAGATTTTTGTCAAAATTTAGACAAGGTAACTGTAATCTTATTTTGACTGAGAAGTGGTTTTTCAAAGTCAGAGTAATTATACCACTAGAACTGCTGGCACACTACTACATTTAGATAAAAATATACTTCTGTATGCTATTATCCTTCTCAGGAAAGACATACAAATATCCACACTTTCTCCCCAAATCTTAGCTGGGTCCATGGGCCCTGTCTGTCTAAGAACTTCTGATCTAAACAGAATTATCGTGGTAAATGAAAGTAGTGCTGAAAACACTGGAAAAAGCCAGTGAAGACCAGGGTGATGCTGTTGTCTTTATATGCAAGTCATTCAGGTGGGCAGCAGGATAGAATCTAAAATAGAGCAATATTAATGTAAAGCTGCAGCCAGCTGCACATGGAGGGTGAGTGCACAGCTTGAACTATACTGTTAATGCACATAAAATTTTGCACACATACATAACTGGCTCCATTATGTTTATTTTCATATCTGCTTCTCAACATTGTTACAGCAAGTGATAATGGCACTCCACAGTAAATAAATCTTTCTAGCCAGAAGTCAGAATTACTTAATGTGTTTGTGTCTGTGAATAGCTACTAGGAAGAAAGTAATTGGAGGGACTGAAGTAATGAAAACTTGGCGCTTTTCTGAAATCAAAAGTTAAAATCAAACTGTTACCAAGAGAGGCAGGCAGCAGTATGGAATAAATATTATTCTTGCTTCTTTCAGAAGAGTTTGCAGTGAAATAGACAGCTGTAATAACCTAAGAAACCAATGGATTTGTGACTATGCAGATAAATCCTTTTGATGTAAATGCTGTTATCATAAAGCTGAACCCAGAATGTCAGTCTTTGTCCCCAGACTTCTAGTATCATCCCAAAATTAGGTCAATCAAGGGTTTTGACAGTAGCTTCAAGTAACTCCAAAGTGATAAGGAACTGTGAATATCTTGTGAAAAAAACTAAAGACCAAAACTTTGCAGCAATGAAATTCAGTGTTGCATAACAAGAACATGTCAAGAAAATCTCTGAAATGTACACATTCCTTCTGCTCATACTCCTGCAGTCTGTTTAGGCTTTTATTATAACACTTCAGATAAAAAGCCATCTAAAACAAGGTGCAGAATTGAGTATCTGCATTACTGTTTAAGCAGGATAGTTAGGAACACAAGGGAAATATCTCAAAGATTCTTAAGCAGGAAAATGTCACAGAAACATGGGAATGACAACCTTAATTATTAAATCTGAAATTATTTTACTCCATTATTAGTCTTTCACCACCTATAGTTTATTCTATGCTTAGATAAAATCCCTGTGAAATAATATCCATTTTTATCAAAGCAGATCCTCAAATTTATAGTGAAAAATATTTAGAGGGAAATGTGTTTGGTTTTTACCCCCTCAAGTGACAGCAGTCCAAAAGAAAACTTAGAAGATACTTGAAGTTCTTTAATTTTTTCAGGATGTCATTAAAAACACATTGGAAAAGTAATGCTACATTTAAAAACATGTTTTAGAAGATCAGAATTATTTCTGTTGCCATTGTCAGTCTTATGGTAGCTTGTTTAGGAGAAGGAAACAGATATTTGCTTTGACAGATACTTGTTGGAGCAGCATGTTTGCCTCTTGTGTTCTCCCACACCTTCAGTTATCCATTAGAAAATATGGACAGAAAGCTCAGCTGAAAGGGCATTAGACTAAGTCCTGGTTCTTGGATTTCATTTACCTGTTCTATATTTTTCTAACATTTTTTAAGAGCAGGAGCTGAAAGCTGAAAATGGGGTACAAGATGGAAAGACCACCACTATTATGCCTCTTAAAGGCTTACCTGCAGACATTAGAAGTTGAAGGGCTCCATCACAAAGATACTCTGAAGGACTGCTTGCAAAATATTCAGCTTCTGCTTGCTGTGAAATTTCTTTTAAAACAATACATCTTTACTGTATACAGCTCTTGTCTGTAGTTTCAGTTTATCCTGGTCTCAAAGGACCCCTCTCCCTCAGCAGTTTGAGTTCACAGATGTTCACACCTTTGTTCTCAGCAAGAATACTCCCGGGTAATGCAGGGCTTGCTTCTTTAGGGTTACGGATAGCATCACTTCAGAAATGCTCGTGGCTATGTATCATATGACCAAAAAAAGGGCAAAGTTTTAATGCCAGCAGAACCGGTTAGAAATTGCAAAGGTCTGAGCAGAGGTTTGCTGTTGATAGAAAACAACAATACAAAGCTATTGTCAGCTGTGGTGGGTTGAGCACTTGCTGAACTGCACTGTCATGTCTTTCCTACAACAATATCCAAGCCAAGTGCCTGATTACTGCTCCAGACAAATACACATGTGAGGTCTGAAGAGTACTACAGAGAAAAGAAATAGAACAGTGAGTGTGCCAAGCTGCTGTTAAGGAAATGCATTTAGAGGATAGATGAGGAATGACTTTCTCATAAAGTATACTGCCCTATTTTATGCCTATGTGCAAAGGGGTGCAATACAAACACTCTCACCAGTAACAGGTACAGTAAAAATGCACTGACTAGTGGGTTTTACCTGTAAATTACTACTACAGCATGAATGTACTAATGACTAACATGAATACCTCAAAGTATTGCTATTATTGCATAATGTTTTCTTCCAGCATATCCCATGTTATTGTACCACTCAAAAAAGCACATAAAGCAGTCATACAGAGGTGTTCAGCTCTTACACTTTCCCTTAAAATGTACACCTTCACTACCTGCTTTGCAAGTCACTGAACTTGCCATAACACGGTAGGAACAGGTGTTAATGGTTGTATCAGATTTGGTGTAGGAACCATTCATTCACGTATTAGGTGATTATACTCCTAGAGGTAAAACAGGACTTGTTTGCACTACATGGACAATAGAATTGTCAAGTCCATAAGTTTTTAATATGCTCTGGTGAGGGACCACTGCAGAAAGGTATATCTTCTCTTCTTCTCTTGCCTCTTTGCATTTTTCTGTCATGCTTTACTTCAGAAGACAAAAGTTCCAAATGCACAGAAATGTCCTTTTTCAAAGTCTCAAAAGAAAGGTTTTGCATTCAAGTTGACAATTCATAATGATGCAAATCAGTTGTTTTTTATGGCCCAATATTTGTTCGTTTGTTCTCATTTTGTCCTCTTCTTCTTAGTGTTAAGGCTCGACCTGTGCGGATGCCTCCTGGCTACCAGGCAGATCTGGTTATCCAGTTGGTGTGGGTGGATGGTGAGCCTCCACAACAGATCACCAGTCTTGCTGTAAACTCTGCTTACGGACTGTAAGTAACTCAGAATCAAGGTTGCGTTGATTTATTATTTATTGCGCTAAATCATGTTTTCCAACTATACTTTGAAATCTCCCACAGACAATTAAGGTCAGAGCGAAGAATTCAAAAGATGCTATAAATCAGATTATTGGGGAAAAGTTATTTGAACTGACCTAGAGATTGTAATATGGGATGTTAAACTGCCATTTTTGCCAATATTTTTACTAATCCTATTTAAAAGACTGAATCTTTTCACATAATTCTTTCCATCCTCTCAAATAAGATCTAATTGCATTTCAAATCTGTAATTTTCAAAGTTATTTTGAAAGGTTCACCAAGGTGAAATGCATTTATTGGAAAATGGTGAAGTGATTAACTGTTAAATACCATTTTCATGACATCACATTTTAGTTGGAAATTGTCTTCTGAGAGCAGTATTTTTATGTCTGTGCTAATGTCTGTTTGCACAAGAATTGGTGACCTGAAATTGAGAATTGAATAAGGAGCATTGAAATGTTGTATTCTGGATGGCAATGCAAACGAGTGTGTGTAATTGTTTCCTCAGGTTCAGTTTATTTGCAAATTTTTAATGTTTTCTCTTACTGAGAGTCACCCTGATACATTAAAATGGTTTTCCCTGTAGGTGTTACTCCAATAAAACTATTGGTTGTAATGGGTGTTAGGTGCTGACTCCTGCTGATTTTCAGTAAGTCACTGGACTCTTTTCAGAGACTTTGGCAGTTTAATGCAGAGTTTTTACATTTTGGCAAAATTCTTGTCTTCTGGGGGCTGTTTTTTCAAGTTTTCAGCCTGAATTTTTAGTTTCCTATTAATGAATTCTGGGAGTTTCTTTTCTTTACCATACCTTGATGCATTTGTCACTTGTGCAAATTGTTGGTTTTGCTCCCTTGCAGGTCTCAGACCTCAAGGCAGCATCTGAATAATCACACTGTTCTGTCACTTGTAAACTACTCTGATAGGTTGTGATTCTCCTAATGGTCACAGTAGTTTCCTAAACCACTGATTGATTCAATCAAATGCTTTAAATTGTTTCATTTGCTAGGAGCAATAATGGATTACTGGACAGCCTCCTTTAAAACAATAAGCTAAGTACAAGAGTGTTTCAGAAATAAATGCATGTATGAATAAAGTAGGCTGATAACCTGAATTTAACTTTCGTACAAAATTTACCCAAGAAAGGTCTTTTCCCTTACATTTTTCCTGCAGACTCTCTTCTTTCTTCCTTTCTCTTGTTGCTCTTAACTTTTTCCTCAGGTCTATGACAAGGCACAGTCCTTTCTTTCAGAAATTTTTGTTTACTACTTTAATTGTCACCTGTTATCTATCTTCACCATGTGGAAAAACCTATTCCACTTCAGCATGAAGCCTGAAAACACATAGCTTTTGCCATGCTAATTGTAGTGTTATTTGGGTCATCTTTTGCCTAATTTTTCTTCCTATACCACTCAGTTTAACTAGGTTGAAGACGTAAAATGGTGTGTGTTCTGGAGAGTCTGTTTCCAGTATTCTTTTAATTACTATAATTTCTGGAACTGTTTTACTGCAGCCATGAAACAGGAATAAAGTGAGATGCAAAAAACGCTTTATTCCCAGCAAAGATGAAAGACTTCAGACTCTGCACAATTTTATTTAATGTAATTGGTTTACTTTTAACAGTAACAAGGCTACAAATTAAAAGTATTAACCCCTGTTTTATTTATGTTGAAATGAATCATCAAAAACTTCTTCATGTTATGAAAGTAGAAAAGAAAATTTTACAGAAAGCTTCAATTACAACTGAAGAATTAGGTTAACCTTGAGGAACAAGGTTAAATACAAATAATAAATTTGTTTTGAAGTAGGTTCTGTTGGACTGAAAGCAGTGACTGAAAATTTATTACTGGTTTGTGGGGCAACAGTTTTCAGCTAATCTGCATATTAATTGCCTAAAAATGTCTGATGAGGGTTTTATGACATTTCTGTGAAAGATAACAACAGAATAGGACATCACCTAGCAACTAATTCTGTTCATTGCACAAAACTGAGAAATTAATTTTGGTTTTTGATTTCATAAGGACTTGGTTATTAGCGATTTATCTTAAGCCTTGCTAATAGTAATGGCTGTCTAGATTTTTTTAGCCATTCTCAGAAGCATTATTAATGAGCAATTTTGGATTCTTTTTTAAACTAATTTGTTCGGGTATAAGAAACATTAGACCCATGCTTGTGTGTGAAATTAGAGGAGTTTAGAAAAATACAGACCAGGAAATGATACATTTTGTTAAACTGCTGACCAGGAAGTGAATGATCACTAGCTCTTCTCTGTAATTCGTGTTTTCGAAAATTAATAAATCTCAGGTTAAAAATTTTCAAAGTGCAAATGACCTTTTTTTTTTCCCCTAAACTATTAATAGATGAGACTGACACTTGTCATTTTTATTCCTTTTTTTTTCTCCACCCAGAATGCAGGAATTTATGAACATATACCCTCTTTTTGTCTAAAACCATACCCCCACCCACATGAGCCGTTTTCTCAAGCTTGTCCAGGTCCTTCTGGATGGCACTTGTCCCCCAGGCACATCTCAGCTTGATGTTGTCTGCAAATTTACTGAGGTTGCCCTCGATTCCATTGTCTCTGTCACTGCTAAAGACATTAAGCCGTACTGGTCCCAGTATGGGCCCCTGAGAGACACCAATCGGGGAAAAAACGCCAATGGGGAAGAGTCAAAGTGCATCCATAGTATTTCTATAGATGCTGTACTGCAGTCAGTGTTGAGACTAGGGTGGTAAGCACAGTGTAGTAACAACCACTAGAATTCAAGCCACTGTTGCAGATGGTGCCTTAATTTGCTAGTTTGACATCTGAGGAAAAATAATTTCATTCTTCTTTACATATTACTTTTTAATTTGCTATATGGAACCCTCTTTTTCATAATAGAAGCAACGTAAGAAAAGGTAGGACAGAAGAAAATTTTCTAGCTACACTGCTTTCCCTCCACCCCATTACTTTCCTTTTGCATTGTTGTTTTTCCACACACAAATTCCTTTCAGGTATTTTGGAGATACATTAAGAAGAGTCAGGTGGAGGTGAGTGCACGGCTCACTTTTAGTGTGAATTAAGTGTTTTTATGCTTCTGTGCATAAAATTACAGAACCTGATAGCAAGTGATTCTGAATATGATTGAACATAGTTTGGGTTTTTTGAGTTTCTTTGTGGCTGTTCCTGCAATGTTTCTGTCTGGAATTTAAAATTTTAGTCTGATACAGAAGGAGAAAGATCTTGTCCATAAATCAAACCACCATCAAAATGCATTTGCAGAAGTATTTCAGAGGGGTAGAGACTGTTTTAACAGGAATCTCTGCTGTAGATAAGCTGACAGAGTTGGAAGAAAATTTTATAAATGCTTTTCAGATTTGAGTATCTCAACAATACAGTCTAATATACTTCATTTGTCATTAACATTTAACTTTAAAAGAATTTTTACATGTATTGGTATTTCTAATTTAATTTATATTTGTATTTTATATAAATGGATAACCACTTTTTAAGGTCCATGTCTCAATTTTTAGGCTTAATTGATATCTTTATAATTAGAATTATATTGTTCAATGAAGTAATGTTTAGACATTACTGCAATGTGTTTGATACAGAAAGTTGGTAGAAGTTGTAACTCTGCTTTCTGGAAAGTTAATTCAGAAAACAGTTTTAAAAATTGAGGATTACAAATCTGTAACAAATAAAAAATGTGAGCTTGAGTAGTTCCTGAAGAAAAAGTTTGTGCACTGTTCATAACAACAATTATAATTATTTTCAGGATTCAATTACATATTGCTAAAACTTTTGAGGGACGTTTCTCTCTGCAGAGTGGCTTTTGGGAACTGCAATGGTTTGGCTGTTGTGGATTTCATGCAGAAGACAGTCCTGCTGAGCATGGGCACCCTCGACCTCTATGGATCCAGTGATCCATACCAGCGGCAGCCCCGCTCACCTCGCAAGAGCAGGCAGTTTGCTGCAGGTAGGAAATAAATCACTGTGGTTATGAGCCTGATATGTTTCTTTGGTTTTTTTGCCTGTGGCTTTTCTAGTGCTTTTGGAATGCATGACTATTTGCCGGCCAATGGAGTTTCTATAACTTGGCAAAAGAAACTTGACATGCTCTAGGTGCGGGCACTTTCTCAGAAATAAAATGTTTTATGAGGTTTTTTTTCCCCTTTTGGGATGGAGGTCAGCAAGTAATTCCCTCAGCTGAGTCTGTAAAAAATCATAATGAGCAGAGCAATAAATTATTTCTCTGGCAGTCACTTGATGTGTAGTTTGTGTGCTATTTTCTTTCTGGTTTCAATAAGTTCATACCAATAAGTAAGACTTCAATTTAAGCTTAAATGTACCTTCTGCCAGGAGGTATTCATTGGAATGGTCAGCTGTGTTTAGAGATGTGTAACACCTGGGAGGTATGTTGTGTAGGTAACACAAGGAGCTCAAATTGAGCACTTCATTAGTGAAGTTCTTAATATAGACCTACAATATCCATATTAAAATTTGATGCTAAGAGGATTTGATGCTAAGTCATAACTGTTATTATGTGTTGTGTATTAGAAATATTAATGCTTCAGTAGAGCTAAATTTTACCATACTTTGTTCATTATCTAAACATTTACTTGTATAAACATTTACTTGTACAAGAAAAAGTCAGATCATCTGTTTCAAGTCTTTCCACTTGACATATTCCATAGTAACATGCAAGAGTCAGACACAATTATGAAATGTGTTTTGCATAGCTGTGAAGTTTTAAAATTCGATTTTAAAATATCTTTGAAAATGCAAAGCTTTAATTCTAACCCTAAAATTATAAAAGCAATGGATTATAGTGGGTTTATGCCATCAGCATTTTCATCAGCAGACCCTGCACTGAATCATCAAGTCCTACTTCTCCATAGAGTTATGGGAAATACTTTTTTTAAATGGGAATGTGTTTACACTCCAAACAGAAAGTAAAATCTAGAGGAAAATTTATAGAATAAAATACAAGTCTTCAGGCCTACTTCTGCTCCTGAAAGACCATTTATCTCACTTTCTGTGCATTTAATCATGGCAAGCTTAGTTCCCATCTGTGCTAAGTGTTAAATATGTAAATTTGGCACAGCTGAGGAGAGAAGAGACGAGCAGCTTCAAGCTACCATTAGCTTCTCTGTCCGGTTTCAGCCAGCCTCACAGCAGCTCCCTAAGAAATGTGAGCAGCTAGCCACAAACAACATGCTGCAGAAGTCTGTACAAAAGGTGGAGGATTGCTCATGTAGAAAAAGCTGTTCTAAGCACTGTATCACAGAGGGTTTTTCTCTGTCAGTGGCAGTCTGGGCCAATCCTTTAAGGCATCGTTCCAGCTATCCAGTGCTGCCAGAATGGAGCCCACTGCGGATAAATGACCGCTGAGAAGGATTGCAACTTGTAGATTGCTCATAGCAACTATGCATCTAAAAAAAGCCTCAGCTGCTTTCTCACCATCCATCCCACATCCTTTACTTTTTTGATTATTTTTCTTGTTATATCTCCCAATTGGAAGGTAAGCATCTGCTGAAATTTCTTCACCTTGGCTGTTCTAGATGCTGGTTATGATATCACTTCCTTTCACTTTAGACTGTTTTTTCTCTCTTTCCTCTGCCTGCTGCTGATGCTGGTGTACTGGCATGTTCCAAAGACAACTTTTGCATGCGTGGCCTGTCTAACTTTTATCCAGATTTAACGAAACGGATCCGTACTTCCTATCAGAGTAAGTTCTATAAAGGTTAGGCAAAAAGCTTTATCATGATTGGACTATGCCTGACTTAAACCCATGTGTTTGTGCTTTGTAATGTGTTTTTTTAAACACATTCAGCATGCATGCAAACTTATTACATTTTGTGATGTCAACCATGCTAATTTTTGACAATTACCTGTATTATACAGCAATTCTTTTCTTTAAAAAGAAAGTCAAAGAGAAAACCTCAGTGCTATATGGGACAGATTGGGCCTTAGAAATTATTTTTTGACAGTGTTATGTTCTTGGTGACAGTATCTTTCTTTGGTTTTATATTTGTTCTCACATACATTTACTAATATGAAGCATTTCTTGTTTTGCAATGGCACTATCTGTAGTTACCAATTAATTCTTCCCTTTTTTCAAAAGAACAATGTGGCTTAAAAGAGTGCCCATTGAATTGGATGCTGTGAAATTTAAAATTTTAATCTTGGTTTGGTACTTAAATATTTGGCTTTGGGGAACCATCCCGTGCCTCTGTTCTTTGATGGGGAATGTAAAGTGGGCATAAAAATACATACATCAAAGAGGGCTATGAAAATTCATGTTTTTAATATCTTTAAATTTTGAGTTAGACTGATATGAAATTTAAATATTAGTATTCATCACTGCAGAATGCAGTGAACAAAGCTATAATTAATTTTGCAAAAATGACTATTCAACAGATGAGCCATATCTTAATTAACTGCAGTGCTTATATGTAATTAGGTCTCTAGGATGCCTCTTTTTAAAGTACTTTTCACAGAACAGGGTAGGCAATTTTATATTAAATATTCAGTATAGGCAGGATAAAAGAGTAGCAGTTGTTTTATCATCTCTCATAAATATAAAGTTTTGTAGCTATTGAAATATATTCGTACACTTGCACGACACATTCTGTTCCATCCCTCTAGGCTGATTTCTATGACTTTATT
This sequence comes from Anomalospiza imberbis, assembly GCF_031753505.1. Classification (NCBI taxonomy): domain Eukaryota; kingdom Metazoa; phylum Chordata; class Aves; order Passeriformes; family Viduidae; genus Anomalospiza; species Anomalospiza imberbis. The sequence continues at coordinate 78,014,290 of NC_089682.1, read as the reverse complement.
TCATAATAGTTCATAAAAGGTAGTCTGTTTAGTTGAAAGACTAGTCCAGTTACAAATTCAACAGTCCATAAAAAGGTTTGGTGTATGATATCTTAAAGTCTGTTAGTCTGATCTTGCTAATTTCAAGTCTGTAACAGAGAACCTGAGTGACAGACAGATGTCAAATGTTTGGGGTTTTTTTCCCCTCTAAAATATTAATAAATTCTGAGGGCAAAAATTACCAATATTTTCATTCAGAATTACAGACATAGACCATAGAGTCTTTCATTGCTGAAAATGTATTGTCCTGTTTCTGTCTTCATCCCCATAGTCAGAAAAGTCTGCAAAATCTTCCTATGAAGTAGTAGTCTGAATTTTAGACAAGATCATTAACAGCTTCATTTCTTTCCTCAAAAATTGTTTGGTTCTTGCTTTTGTCATTTGATACTTACACAGGAGTATATATTGTATGATCTGAAAGATACACCATGCAGTAAAATCAAGAACAGGACTAGAATCTGTCACAGACTGAAATATCTTGCAAAGTCATTCTCCAGTCATGCTTTGTTATACCTCTTATCGGAGAGATGAATTTTAAGAGGGGTATTAAGAGAGGATTTGGGATTTTGCTTACAAGTTTATCTTCTCTGATAAGGGATGATGATGGGAAAAGTAAATTATTTTTGGAAATTGTGCAGTCAAAGCCAATATTATTATGACAAAAGCAGGAGCAGTCATGTGATAACAGAAGCATTAGGTCTAAACTTTTAAGGGTTATATCAATGAAAATGGAAGTTAATGGGAAGATAAATGAGTAGTTGATTCAATTAAGTAATGAAGCAGGAAGATAATTTCATGTGGATCAGTATGAGAAAATAAGACTTGTAGGCATTGAAGCCAAAAAAAGAGATTATCAATGATCAAGATACTTAGATTTTTGTTGGTCATTTTAGAGGTGATTTGCAGGAAGAGACAATGTAATTTAGTGTCCAGCCTAATTATGAGGGTGAAAGTGTGACACTCAAAGATGTAACCAGTATTATGGATTAGAGTATCAGAGAAGACAGTGATGCTCATAGCTCTGTTCATGTAGTAAAAAGGAAACTTCAGCACAAAAAAAACCAGTTGAGTTCATCTTGGTGATGTTAAGTTCCTATTTCGACACTCCTGAACAGATTTTAGAAAGACAGGATTACTACTCTAACTTGGATGGAAGAAATCCAAGTTAAAGATGTGTATTTGTGAATCACTAGGGATATATATATATATATATATATATATATATATATATATATATATATACACACATATATAATTATTGCCATGGTTATACCAAAGAATCTCTTTAACTACTGGGTCAGAGAAAGAAAGTGTTAATATTTCAGTCTGAGATGTCCTGCAACTGAACAGGGAAAGGGAAAAAAAAAGAATAAACAGGTAAAAGGAAAGAAGTAATATGTTGGAGAAGAGGCTTTCTAGAGGAAAGACATAATCAGCAATGTGAAGGACATCCAATATGCAAAGCACAGTGGTGGAATAAATGTTCTGATTTTTAGCCAATAAATCTATAGATAGCTTAATACTGGATACATATATAAAGTAGACCCAAATGCACCCAGAGTGGACTTAGAGCATTAAAGCAGCACATTCACTGTTTTGGGAGGTGAAAGTGGGAAAGGGAAGTGAAGAGGGAAGAAATGCAACCAGCTTTAGGCATACACAGTAGAAGAGACTGGAACATAATTGTCCATGAGGAAAAGGAGCAGCTAAGATGAGCATAAGTGCAGAGCTGGGGATAACTTTCAGGTGTTGATGACTGGTTCCATTTGCTGTAATATCCACAGCCACCTCCCTTTGTAGCAAGATTATATGACAAGCTAAATAAAATAAATTCTCTGTGCTGTACTGCAGAATTATGAGGTTGCTTGGTTGTTGTTTGGTTGGTTTTCTTCTTCAGTTGAAATCAAGTTGTACAGGTTGTACGGGTGAGGTTGCTTGGTTGTTGTTTGGTTGGTTTTCTTCTTCAGTTGAAATCAAGTTGTACATGTTATTACCTGATTTTGGATAACATGCTTTCAAATATTAAAAGAAGTACATTTATTGCATCTAGAGGGATAATGTCTGCAGCAGAATATAAAAATACCAAAATGATGCAAAAGGAATTTGCATCTCCTACTAGAAATTCATACCATCTGTTGGTAGAACAAGAAAATAGTCTTTATGAAGCATCCAAAATGATGTCAAATCCAAAGGATGTTGATACATTGCAAAATAATTTTCATAATGAAGACTTTTCAGTGAGAAGTTCTTGTTCCTCCCTCAGGCCAGTCCCTTGAGAGGGGGTGAGCAGAAGTAATGTTGGTCTGACAGGAAGATACAGAAAACTGTGCTGTGAGTCATTGTATATCAGTAATTGTCACTTTAATTCACACTTAAGAAGCTAATATAGGTTGAGTTTAAGTCAATAGCTATATTCTGAACAGAATCATTTCCAAAGAATGCATACATAGATATATATAGTTATATAAACATAAAGAGAACTTGGTATGATAATTCAGTGTGCAGTTGAGGGATTAAGATAGCACTGATCTTACTTAATTTCTTGGCTTGTGAATATTTATGGTAATTTATTTATAATTAATTTATTTATAAACAAAGATGTGATGGCTTTGGGTGCTTTAGAGTAAATCATCAGTCTGAATCATTCAGACATAGAGATAGAAATTACAAATTTCAAATATAATTTTAAATTATGGGTTCATTAAAGTTGTTACCTCACACTAGTATGGGTTTTGATCCTTGAATAAAAAGGAAATGAAAATCACACTAAGCTTAGAAAAGTGTCCATGGGACATGTCTTTTAAAATGTTTTAATGCCTTATGTGATACATTTATATCTTGCCCTATTTACACATGTTTATGATTTGCTCAAACCAAAGCCAATTTCTTTATAATGTCCATGAGTATATCTTCTCTCAGGTGGTTGTTCACATTGCCAGTCTCAGGTTTTTGCCTTTATTTTTGCTGCTATATTCATCTTGTTTAGTATTTGCTGGGGTGGTGGTTTGCGGGGGCTAAAAATAGCTAAAATATCTTGGGGCACAAACTGCCTGTAGAATTCAAAATGGAAAGTGAAAATATTTTTTAATCTAACTTCAGTAGCTGTTGTAGTCTCTCAGACATTTGAGGGAAGCTGAGGTTCATGTAAATATTTATACATGGTTAATTATTGAGAATATTTAGTTTTGTTTCATTAAAAAGGAAATGAGAGTAAAAAAAGAGCAGTAGTGCAAGGAAAAGCTTGAGAGCTCACTTTCTTATCTCAAAGGGAAACATTTAGTGGAATTAAAGGTAACACATAAAAATTGACATATATGTGTTTATCCTTTTCAGTGAATGATATTGAGCAATTCATTGCCTTACAACATCTTCAGAATTTAGAATTTAGCAAGATTAAAAGAGACTTTGGATAAATGGGAGTGTAATGAGCAGGACTCATTATAATATTTCAAAGCAATAAAGATTGATGGCAGGAGAAAATCTGCAAGTGGAAGTGCTTAAGCAAATCTAAGTGAGATTAAGGCAATGCTCTTGTGCAGGGCACATGGTACCACTTACATTTCACACAGGGATATGTTGCACTTCTTCTTTAAAGGCATCTGTAGGTGGTCATTGCTAGGGGTGGCAGTGGCTTGACAGCAAGTCAAGGTTTGTAGAGAAGTTCACGTGTTCAACATTCTTAAATAACATAACAGGAAATGTATCTTTAATGTTTTATGTTACAAATTGTGCCAAACATGAAGAAGTCATGGTTTTCTTACTGTGGTTGCTCTTGGGTGGTGCAGTTTGGTGGTTTTCCTGTTTAAGTCCATAGCACCATAATTTATATTGAGATGGAATACTGTTTTTATGAATTCCATAGTAAACCCCAAGCTATGTAGAAGCAAAGTCTGACTGATATTGCATCCAACATCAGTGCTAAATATACAATGTTTAGAACATCTTAGACAAGGTGTTAAAACTTACCTCTCTCCAATAATGCATTTACAAAACAAACAGTATAAGTTTTATTTATTCAAGACCTCTGGTGCTATGCAAAATTGCTCCCGCTGCATCTTGCAGACAGTTCTGCAGCAAAAATCAGTTCTGTCCCAAATCTCTAGGTACATACAGAAATCTTGGGTTCAAGTGGAAGTAAGATCTGCTGTACTAGAGAGGCTTCCCAAATTATTACAGTTCCTGAATATTCTCATAACATCAAAAGTGACTGAACTTGCAGTTGATTGAAGTATAATTTTTTCTCAGAGATTCTGAGTGAAATGAAAGAAAGATTCAAGTACATTTTTCAAAATAAAAAATCTTTGGTTTTCAACAATAGTGTCTAATTTGGCAGATCTTGTTTCTTAAGTCAGGAACAAGTATGTTGTTAATACTGACTTAACAGACTAAATCAGTACTGCTGGTTTTCCATAGGGCTCTCAGCATTATTCTTGCACTCCTGCATCTTCATTAGTGGTAGAAGGTTTTTTTGTTCTGCCGGATGGGGCTCTGGATCCTCTCCAGTTTTTATAGCAGTTCAAAAATACATTGTAATAAAGTTGTCAGTACCTACTTTAAGATTACACTGGTTTTAATACTAAGAAAGCAGGACTGGTGACTGAGTGGCAGAATTTTCCAAAACAAGAGCGTATATGAATTTTAGTGGTGAGGGTCACTGGGCCTGAGGTTCCAGAAGCAATAAAAATTATATCATGTTCTCTTACAGGAGCCACGGTGCCCGTTTAAAGCATACTGAAAGGTTCTTGTAGGATGTTTGATTCTCAGGATGCAGCACAAGCAGAGTGTGTGTAAATCCGGTATCAGTATGACAGTAATGTACTCCTGACTGTGGGCTCTGACCTGAGCACTGTGGGTCCACCTAGCTGGCATGCGAATGTCTGGGCAGGGCTGCCTGTCAGTCCCAGGTAGCCAGTGGTATGGAGTGCCAGAGCTCCTATAACAAGGGTAAGCCACAGGGCATTACAGATACATAGAAAGGGTGCATTTGAATAGGTATGGTCATGCCCACTTAGCCCATGGTAAAAGATAGAGTGAGCTCAGACTTTCCCTCCCCACCATGCCAAAGGCGTATTTGAACTTGAACGTTCAACCTGTGCCAAAGATGGATCTTAGTTTGCTCACAGAAACAAGCTCAAGTTTATGCAGTAGAGGCTAGGATTGCTTTCCTTGGTGCTGTCTTCCATGTAGGTGAAGTTCCTGACAATTATATATAAACCATGTATAAAGTATTTTGTCAAAAAATTCAGTGTTACACTCAGCCAGCAATCAATGCTTCTGTTTCCTTTAAAATGACCTATCTTGTGTGAATTCATGAAAATTCTAATATTGCACAGTAGCAGTAATCTTACTTTTTTTCTTCTCCTCTTTTAAGATTTCTTCCCTGCATTATGCAGCAGCTGAAAGCACAGAGTTGTTTCCACATCAGATTGACAGGGATGAATGAGTTTGAGTCATATCACAGACTTTCAAATTTTAAACTATACTTACTTGTTTTCTTTTGTTAGGTACAGTCACTCTTTTCTATCCCGAGGCACTCGGAAAACAAATCTGAGTTAACAAGAGGTGTGATTTTTTTTTTTTTTTTAAACCAAGCCTGAATTGCTGCAGTGACAGCCTGATAACTGCCCTTATCTGAAATAGATTATTTCCCTCTCATTTCACACCATTCCTTTCTCCAAATTGACTTTAAAGTGCAGAATATCATCAACCAAGAAAGTTGAAGCATGCCCTGTTAGATTGTAACTTAACTCTTTAACTCCATTTTTTCAGGCCTGACTGAACTCAGTGACAGTCCAGTTTCCCTGGAGCTTGAGCGTTGCAAGTCTCCCACTTCAGGTAAAGGTGATTGGCTTCTCTTCCTGCAGTCTGTATAAGCCATTCATGTCATGCATCACTGTGTTTCATTAATCCCTAAGAAGTGAAGTGCATAGTTCCAAAGAGAAGAAATTACTGGAGAAGCGCTTTTTATGTAGCACAGTAAAATCCTAAGTCTGTTTCCTTGAGGAAAACTTAAATGTACGTGGTGCATCTTGAGGTGAACAGTGTGAAAACATTTGAAGTAAAAGGATCATGCAGGTATATTCCTATAACCTCCTATAAGAAGCTTGTTTCTCTGTTTTCTTAAAAGGCTTTCTAAGTTTTTTTACAGTAGGGAGTCCTTGAAATTCTAAATGTATATATTACGCATACGTGTACATGGAGAAATTATTTGAAATCAGCAATATGGAGATGGTAAATTTTAGCCATTAGAACCCCAGCGCCTGATTTACATCATTTGCAATGAAAGCAGAACCTCAGATAAAAATATTTGTTTATGTGCCAGGGCAGGGAAATCTTGACCACACAAAAATTCATAAATGTTTCCCATTTGACCCACAGTCCTTCAAAAGGTGGAATTCATCCATTCCTAGAGACCTTTTCAGCAAGTGCCTAGTCTATATTGATCTCTTTAGTGTGAGTTCACTGTCTTAAAGATGGTTGCTAAGAGCTGTTTTCTAGTAGCTGGCTTTTAAATGTTATGGAAAATAAGGAGGTGTAGCTGTGATACATTCATTTTCCTTGTGGTATGCATATCACTCTTCTTTTCCTTGTAGTTTGGTAAGTATTGATAGCTGGTTTTTTCCCCCCTTAGTTATGGTAACAAATACCCTATTTTGTTCCAAGTATGGTATTCAAATTCTCTGTTATTGTTTTACATATTTTATGTCATAATAACAGGATATATTAATCTTGAATGAAAGCCACTAATTAGTAATTTATAAAAAGCTGAAACTAATAAAAGTGTTTCTCTGACATAGTAAGAGCTAAAACAAAACAGCTGCTTTGAAATGTGTTTTCTTGTACTATTTGCAACCCAAAATCTGTAGATATGGAGATATCCAAGTGAAATAGCCTATAATATTAGTATAAAACTAGGGGCTCAAACCCTTGAGCAGGGCCTCAGAAAGTCATGATCTAGGCTTTAAAATAAAACATTTGATAGCTCAGTTATAATTAGCTTATTTATTGTGTGGCTCACTGGGGTTGAACTTTTCACTTTCCTCTTCAGAAATGAGCTAAAACCTTTTCTTTTCACTGAAAACTAAGAGATGACTGACTTGGTAACCATATGTGCATATTCTTAGTTTTATAATGATGAGTGTCTCCTATAACACTTTACTTTTTCTGCAGTTAACTTCAATTTTTCATTCTGCTAGTGCTCAAAAATAGCTTTCTTAGATAAATCTGAGATAATTTGCTCCAAAATTTATTCTGCTTTTTTCTGTTTTGGAGATATTCAGCAGGGAAAACATGGCATATTTATGGGTGTTTCCTATTTTAGCACTTTCATGTTGTTTTCCAAGCTATATTTATATTTTTTAAATGTGAAATCAAGTGCAGTTTTGTAGGAAGTAACTATTATTAGAACTACTTTTTAAAACAAGAAATTTCTTTTACTGTGACTGATATGAATTATTTTTATTTAATTAATGCAAAATTTAATTAATATTGCTTCTGCATACCTGCTGTAAAACGAGGCAGAATCCAACCAAGTCACTTGGAATATGTGACCTCAAAACTGCACCCTCCAAAATTTGAGAGTGGACCTAATGCTGTGCTTAACCAGCACAGCCTCACACCCACACCAGCCTTCTCACTGACTAATATTTCTTGCTCATAGAGCACAGCTACATACTTATGGATCTGTCAGGCAGGATCCCTCTACTTCCAGCCTTGCTTTTATCTGTTGAAAGTCCATGGCACACAAGCTCTGCAATGGAAGTGTGCTGTGTTCCATAAGAGCCCCGTGATCTTTGTGTTTGTAAAACCAGTGACCTCATTCCTCTGCTGAAAACAGACCAAGACTTGCTCCTTCAGAAATTTAGCAAAACCAGAAAGAACACTTGAACTGCTCTGTGAAGTGGTTCAAGTCACTGCCCAGTGGAGGAGGGCCTGCTGGGTATGGCTACATGAGGTTGCAAACACAGACAGAACAGAGTTTGGTTTGTAGCTGTTCATTCTGGTTGCCAGAGCACATCAACATCAGTTCTTCCCAGCAGGGAAGTTCATGCCAGGTGCTGGCCCTGAGTGTGCTCAATACATACACAAAGTGCAAACTGCTGGAGGGCAGTTTGAGTCTAGATGGCAAACACTGCAGACGTGATGGATGGCACAGTGGTATCTTCATCCTTAGCTCTGTCAGAAGGGCAGTGATTTGAGGAACAACATTGCTTTGCTCACGTGTGTACTTTGAGACTCCCAAGACAATGCCTAGGAAGAATCCCTAGGGCACACTAATTGCCAGTGTAGACATGAGTAGTTCTACATCTGAGAGAGCCATTAGTAGCTTAGTCAGATTTCCATTCCAGTCAGGCCATAAGAACAGTGTTGGTAAAGGTTTTTTGGAGAACTCAAAAAATCTCCTGCCTCCTCGTTTCTTGGTCTGATGTTGAACATTGTTTAGACTGCCTGAACTGTCTGTTTCCATGAAAAATTGATTATGCCTATAACATTCTAGTGCTTGGTAATGTTTTAAACTATGACTAAATTTCTGCAGAGACAGCCTAGGTCAACTCAGTAATTTGGCTGTGTTTTCTTCTCCCTGCCTCAAAGCAGAATTAGGCATTTGTGTGTTCTATCACTGATACGAGTGATGGAGCACTGAGCAAGAGACTCAGGGCTGAAGAGTACTCCTTATTTCACATGCAGGGCTAGTACATAATTCAGTACAAATTCTTCATTAAGTAATATTTAACTTGGTTCACAAGACTGTCTTCTCAGATGTTCCTCCTGTGATACTTACTAAAACATGACTTTGCAAATATTATAATTGAAAAATCAGATTCCCGTTCTGAACACCGTTCAGAATAGAACATAAACCATTTGATTAAAAGTTTTCTGAAATGCACAGTGTCACACAGAGGATAGCAGCAAGTGAAGAAATAGCATCCTTGCTTTTTAAGAATGGTAGGCAGAGGAGATGAATAATCTTCCTTAACCACTGGTATCTTGTTTAATTAAACTAGTATTTAAATACTATAGAGATGTGTTTACAACACTATAAAGGAAAAGAAGAGGTTAGTAAAGCCATTTGAAAGATTCTGCTTATTTTTAAATAGCTGAGAGGTGGCAATTTCCATTGTAAATGTATTCTAGCTGTAGTAATATATATGGAATAACACTGGTAAAAATCGTGGAAGAAAAGAACTTTAAAAACCCCAAACTCTTACCTATCTAAAGCATGTTTCATGAATGTAGAAATGCAGCAAGGCGTGCCATATCATGGTGTTTGGTGCCTTAAAACCAAAAGCCTCAGAACATCCTATTCTTATTTCTGCATGCCTTGTTCTTTCAAACTGCATTTTCAATTTTGTTTGAGATTTGGGGGTCAAAAGGGCTCTGTACTACTTTCATTCTGCAGTGGCACACAAGAGCTCAGTGGCTGTAAAGCACTCGTCATGTAAGTGGTGCTGTATCAAATGCTTGAGTTAATTACTGTGTAATGTATTACAGAACAGTACCCATTCCAGTAAATTTTGTCTTTATTTTTATCATCTCCTTAGGTAAACTTATTCAGGGGCTCTTAGGAATATAATGTATAATATATAATTATGTATGTCCATTACTGTTTTAAACATTGATATGGAGCTTCTTATTGAAGGGAATTAATGGGAATACACTGTGAGCACAGGAAAATGCAACTTTGGATAGGTCATTTGTTGTGTGAGATGCAACTGGGTGCTTTAGACTTCTTTCAAAGACCAGAAGGAAAGAATTTCTTCAGTCTGTGTATAGGAGAGTTACTTTTCAAATTTGCTCTAAAATTAAAAAGGTTTTGTGGTTTTTTTCTTAGAAAGCACCTTCATACTGGGGGCTTGCATTGAAAATGCTTTTAAGATTTTGAACTTTAGAGAAGGCTGTGTAAAGGTTCCCACAACTAATTCCTATGAGCTTTGAGACAGGTCCCTAATGGCAAGACCACAAATTTTTATACGTACTATGATTTCCAAGTGCTGATGTCCTTATTCATCTCACTGTTTATATCTGCTGGGTTTCGGCCTTTGCCATGCCAAACTCCCACTTTCCTATGTGAAGAGTTTTTAAAATAGCTTTCTTTCAAGAAGAATATTATTAAGTTTCTTAACAATCATTCTCTTTCTTAACATGTGGGTGACTTCAGAGTAGCTGAAGAGATTTGACTCCATTTGAAAATTGTATTCTCCTGGAAAACAAGCTAGAAAGTAAACGTTTCAAAACATTTTGTGTCTGTAAAACATGGAATGTAATTTATTTTGAAACTTAGTTACTGATAACCCTGCAAAACCATTCCTACTTATCCATGTTAAATTAAAAATAATGTTAACTAGTCTGAAGACAATAATTAGAGATTAGCTTCAGCAGTGTGGATACAACGTGCATTTTTTCACTATTTCCCATAAGCGAGGGAGTTTCTGAACAGGTGAATTCATGCTTAAGTTTTTGCAAAGGGACTTGTGTGTAGAGATTAGCAAGGAACAGGGAGCAATGTGATCTGGGGACCCAGGTTGAGGCCCTTGTGCAGCCCCTGGTGCATGGCTCAGGGTTCAAGGGGGCTTAAGCAGCAACTGGGACTGATATTTCTGAGTGTTAGCCAGGCAGAAGCTCCTTAGTAGAAAAAATCCTGTATAAAGTCACCTTCATTTTTAATAACATGAAAATCTGTGACCACAGTGCTGCTGTAATAGCTGAGGGAAACTCAGCATTGAGTGCCAGAGCTGTGAGCGCGCGTTTGTTTGTTGGTTGTGCCGTGGTGTTTTCCTTGAAAGACTGAGAGGAGCCATATGGCTACAGAGCAGGATGTTGTCAGGTCAGGAGACCTGCGTGCTCAGCTTAGCTGGCTGCTAGACTGTACCTAGGAACTCTTCCTCATCCCACAGTTGAATAATTTGACTCTTAACACTTGAAGCTCTTTTGGGTAGGGGCCGTCTTGCCTTATGCTGTAGCATCACAATTTCTGCTGGCTGCCTCCAGCACGAATATAAACAAATGATGATAGCAGACAACACTGCCGGCCTCTTGAGCCTTTATACTCCATTCTCAAATAAAACTGGTTTTCAAAAGCTCTCTGTCAGCAAGATAGGCTTACGTGCTACGTGCATGATCCTTCTTTATAATAAATGTAAAGACAGTAAAACATGCATGATTTAGGTACTAAAAACAGGTTACATAAACTGATTAAAATGTGGATATTATTAATAGTTAAAAGTTAGTTTAAAAAATTAATATAAACAGCTTTAATCACAGTAAAGCATGAAAACAACCAGCTTCTTCTGTCGTTATTACCCTCAAATATGGGGTCTATCATCAGTGATCTGTGCTGTGTCCTAGTGCATCAGTGTCCAGCTGTGTGATTGCCATGTGAAGGGTGTGCAATTGTCACATGGCAGCTCCCAAACCAAGCCTGTGTAGACTCCTTCAGAGGAATCAGAAAGTCCAAACTTTGCATGTGCTGTATGAGCCTGCTGGGAGCTATTGCGGTTCAGACACGTGTCACCATCTGGGGGACAGCTGTGGCGTGCAACACATCACACATCATTCCTGCTGTACACAAACACCTGTAACCTAGAAATAGAAGAGGTTAGACTACCAGTTTTCAAAGCTCAAAGCTGCATGATGACAGCACTAATTTAGCTACTCTGAGTCCTAATCTGTTAGTGAAGTGTCCTACAGTTTTTCTTATGAATTGCTTATCCTTTTTTCAGAGGGCTGGTTAAGCCAGATGTTGTCCTTCCCCTAAAAAGAGATGGTATCACAAGTGATGCTTCTTTATAGCAGAGCACTGATTTTCTGGAGCGGTGGCCACCCATTCACAGTCTGAAAGAGTATTTGACAGCTACTCAGATAAATGGAATGGGTTTTTAAAGGCTGTCCTGAAAATCAAACTGCCCTTTGTGTGAGTGCCTAAAATGGATGTTGGATCCTAACACTTGGAACCCAAATTAGAGAATTTTTATGTAGTAGTGTTAGGGGTGTGTATTTTTGATGTCAGGCTGCTCTGGAGAGACCTCTTCACCATGTCCTGATTTAAAGTTATGGCTACAGATGAGTTAGTGGGAGGGCTGTGCTGGTTCTACTGATAACAAAATATTGCTCAAGAGCCTCATGGGTTCCCCTACTCATCCCTGAAGAGAAAAAGAAAAACATCTAACATAGGTGCTGGCTGATATTTAATTCTGCCAAATTGCAGGCTTTGCAAAAGAATACAACAGATTTTTTTTTAAGGTATTTTGTGACTTAAAAGTGTGAGTGTCTGTTCTGGGCATCCTTCTGACCTAAAAGCTTACTAAATACAAATTACAAAGAATGTGTCCCTTATATTCATATCTTCCTGTCACTGTGGTACTTATCATGTGGGACTTTCTTTAGAAGTACAATAGTAGTAATAAAATAATTAGTTGACAAATATTGATTATTCCCTTCTAGTAACAGACAGCATGGGTAAGGGGTAAAAGCCAGAAAACCACGTGAAAAAAATAATGAATACAAAATGAAATAACCAAATTGGAAATCAAGTCTTCTGAATAATTAATAAAAGATTTCTTAAGGCATTCTTCTGATAAATTTAATGCCATTTTGACTGCTACAAGACATGCTTTATTTCAGTTCTGTGGTGTTCATTGTTTGAAAATGTGTTCGTGTGTGAAGAAATGAAAACATTTTTGAACAGAAGCAAAATTACCTGTTTCTTGCATAATTGTAACACAGCAAATAATTAAACCTTCACCGAACTGAGTGCAAATTTTGATGACTAGATAACACCACATTATGTCCTGAAGCTGCTGTATTTCGTTTCTGTGCAATCTGTCTTCCTTTCCATAATATTACAACAGTATGTTCTGTCCCCATAACCTCTACAATATGCCCTCTCTATTTCAAATGCTATCTTGAAGTATGATGTCATCAGATCTCACAATTTCATTGCACCCTCTTATTAAATTGGTTTGCAGGTGTTTAAATATTTGTGATACGCTGCATAGCCAGCATTTGCAATATTTGCCTTAATCTCATCTGTGGTTTCTATTTTATCATTCCTGTCACCACAAGGTAAGATATTGCAGCACACAGCCAAAGCTGTGTAAAACATCATTCACTCCTTGACAGCTGGAGTAATTTTTTTTTCCAGTGCTTCTTTGTTCAATTGCATTTATTTCGCTGAATGGTGTAAATGAAAATATTTAAACCAATTTTCTGCCTTTATATGCTGATTAAAAGAAAAGTGCTACAAATTTGCAACATGGTTTTAACCAGAAGATGGCATGTTGTTTTCCCTCGCTCCTTTTTCTTTCTTACTTATTAACAACTGCCTTTCTCCTTTTTCTGTTGTTTCAGTTAAAGGATCAAGAAAGTTAAGTCTGCCAACAGATCTTAAGACTGATCTTGGTACGGTAGGCGAAAGCCAACAGCTTTAAACTTCCTTACATTCATTGGCAAAACATTTTACCAACTGATTCATGAGATAACACAATAACCTCAGAGGCTTTGTCTGAAAAGGCTTTCTAAAAACCACCTATTAACCCATACAGTTCTGTTGGCAGCTCTCAGCATTTTGCTTGTTTAATATTCATTTATTTCATATAGACATATATTGCCAATCACTACACACTGTGTGTGTAATACTTTATTCTGAAAAAACTCCAGAAGTTTTCCAAGCTGGTTGTTGGTGAACTCTGCCTATAATACCCAATGCATGCGCTGGTCTATTTTCTTTATTTGGTGTCTGAGTTGTGCCACAATAGTGATAAAACAATTGAACATCTGTATTTTATGGTGTCTTTGAATGTCTGAGAAGTCAGGTTGGAAATCAGTCATTTGTCTCAGTCCTCTCCTTGAGACTTACCTCAGCCAGCTGTTAAATACATAGTTTGCTGTAATCTTTTTTCTCAATTCTGCTTTAATATTTCAGTGGAAAAGCATAATGAGAGCACAAATTTCACCTCAAAAAAGCTAAAATGAAAATTTCTATATCTTGAATAGCCTAAAACTGCTGGGAGCAGATCATACAACACCGTATCTACATAAAGGGTATTGCTCCTGGTATTTGGATTGGAATGTGTAGTTCACACAAAAATTTCTTATAAGAGTTCTTTAAATATTCTCAGTCTCAAGGAGTTCTTTCTAGTTTTACTCTCTTGGGAAGTTTCCCTTGTAAGATGACTGAAAAAGCCAAGTAGCCATGCCTCAGTGTCCTTTTAGAGATAAAAATTAAAGTTGGATCATGTCCTTGGATAAAACAGCTGAACTTCATTTCTGTCGCTGGGAATCATGTGCACCTGTTAACCAAGGTAGCACTTGTTCCACAAGGCAAAGGTCAGGGGTATAAATATGTCTTTCACCTTATAAATGACTGAGAAACTTGGAAAACTGTCAATTCCTCCTGGTAAAGGTTAAGTAAGTAAACGTTGAAAAATCGCTGGAAAATTCAACCCAAATTGTGCAGGCATCAGAATACAAAGTGATTCCATTGAAATAAGTTTGAGAAAGTAGGAATGGAGGAATATACCCAAACAAAATTTGGAGTGGAAAATTGTAATGTTCCTAATACTCCAAAAAGGTGAAAGAAATAGGCACCTATAAACCTGAAATAATAATATTTATCACTAAAATAATGGGCAGCTATTAAGAGGGAAGGTGAATACTTAGAGTATCAAAATAGCCATAGGATAGGACTTAAGACTAAGCCATATTCTACAGATCAACTTCTTTTTGTTAGTATTATTAAAAATACATTGTCTTAAAAGGACACATAGCATTAAATAACTTTAAATCCTGAAGCATAAAACAAGCAAAAGATAAACTTAATGGACAAAAGACTGGATTTACAGGAATTTGAAAAAGAAAGAAGTATATCACTGTAATTAGAATTGGTGAGAGCTTTATTGTGTAATATAAAATGTTGTATATCAGAGAAAAAGCAACCTTATCACCAGCTTTCCTGTAATCATGTTGGGAGCAGGGCATTGTAAGCTTTTCCTAGAATATATTGACAAATTGCAGGCAGATTTATATTTTAACTACCCCAACCAAACACCAAAAAAAAAGTCCCCAGAAAACCCCAAGGACAGGGGAGCAGGGTAAAAAGCTCCAGAAGTTAAACAAATTCAACCTGAAAGGGTTGGAAGCATGAGGATCCATTTTAAATGTATGACATGTATGGAACTTGGAAGATTAATAGAATGCATAATCCTGCCTGTAGTTTTGATTTCAGAGTAGTCATGTTTCTACCATTCCTTTATTTGCTTGTATTAATTATTTTTAATAGTATAGAACAAGCTAAGTATAAACTGAAATAAGCTGAAGAAGGTCTAGTTCAACATCTTGCAGAAAATAGTGGAATGCCATTTGTTCCAAAAGCTTCATAAGCCCTGAAAGGAGTGATCAAATTGTCACTAAAGCATCCTATTTGTTGTTAGTGCTGCAGCAACCAGGTATCCTGTGCTCAGATTACCCAGAAGCTAAGGATAAACTGGCAGATACTCATGGATAATCAACAGCAGAGACTGGTTTAGAAAAGGAAAATAAAATGGACTGAAAAACCCCCACACTTTCAACTCTCTTTCATGACTGTCTTAGAAGGGCAAAATATTCCTATTAATTATTCTAGCCATTAAAACTGTGCTGAATTATAGATTGCTTAGTTTGCAACAAGCTGGGGAGAGCCTCTCTTTCTCACTATAAGGAGCTACATTTAAATGAGAGTTCCTGGAAAAGGTGATGACCGCATTTCAGTTACTTCTGCTCCAAAATGTCCTGGCCACACCGTCACAGATTATTTATCCACTGTTTGGCTGTTGCCGAGATTGTCCCCATAGTCCGAATATTCAGGGGCTAACAACAGTTTTTGGCCCACACTTCTTGTAAAGATATTCAGGTCACCACTTTGAGATGATAAAATATTGTCCATGCAGCCCATTGGCTCTGGCTCGTAGCTTTTTGGAGAGTGCTGATACATGGCCCACTCTTAGCAGCGACTGCAGCTAATTGGGACATGCATTAGCATTTGGCAGCTTACAGTTCTGCTCCCTTCTTATGATCTGCCTCGTGGAATGTCTTTGCTTTCACTTTCCTTTGAATTGTAAATAGTAGAGGTTAAGTAGAAGTTAAATCTATTTCAGGTGGAGATGCTGCCTGTACTAGAAATTGTTTGGGGAGTAGTTTGCTATCATTTAGGGGAATAATGTGTGATCTGATGACTCAGGGTGTTCTTGTTAAACCTCAGCAGGATTTTCATGACCTAAAGGTACTTTAGGAGTCCACATTGACCTTTATATGACTGATGAAGTTGATCTCAGCTTCTTTCTATTTTGATGTGGTGATTATTATCTCTCCTTGCTGAAGCACTTGTCACCTGTGGATGTTGTATCTCCACACAGAAATGAGTGATGTGGCTGCAGGTCACAGAAATCCAATGTTTATTTGAGTTGACCAGAAGGAAGATGTGGCAATGCTGCAGCATAGACTGTACAGCATCTCTATTACCCTTCAGAGGCAGTTCTGAATGATAGTATCTTTATTTTTAAACCTAATAATGTTTCCCGAAGTCTTCTGAAGAGATCATCTTCATTTCCTTGCAGTGTTTCACAGAGATGAATTATGGGGATAATCCTAATTTTATTGAATCAAGTGGAGAGTTTGAGATATATCCAGACACGTAGAACTGCTTTGGTACAAGAGCATTCTAACATTGCTTCACCAGCCACTTCAAGCATCACCTTGTATTTTTCTTTTAGAAAATATTTCTGCTCATTTTACTAAAAGGTTTTAAAGGCTCATTTTAAAGGTTCCAGCTGATCACAGGGAGCCAGACAGAAGCCACAGCTAAAGATGGGGGAGAGTCAGTAATTGCTGACTTTTCTAGAATTACTATGAACAGATAGTTTGACTGTAAGGAATTATGCCATCACCTAGACTTTATTAGTGAAAGAACAAAAGGAAATACAAATATAAATAGATGTGTTTTTTTTCCTCTTGCTAAGCTGTGATCTTCAAAATTGTAATATATTTTCCTATGCTTTCTGCAGATACTTATAAGCAGTGAATGAGTTCTTTCCCAAGTCAAGTTAATGTCTTCCATTTTATATAGCAGTGAAAATCTAGAAAAATTACCAAATGAGTTCATTTTTTTCAGGGGTTTGAGAAATATATTCCAATGCAGAGGCCCAAAAGCTTTAATTCTGAGAGCTCGGTTCATAAAACATAATTGTAAGGATCCTATTGAGGACCTGGGGTTATGGGTTTGTACTTCATTTTGTCCATTTTGGATGAAGTTTGTGGAATCTGTTTGATTTATGTAAATGATAATAGAGTTATAGTATGAAAATATCCACCATTTGATGTCTTTGTATTTCATTGACAGGGAAGTATCATTTCCTAGATGCTCCAAGCCTATAAAACATTGCCTGAATAAATGAAACCTCATTTCCATTTTAAGAATGAGCTGTGGGGTTATAGCAATTCTTGCTTTCATTTTTCAAAGTATTTACACCAGATATTAGGCACTCACAGCATTTTGAAGCTTTTAATCTGTTTTTGCTTACTACTGCATTGGACAAACTGGTAGATTTTAGATGGAGAATTCTATATTGATTTATCTTGATCTGTACTTCTGTTTACAAGGCTAAAGAACATTTCAGAAATTTTGAAACTATATGAGTTGCTTTCTTCCTTGGAATGACTTTGTAGAAAAGGCAGCCCAGACATCCAGCTGTACCAATGATTTTCTTTGAATGCTTGGCAATATACATTGGAAATTATTTGTATTTTTGCATGATAAGGATTTTAGAGACTGTCCATTGTATGTCTTCTTCCAGAAGGGCAGAGGAACTTTCTGTCCTCTTCTCAGTGAACAAGTACCATCTGAGTTGAAGAATCATCTCAACTCTGCCTCTAGGTAGAGTCACAGCATAATCAAGTTTGGAGGGGACCTCTAGACCCCACAGGTCTAGGTTGTCTAGACCCCCATCCTGCTCAAAGCATGTAGGTCAGGACAGTGTCCAGACAAGTCTCACAGCACTTGATCTGAAGTCTGGCAAATTCCAAATACGGGGGAAGGATTTCAGCCCTCAAGCAGTTGCTTATGCTCTTGCTGAGTCTGTGGAGGATAAGCTTTGCCTTTTCTGCTTCAAGTTTGATCACTATGAAGGTGCAAAACATTGTGAGGAAGGACTAAAGTCTTTCACTTTTACAAAAATTGTTTTAAAACTTTAGTTTTTCAGCTATTTCACATCTTGAGGCTGGGATTTTGATATTCTGTATTGAGGACACTACTAGACAAAAGGCTCTTGATATTCTGAAGGTCAGGTGTATAATAGCACCAGTTTCTTCCTTCCTTAAGTAGAAGTATAGTCAAACATTTTTAAAAGAGAACCTCTATATCTAGTGGATATATTAGCCCTCTACCAATCCAAATAATCAGAATTTTAAAAAAGCAACAGGATAATTTGGTTATTATAGCAGAATACACATATGCTCTGTGGTTATATTTCACAGCAGAAAGGGGCTGTGTTCTAACTTCTAATGTTTTCAGATGAGAAAAAAAATATACAACAAGCTGATCTACTTGGGAATTTTACAAGCAAGTAGTTAAAAGGAAAGGTAAGTGCCTTGAACTATACAAAAATACCCTAACTAAAATGATTATAAGTAATACAGTTAAATTTCATCACAAAGGAAAGGCAGTGAAATTTGGTAGCTGGAAAAACAAAGCAGTAACAATCATCCTACATTTAGGAGTTGGTAATAAAAAAATTATATGGCTAGGCTCCAGTGTAACAGGTACTCACTGTTCCCAAGTTCTTTGGTTTTACATAAAGAAGAGTTCTTTACTGAGGACTTCAAAGGTAAGTCATTTTCCACTCCTTTCAAGCACTGCAAACACATGCAGGGTATTCTTCCATTCTGGGGTCTCTGTTCACCTCTCAGGTTGTAACATTTTTAATTTTTAAAACCAGAGAATGAATGCCAGTTTTTTCCACGGTGAAAATGCAGGTGCAATGCTACACTAAGGAGTGCTCAGGACAAGTTGTTGATATTCAGGTGGTCTTGTGGCCCCTCCACTCTGCTTGCATATTCCAGTGTTGTCTTCTGTGCAGCTCAGGACTTACCACATTTCATGCTTATGTTTCAGAATTCAGTCAAGTTTTCTGTCTTATGTTTTTTTGTTTATTGCACAAAGCATAGCAACCATTTATGTCAGATTATTCTGTGGAGGCACACAGAGTGCTGTGTGCTTTTTGAGGCAATCCAGTAGTGTTGTGTGATCACTAGAAATTCAGCAGATGAATCTGAGGAGCAGAGTTAGATCCAAGTAGTCCAAATTTTTCCCACTATTCTGTGGAAGCAAAGCTGGATTTGTTTTTAGGTTTGCACTGCCAGGTTTTGATTTTTCAGATATGATAACATAGAGGTGATGTTATGACATACAGTAATGTATTCTCAATGTTTTTCATTTGGAGAGTGTTTTTTTTTTACATTTTCATTTCTTTTTTTTTCATAATTTCAGGCAAAAAATAGTAGTTGTAAAAGAGAATCTGTCAGTGATCTGACAATGCACCTAATGTTTTCAGCCACTTCACAGTAATTTGCTTCTCTGACAAATACATCTGTTCATCCTGCTTTCAAAAAACATAGTGGATTTAGAACCAAGTGTATGAGAGGATTTCATTACCATAGGCAGAATACCATTACATTATACAGGCAGTAGGCAGAATGGTACAATGACAGCATATTATAGTGTTAGAGTGGACCTAGATATTCTACCAGCATGTCATTAGGGCAGCTCTTCCTTCCTCTTCAAACTGATGAAGATATGATGTTAAATGTACATTTTTGTTGGCAGTGCATCTGCATTAACCTCTTCTGCCAGGGCTTTCATCTTCTCTCCTGTCTGGCTGACAGAACTGCACCAAGGGAAATTTGTGTTTCTGACTTTCTAAGGAAATTTCTTTTTAATAAATTCCTTAAATTTTTTGAATGTTACAGCATCAGTCTGTGTTCTCACTAATGATTATTCACACTGTTGCACTGATTTTGATCATTTACAGGCAAACCTGAGACAGCTCTTGGGGCCATTTGTACAGTTTTAAGATTGCATTTTTTTCTTAACTTAAATATGTATCTCTTTGCTGTATAAAAATAAAAGTTAGCCACCATCATAATCATTACTGAAAATCTAATTTATTGGTAATGCACAAAAAATCCCCCAGTGGGAACAGATAGATTTTTCTTCACTTTAACAGTAAAGATGGTATTCTTCAACAGTTGTTGAGAAGATTCTTAGACTTATTTTTCAGGTTCTTTCTCCTCCATATTAAAGCATTTCTCTGGTTCTCATCTTCTCTTTTATTGATTACTTCCTTACAACTTAAAATGATATTATAATGCTTCTACTTATGGATATTTATATTTTTTTGTCTCAGCCTCTCTCAAATCTTTAGTAAGAAGGTTTTCAGCTAGTTTCTCTGTTTGAATTTATCCCTTTGTTAGAACTGAAAGAATTGGTTGATCATATTCTTTCCTGTTTTTCTGTGTCAAGTGTAAAAAATTGCAAGGCACTAACTGAAAATGAGTGCTTCTTTCTTGCTGACATTTTCATTACATTTAGCTTTAACAAGTGTTCATCTTTTTACTGGTAAATTCTTATCTCTTTTGCATTTTTGCAGAAGTCAGCAAGTTGTTCAAAAGTTCTATGTTTGTAATCAGGCAGGTTCTGTAGGATATACATGTTACTGTGTGTAAACTAAAATCCACATATGTATATAGAATATTCTCCCTGCGCAGCATGCCTCAAGAAAATTTGGCTTAATTTGAGGCTGCCCTGCACGTCTGCTGCTGTCATGTTGCACATCACATCTCTCACTAGTTTCATCAGGTTCACAGAAACTGATGTTGCTTCTTCAGTTCCTCTTGATCTCATCATCCCACTGATATTTTGTGTGACTCTCTTGCCTTACATCCAGCACAGTTCTCTTTCTTTTTTAAAACAGTTTGTGGGGTGCACAGGGCACTGAATGGTGCTGGTGTTTGGTAACAGGGACAGATAAAGTATTTTTAATTCCTATGGGTAAACAATTTTAATTCCATGGGCCCAGACAAAGGAATACAAATTCCCCAAAGGAATACAACCATGAACTGCACTGTAGAAGCAGCCCATGGAGAACGTTACAGAATTTTGTATCATGAACTGTTATATATTTTAATACATCATATATACATACCATGATTTACTGCTTTATTAAACTAATATAGTTAAATTAGTATTAAATGGACTAAAGAGGTAATGGCCTATGATTACTTCCAGTGGCTTGCTTGAGCCCTAAATGTTTAAATTACTGCTCAGAATAGCTATAAACTGAGCCCTGGCCATTTAGTTCACTATCCACAAGGAGTAGACAAGGCATAGTGGGATGGCTCTTACACAGTTTGGAAACTGCTTCAAGGATAAGCTCCACTAAACCCTGATGCCCAAATATATTGCATTAGTGTGGGACTGGCTGAAGGGATCCAGGAGCACTGGAGAATTCTAATTCCCTTCATTTCATGGGCACCCATGGGGGTAGGAGGTGTAGTCCCACCCAAAGGGTAGGAGGTGATGGCAAAAGCAGTGGTAGAAAAGAGAAGGGATATTTTGTGCAGTGTTTTCTTCAGCAACAACTCTTTGCCTCCTCCAGAAGAGTGAGGAGCTGTTGCACTATTGTGTCAATAGCACAGAGCAATCTGTGCCTTGCTGCTTAAGTCCAACAATTATGTCCCTGATGTCAACTAATGCTCCATATCAATTAATATTTCTGAGCCGAGAAGAACCCCAGTGGCCATGTGACAAAAGCAGTAATCTAGCAAGGACAAAAGTTCAAATGTTGCTTTTCCTTGCAAATGAAACAAAGCTGGCAGAAAGCCGTGTTTTTACAAGCCTCCTGACGTGTTCTTTGGGCTGTCTGGGAGACATCTGTCATGGCAAAGGAGAATCAGGTGACTCAGGCCTCAGAGGGGTAGTAAATCATTGGAGTCATTCTGAAAGGCTGAGAGCTTGAACATTCTCATTCTCCCTTAGAAAGAACACTGTAGAAAAGTAGTGGGGTTTTTTTCTTGTCACTTTTCTTACACACTTCATCTTTTTTTCAGACAATGCATTAAGAAACCCTTTCTTGAACAGTACATAACCTTTCTTTAGAATTATTTTGTATCACAGGCCATATAACATTAAAAAATGTGAGAATTTTTAAATACGCACATAGAATTTTCTCATAGATTTGTGTGGTCTTTATCTGCTGGATTCTTTTCAATTTCTCCATGAAAAAGAATTGCAGTCATGTTTCCTGTAATTCCTGTACTATCCTGTGTTTTTACTAAGGCTTGAAGACCTGCATTTTTTTCTTGTATACATTTTAAAAAGTTGTATCTAATGAGAGGAACAGAACGGTGTTAAAATACAGACAAGTTTGTAGCTGATCACTAAAGTCCCTCTTCTGCTCATTGTTATAGCACCCACTAATATTTCACCTACTTCAGTACTTGAAGGGGTGTCCCTACAGCTTCTAGGATGAGGCCTGATTTTTGTTTTTCTTCCCAGGAACTGGCTTTGCTTATTCAAAAAAGCATTGTCAAAACAGCTAAAGGGATTTAGGTGCCCAGATCCTAATGATGATTTCATGTGGGTCTTTGAAGGTAACTGAGACAAGCCAGCATACTTAGAGAAACATAGCAGCATTTCTCTTATGCTGAGGCATAGTGGGCAGGGGTTTGGATGTGTTGTGGCCATTCTGTACAATGTTCAGTGGAGAGGACTCACAAATGTTGTTGATGTTTCTATAGAATATTATTTTTTTCACTCTGTTATGTTCCTCACCACTTCCTAGGATTCCCCCTGGAGATACTTAGATATCATGCTGAAACACCTTCCCACAAACTGAATTTTGAAGAAAGGAAGTAGCTGGATGAGGATGTGTCTGTTGCTGAGGTTGAACAGTCAGCCTGTGTCCTTGAACAAAGCCCCCGATCTCAAAGGACTTTCTGCTGAAATATACAAACAGTTCCAGCAAATTTTGGAAAATTTCCTAACTAAAAACGAAATGAGTCATCCACATCAGTTTTATATCTGCTGTTAGCTCAGTTAATAGCCCTCAATTAAGGAAAAATGACAAGAATCATGGATGTTGTGTCTCCTACAGAGCTATTTTGTTACGCAGTACAGATACTAAATTGCTTTCTAATCTATAATTTTGAACATTTTTTTCCACTTTTGTTCATTAAGAGTGAACTTTTTTAACATAGAAAGGCTGTGACGTGCACATTCAAAGGCTACATGTACCACACTAACACTGTATTCAGCACAGGACCGGAATATTGAGTGAATATAGAAATAGTTTTCATAATGCACACTGGTGCTATCGTGGCATGGTAACCAAGAAATAAATTTATCTTGGTACATGAACATTCATCTATTCCTTGGATACAATACAAATCAAAGAGAGTTGACTGAATATGATACTTAAATGCAGACTCTTGAAGACTAAGATGGTTCTCTGATATAAATAAGCCAACATTTAAAATTAAGGCAGAAACCCCAAGATTGTCCCTACCTATAGTGTTGAGCTTTTACAATTTTGAACAAAATCCTCAGTGTGCTCGCATGAACTGGAACTTTTATTTTGCTTATGACCTGCTGTTTACTTAAAATAACCTGCTGACCAAAAATAATTCACTTATTTGTGAATTAGGTGTGTATCCTTTCATATGTTGAAGGGGAAATTGTGTTCGGCAATTCTCCTTGTGTTGTCTTGCCCAGCATGAGAGGAAGAAAAATATCACATTAATATTTTACAGTCCAGTCCAATTCTGAACTCTGATCCAAACCCTGATCAATGGATGTTGT
The DNA here is from genome assembly GCF_031753505.1 of Anomalospiza imberbis. Taxonomy (NCBI): domain Eukaryota; kingdom Metazoa; phylum Chordata; class Aves; order Passeriformes; family Viduidae; genus Anomalospiza; species Anomalospiza imberbis. Next base: position 77,990,367 of record NC_089682.1, on the reverse strand, counting down.
GGTTTAAAGACCTGTTGACCAAGAAGAGATGAATGCAGTAAGAGTTTGAAGCAGGCATGTTTTGTTTCCCACCCCATGAGACGGCGACATGCGCTGTGCTGATTGACCATGGCCTCATTTCTACAGAGCTGTAGCAGACAAATCAATTGTTCAGCAGTCAGTTTCCTTAGAAGTAAAATAAATCTATGTGATATATAAAGAATAAAATACTTAGCAATATTATAGCTATTTTTGTAATTATCTCAAATAGTGGCCTGTTTCCTGCAGCTTTGAGTCAGGCAGGGAAGATGTCTAGCTCTGAATTCTACCCTTTAGTAAATTATACTTGCAGTTCTTATGAGAGCAAAAAGGAAAGAAAACATTCAAATTGACTTGGTATCTCTTAGGAGACACAACAGCAGGGTGCCAGTGTTACCTTGGTAAATGCCTGTGTGCACAGGTCAGCAAAATGCTGTGGGATCTACAGCTCTAAGAGCACGTACCAGTTCTATGGCCCTTGTGTTTTTTCAAACTATACCTTAAAGATATGGTGAGTTATTTTCTACATACATGTGATGGGTTGGTAAAACAAACCAGTAGTTATCCACAGAAGATTTGATTGAACCCATTCTCAAGTGTCAGAACACACATTTCTCCTCCATTCTGAATCTTGGGAGCTGACACTTTACCTAGCATTTGTTGCATTCACTTTCCAGATCACGTGAATGGTCACTGCACAAGCCCAACATCCCAGAGCTGCAGCTCAGGCAAACGACTTTCCAGTGCAGATGTGTCGAGAGCAAACCGCCGAGGGCCCGGCAGGCCGCCCTTCAGGAAAGCCCAGTCTGCAGCCTGCATGGAGATTTCTCTCCCAGTCACCACAGAAGGTGGGTGGCAACGACTGCTTTGCCAGCTATTTGTGAATTTGTCACCAGGTGTGAAAGGGAATAAGTTCAGCAGGATTCTTGTCTCGGTTATTGCCTTGAGCTAACTAACACTTTAAACTGTGATAGGCAATCAGCAACACCATGATCCTAATCCTCTTTTTGTGAGGAGTATTTGTATCTTAAGCCACCCACCTGCAGGAGTGTATGCATCACAGTTACAGCTGGAACCAGTGCTCCCTGATTTCCACAGCTATTAATGAAGATAAGGCAAGGGGAATTATATCACTCAGATTGTCTATGTTTGTATTTTTAAATTCAAATTGTTTCACATACCTTTGTTATTAGTGGCACATGGCTAGAAGATTTGATTTTTTAGTTCTTATGGTAACATAAAATAGCAGATTTTTTCCTCCACATTGATGACTGATTATGAATATAACATAATCCTTTCATATAGCTCTCTTTATTTGCCACACAAACATGGTAAGTTACACTGTCATGTAACAGCTCCTGATGGAAAATATACCACTGCCACAGTAGTTTCTATTGCTGAGTGGTTTTTTTTCATCCTATGTAGTACCAAACTCTTCTGGAATTCTTGTATGCTACTTGTACCTGCCAAGGCCACAGTATTATCTAATCCTTTTATGCTTCTTTTTTTCTTCCATCCTCCCAGAGTTAATAGAGTCACTGGTAGGCAGAATCCACAGCCCCCTATAGTCCCACTGGCTCTTGTGTACAAAACATTTAGTAATACAGTGATACTTTTGATGGCATAATGTTGCTTTCTGCATACCTGTGTCATGAAAGATTCACTTTATGTCATTCATCACTATTTATAATACCTGTCAAGTTTAATAGAAAAGTGGATCTCTTTTAGAGAAAATAATCTAACTTGCTTTCAGGCTTGAGAAGTAAATTGACATTAAAAATTCCTATTTAAAAGCATCACATAAATAGTATTAAAACTTTCAGTAAAGTCAGTGAAACAACTGTTGCAAGAGCAAGCCAGACAATCTCCAGAGTCATTTATGTCAGCATGTAACGTGGGACGTGGTTGCAGTTTGTCCTTGGGTGTGTGGATTTGTGTGCAAGTCCCCTTTTAGCAGGTTTGCTGACTAAAATAGTTTTCTGATTATTTGTAGTCTCTCAGTAAAGCAAAGCCTTCTGTCCAGCTTGTCTAAACTATTTTTCAGTTGGTGGTATTAGTTTTTTGAGTTCTAGCTCTAGTGCCTGATCTGCCTGGAATGACTGGCATTCCACTGTTCTTCATGTATCTTGAATTTCTACACACACTGTTTTGTCAAGTGGTTTGATGTGTTTCTAAAGGTTTTTCTACTAAATAATATGGTGGAAGGTGGTATGATGCTTGAAAGATTCTTAGTCTGGGTGAAGGAAAAGGAAGAAGAGAAGTTAGAAGGTTTCAGAAAGAATATGCTGAGAATAAGAATTCTCTCTCTAATGTGAAAGTGGCTTTGATCAAAATGTGGTTGAGCTGTTCCAAAATAAAATGAAAATAATTCCCCTCTTTGCTAAGAATTTATTGACTACTTACAAGCATATGCCACAACAAAAAATAGATATATTCCCAAGAAATGATTTCCTTTATTTTTATATTCTTATGAGGTGAGTCAAGATACATGTTTTATATCCTTTCTAGAAGGTAGCATTTCAGGTCAGAATTTGGTAGGATTTTATTATTCTACCAGAGTAGAATTTTGATTAATTTGCTATCTCAGAAGGACTTCTTAGACATTAAAAAAAAAAAGCTTTTATGTGTGGGTAAATGGTTCTTACCTTTTTTAAGCCTGTCTCCAAGGCACTTATAATACTGGGAGTTTTTTTTAATAATGCCTCCAGTTCCTGTTCTTTACAACCTCTTCTGTATGATTTGATTAAAAAGATAATACATTTTGGTAAGTAATCATAAGACATATATTAGAATAATAGATTAATCTTCTCCCCTTGCACTGGATTTCAAACTCTACTTACTCAAATCTGACCTCCTGGAATACAATAGGAGCTGTCTTTCCAGCATTTTCATCAAGTCTATATTCAACAAACTTTCACACAATAAATTCTAGTGACTTCGTTCCAGTGAGCTGATTGTCAAGATTTTGCTGACTCTCACATCTTTACTTCTGCAGAAGGATTCCTGATACAGACAAACATTTTTGAAGAATGTCTTTGCAATGATGAATCATAGGAAGGAAATGGCGGTGGGGGCAGGGAAGGGCAGGGTAGTGGTCTTGTTTGTCTGCTGGTTGAAATATTGCAAACTGCTCAGATTCATACAGTGCTGATATTTCTGCCACATTCATAGCAGAATAATTCATAGCAGAGAAATTCATGGCAGAGAAATGTGCATCATTACTGTTACTGCCTAAACCTATGTTCTTCCCAGTCTCCTCATCATCTTCTTCTATGCTTTTTGAAATGTTGCATGTTGTCTCAGTATCTTCTGCTTTCATTAATGCACTGCTCTCATGGCTGTAGTAAAAAATTCTGTAGTTCTTCAGTATTCTATATCTAATTTTAGCAAAAAAATTAGAACCTTGCAAATTCTCAATAGCATATTATCATTTATAAGGAAGAGATTTTTTTTATGTGAAACACTGGAACAGGTTGCCCACAGAGGTGATCCCTGGAAACATTCAAGGTCAGATTGTTCTGGGCTCAGAGCAACCTGACCTAGGGGAAGCTGTCCCTGTTTGTTGCAGGTGGGTTGGAACCAGATGACCTCTAAAGGTTCCTTCCAGCCCAAACTACTCTATGATCCCGTGATCACTGAGTCCAAACAATTTTGTTTGCATATACTTTTGATTAAGCAGTATATTTTTTGAGATAATATAAGAATTTATGGGCATTGTAAACAAAGCCACAAATATAGGAAATTCCATTACTGAGCTTCAAGTCCCTTTTGAAAAGAAGTTTTTGAGATTTCAGGAGTTAGTGATTATATTTCTTTGATAAGGCTTTCTTGCACAGAGTATAAAGTACATTTTTTTATTATCAAGTTAACATTGTGCTCTTAAACAGCAATAAAAAAACCCACATGAATGCAAATTATTCATAGCCAATGAAATCCCTACAGCGATTTTGACCCATGATAGCATTCTGTAGAATGGGAACGTGTTTTGTCTCCAAGCTTAGTGGATTTCTTTGAGGGCTGTAGCCATTTGCATTGCTCATGTTTCAGTCTGTTCCAGCTCTGGGTTCTGACTAGCACCCAATTTTTTTCTGCATGTCTTCAAAGAAACACTGAAATAGGGATTCAATTTTTTGTTTAGCTTCCTGGGAAAAATGTGTGGCTCGACTGGTTTGCCTTCTGTACTGTGGCACAGACCCAAAATAGTCCATCTCAGCCTAAGAGCTAACATCATAATTTTTAAACCTGCAGAGATCCCAACCTGATCAAGAATTGCAGTGCAGATGAATTGATCCCAAACATCTGCTTCTTTTCTGCACAGGAAAACAAAAAATGTATTTTGTTTGAATTTTTAATTGCAATTTTAGATTAAAGAAACCCCTGAATTAAAGAAAACAGTGGCATTAAAGAATAAAAATAAAATTGCTTTGGGAGGGAGCTCAGTGAGGTTGTACTTGTGTAGCTGTTGGGTACATGGATGTGTGCACAGATCCACATGCTGGCACACATTTCTCTTTTGTGTGTTGTGAGAAGTCTTTCAGATTTGATAACTTCTTGGTTATTGGTTGTTTTGGGTTTTTTTTTTTTTTCAAACACTGCTTTTTAAAGCTGTTTTTCATTCTCCAAATGTTTCTGTCTGGCTTGTGCTGGCTGAGTCTGCCATTTTTTCCTCCTTGTCTACATCAATACAGAAATCTGGGCATTCTGCATACATATGTCCACCTGTGGGTCCATCATACATCATGGCAAGAAAGTAAAGACAGAGTGGAGTTTTTCCTTTGAAGTGTTGTGTTTGGAAATTTATTTATTTCCAGCAGCAGTGATAGAAAACTGTCTTCCTGTTTTTACTATTATTTTTATTCCCCACAATGTAGTTTTTAATTAGTCCAGTCTAATCCCCTTGTTCTATGAAGGCCATTCACATCTTGGTGTTACACAATTGCCTCTGAACCAGGAATCCTAGCAAGGTTATGCTGTGCATTGTAATTTTCTAGGAATGCTAAGAAGAAACACTTGGAATTTGCTTTAGCTTTCCTTTAAAACAATTCAGTTTCAGCACTTAACTTTTGGTTTAACTCTTTTGATTATATGTAGTTAAAATTTGATACAGAGCACTTGAATTGAAATGTCACTGTGAGCTGGCAAAACGAACCACTCAAGTAGTTATTATTTTTAATAAACTTATCAAAATTCTATGGCAAGTACAACACAATTTCCATTTTAACTGATCCAGTATACTTTTACACCTGAAGCTTTTCTTTTGTGTCTGTGTATGCATAGGATGACTACAGTTATTCAGGGATAAGTTGTTCTCTCATCTGCATGATTTAGTCCAATTTGTTTTGGAAAATACACAGTATTTGATATATGCTATATAATTTAAACTTTCTTCATTCATCAAAAGTATTTGTGAAAGTTACCATTAAAAAAAACGCCTTTTAGGTAGCCTGATGGAAACTTCCAGGTAAGTCCAGTGTGCAGTAGTTGGAGTCTAGAAACATGATATTGAGTAGTTATCTTAGAAAAAAGGCCACTGCCTGAGGAAGCAGACTCACCTGGTGTCGTGCTGACCATTGCAGTGTTTGCTGTGTAATTTATATAAAATTTATATCATTTTGCTCCTGTCAGTTATGGCTGTGCTGTTAAGCCATCTCCAGCAGTGCTGGATCCATAACACATTGAATTTTTTTGCACTGCATGAGCAAATGTGGCCATGAGTTTTCCTTCCCATGTGGTAAGGTGGGGGTAAAAGAGGGAGGTTTCTGTTTTTATCACTGGTTCTTCTTTTTCTTGAGTCTTTCGGGTCTGAAGCCCACATGTGGATGCAAGGTAGGTAATGATGGCCAAGAAGATGGTTGGTGTAGTTTTTAAGGCAGTGCTTCCTAGGCCTCCAAGGAAACAGAAAAAGAACCTGGTTGCTTGACCTAGAAAAGTATTGGGAAAATAGCACAAAATTATTCAAATGCATGGCTGGGTACTGCAGAGAGGAAAGGAATAGTCAGCTGTCTGTCTCTTGAGAAAAGGACAGGACATAAATTACTAAGGCAGGAGCCTGACTTAAGGAAGACAGTTGGGGATTCATTTTGATCACAAGGGTAGTTAACTGCAGAAATTAATTCTCTGAGGAGGTTACTGCTTCTCTGGCAGGTTTTCAGAACAGCTCATGTTCTCCAGCACATTCCCTTTGCCAATACTCTCTGTGTTGCAGAGTGGATCATTTCTGGTAAACTTCCTTGCCCAAGGAGCCAAGCCAGACTGACGCTTACCTGATGCCCTGGGCATGGCACAGCAGTCCTGGGGCCACGCTTCACGAGGTCCCTGAGTGCCATGGCTTTTCACAGCTGGACTTTCATAGCATGTGGAAAAGCCCTTAGCTTGATTTATTGTATTTTTTTCCCCCCTCAGGGAGGGGCTGATGGTGTTGATTCTTCCTGTAAATCATTTCAATTTTGATAGCATTTGAAGTTACTTTGCCATCAGTGTAATTGGTAAGACTTATATATATAACAGGAAAAAAATTGGGGACACTATGGTAAACCACAGTCCCCACTAACTGTTCTGATTGTCACCATATTTCTTGTCTGTGCAGAGGAGCAGATGAAAATGTTGCAGAGAAGACTTGCTCTAGACCTAGAAAGTGTGTTTCTTACTTTCTTTGGAGTACATTTTCTGTTAGGTTCTACTAGGATCGACTTGATTTCTTATGAGAATCTGCAAATTTTCCTTGCTTTTAAAACAACCAACTCAATGAAAATATTGTTGTTCTTACCGTCACTGAATGTTTAGTCAGTTTAGTCAGTTTTAATTTAAATAATTATTTGATTCCAGGTGAAGCTAACTTCACACTGTACTCTAGGCATATTGAAGTTGAGTGTGAGTTATGCCCTGCATACTCAAATTTAGCTTTTCTCCCTTGCTAGCCATCACTTCAGATCAACACAAAGTGCTTTTCTATGTCCATGGTCACTTTCCTTGGCCTGCCGCTTCCACTCCCAGTGCCCCTGGAGGTTCAAGTTTTGTGGGTCTCTGAACTTTCACCTGACAGCCTGGGGATGAGGCTGAGGTCCCCATCACCATGGGTGGCCCAGGTGAGAAAGATGTGGAGGCAGGGATGTTGCCATGCCATGGCTTCATCATCTTCCATGATGCCTTTTGTTTCCACCTTACCCTTGGGTACTTCCATGTTTAAAAGGTATACAAGTTATTCTTTCCTGAACCATCAGAGTTATGAAAGATGCTTCAACAGAATGGATAGTTCAGGTTGGGGCTTCAGTTCTAGAGAATTGTGATGTCTTTGATTAAAAAACAGATGTCCAAGCTCATAAACTAAGTCCAAATTGAGCTTTTAGTGATGTTAATGTAAAGACAGTTTGCTTGTGTAAGTCAAGGGAAGTGATTCATACAATTAAATATGGAAGTTTGATAGATTCTTACTGCAAAGATCTTTTGAATTTTTATAGAAATTAATTTTACTTTTTCAACTTGAAGAATCATTCTGCCCTGACAGTTCCCTTCTGTTTTTAAAACTTGCTGAACTAAAACATAAGCCTCAAGTTTACTATATTCTGGAAATACCAAAGATCCAGATCTACTGTCATAAATCTATTTTGTGTTTCAAGCCTTTATTTGCCATCGATTCCATCAGTGTTGTGTCAGTAGGAATTCCACAAAACCTTTCAGGTTACACTGCCTTAATTGTAGCAACTTCAGGGCAATGCATTTCAGAACTTTCTCTGGGGAGGGTCAAGCATCCCACAGCTGTGAGCTCCATGAGAGCACAGACACAGCCATTACAGTGGATGGAATGCTCTGCAAGCTGCATATCCACAGCATAGACAATTTTTAGGTTAACTTATATAAGTTGATCTGGTAGGAAATAATTTGCAGTGAAATTCCAGCACATTATTTGTGCTTAGGACAATTTTGCTGCTTTCTAGTGAATTGTGTTATGTGGAAAGCAGCTTTAGAGTGGTGCTGTTAAAATGTTGGTTTTATAGCTAGTCAAATGTGCAGTGTTCCTTAATGTGTGTTACACCCTGCCCCTTTCTCCTCGGTGTTGCTGAAGCATTGCCATCAGCACCATGTTTGGTCTCTGTGTCTCTGTGATGTTACCGTGCACAAATTCATGCTGTAAGTATAATTCCTGTACCGTATATTTCCCTTGACATTCAGAGCTTTGAATGCTTTCCTGACTACATAATTTTGGAAGTGACAGATTTCTCTTAAAATGTAAGATGATGGTCTTAAACTGGAAAATGTTTTAAATAGTTCCATTGGCCTCTGTTAGGTTTGGTGTTTGGGATTTAAACTTTTAGAGTTCTCCAAGTGAGGAGAATATAAACGATTCCACTTTCTTTTCCCCCTGATGATATTGATTTCCATGTCAAAAAGGTCACCTTTTTAATATATTTCATAAACAGATCAATTACTCATTACTTTATAACCAGGAAAGAACCTATAAATAGCATCCAAGACACTGACAATCAATTGCAAAACTCGTCAGTGATGAATGTAAATATTTGCTATGAAAATGTTGATCTTTGTTACTGGTAGGCTGGGTTTTTTCATTCCTCTTAACAAGTGATGCTTCTATTTTTCTGATTCCAAACTTCATAATGAAAATCACTTTGTTAGTCCTAATTCCACTGTTTTATAAAAATCCCAGTAACAGTTTCCTGAAAAATAGGATATGTGAGGATGTGTTCCCCTTACAAAGCTTTTGGTGCAACTGAGAATAGAGAAGTCAGAACGTTTTCCTCAGCACAGCATACACATGGGGTTTTCTTAATTCCATGGGAAAGTGAGAAAATTCTGGTTTTATTTCTGCTAAGCAAAAGGAAGTTAAAGGGAAAAAAAATCTCTGCTATCTTTGCTCTGTACAGGTGTCAGTTGAAACACATGGACTCATTTATTCAAACAATCTATTAAATTCTCAGAAAACCCCCAAACCCTAAATTAAATCTTCCCCCAGACACCAGTGCACTGCAGCAGGACACTCTGTCAGGCAAGGAAAGGAGCTGGGATAACTGCTCAGGGCTGCTTTTGTATAAATGTCATGATGATGTTTGGCTGAGTCGTTCCTGTCCTTTTGCAATGTGTGTGCCTTTGTGGCAGTGAGGGGCATTCCCAGCTCCAGCACTTCCATGGAATCAGGACATCCTCACACTACGAGCGGCACTGCACTGCTCAGACATGAATGAACAAAGGGAGGACTCAAAAGCACCAGCTTCCTTTTTAACCTGTGTGTGCATTGAAGTGTCCTGTGTGTTTTTCCATGAGGTGGGAAACAACTTAGAGAGCTTTTGGTTGCTTTCAAGTCATAAAGCTTCTGTTTGTATGCTGCTGGCTCATCACCCAAATTTAACAACCAGTCCAGTGTCACAAAGGAAGTTGGTTTCTGAGTTTCCATCTGCAGCTCATTAACCCAAAATGTGCATAGGATGGGGCTGAATGAAAACATTTTGAAGTAAGCAGGGCTACTCTTAGAACAGCAGCGGTGTTTATTCTGTGTGGCCTTGACCCATGGAATGCAGCTTTTTGAAATGCATTGACTGCAGGTAGTAATGCTTTAGCTCAGAGCTGTTCATCATCCAACAGCAGCATCTCCCAAATTACAGTCACTACATAGCACTCAGGGGCCACTGGATCCCACTGATGGTGCTCTCTGCTGCCAGCTGCAGGAACAGTCTGGAGACCTATACAGGAGAAAAGCCAAGAAATCTGGGTGTGCAAGAGGAAGAGGAGAAAGGATGTGGTGGTCTGAGGGGCTGTATGGGACCTAATGGATTCTGGGAGCTGGATATGTGCCTCTCAGAGAAAAGGGAATACTGGGCTTCCTCAAAGCAGGAAGTAATCTAGAGACAGGAGCACCTTTATGAAACTGTGCCATGTAGCAGGATGAAGATAGAAGAGGAGGAGAAGATAGAAACTTCTGAGGAGCTTTTCAAAGGTGAATGTCCTGTCCCCTCACTGAAGCACAGAGTCCAAATCAACTTTGACCTATGTTACATGGAAGTGGTCCTAGCTCAGACTCCTGCAGAAAGATGTAGCTAACGTTCTTGCTACACCCCTCATGCAGAGTAAGAAAAGGAAAATAGAACAGAAAAACTGGAATATGGTTGTTGGGTTAAGGATTGCCACAGACGGTCAAGTCAACTTTGAGAATAGGGGATGTCATTTTAAGACATAGAAATCATACTAGCAAATGATTTGGCAAATTTTTAAAACTTCCCGAGAAAAGTGCTTTTGTGTTTCTCCAGGATACAATTGCATGCTTTCTAGATGAAGAATTTGGGGTAGAATCTCTTTGAGAAAAGAGTCCCAGGGAACAAGACTTAACTACATTTTATCCTGAAATTTAGAAAGAGTAAAGATTTTTACCTTGCTTTAGAGCCAGCCAATAAAGTCACATAGCAGTTTCAGACTTTACTGTTCAGATATGTTTAATGACATCAAATTTTGGCATATGTCTTGCTGATCTTTATAATTTCGGTTTGAGTAGTGTATTTAATAGAAAATGGCACAGTATGTTCCCAAAAGTGTCCTAAAGATTATATCTGTTAGTGTCAGTTTTGCAGAGATGTATTAGTTAACTGTACTGCACAGGAGTGAAGAACATTTCTTGTTAATTTAGGGAGGGAGAAAGCTTGATGACACATGCAAATGGCACATCATATATTTTAAGTTCTGTGTATGTCGCCTACACTAACTGCATTTGTCCTTTCAACATCTTTCATAGCTTGAGCACCACCATTTTTGAATTTTATGTGACTGTGATATTAATACACCTGTTAAAGAGAAGATTAATTACATAATAGCATTTTTATTAAAGATTAGGTACCCTTTGGGAGAAAATGTGTGTGTGTGTGTGTGTGTGTATATATATATATATATATATATATATATATATATATATGTATGTATATATGCGTGGAGCCCTGATGATTTCTGCCTTGAAATTACTGTCTTCCTTTCTTTACCTGCCAGCTGTCAGTGCTCAGGAAGGAGCTGGGCCAACTCATTCCCTGCAGGAGAAGTACAAAGTTCTTGGGGTTATGGGAGACACTAATTCTCAAGGTATTAGCAGCTGTCTCTGTAGATGTGCTAACAATCCCAGTTTATGCAGCTGCATGGAGCAGTTCTGAGACACAACTTGAGAGCTACAACAGTGCCTACATGAATGTGGAAATGGGGCGAGGGCCGCGCTTGGAAGTTCGAGTAGACATAAGCTTCTCTTCCATGAGAGTGGAACTGAAGTGCCAGGAACAGCTGTCCTGTGAAACTCCTCTTTGACATGCTACAGATGCCCTCAAAGGACACAAGGTGGCCCAAGTGTGAAAGAGTAGCAGGAGAATCTGCCCCAACCCTGTGTGCGAGCACTTAAGGCAGAAGCACATGCAGAAATACTTGGTGTTGTTCCAGCAGTGCTTCACCCCGATTCTCTCCAGTCTTCCCCAGGGAGCTGCAGTGTAGGGATGACTTTGCACTGAGGCATCTGGGCAGGGGAGCACAATGCTGCAGTTTGCTGTCTGAGGAGGAGATTCACTGGCAAAGCTGCTGCTCTGGTGGAGCACAGAAACCATGTATACAATGCGGGGATTAGCTCCGTTTTAAGCTGGAGTATGCGAGAAAGTAATTTTCTAATTTTATTCTTCAACCATGGCAGAAACTATTCTTCTTTTTAGACACTTCTATTGGTTCTGAAGAGGTGACTCTTCTGAGCTATAAGAAGGATAATTTTGTACCAGATACAGATCTGCTTTATAATGATAGGTTCAGGAGCAAGACCTTTATCTAAAATCAAGTACTTTCAATATTTCTCCACCTCCAGTTATTATTGTTGCAAAAGTTCATGTGGGGCTTCCAATGATCTGATCCCATTTTTAAGTACAAGTTGGTAAACAGCAGCACTGGCATAAGTTGTTTTGCAAGCACTGTGTAGCAGCCAGCCCTAGTCCCATCTTCCTTCTGGCTCCTTGACTCTCCGGGAATATTTTAGCCCTCTGTGCTTAGCCCTCTGATGTTCCTGCTAATGCCAGGAGCTCCCTCACAGAGCTTTGTGCTTCCTGCCTGGCACTAGGCAAAGCAAAGCAGAGCTTCTCAGACTGTTCATGGTAATCTCTCTCTGAAAAGCTCAGAGAGTGTCTCTGTACCTGGGCACTTGCAGTGGGGAGAGCACAGCTCTGTCTCCAGCTGGCTCTCGATGCTGCCTGCTAAAGCTTAGGCAGTGCCAGCTCACTCTGCAGTTGTTGCCAAGGGCACAAAGCAGGTTTCTCACTTCACTCCCTGGGAAGCCAGAGTAGATGTGTACCCTGAGACGTTTTGGAGACTGGGTTCAGTTCAGCAATGGGTTTCTTTTCCCCAGGGAGCAGTTATTAATACCTTCACAATAAATGATGGCTGTGAACACAGTGCTAGAACGTCCTAGTGATGGCAACAAGAGCAGAGCAGGGGACATGTGCTCTGAAGCTGGTAATGGCATCTCCCTTCATGTCCTGCAGCAGTGAGATACATGGATTAATTCTAAATGCATTGGTAACATATGGGTCTAAAATTATTTTGTGCTATTTAGAACAAGTCCCTTGAGCTAAGGCTGTTGTAAATTCTAATTAGTCCATTCTAATCTCCATAATAGGCAGCTATTTCTAATGCAGATCTAACTGATGATGTCTGACAGCATTTTCCACACTTATTTATACACTGGCAGCAAGCTGGTATCATGCTAGGGTCAGAATGTTTGCTCAGGTTAAGAAAACTTTCTTTTCTGTACACTGCAGGGAGTTTGTATTTGCTGCAGGCTCGTGCCTGTTCCTGAGCACTAATTTATGCCTGTTTGCTTGTATCTATTTGTGCAGAAAACAGGGAAAACTCCTTCAGCCGTTCCCGAAGCTCCAGCGTATCCAGTATCGACAGGGACTCAAAGGAGGCAATCACAGCTTTGTACTTCATGGAGTCCTTTGCCCGAAAGAATGACTCTGCTGTTTCCTCCTGCCTCTGGGTTGGAACAGGCCTCGGAATGGTCATAATCCTGTCCCTTAATCTACCTGCTAGTGACGATTTACGGCAGTCAGAGCCAGTCGTGGTGTCACCAAGTGGTGAGAGTGCAGCTCTTTTCCTGCTTTTTATCTGTCTTGGTACAATAGGGCTATCACTGTATGATTTTGTATGGCCTTTTGGGCAGAAATGTCTCAAAAAAAGTCAAGCAGTGGTCACTCACTGTGTGGAGGGCACACAGGTAAAGATGCTCATGGACTGAGATGCTTTGGTTGCGTTAGTTCCAAAGATTGCCTTGTGTAACAGGCAAAGTTACGTGTTTCTTGTGAGGACAGGGAAATTACCAGACCTCCTTCGTATTGTGAAATTACAGTCCTGTTTACAATTCTGTCTGGGATTCTGCAAGCAGTTTGGCTGTCTTAGTATCAGAAAGCTTCAGAGAAGCAGAAGGGAGCTCAGGAAAGGAAACAAAAATGTTGGCAGGTTACTGTACCCGGAGAGATCCTTGGCTGAGTGAGTGACAGATGGTGTAGCAGAGAGAATAGAGGGCTGAGAGGTCAGGTCTGAGGAGAGGCAGCATGTGCTTAAAATTGGACAAAAAATGGAGAATGCACAGAAGCAGAGGTTTCCCACCCCCAGTTTGTTTAGAAAAACAATGCTGAAAGGTCACCAGACTTAGAGCAATTTTACTGCTGGGGAATACATATTCTACTAGTATAATGTAGAGATAAACAACAGGCCATCTTCAACAGCATGTATTACATCCATCATTATAGATATCAGCTGCCTGAGAGCTTTCCAGTACTGGCAGGCTGTTTGTTCACCTTCTCATGTGGTCAGAAAGAACTGAGCAAGCACGCCTTGTCACCTTGGCTGGATTAATGTGTGTGCTGTGTTTACAAAAGCTGGGTGTCAGCTCTGCTGTGCTGACAAGCAGTCTGGTGCCAGTGCCAGTGAGAGGAAATTCTGTTCTGCAGGCACCGTCCTGACACTGAAGGGAGCCGTGCTGACCTTCGCGTGCTTGGACTGCATGGGGACATTGACACATCAGCCCTATGAAGTATGGAGGGATCCACACAGTGCTGATGACGGTGACAAAACAAGGAAAAGGAAACTTGTCATGCATTCCCCTTCCTCCTCCCAGGATATGGGTGATCATCAATTTGCAGTCATTTGTTCAGAAAAACAAGCCAAAGTCTTCTCATTGCCTTCCCAAACATGTCTTTATGTCCACAACATCACCGAAACGTCCTTTTTATTGCGAGCAGATGTGGTCACCCTCTGTAACAGCGTCTGTCTGGCGTGCTTTTGTGCTAATGGGCACATCATGACACTGAGGTACTTATCTAACTAATCTTGTGGCAAAACTAAGCAAAGAGGAGACACAGTGCTGTCATATTCCACTTGTGTTTGCCCCAGAGTGCCTGATGCTCTGCATTAACTCCCTGGTGGGTGCCATTAATTCCCTGCCTTGATGCAGCCGTACCTGATCCTTGGGCTGTCTCCATGTGGGGAGTTAAGGCAGGCAGGTGCACAGGAAAGCAAGCTCCTGTTTTTTTCTAGTAATCCTCTACCTGGGACAGTTGATGGCTGGTGATTTTTAACTATGATAAAAGAAAGCCTTGATAATTTTGCCCAGTTGTGGTGGGTCAGGTATAGAGAAGTATAGAACTCAGCCATAGAAAGGGTTCCGTTTATCCTTTGTGACGTACCAAGTCCCACTCCTGGAATTTCTGAAGCTTTTCTGTTCAGAGCACTTGGTTCCCCTTTCTTTTCCCTTCCCCCTGGGAGCTGACTGTGCAGTAGTCCTGTAGTTGTACCTTCACCTTGCTGCTCCCTGTTTCCCTGGCCAGGCCATTTAAATTTGGGAAAGTTCTGTCCAAAACAGCAAACCACGGGAAACTGGAGGACAGCAAAGGCGATGCTGGAGCCTTTGTCCACAAGGTGGAAGCAGGGCCCTGCCAGGCCCTTTCCTACAGGTGTCCCTGCAGGCTTTGCCCTGCAAACGACCCAGCCCTGTGGCACAAGCCATACCGTGCCACATGCACCTCCCATATCCAGACAGTAGCAGAAGCCTTAGGGCCATGGAGGCAAGGCAGCTGAAACTCCTCCATGCAAGCAAAGAAAATACGATGGGAATACAGCATTTTTATGGCAGAATTTTTCAGCTTAGAGCTGTACTTTAACTGTTGCAGTTATGGAGAGCATAAAGTGAAGTGTTGGCTTAAAATGCAGGCACAGAGCAGGTGTACCATGTGTGGCAGCCGGTGGCTAACCTGGGAATCTGCTTCTCCTCAGCTTGCCCAGCCTTCGCCCACTGCTGGACATCAACTATTTGCCTGTCACAGACATGAGGATAGCACGGACCTTTTGTTTCACTAACGAAGGGCAGGCTTTGTACCTGAGCTCTCCCACAGAGATCCAGCGCCTGACGTACAGCCAGGAGATGTGTGACAACCTGCAGGTAGGGCTCACACCTCACTCTGGTGCCTGTGTGTGGGAGGGATGGTAGCCTCACTCATCAGGGGTAAATTGGCCCTGATAAGGACAGTGCTGCAGGGACAGGACAGATCTGTTCCTCTCCACTTGCCCTGACTGAATGATGCCAAAGAGAGAGGTCATCAGCTCTGTTGTTCCTTGGGCTTTTTCATGCACTCTCACCTGCACCTGTGCAAGAAGTCTTTACAATGTTAGAGATGGGCTGGTTTGGTTTAGTTATTTTACAATGAAAATGTAAATAAGAATGTCATTTACTGAAGAGAAGGAATTGTGAGAGGTTACAGGGAGAAACATGAGTAATAAAAGGAAAAAAAAAAAAAAAGAGGGGGAATAAGTTCTGGGTTATATAATTAGCAGTGAACCAGAATGGAAGTATAAAAGAAATGGTCCTGCCAGCACTCATTATGCCCTAGGGAATAACATGTGCTGAGCTGCTCAACTCACATCACAGCACTGTCTGTCTCAAGTCTGAAAAGGCACTTTGAGGAGCAAGTATTGCAGACCAGCTTTTGTGCACCAGAGAGGAGACTATTTTGCAAGGAGCCAATTTTAAAATAATCTAAAGGTTTGACCAATGCATCTCAGACTATGGACCTACAGCAAGAGGCTGTTACAAACTAAATTGGATTTTTTTACCAGTCTTAACAGAACCATGCAACTACCAAGCAAAGGGAAACACAGCCCGTGCTTCTCTACTGCTGGACTATGGCTGCTTTTATCTTGGCTTTTAGGCAAAAAAAGGTTTGCATGCTCATTATGTGTGGACAGAAAGCAGATGACCCAGTGTCCCCTGCTACCTGAGAAAACAAAGCTGGGCTGCATGAGAGCTCCACTTAGGCTCCAAGGGCTGCAGTAATTTTTCTCCCCAGAGCAGGTGACTGTGCAGAGGAGCAGTGGCTGTGAGTCACTGCGCTGTCCTCGCACTCAGCCCCCAGGAGCGAGTGCTGTGTGCAGCACAGCAGCTGGATCTGCCTGCTGAGGCTTGGCTGAGCAAACACAGAGCTGAGCAACAGGGCAGAAACTGTTCCCAGTGCACACAGCCCCCTGGTTTCAAACACTAATGGGACTGCACACTTTTCCCATCAGTTTTTTCCAGAGAGCCGGCTTTTCCTAATACTGCTGCAAATAAATCTGAGCCTGACATTTGTTCAGAGTGACTGTTCCAAGATGTGGCACAAGAGCAGTGCCTTCAGCAGATGTGCTTATTTAGCTATGCTGATGGCACACTTATGGGGTGGGGGAAGGTCGTAGGAAGGTAATGAATTTTGTTTAAAAAGAAAAAAAATCAACTAAAAGACAAACTACCAAACTCTGAATTGCTGGCAAGTGTTGAACTCAGGTGTGCTATAAAAAGAAAGCAGAGTGACTGCCCAGCCTAGCTGGGCAACCACTAAAGCAAAATACATAATACACAACAAATTGCTTATTCAGTTATAGTGTCACCTCTGCTGTTTGTAAACAAAATGTGACCTTATCACTGGTATTTTCATTCTGTATTAACTGCAGGTTTTTTTCTCTGGTCACAAACATGGAACTGGGTAGTGACAAACCAAGTCCCTTTGAAAGCATGAGTGAGTCTAGTTAGCCCAAGCATTTGTCAGAATACACAAATATTACCTACACCATACTGTTCACACAACAGACTCCTTTAAAACTAGTTGATTAGATCCAGTGTATGTGGCTTGTTAATGAAAATCAAGAAAACACCTAGAACCACTTTCACCTCTTTAACCTTTTACATGGACTTTTTTCTGACTTTACTAGGACATGCTTGGGGATTTGTTTACTCCTGTGGAAACACCAGAAGCCCAAAACAGAGGCTTCCTCAAAGGACTTTTTGGAGGAAGTGGACAAGCTTTTGACAGGGAGGAGCTTTGTGAGTAATTTATTGCTTGGGGTTTTTTGGGCAGAATTCATTCTTGAGATCCCCTGCCCTTGTCATCTAGGAATGGAGCAGTACACAAGATTTAGATGATTGATGAAAAGAGAAAGTTGACCTAGTGGAGGAAGGGGAGGTTCCTTGTCTGCCATTCCATAACTCCTTCACCTTGGCAGCTTCTTTTGATCAGCTGAGTGAGGGGCACAGGACTGCGCTGCAGATGTGGTGGTGGCAAAGCAAAGCCTTCCAGATGTGCCACCTGCCCCTCCAACGATGTCACTGCTGCAAGGTGGCAGCTCAAGACTGGGAAGCACTGACAGAGCCAGGCCAGGAGCTCATCCCTGTCTGTCTGTCCATTTCTCCTTTGCAGTTGGCGAGGCCACAGCAGGAAAAGCCTCTCGCAGCCTCGCCCAGCACATCCCTGGATCCGGCGGGATTGAAGGCGTGAGAGGAGCCGCAGGTGGGGTCATTGGGGACCTGACTCGTGCGCGCATTGCCCTGGACGAGAGGGGACAGAAGCTGGGCGAGCTGGATGAAAGGACTGCCAGCATGATGGCCAGCGCAGAGGCGTTTTCCAAACATGCACATGAGGTAAGAGCCCTGGCAGGAACCCACACCCTGCAACTGGGAACTGCCAGCCCTGTGACCCAGCCTGTGCTTCCCTCTGGGAAAGCCAAGTGCCCTTCTCTCCCTCCACCCAATCATGGTGTTGGAGGTGTGCTTATGTCAGCTGGCACAGCATTGTTCCTGCTCCCAAACTATCAGAATGCTAAAAATAAACACACCCCTTCCTTTCACGTTTCCAGAAATGAGCATCCATTGTTAGCCTCTGAATTTAGAACATGGCACTTCCCATCTTGCCTTTCTCACTAATTCATTGTGATTTGTTTTTTTAAGCCACTTAATGCAGCACAACCATGCAGTAGGGCAGAAAACAGGTAGGTGGATGAGTGTATAGGAACCTTTACAGATCTTACTGGGAAGAGTAAGTACAGCCCTGTGGTACTGTTATGTAGAATAGGCCATGCCAGGAATAGGAATATCTTCTCTGCTTGGAGCTGGAAATGGAAAGATTTTCCATCCCACGCTGTTAAACTGGGAAACTTTTCCCATGCTGGGAAAACTAAAATGATTTTTATTGAAGATAAAACAACATCAAAGCATTCTTCCCAAAATGCACGTTTTTCATTTAATGTGCATCACATCTCTGGACAAGACCTTTACATTTTTATTGGCTTTTGTTAGTGTGAGGCAGAAAGAATGTGCCCTGAATTGCAAGAAGTTTATATAGTCAGGGCATATCTACTATTCTCCATAGAGAAGTGTCTTTTTATTCCTATAGAAAGCAAATTCCTTTAATTTTTGAAGAAGAAAAGTAGTTAAAGTTCCTCAGGGAAAATCTTCTAAAATCAGCAATAGCAGGTGATGCTTTTTAAATGTAGTAACTATGAAATTAAATACGAGATCTCAGTGGACTCAAGACCTGCTGACATTGTTAGTGAAGTATTGCATTGTTCTGCATTTATTAATTCTGAAGTTTGACAGTTAATGAGCCTAGGTCATGTGTGGTCTCTCATATGCAGGGTGGTGTTTCATTGCCATTTGTTTGGTTTTTTTTCCCATCTCTGTAGGTGATGCTCAAATACAAGGACAAAAAGTGGTACCAGTTTTAGACTTTCAAAGAAGCTGCTTGTGGCTTTATTAAGAACACTGTTCAGGGAAGCAATCTTTATTCCCAGATCTACCAGTCACTGGCCAGAGACATTTTTTTTCTCCTAGAAGATGTTTTCCTCTTACTGTTATTGGATTCATCACAGTGGGCGTCAAGGAGAAGTTTTACAGACTGTGGGATGGAAGCTGGAATCATGAGGGTCTTTCCAACAGCTGACTCTTGGTGTGGCCAGTTTTTTCCCAAAAGGAACTCAACCATCACTGTGGCATGTAGTTTTTCAGAAGCTGTAGGTATGAACTGTGGGGAGTGCGTCTGGTTAAAAATATTCTGTACAAACTCGAATGTTAATGCACTTATAAAACTTTGCATGACTAATTGC
Organism: Anomalospiza imberbis; assembly: GCF_031753505.1. Taxonomy (NCBI): domain Eukaryota; kingdom Metazoa; phylum Chordata; class Aves; order Passeriformes; family Viduidae; genus Anomalospiza; species Anomalospiza imberbis. Next base: position 77,970,930 of record NC_089682.1, on the reverse strand, counting down.
CAACTTACAAAAAAAAAAAAAAAGAGAACAAGGAAGCATGTTATGACCGAAGAAAAATGGGATTTATTTCTATTCTGAGGAAAAAAAAAAAAAGAAAAAAAAAAAAAGAAAAAAAACACCTTAAATGACAAAAATCTTTATTTTTTAAAAGTTACATTATAAAAAGCCAGGACATTTCAAGCATGTTTGCTACTGTTCTCCACATAAAAATGAGTTGAGCTGCATTTTCTTATCTGCTATTTATTTCCCTTGAAAAGCCTTGCTCAAGGCAGTGCTCTTTAACTCCTACCAAGAGAATAAATAAATTTAAAATCCTATCCCCAAAATCTAACAATTTTGCAGGTAGCTGGACAGGCCCTATCTAAAGAGATCATTTAGACATGTGCATAGATGGTTTATTTGCAATTCAGAGCAGATGAAATGTCATCCTAATCTATACTTTTTAAAATGTGCTCTAGATTCATCTGTTGTCCTTGAAGGGGGGCCATGGCACTTTTCATCCCCATGGAGTCTGTTTTACTTGGTTGCCTTATTTCCCAGTAACAGGACTAGAAAACCAGCTTTGGAAAGCATTTCTTCAAGTTAGGAAAGGCAAGATGGGAAACCACAGTCCCATCAAACACTGCTTACAGAGACTGCAGAGAAGCTTGCAGAGCAGCTTAAGTGCTCAGCTGAAATTATGAGGGGGCCTGCACAGAAACCCCCCAAAAACCTTTGAGACAAAGAGAGATTAGAGCAGGAACACTACACAGTGGGCCAGAGAGGAGCATGGAAAACCATTGTCAACACATATATGGAACACAGATATAAAGTGACACTATGGGTGAGTGGCAATTTATACTCTGCTCACACTGCTAAAAGTAATTTGCTTCTACTTCAGAGTGGCTTGTTTGGTTTTTGCAGTGAATGCTTCAGAAAACTCTGCAACCCACAGCCACAGAAGAGAACAGTAAGCTGGATTTATTGCCTATCCTGCTCCACTCTATCCTACAGGACTCACTGCCACACAGGTCAACTCTTAGGTTAGAAATTTTTCCAAGATTGGCTTGGAAACAAGGCACTGAAGGCTTGTTTTCATGTGTCGGGACATAGTTTCAAATTAGAAAAAAGAAAGAGAGTAAAAGCTGGAAAAACAGCCTTTAAATTTTTTCTTTTGAAGAAGTGTAACATCTTCTGTCTCTTCAAGGAATCCTGATGGACACTGATGGAGACAGGCATCATCCCACTCCCACCTAGACCTTAACTTCACTGGCGTTTGTATCATCAGTGTTCAGATGATCCCTCTCAAAGACATCTTTTCCTTCTCCTTCCTTTACCTACAATAAAATATAGCCCAGGAAGTTGTACCATCCACAAGTCTGGCCTCACAATTGGCCCTCTGCACAAATAAAAGGGTTGGAAGAGATTTGAGGTGTTAAGTTCTAAATTCCCATTGTAGCAGAACAGAATTGCATGATTTACAGGATTTTTACATTTTTCTGTGGCCAAAATCAAAATGATGGCCCTGACAGGTCTAGCTCAACTTGGAATGAGACTCCACAAGTTTCTCTGGCACAGGAGAAACTGCTCTAAGGTGTCAGAACCATAGAAACTTACAGGGAAAAAGGTCAAAGCCTGAGCAGTGCCTGGGCTTCTGCTGAGACCTAAGGAATTGGAGTTGTCCAGGACCCAAGAGGATTTCTCTGTGTGTACATGTGTAAGGATAAGCCAAACTTGCCAATCTGATGCCAATAGGAACTGGGTTGGGGAATTCCTTCCAGGGCTGGGTCACAGTAGTAGCCACCTGTGCCTGTGAGGAAGCACTGCTCTAACCAGGCATCGAGGATGAGAAATAAAGGAGAACATTATAGCAATTTGATCTTCAGGTCAAACCTGTATTCACTGGGCTTGTGCTCTGGCCTGTAATCCAAACCCGCTGGTCTCTGGGCAACAAAATCATTTGGGGCAGCAGCCAAAATGTCCAGCAGTCAGCTTATTTTCCATTCTGCCCTGGCGTGTGGCAGTCAGAAGCAGCCCCAGAGGCTGATTGGAATCATGGGCTCTTTGAAGAAAATTTAAGAGCAACTTCTGACTGCCAATCACTGCAGCTCACCCAGAGAGAAAAGTGTCCTCAACAAGTCTTGTACACAAGGCCCAACTGACTCTGGCTGCCAACAGTCTCTACTTTAACACCAGGGCGAAAAAAAAAAATCTGCCAGTAGATTTCCATTTGCATTTTTATGCAACAGAGAAATGAGAATTTAGCAGCCCTCAAACTTACAATTTTTAATACTAAAGTTTTAAGCAATTTTTCTTTAGTACTCCCCATCAGGTCACAGCTTTCCACTCTTACATATTTTACATATTTCCAGACAGTTACCAATTACAATTTCTGTTAAGTTCACCACTTGTGACTATAATTATCAATTTTCTTGTAGTCTGTAGAGATCTAAAAAGTTGTATATGTTTGTATATAGAACATTCTATATATATATATAATATATATATGTAATGTATATGTTGTATAAGTTTGTTAGTGCACACTGTTAAATGCTTTCTATCAAGATTTGCCATGTATGTGGAAAAAACCCATCACTTAAAAAGTTCAGTGAGGGAGGAAAAACTCTTGCCTGGGTGATTTATTGTGAAATGAGGGGGAGTGTGGGATTTTTGCAAGGCTTGCCCTGAATGCTGCTCAGGGCTGTCAGTGACAGGCATGAAGCTGCAGCATTCCCAGGGAGGAGCACAGCACCTGACTCGGAGAAAGACTGGAGGACTGTGACTGGCTGGAGGAAAATCAAGGATATTGGCTGTCACTGGATGTTGAAATCTTTCTGTGCTTTCACCTTTCCCACTCAGACAGCACCACCTCAAGCAAAATCCCAAGCTTAGATGTCTCTTCAGCCTCGCAATCCTCAGCTACACCAGGCCAGATTGGCTGGACATATTGGTTCTGTTTAAAATGCTCTTTGTTCATTTAGATACTTTGTTCTCTCACGTTCTTCTCTCCAGGAGCTCTGTCACAATCACATCCAAAACCAGTTACACAGAACTTCCAACAGCACACACTTCTTTGGGTTTGACTAGATGTCTGTAATCTTATGTCTAGTGCTGTAGATAGACAGAAAAAAAATGCATTAAATTAGATTATTTATAAGTCTGCAGAGTTGGCAAGTCTTCAATGAAGTACAAGCTACTTTATTTATTAATAAAAAATTTAAATCCATTCCTAGAGCTCTAACTTCAGTTGCAAACCCTGAATTAAAAGACATGACAATTGAAATTTTGAGAATCAGGTTTTGTTTTCTGTAATTACCTGGGGGGGAGGGGTTTAAGTTTTTTTACAGTTCTACAGTTCAACTATCTACATCAATTGGTCATTCCCCACAGTACCAGCTAGGATTGTTACAAAAATGTGTAACAAAAATACTCTATTTACTACCTGTATTGTATAATATTATCACATAAACCCTCCTCTAAATCAGTTTATACTCCTTTTCCAGAATCCCTTTCACACCACTGTGTGTGCATAATGCAGGTGGGCATAGAAAGCTTCTCTTTTTTTAATAGAAATCACTTCAGAGCTGCTTCCATCCTCAGGCCTCCTTCATGTATAAACTGCGTGTTGCAGCACAGGCAAAAGCCCCAGTTTTTGGTTAATTATGACTCTCAAATAATCTGGGCCCTGCCCCATCCATCCTTTCCCATAGCCCAAAGGTGAATTCAAGCACAGCATATTTCAGTCTTTAATGTTTTTTTTGCCTTGGAAGGCTCTGGTAAGAGCACACTCTCTCTCATGAAGGAACTGTGTGTGGACAGCTGTAGTCAACTCTTCCTCTTAGGTGTATAAGCAATAGTCACGTAAATGAGTGTTTCCATTCATGTGTTTTGTTTTGTGATTAAATCAACAAATCAAACATTGTACTTTTTTAAATAGCAAAAAATATTCAGATTCAGTGTCAAGGAAATGTGGGCTGAGTATGTGTGTGGTTTGTTGAAGAGTCTCACCTGTCTCTCAGAACAAAGGCTGGTCTGGGGTGAACCATACACACCTGTGCTAACCAGGTCCTGTTTCCACAGGTCTCCTAAATCAGTATCACAAAGCTAAGGCATCTTTAAGTGAGGCTGTCTCGAGCCCCCATTAACAACCAAAAAATTAAAAAAAAAAAAAAAACCAAACAGAGGGAAAGAAAATAAAGGAAAGAATTGATACTAATTGGTGTAATCTCTTTTTTTTTTTTTTCCAACTTCTATTCCTACATTCTTTATAGTATTTCAAAGGTGCATGGTTTGTGTAAAGTCTTTGTTTGGACTTTACCCTTCTCATTCAGGAATACAAAAATTGCAGTCGTGGTTGCTGCTGGGGTGGGGATGGTCACCTCCCTTCCTCCAGCAGCTCCTGCCAGGACAGAACCCATGCCCAGCTGATGTTCCCATGCTCCATGCCAGGGAGCTCGCAGGGAGCTCACATGGGGCTCCTAACGGCCGTACCAGCCCCGGGAACATTACCAGCCTTGGACCAGGGCTACCAGCCAACCAAGAGCCCTTCCCGTCACTCCCACTTCAGGGTGAACGCAGCCACCCACAGGCTGGGCTCTGGGAAGGGCAGGAGCAAGCTCTGTGTAAGGGCTCTTCCCAGCAGCACATCTGAATTGCTCTGCCAGGAGAAGCTCCAAATGTCAGCCAAAGGTGCTGAGCTCCCGTCTCCCTCCTGTCGGCTATGTACAACTCTTTCCATGAAATGCAAGCAGCAGAGGAGAAAAGCAAAAGGACCAAAGCAGATCAGATTACCAGTATCATTATTTGTCACCTGCCTGTCACTGCTTCCAGTAGCCAGAGAGAAAAGGAAAGCTGCAGTAGAAAACCAAGGCAAAACAATCTTGTGGTCTGCCTGTGAGGAAAAGGACCAAGAGGCTGCAGCAAACATCGAAGGTGTGAGTTCCTGCTACCAAGGCTGGGCAAGTTCTGTCCAGTACCAGTAGCCAGCTGAATGCACATTTGAGTCATTTTGAGCAGAAAGCAGATGGGAACCAACCAGACCAGGCTGCTCAGCAGCCCCAGGGGACAGATCCTCCCTGTGAGGAGCTGGGTCCCACAGGTCCCCATCATGTGCACACAAGGCACTCCCAGTGCCCACAGCTGCTTGCCAGGACTGCATCCCAACCGGATTTCTTTTGGCAGACAGACACATCCCTGCTGGTGCAGGAGCCAGGCAAGGGCACTGCAGGGCTGGGCTGCCGTAGGATTTCTGTGTGCACCAAGGGACAGGGCTGTCAACAGTTGTAACAAACAGAACTCTTACCCCTTCTGCAGCATTCATCTGTCCTTGTGCCAGCTGACAGAAGGCTGGCATGGGCTGTGAAGGGAGAAACACACAAAAAAGCTGGGGAGCAAACACTACCAGATGCATCCCATCCTGACTACAGACTGAGACTAACCTGCACTCCGGTTATCAGGTCCTGAATTAATAAAATGCCCTCAGCCAATCAGAGGGAGGGGGAAAGGAGCCCACAAGCAAAACCAGGTAAGTAATGTGAGCAGCCAGGCTCCTTCTTACCAACTTCAGAAAACAACATAAACTCTTTTCTGCAGTTCTGGACAGTGCCTCTGCTACCTGACTTAGCCCTCTTCTGCTTCCACTGCTCAGTCTCGCTAAGAGTTAAAGTCTAATCAGAATTGAGGAATGTAAATAGCAGCAATCAGAAAACAGCTCAGAGCCAGTCCTAGTAACATGACTCAAATGCCACAGTGGCTACCTCTTATCTTCTCATTTGCTCCAAATTACTGCTTAATTAAAATGAGCCCATCCAGTTTGTTAGTCAAAATAAGTTTGGGTACATGTTAATCCCCTTACTGATTAGCATCACCCCCTTCTAGAGAGCTTGCTGAGAAATACGTGTGAGATCCATCCTTTAGAAATTCTGAAGACAGTGTGTGGGAGGGAAATATTGTAATGTGCCAAAGAACAAGCAGCCCAAATGACAGCAGCCCCAGTGAGGCCTGGAATACAGCACAGGTGTGTCACTGCAGGACATCCAGGCAAGGAAATCATTAGGCCATGTGCATTGATAATGAGTCCAAGCCAGCATCTTCACAGGCAGAGCACACAAATGGTCGGGCACCAGGGTGCCAAGGCTCGGATCTGTTAATAACAAAAGCTTTAATAAAGTAAGAAAAAAGACAATGCTGTGGATAAAGAGCTCAGCCATCAGGTGATGGGTGTCAAAGTCATGGCATAGAACAGGCAGGAAGAAAACAAAAAAATCTCAGTGTAAGATGGAATACAGAACAGGAAAGAAGGCCAAGACAGTGCTGAGAAGGGCAGTCAAGGAAGCCTCATCTGGGGCTCTGGCTCAGTGCCACGTGTCTGTTCTGCTGCACAAGAAGCAGGTGGTGGATCAGAGTCTGGGATGCAGCCCTTTGTGAGGAGGCCCCATTAACATCTTTGAATGCTCCCTGTGTTCTCCAGCCCTCGGTGCTGGCTACTTCTGATGTCAGGATAACAGCCCTGCCAAAAGCGTGCATCTGAAGCTAACGATCCTGAGCCCCCTCTCAGGCTGCTGAAAGCCAAGTGTGCATCCCCTCAGATCAGGCTGAAAAAGCAAAAAGCAACTTCAAAAGTACACTGCTTAAAAAGGACCCAGCAGAAGTTCAGAAATGAAAGGATAATTAGGGGCTTGAAAACTTCTCACAGGAGGCAAGAATGGAAAGATGGAGATAGATTACATTAGGGAGGAACTGCAGAAAAAGACATGATACAATAATTAGAGGCATAAGGAAGATGATGGGAGGCACTTGTCCTCCCTTTCTTGTAAGATACAAGGGCTAGACACTGAAAATTACAGAATTCAAGGTCAAGCATTGTGTGAAGTTAACAAAAGCAGCTGAACTTGTGTAACCATCACAGCTGTCCAGAAGGGAAATGAAAACCTGTGATGTGAGATTTAGCCAGACCAGAAGGTATTAGTGGGGACAGTGATGCCAAATAGTGGCAGACTAATTCCCTGCAAGCTCCTTCCGTGCCCCTTCTTTTGAAGGATCTGATCTCGACTCAGCTTGACAAGCTGAAACTCCCAGGAAAACTTTCTGAGTGATCATCGGGTCAGAGCCAAAGACACTGAGGCAAAGAGTGGGGGAAATCTGAGCAGGTTTTAGTGGGGCTGCCAACAGGCAGGTGTGAGGCTTCCTTAGGAGAATGGTCTCTGAAGGAAGAGCCACAGGTCACCCAGCACAGTGTAATGATTCCTCTCAAGCACACCAGACCTCAAACACCAACAAGGCTGCCCATGTCAACTGGCCAGACTGAGATAGTTTTCTTCTTCACAAAAATATGCATTGCCATGAAGTTTTTAACCAATTCATTGAGCTTCATTCTTTAAAATGTTTCTGCTGGTGATTTTGTATTAACTCTAAGGGATTCCAAACAATATTCCTCTCGAGGCCAGTTTGCAAGGCAGCAGTAGGATGAATGACATCAGTCAGTCACCAAAATGCTTTCTTAAAAGCCAGAGGCCAACCAAGTTCCACTCACTGTGAACGCTGCACAGCTGCTTAGTGAGGAATCCAGCCAACTGTAAAGCCACTTCAGCACCTGAGTGTCATCAGCAGAATCCAGTACAAGATAATCCTGGCAAAGGCCTGCAAAATTCTATATCAAGTGCAATCACAATGACTCTTTTTGCCCTAGACAATTATACACAGGCACTGCCAAATTATGTTTGCACCTTGTTTTAATAATGTAATCCAGCTCATTTCATACGTAATAAATTCATTAGGCTTTGGGGGTTTATACAAGATCAAGCACCCTTGACAGAGTCAATTTAAATATCCTTTTTTTAACAATTAATAATTTCACAATTTAAACACGCTTCAGTGCTCTGACTGAGCTCTGGATGGTTTGGCTTGGTGAGTTCATACCAGCTTCCACCACACGTTTCACAAGGCAGCTTGGTAGCCTGCCAGTAGAAACACAACACCGGAGGATCACACCGCCAGCAGGTGATCCCAGGCCTTCACCCTGCCCAGTCCATGGGGCCTGCTGCCTCCCACAATGGGAAAGTCACACAGCACTGTCACAGCTCCAGGTCCTGCAGGTCTCCCCAGCTGGGGCCAATTTTCACTTTAACATTCAGTTTCACGGAGAGTTTGATGGCATTTTCCATCTCATGTTTCACGATCTGAGCAACCTAGAAGAAAACATCAGGCGTCAGACACACACACAGCTTCAGTGCTCTGGGTTTCTGTCAATAGCTGGGGCAGACAAGCACCTGGAATCCTATCCTGCATTTATTTGCACTGATTTACCACTGATGGGAATGCAACCAAATCCTGATTAGTGCTTATGAATCGAGAAACTGTATAAAGCCAGTGAGATTTTATGCAGCACAGAGCTGTGACTGCTTCTGCAGTGTTTAAGACTCCTCAAAGAAGGGGCCAAGATTAACTTTCTGTTAAACACCTGAGATCCTGAAGAGTCTCATCTTTCACTCAGCTGCACAACTCTTAAGTGTTTCCTGGAGTCTGTTCTGAAAACTTCAAGGTACTGAAAGCAAGACACAATACAAATTTGCCAGGAGCAAAGAATGGTGCCAGCCGTGTTGTGCCAGCTTGAAAAGCACTCTGTGAAACACAAATTATAAACCTCTGCGAAAGCAGGTCACATTCCATGTGGGTGCTAAAAATACTGCCCAGGTTCCCCCTCACTATTTAGTTAAGGCAACTCCTGCCCTCTAGTAAATAGATGAGGTAACTGTTCTCTGCTCTCCAAAAGTATTCCTAAGAAAACACTCATTTCTATACACAATTAGGAAACCAGAAATTATTTCTTTCTGCAGCAGTTTGGATTACAAGAGACTGGATTTTTTTTCTCCTGACTATAAAAACCTGCCCTGGACAAAGGTACCCCCCTTCCTCCCCCAAGACCTATGCAGAATCCAGCCTGTCCTGGATTGCTTATTTGAATGAATCTTTCAATCCACACCCATCCCATGAACCTTCCAACAGCAGACTGAAAAGAGGCTTTGAAGTTATGGTGATTCCTTAGCTCAGCTAGAAGCCATCCTGGCAGCAGAGGAACTATTCAAGCTGTCTGACCCTTCCATGTTTTTTCCTAATTTCCTGACAGGTAGCCACCATAGAAATTCCTCCATAGTTTTTGCTGAGGAATGGAGGAGGGGACTTGAGGAGTTGAGAGCACAAGACTTTACAACAGCATGAAGAACTAGGGGAAAATCTGTCTTCCAAACCCCTATGCCCCCACACACTGCATTTCAAAATGATCTTGATAACCTAGAAAAGTGCTTTGAAATAGGATGTAATTCAGCACAGACAAGTACAGAGTAGAAAGAAGCAGGGTAGAGAATTAGGACAGAAATAATCTACTGTTCAAAAATAGGATGAAAAATAACTGCCTGGGCAGGAAAAAAACGGGGTTATCAGAGATTCAAAACTGAACAGGGCCTAAGCAAGGCATGCTGCTGTGAGAAAACAAGGAAATGAAATGCTGGAACATAGAAAATGTTGCTTGCATGACACACAAATCAATTTTCCACTCTATTCAAACCACTCCAGCCTTGATCAAGTTTGGGGCCCAGCAGATCAAAGGAAACATGAACCAAAGAGGAGATTCTCTGAGCATGGTCACAAGTCCAGTACATGGCGCCAGCAAAGAACATCTGATGAGGGCTGCTGCACCCAGAACCAGGGACAGCAGCTGTGCTGCAGGGCAGACAGGAAAACCTGCTGGTTTAAGCACCTGCCCAGAAAAATCTATGGAAAAATACATCTGAAGGGAGTTAGAAAAGCTGGCAATAATTACTCTTGAAGTTGAGGTAGTTAATGAAATAAATAGAATACAAGAAATAAAAAGCAAATCCATTCACTTGTCTCCAGTTCTCCTGGGAACACCATGATAAACAGGAGTCAGTAGCTAAAGATGTTAAAGCCTATACTCAGGGGATTTCAGTCTTCTACAGGAAGAATATTATGAGCCTTTTTGTCTCAAAAACAGCCTGCCTAGATTGAAGCAGCAGATGTCTGAACAAAGCTGGCAAAATGAGAAAAAGCTTGAGCTGAGATTCAAGACAAAAATATCAAACCTTTTGTTTTTACTTACATGAACACATCAATATTATTAATAAATATACTCACTTATGTTCTTCATATTTTTATTAGCACATAAATATTAATATATACATGCATGCTCAGGCCAGTCAGCACTGCTGAAAGCTTTGTCAGACTAGGAGTTACTGCTTGCCATCAGGAGATGGCCTTTGTCATCAGAGATGTGCCTGTGCAGAAGTGGAAGAAAGGTACTCCAAGATATGGAAGCATGGCCTGGGAGCCTCCCTGTGTTCATGCTCAGAACTTGGGAAACATTGAGCTGCCAACAT